>NC_090134.1:13906697-16851697 GCF_040581485.1 Linepithema humile | reverse complement strand
TTCTAAGCGCACCATCGGAACAATTCCGGGGAAGTTAACCGTTTTCGTCTGTATCATCCTGCGCAAAAGAGTAATTGTCCAATTAGCCGCGAGCGGTTCGAGGAACGAACTAATGCAAAACTCTCGCGTAAAACAGACCGGCGAGCGTAGCAGGTCGAAGCCAATTTAGCGGGCACATAAACACAGCCGGCGTACGGCTGCTTTTTCATTAAAGCGCTTCAGCGGCCCACGCGGGTTGAGCAGCACTGAGCAACACACACACACACACACATCGGGGTAACCGGCCCCCGAGAGTGCCGGGCAAGATAAAGGTCAGCTTCGCCGCGTCGTCGGCCGGCCGACGGGAAAAGAGTCGGCCAGGAACGAATAAAACTAACGGCCATTAATCAGGCCTCGGTTGTCCCGGACGGTGCAGAAATAAGGGCGTCGTGCGAAATAAAGATCTCTTTTTCAGACGCTTTAAATCATGAGTTTATTTTCCGGGGGGGAAAGGGTGGGCGAGGGCGAAGGTCTCGCCGCGAAGCGCGAGGCGGTTGTTCGGTACCGGATGGTCGGAGACGACAGCACGACGACGACGACAGCGCGGAATGGGACGGCGTCTCGACGCTAGCTAGCTAGCTAACGCAACACGATTCACGGGGTGCTGAGAGTAAATAGAGGACGACGGGAGAAGGAATGAACGAACGAGCGAACGAAGGAAGAAAGGAAGTGGCGGAGGGTGGCGGTGCCTTGACGGGGTTGGGTCATCATCTCCTTCCACCGTTCGCAACAAAAGGCAGAGGCGAAAATCTATTAAGGGTGAACTGCAGAGATAGCGAGAGGAGGGGAGGAGAATGGGGCAGGGGGCAAGAGTGGTGGTCTCCGCAAATCCGTTTCTCTCCTTCCCATTCCTACGTCTTGTCTCGGGCTAAAGTGGCTTTGCGCGACGGCAGGTCTCGAGTTTTTCAACAATGAACAATGAAAACTGGGCTAAAGCGGACGCCAAGTCGCGCGGTGGTTAACATAATACTAACAAGGTTGAGATTTAATTTGGAGCATCCCGTGCAACGCGCGCGTTGCTTTTCAAGCGCGACTTTGAAGCTCCGGTAGAATGCACATGCAACTGCGCGGCAACGCGAAGCGTGCTGCCTTCACGGATCGATGCCATTCGTTCGTTAGGCGACGCTTTGCGCCGCACACATTTCGATAACTCGCAGTGCCGGGCCTGACCGGAATAAGAATCGTTTTCAGATATTTTTATTAGAATTTTCCTTTTTTCTCTTCCTTCGGTAAAGCGCTCGGAGCACGAGCCAAGCTCGAAATGGAAGAAAAATTCGAGAAGTCAGGAAGAGGGAGATATGGAAGGCAAACATTCGTGCAGGAATCGCGAGAAGGTGGATCGTTGATAATCCCGCCGGTTGCGCTATCAAATCCGAAAATCTCACTTTATCGCGCCCGCATCGCAAATAACATTGTGTTTTTATGAACGACGCGTTGCGCGAATATATAAATTCAAATATACGAGCTACGTGACATTCCGCCCGGAGCAAAGCGCAGCTCGTAAGATATTGCGTTCGTTATCTACCGTGATGGCTGTTTTGCTATTCAGCCAAATCGGATTATCAGGTGGAAACCTTAATTAAAACTTTGTATTTCAATATTATGTGTTATGCATCAAGTTTCTTCGTTCTTCCATGTATCAAAATCTGTTAACTCAATAAACTCGAGAATATCACAAAGTGTTGAAATAAAGATATCTTTCTTTCTAAACTTTGCAAATCTATTACGTAGAATGTCGAGATGCAAATGGAGGGTATAATAATGCAAAACTCAATCGAATAAAGCGGTTTAAATTTTGAGTATTAATGAAACCGAGAAATCAAATTCCAACCCGAATTTCGAAAATGAGATCCAAGTTCGTGTTTCTGCGAGTATCATTGAAAGAACTGCCGCATTTGGAATGAAAATATTCGGGCGGCGCTGTTATCCAAAATTTAGTATCGGAACTCTTCCGAAATTACATTTTATAGAGGCAATTCGTTCTGCGCCGCGCCGGGATTGGCTTGCATTAATAATGCCTTTATGGGGCGCACCGGGTGACCCCGAAGTCAGCAGTCTGACTCGATTTTTCACGGCGCTACAGGAACGAGCACTGACGAAAACACGTTTGAAAGAGCGGCATAAGCTGCGCCATTTAGTCATATCACCATAGTTCGCTTCATAGCGCGCAGCGGAAAATAAAAGGCACAATGTTAAAACATGAAGTATGCAATACCTCTTTACGTTCAAAAAAGCGTCATCCATAAATAAAATGTTTTCGAAATAATCTTCGTTGCATATCAATCGCGGAGTCGAATTATGGCGATGCATTTTGCAAAGTATCGATTATTTAATTTCATTGAAACTTTATTAACATGCAATTACAAGTCATTTCCTTTTCTCTCTTTTTCTCTCGCAGCGCCGAAGATAAATGTATTCAGAACTTTTCCAAAAGCTTGAAGTAACGAAAGGAAAAGTTAGGGATTAATCCGTGATTTTCTCGGAAATTTGAAATTCGGATTAACGCGAATTAACGCGGTGTAGTTATGCAAAGTTATTATCGCGATAAAACCAACAAGCGACGGCGCGCGCGGCCGCGCAACACGGATATCGCGAAATAAAGTTTCCGACGCAAGAGTTTGAAGCTTATGAATGATTCATCGCTCAAACAGATACAGCGAAGCGGTCGGTGAGAAAGTTGCCGGACGTTATCTATCTCGCTGCAGCGAGATGTAAGTGGCGTGCCACTCGCGCGTCGCGCGGAGGCAATCTGCTTTTCAGTGATCGAACTGGTCTTTTGGCAAACTGCGGCACGAACTGTAAACTCGTCGTTACCCCTTTGCCGGCGCTATTATCGACATGACGGTAAATATAACTTCGCAAGGGGAAAAATCGCTGTTTAACGCAGCACCGCCAATCGTTTTTTTCCCGCACGGTTACCTATCGCGATCGCTTTACGATACGTTCTCTCGGTTATGTGCGATTCTCTTATTTCGCGTTATTTCCGATTAAGATCTCTGAAACGATGCGAGAAGTAAACGTCACCCGCATACAGACTCGTAAAACAGATATCGAGGGGCTGGAAAATGGGCGCGGTGGCGGTTTGTGTGCACGCCGCTCTCAACGTGCACCGAATTGCCGACTTGTCGCACTTTGTCTCGCTATCGGCACGCGGTTCTTCGCCGCGGAATACCGTTCCTCGTGTACTTGAGCAACACTATCCGCGTCGCAAGGTAAACGCGTCTTCCTCGATGATATCGTAAAAATAAGGAACAGCACCGTAAAAAAAAAGTTGCCTACATACCGCGTTTAGGAAGACGCGAGCGATTTTCTTTAGACGCTTTCTATCCTTTACTACGTACTATCGGTGTGTGCGGCATATGTCCCGCGAGTTAACAGGCATGCATTAAACTTTACTTAGCCTTTAACTATTGTGCGCGAAGTCTCCGTTCTATTTGAGGTCAAGAACTTCTGAAGTACCGCGGCTGTCTTTTGTATTATAAATGCGTACCGTACACACAGCGCGTGTTAAATAGCACTTTGTAAATGCACTTCGGCACGATGAAAGTCGTAAATGAAACTTTTATTTCCTGCATCGTTGAACATTTATTCGATGGATTATTCCACTTCACCTGCGACATGTTTCTTTCTCATGCGTTGTAAGTCTTTTTAACGCATATTCGATTGAAGTAAACAAATAATAGAGTTATGCAATGCGGGTATAGATTTTAATTTGCAGAGATGGACTTTGAAAGTGAAACTTTCACTAGAGCGAAACAACTTGATATTTCAGAAACTAGTCTTGAATTAGAAACGGCGAGAGAAAAGAAAAATAAATTAATCTCGCGTGCGTTTACCCGCGCTTTCTGCATCCAGCGCAAAAGGAAAAAAAAACTCCAAAGGTTATAACCTGCCCGTTCAAGGAAAACGCATCAGTTCGAGAACAAAAGCTAACGCTGGGCGGCGAGCGTGGCTAAATCTACACCTTACCCCGGAGGCATCACGAACTCGGCAAACACACAGGCGGGAGAAATTACTCGCGCGCGCGCGCGTGCACTTCTCCGTACGTGTAGTAATACATAAATTTAACGTACGCATAAATCCACGCGCGGATATTATGAAAGCGTGTCGAAAAGATAATGGCTCGGTTTAAGCGTCCCACGATGCCGCGCGCTCGAGATTGCCGGCGCGAAGCATCCTCGAGCCCTAACGTAGATATCAAGAAAGGAGAGTGACGGGAAGCCGGCAACAATTACTTCTAACGCCAGTCGCTTCCAGGAATCGCCCGGTTTTAAGCTCGTCCAACTAACACGCCCGACTTAAGCGTCGGACGTTACAAGCCCGATCTCGAGCCCGACTCGCCAGCGGCGATTCCGTTATCTCGCGAGCGCTTTACCGCGGCTTACATCGGGGTGACACGCTCCCTCCTCCCTCCTTTTAACGCAACCCTCTCTCTCCCACCGACATGCTGATGCGCTGCACCGCGCGCGCGACTCTCCTTCTCACGGCGATCGATCGATAAAAGTCAGAAACTGGTTCTACGCGAATGTGGGTTACCGCGGGAGGAAGTAAACGCCAGTAGAGTCCGAGTCGTTCATTGCACCTCTTCAGGTGGGAGGCTGAAGAGGGGTTTCTACAACAAGTCGATAATCTACTTTTCCGCGTCGCGAGACAACCGTTCGGATTTTAACTCTTTACAGTCGGAATTAATTTCGATGAACGAGCCAATGTCAGGTACTTCGGCATTTTAATGTTGAAATAAAATGAACGTAACGATTAATTGTTGTTATTTGGCAAACGTTACGATGATTAGATAAATATTGATTGTTGATTGCAATCCTGCACCGTTTCAATTGTTTGGAGAACTGTGTGTCGTGCGGAGGATTATCGCGGACTAAGTCCATAAAATCGCAAAGGGTTAATGAATTCTCCTTCTCGTACCGGCAAGCCGTGAATCTCGTTCTATTGTGCGAGAACGTCGCCGACGCTATTGAAACTACGCCCTTCCGACGCGCACGTAATTGTTAATTAATAACACGCTTCGAATGTATCAGCTCGGTCTCTTGAGCGAACTTGGGCGACAAGTTACAGCCCGCAAACCCCGTATTCTCGGCGCTGTAATGAGCGCGGACGCGTTTCGGGGAACGTTCGGCGGTACATCCCGCATTTCGCGATGATTATCCATGTAAATTAACGCGCCGCTATAGATCGCGCAATCTTACAAAGATCTGCAAGGCTAAGACGTCAACGACAACGGACATCGACAACAAAACGACGACGGTGACGACGTTAGCGGCTAATGAGAATCTACAACGGATGATAAAGTCAAGCCTCAAAGTTCCAGGACGGATAGAGAAGAGCGGAGGGGAAAGAGGGGGCGTGAACTCTCTCGCGTAAGCTGACCAAGTTAAGTAATTTGCGCGCCAGGCAGCTACGGCGAATAAGTCATAACTAAGGTAGATTGTGACTAATTGTGTCCCAGGTGAGGGTCACCGCGCGTTTCAGTGAACAGCCGGTCAAGACGCATGGAGGTCGCTAATAAGTCGGTTAAACTAAAATTTGGGCCAATCGTAAGTTGCCTGAGTGAAATGATATCGCCACCTGGGACCCCGGATTCGCTTGATAGTGTCGATTTCAAATTGAAATTAGGTCAACCTCCGTCTTCAACCTCGGATAACGAGAGCGCTCCGTTTCATGTCGTCAATTACGAAAAGTCATTGCATGGCCGATTGCGAAAATGCATCCTCGTTCACGCTAACTTGCAAAGTTTTACACAAGATTAGAGGCTTATTACATCTATTTGCGTGCAAAGCTATTCTTTAATTTCAAAGATAAGAAAAGGCGAAGATAAATCATTCATAATTCGGACACAATAATGTGACGCAAAATTATATTTCTCAAATTACACATTTTATGATAATGGATAAGCGAGTATTTCGCGTGAAACTTTAAGTTTGCCTTTATGTATAAATAATTATAAACTTTACAGATACAAACGGGAAAACTAATTTATAGAAAGTTAAGGTCTGCAAGATTAAATGTAAAAACCGCTCAGCTCTCTTTTCATCGCAATGCAATTACAGCAATTAAAATTTCAGCGCTGTGCTTGAAAAAAAAAAGGAAAAAAAAAACGAAATAAAAGATCTGCAAATAAAGAGACGAAACTAACTTTCCGCACTCGGGATGTTAAGAAAATAAGAAACGATCGCGGCGTACGCTCACGATCGGCCGTAGCGTTTTCGAAGGGAGAAACACGACGCGGCGCGGCGGTAACTTCGCTCTAGATAGCCAACTCCGAGATACCAGCGGAGTTATATTTATAACGTTGTAAAATTCTTATAGGCGCGGATAGAAATCCATTCGATACCGCGATTCATCCGACGTCACGTTATATATCCGTACTCTAGCGCGTGCATATTTAACGTCCGATACTTTTAATTTTCTTCGCGAAACGGTCCATGTGTGTCGGTTCGCATGGATCATAGGAGACCTAATGTTATCATTTTGCAAGAATATAGTCGACGAGCTAGAAGCAGAAACAACGCACAACCCGAATGAGTTATTATTTTGGAGAAGAGAACTTGTTGATCGAAAATCTACCTCAATAAAATAATAATGTTCCATCAATCAATCGCGTCAGTACTTTCACTTTCCTTTCCTATGAAATATTTAAGCGTATCTTTGCAACTTTCTTCGCGCCATTGCGGCCAGTATTATGTTATAGGCTTTTGAAACTAGACGGAAAGGGCACGATCGATGAATTTCGTAACGGCAAATTTCCGCGGCTAAAACCCGGCGTTGCGGGTGTGGGGGTTTGCTCGGAGGGGGCATCAGGGGGAGGGGGGGGAGGCGAGAGGCCGGTGGGTGGGCAGGGGCGAAGGGAGTGGACCGGGGGAGTAGGTGGCTCGTGAGTGAGGACGAAATCAATAGCGCCGTCGGGTTCATAGCGCCGCGCAGGAAGCGCGCCGTAGAAAAGGGACAAATGTAAATAAATTTAAATCAGAGCGGCGGCACAGCGTGGGATAGGGAAACGGAGGTTGGTGCCGCCGCTGCTGCCGCTGCTGTCGCCGCCGCCGCCGCCGCCACCGCCGCCACCGCCGCCGCTGCTAAACCCGCCAAGCGGATTACCCGGTAGCGAGAGCCATAGGAAATTCGCTTTAATCAGCAAAGAGTTGAAAATCTCGCTGTCCCCTGTCGCCGTCCGCCCTCCCTCTTTCGCATCCCCGCGACACTCTGTGTAAAATATCGCGACGACGGTGAGAGACAATCGCGAACCTCGGCGAAAATCGGCGCGCCTCCAGCCTCGTTAATGCGCGCGATCCGGATCCGGTTTCTTTTGATCAATCTTCCTCGCGCAGACCCGTATCCGTCGTCCCGAGCTCAAAGTCTTGTCTCCCGATTATCGGGAGTCTGCGAGTTGGGAAATTGTTCGTTCGCCAACGTCTATTCGGATCGTTAATCAGGTATTTCGCGCTTTCATTAATTCCCGGTAATCCTTTAGTTTTCTGCAGCTCATCTGAATCTGCGTGTTCTACGAAATTATAAATCTAACAAAATCTGTAAAAATCCTTATTTTTATGCGCGAATTAATTTTTACGTAAAAATAAAAAGTAAAATACGTATTAAAATATATTTAAAAAAAATAGAATAACAACATTAGTTAAAGCGTCTTTCAAAAATTAGGATTTCAGACAAACACCGCCGTCACGTGGCATGGCGATCTAAAAATTCGAGCAAATAAATATTCTCTGCGCCCTGTCCAGAGTTAATTACATTGAATTTCAGCGTTGCGCTGTGTTGTGACGTTTAAACTTGCACGAATCACGCGTCTCTTATTCCGAGTGAAACCGACGCTGTTGATCCTTGAACGAGTAAATATTACATGGATATATTCGAATAACAGGAAGCAAGAGAGAGAGAGAGAGAGAGAGAGAGAGAGAGAGAGAGAGAGAGAGAGGGAGGGAGGGAGAAAGAGAGAGAGAGTAAAAATGCAGTCCGCGTCAAAGAACTGAGGGATCGTACGTGCTAGATGAATTTTGCGTTTTAAACCGGCACAAACCCGTTTTACTCGATATTCCGTCCTGTAACTTTATCGCGATATGTACTATTATTGTATTCTGTTGTCATCTCTTGCAGTTTTACCGAGCTGAATTATTAACCGCTTTCCGGGGCTGTTTTCGGTTTTTGATCCTTGACCCGCGAGATAACCAAACAATGGGTGTAATCTGATAATTGATCTTTCGCAACGCGATACCCGAAACGCGCGTACCTACACTTCGCGTCGAAAACAAACATTTGGCGCAGATTTGGAGTACAGTAAAATGGGGTTAGATTGCGCCGCCGAGTGGCGGGAGCGAGACGGCGGGGGGCGAAGTTAATTTTGGTCCAGTATAAACATAAGTTTCGCAAACATTCAAACAATGCCGAACATTGTTAATCAGCAAACATAGGAAAATTTCCTGTAAAACTGCAATTAACAAATTTCTTGGATGCTTAATAATGCAGGAAGAGAGAGAGATTGGAATATTAAGACCCTGTTAGACTGTTATTCGAGTGCGAGAAAGATTTCTCGTATCTAATATACTTTTATATATCGCCCGGCCGTTCTATCCACCGCACGAATATTCAAACGGTAAATCTCTAATGGATTAAGTTATAGAACATGCTATTCCGTGACGGATAAATTCGCATACACACGCGCGCGCGGGCGCGTGCACACACACTCGCATGAGCGGCGCGTTCCATTTAAATTTCCGGCCACGAATTAAGAGTTAAACAGATAAAAGCGGATTGCGATGGAGATTTAGAAATGTTTTAATCCGCCGGAACCGTCTACGCGTAGGATACGTGGAATTGAATATTTAAACGACACCGCGGCGGCGTACGGAGGTTAATCCGATTTCAAAAATATTTCACGTGAAGATATTTCGGAGCTTACAGAATACCGGCGAAAGGGAATCCTTACATTAAGCATCGCGCAGCAACGCGTTTCATATCTCCTAAGCGCATTCCTATTCGCAACGTTCCCTCTGCACACCGCATTGACTCGCAAACAAGGTCGATCGTCTCGTATTTTTTCGCGCAAACGACGGAATGAAGTTTCATCTTACCGAGTGGATTCGATGATAGTTGGATTCAATGTCGTTACGAAACGGAAGGAAAAACCACGCTGCGAAAGTGTTTCTTCGTGATGTAAATTCACACGCGTCGAGAATGGCGTCAATCGGCGAGGATGATCGCGGGAAGATCGTGTGGGAGTCGGAATGAATTTCGGAACAAATATGCAAAAATATCCGAATCGTGCTGGCAGTCGTCTTTTCCCGAAATGGCTGAGAGACGTATAAAAAATGGTAGCCACCCGTATTCACCACCACAGTTCGTAGGAAAAACGGCACCCTCACCCGACGTATTACGATGTGCCAAATCTCTCTTTCCCCCCTTTTCTTTCTCGTCTATTAACGCTTTCTCTCTCCTCGCTTTCCGTAGCAGGCTACACGGCCCATACCTCCCCGCCGTACCATTTTCCCGGCAACATAACGACTACTTGCTGACGCGATAATAAATTCCGCTCGTTCTTCTCGCGGCCTACCCTCTGACACCCTCTTCATATCCCCCTCGCATTTTCCATTCTGCACCCCGCTGATCGCTCACCGCTGCTCCCGCAGGTGTCCCACTTTTTTTTTCTTTCGTCCTATTGGCGCTCTGCTATTTTCCAATTAGATAATTTTCTAGCCGATCGCCGCAAAAGTGTGCCATTCTATGGCGTTCCGATAGTAATCGTGCTTATTTTCCCGAGGCTATACGTTACCGCCGCGAGCGACTCCTGTAATTCCTGGCAATCCTCGTTGCGATAGTCGGGAGATCACCGTTACTCCGCCGCGATCACGGCTCTTTGTTCTAGTTAAAAAACCGGTGGATTCCGCGCCGGTTTATCTAGATTAGTTCAATTCCCGACTTCTATATTTATCCGCGAGACAATTATCGTAAGGTACATTTTTCCCGTATTTACAGCTTCGAAAATTGAACTAACTGAAGTTAACCGAAGTTTGGGTCCGCGTGTAACAAACCATTATGGATGAAATACGCGGCTCTCCACTTTGCATTTATATACATGGCGTTTATAAATAACCTTCGGTGGAGGAACTTCGGTTTGTGTGTGCAAAAGTCTCGATGTACCAGTGGGCACGAGCGATCGAGTTTTTCAACGGGGCTCCATTGCGCCGTCGAGGGGCGATTTTTCATCTGGCAAATTGCCGCGCGGAGCGCGGAACCGTAGAATTTACGCGCGTTTCGTATCGGTAGGCGCGCGCACTCCTTTTAAAGGGCGAAGTACCAATATCGGATTTCCATTTTCCCGCGAGAGCCAGACCGCCTGGCGTGCCCTTCGGTTTTTATTCACGAATACACGGCGGCGGCGGTGGATATAGAAAAAAAAGGAAAAAAATAAAAAGTACGAGTGAGAGGGTACAGACGGGTTCGAGGAGCCAGGAACGAAGCATTGACGAAGGAAAGGCGATAGGTGGAGAGGACGAGGTTAAGGACGAAAAGAACGAAAGAGAGTGCGCGGGGGAGTGAAAGGCAGACGGGCTTCGAGGCATTAGAATACCTTATCCTTCGCTCAGGGTGGTCGAATGCAGAAGAGTGAAAGGAGTCGTTCTACCGGTGGTAGAAAAGTGTGGGGGGGGAGAGGGGAGGGGGGAGGGAGGAACAGCCCCAGGGATTGCATCACCGTAGGCCCTCCACGGTTTCACAACCCTCTTTTCACTCCGGCGCCAGCGCCGCGACGTGGAGTCGTAAAAAAAAGGACCGGGAAGAAAGGAGAAGATGAATAATCAAATACTCGTTTTGAGCGCACACCCCAGCGAGGCGAGAGTTTCATTCACCCACGGGGTTAATCAGACGTCTGGAGAAAATACATTATAAATAATTGTTTCCGACTTGGCTCGAGCCGCGTAAAGACGCACGCCGTTATAAAAGACCGCCGGAAACATTTCGCGAAATCTCCGTGCCGAGAGCTAAGAAAAAAATATTATACATAAAAAAAAACACGGAAAAACGTGTGAAAGATATGCGTTTAGATAGTACAATAGAATAGCTATAGCAGCTGACGCCGTTACTTTTCGGACTATTTCATCTCTACGCTATTAAAGACAGAGAGCTGCATGCACGGCTGCCAATCAATATTTGTCTCAAACAGCGCGAAAACATAATTGATTTAAATAGAATAATGCATTAATTATTGATTACATATAAAGTATATATGTATAAATAACACATTACTATATTAATGTAACCTTGTATTTCGCGAATGCTTATTGTGGATAGATGAGAGAGAATGCAATCCATTATTATATTTTTGAATAATATATACATAATTACTTATTCAAATTAATGCAAAAAGCATAGATATCTGAAGCTAACTTTTATCTATGCGTTGTTGAACAAATCGCAGAATTAATTTTTACATTCATATTTCAAATCCATATTTTTTAAAATGCAGCTTATTATGTTACTTAATATTCTGCTTATATTCGAACATTATATTAGCTCACCGTTAAATATGCAGTACAAATAGCGCAACTATTCGAAGCTGATCTTTAAATTGTAGTGTTTCAGGATTAAGCGTTTTAACCTTGCTTAAATATTAAAATGATGAAATGTATTATATTCCGTTTGCGGAAAAAAAAAATATGATATATAAATAGAATATTATATATAACATATTAAAAATTAACAATTCTCGAATGTGAATTAATCTACATATTATCACGACATCAAAAAGCGACTCGAGTTTTCAATAGTCTATGAGATTTTTTTAAGCCACACACCACATGTGGATTAGTTTATGATAATCGTGTTTTCTTTCAATTTAATCTAAAGAAAAAGATGAAATCGGAAGGCAGAGTACTAAGGACAATATGAGCACGAATGCTGGATTATGCAAGAGCAGAGACGCCAGCAGGCGCGAAATTATAGATGAGTATCAACCGCACGTGATCCAAGCAGATAATACGGCAAATGAATAGGTCGGTCCGACAATGAGGGACCACCGTGACTCTTTCATACGCTTGATCCGGGCTTAACTCCTCTCCCCTTAATCAGTTTCCGATCCCCTAATGATTTTGGGTGCGGTTATGATCCTCGTGGTGGTGCACCCATTGATTGCCAGTATGATGTGCATCGTAGCTGATGCTGGGTGCACGAAGGTAGAAGCCTCGTACCACCATTCCATTTATCGTTCATAAACTGGTCACCCTTTGATATCAATTTTGAATGCCGCTCAGTGGTCGCAGATGAATTTTCAACTACACGTCGACCTACATGCTGCACATTAGATAATTCCAGTAATTACTCGAATCATCATCGTGTGAAAAATGTCTAACTTTCATTAATTCCTTTATCATTCATAAAAATTTTACAAAAATAGTATAACTTGCGCAAAAAAATTATACAACATATTCCGATCCGCAAACAATTTCGAGAGAAACAATATTGCGGAAAGCAGTGATTGTCGCATGTAACGACAATTATTCACGCGGTTGAAGACCAAAATCAAATTAATCAAGCCGAAAGTGAAGAGTAGGCACGAGTTGAAAAGCGGATAAAGGAAAAGGACGGGGGGGGGGGGGGGGATACTCAATTAAGCTGCGAGGCTTTTCGTCTCTCTCGGGGTCTCCGAGATTTATCCTGGATAACCGGCCGCGCCGGTTGCGTATTTAAATCACGGCGCGTGGAAAGGGGACAGTAAAATTGACGCAGAATCTGAGACGAAAGCTCTCGTTTCTCCGCCGAGCAAGCCTGTAGAAAAAGATGAGTAGCAACGCGCGAGTTTGTGGCGATCAAGAGTAGTTAAGACTGTTAACCTGGATGGATCGATTTCTTGTGGATACACTACAAGATCAGGTTACGAAGATTCAAGAGGCGGGGGTTAAGATGTCGAGTGTACTCTTGAAATGCCGATAGCACTAGCGCCCAGAAATCCTCTCCGTCTCCGACCTTCCGTATAGCCAACAACTATCTTCTTCGACAAACAAGCGTTTCGTACTTTGTCTCTTACGTGATGTTTTTCGATTATTGAACCATTAACTTTTTTGCTAAATAAGTATTATATGCGCGGATTAGTTTTTAATTATTTTAAAAAGAATATGATGCGTATTACGTTACGTTTTAAAACGGAAATATTAATTTTAATATTTTATTTTATTTCCAAAATTAAGAGATATTCATTAATTAAAAAAATAATTAACCGATGAGTGCCGAAAATTAATAAGAGAAAAATCAATTTCAAAATTATATCTTTTATCGCAAATGATAATTCAGAATTACGTGATAAGTGCCATCTTTAATATAGCACATTTAAAAGCTATTTTTTTCTACCACTGATCAGTCCTAAAATACAAACCGTGCAATAAAGTTCGCCGGCCGTGCGTGGTCGAAGAAAATTAAACCGCGTCATGAAACGACAATAAACAACCAGCGTCGTGATTGACGCGCGACTCGTATGCGATGGCTTTCGAAATGAACGCCGAGTGCGACTGAAAACTGCATATACGTTGCGCACGTCCGCGTTCCTGACCGCGCGAGCAATAGAACGACGCAGTGCATTTGCGTCGACGGCGACTGAAAGGGTGAGTTATTGTCCAGCCATGACGTCGCGGATCGAACTTTTTAATTCGGTCTAATAACCTGCGCTGGGAGGGCTCGCGGAAAAATTCGCCCGGCGAGCAATTTCAAATCGGTCGGCCGGCTTCGCGCCGTTTTCATTAATTCGCCGATCGTCTCCGCACGTTATTGCGAACGGTGCAAACCGGTTTCTCATTCATCGATCGCGCGGCCGTGGCGACAAAGCAAATTACAAAAGAGGTGCGAGAATTCAGCGTTGCAGCCCGCGCTAAATTAGGGTCACGCGCGGAGATGGACTTTTTTGTTCCGTGCTCAGCTCTTGACGTCTCACGCCTCACGCGATTCGCCCTTTGGGCGTCGGAGCGATCGCCGGAACGTCATCGCCCCCAAGTCGGTCACGCCGAGCTTATCGGGGCTTTCCTTCTCGCCGGTCGATACCAACCTAGCGTAAACTCGTTGCGGTAATTAATGACTCGGAAGGATAAACGTAGATACTCAATGAAAATATTAGTCCCGTGATATATCACCGTGGTGCACGAACTGCGAGCAAGACGTGAAATTTATTGTGGCGATGTGCTTTCATAACTTTGTACGAAAGTATCAAAGTTCCGGGAATCTTTAAGATAAAAACTCGGGGAAGAACTGATTGAACTGATTGTGAGAAAGATTTGTAGAAACTGTTTTAGATAGAGGCGAACAATCATTTGTAATGTTAGCTCGCGCTGATTATCGCGATTAATATTAATATTAAATAATTTCCTGATGCGATATTAATTTTATTATATATATATCATTATTATTTAATACGGTCGTACAATAGCATATCAGTATAATCTGCATCGAGAGACAGAAACGTGGAGAAAAGATGAAAATCCGGTAGGGTTCGCGGAAATGCGCGGCAAGAGAGCAATGAGAATCCTCTTATCCTTCGGGCATCCTTCGTCAACCTCTGCACGCAACGCGCGCGAGCTAGCAAAAGCCGACGGAGCGTTGATTAAAATGCATTTGTCGAGTTTTTCGTCTGGACGCTTCCTTTCCCGCATACCGGCAGTCGTTGCGCGCGATGCGCCGCGCTGCACGCGCGCCGGCCGCGTGTTCGTCGTAATTAACGCTAATTTTTTAATTAGAATCTCGGTCGGCAACAGCATCAGCGGCAAGCGTGCTCACGAGGACGTCGCGATGGGGGGAAAAAAAGGAAATGAGCGATAACGCGACGAGAGAGAAGTGAGAAGAAGGAACGTAGAGATAATAATATCCGCTTAACGGGAGGCGGGCATGGGCGTTGGATGAAAAAAATTTCCCGGATTTCGTTATGACGGCGACGAAACACCCTCGGCGCCGCGAGTATTACTCGCGTAATAATCAGTGGCACGTATATTTCAACGTAGATATCCCCCGGCTTTCTTACTCGCCTCGAGAACGCAATGGTGTGTAATAGCAATCTTTCGACAAAGTTGTAATACGTCAAAAGCATCGTTCATAATATTTATAATATTAATAATTAACAAGTAGCATTTAGCACGTAAGTTTTACTTAATTCACCGCGATGCTTTCGTATAAAATGCTATTAATCAATATCGTTCGGACGGAGCGATTCGTTTAGATTCATTTGTCATTCCGCACCCGCGATGCCGCAGGATGCGGCAGCGTATTAATACGACGACTTCGCCGGCATGCTACTCGCGCGAGCGACATCCGTTCGCTGAATACCGGCTGTTAATTCGGCAGATCATGATGATACAACCCGTTCCATTATTGCCGATAAAACAACGGCATTTGGCGTGTTTATGGCGTGCGCCAAATTCCGTTACATCGCCGCGGTACATAAACCGCCGGCGAACGCCGGAAATTACACGATGGCGCCGAACAAAGTACGCAATTAAAGTCATGGTCATTCGAGCCGATCGAAAGCCCATTTGCTCCCCGGTAGCGGGAGCCATCGTCGAAAATCCCATTTTTCCCCCGCACTTTCGCCATCGTTTTACGGCAATTCTCGCGTTGCGCCACCCCCGCGGTACACTTCGCAGTTTTCGCGTGTTCGGAAAAAAAAGGCAAAAAATAAAACAACATAAAGGGGTGCGCCGGACTCGTCCGGCCCGCCGTAGCGCCGTGGGGAAGGGGAAGAGAGCGACCACTGTGTAGAGCTCAAATTACGGAGCGGCGTGGACGGAATAATTGAAAGGCATCCTGTCACGAGGAGAGCAAAGGGCCGAGCCAAGTGCAAATTGAACCAGGAGGATGCTAGAGCCAGAACGCCCAGCGCGCGCCTATCTGTTTCCGGTAGCCGCGTGCCCGGTACGAAGATGAAAGCGAAATCATTAGATCGTCAAAGTGACGTAGCTTTGACTCCGTATGTTTGCGGAACGGGAAAAAAATTGGATTGGATTTGGTGAATGCCAATATATGAGTTAAAAATACGGGATTTATTGCCCGACAGGAATTTCGATCCAAAATAATTTGTTTCGTGATTTTAGAGAGAAAAAAAAAGATAATATTACTATGAGCGGTGAAAAAAATCTCACGTATATATTTATATATCATATGTACGTACGTATGTATATTTCGAATCGGAAATCAACTATAGCTCGGTTCGTTTGTGGACTTGCTTAAAATCTCTGTATATCATCAGGGATACGTGTGTGAGGAACGTTTCGAAGCATGAAAACGATATTCGTCGGCGATCAAGAAGATACGCCGAAATTAAAGATCGGGCGAGATCGTTTAATCGCCGCGAAAATCGCGAACAGGAGCAAACGGTGATTTTGCATAGTCAACGATTTTTGGCAGACCTACAGGAGCGCAGCGAAGTAAAGAAGTTGAAAAAAACATTTTTCATTCTGGTGAAATATGTTTTAAGAAAGCGACGAATATATATAACTTTTAAAATTTCTTATAAAAAATTATGCTGAAATAAATGACTTTTTCAGAAATATATACGCTTTACTAAAAGAAAAAAAATACAATTTTTTCTCAATATTTACATGAATAAAGAATAGAGAAATGTCGCGTAAATGTGAAGAAAAAAAATTTCTTTGAGAGAGACGTATAGATTTCATAAATTTGAAATACCAAAAGCTCTGTTGCGTCTCCAGGATTAAAGCTTGTTAGTTTCTCTATAGATCCGCTCCTGATCGTGGGTCCTGAATCTTTCGCGAGCGGACGGACAAAAAAGCAGCGGGGACGAAAGAGCCTCAGTAAAGATTCAACGGCAGAGTTTGTCGGACGTCTTCGTCGGATGCGAAATGCATGATGCCGCGGAAGAAATAAATAACCACGGTTTCTCTCCCTCGAAACGTAATTTAGATAGCAGAAGACCGGCAGACAACTACGTGGCGTTCATTTCACTCCGGTATTCGCGAGAACTCATTTCTCGAAGGAAACGGTGGGAAAATAAGGGGCCATTATTTCCGAGATGGTTATTCAATGGCATTCAATTACCGCGTGGATCTTACGTTTTACGGGGATATCGTGCTTTGATGCCGACTGTGCACTTAACCACCCCGATATTTCGTGTCAGCGAACTCTGCACGTATATGATTTATAAGACGACAGTTTAGATATGAAATCGTCTTTACTTTTACGAAGAAGTATCGAACATAAATGTATAAATACGCGAAAGTTCTGTTTCGAAATATAGGTAAAATAAACATTGTCTTATTATTCAAATTAAAATAAATTCAAGATAATTATACATTTTCCCTTTTCGTCTTCTCTCTTTCTCTTCTTTCAATTTTATATTATTTATCAAAACAAATCACAACGTTTTATAAAAACAAAACAATAAATATCGCGTTTCAAAAAAGCTCTATAAATTGATATCTGAATTTCAAATATCATTATAAAGCACGAGTTCGAGATATCATCTCTCCATGAATATCGTAACTCCGCAATACGTTCATATTATGATTATTAATGTCACTAAAGCTCTTGCAAATCGCTATTACCGCAGATATGAAATCGCGACTCCGAATATCATGGCGTAGCGTCTCGAAATGCTTTTTTAGTCTAGCCATTATGCGGATAACCGGCTGCTGTCGTGCAATTGAGAAATATCGTCCCTGAAATTATCTGGCACGAGCCAAGCTGCGATATAGGTTCCGTCGGCGGTCGTAGATAATCGGACGCCATCGAGCTTTTGCGTCTCGGCACGGCGGTGCCGGTGTCGGTTTTTTTTTTCTCGTTTTTCGCTTTTGTCCCCATTCTTTTCCTTCTTCTTTATTATAACGATAACGGCCCGACGGAAAGATGCGGTTAATATGAAGTATCGGCGATGGAGCGCCGGAAGGGGGAGAAAAGAGAGCACGACAGTAAAGAGCGAGGTGGAAAGGGGTGGAAGGGGGAGTCATCTACCGACATAGCGGGTTTGGAAAATGGAGACAAGCAGGGTTGAATGAAGAGGAGGGAAAGAGAAGAGCAGCTCCCGAGGGAAAGACCCGTTGCTGCGAGGGCTTCGAAGGCCGAAGTCTCGAGTACCAAAGTCTACCATCCCTTCCACCCTTAGGTATGGTCTGCCGTCCAATCTTTACAATCCCCCGACTACCCGCGATCCCCTCCGGATTTTCACTAATTAATTCCTCGAATTCGCGCGCGAGTTGTCTTGAATTTGTCGAAGGGAGTGTTTGAGAGCGAATCCGCCAATCAGTTTGCAAATCGAACCATCGTAAATGAATAAGATATTTGCTAATGACTCACTGTTGTAATCTCCCTCGATCGCACTTTTGCAAGCAGCTGTATGATATATACAATATTCGATATATATATATATACAGAATTTTTTATGACTGCGGAAATTATGGCTGTAGACGAACTCTCTCTCGAGCTTGAGTCTCGAACAAACCGTCTCTCCATTTTTTACACTCCACTCGATTATCCATTGCGCCCCGAGATGAATATTCAACTTGCATTTAGCGGCTATATTCAGCGGTAGCATTTTTTTCACTATCAAGCACGGAATAAATGACAATTAATTGCATTTTAATTACACGTTATCCCCATTACGCTGCGATATGCAGCGCGATTATATTAATAGTTAGACATTTCCTACACAGATTTGATTAACCCGATTATTCTCAGTATCGAGACAAATGTACGCTCTGAAATATTCATCTCGGCACGTTTAACACTCGGACGTTATAATCACATTACAAACTATATAATTACACTGCCAGATATAATTATTAATCAGATTAATTATAATATTGTTTTTTCTCGTGGGTTAATCAAATTAATCACTTAATGCATATGAATAGACAACTGTAATGTAAAATTTTGCTCAGACCATTGTGACCGAATTTCGTAGAAATCCAAATACGTTCACAAAATATTCAAGAGAAATGTCAGAGAAAGCAATATCGCACAGCAGCGTTCAAATGCGTGCAATATTTAAAACAATACGTTATCTATCAAAACAAATGGTTGTTTGCGAAGTTTTTTTCACGCACGCGTCGAAATTGAGCATCGCGGCGTTCTTCAACATGTTACCGTAAAATGATCGAAATAATTATCTTACATGCAATATCACTAGGACGTGACGGATTAAATTGACAAGGGTCCGAGCAATGCCGATTCACAATTAAACAGAACGCGCAATCCCTTGGTGTATATCGTGCAGACGCGTACCCACGTCCCGACAAAAAGCGTTCCCAGCTACAAAACAACGTTAGGGACAGTATGAGTTTCGAGACAACCCCGATTTCCTGGGACATATGCGCTGTAAAGCGGCGTTGAATAATTGTTGCGATTTATCAAAACGATATGTCGAGACCGTATTAAGGGTGGTCAGCTGGCGCATAATCTTCGTAGGAACGTCGAGGGATGACGGGGCGCTAACAAAAAAATCGGTTTCACCAGGGAACGTAAGCTAACCCCCTCCTCATCCCGGGATATTTTTTCAAAGAAGCTTAATTTAGTGTAATTTCTCTTTAAGCATTAAAACTCTGCATAAGTCTCTTCTCGAAAGATAAACGCGGTGTGCATTTTAATTTAATCCGCGTAGAGCCAAGTGAATAAAATGGGTTAATTGCAACCTCTTGATAAATAAGAGAACGTAATTTTGAATGATAAAATTAATCGTTATAACTGTAATATAATATATAACTAATTACAAGCGACACAATATATTAGATTAATAGTAATAACGCTAATAAAATAGGCTGTCCGTTAGTTTTTAATAATCTTACAATAACCATTAATTTTATCATTGGAAAATCGTTTAATTTAATTACGTTATCCCATCTGCCTAATGATTATCTATCGTTCTACTTACGTACAATTATTAAATATTTTACAGTGAGCTTTTTTAAGCCAGATTTATTTTCAAGCTAACGAAACATTTATTTATGCCGGGTGGAATAATATCGGTTAAAAGCTTATCGCTTATCATAATAAATGACTGCGAAAATAAGTAAATCTGACAATTAGTACATATGCGACATATTTGCATTATACACAAACTAATCGCAAGGGAATGGTATAAAACCATATGGTTAACATACACAACTCCATTAGCGCATTCGCTTCGCAAATGTACGTGGCCATCCCTCGGGTAAAAGTAAAATGTAAACATAGATCTGTCCACGGACCTATTAAATTCTCGCGCATAATCCAATGGCCGTAAAATTACTGTCGCACTTTCAAAGAACACTTTAATGCGGCTCCTCCGTGCACGTGCATACGTCCACTCCTTCCTTATCATCGGCTACTAATCAGAGCATGCTGCTGCTGTGCAGCAAAACCGATTAATCCACCATTTAATTCCGTCCTGGCCGCCGCTATACACGGATCCGATTCGTTAGGAAAATTATCCGAGCTCGGCCTCTGAAAGGGCGAATCGTCTCTAACGTATAGACCAAAGGAGAAGCGGGGGATTGGCTGGCGATGATTCGTGCGCCCCGACTAGTGAGGGAGGGTTTGTCAAAGTGACCGGTCGTGCTATCAGCCGGCTATCATCTCGGTTCGCATTCAGCGAACGAAAGCAGAATGTATTCGAGTGGCTCTATAGCCATCTTGGGAATAGTCGCTCTCGTGGCAGCATGTACAGAGATGCTGTGCACCCTCCTTTGCTGTATGTACGCGAAATCGCTATGTGGGTCGCCTGTACGTACCGTTCGTACACACGGATGCCTCGCCACGGGATGCGATTCGGTCGCTCCCTCCTGATTGCACGTACGTGATATGCGTGCGTTATGCGAGCGAGTCGGCTTTCGAAAGCCGCGTTAAAGGCGGGTTTCAAGGGTGCGATATCGCAGCGCTGCCACATCGATATTATTTTTTGATTCTCGGATTTATTTCGTGCGCATATGGCGAAAATGAATGAAGTAGTTCGCATAAAAGTGGATTACTTAAATTACAGTTGAACTTTTGCATTTTTTTCTTACGATTTTCCATTTTTCCCCTCGTTTCCTTGTCTATCTTCTGTCTATTTCATATTTGTCACTGCGTGGCAATGCAATCATATAAATAAAAAACAAGAGAAAAATAAAAATTATCATGCGATGCTATAGATCCGTTACTGCATAGATCAAATTTCCTTTTTTTAATGTTATATATTAAAATTTATTGCATAACATATTTTATCTTTCATTCCTTTTTTCATTTTAACTTGTCATATGATTATGCAAACGTGAAGTAGTGAGAAAACAGCGCAAAAGAGGAAGAAAAAAATGGAAAAAATTAGAATAAAAATACAGCAACTCGACTGTAGTTATCATGTACGCTTATTGCGTTATAATATCTAAACAATATAAAAAAATATTATTTAACAAAATAAACTATAAATTTAAAAAGCTGAAGATATTAATGGCTTTTATATCTCTTCAAATATACATATCTCTGTAAATTTTTATGTTTGTCCAAGGAAAAAAATATCGTAATATTTTCCTTTTGATTAATTAATACTGAAGCATCAAACACAAAAGTTTATAAGAATCAAAATTGAACACCGAACAAAACAATCTGATTAATTTCGTTCCTTTGATGAGAAATTACATAAAGAACGACAGGATTGAACTATCGCAATGAGAAATTACTTGCGTATGTGATGACGCGTAAATGGACACATTTAATCGAGCGTGTAGCGTGAACACGCCCACACGATATGCATACATTGCGCAGAAGTCCACGATCCATGAAACGTATGTTCAAAGGAAGGTTTTCAGGGATACGCTGGACATAGGCGCGCGAGAATGTTATGATTACGAGTCCGCATATAATAGTAAACGATTTGAATAACGGTACCATCAAACGATAGATAACTCTATGCGCGCATGCGACAACGATCGTCGGCAATGCACATGGTGCATCGATCAAATATTACAGCGCTCAAATTGAGCCGCGGTCATTAATGTTTCAAATTATTTATTTAACGAACCGTACACATTGCGAATGGCTGATACACGCGCTATTGAAAGTGTCATGTTACAAAATGAACTCTGATAAATCCAACCGCGAGCACCAAAATTAAATTTCTTTTTTTTCATAATAATTCGAGATACGTATGTTTCTAAAGCGTAACTGCTTATATAAGCCCATCGATATAATAGATATTCGTATTTATTGGATTTATCGCATATTCAACGACGGTGCATAATCTCAGCAGAAAAAAAGATATTTGTCATACATACGCTTTCGAGTAAGCCGCTGATTAAACCCGCGCGCGTTTCGTGAATGAGCGTGCAAAATGAATGCGCCAGATATGTCGAGGCGCATTACAAGAACCAAACGGGATTTGTGCTATTTCATGCGATTTATTTTTCGCGAGCGATTCAATGGGTGCCACTAATATCGTGAATTGAAATCATTTTGATTGCGTCGTTACGCATACTGTGCGTTTATACGCGCCCGTGGAAAGCGCAGTGACGATAACTGGCGGTCACTGACGTGAATATGCATGGCTAAAAATCTGCACGTGCGAATCGATAATTGGATTCATCATTCTACGCGACACCACAGGCGGAGATGCAAAAAAGTGCAGCCAATCCGTCAATTTCGGGCGACTTCTTTCCCCGTATAATTTTACCACTTACCAATTTGCGTTGAAGTAATTCACTTTAAAGATTTATACTTTCCATCTCTGTCCGAAATATCAATTCTATTAAAAAATTTCTAGATACAAGTTGGAAATCAATGTTTTCGTTAAGAAAAACTTTCGTGACACGAGTTTTTGTTTCAATCAATATATCCCAAGATAATTAGTTAAAACTAAATTTGCGTTAAATAAAATAAATTAATTAAAATCGAGATTCTCTCAAAAGTTTTGCATTCCCCAGATGTAATTAAGCAAATTCTTTCAAAATCAAATTGTTCTGTAAATTATTGTCACTTATCTTTTTAGTTTGTTTTCATCTGTGGGTGAAAAACATTCCGTAATTATTTTTTATCAATTACTACTGAAATTTAAATTCATCGAATGCGCGAGGAGTGAATAATCTTTGCCCTTCTTGGTAGTTTCCACACGGTGAGGAGTTTAGGGTCGTTCGAAGGCAGGTTTTTCTTGGCGAGGACCATTTCTACGAGTTACGAGCGCGCAGTCTTGAAAATCTTGCTAAGGGATTCGTCCGGCGTGGAATCGTAGACGGAGGATCCCTCAGCCGTAGGGACGAACCCCAGAAATGTTCATAGGTAGACGAGAGATAAGGGACAGAGAATGATCCCAAGCTAACCCCCTTTTTTCTGCCCTCGTCTCACACGGCCGCTCGTCCACCCCTTGATTTATTTAATTTTGTTCGGCGATTTGTAAGAGATTGCGCGCATCGATAGCGTTCGGCGATCGAAGAGGGCCGATAAGTCGGCTGCACGGCGCGCGGAAACCCGATACGTTATACAGAATCAATCATACTTCTAAAATTACCGTTCGGCATGAAGTTTCGCGTTGCGATGCGGAAAACAAATATTGCTATTCAATTTTGCACGACCGGCGCCATGTATAGATATATCATGGAAATCGTACGACCTGCGTTAAAAATAGCTAGACAGAGATGGCGGAGGAATCGGCTCCTGTCTCTGTTTAATGCCGTCTATCATAGCGAAAAAATTCACCGCCTCTATTTCGTTGCCGATGCACGGTAACACCTTTTTCCAAATGTTGAAAATTCTGTCAAGCAAAATGGACAGCGATTGTTTCATTAAAACCAACAGTTGCAAAACTAATCGAATGTTTATATTCATACTTGTGCTTTGTACGTCCGATATTTTTTATCGCCATATTTTAAATTTTAATGTAACAATAGAATAACAAGAGAAACAAAAGTAGAATTAAATAGGACAATAACTTGTAAATTTTTTGCCATCATCGACGTGTAAGCTTATGTTTTCAACCAATCGGAATTTTGCTCGAGAACTGACGGTTCTTGATCCTCGTCAACGGCCAAGCGAAAAACAATGATGTGCTCCGATATGACATAATTCAATGACTGGCGCGGCGCATAGCAAATGCGATTTTTGAACGCCGCATAATGATATATAGCGCGGGACTTGTCAAATCAAGAGCGAAATATAGTTGGAGCAATTAAATTTCGCGATTCACGTGTGACGGCGAGAAGCTCGCTCGTCCGAATATTTATACACAAAATAGTTCAATTATCTCTAATTATGTAGCTCGTTAACCGGAAGGAAGGTCGGAGTTCGGTCGCGCTTATTTCAAATTCGTGCGTTATAAACGATTCATATGCGTCAATTCACGATATCTCTCGCGGGTACGATCTACTCGCAGTAACGAGATTATCCTGATCGAACTGACAACCCGAAACGCGCTAAACCGATACCCGGCCCCGCGAAGAGGATGTCCATCTCGTGCAATTTTAACGAGTGATAATATCCGAAAACCAGCTAACCGTTCAATTACGCAACGTTGCCTCGAATCGATGAAAGCACTCGAAGAGCTTCTCGCGCTTCGCCCGAACAATGGCCGCGATCCGCTCGTTCTCGACCGGTCACAGCTTTTAGCCGCAGACGATCTCGGAGCGAGCGTGGACCGAGAGAAAAAAAAAAACGCACCGACGAAGGACGCGACTAACTCGGACCACGCCGGGCCGGAGTTTCACTTTTAATTAATTGAATTCCATAATCTAATCCGGCTTCCGCACGGGCGTTCATAGCGTAGCGACCCCGGTCGAAACCCGCACGTTCGCAAATGAACTACGACGCACGCAGCACACATATATACGCGCGCGCACGCATGCAGATATACACACATATGCAGCCGTCGGGGCGCGGTGCATTCAAATGGCGTCGTCAATAAGCCGGGCAGTCGATTTTCCGTCCCGATAAGGTCGCGATAAAAGGCACCCTCGCGCGTGCGACGCACACACGGCCGGTCGGGGATCTCTTTCGTCGATCATCCGTGTTTTATCAGGCCGGAATTATGCCACCCTATACCCCGATAGATATACGCGTATTCTCGGACGACTTGGTCCAATCGAGAGGATCCGCGCGAACGCAAAAGAAGGAAAATCTATTCCGTAGGAATATCGAGGGCCGTCGTGTCCCCGCCCTCCCCCGCCCCCTCACATATGTCCAACGACGACGACGATTCGTCCCTTCGAAGATCGACGCGATCTCCCGAAGGGTGCGGGCGGGATTCCCGGCACGTAAGCTTTTCCTATTTATTGCACCTTTTTCGGCCGGTCGGCTTCGCCTAAATCATTGCGCATCCCCTTATTGAATGGGAAGAACGAGATGCATGGTTTACAGCCGCCGACGCCATTCGGCGAGCGCCGAGCGTCCGTCCTACGCGCTCCGTCCTTCCTGACAGCCGTGAATAAAGTTTCCAATATCCCATTCGATCGGACGCCCATCGTGCCCGAGGAAGGAGAGCCCTGGGAGAAAACTCCGGAAAAACTCTTTCTCCCGGCGATGTTCTCTGCGCTGCGGCTCTAAGAGTTCTAACCTAACGTCTTGCTCTCTTTGAAAGAAAAGCGAAGAAAGAATGGAGAGAAACTAAAGCGGAAATCACGATTATATGAAGACAGACACTTTTCTACATTGGAAATAAAAATTTGCCGATAAGTAAAGTCAGGCACATAAACACAATTAGTAATTAGTGATGAAATAACAAACCGTTAGCAAAGATCGATTGTTCTGCCAGTTATCGTATGTGCGCGCTATCGCTTCATGCGACCGAGTTTCTCAATTAGAGATAAGGATAATTACGTCGGCAATTTCCGCGAATGTGTGTGCGCTTTCGTGCATAGTCAGATGGCGTACAGAAGACAATGGACCGCTTCCCACTCCGATATCACGCCGATGCGATTGTACGAGCGGCGTAATGTCGAGAATGCATTCTCTCTCTGGAAGCGGCTATTTCGAGAGATAGATTCTCTGCGAGTAGAATCTAGCGCGTTTTAATATTAGATCCACCCGTTTGGACGCTATCCATACCTTCAACCGCGCAAACGAGGATATTTACGCGATTGAACAACGGTCAAATTCGTTCTCTTGGCACATAAAAGTGCAAGAAGCTATCGAAGCGATCATATTTCGCGATCTCGCGTCATCCGATATTTTGTTTAAGTGACGCGGCTTCAACTCGCGAAAAACTTGCTCATAGACTGCTAACACACTTTCGAATATAAATATTCTGATAATCCGATATTTTTTACTTTATTTTTTGATATTCGATTTACTAATCGGATTATTTGTGTAAATCTTTCAGATTCTAAAAAATTGATCGCTTTTCTTCCAAGCTAAAAAGAACGCGCTATAAAATTATTTTTATTCTTGGATTAAAAATATTTTTCCTCAAAATACTGAAAAGTTGAGAGAAGTTAGTAAATTAACTTTTACGAATATAAATATGTAGCTAAAAACTTTATAAAAAATTCAAAATTTAAGATTCATATAGAAAAATAATTAATAACTTTAAACCATCTAAAAACAACAAATACCATTAAAATAACAACTTGGCGAAAATACAATTTTTATTCAAGAGAAAAAGCTTTTAAAAAAACCTATATTTGAAAACATAATAATTTATATTACGCACAGACTAAATAAAGTTGAAAGCTCGCGATAAATACTTGTATGATTGTATAAAAGTTAAGAGAGAGTGTACAAAACACAATACACATTGCTGATTTCTAAGAAGGTGACTTAATAAGCCACATTTTTCTCGGACTGATCCTGGAGTGATGGAAAGGTCAATTCGGCGGAGTAAAAGCCCGCTTGACCGGTGACCTTACGCAGTCAAATATGCGTCTCGCATCGGGACGTCGGGAATCGTGAGGGCCGGTCCCTCGCGAGAGGTCGAACCTCGGGATTCGTCGGTCAACCGTGCGAAAGAGGGTAAAAGGGATCCTCCGTGCTCGGCCGGCAGTCCTTTTTGCCCGGCGAGGTACGAAAATCCAAAAGGGTTGCTATTTTTTCTCCCCTCCTCGACCAAGGAAGCCAGCGGAAAATTCTTTGAAAGCGGCCGGTGCCGCGGATTACTTTGCGCTGCAGTCGCGGAGACCGAAAGGGGGCTGATCAAAGGATACGATCGAGGGAGGTTGAGGTAATATCCGGCGATCCAGGTGTTAATGAAGGGAGTTCAAAGGACGCTCTCTCGCCAGTGGGCCGCGACAAGTAAAAAAGGTCCATCGACGCGTCCCACCCTCTCTCTTTCTCTCCCTTTCGCAGCGACCGGCGGCGACGGGCTGAAGGAGTCGCAAGATTTCTCTCTACCGTGTCTCACCGGATAAAACGTAAATACGATGCAACGGCTATCTCGGAGAGAAACGCTCGAGAGCATTTCGACCTCCATTCTCCCGGCGCCTGTCTCTTCTACCGTAACATAAATATCTTCACGAGTAATTTCTACAGTTTCTACGATGTGACGTAACCGCGAGTTTACTTCCGCCCCTTTTGTTAGTTCGAGTGTTTTCAACTTGTAGACGTCTCTTCCTTTTCCGCCTGTTCTCTCTTTCCCGTCTTCTCTGTCTTACGCGTTTCTATCTCCGGGTCTCTCTCTCTCCTACGGAAACACATGGTAATTCTAGAGAGAGCTTTGCACAATTAAACTTCACGTCATGATTCCGCCCTCGCGTGCTTATCGCAACCGGACAATGCGGAAGGCGGTAAGCGGGACGTACTTGGAAGGACGGTGGAACAATTAAGACTAATTGCAATGTAGTACAACGATCAGACGTTTTAACAGCACGGGCTGGTGTATATTAATTCCACCTAAGTTCGGACCTGAAACATGAGCCGATTCCCAACGCTCTCGCTCTCTTATCGATTCAGAAAACTGTATAAGAACGGCCTGCAGTGGCCTATAATATTCCCCCTGCAATTTTATTAATGAATGGAACAGTCTGATTCTGGTTTTCGTTACCGTAAAAATATTGATATTCGTTCAATATTGATATTCAATATTATGCATAATGCATTCGGTATTTATATAAAACGAGGATTATATAGACACATTTATTGACAAATGAGTGGTGAAAATACATCATAATCATGATTAGAGAACTCGTTGATTTATTCGGAGATTTTCTTCATGAATTAAACACCGATTTAAAATACATCACATGTTTCACTTTGCGATGAGAATAATCCCGACTTTCGTTTTGGATCCTGTTAGCCTTAGATTCGCCTGCTTTTTATTTGCACCAAGCACTATATGGAATTAAATTGTCTCGTAAGATTTTCGCATCGTTACAGAGCGCCATATATGGCATCCACCCATGCGAGTTTATTTTTAATGAAACAATTGGCCCAATTAGAGAGGCTCTCTGCGCGCGTTTGCAAGTGTCATGTGATTGTACGTTGGTTCCCAACGCAACGTACAAAACATGTAGGTACATATGTGTAATAATTTAAAATTTATAAAAGAAAAGTGTTCACGTAATGAAAGAACAAATAAAAAGTAGTTAACGCAATGATACGCACATAATGATATGATTTTCGATTGAACAAAAAGCACTTCTCGAGTATTTTTTCTTCATTTTTATGAAAGATATGTTTGCTTAGGAAAAATTGAAAGTGCAATTCATTTTCCCATATCTTTTCTCGTTGAATTTAATATTCTCAATTTAATAATGAATGCTACAGATATATGAAATAATTAAGCAAAACATAAAAGACTTAATTACTTTCTTGCAAAAGTTTTCGGAATAAATTATTTGTTCTCCATTACGGTAAGCTTTGCATCCTCCTAGTTTCCCGACAGTATGCTTGTTAACCGTAGCCTTGCGATGATTCACATCTGAACCGGGATCGCGGTATAAGAAACACGTGCAACGCATAACGCATGTCGTTATACTGGCACTCCTCGTCCGGTCGCCGGGAATGTAAAAGCGCAAGCGACTTTTAGTGTCTAAATCCAGGCATGATTGGCTACAAGTTTACGACCGCGGTAGCTTCTCTGTTAAAAGCAGTTATAGCCATTAGCTGCTGTGTCATTGGCAACGCGGAATTAAAATTGTATGAATTCCGCTGTATGAATAACAACAAAACGGGCTAACAATAACGCTGCGCATCCTTTAGAATTATAATTAAACATAAATCGCCTCTCTCGCTCCGCGGAACTTTCATATAACTTTCTTGGTGCGTAAAATTTAATCGGTTTACGTGCCTCTATAATTACGATAAAAGTAATAGTGATTTATTAAGTACTTTCGGAGATATATGCGCAACGCATCTGGATCGTTTCCGATATTTCCCACATCGAAATTGTATATTCCATTATACACATAATTAAATATTTTCAATTACTGACTTTTTGTATTTTCATGAAAAATGTTTACAAATAAAAAATTATATTGAAACGGCGTTTTAAATCGTATAGAGTTTTTAAAATGAGACTTTTACTTAATTATAACTATGTTGAAAAATGCTGTTGAACAACTAACAAAAAAGTGTGCTGAATGTATGACTAAAAAAATCTAATCTCTTACAAGTGGACTTTGTGCAAGTTATCTAATGAGAACGTTTCTACACAGATGAAGCTTAACAGGCACGACGGTCGTCGAGATAATTAAGGCATTTTTCGGTAATTAACCGAGCGTCAGGCACCGGCCGTCGCCCGTGTATCAAATGAGGCGTTTCTCTCTTATTCGAAACTCGTGCGCGACCCAGCCAGACAGATCTCGAGATTCATTGCATTCATCATACGAAAACGATAATAGTAGGTTCTATTTTCAATTTTCCAAGACAACGTTTCCCAGATGTCTTCCGGAAGATTAATATTCCTCGCAGATTCTCTAATGATTTCTTAAAACTTCTTAGAAATAAAGAAAATTAAAAAAGATATAAACTCAAAATAGCTAAGTAATACTTATAATTATCGTTATTATCGTTTTAATCATTTGTAATGTAGAATTATAAAATACAAATACACGAGAGAATAAGAGAATAAGTGAGATTTGGAAAATAACGAGAATGCGTGCATGCGTGATTGGTAATTGACAATGTGTGAGAAGGAATATAAAAACGAACGAAGAGTAAGAGCGTTATTGAGCGTTTTGATACACTTATATACTGTTAATAAATTGTTATTCCCGTTCCTCCTGGCCAATCATTTTTCAGTTGAATTTACTTCTTTGATATAACGATAAAAAGGCCATAATCAGGTTTTAAAAGGTTTCATGACAAAATTAAAATGAGAAATATTTCTTCTATGGCATCCTGTACAGGAGGCAAGAAGCGCGTTTGACGATGTTTTATTGCTCTGTCACGTTGGCAGGCGACGTAGACAGCGACAAACGTTAACAATGCGCGCCAGCGACGCCTTAGTGTCACGTACCGGAGTGAGAGGATCACTACGACTTCGTTAGTCTTGTCACATTGCTATTCGTCACAATTTTATTTCCTCAGTCTTTGTTACTCTTGCCTTTATCCTTTCCCCACAGGAAACAGTTCGGGAGTCGTCATGGCCGTTTTAGAAACGCGCGGCAAATTCGGCCTGACAGGGGCATTAGTTTACGATTTCAACTAAACGGGCTGCTTTTACGGCATGGGTCAGCGCCTCGACATGTCTATAATCTGAGTAAGATAAAGACAAATTTATATACCATTGTACATTGGCATGGGACCGGCGTCACGGTCATTTCCGGAATTATGAAGGACAAGAATTTGCGAGTACAAAGCAAAATAATTCCTCTAAAGGGTGGCCGGACGACCTCGTGATTTTAACGGATTTGCTTCGTGATGACGTTACCGCAAATATATAACGTCAGAAATGCTATCATAAATTCTTATAATTATTCGTCATGCTATTTGTGCTACGATAAATATTTTAGCATAATTATGTTGAATAAAATTATGTAAAATTAGCATAATTGATTCCTGCAAATTTGATGAATATTATGAGATGAAATTTTCTACTGTCATCGCCATCTAGTGTAATCTAATTCTTGTATTATTTTAATACAAATCAAAGCGTGATATGATAACGTTTATTAACCGCTTGCCAATGCGTGCGACCACGTCGATACTTTTTGAAACGCATACGAATCCCTCTTTGAAACGCATCTGCGCGACACGCGTACCGGTTCAAGAATATCGGCTATTACAGATGAGCGATAAGAGATTATAGGTACACGTGGCAGTGTGGAGATCCAACTGCCGCCTCTACCAGAAGCACGTGGCTTGTGTCATCGGATGGAGGGAAATAGAAAAGATTAGGATACTGAAGAGAGATCGTTTCGCTCTTATCGCAAACTGATGCCATAGGGATTGCATTAGATTTAACGAGGGTCTGGAGATAATTTATCAAATGTCAGTAACATAATAAATAAATATCGATGAAAGAAAATGCTAAATTTTTATATTCCTACGATAAAATAGCTGCTAATTCTAGTAGGAAGTATAGCTTTCCGAAAGCTTTTTGAACGATAATAAGAACCGTGGGCGTGACAAACTTATTCGCATGGAAACAACAAAGTCTTGAATTCGAAGCCTTCGTAACAGCCAGGAATAATAAAGACTACCCAAGGTAAATGTTTTCACGACGGGTAAGTACGTGCGCACCATGAATATGCAAATCCGCAACAAATTTCCCTTCCCCTCTTTCACCCGCACGCCCACGAAACACCTTTTTCTGGTTGCCTGATTAACACCTCGTGAAAGTAAAATAAGCGAGTTAGCGATTCTGACTTCCGCCATTACGCGCCCTTATCTTCAATTCAATACGTCCCACTATAATCGATTAATTTTCGCCACTTAAATCCCGTTCGTAAAGCGGCGTGCTTTTCTCCTTAATTCGCGATGAATGCCCGCCGGCTGTTTTCGCTATGGTGTTTTCTATAATAACTTCCGCAACGTTACGAAGCTCTTTAGCCGTATCGAAGTAATTTTATCTCTCTCGTATCTCCTTAAGACGACGTGTTTACTTTGAAACTTTTGAACCTCTGCGCGTACTTTTCCGCGAAGACACTTGTTTTTCGCGTAATCATTCGACGATTTTACGTCCGTTATACTTGTTGTCTGTCGTATTTTCTCGAGAAATAATAAACCCTCTGAGTGCTTGCTATCGTCTCTCTTTCTCTCTCTCTCTCTCTCTCTCTCTCTCTCTCTCTCTCTCTTTCTCTCTCTGCAGTATAAGTTCGCTACGAAGGTTCGAACAAAACGTCCGCAAAGCTGTGTCACTGTGCAAGCCGTGATTTGCAAGTCCGTCAAACATTTGACCTCGAATCATTAATATTTTTATTTTTATTCATTAGTATATTATTTCTTGGTTATGCAAATTAAGTTTCTATTGTTCTATATTAAAAATTGTTGTAACAATAACAATTTATCATTATTTACGCTTTATCCGTCCAAGTTTTTTAATTCTCAACATTAAATAAGTTTATAATTATATTTATAAAACTTGTTATATTAAATTAGCAATATGCGTAGTATTGCGACAATAACATTTTTTTGTATTAATTAAGATGTGACGTTGCCGTTTTTATGCATATTTTTTTTCTTGTTTAAATAATATTACATCAATTATCTCAGAGAAATATTGCAGCAACGTTTGTCATTACGTTACGCTGCTATCACAATGTTTGTTATCGCATCGATCAGGATCGAAACAAGAAATCACGATTCGCCCAAACGATTCGAGCTAATTGCACAAGCGCGTTTACGTGAATTTTACATAATGGCGATCTCTTCGTTTGATTGAATTACACGGTACAGATCGGGAAGAATGCGAGAAAAATAACGGACGAAAATGCAGCAGAGCGCTGCAAGTAGTGCGACAAAAAAAGCGGGACGACTAAATAAACGACCGGTAGGTAAAGGTATAGCGGTATTAATCAAGCTGCAATTGGAGGAAGTCGGAACAATTAAAAAGCGACTGATACAAAAAAATGTAGGTCGCGCATCGATCACAATGCCCGCTTGCCAATGGAAACGTAACAAACATCGCTGCTCGCTGCGCCGGAGTCCTGAAACTCTATACCTACCCACGGAAATTCTATACAGAGGAAATTGGTATTTTGCCGTAAATCACACGATAACCCGCGCCGCGCTCATTATCAGTTTGATAATTTTCAAACTCGCTCTGGGATTCCCCGGGGAATGGAACGTGCGTCAGAACAAACGTGCTCGTTAGCTTAACGACGATCCTCTTCTTTACAATACGAAAGCACCCGCGTTTAAACCACAAAGATTTCCGAAATGCTCTTAATGCCGGAACGAATAACAATTTTAATGCAAATCAAGTCATTTTTGCAAAACTAACCATTTTTTGTCGAATTTTATTTATTTATTATTAAATTTTACTGTTATCTTTTCAACGAAATAAAAATAATATTTTAAACTGTTGGCAAAAATATGTGCTGCGTAAAAAAATATATAAATATTTTTATATATTGTATAGTAGTTGATCTCATTGGTTAAAAATAGCCGTGCGATGAGTGAAACAAAAAAGCAGGGTCCCTGCAAAAAAAATCGAGTATTCACGAGGAAGAAGAGAGTTTCTCATTGTCTATGTCCCATCTTTTGCTTCAATCTAAATTAAAGCTCGGATCGAGTAGGAGGCGAAGTAAAGGGGGTGGAAATGAAGGCGAACGCAAAAGGGAGGAGCAACGAAAGACAGAAATTAGCGGGACCAGTGGGCAATGCGTGGAATGCATTCATGCACAGAGGCGGTCTTTCTCTCTCTCTCTCTCTCTCTCTCTGCGTGCGTGCGTGTGTGTGTGTGTGTGTGTGTGTGTGTGTGTGTGTGTTTGTGCGCGCGCGCGTGCATATTTATATCGTATGCGTGTTCTCGCTCTTCCTCAGAGCATGGTGTTTGCGCGTGGCGAACATCACGTCCTGAGGAAGCGAGCGAAAAAAAAGAGGATTACGAAGGCGACTCTAATTACGCGAATGCCTCGGGAAGTGAGATTACGCTAAACGCGTCCCTGATAAACACTCTCGTTTTTCGACGAAGCGCTGCCCGAAGAGGATACGAGAAGGTGAAGGAGAGAAGGTGAAAGAAACGAGAAAAGAGGAAAGCCAGGCACTCGTATCTGTCTGATGGCGCGCGCCTGCAGTTTTTTCTACCGCTCCGCTCTTTGCCGTCGCACGCTGCACGTGACCTCGTGGAATGATCACTCGTTAACCACAGCGCCGTCTCTTTCGCAATGATAAAGTCGCACGCGCTAATTATAAAGACAACAGCTTCCATTAGCCACCGCGTATGTGTGGAATTAGAAAAAGGTCGCGAGTTATCTCGGTACAATTAGGGGCTTATCGTTCTGAAATTATTTTGTTGTCATTTTTGTACTTTAACTAAAACTTTAACTTTATAGCGATAATTTCTTTATACTTATCTTGTTATATCGAAAAACTTCGTAAAAACTATAACAGAGATATGTATAAAAAATTATAAACGTTACGTAAAGATTATACCGCAACAGAAACGCCGTATGCTCTCTCTAGTGTGGCAAAAAAAACTCTTAATCGAATATTAACATTATGTCATTAATATTCAACATATAATACATTTAACACAGCATATATTACTTGTTAATTACATTACTTTTATAAAAGGAGCGTATTATGCAAAAATGCTGAAGCCATAATCTTAAAGCATGTTTTTGTAACGAACTGATAAATTGATGTTATTGATAAAAGTGGGGTATTAAAAGTTTCTCCGCTAATGAATGGCTCGCGAACTACCGCGTATTAAGCCGATGATTCAAACTTGTCTGAAAGTGAGCGAAAGATGCGAACCGGTGGCAACTTTATCGAATCTGCCCGATTGTATGAAAACTCCTTCAAGTACCGGAACACAGGCTCTCTTCTTCAAAATTTTTACTTCAAAGAAGTTTTACTCGGATGACTATTTTTATTATAATCCTTTTACACTCATAATTACATTTAAATTACATTACGCTGCCTTGCAGAGTAAATGACATAATTATAACGAGTAACTTAATAATTATCGGAGGGAAGACTCTAATTATTTCTAATAATAAAATTTTTAAGTTGTAATAATCGCGAAAAATGAACAGATATTGTTGCATGATATATATATATATATATATCAAACTATTATAAAAAGTGTAATCAGTACAAATATGAACTTCTTACCAAACATTCTATAACTTTGCAAGCTATTTATAGTACTGGCCTTCGTGCCAACAAAACATAAGTCGTTCCGTGTGCTATAAGTATTCAAGCAAAGTTTGCAGCGGGTGTATAAACAAACGGAAAGCCGAGTTCAGAATATTACGTGTTACCGCTACTTAAACGAGTGATTCAAAGCCGTCACTACTTTGTAGCTTAAGTGCCTCAATTTCTAGTTTGCGAGTCGCTTCGATTGTGAGTTGCGAAGGGAATCGATTTGATACGTTGGCCATAGAGCGATAGGGAAACCGGAAGAAGCGGAGCAAAACAGAAAAGGGATGAGGGAAAAGATGGAGGGAGCGAATAAGAGAGAAGAAGTGAAGATGCAGAAAGGAGGACGGACGCGAAAAAGGAAGAGAGAGAGAGAGAGAAATTGGATGGTCTGCGGGGTGCTTCCTCGGTTCGTTAGTGACTTTATAATAATGAGAACTCGGGCGGTGGAGTCCGGAGGGTGAACTGGAAAAATGGAATCACCTCTAATCACTGGCCTTCGTTGCCGCGAACAAAGCCGCAAGGAAGAGCATCCACTCAGCGATCGCCGGGGAAAAGGTCTCGCGACTCGATAGTCCGTAGAGAGTAGAAACTGGAAAACTGAGCTGATAGCATAAAGAAAACTTATCCCGACGCTAGCAGATTTTCTTGATAAAATTTCGCCCCGGCCAACCGCCGCATTTCCCTGCGCGCTGAGCTCTCGTCACGGTGAAAGCGGCATTTCGTTAGTAGCGTATAATTTTATTCGGTTACGATATACGAAAAGCCGAAGAGCGGATGACATAGGAGCAAATAATCGGTGTTTATTCCATGATGATTTTAAAACGAACCTTTACACACATTTCGGATAAATAGTTTTAATTAGCCAATGTTCGGTCCGACGGCAACGTGTTCCGGCAACGTCGGTATGGAAATATTTGCCCATATGTGTCGATCCCTTTTTTAATTCCGTACGTTGTATTGTATACTCGGCTGTATTCATCGCGTAAATTGTTTGGTCGAACGCGGAGAAATAATAACGGTAATGACTGCGAAATTAAAGCCGCGTACGCCGAGATAAAAACGATTCTGCCGCGCTTCCCTGCCCCCGTCGCGCGGGAAAGCGTTTTTTCATTTTACATCAATGATCGCAATACACTCACGCTTTTTTTCCTCACTCTTTTTTTCGCAGCGTGCCCGTTAACACTTTCGCGTCTACTATTGACGGCATCCGGCGCACTTTGACGGTCGTTAACGGAGAGACACTGAACGCGATATTGAATCGCGCGATCGTGAACAATCGGCGATGCTCGGTGAATAGATTGGAAATGGGGCAAAATAACCTACGGCGAGAGATAGTGAACAAAACGAGCGTGCCAGAAAGTATAGTTAACGTTGATCTTTCTCTTGGATACCCGGTTTCAGCAACCATAAATAAAAACTTTTATTTACTGAATAATCACTCTCTTTATATTCAACCGAAAAAAAGGGAGATTGCAAAAATTCATCTGCAATTATATTCTATATTTGTAATATGTCGAACGCAATGCGATAAATTTACGTGAGTCATTAGCATCTATTTTCGTGTTTAATATTACACACTTCTTTCCTCATCACTGCTACGACAACTCTGCACTGTGTAGCGTAACAGTAAACAAACGTCGTTGTGTATTGACTTCATGAACAATCAATCCTCTCACATTACACGCAGCGATTACAGATCGTGATAAGCTCGATTACATTGTAACATGCGCGGATGCGATAACTGCCTAACATCACAAAACATTTGCTCCCGAGATATAATAATATTGCGTGGCGCAATGATTGCGTTTGTCGGGCGCAGAGTTTGCCGCGCGTCCACATCGTTCAACAATGCGTTTAGCCTATTTGCGAAATATCAACGTTGCTCGCGGTACGCATGTTGACCGTGCATACCGGCAAATCGGCGCGCGATTAATTCACGTAGCGCGGCGGCAAGCACGGAAAACATCTGAACCGCAAAGCGTTAAATCCCGACGCCGTTTGTGAGAACGAAGACGAGAGCGAGCGAGAGAGGGAAAGAGAGGGACTAGCCGTTCCGACAGCGCTTGACGGTATCGCCGAGGGAACGAAACGCGCCGAGTACAACATCGGGTACGAGAAAACGAATCCCGCGACGCGACGGATTGGGGGAATGCGCGTAAAAATCCAGAGAATTCCCGAGAAAGCCACAATCTAACCGTAACTTTACCGACAGGCCTGGGCGCAGTTTTCGAAGGACCGCAAGTGTAGCGGAGTGAAAGAAAGAGAAAGTGAGAGAAAGAGAGAAAGAGGGAGCGAGAGGGAAAGAGAACGAGAGATGACGAGAGCGCGAGAGAGGGAGAGAAAGAAAGATACATTCGGGGGACGAGATATACAGCCTACCATCGGCGCGATGCATAAATAACGATATCGGTGTTTTCACAAGCACACACGCTCCCAAGCGTGTACGAGGGAGGTTACTCTACCGTGGCACCGGCCCGCGGTATATAACTCACCCCGTCGAGAGTCGTGCACACTGAATAGAGTCAACGGGATCGATACCTATCGGCCTGTACGTAGACACACGCTCCGAGGACGCACGAGAGCTTCTCTACGCTCTCTTGATTTTCTCGCGCGCGGGATTCGCACCGTCGCGTAGTCGTCCCTGGTAGTCAGCTAGCTAGTAATCTTCTGCGTGATAAACGCGACGACGTAAACTTTGATTCTCCTTTCCGCAGGAACATTTCCAAGGCTTATCCCTTATTTAATTTTAAATGGAAATTACTTTAGCAAAATTTTATCTCGAGGGACTTGCAAAAATATACAACACTGAAACTTGGAGAGTCGCGATAAATGATTACCTTTCTCAGCGTATTTCCGCAAAATAAATAAGTTTTATAATTTCGCGACATTTTACGCGTGTGTCATAAACAAGTTGTCATGAAAATTAAGAAAAAATAGGGATTCAGGGAATATAGAGAGATACTTTACTTTTTTTTTTTTTCATTCAATTATCTGCCACGCCACTTACGATAGATCCAATAGTGAACTTTTAACTGCACGAACAAAAGACAATTACCGCGTAAAAAGGGATACGCGATCGGATCGAATAGAAAGCTAAGGACGGAGTACTAAATAACGTATCGATAAAAGAGCTATTAATAATGACGCGATCAAAGAGATTGAATGTATCAGCGGGCCGGCGCAGCGTTGCGATTCGATTTAATCTTCTCTCCCGTAATTAGACAAACGGCTGCTAATGCAAAAGATATTTCAATCGTTATCGCGCGGCTTAAAGCGATTTTTAAGCGAATTAAAAATCGATACTGCCGTGTTATGGTTAAATGCTATTTGTGCGCTCGGCTCCATGATTCTGCGGCGCTCTATACGCGTCTAGTTTCGGTCGGACGAGCTTTTCCGGGACATTTAGGGGTTCGGGTGATATATCGGGGGATAAATACAGCGCGTTCCGTGGTACCGGGATACGCCCCCGTACGCGCTGCTTTACCCCCGAGATCACGCGACACCAAATAATGACCGACTCTGCAACCCTGGATTAGCAAATCCCGCGTGGAATTAGGTGCGCTCTACAGAGAGAGAGTTCCAACTCGTAGCTTCGCGATCTTCGTGTGGCCTTTTGGCCGGCGGTATAAATCGATCGTTTTGACGTTACCATGTGACATCTTGCGGCATCAGAACAACATTTTATTTGCGCAGCAATTGAAACACAAGTTGATAGAGATTTACTTCGTCATATGTGTCTTTTAAGAAATTAAAAACTTACTTTTTATCATTAATGTTACTCGTTAAGTGAAAATCAACCAACAAATTTCAACGAACGTTTATTACATAATAATTAGCTATTTTAGTATTTACGGTAAAATCAATAATTTGCTATTCCCTAAAGTTGAGCGAGCGCCAAGTTTCCTGCTTAATATGCCCGGCAAGTTTCTCGTGTGTTGCGAGGATGACGCACGTTTTAATTATTAACGAGACTCGACAGATGCGAGCGGCGATTTACTCACGCGCGATTTGTTCCGCTCCACGACGAATTGGCCGGTGCCGATACCGAACCGGGACGCGCTCTCTGGGGCGAGAGAGAAGCAAGATCGTGCCGCTCTCATCAACGGCGCAGCAAGTTCATAAATAATGCAGACCCTATATAGCGCTGACCCTTGTTCGCAACATCTCCATCTGCGTCCTTCGAGAGGCGCTAGCACGGATAACTTTGGCGTTCTATCGCGCGAAACCTTTAACCTAACCCCACCCCCAAATTAACCCTTTCACGCCGAAATTTTTATTTCGAAATGCAGGATTTCGGATCGTTAATCAATGAAAACTAGTTAAAGGCTATTAAAGCCGCAGAAATCGATCTATACAGCATTGCGATGAAAGCATCGCCCGCAAATCGATCAATCATAGTTTATTATTCATTCGTTTTTATCCGACGTCAGTTTTGGAACGACTCGCAAATTCGATTTGACCAAATGTAATTAATGGATGATAAATCAATTGTGGAAATAACCTAAATCCACCAAGGTTTGCAACTACCGCATGTGTCGAAAATTAATTTTGTTTCACTACTGTTACGCCGCGCGCACTGTTGAACTCAATGTTTACGCGAACTGTATTTCGCACGGTGAAATTCTGAGTGAATATATTGAATTTCCCAAACACCAGATGTTGCACTTTCGTCCGACGGTGTAACGACATTAATCCTTTAATATACAAGAAAATGTATTTACGCTAGTCTGCTTGCCTTATTGAAGAAAGAAATATGAATGAAACATTCCTTTCTCTCATGCGTACCGCTCAAATACATTTTATAGTTGTTCGCATCAAGATAGAAAAAAATCTCCGAATAGAATTGTTGTATCCGTCTCGTTCACTGCACACAGATTTAAGTTAAACGGAGAGAAGTGAAAATCGTATGTTCAAGAGTCGCAAATATTACTCGGAGCGCCGAGAGAATTCATGCGCGGAATCTAAAGAATGAGACGCGCTTTGCTGAAGAACGCGATATACCTAGGGGATATGTCATCGTTCGCGGGCTGCAAAAGAAGATGAGGTAACGACAAGATTATAGGGTGAATGGTTCCGGTAGGAGAGAAAATGCTAGACCAGCTTACGGAAGCGACCTAGCTGCGTATCGAACAGTAGCTTATAACCTTCGTTGTATTCCGTCTCTTTATATTATACTTCTGTATTAATTCGTTTTCCCTTTGATCGTAAAATGAAAGATATTTGATCATCACGAGTCATCGATAAACCGCAACAGCGCACATGATTAGAGATTTCAATAAAATTTGAATTTAAATTTCTTTTTCTTACAAAAATCTTCAATTTTTTACAATACGTTTTTGAGATATGCTGATGGGAAATGTTGATACCGTGTTCAATCGTGTCCACTGTAACGAATAAAAATGCAAGCAGAGATGAAAATTGATAGCCCGCAATACGGATTTAAGTGTTTACCATATTCGAAATACGATACTGTAAAATTTATAGTGAACGGTGTGACGGGGCGGTGGTGTGCATCGATTAGTCATAATTTCGCTCTCTTTTTAATCGGATTTTTAAATGGCTCCGCGCTCCCGCGACACATTGCAGTGCACGAGTGGCACCGCTCGACGGGGGTAATGACTACGAAGCGTGCAACACGAAGGAAAGTGCTTGTTCGTTCGCGAGATAGAGCGAACGTTGCATATACTGCGCGTTCCGGGTGCCGCGGCGCGGCGACGGCGTAACGGCGCGGTGCAAGCACCTCGCGATGAAATATGAACGGTGGTGCTCTCGCGGCACAGATGGCTGAATTTGAGGTCGCTGCTTCCTGCAGCAATAATGCCGTCAGATCGATAGGCCGCGGCTATAGATACGACGCGGAATAGCGCGGATAACCCCTTTTCGAATTCATTTCTTCCGCGGCACGTCTCCCGCCGACCTGAACACCCTCCTACCCCTGTCGTTTTTCTCTCTCCTCTCTCTTTCTCTCTTTCTCTCTCGCGCTCTTCCTCCTTCTCCTCCTCCTCCTCCCCCCTTCCGTCGTCGGCCGCGTTTCCATTCCCCGCCGCGTCTCCATCATCCCTCTCTCGATCTCACCCCCTCGGCTCTTCGTCCCTCTTTCTTCTCCGCGCGCTCGGGGCAGCCTTCGTTCGTACTCGTCTCCTTATCGATCCGCCTACCGTCTAGCTTACGGCGTGTGTGCTCCGGAGCGCACCTTGTACCGGAAGTGAAAAGGGGCGGGATCGTGGCACCGGTCGTGCTTGGCACGACGACGAGTCTGCTGCTCCGCTGTGCCCGCCGACGTGCCCCTGTCGATCGTGACTCGAACCAACTCAAACTCCAGTGTCGCAATATCGTGGATATCGTATCGATCTCGTTCGCGTTGCAGATTAAACGCCCGGACTTAATCCGCGGATTATGATCTCACGCCGTCGCAAAAAAAACTTTTCAGAGGTTAGGGAGTTTTTGTAATAGTGCGTAATTATTTAGTGTGAGATGATTTTTCTTGCGTTACAAAATTTACGAGTCAATTTTGTACTTCTTACAAATTATTTTATTTTATAAAAAAACGTAAATCGCAAATTAATGTAAAAATAATTGGTTATAGTAATTTTTTAAATTATTAAAATATTAGAAAATTAAGTATTAGATGTAAAATATTAGAAAATGTGAAATATATGCGTTGCAACTCTGATTATATTCCGGTCGAGATCCAAGAAATAGTTCGCAATGTCACCCATTACTTTGCATTTCCTTTCGATCTGCAAAACTTCGAACACTGTCCCGAAGTAACCCCTCATGTGTTAGATACGAACAGACGCTAAATGGACCGGCAGAAACGCGCACAACGGGGAGATGAGACCGTAAATTTGATTAGTCTGCGAATGCGGGAGCGTCTGCACTTAGACAACCGCATGCGTGCATCGCTAGAGACGAATAGAGACAACCTGCGACAGACCACACATGTTTGAGGGAAATTCCCTCAACCCTGATATAACACATAGCTATATCATACAATGGTGGTTGAATTATAGGATAAAAACAAATCTTTTATATTGCTTTGCATAAAAAATGGCTTTCATTTTAATTAAATAGAAATATTACAGACATCAGACTGAAGCGTGAATAAAATAATAAGCGTAAAAAAAAAATTTTTTTTAATATACTTTTTCCGAAAATTGCTAACACAAATCAGTGCTGCCGGTATTCTGATTTCGTTGAATGAATAAAGCAAATTTTGTAAGTGAGTCTCTTTTATACACAAATATAAGATTTCGAAGAGCGCTCTTTCTAAGAACTCACACATCTTTCTTCCGTTCGAGCATCACGCGGTAACGTACAGATTTGCCGGCGCCATCGTTCTCCTCGCGATTTATATTTCCCCGGTTTAAAGCGATTTATTTAACGTTCGGGCTCTCTCTCTTTCTCTCTCTCACCAAGAATCGTAGATGCCAGCGGCGAGCGAGGCGATACACGGTTTTCCGAGCGTTTCATCCTTTTTTTCGCGCCGTAACCGGAGTTTCTCGCAACGTACCAGACCGCAAGGGCCATAAATAAATTCACTTTGCTTCTACATCGGCACGTGTGATATAAAACAGAGGGAAATCTCGAAGCGCGCGCGTTTCGCGGCGAAAAGGCAAGAACGAGGAATCGACCCCGGGCCTGTCACTGTGTATAGGAACGTCGACGACGGTGGCTGTAATTTTTAGCCACGGGAGTGTCCAGGGGGCCATTAACCCTTTAGCCTACTGGCGCGGTCCGATCGACGACAGCCACCAGGAAGGGAGCTAGAGCGAGATACCCACACAGCCATATACGGGAGAGAAGAAGAGAATCGTACGAAACGCGTCAGACGGGTAGAGACAGCTACAGGAAAAAGAGAGCGCGGTCGAGCTCGAAGGAGAGGAAAAGAGCGGAAGAGAGGAAGGGATATGCCAAGAGAGCGATAGAGAAAGAGAAAATGTGTGAGCGAGAGAAAGAGCAAGGGAGAGATAGAGGCAGGGCGAGAGTTTGAGAGGACCGTGTAGCGCGCGGAGAGTTGGGTAGCGGATGCCGTGAGGGAAGAAGAGGGTGGTCGAGGTTACCATAGCGACCACTGAGAACCAAATGGACCCACACGCTGTCACGGCATGCCTGCCTTGAACGAGCGAGGGAGAACGAGCGAAGGAGCGAGGGAGAGGGATACACATTCACCACCATCGTCACCGTCCTCACAACCGCCGCCACCTACACACTTCCCCCCTCCTGTCCTACCCTTCGTTCCCGCGACCGTCGCTCGTCCTAGTGCGGGGCGCCCAGCCAACGGAATTATGCTAAATCCCCGACGAGGAAAATTCGCGACACGACGTCGCGACGTGTACCTACGTGCTGTATCGTCATCTCGGGAAATCTTCGCGTACAACCTGCACGCGTTCTCGAGGCGACAGTTCGATCAAGATCGTGAATCTCGAAGACGCGCCGATGGCTCGCCCGCGTTCCGCGCCAGCTACGGAAGATATGCACGCCGTCTCGCGCGAAATCAGGCGTCTCGTATAAAAGTATACATGTACAAGTCTGCTATACGTTCCCGCCGAAGGCAATAACAAGCTATAACGGGCTACTTTGTTTTCAGAAACGTCACGTACTTATTCTTGAAAGCTATTCTCAATCTGTTCCTTAATGACTTAAATATAATTATTGTTTATTAACCCATTTTATCTTCAAGATTATGTTGTCGTTGTCGTAGATAGTTATTTTGAAGAATATGAATTAATAAAATCACACACACACACATACACACACACACAGCAATGCACGGTATAAAAAAGATTCATATGCATACATCAATTTTGAAATGATGCAGAGTCATGCAACTTGAACATTAATGCTGCGAGAAAGGAAGATTCTACGTGCAAGGAAGCTAGGTATTTAGTGGAATTACAGTAAATCCGTGACGATGGAAGTTCGTGGAGCGCCGTCGCGACGCCTAATTGTGCACTATATCATTATTTCGAAGAGTTATCTAATATATTACTTTTCCAGAAAAGCGAGAAAAAAATATCATTATACAATGTATTTCTATTACAAATTTCTGCTACATCTCTCGTATCAAACTGCTTCGTGATATCAAGTAAATATTTTAAAATCCTCGTGAGTTGAAATTTATCGCGAATCTTTCTCCGATTTTCCGTCAGAATATTCACTTATTGTTAGCTTTGCATTATTATTCACTTGTGGCTCTTGGAACCAAGCTATCCATCAAATCGATAGTACGAATATAATTTCCATTCTAGATGAGATTTCCGTATTAGAACGTCAATCATCTTACCGAGCAAGATCTTTTTATGCAGCAAAAATCTTGCGTAGGAATATATTTTAATTATTATAAACAAAGTATGTATCATATTCAAATATCATTCTTAACGCGCGTTAAGAATGATAGATAATTTGTCGGAAAATGTCATTGTTATTCATTCTCGATGTTAGTGGCAGATACATATACGAATGCAAATGACAACGGATTGAGATATTAGAGGAGCCCGCGGCTATACTTGCCGTTGCCATATTCCCTGTGTTAAACCCGAGCATCGGTCCTCCAGGTCGCTCGCGCGATGCGGAAGATAACAAATCTTGAAATATGTCTGAGCCCCGAGGTGGGGTCTGCGACAATACAGGGGAAAATTTCGCAACCCCTCTATATTATCCCTGTGCATACATACGCTCCTCGCCGAGCGCATAGACGCGCACGCGTGTGTGCGCTGTACGACGCCACATTTCATCTTCATCCTAGCTACAAGCTCGAATGAACTCGTGTCCTCGTGAGGCCCTACTGATTTGTGTAAACGACCGTTTCTAGGGCGTGCTCCCTCTCGTATCCTAGAAAATATTTTCCAGTCCCACCTCCCCCTCTCCAACACGGTAGCTTCGAGTTACGCATATATGAAAAATGAGACGGGTTCCAATTCTAGGCGAACGAATATTATTATTCTTTTTTTTGGAAACCGGACAGGGGGAAGGAGGTGTTCATAAATTCAACGACGGATGAAGTGCCGCACCGTGGGTAATAGCGTTAGACAAGAAAAGGCTTGGCGGGAGGGTCTGTTTTATGTACGAAAAGTATCCTTGGCGCGGCACGAACACACACACACACACACACATACATACACTTACATTACACACTGAGACTGGGTCGTCTGGTCGGTATCAACGCATGCAGCGGACTCCTTTCTTGTCGGGATCGCCGGGGATATACTCGAGTCGATCGTTTTAATGGGATTTTTAAGTGGCACGCCCGCTCTTATCTGCATTCAACCCCGCGCGGCCCACCCACGAAATTCTTTCCTCGGGAAAGGCATTATGACCCCCCTAGAGCGTTCTATGGTGGTGGCCGTGGTTCGTCTAAACTCTTCGTCTCACGAAAATTTGTGAAGAAGGAGAAGAACAGTCGAGACGGAGTGCCACACCCTTAGGGTTCGTTGGTCAAATAACGCTCCTCCCTCGGAAGCAGGTCAAATATGTATATATTTATCGATACTATTCCTGAATATCACGCTGATTGATTCCAGTGTTTATTTTTATTCCAGTGTTTGAGTCGAGTTTATTATTTTTTTCAGATAGAACTAAAAGATTGCTCCGCGTGCGACAATGTTGTCCCTACAAAAAATTCTCGTGTCGCCATAGTTCCAATATTTTATGCCACGCCTCCGACACAATGTGAGAAATATTACAGCTGATGGGAACCGTGTCAAACATTATATACACTTACACTTCGCAACGGCTCCGCTTCCGGAATTGTCATTTCGCGCGCAAGGCGGAGCGATATTATTCCATTCTTCTCGAGCTCAAATGTGATTTATGAGAGTGCCACTATTACGCGACACTATTATCGTCGCCAGCCGATCCTCTTAAAAATAGCTTCGTTTCTTCGATCTTTTTTTTTCATTCCGTGCTTCGAGCGAGCAAGCGGGAATAATGGTAGTTTCAAATTCGTGCGGATATATAGTTACCGTCGGAGGGGGGTTGCTGTTGCGTTCGGTAACGAAATAAGCAAGGCATTGTGGCTTGTCAGGTATGCGTATTAGCGTGACAAAAAGCTAGGGAACGTCGTGATCGCTATGACGTGCCACCTGGCTCGTCACGTCCTTGCATTTATCGAAGATGGAAGGGGAGAATTTTGCTTTGTGTAGGACACGGCGAAACGGCTAATCCGGAGGGTGTTTTGAAAATAAGCGTCGTATTTAGAAGCGCGTACGTGGATGATGTGGGCGTGATGCCGGGAAAGAGAGAGGACGAAATGAGGAGCGGCGCGAGAAGAATAATCGGGCGCGCGAAAATCGCCGGTCGGCTCGCGATGCGGCGCATAAATAAAAACGCGTTCTCGGCGCACAACGACGCTGCCACGGACTTTTATGCGTGTAGTCGTTCGGCTTTACGATCTCTCTACTGCGCGCGCACAAGCTTTATCGAGAATGCCATTGCGAAGTCGATAAATAAAGAATTACGCTCCCGCTATAACGCTCCATTCAGCGCCAGTCAGTTCGCAGGTCAGTTGCCCGATACGCGCGGAGTTTAAATATCTATTGATCGGCTCGCCGGCTATACGAGCCTATCGCTAAACGGATCAACGAAACTCGCCGCTCCGTTCTGCCTCCGAATCGTTTTGCTGTCTGAGACTGCGATTTATAATGGAGTGCGTTTATATATGCTGCATATGAACCCTTTTATCTGGATTTTTATCGAATCTGAAACGCAAACTACGCAACTTCTGACCTTTGCTTTTAGAATTAATTTTGTAATCTTTTCCCTGATCGATATCTAGAATATGCGGTTTAACGAAATGCGATGTTCAAAATAACAGTACGCAGTTTCCATAATAAGAAGTTAAAAAAACTGAATTTTCGAATGCTTAATAATAGCTACATTTGGCAACCAAAATTGTACGTTACCGATTGCGCGACGGGAGGGGCGGGGGGGAAGGAGGCAAGCGGTAGCGCACCGAAACGGGCGATCACTTTCAATTCTGTCATCTGCATTCGTGCCCGTCCATCATCCAGTAGTTACCTAGGCAATAAACGAATGAGCGTCCGAAAATGGTGCGGCGATCCGTGGAAATCCATCTGCTACGGCATGTAGCGAAGCGTAAGCTTGAAAATCGTGATACGTGCGTCTACATACGTCGCGATAGTAGGGTACGGCCGGAATTGGTTTGTTCGGGATTATCCATTAAAAAAAAATGTCGACGATTGGAAATTGACCTCCGTTCCAGTGTCCGGTGCGCGCGGGCTATCGCATTCGGCGAGGTATCGCTTCACGTGGTCGATCGACGCGATTTGCTCGCGAGCGGATAATGGAAAACGCATTTTCGATGTATCATCAGGCAGAGCGGCTGCTATTCGGACATACACCGATGTTTAATGCAGTTGCGCGCCGTACAGTGTCTCGCTCACCGGATTAAATACCCATTTCTGTATGAAAGTTGAGAAAAGTGACCTCTAAAGTTGCCATTTCCGAAAAAATTACTTTTTTTAGTCAACCTGCACGGTAATTATCTAACAAAACGCTTTGACGAAGGAAGAAAATACATCTCTTCTATTTTTTTTGTCCTCGTATCTCACAGATTCTATAAATATCGTTGAATCAGACAATTTAGATTTAATTCTCGTAAAAAACGAAGAATATATAAGCAATAATAAAAATAAAGAAAGTAGAATTAATTGCCAGATGAAATTAATTGCCATGCAAAATTTACTTAACATTGCGCGCAACATAAATTCCAGCAATAAATCAAAACAAAATATGTATTAGATTATTTTTTATTATTCAAATCTTTAGTAGTTTATTATTATTTTCAATTGAAATTAAATTTATTCTGTAGTAATTAGAACAATTTAAATATTCGCATGTTCTCATTTAGCTCCAATTGCGCAATATCGGCTGATAAAATGTAAAATAAAAAAGACTTTAACAGACAAGAGAACGAAATGGATAATCTTCCTCGATTTACTTCGCGAAACGCACTCCGGCGACAATAGACAGCCGGTACCACCGCCGACCAGTGGCAAATGCCTGATATCGTTTCGCCTCACGCGCTCATCGAAATTTAGTATTGCCATAAAACGGCGGCAAAGGGCGAGGAACGCACTCGCGTCGATGAACCAAAAGGGAAAAGGGAAAGCGGACGTTGGCCGGGAGCGGTACGGCGAGGGTGGCCGGTGCGAAGGCAATGGCGCAAAGAGGGAGAGGGATGAGATGCGTACGTGTTACGACAGCAGGTCTATTTTCAGTTGATGCTCGAACGCCATCCCTAAAACAATATCTCTGGACAGTGTGCGCGGAGTCTGTGGCAAGAATGAGACTGCGGTAGGACGAGCCGACGAGGACGATGGTTGAAAAAGGAAGATGATTAAAAGAGGGGCGAGAGCTTTGCGTCGCGGTAACTTTATTTTAACGTCGGCCGGCGATAAAACACACTGAAACGTCGAGCGCGGGGTCGAAAGTTTTTACAAAGCCTTGGCCGGTGTGCCTCAACGAAAGCAGGTTCTCGTTACGAGCTAGGTGCGATATCAGTCGCTAATAATACCTCTCCACGCATTTTCACTGCCCGAGAATGTGTCCAAAAATATATTTCGAAATCTGATATAATGAGGTTAAACGAAATGCACGGTATCAAAATTTTAATGCAAAATTGTAGAGTAATTGCTTTAAATAAGATTGACAAGCTGACTGTACAGCCGATCAAGAAATAATTATAACCTCGTTTTTAATTTTTTTTAATGTATTATTAATAGTTTATTCTTTTACGTTATTATTAATAATATTTGAAGTTGTTTTATTTCTATTTTGTTGTTATTTTATATATATCGCTAACATAATTATTTCGCGTTCGAGAAGATTCTCCCCTAGGAAAATTTGACCGTGCGGAGGATGCAAGGGTGGCCGCCGGAAGTGACGCCTAACAACGAGGAGGAAGGAACCTCCTCGTTTTCCCGGTCGCTGCAAAACACGACAGAGATTTATTAAACCACCCCGAGGGACAGAGGAGAGCCGAACGAAGAACAGCGAACAAACAATAAATTCAGGTTTAAGAAAACAGGATACAATGGTTGAAGGGGGATAACCGCGAACCGCTTTAATTCGAAGACACCGCCTCCTTCATCTTGCGATTAGGCTGATTTGTGACCTGGAAGCGACGATTTTAAACTACTTGTTATTTCGTTGTACCGCCTGACGCAATGGATTTACGAAGGGATCAAGGCAGAAATCTCGTAGGATCTTGTCGCCTTTGGAGTAATCCTAAAGTGAAACGAAGCCGTCCGATAAAAAATGAAGAATTTCTATAAAAGATGCAAGAACGTTGACTTTATCACCGACAGGGGATTTTACGTCGGACCTTGAAGTATTAATGTGTCTAATGAATACGAAAGTACCAAGTTCTGTTATGTATATTTCTCTCTCATTCTTTTAATTTTAATATAATTTCAATATTTACATTTTTCCATGAATAAATTCTTTAAGATATTTATAAAGGTAATGCAATAAATTTCTAATTAAATCAAAATAATCAGGTCGCTGTGAAAAAAATACGCGATAACGCTGGTTCTTATCCAGAATCCGTTCTACAATAATAATAATTCAGTATCTGGAAAAGATTTATACAGCGCGAAATGACATGATTTGTAACATACGTAAAAATTATTCCAACACTTTTGAATAAACGCGCGTTCGCGTACTAACTTCCGCAGGGAATATCATATTTTGCAGCACAGGAAATGTGACAGAAAACGTATAACATCGATTGCGAACGGCGCAACTGGATGTAACGCGCCGTCGCCTTTCGTTGTTGCCGTGCATTTCCATTATTGCGCACTTAAACGTGCCGAAACAGAAAATTCGAAAAATTCGATATTATTTGTATTGGTGCATTTTGTGCCTATCGGAAATATGAAAAGCATACATCTATGCCGACACGAATTTTATTGTACTATCTACTGCGCGAGTAAAAATAGTTTGTCGCGAATCACTGCAGTGAAATGTACTGTGTATCGAATTCCAATTACTCAACGTGCTGCACGCGAGTTTTTATCTCTCTCTCAATGAAAAACTTTACTTTTCACCATTGAAATTTGTATCACGCTTTAAAATTTAATTGCATCTTTATATTAAAATGAATATTTTATATCAAAATGAACCAAAATATACTGAATGAAGTGAAAGCTCGACAGTTTACGTATTTATAAATAAATCGTTAAGCCTAATATTACATTTTTTAAATTAATCGTCCATTTGCCACGTATATTTTTTAAATATTTAAACTTGAATCGAACAACATGCATTTTTCTGTCGACTATCATAAATCTTTACAATTTATCAACGTTTAAAATTTCAATTGTTATTTAATTCAAATTTTGCACAAAATAATCAAACCATTAACAAAATCATTTCTCATTTACATTATTTATCGAGTAAAGTTCTCATTTTTCCAGCAAAGCAACAACGAACCGATTTATCTCTTGCAGCGTCTTTGCCATTCAATTTATCTCGTTTTCCGCGACTTAAATTTCATTATCTCCAAACTTTTGCAATCTGCTGGATCAACTACATTCTCTTGTGTGGATAGTATTACAGTGAACGTTTTTTGCAGATGCTGACACATCGTCGCGCATCATCACGCCACGTTCCTTTTTTTCGTAAACGTGAAGCGGCTGCCCACTGACAATGCCTGCACGTACAAGGTGTCGTGCGTGCATGGAAATTCAAGCGCTCTCTTGCCATCACGATGGAGCACCTTTAAGTCAGCATCTGCAACCGAGGAGCGTCTCCGGTGCATTGGCCGCGATAAGGCCCGCCAGGGGTTACCGACGATGGTCCGTTCTAATTAATCAGCGATTCGTTAAAACCGTCTCCGCAGGTCGATAACGCTCTACCGGGTTTGCGCTTGCCGTCGGAACCGTCGGGTGGAGGAGACAGCGGGGACGGTAGAGGACGGGTGGCAAATCAGGGTGGGCGGTGGGTCGGGAGACAGCGGAGGGCGCTGGAAGAGAAGAGAGGGTTTGGCCGGAGGGCGTAGCACGGGTTGCGCCTGGCTATACATTACGAGCTTTAGTAGGGTTTAGCCGTCGCTATATACCGTGTCGCGGTCACCATTCCATACACCACCTATACGCACGGGCGTGCGTGGACCCTGTGTACATACACGCTCGCATAATCCTGCGTGGATTCGACAGAACGCGCGTAGGTCAGCGTGTATGTGTACCTGCCCGCTCGACCTCTAAGTGCGTGTCGAGGTGTGCGTAAGCTGCGCGCGGACGCGCGTGTGTGCGTGCCACATAGCGAGACACAGTGTTCGGTTCGGTATATACGGCATGTCCGTTCCGCGGGAGAGGGGAGAGGGGGAAAGCCCGGTTTCGCTTGTGTAGTAGTATCCGTGACATTCGACCTCGGCACTCGCGATAATGTCTATCAGCTCTATCACGCACTTCAGCGGCCGCCTACGCTATAGGACCCTACTGTCTCGTCCGATCGTCGTTGCCTTGAGTTGACGCGTGCTAAAATTATTACTCGCCTATTCAAAATCCGTGTTTCTAAAGCACCCCATATTATAATTCGCGCTGTGATATTTGCGGTTCGACAAGCTCCGTCTGCGTTGGGCGATTTTACCGAGAGGGAATTTATAGCACGCACAGGATGTCTAATAACAATTATTGCGCGCCGTGCGCGGTGCGGCCAAGGCTTTTCGCGTGTAAAAATAGCCGCGTTGCTAATCGTGAATGAGGGGGCGAGCGAACGAAAACGTGGGCGGTGCACTGCAACGCGCATTTATACATTACTGGATAAAGACGGACATAAGTATCGACGGTGCAAGTTGCGATGGAAAGTTCCGACCGTGCAGAAAGTAAAGTTAATATTTCACAGAGCTCGCGGATAAAGAACTTTGCCGGCCGACTTAACTTTGTGACAATTCGATGAGACGCGTTCGTATTCGTGATGAGAAGATTACTCGACAATTTTTGCGTGCCGTGTATTTGCATCGTATTTTCTTTTTTATTTTTACGCTCTTTGAACCAAGACGCGATAGTGAAATTGCGCGATACTAAACGATTTAGTAAATAGACGTCTGTGTTTCATGCGGTAAACAATTTTTTATTTTTGGGTAACAAAATATCTAAATCTATGGAATCTGATCATTTTCTAATAAGCTTAAATCTGAACTATCTGTTGATTTAATTCAAGCGAGATATTTATAACAATTCAATAATCGATAACAGTCAGTTTTATAGAGTAATTTAATCTCTTCTTAAGATGTAATGGTGTATAAATAAAAAAACATGATGTTGCGATATTTTGCGACAAATAAAGAAATCTAAATTTGCAACATTCGTAACTATAATCGATATAATAAAATCTCAAAATATAAGTAAAAAAAAGCAATGTTTTCCTTATTTGTAAGAGTTCAATAATCATGATGAGACAAATTCACGGTACTTTATTTTAATTAAAAAAAAAAAAAGAAAACAACAAACAACGATAAATTTTTGCTAATATTAGAAAGAACAACATGCGATGCTTAATACATTCACCGCGGTTTCATATTCGCCGTATTTAACAGTTGAATGTTTCATATTCAAACAAACAAAAAAAAAAGAGAAAAAGAGCACATTTTCGCGTAGCGTTTAAAATAGCATTTTGCTGCCCGTACAAACGAGTATTATCTATAAAAGTGATGACTATGATCCGTTATTGTCTCCCGCGCATCGTTTTCCGCGGGATTTCAAACGCACGCATTCAAGAAAGTCCTGCATGAAGCTCACGCGTATCTCGTCCCGCGACGGGTGTTGCTTTTCGCGCTTTTAACAAATTAAAGTGGACGGACAAAGAGAGACGTTTTCCGCGACTAAAAAAGCCGTAGGTACGAAGGGTGTGCAGAGAGAAAGAGATGTACGGACGGCAGAAGTGGAGGTGGAGGCGGAGCGGATTGGCGCTAGACGAAAAGAAGAGAGGCAACGCATAAAGAGAAGCGTCGAGACGTCAGGCGTTTCTCGCTTGCACGACTTCGTAGAACCACCTTGCTATTATACTGATTACATTTTCAAATGCGCCTACCCGGTGGCGGGCGAGAGGGAGAGATGTTCTGCTCCAACACCCCCCTCCCCTTCATTCCCCGCGACCCTTCCATCGCCCTCCCCTCCCTCGTCGCGCTCGTCTTTCAGTGCTCCAGCAACATCTACGATCCGACGTATTCTATCCATTTTTTCGCGTCTCCACGGATTTTATGACACTTTCGTCGCTTGCTCTCCCACGGCGACATATTTCAAGAAACTCCCCTTCGCCGCCCCTTCATCTTTCGCAGACGCGACGCGAAAGAGCGACTTTCACGGGAGGGAAAAGCGCGGGATGAGTCGGGATGCACGACGAAATCCTGGCGAGTTTCCGTCCACTTCCATTTAAGCTTTGTGTGTGCATCGGCATGAGAGTATCTGAATTTCTAAAAGGCGCACGATGCCCGCCGCCGAGACTCACTTACAATGCGCCGATAAATCACCCCGGCGCAAGACAAAAGGCGAAATTCAGTGAGAAAAAGTCGGTCACTGCAACGACGTACTATGGATGCAAAGGCCTTGGGCTTCGCCTCGGCTGATCGATTCCGAATGAATATTTACAACCGACTGGTGCACCCTCACCTCTTTTTGACGTGTCGATTAGCTCTAAGGAAGAGGTGCGAATAACAATAAGTTCGCACTGCAGGCCGCGCGATAAACTCACATTTGCATACGCGGACTTTGTCCTCTCGCGCTGATACGAGCTTATGGAAATTATGGAAATCATTCGACCGATAATATCATCGCGGTGACGAAGAAAGTAACGCGAAGCTTAACGCAATGTAAAGAGCTCGCCCAAGTTATCGCGCAATATATGCGACGCTTCGGGAGATATTCGCGAGCGCGCATCCGGCCCGCGTGATAACGCCGCATCAATCATGGCGATAACGAACGCAGGAGGAATCAGCCTCTCTTCGAAATATCACGCGCGGCGACCGGACGGGAATAAAGCCAGCAAGTGTGCGAACGAAGAATGCGTAATGCACATTGGCATACAACGACAGTATTCGCATTGTCGATAGTATCGACGAACATTGGGTCGTCGACCGGTGTCGAGTTAAGTATTTTTAATAGACGTGCCGACCAAAGAAGCGCCCTACTCTCGCATTCACTGAACCGTTCGTCAAGTGCAAGTGATTGCCGCTGTACTGAGAAGTTAATCGTGGTCGTTCGTTGTCGGCGGGATAGAGAGAAATGGGTTCAATCATCCTAAGATTATTGGACGCGCGCGCTATGAAAAGCGCGTAACGTATAGCCATAAATATCTTGTATATACGAAGTTTAATCATACGAAGACGTGGACAAAAAGTAGCCAGTAAGTTTTATCGCGAAACGTTCTCTACATAACATCAGCCGATTCTATTAAATTGAAGAAAAATATTTTTATATATTATAATGTATAATATTATATGTATATACTTATATAGATTTAGACATTGCAGATTACATCAAATATAATGTAGTATCAGTAAATAAAAAATAAAATATATTATTTGGATTAAAAAAAATGGAAAGTATCACAAATTACACGTCCGAAATCCACCTCTACGAGAAGCTTTCGAAGGATCTTTCTAACGAGATGCGGGACGGTAGAATCAGTGATGCAATTCTAAACGCACGGTGACTGCAACGCCCGTCCGCAATTTCCTCGGCGCACTGTCCATTACGACTTTCGAGGGACAATGAGACTTTATGGACGATTCCCCCCCACTCCACTCCTATCCTCTTGTAGTTCCCTACGTGACACCAACCCTAATGGTGTGCCTGGAGGCCGACACACCCTACACCGTCAACGTAGTCCCGACTTTGTCTTTCTACTTTATGCAACGCGCACGTTGAGACATGTGTCATTATTTTCGCGCGACTATCTTCCTAGTTACCAACGGCACGTGCGACGCGCCGCTACTCGAACGTGCCGCCGGGATAATACATGTTGCATTTGTTTTCGTTAAAACGTTGACAAAACGCTGGCGACCAACATGGCGGCCTTTTAATCTTCATTCGCGCTGTCTCGTTTGGGATAACCTCGTTTATTCGCGACGACGACCCTCTCTCTTTTATCGCCACGTGTTGCTCTATCACAAATGTCAAAAAGTTCTCGATATTATTATCGTTATTATATTATGTTTGTCATACGTTCACAAAAATACGCCTATGTGTAAGTGACGCTCGATAAAAACATGCACCACGCCAAAATAAAACGAGAACCTCGGCTCCAGATTAGAAAGAATACCCAACGAAATAATAAAAGACCAAATGAGAATAAAAAATCAATACAAGACTGTATCAACGAAAAGCAGCTGATATGGTTCGGACACGTACAGCGAATGTCTAAGGAAAGGCTACCGAAGAAAGCTTTTCAATGGATACCTTACAAAAACAGAATAAGAGAAAGACAAAAAAAAAACATGAATAGAAGGTATTAGAAAATCAATCAATGAAAGAAAAATCAAATAAATAAAGAGGCATGGAGAGACCGAAAACAATGGAAATTAATTAATCAAAAAATATCATATCTCGAAAATATCATATCAATGAAATATATCAAGGGAATATATCAAGGAAAATATTGATTTCATAAGTAACGCTGCCAACTTTAAAACTTGCTGACACAAGTGTATAAGATCGCTCCAAAAAAAGCTTCGCTTTGCTCATAAATGTCGGGCAGATAAGTTTCTGCGAATTGCTGAACCGTAGTTATTCCATCGTTCGCGTGAGTTCTACAAGCGACATATACGATAATGCTCTAAACCTTGCCCTGGAATAGAGATTGATTGCGCCGTTTTTCTCCTTTCATTTTATCCGAGGTTTTCAACGAAAGTCCGCTGAATACTTCTTACGCACATTTACCACACGCGTTATTAGGAAACTCACGCGAACTTTTTATAGATTAAACGAATTGTGATTCCTGAAGTTGCTAGTTGATAAAGAAAATGTTGGAGATTGGAATGGAAATTCCATTTATTTTCTGGGAGCGCAGTCACGAGATAACGTTTTTCATGCAACGAATAATTAGATTTTGATACGAAATATGAATAACATAAAATGTATTTTTAAAAATTTGAATCGTTGATTAACTAAAATAACTGAAACGAGCTTTTTTTGGATGAATTATCCTGTGTAAATATTGAAATTCATATGTGAAGTACTAACAGGGTAGCGATATTACGCGAAACAGGTGCTCCATTCTGCCTGGAAAACATTATCCCCCCGCGGCAGAATATATTTTTCGTCACACCGCAGCGATGCTAATAATACGAACATATTGCAATCTAGGTATTTTCAGCATGCAAAACCGCAAACATTGACATAAGAAAAAGATAAAATTAGGTTAATAATTTCCGTTGTAAGCTATTTCAACAGCTTGCTATACAAGTAATTTGTATGATCTATATTTGAAGACAACACACACAGGATATTATCAGATAATATAATGTTACGTATTTTTACAACATAAATTGAATAATAATCGGATGATAATAATTATCAATTGATAAGAGAACATCATATATTTATATCAGAGCGATGCAATGTTATGTGAAATTTGATTGTTATTGATGTATATACTCGATGATATATTAACGTTTTAGTTTGTCATTTTACTCGTTTAAGTTGCAAATCTGATCGCGCGCGCGCGCGCGCGGATGGTTGGTAATTTCCAACGCCACTTAATCCCTTACGTGCGGCCAAAGCCGGAAAATCCTGAAGCGTATATATAACAAGCGCTATAGTATTTATGATCTCGATTTTCATATTGGATCGGCATAATTTTCTGGTCGCTTAACAAGTAATTTACCAATTATACATGATTATTATACGACACCGCACGATCGATTGTATAGAATCAGCAACGCATGAACGTTGACAGTGCTCGATACGGGATTAAAAGTGAAAATATGATGCGGATTAACGAGGATATTGTTATAAACGAGGAAATTGAATCAAATTATAATTAACGATGGTAATATTATCGCGGACACAGCATCGAATGCGCGGGCACAATAAAGACGAATGAATATTTATTACGCGTCGAAATAATAGAGAAAAATCTACCATTCATACGGTAATGAATCTCTGTTTTCTAGGTATGTTTGTGTAGACACGCCGGTCGTATGATAGTCCGTTAAAATATTAATTAGATAATTAATTATTAATATATATGCATCGAGACAAATTAACGCGCTTCGTGTTTGAAAACAAGAGACAAGATTTTTTGTTATAATCGGTTTTAGAACGTTCTGCGACGTTGTCCGATTAATAATTAACTTTCGAGATATTTCCATTACATTTTTACTTTTCAAAATAATCTTTTAACGATTCAATTCTCTGATTTATTCAAATATATTTGAGTATCGCATTTTTAAAGTAAAATACGCAAATAAAGACTGAATAAGTATAACTACATTTTCGCAAAATGTATTTTATTATTTGTTAAAAGTAGGAAAAAAATAAAAATTGATGATATTTCATCGCAGCGTTGCAGCAGCTTTGCTTAAATAATGCGAAGTGAGTTTAAAATATTTATAAATTTAATACACTTCTTAATTCGTGCTCCAAGATTAAAATATCCGATTTTAATTACATTTGGCTGTTAAAAGGTAGTAATACCTGTTGTCATGTCGCGAAATCGTCTGAAGTGAACTTGAAAACTGGAAATCGCAATCTATCAGTGCCGGCACGGCACCGGGACGCAATTCCAACATATCAATAGCGACAGGGGACGATGCGCTCCATTCCCCCGTTCGTTACACGTTATTCCGCGCGAAAGCGGAAATAAAACGATGATTTTTCGGCGCAGCGCGAAAACGCGTCCCGTTCGGACGTTCGCGTCGCGGTTTTGAAAACGAAATATCACCTATGTAGAAACGCGAAACGGAAGCTATGATTTTTCCTACTTATCGAGCGCCGAAGCGCCGCCCGGACAAATTCATCTTCTCACGCGAGCATTGCACTCCTGTGCGAGTGAATTGAGATTCCACCTCCTCCCTCCCCCCTTCCTACCTACATGCCCGTATGCCGATGACCGAAGCGGCAGTGGCACGATATCCACTCTCTTACAGCGGATCGCATCGGTCTGACGCGCAGTTCGAGGCACCTCTCATTTGGTGCAGCGACCGGTCGCAAACGCTGGGCGTGGTGGGGAGTCATGCAACGCGTCATCGAGGGGCACGCGACCGATCCTTACGGGGGCAGGTATTAAGGATCGGGGGAAAGAAGTCGGAATCCAAAGCGCGCGTGAAGATTATTAGAAACGTATCCTTCAAACACCCACCTGGCTGGTACATCTACAGTCCTCTATGCCTATCGGTCGTACGGTTGCCTGTACCATTGCACACGAACACTGCACGACACTCTTAAATCACCATCTTCTTCGCCACTGATCCCCCTCCCGCCAAGGAACCAACCTCTTCTCTTGCGAGCCAGTCAGCCCGACGGACCAATCAGCGCGCGGCGCGGTAATGCCGATCCGATCGGCCGGTCGTACACGGTCACACGGAGAAACACCGCAGTATCGGTACCGCATCCACGGCGGAGGGCGGAGAGAAAGCTCGCGAACTGCGGTGCACACTACACTGGTTACTGTCCGCTGCTGGCTTGGCGTATCGATACCGGTCGTCGCGTTACTTTCCAGAAGCTCTCTATCCGAGCGTCGGCTTGAAACTCAGGGTGGAACGACCTAGCGCGCGACTCGAGTAGAGTTCGGCTCGGTAGAGGTGGTAGAGTCAGTCGACCGAGTCCACCCGGCGGCACCCACACCTCGGGACGGCGCGAGGGCGCAGACCGTGATATACGCGACGCGGAATAAACCTGCGGCGACACAGGGGAGACAAGCACGCGAGATCGACGTTCGCGGTTCCGGGGCTGGCAGTGCACTGACTCCGACCTCCTCGTTCGACCCGACAGTCCGCGGCTCTGACTCCCACGCGGCGCATGCGTGACTCAACATGGCGACGTTGCGCCGTCGTCGTCGTCGACGTCGACGTCGTCGTCGCCGTCGCCGTCGCCGTCGCCGTCGCCGTCGCCGTCGTCATCGTCATCGTCATCGTCCTCGTCGTCGTCATCGTTTTCCTCCTCGCGTCCGTCATCCCGCTATATAGCTCACTCCGTTTCTCTCCCCATTGTGATTCCCTGCCTGCACGATCGTATGTATGGTATCGCGCAAATGTATACGATGTGCCGGTACACACGCGAACGCGCCGTCGTGCTTCATCCCCCAAATCGGCACCCCCGAGAGCAGGCGAGAGAGGGAGTGAGAGAAAGGGTCTCTACCCCGGCGGCGACACCCCGCACCGCGGGGAGAGAGAGAGAGAGGGAGGGAGGGAGGGAGAGAGAGAGAGAGAGAGAGAGAGAGAGAGAGAGAGAGAGAGAGACGGCGCACCGACGCCGCTCTCCTCGCGCTCTCTTCGTGTAAGAATAAGACCAGAAACGCTGCAGGTGGTTCGCACGGCATGCGCCCTTCGTCCTCGTACGCGATTATCAAGTGTCGAATGAGTTCACATGATCGAGCACTTAGTCATGGACTGTTCCTCGTAACGTACGAACGCGTGACTTCCATAGGTCATGAATGAGATTAGGGTTAACTGCGGCGATTATGCAACGCACCGATGTAAATTTCTCCTCTGTGGTTCTCCGACCGTTCTAAACACTAATGGCTCCGTACGAATTAAATTAGATAGAATAGCGACTCAGACTGTTTTTACTCCTCTTATCTTTAACCAGACGATGTTTTTGAATAACAAAGATATATTTTTCTTTTCAATCAGAATTACTTTCTCTAGTTGCAGATGAAAAAAAATCATTTGCATCACAAAGTATGCGATCAATTAACACAATGCAGTTTTTACTTATATTATTTTGTGTTATTTACTAATTTAATGTCTCATGCGCGTTAGACATCAAATCTATTGGTAAATATTTAAAATTAATTGAGTGCAATTTATATAAATTGATATAAAAAATACTATAATTTACAGAGATTTTCTATTTCGATAAACTTTTTAAAGAAAATAAAAATGCTTAATATAGTCGTCTAAAATAGCTGTGTGTGAATAGATATAAATCAACCTCTTGATGACATTAACAATGTCACAAAAGCTCAAAATAAAAAAGAAAAGATTAAAGTTATTTCACAATGTCATAGACGGAAAATAGTTTCGCCTAGAACTATGTGCCGTACTGAAATGGATATTTATACATTGGATTTAATCAGGCCTTATAGCTCGACCATGTATGAGGACGAAAACTAATCGCTCGCGAATGACAACCGAGAATTTTCGTAACGATCGTTCACGGATATAGCGCGCATATCCGTATGAATAAATTACACACTGCCAGATGTATCGTGACGCATTCACGGTCTCCTCTTTGTCTTAGCAGTCGCTATTACCACTGTTCGCGAGCTGCTATTACGAAGTACAGCTGAATCGCGAATCTCGAAACGGATTTGGCATCGGCTCAGAAGCATTCGGGTGGTCGTTTAGATCTCACGAAGAAAGGATTTCGTTGGGTACGTTCCAGCACTTCGGACAAGTGCGACAGGCTCTCTCGATATGCACAAAATCGGAATTACGTAATATGCTCGCCCGATGATTGAGACACCCGAGGAAAAAAAAATCTCACGTCTGAAGTCTATCGATGTTACAAGCGTGACGTGCGGTCTATGATCTCGTTAACGATAGAGCAAAGAGGTGGTAACGTAGCTCGTTGCGCGCTGTCGGAAATAAATTAGTAGATGACTCAGATACGCGCGCGCACGGTAGATTGGTTCTAGAACTACGAAGTAAGGCGTATAGCACCCAACTAAATTAAAGTGCGTTGTTAATCCCGTGCGATGCACTGTTTCGTCTTATCTAAAACTTCTCCGTGCAATAAAATTTAGAATGGCAAATGAAACTTTACATTGCTTGTGCAGCGTAATCTAATAAGTACAAGCAGAAATTTCGATAATAAAGTTGCAGAATAAGAAAATCGTGTGCAATGTACAAAATTGTTACAACCGTTAATTACGTCAGAATTCGTGCAGACAGCTAGTAAAAAAAAAAAAACATGACAATATATCAGTTTATTTCGCGATTTTTAACACGTTTTATTATCTATTTTACCGAGAAACTATTACGATAAGAAACGCTCGTGACTAGTTCTGAAAATAGGCGAGATAGAATATTTTCGACGGAACATAGGACTTTATGTCGGAGAAGAAATTTTTCCTGAAAGTTTGCGGTTTACCGATCGATTCGCGTTATTCCGCAAAGTAAACTGGCGAACGTACTTCCCTTTTATCTACAATCACATTAATTCGGTTGACGAGATAATGCGTTCAATAGAGTAATATCATTAAATTCGTAAGTGGAATTGCACTTTAACATTCTGAACTAATGTAAATGGTACTTACATTTAGCATTATGATGCAAAGTATTTTATCGAGATTCTACAGACACAATATAGATATCATTGAAGCAAAATTTTTGGAATTTCTCATTTTAATTCATGTTACTTTTTTATGTAAAAGATTAATAAAGATTAATAAAGATTTAATTATAATTACGAAAAGACTAGTGCTCTAAAAATAATCAAAATAATTTCACAATCAAGCTTTGCACTGCTAAAATTATTTTTGCTTCTAATCAAAGAGAATTCCGGACTCAATACACAACTACGGAAAGAGACGGATTGTACCATCCGGAAAGTATATTTAGAAGCTCCAATTAAGTGCAAGCCAGCGAGGGTTAAGCAGGCGTGAAGGAACCCGCTTTACCCCGATCTTCGAGGTACCTTTCGTTTCTCGCACCTCCAACACCGGACGCTCAAGCGGAGCTGGTGCTGGTGGAGTGTCGTCTACTGTAATCCTTAATTGGTCCGCGTGATTCATTCGGTCCATTCATCGTAACTAAACTGCTCTTCGAAGGAGGACCGTCCTCGCCTCCGGCGACAGAACGAAGCGCGTCGTATCTATCTCTCCTTCCTAGCTCTTTCGCCCTATGTCCCTCTCTCTCCTACGACCTCTGTTCTCCCTTTCTCCCGTTCAATCTTAGTTACACGAGATACCACCGCGACGTCCTACAGTAGCCTGTTTCGTTGCCTGCCGTTATAACGTAAAATCAGATAAACAAACGCGGTCTTAACTCCGTCCGACATAATCAGCCTTTCGGGTGAGAGAGAATTGGTTAGTGTAAGAGAGAAAATCGGATACAAGGAGACAATGCAAAAATACGAATAAGGGGATGAAGATAACACTCAGGAGCGGATCTGTATAAAATCTAATGACACTCTACAACTTCAAATCTTCCAAACAGCAATGTCATCAATGATCAATGACTGCGCAGTATAATTTGCAACGGAAATTATTTGCAAATCTTTTTCTAATTTTTTAAATATAAACTGAAATAGGAATGTTTATTTTTATGACGCATGCGTTATTAAATTATCAGCCTAGGGCAATTATTAGCTGCGAAGGATTATTATCTGTGCCTGCAAGGTGATCGTATAAGCATGTTGTAAACGCGCGAGCAGAGATGTCGAAGCGCGATTGGCCTCGTTGTCGGTCGCGTGAATCCATGAGGGAAGACCGGTAGGGTCATCCGAGAATGATGTCCCGGAGAGGGAAGAGAAGGGGAGAGAGAAAAAGAGAGAGAGAGAAGAACGATGATTGTCCGGATCAGTAGAAGTACGAGGAAAAGGGTGCGCCCTGCGGGTCCTGCCCGGGCGGATATTATTACGAGACTCTGCGTGTTCCCCGTTCCGCCACGTACGTGCGGCGACATTCGCACGACGCGACAACGACGAAGATTACCCACTTTTCTACGGCCGCACGTCCCCTCGAACCTCGTTATTTCAAGAACGCGAGTTACTTCAGGACCAAATGGAGAGATCGCTATCTCGTTACCGATTACTCAAAAAGCCGCGCGGAATCTTACGCTTCTTATTCCGATAAAGTTTTTTTATTAGACATAAAAAAAACAAAGCACATAAAAAAAACAATGAAATAAAATAAATGTGAAAGTTATGATGTAATGCGAATGATTGTTCGTCAACAAAAATGCGTTAATTTGTGATTTTCAGCTAGGGAAAACTTCAAACTTGTTGGATTTATTATGCGTTGATGTTATTAAATTTCTGGTAGCAGTGTTTATAATTGCTGTACTTTAATTTTACAGAGCTGTACTATTGTAGAAAATAATTTATTTTATTAATATTTAGTTCACAAATACACGCACAGTTTATTTCAACTTTATTACACGAACAGAATGTACATTAAAGTCATTTAGATACGCGAAATTTAATATTTAATGTTAATATCAATTTAATATTTTTAATGCAATTAGTTTTGCAACAAGCAGATTTAGACACAAAAAATATGTTTTAATAGTTTTAATAAATAAAATTTTAATAAATAATAAATACAATTTCAAAAAACACATATTATAAAATAATTGAGTTACAATTTAAATTTTCGATAAAACCATATTATTCAAACCGTAAAACCGTATCCAAATTTAACTTGACCATTTACAAGGTTACGATCACATCATTCGATTCAATGCAGGAGCTTATTGTTCCTCGATAGAATCTTGTCGGAATAAAATTTAGCTTTTACCGTCGCATCAAAATACAGTTTCGATCCCATTTGAAAGTACAGAGAAAATTTCTCCTCCGCTCTCATCTATCTAGCATCCTCCATTCTCCCTCGGCCATCGCGACCACCCCATCGGTCTCAACCTCCCCGATTTCCTTGCGAAAAGCAGAATCAATGTGTAGCTCCGCGTAACACCGCGAAAGTCGAAAGGTAGAAGAAAAAGAATGATTTCCGGGCGCGCACCTAACCGGAAATACTCGACGACAAAGATCTAAGATTCGCGAAGGGGTTCGTAGAAGGGTGAATAATAACGTTTGAAATTCGAGACGCGGAATAAAACGATGTCGTGGACGAGAGGCGCGTCGTCAAAAAAAGAGGGGCAGGCGTTTCTGCCGAATGACGTCGGCGGCGGGGAAGCAGAGAGACGTTGAAGATAAGATGGGATAGACAGAATCCCACAGGAAGAGAGAGGACGTATCCTCGCGTGTATAGTCGACGGCAAAGCGAAAGGATGCAAGTGGGAACGCCAGGAAGGAAGGAAGGCTCCTAGGCTTCGTTCAATAAAATGGAATATCTAATAAGGGACAAATGCAGTCAAGGAAAGAATGGCGGGCGCGGGCAAAGAAGGCGGATAGTTCGTTCAGTTGAGCGCGAGAAGAGACGTGAGTTCGAGGCCTCCGTTCCTCCCATCCCACTATCCTTGAAAGATCGGAAAGGAGGGCTGATCCGCGAAAGGAGTCAGAGATGGTCCGACGTATAAAACGACGACCTTTGAATGAGAAGAAAGGAAGACGGCGGAATATGCAAAGTCATAGAGCGTATGGAAATAAAGGCGTGATATCGTGGAGCGTGGAGAGCTGAGAAAGAACGATTTTCGTTCGGAATCTATTTGCAATGCAACTTTTTTATACAAATTCTTTGATCGATCATATTTTACGCTATAAACACTAATCAAACAGTCGCGAATATTTCTGATCGTTAATCATGATGCAGGATTATAAAATATGAGCGTATGAGAGAGTGAGAGAGAATATCGTAATGTTTGATGCATGATTTGCGCGGTATTACTGTTTTCAGCGAGTGATTGGAAATTGAAAGTGTCTGATAGAGAATACAAAGATGAGCGTTTGAGAAGTGAGAACAGTCAATTTAGAACGCAGAGTGAGAACGTTTTAAAAAGTTACTTTTCGAAAATGAGTTTTTGAGCATTTCGAGAGACAAAGTTTATGTAAACTTGTTATATTATTAATAAATTGTTATTCTCTTTATTCCTGACCAATCAATTATTCCACAATAATATACCACTGCATTAAGTCATAATTTTATTTTAATTAATTTTTCTTTAGAAAATCATGCATGTTATATGGTATAGCAACTAGAGCGTAATCTTCTTTCGATCGATATGGTAAGGCGAGACGAGAGTCTTTCAAAGGCAGTCAGAGCTTCATTTCAATTTACATATGCATCAGCGAGTGTCATTATCCTATCGTTCTTAAGAATCGCGTTCAGATCTAAACGAAGTGATTTACAAATATGTAAATACAAAATTTATCATAGAAGTATCTCATAACCGACGTTTCTCGTCCGCTCTCGTCATTCTTCCTGATTTAAAATTACAATAGATAGTATCTTGGTTATCTAATAGCGTACTAATATAGAAAATGTTAATGTGAAAATTAAATTACTTTATCAGATAATTTTGTAATAATTTTTTTAACAATCTATAGAATAATCATTGTTTCATCGTTAAATTCTTAAACAAAAAATTGCAAGTATTTTCATCAATTTCAAACATATCGCTACTAAATTACTACGCGTAGAAACGCATGTGTAAATTTTATATGTTTTATTAACTAATGGAGCAATTCGATTATCGTTTATAATTTTCGCATAAAAAAAATAGTTATCCGAGATGGATATATAACTGTAAGCAAGTAATTGCGCAGGATTAAGCACGGATAATACAAATGCTTCGCCGGAAGCGATCGATGGGCATCGAGGTGAACTCGCGAGGAAGGTGTCGAAGATTTAAGTTGTCTCGAATGATCCCGGATGAAACGTAAGAGAAAATTTCGAATAGGGTGCGACATCCCTCGCTCACAATCAGTTGTGAGGCTGGCGTTATCATGGGAGAAGGAAGACGGGCCAGAGAGTTGGGTACGGCACGGAATAAAACCTCTTTAGAGGCGCGTGTATAAGATGGATAGCTCTAGCTGCGCAGAGAGTACGCCGGTGTGGGCGCCCTCGTCGGCTCTCTCGCTCCTCGTCGTGTTTCGTACGTGTTCGCCTCCGGATTCGAAGGATGTTAGAACGTTATCGATGACGTGAAGCGAAGCTCGTAGGGCGCCGACGGAAACAGCGCTCGAAAATTATAGAGCCAAAAGAAAGGAAAAGTTCTATACTCCTTTAAATTCGATAAAATAAATTTATACTTTGTTCAATATTCTTAATATATAAAAAAAAGTTAAGATTCAGAGAATTCGTTGTCATGAAAATTGTCGGTAATAATATTCTTATTGAAATCCGTTCATTCACATATCATTTATTATCTCGATTGACTCCTATATGCGTATAATGCCACGAAAGTTGCAATAAAAAGTTTCATGTAGCATACACAATGCTGTCACGAAATACACCAGCATCGCACGTGGCTCGCTTTTGTATCTTAACGAGCCGCCTGATGTATCTCTCTTTCCTTTTACGATGTTATCCCTACGAAGAAGGATCGCGCGTGCAGCTATCGTGTGATTAGATCGTCAGGATCGGATTCTCAATCGAGAAGAATTTATTTCTCGTGGATCTCACCTGCTGATAGCGCTCTTTGAAACGAGAAACGGCGCGATTACTTCGCCATGGATTTCACGCGAAAGAATTTAAACTGCATATTTTGCAGAGATTAATTATTTCCACTTTCTTGCCTATTTATATATGTCATTTGTTAATAAGTATATTTTTTACAATTTTTATTTCTAAATTAAAAAGTTGTAATGTATTTTCAATTGTGTAGCTGTGATAAATAACGATTAAATAACACAAGCAAAATTAATAAACCATACTTCTGTGTACACAAAATAAAAAGTACTTTTTTTTGTAAATTATATTTCGGAATATTATTTTTAATATTTAGAGAAAGAGAGAAAATTAGATTCCAACTTTTCAATTCTGAATATGTCTACGGGATGCTGTTTTCATTGTTCTAGCCAGACCGAGTCACGACCCTGAGTAGAATGTCTGCGGAGTTACGGTTGACAGGTCGGGATAAGGAGAAAAGAAACAGCTCTCGGTTATTTTATTTACCGGTCACGACCTTTCCATGTACTACCGCGGTCAGTAAATGCGCCGTCGCGTATGAAGCAGTGACACCACAAATCCGAGAAATTAGAGTTCTTCGGAAGAACGGCTTCGGTAACGGCGTAGTTACCGAGTTTTCCAAGCTTTGAGGAAGGAAAGGCGAATGTTATTAGTAGCACGCGAAGGGATTTCTCATCCAGTTAAGAACGCGATATAACATGAAACTCTGAAAGTTTTCTATTTGTTTGTTAATTTAATTGCAAAACGTGGCGGCAATTCTGTCGGATTTAATAGTCGATGAATAATTTCGGTATTAAGACAAAATAGTTGGTTTCCTACAACGCAAATTATATCGACGCGGAAAATCTTTCTTCTCAGGTCAAATAATTGTCCTTCCCTCCCTCTGAATAGCTCCCCTTTCATAAAGTCACGTGGCTAAACAAAAGACGTAACGTCCATTAATTCTCCTACTGGAGGGTTTACCGCGAATAATATGATAAAACTTTCACTTTGCGCAAGGAAAACTCATTGTCTAACATTCCATGGATTAGTGAACACTTGTTTGCTTGGAATTCCGGATAAATTCGATGCGTTTCATCTTTGTACATTTTACCAATGTCTACATTTTTGGGAATATCTACCTAATGATTAAAAATATTTTATGCTAAATGATATCGATAAGATGATATCAATAAGATAATATTGGATAAACATATTGAAAACGTAGTACCTGTATTAACAATTCATTTTCAATGAATATGGATAACTTGCATGGAAATATTGTTTGCAAAAAAAATGCTGTGGCAACGAGATTGGCGATCAATTGCCATTTGCACATCAATATAGTCGTGTAAACAAGAATGATGTCATTCGATCTGGTCTTTCAAATAAAAAGTGACTGACGAGAAATGCAACAGTAATATGATACGGAACGCATGTTTAAACATGATTACTACGATGCAATTATTAAATCATGGATAACATAGCAACATTATTAAATTATCGAGGGCATAAACAATTAATGACATAATTAGTTATGCAAATACACAATAATATATTGTAAGAGGCAGATAAATTGGAATCATCGAAATATCGCGAATTGGCCTTAAACTTGCGCATCGAGCTTAAGGTGTAATGACTAGCGCGAGCACGAGACGGACAGGCGGAGTTTTTCCGAGAATTGTAAAAAGATAGAAAGAATCTCGAGCCACCAAGTAATGCGGATTGAATTAATCATTTCATACGATGATTTTATATTTGAACACGGTGCTAACACGAAGATTCGCGTGTTAAGTGAAAAGATATCACGAAAAGAATGTTGCATTCTCGTGGAATTCAAATAACTGTGCATTACATACATCTTATATATAAGAGTCTTCTTACTTTAGTAAATAGGTTATAAAATTATACGCAGGCGGCAATCTATAGAACAATTGTGTAATAATTTACTCACCGATTGATGCGTCGCTATTTACCGAACTCGTCCTCTCGTCATCCAATTCTCAGAATATGCATCCGTGCAAACATCGGCCAGAGATATGCAGCTCATTAGGATTCCATGTAGAATAAACACCACACAACACTCGCCCGTCATGTAATTTGGCACTCCCGAAACTCCGTCGCGGATTCCGTCCGAGATGCGAATGAACGAATAACCGCGTTTAACAAGTACATTCCGACACCGACGCGTAAAACATAAAACGAAATGGCCGTCAGTCGTGAAGCTCTCAGTGCTGACGTCACACGACTGCGCTAGTCAAAATAAATCGTAACCTTCGCGCGGCGCGCTATGTAGCCAACTTTACATCGCGAGACCTAACCACGCATGTGACAATGAGCGTCGTCAAGCAACCGCTGATTTCTTGATTAGTCGTCACCCGCACGAAAGACCATTTTACTCATCTAAAATACTGTCACGCGCGAGATGCTGTTGAACAAATAATGCGACACGTTATGAGTCTTAATAAGCAGAATATTCTGACACCGACGCGAAGCGACATACACCGAGTACGTTCATATTTCGGTTAATAGCGAACACTTGTCGATTTTCTGCATCGTAACAATCGTAACCCACCGTTTGTTTTAATACTATCAACGTTTGCTCGTATACGGAATTTGTTTCCGACCGAAAAAATATCGAAAATACAGAGCTATTTTCGTTATAATGATAATTGCTCCAAAGGGTACGTGAAACTGACGTCAAATAACTAAACTAGTCAAAATAAGATCTTACACAGCGCACCGCGCGGAAAACTTCACAATGAAACATAACCATACATATGTAACAGTGAATACCATCTAGAAATTTTTGATTTCTTAATTAGTCGTTAAATGTACAACCATTCAGCTTTCTTAAAACACTCTCGTATGTCAAATGCGATTGAACAAATAATGCGAAACTATGAATTTTAGTAAATAAAGTTTTCCGATACCGCGCGAACCAACATGTTACATCGAAGAATTTCAGTTAATCGCGATTATTTTTATTGATTTACCATTGTATAAAAATCACTTGTCGTTCAAGTTAGCACTACCGACACTTACTTCTATACGAAATTCGTTTTCAATCAAAAAATATTTCGAAAACGTGGAATCATTATTATACTTAATAGTAATCGGTCGCGAGCCACCGTGGAAGTGAAGCCAACAGCTGTGCTAGTCGAAATCAATCCCCTCCCTGCGAGATTTCGTGAGAAACCGACTTCTGGGAAACTACGCTACTCAAAACAAATAAGACCTTGGACGACGTGACGGCGCTTAACTCGTGCCTAGCTGTTTATGCGACGGTCGCGATCGTTTTGTTTACATCGAAATATACCACGTATTTCGCAGTTCTTATTTTCTATTTTTCTAGACATGAAACAGAATTTTATGAATCTGAGTTGTTTCAATTCGCATAGTTAACAATCAAACAGTTCAAGAATTAATAAATTAATATTGTTATACACAATATTCAAGATCTACGGAAACAATTGTTAACGTTAGCTTTCTGAAAATATTTGTAGATAAAAAATCAGCAATTATTAAAGCAATAATAATTTTTTAAAATCTTGAATTTAGTAAGGTTAATTTAATAGGTTTCCTATAATTAATCGGTATTTTTGGTGTCTGGTTTAAATAACAAAAATCTGATATGAATCTTATTAAATACATTGATCGATATTTTTGCAAATATTCATTCTATTATTACTGAATTGGACAATAAGAATAAAGACTATATCGTATTTCACGATATTTTTAACTTATCTAGGATTATAATTACGTACTATCGAATCAATTTATTAATACGACTTATTTCATTAAAATATTACTCGCATTAAAATATATTAGATTATTTTCTAATACGATTCCGCAAATATAATTTCTCAAAGAATGATAACTATTATATTTTGAATATTCTTACCAAATTATTGAGGCTCGCGAACGACACCGTCGCTGCGCGAAAATGATTTTGATTCGCGCAGTGATTACGTCATTTACGTCACTACTTATCGCAGCGAAAGTAGCGCTACATTTTCGAGCTATTTTCACGTTCGAAAACAAATTTATAAGTAATTATTAGTGGCGAATCAAACGAGACAGACAATTGCTGTAAGTGGTAAATCATTAAAAATCATTGCGATTAAACAGATATCCTTTGACATTCATAATCGTTCATAATTGTATGTCGTTCGGCGCTGACATCAGCTTGATCTGATTCAAATATGTAGCTCAAAATTAATTATTCATCGCATCTCGTAATAATGTTATTGCAGTACTAACTGCTCTCTTTCAAGCGAGTAACGATTAATTAAGGAATTAGCGATTGCTAAATGATGCTCAGATACACGGTCAATATATCTTACATCGCAAAGCTATCTACGTCGCATGCGCAAAGTTATATTTTGTTTTGACTAATATAGTTACTCGACATTACTTTCGCAAAACTTCGCCAGAGGTCACTATCACAACGAAAGTAGTGAAGCTCCCGCGTTTTCGGGATATTTTTTCAGTCAAGAATGAATTCCGTACGTAAATAAAGGTCGCTAATACCGAATCAAACGAGAAATTATTGTTATAACGCAGTGAATCGACAGGAGTGATCGCGCTCAATCGAAATTTTTCGATATTTTTAATGATTGTAATAATTTGCCGCTTGTGCGCGTCATAGTAACCTATTTATTAAGACACATAACTCGTAATTAATTATTCATCACATTTTGTAATTTTCGCAGTACCGACTGGTCTCTTTCAAACGTATAACGATGAATTAAGAATTAAACGATTGCTGGATGATACTTAGTCAGCATCTCGTATCATGAAGTTATCTGAGTGGCGCGCCATACAAGGATTTATTTTTACCAGCATAGTCGTGTGACGTCTGTTCCACGAAGCTACACGACCACCGCCATTTTAGTGATATCAGATTCTGCTTATTAAACCGTGTAACTGCGCATTCTTCGTTCATTCGCACCTCGGACGGAATCCGCGACGGAGTTTCGGGAGTGTCGAATAATCTTTCGGGCGAGTATAACGAATAATCGAGTGTGTCTGCGGTCCGCGTAAACCGGGAAATGTTATCTCATCGTATTGTGCGTTTAATCAAATAATAAACGATCGGTATTTTGTATATTTTTTATTCGCTCTAAATACATGTAACAAGCGCCGGGAGTGTCGCGTCACACAACGAGTGATTACTGTACGGTGTTAATTCGACGCGGGATCCTGATTAGCTGCATTTCTCTGGTCGACGTCCGCATGAATATATATTCGGAGCATTGGAACATTGGATGGCGAGAGAACGACCTCGACAAACAGCAGCGCATCAAGCGGTAAGCAGAATTCTATTCGTTATATTCGTATGACTAACATTTCATTTATTTCGTTTGCACTGGCTTCAGTTGTGTTGCTGCGAATTATAAAAAATACTAGATTGAATTTATTTTAGCTATCGCTTGATTGGCAGTGACATTTATATTCAATTTAAATATATCCTTCTCCTAACAACGATGGATATACTTGGCTGAAGAAGTTAGCTAGATATTCACAAATAAAATCATAAATAAAATTATTACAATTAAAAATTTAAGAAAAATTTTTAACATAATACCACAAATAGTTGACTTGCATTGAGATTGATTTTATGGTTTGATTCATATTTTATTTGTAAGTGACAAACATTGCTAGGGAGCCAATGTTTGCTAAGAAGCAGGTTTTTTATATAATAAATTAATTGATTTGATAACATTGAGCGGTATTTTTTAATGAATTTATTAAAGATGATTGCTTCGCGCGCGGTTTTATCCAGATAGCAGTTAAGAAATAGAACATATTGTTTTTTGTTATAATAACAAAAAACATTAATTTCAGTAATTGATTTTTCGGTAATCGGTTTTATAATGATTATAGTATGGTATAATAAACTCACCACACAAATATCCGCAGAAATTTACTGTAAATGTACTGACCTGCAACAAAAAAAGAAAAATTTTTATTAATATTGGTTTTTATTAATATGTGTATCTTAAATAATAAATCTTTTTCTGTACACTGAGGTATATTGAAATACAATAACCATTTGTATTGTAATTTGATAGTTATAATTTTAAACATGTTGACCAAGTTCTGACTCTGGTAGCTCCTATTTGGTAAATATATTATTAAGGAAAATTCGAAGCGAGACAAAGGATTAAGGTTATGAATTCTAAAGTTTACAAATATATATCGTACTTAAAATGAATCTTATGAATTATGGGTTTAGCCTAGTTCTGCCAACCTGGAAAAGTTAACTTATGAAATGCGAAGCAGCGCTTTTCCAGAAAATAATACGTACGTGCTTTGTTTTGTATATTATAGTACCAACTACACGAGATCTGATAAGATAATACAAGCAAAATAACGACTCTATTGTTTAGAAGCTCGCCGTTTTCTTGATGCAGAGATATAAAAAAATATGATTATCCTATTCCGGCATCCGCGTGGGTGTTTCAAACGACCGCCGTGTTTACTGGCAAAAATGCAGTTTTTCGCGGTATATGGCAGTAAAAACTGTTTTACGGTAGTAATACACAATGGTGCCTGATGAAATAATCTCATGCGCGCATTCTACCGAAAAGCCGGGAATATTTCCTCTCGGCTTCGCAATACCCTTTAGCCGCCCTTTTCAAGATCGAGGAAAGGCGCAACGTGCAATGTATAGCTGTGAATGACAAAATTGTCTTTCAGACGTTACCTGTCGAGAACGAAAGCGAAAGTGCGCGAGACATCACGTAACTCTCGACAAAGCTTCCAAGAATGAAAAGAGAAACGGTTTAAACAAGAGCAAGTTCTACGCGCAAATGTTTACATGCAAACTGCTTCTTTCCGGACCTGTTGAACTAGTCCTTATTTGTTTGCAAAAAGTTTTGCTATTTGTGGAAGTGCAAAACACGGATCTTGTATAATAGAGTTCCCTCAAATTTTTAAGACTATGATAAGTTCCTTGATTATTCATATTTTGAATTTTCACGAAAATATCATATATGCTCTGATTCGTAATATTAATAAAAATTTTTCTTTTTTTTGTTGCAGGTGAGTACGTTTACAAAAACTTCTGCCGATATTCGTGTGGTGAGTTTATTATACCATGCTATGATCATTATAAGACCGATTACCGAAAAATCAATTACTGAAATTAATCAAACGTGAATAAGTTTGAAATAAGGAATGTCTAAATTAGAAAGATAGTCTTGTCATACGTTTAATGAGACACCACGCTCGTACCGCAAATTCAACGGTAAATATGAGTCTACGGAGTAACAAGCGCATATACCAAATTACTAAACAGCAAAGACAAGACTACGTATATAGAGCGGCCGTATACCAAGTAACGCGTGCAACGGTGCCGAGAATATAGAGGCTAGGATGGAAGCAACTCAATGCATTATTCAGCTCGGTCAACCCTAACTCACGCAAGATGCATCCTCGCCTTCCTTCATCCACCTCTAGGATATACTGTAGTGGTCACCTATATGTCTCCCATGTATGTCTACCTGCTGAATACGCATATCGATTCAGTTTATGAGCTGATGATTTGTACTTTGACAGTCACGTCAGTAACTACATTTATTATTACTTTACCAACCTTCTATTAATCTTTAACCGTACAATAACTAGTAATTGAGATCGTAAGCAAAAAGAGAAAGAGAGAGAGAGAAATATTCGTTTTATTTCAAAGCAAAGATTCGATAAACGCTTCAAGATTAAAGAAATAATCTATTAATTTTTATGTGGTCAATTATATGAAATGTTAAAAATCAAAAATGAGGCTTTTTCGAGAGAATCTCGCTTTTCTGAGAAGTTTAGGAAGTCCCGCGCAAGTAGTGGTCCGATTCGAGGGTAGTCAGGCGAGGCAAAATGGGTATTTGGTATTCCGACGAAGTAACCTCGAGCTCTTTCCACTCTCTTCCGCTCGTCGCGCACGCATGCCAACTATCTTCCGGTCGCTAGAGCCGCTCTTCACGGCTTTCGTCTCAGAGACAAGCAAATATTGGCGATCGCTCTTGAAACGAAGCGCCGGAACTGACTACTGCGCAGCGAAAATTCATAGCTTTTTCATTATAAATCATAAATTATATAAACATCCTATACAGCATGGCCAATACAAGAGAAACATTTAACAAATAAAAAATAATATAAAAAAATACTTGACAGTAATTAATTTATATCATTTAATTAATTTGATATAATTTAATCGGCTTATAAAATAATTAATTTATTTTTCCTAAATTTATTTTTCAAGTCGCGTTAATTTATATATGCCAATACCGCAGGAAAAAGAGCATTTTAATTTCACATTTCTTTCGCAATACAGAGCCACTCACGCTACAAGGCGATCGTCGACAGACAGAAGTAGCAATCTCTACTTTTTAATTAGCGTTTCTTGCGTAAGTTTGAAGCTAATTCCTGAACAAGTTAACAAACAGGTTGCTTCGTCAACGTTGGGAAAAGAAACGCACGGTCCTTGATTCAGAGCGAGTCGCGGTAAACATTCGAGTTCGCTGAAGTTTCCGCACAGCAATCTCTCCGTCCTACCCGACTTACGCAGAGAGACGTTCGCATACCACCCCGCGCCCTCCCAACCTTTCCATCTCTTCGAGCCTCTCTCCTTCCGCGTCTATCTGTCTGTTCCTCGTTCTTTACATTTTCTCTGTCTTTTCCGCATCTTCGCGGCGGAATGTCACAACTTTCGCGAAAGCCTTCGATTTGGACGCAGGTGGGTGGAGGCGCGGACGGCGAATCCGCATCAAACGAACCGATTGCAGAAAACTTGTCGAGAGCCCCGACGAAATCCACGACCGCCTCCTCTCCTATCCATCCGTCGTCGTGCGTTCAGCACCGCAACGCGTTTTTCTCTCGCAGCCGCGTCGCACGTTCTATCTTTTTCGCCCCTCTCCGCCCATCCCTCATTCTTCACCGATTTTTCTCATTTTATTACTACGCGCTGCCGGTGCCATCTCCTTTCGTAACGTAACGTGAAAGACTGCAGAAAGTGAAAAAGTCGCGAAACGCAAAATCATAATGTACGAATGTGGATGATTAAATGCTGAAAGACGTTTGACGTGATGGATGGCAGTTGCGGAATAAATAAGAAATATGTGAAAGAGTGTGACATATGTAAAAAACACTGTAAAAAAAATTTAGTAAATTTACACAAATGAGATGTAAAAGTTATATGATAAATAACGGAAATGTGCTAAATAAATAATGTAAATTTATAAAATTGTGTGAATTTATAATATTTACTTAATATATTTTTATTATTTGTTATATAATTTGTATATCTTATTTGTGTAAATTTGCCGAATTTTTTTTACAGTGAAAAGAATAACATTTTCTCCACTCAATTCGAATATTGTGATTCAAAATATAAAATATGTGGTTTAAAAAAATCAGCAGTAGTATATTTCCATATTAACCAAAAAATAGAATATAAACTCGGTTTCATTCAAAATATCAGTTAATAAATAGAATTATTTTTTGCGTTGTATGTTATAATGACCAATTTGTCGGAATTACGTGCGGTTTTCCAAAAATATGTGTATCTTAAATAATTAATATTTTTTCTACGCACTGAGGATGGTTAAATACAATAATTAAATACAAAACGTTTGTACTGCAATTTGATAGTTATAATTTTGAGCACGTTGATCTAGCTCTGGCTCTAGTAGCTTCTATTTGGTAAATATTAATTATTGAATAATAAAAGAGCCTGTAACATAATTTATCGAATTTGATTTATTTCTTTAATAAATTAAAAATTTGCGTGCAAATTCTTTTCACATTTTTATCATATTTTATACCGCGAACCGTTGCAATAAACTCGTAAAGACAATGGATGTAACTGTATCGCTTTATTGCCACGCAACAAATTTTGTCGGATAGCTAAATGGCTCACATTGTGCCTGCGGATATTTAACTGGTTCACGGTTTCGCGAGAGTATGCGGTATCCTCTTAACTATACCCGTTACTTTGCGCTTAAGATCCCCGTTAGAAACACGTCTAGTCGAGATTAGAACCATTGCGGTTCAATTACGCCCGGTGCGAGCTTATCTCGACGAGTTTCGTCTTTCGCAGTCAGCTCGCAGAAAGTTCCGCGAATATGGCGTGACTATGCATTCTTCTGGTGCGTGGAAATCTTGTGAATTCTAAAATTTTCTCCTGCCGAGCGTAATCTTTCTCAGCGCGGTATTAAACGAATTATATCTCCTCTCCCTCTCTTTTGTTGAAGCAGAAATTCGATACGCATTCGACTAGCGGGTGGTAGGCGACGGCCAGACGGTAGGAGTTGAAATTTCGTTATTATGATTGGTTCATCCGATCTCCTTTCAGGAGAAATATAATTCTGCGATACTGGAGAAGGCGACAGCGGATTAAAGGCGGGAATGTATTCAGTTTAAGCTTCTCAGGTTCGACTATTAGCCAACAAGAAGGATAATAAGCTGCATTCGCGTAACGAGGAGAGATCGATAAACACCAATGCGTGTCGCAAAAGTACTTGCAATAATATTTTCATAAATTAAATATAATAAATGTTTATATGAACGTCTGTGTGTATATAAATTATATATTTATATCTGCATAAATGTGTAAACATTTAACATGCCGTAGCAGGATGCGAAGAACGTGACACAAATATTTAACACGATCACGTCGCGTTACAGTTTTGATTTTTCCTGCTAAACGCACAAACAATATTATAGCAAATTGTGATTCTTTCATGCGTTAACGTTGCGAGAAACAGATTTCATTAAAGCTACGAATTTGACAAATGCAAGGTGGAACGTCGAGAGGAGAAATATCCGACGGCAGGGTGAGAAATACAGAGCGGAGTGGAAATTTCAGCTTTTGGAGACGATGTCAATGTCCTTGCGTCCCTACGCGAGACCACCCCCTCTTTGCGAGTCAAACCAGGCGAGTAATTATTATTAGCGTGGGTGCTAACGAGGCGCCCGTGTTTTGGCGACCGCCAGACCAACCACCCTCGCTTCATCCGCGCTACAAAACCGAGCGCAGGAGGGGGGGGGGAAGGAGGGAGGGAGGAGGAAAGCGGGTACAGCGGCGGGAAAATAAATTTCACCGACTGTAAATAATCGTCGTAAATTGGGCTACCGCGAACAATAGACACTCGGTGTGGAAAGCTCCTTTACCGGGCTGGCTTTACCGAAAGGAGCTATCGCTTCGCTACGCCAGGAGTATAGTCAGCGAGGCGGAGGGAAGGAGGGAGAAAGAAAGAGGCTCACGGTTATCAAGGAAATCCCATTATTAATTGTCGTAAGCAGCGATAATTGCTGCGACGGTATCTCGTTTATGTTATACGAGGTTACGCAACGCCCGCGGCCGGGCAGGCGTATTTTGTGTTAATTATCGGTAACGACTGTAATTACTCACGGAAAACTCCTCATAAGGATTCCCCTTGCCGGTCGTTTCCGCGTGTCGTTTTACTCGGGTTCGCTCCGATTTCCCGCCATCCGGCGATATAAACTTCCGTATTTTGTGCCAATTTGACGATATCGCTCTGCGCGAACCGCCGGCGGAACTTTTATACGATCTGCAAAGCATCCTTTTACGGCGGGACAAATTTACGCTCGGAATTAACTGCGACGAAAACCCATATTAAACGACACTGAATACCTAAATAAAAACAAGTAATTCTGCTGTCGCATACTTTCTCTGTACCACCTTCGCGATATAAATTGTCATTTATTTTTAATAATGTATATTGATCGAGCAACTTGTGTGAAGAGCAATTTTTTTCTGACGATAATTTGCAGTACGGGAGGAAGAGAATTAAATACGCCGCTTATCGGTAAATATAAATCAATATAAATAAATATTTTGTATTATATTCACATCGCTGCAATTTCATGAATTTTTTTTAATACATAATGCTGATTACTTTAAAACGGATTGCTGTAACACACAACAACTCTGTATGGAAAATGATACGATCCTACGTCAAATATTTAGTAATTTCGCGAAACAATAATCGCGCGCGATCCAAATTTATTCCGCATGCATACAATTAAATCTATACATTCGGACATTTTGAAACGTACGCTTTTCGGTTTCTGTGTATCGAAAATATCATTGTGTGCTTGCCATTTGGTCGACTGTGTCTACTTTAATTGCGCGAATACGATACAGAGGAATGCATACACTCGTCCATATACGTGATTTCACGCGGATATATGAATCCTCCGCTTTGGTCCCGTGCATGTGTACATAAACTCCGAGGCAGGTCGGGCTCAGCCGTGTATATTTTAGCGTCTGTGAATAATCAGCAATCAGCAGTAGCTGCGGCAATGGCGGCGGTAACAAATTGCACGTGTACACACACAAACTAGACATGCAAATTCGAGAAGCGAATCTCGACCTTACCCGAATCCTAGCCTACCCGGCCATCCCTTTTGATCTAACGAGTCGTGAAATCGCTACGGGGAATCGAGCTATCGCTTTTCGGAAGGATTGGATTATGTATCGCGAGCTTGATATTTCCGCACCGTCATTTTCCAAATTAGAGATTTGTAGAAACTATGATTCAATGTACGCGTAATTGCGAAAACCACAATTTTGTAAAACACAGTATAATTATACTTAATACAATTTAAATCGATATTCACAATAGTGCTCTTTGTAATAATCTATTATATGATCAGTTGCATGACTAAATGAGAATTGTCGTTCACAGGAACGCACCGTTGACTCGCACGCGATACATTTAATTCCGCATTAAAAATGTGCTCTTGTGACTCAACCAGTCCGCCGTTAGATACACCGATGTTCGTGTCGCGATTATCCGCGATGCCTATTATATTTCTTTGATAAAAAAATGTGAGCTAATACAAACGTCGCGAGTAAATACTCGGCGCGAAGCTAATTCGCAAATTCGCTTCGATAAATCTTGACGCGGCGTATTTTCGGTAGAATCCGGCGGAGATACACACAGAGCGATACAGGGAGCAAGAGCCAACGACATGGTGCGGGGATATAACGAGGAACGTAAACGTTTGGTTCAGCAAACCATTCTCGAATGGCAACTCAAATGACGGTATCTAGATTGGCGTCGGAATACTTTGCCAAGTCTCGCGCGAAGTTTATCAGCTTCATCGAGATGCAACGGCATTTTGCTAGGGGGTCGAGGTTTAACGATCTGTAGGATCAAATAACTATCCGTTAATCTTGATCAAACTATTTAAAGTTTATTAATTTTAATTGTTTACGTACAACAAAAGTTAAAAATGGAATAAGTTTTCCAAAATTTATATCATAATATTTTATTAATCGTACAATTTTATTCATTGAATCTTGTTAAAATTAAACAAAAATTTTGAAGTTAGAAATGTATATATATAAATTATAAAATATAAAATTATTATTATTATTAATGAAAAACGTTAAATAAATTAATTTGTCGAGGATAAGGTATTAGGTAGACAATGCTTATATTATATTGTGTCAAGTTTAAAATTCTACATGTACAATTATTAAGAGTTCTTGATCATAAATATGTCTCGTAGAAAGAAATTGAGATACGTCACCGTAAACAAATATCGAACACAATAAGATCGAATCACGAGATATTTTCTTGATCGCCCGTTATCAGATTGACCGCATAAATGTATCTATCAGTGCTGTGTAACGACCTCTCGGCAGATTGACCGAGGATCGTTTCTCATGGTCAGAGGTTCACGGACCAGGTAGATAATTGACAGGCCCGTGCGCTGGGCCCATCGTTGAGAATAATTGGTGATCCTATCGGGAGATGTATACGAATTGTGAGCAGAGACGGAACGCAGTCTTCCTCCTTGAAGAATGGGCCCTTCTCTCTCATAGGTGCTGATCAATCTGATACCGATCTGATTGCGAGGGTGCGGTCAGCCGAAGAGCCGTGGAAACAGGTTAATGCACGCGGCCCTGTTTTATATTCATGTCCTTCATAGATAAGATGATCCGCTTTCCGAACCATTTGCATTTGTGATCATACAGGTGTGTCGACGAATCACACCGACTTCGGCTCTCTCTCTCTCTCTTTCTCTCTCTCTCTCTCTCTCTCTCTCTCTCTCTTCCTCTCGTCTGGCCACGTTATTATAAGTCATGCACAAATTGATTAAATCTCGCGTTTTAATTAAATTCAAATTAAATTATGAAACCTAAATTGAGATTAAATTCTATAGTTACGTTGCAGTATGTATTGAAGTTTATTTCGTTGACTTGAATTTGTTCATAAAGTTCATCATACGCGTGCTCTGTTCAAGCGCGGAAAATGAACTGAAGATAAAATACAGGAATGTATTTTGTGCGTGTTCCCGAGATATAAAATAGGGATTTACAGTTAGCAATTTTCGTATCGAGAGTGGCGTGCGCATAATTGAACGAAAGTAGGATACACACACTGATTCGAGAAAAATACGATAAAGCGCGCTGTTTCGCGAACGAATTGGAATTTGGACCGCGTAGAATCTTTTCTCGTGAATGCTATATACGCGAGAGAAGCAGGAAGATACGACTTGTCGTGCGCGGAGTACATTTGATATTGGTATCGATATCCGCTCTTATTGCGCAATAAAAATCGCATTCGATTTTTCCCGCGAGGTCTCCGTCTCCGTTGTAAGAGGCTACGCGGATTTTGCGGAAGAATTATTCCGGCAGTCAATGATATCTTCGCGAAAGATACCTCTTTGGAATTGCTCCCAGATACACCTCGGACGATTTTCCTCGAAGCTCGCGCTCGCCATCAAGTGCGGCCACTATCTCGCACGCAGCGCATTCCTACAAGCGCTTTTATGGCCTCGCTGAAGTAAAGATACGGATTCCGGACTATAATGCGAACTTTTGATGTACTCTCTCAGTTCGACAGCACCGGCTAGCGTCGTGTCGTCCGGCCGAGCATCGCCGTTGTGCCTTAACGCGCGGTTTGTCGGTCGCGGTAGTTTCCGACCGGGTAAATTGCTTCGGTAGTTAATCTAAATGTCGGATAAAAGAAGGAATGGAGAGAGAATCTTGAGATGGGAAGAATCACTCTCAAAGTTGACTTTTATACTTCGCTGCGAATTATGGAACATAAATATCATAAAACTGCAAGAAGCGATATATTGAAAATTGATATCAAAATATATAAAATGTTTTTCCACATAAAAGAATCACGATCGAAAGTTGTAACGAAAGTGGTACTTAAACTTATCTTTCATAGATTATTCAAGAGATTTGTGAATTGAGCAATTATTACAACGATAATCTTTGTTGATATAGTAATTGTAAGTGTGCCTACTCATGTAAAAATTCCTTTTTCACAATTTTCTATGTTCACTCTGCGAAATTTTTCTAAAGAAAATGCACATAATTTAACACAATTATTCTACTACTGACTTACTTTTATAAAATATAAGATCGATTCATCTTGTTACACATCTGAAATAATTTATGTTCCAATAACTGCGGCTGTTTTTTTCGTTTCGTGTTACGCAAACGCAATTGCATGTCCGTAGCCGAGCGTGTGCACTCGATTGTGTATGCCCCATTATTTCATCGCGGTTGCACGTTCGCGTTAAAACACATGTGTACAGAGTTTTACGATGCAAATCATGCGAGGCATGGCACGGAAGTCTGTCATGTCGTTGTGCCGGCGATCGCGGTTTGCGAATAACAAATTTCAAAACTGGGTTTTTAATCCTACCAGTTTGTTCAAATTCGATGTCAGTTTAATTAGGAAACGCTAATTTAAATAGATAAAGCTGCACATTTCGGACATATCTTGTACATTCGTTAGATTTCTATTTGATTCGTGTCACGAGCGTGACATAAGTTGCGATGCGACCGAACTTTTGCACAGTTCCGTCTGTTCAAAAGGAATTTCGACGCTTGAAAGTTCCATCGGACATTCGAAAATTCTCGCTCTTTTGACTGCCGGTCGCATACGGGCCACCATCGAGTCTATCGCGGCGCGATTATCCGAAAGGAAAAAGATTATTTCGCGTATTCTCGAGTCACGACGCGGTTTCCTCTGCCCGGCTTTCTTCGCAATCGCTGGTAAGGGCTGAAAAGTGGCGACGGTAGAAGGTCGCTTTTTCGCGCGCGCCTATCGGACCCTCGGCGGCTGCAGGCGCAGCTGTAGACGTTCTCAGGATGCGGAAGACGCGGAAGAGCGGAGCGGCCGAGCAGTGGGTAGGGACGGGGAGGGGGAGTGAAATTGAAATGGCGAAAGCGGATCACAGAATAGGTTGGCTTAACAGGGGGCGGCGGCGGTGGCGGAGGACGAAGCAGGTCGCGCAGGACGAGGGGACTAATCCGCGCGGCTACAGCACTGTCTGCGAGCGGTCCGTGCACGCGCGCGCGCCTCTTGCTCCGCGAAATTAATTTTAAATCGTAATATCTCCGTCGAGTAATCAATATCAGTTCGTGGAAATTTGCTCGTTACACGGACCTGGGGTAATTACGCGTGTATCCGTCGGGAGGGGAAATTTCGCGATGGTATTAATAGCATCTGTTATTAATAATTGGGTTTTTTGTTCGATACGCGAGCTGCGCTATATCGGGATTTCTATACCGCGGCGATAGTTTATAGATTTCAGATATAGCCGAGCACATGTGATTTTTCGCCGCAAGTGTACGAGCCAAGTAACCTGGTTTTCGTATATTCAGCCGCGATCTGATTGGATTTAGTAACAGGAATAATTGCAAATTTGTTTTAACCTGTGCTATATGCTCGAATACGAGACGCGCGCGTTTAATTAATCCAACGTTATACGATCTCCCTCGCGTGGTGTAATTGGACCGACTTCAGATGCAACGGAAGCAATCATTACAGGCATATTTTCGTCCGCATTAAGAAACAGGAAAATAGTTTTATCCGGCGTGGCGTGAGTGGAGAAGAGTACGCGGACGACGATAGAAAGAAAAATGCGCGGGGGAGAGAAGAAACGGATGGAAAAAAAGAGGAGTTGGTCTTGAAACTTTTTTCCTCTCTTCAACATCGTTTCCCTTTATCTCGTTCGCCCTTCGTGCCTCTACTATTTCAGCCCGTACGCAGAACAGCCGGTTCTCGACATTTTCCTACGAAGAGTTCTCGCGAGAGGACTTCTTACTTATCGATGTGGAAATAGCCGAGAGATGAGGAGAGGAGGGGGAGGGCGGAAGAACATAAAGGGTGGTCGGAGAACGGCGGGTGGCGAGGGACGAGGGAGAGAGAGAGAGAGATGAGAGCAGGGAAGAAGAATGAGTATAGGGAGAAACACAGGGACGGCACCAGCTTGCTCGAACGACCAAAACACTTGAGAGCGAGACTCGCGTAGGGGGAGAATCGGTTGAGAGGGGAGGGGGAGACGTCGCGACTCTCAGGAGCACGAAAACTGGAAAAAAGCATCTGACTTTGGTGAAATGTGACGCGGCAGGTTCTCCATGTTTCCTGTTCCTATCCGTGCGCTTTGCTCTCTCCCGCCTCTCTCGTCTTTTTCGCTCCTTTCCCTTCGTTTCTTCGTCTTTCTCTCTCTCTCTCTCTCTCTCTCTCTCTCTCTCTCTCGCTCTGCCTCTCATTAGGAGAAACTTTCATCGGAAGTTCTCTCTGCAGGCGCAGTCTGCAACACCGGCGGCAGCAGCGCGAGGCGGAAGCGAGTGCAGTGTAGTATTTATTTCAGCCTCCTAATGAGTTTGCAGGGCGCTTCGCACACGCACACCTCGCGACGCACCCGCGTTCGGCACGATGGCGCGCGGAGTGGCGCGGCGGGACGCCTGTCGGACGGTCGGCTGGCTTCGCGAAGTAGAAAACGGAGCTTAAGTTCTCGCCTCCCACGTGGAATCGCGGTATATATACGCATACGCCGGCTTTTCGACATTTTCGCCGCGCATCGTTTTCTTTTTTTCTTCCTTTGCTTTTTCGTTTTTTTTTCCTCGCGAGCCGTTTACGCCGCGCGAGTTAAAGGGGTAAGCGGCTCTCCCCCTTTCGGCACAACCCCCCTTTTTACCGGGTGTTCCTCTATACACTTCCCGCCACCGTCGTCGTTCCCTCTCGTACTTCTCTCGTGAATTTCTCCGCGCTCTTTTTGCGCGGTACTTAAACGCAGAAAGAAACGAGGCCGTTAAAATGTTCCGCCATGCACAATTTATCATGGGCTGCGAATGGTAAACGCGCGCCCGGGCTCGTCTCAAAGTCCAGAGAAAAGAGACGCGGCTTAATAATGTTCCGCGTTGTAGAAGAGCGTTGCCGGAGAGCGAGCCCAGGCGCGCACCAAGAAAGGACCGCCCGCCACTTTTCTCGCGGCGCGCGTTCGTTAGAGACGCGCGGACGAGAACGCGCCGCGCGATGAACTCCTTTTCTCCATTCTTTTATAGACGCACTGTCGGCATCCGGCTGTAGAACTGCCGCTGCCGCGTCGCGAAAAGAGGCGAGGATGCGGACGGAAGTTTCGAAAGCGTCTGGATATACGTGCCTTTAAACTGCGCTGAAGGTTTGCGGATAACTCGTAAAATAGATGCGCCGGCATTTCGAAGGGCATAAAGGAAAACAATAACGGGCGAAATACGCGCGCTTCGTACGTAAATATGCATACACTACAAATGGAATACGAACTGGTACCTGTCAATAGGTTTTTTCCGGTACCCGTGATATTTACAGAATCGAAAATATTGCAAAACATAAAAAGAAAGAGAGAGAGAGAAGGGAAGAGAGAGAGAGAGAGAGAGAAAGAGAGATGGGGTGAGAAACAGAAGAAGCATTGAAATAATATTTTTGAGAACTATCGCGAGTATTGAATTAAGTGAATTAATATATACTGAGACAACGCGGACGACGATTCCAATCGTCGTAGAAATACGATGGCATGTGTCAAATACTGACTGTTGCTTCTCACTTATTCACGTTCAATCGACTTTGAAGGTCCGAAGGTCGCGTCGACGTTTAATCAGCTTACGCTGAAATCCCTTTAAGGACTTAAGTCCTGCTTTCGTCGTACGGAGTTATCACGCAAGCTCAACTACTTGACCAAGGCTAGTAAACGTACTAAAGCGGCAGTAAAGTTCTCGCGGATTAATTGATGCCCTGTGCAGACGGTCACGTCGCTTTTCGTACGAAGTTGAGGCACTCCAACACTTCGTTGGTGCCATGGTCGAGTGACCGTGCTCTAGTCGATGAAATCCTTTCTCAATCGATGATATTTAAATAACCAAGTGTAAATAAAATCGCGCTAGCAAAATACCAAGTGTGCAATATTGTAAGATGATCTTGAAACGATGAGATTTTTACTAATATAGTACAAAAGTGGTTTGTTACAAAGTAGACGGAACATCCGAATGCGAACTCTTCTTTTCGGCAAATTGTGATGATTATATTTATTTATTAGTGATAAGAAATTAACAAGAACGCTCTTTAGAGAAACAATTTCATTTTTTAATTATTTACAATTAAAATGCAGTTTGATTTGTACACCAGTCAGTTACTTTCGATCACGCGTATATGTAATATTTGTTTTAATTAATAAATAATTGAAACAAAACAGGGTATACCACGATTAACACACGTGGAATCAACGTTCAACCATTTCCATTGTTATCGATGCGAGCGAACAAAATATATATATGTATCTTCGGTACATTCGAAAATAGCTACGATTACGTGTATATCTGCAAACCAGCAAATAATTTAGAAAAATAGCCGGCGTGTATGCGCACGCGCGCGTGGAAGAGTGATTATTTTTCGAGGATGAGCGATCGTAAGCGGCGTCAATGAGAAAATAAACGCCAATCTTGATGTCGGCTTGACCGGCATCGAAACATCGCCCGAATCTTTGCAGTTCGCGCGAGAAATTCGTTGAAACTTTCGTGAAAGGGGACGAAATTCGACCTGCGTGCAAATGACCATACGTCTCGCACGCCGCCTCGTAAAGCGTATTCGCGAACAGCTAGGCAGCAACTACGAAATGAACAAAGTTTTCTCCAAGGGAAATTGCGAGCAAACTATATGCCTATGAAATGTGTTTACTAGTTCAATGGGTTTCTAAATATTTAAGCATGGATTAGTTATGTATGCATGGATTTAATGTTTGTTTCGAGGGAAAGAGGTGCAAACATATTAAATATTAAAATATATATTAATACTTAATCTAGAAACTAATAATTTTTACATAAACATCAAGATGATAAAAAATAGACCGCAAATTGCTGCTGCTTTTTAAATGTTAAATGAAACTTTCAAATAAATAATTCCAGTTGCAAAATAGAGAGAGTGATAAATATGGAAATGTTTAATGCGTTAGAAAAAAGGGAGAATAAAATTACACGATATTGATATAAAAGTTCGCGGTGACTATCAAAATTTCCTTCCGTACGGTAACCACCCGACGATACTTTGAGGGTTTAAGGACGCAGGCATGCTTCAAAGAAGATAGGGTGTGCACAGTACGTACGGTTGGAAGACTGTTTTAATGGAAGAACGATCAAAACGAATCGGCGCATCGAGAGCAGCCGTGATGAAAAGGCGAATGTCAAGTTTGAGAGTGGGAAACGCCGTGGCGGAAGAGCCGTGGACGAATCCCCGAAATTTCTTCAACGAGCGGGAAGGGTCGACTCTATATTTCGGCAGCACGTGAATTTCATTGTGTCTGAGGAGGGACAGAATGTCGACGCGACATCACGTTTAGTGGAGCGTGTCAAAATGAACATCTGCAAGCAGAGTTTGTCAAATTTACGAGCGACTCGTGGACCGTTTCACGAGGGCACTAAATAAGGAAGGGCGACGTAATCGATCTACTCCACGGGCATGTACGTGCATAAGACACACGAGAATGCTGTAAGAAGGCGTAGGAATTTTGGGTTGATGGTCCATAAAGAAACGTGATATAATCATGCCGGGAGGAAGGAAGGAAAGGAAGGGGGGAAAGATTATAAATGGATTTCTCGTCGTTGGAGACGTACGACGTTTTCATCGGCTGGCCGTAAAAGTGTAACTGTATCGACAATTGCCGGAAAAGGCAGATATTATCGAAAACATTCTAATTAAAAAATATTTCGACATATTTATGAATTTTTTCGTGGCGATTAATACCGCGATGAAATCTCCGCGTACGCGCTCGCTCGTCTAACTATGACGCAAACGGGAGAAATCCTGACGACTACGTGAAAGGAAAGGGAGAGGGAGAGAAAGAGAGGGAGAGAGCACGTAGAACGCGTGACGTACGAAGCGTAAGGGAGATAGAGACGAGGAGAGGAGTCTTCGGGAGAGCGAATACCGAGGGAACTCGCGGTACGGCCGCGCTCGGTAATCCATCACTTGCTGTCTATGCCAGTTCCGTGGCAGGCGCCCCGGGCTAAACCAATCCATGCATTTCATTCCGGTGACTTCACTCGAACCCGCCATTTTTCATCACACGCCGTGGCTGCATCATCATTTTCTGATACGAAGCGTACACCCGACCTATCGCGCCGACCGGCATCTCCTCCGGCGACTCGTCCGCGGAAACGCAACCTCTCCTCTCACGCTTATCCCGGACGATAACGAGAAAACACACTCGTGCCTCGATGCAGCCTCGTGAGCGATATATCGGGATCGCTCGCAACGCCATTCAATTAATCTCTCACCGATTGCTTGTTTACAACTTAATCAAGCAGAATGGAAACATATCGAAGGCTTCTGAACCTTATTAATTCTTGACTATCTTGACTATTTTTTAAATAATTTTTAATTAATTCTCGACTATCTCTTTTTTTTTTATATTTGTACGTATATTCTACTCACTGCCGCGTGTAACGATTGTGTAGCGGAGAACCATTTTTCTTTTTCGTTATCCCGATGTGCAGTATACGAAGACCTTACAGTGAATTACAAAGACTGTTTCTGCCGGTGACTCGGAGTTCCCGAAACCGCGGCGAATCGGCGTCGTGTAATACCTTAAAGAGTACTTCTTTGGAGTCTCTTCTGCACGACTCGAGGCCGAACTTTCGCAAGAGTCGCGATCCATCATCGGAATGGCCCCTCGAGAAACCCGTTGCGACGAACTTCCGGTCAGTACGCCTGACTCTCTACGAGGATACGTGGACTCGCCACGAAGAAAAGTCTCGACCTCGGTCTACCTAACTCTTTCTCCCGTATTTTGTCCCGCCCGGCTTTGTTTCTCGTCGTCTACGGCGTGATGCTGCCTACTCCAGAACGTTTCCAGTTCGTATAATAAAAACAACAGCTAAAAGCAAACGCATTTGGAAAGTTGACAACAGCTGCGCTCGTCCGGCAACCGCGTACAAGTGAACATAGTAAATGACTAGTAATTTGTGAACAAAGTCAGGACAAAGATAATCATCGCCTTTGATTGATTTTGGCTTTGGCTATTCATTTTGCTGTTTACGCCATACTGAGCCCTGTTAAACGAAAAAGTCTTCCAAATCTGAATACAGCCGCATATATGTCGATAATAACTTTTCGGCTACATTTCGCAGTTCACAACAAAGTACACGTAACATGTTACAATATGCGTATTCCCTTTCACAAACCGCCGTGTATCAGAGATGAAATATGACATATTGCTACAAAACATGATGCAACAAACCACTAAAATAAAACCGTAAAACTAATACACTGTTATCTGTTATTCTTTTATTTCGCGATAATGCCGCCAATACTTTTGGTAGCGTTATAATTTTATATATTATTCCAAATCTCTTTATATAAATTATAATTATACTAACTAATATTGAGAAATTATGTCCGCCCTCATTCGCCCTAAGTAAAACAAATGTGTGGCAACGGGCCGAGAATAAATCTTTCCTCGCGCGTTCAGGACGTTGTTTCGATTCTCGTGCATCGAGACAGCTGGGCACCGCGAACAAAATAAATTTCGTCGTTTATGTTTCGCGAACACGAAACTATGATGCAAACCATCCGTCCCAGCCGTTCCGCGCGTCTGTCATGCTCCTCTATGTGCACGCGCGCGCGCCGCGACGCGCGAATCCAGTAATTAAATCCGAATCCGTGAAGCGAACAGCCAAAGTAAATGAGCGATGTCGGTGCCAACACTGACTGTCTACTACGTCGGTGTTGCCACCGTCGATTTTCTGGTGGCATTGGCAGTGAGAACGCAGCCAAACGGGAATGCAGGAAACGGACGCCAGTGAGAAAGGGAGAGAGATTGAAAGGGAAAGAGAAGCAGCAAAGGGAGAGCGGAAAGAGCAACCTGCAACGCTGTGCTACGTGGCTGCACAGACGTGCACATCGTGCGAATGTTGCCGCGTCAAGGGCTCAATTAGCGAGCGATAACGAACACTCCAAAGTAAACACGACAACGAAGGCCGAACTCGCCTCGATTTTCCCCGTGTAACGACAAGCTCGGTAAACCTTGCAGAAAATCATAGTCTTGTGCAAACTAAATGCGAAATCCACAACCTTAAAAAGGATTTATTTATTGTCACGGTATTTCGAGAAGGATTTGAATTAGAAAAAGAGAGACAGAGGTAAATTAATTTCAAAAGAGAATATAAAGCAGAAATATGAATTGAATATAAAAGAATAAAATCTGCCTTCATACGTCGAAGATTTTGTAATTAATATTCAAGCATATCTATTTGTTAATTTATATAATTTAATAATTCACGATGGTGATTGAATTCGTAAGTATGACTATCTTTCGAAAATACCGATTTCAATCGGTTTCTCTCTCGGTCGCGATGTCCCTCGACGGAAGACCACTTTGACGTTATCTCGCTCGAGCGAGCTAGGGTTATCTCGTGAAAGCGGCTTTGAAGGCTCGCGCGTAAATAGGCACCTCGAATAAATGATGACGCTGGAAACAGGACGGTGGAGGATGAAACGGGGAGAAGCAGCCGCATTACGAAGATATCGCTTCTTCTTCCTTTGTACGGCGAAGTAACGGCGGTGGCGTCTAGGGGAAAACCCTCGTGCGGCCGACCAAAGGCAGAAAAGGATCGTTTATCGGCCACCCACCGGCAGCAACGCGCGAGTTTCATGAGAGAAAAAGTAACAGAGTGACGAGATCGATCAACTTAAATGGATCAAATGACAGTTGCGATCACGATAATGTGAGTTTCGATCTCAGAGTCTTCACGCTAGGTTATCAATTATTTTATTTCTTCTTCGTATTTGAATTATATTAGTATCATTATCAGTATCATGTAATTGAAGAGGAAATTGACGAGATTGCCGGCTGAGCGTCTCGATGGATAATTATCTGGATAAAATTAAATAAAAGGTGAATCTGCAGTAAACTAGAGCTCTCGTCGCGTCGAACGTTGAGCTCTCATCGTTGAGCATCGATCGCGGCACCGGGGAATTCCGTTAATTATTAATTGACAAGTTTGTTTTCCGTCATGGAGCAGAGGAGTCAGAGGTAGATGAAAACTTTCATATCGACCGTAATTACGATTTATAAGTTGTCAATGACGAGGGGCTCTTCCCCACTTTGCGATCCGACGTCTTTTTTTCCGCTTCGCTTTTCGCGAGCGATTCACTCCGCCGATTTGTTCCGTTACTCCTGAATGCTTTCTCGATCGGAAAGTCGACCGTGTCACCCGATCACAAGGAAGCGTGTAGAGTTTCCTTTAAAAATGTCAAGGGCATGCGCAATACTTGTCGAAGAAGTGCAATACGATCTGGTTTTAGCCTCGAACGCGGCGGGTAGGGTAGGCGACTCTCTCGCGGAAAGATCGCATATCCGCGTGTCTGCAGGTATGAGTGCCGATACACGTCTGTTACGCGCGATTGCAATTCAGTTCAAAGGTGTTTATTTGTCGTTATGAGAATGGCAGCTTGAACACGGTGTACGATGTAACGATATCGATATTAGATATTACGGTTCGACGCTGCTTCAGTAGGTTAACGACACAGCTATGTAATACACAGGAAAAAAATATTGGGTACATAAGAGTGCTTTGTGAAAAAAAGAACTTGACATTCATCTTGAAACGTCGAGAACTGCATCCTCTGTACAGTGACGTGTTATACAAAAGGAAATTTAATTTTCACGTTAACAATAAAGTTTTAACATGTTGACTGCTGCGTGACGGCGTGAAGTACGCGCGCGATATCCTATGGATTTTATATCGTTTACTATAATATTCTGCGACACGGCGCTGAAAAATATTACGGCTCGATAAAGACAGCATAATTTTGCAGTTACGCTCGGTGAGATAAACTTCCGTCGACTTATCGCTCTCGTAAATATTGCTCCGGTGAGTTCCGGCCGAACTCACTTGGCAGTCGACGTGTTAAGCATACAGGTTTTACTCGTCAGACTCGCTTTAATTCCGCCGCGCAAATTCGCAGAAATTCATCCGAAATTATCTCCACTTGCGGCACTCGATGAACCGCAAAGTGCTGCGGACGCATAACTTTCGAAAGTGAAGTTTCGCGAATTTCCTGCCGCCATTGGCGCGGCTCTTGTAACCACCGGAAAACGAGGTGGTTGCGAAGGACGGGAGGGGAAAATCAAGAGGAAAGGTGAGAGAGAGATAGAGAGAGAGAGGGGGAGAGGGAGAGAGACAGAGAGAGAGAGAGCTCGTGCACGGAGTTTCCGGAGTGATACATCAAAGTAGATAAGTAGTCTAGCACGCGCGCACACGCGCTATGCACCAGGTGGGTTAACGTGTGCGCAAGATAACGCAGAGGGTACACACAACTGTAGCGCGCGCTGTAAACGCGTGTGTAAAGTATACGCGGATAATGTAGGTTGTTATGAGCTCTCGAACTAGCGCACGAGTCGAAGCGTTATGTTGCTGATGCGATCTCAAGCGTTATTAAAAGTTAATAACCGTCGATCGCATGTTACAAAGTTTTAAAAGGCATTCCATCGAGAATTCTTTAGCGCGGGAAAAGCTAATATGAAAAATTCATTGGCGATTAGAATTGCATAGAAAGATCTTCAAGATTTTCAATTGCTTTAATCCTCTAAAGCTTTCATCTCTCCTCGAATCTCTATAAATCACTAAATATTTTATACTAGCAAGCCGAGTAGTTTGGTGTATAAATTTTTCTGCCACATATATTTTTCAACTTATAATCATGTAATACATTTATTAAATTATCCTTGTCGAACATTGGATATTAATCCTGTAACTAAAGCAAACGCATTGACAGCGTTTATTTACTACTTCTACTTGCTGTTAAACGTTTGACGTTTTATCAATAATTACATTTATAGAGGATAATTTGGAATTTTTAGTTTAATACTAGATAAATTGTCGTTTCTCAGTTTCAAGAATCAATATTTTTAACTTTTCTTAAATTTCATACAAGTAACTTATCATTGAGGTGTCAAAGTTTGAAACATAATAGTTGAAGGATTAATACAAAGCTTTTGTTGTATCATTTTTTTATTACACGAATGATATTTGTCGACCAAAATTTGAGGCAAGGAGAATTCAAGTATCGATCAATCAGGATTAAAGTCGGAGCCGACGGAATTAATTTTTAACTTCTCGGTGTTTAATCTCCGTGTAAAAAAGTAGAACTCTCTAATACCCGGTAAATACACGAGCGAGAATCGGAGATCTTAGTCGAGTCGAATGAAAAAGAATACCTGTCACGCGGCATAAGCCCATGGTCGGTACCTTTGAGCATGATGTGGGGTCCGGTGACCCCCCGCGGCGCGCGCCGGGGCACCACGTGCAACACGAATGACAACAAACCGAGAAACACGCGTACCCACCATCCCCCTCGGTTGTTGTGAGTAGAGCCGAAAATATGTGCGTCCCTTCTTAATAGCCGAAGATCGAGGACGGCCCGCCTCCACCGCCGGTTGTCTGGTCGGGTCTTGTAACAAAAATTAATATAAGCGATAAGTCGTGCCTTCGTACAGGAGTAACAGACGCGTGCCTTCGGGCCTGTAAGATTTACATACCCGTATGGGAAGCGCACCTGCTCAGCAGACGACTCATCCTTTGAACAATGAATCACGGCATTTTTACGCAACAGATATAATGGGACTATCAAAATATAGTCGATTATCTTTATATTTTCGACGAGTTTTTTACATTTCAAAATATATTATCCTTTTCATATTTATAAATTGCGAAAAAAAATTAGTGACGAAATATTATTCGTATGGTACTTCAATAACCATTTACCGAAGAGAGAGAGAAAGAGAAAATTTTATAGTTAATTTAATAATTAAGAATGCAATTAAAAAAATTTCGCGCTCTATCGTTTACTATAAAAACTTTTAAACTTTAACCTATTTTTAATTTCCAGCAAAATATAAAAGTAAAAGGAGACGTTAAAAAAGATTGTAATTTTATAATTATGCAAAAATAGAAAATTGTAGCTAAAACTAAAAAAAAATAGTAATATTAAGAGATATTTATATTTTATATTTATGCAAGAACGTGGTTTTTTTTGTCTTATTTAAATTCAATGAAATGAATGTCATATTCACAGTATGTGCTTAAATGACACACGTGTTTGCGTCAATATAAAGAAAGTCGGAAAGATAAATCCAGCTGGCCGAACATTCTCTCGCCACACACACACACACACACACACACCTACACACGCATACACACACAAATACATATTTCCGCGTAAGCCAGACAAAACCTACTCAGGCTCGCGCTGTCGTCTAACACGCCAGATATAATGTTCACTAATGATGCAATGCGCACAAAGGCATCACGTTGTGAAGGCGAGCCGTGATTTATATCCAATTACCGACGAATTCAACTGTACGTCGTGGAAAAAAAGGTGAATCTTACGGAAAAGCCGGGGGATTAACGGCCAATCAGTTTCGCTTTCGCGCCTCCCAGGGGACGTACGCGTGACAATCTACTTCTCTTAAGTTTCGAGTTATTGGCAAGTTTGAACAGACCACGTGCGTCGTAACATTCGATAATCCGCTTAATTATAAATACGCTCAACCGAGTCACGTTTACCAGCGTACAATCTGCAACCAATTTGATATTAAAACACGTTTGCATTCGTGAATATATAAAATTCGAACCAATATTTTGAGAAATTCATAAATAAAAACGCGAATTATATAAATACGGAATTTTACAATGATCGTAGCGATTCTGCATAAAAAGCAACAAATTGTGCATATTTCGAAGAAATCGAAAATGACCTCTAGAAAATCGCACGAGCTATCTCTATTGATTCCAATTTTATCTTAAAAAAAAACGAACGCGAATTCTAGTGTGAAAAAAATTCACAGATTTCCGCGAACGGAATGCGAATAGCGTGAAAATGGCGAAAGAGGGGTTATGCGAGGCTTCATCGCACATTGGAATTTTGATGCCACAGGGGTATTACTTCGATATGCTTGATTTCCTACGACGATGTCCCTTCAACATCAAAGCGGTTCCATTTCTAGCAGCTTGGTTTCTCCATCGAACCTACGAACATCGTTCCAAAAAAAATAGATCGTAATATATCGTCGATGATATGGATGACTTGCTAGTAGGCAAGTCAATGCACCATGCCGATGCATTCATACATCGTGTCGTCATATTGTTTTGTCCTCGTGCATATTCAGCAGTGAACATTGAGTATTCAAATCTTCCCATCTCGTTCGTGTTCAATTGGGACATTTCACGTATTCTTATACAACGACGCGTTTCTTTACATATTGTTCCCACACGCGTCAAAAGTATGCATAATTATTTAATAACCAATGCAATTAATATTTTTTTTCTTTACCTTGTCACGTATAAGAGTTATTATTAATATAGAATGTACTATAAATAGTGCGTTAACTACTTTACAATGAATCTTCAAGATCATTGTTTAAAAGCTTTTATGAAGAGCGGCCTCGATAAAGAAATGGAGAATAGCGCGCGCTGCCTCATCATGAAGAAAAAAAATAATGAAAAAAAAAAAAGAAAAAAAAAAGTAACGGTCTGACCTCATCTACTCGGCTCGTACTCGTTACGTCCAACTAAATTTTTCAACGTGGTTGCGGTGAATAGGGGATACCTTCTATCTCCCTAGCTACCTCTTGCCAAGGAAGTCAGATAGTCGGAGCTGTTGCCAGCAATGCTAGTTGCTGAAAGAAAAACATCTTGCATACATAGTGCATGCACATGTTCTATACATGCTCCACTTTTGGTGAGACGGGGAGTGTTAGTTTCGGTTTACCGAAACACCGGACCACCCTTTTATATCTTTGACCCGTTTTCATATTTTCTAGCTTTTTTCCCCTCTTTTCCTTCATTATCTTAAGTTGCGCCGCCGGCAAAGATGCGAGGATACATAGCCCAGTTTTTTTTCAACGTTGAAACACGGAGTTCGTATATAAATCTTAATAACATTAAATTCCGGTTCTTCCCCAAGGGAGAGCCGCCTTCTCTCTCTCCCTCCCTCCCTCCCTCCCTCTCTCTCTCTCTCTCTCGCGATATTACTTATTTTATTAATTTAGAAATTCCATCAGTAAAATGAAAGTAAATTAAACTAATACTTATATTTCATGTGTGTTGCATATAAAAAGGAATGAATTCATAAAGGATTCCTCTACTCTGCGTATCATCGGCATATTACGAGTGGAGAAATATGTTGATATCGTTTCTTCCTGCTTATCGCTTGTATACCTTTCATCGTATCACGATTATCAGATGGTGTTCAAACTCGGACAGGAGAGAAGGTGTTCGTAAAATTGCTTCGTATAATAATTTCGCACGAAGTTGCAAAGGGTGACAAAGTACACGTGGGAGAAGGGTGCACTTCATGGCACTAACCCTCGAAGTAACCCCTTTAAAAGTAACAGTCGCGACACCTGGTGCAAGTCACTCCCTATGCCGTTGGACCCTCTTTGTAATTTTCTTCGCGAAACGTCACGCCGTAACGTCACGAATGCGCGACGCCGGATTAGCCGGCTGGATCATTTTAACCCGATTAAGCGAGACACTCGACGAGCGTCCTGCGATGTGTTTCGGAGAAGAAATATTATATTATACTAACACCGTTTTAAAAAAAATAGACCGAAAGATTGATTGCGTGCGTATAATTGTTTGGAATTGTGTGCAAATTTCAAAAATAGATGCGCTAGATTAGATAATTTGTCGTACGCTGAGCATGACTAAACCTGATAGCCGAAACGTTTGTCAATATATTGTTAAAAAAATTTGAGCATGTAAATCTAGCTCCGGCTCTTATAACTTTATTATACAAAATATATTATTGAATTACGTTATACGACGCGAAGAAACAAGCGCGATAGGATCTCGCGATATTCCGAGAAGCAATCTCGCGATGAGGGTATTTCGACGGGACACCAAAAATTTATCGCCTGTAAATGGATCGAAATCATTTTTTATAACCACCGTAAAATTGAGCAACCAAAGGTTGCAGATAAATAGGGGCGAAAGAGCTTTATGTCAAACTTTATGTGCAGGCTTGAAAAACTGCTATGCGTCAACCGAATTACAATTTTTACTACTGCTTAAATAATTTTCACCGTGCATCTCGCATCGGTATACGACGGGAGCGAGTATTAAATTTTAAATTGACACGTGGCCACTGAAATACATTGGCGGACAGTGATATACGTGCTGTGTCGTATCTCCTCTACAATTTGTCTTCTCGCGTATGTCGTGACGCGTACGTATCCTTTTCCAGACATCTCAGTTGTCTTGAATTGCTGAACGACTTTTGTCTCTTGAAAATATTTCTCGTGTAAGAGAAATCTTTCTTTATTAGAATTATTTGAAGAAACTGAAAAAGTTATTTAAAAAAGAACTGTAATACCGAATACTAGTTAAGATGCAGTTATTTCAAATATAAAATAAAAGTATTGCGAAAGATAGAATTCAAAAGTTAATACAGTTAGATTAAGTTTAAGTAAAATGTAAAAATATATCTATAATGATTCGATGCACATAGCAAGTTTTTATAACGGCAGCTTTTATAAAGCAGTAAAACTTACTTGTACGAGAATTTCTCCATGCAAGAAGAATATTTAACATTTAAAAGAATTGTAAACAGGATTGATGAGCGCGCGTGTTAAAGAAATACGAACTCGGAAAATTTTGTCGCGTTTTGACAGAGAGGACGAGGGAAGGAAAGAGACAAAGTTATCCCCACGGACGTGGAAACCGGAATTTGCGAAAGGAAAAAGCGCTAGCGCACGGTTTGCCTCGTACTACCCCGTCATTTCCCGTTTATACGGTCGCGTGTAAGCGATACTCGACGAAGGAGAGCGAGATTCCGCGTTTACCCGACGCGGCTTTAACGTTCTACGTAACGTAAGACGATACGTATACACGAAGTCGATATAAACCCGGCACTTCGTGTGTATATAGTATACGCTGCAACTACGCAGAGTTTATCTCTCGCGAGATCCGCAGTTTTCGTGCCGCTACGAGAGGTCAATCGGTCCTCGGGGAAACCGGGCAAAGATTTTCTGGCGTAAATGAAAAATAAAGCAATCTTGATTAAATGTTTGTTCCGACTGTGACTATATTCGATGTGGTTATATCCGGATCCGCCCAACAGCTGTATTTCAACCGTTTAATTTACATCGACATTACAGATCGACGTAACTGAATAAACCGACAGAATTGACATCGTTCTCAATTTATTATTCATATTAAATGTAGCTTTAATTATGTTTTTAATCGTTTATTTCTGATTTCTATCGTTATTAACAGAGATTGGAAATTTTTTCCAATGAGAGCTACTTTTTGTGTGTATATACACTCTAATTACTAATTTAAGTGAGAAGCCCAGACTGCGTATATTGCGGTCGAAGTCGCGACGACGCGTATCACACGTTCTTCGTTTGTGACCGATGGGCTGCAGATAGAAAAAGACTTGAGACTACTGTTGAAAGAATCACACCTGACAACATCGTCGGGGTGATACTGAGCAGTGAGGACTGTTGGGACACCGTAGCTACTTACATCGAGGCGATCCCACGACAGAAAAAGAGAGAAAAGTATCTCGACGACGTCGTAAGAGTCGCCGACGAAAGTATGATCGAGACGGATGAGTGAGTGATATGCGAAAGAGAGGACGCTGAGTGAAACGTATGTCTGGATAGAAGCGTGAATATAAGAGCAAGAATGCATGTGCGTGTATGCACCTTCAAGCACGTATGAGAGCAAGCTAGAGCGAGGAGGCACGCATGAGAGTGAATGTGATAATCACAGAACGATGGAGAGCGTGGAAAAAAGAAATCACCCATTTGTGGCAAAATTATTGTCTTATTGTAAAAGAGTGTAGTAACAAAAAGAGCACATAGGTGTGGATTGTCAACAATTACTTGGACGGTCAAGTTCCCTGTTACGTCTACCAAAGCTTTCAGCAAACAATCGGAAATAAAATTAATAACGACTGTTTACCGACGTGTTAATATCGAAGGAAAATACGGGGAAGAGTAAATACACGCTGGAATTTCATTCTCTTCGCGCGCCTCCTTGGGAACCCCCGAGACGGGAAGGCAAGGTGGAAGATGAAGCGAGCGCGCAACATTGCGAGGAGGAAGTAGCGCGAAGGGGAACGGTCACCGACTCGCCCCGCTTTCACAGCCTTTGTTTATCCTTCAGGACGAACGTTTTACAGTCATCAAATTGGTAGAGACTGGTTTTGTCTTCCATGGGCTTGATTCTTGCACGTCTTTCTTTGAAAGAACCCGTTCACCGAAACCATTAACGATCGCCGATGATAAACGATAGGATTAATCTTTAATTTATGCTGGAGAGAACGAAATTTTTTCCACGGACTTTAAACGTCCCGTTTTTTTTTTCTGACGTGTAGAGCGGTTTCGATTCATATTAGGCATTGCCGTGACAAATCTGACAAATACCTGGATATGGTTCGACGAATGCGTAATCGTGCATTCATTACGTGATTCATATAAGACGGATAAAGGAATGTCGTTCTTCTTACGGTTTTTTAATGGACCTTTCTCTTTACGATGGACTTAATATACGGATAACGAATAATTACTTCTGGATTATAACGATCATTAAGCTGCATTCTGCGAATGTCATTGTACATCGTAGTATCCGGGGATTCCCTGGCACTAACGCGACAAATTAGGTCGATCTTCGAGGCGGAAGTGCACGTCCTATCCGAGTCAATAATGCCGGTCGTGTACTGCCGAGATTGCCAAAGGCACGTTCGCTGGTGTCAGACGGTTGGCGTAAATGCCGATAGGTATCGATATTCTCGGCAAATATAGCAGGAGATAGTCGAAGGAGGATACGCCAGGATCGCGACCCGGTATGACTGTTACATCGGTGGGAAAGGGGCCATTGATTATAAGTGCATGCACGTATGCACATATGTAAAGGAATTTCACGAACAACGAAATAAAAGAAAATAGCAGATTAGAAAAGGAATTTGGGACAAAACACTGTTAATCTTTTGAGCTCGTAATTTCAAACAAAATTGTTTTATAAAAATTAAATCTTATGATTTTGTTATAAAGACATAACGATGAATAATTTATACTGTAAAAATAAGTTTTTAAACAATGTTTGATGTTGTACAAAAATTTAAATTCAGAACTCGAAGAGATTAAATACTTTATTGATCTTATCATTTTATATATTAACATTGTGTTATAATAAAGACTTTTAATTTTATACTAAAAGAGAAATTTCTAGTTAAATGTATAAATAACTTGAAACAAAGGATGAAAATATCCTTGGATGAAGCGTGAGAATGCTTGCGGATACGCGATGCATATGATTCCACTGAAGTGATCTTTGAAAGATTTAACAGACTTATTTAGATGTTTGCGGCCAGGTGCATTTCATGTACGGCAGGTGAGGCGATCGCTTCGGGACTTTCGCGCGGTCTTTAGTCAGTACATATATGGACGAACAAGACACCTGGGCGCATACAGGTCGTCCTTGTAGAGGCCGGGTAATAAGTATTCAATACCACATTAATTTTCAGGGTCATGCTATTAAATGCATCTTATCTTTCTTGAAAGAATTCCTTTTTAAGTTTTCAATTTAATCTGCTAACACCACGTATAGCTTTAAAGTTTCTTTGAAACTTTATGAAACACATAACTCTCTCTCTCTCTCTCTTTTTCTCTTTTACTCTATTATATATCTCTATGTAGAAAATATAAATATGTACATATATAACATATATACATACAAGATCTTTTGATTAAAATTTCAAAATCATATGGAACATCCGAAGAATTTGTAAAATTCAGTATTATCAAATTATCGCAACCCAATTTCACAAGTGAAGGTAGTTTCCGCGGCGTATGACAATTGCTTCCTTTTGACGCGCAGTTTCCACTTCCTCCGTCGGGACATTCCGTCGACGTCATTATGAAGCGGTCTCTCTGACGCCGACCTTAAATCGTCAGATATACACCTCAATGCCACAATCGCGCGCGCGATAATCCCTCATCAGGAGGCAACGTTGGGAATGTCACAGCCGGTGCCAGAGTTCGCAATAACTCCGTCGACGTATATACGGCCGAGGCGTCCATAAACGTAGATAACGTATCCCTCCCTACGACGAAGCACACGCATTCCACGACGATGCACTCTCCGCTCGTGTCCATCAAGTCGGGTCGCTTACTCGACGTTATATCGGCGCTTACCACGGCACGACGTGCTTCAACGAACCTGTCAAGCGCACGCCTTATTTCATCGGGGTCCGCAATTTCGGTTAACGAGTCGGACTTAAGTTACGCACATGTGCTGACGCCGCGATGTGACTTTTGAGGAATTCACCTCGAGAGATAGTAGATAGCGGTATCAGCAGTCGAGAGTCAAAGAATTCCGCAGGCACAATTGAATCAATTGCGTAAGATTTCATTCATTTAATAAAATAATATAAATAAAGAGCGACGTATAGAATCACATTGTGCAAAATGATATTAAATGCTCAGCACTATAAACAATCAACGTGCTTCACTGACAAATATTCAAGGTCGGTGATCTTGCTATGATTGCTTGTGGTCGTAAAACCAGCGGTGGAGTACATGAATTGGATTACGTGACATCTTACGAAGCCGGCAACTTTGCGGCGCGTCTAGAGGACCGCAATAAATGTATTATTAAAAGTTTCCCGTTTCATACAGAAAATGTTAGACAGAGGAAGAGAGAGAGAAAAAGACATTCGACGGCCTAAGTTAACCGGTGTGGATCGGAGGTCGCGTCATGTTCAACGCTTTTTCGAATAACGCCGGTCCTGGCGGGAAATCTATAAATCATAAGATATTCAGCCGACTGCAAAGGCAAACGAGTTCGAAACCGTAAAAATCTGAGGAAAAACTGATATGTCCGCCGACACGTATCGCCGTCGTTTACGAGAACTTATCGCGGGAAAAAGTATAACCGGCACATCGACGTTTAAGCCTATATTACATCGGAATTTACGGCGGATATTCATCAACTGTAATTCGAGACACGACTGTTAAATGAGAAGGAGAGAGATTAGATGACATCTCTACGTTCGGAGTAACTCGATGCTCCGCCCGTTATGGTCGTAGTTTCGTATTACGTCGTGTTAAGGAGTTCTGATGGGTGTACTGTCTCGATAAAGTCCGAAAGAGAGTAAAACGAATTGTGTAATTCTTAATAATTCTACAGATATCGGAGGATGAATGGAAATTAACTTCCGTTAGTGGGATAGTGTGCGCAGGTGTGCGGCTGGGAGCGATAATATTGGGGTAGATTAGAAAAGAGTATCTGGTTTTAAAGAGTAAGAATCCACACATTACTGGGGAGTGCGCACCCTCCTCGACGTCTAAGATTTTTTCACAATCCCTCGTAAAAAAAAAAGTTGTTACTAATTTATGTATTTAGAACGAAGTGGTAGAATTGATTTATTGAACAATTGATAGCTAGCTTTGTGAGAGCGATAAAATTATTGCCTCGATTTACTAATAGTTTTATAAATCTACGATTGATATATTTCAATAATATTTCATACAGCTTAATCATTTTGATAGTAATTTATTCCACTCAGTCCCAATAATAAACGGGCTTTGAAAACGGACTCGAAAAAAGAAAATCTTGATTATACTTTGAAATATTACGTAACGTTGATGTGTATAGTTGTCTTGACAATTTAAATCCGGCGTATCGCGTGTGTATACGTCCGAAGTAGGGTTTATCTTCCGCGGGATCCAAGATTTTTCACGAACAATAGATCGGGTGAGGTTTACTCGTCACGTAGCGAATATTTTTCAACGGCGTGAAGATCTTACTAGGACGAACGTAAAGCGGAAATGATTGTAATCGCCCCAGTTCATTCCTGATTGATCATGCAGACGCCGAAACACGTAAGCTGGTCAACTGATAATAAAGTTATATACAGCTTGTGCAAAGTGTGTATTTATGCATGTAACATTTACTGAAATAGAAAAATTAAATGTATTAAATATTTTAGAAACAAGTTTATATTTTTTAGCGATGCATAACAATGCACTGTATTTGCCTCTTTTTTATCGTTGTGCCATAATAAACTAAGAAATAAATTATTTAATAAACAATATTTCCGGAAAATATAGTAAACCTCCTATAAATGTTTCATCTGAGTCAAGAAAAGCACTCACGAAGGCAAGTGCAACTAAAATAAAACAGATTTATTAGCTCCATACAAAATAATTTAGCAGTTTACAATGGGAAGTTCGTGGAAACGACATAAAGTAGCACATCAATAAATGATGTCAATTAAAGCATTAAATTTTATTATCAGACTCTAACAATAAGTACAATGTAAAATTAATTAGGCATTGAACTCTCTCAGGAAAGTCAAAGCAAATTGATTGACGAATTGGTAATTAGTTTGAACGTTTACAGTCGCTCAGGACGATCGATTGCCAGTAAATAATAATAATTGGGCGGCTGTCACGAAGTTAGTGATCAATGATAATTAATCCAGAATTTACATAATTCTGTGTCAGATAAATATGATGATTAATAATTCCGTGCTATCTAATAAAAGTATAACGGTTCGCTCGCTATCACATATCGCATCTTACGTATTTAATTCACACAACGCAACCGTGAACCATGAAACCGATTATTAACATATTCGACTAATTCGAGTGACAATTTTATCGATGAATTATTAAACCATTCCGACACTTGGCATTTCAACGAAAACGACATTTCCCCGGTCACGTGCAGCTTTTTTTTTTCCCTTCCCCAGACTATAGTAAATCATATCTAACGCAAGTGTCGTTCAGTTCCGCGATAATAAATATCGGAGAACCGGATCAGCTATTGGAAGGAAAAAAGTTATTGAAAATGGAGCTTGCGATGGGTCGGGCTGCAAAAATTTACCAAACGTGACTCTTTCCAGGGAAACGCACGCCAATCAGGATTTTCGAATTTCACGTTCCACGGTAATTACGAGGTAGCGCGAGGTTTTTCTTTTTCCATCCTCGTAACGCCCGCCCGCTCTTTCTCGCTCCCTTCCGACCGGGAACGTGTTCGGGCATTGCTCGTGACACAATTCGTTCGTTAACCGCGTGAAATAATAATTATTATCCCGCGGGTAGCCCTGGGCGATCGCACGAGCTATCTGACGGGGAGGAGCAAACGAGTGGATGATATTTTATACAGCGGAACAGTCGGCCTGAAAATTGATAAATCGCTCGTCTCTCGTACGTTGTTCCCGCGGACAGTCCGCAATCGATGATAAAGTCGGGAAAAGGTCATTGATCGACGGAATATTTCACGTCGAAAACCGAAAACTGTGAATAGCGAAAAAAGGCAAATAATAGATCATAGGAATGAGCGACCGCGGTCACGGGGTCGAACCTCAGTCGCTAGTTCGAACTGTGAAAGCGATTTTATTGAGCTTGGAGTGAAACATTCAATGGAAAATTTATTTCAAACATCCTTTTATTTGGTTGTTTTTTTAACCAAAGCGGGATTTATTAGACTTTAACGGCGCTAACAATGATTTCCGAAATACTGCGCGACGGATTGGCAATGATAATTAAGCAAGTTACGTAAAACAACGAAAAAAAAAAAACATCATTGTTGATTTAACATCGCGAAAGAATAATATGCAACGGTATTTATTTAACACTATTTTATTTCGCATTCGATTGTTTATCAATGAGCAAATTCTTGTTTTATTAAACTATTTATTAATGCACTGTTTATCGACAAACGTACAAACGCGTCTATATATAAAAATGGAGTAATCGTTATTAAATTCATCGTAAAATCGACAATTCATCGGTGTTTATGCCGGTTACCTTTTATGGTCCGAGTTGTAAACGTTATGCAGTTATCGGCTCGTTTTGCATAGATAGTGAAATTCTTTCGAATGCCAATTGTCTAGCTATCCTATTTCTAGCGAAATAAACGCAGTCTGTCTACGGATTTTACCGATGGCGAAACGATCGCGCTCGACCGCAGCACTCGTAACTTCGTTTCAGAATTTCATCGACGTCGATTAACCCAGATACGCCTCAGGGCCAAGTCGAACCGCAACTGGGGTTTAAACTTTAGTAGTTTATTTAGCAGTTACGTGCACTGAAACGTTCTAAATAGTGGAGTGCTTTTCCGCGTGCAGCACATTATAACAAGCTCGTTTCGTCAGCGATGTACCAAAGTGCACCAATGGCTCCAATAAATTATTTAAATGTCACGAAGAGTTGATTGCCATGAAAAAAAAAAAAAAAAAAAAAAAAAAAAAAATACTGGTCGATTTCGTATTACGCGATCTTGCAGATAATTTAGCGGATTGTATTTTTGAGTAATATATATTCAAAGATGAGAATGTAATTATACTCTGCTTGCATACAATAACGGATTATTTTACATATCAAAGAGAGCCATGAACAATAACTATCAGCATATGTTTAAAACATATATTCGGTAATACTCGATTATCAGTGCAAATAGAATGAATAATTCGGTTTCACTATATTAACTTTTAAACCGAGAACAATGCATTGTAATGTTTCGTACAATGCGCTCGCGAAAGAAATTCGTATCTACGCATGATTCCATTAATGTATAACGACGTTATGGACAATGAAAATCTCGAAAAACATTGAAATAATTATAACAATATGTCGATATCATAATGATATCATATATTATATACGGTTAAGTGCTGTATACTTCTCGAAAAGAGCGAATGCTTTTAAAATACATTCGGCCATTACGCCGACTACTAAATTTCATAAAGTTTACGCATCGTTTCTCGTTTGAATACGTTTTACGGGAAATACTCGAACGCGCGAGTTCGTGTTCCACCGGCTACGCGTTTCCGTGTAATTCCCATGCACTTACTCATAATCGGGCCTCATGATTTTCTCAACTTGCACGACAAGATTCTGATCGGTCGACCTCGTTTCCGTCTCAAGTTTCCGGGGTTTATGAAATACGCCGCTCCGTAGCTTTCAGATGAAAACGTAACGTCGTTCTGGCTTTAGTCAACGCCGAAAGGACGGAAGTTGGGCCGATGAAACGCCAGGAATTAATGGAATGTTCTCGCGCGTTACCTCTTCTATAAAACTTAGCACAGCGTTTCCGTAGTCGTAAACGATTTCCAGACCATGCCGTTAATGCATCGCGGCATACCTCTGACGAAAGACGACGGTTACCCTACTTTGCGAGATCCAACGAGACGTGTGAAATGCATAACGGTTTACTTACAGCGCTTTCGAGCGCAATATTAAGATCGGTAAATTTAGTTTTAATTTATATCGCCGTAAATAGAAAAGGATTTATTTTACACTAACTATCGCATTTTTTCTCATCGTGAAATCGAAAAATTATTATTCGTAGCATTAAAATTCAAATTCGTCCAATTGTGCAATCTCTCGTATTGTATTATATTTTTTTTTCCTCGTCGTAAAGAAGCATTTTTCACGCATTGTGTGGTTCGATAAAAAGAAAAAAAGAGTGCTATAGAAACCAGAGATCCGTCCTTCGTCGGCAATTTGTTATGCTGTGCTATCGTTCTTAGGTACCTACATGGTTCGTTTGACCATCTCGCAATATTCGCCCGCTATACACTACTACGGATATACGGCACAGTCAGAGCATTATGCACCGGGCCGAATTGTCCGGGAGGAACAGCTTGGCAATCCTCTCGGGCGAAAACCATACGATCGGGCTCTACACGGCGTTCCAAATCTACCGCAAATATACTTCTAACTGTAAACCCTTCGGTAAATCTAAAGAAATATTTTATAAATGAAAATTGGATTTAAAGTCTTTATCTGCGTCACTTATGATTTTTCGACGTTAAATATTTCGGCAATTTAATCTTTTGAAGATTTATCAAGCGTTATAAATTTTGTTAAAGCAAAGATCATTCAAAATTTTATTATTTATTAATATTGTTAAAAATTGTAAATCTGTCTTCTGATTCCTTGAAAAAATTTCTAATAGCAAAAATAACGTAGAGAGTTCAAATAATAAAAAAATTTTTTAAACGTCTAAAAAAATATATAAAAAATGCAGATACTTTGAAATATTTGAGCGATGTTTTTGTGTTATTTGAATTAAATTTGAAAGATATACACGGTAGACAGTCTCGCTAGCGTGAAACAGCCTGTATAAGCATAAGCGGATACATCTATGGCTACGGATGAGGATCTTCCGAAATGCATTCTCGCTGATGTCGCGAGATGTGTTGGTGGTTTCTTGGCAAGACCGCAACTGTCGGTTATCTAGAGAGAAGTAGCTGCATGTTTTGCGTCGGATCACGTATCTCGCACGGATAATTGATTGTACGTAAATAGTGCAATTTATATACCTCTAGATTGTGTGTGTACACGATCAAGAATGATTTAGGGGCCGAATATTACCGCGAACAAAGTGCTTCGAGCATGCAAACTATGCTTCCGCTATGCGCAATTATTATTTGTGTTTCGTAAATCTTCCCGCACTTTGCACGCATATAACAGCTTTATTTATAACTTAATTTCCTCCAGAAATAAGTGTGTACGCCTGTACTGTTCTCGGATTTGAGTATAAAGCATGATAAATAACATTCTGGCCACTAATTATGAACTTTGTTGCAATATGTTAAGTCTGAATACACAAGAGACTGTGAGTTTAATTTTTCCGTCTGTACAATAATTTTTCATAAATCCGTCTGCTTCTACATTTTATCGTTAAAAAAAGCTCGTAATTTATCTAAAATTTGCATCGCGACAAAGTACAGATTTGGATTAACACCGCGGAATAAAATATATCGAGATCAAGACATTGTACATATAATACAAAAATGCACGATTAAAAAAGCATATACGTCTTATGATATAAGCAATACAATACCAGCTGTAGTTTTATGAAGCTTATCGGAATAAGTCGCGCTCACACTTCGAAAGCGCGTAATTTCTTAGCCTGCAGTCTCACGCCATACGTCGCCGCGCTCGTTGTCGTTATTGCATTACAAAGCTTTTCGCGTCGCATTAACTCGTAAAGCTCGTGCTCGCGCAAGTCGTCCAGTTTCTAACGCGGTAGCATGTAATGGTATATCGTGACTGCAAAGCCGGCCAATCGATCGTGAAAACCTGAATTTAAAGTGGAAAGGCTCGACTTACAACGAGAGATATCACCAAGAAGAATGAAGGGGAAGTACGTTTACTTGTGATCACAATCAATTTTAATAAAGAACAATTATGAGTTTGCTTGAAATATTTTGCACGAATAAAAAAAGCTATCTTGAAAGAAAAAAATAAGAATATTCTACAAGAACAAATAGCGATATATTGTAAGTTGAATATGAAATGCACAAAGTGAAATTTAAGAAACTATAAAATATTCAATGATAAATCGTAAAACTTTGATGATAAATTTATAGAAAAAATATATATTTAACGATAAATTACGGGGAATTCTTGATTAGCCGGGAACTTCTTAGTTGTCAATTACAATTCACATTGTACGACGCCGTGCTCCAAGGCAATTTCTGGGAAGCTTCCCGAGAGCGTGCTGCGAGTATATAGCAAAGTCGTGTCAGTATTATACCCGATGCGGTCGTTTCTGCAAATCATTCGGTTACGGAGCGTGTAATAATGCACGATTATTGTGCGCAACACGCTCAGGAAATTGACGGTTCACGGTGCTGGGAACCTGTCTATAACGATTATTGGAGCGTCGATGACTAGGAAATTGACGCCGATTGGAATCGTCGAATTCTCGCCCTAGGCGATCAGCGTTTTTCGCGAGGTGGCGAATCCTCTCCGACAGGAATTCTCTCAAGCCAACGGTCTTTTCGGTTAGACGATGACGGAAAATTTTCTCGCACACACGTGTGCGGACACGTGTCTGAAGTTCGAATACACGCAGTGCGGGATACGCCACGCGCCGACCGAAGGGTGTCGCGTGTTAGTGACGACTGTCATTACCAGGTGTCAACATTGGTAGTAATACCCCCTGTTCTGGCGGGTGGCGTGTTTTCGTTGTTGTTCACTGCACTGTGAAAAACTGTTCAAATCGTATTTAAATTGTGTATCAAAAAAATAAATTGGAAAAATTTTGTATAAAATTTCTGACAATACAATTTTATTTTTTATAATTTAATTTACCTCTTTTTTTTTATTTCTAAAATAAAATTCTTAGTATTTAGACATATTTCTAAAACGCTTATATCCGATATTAGTAGTAAAGAGAAATATAGCGGTTAAATTAAATTATATCGTGTACGGCTTTTAATTATGTTACGAATTGGATTGTGAATCGCGAGCCTGCAGTTAATTGCTGAAAAAGTTGAGCATGATGGATACACCGATCCTTATCCTCGCGGAATCGTATGCGTTTACTTCACTGCCCTTACGGCGCGTCTTGGCGGGTACGTTCGTGTTAATGAAAGAGGATTTCGGTGTTTGGAAATGCAGCGTACCGAACCTAACACGCGATATTATCCATTCCCCTTTGATACGACTTGAATGGTGGTGCTCGGCTGAGTCACGGTCAAAGTCAGATACGTGCATGATACCCGCAAAGGGCAGAAAAACACCACCGACGACAGAAACATCCGGTTCCGGTTACGCGGGGAATGCGAGTTTCCCCCAACCGGGAAAACTTTTCGTTCATTACCGAGTGTGAAAAACATGCGCCGAAATGTATCACATCGATGACATCGCTATTTTTCTTGTATACGAAGCTCGATGATTTATCGTATCGTACGTGAATCTTCATTTATTGAGATTGATGCTAATATATCGACTAAGAGCATCAGTTATCACTTTCATTATTTTTATAATCTATTATTCTTTGACGTTGTAGATTAATGAATGCTGTTATTAATAACTGCGCACAATCAATAATACTGTACAATTTTTCATAGTGTTCCATTTAATGCTAATTGACGGTGATTTGATTCGTCGAGATAGCGCAATTGAATACAACATAGCGGTGCACGTTTCAGATTCATACTTGCGATTTACTCTATCTTAACGATGATGCGCAACAGCACTTGAGAATTACGTCCGACATTATCGGCCAAATGTGTGTGACATCCAATTTATTGCGCGAGATCCTAAACTGTAGAAGAGCGCGGAGAATATTTACGGTCCGTAACGCAGTTATGACCACTTCTCTTCGATATTACGTTGCCATTCAAAGTCTCGCTGCCAAATGCACCTCGGGGAACCCGATAAACGAGCTCTTTGTACGATCCATAATCAACATAAAACGGACAAATAGAATTCGCGTGATCGCAGTTTTACGCTCGCGCAACTTCATCTTGCTGTGCGCGTCCGTGTTCGTTAAAACGAGCCGCTCTCGAAAATAAATTGCGGCGACCGAAGCTCCGAGAGAGTAGAGATCGTTATGGTAACGTCAGCGATCGCGCCGGCGGAATCGGCGGTAAAACATTAAGGGCACACCTTCCGATGCTTCAAACGGCCCTTTGAAGGTCGCCGGTTCAATATATGCCGCTCTCCCGACATCGGGAAGTCAGGAAGTTTCACTTTGATCGAGAGCCTCGGGAATGATGCAAACGAGGGTTCATCGTGCTCGACCTAACGAGGATTCATTTATCTCTCGGCTGGTGTATAAACGTAAATTCCGCCGTTCCAACTTATTCACCGTAATACACGACGAGCGCCGCGAGTGTCTCTCATTGGACCCGCGCGCGTTTAATTGTACGACGCGAGTATGGTAATTGGCCCTCCTTATTTATAAATGAAAAATTGATGTCCGCAAGACGCGACGGCGCACGGCGCTGTATAAACCTCGTCTGCGAAAGATTCCATCCCACTGTACAATTTCTCACTGTAGCGTTTCTTAATGTCCGCAGATTTGTCATGGATCATTCATAATCGTGTTATTTATCGTTCACTCCCTGTGAAGCGGATGTTTTAGTGGATTCTCTTAGTCGTTGTATTATTATTATTATTATTATTATTGTGTTTGTAATTTAATTTTATATTATATGTTATATTAAAAAACTTCAATTTTTAAGTTATAACACATAAGATTATCATAAAATAAATTATTTTTAGAAAATTTATTACTTTGAAATACGATCTGTACGATTGGACATCATAGTTTTTAAATTGAAAATCTGCTGATACAAGTTTATCTTTATATTTCTTTTATATTATATATTATATTATATTTTATATATTTTTTTCATATTAAAAAAAGTTATCCTCTTATCTTACATTTTATATTATTTTTGTTACAGAAGCAGCAGCAGAATTCTTCAGCGCGGGTAAGTACCATTTTCCGTGAAACCGCACGCAGCGCGACGAACAATATAAACGGTAATGCAATGCAAGATCTGTCCAATTAAGCGCACGTATTGAAAATACAAAATACTACAGAGAATAATCGATGCGTTTAAATAGAAATTAAAATATTGCTCGTATTTGAGCCCCTGGCAATCGTGTCATCGACAAACGTGTTAATGACCGTACTAATGAATCACGCGCAGTAACCTCGGCATCGACGCTCGGTTATATTACATGTGATTGACATTAATCAAGTGCGCTGAAATTTGATATAACGATTTAAATTACGTTTTTCATGCGTCGCATATCGCCTATACGATAATATCCGATATTTTGCTGCTGTTGCGTTCGAATATTTCGCGCAAGGCCCGTACGGATAATATCGGTCGAGCAAATATTTAAAATGTTGTTTGTTCTGGTGACATCATTAGTGCATTATTGCATCCGTACTGTAGGCCATGGTGTAAAGAATATAAGGTGAAGCATTCCGATGAATGCGCAGTGGTTCAAAAGTAGTGGGGAACAGCGAACCAATCAAATATGCCCGGTGATGCAAAATTCAATATGGCCGGCGCACGATAGAATCAGTTACATAGTTTTGACAATGATTGACATCGGTGGCTATCACTTGTGTGCATGTGTGAATATTACTTGTGAAGTTTTGACAAGTCGACGACAAATTTTCAACCATGCCAAGTTGTTTCGTGAGAAATTGTAAAAATCGGACAAATTATATATTCAGCAAAAAAGTGAGATATTACTCGTTTCCTCAAGATCCTGAGCTGCGAAGAAAATGGTTACAGGCTTGCCAGAGGGATGAAAATTCAAAGATTACATGTGGTTAGTAAATATTACATTGCATTTACATTTTTCATATTAATAAACATATAATAATTGTATTGTTTAAATATATTATTTTTAAATAACTTACTACATTTATAATTGGCGCGTTTCCTCATCGGGCAAATTTGATTGGTTGAAATTTGAAGTCGCCGCCATATGCGCAATACTTCACCTTACATTCTTTACACCATGCTGTAGGCTATATGCTGTTGCTTGCTACACGAGACCGCTGACCATCGTATCGACCGTTAGAATTATATCGACAGCTTCGTCATATTTCGCGTTTTGAACAATCTTTGCACACACTTCAACATGACGACAGAATTTAATTTCGATAATTATTTACTATTGTCAATTACCTAAAAGTTGGTTAAGTTAAAAAAATATATTTTTTTTAATGCGGATGGATATCTCAAAATCCTTATCTCGTTGTTTTATATACAACAATATACAACATATATACTGCAATATACAACATGTTTTGAGCTCGTAAGCAAAATCTATCTCACAGTCCTATTTTAAATACAAATAGTATATTAAAAATGCCCAAGAGTACTCCAGATTCTTTCAACTTTAAGATTTCGCAAGTAACAATAAGTGCGAAGTGCCGAGTGAGAGAGAATATTTTTTTAACGACACCCAGTTGGATTTCTTTCAAGAAATGCGTAACGATGCGTGCGATTAGATAACCCACGTACGATCGAGATACATGTGACATTATTCCCACGGGCAAACGCGACAGGCGTTTCCGATCGTAACGCAATATCCCGTGGAATCGACACGGTAATATTTCCATGAGAAGCATTAACGACGCTGCCGAGATTCCTCCACCTTTGCGACTACCTACCTCCCTACGCGGCTGTAAATACATTTCTTTCGTCGGAAAACGCCATGCCCGTCCCGTGTCCCCGAGGAAATCGACTCCAAGCGCGGACAGCTAAGTTTGGAATTTTCAACTCCCGGCAGCGACGGGAAAAAGTGGGATTATGGGGTGCAAAGAGAAAGTTATATCCGTCTCGACATTCCTTAAATCCAATGTTTTTATTATTCAATGCATCGAGTTTTGCTGCACAACCTTAACTGACGCAATTATTGAATTTCAATAAACAAGAATATACAGGGTGTTCCATACCAACCGTATTATGATACGGTATCGATATAATTTTTACTTAAAGTTAATAAAAGTATTATATAATCTATTTTTGAATTTGTTATATAACATAAGAAAAATATTAGAACTAGAGTATGAGTCACTATAAATTATGCAAAACAATATTTATACAAACTATCTTTATGCTTGTTTTTAATTTATTTTCTTATTTGCATACTTTGAAGCATTCTCGAAAATATTACTTTATTTCTTAGAATCGTTTCAAGATTATAAAAAATAGTTACAGCTTTGCGGCAATATCCTTTGCGTCCAAAGTATTACTTTTTTTTAAATTGTATGCTGTCACAATGTTTCCAGAAAATATAGATAACAGATAATGAAGTTAAGTTTGTGAGTCGATCAAAGGGTGGACGGGAAAGTGGAAGCATCAGCGCATGTTCGTATGTTATTACGCAGAAAAATCGTTTTGGATCGTGAATATTGAGAATCTCGAATGCACACATATTTGAATGGCGATAAGTGTAGACACTTTTACGTTTTCAAATCCTTCTTTATTCAATGCAATTACCTCCTTGTGCACGGATATCCGATGTTCCACCCACTTTGTATTCAAATCCACGTATGCCATGTTGGAAGCACTCACGTGCGAACAAACCGCTTATTCCTTATTCCACGAACGAATATAAACTATTCACAAACGATACGAGCGGAATACAGAAAGTACCTATTTATTCGATCGACGGGCGTTCAGCCCTTACGCTCATCAAACTGAGAGCACTGAGCGATTCGTACTTCTTCTCCGTCCCGAGATATTTCTTGAATAAAATATTTCTTGAATAACTCTACCGTTCTCTTATGCACGGATTTCGTTAATGCCGCCGTGCGTTTTCACTTACGACAAAGCGCACGTCTTTGATTCGACAACAGAGTCCGAACAGCGCGGAAGGCTGAAAAAAGACATAAATAAAACGAAAAAAGTTTATTTATATAAAGGAAGTATTATTGAGCCATTTTGCAGAATGCCTCTTTCGATAGTGTTATCCAGTAAGAATAACGCAGGATATTACAAGGAAGTTTAGTTCGCGCTGACGACGTTTTTCGCACACTTTGCGCCGTGAATGGTAGCGGATCGAAGATCATTCTATTTCGCGTAAACGACACAGTAGAAAGCTTCGTTTCCGAGACTCGTCGTTGTAAATAACGAAGAAACGATCAAGGAGATCGAGGTGTCTATCCAGTTACGACGATAAAGTGGGGAACACCTGTAACGAAGGTGCTCGCGGCGCGAGGTGGCGAGGGGGCGGGGAGTGGGAGGGAGGGGGAGGGGGACCGAGAACAGACACGGCGCGAGAGAAGGAAGCCGGGAGAGGGGTGACAAGGTTCCTGGTAATTGTCACCGTTGCTCCGCCATTTTCATCACAGGCCAGGGGCAAAGCTTCCTGAAAGCTCTACAAATTGCGTACCCCTTGCGTTCCATTCACCGTGAAGCCTTGGATGGGGAGCCATAAATTTTCATTATTTTATAGTCAACGCCTCGCTTATATCCGCAACAAGCGAGACAAGAAAAGGCAGAAAGGAGAGACACGAGGAGGAAGAGACAATGAGCGAAGAACAGGCGCGGTAGGGAGGGGGAAGGGGGGTTAAAGAGGGAGGAACAAGCGAAAACTCTTGGCACGAGATACGAAGTCCTGCACCGGCTCCATTTTGCCTCGCTTTTGCATGCCGCTATAATCGCGCGTTCTGTTATTATAATTTTTATATATCTTTCACGCATTCGATGTTTCTCGTTACTTGATTCTAACTACTTTGCAGCTCTCCGCTTCGATTATCGGTGCTATGCCTCGCGGCACGTGTTGCATTTACATCAAATATACAAACAAATTCGTTCACTCTAAATCCGTAGAAAAATCCGTACATAATGAAAAGTTACCGGATGAATAAATCGCAGCGTTGCTAATAATCATCGGGATGCCGATGAAAGGAGCCTACTCGACGTAAAAGTCATATTTCCAAACTTTCTTTTTTATTATACTCCTCCGCGCGACCATTTTTCGTGAGTGCCGTGAATACGTGCGGAACGATAATCACTAATACTTCCACCGGCGCCTTTTGCTCGCCTCTCCGCGGCAGTTTCCCTGACTTTAATTCCACGACGAGCTCCCAGCCTTAATAAACTTTTGCCTTCGCCTCCGTCGAGGGAGACCGAGCTCGGCCTTCGTCAAGAACTCTTTGTCGCCCGACGTCGCGTCGTGAAAGCCTCGTGACCTTGGCTACCACGTGGAAACAACTGTGGAAAGACCCTCGTGGTGATTTACACCCCCGCCCGTAGTGCGCGACTTGAAGTTTCCAACGAGACGCCGCGGTAGGTGGGTGAGTTACGCTTATTAATTGACGATTTATAATTGCCGGCAGCTAGTCCGGTTCGCTGTATGGGGGCGAAACCGAAGTTGCGTGCGCCCCCCAAGGTGCTGCCACTAATAGGGCGGTATCCCGACGTTTAATTAGCCTGCCGCGAGATCTATGGATCCCCCTTTCGCGCGCTGCGTTCCTCATCTTGGCCCTTCCCCGATCGCTTTCTGCACTCCTCCATCTCTTCTCGTAGATGAAATGCTGAGGATTCGGCAAAACCGCAGCAACATTAAGGTTCCGCAACCCAACAAGAAAGTGTGAAACACAGGTATATTTGTAAAACTACATCTAAGATAATGTTTGAAAATGGTAACTTTTAATCGTTTCCAGTATTTCTAATTTAATTACAAAACAACGTGTTATTATTTTTGAGATGCAAGATTTAGAAAATTGCAAAATCTATTAATATTTCGTGATAGCTGAAGAGAGTTTTAAATACCTGACGTTGCTCCGAGCTAAATCATTTTTGCTCGCAATAAAGTCGTCTTTACATCATCGGCTCACCTCCGAGGCACGCGGAGGTGCAAAGGTCGATTACATAAAATATCGTGTGGGAGAGTCGAACGTTGCCTGATACCATGCGGCCACCCATGCGCTTTAATTTATTATAGTTGCTTAGCACGAGGATCCCCAGGGCTGATCGTGGTTCCTTAGCGAGGCACGGAGCTAGGAGTTCGTTGTTTCTAACCAGTTTGTAATATACTGTGATTTTTTTTTCTCGACTGCGCGTCTTCAGGCTATGAAAAGTCGGTCGTTGCGCTCTTTTGGCCGTCGTTAACGCGTTTAGACAGGCGATTCTTTTTTACGAGTCCGTGAACAGGGGTGCGCGTTCCCGAATCGCCCTCGAAGCACGATAGCGATCTCGAAGGGTGGTGCCCGAATGCGTGTGGGCGTCGTACGGACGGGTAGACGGCAAAGAAGGAACGGGGAAGGGGTGTCAGCGCGGAGAGAGCGGAGAAGGATGGCTCGTCGGTTACAAATAACCGGCCTAAGGCCGAAATCGCTGCCCTGTATCGCGCAATGAATTATCGCCGTCGCGGGCTCTGAATTAAAGTAATCGGGCATATACACCCAGCGGGGGCACAATACGTAAGACGGGATAAATGGACCTTCTGCCTTGCTTCGCCTAATGTATACATTTAATCGTTTTGAGTGTTGTTCTCTGCCATAGTATGTAGGCCGCACTAGAAGGTTTGCATTAATCTTCCGGAACGTCTTCTTTACTTGGATGCGTTATTTAACATTAACAAGAAGATTTTGATAAATTGCACTTTTAAAAGGCAAATAATCAAATTTTATTTCGCAATTAGTTTCAAAAGAAACAGTAAATTTTAATGTTTAATTTGGTAATTTAATATTCGATATTGAAAATGAAAGAAAAGCCGATCGAAAATTTCAAATAAGAATTATATGTATTATCCTTTCAGCGAAAGTAAATAACAATTTTCTAAAGCATTTACACTTTCGTATCATGTGAAACAACTTTACGTTAAATTGTGCTTCAAACTTGGCTTATAATACATTTAGGCACTCGATAATCACGAGAAATTGAATTTGAAAAAATGATAAATGATAATTCGCGTGCGCGATGTAAGATTTATCTTATCGCAGCACTATATCAAATTGCATTTTTAAGATCGTATTTGCACGAAAATCAATTATGAGGTTCGAGGGATGATCACCCTGTCTGGCTGCGGCCCTGGTTTGGCCCGCTGGGTGGGTCCTTTAAATTACTCTGCGCGCGGGGAAACAATAAACTGGCGAAGTTTATAGCAGCGACCCGACCGAAAGAGGGAAACGATGGACTCTCGGTTTAATTTCACGAGAGCCACGTCGGAATAGGAGTACGTGGGTTGTGTGTACGTGCTTCCGTACAGGCGTAGACACGCGTGGCTGCAAGAAACCGGGCACCCTCACCAAGAGGGCGAAATAATATTCGGATAATTACGGCACGCAACTTTAGTTTCGCAAATTGATGCGAAATGATTAATCATGCAAACCCGGCAAATTGTCCGGTCTACCTTGTTATTTGTTTTACGGAAAATTTCGGTGCTTCTAAATCGGATGTGGCTGCAAGAAAGCAGCGACCATCATCAGCGCACGAAATATAATTACGACTCGATTTTAGTTTCGTAAATTAACGCGTAATAATCCATTATGCGCATAAAATAAATTGTTCCGTCTATCTTGTTCCACGCGTGTGAGTAATAAAAAATTAATTCTGCCGTAATCTGAATATAATTTCACGCGAAAAATCGTAAGATTTGTAATTTCGCAAAAGTGAATTTCAAAACTACCTTCTAGATTTCGGGAAATCGAATCGCAGAGAAATCAACAGCAATAAATCACGCAGTCATCGGGCGACTACTGAACTTCATTATTTATATACTTATTATTATTGTACACTTTTATCACACTCAATTTCTTATTTTAACAACGCTTTAAACGCCGCGTGCCTCGGGGCTGTCGCAGGCAATAACGAAATTTGCCTTCCCGACTTTTACTCTTCTGCCGCCGCCTCTTTCTCCCTTCCACTTCCTTTATTATCATCGTTCTTCCCTCCGACCGGCGCGGCGTCTTGCAAATCGCATCCGCATCTTTTTTCACCGCGCCTCTCGCCGCCCGCGCCGCGTTTTCGCGCGGTATGTAAATGGAACTTTTAGCATCGGCCGGCGCAATAAACGCGCGTTGCCATCGCGGCGTTTTACCGAAGACGACTATTGTCGCGTCTCGGGGGAGGGAAAAAAAGGGGGGAAGGGGACATTGTAATCTACCGCATTGATATCCGGCTGCTTCTGGAATCGAGCGCCCTGAATCTCCGCCCCCGACGCCCTCGTTCTCCGTTAGTTTTCCGGTCTGCTTTTTTTTCCCGCACTCGTCCTGCTCGTCTCGCCGCGCGTCGCGTCTTCGACATCGGGCTCTTTTCAGGTTCAACCGGTACCCACTGCATATACCGCGCACGTGCCTGGAATTTTACGGCCGAGCGATTAGATTTCGGATTTACCCCGCATCGCGTCGCGCGATATCAGGTGTACTTTCCGAATGCGCGCGAGGGAGTACTTTCATTCTCGAAGTATACTTCGATTCCGGGTACCCCGGGCTTTCAAAGAGATAGCAAGAAAGTCAAAGTATCTGCTCGGAAACGTGGTCCGAATTTTGCAGCTGATACATTTCGACAACCGTTCTCTTAAACGTTGTTTTTGCGTTTCCAGATCGCTGACGCAGCACTTTTCGCAGAGAAATACTTTTTACAATGTAAATTATTATTAATCAAAGCAATCAGAATTTATTGAATTTGTTCGTACGAATTAAAAATAACTTTCTGGCAGGAGAATCGTAGTTCATATTTAAATTCAAGATTCAAGCGCATTTGTGTTGTCGCACAGGATTATTTGCTCTTAGCGAGCACTGATAAATAAATATTTGCATGATCACCGAAGGCAGGCAAGTGAGCTTAGCATTACGAGGTCGCCAGAGACAGAGAGAGAGAGAGAGAGAGAGAGAGAGAGAGAGAGAGAGAGAGAGAGAGAGAGAGAGAGAGAGAGAGAGAGAGAGAGAGAGAGAGAGAGAGAGAGAGAGAGAGAGAGAGAGAGAGAGAGAGAGAGAGAGAGAGAGAGATACGAAGAGAGACATTGAACCTCCATTATTTGCTCCAGCTCCGAGACACAATCAAATCGAACTGACGCCCGTGTCTCGATTCCTTCCGCTCACGGATCCTCTGTATTTCCGTGACCGTCAAACAACGCGGAGAAACGAAAGAAAGCCGGGACGCTCACACGCGCGCACACACCGGCTCCGGCGCTTAAGACGCTGGAAAAAGGCAACGGCAAGAGACGGATCGCGAGAGCGGACAACGGGAAAAAGAGTTCGGTTTCCCAAACGAATTGCGACTCCACGGACCAGAGGAATGCGTAGGTATCCTCATAAAACATCAAAGCTACGACAAGAATGATTGAAATTGTTTCTTCGACCACGGCGCCGCGGAGAGAGAGCTCTCGTTCTTCCGCCGGATCCGTTTCAACCCTGGATTCGTCGAGATCCAAGTCGGAGGACTCGTGTCCTCTTCCGTCCTCCGCGACCGATCCCTCGATTGTCTTCCACGGACAACAAATTACATTCCGACGCTATGTCGTCCGCTCGCTGATTCTCTCCGCGTGTACTCCGTAGTTTCATTCCTGCGCGGCTTTCTGGATTCAGTTTTTACTTCCCTTCGACCGGGTATAATATCAAACGTGTTTATCGTCAACTAATAAATTACAGTTTTTCTGAATATGCACGATTGCAGTATCCGATTTCGACTGAAAGTATTTTTACCATTTCACCGTTTAATGCACGAAAGTGAAAGAGAAAAAAGAAGTATATTTATTTCGAAACATCGCGCATATAAAAATGCATCGTGTTTATTTATTTTTTTTTTTTTTTTGTATTCAATGACGTAACAGAAATATTGCTAGAATATCGTTGAAACCTTCGGAAGCGACGCGTGGTAAGCTCGCTATCTTTGCCGCGCTTTTATTTCCTTCTATTGGAAATCGCGGTCAAACGAGGAATCCTTATCGGAAGAATCGCAGAGGGAAAAGCGATGGGCTCGGTTCTGGATATTACGTTGCCGCTGCAGAAAGAGATGTTACTCGCGAAAAAAAGAGCTCCCACCGTCGTCCGCCGCGGCGGCAAATTATACGAATGACGTTATCGCAGAAAAGTAATTTGGTTCCATGCTAATAGATCCCCTTTTTTCCGCCCCACCACCAATTTCGCGTCCACTCTTTCTCTGAATAATGCATAGGTTGAACTTGGGTTTGATAACGGCACGAAGGAGCTTCTCTCGGACCGTTGGAGAGGAGGGGAGGGAGGAACATCATTTCCCACTTAGTTCGGTATTAAAAGGGATTCGGGTCGTTCCATTCTCGGTTCAAATGTACGCTATGTGCAACGAAGGACAAGTGCCCGTCCGGCTGAAGTCCGTGGCAGTTATCAGGAATGCACCATAGCGCTATGTAGAGCTTGTTGAGCGAGCGATGAATCCTTTTCACCGGGAATACCGCTCATCGAGTAATATTCAAGTTAATAACGGGCAGATCGCCGTAATCTGTGGCGGGATAGTTATGACGTCACTGTGTTGACGGATTACGGATAATGTAGATACCGAAAGTGCAATTTCGTTGCGCTGCAATGATACGTGTATTCCGAATTGTAACAGCGTCATCATTTGTAATAATATCATTTTTTTCGTTGCTTTTAAATATTTTATATCGAATGAAATACAGATTTTAATGTGAATATGCATGGCAAATGCGTCTATACACATTAGATGCTTAAAAATGTTAGGAAACTCGTCGACTGACTCGCTGAATAGCAGTAATGGTTCCCTTGTGAACCACGGCAAAGAGTACTATAAAGACCCGATGACAGAGCCTTTATTGCCCGGGAATGCTTCGCGGATCTTCTGCCTCGTGGCGATCCATTTACTTCGGAACACATGGGAAAAGTTCGTTTTCTCCCGATATGCTCGAACGAGATTCCGAGCGGAGCGAAGGTCGACAGAAGGATGGAAATGAGTCCGGTAATTCGTAAACAAGCGAAGAAGAGAGAGACTCAAGGGCTCTGAAGGAAGGTGGAAGGGAGCGGGGGCGCGACGAACGAGACGAAAGGCCGCGAAAAGGCGAAGTTTCGAGAATCGAAATCAGGCGTAGGAGACGTCCCCCGGGTATAAAACTTGCTCGTGGCATCGGGGAGTCATGCGTAGCGGAGAACTGCGAGAGCACGAGAGAAGATAAGAAGACGGCGACGCAGACAGAGAGAGAGAGAGAGAGAGAAAGAGAGAGATAGCGAGAGAGAAAGGGGGGGGAGAAGGACGCTGTGAGGCACGAGGAAAGCCGAGAGTATTCGAGCGTGACCCTCTCGTACTCCGATGCTTCGCTACTGTCGCCGTCGGGTACGCGAGACAAACAGCCGCGTATCCTCGCTTTCGGTAATCAGCCGGACATACATAAACATGGCGGTCGGCGAAGAAAAACGGTGAGGAGAATGGAAAATGGATGAGGAGCGTTCGCTACAGACATAATGCTCCTCGAAGGGGGAGCCGCCGATCGTCTTCTACGCGCGCAAACTTACGTCTACGTATCAATAACATTCTAGCCTGAAAGGTGCTTCCGGTAATGGACTCACGTAAGGGTACTTTGTCACCGATGGTAGAATCTCCCCGCTCGCGATCCACTCGACATGTTAAAAGGTCTCGAAGCTCAAATGTTCGCGTGTTAAAAACCTGGCCATCATAATTCACGGAATATATTGCGGCGCGAGTGTGTGGCGTCTGCCCCCCCCTCCCCTCCCCCCCCCCTCATTATGCATACCTCGGCTTAATTCGCGATGCGGTTCATAGATAATCGCGAGAACATTCATTTTATGTTAAATTGTACCGTTCTCGGTAAACACGTAAAATTCTGTTTTAAAATTCCCCGCAGAGAAACACGCGCTGCTTGTTTACGGTGTCATTTTGCAGCATAACGCGCTCCACGCGAACGAATATCGCATATACGTTAAATGAGCTTAGAATACAAATTGAAATTGATATAGCAAAATAATTCGGTAAATTTCTCTTTGCGAAGGAAAACTCGTAAACAACTCGCGACTCTTATTTTCCAACTATTTTCGTAACTCGATGTGAATATAAAGTCCCTCGGAAGCATAATCAATGAATGAATAGACTATTCTCCGCCTGGCGCGCTCCACTGAAACTGATAAGTTAGAATCGTGTTTATTCTACGTTATCACTAACCCAGATCTACGGCAATCTGCGGATTCAGCGCAACTTCTGACGCTCGATGAAACGGCCTTACAGACCGACGCTGACTCGATTTCGGTCGAAATCTCGTATTCGTTCGATTGCTGTTTACCGACCGCAAAGTTCGACGTGTCGCGATCTAAGGGGGCGAAGGATGAAGGGACTAGGGAGGGGAAAGCGGGACGCGAACGACGACGATCGGATTTGCGAGTCCGTCGAACACTCACGTTTGCCGAATCCAGCTGGAGCCCTTGAGACGACGCGAGATTAGTCTGTCTTCGGGTAAGCGAGCGAAGCGAGCGAGCGAGTGGGCGAGCAGGCGCGCGCACGCGGAGTCGGCGAAGGGTTACCCGTATTTAATTAAACTGTTACTTCGCATTGATTGCCAAACTTGGGCCCTGGGCCGCTCGCTGGAGAGAAGATTATCGAAGTTCGCCGCGCTTCCACTCAGGCCATATCGAGAGGCTGCCAGGCAATCTCGCCAACTTCGAGCCACGCGATAGCGCCGCTAACCTTCTTTGTCAGTCCTGCTTTATTATTGCCTGCCGAGCGAGCCAATGTAGTTATCAGCATCGATATCAGCAAAAAGTTGCAGACACAGGCGGGGAACAGGCGCAAGCGAGACTATTGCTCTCGGCAGATAATCTCTAGATTGTTTCATAAATTATCTCGCTCAGATAACAAAACAAACAATACAAAAATCCTGAAGCATAAAACATGGACATATCGTATATTAATTACTGTATTGCACGAGAAACAAATGAAAGGTAATCCTTAATCTAATTTCGCGCTGCGAACTTTATCTCCGTGAAAGTTGTACCGAACAGAGTAAAGCTGCGCGATTGATCTGGATTGCTTACGGCGATGTAATAGATACGCTGAATGGACGACAAACGATAATCGCGATAGCGGGCGCCACAAGAAGCTAGTTAGTAGGAGTTCCGGTTTTGCATCGTGATAGTGACAGGGACGTAACAAACTGTTAACTAGCTCCTTGTGGCAAGTAGCTGCGGCACTGTGGGGCCGGGGAAAAGAAAAGTTCGGAATGCGGCGCTCGTCCCGGGCGATCACTCGCTGCAATGATTTGACGCGAGGTGAGGTACTTGCAGCTGCAGTTTCCCGCAAGTTTGCGCGATGATCTTGGCAGGGATGTAATATCTAGCCTGTAAGCGGTTTAGTGATACTTCGGGACAATGTACCTCGGTGAACACTAGATAATCCACGCATCGAGTTAATAATATCAGCTATGTGTGCGTTTCTCTGTCGTATGTAACAAGCGAAGCTTACGACGAAAATTGCGAAAATTAATGATTACTATTTTTTATAGGCAAAAATTTTGCGAGAAAATTTATAGGGAAAAACTATCCATAGAACAAAAAAAAAAACAATAACAGCCATGATTTTATGTTTTATATCTGCAGTGTGAAAATGAATTTATTAAGATTCCCTAAAGTTATATAAATTGCTAACTTTTGACGCTTTTATGCTTTTATATTTTTAATATTTTTGTATCGAGTTCTAAAGAAATGTATTTGTAATATTGGATCGTAAAGAATTTTCGACAAAAGGACGTACCAAAGTTGCGTGCAGTTACAAAGTGTTCGGAGCCCACGTCATAATCTTGTCAGGAATATTGGTAGTTGCGTGTAAGCGGTCTCAGAGCGACTGGTAACTACGGGGTGGCCGTCGCTCGCTGCGATAGAGAAGAGCTTCCAGTGCACCCTCTGTCTGCGCCCTGCCTGCTGAAACGCAAGACCGGCGTCTCCTGTCGATCGTGGGGTGTAGGCGAGCGCGAGCAAGAGGGAGTTTCATTTAAGTTAGAAATTGCTTCTTCCGTAGCGATGATGGGCCGCAAATTGGGCGCGAAACAGAACGCGAAGGAGAGGAGTCTCGAACGGCGGAGGAGATGACGAGAGACCGGGCTGACGATGAGAGAGGGCGCGAAGGAAACAAGGAGGAACGACGGCAGGACGCGCGAACGTAGAAAAGGGTGTATTGATTTTTTATTTATGCGCCTGTCTACCTGGCGGAAGTGCAGACTGCGCGAGCGACGGACGGGCCTACCGTCAGATCGGAAGACAGCGTCGCGACATGCACGGCTATATTGCCGCCGGGGTGGGTTGCGCGCGCTCATCACGCGAGACGACGGCGAAACGTCGTCAGTCGTAGGATCAAACGAAGTGTTAACGAGCGAGTAACTCGATGAAGCAGGACCGATCGTTACGGAGATATTCGCGATGATAGACGCTCGTTAATGCGGAGCGACGCAGGCGAAATCCGATATTCTACGTGAGCAACAAAGGACGATTTTTTTTTTATTATGTGTCGAAGTGCCCGGTCATCGCGTTCTTCGGTGTAACGAGCCGTGATTATCCGACCGGTGACAAAAGCCCGCGTTACTAAAGGGTATTTGATAAATCGTCGCGCGCTGATATTGTCGATGACGCAAACATGTACCGTAAAATGCATTGGTAAAACTATCGCGTCGGAAACAATAATATGCAGTAACTTTGGTAATGAGAAAAAAATGCGATAAATTGCACGATGGAGATTTTCAGATTTTATCTAAACAATACAAGCAATAAAAGTGTATATCGATGATTTGCGTATCAAGCGCGACGTATATAAGCGCGTATAAATTTCGAACTGCATGAACAACTTTATGATTTTAGTCTGTGCAAAATTCAATGTTACTTATAATTCTCGTAATTTAAGCATACATTGTCGAGAAAAAGTTATACGGCTGGGAGGACATTAATTATCTGGGAAATTTATAATACGCGAAGGAGGAATTCCAGAGAGGGCGCGCGTTTGTGATAAAGCGACGGGAGTTCTTCCTCCGTGTGAATATCGAAGGTCGGAGGAGACGGCGACGTGGATTAGAGTGCACGACCGGAATTTCGCGGTGAAATCCATTCCTGTGCCGGAACTATGACCGACCCAGGAGGGCTTTCAACCAGGACGAATGAATACCCCGGAGGGGGGGGATTACTTCCGTCTCATTAACGTGGCTCGCGATTCCGCGCGCGGCGGAATCGAGAAATTCGTCACGCCCGCCGCCGCCATACGCCGGCGAAAATCCCAATTCATTCAGCGCTCGACGATGAAAACGGCGATTGTGCCGACTGTTAATCAGGGAGCGGATGTAACGCGGTTTATTTCGCTTTTGACAGTAATTAATAGTTTGTGTATCGTCTCTGATCTCGTGCCGAAGATTCCTCCGCAAGCAGAAGATTTAAAGTCCATGAGGAATTGATTCGTCAAAGGCGCTACTATTAATTCATCGCATCGAATTACACACAGCAGTATAATCGACCAAGGTATCTGTTCGCAGGGTAATGATGCTCAGTATGAACATGCTAATCTCTGTAACGCGGATCATATATTCATATACGCGAGAATTATTGTGTAATTAACGTCTAATATAATTCATACTAATAATAATATATCGATGATATTTATGCAAAAATATTAAATAATGCAATATTATATATAATATTTATAAATATTAAATAATATTATTATACAATATTATGATAATGCAAAAGTAATTTTTGGATACAGAATATTTTTCACATTTTAAATTCAGAAGATTCTTGCTTTCGTAGGAATATAGAAAGAGCCGTGAGGCTTGTTTAGACGGTTGGAATAATTATGGGAGCAATTTTGACTAGCGCGTATTTGGCGTTGAATGATTGCTTTTCGTCTGCAACGACTAATTTTCATCGAACGAACGTGTTCAATCGTGAAAATAAGAAACGACGTTGAGTTATCGGGAGGGATAAAGCATAATGATATCAGTTCATCGCGTTAACGGAACAAATCTTTCGAGGATAATCCATGAGAAGACAGAACGGTAAAAGGACACGTGCGACAGAGTCGGTCATTCGCAATAACGCGAAATCGTTCCCCTACATTACTCAAACATGATGGATGGCCCTTGCGGCGATGAGGTGTGAGGCCACACACGGGGTTTGTCGTAGACGGGGGGTTATCGGCACGCCGGGTTGTCAGGGATGACGTATCGCTCCGAAGGTATACACCATATCTCGGGCCCGTCTAGCCCATCCTGCACCACCTTCATCTAACGCGTACCACCTGGAAACCAAGTCAGCTCCGTACTCAACGCAGTGGACATTTGCACGTGAAAGGTATTTATCGCTGCAGTCGCGGCCGAAGACGAGTAAATCAATTCATCGCGCAGCGCGTACTGTATTGGCCGATCGAGAATAAAACGTTTGTATGCGATTCGTACTGCGTGTAATGCGAGATGATGAAACGATAAAGACGATCCCCCGCCGTTGCCTAAATATATATATGTATATACATACATCATAAGACACAAGAATATAGAAGCTTTCGCGCAAATGAATAGAAACGTTATAACGAAGACATATTCAGTATATCGCGGCGGTGAAGCAAGCGCGCGTGACGTGGCAACGAATCTCCGCTGTGACTTCCGGGGAAGAAAGATATGACTGGGAAGGGTCTTCCCTTTTATTGGACGCAATATTACATCCTACCGCGATTCTCGATACTCCATTAAGATTTCAGCTGAATCATTATGACTGTGACGACTCCGCGCCGCACGAGATGAAAAGGAAAGCCGGGAAAACTCGCGGATTTCAATCTCTCCAGCGATGACGACTCCGAGCCTGGTCCCTCAACGTGACAACACGCCGGCGCCATCCATCATACGTATGCTTCTATTCTTCCACGAGCGAATAATTCCTGCCCTCCCCGTGACAGACCGGGACATATCCTGGACGCATAATGCTCGAGGTCAATTCGGCTCTCGGGTGCGCATAAACGCGCAATTACGAGCCACGCGAATTAGCATGACAGTGGAAATCATCGCGTCATCCGGGGGGGGGGGGGGGGCGTATTAGACGATTACATTACCGTTACACAGTGTGTCACGAAGCGTCCCGGGTTAATAGCGACGCCTTCGATCATGCCAAGATGACATTTGCTACTGAATTATGAAAATGCTTTTTAGTTCAGCATCGCAAAAAGGGTGCTCTATCTTGTAACGCAAGCTAACATTAATGTTTGTGAAAATTGATCCGAATACAAAAATTCATTATAAACTAAACGGTTATAGTCATACGACTGACTGGTAATAAAAATATGTTGTAAAATAATGACATATAATTTAATACGAGCGAGAAGATTTTTCTGGCTTCGTGATATGGTCGAAATAATAAACGACCGAAACGATCGAGCCAAAACACGACACGGCCCGTCGAATCGTTCGGGTATCGGCGATCGTTACTAGTCGATAGAATACGAACGAGAATCTCTCTCGCGGGTCGATTTTTGACTTGCATTTGATTTCTTGTACATACATATTTTGTTAGTTTCTTTAAAAAATATGTTTTATTCTATTTAAAATAATAGTCAGTTTCTCTTTTTTTTATTATTAAAAAGTAGCCGACAATCGCGAATTAAGCATTAGATTTGTATTGCGTTAATAATACTTATTATTATCGATATATTACTGTAAAAAATACTTACTCACCGTTATGCACGAGGAGCGCAGAATCGCGAGCGACAGTGATGAGATCACTATCGGTGAGAGTTTCGTCAGACGCGTTACCGGAAGTCGGTGTATCACTCAGGCCAGCACCACTGCCGGGCATATGATACAATGGATGTTGTTGTTGCTGCTGGTAGACGCGCTGCTTGTGTTGACTGGTGTTGTACTGATTGTGATGCGATTGACCGGTTTGATGATTATTTTGCGGATAGGCGCGACTGCGCAAACTAGAGGTATTATCCTCACCCTCGCTGCCACTTAGACTGTAGGCCGGATAAAGCCGTCCCTTCCCTGAAACAAACATCGAAACAATTTCGATCAAGCTTCTCTCCAAAATTCATAATTTAGTTATGTTATAAAAATTACAAAGAAATATGAAAAAAAAAAATAAAAACAAGATTGTGGCAATTAATTTAATTAATAGAGAACTCATTTTAAAGTCAAAGTAGCGAGTTGTCGGACGGCTTATATTAAAAATACAGACGTAAATATTACCGCAATGCCGCAAGACGGAATAGTCGTAAAATACACCGTTGCTGAACTCCGGAGTTCATTCTGTCGCGAGATGCAAGATCCGACGGAGGTTGCGCGTTTATCACAAAGAGAACAAAGCGCTGGTAGCTCGCTGCAAGCTGTCGCAACATCGGAAAGAGATCGGTGAGACGACCGACTCACCGAGAACACAAGAACGTGCAACGCATTAGGAGACCCCCGGAGGGTCTCGCGAGAAGGAGGAGGAGGAGGTAAAGGCGCTGGGAAAACAATCCTAGCGTCACGCACACTTGCGCAAATAGTGAAGAAACGCGAGACTTCCGCATCCTCCGGGCTGCATGGAGACCGGGAGAGTTCGAGGGGAATATCCGGCGCAGACGTCGTCCTTTTGGATCCTCGCGACTGACTCTCTATGATTTCATCGCTACTGTCTTACTCGGAAACGGTCCCGCGAGACCGATACACGGCGCGCTTGGTGTTTTTTTCCCGAGGTAATAATGGTGCGTAAGCACAAGCTTTCGACTATCGACGGAGAGGACTAATCGGTCCCAAGAGCAACACCGGTTGTCATCATTTCGGACGATCGTCTCGGGGAGGCAGACGTCTCGCGGTGCCAGATGTCGCGCGCCGAGAGGGAAAACCGGTTTTCGGGGGAGACACGACGACGCGGTGAGGCGCGATTATGGAAAAAAAGCCGATGGCGCGGCGACCCGCCTCGTTATGGCGATGCCTCCGGGATAAATCGCGCGAAAACTTTGATCGATGCTTCCCGTCTTTGACCTCTGACTTCTCGCGCGGTATGTGCGGGGTCTCGCGTCACCGAACCGTGCTATCGGGACATCGATATCACCAAGTCGGTTTTCTTCCCTGAATCGGCGTCTTTGACATCGGCCGCCGGCCGATCGATCGACCTGCCGCCGAGAGAGTTACACCGTTACCAGGGAGGGAGAAAAAAAAGAGTGAGAGGCGGAGGTTCGTTAGCATCTCGTTGAGAGGTGAGGGATGAGAAATTGTGTTTCTCGATAACCCTGCGCTTCCTCTGCGCGCGCCCCGAGACAAAATGGTTTATGGGTGGACGTGTATCAGTGTCCTCGGCGACGGAATCGATTATCGACAAATCCGCGGACGCTGGATCGGGCGGAGATTGCGATTCGATTAACCCTATTTGATTGCGTGTCCGATATGAACCGCGGGGTCGTATCTTTTTAATCATTTTAAATTAAGAAGCATAGTTGTACAACGTTGCGCGATTTTTCTTCGCTCGAGCATTCAAATGAAGTGATAAAATATCGCCCCGGCTCATCTTCGATCCGCCGCAATCAGCAGCCGCTTTCCGTCGAGTTTTGAATTTGATTATGAGCAGGATATAGCTTTGTGTGCGCCAGGAGGACCTTCGCCGCCGTGATGGATGAAGTTACGGCGAAATGCAAATGTTATTAGTGGTATCTATCGGTAGCACGTAATTCGACATTCAATTATGGTCTGTGCCGTATCGGACATAATGCATCGCGCGCTCATCACGATCTATGCCGCCCTCCACTCTCTGTGTACAAATAATCTTTCGACACGGCATGGACAAGCGCATAAAGGATATTCTATTCGGCGGCATTGTGTTAAGAGCGAAAAGAAGTAACGTTACCAATCACGGCGCACGCGGCGTTCCCGGGGGTTCATTGTAATTAGGTTTGTGCGTGCATACCGTTAATGGACGCAATATACCGAGCTGCGTAACAACGCGACTCATCGCTAACCGAATTACTCTCTCGCTCCCTCCGTCCTATCTCGTCCCGCCCCCTCCATTTCCGTCGCCGCTTCCTTTTCTCGCCCCCTCCGTCCCATTGTTTACCTTTGTCCGTCCATCCTCGAAAGCGGCCCCGGGCTAAACAAACTTACGGGGGTTTTAACGCTTAACAAGCTTAGTGATTTTGTAATTGCGTTACCGCAGTCCGCGGATGGAAATCGTAAAAATTCTTATCTCGGCGTGACAGGTCCGACAACGCTGCGGACGACAGTTTGCGATCTCCTTCTTTGCCTGCGATCATGTGGCCCGATACATTTCACCGTGCGTATCGAATAAACCGTACGTAAACATGTGCTTCCAGCGGTAAACGACGTCCGCATATTACATGCAACATTAAACCGCGCACCCAAATAACTCTGGCGCAAACCTTATATGTACTAGTATCCTATACGTTGCAGGTATCAAACGTATCTCTCGATGCTCGCAAAATTTTTATGTTCTAACAGAAACAAAATATTACATCGCGTAAATGCATTTTAAAAACAACCGTCGATACTAAAATACAATATCTTGAAACATTGTTACGAATTATGCAAATCAGTTTCAAACTAGTTTTGCAATGCATTATATTTATTGTATTCGACAATAATTGCTACATTTTACCCGGAACAGAGATTCATCTCACGTTTCTTTGTTGCAGAGAGAAGCGCATTGAGAGTGCAGTCCGCATCGCGACACGACGTGGGAAGGAAAATCTAGACGCGGCGTGAAACGATCTCGTATACGCAAATGCTCAAACATTTTCTGTTTTCCGGCACTGAGGTGAGTGAGAGATTCTCTTCGAATTTCACGTATCCATAATACATTATCGGGTTACCATAGGGGAGCATTGTGTGGCCACTATAGAGAACTCTCGCGTTTATATATTGAGTACTCGTGTACCGCGTGTGTGTATGAAGGCTTGTAAATTTCTTCGCAACCTTCAACGCGGATTAGGTTAACCCCTATAATATCATCGTAATTCTCATGTTACCGCAGCCGGACACGCGCGTGTATTGCGTACATGCGGTAATCTATACTTGTACACTCATAAATACAATGTATATATTCCGCCCGCGATGCGCGAAAATTATTATGCACTGTTAGTAATTTCGCAAAGATATATAATTTTTCTGCAATTTGCGAATAATAGGCTTAATTTGGCGGGCTAATTGGACGTAAAATTACAGGTGAGTGTTATATTTTTCTGCACTCGAATTATGAAATTTGGAACGTGATAAAATTTATGTCTCTCTGTGACTCCTTTTCGCAGCAAACCGGGTTTCGCGCACAGTGCACCGTGCATTTTATATATTTGCGCATATAAATGGATGATATTATGCGGCGGAATATCGTGACAACGTTACGGCGTGCCGACACGCACAGATAACAGGGTTGTAAAACGTTTTCTAATAACGAGCACATACTAAACTTTCTTCGCTAGTTAGACAGGCGCTTTTCCCGCTGCTCACAGAACAGTAAATATTCATTAATATTTATACGAAACGACAGCTATATTGAAACGTATAACCGGGTAACTCTAGATATCCAACAGACTTGGAAAACCGGCGCGAGGGAGGTGCTTGTGACCTATTAAATTAGTCGCGTGTAATTTAACGACATAATTTAATTAGCAGTTAACTAGTAATTTTGCAGAAGCAACTGACAGTAACCGCGTGAAAATTTATTGCCGAGAAATATCTCCACTATCAACGAATCCAAACCTCGCGATATAGGGACGTTATTAAATTCGCTATACGAACTCATTATTAACGCAGCGCATGCTACGTGCGTGCCTTCGTGCCGTTTCTCATCGCGACGCATAACGGCGAGATCACTCGATGTCGATACATTTGACTCGATTATCTAATGTCACATTTGCGAGGAATGTTGGCACGGGGATCTGTAAATGAACGTATATAATACGGCGATTTCGTTCTCGTAAAAGATATAGCCGGCCACGGTTCACTGGGTCACCAGGTAAAAGGAGTTTTCTATCTCTCGCCGTTTGTCCCACTCTACGACATGCCCGTTATCTTGGATTACATCACAGATAAAAAGATTGCACCACCGATAGGACGGTGGCGTCCATCGCGAGATTGGATCGGATGTTTCACGATCTCTGGTAATGGCGGCCGAGCACACTGTCCGGGATCGTCTTTGGATTAATCGATTCGCGCCAGTGATAGCATCCCCGAGACGGGACGGAGAGTACGTTTCACTTCCTCGATTTCTATTCGCTCGCTAAATGGAAAGAGCTTACGTCGACATCGCTCGAATTGAGGCTTACGGTTTTCTTCGTAGCGAATCGGGGACTTTCAATAAAAACTAGCACTCTACTATTTCGGTGCAGGCTATTTCGTGAAACGTAGTATTCGATTACATCATCTATTCACAGTGCGGATATCGATTAAAACAAGTACATTATTTTAAGTATATTATTTTATTCTCTCACATAATGATGATAAAAAGCATTGTTTCAAGTGACACATTTACTCACCTCAGATAATTTTTAACAATATTATTATATTATTATTAATCTGAGAAACATTGAAGCAACATTGTCGTGGCGTTTCGTTTTCATATTTTTTGCTTCCATCAGAAACAGCTGCAGATTTTATTTTTCGCAAAATTTTATTCGTTTAACTCGTGTGCAGAAAATTCATGCCGTAATCTCCCGTCACACGTTTCACGTGTGAATGAATTCCGAGGATGAGACGCGAAGTGAGAGAAATAAAACGACGAATAAAAACCTCGTCGCGCAAGGTATCGCGTGGAAACCGGACAGTGTGCATGGTGATACACACACGAAGGCGCAGACCTCGCGTGTTTGCGCGCAACCTTTCCTCGTTGCATCGTCTGCTGATATACTGACGCGGAGTATCGGCCAATTATTTACGCTTAATGTCGTATTTGCACGGAGCGAAGCAGGAAACAAAAGGCAACGAAGACGAAGCACGACGGCGAGTGCGCGAAACGGTCTTCACGATAACGGCACTTAATGAAAAGTGAATGACTGCCGATAAAAATCGACAAATGCCGGCGTTTCTATTATTGTTGCAATAATCCGGTTTCCGCCAACTTTTTAACTGACGTGGATACCAACGGATTGTAGAGTTGGTTATGTTTCGCCTAAAAGTTCTTTCTTTATACTTTCTTTTTACATAATTTCTTGCTGATTACGCGAATCATTATATTATGAGCATTTCGTATCACAAACTTAACTCTTATTTTAGAAAAAAAAATTTATCAATATTAGCTCATGATCACTCGTCAATCTTCAATTGATTCATATACATATTTTAAGCGAAAACATCTGTCCTTTCGCTTTAAAGAATTTTCAGAATCTTCACCTACCGTGACTGTAGATTCTTTGATCATAACTCCTAACGAGATAAAAAATAAACATCTGCCGTGCGGCTACATGTGGCGATGCGGGCGAGCAGGTGGCAAGATTCGATGGTATCAGTCAGAAATCAGCCACCAATAATTCCCAGCGATTCCTTTTCAAGGACAATACGCATATGCGTGCAAGCAACTATAGGATTATAGTCTACGATTATAGGAAGCTGTTGATTACTTAGCCGCGATATTAATACTACATTGCCAATATTGGCAGATTATCGGTATCAGATGCTCGTATTATTACAGCGCCTGATTATTCCGATGTCAACAGCTAGCAATATGCGCGTTACCCCGCGGAACGGTTTTCGCCTCGAGGCGGAGGAGCGTACAAATGCGAGAGAGAGAGAGAGAGAGAGAGAGAGAGAAAGAGAGAGAGAGAGAGAGAGGGAAACATCCGTGCTCGCTCAAAGACGTAAAACTCGGGATTACGGTACGCGGCTCGTTTCGCGATGTTTGCGCGAAAAAAAAAGAGGCGGCGAAGTTGGTGGATCGTAAAGTTCGAGATTACGCCGTTCGGGTTTAACGGGGCAGAGTCTCCCCGCGTGAAATTTGCATGAAACTGTTGTAAGAGATCTCACAAGAAAGTGGCAATGAAGGCGCGAGATGTATAGGCATCGTTACTGGACTGACGTGGAGAGGCAAGGTGTGTACGAATACGAGCTCCGTTTTCTTGAAAGACACGAGGCGTCTTGTAAAAAATGGACCGTAAAAAAAGATTGTCGAATGTCGGAGACATTCGGGCATTAAGCCGCCACGTGACGGGAAAACGCGCGCAGCGGCGTTTCGTTATATCGCGGAAATCTGTACGGCTCAGTAGGCGCGCGTGAAACTTTGTCACCCCCGATGAAAAAGTAAAGGCTGAATTCATTCTGTCGGCACTTTTTATTTAAATTCAAAATTATTCTCGTAAAGCATTGCCGTCCGAGTGTACTCGTTCGCGTATTAGCTTATGCAAAGCAAGGGCGCCGCGGAACTCTTTTTCGGAGCGCCATTAGGCGAAAATGCAAATGAGAAACTCGCGTCGGTTACCTTTCACCATTGACGGGCATAGAGAAGTGCAATTTCGCCCAAGATTTGATCGATTGCCGAAGAGAAAAGTGGCGGTCGGACGCGTTGAATGCGCGCCCGCGCTTAAACTAACTGAAACGCGGTTCCCAGGCAGAACCGCGTGAGCGTAATAACGTTTAAAGAGCCGGTTGTTACAAAGTAGCCGCAGCGAACTGGAATGCACGTACGGAAAAACGCAGGTCATGATTGTACTTCGTGGATCCGCCAAATACGGCATGGTCGTCTGATGTCCGACCGCCGTCCGGCGTTTAGAGAAAATTATCGAGTTCTTGCGCATCGATCGCTCTCGCTATTTGCCCGTTCGTGTCTCGTCTGCGCAAGGCGTGCTTCGAATATCGATCTAAAGTCAACGGTCCGAGAAGTACGTACGTACCCGTGAGCGCTCGACGACAGAAAGACAAGTTAAACTTCACTTCCTCGCTAAGAGTTTTCATGGGTTTCATGAATAATAAATTGAACGAGGGAAGTTAAGGGGGGAGGGAGAGTGAGGGAGAGAGAGACCCGTAAAAATTTGGCGTATTTAAAATTATTATCGCAATATCTGTAGCTGCAAGTGAAAACTTGGACAGCTTGGAGATTATTAAATAGATTTACTGTCACGCGATAAAATGACATATGCACAGAGAAAACATACATATAAATACATATATCATAAATAAAAAAGTTCAAATTTACAGAAATTACTATACAAATTTCTAAAATTAATTATTTTTTAATATTATTCATTAAAATATTTTTTCTATTACTTTTATTTGATGTGCTAATATTATTAGGTATTTATATCGATATCGATTTCTTACTATCAAAAATATAGCGGTGTGCGACTCATAAAAAGATATAGCTATCGCATGAGTTTTGTCAATGCTCTTTATCGATGCAAGAAATAGAAAGAGCAACTTGCACGAACTTGGTTCTCCATATGCCATGATTATATTTATAACAACATAACCGTGGGCAAGCACTATTTAGCATGCCTCTACAGATAAGTGGAGACTTATCGATCATTCTCAAGTACGTGTCGTGTATGCGACGTCTATTTACGGAGAACAATTTTCATAAAATGCTACAGCAACATTCGTATAAAGGTCCAATGATGGAAATGTGTAACAAAATATACATCGGAACGTTATATGATTGTCATTTATATAAAAGTGATAATGGCATGTTAATTCCACATGCAATATTGATCACAATTTTCATCATGAGGAATTTATGAATCCAATATTATACAGAATTAAATATATCTTTTTGCAAAAGTATGACACACATTTAAAAGCATCTTCAAATTAAATTAAATTTTCAATATTATGTAAAAAGAAAATATTATAATAGAATATATAGAATAATATTGTAATTTCAGCTCGGCATGCCGACAAAGTAATCTTCTGAGAAAATCTCTCTCTCTTAAGATAAATATAGTGATTTCAATTAAACTTATTTGCATAGCTTAAATTAATTATGAAATAATTGAATGAAATACGAAATAATACTGTGAATGGGGGTTAAACACTTTTATAACCATTACATATTATATTATTACCATTTTCTAATTGTTATTGTGGTATATTTTCCTGTCATAGTCTAGTTAACATTCCTCGTATTGACACAAGATTTCAACGCATGCTCCGCGCGTGAGGGTGTCGTTACGATTATTACTATCATTATTATCGTCACTACCGCGTTATCGTAGCGCATAGATACCGCCACGGATATACGATAAGTTTATTACCGTACCTTATTAACTTGACCTTAACGCGACAAATGGAAGTTTATCGATTATCTCATAAAATAAAAAGATATCAAGTGAGAATATATAAGTGTTTATGATACCTCGATAGTGCTGATGTTATAATATTATTTTTGTCACATATTTTTTCCATAATTTTTAATACATCGGAAATTAATATATTCTTGATACATTAAGCAGTAAATAAGCACAAAATATCGATGTCTTCTTAAGTTCAAGTATCCGTCGACGCAAATACAAAGTCTGCTGTATAGTTTAAGCAGTCAAGTCGCTGATGATTCTTTATGTATTGCCGGCGTATATACTTTATGCTTGCAGAACACGTGAAGCAATGAACTGCCGGAAGGCTCGACCATCTGACAAACTGCGGAACAATTTTCGCGTTACGCCGTAAAATTTCGATCGATCGCCGTATTCTCTATGTACGTGTACGGGTGATCGATGAGTCGCCCGTGGATTCGCGCGTGAGATCAGGCGCGTTTGTTTTAGACTGTACAGTTTTTTTTAGCACAAGCTTTTCGTCTCTTTCTCTTTTTTTCTCTCTCAGGCACTGTGGTCGTTCGCCAAGTGCCGGATTAAAAAAACAAGCTCGGTAGCTAAAACCGCGTAAACCGTTTGCATCACGCGAATTGTAAACAATGTTGAAAAATCCAGATATAAGTAACACTACATTCTGCAATCGGATATGATTTCGGTTAATCTATCATAGAGAAAAAAAAAGAGATTTATTTGCCACTTCCGAATTCAACTAATCATGATAAATCATGATAAAAATTGATTTAGGGATCCAAATTACGGCGTTTCTCAGTTATAATTCACTCTCTTTTTTTGTGGCGTATCTACTCGTGAGATTAATATACGGAGTCAAGCTTTTCCGAGCATTCGCTCCTTTATATAATTCCGACGCATCAGATGCGTCGCATTATAAATTTATTAACCCGTCCAGGACGTACGCTGAGTTTCGGTAGCAAAGCTACTAGCGGGACACTACTAGCTACTAGCTCTCGCCTGTGCTATTGGTAACGTAATTTGTGAAACGCATAATGTTGCTTTTATGTGACGCTGCACACATGCATCGCTGTGCATATAACCGCGCGGGCGGTGTGTGCGTATTTACCAGGAACGTGATAAAGGCGTCTGCGCAGACAGATAAACATTCATTCCGTCCTCCGTTAATTACACGCTGCGTTATTTATCACGCTCATGTATATAATGCAAGGGTCAAAACGAATTTATACGGCCGCATCGAATTGTTCGGTGCATTACTTTCGCGTCGTTCCCATAATTGATGCGATCGGCATCCAGCGCCGGTTCTCAATTAATATTAACGCGTGCCGTTATTAGTGTTATGAATCATTCGCACGGCAATCCGTAGCTGGTGCTATTATCTACGAATTACTCAACTGACGTCGCCGCCGATGGAAACCGAGTGAATCGTAAGATCTCAATGTTCGTTTGGCTTGTACGACGAGAGAATGTTCGAATAAGGAGCGTAATTTCTGTAATCACGGATGCAACGGTGAAATTGAACTAATGACGCGTGAAATATGATAGACACGTCCTCATTGTACGCGTCTTGATAATTGCGTAGCAAACTGACAGCGTAAAATAACATAAAAATAATTGCATTTGCGTTATCGCTTTTACGGGTCAAAATCATTTATTACATATACAGTTATTTTGTATTTTGCGTAACATACAACGATTCATTACTTTTTAATAAAAATTACGTATTTAATCATGGAAATGTTTCGCTGTAAATAATATAATTGTCAGCTGTGCATTGTATCGATTACGCTTCGTTAGTAAAAAATTAATGAATTGATAAACGTAATAAATTATTGTAGATAAAGACGTATATTTCGAAATCAAGGAAAGATTAGATTTCTATTGCAATACAGACGACGTAATTTAACGAAATCTATAACGAATCAATTTAGAATGACGAGCGATAGGAGACCGAGACCCTTAAAATTTCTATTAACCCAAAAAGGCGTGAGAAGTCATTAAAAAAAATTCGGATAAGGTAATCCGCTGATAAGAAGGGTCGGGATGCTTCATGGGAAAGAGCTTTCGAACTCGATGGGGCGAGGCCTAACTATGTTTACGTGGCTTATCTGTATCGGCACCCTCTGACATGTGTGACTTATCAACCAGATTATCGAGCTTTATTGGGTCTCGTGTTGATTTTCGAATTTACATAAATCTCGATGTATTTAACGACACAATAAACAGAATCTCGCTACGGTGGAATTACAAGAGACACTGTAGATCGATTTTAACTTTCCCGAAATTCCTTCGGTCACTTGAACAATAATTTCAGTGATATTTTTATGAGCTTTCATAAAATATTTATGAAGTATAAAACATAAGAAATTATAAATAAATAGAAAAAAATGTCTTTAATCTAGACGTGCAATATAGCGCTGAGCGAACGTGAAAAGGAGGGGGGGGGGAAAAAAGAAGCAAAACAGTTTTACTTTTCCATTAATGTCACAGAGTGGACAACGCGATAAATGGTGTGGGACACGTTAGAAAGTGACGTTTAAGTGTAGATGTGCGATAATATCCGTTTCGCGGAAACTATTTTTTTTTTTTTTTAGTCTTGAACCTGTAACCTGTAACCCGGTTTTACCGCTGTTGGCATTCGCTCGCCATAACCAGCATGCCATTACGATACGCGGTTTAAACTTCACTCTACGCGCAGCCCCCATCCCTCTCGCGCTCGTGCTTTTTATTTGCCCCGGTAATATCACGATACTAAGTGCCTGCCTCGTCACGTGGGTAAATAAGGGACGCCCGACTACCATTCCCCCGTCGGCGTTTTAATGCGCCGGGGCTACGATCCGTGTTTGGACAGCGTTACAGCGCGTCCATAACAGTTTTTCCTCTATACCACGCAAACGAGACAGCGGGACAGCGGTGAAGCGGGCGGCGGTCATTGGTGAAAAACGCAGCGTGCCGCGATTCTTTCGGATTTCGCGAGATCCCTTTAAATTCCTATTTCAGACCGATAAATCGAGATGTCGTCTCCGCACTGCGCGCATACCGCGGAAGGGTCTGCACGCGATTGCGAATGTTTACAATCGGATCAAGCCGCATATTTTTCGTACGACGCTGCACATTTCTATAACGTAGTTCGCATCTGAATATCCAGTAGTTTGCATGCATACGAATCTCGTTTGATTGATGAATTTTCAAAATACCGGCTGACTAACGAAACAACTTTCAAAATAAATCTTTTTTTTTTTTCCCCTAAAGTTTCGAGATATTTTTCAAAAACGCACAGTCATCGTCTTTTTCTTCTTTGCAGTTATAGATACACGTTGAGTCAATTAACCGTTGCAATTCAAACCCGACTCAATTTCAATCCGCGAAAATTACGACGCGATCGATACGCAACTCTGATTATAACTCTCTCTTTCGATTGGGCGCGCGACTCGCGCCGTGCAGTTCACGAAGTCGGCGAGTTTTTTTTTTTTTTTTTCACTCGAGTATTTACGAGAGTTAGCTGAGGGAGGAGGAAGGAGCTTCGCCAGTTCGCGCGCACGCGAAAACACGTACGACTCTACCCATATACTTGCGCTGGAATATAAGGTTACGTACGTACGCGGCCGCTCTCGCGGGTTCCGGTTCACAAAGCACGTCTCTCCTGTATCCTATTCGTCGGTTATCTGCACGGTCTAAGGCGCATGCTGCGGCAAGCCTTTGGATTTAGTAGATCTCTTTCTCTCCCTCTCTCTCTCTCTGTCTCTCTTTCTTGCTCTCTTCTTCTTTCTCCTTCACGCCGTCTGTCCCTCTCTTTCGGAGAGCTGACCGTCCGTTAGTTACGTGGGCCCTGGGTATCCTCACATAAATTTCTGTATCAGACAATGGGTAATTGTGCGCGATCCACCCCCGACGTGTGTGCATGCCGCGGCGCGCCGGTGTGTCCCGACCTACCTGCCTGCGCGAGTGAGCGGGCGAGCGGACGGCTGTAACGCGAGCGCTCGCGCGTACGCTTTTGCCCTCGCGCGCGCGTTTGTATGTATGTATGTATATAAACGTACGAGGGGAGCCACACACGCGGCGGCGCGCCCGCAGCGAAGTGTGAGTGGGCGTTGCTCTTCGAGATGCCAGATCCACCGTGCAGATAGTCCAAGTACAGTCTGAGTTACGTCCTCTCTCCCACTCGTCCCTCCATCGCATCGCGTCCCTATCCCTTTCTCTCCTCTGCCCTCAATGCTTCCCTAACTCCTCTTCCGCAGTCCCGCTTCCTCGCACCCACCCCTCCCCCCTCCCATCCCGCGTCCTCGCCAAAAGCCACTCCAGCATCACACCGAATTACCCTGGCCCTCGCGCCACTTGGCGAATTCTCGTGAGATCGAGATGGGCGGAGAAAATGTGAGAGATCGTCTACGCAAATCGATTTAAATGGCTTCGCGCCGCCAGCCGCGTCATATTTAGAGCTCACCGCGATAAGACGCGGATTCCGGAAAACGATCCGATTGCCGTGTTCCGTTTCAACGCATCGCGCGTCGCCCCGGAGTTCCGATTGTACGGCCAACTTGCGCCGTGCAAATTACTTGGCGCAAGATCAACGGAAGATATTAATTCGCACTGATTCCGAATTTCATTAATATCGTATGGAACGATATAAAAATATTATATAGTGTTTATTTCGTAATTGCATTACGTCATACAGCGTGAATGTGGTGAAAGGTAATACGTGTTGCGAGCACGATCAATGAACTTTTGCCATGTAAGACGAGCGCGATACGATTTTAATACTTTGACGGAGTTTCCGGCGCTGCCCCATTTCCACGGCTCTCGAGCGCGCGCGCGCCTGGTGAGCTTCAGTCGCGACGAGAGAAAGAGAGAGAGAGAGAGAGAGAGAGAGAGAGAGAGAGAGAGGGAGAGAGATTGAGAGCGAGAGGAGAGAAGTCCCGGAGCGAATTTCGAAGTCCCGGAAAATCTAAAACTGCCGAGCGACGCGGGCAAGCCGGGCTTTACCTTACTGCGAGAAATTCGAAAATCTCGAGAATGGAACTGCCATTAGCGTCGCCGTTTGCGCAAGAGTCTCGTTCCACACCACGCGGATACGTACTGACCGCGCGGTGAAATTGAACGGAATAACGTGCGTGGCTCGACATTTCCTTTGTTCGGACGGATTTCACCGGTCTGGCTGCCCGGTGTCCAGCTAACGTCGTCGCGTCGGGGTTTCGTTACCCCAACCGACATTACCATATTCCGTGCATTGCCGCTTTAATATCGCACCGCGCCCGCTCCGTTCCCGCTTCACGAAGTGCCTGTCTCGCGAAATTACTTTCGCGAAGCTGCACGGTAATCCAGGCTCTCTGTACTCCGACGTATATCTCGAATGGTCTTCCCTCGCTTTATTCCCGCCTCGCGTCTGTCGACAGATCATCGAATTAACCGGCGATAGCGCCACGAGGCATGAGACGACGTAACTTGCGATATATCGTTAGTTCGGTTACTTAAGGCAGTTTAACGATAATTCTATCGATAGTCCTTGCTCGAGGAAATCTTATTAAAGTGCCGTGCACGTTGCACGTCTGCGAACACGGGTACGGGCGCACAGGCATGAACTTGATGCTGACATTATAATTGAAAAATACGATGCATAATGATTTTCATTACTCTTTATGTTTATATGCAGATCGATACATTAAAATTTTATTGGAGCTGTATTCAATTTTCGATAATGCTTTGTTTACACACGAGCCACGTAATGCGCCCTCTTACCGTCGTACATAAATTAAATGTTATCAATATTAATATTTATCAAAGGGCTTCACATGTAATGGCATTCCCTCACTAATTATTTCATTTCAAGCGCGAAAGGATTACACTGACGTATAAACATCATATTTGTCAAAGAAACGTTTTTATCGTTTGCAATTCATCGTGCATTACAGCACTTGTATTATAGAAAAAAAAGTTACGCTCAAGTAATGAAAATGAAATGCGGACTGCACATTATTATAATGTTGAATCGTAACTACGATGCAACGAAAACGTTACATTAAGCTGCACGCATCGAGAGTTTCGTGAATGCACCGGTATAAAAAGTTTTAATGACGGTTTACTGAATTCCGTCGTACACAAAATTATTATACAAATAAAACTTTCTATGAAATTTATTCGCTAAAGTGGAGCCCCATTTACTCATTTTTCACATTTTATTCTCATTATGCGCGTTATGCTCATATGGACCAGTCATCAACCGCCACTATTCATTATTTGCACTGTTTGCCTTCTTTTAATTAAATCTCGAGTGTGCAAACGTATAAAAAAGTAGTGTTTTTTAAATTAATTTAACTTGAATTTATAATAAAATTAATGCAAATTTAATTTATACGCTACAATATTAAATACTGAACATTAAAAGATTAATGAAAGTTTTATTATGAGAAAACTGCTTCTAAATTTTTTATTTCCGTCAGCGAAAGGGTATCTTGCGTATTAATATGTAAGACTTGCTTCTTTCCTATGCAAGACGACAATTTAGAGCGCACAATGGCGCATCTGCGCGATGGGACTGGCCGAAGGAAACTTCCTTAGCAAGTCAAGTCCGCCCTTTACAACCTTAAGACTATTGTCTCGGACGCAAGAAATCCGTGTTCATTGTGTCGGGCATGGATGACACGCGACATCGACTACATGCAGCATTTGTACGTATATTATACGCACTGAAGAACCAAAACATTGTTGCTCATCGTGTTAGACAAATTAGTATCATGTTCTTGCTGCACCGTTCTTGTCGCTCATCATTTCTGTTCTCTCTTACTTGCTGTGCATTCACAAGCGCGCATTGTATCCCGAAGAATAAGATTTGTCAGAAACATACTTTGAATTAAACACTACAAAATGATAATTAAAATATTTAAATTGTGACAATTATAATATTAATACCGATCATCATTATAATTTTGTGCTTTATACAATGCAATATACTTTTTTCAATTTTATCTCTCAACTATGCTTATTGAGAAGCACGAGATTGAAATTTATAATTTTCGGCACAATATGTAAAAATTGAAAATTGATTGTTTCATCATTGTAAATGAATTAGTCTTTTCATTGTGACAAATCAGATATATTCGCACGCTTTTATTAGCACGTCTAATTCGGTGGAAACTCAAGTGATGTAAATCCTCGCTTGATGTTTTCACATCTGCAAACTTTTTCCTTTGGGAAACGGCGAATATGTTCGAAGAAGAATGCGTGAAACTGAAGCGGGCTGTTAAAGGTCAGAGAAACCCTGCGCGAGGATAGACGAACCGGCCCGAATCGAGTGGAATAAGAGAGGGAATGCGGTCGTTACTTGCCACGATGAGTCTGAGAGTTGGTTTCCCGTGGGAGCCATCTTCAAGCTAACGGCTCCCCAGGAGTAGATATGTATCCTGGCTAACCGTGGGTTGGTAGTAGTCCTTCTCTTCGTCCTGGCACTTTCTCCCGCGCCTGGAGGGTTTATATCCTGGGTGAAAGTATTATTGGCACGACACACGTTTTACGGCACAAGAAATAGCCTTAAAACTCTTTTGCGTCATTTGTCTTTTTGCGACAACAATCGTCCAATCACCGACACGATTAAACATTTACACTCGAAACGCCCGATGTTCGTGAGAACAGATCGCAGCGAAACGCGATTCCGTAAACTCGTGTCGCAGACGACCGAAACAAAGAACAAAAGCGCGAAAGCTAAACCGCTGCAGTAGCTAAAACCTGTCGCGATAGATTACAAGACTGCAGGAGACTGCACGGCGCCATTGTTCGCTGGAATAGTCCGAGTCTCGCGCCAAACTACTCGGTCCATCTGATCTCGCGAAGGGGAATCGGCTGCAACCTTTTTTTAAAATGACGAAACAATTCAAGTGAAGATTGCTGACGAGGCCCGAAGGGTCCGTCGACAGCAATTTCAGCGTTCTTGTATTTGCGCTGATTCGCATTGCGGATTTTAAGAAGATCCCCTTCTATGCGGGCGTTTAATCAGACCTACAAATAAGAATTAGCGTTGAGCCGCGTACAAACAACGGCGGGGTGGCGGTTGATTGACTTTTCGCTTCTTCCAGTAGCTCCTCGCGTATCGTGTCATACCTAAAGTGTAGCGTCGCCTTCGCCGGACCCCTCTTTATTTACCCGCGGTGCAAGCAGGACCTACGGATCCCCATCGGTTAGTGCGGTAGGGCGTGATAATCCCGCTCTAGAATGAGATCGCGCATCGGCCCGTCAGATGAGATTTTCCCGAAAAGCACTAACTTCCATCGGCTTTCCTTATCGGATTACGTGGCCGAATTCAGACGATTGAAACTTTGCGCGCTGCGACCGATCCGGGAGACCGATTCTCGCATCGATAACAGCTGCCCAATGCGCAATGAGCACCGTGCAATTTAGATCAGAAGGTCACGATAAGCTCGGGCGGATATACGATAATGATTCGACAGCTGGCGTGCTTTGTAGACGGCGCACAGGGAGTGTGGAAAAATTAGATTGTTTCGGAGTTCGGAGAACCGGAATGCTACATATTCATAGTTCAATGTATTCGCTGATATAATACGAATACTATTAATAATAAAGAGCAAAATGAATGACGTGATATCTCGATATATGCACGAAGGTTTTATCGATTTTCAGTCAAAATAATTTTAATGACCATTTGCGTCTCACATTTTACATCTTTGAAATGTGTTACAATGGATAAAATCTTTCGATTAAAATCATCCCTGGATAGCCGGCCCATCTCTGGAAATTCAACGTTGAAACATTTCGTCATGATTATACCATTCTGTGACCGGAAGTTCCACTAATTTCTTCGATATACGCCCTTACGGTCTGATAATTCGTGCTCCGGATCCACGCTCGACATCATCAAGCAGTGTACGATGGCCGACGATGTACGAATCCACTCTACGGGACATATTTATTCGCGGTTTAATGCACGAAAACGGGCAGAAACGCGTACGCGCCAACGTGTTCATGGAAAAGCAATGATATAACCAAGTCGTTTTGTCCGTGTTAGAGCGCGTAGCGTGTTACCATGAGAGAGCGATGGAATTCACTCACGCACGTCGACACAATCGGACAATGGAGCGATTAACTTGCGTTGGCGGGTCCGTTGTTTATCGTACGGGTATTATTTGCCCGCCGGCAATCACACGCTTAAATTATTCGTCGCGGAACAAGTCCGCGCAGACTTTACATTGCTTTAATCGCTCGCCAATAATTTGACGACTGCCGATGCTGCAAACTACCGCGCTTCCGCATTTCCGTTTAATAGGATTTGACCCTTAGACATCTGCATGTGTAACAAATGCATCATTTCACCGAGAATTGCTGCCATTGTATAAATTAACGCAGCCTAATGTGTAAATCGCTAAATTATTAAACACGAGAGTTACACATTTCACACTTCTTTTTTATGCAATAATATATTTCATCTTAGTTGTAAAATAAATGATAATGTCCGAATCAATCCAGAACTGAGATTTAGAAGTTGCAGTGATTTTGCAGTGATTGAAATTACTATTCTAGCAAGAGGAACGATTGATTCGTGCATTATAAAGTACCGTTAAAGATTACTATTAATTGTAATGAATATTAATTTCCACTTAGACTATCATTAAATTTTCATTTAAGCGTTAATTTATTAAAATGGCTAGAAAGGCTACTACCATTTACGATTGTTTCTCTATTATTTCGGCGCACGGGAACAGCGTGGAGAACAACGTACAAGAACCGTCGCGTCGCTGAGAATTTAATTATCGCAGAAAATTGAATTACTTTGTCAGAACAACAATCTGTCGTGACGCGCGTGTACCAATGCGACGCAGTCGCGACAGATACAAAAATTTCTGTGACGGACCACACACACAGGTGGTTGCAGTCTGAGCCATTTTACCTGACAGCGCGCTTCGGCGTAATGCAGGGCAGTCTGAGTCCGCCGAACAAGGGCAGCGCGCTTTAATAATTCTTTTTACGGCCTACGCTTAAGGATTACACCGGTAGCCGGGGCGAGCGTTTAATTATTCATGGCCGAGGCACCGGGCAGCGTGACGATCGGTAGCTTCTCATTAACTCGTGACGGCGCGGTTCTTTTTTTTCTTTTTTTTGTTTTTTGTTTTACGTGCCAATTTTTTACGGCGAGTTATGGCAGTCGGGCGAGCAGAAAATTGACTTGTGCTCAACATCAACGGCCCAGCGGCGGTGAGTGATTCTCCCGATTGCCTCTTTTCTCTGCATCGGGTTTTCGACATACAAAAAACACCGCGCGGCCTTTTGCCTTCATCAAAATATCGTTCTATCAAGTTTGCGCAATTATGTCGGTTATACGACATGTCCAGTCTGTTCTTTCCATGTCGGAAATCAGGAGATAATCGAATTAGCCGCTCAATCGATCGATACGTTTTACGCGTGTCACTCCCTCGAAACTCTCTAATCAAAGTCTATAATAACGGAATAAAATTGAGCGAAGATGCGCGAATTGGAATTTTAACGAGTGTCTTTTATTTTAAAGTGTTCTACGACCGAAAGTTAGCAAAAATGGAAAAGAAAAATATTTATGATTCTTCTGTCAGATTTTGTTTCTAACTTAACTTTTTTACTAATAGTTTGCCGACAAAACAAGAGCAGAGACGCGCGAACGAAGCATCATTTAGAAAGCAGGGAAAGAAATAAAATAGCGTGCTGTAGAATGTGCGGAGAGTTGACGCGGAATGAGAGGGGAAATAACGAAAGAGAAAGAGCGAGAGAGAGAGAGAGGGAGCGGGGGAGTTTAGTAATTCGTCGTAACGCCACGCCAATAATAAATTTGTAAAATAAACAGCTCCGGCTGGGAGAGCGCGGCTCGTTGCAACGCCCGGCTGCATAATTGGAGTCGTTCGTTTAACTTTCGAACAGTCGGCGCGCAGCTCGCGAAACTTTCCCGATGCTGTCTATACGTTTCGCGGCAAGTGGAAGAGAGGCCCGTTAAGGCGGAAGGAGAGAAGTAGCAAGGGAGGAGGAGAAGGAGGAGGACGCTGCACTAACGGCAGCGTCGTCTGAGAGAGGCAGACGTGCCACTATCTCTGGAAAATGTAAAACCAGCCTTTTCCGCGGCAATCCACGACGCCCGTCGTCGCGAAACATACGAAGATACACAAATGTAATCCGTCTATCAACACCGCAGCCCAGCCTCCAATCTCGTTGCTACGACAGACAGGCTTGCGGTGCGGAAACTTTTTCCTAATGATAAAACCGCACGGCTCGCGTCCGCTTAATCGCATTTCGTAATTTTTCGCGTCCCGCTGCGAAAAGCGAGTTGGCGAAAATTTCGCACGCCGAAAATCTCAAAGTGTCCATTTCAATAAAAATATCACCTAATTAGTCGCGAAGCAGTCTCTAATTACACACATATTCTCCCTTTTCTTCCCTTGCTACCGTTTTGTCGACATATATATATATATATGTGTATACGTCGTTGCAATCTGTCATTTAAAGTATAACACCTCACTAATGTATGTAACGCGTCATATTGCAACACACTTTCTCTTTGCGCGCGATTAGACCTTATCAGATATCTGCATTCAATTAAAAGCGCTTTCGAAAGGGCATTTTTGTCTACGTAGGATGACCGGAATTATCGTCATCGTGCCAGACGGTCGCTCCGACGGACGCAATTAAAGGCAGTAATTTACAAGGGTGTAGAAAGAGAGAGAGAGAGAGGGAGAAAGAGGGGGAATGGAGTGGGCTCGTAGCACGCGGTCCGTCCGTGAAGTGTGCCCAGACCGTATCCATCACGGCGGCTATCCACGGCGCAGAAAGGGTTTGTTAGGAGCGAGATAAGAAAACGCGTACATGGGCTTCGCGGGGTGGCCGGAGGTGGTATGCAAATGCGGACGGTCACCCGGTATATATCCCGCCGGCCGACGTGTACGCACGCACACACCGCCACGCGACGCCGTGCCTCCTTCGCGCGCGCGCGGTCTTTGTTATTGTAATGCCCCGCGAAGATATCGCATTCCTGCCTCGCTTTAGTAAAGTCACCCACACGGGCGTCCCGCATGATGCGACTTTACTAAAGCTCACGCACAGACGCGTGCAAATGTAATGTACGATCGTTCTTATACGCGCGCACCTTCACCTGCTCGCGTTCACCTGCCTTAACATACATACGTCGAAGTCGGCCGGCGCCGGGGGTCCTCGGCCGGTTGGGATCGCGCTAGTACTCGAGAATCGAATCATTGAGATAGGAGGCCCTTGGATGTGGGAGGCTGATCCGCTTGGGACCCTCAAAGGGATCCCTTACAATTCACGTGGAGCTGAAAATGGTGTCTGAACGCCAGAGCAATATGTATTTGATCGCGGGATCTGCATACGTATACAATTGGAATGAAATATCGAATTGAAATTTGCATATTTAAAGTAGAAACTCATTAGACGAGTCTCCATATTATGAACTAAAAGTTTACTTCTAGTAACCTCTTTAGAAGATAAATTAAAATGCTCACTTTGACTTAATTGATTTTGTAACATGTATAATTTCATTATTATTACAATATTTTAGAATTGTGAATTTTTATCTTCTATATAATATAAACAGACATGTTGTCAAAAAAGTAAGTTACTTAAAACATTAAAAGTACTAGATTTTGAAATGTCTGATTTTTGAAATGTTGAACGCGCAGAGAACGGAAAAACATGAGTTCAAACAGAGTCGATCGACTTTATTGTCCAAACTATTTATTGTAGTCGTTCCTCTTAGAAGCTAAAACTCGAAATTTCGTCACGAGGATGCAGGCGTTAGAAAATGTTTGATACACGACGTTAACTAGACCGATGAGAATGTTGGTGCCTCAATGTAGGACGATAACGATAAGAGGGAAGGGGGAGATCAATAGGTCCGTGGCTTAGGAAGAAGTAAAATAGACTAGACGCCAACTCAGTAAATTGGTTCCATTCATCAGAGTGCTTCCTGTCGCTGCACCGCTGCCCTTCTTCATTAACTACGGCTAATACCGAGAACACTGGAACTCTAACTCTCGATCCCTTCTTGTTAATGCCGAAAGTTCTTTGATAACGATTCGTTGCTCGCGCCATTAAATGTTTATTGATTTTATTAGCTGTTCAACGTGTGCTTCGTGAAAATCGTCATTTCGCAGAAGTGATTGTTAATTGCAATAGTGAGCGAGTAATTAAAAAATCGTCTTACATCTTAATTTACTTATGGATATTTAATTCAGTGACAGGCGAAAATGTTTCTAATAAACGCGTACGACAACGTGTCCAGCGTAAATTAGAGCCGCATTCTTCAGTGACAACGAAATCGCGCGCGCAGGAATTTAATTAAATCAGCGAATGCTCCCGGTTTAATAAACATCGCATAGTGTGTAAAAATTAATCAAGGATGCACGTAAATGTATGCAGCTTGCAGAGGAAACGGATAATGAGAAAAAAGGGACGGCTGCATCGAGGCGAAATACAAAGCATTAAATTACGCGGACACGCCGGTAAGCGTTGATACAAAACGTAGAAAGCTTTCGAAGGCAGACGAGCGATTCGAGGTGTTCGAAGTGCCCGATAATGTTGACTCGCGCCATAGCGGGCATGCACTCGCGGCGCGTAGATGCACTTAGAGATCCCGCTCTCCCGGAAAGGAACAAAGAAACGATGGGAATGCCACCAGTGCGACCGGCTGCATTGTGCATGAAGCTCGGTTAATGAGAACGGTAAGTCGGCGAAGAAACGACGGAGGGAGAGCGGGAGGACGAACGACGTAAGGAAGAGTCAGCCAGCCAGCCAGCCAGCCAGTCGCGAGGAAGAAACCGACGAGGGGTTCGGGGTACGGTTTTAAGCAGCCGCAGATAAGGATAAGCAGATAAAAGAAATGGCTTCGCTACAGTCGTGCGGAAACTCTTGCTAGGGATCACGGACGCCGCGAGAGAAAAGGAGACGCGGAACGCGGTGCCGAGATGAGGAAATTCCCCCTCGGGAGAGAAAAAGCGGGCGCTCCATTCGCGACGGAGAGAGAATGCCGGGATACGACGACCAAGACGTATATACTCGGCGACATCGGAAAGTCGACCGCGGACGAGGAGAAAAAGAGAGGCGGGCAGCATCTGCGCGCGCGAAAAGCGTGGGCGTAGCGTCCCGCTGATATCGAGAGACACGCGCCGGATTTCCGGCCTTATCCGTCGACGATTGACCGCGCCGATAAGACCCTACGCCGGCTTCACGAGGCGGTCGGACGAAGAAGAAGCGGAAGATAGAATGGAGGACGAATGGCGTTAATTAATCTACAGCGGCGTTCGCGCCGTTACGAGAACGCTGAATTATACAACGCGATCGATTATAGTGCCTCAATACGTAATACGAAGATAAATAACTAATGCAAGTATGGCAATATATTTGAGGTCTAACGCGGATCTGTTAGTGTTCGTTCTTTAAGCCAAGAAAATTTGATTTGAGAAGATTTTGGTAGACTTGATGGATTAGAGAATCGAAAAATTTCTCGAAATAACTATACATTTATATTTCATTAAAATTTAATCAATCTCGTTGAGATTATTATATTTAACCATAAGAAATTCTACGTGTATATAAACTTTTTCAAAAATTCTTGTAACTGGCGGCAATGCAAGATATAATAAGAACATAGCTTTTCACTCACAATCGGTGGAGGATGAGCTGTGAGCAAAATAGATTGTCTATGATATTTTCGATTGCGCATTAAGTTAGAAAAATGAAAAATTATATCAGAAACTAAATGGAAATAATTTTTTTAAATATTATACAAATTTATGGATTTTATTTTTATCTCATAAAACTTGTATTGCCAGAGTTATAAAGTTTTCAATTTAACTTTATAAAATATACACGAAATGTTAAGCAGTTCGTGGACAGCTAAATAAGTTATGACGTAAGATGAGTTGCCGCGCCGCACGATAATCATCAAGAGTCGGCGCGAATCAAGAATTCCGGGAATCGATATATCGAACACATGCTAGGTGATTTAGATTAATAAGACTGCAGATAGGTGCGCGCTGATGTTCTCTCGGTACTCCCTCGAAATGATGAGCTCCCGGGGATTCGTGGGGGCAAAAGGAACACCCAGTGGAACCAGTCGCACGGAGATCTACCTCGCCCGCGGGATAATCCTCGAAACCCAATTATATTTTACTGCGACTCGACTCCGACTTCCATCCCGGCTCTCTCAACCGCAGAGGAACGAAGACGAACGAGCGCCGTTTAGGCGATGAAATACGGATTAGCCGTTATAACTGGAAATTGCCACCCTCTACTTTCTCTCTCTCTCTCTCTCTCTCCTTCTTGATCTCTCGCGTTCTCTCGCGCGTCCTCTTCATTCAGCTCCCTGCGCCACCCCGAAAATCCCCTTCGCGAGAATCAGGAAAGCATCGTCGGCAGCAAATCCTTGAAGCATTAGTACTGGCGTGAAATAATTGTCCGTACTCAAAATTTATATCATAATTACGCTGATAGTTAAACGGAATAAAGTCCGCGGTGCAGATAACGTATAAAGTATTCGCGTTACGAGTGTTTATGTATGTATCACTGACGTATCGGTACCGCTCATCGTAACCGCGACAAAGTTTTCTTGGCTCGAAATTTTTTGTCAGAGATTTTTCGCTCCTTTCACTACCTTTGTAGCATAAATAATGGTTTTATTTTAACTTTACAATCATTGGATACTGTACTCGCGTATTCTACTGCGCACAAGACGATACTCACGTTGTCTGAATAGAGTTGTATATTGAAAGACTTGAATATATCATCTAAATTTGGACCATACGATTGTCACCGAAGAAGCTAAAATTACTCAAACGAGCATACGCACACTATTCGCCTTCCTGACTCGGGTATTTCAAACCTCATAGCGGGAATATTCATTGCTTTTACAGAAATCTTTTGTGCATTCTGAGGAATTTTCGAGAGAATAGAAAAATATTGGCTCAGAATCGCGAAGTGGGTCAGGGATTCCTTAGGCAGTGTCTTGGCGGCATACCAGTCTCCATTCTGCAATCGCCTCATCCCTGGGCTCTGTTATTAAAAAATTCCCTTCCACCTTCCTATGGCTCAATAACATGGAAATTATTTGTTCTTTTATTGAAACCCTGCATCTCAATATCAAAGACACAATTCCTCCGCAAACATAACCGCGAAAGGCGGTCGCGCGTATGTGCGTATTTATCTTTCAGACCAAGGAATTCATCTCTCTATTCTTCGCAGAAGTATGCTAATAAAACGATTTTATCGTACCGCAATCGAAATCGATTGCACGATAAATGAAGAGAGTTAAAAGATAATAATTGTGTGTATATTTCATTTTATTACATTATTTTTATACTATTTTTACTATTGTTTTTTAGTATTAAATTGGACTTTATTACATAGCAGACGCTACACACGAAATTTTCATTACGTTTCCCAAACGCGAAGATAAGAAAGAAAAGGACGTGGAGATGATCGTATTAGGGCGGAAAAAGAGAAGTAATCGGCCGAACGGTCCTTGAGCCGTGCAATTACTCCGCTATCCTTTCGTTATCAGAACGACGCAAGTTGGCTAAGCACAGACATGGAATGGCCACTATGTCTTCTCCATATCTGCGCTAACGAGTAAGTAGCTGCCGCGGTGACGTTATCAATTCCAGACGTAATTACAATTCTTTTCAATCTGTGGGACAGTACCGTTTTCCTTTAAATCTAGAGTGACTCGAGGGAGCATTGAGAAATTCTCAAACTCACATCTCGTTCGCAAGAAGAAATGCAAAAATGCCGACGTTGATTTAAATTTCTGATTTGCGGTTGACTCGAGAATCGATCGGCCAAGTTACAATAACGGCTGGTACATTAGCTTATTTTATGTCAAATTTAAATTGATGAGATGTATCTTACATATCTTTTTATAGAAATTATACAATTTATAATTCATCCACAAATCCGGGAAAAATTTTCACGGAGGAGGAGTGGATTCTAAATCTATCATTAGAGAAAGTTTCTTGTTGAATAAAACTCTTAAATAAAATAAACACATTTCTCTGATCTGGCTTTCGTATAATTAAATATATTGAGAATTATTCACATGATTTATTCCAAATTTATGTTGATTTATTCCGAGATAGATCAGCTTTGATAACGGAAATTTTTTTATCAGTTATTAGAAGCATTATAAGTAAGGGTATTGATTCTCTTGATATACGAGAGATGAAATCCTTGAGAATATTCCGAGGTGGACGAGAAATTCCTAAAGGAAAGTCCGTTAAAAAGTTATACCACCGTTGCTCGCGGCGGGCAACGCGGTATTACAACGGGGGTTGCCGTATTGATCCTGAAGGGGCGCCGCGCGCAACGTTCAGTTCTCGGGCATCTCCGACGATCTTCGTGGAATAACCTCACCCTCGCCCTTAATGTCTGTATCCTCTGCCACCTTGTCGTGGTGGTTTCCTAACCCGGGGCAACTCGAATTGCATATCCGCTTTTCGATATCTGCATTGAAGTGTAATAGCGATCAATAGAGTTATCCAATTGTAAACCTGATGATTTCATCCATCGTGAACATTCGCGTGAGTATTTATTTTCAGTCCAAATAACAAAGCGACTTTTTAATAAAGCTTGCGGTTAATCTCGGTAGACGTTTAACGTAAAAAGAAAAAAAGAGCTAGAAAAAATAGTGTTCCACACTCAAATCTGCAGTCGGGAAAAAGTCAGGTTTAAAATTGTTCAAAGAATCCGCAGCTAAAAGCAGTGTGTGATGATAGTTCTGAAACGCTGTATATTTCCTCTCGTCTTTCGTTTCGACTTCAATGTAGCGGTAAGTCAATCGCGAGAAGTCAATCCTGCACGATTGAGGAGAGAGCTCTTCGGAAGAAATTTGATACTGATTTCAAGTATCCGATAGGTGGACGTTCGATAAAATCAATTTCCACGGGCTCACGCCATTTGCGATTAGTGGACCGATCCTTTTTGGCCTTGTTGCTCATTAAACGCGAAGTTATAAGAAGACGCGTCCTTAATTTCGACAGGTAATGACTTTTTGTATTTGTTGCACCCGTAAGTTTGAAAGATTATTTAACTAGAAAAGGGAGGGGGGAGAGAGAGAGAGAGAGCGATAGAAGGTAGATGAACGATATAATCCTTACGATTTCATGGACGGATACTTCACGAGTTCGATGAGAACTTAACGAGCTTCGACATCTTCTAAAGGATAACGAGTATCTTCGCTCCACAGAGGAATAGGAGATAGCGCAAATTGGATTTTAATTTGAATTAATTTTCCTTTATTGACGGCAGCAAGGAAAGGGAGCTTAAAAGCGGAGTTTATAGCAGTTACATCACGGAGAGATCGATCTCCGTGTTCATCCGCGTTTTTTTTTCTTTCCCTTTTTTTTTCGCATCTGAATTCGTGCTCAATATCTTCTGATCTTTGAGGAAATTTCTTCAGCCTTATTAATGTCGTCACTTTGCTGTTCATAAATAGCAATCGCAATATCTATCATTAAGCGTTTTCGTAGACAAAAATCTCATTAAAAGGACAGTGATAATAAATTCAATAATGAGTTAAATCGTTTTGTTAATGTAAAAATCTACGATGAAAATTATACTTTTATGGGAATATGTTAAAATTGATAGCGCGTATTATAGAGAGATAATAAAGGCGGATTTCGTAGAAATTCGATATTAATATTCATGTAAATTCGGAAATCGTGTAAATCATGGAAATGCTCATTATCGATCAAATTTGCTGACCTAAATAATAACATTAAACGTTATCACTCACGAATAATTGCAGAACCGTTAAAACTTGGTTTCCCGTTGCAATTCAGCGTTGCATCACTAATTGTAAACGAGAATCGGGAAACTCGACAATCCGTGAGGGCCCCGAAATCTGTCAGACGGTCGATCGGACGATCTATACGTCACCTAAATTACAGAGGAGATTATACGTACGTCGAGTAAGTCGAGTAAGTCGAAGTCAGCACGTGATTGAAAGGAATTCTGATCAAACGAGAAATTAGACTTTCCGCGCGAACGATCAGACGATTCCGGAAAACAAAGAGTGCCGGGGACTCTTTGGAATACTTTTAACGATGTTCCGCGTCGGACTCTATCCACGCCAAAAGAAGGACATTTTAAACGGAAATAATAATCTCGCTTCGGTGAAAAACTACTTCGCGGCGGCGCGGTCAAAGGTCAAAGGTAGAGAGCGGGGAGCAAAAGCAAAAGAGAGAGGGGGGGAAGCTTCTGGCAAAGTGCGAGCGAAAAAAATTTCTTCGCGCGCGTGCTAACGACGTGCGACATCGGGGCACGTAGTAACATGAAATTAAACAGGATGACGGCAGATACAGTAATCGCGCCTCGCTGCGCCGCCGGAGAACGAGGTTATTTTTAAAGAGATAACAGACGCCCCCGCTAGAAACGGACGTAGCGCAAATACGGCGCCCCGGTAGCGAGAGTTACATACACACAGCGTAAACATACAAATATTAGATCAGAGCTTCGTGCTATGTACACCGCAGCCGCCGTGTGTCAAGAATTCGTCGCGCAGTGTCGTGACAAAAATCCTAATGGCTTTACGATGCTTCTCGCCACTTTGCACAGTCGCTATTGCATTTTAATTCTCAAATTAATAGGCAGCAATTTGACCCAATAAAATATTCTCCGACGCTTTTACTCATTCATCTTTGGACAGTTAATCTTTTAAGCTGAAATTGCATAAACCACATTCACGTACTTCGATATTAACCTTTTTTTCAAATGTAATTTCTGTATTTTGAGAAAAAATGTTTGGTTTTTCTGTAAAATGATTGAAAATAAAAATTTAAATCGTTTAAAAATAGTTTTTACAAAGATTTTCACAAATTGATTATGAAATGTTAGTAGCACAAATGTGCATATATGTCAAAAGCAGTTTGACTTGGGCACAATTTTTCCAAGTCGCTCGTTTATTCATTTCGCATTGCAGAACGGAGAGTAAAAACGAATGACAAGTGGTAGGGAAAGACAAAAGAGAGGGATGCCGACCGATGTAGCCCTGCAGATGGCTCCATTAACGGATTCGCGGATAATCTACGAAAATATTGCGCCCGGTAACGGAAGTACCGCGCTTCCGTCCGGGAAATACGGAAAATTCGGGTCGAGAGGGCCCTTCTGCCGTCGTTCGCTCGCAATTTTTTCCCTCCATCCGAGGAGGGAGGAAAGGGGAGGAAAAAGAGAAGAGCGAGTGGAAAAATAGGGAACGGGTCCACTTTCCTCGCGAATGAGAGAGAACTCGCGACTACCCACTCTCTTTTATTCACCACGCTACCGTTCCGCTACCATCTCCTTTCACCGAAAGCTTCGTTCTGTATTGCAATCTCGTTGTATAGCTCTCACTCGACCAGATTTTTGAATCTGCACATTCGACGCGTAGCTAGAGAGACTTATAAATCTCTGATGAATTTTTCAAATGCTTGAAAGGCATATTTAAAATAATAACCAAGATATAATAATTTCTGTACTAAATTATTATTTTTCTTATATAATTAACTTCATTAGCATTTTATTAGAGAAATGTGTGATAAAAATACAGAAAATATATATAGGAGATATATAAAGTTATTAGTATAACCAGAGGAATTTAAGTACCATTTACTTAAGCTACCGTTTACTCAAGCTTCCATAAAAACAACAAGCATTAATTTACACGCAGTTCTACCTGTTACTCTTCGAGGCAGTAGATTTACGTCAAAGACGCGTAAAGGGATTGTTACATTTGTCCACGTTGCACAATGGCCACAATCCATAATGAAAACTCGCGAATCGATAGACCGACACGCCGAGGCGTTAATTGCATCGTGTCTGACGCTGAGCAACCGATGCGACGGCGGGGTCGGCGATAAAGGAAGAAGACCTTGACTGGCTTCGCGTTCTCCGGCAAAGACCTTCGGAATACGGAACTAATAACGCTTCGTATCCGAAGTCGGATTCTCCAGCCCTCGCCGTCGAACCTCGCCGCTAACCGTGCGGCTCCGTGCCGCCGCAGCCTCGGATGGAGAAGCGGGAGACGAGATGGGGGCAAGGGTAAGCTACCTTCTCTCGCCCAACAAACGTTATTACTTTCCTTTAAGCGATCTTCCTTGCAGAGCCATCTCGACTCACACCTACAGACAGCCACCACTGCTTTCAATAAACCACCCGCGACTTAATGGGCGGTTTATGCAAATTCTTATCCTCAGCAGCGCCGATCTTCCGCCAGATCTCTCGTTCCTCCTCTATTTCTTTCCCTCCAGCTTTCTTACGTCGTTCGCCTTTTCGACAAGCTCTTCCGCCCTCAGCTCCTTTCACTGCGGCCTTGTTACCCGCGCCTCACAGTGTTACGCCACTACCGAAATTTCCGGTTAATCCTTGTTTGCAAGCATCGCCGAAATATTTACTTAGCACTCATAACAGGGAATTGCTCTGCAAGATTTTAACTTTAACTTCGCTTCAAGTCTTGACAAGAAAGCAACGCAACGATATATCGAGTCTAATATTTTTTAACGTAATAACTGTTCATAATTTGAAATATAAATTTTCTGATTATTTAACGAATCATTCAGTCCACTTGATGAAAATTGTTTTATAACTTTGCTTTACACATCATTTATATATATATATAAATATCTTGATGCAACTTTATGATTATTATCCAGTTGTTTGATACAAACTAGGAAAAAATAAAAACCCGCGAAAGAACAGGAAGAACCATGGCATAAAAGGAGGAGAAAACAATTTACGTTAATTAACGGTAGCTTTGGCTCAACTCCCTAGTTCCGTCAAACAAAAATAATGTGCTGGTCGCCTTCGTTAAAAAACGCTCGACACCCTTCGTTATAATTTCAGAACTAACGTCGCAGTGCACCTGTTCTTTGATCATTCTACAGCAAAGCGCTCATTATGTGTGTCTTTTATAAAATCGCACATCGAAACTAAATAATTTAACAGATATAGCCAAAACGCAGAAAAAAGATAGTGTTTTGCTCGAATAAGAATATGTTTAAAAAAGTTAGCAATATTTTTAAAAAGTACAGCACAATAAAGAATGTGTTGAATTATTAGCTAAGATTTTACAATATTTATCGGCTACTAGTTGGACGAATGAACAATCCGTGTCAGGTAAAAACAGGTTACATTATTATTTATTGCATTATGCTGATAAAAATCAGTTGATAATGGAATGAAAATTTTATGTCGATTTATGCTCGGTGATGAAAATATTGAGATTTTTGGATAAATAATGTTTTTAGATGGAACCGAAGAGTACGATTTATGCAATTGGATTTCGTGAAAAATATAACCGACTATCTTCGAAACGACTTGAAATGATTAAAGTGGATGCGGCTTAAAAATTTATAAAACTGCGGCAATATTTTATTTTCACGATATCCGATCCGACGCGAAAAATCATGAATCAAGCCAACGATTTTCATCGGATTTTCATCGAATTCGGTTTGCAGCACGCAGCGCATATTTCATGCAAAATGTACGCGGGCGGTAGATCCACGGAATATTTGATATCTTACGGATGCTCATACGATCTCATATTTGTTCTGCGCGTGGGTCTTGAGGAATGCTCGCCAATTTCCCCGTCTGGCCTATCGCGGGTCGTGATATCGCCAACGGATTGTCCCATCCATCGCGACGTTCGACCGAGTCCGACTACAAGCGTGCGCGCGCGTAGACAGGCGCACTTATCAGACATAGCGGGCTTCCGGTTCCGGTGACTTATCTGCGCTCGCATTGGCGCTCCTTCCTCGCTTGCTTCGGCGTTTACGTCGGCCCGGCTTTTCGATCCCCTTCCGCGGGAAAGACCACGCTGGTCGCTGGCCCTGCCTGGAAATTTCCCTGTCGACCCACCCACTGTCTTATCTCGTCACGCCTGCAACTTCCACGATGCAAATCTCCTCAGATCGTGCGACGGGGGCTGCCAGCCCCCCCGCGGCGTGAGGATTTTAAATTGACGGAACCTACCTATCGCTATCGCTCGCCCGTATCTCCGTCGGGTCGGAAACTGAATTTGGTTGATGGATGCTTTCGCGACGGGTGTGCCATTTTTCTGTGAGTTTATTCATATTCGGAAATACATACGAAAACAGAGATATCGAGATAAGATGGAGACCTGACGAACAAATATTGGATCAATATCTAGACATTTTTATATAATAATTATTTACTGGTAAACAAGGTATTTTTATCACTCTTTTGTGATCCAATTACAAGAATATTTTATCGTCACAATTATTTTATCGTCTTTACACATATTTCAAGAATTGTATGGAAAACTTGATAGAAATATAATTTTCTCTCAAGTTATTAGACATTAAATTTTATATATTTTGTTCGAATGTTTTACATTATATATAGAAATAGATACGTAGAATTCGCACGGGAAGTTCAAAGGTCATCGTTGATAGTGAGATGCGATTACGCCAGCACTTTCCTTAGGGTACAAAATGCACGCGTCACTTCCGACAACTAGCGGCGCATTTGCACGAACGTTGCATCGTTGGCAGATTTATCAGTTAACACGAAATTACATGTTCTGTCGGTGTTCAATATTCATCTATCATCTCGGACCGCCCTTTCTATAATTATATGATGCGTGATAAGTCTTTGCGCTAAAGCCAGTGGATTAAACAAAACATTAATTCCGCGGCAAGTGATCTTAGCTGCAAGACAACTTGTTCATAAATCTCTCCTTATCTTCTACTTGTTAAAATTTTATGGATCATGTTTCGTGAGAGAAATTAGGCGCGCTTACGAATATCAAACTACCTTGAAGTATATGTAACAGTTTTTTCGATCCTGATATACGACGATGAAATCTCGTTGAACGATAAGCGAATATTAAAAATATCTTTAAGACGTCTAAACTTTTATGAAAAACATTTAAATTGATCAGCATAACAAGAGACGGTATCTCGCGGAGTCTTCGCATCGATATGTGTATGCCCAAATAGGGAGCAGTCATGTGGTAAACCCAAAGAATGCGAGTGGAAATTGCTCTTGCGCGGCGCGGAAAGCACGCACCGATGCATTTCAGTCGCATTTTCCGACGCGGATAAACGTTGCCTTGAAAACTGTCGGAATTTCTTAGAAAACGCGGAGAGGGAGAAAGAGAAAGAAGGAGAAAGAAGGAGAGAAGTTCGGCGTAAGAGGCCGACGGAGATCCGGGAGAGGACGCGGTTCGCGAAAGGTGAAGCGAAACGCGCAAGTTGCCCGACAAGACGTTGACGCACATGGAAAATACCGAGGGAAAACGCGTTCTCTAGAAAACCGTATTCGAAGAGAGAAAGAGAGAGAGAAAGAGAGAAGGAAGAAATAGAGAAAAAGAGGAGGGATGATCCATCGATCGAGAGAGGGACATACGCCGGACCATTCGTATCCGGAATTGCGCGGAAAGACTCGACGCGAGCGCATCCGCGCGAAAAGGAAAGGCTCCTCTATCGGCGGAATCGGTAAATTTAGATGCGAGACGAAAGAAAAGGGTTTTCTGTTGGGACGAGGGGGGAGGGGGGAGGAAAGAAGGGAGAGGAAGAGAGCGGAAGGATAACGGCGACGAGCGAGGTACGGGACGAGATGCATCAGGCATGCGGCTCAGGCTTCGTTAGGCCGGCCCCTTCTGTCTTTCTTTCTTTCTCCGGCGTTCGCCGCACGCACAGCGTGCTCTTACTCCTATCGCCTTTGGCAATTTCCCAGAAGAACTCTTTGAGAAAGGAAAAGAGAAGGTACGCCTCCGCGCATCGCGCCGCGTACGTATTAGAACGAGCGGTATGTGCAAAGCTGTGTGTGCTCGTGCAGCCGGCTATCGAGAACCCGCAGTTTCCGTTCCAAAGTTCGGGGAAAATGAAATTAACGACCGATCATTTGCATACATATAGGAAAGATTGAATTATTAATGAAATTAACAAATAGACGTTGAAAAATTGCGATCGAGAAACAGCGCCGATGCGAAGCCTTCGTCGGAGGGCGAGAAACGGGTCGTCGGGAAGAATCATCGGCTGCGCTATGAATTATCCAACATATTGTGTACGTCGGTTAGGACAAACGAGTTCGAGTTAGCTCGTGGTTCGCCGAGCATTTGCCTCGAGGCGCGGACACGGCTAAACGCCCGACGAATTCAGTTTCGGGGAGAATTTATGTTTTCGCCATTGGCGCGAAAGGGCTCACACGGACGCGCTGTCCGCGCGCAAGTTTCTCGCGGGTGAAGTGCGAAATGCGGTAGATCGTGCGAAGCTAGAGAAAAGTTGCGTATTTCACGAAAGCCAGCTTTCGATCCCAGCTCCACGAGCGCGCGAGGAATTAACTGTAATATTTTTTGTTATCCCTCTTCCTCGTCCAAGTGTAAACGTTATTTCAGTCGCAAAGTGTGCAACATTTTATGTTATCAATTACGTTTAAAAACCCTTCCAACTTGTTCCGCCTCAATTTACGTGGATTCGCAATTTTACGTTGTTCTCTCAGTAATTAAACTTATTGTCTAACGAAGTATTTCATATATATACTTATTAACAAAATTCTACCATAAAATTATACGATAATGCAGAAGTGAATTTTGCTGAAATATTCGACAACTTAAACTTTAATATTTTATTTTTATTATGCTCTACGCTTCATACAACGAGATGCATTTTATTTTATTGCACTCTCTTGGAATTCTTTGATGGCTCATGATAGTGTTCTTTTTTTCTTCTTTTTCTTTAAAAAATCTAAAATAGAAATTGCTGCGGATCTATTTCTCATTGCCGAGAATAAGCGGAAAACCCGGGTTCGTAGTCCATAGGAAATCTCGCTGTAGCTGAATAGAGGAATAAATGGATGCGCATCAACGGCATATCAAGGAAATGCGCGTACTTTTGTCCGAGCCAATAGAGACGAAGGATTGTCGGTCCCAAAGGAGCGGCAGAGAAGAGGCAGAAAATCGAACGTATAAAAAAAGCAAAACTGTAAAATAAATTGAGCCGGCAGAAGGACAGTTTCACGATTACCGGAACGGCGCATTTGTTTTACCGTAAAATCCGATAGCCATCGGCTTTCCCCTTATAAAAAAAGAAGAATTTGCGGAGAGAGCGCGACGGGTTTGGGGGTTTCAAGAAGACCGAATGTTCGAGATAGGAAACCTCGAATAAAATTTATATTTGCTTCTCGTTAACAGTTGTTCTATTAACGAAAAAATTTCACGATGTTAAACTTTCTGATGAACATTGAAGAGAGTTCGTCTAGAAACGGGTAAATATTGCGAAAATTTAACTTGAGAAATCTATTTACATTTCTCATCTCGAAAATTTTCCTTGTAAAGATTCCTGCGTTGAAAATACGTTAAGTATACAGATTTCCTAAAAAAGGCAAAGATGCGTAAACTATCTAAACCATTTGTAGTAAATCAATTTACGATCTACGAGCCTTGAGAAAATTAACGAAGTGTAAAAAGATGGGCTGCCACCCCGTTATCGGTCCATCCCGGTCGGGCCTCTAATTTTTCAGCTTTCGTCCAAGACCAACACTGGAAGCCGACCGAGATCTGATCTCCGAACGCATTAACGAGACGGGGCTTCGGTCCCGCATTAGCCGCGTAAAAACTGATCGATCGATCGACAGCGCCGAGATTCCCCGTCGGGGCTAACGAACATGCCTCGACAAAGCGGGGCTGACGGCCGGCGATCGTTTAACGCCCGCGCGGATCGGGACCAATAATTTAATGGTACATTATTCAGATCGAATGAATACTAAAGAGGGAACGGCGGCATTGTAATCCTTGCCGTCTGAAGAATTCCCGATCAACCGTCTCGGTCGGCATCGCGTAATTTAATGCCGCAGCGTCGGCCTTAACATTACCCCCTAACCCTCTCTCTCTCTCTCTCTCTCTCTCTCTCTCTACTTTCTCCCACTAGCTTTGTACACAGGGACGTGTAAAGTTATGTACGTGTGTGCGTCGTGTACGCGCGGAGATGTATGCAAGCGGTCGTAATCGCCAAGTTGCTACGCCCACAATCGAAAGCGACACGTTTCGAGATTTCGTGTTGCGCATACCGAATGCATCGTGCAATTCTACACCGTCTGTGATCAGTGTTAAAAGGATCTATTAGTAGACACAGACGGTCGGTTGTTTCCACTCGAATCGCAAGGTAGATTTTCGCGACGATTATGGCCCGCGAGTCGATATCAGATTCGCTGCCACTGTAGAGATTGTGTGAAAATGACATATTAATGCAGACAGACGTAGTCGAGTTGATTCTAGATTATCATCAACGATACGCTACTTCGCTTTAAACGAGTCTTCGTGATGCGTTAAATATTAAGTTACGTTCGTGCAATTATTAATTATTAATGCACAAGCATTATTAATTCAACAAAATAATTTTATATTAACAATTCTTTTAATTATTCAAACACTCACTTTTAGTTATTTAATTGATTATTAAAAATTTTATTTCACGAAATACATTATTCTTATATTAATTAATATAGTGAAATAAATTACTATGTACTTTGCACCGTGTATGAGAGTGCAACAAAATAAAACACATCTCGTTATATATAAAGCATAGAGCACACGATAAAAATAAAATATTAAAGTTTATGTCGAATATTTTAGCAAAATTCACTTCTATATTATCGTATAATTTCATGGTAGAATTTTGTTAATCAGTATACGAAATACTTCGTTAGACAAAAATAAGTTTAATTACTGAGAGAGCGACGTAAAGTAGCAAATCTATGCATTTAAATTGCGGAACAAACTGGGAGGGTTTTTAAACGTAATTGATAATATAAAATGGACTGACTTATGTAATATCCTGCAGTGAGTCCCTTTGAGACTCTCCCGATTCGGCGACATTGCGGGATAGATCGTTCTCTTTCGCCAGATATTTCTGATCGCCGTTGTTACGACAGTCGGATGAAAGATTCATGAAGTGTTCAGGACAGAAATGCTCTTCGAAGAGGGCAATCGTACGCGCTGCCGAGCCAGGAAATGCAAACACGTACGTGTATGCGTGAGAGGTCATGTGTACCCGTACGTATGTGTGTATGCGGCAGTATCATGGATATTAAAGATGCCATAAAGGCGTTCGATACTGGAACGGAGAAACCGGATATGAAATATAAATCACTTATATCCCGCTCTTATCGATTTACTTGCATCCGCATTTCGGCCGTATTTGAAATGTCAATAAAAATAGTATTCAAGTTATTTCGCATCGTTCTCGATTACGCTACTCTGCTAATGGCTATTTATCCAAAAAAAATTCCAACTGATAATCCATAATAGAGATTTCGAGAAAGAGCGGAATGAAGTTATCGGTAAAAAAATATATGTGAATTTTATAGAATTTTCTCTCGTTGTGTGTGCGCGGCAAAAGCGAGATCGAGTGAACTTTTGAAACGCAATTTTCACTTAACCGTGAAAGAACGATGACGATCGCGTGGCATACGAAGTTATCCATTTTACGGGTGGTTAGCGTGATTATACGCACAATGCGGCTTTTCATCCCCTTTCGTCCACCCACCAATTCCAGTCACTCCCACACTCGCCCACACGCGCGTCCACCCGGTCGGCCCTTTAGCATAGACAGGAACCGACTATCCCGAGGGACAGATGGACGATTCGCCATCGGTCGCTGACCAGTCAGCATTTCCCACCATCGACGCTCCATTTTCCACTTGGATATCACCTAATAATTTCGGGGATTTTCACCCTAATCCTTTAATGTCCTTACTCACGGGCAATGGTCAAATCGAATATCCCGTCGAAGCGGTCGGCGCGGTATCACACATCCGCCTATCGAAGCGTCAACGAGCGCGATATCGCGCCGTGATACCGATTATATACCTCGTTACGGGTCTCGAGATCCCGCGATTCCACGCCGCTTACATATGACACTCGGATGTTGCAACGTCGCCGATAAATCGCGCCTGTATCACTGTAAACGCGTGGAATTCAAGACAATTCAAGCGGCAGACATTTTAAATATCTATTTGTAAATTCTAATTTTGGAAATATAATTAAGTTGTACTGATTTCTACATTCAAATGTGCGATATTTTTAAATAAGTAAACTTTTCTCGACACGAGCTGTTCACAAGTTAGACATTTTTGAATAGAGTAAATAGCGGAGAATAACGAGCTTCGAGTAAGCGAGATATTTGTACTCATCTCTTAATTAATAAACATAGACGAGGCGAGTCTGTGCGAAACGAGACACGTACCAGCCGGCGCAGTTTTTTTCAGCCGTCAACGTGATGCAGTGCAGAGGACCGCCGACGGCGCGCTAGAACCTAGAAGATTTACGACCCCGTAATCATCTGCTGATCCACGAGCGGCGATCCCCTCCCCCCTCCCTCCGGTCGCCCATATTTTCTGTCTCGAGTATCCAATGTTCATTGTTCGCAATGGGGCGTGAGTGCAACGGAGAAAGAGAAGGAGAGAGGAAGGAGTTGATGGCGAGGGTGGTAAGCGCACGTGGGAGGGAACGTGGCGCGGCGAGAACGAAAGGACGGAAGGAAAGACAGAGAAAACGTCACTTCACGCGTTTAATTCGTTTCGCACCTTCTGGGCCAGTGAATCGAGAGACGAATGGTTCGACCGCTGAAATCCGCTCGCGCTCTCCAAACGCCGTCACACCGGCTGCGACATTGAATTTCCTGGTCGCTTATTCCAGTTCTCTAATTGTTCCCTATATCCTCGTATCGGCTGAAGAACAGCTTCGATTCCGTTTCTCGCGTTTTCCGAAATTTGAAGAAAAAAAAAAACACGCTCACGCTTCTGACATATCGTACTTGATTACGATCAAATCGCATCGGATACTGCAAACGAGCGACTAATAAACAAAGTTGATTTAAAGGATCGTTGTTCGGATCGAATTGGATCTGCAAAAACGAGTAATTAAAAAATAAATTTCCGCAGAATTGCGGTTATTTCAACACATGTGGTTATTTCAACACATCGCAATCGCAATTTCTCTGTTTGACAACGGAAATTGACTTGACGTTCGCGCATTGTTTCACAAAGTGCTTTGTTTCGGACACGATAACAATTCCCGCACATTTTTTTCATTATATCTAGCTGTCCGCGTGATGATACGTAAAATAACTATTATTCAGGAAATTATATTATTTCTCAAAGTAAATTTCTACGTTATCTTTGATAAAGCCGTTACATTGAAGCTCGTGCATCTAATACATAATTCGATAAATCGCCCGGGATCGTTGAACTCCGCGATGGAATCGTCACTGCAACGAGGATATTCAGGGAACGTAGCCTTGGGTCGTAGCGCATCGCCGCCATCCAGCCGTTGTGGCAATAGGATGGACATTCGCGTTATCGACTCTATTACAATTCACTCGTTCGCTTTGGCAACCCTCGTTATTCGAACGCAGCCACGCAAGTACGGAGACACATTGTCCGGCCGGACAATGCGCGCGGGTCCCGAAGTCCGCGTTTTCTGTCGAATGAAAAGTTGTCCATTATGCACCACCCTCTCGACGTTTTTTAGCGTCATTCATAGATTTCCGCGCGTTTCGGATCTCGAAAACGAATTTTAATTTTCCGTTTCGTGCGCGATCCCTCTGCGACAGATTGAGCGAGGCAGGAAAGCGGTAATTAGCGTTTGTGGCTGAAATTCATTTTCTTTACAGTCGTAGAAATAAAGGGGCTAACGAAGTCGGTTGAATATTTTCAATTGTCTCAAAGTGACAAAATATGGAAATATTTGGACATCATTTCCAAAATTATGTGCTTAAACTATTACAGCGCGTGATTAAGCGATTCGCGACGAAGATTCTCTCCGCGCAAATAAATACAATTCAATCAAGAGTTTAGGCGGCGTAAAGAGGCGCGAGGGTTTAAAGAGCGTAATAAAGGGCGGAAGTTGGTGTTGCGAGTAGCAGAAACAACGTAACTGTCTGGAAGAAGGATTCGGGACGCGGCACGCCAGGTGGGGAGAAGAGGAAACAATGCAGTGGAAGACTGAAAGTTACGGCGGTAGGAAAAGCGAGCACTTGCGAGGCACGCGGGGTGGAATAAAAGTGGACGAGAAATTCGTCGCGTCGTCATTGGTACCGGCGAAGTACGAAGGAAGAGAGCGAGAAGAAATCCGTTTTCACTTTCCGTGTTGAATCCCAATGCCGCCGGTTGAGGAACGTAGGAACAAAACGCGTGAGTTGTCGGTGCGCACCGCAGTCAGACTGCGGCTCGGCATGCAAATGTGCACCCTCCTTTCCCTTCTCGCGCTCCTATTCTTTTTCTCTCTCTCGGTTCCCGCATCCCCTTAGCTTCCCTTTGCTTCGCTGTACGGCCAAACTCGAAAGCATCGCGTGGATACCTGTGCCGCCGCCCGACTCCCAAGCGACGTGGCTTCTTTTCTTCCATTGTAGTCTCAGGTTTTTGCGGAGAAAGCCGACAAAGGGGGACTTAAGCTCGTACGTGTAGCTCGTAGATCGCAATCCTCTCGAATTCAGCCGATGAAGTTACAAGACGCATCAATCGTTCCTTAATTGAATGCGAATCAACAATCGGGACAGCCGATGCATTTTTCGGTTAATTAAATGTGATTCATATTAAATGTCAATCTCCTTTAGATGAAACAATTTCGTAGTAAATCTATGTCTTAAGTCAAACAGATAATCTTTTATTTTAGATTGTTGTTCAGAATTGAGGATTTTAAGCATTATTATAGTATTTATTCTACATAAAATGAAAACCGGAGATACACAATATTTCTTTAAATCCAGAAAAGAGACTATAAAAGATAATATAAAGATTTTATCGGACATTTAAAATATTATGATATATCAAATATTTTATTCTGCACGTCTTCGAAAGAATTATAAGGAAATAAAATGTTCGCTATTTTGATATCACCGTGAAAACATCATTTAGTATCGAAAATGGAATAAAATAAGGTGAGAGAATTGCGATGTAATGTCGCAGAAGGATTACTGAGTAAATCTTTACCGCGTACAAGCAAGGGAGATAGAACGAGTAAGTAATAGAACGGAAAGAAAAAGTCGGGACGCGACTCGAGAGATTGGAGCATCGAGCGAGTTTCAGAGAGCTCAGTTATGGCACAAATACCTGAAAGCACGTGTACAAATATGTGCCATCTGCACCAACACACACGTATACACGCTAAACTTGGCGCGGAGTTCGAGTTTGCGTTGACTTTATGAGATCCTTTTATCCCTCAGTAATCTTCCTTATCGCTTTGGCCAAACAGATGTGTTTCTTTATTTCCCGAATGCACGGCATTACGAACTTTGCATATCGACCGTATTGCACATACAGGTCGTGATAAATTAATCCTTTATTGATATATATGAAATTCTCTAATACTATCGTTAGAAACATTTCACTCATTAAGACACAAACTCAATATTTTTTTCTTAAATCTTAAATAAATTTATTTTCTCAATGAGAATATTTTAGCATTATCAATAAAGTAGAACATTTGCTCGTAAAACAAAGATTTTGCGATTCAAAAGACTACAGGAAGAGGGTTATAGAATTGCATTATGTTAGTGGAACGAAATGACAGCTGTTACTTTGTAAGATTAAATACGTAACAGCACGAACATCGAAATAACACTGAGGAATCGATTTTCAATCTTGCCGGGTAATTCAAGGGAGGTATCGATATCTTATAGGATATAACATTAATACCATTCTCTTTCAATCCTGTTTTGTAGTAGTGCTCGCATTAACAACAGTATTAGAATTAACGAGCAACCGCTCGAAGTGGTAATCGGGACAGTAATCATCGTTAACACTGACCATTATCAGAAATCGTACAAACTTAGTTCTTAGAAGCCGATTCGTTCCGAACTACTAGCCGTCTGGGAAGATTTGTTTCGAATTAGTTTCTCTCCGCTCTAATACAGATTTATGCTTTCAAACATAAAGTCATTTGCTGTGATAGGTCTCTGCTCGAATTGAACTTGACAAACGATAGCGTTCGTAATATCAGATTCGAAAAGTGTTAATGCAGATATATAGAATAAAATAGTTAATACTTGCTCCACATTACATATTATCTCTCTTTTGCAATATAATGTCACTTCATATATTGAGATATATTCAGCTTTTATGTTAATTAAAATGGTAATTTTAATTAACGCCGGTGTTGGTGAGCAGCGTGAATTAAATACCGTAATTCGATGAAGAAATGTGATAGCATACCAACAAATTTGATATTCAATATTTTTGATACATTTCAATCAAATAGGTTTCGTAAAATTCAGCTCAAAGTGCACATTGATATTGGAAACATTAATATACTAGATTTTGTACAAAATTTTTACTATTATAAACTTTTTTCAAAATTTTGTGATGTCAATTAATTATAATTTATATACAACCTACATCAAATTACTATTATACATTGTTAAAACACGTTAATACGTGTCGTTAAGCGTGTAGCCGCGCATTAAACCGCCACCTTCGTATTTGAGCGACTGATAACGACGGCGCTAAGTTGCCGTAAAGACTCGTCTGTGATCGTTTAACCCTGACAGTTCAGCGAAGGGTAGCAAGGGGTTTTAGTGGATTCGATTAACGAGCCGCTCAGAGCGTTCGTGACCAGTGTCCTCTTCCCATTTGTCGAAGTCCCACGAGAATCGAGACGTGTAAGCGCACAACGTTGCAAACGTGTGTACATATTATCGCCGCGAGGATAAATGTGCGGGCCGGCGGGGGGGCCGACGAGAGACCGATCCGATCGACCGCGCTACGCTCCGCTCGGACGTCGGACACACCGAGAAAACGTTCGAGAGATATGACACGACGTTCCCGTATCGATTTTGGCATCGTCCCGCTGAGTCATTCGCAGCGGGTCGACGAAGAAACAAACGGCCTTTATTTCGCCGAGTTATCGCTCGCTCCCGCGAACTATCTTAATTTCTCGTCTCCCAATTAAGGCTTCTTCGAAGACGACCCGCGTCCCCCCTCGCTCGGCCGGTGGTCACCGAATTATATGGACCATTGCGGATCTTTATGGCGGGGAAGTAAAACGACGTGGGGTTCGCCTCCTCGTATGTGTCTTTATTAGCGACCCAAAGTGCTTTATTCGGACACGATAATGCCAGTGTATATCCTACGGAATAATCTCACGGGCTAATGACGCGACCGTACTTCTTGTTTGCCGGAAAACTTGGGCCGGAAATCCCGAAATACCGCCAAGAATGACAGGACGAGTTATGCGGACCGTGGGATCGAAATTCTTCTCGATGCACTCGGGAAACGCGTCCTTTGTAGCCGACTAAAATAACGGCGACGTCGCGCGATCAACAAACGTGTTAAGAGAATCCCTTTGTGCGAATAAGGAATCCGGTTGCGCAGAGCACACACTTGGCTCGCCTCGCGACGCGACGACCGGAATAAACGGACGGAACTCGCGCTGAAGGGAGCGTGGAGCAATAATTAGACCCTCCATGCACGTTAAGTATAAATCAAGGCAATGAACCGAGCATCGATTCAACCGCTACTGTTGCCCGGGCTCGCGTGCGCTCGGAATTAGCCCGGCGACTATCATCTTTTCGTGTGCGCGTAAAGCGATGCGGTTGCACGATGCGGAGTGGAACACCGCGCGGGTATACGCGCAAATCTAACGTCGTCGTTTTGCTCGACGTGCGCTTCCATGTACGCGAGCACACATCCGTATGTGTGTCGCGCGCAAAGCATATATTTATACCGGTTCGTGCTCGACGACGGAGCGCAGAGTTGAGCTGTGTGGATCCAGAATGGCCTTTGATAATTTAATTTATATGCCGCGAACAGTCTCTTACGATGCGCCGACGTATCGGGCTAATTGTATAAATTATTGCTGCCTGGCGAGTTCGATAACCGCCGAGTCCGCGATGCGTTTCGCGTTAAAGAATTCGGTGGAATTTCCGCTCGCCATTGCAGAATGCCGAGACAGTATATTATTTCTGTTTATTTTCTTATTAATTTTGTATTTTGATTATTGTTATTTTTATTATAAAATGTACATTAAATTCTTATTAGAATTTTAATATATTTAAAAATTCTCTACGTTAAATATTGATAATAACAGTAATTTTCTTGATTTTGGCAGCCTTTAAATCAATTTATGCCTGACAGTTCCAAATACCTTAATCCGCCATTGTTTGCCGCAGATCGCTGATACAGCGAAAACGAGGTGGCTGTCGTGCGATTGGCTTCGTAGATTCGGTACGAGAGATTGCACGCGTCGATAAAAGTGTGGAATTTTTATTCAATTCATCGCGCGTCTGTGTTCGTGGAATTTACGAGGCACGTTGATCTTTGACGAAAGTATTTACGCGGTTTCGTTCCGGTGGAAAAGGGCGGTCTCGGCCATTCCAGTCAATTGTGTCAAGTGTCGGAAAAGTTTCGTAAAGTCCTTGACACACCCGTCTGCCATCTCCGCGCGCTCCAGTTTCCTCGTTAGTACGTTGATTGGACGTGATCAAGCTGGCACAATATGCGGGTTTAATTAATTAGCGTTAACCTGGGAGAGCGGTGTCTGTGCTCCGAGGAGTGCATAACGATGAAAGTTAGGAATATTCCCAGTATCTACTTCGCAATGTTGTTGCAACGACGCATTTTTGAGCGCATTGCATCGCGCACAAGTTTGACGCATTATTATATTAGACTTTATATTAAATTCTTTTCGTTAGATCAATGCTACGAACTTATTATAAAAACACAAACGCTGGATATTTTGTAGAATAATTACACTAATTCTGATGTGGCTACACATTTATCTGAACGCTAATCAAAAGAAGGAAAAAATAGCACGAACTAACCAAAGTGATACTGACAGTCCATTTCTTTTCGATTTCATCGGTCATCTCTATCATTATTTTTCGCTATCAATTAAGAAATATCTGGAGCAGCACATGAGCGTCAAGAGTGATAATCATTCGCGTAATAGACAAGGCCATTGGGAGCGTTTTCAAAAAAACTGACACGTGTCAGGCCTCACCTCGTTTCCTATCACTCTAATCTGTCACGATAGATCGTCGTTGACGCGACACGAGTCACGCCTTGTGGGTCACGATAGCTCGCGTTTCATTTGCCGTTCAATCGAACCGTCGTCGTCCATCGCCGTCGTTCCGCTAACCGGCGCGCGTTTTGCACGAAGAGCGTTTCGCTCTCGCGAATTGTTCCGTCGCGTAACTTCAAATCGAATATCGCGTCCAAGTCAGTGGCAACGCGGGCCCGCAGTCAATCGCACGGATCGGTTGGCTCGCAATCCACGTGGAAAAGTAAATCTCGACCGGCGCTGATCGTACTTCGTCACGAAGCGTGACCGATCAAACGAACCGACGGCGCACCACGCAAAAGCAATTAATTTCCCTATTTATTACCCCGCCTGTTCAAGCAACCCCATAAAAAGCGAAAATGGGGAAATGAGCGGCTGGGGTTGCGGCGACGACGAGGTGGAGAAGAAAGAGCGCGAGGGAAGAAAGGGAGGACGCGCGCCTACCGTCGCGCATTTGTCCGGCGAAATGAGAAACGCGAGAGCGAATAAAGCGCGAGATGCGGGTTGTAAAGAGAGACCTCGGATACATAGGGTTCTGGCCAGTTCACGCTGACCGACCGGGGAAGTGCGTGACGTCACTGATGACTTATGGCCGTCATAAATCAACCCATTGAATTTCACAGTGTCGATATTTCGCCGCGTCCGCCCCGCGCGGCTCCTCGCTCGGCCACCTCCCAGCCGATCGCCCTCCGGGAGTTCGCGGACGAGAAGAAAGACTCGTGAATTTTTTACGAATATTTTACTCTAATATTATGCAGGAGAAATTGATTTGATATTATTGCATGGGATCTGTTTCGACGTATCTATAGCTACTGAGAAAAATTGTTTCCTCCTAATCTTCATTTAAAGCGGTTGAAAGAAGCATTACTTTGTTTCAAGTAGAAAAATCTGAAAATATTTATTCAGTAATTTGACTATAAAATTATATCGTATATTTCTTCCAGCGCCAACAGCTTAATCTCCAGTCGTGACAAGTACACTTTAATGTAATAAATTTATAATTTTAATAATTGCAATTTCCGCCGAGAGGTACGCCACTTCTCTATATTTCGATCATTTGAAAAATCAAGTCGCCCCAGAGCGAGCGGGAATCTACTCTCGGTAGCCTATATCCGCAAAATAATTTCACCCTCAACTCGGTCGGGAGTAGATTCTCATTTCCGGCGCTATTTCACTTCGTGCTTCCTCGGTGGATAGGTATATAAAGCGAGATTTAAAAAAGTAGAAGACGAGGACGCTAGGCGGACCCGAGCACGAGAAGCGGCAGATGGAGAGAGAAAAAGAGAAAGAGAGAAAGAGAGAGAGAGAGAGAGAGAGAGAGAAAGAAAACAGAGGCACCGAAGCACTGAACTGAAATTAAGAATAGGACGGCAAAAGCGAGGATAGTACGATGTGTAATCTGCAATCCAATCTTAAGTTAAATGAGAGGGAGAGTGAGCGGGACGAACCGGCGGAAGAGAGAGAGGTACGCGAGTGGAGGAAGAGACATGGCACACGAGAAAACGCGAGGATAGAGAGTCCTCGGCATCTATGCTCTCTACTCACGAAATCCCTCCAGGATCTCTCCGAGATCTCTTCTCGCACTGTCTGTAGAAGTGTGGTGAGAGCGAGAAAGAGAGAGTGAGAAAGAGAGAAAGAGAGAGAGAGGGGGGAAAACGCAGGAGGAAAGGAGGAAGAAAGGAGAGACAGCACAATGCGCACGAGGATCGCGAGACATTGTCGCCCCCTCCCTCTCTTCGGCCTCTTGCATCGCAGACGTCTTCCGAAGCCACCGAAATCTTGGAGGCTCCTCTTTGTTTCTGGCTTCTCGAGCGTGTGAAAATTCCACCGCAATCGAAGTGCGGCGAAGGGTCGTTGAAGATGTTCAGGAAACGTCGTACCGCGCGAATTATTTGAAACTAACGACACTTCCGGTAAGAAGCGCGGAATAGCTCTCGCGCGTATTCCTTTTTCGGCAGCTCGCCCATAAATTCGACGGCTCGTGCGACAACGTGAACTTGGAAATCGCGCAGGCTTGTGTAACGCCTTTTATTACGAATAATTGCAGATTAATAGTGTTCTCCAAACACGCGCGTATATATTAGTTATAATATTTGATAAATGCTCAACGGCAATATTCGTAATTCAAATATTTTGATATCAAATCCAACGCAACACTATGGTTTACCGCTTATCCTCAGTGTACGTACACTCAATTGCATATAATTTAAATGTTTTAATAATACTCAGCACACCGACGGATCATAAATTCATCATTCATTTACTTGTAAATGCGTGTATAAAGTCTGATATCACGTACTATAGCACAGACAAAAAAATGAAAATCCTGCTAATTGTACGACCGCGATCACCTCTCTCCCGCAAAGAACTCATATAACTTGATCTGTCCAATGAAATATAAAACTGGTATTGGAGAGCGGCTGCGGGACTCGCGCACGTTTCGTTAATCCGCTCCGTGTAATTTGTATAATTCAAATGAGTTCGACCGTCGCTTCGAATTACCGGTCGCGTGAAATTGGCAAGCGTCATGTCCATAGCACTAATGACACTATACAATTACTTACGGATCATTAAGTATTACGACGAGTACTTATATTAACGCCGGTATAATGAGCGTAAAGCTGCGAGCAAATGACGCCTAAACGCCCGTAAACGCACGTGCGACCTCCCGTCCATTTTCGTAACACGATATATGGCATGTCCCATGCTCATCCGGATTTCCAACCGCATTGTGACGTAAAGCCCTGTGATGAAAAATTACGCAAGACGTGAAGATGGCAGATAATTTGCGAAAATTATAATTGTATTTCGTGCAGTGTAAGATTCTTTCAACCGATAATTTAGCTATCGATTTTAGAGAAAGAAAAAGACGCGTTTTAATATTAAATATCTAGCCGAATTATAATAAATTTTAATATGTTTTACATAATAAATTAAATCCAAATTATTTTTCAATAAAGATAGAAAGCTGAAATTTCAGGAAGATTAAAATTTCCAATAAATGTTAGATATTCTTTGCTCTTGTCGCCTTCATCCAAAAATTAATATTTGAACACCGAGATCTGCGATCGTTGTAATTTGCGCGAGTTCAAGTCCAAGTGGAGCAAGAAAGCGGAAAGAGAAGCGGTCGCTCGAAAACGGAGGAGAAAGAAACTTGACGCTCCAGAAGGGTGGTGCTGTTTTAAGTGTGACCACGATGGAATGAAAAAAAAAAAAAAAAAAAAAAGAAAGAAGCGCAGTGGAAAGAAGAGGAGGAGATAAGCCGGGCTCTCGGAACTTAGGAACGAGTTGGCGTTGAGGGAGAAGGCAATGAGCATCGGGGGAAATCTTCCGAAATAAGAGGAACCTAGGTCAGAAAGAGCGAGAGAGTGGGAGAGAGTGAGAGGGAGTGAGCGAGAGAAGTTCGCATAGCTACCAGGTCCGGTTACACCGCAAACCCGATAGCCCAGTGCTCCCGTTGAAGCGGCGCGCTTCGTTCTGCGCTCCGCGCGAGATTCTCTACTACTTGTACCTCACTTCGGAAGTATCGAAACTTTCCGGAATAACAGGCGAAATACAGGCCAGCCACTCCAGCGTTTTGTTCATCCGACTCCTCCGTTGCGGGACTCGTATGTATCCGCGAGGGTCCACTCATTTGCCCGCGCGATCAATTCGACATTGTTGTGACGCGAGGCGTAAGGCGAAACTTGTTTTCCTTGCGCGGATATGCGCGATATTTTGTATGCGGAAGGATATTCTGACCGCAGAGAAATTTAGCGAAAAAGTTTTGAAGAGATCGTTCGGTGCCATATGTGGCGCGCTATTCAATAAAAGAATAATCGCTGCTGTTATTTATTCGTATTACTGGCGATTCGAAAAGAATCCGCGAGGAACGTGCTCCACTTTGCCACATAATTTATTTATCACGCTATTAATATCGATTACAATAAGAATCATTAATAATAGATTTCTCTCTCGCAGAGTATCGAGTGCGAATAGCAAGTGGAATTCTAGGTGATCTCGACTTTATCGATTTAACAACTGGCGCATTGAATTAATATTGCTTTTATTAAATAGCACTCATTCGATTTGCTTGATAAAAATGTAATGCTTTTAATCGATGACGTCAATTTATCACGGTGAAACACTCATGAAGCTCTCGACATTTTCATCAAATGAAAAACAAATTCGTTGACTCGCAATATTTTACTTATGAAATACAATTTTAACGAGAAACGGCTTTACGATACACGTTGATAACGCTCATTCATGACATTCATAAATAATTTTTAGTTATCACGAAATGCCGATGAGTTCAAAGAGGCAGAGCTTGGATACATATTTTATGTCAAGTCCAGCACTGGCAAATATACGACTGCAAAAACCACATAGACCATAAACTCTTTAATTCGATTGCAATTGAAATTATTGAATATTAATTATTACTAATTTTATATTCTCTGATATAATAAAATACATATAAATCTAAATATAAATATAATTTAAAAATTTTAGTCGTAATTTTGAGATATTTTTGTCGTATTTTATTGTTTGGTTAATTCAAGCTTCTCGTAGAAATATGTCCAAAATACGAATAATATAGTTGAAGATCAGATATCTTCCCCCCACAATTACGAACAGTTGGAACTGTGTGCAATGCACGCTCTACGTTTTGCGCGGCGATCAATTAAGATTTTATTGAAACTTTTACAATCGACCGTCCCTCGCCGATAGATATCAAGCAAGGCGTATTATACTTAATATTGCACAAGCTGTCGCAAATGCTTCTGACGTCCTCACGATCGTACGGATTAAGGTACTAATTACGATTACGGGCGACATCAGAACACGCTGACAGGTCCGCCTGGGCGTGTTTGTCCTCTTGTGACATCTGTCGATTCCGAAGCGTGTGCAACATGAGAAGAAAGGAGAGCAGAAAGGCGGGAGGGGGGGGGGGAGAGAAAGAGAGATCGACGAAGCAGACGGAGAGCAAAGTACACGGAATGAAAGGGGGCGACCGCGAAGAGGGATGGGGGGGAAGTCGGGTAAATGAAAAGCAGTAAGCCGAACCGAACGTGTTTAGGGGGACGGTCGTATTTGAGGAAGGCACGTGACCGCGATTCGCAGCCCATGGCAGCTGCGAAAAGGCTTCTCCTCTGTCCACATCTCTCTGCCGCTCTCTTTCTCCCCCTTTCTACTCACTGTTTATCCCCGCAATCATATCGGCAAATACGGCGTACAATTAAAGGCAATACAGTGCGACCGCTTTGAGTGCATGATATGTGCATCGGCTCGGAAAGCGCACCGGTGGCAAACGGACGGGGAGGTCACGACTCCTTCGAATGTGAGTTTAATTGTCGCTCCGAAACGATTAGACATGTTTAATCGCAATCGATATTTCCTTTCGTCGCGGTCGATTCGAGAAACGCCGAGGCTTGCCGCGTGCTACTGTAGTTTCGTGTTTTAATTCAAGTGAGCGCACGCACCGCGCGCATCGATTGCAATCGAATCAACACCGCATTGCGCCGAAATAAAATGACGCTGAAGAGATATTTGATTAGCGCGCATATTGTTTTAATGAAAGAGGATATTCACAAATCGTTCATTCGGAAATAGACCCGAGAGGGGATAGCGATGATCGTTGTTTTCACTGATATCCTAGCACTTGTGCGAACGCGTTAACAGTTATCGGCATTCTGCGCAAAATTCTGTTATGGATGTTCGCCGAAATTCTCGCGCGGATATCTAACGGCGCATGTCGAGCGCGATTGAGGAAAATGTCAATCTTAATCAGCCTCAGACTCCAGGTCCGTAATTGCGAACTGCCATCTCGCTCAAGCTTCAGCCGGCATAATCAAATCAAAATAAAATATAATATATATCTCATATCAATCTGGTTCTGCGAAGTCCTGTGAAGTGGAAAGGATCGAGTGATATTAAAATAAGCTAAGCGGATACTTTTTCAACCCGGCAAAACTTATCCGTGCGCCAATCAGTGCTAATATTAATACGATAACAATGCCGATTGTCGGATGAGAGCGCGAAGTTTGCTGGATCACTCTAGCGCCGAGTCGATCCATTTGCGATTCTCTCTGTCGACGGTAACTTATAATTCTCTTCCCTATGAACTTTCCTTGTAACGCCGAGGAATTGCAAAGTAAAGATTTGCATACGCGTATGCGTGCGTCAGTTGCGAAGCAGGGGCAAATTCGTTATTCCGCCTTATGCGGGAGATCAGCGTGCCAATGACTGCGACTGTCGCGATGTCGGCGGGACGGCACAAAGGGTCGGGCAAGAAGCGGGCGCGGCGAGAGGGGAGTCTCGCGCGCGCGCTCGCACGCCGTCGTACGTTTCTCTTTGCATTCGACGGAGACGCGCGACCATCGCAAATAACCCGACGCTATCTGTAAACTATGAGCGCTTTGTGCCGCGTCGCCGGGGTTTACGTCGCGACGACTACGTGCTCTATAATCGTAGAGCGAGCTTTTATTTTTTCCCCCCCCACTTAGCTTTCCCTAAGTTTTTTTTTTTCTAATTCTTCAGCCCGGAACGATATGTCATAGCACAATGGAAGAAGGGACGACGACCTGACGATTCTTTTTTTATTTGTAATTCTTCAAAGCGACGTGCGGGAGATGCAAAACCTCGGCAAGAGAGATGTGGAAAATAAAGCTTTATCATCGTATGTTCCACGTATCTTCAGACTTTCCTAAAAGCGGCCTCGTTACTGAGGAGATAACTATTAACGTTGTAAAGATAAAAAACATGCTTACACATCTTTCGACGAGATCAAATGTTTCGCAAACACTGTAGTTAATGAATATACACGAATGAATTGAACCAACGATGATATCCTTGCGAAATCGATATGCGAAGAACGGAATAAAATTCATTGCAATTAACTTTCCACGAGACATTCGATGAGGAAATAGATCGCGGTTTGAGACAGAGAAATCCGCTTAGTTTTGACAGAAGCACCGCGGTGGTGACAACTTATTTTTGCGACGCAAAGCCGCCCCTCCCCCTCATCGCCCCTCTACGATACAAAAGAACCGGGGGCGAAAATCTAGACGCCGCGTATACCTGCGCGTGTGCCGCGTACCCTCATTCGGCGCATCGTATAGACGCTTTACACGCGGCTTAACTGTCGATGGTTATAAGTCGCGGGTAAATATTGTGCCGGTAAACAGCGCGGGATCCGAAAGGGCCTTAGGGTTCGACAGCAGCTAGTCGAAAGGGGTTGCACCGGTGGTTTGCACGTGCCGCTATTTACGCAGAGAGATACGAAAAGAGAGAGGAGAGGAAGAGAGATCGCCTGGGCGTGTGTGTGTGTGTGTGTGTGTTTCCAAAGGGCTTATAGGTGCACTGGTATCAGTTACCTCGTTCAAGTGTCTGTCCGCGTTTCTATTTCGATCCGCCTCTTCCTAGCTTCTCTCGGGCTCTAGCCGCGGCTTACTCCACTCCGCGTAGCATTATTGCGCGAGTTAAGGACCTCCGTTTCGCATTTGCGTTTAGTAAGAGCGTGTACACGCCTTTGCAGTGGTGATGCACGATCTAACGGCTTCGAAGGGCGACAGTCGCGTTTAGCGGGCGGACGGAGCCCGTAATTAGGCTAAGGCTGAGGATAAGTCCGGGCTCAAGGAAGAATCTCGCGCGGAACGAGCAAGGGATTAATCGTCATAACGGCGTCCGCATTAACCCGTGAATGCGTTACCGGAGCCGCTCCCATGGCCGTCGCGCGATTTAACGCGACCCTGGCCTAAGAAGCAGACGCGCGGCGCGCGGGAAACATTCGTTCGAACAAAGTGCCGGTTAAGCAGCGCAAGCGGCCAACTCTGACGGCTGCTATCGTAGATGACGTATGGTCGAGATTTAGGATCGTGCACGCCGCGGTGCTAATAATCATCAACCGAGCGATCCGCCAGATGTTTGGTTTTTATTTATGAGGCCGCCGCGCGACACGTTTGGGAGACGAATCGTTGCCGGGCCGCCGCCGCCGTTGCTATGACGTGAAAAAAAAAAAAAAAAAAGAGAGCACGGCGTAATAGCGCGCGCGGTGCATCCACCTACGACGTACGATTTATAGGCGCTGCAGCGATGATCGTAACGGGCCTCGGCCATTACCGCACTACGCAGCGGCTTTTAATTACTGCCAGTTGATACATTACACGGCTCGTCGTCGCTGTGCGCGAGCGACTAGTTATTAGCCACTCGTCGGTCTCACACGTTATTGCGCTCGCCGGCGGTAATCGAGTAAATGCGAAGCCCGTGTGCCGCATTTAAAAGTGAAATATCTTCAATTGCGGCGCGACGCGCGGATGGAAATCGGTACGCGTCGAATCACTTTGCGCCGAGCGGGATTTTGACGCGAATATTTAAAAGCGCGAAAATAGATAAACGAGCAACGGCCCACATTTTATGAAAACGTCGTTCGCTTAGAGCAATATTTTTAAGCGCTTTGCCGTGGTTTATACGGCGTCACTGTGCGATCCGATCTATTTTGAAAGCGGGAATCGTCTCTTTTTCGCACTTTTAAATGCAGCCAACCTTTTTCCAATATCAATTGCATCCTTCTTCTCGCGAGCGTGCAACAAATCAATGCGAATCAACGTAGTGACGGGGAGCGGAGCGGCATTACATTCATAGAGACGGCGGTTCGCAAAAGCGAGAGACGTGGCCGAATAATTGGTCGGCTCGCGAGGGGCGCGCGATTGCATTCAACATCGAATTACGTAATAACCAGTGAGCTAACTAGGGGGTGGGCTAAGGGTAATTTGCTGGGCCAACCTACGTGCAACTAGGTGGAAGCCTTTTCGAGGAGGGGGGGTTGACAGGGGTCGGACGGGCCAGCACGCCCCTTCGGGCAGCCGGCGGAAGATTTAAAACTGGCGCGACTCGCTAATGACCATTAACTAGTTGTCCTCCGCTCCACCTATCCGACGGCACACGTTTGTCGTGCCGTTCTGGGTGCGTGCCGCGCTGTCATGCCCGCTCCCCGTCCGTCTCGGTCCCCGCGCCGCCGCCACATGCGAGTCGTGGTACCGCGCCGGCAGCTAACCCCCGCGAGATTTATGCACCGGATGTGACTCGGCTCCCATGGTTTATGGGTTTCGAGTGTGTTCGTCTGTGTGCGCGTGTGCACACAGAGCGAGCGAAAGGGAGAACACGGGAGATATGCGCGAGCGCTATCCGGTTTGTTTTCTTAATGCGCGGAACAAAGTCGGGTTCGATGTTATTTTTGTTTCGGACGATTCGCGCTCGCTTCCAAGTTAACGCATTAACACACAAAAGCTAAACTGCTGAAGAAAATTCCGTGTACATTATTATAATGGATATGAGATGCATAGCGAGTGTTCTATTCAAATCTGACTGAATGAATAATTTAGTTCGATTAAAACATTTTTGGCGAAACTGAGCAGATACGCGATAGAGCTCAGAATATAATCTAAATACCTGTCGAAAACATTTTCTCGCATTATTTATCGGAGAAATAATTCGCATAAATTTTTATTGAGAATAAAACGACCGAGTTATTATATCTGAAGCAACTACGTGTTGTTGTTTACATTCGGCTGCAGAGCTTTCAGAATTAAAGGAACACGCGGACTGTACGTTCTTTATTATTTCGGAAATACATTTTGAGCGAATGGATATTCGCGACATATAGATCGCATGAATGTCGACAATGAGACAGGCAGAGAGCCTAGTTAACTCCGAATGCGCGCGACGTCGACGGTACTTTCTCGACTTGGCATCGCGAGAGGGTAAACTGCATGGATATTTGCTCGATGCTGTGAGCCACGCATCAACGCTGTAGTCGGAGCGTTATATATCGGCGATGTTTGCCGCAGAATCGGAGATGCCGCGCGCATTGGAGAGAAGCACTCGTGTGTTTGTGTGCGTGTGTGTGTGTGTGTATGTGCACGCGTAATTCCGGCGTAAACCCGAAGCGTTGACGAGCCGAAGTTCTGGGGCGTGCCCATGGCTCCGAGGTGAAACTCCACGACTACAAGGACTGCGAGTATGAGAACGAGGACGATGACAATAACGCAGGCAGTCGGCGAGCCAGCCGGCTTAAGGCCGCTCGAGATCGCTCCCGGGAACGCGACGAGGTCGCCGTTCAACGACGACGAGGCTACCTCGTCGTAGCGTCGCGCGCGAGAGAGGAGAGGAGAGTACATAGAGCCGGTATACAGCTGAGGCACGAAAGTGGGTGAGAGGAAGAGGAGACAGGCGTGCCCCGCGTGCGACCATCGTAATATCACAGGCAATTTCCTGGAGGAATTTGATCGGTTTCTATATCGCCCGGAATATTTTTCCCCGTCATTTATTTTTCGAAACGTCTCGCGAAGCTGCTACGATCACATCTCTCTCTCTCTCTCTCGCGCTCTCTCTATCCACCTATGCAGCTCCGCCGCCGACACGCACATACGCGTTATATCGGCCGAGATTTTCCTCCGGCAATAAGGTAACCCGGTTTTACGTCGAGAGATCCTCCTCGCTATATCGCGTAATTACCGATAGACGCATCGCATTTCTCCGATATGCAATATCTACCATCGGCGGCGCACTAAAAACTTTCGTATTGCAACGCACACATCCGCATCCTACGCTTGCTGCCTCGGAAAAATCCGTATTCACCGTGCTACCTTTTACGCGAATAAACGCGTCGATATCGAGCGCATATTCTGAGAGAGTAACCTTTAACACTGCGGGAATATAATAGTTCATCGAAGTGCCATGCCGTATCGTGGAATGCTTCGACTTGAAAAAAAAAAAAAAAAACCCCTCACAGCCAACCCCGTTAGCCGTCGAGAAATCGCGCGCGAGCGCGAGTGTGCGCGCGTGTGTGTGCATCTGTGTGTTCGCCAGTTAAGAATTCTGCATTCTTCCGACGGAGGAAGCGCGTTTGATACGGCGTTCCTACCGCACCGGAACGTCGTTTTCTTTCTTCTCGAGTGCGCCGGGGTGCGCGCGCGTATTCCCCGGCGTCTTTGACTCCGGGGAATGTAAGGAAATGTTTCGAGACGTATGCCATTGAGGCACGTTGCATCGATCGAGAAACCATAAACACGCATCGCGCCGGGTCGGATGTTTTCTCGGGTGTTTGGTGAACAATCGGCACACATACGATGGCCTGTATGCGACTTCGCCTCTAGGATACGCCGTAAGCGTAGATATCCACCGACTGTTTTAAGAAATACGCGAGAATACGCATGAGGACTTTACATCTCGTAGTTTTGAGGGGAGGGGAAGGGGACAAGAGCGACCCGCCTCTCGTTTCTCACGTGTATTTTTGTTTAGTCTACCGCAGTCACGTATACTCCTCACGGTAGGGTTGCTCGCGCATACGCGTGTCGTAGGAGAGAAGACCTGTCACTTCATTCCTTTCTTTTTTAACATTTTATCCTTTTTATGCTGCGAGATACGCTGACAAGTCTGCATTTCCATCTTTCTCTGTTTCTATTTTTATCCCTTGACTTTCCAGTGAATTATGTTATCATAATCATTTTCGACAGCTTACAACAAATTATTATTATTACTGTAAATAAATTATTACATATGCTAATTGCTGTGTTGATAAACTGTTGCAGAATTGATCTTTTTTTATATTATTACGAAATACTGAATATTACTGAAAATAGTTTTAGTATTACTTTTCTATTTACGATATACGTACATGAAGACTGCTTTACTTTTATGTATTATAGAGATGCAAAACAGGAAGTATATAAATTTTGTTCGAATAAGGATCTTGCAACGTAGGGAAACTCGACGAGCACTGACCTACATTTAATAATAATTTCCTATTACCGGAGTTCTGCTCGAAATTGTGAGAACTTTAGATTGTTACCTCTACTAAACACTTAAATAGTTTATTACAGCGTAAGATAATGTAATTATATCTTTAGCTTATCGGATATCTGTGCAGCAATTAAAAAACGATCCGATCTACTCTAATTTCGTATTCACAAAATAACAATGTCTGATATTTTCGTAATTTAATCAAAATGTAACAATATAAAAAATACAGAAAAGAAAATTTATTTGCCGAGGAAAGAATGAACTGAAACCCAATCATGCTAATTCATTAATTACAGACTTGATCTACTCGGTAATACGAAACGCAATCAGCAATCCCAGAATTTGGCTCTAGGGAGCCAATGTGCAATTTGTAATGTTATGCTGGTATAATGCAAAGTCAAACAAGTAGACAGCATGACCGCCATTCTCATTGTTGCTAGTATAACAGCAGACTGTTTCTAATTACTGTTCACTTCGCGTAATGCATGAGTAGAACGGGTTTTACTGCCTAAGGAACGACTGTAAATTAGTATCTCAAATGTAGAGATATCAGATACCTAATTGAGCTAACAAATTGCCGAAAACAATTCGTTACTCTGCTATTTCTATTCTTTAATATGACACATTTAATGTACGGCACAAAAATAATGTTTCAAAAAAGTACAATCTTACATTAAACATTGAAAAACATTATTCGTAACAAATACTTATTAAACTTCTAAGATTTCAATGAGTTATTATAATAAAATTTCTTTTTAGTTTGGTTCTTTATATACGTAAATAATTAATAAATACATTTTCTCTGATATTTAATAAAATTGGATTTGTATCACGTGCTTTTAATTTCTCGAAGACGGAGCAGCGATAAATGTGAGAATGCTACAATAATTAAGTATTATAAGATTTCACTATTTGACTTTGCTGTTTGAGAGCTATTGACTTTCGATAAGTAAGTGGCCTAGTTGTCAACAAAATACCATTCCCCTGGCGAAGACGGCTTCCTAAGTTCGCCGGGTTCTAAGCTCCTCCGCTCGCCATTCCACGATTCAACCTCACGTATAGTGCGGATATCAGTGTTTGCGGCGGCACTAACTAGGAGAGCATATTTACCATGCGGATCTGTGTTATATTCAGTCCGGCGTGGGTGCACGAGGAGAGGCACTCGCCCGACTGCCGCTCCTCTTCATCTCAGGGAGAAGTGTGTCACGTTTATACCAAACTGTTTGAATAGCCGTGCCGAGGGTGTATCGTGTAACGTCTGATCCTTGTTACAACTATACGCGTACGTCCGTGGCCCGCGTTTCCCTCCGTGCTTCGTGGTGCGTACCTATACAACACGCGGACCGGAGTATCTATGAGGATTTCGCGCCGCGAAAGTATCCGGTTATCGTGTTCACGGGATTCAGCACGGGATATCGAGCGCGGCGCGGCGAGAGGAATTCTTCGAGTTCTTCGCGTGATTCGCGAATACCGCCGGCATATACTCAAACACCTCAATTCGCAGCGGTAATATTTTGACGAGACGGAATTTCGACTCACGCGCATCGCCGGCGACTATGATAGCTATGCCGAAATCGTGGAAATGTCGCAATTATTCGCGCTGTCCATTAAATTCGCTCTGACAAAACTGAAAATGATTCAGCAGTTTTACATTTTTGTCGTGTAATATTTCCCGCTAATTTGCCGATTAATTATTTTAGATCTACAATAATCGCGATTGATCGAGCCTGCGGATAAAGCTGTTGTATTAATCAGGGATGGCAAACATAGGGGGGACTATGGACGACAAATCAGGCTTGCTAAATACGTTTCATCATCCCCTAAATTAAGAGAGGACGCGCGTTATTACAGGATCTATTAATATCTGCCATCTGAACTTTTTGAGCGCTATGAGTTTGCGATAACACTCGTTCCTCGAAAGAGAGCAATTAAACAAATAAGATTTTCCTTAAGCGTAGCATCTGTCCGGACAAGATGAACGATCTTCGAAACACGTAGCCTGCAAATTTCGGAGCCTGCGATTCCAACTGCCGCGCGCGGTTATATTCATTTTTGCTCGCGAGCAATTAGTTAGTTTCATGGAGATGGCAAAAGGTTGCTGTTCCTAAGGGTCGGTTAGCGTATACATACATTTACGCACGCGTATATGTATACAGTAGGGGCGAATGCGTTTCTACTATGTTGTTCCTGTTTCCTGCAGCATGCAGAGATGCCGGTTTTACGAAGTCGGCGTTAATTGCCTCCGGAGATACCCTCGGTCGTACCGTAATTCACGCATAAATACATGAAATTACTTTCCCTTATTTAGGGGCTCGTTAGGCAGATCTACTGTTATTGCCGACAAAGCGAAATAAACCGGCGCGCCAACATCCTCAACGCGGCTACGTACACGAGAGCGTTATAATTTAGATATACCTCGCACCTACGGCGTCGTGCGTGGTGATTGTGGTTCGATAATAAGACAAAAAGAACACGACAAAAACAAGCAATTAAACTTATCGCAATAAATAACATCGCAAAAGAATACAGAGCAAAATTATTAGAGAATTTAGTTACATACTAGTATATGTAGCAAATATTTATTCAATTGCATCTGCTAAATAAAAAAAATATTAGACGTCTTTGGATTAATTTATATCTCGAAAATTGTTTCCCATTTGTTTTATGATTGATTATGCAGAAATTTGTTATTACTGCAAAAATGTTTGTATGGTTTGGAACAGCTAAATTTTGTCAGAAAATTTCTATTAAAAGATAATTTTAAACTTGATATCTCATGACGAGCCCATGTTATTCTATTAAGTAGGCAGTTGTATATTTTTCCGTGCGACAACAGTATCATGAGAGTGACGCGGAACACTTGGATACACAACGCATAATCGTAACAGCGGAAACGCGTCGTGTCATGTCAAATGTCACGCGTCCGGTGATTAGTCACTTTGTTTTCTAATTTTGCGAAACCGGATCTTCATATGTGTTGTTTTACCAAGATATTTTAATCGAGTTATTTATAATTTGAGTTTAATACCCTCAACATCAACAGAGCAACTGAAGGCACAGCTGATACAAGTTAATCACCTCTGTGAAGTTGGCATCTCATTTTCGAAAAAAGCTTTTTATTAAAGTTCCGAATGCAAAGAGTTTTAAAGTTCTTCGTTAAATTTAGAAATATAATTCCGATGAATTAAATAAAAAAATCCATTCTTGAAATTATGAGGTGTTAACTTCACAAGACGTAATCAAGCAAAGCTGCATTCAGAACTTTAATAAAAAATTAATTTTTTCGAAAATAGGGTGCCAACTTCACAGTGGTAAGTTAATCAAAGAATACGTTTGCTAGTTTTCGATCATAGATTCAATTTTACACTGTAGATATACATATCTGACTCAAGTTGCTATTCACGGAAACTAAATATTAACAAAGTTGCTCCACTATAATTGAAGAAGTTTCTTTTTTGTAATTTATAGAATGCGAATATCTTTTAGTCAAATTCTAATTCCCAGACTGGAAATACATTCGTTGAAATCTCAAATCTAATCAGAGCAGAATCAGTATGGGGAAAAAAAGATATGATATTAACAAGTTGTAACCCTCGCTTCGAGCGACCGTCGTAATAAATTTCGATAGTAATTACGCACGTTGTAGCTATAACTGTAGGAACCGGCGATGAAGTACAAACTAGATAAACAGATAAACGAGGTTGCCGAGGGTGTTCATAACAAGGGTCGAACTTCGAAAAGCGGATTTGTCGGAGTAGTAATTCGACCCCTGTCCTACCTCTGTGGACACGTTCCACTAATTAATAACGATAAGTACGAATGCGTCTACACCGCAAGGGATAAAACGGCGGTTCACCAGATTCCCGCGAGACAAACACGCCGACCTAGAGTTGAGCCGATAACGTGGAAATATGTGTGTGAATTTCGCTCTCTCTCTCTCTCTCTCTGTCCGCCTGCTTTTTTTGCAAAATGCATTTCAGTTATGCAACTTTTCGGTATACGGTGTAACTCGTTGACGAAAGCAACAACGCGAAATCTCATAAATTCGCTACCATGCAATCGTAAAAATTCGCTCGTAAAGTTTCTTGTCAGCTTTGTTGCTAGAAATAAATATGGGTGGAGTCGTGGAAGTGACAACTTCATGATATTGGCAATTCAGAGGCAGTAGAGACTAGGGTGCTCAATAAAATCGCAAATTTATTTGCTGAAAATAGAAAAATAAATTGAGCAAAATTTTCTAAAAATCGTAATTATACGATATACGAAACGCATCGTTAAAAAGTATCCATAAATAATTTCTTTATTCCAAGAATGCGTATTTCACGAAAAATAGTAATAAAAAGCATCATCAAACAAATTTTATGTAAGTTGGAAAAAAAATATAAGATACGTGAAATTTTATATAATTGAAATCTATTTGTAATTGATTTTTATTATATCTTTTGCATCTAAAATCATCAATTTATTATTTTAATTAAGTAAAAAATGTAAAATCTAAATTTCAAATTGCGTACTTTCATAATTAGAGCAACGTTATGCAAATTTGAATGATCGCTTTATTACATTTTCAGCAAGAGAAGCCGTTACGGAACCTATTTTGGGACATCGACGGAACAGCGACGGAAATTGTTGTAAGTGAAATAGAATAATTTAAACTGACTTATGGATTTTATGACCAAAAAGTGTAACAAGCGAAACTAAAAGAATGTACGCACTTTTCATAGTTATCAAATAGTTAAACCGCTTTTAACGATCTGTATGTAAAAAAAAATTGCTGGCCTAGTTCTGTTGCAAAGCACGGTACATCGTTATCACTACTGGTTTCAAAAATAGAGCGAGAGAGAGAAGAGAGAGAGAGAGAGAGAGAGAGAGAGAGAGAGAGAGAGAGAGAGCGCTTTTAATCCTTTTAAAAATTCATAAAATCTAACGATTATACCGACAACAAACACAATGGAAATACATGTTTTTGAAACGCGTTATAAGTAAAATAGAATGATTTAAAGTGACTTACGAGATACGGAAATTGAAGGGCAGCACTATTACCGCCGCGAAACATGAAAAATCAATTTCGAATGTATTCCCGTGCGCCAATACGGGACAAAGCTATGAGCAATCATAAGTTCTAATTACTTTCAAAATGGAACGAGAAAATTCGCGGCAAAGTGGATTATCCCCGCAGTTAGATTAATATGGCATTTTAAGACAACGATCGCGTAGCCCTAAGGCAGAATGAGCGACGCTCGAGGCCGCCCCGAATGCGAGGCAATACAACCTGTGAATAGCGATTCACGGGATGTATGGGTCGGGAGTTATAACTAGCTGGGAACAATCCCAGCGACTTTTGATGGTGTTGGATATTAAATTTCGCCTGTGTCTCCTGGTTTTATTGGATTACGGATAACCAGCCGGGATATGGCGCTGCGTTGGAGAGCTCGCCACCCTTGTTCCTCTCTAAGTACCCTGCAAACCACGTCTGCATTGGCACGAAACGCTCGCTTCGTCGAGTGTTGCTGAGATAGGAGGGGAGAGGAAGAGAGAGAGTGAGAGAGAGAAAGGGAGAGGGAAAGAGGGGCTGAAACTGTTTGTATGAAAATTAAATTCATAACGATAAAATCCTTTACGACCGGAACGCGAGTGCGCGCATACGCGGTGGTGTATGTACACGCGCGACCCGAAGCGCGTCCGCGTACGAAATTTGGTTCAATGCAATCAGCCGGACTCGCGGAATTGAAAGGCGGTGTTGGCTTGTGTAGCGCTGCGCGGGCAAGTCGAGTGCTGTCTGAGTAGTCGCTATATCGGATCTCGCGCATCTATATTTCGTCGCAGAATTCGCAATAACGTTTACGAGTGTAGTAAAAAAGGATCTCTGGTATATGCAAACAATGCATACTGTTTCGATGTCGCGCGCGCGCGCGTGTGTGTGTGTCTCTCTTTTTTTTTTTTTTTTTTTTTTTTTATTGGAACATGTAAGATATGAAAAATGCGTTTCGCGTCGCGTTCAATAAACATCGAATGCTACCGTCGAAATTGATCAATCGATAAACGAATTCGGGTTATCAATGTCTAAGGATGATATATGCGATGAGTGATACAACAGTTTCTAGCACATCTCTGAGACGTTTACTTCGAAATAACGTCAATCCAATCACTGAAACATTATAAATTTTAATGAGATGCGAATACGCGCGCGCTGTATTCACTTCAGCGGGATTTTTAAGCTTCTGCCGCTTTCGAAATAAACGACTCATATGATTGAAGATACGCGGTGGAAGTCAGTCATAATCCATTTCATGTCGATCTTGGCCGTCATCCTGGTCAATTTCATTAAAAAGCTCTCGGCCTGATTTCACCGCTGACGCGAGTAAAAGACGGGCGGGGCGAGAAGGGGGGAGGGGGAGAGGGGGATGGAGAAGCGACGAGCGTATATCGTGTCACGGCGAAATGAAAATTATGATAGAAACCGGCGCGCTTTGATCAGAGCGCGGGCGTCGGGAGATTATCAAGCCGCGCATCTCCCTCGAAACGATAACATCGCGGAAGTTTGTCGGCGGCGGCTAGTCGCAGCGCCGCTCTGTTCCGGGGAGCCCGGATTCATCTCCCGGTTGATTTTTTGTTGAATCGCGTAAATCAGCGACTCGGTGAATTGCCGCGGCGCAGACGGGGGAAGTCGGGATTCGGATGATGAAGTAACGAGTAAATAGAGGCGAGCTCGTTTATTGACGAGGGAGTTTACTGTGCGCTTGTAGTACATACAGACACAGAGACGACGCGAGAGCGCCGGCGAGAGAAAGAGAGCGAGAGAGGCGCGGGCTGTACGCAGCGACGTACGATCGAATGATCGAGTGGCCGGACGGTTGCGTGGACGGGTCAGGTAGCATCGAGTGCAAAGCAAACCTTCCTTATTCAAATGACCGCGGCGCCAGTGGAAAACTGCGGTTTCGGTATCGATCCATCGATTCCGCCCGCTCTAATCATTATCGGATTACATTTCTCGTATTGCGGCGAAACGCAGCGGCGCGACGCACACGCGACATTCAGCACACGCGGTGTAAATGCGAATTCCTCACAGTCATAACGCGCCCGGAGTTTTTGATCAATGCAAATGATGGTTAGTTAACGTGAAACGCGCCCGCCGGAGTAATGTGCATGAAAAGCGCACGAAAAGGCTCTCCCTTCGATTCCGAATGGAGCGGCCCCGCCAGACTTCGACGCGCGTATCGCGGAAGCGAATGATGTATGTATGTTGCCGCTTTTATGAGCGTAACGCATCCGCGCATTCGTATCACCTCGCGCCATTCCGCGATGCGCTTTCGGGATGATATTACGGCTGGCTGATCAAAAGCAAGATCAGCCATTCAACGGCGAGAGCTCACCTTGCAAAAATGACCCGGGCACAAATGGAAGAGTCGTCCAATTTTCGAAATAACCGCGATTGCAAAAAAAAAAAAATCAAAATTACAAGACACGAAAAAATGAATACCGCAAACTTTTTGAATTTTTCCTACGTATTCCAAAATAAATGTGGATTTAAAAAAAAACAATTGTAGTTGTTTACGCTCGGTTTACACAGTTCATAAATACCTCGCACGATAAAGAGACTATCTCTGAACGCCGCAAAACACGTTGATAGCGGCGAACAATTGATCAACGGGATAAAACGCGGCGAAAGTAGAATAGAGGAGGTACGGCCCGAAAGTATACACGGCGATCATTTTGACCCGGCGTGTCGACAACGCGGGAAGTGCATAGCTCGCGGCGACGTACATGACCCGCGCTGCAAAAACTATCCGTTTTACGATACTGCCCCGCAGGCGCCGTTCTCTCTCGATTCACGCGCGATCCGATACCGAAAACGCGGCGCCGCTTGAATCGAGCACCGGTACGCTTCTCGCGACCGTCCCCATTGTGTCTCGCAGTACACGGAACGCGAAGGGATGGAAGGAAGAGAGCTGGAAGGGTTGTGAAATATATGCATGCTAGAACCGGGAGAAAGAGAGAAAGAGAGACGGGGAAAGAGAAAGGGAAAGAGAGAGAGAGAAAGAGGAAGCCGCTCGGTAATATCAGATTTATTTTATGAGAGCGAGCGAGGCAAAGCGGTGTACCCGGAGCAATCCTCCGCCGCACCAATGATTCACCGTAACTTTCACCCTCGCAGCCCCCGATGCCATTGTACGCCTCCGCGCGGAACTTTTATTCGCGTCGCTAGCTCCGCCTCACTCGCGCGCGATCGCTTCTCCTTTCCCTCGGCGTTTGCTCGTCGGGAAAAGATGCGAGCTTTGAGAGCCGTGAGGCTTTCGGCACGTCGAAGGAAGCGATGTTTTCGCTTAACCCATTAAACCCTCGTAATTCCCTGAAATATTTCTCGCGCATCAAAATAGCACGAGAGAAGTGCGGATACTGGATAAAGAGAGTACGCGTCGAATTTTAGTATGAATAAGAAGAAATCTGCTAGATTGAGTTGTATGAGAACAAATCATAATTGTGCTAATTCGTATAGCTGCGATTGTTAGCTTGAATGAGAGGTCATATTTTACAACAATATTGTGTAAGCATTATTACTTTTTGTTGAGAAAAAATATGTTTGCAGCCGTAAATAAAAAATATGCAAGCTTGAAAAATGCATATTTACGTGGTATAATCAGATAGTTGATGCGGGTCAACTCTTCAACGGAATACAAATTGCATAATTTGTATAAAGAGGGAAGATTGGCCTTGTCCTACTTTGGACACACATAGAGTCGCTAGGAGCTGCGAAGATAATATTTTTATCTTGTGCCATTACCTGCGTCACATTTTATATTTATTTCGCAAGTAGCTAGAAATGAATCGAAGGACGAACGGACGGAGAGATAAGAAAACTAACTTCCTTCGCGAAGCGCAAGGAAGATCGAATGCAAAAAAGGCAAGATTAGACGCGAATTGTGCTGAGTTGTAATAATTAATCATTCTTCTAGAAAAGCATCTAGTTCACATTTTGTATTAGCAGAGCTGACAGTCTTCTATTATCGTTCTATATGCGGAGTTTATCAGCGGAGAATTATCGAACACGCGACGACGTCAACAAAGTGGCTGCAGCAAACGTTCGTTGATGTATTTTGCGTTTTTTTTATGTACATAGATTTAAAAATACCGTTAAAAAGCATTATCAGCTTGCTTTTTATCGTGTTTAAAAACGTGCCGGTCTGGACGTAGTGTGAAATCGGTTATGACCTGCTTACGAACTGAAATAAATTTGACACATCTTGCTTATCAATCGTTTTCGCAATAAATTATGAATCCACGGATAATGTTTGAACCGCAACTAAAATATTCAAAGTGTGCAGCCTCTGTAAAGCTGTGGAAAAAATATTTGTCAGTATCAAGGCTATTTAATATATTGCCGTAAAGACGAGACGCTAAGATGAAGTTGGATGCTCGCACGATGCTTGAAACTTGTACAGCGCATAAGTGCATCGTGGGTCAATCCGATTACCGATTAGTTCGTCACGTGGAGGGATAGTCAAGAGTACCGAATAGTTAGGTCCATTATGCAGGTGAACCCCGGCGGCCGTGTGAACCGACTCCCGCATAGAAGTACGTCAGCGCTAGGTCAGGATGTAATAGACGGGCAGTATGCAAATTGGTCGACCCAGGGCACGGGGGAGGGTTAATACTTAGCGCCGCGACGGGACGGGAATGACGGGTAGTAAAACGATCGCGTTTAACTCCGACGTCGGGCCGACCTGACAATGAGAGCCCCCGACGCTGCGAAACCGCCCGATATTAAATTCAACGCGTGTATATTACACGGTGTAAAACCGCAAAGCAACGCGACTAGCGCTACCTTAGCGCGTCAGCTTGCCGAGGGCAGAAGATCGCCGTGTCGTTGGCAACGTCATAATTGCGTTGCAGCGCACGAAATGGATGTCAATCCGACACATGAAGTCGATTCTAATAATATTGGTTTTAGAGATTACAATATGTTGAAAGTACGAGAATTCAGCGTGTCATTTATGTCACATTAGACGAGAGACATCGCGTAATCTATGAACTGTGGCAATATATTTTTGTTGAAAGTATTTTTGCCTAAACAGACAGATGTCTGATCTGTTAAATTTGTTATACACACGAGCTTTTGCAAAATTCCGACGGATGGTAGTTTATTAGACACGAGATGTATTCAAACATGCTTATTTTGATATTAAATTATTAATATAATTGAGGAATTTCCACTCTTTGAGTATTTTTAATATCATCAGTGATTATCGCGCGCGTGTTAATGCATTGATCGTGAACTCTTTCTTTAGGCCAGTTGTTCCGCTAATGATAAATTTTATTATCTGTTTCAGGCACGTTAGCCGATCCATCGGACGCATTTCGGTGAGTGATAAACGCGCTAATCGGGGGGCGTAATCTTTTATCCGCGATCACGTCGCTAAACCGTTTTACGAACAGGCAAGCGCGCGCTCCGCTGTTGTTTTCCGTCGACCGATGCGGGACGGAAGGAAAGAATTGCGTAGATAAATTCGGCGGGCTCGTCGAGCCGAGTTAGCGACCAAACGACCATGTAGTACTTCGATATCCTTGGGAACTCGTTACGCGAAACCGGGATAAAGAACTCCCGGCTCGTAAATTACACTTCAGGAACCATTTCTTCGCGATCCTCAGCCGTTCTTCTTTCGGCGGATCGATAAAGTGAAGAAGCAGAAAGGGCGGGTAGGCAGAAATAGCCTTGGTGTCTTATTGTTCTTAATTAGGAGAGGAGCTTCTTTTAATCGAAATCTCGTTGATAACGTCCGGCGGGAGTGCGTCCACGCCGCGCGGCAATTTATATAAGCGCGCATCGTTACGGATCCATCGATAACGAGAATTCGGATTTATGAAACAACGAAAAAACAACGTCATCAATCACCGGCGTCCTTCTTCCGCCTGCTGCTACGTTGCGCCGCCGTACTACGCGAAACAGCCAATGAAAAATGACCTACCGGCAATTATGATGGCCGGCGAGCGGAACAAAGAACGATAGAGAGAAAGGATTGATTGAACGAGGCGAGAGGGATATCGCGAATCGCGAGGTCAGGGCTCAAGGGGTTGCGGAGCGAGCTAATCTGCGCGTTTTTATTTTTAATGCTCAATTTTTTAATGCGCCCACCGCGGTGTGTTTGGCTCATAAAAAGAGAGTAAAGATCGATTCATCATTTTTTCAATTTTCAAAATTATTCATCTCACCAAACGCAATAATTTATGCACACACATATTAGCTCTATTTAAAAACACTTAATTACGTTTCAAGTGATAAAAAAATATATTGTGCGTCAATCAGATTTCCGTAACAATTATCTTGGTAAAATAAACTATTAAAAAATTTTCAATATTTTACTCGCTTTTTTCATTATTAAATTTCATACATATATGATACATATAACGATCCGTGAAACAGTCGGTGCATTTTTGACTCTCTTTTGACTCGCTATTCGGCATTCTGTCGTTGCCATGATTGAAGAGCGATTCCTCCACGGTAAACATCGAGGAAAATGGAGGTATTCAATTTTCGCAAAGTACCCTCGCTGCGTTGCCGAGCCTCTCAGAACGGCAATGGCGGATCATTCGACGCGTCTGCGAAAGGCCGAGTGAGAAAATCGAGCGTTGAGAGGGAGAGTGCCAACAATGATGTTACAAGCGAATGACGGCGCGCGGATCAGATCGGTCTCTCGCGGAAACGCATGAAACGTTTATCGTTTGATGGGCCGGTCGATGAAATAAAATTTCGAGGATGCGCAAGGAGACAAGAGAGCGGAACGCGTGGACGATGAAAGTGGACGGCTTTGTTCGGTCAGCGTAACAAAAACATCTACCTCGCCGATCGTTCACCTCGTCGGCGCACCGACGTTTCCATCGATGAAAAATTCCACCGTAATATAGCTCCAGGAAACAGTCCACGGGATTGGCTAGTCAGATTTTAGCGATTAATTCGGTAGATCTCTACGCACGCGACTCATTCATCTGGCCGCCGCGTATAAGCGTACGAAAAAATCTCCCTTTTTAGATGATTTTTTAGACGTATAATTTATGAAAAATATCGAGAATAACATGAATTTCGGCACTGGCAGTATTGACACGTATTTCGAAATTTGTTCGTATCTGATATATCATATCGTGTTCGTAAATATGTTATCATTTCGTAGTTCCGCAATCTCTCTCTCCCTCCCTCCCTCCCTCTCTCTCTCTCTCTCTCTCTCTCTCTCTATCTCTCTCTCGTAATACCGGAAATTCCATGATATATTTCGTGGCTAGCTGTGAAACTTGTCGTCACTGTGAACAAAATTGTCGCGTCTCGAATTCCTCAGTCAAAATTGGAACCTGGTTGCGTAACACGGACACTGCTCAAGTATTCAGCAAATTTGACACAGAATCCACACTGACTTTGTGCATGTATACATCTCATTCTTTCGTCTGTTTTCTTCGTCGGAATTATTTCTTTCGGTACACAAAGGAACGTCGCTAACTTTTATGAACGATCGATAGGATTGCGCCGCGGGGATTCGTCCGGCCGTCCTTATTCGGTTCGTAAAGTTGATTCTTGAATTTGAATTGCGTGGTCGCTTCGCAAGCGCGACCCTGCACACATGACGGGGCTCGCGAGTTTACGAGCTTTCCACTACACTATCGTGAGTGCAATGGTGAGCAACGCCGACCTACGTCGGAAGTAAAAGCGATCGTAAAAAACATCGCATTTTAAGATAATCGCATGATGGTTCTGAGAAGTAATAAAGAACTCGCAAGAACCTCTTACATTATTCCGATCGTCATCTTAATGCGCGATGTTTTACGATATGTTAGATCGAGATTGCCAGATGTCTGACAGTGAGATGTTTCAATCTTGATTCTTGATTGCAAGCGATTAATACAAAGAGATGTTAAAATTTACACAATTTATTAAATTTTTTTATTACTTGGCAGTTTCAAAATCTAATGTGTTCATTAAATATGATGTAATCGATTCTGAGTTTAAATCCTGCAATTAAAAACTCTTGTATATAACTCACTGTAAAATTTATTACAGCACTTGATTTTCAAAAATTACTCTCGCGAATAATTAAAGTTACTCTGGCAATATAAGCACTGTATTTTAGTTGCTACAAATATAATCTTTTTTTATCGACTCTGAATATAAAAGTCCTGCTAACACGTCGTAAAAAGTTAATGAAGTGGCAGCATGCGAAAATATACTTCGTCGAGTCATGATAACTACAACCGGGAAATGCCTGCGTCGAGTTTACAGTTATGGAAATTTCATATGCCATCCGGTAAGAAGTAGAAGGGGAGAAAGAACAATGTTGCACGGTGATCTGCACCTCAAAGTATCGAGAATGCATTAACTTTTACGGTTGCCAACATTATTACCGCCTAAAATAACTTTATACACGTCGATCGTAAAGAAAGTGTCGAATAAAAAAACACTAATAAACTCTGCCAATGAGAAAGTTGTTAGGTTACCAAGCTTTATGATGCGGAAATATCTCATTTTCATCATATCGCCACCTACTATAAACAAAGTTTCCAGCTTTGGTAGTCTTATTTCATCTTTGCAAAATGAGAAATATGAAACTCCGAAAGGAGATAATCCAATACAAACCACTATTACTGCATAGTTCATTTTGCAAAACTTCAAAAAAAAAAAAAAAAAGAATTTCAATACATCAAAATATCCTGCAAAATTAACTCGAAGCTTCGGATGACCTATATTCCCATTTTATGATATCAATTGAGGACGGAAATGAAAGTGGCTGACGGTGGCACTATTGAAAAAAAATTTTTTTTTATGTTATCGACCACGTTGCGCTTGCGAGTTTCTACCAAATAAATTCTTCCAATATCCATATTTTTATTCGTTTTTTTTTTTTTTAATTTTTAATCTCCACTTTTCGTATTTTATTAAGCGCGCGACACGCTTGTTAATCAGCCTGCTGCGCATATGTACATATTTATGAAAAAGTGCTGCTTTTGCGACGCTAAAATCCTCCTTTTATGCCGCGCGACAAATATACCCGAGTACATATGTGACCATGAACTTCTCGCCTACAGAGACCGCCGTTATGTAGCGCGCACCGTGCTCGCGGACAGGAATTTCAAAATTGGTATTACAGCAGCGGTGCGCTGAAGTCAGAACGATGGAAAATTCTCCCCCGACGAATTATAGCAGGGAAAGTATAACGTTGTTCTCAAGCGCTCCCAACGGATCACGAATGAATGTTATATGGGCTTGTGCTCCCTCGCTCTTTCACGCCCGCCCGACCTAGTCGTGTTCTCCTCTTCCTCATCGCCGCTGTCACCATATTGAAGCTTCCCACCGCTCGCAGCTCGCGGAGAGAAAAAAAGCCGGACGAAGCCGTCGTATAATCGAGCCTACCGATTTTTATCTGGATGCCGCGGTGTCAATCCCGGGGCTAGGAAGCTCTCTCCGAGTAATAGAGACGATTAAAAAATCTGCATACATCGCTCCCGGGATAGCTATGCGTAGCGCCTACAAAAGGGGGAGACAAGAAATGAACAATCACGGACCGCCGCTCGATCGTCGGAGATCGTTACACGGTTCGCGCTCCGACCGAATCAGCTTACGTGTAACGATGTCGGGGGCCGGTTGACATAATGAACAATTAATATGCAAACAGCGAATACTTAATGCTAAGTTGCGCGCCAGATTCTGATAGGCTATTCGCGAAATCCATCGGTTTTTGCGAAGGAGGGAGTCTTCTCTTTCTCTATTTTCATTTCTAATGTTTTACGCGATATATGGAAAAATTCAATATTACAATGCGAGATATTTAGAAAAAAAAAAAAAACTGCAAATGGCAAGATTATATTAAAACAAAATACGCTTGAAATACACAAAGTCTGTATCTTAAAACTTAAGTGCTCAACAAATCAATGATAGCAGTGTTAATATTCTTAAAGAAATTCAGACTGCATTAATGTTATTTATATTTTTAGCTAAATATGATTTACTCCCGATGAGTTCACGAAAGTTCGTTACAAGGCCAATGAAAGCGAAATACCAGCAGAGTTAGACGCAACTTTCTTCGGCACAATAAATATAATTATGCTGCTTTTAGAAAAAAAGAGAGGCGCGATTCACAGTATCGAAAGCCGTGAAAAGGGTGAGCAAACCTAATTGGATTTTCCAGATAACTTTCTTTTCTTTCTGCTAAAAAGAGTTCTTTGTTCGACAGTTCGTCAGCATCAAATGCCCTGTCACCATCAAAATCGAGTTACCTTTGAGATGTCTCTATAATAAAGGATAGATATCACGTATAAAAGCTTTTCCTATTTTCTTTTCCTATTTTCCAATGCTATTTTTTTCAATACACCATTTAATTATATTACATTTATTAAATTAGTGATAAATATATAATTGTATAATGTATTGAAAAATGGGATTTTAACAACTTGTTAAAAATAATGAAGGTACACACGAACTATTTTGCGCGTAAAAATCCTGTTTGATAAATGAACGAAATATCATTGCCAGAGTGCAATATTTACGCATCGGGCGACATAAATGTTACCATCGTGCAGGTTATTGTTATTGCATATTAAGTAGCAATATTACTAATACATATATGTTACAATATTATTCCATTTCACCAATTATCTCTGCAATTAGCATGGAAATAGCTAATAATACACAGGATAATCTACTAATTCGCGAGCGCATAAATAAAGGATAATGTTTAAATGAGATAAATGGAGATAATGCGAAATTTTTGAAATAAATCACGCACTATTTATTTTAACTTATATTGATGCTCGCGAAAAATATTTATCGCGTGAATTATCCGAGAGTCCAGCATTTTTTAAATTAATAAAGAAGCTTGGTGACCCAATTTCCGCAAGACATCTGTTTCACTGCAGTCAATACTCTTCATTAAAAGTTGTCTTGTGGCGGCTCATTGCCCGAGGGATTAGCCTAGTATTATTGTATTCATGAAGACCCCCTTCAACGATGTTGCAACCAACGGCGTAGTATCGGATCCCTATTCTCTCCGTCGTAGCAAAAATGTAATTAGTTCCTCGATGAAGACAGCGCTGATTAAATATGCAAGGGTCTCGCGATGAATCGAGCGTGAAATTGGCTCGATTGTTTTGGAATAACTTTAAGCAAACACGAAAGGATAATCTATGGCGTACGGAGCGTGCGGAGTTAATAAGAAAAGTCAGAAATTAAGCGACATATTTTACTTTAGCGACAGAATTAAAATTATACAAAAGGATGGGAACTCAAATTATCACAATAGATGCAAATCGCTGAACTCGGAACGAAAGATAATCGAGTTCTACTTTTTTTTTATGCGAGAAATCTATGCATCCAATTTGCGTGGGAAAAATGTACGTTTTGACGTTTCTTTTATAATCTATGTTGTCCCGAAATCGATGCATCTAACTGAAGGGGAAGGGCCGAAAACGAATTTCCTCGTCTATACACATCGCGACTATATCGCTCCGCGCGTAATTTAGGAAAATTGGAAACAACCCTTCATGTCGTTGGCAGTGGTGTTAGGGGGTTTCGTGAAGGCGGGTGTGTGCTCTCGAGGCACTTCGTATGGAAGGTTTTAATAGCCAATCTGTGGGACGCTGAAGCGATCTCTTATAACGCGACACATTCAAGGGTAGGAACGTACGATATGTACATTTTAATCCAAGAATACCGGGAGCCTCACATCTCTCCGTAACGTCATAAGAGTGGGTTATTTCGATTCAATGCCTTCGGAAATGAAAGTTTGTCTCTGAATAGACTTTTAGAATTGGAAAAGCTTAGAAAATATTGCCAACTGTAGTGCTCGTGTGTGTGTGTATTCAAGTCACGTATGCTGTGTGTACCGTGCTTGTTATGTATTACAATAATTCTTTTATTATCTTACGCGGCACACGGAAGTGCGCGAAAGAATTTTAAGTGGGGAATTTAAGTTAGAAATTGTGAAAAGAAAAGAAAAGAAAAGAAAAGAAACGAATTAATTTCCGCATAAAGTATCTCTGATTAACAGATTTAACAGAATACTCGGTTTCTAGAACTTAATTCGCACAAACATATACCTTCGCGAGCAAGAAAAACGGAAATCACGACACGTGTGAGCGAAGGCAAATGGCTTTTTTAGCCACGCCATAAATTACGACGACAAGGACGCTATCTACGGAGAGACGACTCGAGAGCGAAAGTAACAAATGAAATGACGTGACAAACGATTTCATCCCCTCGATTTCATTTGACGTCACTCCCGCCGGCACCACTGTGCCATTCTTGCCCCGAGGCGAAATATTTCAGTGCGACATAGCGGATACACGGCCTACGGCGTGCTGCTCTCCGGCTTTCGAAATCGTGTGCTTAGCCACGCGAGAAATAGTCCGTGGGGTGTCTCCGAGCAAGAGAATTTCGAGGGTGGTAATTATTAGCGGTGCCGATTCTCCGGTCGCGGCACGAGCTCACGCGCCCAGATGTCGCCCGCGAGGCTTAAAGGGATCTTCGAATAAGGGGTCTTTCCATGAGCAAAATCGAGCTAACTATCTCGCCAGAACGGCTTCAGGGAAAGGAGATTGACAATCTGACTGAACGGTCGGACGGGATCGGTTCGGTTTGGATAGATAATTTAACGTTATCCTCACGATTACGCTTCAATCGAGATATTCTTCCAAGGCTTTCCATTACTAGACTTTCGTTTTAATAATCTCAGAAAAAAGAAACGATACTGTGACAGTCAGACTATTCAATATTTTTTGCAAATTACATATATGTAATATAATTAAAAAATGTGGCAACTGTAGAAATAAATTAATCACACGTTTGAATAATTTTACAAGTTATTAAAAATTTGCTATAATTTTTTATTAATTTTAATGTGTTTAATTTATCAACCAATTGTATATTATACATTGATTGAATATGTTTTATAAAAGAAGAATAAAAAAATATTATGTAATCTATTATTTATTACATGGATACGGCTGAAATATCTGTAATCGAACTGTTCCGGTCCGATCCTAATCTCGAGAAATCTCCACGAGAAGGGCTTAAGTCTACCTAACCCCGTTCAACGAACCAACTCTTTTCTTTCGCCTTCTACCGTATGAATACTGAGGAACGCGGACCCTCGTCTTCGTGTTCTTCGATCATCATCTAATCCAGCCGACTTAACTGCCCGACTTTACGTATCCTATGGAATTAGGGAATAAAGATTATTAAGTGACGGGCCGAAGAAGCCCTTCGAAACGAAGGGACAGCCGGAAAATCCGGGTTGACGCGAGCGAGACTCTCTCTCAGGCCGTACTGACTTGTAAACGTCGTGACGAGAACCAGAATATCCGTCTGCAGAGCGTCATCGAATTTGTGGTGGATCCGCAATTAAATTAAACGCCCATAATACGATATATATATATATAAATATATATATTTAAAAATAAAATCAAGATTAACATGATATTTGCGGACATATCTACTGCTCCATTTTACACGCTACATTTTGCTTCATTCACCGCAATTTAAGAATTGAATATTCTCAAGCATTTGAAAACTTTCACGATATTTTCCGTGCGATTGTGCGACCAAAGAAATTCTTTCGTAATATGTTCTCCAATTTGCCGGAAGTTATAGTTTAGTGCGCAAGTTTTCGGAATAGCCGATTATCACAGCGAGCGAAATAATAATAATCGACCATCTCGCGAAGTCGTTCTTATTCCAATCGTTTTTGATGATCTCCAGTTGTTCCTTCTTGCCTGAATAAATCGTGGAACAGAAAAGCAAATAATTTGTGCACGTTTCAAACATTTACCGCCGGGTACTTTCTCATTTTTGCAAGCCGAATGTTATCGATCCGAATTAGACTTACGGTTCACTGTGAAACAACGTTTGATGCGGTTTAGGAATGAAGCAACTCGTGAGATTGCCGGCAAGCTAGCGCTTTCCCACTCAACTTGACTCTCGGCGAGAAGATGATGCGCCACAGAGAAGGGTTGAAAGTAGCCCGTGAGGGAAAAAGTGAGAAAGGCGGGTGGAAGATAACGCTGAGACGAGCAAAAGGATCCGTCCTGCGTGAGCGCGGTAGATAGATAGTAGCAAACTGGTAAACTTTCGCGAAGCATAACCGTTACCGTAAGGCAATGACGAAGTGGCACTCTGCGCCTTGCGTACAGGTAGATTCATCTGCTCGCCCAAGGGTTGCCTCTTACTTCGTGCGCGGAAAATAGTTTCTCAGCTTACCGCGTGCGTATACCCAGCGTTACTCGAACTCTTGCGATGCTCTTTCCACACGTCTGTCCGTAGAGTAATTACAGCTAACAAGATCAGATTGAAGGAATATCACTGTTCCACGGTGAATTCGAAGATTGTAGCAAAATCGATGAAAGAAATACTGCCCTAGTTCGGGCCGAAGTGTGTTAATTAATTTCTGTTACAATTAATCTTCCGATAACGGTGATTCGGAGAGAGATAATTTAATTAACGCGAATAAATGCATCACGCGCAATATGAAAAAAATTCGTGCGAAATGAAAAAAATCGAAGCCACATAACTTTCAACGTTCCACAACTGTTTCACCGCGCGCGGCCTCCCCTTTCTTCCGCTTCTCGTTTGCGTTTCGCGGTCCGATGGAAATTCAAGGAGTTATGCCCCCGAGGATAGTACGGTCCAGAAGGGTAATACCGGAGTGCCGTTTCGATTCGTGGATCGCAACTCTCCTCCTCTCTCTCTTCAACCACGGCCATCTTTCTCGTCGATCTTCCCGTTAGCGCGTCTAAGTAGCCAGGCTTCGTTCAACCGCGCTAATTCAATAATATCGCTGAATCTATTAAGCGGATAGGACCGGCCGGCGGTGGGTGGGGCGAATAGCGGTAGGGAATGGACCGGCGCTCTAATATCATCTCTCGTAATGCTCCTTACCTACCTACCCCACACCACCTCTCTCTCGTGGTAATGGGTTTTCGCTACCCCTGAAATTTTGCCATATCCACCTATCGTGCCGCAACCGACGTACTTCTCCACGGAAGCGCGACGGAGATCAAATTGATTCGATTCGACGCCGGGGATGGTACCAGACTAATTGGCTATCATGAGTTCTGCATACCTTGAAATTTTGATTAATAGATACCTTCCCGGCGCTCGACGAACGTCTACGACGCGCGCTGGGCTACTTATCTCGTCGCAGATTCATGACTTTGCGAAATCATTTCAACCGTGAAATCGAATAAAAATATTTCTGTCACAAAGTCGTGAAACAATACGACATTACAAGATATCGAATTTATATAAAAGTACACTTTTGCAGAAATATGTAAAAATAGATAATAATAAAAGTAATAAAATTACTGTGAATAGAATATCCTTTTTATCGTATTGGTGGTTTGATAAAACCAGCTATTGCAGAAGTTTGCATTAAAATTTCAACGATAAACATATTTATACTTTGATCACACAACAATGACAATAATTATCCTGTCTTATACTTTTGACTATTTATACCTGAATACAACTAAAAATAAATATACATAAAAATCTAGACTTTATTTCTCGTATTTCGAATTCATCTCAACGAACACTTGTAATTATATTATTCTTCGTTTCAAAAAATTTTTTTATAACATACAATATTTTATATTAACCGCTATGTGCGTGGCTCCCAGTAGCGTCGTTTATTCTATCCACTTAATCTAGCGCGCTAAGCGTCTCATACGCGTAAATTTAATATTTCAGTGTCGCTTGATCGGCCGTGCCGGCGAATCAAAAACTCATTTTCCCTCCCGAGCTCTGTCGACGGCAGCAAAAGCGAAGTAATCTCATTCGTCCGTACATCCCTCCCACACAATCTCTCTCTCTCTCTTTCTCTCTCTCTCTCTCTCTCTCTCTCTCTCTCTCTCTCTCTCTCAGTGCAAATGAAATTTCATCTAGGTTGTTATCTGGACGAGCACTGAGAGCAAGAGACAGGTGATTCACACAGAGAACAGAGAGGCACGCTGCGAGTGTACAAGTCATGTATGGCGCAAAAGATTCTATATTCAGATGAAGCCGCGGAATTTAACTGTAACTATAGTCCGCACGCGTGCGAGTGAGCCCGCGTGGACGCGATGACTGACCCCGTCTCCAAGCGCACTGATAAATCGTCCCGCGGCATGCAGCATCCGCTCACCGTCGACGTCGCCGCACCGGCCGGCGCGCTGCTATTTTTAAAGAGATAACAAATGATGCTTATAATAAGCGCATTCAGACCGAACGGCCCGTCACGCTTTGCGCAAACTTGCCGCGAGCGGCCGCCGGGACTCTTTTATTTCCACGGTAGCGTATGACGTCAGTGACGGGGCTGCCTTTCACATCTCTCGATGAAAACCGCGAAAGGGGATGAATGGCTTCTGCCGGTGAAAAGATTCGGTAATTCGCGCGCTTGTTGAATGTTAATGCATTCGCGATAATTAAAGTCAGCGGAAAAGCATGTCGCAGCCTCTTTGAATTATTTTTACTATTACCATCGTCGCGCGAAACGCTCGCCGATGTTTTATCACGAACATATATCACAGAGGTATACAAGCGAGAGCGTGTGTTCGATACTCGGAGTATCGCCGTCGACAAGATGGATCGTACGACATATCTCAGCCGACATCTTTTTCAGACAACGCAAAGAAATCAGCGACGACTTAGCAGAACCTCACTACTCCTCCTGTCCCTCCCCTCCCCCCTCCCCCCCTCCCCCCCTCCCCTGTCACCCCCGTAATACCGTATAGCCTACTCCGATCTCCCCGACTTCCCCTTGCTCCCCCTTCCTTTCCGTCAGTTTCTTTTCCTTTTTAACTTCCTCCGTCGGGAGAAGATGGCGTGTCGCAGTCGACTCTCGATTCAAATGGGCTTGGGCGTATCGCGATCGCGCGGATCACCCTCTGTTTCCGCGACGTACGACTCCGTTTCCCATGAATAACGCATTTTCCCGGGAAAATCGATATGCAGATTGCCGGAGTGTACCGGCGTACACTCGGCCCGGTCTCTTCCCGCGCCTTAGTCATGCGGCAGCGACTCGGAGATGTGCGGATTTAGGTCAGTGGAAAACCTCGCGTCATCTTCGGTTTTCTATTTTTTTTTTTTTTTTTTTTTTTTTTCTTTCTTCTTCTCTCTATCACACGTCTCTCCTCGATTCTCCGCCTAAAAGGCGGAAACGAACGTCGGGAAGTTAAGGGAGCGATGTAATCCGCGGGCGTGAAATTGAATTGTCTCGCTGTCGGTAAACAGCGAGCAATCTGCTCGCGATTGCCGGCGCGCCCGCCGCGAGAAATCGCGCCGGATTCCCAGCGGCTATCGATTTCTCGACGCGATGATGCATCGCGGCTTACGTAAGGTGGTACGTCGTGTTTTATACGCGTGGCAAAGTCCACATTATACCCCCGCATACGCGCATCCGTCGGCGCCGATATATCTCGCGGCGTCGCTTTTGTGCTCCTCGCGATTAAAAGCTGCATAAACTGGCAGCGGGCTCGTTTATTTCTCGCTGTTTGGGAAAGCGATTCCGTCGAAATATACGACAGTCGTGCGTTGTAGCTAGTTCATATATGCGCTTGTAAAATGTCGCAAAAAATATCGCGGAGAGATCGCGTATCGACGAAACGTAATATACGCCAATTCTGAATGTTGATTCGTTCGATATTATTATTCGTGCTGCACTCAACGTTATGGAACGTACGTATGAATTATACAATTTCGAGAATAAATCACGCGGTAAAAGTGACGTGTAACATGTACCTACAAAATCGCAAGTATTAGAAATCTGATGTTTTCAAAGCGGATTGTTATAGATATTGCCAAATATTTAATTTAATCAATTTACATCAGTGAATAGTGTAAAATCTATTGGACTTGCGATCCATCAATGCAAAACACGCATTCTACATAGGATTTCCTCTTGATAATCGGTTTAAAGCAAATAGAACTTATAAACCGAACTGCAATAGTTTAACTTTTGATCGAGCTTTCTGTCTCTTTCTCGCTTTCTCTCTCTCTCTCTCTCTCTCACACACACTCTTCCTCTCTTCGTCTGCATAATTAAATCGCGCAGTTTGGTGCCAAACGTGACCCAATTTACAACAAATCCGCGTGCGTGCATCTGCGGCGATAATAGATGGCTCGACTAGCACGAATCAATTAATCGTAGTTGACGCAGCGAAACCAAAGTGTCATTATCGATGCAGACTCGAACGAAATGCTTTTGTAGAGATCGGTTTGGACTGGTTCATTTGGAAAATCGCCGAGTAAATAATGAACGAGAGATTTGCGATCAGCCTGATTTGTCTTTCGTAATTTGTGCTTGGTAAACGGTTGCAATCTGCGCCAATTCACTGTCTTTATTGTATCCAGTTCCGTTGGAAATTTAAATTGCCAAAACGAGAAACAGGAACTGCGTGCGCCGCGCGCGGCCAATCGGCCATCGAACGTTAATCGGCTTTATGGATTCTGTGTCAGAATATCGATCCAAATAAAATTTATAACAAATTTTATATTTACATCAACGTGTATGCTCGTCGGAATCTGAACAAATAAATGCTTTTAATGAATAAACCAAAATATCTGTTGTATTTCTTGCAAAATATCACTTTTTTATTTACTCAAAAATTGTTTGCGTTAAACTATCGTTGAAGACACGTTTTATATTTTTTAATATAAACTAAAAAAAAAAAAAAAAACAATAGAAAATTTAATGTCTATTTTAATTCGCCAAAAGAAATTCAATATCGAAAACTGAAATGCTGCGATAAATAATTATCATTTCCTTAATCTCTATTTAGATAGGAGCAACTTTTGCACATCGGTTTTCTTATCTCTGTAAAACACAAATTACGATGTTACTTCTATAATGCAAAAGACGAAAGAAGAAGGAAGGAATCGGTAATCGATTTATTGGGTACATTTTGTTCCCTTAATTCAATAAGATTCATTTCATGTATTCGCGATCGCAAGATCCTCGAAATTTTAATCACAGCCGCGATAACGCGTCCTCTTTTTATTGCCGCGTTAACGCCGTGATAGAGCCTGCTGCTCGCGCGGAATACGGCTACTAAATTCACGAAGGCTGATAACGCTTAAAGAGGGTCTTTAGATACGCGGAAGGAACGAACGTCGGCGCAAATTCCTTTGGGTAATTAGCGTGTTCGTAAGTACAGTGGAATACTGCTGGGGGATGGAGTGAGGCATGAGACTCCGGTTGCGTTTTCACGTTACGTGTGTGCGAACGGAGTTTCCTGTTTCTCCCGTATCATTGCAGATCCACACGAACGCGCGGCGTCGCGCACACAAAGCACACTCCTGCCAACCGATCGCCCGAAACTGGGTCGGACTTCTTGCTCGGTGTGGCGTGATTGTGCGAGATGTACATTTAACATTCCTCATTGACCCGACCGCCACAGTTGGCTCGATCGAACTACTCATGCGAACCCCTTTGGCACTAAGAGGCAGGAGGTGCCGTCGCCGTAACGTATCCATCCAGACGCGCGCGTCATGCGGAGGCCACGGCGCCGCAGCCCCGTCACGTTCGATTTTATTGCGATGATTCAGACACGTGGGGAGCATCGCCAAATGCACTTTGAATAGTTCCATTGGCAGATTGTAAAAAATGCGAATTACGAGCGCGTTTTACGCGGAGATCTTATGTGAATAGTTCCGGACGCGTCCACATGAAAATTTAACGACCTAGACACGCGTATCAAACGGAATAATGCTTCCTTATGCACACGCCTGATGTCTTCACTTAATATTTCCTCCCGCCGCTGCTACATTACGCGATTCTTATTATCAGAAAAATAAATATACTTATATTCGTATAATCAATTATTTTTATGATACTGTTTTAGTACTTATAATAACAGCCTTTAAATATAACAGATGTTGATTTCGTAAAATAAATCGTTCTCATTAACTTTGTGTCGCGGCCTAATTCGTTCAGCTAGTCATTTATTATCTGCAGCCTCCCAATTCTGCGGTTAGGTCCAATTAAAAATCACGAGATCATTTATTTGCTCAAGGGATACAATCGAGCTTGAGGAAGGAAGGGCGAGGTGTAAATAATGGTCAAGCGGCCAGAAAGGTCGGCTTCCGCGAGAAAGGGTACGTGGCAAAGAGAAATTAAGGCAGCGGTTGCCAGAGTGTAATGAGTGCTAAAGTCACACTGGCGTAACAACCAGAGAAAGCGTATAGAATCGGTAAAATTTCAAATAAGAAAAAGAGAAAATGAAAAACGCACGAGAGACATTTATCTAATTCAACCTTTTTTCGAATATAATTATATTATTATAAATATTATTCAATTACGTGCATGTCATTATTTTTATTACGTAAAATTTATTAAAGATATTAATTATCGATATACTTTATTCCTTTTAAACATGTCACGCAATTTTACAAACATATTCTCTTTGATCTCTTTTTTGGTAAAAAAAAAAGCACTGTATTATCCGCCTAATTACGTCCGTTAATTATATTCGTTTTTGACTTTATTCGCTATGGAAGATTAATCTTTGACCCCGCAGGGCGCGTTGCTGCACCAGTGAGCGGGCAGAAAGGATGGATTAGTCACCTGCACTCAGGGCATGCGCCCGATAAGAGCCCTCGTAACCTGCCGAGCGGTCGCCGCTACCGTTGCAATCGCTATTGCCTCTGGCGCATTCGCCATTTAGATTTCATTACGAACCTTAACTGCGCGCTATTTACGAACCGACAGATAAATATAAGATTCATATACGCTTGCTGCCTAACAAATTACGCACGTTTTTAACGAGTCTTTTCGATGACTTTATTGAAATTTACGTAACCGTTGACGGTGTAGAAATTATACGACAACCGCGTAGGAAGGAGCATTGTATTCCGGCGCGTAACGCCGACTATTACGCCGATAAGGACGCCGTTACCTGTTATGATACCCGTTTCGGCAAAGAGAAGAGAAAAGATTCGCAGCGCTTGAAACGTGACCGTAAGTTTTAGGACAAGCCGCTCTAAATTCGCGGGGAATTGCCGGACGAGGCTTTCGGGTAAATTAAGGGTTGTATATAAGGGACGCTTCTGGCCACCCTCAATGACGGTAATAACACTAACTTCTCGTCAGTGTTCGTCGTGAAAGCCCTCAAAGGATTCTTTCGCCCGACACGGCAGTATTTCGCGGAAACTCTTTCAGCAGTAGCATCCCAAAGATGCTATTCGCGAGGCAAAGGGAAGAACAATGAGATTATTTTGCGAAAGAAGATTCGCCGCCGAACGTTCTTGCGCGCGACTGAAATGAGAACGCTCTCGTTTCGAACGCGACCAATTAATATTTTTACTAACAATCGATACTATCGCAGTTATTTGTCGATTCTTGCCAAGTGGGGCAACGAGTGGATCACTTACAGTCAACAAAAGGGACGATGAGCGCGCGTTGTCTTTACTTCTCTTAAACAATCAACGTTATCGTCTTCCCTCGCTGGAAATCCAATACGGTTACAATTAAATTTTCCGATATTTCGATATTCTTGCCGATAACGAGTCGAACACGATGGCTGAGCCGAATCTCGAGAGCGGCGTTTAGAGGACGGAGCGCCGACGAAGAAAACCGAGTGGCTCGGATGAGTCACAAAGAGAAGTGCACGCGCGCGTATTACCGCCGAGCGGAACGCGAATCTCAATCGTCAACGACGACGTGCTCGTCTCAGACGACGGCGCTTGTGACAGAGAGATTGTGCGCCGTAGTGGCGCGCAGGACGTTAGCTCAGGCGTGATCCGGCATAATGCGAGAGCAATTTGGTGAATGGAGTTAATTCAATAGAGGCTCTCGAGCACGCCTCCGGTACTCGGGGGGCCTCTTCAGCGTCTGGTGAACGTTAACCTCCAGATACAGCGTTCTCCTACGTTGTCTGTCCGTTTCGCTCCGACCGACGTACGGAATCGCGGCCTTCGCAGGAACCGTCGTCGTTTTAAACGCTCACAACGCCCGAAGAATCGGGACGGACTCCGAGGAAGAAGTACCCGTTCAACCGCAACAGCTTTTACTCGGAACGTATTTTTTTTCCTCGCCATGTGCCAGCCAGCCGACCAGCCACAGTCAATCTGCTTCTACACAATGTTTGCATTCAAGTAACGAGTGGATTTCAGAACGGGTTCGAAATATAAGCGCGCCGTGCGCTCGAGGGCAAATATTTGCCGCAATTTTGCGCGAGTTATGCAACAATAAATATCAATGTACAAATTTTCCTTGCGCGTAAATTAAATGTTAGACACTGCCGAACTCTGAGGTACAGCTTACACACGCGCAGACGCATCAATCCCTCGGTTCTATTTTTCTTCTTTCCGTTGTCTCCCGATTTTTAATGCTCCATAAATCACCGCAATACTATAATGATAAAAAGCAAGGGATTCGAGCACGCATAAGTCTTCTAAACGCCTACGAATCAAACAGAGAAAGAAAAATAGCGTTCGGAGGGACACTGACCGTTTCTTCTCGGGGCTCGCCTTGGCCGCGTATATCCGCGAACGAACAGACGATAAATCCACCACGGAAAATAAAACGAAAGCAAGAGAAAGAGGGAAAGAGAGAGGGAGAGAGAGAGAGATAAGAGGGAGATGAGAAAGATCTCCTCAGTCGCACAATGCGACTCGTTACAGACTCGGTCCCGTTCATTTTCTCTCTCTCCTTCGTCGCGCTTCGCAGACACACACGTGTTCTCGAGCTGTCTGCCAATCGAAAATCGTGTCGGCGATCAAATTGAATTTCCTACATCCACTTCCTTCTACTCGTTGAGAGAGCGAGGGCGGTCGAGTGGCCGAGGAAAAAATCTCACGGGATTTTCCGCGCTCGAGGTGCGTGCGAGGGGCGATCGCGGAGTAACACCGACATTACGAATCAGTCATCTGTTCCTATAATTTTCACGCTGTCGATTATGCGTTTCTGCGCAAACCGTTTGCCTTCGATCACACCACATTCTAATATTAAACACAATATTAATGTCTTGCCAAAATTCTATCGCGCCAACAATGGCCACGGCAAAATAACGTGTCGCCGGAGTAATTTTTAATTATGTATGTTAAACGTCAGTCTATTGGGGAGACACTTCGCGATGAACAAAAAGCCCCGTTATTTCCCAACGGAACAATAGCTTTCGTTTCCGCCGTAGTTGAACGGCGGGCGAGTTGACGCGCGGATTGACCCTCGATTGTTAAAAATAAAAAAAAAAGGAAAAAAAAAAACGAGAGTACACGAGGAAAAATACACAAAAATTGGCAGTGCTGCAAAATGATCGGCCGCGTGTGTTCGCATGGACGTCGCGTACCAGCCGCGACAACGTTGCCGGGACGAATCCGTTTTCGCGCCCGGCTGTCCGCGGCAGATTTTTGGTGCGGATGCGTTATGGGTCACTCCGGGTGGCGGACAGTTACGTCGACGTGGACAATCGATGTTAGCTATCAGTTGCAGTTTACGCGGGCCGGTTATGCCCGGGACAATTGTTATTGACAAATCGTAATGTCGGTCATCAATCATGACCGTGACAGGGCACCTGCAGCGCCAGCGCCGTCGCGGACGGTACGTCTATGCGTACGTGCATGTCTTCGGCACAAAGACGGTCTATGCAAGCTCGGTGGAGGAGCCGAGTATTGACAGAAGCCCGCGTTCCATCGCAAAATCGTTGGTAATATAAAAAACGCGAGAAATATGATTTATCCTAGTTGTAAACTTTAATAGATATTTTTTGCGAGAGGGAAAGAAATAAAGAGGAAAAGAGAGAGAGAGAGAGAGAGTTGAAAAATATATTAAAATAGACTCGTGAAATATAAAAATAGGAATTCAAAACTTTCACAAACATTTTCGTATGCAATTTTAATTTCGACAACTGGTAATTAAATGCGCGCGCTCCGTATACGTTTGATGTCATTTTGCTATTTTACTCTTTGCGCCGTATAACAGCTCCTGATTTAAGTCGAAATTTTCTGTGGTGTTTCCACAACGAAGCAGAGAACAGGACGAATACGTCACGAAGTTAGTCGGCCGTGCAGGAAATCGTTTACACGAGGGACACTGCAGGGCTCGTCGGTGTCGTAAAATGAGCGTAAAGGCATCCTGGACGTCTAGATCACACCGTAACACGGAGATGCATCGTGGAGAAAAAGCGAGTTTCCACCCCGGGCGTCTGGCGAGCGTTAATTACGGACAGCAGCGCGCAACGGCGGCGTCAACGCATTATCGACATTGTTATTCATGGTCACCAACGGGGTCCTGGAAGGATGGACGCGACAGACCATAACAGCCAGGACGCCGTAGGTGATCCTGTCTCTGAATGCCGCGACGACCTCCCGACGTTTACGATTAGTGAATGTCCGTGGCGTGCTTCGGTTAGACACGTTACACGCTTTGTTATCATCTCCGCCTGACAGTCGGCGCACTCTGATAAATGACGATAAGGTCGATCGTCTAATTTGTGAATATGATCGACTATAATGCAGCAGCGGCTTGATTATGACGGATTTCTCGTAACAAGAACGGCGTTTCAATCTTCGCCGGATAAAGTAGAGTTTTTTTTTTCTTCTATTTTTTAATCATTCAAGCTATTTGAAAATCGCATATGCAATCGGTATAAAACGGAAAATAAAATTCTCAGTTTTTAATAATATTTTTCTGGCAAATAAAGTATTAAAGAAAATATCTCTTTTTCCAATTTATTACTTTTATGCATGTGAGATGTATATATTTGTGAATATGTAATACTGGATTAAAAAGTTGTGCTCCGAGCTGGATGATAATTTTAATATGTTAATATCAAAGTCAAATATTTATTGCATATTGCGATGTATGCATATTTGGAATATATATATAGATGAGAATTCTAACATGGGAGATATTCGGACAAATTTATTGTCGCCACTTAGAAATCGAATGAGGATATAAATATTCTAGCGTGCTATAAGTAAATCGGATAATTCCCTAGTGACACGATCGTTCTGGTATGTAAAAGACTACTTAATAATTTAACGATTATTAACTGCCATCGGCGAAATTTCTCATATAACACGATATTACGCGAATACAATCGTATTTTATGAATAAAGAGATTTATGAATAAAATTATTGTGAATAAAATGTTAAGCGGAAATGCAATGTAAATTAGTTAAAAATCACGCGTTAAGAAAATATGATACATTTGAAACGTTTTGTACACATTGCGAAAATTACGTTATTTATTGATCTACCTATACAAGCATATTGCGAACCTTATGTACATTGCGAGCTGGGTTCGTATTAAATTTGTATGGTTCAGAGAGCAATTCTGACAATCCACGTTCGAAGCCGAAATTACGCGGAATACAATGTAGCAGAGCTCCGCGTTCAGTTTCGAATTATCGACTATTCCCGAGTGCATCGATAGAATCCATTGTTGGCTCGCGCGCTCAAAGTGGAAAGCGACATTCGCGTTCGCGGAGACGAGCGGAAGACTTTGGCGATGCGAACGGATGGACATTCGGAATCGTGTACGAGCTTAGACTAACCCGTTTCTGCCAAAATGACCCCCTCCTCTCATCCTCTCCCTCCTCTCTCTCTCTCTCTCTCTCTCTCTCTCTCTCTCTCTCTCTCTCGACTGAGGTTCGACGTGGCTTTCGGGGGACGAGATATCGCATTATTCCCGACTGAATGGGGTAAATCAGGGTCTCGTAGAGTTCCAACGTGGAATCGGCGGTTCTCTCGGATCGCTGATGTCGAGAGGATGAGGGTTAGCTGGCGGCAGAGCGGCTGCCTTGGGAATTCAATTATACGTACGGAACAATGGCACCCGCGCCGGTAATGAAGGGACCGTCGCCAGGAGAGGTCATCAGATTACGTGGTATTTACAATATATAAGCCGGATGGTTGGCGGATGAAGAGGACTCCTGGCGGCATTTCTTTCTCGCCGTCTGGCTCGCGTCACTTCCCCCGAGACACCGCATCAGGAATTAATTCGTAAGACGAAGATGGATTATCCTCAATATTTCAGACAGTCGGGAAAGAAGTAATTCATAGTCGCGTTAAAATTTCAAAAACTTTGGTACACGATTCTTGAAAACTGTCCCAATTGTTGTCCGGTTAACAAGCGAAATAAATATACGAGAAAATTCCCAGTAATCTTTGATTACTTCAGTTTTTGTGTCGCACAGAATTTTTGCAATTTTTCTCCTAAAACTTGACTAGCGCGCTTCAAGTTTATTTCGTCCGATTACGTTGCGCAGAGCGGATCGTTTCTATCACAGCCATTTATCGCAAGGAACAAGTGCGTAATCTCGCTTTGGCCCGCGCGGAACAATTCCTCCACGAATTTACATCGATAACGTCGCGGCGTTACGACGCAGGCAGCCCCATTCAATGCACTCTGCGCGCTGCAAATTGGATGAAATGGTAGCCCGCGCGAAACGTGCTATTCGTTGCGGGACCGATGTTACGCGATAACTCTTGACACTAACGTTGGTTTACGGCGGATATATTCGTTCGATGAACGGCCGTCGGGCAAACGCCTGAATAAATATCGGCTTGACGCGAGCGAGGAAAAGGCGATGTATTGCGGAGAGGAAATATTTAGTCCTCTTTGACCGTACGGAGAACGAGACTCGTAATTACGTTAAGGGGGTGAGGAGAGAGCGAAACGGGATTGATCGAACGATCCCCGCCTCTCTCGCTCGATCGGCCATGCGTTTACGACTGGGAATGGATTCCGTCAATAACCTCTTTAAAACGGGCTAAATTCATTATTTACCCTGCATTTTCGGCCGGCCGACTGCGTGCGTGTCGCTTTCCTATATTTCCTTTTCAACCCCCGAAAGGAAGTTACGATCGCGGCGCCCCATTCCTGTACGAGGGTAGCAAACCTCGTACCGATCCGAGGCTCACCGTCGATTGTGCTATCTTTTGACGCGTGAGAGAAAAAATTGTAAAGTCGTGATGCGTTGTTTTTCTCGTGTCTCGCATTTCTTTACCTTATTTTATTATTCTTTTGCGCGTTTCAATTACGACCAGCCAATCAGTCTCTTTGTTTGCGCCTAATATTCGTGCGATGTTTAAACATGCAGATGGTCCGTCTTCATTTCTCATTCACGACAGTCGCGTACACCGCTCTCCTCACGCGCGACGAAACAGAAATATTCTTTCGGACAGTATTTATGCGTTCTGTGAAATATGTTTAAAATATTCACGGCTTGTTTGGCGGAGAGTATTACCGCAACAAAAGAATACAGGACGCTGTCGCTGCTGCGACTCTCCTCTTTGTGCGTCGCTGAAAACGGGGGAGGGATTGGAATTAACATGGGATCCAGAGTGCGTTTTCCACTGAGGGAGAACCGGCGTGTCTCGTTAATATGGATTTCACTAACGATCCGACTAATTTGTACGCTCTTCTTCATTCGGAAAGGTATCTCTCCGTAAAATAGCAAACGAGACGAAAATGCTGGTGAAGGCGTCGCAAGGACAAAGGATGCAGCAGCCCGGGTCCGCTCATCCGTGGAGAATCTAATGACCGTCTCGGCATACATTTGCATGTGAATGACGGAGAAAGCTCCTTAGATATTACGAGCATATCCCCCATGTGTCTTTTTCATTGGGCAAAGTATACGAGATAACGTCCGATGTCTAATATGAGGACAATAAGGTCGCGAAAGAAGGGCGCAAAAAAAAATTAATAAATAAATAATAAATCAGTTTTAATCTTAAGTAACTCCGCCGTTGCCCGATGTTTCCTTCTCTTTTTAATGGTTCATTGACTGCTTTCTTATGGCACTCACTCACGAAAATATAATTAAATATAATCACGCAATAATTATTAAGATATAATAATCGCGCGATCTTACGCGACAAAAGAGTAACTACGAAAAGCACGATCGCATGGAGTTACGATTGTTTCGACTCGCGGCGTAGAAAGCGAACAACGACTGCAAAGAGAAATAAAAATTGCGCAATTAACTTCGGTTCTACTAAATAAATTATTTTCGTACACTTTTAAAATTGAGATAGTGTACATTTATATTCTCTGTCTTGTGTTTAAAATTTTTATTTCGACAAACAACTTACTATTTGTATCTTTTACATATAATTGATTCTATTAACTCTGAAAATCAAATATCATATAAGATGCAACACAACATTCAAAATTGTAAAGTGCGATTAGTATATTGAAAAATTCTTCTCGCGTCTTTAAGAACATTACAATTGTAATTTTCTGATTTTAAAGAGATTCGATTCCATCCAAATTAGAGAGTACGCCGCGTGCGTATTGATCGACCGCACAATGACACGACGGACAAAGTCAAAACCGGCAATCGCGAGATTTGGACCGTCGATTAGGTGATCCGTACACGTCTGCATCGAGTCGTTTCCCCTCGTTAAGGAATGTAGGTGGATGAGAGGGCGAAGATGGCGTGCGGATTGCGGAAGCAGTCGCGAGCGTTTTCGCGCTTCGTAGCCGCAGCAGTTCGAAGTTGCCATTCGGAGCACGTAGATTGCTAACCTAACTTGTTTAGCGGTTTTAGCGGTATTTGATTAGTTGAGTGAATTTCCGAACTGTTTCAGACCACCTCCCGCTCACTTGGTTGGGCTGGAAATCGGACGGGGACAAACCTTCGGTGAATTCGATAGATACACGGAAATATCGCGCGTCTCTCCCTTCTCCCTCTCCTTTCCATCTTTCTCTCCTTCGCAAAATTGTCAAGTCCGGAGGTACAGGTGCTTCTATATTATATTTTACAACGTAATATTTTAAAATTGCCTTACCTTGCGAGTAGTTCATGTCCTTCTTTCATGTACCTCGATAGTCACTCCTTGTCGGAGTCACGGTTGCACAGGGATAAATCGTCACCTAGAACGAATCATAAATCTATGTTAGAAAAAAACTGCGAGCTTTTATTAGAATAGCGTGTCAAAATTAACGACTGAGATTATTTCGAGTACATAAAATATAATGCAGAATTATTCAAAGAAAAAGATTTATAAAAATTCCGATTTTTAGTTTAAAAAATTTATAAGTTTTATAAAAGAATAAATGTAAATATTTCGTTAGCGATTAGGATAAACGCAGAACACTACATTGATTCAATTGCAAGTAATCATATGTCTGCTTCGGCGCAGTAAGGAGGAATTCTCGGTATTTGAACTATACTCAAGCGCTACCACGGTTGACGACGTCGGATCAAAGATAATATTGGCTCGCAGTTAGGGAGGATGGATCGGGTGTTACATCCGTGTTCGAAGTTCGCTATTCGCGACCGCAGCGATTTCGAGGACGATAGTCGGAACGTGAAATAAAGAGGATATTCGGCGGCGGCGGCGGCGGCGGCGGCGGCGGCGGCGACGACGACGCTGACCTCCGCGAGTAAATTAGTTCCGGAAACTATTTCCAAGCCGGTTTAACGTCCGACGTATAACCAGCAATCCCTCGTACGTAAGCTCGGAAACTCTCTTCGCTATCGTGCTACCGAACAGCACATTCTAAAAACGTATAACTAAGAGAGCCCTTTTTTACGATGAGAACGAAACGTTGCGTAATTTAAACAAAATATTGAACGTGATAGTAATACTTTTTTAAAGTGTTGGAAGAGAATCGAATCCAAGGCAAATATTATTTTGGAAGACAAAGCTGCAGTAGTATTTTTAAAGTTTTAAAATAAAATCGTCAAAACACGAAAATGCCATCTATAATGTATGTATAAGCTCGACAAAAGTACAAATTACACTATTATCAATTAAATAATCAATTAAGTAAAGCTCGATCGAGAATCAAAACGGAAGTGGTTACCCATACTCGTTAAAGTCCGTTAGTAGCCTGCAATATACGAGGACTTATTACCAAACTGAGCCAATATTACCGCAAACGGTTTGTCCATCTGGCGAACTAATTAGCAACTTGCGATACAAAACGGTGGTGCTGGCCCTCGAATAACGGCACGCTACCAACGGCCACCGCGTTTTATTCGACGTATATGTAAGCCAAAGCGGTAATCTGCTCCTAATACCCGGCGTAATTGCATTACCGATTTATACGACCGATAATAACCCTCTTATGTTGCTCTTTACCGTGCACGGCGCTCGACGCTGGAAAATATGCAAGTGGATCGCACGATTGATACGACCGCGCTTTCCAAATTATCCATAATTGCGCATCGAACAGCGAATGCATCCTATTAGCAAACATCCTGGCAATGTTCGCTAGTGAAGTGCCGGGAATACCTCTTGAGTATCGCAGAATTAATTACGACGTCTCGTCAAACTTTAGAGACGGTAATAAATCATATTTGTTGCTGTCGAGTGATAGTTCAGTTTCGGGGCCGAGATGTGAGAAAATTTGCAGGATTGACATACAGATGTAAAATAAAATTCGCGACAACTTACTCGACGCTGGATTTTCGAAAGTTTTATGAGCAGTTTGCGGGCGCACGATGCTCTCGAGTTCCATTATTTCTTTCGCGGTCTTGCGGTCTTTCCGATACAAGATGAAAGTTTAAAAATGTATGTCGCAAACGCGGAACAAAATATCGCGATTCTTCGAAAATATAGAACAGATTTGTCCAGCCTCTATTTGGAGATATTTATTCACCGTGACGGATTTCGCTCTCCGCGCGGCGCTGCAGAGGGAGAAACAATTAGAGTGAAGTGGCCAAAGTTTTCTCAGCAAATATCACTTACGAAAATACAATCGAGACTCGTCGCAATCGAAGGATGCATTGTGGGGCCGTGGAAAATGGCGGTCGGAAATAATCGGATAACGTCGCTCGCGCTAGGACGAGATGGGGAAAGCCGGGGAAACGGGAAAATAAGAGAAGGGAAAGACACTCACGGATACGATTCGATACGCTTAAGATAAATTGATACGGGATGGATTATGAACGAAATATATACGACTGAAGCTCGACGAATGGCTCAACCATTTGGAAGTAACAGTCGATGATGGGAGTAAGCACTGCTGTTAAGAGATTGTTTTCGGTTCGTCGAAAAATATATGTGTTCGCAGCTCCCAAAAAGTTCTTCCAACTCACCCATGTGTTCCATCCGGTATGAATAATAGTTGATTTAATACCGAAAGAGTGATTTTTTCAAGTCATTTATTCGAAAAACATTATCGTAACAATATTTAAGTGCAGGCATGTAAAAATGTATGTTAAACAAAAAATTCTTGAATATATGTAAAAATATTATAGAATAATAATACTAAATTTATTAAAACTCTAATAAGAAGTATGATAAAATTAATATTCAAATATAAATCTATTTGAAAAATCCTATTATAAGCTGAAATACCGAGAGTTTCAACAGCTTCATTTATTTGCCATAGCGAAAATACAAAGAGTACAAAGTAATGGATTTTCAGCTCAAATATTAACCTGAACATTAGTAAGACATTACCACCGCATGAATACACTGTGTTTGAGAATAAACATTTCAAAGCCTGATAAGGGAATACCTTGTGCGCAAAATTTCGCCGAGAGTGCAGATCGATCAATTTTCATGAATCTTTGAGAGACGACGGTGCTCGCGAAATGAATTCACGAAAGGTGGGGTGGGATTCTTTATCGGGCCGGCTATTCCTGGCAATAAGTGCGAATAAGGTCCAGCTATTTGCTGAATAAAAGGTTCGGGAATGCCATTGAGGACGTCGGTACGTCAGGTATGTATCCGGTATCGCGCGTTACGACAAAGCTGATGCACTCCGCGTGGCCGCTGACGCGCGGTCGTAGGATAAATTGAATTATCATAAAGAAATTGCGTCCGAATATTTCGTTCAGTTCCCGCTGAATGCCGGCGAGTAGATGAGAAGGCCTCGATAGCTTTTCCAATATCACCGCGAGCCACGCTTGAAACCTGCATCGGGAATTTTAAGGATCGAGACTTTTCTTCGGCCTGGTACGCGAACGTGTACAAACACGTGCTCGAAATCCTATACGTATTTACACTCCGGTAGAAAACCAATGGAAGAATTCTCGAGGAGGTGAAGAAGAGAAATCAGTTTGCACTACGAATCTTTATCACAATGTCAATTGTCCGTTGCTTCACCGTTGCTCGGCGCGAAAATGTACAAGTTGAAAAAATGCAGTGAAAAGATACAGCCGATTTAATCGTGCGTATTATGACTCTACTTTGATTTCACCTCGATTACACGCATATTAAACTGGAAATTCGAAAATTTGGCGTCAACAGATTTACGCCTGGCGATTTTAGTTAATTAAACTCTTAAATAATTTCAGCTCAGCACGATTATTAAATTTAAATTAACAATTCATATATTATGTATTATAAAAATATATATATTAAATATATACATTAAAAGTAAGTCAGAGAAATCCATGGAAAAATTTTATAATTGTTTAAATATTTTTCGTTTTATGGAAGCTAAAAGCATTTCTACTTTAATCGACGTGATTGACGTAGATATAATTCGTATAAATTAAATTCTGATATTATCTTTATGTTATATTCGTGAACACATATGGTGTACGCTCAGATACGTCGGCATATCGATATATCGCTTAATTTTAACCACATGAACGGTGTATATAATGTAAGCCCAATATCCTAGAACCTGCATACAGGCGGACGCCATACGTTGCGTCCTGAGCACAGGCATCAAATACCCGACACCGCCATTATACGCTCATTTCAGGTTAATACTCGACTGATGCTGCTACATCAATCTAACGACTGACGGTGGCGGACATTAAAGTTCGGCGCCACCGAGGGCTGCATTGCCGAACGCATTGTCGGCCTTTGCAAAGCTACCGTGCAAGTTAAATACGCGAATTTGAAAATATTTTGAATATTTAACTTACATTATTAAACGAAATGCTTATTGGTACTCGTATAAATAAGTTTTAAAATCACTTTTGTTCAAAATTCGTTAATCTTTTACATATTACTTTTCATATTAATGCTTAATTTTTATTTCATACCCTATATTGACCATCTTTTTAATATTAATCAATCAAATTAACTATTTTAAATCTCAACTTTGAACTCTGCGTTATACGTTCTTTAATATTTTAATTGAATTTTATGTCATTATAATCGAATTTTATGTCAACGATCATAGCTTCTCTTCATATTCCAGAATGAACAAAATTCTCTTCTTCCTTCTTTACCAACGTTACCAAAGTAACGACATTTTCAGGCAATTAAACTTAAATGAAGTTGTCATATTTTAACTCTTGTATCCTCCTTAAAAGAGATAAAAGCTTCATGAATCTTAAATGTGAAATAATGCAAATTAAACGGTAATAAACCATCAAGTATTCATATATATATGTTTCTTTACAGTCATAATCATTTATAACGAGAAACGATACAGTAATAGCTCATAGTTTCGATAAATTGTCTCGTAAACTAGCAAAAACGCATTACATAGTGACGCTACTGCGGAAGAACTGGATATACGGACTCCTCCGTAAATGAAAAAACCAGGATGAGTGGAAAGGTCGTCTCATAAGCAAGTCATTTCGAAGCCTCTTTCCACTTCCTTGCTCGTCGTGCGCAACCGCGAGCTCGCCGCTGAAGAAGTAACTGCGAGTCGTAAAGTCTTGCAAACCGCCCTTTCGAAGTCGCCGCCGCCGCCGCCGCCGCCGCCGCCGCCGCCGCCACCGCCGCCGTCGTGCTCGTAATTCGTAATTTAATTTCAGAATCCACCGACTTGGCCGTTAGCGTGTGGCTGCGCGGCACATGTGCGAACGTGAGTCACTGCCGGGTGCAAAAACCGAGCGAATCGTTAAGTAGCCGCGCACCCACGAAATCGCGTACGAGCAAATGTCACGTATGCACGTATGTGTGTGTGTGTATAGGTAACGTATATCGAGGTCGGGCGTGTACATCGGACACGTCACGAACCCCTCCGGGGGAGCGCCAAGGGGATGCGAGTTGCATCCAATTCATCATCGCTCACCCTTTGTGCCGCGCGCGCCGGCGACGCGGTTGTCCCATCGGATTGTGCGAATGGGAGAAAGTAAATTTGTCACGGTATATATACGATTTGTAACGCGTTGATCGCGATTCGCGCGACAACGAGTGATTCCTTAAAGAATCTCGTCAGCGATCATACGAATTTTTTATTCGCAGTAACAATGTTTTCAGTTAAACAATTGAGCATCGTTAAATATACTTTTAAGACAAAATACTCGGTATTCAAAATTCAATCTCTTTAAATTGTACGTTTGCAATCACAAAGAACAACGTTTGAATAAAAAAATATACTTATTAAGTAAGAAAAAGGATTTGCAAATTGTAAGCAATAAAAAATTGCTGATAATACATAAAAATATCTTACTTTTTTTACTTAAGCAGAAATGTAATTTGAAATTTAATTAATAAAATATTTTAGGAATTATAATTGCGCTGAAATAATTCTAATTAATCAACAATTATGTAATAATTATGCACGAATACCCAAACTAGAATTATATATTATATATTCCATAATAATTACATTGCGGAGTGGAATTGTGCCATTGAATTTCGATTGGTGTTTCGCTGTTTTATTGGACGCATTCGTATTGCTTTTTTATTATTAATATTAGATGTGCGTTAACTGGTTGATCCAGATTTCGTAAAGTTATTAGGGTTTCCCGCGGATGCAGCTTTATTATCTCATTCGGTTTGGGGCGCGCGCGCGGGCATACCAAAAGGCATACCTGATTAAGAATGCACCCTTCTAACGGTGTCCATGACCCGTGGTTAGGGCTGGTGACATTAATAGCAAGCGCCGCCGACGATCCACCCCCGGGGCTTACCCGCGTCTTATATTTAATTCAACGCCGCCGCTAATTCACTCCAACGCATATTCAATTATTTCGGGATACGCGGAATTTCGGGTATAACGTCTTTATTGTTATAATTTTCGCTTTATCACGACCAGAACAGCGGCGAGCGAGAACTTATTCGTCGCAATATAACTATACCTCGCAACAAGCTTGATAAAATTAAATATACATGCTTCATACATTAACGTCGAAGATTGCGCTTTCGAAATAGCGAAAATAATAAAAGTTTCAGACACCTCTCTACGTTCCATTTTTTAACGTTTACGGAAAAATAATTATTAATTCAAAAAAGTATCTGGAATTCGTATTGAACAAGCACAAATGCACTGATTTATTTTTGTCTTACGCAGCGTAATATCAGCCTGTCATATGTGCTTCCGTATGCGATATTTCATGTTACGTGCTTTCGACACCATTAATGTTATTTCCGCTCATTACCGGTTTGACCCTCGAAATAAGCACCAACATATCGCGGCGAGTATATTGCAACGGTCGAGTACAGTGTCGTGTCTCCGGGCTGCGGAGAATGATCGCCTCCTCTCCTCGCCGCCCGATATTTTTCTCGTCGAGATTATCCCTCGGGGGTGGCTCGTTTTTTACGCCTCGCACTCGTCGATCTTACTCCTCCTCTCTCGCCCCACCCGAAAATAAGCACGTATCACACGTAAGAGAGAAACGAAGGCGGAAAGAGAAGGTGGCGGGAATGGAAGGGCCCAAAAAGAGGATTACGCTCACCATTTCGGTCGCTCTGTAAGGTAACTCCTCTACCCTCTCCGTTTGCTTTTCCGAACACAAATGCTTTTCCCTTTGTATTCGCCCCGACTCGATGCCGTTTCGCACGGCGCCTTTCACTTCGCAGCGATTTCCAGACGGCGCGAAGAGGCGTCCGGCGGAATACTAATTCGGGATCGCAAATTTACAGATTCTTAATTTCGTAGCTTTATAAAACGGACCGTGCGCACGGCGCGGCCCCGGCATGCCGAACCGGAATGTAACCGGCATCGGCGCTCCGTCCGCTTTTTTTTTTCGCTCCCCGCTTTCTTCCGCCGCGCTATTACGTTCAATCTCTCGCGCTCTTACGCTCCTCTTATCCCTTCTTCTCTCCCTCCTCACCTCTTTTTCTCGTACCTTTTTCTCTCCCCCCCCCCCCCCCCCTCTACAGAATACTAATCGCACGGCTCCGGAATAATAAAAATTGCGCTAGGAACGCGCGACCGAAACGTTCACCGTCGGTATTATACGGCTGTTACACCTCTTTCCTTATTTACGATTTCGCATTTGCGATTCCCGCCGTAGCGACCGAGATCTGTTCGAGAAACATTAAGGCCATTGAAAAATAATTTACATATCATGTGAAATTTATTATCTAACTCGATTCGTTATTTTACGTATGAATTTTCGCACGAGTGTAACGCGCTCTTACACTCGCACGCATTCACGTTACATAAATTCATACGGGAGAATAGTACATTCATACATCACCGTCGGTGAATTATGCGCCTTCAAATGCAGCAACAGTCGAAGCGAATAAATGCATTAACATTTTCGAAATGGAGATATGAAAGCCTCGGTTTTTCCCTTCGTCCGGTTTGCCGGCGCACGGCGCAGTAGGAAAATTTCAGTCGCTAGCATTACCGAGGAAGAAACGATTCCGCCCCGCTCTCTCGCGCTCAATTATTTCAGGGCACTCGCGGGTACATGCGTACGTTACGGAGTGATGGATGACGCGCTCAGAAACCTTCCCGCCGCCGTCTCGCGCCCTCTCAGGGCAGTTCACTCACACCCTCCGCCGCCACGCCGTACCCTTGCGTGACTCTCTCGCCACGAGGGATGCCGCTTGAATAATTACCCCCACGGTGCACTAAACCCGCGTCTGACTACGTGAAATCCGAGCACTGAATTCACCAGACTGCCGTACTTTAAGGCCGTGTCTCGAGCCCGGGGTACTTTAAGGGCGAGTCTCTAATTAATACGCGCTCGGCCACGCCGGCCGCTGACCAGGTTTCGCCGAATTTCGCCCAAAATGTAAATCGTTTCTTTGGACCGGCAAGGGCGTACCGTTAATCAAAAGCGGAATGTTTGGCTTGATCTGGCGGGGACGAACGGTTTTTGAAACGTCACGGCAATTAGCCGGAGAACAGCGGAGAAATACCACGGTGCTTAATTGGGGAATCGCAATTTGCGCCGGCTAGAAATAGTGCCGCACAGCAACGCATTATGACCGTCAATCGATTGCGAGGGATATTTTTCTGCGATCGAGATCAAAGCGTATCGCAATTACGCGTATCGCAATTACGCACATCATAATTACGCAAAGCATATCGTAATTACGCAATTAAAACGTCAGAATTACACAGAATAAAATTTATTCGGTGATCGTTAATTTCTGGCAAGTTTTCGGGCGGTCGCGAGAGGTTTCATAAACGGGAGGGTCGTATATATATATATATATAGCGCGGCGATCAAAGCAATCGGTATCGCGGTGTCCCCCGCTATACCGGGGGTGCTCGTAGCTGGAAATTCGATTTTGTGTGGGAGCCTTTTTTTCAATCAGTGTTATCGGCCAGTTGGCAATTCCATCATCAAAGGGTGAACGACGGGGAGGGAGCGCGGGGATGAGCGCGAGGGAGAGAGAAAATGAGAGAGAGAGAGAGACGAGCGTGTAGGGAAGGAGACACAGCGTTGCGCGGGATAAAACACACGCGGGCCGACGTCGAGCGATCCGCTCTGCCTCTTCTCTTTCGCGGCGGTTGAAAAAGGATGAGCGACGGTTTAGCCGAGGACTTGTGCAACCTTCCCAGACTCGAAGTCTCGGCACGTCGCCGATGAATGGTCTGACGAGACTCCGCGAGACTTTGCGAGACAATCACTGGGGAAATCTGGGGCCCCGCTGATCTACCCTTCGTCCTCGTCTGCCCTTTCTCCCGTCCCTCTCGCTCCTGCACGCCCGCGTACTCGTCGCTCCCTTTCATTTCTCGGGACGTCGTTGTCTCCGTCTCCCGCGTCCCGGTCTCGCGTGTATGGCACCGGTGACATTTAATCGTACGAACGAGTCGCGATTAAATTTCTCGCTCGTGCTGGAGAAGATCTTCCAAGTTACTGGCCCCAAGGTGGCGGGGTGACCTTTCCGAAGAAAATTGCCGCGAGTGTATACTTTGACGAACGACTTTCGGAGATATTAAGCTAAAAATATCAGTGGGACACCTGGCGCGAAGAGCTGTTGCGGACTAAACGTTTCCGCAGGAAATATGAGGAAAATTTCATCCGCAAAGAGAACGTTCCACTGTCCTATTTTATCTCGATCTACTTTATTCCGGAGCATAATGTCTGTGAGATATAAATGTATTTTTGTATTTGCATGGCTCTCTGTATAAGCAGATATTCGGCAAAGGCGGCGCGCTCTTCCCGTGCGCAATTCGTCCTAACAAAGTATTCCTTTTTGTTTCGAGGGTAAGCCCGGGCGCTACCCTACTCTCTAATTCTCATTGATTCCCCAGCTAGCGAGTCCGCTGAGGCGGAAAATTAAAACTCTGGTTTCCTTGATCACGCCAACACCGAAATGAACAGAGCCCACCGCGCGACTTGTAAATAGATACTTTTCTTTGTGTCGATAGAATGTCCCCCTCTCGTATTTGCTTCCTTCCACACTCGTGAACACCTCGATCGAGGCACGAAACGTTCCTGAACACGCAGAGTCGCCGAATTTGCGTCTAAATAAGATCGTGAGAGCCTGAGAGCAAAAAAAGAAAAGCGCAGACTAAACTATGTTTAGATTGAGTCCGGAATTGCTGAGCAACGATCATTCAATATGTATTAAGAACGATATTTCAAAAAGACGATATTAGTATTAATAATAATTATTATTGATGCGTCCTACATTGAGAAAATTTTTTATACGCGAAGTTAATTTCGACGAGAAATTGTTCATCAAAGATTCAAAACTCAGGAATGTTAAAAATTAAGTAGAGTCTTGTGCTTCTTTCGATATAAAATATTTAACGGCTCGAAGCTGTACACACATCTTCTGTTTATAGCAGATATCATCATTAAATAAACTACTTGTATAATCTGCTGTACTTACGTACAATGTATATTTCCCTTATTTGTCATTCTAATTATAAGTGATTCTATTCTTTACCTCCGTAAAAAAAAGAATACTCGTAAACGTTGTGAAAAGAAGCACTCTTCCGTATTCCGCTAGCGGCGATAATGAGTGCAATTAGCACACCTAAACGATGAGGCAACCGTGTGAACAACCGACTCGATTATCGTGTACGCTCGTTCGACCTGTTTCACGCTTTACGAGCCGAGGCGACCGAAAAAATGAAGCCATTCATGCTGCGCGATCGTAATAAGTGAATGGTAGAAAGCACTTAACATCTTCATCGGCACAAAGATCTACAACGAAAGAAAGACCAGACGGTATTTATTCGTTGATTGACAAAAGCGACGCGAAGCAATCGTTCGAAGGGAAGACAGTGTATTCGTTACTCCGCAACTATTCTCTGTCTCTCTTTTCTCCCCTTTAAGCCGTCGTCTCTTTCTCTACAAGAGTGCCGTAATCCGACACTGCGGTTTGACCGCCAGCAAACCCGACCAGGGATCTACAGGCCTCCCGCGAAGGCTATCCTCTTCCACGGACCACGTCATTACGCAAGCATCAAGTATCTTTCCGAGCAAATTTTCGAGGAAACTACCTCGACCGGCAATTACGCACACAACAATGATGCTGTCTGAGACGTCGAAGAGAGCATCAAGACAAGTACAAGAAAAGTCTATAATTGTACGCCGAGATTTCGATTTCAAGAGCAAATAAATTTATAAATCGATAATCGATCAATATGTAATTGTTTTTATACGCTTCTTGAATAAAAATATTAAGTCTGAAAATAAAATATTTTCTCGAAAATAGTTTTCTCGCATCGCAATTTGTAACATTATTATGCTCGCATTAGTTGCTTCGATAATTGTGGATTTTATGCTACGTTTTTGGCAACTACTTGCCGGACGATCGGCAAAACGATGCAAGCCATTACTGTTAAGTTCCTCTCAGGTTGAAATGCACTTTAACGTTGCGACGCTGGGACCCTTTTTGCAGCACTATAGACAGGACAAAAGAGAAAGAGGCGACAGAACGGTGCGGAAAATAAAAGAGGAGAAAAGCGAGTGCAAGGAAAGTAAGGCGAGGTACATATATTTCGCATACTTTGTATATGAAAGTATACATGCATCGCGACAACAAAGAAAATTAAGAACTTGAAGCAATAAATCAGTTTATGGAATATTAAAAAGAACGGAAGCAAAAGTTTATACGCGGCGCGGTGAAATTTATTACAGCGAACTTATTTATCTTTTAAAAACGCATTATAGTATTTTAACGTAGAGATAATAAAAAAAGGAGGTTACAACTATCGATATCGCTAAACTTCAGTCCACTTTTCATATTTTGAGATCTGTCGAATGATTGCACTACCGTGTCTGTACATTTTTCCTCAGTCCTTCTCCTTTGAGCTCTATAACACGTTTCCGCGCCTCCATCCCTCGGGGCATTTTGCAGCAAAGAAACGTGAGAGCGTTCGTAACATGGCGATCGAGGTAACTCTACAATTTTTATAAATAAAATCGTAAATCTTCCTTGTTTGCGGATATTCTGAATATTTATTCTCCTTTGTTCCTGCGCTTTTGTTTCCGTTTCCACCGTGAAGTTCCTTTAGCAAGTCTTTGCGCGATGTGGATTTGACTTTTCAAGAATGTCGATAGAGAGCTAAAATCAACCGGCAAAGGAATCGACATCTAAGATATTGCGCTCTTCTTTGAGTCCGCTAGTGATTTATTCCAAGAGATTTTCTATACAGTATCTCATTTTGAATAAAACTCAAATAGATTAATTACGTGACCAAAAAAAATCACTTAACTGAATAAAATAAATAATAAATTATGATTATATTATAATTATATATGTAGAATATAAATAATATTATATGGCAAATATATTAAATAAAAATAATTTAAAGACGATAAACGTCCAATAAACGTGTAAAAAATTATAATAATGGATAAACTGAAAGTAATAAAATATATTTTCCAGCACAATTTACAATCCACGTGGACTATTCCTTTCGATACGTCCAGTCAATGCATCTTGTTCGGGTCGCGAAGAGTATTCGGCCCGGGATAACAAATCGGTCGAACTAGAGAAATATATGTACCTACGTATTCGAGAAGCTGCTATGGCTCCGATCCTATGCAAATCCAGAAAATACCAGACGCAATACTCGTCGAAACGTCCATTCTTGCAAACGGTTCTATTTAAAATCGATTCAACTCGTCTCTCGACTTTATCTTCACATACTTTAAGAAAACTGAGAACTATAAAATAGATATTTCGATTATATGCCAATACATGCATCATATAACCGTAATGTACAAATTTAATTTTGTGTAACTAAGAAAAAAGGTTTAATTAATAATGAATGATATTCAAAGTATAACTTGTACAAATGTTTACAAGCTAGAATAGAAATGTGTGGAGTTTTTAGAATTTTTCTACGAAGTTAACTTCTTTTATTAAAATTCAAATTATTTAATAAAAAAAACTTTTTAAATATTTAAATATTTATATGATTATATGTGAGAGTTAATCAAATGATTTACGAAACCTATGTTTGAACTGTAAATGGAATATTCAATGGAGTATTGCAATTTAGGCATTAATATTTCGTTTTTGGATAATATACATAGTTGGCTGTAAAACTTGTATAAAATTGAACTGCGAAACTAAAACGAAATTTTTTAAACCAATTTTGTCATTTTCAAACTACAACAATGGGTTATAAAAAAAGGTTTTATTATTTACATGTTTATCGATTTACTTTCTAGCGAGTTTATAAAATGGCGACGATGTACGAGCAATATCGCGAATTGAACCAATCATGGTGATGCACTCCGCTGGCATCCTCAACGATATTTTCGGTATCGTTGGCTGTACTCGTCGACGTACAAAGCGAGTAACGTTCGACGCGATAAATATGGCCGAGAGTTGCACCGTCGTGACGCGATCGCGTAAACTTTGCGGCACAGGTGGTCGAGACTGTTCGGCTGTTGAAAATTGTCCGTAATTTTGTGGAACCGTCAGAGGAAAAACGTGCGCGCGCGCGAGAGCATTAATGAGTTGGTGAATATTACGAATTACAGAATGAAAGCGCGAATTAAACTGGGACAATCCGCATAACGTAGAACCGGCTCGCCGTTTTGTAAACTTTCGAGTGTTATATATATATATATATATATGTGTGTGTGTGTGTGTGTGTATGCGCGAATTTAATAGTTAAATTCAACTTGTTAATGCAACTTGCTCCGCGTGGTATGGCGCGCACACACGTGTGTATCGACCAAGACACAGCAAGTCTAATGGGAGGGTAAAAAGGGTATGCTGCTTCATGGATTGAGCCACATTCAGACTGACGCGGTAATGCGCACGAATCCATTTAGCGACCGCAACGTCTCCATCCAAGAGAGCAAGCAGAAGAGATTCGGTACGAAGGAGAGAACTAGACAAATAGGCTGGCGGGGAAGACGGAAAGACAGAAAGAGAGGGAGAGAGAAAAAGAGAGAGAGAGCGTGGGGCACGAAGAGAAACCAGGAAAATCTCTCGTTCCTGGGAAGAAATCCTCTTGGTACTCGAGATGCACGTCTCCCGTCATTAATGACTAAGAATACCGTAGCAGGCAGAACGCTAAAGACGTTGGCGTCTTTCAGAGAGAATGTTTTTCTTGTCTGCGTTTGGTTGAGAAAGAAATGCATTCGATCTGCGCCGTGAAATATCCACGGTATAACAACAGATATATTCGAGTCAATCCTTTTATATGTCGGTTTACGTGCTTTATATTTAACGGAATCGTAAGATGTTATTTGTAAATAAGAACGCGCGCGCACACAAAAGACTTGATTTAAACTCGAGAGACTTCTCGTTCACTTGGTAATATCGCGATATTAGTTCGCCGATAACACAAAGAACGTCGTTAAGAAATTCCTGATTTTCACCGTCCTAAAAAAAAAAAATATTATCCCCCGAAGTTTCATTTTAGAGAGACGGTTCTCCCCCGCTGTTGCGAAAGGATCCTCGCGCGCGGAGGCGCGACGACGAAAAAACGAGGGGGGCGTGTCGGAAAGACAGAAATTGCGCGAATTATGCGAATTAAGTGAGCTCGCTGAGTAGTGACAAAGCTGCGTAATGAAGATACCGAGGAAGGCGTGTCGCGGGGACACAGAGGGTGGAGAGCTGCGAGGCGAGCGCGCGGTAGGAAAGGAATAAGGAGTAGGTGAAGGGTATAAGGCGAAATGAAGTCTGCAGGGTGGTCGCCAAGGGGGAGGGAGAGCCGGTAAAATTCTTGGAGTCATGGGCGACGAAAGAAAGAGAAGACAAGAGCAGGCGGCGGCGGAGGGGGGAGGAGAGGGGCGTGAGAGGAAGGGAGGAGTGTAGGGGACGGTGGAAAGCCGTAACCGTGGAAAGTGAAAGAAGGAGCGGACGGAAGATGGAGTGTCGAGGACGGTTGTGTACCGCTGCGACCGAGGGTGACGGTGTGTAGGTGGCCCGCGAAAACCCGGGTGGAAAGAGAGACGGAAAGAGTGGAGTTGCGCTGCCGCTACCGCCGCCGTCGCCGCTGCTGTTGTTGCCGATGTTGCCTCCGCCGGTGTGTATGTAGAAATAGCCGACGGTGCACCACATGCTGCTTGCCTGCAGCCGATGGAAATGTAAAACTGCGACAAGTCTTGGAATAAAGTGGCTGAATAAAATACAACTAAATCCCCCGTCGCTCGCCTACAACGCGCCCCGACCGTGGAACTCGCCGTGGCGCGGTGGATATGTCGAGGCGAGATGCGGCGCAGCGCCGGCGACCATCGCGCGTTACCGCGACGGCTGTGCGCCTTCCATCGGATGAAACAGCGAAGAAAACTTTCTCGCGGGAATATCTGTTTGTTATCCATTTGTCCGTGTTTTGCCAATGCGCGATTTTTCAAACCGGCAATTTATCGGAACTGATTGTGTCTGCAGAATGTGTTCCCCTTTGTTGCGAGATTAATAGATTATTCTCAAGTTGCTAGTAATAAAACACTGCAAAAACAAAATATGCAATCGCGATCAATTATTGAAAATGTTATCAATTCTTCGCGAGTAATTAAAAATTTTGTTGTTTTCGCCGACGCACGCGTAACGAATAACAACAACGAAAGAGACAAACTATATTCACTGATTTGGCATATTATCAAATTTAGCAGTCGTTGGTTGACCAAAATGTTCGTTTAAAAGCTGGAATTGCCGTTGACTCGGAAATGACGGAAACGGTTCGCGCGGCATGAAAGATCGCCCTTTCCGTTTCTCTTCTGTAGATACATACGCTGGACGGTGGTACCTTGGGTGACCGGATGCATTATCTGGCTGTTCGGACAACGTGTAAGTGTAATTAACACACCACCGCTCATAACGAGGACAATGCACGCAGTCACACTAATGAGAGCAAATTAGCTCGTTTGTGCCAGTTTAGCTTCGCCTCCTTGCTCCGCCGCTTTGCCGGCCGCCGCCGCGCGTCGGGCTGTTCTCTGTGCGGTCAAGAATGCAAATTTGGCCGTTTCGTGCGCGCCCGTCTACACCAAACACGAATTTCTGTCGAGCTTCGTTGACGAATTCAGTGTTGCAGACGGTTTGCGGTGTGCAGTTTCAAAATTCATGGCCGGCGCGACAGGATGTCTTTGACGCCGTCCATATTCGTGTACTATATCTAATAAAACGGCGATGTGTAATGTACAATTATCTTTGTAGCGACATGAGACAATTTGTATCAATAACGTTTATAATCATTCGATTAACTCTCGTATAATCATATAAATATATAAATATTTGAAAAAGTCTTTTTAATAAATAATTTTTAATAAAAAAAATTAAGTTTCGTAAATCGATAAAGAAAATCTTCCGGAGTGGAGATTCGCGAGATATTTTACAATAAATAGAAACAAATTTCCCAATCACTAAATCATATTAGGGATTACAGAGTATTGCAATTGTGTCGATTGACATTGTATTGTCTTTTAAAAATAACTGAAATGTATTTTTGCGAATAACTGTAATCTGTTTTTGATACAAATACGGCGAAATAAAACTATATTCGTATTATATTTTTGACCAACCAATATCGTCAAAAACCGAGGCAAATAATAACTACATCGGACTTAACTGAATTTCAACACCTGCATTCATGCATGATTTATTTATATTACATAAAATCCACAAGAATAATATTACAAATTAACGTAAAAACAATAATTCTTAATTATTATGATTATAATTATACTATTTAAATAAAACAACTCTTCCTTGCAGGAAAATAAACGATAAAAAAAACTTGCCTTTTAAAAAACAGATTATTTAGCTAGAAAAATATATTTCAGTAATAAATAGTCAACACAATTGCAATTTCCTGCAAAGCTGTTATCAAGCAAATATCTCTTTGTAACGTTTTCTTTCTCATTTACGTATTTTACTTCAATCTTGTCTTTAAGATCAATAGGCGCTGACACGTTCAACACATAAATGTGAAGATACGGTCAATGTGATTCGGAGAAAGTTATATTATTAATTCTCTCACATGGTTTCCTTTTTAATCAGTTAAAATACTCCGTGAAGATGTCGGGAATCACGTTTATCTTTCACTTTCTGGCCATGTGGGTGTCCTAGGTACGAGCACGCGCGGGTACGACTCTCTTTTAGGATTCTCCGTGCGGTATAATGGAGTGATACGAAACAAAACAGAGAAAACAAAGGAAACCGCAGGCACGAGAGTGGGTTTCTGGCTCGGACTAGCCCACGTGCTGGTGTTACCGCAAAGCATACGCCGGTATACGCGACCACGGACGGTACACGCAGACAAGTGTACACCAAGAAGATGTAATGGACAGCTGGCGATTCTCATACAAATGAAAATTGTCTGCTAAAGAGCACCGTTGTCGCTGTTAAACCCTCGTTATCACGATTATCATAACAATCATAAAGAAATAACGTAATAAATGAATGTACGCTATTACGTTATTCATAATTAGTTGTTCAGCATTCCTAACTGGCATTTATAGTTTGAGTAAACTTCTATTTTCACCGGTTTTCGACTAAACAGTTATAAAATAAATTCATCGAGAACGGAAATAGAAAATTTAGAGTCGTTAATTATCACGGATTATAAATTTAGAATCATTATATATATCAAAGAAATTATTTAAATAATTAGATTCTATCTTCCTTTCCGACACAAGTGTGCGAGTAAGTAAGAATGATTTTCAAATAGAGCAATAGGAATTGCCATTGATCAATTATTAACATTCGCAGCGCACTGTCAATATTGACACGATCGTGCATTGTCGTGCGTACATCGCCTTGCTGGCCAAACGACGCGCGTCGCGGCATCGAAGCGGATAGTGATAGGCCGGTCGGGCGCGATGTTAATTCCTGAATTATTCCCGCCAAATCGAATTCCCATTTATTAATTAACCCGCGGCACGAAACCCCTGCTCCCCCGCATTGCGCCGGCGTATGGCGCGGGACGCGTGCTACAACGGCGGAGCGACACGTATTTCCGGGCAAAATTGGGCTGACATGCAGCGCGCGCGGAATACACATTGGGAGTCGGGAGTCAGTCGATTCGATCGTTGGACGATTGCCTGTGATGCCGGTGTACGTGTAATGCAGTCAGTGGTGCGCCACTATCACAGGAAACTCGAGCTAACGAGGTTCGCTACGGCATTACGGCATCAAGGGAACTCAACGTCGTCTGGATGCGAGAGACCGCTATGTAAATGAGTTAATACGTCGTTACAACTCGGACGATTGTAATATTTATTGCGCATTGTATCGCGATAGCGAAGATTATTTTATTATGCTGCAACTTCTATCCGCACACGGCGGAATCGAGTACGAACTTTGTAACAGCTTGCGAAAATATTTAGAGATGTGCAAACATTTAAATTTTGTTTGATAAAAAAAAATTAATTTATAATTACAGTGGATTTTACATCAACATATCTGTGTTTCCTTTACAGAGTTTCTAAGCGTCGATTGAAACATTTTTGTATCCACCCTTGTAATTAATTCATATTATGGTTCTTTACATATTTAGTGTTCAATTAAAGCGAGCCCTCGTAGTTTTTACCGACAAAGTGTCCGACGTCCGAGATAACTGACACCGTGTGTTTCGGTGGCGGCATTATCAGGGGAGTCTATGACGCCGGGTAGCAAGAATTAACGCATAAATGAATTATATTGCTGCCGCGCATCAGCTAATTATAATATTTATCAGGCGCATATAGTGACAACCCCAAAGCATTGTCGCAGCGTTCAGGGCCACCGAAACCAGTTAAAATACACGTACGCGACGGTTTCACAAAATAGTAGACATGTACAGGTATAGGCTGTTGCGTGTGCAACCTACGCAGGAATGCGTGCGTGGATGCATCACAGCAGGTCCTGCACTCTCTCCCGTTTAATATTTCAGTACAGCCACCACACTGCCGTCGCGCGCGGGTTTTCGGTCCTCTCCTCCGCGCGTTTGCCGATTCCCATGAGCTTATTGAAACAGCGATGGACGTTCGTTCGAAAACCCCGACGCTACGCCGTGAAATGATATATCCTGCCGCGGAAACGATCTTGTGTCAAAAATAACTACACTTAAAATGCACTATTAATATCATTAATAGAAATTATGATGGAGTAATTTTTTTACGGAAGCAACATAAAATCTGATACTTGTAAAAATTTCAATAATGATGCATCGAACGATTACAGAAATCGCATAAGACAATCTGATTGTCTGAAGATTGTTTTCAATATAGCTATTTTATATTGCGAGAAAATAATCGTAATAAATCGTTTTCAAAGAATTATTATCCGAAGATTAACGATAATGAGCAACAACACACTGTTTGACAAAAAATCGACAATTTTGTTAAGATAATTCTACGTCTATAAAATTTGGCTTTAAAATATTCATACGTAACATTTAAGACACAGATTGTCTTAAAGAAATGTTTCTTGTAAAGTGATATTGTTGTCATTTCTTTACTTCTCCTCGTTAACATAGCATTTGCAACAGTTTCACCGTTTTTATAACTACATGTAAAAAATAAATTGCGACTCGATTCGTCCCGTCACACCACGTCCGCAATCACGCGTCGGACACGAGCCGTTCACAGGCACGTCGTTATCGAACGGCGTTCGCCGTGAAGAACATCGCGATATCCCGATGCTAATCGTGCGTCCCGCACGGTCGCGGAACCACCCAAGTAGAGAAGCAGGAATGGGCAACACGTGTTCGCAGACGCGGGTAGCGGGCTGTTTCGCACGTCGCGATTAATCTTACATGCGTTCCGCGAAACGCGTCTCACACACGCGGCGAACACAACTGGCGCGCGATCGTGGGGAGTCGCAGTGACACGTGCAGTCATCGGTTTAAAGAGACGACAGGCAGATGAAGACGCGCCCGTGATCGCGGCGATGAAAGGCGTTAGATGCGGGAGAAGCGTGATCGAGTCACAATGACGATGTTCCTTTATCGGTTAAATCTTCCACGCGTAGGTGGGAGATCTTCCCAACAACTCTCGTCTTCTTGTTAACTTCTTCGTACGCTCTCCTGACGTGAGCCTCTGGATAGAGAATCTCGTTTAGGAAGATATCTTTCTACAAAGTCGCGCAGTTGCGTAAAAATTCATTCACAAACAAATATTATCTATTTAGCGTCGAGTCGAAAAGTTTACAGCTTACTGTTAAAAGATGATATCTATACAAATGGATTTTGGATACTATGGGAACGTTTGTACGTATCTGTGCGCGCGACTGTGTTTTTTTGTTCAGATTACAGCAGCTTTCGAGTGGCAATTAATCAAAGGCGCGACGTCTAAGCTCGCGATTCATCGTGACGTGTTTATCTCACTCGTAATTAATTACGAATCACGCGGACTGTCTTCCAGGAACGCTTTTGTTGTTTAATAACGCACGCGGTCGGCGCGTTGCGCGCCCGAAAAGGTGGCCATTCAACAAAATGCGCGTCAAGCCGGGACAAAGGCGTACGTCATTGCCGCGGATACAGAGAGAATGGAGATTGCCGTCGTCCAATGGCGCGAGGCGGAGGTGCACAATTTGTCAAACGTTGACGCTAAGCCGCTAACTTTGCCGTGTAGCGTCATAGCTCATCTTACGAAACCCCGTTGTGAGACTTCCACCTTCCCGTCGTCGCTGTCGTCTGAAGGTTACCGCGTGGCGCGGATCCACCGGTTGTCTGAGTACGGCGTTCCCTCGGTATTCCAAAAGCACCCGCGCTCACTCAACGCGGACAGGATTTCGCGGCTAATTATACCAGCCAAGGTTGAGCTCGGAATTTTCGACGTATGCGATCAAATGGCACTAAACGGAGGGAAGATCTCGGATTTCTTCGGTGCGAATCCTCCGAAATTAATTTTCAGCTTATCGTAATTAATTTTAATTATAATTGCTTCTGGTTAGAATTTGTTTAACACCGTCACCGTTTACATGTACATGTATATTCGAGATGAGGAGAAATTGTTAGAATTACACGTTTGCCTTTTTCTTCCACCATCAGCCGAATTGGAGATTCCGCGACATGCATTAGAGAATTTGAAAAATTGAACTGCCCTATATCTCGTTTTGAGCGGGTGAGGCTGCAAAGTAAATTCACGAGCGGAAGCGTCCCTGGAAAACGACATGTGCCACAGTTGGCAACTGTCCTGCGGTTATTGGAAGCGTATACGGAGTCTAGTCGTTCGCTGGAACTCGTGACGTTTCGACTATCGGGAAGTTATTAGAGGATAGAAAGCGGCGCGGTGGAGTGAATGGCTGGTTAAATGGCAGCTGTATACGTGCTAAGAGTTCGATGCAGCGCGCCGTAATGAATTTCGGAACTTGAGGGCGTCCTCATTTGTGCCTCACGCCTGAATCGACGAAATTCTATAAGTGCATTAGATATACATTAATAGCGCGAGAGAGAGTTGCGTTCGTCATACATCCGTTCGAATGCGCATTCACAAACATTTCACAAATGGAAATGACACGAGCTCTTTGATACACAATCAATAAACTGAAGGAACCGCTATTAAAAGCTAAAGCACGTGGTAATCGGAGTGCTGTATGATTTATATTTCAACTAATTAAGTATTTAGCAAATTTCAAGTAACTAGAGAAAGTAAGAAAACAATCAAATAACTCAAGTAATCTTTCCATAAATAAATTTCATTATGAAAAATTTTACCACGTTTTAATTATCATTTTTTTCGCGATCCGAATTACTTTTGACACGTAAAAAACCAATATTAAGTATTTTGCCTTGATTTTAATACTCAGAGAAAGATAAATGTAAGAATCAATTCTTGTTATTACAGAAATTTTGTAAAAATTAGAAATGCAGTTTGCTAATCATAAAAATACACCGCTTCGACCATTTGGAGAACTGTGCAAAGTATTATCGCAAGGTACACATTACGTCCACCTCGACATAGAATCGCATTAAAAATAAATATATATACACGGCGATATCGCGGCAATTCTCGGCGCAGCAGTATCTAGTGGCGAATCAATAAGCCCGTATTTGCGCGCCTACACCTCAAACAGTCGCGCCTTGCTAATCGCTTTTGCCGACAATATATACCCAGAGGAATACACCGACAAGTCGGATCCTCGCATCCAGGCGAGTGTGTAGTTCCAACTACTCGATGAGTTACACGAACCGAAAGCCATGAAACTGGGATGTAAACGCCATATGTAGAGATGAAGTTCGCACGCGCACACGTGTAATACCGCAATATGACATAATTGCCGAGTATTTCGCTTGAATAGTTATTCGTCATTGCCCGATTCACGCCACGGGCCACGACAATTAGGTCTGCATCTTTTGAAATAATACGCGCATTTGTATAACGTCGTTTAACAGAAAAGTACGATACTTGACTATTATTCGAGATACTCGACGCGCTTGAATGTACGCAATATACGTGGATACGAATAAATAATACGATGAAGGGGGATCGTTCATAATGATATTAGGAAATTTGCGAGCATGATTCTCGCGAGCAAGATGCTTATCAACCCATTTATCCCGCAATTATCTGCGATAATTGCTACGAAATGGAAGCGCCTCGTTTCCCTTTCGGTGCGCGCTTAATTACCGTCAGCTCGAGGAACATCTTGAAAAACATCGTGTAACCGGTGAACGATGCATGCATTACGATAGGTAATAACACGCTTGCCGTGTCAGTAACTTAGGAATAGAGGCAACGGGGTTAAGTGGCCGACGAATGCGGCAGCTGGCGCGGAACGCGGTCTTTCCTACTCGATCACGAGATCGATCCGACGCTATGCGAGAGCGCGCCCGCGGACGCCTTTGGCGACACGGACAATCTTGGGATTTGGAGTTCAGGAAAGTCGTTGTGCTCAGTGATTACGGTTAAACCGTCAACGGTACCGGCTGGTTGGCTCCGAAGTCGGTGCCAAATTACCAACATCGGCGAGAACCAGAGGGACCGCTTTCCTGTCCAATCTAAACAAGCGGAGCATAAAGTTACCAACTTCGCCGACACCGTCTCTCCTTGTCACCGCCGCGCCGCTAGCAGCTTGGACGGAAGAGAGGTGTCCGGGCGATACAACGAACGACTAAATAAATTAAACTAGTGACTCGGGGCTGATTTCGCAGTGCACAATTTTGATTCACTTCAAATCGCGACTCATTTTTACCCGCTTCGTCTTTTGCATTGTGAAAATTTACACAGCGGCGGATCGTGGAGACGCTTGCAACTTATCGCACGAGTAAATAAAATGGTATTCCGCTTGCTTGCAGAAAAACTATACTATTCCAACAATAAAATATAAAATTTATAATTAATGATAATTATTATTCGAACGTGAGATGCAATAATATTGTTGATAATTTTTTAGGATTTACTAAAGTTGCCGATGTACAATGTATTACACGCTTTTCCCATTTTCTCTACGTTGACTTTTCTTCAGATTCCATTATTGCTTGGAAGTTTAAAATGTTGGACCAAGCACAAAAAGACGGTCGCGTTCTTTGTTTCGATGTACAAAATATCGCCGTCCCACTGACCTATTAACAGATGTTCTCTTTATCAAAGAATGGAAATATCACTCGCAGGTAGACTCTCTGTCCACTTCAATTTCCGGGATTATTTCCTTCCTTCGTCTATTTTCTCCCCTCTCTCTTTTTTCCACCCCCCCTTTTTCCTTTTTGTCTTTGCCCGCCTGCCGCGTCTTTACGACCCTCCGGAGAGATCGATGTTTCCGCTTCGAGATACTCGCGTTACCCCATTTTCTAGGACGGCACTCGACCATAAAGGGAGATAAGAAGGGCGAAGTTTCGCGCGGGTAAAAACTTCTAATGCCGCCCGCCCGTCCGCGGGCATTTAAAATCCGTAAATTTTCATAACGCCCGTCCAAAGTTTCGCGCGACTCGCCATTAGTAAGCAGAGACTCGTCGTTTTCCGCTAAAGACACCGATACATTCAAATAAGCTCCGCATCTCTTTCGCAACGTTAATGGTGGGCCGCGCGTTCCGCCCGCCGCTCATGATTTCATCTTTAAAACCGAGTCTAACGCATGCATAAGCGCGAACAGTCTATGTATTGCGACGTGGATAGAAGTTGCAGCTTGTGATATAGAATATGGAACACATGGCGAGCCAATTTCAAAACTTTGCTCTTCGTTAAATTACAGTTGCCACGCGTAAACTAGTTGATTATACTAAGTTAATTATTTTAGCGAGTGTATGCCGCGCTTAATAAATTATACCGGTAAGTACGAGGATTAGGCCGCGGGCATTTGCATCTTGAAATATCACTCGCTCTGCTGCTTGCGCGTTGAGAAAAATGTTTAGAAATAATCGCGTGTGCCATTGTCTTAACATTTCTCACGTTAAAATCTACACATTGTGTTTTGTTAATTATGATCAACTTGGAATGTCTCGTGCTGCGCAGCTTGTTGACTGTCGACGATATTATTAAAGGTTAGATTAGGATAGAGGATTCTCGGATGATGGTGCACGAGCTATTCTCCGTGGATATAATGGTAATTAGTCTTATCTGCAACCAGCAAGATTGCACGAGAGGGCTCAAGCAAGAGGGAGAAACGGCAAGAGGGACGGCGAGGAGGGGAGGGGAGGGGGGGGGAGAACAGAGGGAGTTTCCAGACTGAATTCCTGCGCGTTTCTCTTTGCGTCTACAGCGTTGCCTAATATCCTATGTCCTGACAAAATCTAACGTCGGATCTCGACGTTCTCGGCCTCGGGGAGAATGCCAATTTCACTCGTCCGGAAACTAGTTTTGAACGAGTTCGATTATCTTTCCGGATATAGAACCGCGCATTAGCAGAAAAACTTCTAATGAATGCAAACTGACGTCACAAATGCTATACCATCGCTGGTTTCAGCGTATCCCGATCTCGCGATTGGCAAGCGAATAACTTACCGGAGAGAAATTTTTATTACGACAGAACGTTATTATATAAATTTAATCCCGCAAATCATTTTATGAAAAGAATTAACTTTGACTTGAAATTTTCTTTTCGAAAATTAATTTTCACTTCGAATGAACAAAATATCTTCAATCAGATTTCTAATAACGTAACAGTTTTTGTAACAAAAGAGTGCTCTGTAGAAATAAATTCGAGATGTTCATGCTAATTAAGATTTAACAGTGAGAAATTCCAATCATGTCTGATGTTTTCGCCGTGCTCATTCACTGACACGACACAAACTCAGTCACGCGACGCCATTACGCAAATCATTCTTGCCGATGTAACAGCGTTGCCGTATTCTGTCTGCTTCGGCGTATTCGCTGACGAGTGTCTCTGGAGAAGCGGAGTGCGTAGCACCTATCCAAACAGCGCGCGGAAGTTTGCGGAGGGCTGGATTCGTGTGAGGCTAAAGGGGGACTCTCTCACTCGGCGCACCGACGGAACTCGAGGAAAAGAGTACGTGCATTTCACCGAGGACGGTTTTAGAGACAATCGAGCCGGAGCTTGTTGCGTTGCAAAAAGCACCGGTCGTACCGCCGTCTGAAACGACATACACACTCGCTCTACGATTCTACGCGCAACGTACATATATATGCGTGTCTGCACATGGAAAAATATCTACGTCTCTCAGGGTGCACCCCGCGCTTTTGCTCAGGTACGCAAACGGTGAATCTGGAGAGAGAAAGAGAGAGAGAATGAGGACGGGAAAGAGATAGAGAAAGAAGGACCTCTCAACGATTCGACTGCGCAGTCGAGGCACTCCACTCAAATTATTTACAGACAAGCATGGGCTTCTCTCTGCAGTTTCGTTTTGTTTTTAAGAAGCGGAGAAGGAATGAATTTTCGCGCAGGGAGATATAAGTCTTCCTTCTTTCTCGAACGGAATCGGTCTGATTGCGCACCGAAAGATGGTTTCTTTTTCTATAGCACCCTTATCTTTCTCGGCGTACAGAAAATAGGACAAATTGATTTTTTTCTTCATAGGACAGTCGAGCGTAAGGGCACGGAAGTCGAATTGGTCGTGTCGCAAGGGTTTCGTCTTTTTTACGACCGGCACCGCGCCGGTCGGTTAAGAAACCCAAAGAAAAAGGATTGGCGCTTCGACATTCCGACGACGAAGTCTATGGTCTCGGCGAGCTCCTCGAAGAGCAGTGCACCTTAAATAATTTCGCGCCGTGCGGCGCGGAATTTTATCGGAAGCATAACCGTAATTCCTTTTCTTTTCCTCCGGTCTCTCCATCTTCGCCCGTAAAATGATCATAATTCAACGTTGTAGCGGAGATCGCGCCAGAAGTTTCTTCCTGCCTGTCGCCACCCTCGCGCAACTGCCCATAAATATATTGAAGATACACAACAATGGCATCGGCGATCGCGAACAAGGTAAACGTTTTGAACTTCGACAGACGCGCTGTCCTTTTGTGATAATTATTATCGTAACTGGAGGGAGCAAAGAATTCTTGCAATTTTTTCATATACGCAGATATGGAAGCGTGACAGAAAGCGCAGCGTGGACGGCGTGAAACGCGCCTCACAGTTTGAAGATCCGCGTGCGCGCGCGCGAAGCACGAATGCTCGTTACGTTTAATGAGAACGGCGGGCAAAAGTAACACGAGTAATAAACTCGTTGTAAACTCGTCTACGAGACGAGGTTTAACGAGACGAGTAGATCAGAGGTGGATAGAAAATAAGAACGTGTAGAAAAAGAGAACGACGAGAGAGAGAGAGAGAAAGACCGAGACGCGACGAAATCTTTGACGCGACCTATCTCGCGCGATTGTCCCGAAATGTAATAGCGTGTCATTAGAATCTAATGTGTTTGTAGGCACGCTCGTGCGCGCTCGCTCGCTCGTGCGCGCGCTCTCTCGTATCGTCCATTCGCTGACAACGTAGCTTACGAACCTGATACAACCTAATTACCGCATACGCGCCGGTCTCTTGGCTGCGTCTAACCTATTATTTCCACCCGATAGTACAGGCTAATGTAATTATATATCCATCCCCGCTTTTGATGCGGCTTTAATCCGGTTCGCTCCCCGCCAGCGTAACACCCCTCTGCCATTTCCTTTCCCTCTTTTCCTCCCCTGTCCCTCTCGCGATGTTGCCGAAACGAAACAATGAATTTCCGGTCGTTGTATCCGCGTTTAATCGCCGTACCGTGTTTCGACGGTTTCACCTGTGCCAAGTGTTTTTTTAAACCGTCTCAAAAATAGTTGGGGCAATCCATTTCCCGTCATGTGTAATATACCTAGCGTAAAAGGGCGGCGTTTGCACACTTCAAATCGATGAACGAAATTAAATAATGAAGTTATTAACGGAGCTATTCCGTGTGAAAATCTTTTGTGTGTCAAAATATTATTAAGTTCGCGATTCGAAGAGATTATTAAAAAATCAAATAGTAATTATATAGAATATAAAATGGCGTAACTTATTATCATTTTCTTATTCGCGAGTTTCTAATTCGTAACACGACCTGTTTGGAATGGACAATCGAGTTAAGATGTCCGTTTTATTTTTTCATCGCTTGGTGCAAGCGATTAAATATTACACACGACTCCGCGTTGCATCGTCAAGTTCACTGAACTTTACTCGTCGTTGGTTCGAACAAACCGTGACGTTTACCAGTGCCAGTCGGTGTAAAAGTACTTTTTTAATGGTTAACTTCATTATCGCTAGACCGACACAAGTTTCTGCAAACACGTGAAACCGCGGGCGCATACAAGACAGCCGCGCGTCGAGTCAACGAGAGAAGAGATATTTTATCGACAGTGAAACGCGATATATATCCCACCGTTCAAGCGGTAATTCACAGTAACGATTCTCGTTTCCAGATATCGATTACACACTGACCCGTTTTAATTCAGGCTTTGCGAGCTTCGTGTCTATACGATGCTTTTCGGTCGGTACTCAACGATTGTAGTTTCCAGAAAGGGTACGCTTTTGGAGTAACCTATGCTTAAAAGAGCCCGGCAATGAGGAGCGGCTGGCATTTGGCCGCTGATTACGACAGACGCGTTGCTTAAAGCGTCCGTTGAAATGCTTAATATCGTGGAATTTTACGCCGATTAGGCGGGGCCAAAACACCGGTTAGTCCGGAGACGATTGCCCGTAGCATCCCCTAATGAGGTGAGACGGCCACAAATCTTCGGCTAACAAGACGTCTGAGCAGACAGAACACCTGAGAAAAAATTTCGAGAGGCGCGTTCGACAGGTGTCGGTATCTCGCAATAGCAGCGCTAATTTTTCAGATGATAGGTTGCGCACACAATGTTCCGTGCGTTTAGGCGTTTAGGCACTATTGCGCAGCTTTATCCGAGAGAATTGAAACGCGGGAGCATCTATCACTTCAACGTTTCAACAGTTTGCCGTTGGAAAAGTATTTAGAATATTTTAATTAAATGGTTAATATTGATTTATACCCATTCGTGACAAATGCATTCCCATGTTTATCTATTACAAAATCATTTATCACTCCCCGTTACACTACGCGCATATAATGGAAACTATCTATCTTCTTTTCAAAATTTTTGTCTAAACTTACGTCGCGTTTGACAGTGAGTAATTGCTACCAAGAACATTAATAATACAATGTACAAATAAAATCGCTTGAAGAGAAAGAGATAGAGAGAGAGAGAGAGGACAAAAAATCTGGAGGATTAGAAATATAATTGGTGTCTTATTAAAAAGCGCACTACTGTTTCTTCATTTGCAACAACAAAGAAATCATACATTCGTTAAAATCGGGAAATAATTATGTGAGAAAAATTTTATTATCAAACAGCTGTAGGAAAATTTGTCACTTTGAAATGCGCGTATCCGGCGGCTTTTTCTATTCGACGCATAATGCTCGAAGACTATCGCGCATATTATCTCTCGTATGATATAAATTTTATCTTACCTCGAGCGCACACGTTAATTTCGTTAATGTCCTGCTACGACGAGGAGCAAGGAAGTGAATTATCTGGAATCCGGTTAAACCGAGTGCCTCCAGAAAGGCATAGAGAACGAAGTTTGGCGGCTGGCGGAAGTAAAAAAAGTTAAGGCAAAATATGGAGCTTTTTTCCCCGAAACAAGCAATAACTTCCGATCTAAACTAGTTAATCTAAAGTTTTAGTCGCAATATTTTGATATTAAATATATTATTCCGTTTTTCTTTGTATATCAATCTTATTATACTATTATTCTGAATGAATGGGAATAAAACCATTAGCCAGATTCGTAAAAAATATAGCAACAATTCATATAATGACTGTAATCTTTAAGACCATATTATTGCTCGTCGGTTTTAGGAAACAAATCTTATTTAAGAGCCTTTTTACACGAGTATTAGTGTATAATAGGAGCTAAGTCGGACTTACTGCTTCTTACAAGAACTTACTTTTCTTCTTCTTAGCTCGTAAGCATCGAAGAATTTCTAAATCGTCTGATCTCCGAAAAAATCTAAGATCTCGATCTTCGAAAGGATTATCAAAATATTACTTAACGTGTGATTTATAAAGCACTCGGGCAAACATACTTCGATCAGCAATTAGATAAGAAATGAAGACGTAGAATGCAATAACGTTAACGAGACGCCTGAATACGGTTACGTTCCGAGACCTAATGACGAGAATACATCAGGAGAACAACGCGACTCGAAGATCCGAAAACGCAATTGCGTCCGTCTGATGTCTCGCGCCTTAATCCACGACGAAATCGCTTTCATCTATATAGCTATTCGGGAGGAGAAGGTCTACTAGAGCACGCCGGCGCATTTTTCTTCACCTCGTATCTGGCATCTCGGTGCCACTGCACCGTGGGAGATGAAGTCAACGTCCGCGCGACAAGAAGACGCGCGCGTCGAGTTTTCTCGGAGTTGGGAAAAATATTGCGGAACCGCGGAATAGCGCGAGAATGCAAAGAGCGCGGGATGATGCTACGTGCGAAAATCGCGGTTTTCCTTTAAAAATTATCCTCCGCGGGCTTCGCGCTCGCGCGCGCTCGCGCGCGCGCGACGACGCACACAATAGGTTGGATGGAGCGTATCCGTCTCTTCTCACTGGGACTGTCCAGGAAGGTGCGTCCCCGGGCGGGTCGACGCTTAATAACGATTCCTTTGTTGCGACGGAACTGCCATTACGGACGCGACTACCACCACTACATTACCAACGCCAACACCACCGACGCGACCGCCGCCGCTGCCTCCGTCGTCGTCGTCGTCGTCATCACTATCACCGCCGCCATCCCGCAGCCACCATCACCAACGGATAATGAGAAGGTGGCCCGAGGGAGCCACCACGAGCAAGCGGAGGCGGGAAGTTGCGGCGCGGTCGCTCTCCCAACAACGCGCCAGAAACACACCGACGCACCGGGGGCTAGTAGCGCGGCTGGTGCTTCACACAAAATCGTAGGAGAGAACTCGGAGTATACAAGGCGCCGACAACGTACACCGTAAACACACAATGCATGCGCGCCGCAGCCGCCAACCGCTGAAGAATCGGGATAGGGTTAGGCTTTCGCGCGAGAGGTGAGCATCTGCCCGAGTACGCAGTATTTTATCCGGTGTAAACGGGCAGCGACCGCTCAACCACGAAACTGCCTCGCATCTCTCCCCCGCCCTCTCTCACCCCCCTCGATATATATCTGATTGGCGAGATTTAACGAGGAGACCCGCGGCCCGGATAAGATTCATCGACGAGATCTGAGCGCGCGAGAGAGATGGAGCACCGCCGCGCCGTGAATAACGAGCAACGCGAGCAGGGCGTGGCTCTTCCGATCCTTCCATGAACCCCGAAGACCTTATCGACGATGTAGACCAGATGGAGGATTTAGACGATCGCTGCAACCTACGCGTGTATTCCAATTCGGGCAGCGTAAATCATAAATTGGGCCGTAAGGAAATTGGAAGAGAAATATTTATGTTTATGATTCTAAATTAATTATACTCGAGCTATCTCAAAATAATCATTCCAATTATAGAATTGTTAAGTGAATCAAGAACAACATAGAAAACAAATAAAAATAATAATCATACAGCGATATGCGATCGAGAGAAATCGAAACGTGCATCGTTTGCCCGTATAATTCAGTTTTCTGGAAGTTTCATAGATTGGTTTCAGAAACAGCGCCTGAATATTTATGCTAATATCATGACTTGAGGAGGAAAGTAACATAGCACGAGATGCCGTGAAGCTTCATATTGCCGATCAAACAGTTCTTTATAAAATTGCTCGTCGAGACCCGCCTTGTAATATATAAATTAAACCTGCCATTCCGGATGTAACAAAAATATTTAACCGCTTGCTATTATACGCTTGCAGTTTTATTTTAGTGCGCTTGTATGCGTATTGCATTATTTATCTTTTTTTATAATATTATATATTCAAATATATCTTACTGCGAATTCATATCTATTAATCATTTTGCGTCGCATTATCTTTTGATGTTTCTAATTACTTTAATAATTTGAAATAACTCACTGCCTTCCTCCATCAGCGACATTATTATCCATTATCCAGGATTTGTACCATTTGTACCATTTGTAGACGGTGTTGTTGAAATAGTTGTAGTAGTTGTGCAACACCTTCTGTGACTCCAAGAGTTGCAATTATCTTCGCAACAACACTTGTCAAAAAAATTATCTAGCAGTGGACAGTCTAAGAATCCGAAAGGACAGGCGAAAATATCCGAAGGAAACAAGGACCTCTATTAGAGAAATTAAGATACACGTATAATATAACGCAAGAAATATGTAAATAAGTCTAAATTTTCAGCGGTAGCTCGTTATGCATATCTTATGGAAGCATATAAGAAAATGCATATAAGTTAATTTCTTACTTACAGTCTCATTAATCATTACGCAAGCCGCGACTATGAGCAGAAATACGTATACATTACGCATGTTCAGATTCGTTTGTAGATGTTAGATCTACTTGGTCTGATGCTTAATACAACTTGTGCCACTCTGATGCAGCGGCAGCATTTTTATACAAAACTTGTGAATATTGATCTATTTCTTGCTATTGATATCTGATAATACGTTTTTGTATCGCCGCCACATGCGCCGCTTTGTGACAATTAAGTATTGACAATGGTATAATACGTCATGCTATTTCTGCACTCTTTCGAATGTGTGTCAGTGAGAAAATTATAACGCGTATACGCGTAAATATGTCAGAATCAAATGCAGAGACACACAGAAGTCGAAACATAGAGAATATGTGCCCTTCATTTATAAAATGCAAACGCTCTTTGTTTAGACTGTTGTTTATATCACATAAATACATTAAGTATAAATTACTACATTTAATATTTTTAAAAAATGTTCCTTTCGATATCTTCCTTAAAATTTTTCAATATTTTATGGAAAGAATTGCGTTTTTAATGTAAAAGAGAAAGTACTTAATTGAATTAACTTATCATTCAAATGACTTCTCATATTAAAATCATTTTATTGAATCAGAGATTAAATTAATCTGAATTTTGCATTAAGAATAATATAATGCAAAATATTAAGAATAATATAATGCATAATATTAAGAATTCTTAATTACAGTCAGAGAGAGATGTCAGAGAGAGAACGTGGAAATTGTGTAGCAACATGTGGACATCAGTGATTGAGCAACTTGCATCCACATAAACTTGCAAGGCAAAACACTTGCGACATTTTGTCGCATGCAAAGAATCACATTTTTATAATATAAGAGATTTAAATGTCAAAATCACGTTTAATTATGGAGTAATTTTAAATGCAATCTGAAAAAAACTGTGCAGCTTCTCGATAACTCAGCTACTGCGTACAAATTACCGACGTCCCTTTTTTTTCCCCCTACAGATCAAACAACTTGGAAAAAATAAAAGTAAATTTTATACAAAGATGATTAGAGGAAAAATCATAGCGATGATATGCGATCGAGAGAAATCGAAATGTGTACCGTTTGCCTATACAATTCAGTTTTCCGGAAGTTTCGTAGATTGGTATTGTTTCCTATCTCGGTCAGAAACAGCGCCGGAATATTTATGCTAATATCATGACTTGAGGAGGGTAACGTAGCACGAGATGCCGTGAAGTTTCATATTGCCGATGAGATAGTTCCCTATGAAATTGCTTGAATGGTCCCGTCGAGGCCCGCCTCGTAATTTCAGGGCGCGCAGCATAATAAGTCGTCTTGAAGCGTGTTGTGTTTCGCCTGACGTAATGAGAATTAAGGTTGTTGAGCAAGTGCAAAAAAGCGTGCGATTAAATTTCGGACATGAATGTGTAACGCATTGATAAATGTGAAAGAAGCAAAATAAAACGTTGTACTATCAAATAGTTAACATGGCACATTTTTGCAACGAAAACGCATTTTGGAAATAAATACGAGAATTTAAATGTGTAAAACATGAAGAGTACAATGGATGAAATTAAGCGAATTGTAAAATTGTACGTGTTACATAAGTAAGTAACGCCACGAGTCTGGAGTTCATACGAAACAAATTTACTATTTTCTTCCAGATTTATTGACCTTCACAAGCCCATTCCACTTTATCTTATAAACCTTATTTAGGATTAATGACGCGGGAACGAGCCGCGGGGAAGATCGATAGCACCCAGCACTTCGTTACAGCCTCGTATTTCTTCTGCTGACAAACAGTTATTCTTCTCGGCGAATTATTTTCGATATTTGTACATGAAAAAATCATTGATTCTTGTCTGAACTTTTGCTCGGGAAAGTGTCTGCGAGTTAAAAACAACGATTGGATGGATAAATCAATTGTTTACAGCCTCCGAAACGGGCCGTTTATTATGGATGAGCGGGCACGGCGGAGGACGGCGGCGAACGATTATTATCGATCGGAGAAATCACGAGCCCTTTGACTTCAATATGCTATCGCGGGAAACAAAGTCTCCGCAGAAACTTTAATTCATCCCTCGTTCACGATAGACAGCGCCGTGTCTCCCTGCGGGATGCCAAAGATTTCAGATGGAAGAGATACGGAATATTAAAACCGACGTTTTGTTCGTCTCGTGCGCATTCTCGCTTCGATATAAAGCGACATCGCTCGTGCGCGACTCGTAAGATGGAAACTCGAGATTGGAACCGTCAGCTGCAAAGTTACACAAGTTATAGCCAATTTATCGTAAGACAAGCTTCGGATGAAAGTTAATAAACTTAATAATTGCAGCTATTATCAGTTACAATCAGCGGTTCGGTAATGCTTGAGAGCGAAGTGACTTTGACGTTAAGCTGAAGCCGTCGGACGTCGGTGTACGTCGTTGTAACCGACACGCTTTCACGGGCTTCAGTATGTGATATATGATCCTGTCATAAAAAAAATATGTACGTCTACCAGCACCGCTTAACTTTATTTGTATCGAATATAAAAAATCGTGTGACGACACGGCGCACGAATGCGTTCTTTGAAACGACACATAATTTCGCTGTCAATCTGATTTACCGCGAAAGATACATGATTTATGCTTAATATACTTGTTTCATTATTTAAGGGAGACCCAAGTTTCCGGAGACGTTAGATAGACTTTCTCCGCCAAAATTTAGACGTCCCTCATCCTTAACGAATACCAGACCATATTAATGAGTCCGCGGGTTTCCCTCCGTATATTCCTCGCCCGCGCCCGCGCCTCCGTCTTGCGCTTTCATCATTCGAGGAGCGAAGAATCCACTTCGCGTCGCGCAGCACCTGCATCGTCATCACCGTCAGTCGCGATAATGAGGACATCGTGTGCCGTTAACAAGACGCCGTCACATCTCACTGTTCTCCGCCCTTTCGGCTGCCCTCCTCTCGCGACGCAGGAATGTCATAACGCGGCGGGCTTACGAATGTGCTTAGCTGGCGCCCACATTCTTGCAGGAACGAAGGCGTCAGGAATCGTGCGCGTCGTTTTGCAACAGCGGGAGCGCGCTTCTTCCACGCGAAGTCGACAGTTTACAACGATCTTAAGAAAACGTTACCGGAAAAGCGACACAAACTACGGGAGACAGCGCGAACTGTTTCTCGAAGTTGCGACCGCAATTCGTGATCGCAATGCGCGAGGATGGCTCGTTAAGCTGTCGCGCGAAATCGAGAAAAGTCGCGTCAGTGAGCGAAGTTGAAAAATTACAAAAACATCCGTAAAACAAAAAAGGAGAAAAATTTAACTGCTCCGTATCTGGGGAGCTATTCTCAACACGTAAGATTCTACCGGTTCAAGTATCTGTGAATCCGTTCTCGAGACCAGTTAAAGAAAACGGCGCCGAGACGAATGAGAATGAACGGTATCGACATCGCGAGATGATAATTCGACACTTCACGTCAGAAAGTTTATTCAACTTTTTTCTGTGCGCCACGAGAGCGCCGGTATACACGCAAGTTACAACGCGATCTCTCATTCTTAACGTCGACCAGTCCAACATTTTCATAAATACGCATCCATACGTTTCATTACAAAGCGAAAATATTTGAACGAAGGCGCGCGAGTACAAAGGCAAACGAATAGACAGCTGTAATATCAAACAGTCTCGTAACTGGCGGCATCGTATTAACATATTAATACATATCCGCGTACGACGCATCAGTATGCATGTAAGCCGATGTTCGCCGGGGCTTCGTCGTCCGGCTTAAACGGAGGGTGATCCCGAACACTATGGGCAGACGATCGCGGAGCGGGAAGAAAGACGTGGAGGAGAGGGGGAGAGAAGAGAGTATCATAATACTCGTAAGCCTCCGGACACATTAAGAGGATCATATCGTTCACGTTCGAGATACGTAAGACGTTTCGGTTTGATCCGAAGCGCGATGAGCCCGTGACGTGTCTGTGAGATCGGGCGCGCGTTTTCGGCCCAACTTGTAGTGCACGGTCTCGCGCGTACAACTAGACGCGTAGCTTTTAATGCGATAAAGGCGCTAGTGCCCCGCCGGGCATATTATTCCGTTCAACTCTGCCCGAGTAGACGGCGTGCGCGCGTAACCCTTTTTCACTCGGGTCTCCCGAGACCGCTCCAATTTCACCAAGTCGGTTAGAGGATGACGTTTCACCGACGAATATGTCACGTTTTCCGACAATACACCGCATCGTGTAGTATCTTTTTTCCGTTAGGTTCGTGATTTTTTTATCGATTTTTCTCGAAAGAACGAAAATAAAAGCGCATATTCAGTGGCATATAATAGTAGCGAGCAAAACGCCGACCAGATTCTTCATGGTAATTGCGTTAAAATTATATGTTCCGTCGTGTCAGATAAAAAAACGTATTAATCATATTTTATATGATTCAGATGACCTCGATAAGAGTGCCCGCGGAGAAGCTTGAATTTGACTATTAATTTAATAATTGATATATCGCGCGCATTACAGGGAATTCAGATGCACAAATGTCAAATAGAAGGCTATTTTTCATTAATGCATATAAACTATATCAATTTCGAATCGACATTATTGCGATTCTTTGACATTTGCATCGCTTATGAATATTCAATGTAGCATTATCCTACCATTAATTATATAGATTGATGAATCACTAACTCATTTTGCGCGAAACTGTCGCGAAATGTATTTGTTGCAGCATCCAAAAGAAAAAGAATGAAGCAATTAATAATAAGTAACTTAACATAAATAATAATTATTAAAATTACTTGTATTTTATATATGTTTATTCTTATTTCAATTTGCGGTTTATTTTGTGCATGTATATATATATATATATCGCACAAAACATCTTTACATGAATCTCTAAATAGATTAAATTTGCCGTACAAATATAACGAAATTATTTAACCGCTTGCTCTTATATGCAGTTTTATAAGATATTTTACTACAAATTTATATCTACTAATCATTTTGCATCGCACTATCTTTCGATGCCTACTTTAATAATCCATTGCCTTCCTCAGTGACATCCACTTATTATCCAATAATCGCTGAACCAGTACTATTAGCATTAGTATTAGTATTATTATTATTATTATTAGTATTATTATTATTACCACTATTAGAACCACTATTAGAACTACTAGTAGATGATGATGATTGTGTAGTTGACGTAGTTGTAGTTGTGCAACATCTTCTGTTATACCAAGGGCTGCAATTATTGTCGCAACAACATTGGTCGAATAAGCCACCTATCAGTGGGCAGTGGTACAAAATATCCGCGAACAAGGGTTTCTGTCAGAGAAATTGAGATACATGCATCATACAATGCAACTAGAAATATATACCTAAACTTTCAACGATAAAGCTCGTTATATGCATATCTAACGAAAGCATATAAAAAAACGCAAAGTTAATTTTTTACTTACAGTCTCTTTGATCATCGTGCTAGCGACGGCTACGAGCAGAAGTACGTATACAGCACGCATTTTTAGATTCGTTTGTAGATGTTAGATCTATCTGATCTGATGCTTGATGCAACTTGTGCCACTCTGATGCAGCGGCAGCATTTTTATACGAAACTTGTAAATATTGACCTATTTCTCGCTATTGATATCCGATAATACGTTTTTGTATCACCATATGCGCCGCTTTGTGACAATTAAGTATTGACAATGGTATGAAAGGTCATGCTATTCTGTACTCTTTCCAGTGTGCGTCGGAAAATTATTACGCGTAGACGCATAGATGTCAAAGTCAAACGCAAAGACACGTACAAGTCGAAACAGAGAGAATATGTGCCCTTCATTTTTATAAAATGCAAACGCTTTTTGTTTCAAGTTTAGACTGTTGCTTATATCAGATGAATACATTATGTGTAAATTAGTACGATAGTAATATTTTAAGGAAAGGTCCCCTTTTCATGTAAGTACATTAATATATTCTTTAAAATTTTGCAATATTTTATAGAGAGAATTACATTTTTAATGTAGAAGAGGAAGTACTTAATTGAATTAATTTATCATTAAAATTAATTACTATATTAAAATCATTTTATTGAATCATAGATTAAATTAATCTGAATTTTGCATTAATATCAAGAAATTTTAATTACGATGTCAGAGAGAGAACGTGGAAATTGAGAACGTGAAGCAATATCTAGACATCAACTATTCCCGCAACTTGCATACACATAAACTTGCAATGCAAAACACTTGTGACATTTCGTCGCATACGAATAATAACGTTTTTTTATGATGTAAGAGATTTAGATGTCAAAGTCACGTTTAATTACGGAGTATTTTAAATACAATCTAAAAAAAACTGTGCAGCTTCTCGATAACTCAGCTACTGCGTACAAATTACCGACGTCCCTTTTTTTCCCCTACAGATCAAACGGAAGAAAGAGATCCTCGATCATCCATCATCGTTAGCATTTCATTCAGTGACAGTCGGTCGACGACGTCGGGCTGCCGTTAACTATGAAAGCTGTGTAAACTTGCCGAACAAACAAACGTTTTATGGTCGTTCAATAGCGCCATCGTCTCCGTAATGTCGTGACGCATACATTCCCGAGCGCGTAAGATAAAGTGCACATATTTTACGAAGCAACGGCTGCATTTTTCATTCCCTAACGAAAAATCGATATTGACGGTCTTCATCAGGATAGCTCTTTCCGGCGCGCTCTCTTCTTCTCGCATAATCCAATACTCTTCCAACAACTTTGATTATAGCATGTATGCACATTCGCGGCACTGACACAGCATCGCAGAGTCGTGCGACCCCAGAAATATAATAGTAACATATTATTTTATAATAATTCATTTTATATAAATAGTCATATTCGGATAATTTTAAGGAAAATTTGAAAGCAACGATTGGAATTTAATTTAAATTTAATAGAAATTTTTTTGAACAATTAATTTTTTCTTTTCATAGAAAAATTTAGGGAATGACCGTCAATTTCAATTTCACCGCTTCACGCATCGGCTCGCTTATTAAAGTACGAGCGCGTTCCGGGAGCATCAAAATAGAAAATAGATAGAAAATAGTCGGCCAATATTTGCCATGGCGCTTTGACTGCCGTTCACCTCGTGCCAGCGGCATTTCGCGAATCGATTCGTCCCGATCGGGGGACTCCCGTATTCTACGGATGATTTTACCGGAAGCGATGTACAATCGTCGCGACGCCGGCGGGTCGTGCCGCGGGGCGGGAAGAGAGATGGAGAGGCCGTCGCGAAGATACGGCGAGGATGGAGGAACGGTAGACGCTCGCGACGACATGGAAGGTGAATTTGGGCGCGGGAGATCACGAGCGGGAGTGAAAAATGAAGGTACGAAACGGGGAATCGCACGAGGGGGACTTGACGCATTGCGGCGGGGAAATATGGGTCGTCCCGATTATGTCGGGAGGAGCACCGCGCCGGAATCTGACAGTGGCAGAGTGACGCCGCAAAACCTCATACATCTCGTGTATAACTAATGCCCGCATATATCACCTCTTCGTCTCCTGTGTGTATTTTCCTTTTTTTTTTTTATCTCACGGGGCAATGTATGCCGCATGCGCGCGCGTACGCTCCACGGGCGCGCTCCCCTGCGTGCGTCTGAGCGCGATGGAAACTGTCTGTTTCATTTAAATGCAACGCGGAAAATGCGCGCGCGTTTTGCACGGCAGAGACTTCGTGGAAGATAACACACGAAGTGATGCATTACCTTTGGCCCGCCTCGCTGCTTCAAACTCGTATCCTTGTTTGGAGAATCGTTTCCTCTGATTTGCAAATTAGTCTCAGATATTTATGAGCGATTCTTTACGGAATAATTCCCGTAAATTTGGATTGAAAAGTAATTAGTATTCCAGTGAGCAAAATTGTCAACTGTTAAACACTGCTAACATCTGAGATATTAAAAACATTGACAGTTTTTTTCAAATCTGATCTTTCATTATTTATCGCGTTATAACAAAACAAAATAGCTATAACAGTGCAGAAAAATTTTCGTACAGTTTTGATATTTTTCTAATATCTAAAAATCTACTCCAAAGCAATTTTCCGTTGGGACTTTGTTACTTTATTTTATTTTGCAATGCTTTAACAATAAAGAACGAATGTTTATTTAATTCTTTGTATATTTTGTGCGTAACGTTATCTTCACTTCGCGAGTTGATCAGCAAATTTCAGTCACGCAACTTTTGAGGAACTTGTTGCGACAAATAACATGTCAACCAAAACGGCTACCGGCGTCCCGTTTCGACATTTCTTTTCCTGGTAGGTGGTCCGAATAGCGAACGAAAATTGAAGAAGGCATTAAGAGGGCATCGCGCTCGTTAGCGCGGGCAGCCTGCCTTAACCCTACAGCTAATTGGTATTTGGCCAGTGAGGAATCTTCAATGGGTCTGTCTCGAGTGGCAGCGGTTCGAGGATTGCGCACTGCGTGTTTACATTGTGGACAAAGTCAGCAGGCGTCCGAAACGCTCGAAGGATACGAACCGGCCGGTAGCTGGAACGTCCTGTCCGAATCTTTCGTGGTTCCATTTTGAGATTTTCGAGCGCGGTCTCTAATCGCGACCACCGCGACGATCGTCATTGCTCCGTCGCACCCAAGAGTCAGCGACCCTCTTTAATCGACGCGAAATGTCATACAGGCAGACATGCCTCTCCGTTTCGAGTGCGTCTTCCGATCTTTTTTTTTTTTTTCGTCCCTTCTCGTCGCTTCTCTCCCCGTTCTATCTGTCCTCCGTCTCCCTCTCGAGAACGGCGACGTATCCATTTTTACCGGTGTGTGAAGCTTTGCGTTTTCTCGAGTGGATTCCCCCGCGTCCCTTTCCCGCCTCGTCAACCTGCCATCATATTCCTCTAGCAGGTATGCGGCGCGAGCATTCACCTCGGGCACGAATGCAGGTGTGCGCTGGGCCGAATAAGCCCAGAGGAAACGCGAGGATGATAGCAACTCGTGCGTCTCCAAGCTTCGTCGTCGTCGTTGTTGGCGTCATCGTCGTCGTCACGAAACTACCGCAGCAACCACTTCCGTCCCCGTGCGCTTCTCGTTTCTACGAACGTTTCGTCACGCTTGTCACACGCTTACCGCACGAAAGAGACCGCGGGTCGGGTGAAAATATTGTGATGGCCAGTCGCGTCGTTATTGTCCACCGCGCGCTCTGCCGTGTTCGCCACTGCCCATCGGGCGACGAGCGATGCAGAAAGCGTATGCGGTTCGCGCCGAAAAGAAAATACAAAGTATGACGTGGTATGTTGTTGTTATGCTAAAGACTCTCTTACACACTGCCTTGAATAAAGTATTCTACATATTATGTAAAAATCTAACCTGTGAAAGATTTCCTATGCGAGCCTCATTTGTGACACTAATGTATTACGCAAGTGCGTTACGTAAAAGCGTTATCGCGATGTCATTGATTGAACCACGATGCAATGTGTGTCATAAAAATTACTGTGCTTTTTATTTCAGTAACCTCAATTTTATCAATCTCTAATCTTTCACACACACATGTATATAATAAAATATATAAAATAATTCAATTCTTGACTTATTGATGGAAAATTAATTTTAACAAATAATTAACATAATTAACAAATAATATGTATTCATGTTTACGTTATCTATAAATATAAATTATTCTTATTAATAAGAATATAATATAATAGAAATTACTACTATCATTATATATTATTTATCATATGTATTCACGTCAATTACTACACGCTAATGTGAATTTAATATGCATAGAATGATGTAGATAATACAGAGCTTGTGTAAGAGCTTTCGTGATAAAATAAATAAATCTCTGCAAATCAGATTATTTTTCAATTATATTATATTATCAATTTAAATGTACCTACTTAGTGTTACGTAAAATATTTACTTTTTATAATAAGCATTGATCAAAATACCAATTCGTTTGATAAATTTCTACAAATCAGATTATTTATCGATAATATGATACTATCAATTCGCTGCACTTACTTAGTATTAAAATATTAATTTTTTACGATAAATACCAATAAAGATTTTGATTACTCTGATAAATCTCTTCAAATCAAATCATGTGTCAATTGTATTATACTATCGATTTATTGAATCTATTTAGTATTACGTATTTAGTATTATGAAAAATATGCACTCTTCGCGACAAGTACCAATCAAGATACCAATTCGTCTGATAAATTATTCCACGCATCTTGACTTGATAAGTGTTGCTATAAATATTCTGAATGATTAATCACTGAAAGTAGCACAGTCATCATTTTCTCGAAATATTCGTATAAATTCCGCATTAGGAGAAAAATATGCTGTTTTTATAAATGCCAAGTATTTTTTTATCTCCACTAAACGTAACGTATGTTACATGATATATAGAAAATAAATTCTAACAATATATTACTATGTATAATCTGCTTAGTTTATCTGCGATTAGGTGACAGAAAAAGATGACGCGTGCATGGTGAATATTATTCGGTGGGCGTCACTGTACGTAGAATGTATAGATATCCGAGACCGTGGCCGTGATCGGCGGGGAGTCTCAGGCTACGCTCCGAAGCGTTTCTCATCCGTTTGGACACGGGCTCACCAGGGAGACCCCATTATCTTCAGCTCGTAAACATTAAGCGGCATCTCGCCGACGCGTATCTGTTAAGAATGCTATCGCCACATGCCACCGTACTGCGACGAGAGAAATGATTACATCTCGTATGATTGGTTGATAAGTACGCGGGTAGAGGAATACGCGTGTTGAGTATATCGCGCGAGTAAGACTTTATCGCCGGACTGACGCTAGCGTAGACGAAACTGTCGGTGTTTGTATAATCAAAACAGACACAGTTGGCTTTAATTAACGCACGACGAGCGCGGCATCATGAATGCGTCGGCTGCGGCGAAGACCGGTTTCACAAAATGATTTCAGCCAAGCGTGAGACTGGTGTGACTGCTGGTGTTTCGTCGGAGCACTGTTTTCGAGGAATTTTGTTCGCTGACAGAAGAGTAATCGATTACGGTCGGCATTGAAGTGAGTTAAATTGCAAACGAGTTAAACGATTAGAATGCATGCAGCGATTGCATTAAATTATACATTAACTTGGATTATTAACCTGCCGTTCTTAGTATAGTGAACTCGATAAGATTTGCTTATTTATACATTTTTATACGATCGTTTTAATTGCATGAAGCAGTGCTGCGTAATGCATAGCAAGTATACATGCAGCATTGTAACAGAACTGATATAAAAGACACCGCTTAAAACGATTCCACATAATGACGTGGCAAATACAAGGCGGTGTTGTTCGTATTGTGGAATCGCCACTTACGTGAATTACTGAAAGTTAAAACGCATCCGCTTCCACAGTTAGTAACCGTGTGGCCGTCGTTCGACTCGTGTCGAATCGCCTTTTGCAGCGTTGCTCACACGTTCGGTTATATCTAGTTCCGGTAGTTTATCGTTCACAGCAACACACGCGTCATTCACAACAATTTTATCTAGCGTGCGTACGTTATCCGCTTTTTATCGCCTGCTTGTCACTGTGCGTATTGGTCATTTGAAAAATTATATTTACAGAAAACCACTTATATAGCGTGTCTTAACGCCTATCTTCTACAGATTGTTTTCATTAATTTAAAGAAAACTTTGAGCAAAAACATTAAATACAGAATTTTTAAATGAAATAATTGAAATAAATGAAATAATTGACAATAACAGAATACTGTGTCTTGACGATATATGATAAACAAGTTTCAATATCGCAATGTCAGTTTCTTAATTTGGACTTTGTACATTGATACGGCATGCTAAGAAAATATAAGAACACGTATATGTGATAATATTTTCCAAAATTTTGAAAACTTCGACCTACGAAGAGTACTGAATTCCAACGGGAGAAACTTTGGTAAGAATAAAAATTCTTATTATCTCGCTTAAGTATGTACTTAGCAAACACAGCTGGCATTAAAATTGCCATCAAAATCAATATTGAATGGCTAAATATGACATTTAAAACAAATTAAATTGTCATCCGACATATTTATTATCTGCAACGTATGGAAAAATAACCACAAAATATCTATCTTTAGTACAAAACATCGTTTATATTGTTTCAAAGTTGCTTAGCTCTAACGTACGATCATCATGCATATTTACGCGTATTCTGTTATCGTCGGCAGTGTTATGTATGTATGACGTATTTATTAGCGGCACTGAGGTCTCATAACGTTTTTCGCTTTGCAAATTATCGACGCGTTTCTCACTGGTGAACCATAATCTCTTCGATAGGAATGCACGGCACACAAGTCTGAAAAGATATTCGTGGAGGAGGAGTCTGGATGCCGTCTCGTCGTCCAGCGATATAATTCGATAGTCGTCATCGAGCTGTTGAACGTGAGAGTGTTGAATCGAGCGAAACCAAGTGCTGATCGTATCGATACGAAAACAAGCAAAAAAGTCAGTTTGGCGCGACGATTCGAAACGTAATGATCATCGATGTCATCGACTCATTAACCAAGGTCTTGTTAAATATTCACAACTATGGGTAAGAAACTATACACTTCTTATCTTACTGATATTGATGCAACTTTGAAGAATTATATTAAATTTGTTAATGTTCAATTCGCGAAGTGTACAATCGTACGGAGATAAATTTTATCGCTTTATTATTACTGCACTGTTATTCTCTCTAAATATTCGATGTTGTTTGCGCAAAACATCTAGTTTAAACTATAATACAGAAATGTACGCAGACATCAATTTTTTTCGCATTACTAGCGGCTATGGTTTATGATTAATGTAGAAAAATGCATATTCATTATTTACATGTTTTGACAAATTCATATTTTGTAGAAACCGACACCCAAGTGCGTTGATTACTGTTTTGTGATGCATTTTGACACATAATTATTAGCAAATTGTAATTTATTAGGTTAACATAGATTAAACAAACGAACTGTACTCTGTGTTTTTAGCGCATGTTATTTTACATATCTGTTACCATGGCTTTTCGAGTAATAATCGAAATAATGTCTGTTCACTATATATAACAATCCTCTTATCTCTATGCTATTGCAATACCGATATGATATGAGCACGATGTAAGTCATTCAAAAACCAAACTGACTAATTCCTTAAAGCAAACTTCATCAATTTATTTAATTCATGAAAAGAGCAAGAATGCATTCTCAAGAATGTATTGTTGATAATATTATTAAGGAAAATGTTATCAGACAAAAATAGATATGTAAAAAAATTCCACTAATAATTACAAGTTGCTACTAATAATTAGATGTAACATATAATATCTACAAATTGATGTCTGCGTACAATGAAAATCACGTTAATAACTTTTTTGCTTATTTTAACATTTCTGTTTTTGCAATCCATGATACATTTAGAGATACGCGTGCGGTATTTGTTCGCCATAATGCTATGCATTGCGAACATGATTATTTACGGTCTGAAAGTGAATATCGCGACGGCTATCGTTGGCATGGTAAAAAGGAAACCAGGTGAACAGGACTGGTCGGACGAATGTCCAGAATTCGAAGCGCCTGAAGGCGCCGATATTGACGGTCCGTTCGATTGGTCGGCAGGCGAGCAAGGTCTGGTTATTAGCATATACTTCGCGGGATATCTGGTCGGGATGTTTCCGTCGGGCTACCTGGCGGACCGGTAAGTGGTCGACGGCTAGATTCGCTTATTTTTTTCCACTCACATATTTTTCGTATTATAATCTATAGAAATCTATTATTTCTCAATATAGATTCAACACGAAGATGGTGTTGCTAACCTGCGTACTGGCGAACGGAGTCTTAACTATGTTAGTGCCGATTGCAGCGGGCTCGTTGTCCCTACTGTACACTGTGAGATTTTTTACCGGTCTCATGAGCGCGGCGAATCTACCTATAGTGAACGTTATTCTGGGCAAATGGGTTGTGTACGAGGAGAAAAGTTTGTGGGTCGGCATCATATATGCCGGAACGTCGCTCGGAACCGTGATATCTATTCTCAGCTCTGGAATGATATTAAATTACGTAGGCTGGGAGGCTATTTTTTACATTCATGGGACATTACCGTTGATCTGGTGTGTAGTCTTCTACATATTTTTCGCCGACTGTCCGGAGGAGCAGAAGTACATAACAGAGCAGGAGAGAACGCTCATTGTGACCTCGTACGGTCATCGACCGCCCGGCTCCTCGAAAACGAAAGTACCATGGAAAAGTATATTCACGTCGGTGCCATTTCTGGCTCTGGTCGCCACCAATACTCTCGGCAATTTTTGCTGGTACTTTTTGCTCACGCAGCTGCCGCTTTACATGAACAAGATATTGCGATATGACATCAGAGTGGTAAGTTTGTAATAAGAATATGTAGAACTTATTTTATACGCATCGCAGACACAAATTGCTACGCGTTTTAATGAAAGTTGTGTTATGTTATCAGATCTAGTAAATACTTTAACATTTTATATTTTGAATGTGTATATAAGCTCTTATTAGGAAGAGTTAGAATGGAAAGACAAGGATCGAGAGTCCAAGCAGGATGTCAACAGCTTGTTACAATCTTCTTTATTATTACATCAATACGTAAACATTTCGGTCAACTTCTGACCATCTTCAGTACAAAATTTAATAACTGTCCAGTTTATTCGTATCAATTGAAGTCAAATACTGCAAGATTGTGCGTGTCAGATATGAGATTTATCATCTTAATTGTTAGGCGTACTTCGGACAACTGTACTTCGGACTCTATAATAAAGAATATTTCTTTATTATAGAGTCCGAAGCTTATTGTAATAAGCCGCTGACATCATGTTTTGTCTCCCGATCTTTGTCTTTCTATTGTAATTATTTTATATTTTGCATAAAATGATTTTGTTTACCCAGCAGAACTTTGTAAATTGTTCTCGATCTATTTCACAGAATGCCGCTATTGTTTGCACGCCGTATCTCGTAAACGCTATCATTAATCCGCTAATCGGAAAAGTCTTAGATTGGGGACGGCAAAAGGGACACTGGTCGCAGACAGGTGCTCGTAAAATTGCAGTCTTCATAAGTACGTATTTGCAATGGAATTCATTAAATTCGTCTATTCGCACATCAAAGATGTATGTAATAAAAAAACAGAAACATAATTTTTTCAAATGTTTCTCTCATCAAAATATTGCGTAATTTTGAATGACAATTGCATGTTATTCCTTTGATTAATATATATTTTTCTTAATTAATTAATATAATTAAAAGAAAAGCATTTCTTATTTTAACTTTGGCAGTTCGTAACCTTAGCGGATATAATGACACAATTTAAAACTGCTTGAATTCATACATTTACATATTTATTGAATAAAGATAAGGTATTGTTTGCAAATTTTTGCGTGACTGTACGTTTGACCATGATAACAAATATAATGCACGTGGCTGTAAAATATTTTTTTCTGATATAATGTCTCAACGACAATGTTTAACTAACAATGTTTAAAATCCTCGTGTAGTGTTTATATCGTATTACGGAGCATCCTGTTAATTTTTCTATTTTATTTTATGCATCACATCATGAAAATTTGTATTTTGTATTCAATGCAAAGAAACGCGCGAGAGATTTAATTTTATGATAAAAATAAATAATGCCTGATATAGTTACATAAGATCCGAGGTAATGCCTGATATAGGCATTAGATATGAGTTACATAAGATCCGAGGTAAACAGATTTTCCTCTCTTTCAGGTACCGTGCCACCTAGCATATTTCTTGTTATAATTGCGTACATTGGTTGCGATCGCGTTACATCGACCGTGCTGCTAACTCTCAGTATAGTGGTCTGCGGTGCTATATTCGTTGGTCATCTTTGTAATCAGAACGATCTGGCTCCAAATTACGCGGGGATTCTCATGGGTATCACAAATACTCCGGGCACTATTTCTGCCTTTATCTTGCCACCAATAGTCGGCGCGCTCGTAGCCGAAGGGGTAAGTGAACACATTTTTAATGCTAATATTAATGCAAACTGAAAGTATCCGCTAAGAACAACTTGACTTAATCGTCGATTTCCTGAATTTTTAAACAAGTTATGCACTTTTCTGAAGTTTTATGAAAAATGGAACAGCTTTAACGCGATAAAAAAATTAAACTGAAATCTTTTTTATGGGACATTGAATCCTAATTGTATAATCAACTGCAAAGTTTGTATAACAAACTGTAAAGTTAACTTTATTGCAATATTCAGATCTTACTAGATTTTTCATATTACATTACGCGCTCGTAATTCCGAAAAATTGCGATTAAATTTCACAGCATATTTTTTAAATATAAACGAAAATAATCTTCACAATGTTGGCATTCAATTTAACCAGTAGAGTAACATTCACATAAGCTTGCTTTTCACAGCATACTATGGCGCGTTGGAGAGTCTCGTTCTGGATTACTATCGTCGCCCAGATTCTCGCTTTCCTCATATTTGCGACTTTCGGATCGGGCAAAATTCAACAATGGAATTATCCGGTACCAGATGTCGAAAACTGGGAAGCCGACGACCAACAGCAGCAACAGCCGCAACAACAAGAAACAAAGACTTAATCCCAAATGATTTTCATAGTTATTAAAAAATCCCAGCAGGGCATTATGTTTTTATATAAAATAATGTTGTCTACCGCGTAGACGAAAAATATTCCACAAATTGCGTAAATACGTTCCAATGATTTGTTATAAAAAAAGTATATGTGCCAATACTTTTTTAATGTGTAATTTTTATATAATTGTGTCATATTTATATAATTCATATTTTTTGTATGTTCGACATCATTGTCTAACGTTTTTGATAAAATTAATTTCGCAGATGTAATATTTAATTATCAATTTATATTGTAGACAAGTATATATACATATGTTTAATATTTGTATATTGCTAGTATCTTGCAGTACGTATCCGGAACAAACTGCGGTTAAAAATATGCTTTGCAAGATATTATCAGTATCAGAGTTTTATTGCCTTATACGGGCAACAATTTTGCCAGCTCTGAGTTGCACCCTACGTGTAATAAATTTAACATATAACCGTATTCATTATATGTACAATTATTTCTATTCATTTAATAAAGTAGAATTTTATATTTATGCAAATATAAAATGCGTGTAATTCATGAACTCTCCCATTCGCCAAGCTCGACGATATAGCGAAGTTCGGGACAAGCTGAGAATGCCATCGCTCGAAGCGTCAAGATTTACGCTATGATAATTAGAGCCGCGGACCACCCTTAATGATGGGGCGACCAATTAAGGGCCACCCGGTACAAAAATTCTTCTTATCCCAATTAGATCGCGACGTCGCAACTGCCAGTCGGTGCGAGACGGACAGAAGACGACGGAAAAAGAACGACGACGACCGCATGGAAGGAGCACCACACCGCCACACGCTGCGGCGGGGAATATTTACGACGGTTGAAATATTACGTTTCTAATCTATTTCCAGCCTATAGCGTCGCGCTCGCTTCGACGATGCTGTTGACGAGAAGCGAGTGGTAACCATCGCTCTTCGCTAAATCATTTCCTCTTTCCTTTAAATATCACCGGCAACCGCGATAAAAGGTGCGCGGTTCCGGCGATGAGGGAATATTGAGACCCTTTTACCTTCGGAAATTCTTCGAAAATTTTATTAGGAGGAAATACGAAAGATCGAGGGGAGCGAAATGCGTATTACACACAAATTTTATTAAATTTCTTTTTAATATACGCGGTATATCGCACAGTCATCTCGAATAATTAGAGAATTTAGATCAAGCGTATAATTTAGTATTTTAATAATCATTTATTGAAGTTCAAAAAATATGCCAAATCGCGCGATAAGATATTTATCGAACTGCTGTCAAAATACTAATTGTGTACTTGGAATTTATTGATCTTAAACTTGCTGCCTATTGATAACGAAACACGAAGAGTATCGTTTCGACTTGATATTCTAGTGCGCCTTCTTGAGATGGGCCAATGCGAGCCAAAGCTTCTCTCTTCATCGTGTTTACTAATTCATGAGATGAATAACTTAAGGATAAGCGTTCACGATATGAATAATGCTTATTCGTCTTCGTAACCCCTTGAGCAGGTGACCTGTTCCTTCTATCGATGTGTATGCGCAGTTCTAACCCGACCGACCGATCCATCGTTCGATCACTACCGACGTGGGAAAGCACCTGCCGTTGTCTGTCACGTTTAACATCGCGCTGACCAATCCAGATCTTTTTTAAAACATTCTATTCGAAACTCACCATTAATATCTGTCGGAAATTACTATTAATATCTCTGTATAAATAAATATCTCGCGTAATCTGAATATCCGCTTCGATTGTTTTAGACTTTTCTTACAAAGTCTTCGAGCAGCTTTCGCATTTTATTTTCAACATGCGTGTTCATTTTTCTAACGTAAAAACTAATTTTACTGTATAAAGCTAGTTAAATTTGTCGAATATTGGCGAAATTTAGAAGTGAAGTTTGAAATAGCGGAAAGCCACGTATGCTTCGCGCAAGGCCGCATTCTTGTTCGATGAATGCTTTCTATTATCCCGATTTCAACGTAAATAGTAGCTACCGATTCATCCAGTTGTCCGAAAAGTCAGCGGATGCCAACTAATTTACATAGTACAATATTTTAGGAAGATTGATCGATGCACACGGCAGGCCCGCCCGAGTGCAACGAGGACGAGTCGGTGAAAAATTCTCTCCGTTTCCGAGTTATCTGTCAAAATGGCAATTAATCAAGCGGTAATTATAAGTTCCGAGGATCTTTCGTCGGGCCGTCGTCTCGTTTGCTTAGAGAAGCACGTAGAGCCCGTAGTTGCGGGTCGCTCGACAGGGGCGGTTAATCAATCCTGGAGCTCGTTACGGTCGAGCACTCCGGTACTTGAAGTGGCGTTAACGCATCCGGAGCGCCACTAAAATGTCAGGAATTGTTAATCTACCCCGGCGCGAGCGCGTTTGCTCGCGCGCGCGTACACACGCTCGACGTACGCTAGATAACACACACACCGCCACCCAACGGAGATGTCCGCCGGAGTTGAGCGCGCGCGGACGGGGTTACTGCGAATAAACCCTTACTTTCCAGTTTCTGCCCCCCTGACCTCTTCCGTCTCGCGCTACGAGCTCTTGCTCTTCCCGGGAACCTTGGGAGACATTCACCGCCAAGCAGCACCAGACCGCACCGTTATTACTAGCGATAAATCGCCACCTTTAATAAGAGCTCGCGCGACGTACGCTAGACGGAAGCCAGAAACGACGACGACGACGACGACGACGGTGACGACGACGGCGACGACGGCGAAAGGATGGTGAATTTAAGGGGGGCGAATAGGACCGAGTACACTCTATTCAAACGATATCCGCTCGATTTTGCCGAGTCCTCATCGACAACGATCGGCCGCGCTGTTCCTTTATAGCATCCGCCTCCGCCCGATGCCGCCCGAACGATTTAATTTCGGATCTCGACGCGCGATAAATATTTCGCATATAAAATACCTGCCGGCGTTACGAAAATTTATTACGTTTACCGGAAGATAATATTGTGTAACGCCTATCTGTACGCGCTATCAGCACGGCACGGAGTTTTCGGTGTTTGATCCGAGGGATATGGTATGCTGATGATTTATTGCCGTTGCGATTTGATTGACGTTGTAACAAGATAGTAAACGTATTTCACATGGTGCCGCGTTTTAATCCTTTCTATCCGGATATCGACGTTACGCCATCGCGCCGTGTCAAGCTTTTATCTTAATATATCAACGAGCAATTATCGACGTGTTTAAATATTTTTGGAACAGCTAATTCGCCCGCGCTTATGCAAACGTTCTTACTAATGTAATCGCTATTAATGACAGTCGTGATTGCGCTTTTTTTCATCGCTATTGTTAGACTTCTATCATCGACCGCAATTTAATAATTCGTATTCCATGGTTTTTTTTCTCGTTTGGATAATAAACGTGAATGAAAATTTCCAATATTGATTGTAGTAAAGACGTATATAGAATAACGATAAAATAAATATAGCCAGTCGAGATTTGTTTTTTGTTTTTCACTCTTTCCGTTACAAAACTGAAAATTATTAAAGCCTGAAGCCGAAGTGTCGCGTGTTTGCACTTGAATGTTTCCATTTACGTGCGCTTTACAGGCGCTCATTTTAGATGTCCGAATTTAATCGTAGTTTCAGCTAGTTAGCCGAGCGCAAACATTCGCACGCACACGATATTGCGAAAGATTCTTATTGTCGCTGTTTACAAACTATGTATATTCCTAAGCGCAAACTAGAGGCAATTAAAATTTAAACAGCTTCGTACACCTTCGCGATAAAACAACAGTCGCCGTTATCGCGATATACAAACAAGATTTCCATCGCGTCGAGGGCGACTTCATCCCGGCGCTCTCGCCCGTGGATCTTAAGTCCGCCTCACGCGTCACGCGAATTCAGTATATCGAAATTCCTTTACGCGAACGGGATGCAACGTCTGTGAACGTGAGCTGGGTCGCCGACGGTCGTTGCCGGCAGTTGTCGGCGCGCTGCGGCTTTCGCGGCGAGTCAAGATTATTCCCTTACAGCGCGTCGCGGGAGTACACCGAGCGGGCCGGGGAGAGGTTCCGGTAAAGAACTCAATACGTCGGGTTGCCAAGGCGGAAGGATAACGCGGACGCGCGCGCGCGCGGGACGGTTTCGGCGACTCGAAACTCGGTCACCCCGTTTCCAATTGACCGGCTTCCTCTCTCCCGCGGCGTAGCCTGCAGTCTGACTGCACTGTACGGACTTCCTGCAGATTTTGGCTGTCACCGCGTTTCATATTTTAAACGGACCATAACCGGCAGGGACGCGGGAGCGGCAACCGAGGGGGAGGGCGGGGGGGGGGGGAGGAAGCGCCTGGCCATATCGCTCCGGGACGATCGACGTGGACGCAAAAGCGGGCCGCGCACTCGAGCCTTGTATAAATATGTATATGCGAAATATACACAGGATATATATAGGAGACCGTGCACGCGGACCTATGTCAAACCGGCCAACCGCCGTGTTGCAGCTTCGCGGATTCGTGACGAGGGGCTTCAGAGGAGACCGGCTTAATCGGCGGTCGTTGCTGGCGCATCGGATTTTGATTAGCGCGACCACGTCACGTTCGTCCGTTCGTTTGTCGACGGATGAAAAAAAAATGCATCGCACACGCCACGACGCATTAACTCATACACATCTACGCGGCGTAACTCTCGGTGGGTTCGCCTATAGCATTTTCCGCGTATATGTCGTGTGCGCTAGCGTCTCTCTCTCTCTCTCGCTCTCTCTCTTGCTCTCGTGCATCCGCGCATCGTTTGCCTTTGGTGACTTTTAATCTCCGCTAATATTAAACCCTATCCAAGTAAACTGAGTGCGTTCCCGAATAAGCGTCGTCCGCAAACATATGTCGCGTGTTTGTTACTCGAACGCTCGTTGCTCGATCAATTGCTGCTCTTGCGCTACTTTAGCTACTGAAGCACCACTTCGCCAACGAATCCTGAACATATTCAGTCAAAATATCCGAGTACTTTGTGCATAGGTTAGTTGTGCGACTCTTAAAACGGAATTATGTATACACACGCGTATGTACTGAATTAAAAAAGCTTCTGCATTTCACGCGCAATTATATTCTTACATGAAATATCTTTGCATTCGACCCACAAATTTTAATTAAGTTTTAAGAGCACATCTGTCTACAAATACTTGTGAAAAACTTGTGAAATAATCATTTAACATTGGTTAATAAAATCAAATTTAACGGATTATTGAACTTCGATTTCTGTATTAACAATGCAAAATTAGCAAAATTAAATTTTTATCGTAAGTGATGCAAATTTGTGGCAATCATTCTAACAAATCGTAAAACATCATATCATTTATGCACAATTAATTATAAAGAATTGATCGAATTTGCGAGTTTGTAACAAAGTTACTAAATTTAAGCAATTGTAACAAAGTTAGAAATATTTGAGCAATTTCCTTGCAATGTGAACGAATAATTTACTTATTTTTTTGAACACTGAATAAGAAATCCGATACAAAAATGAGTAGAATTTGATAATTCAAACAACGTATACGTAGACTCCAAATGCATTAATTTTTCATAAGATCTCGAAGAAATGCAGCAGATATTTAATCTTCACTGTTTTATATAACCAAAATCTGACAATTCAAGTGAACTGATCAGCCTAGTCGGAAGATAGCTGATCGCACGGGAACACAAACTCGGCGAACGGCTTGTACCTCGTAATTTAATCATATCTTCGCGCCCCTCGCCGAGCGACAGAGTAAGACCCCTGTGCTTTCAGACCAAAGTATAGAGCTGGCAAAGAGCTCGGGGTTATTAGACACGTTCATTGTTGTGCGTTCGTACTTTATTGTTGTTTCAATTACGTTTGAGAGAAATGTTGCACCCTTTCGACTCGCGCGCTCTCCTCTCTGTGCGGCACTGTTACTCTTTCTCTCTCTTTCTCTTTGTCCCTCTGCCGCCCCTCAACCGTCCTTTCGACCACCCCCCACGAATCGCGCCCTTCTCCGCGCCCAAACTCGCGTCCTCCCCCCGAAACGCCGTCGAAAGCCGTCAGCATATTGCGCATGCATAATTTAACGTGTTCAAACAAATAACAAAGTTTTCGCATGCTGATGAGAACGCCACCGCGTCCGGATTTCGACTGCCACCGACTGGCAGTGACATATTTTCATTTGACACGCGGAGACGCGGGGGAGGAGCGGACTCGACTAGCGGCCGAGGAATTCCGCAAATCTGCGCGGCATGATCAATCCTCTTTTTTTTTTTTTGCACGCGTTCAAACGCGCCGCGCCACGAATGCCCGGAAATAACCCGTGAAAAATAACAGGCCCGACAACAGGTCAATGCGAGGTAACGCGAAACTTCGCGTCAAGTTACGTCGGCAAATTTGAATCAATAACAATTTAAATTCGCCGCCACGAAGGTAATCTACGAAGGCGCTGACAGATTCCTGAATTTCACGAGGCGTAATTACAGAGGCCTCCGAAGTCCGGCTATTTTTTCCGGCCGACGGGCGTGTACTTCCGGCAGAGCGATGCGATAACCGTTTACAGGCCTCGCGTGATCGTCGAGGTCCCGCTTTTTCTTTTTCAACCATCAGCTGTAGAAAGACATACGGCGTGCGCTGTAAAAAGGTGGCGCGACTTTGGCGAGTATCTCGGCTTGCGTGTTGCGCGAGAGACAAAACATAGTCAATAAAACACACCGTCTTGGCGATACGATCACGCATACACACGCGCGCGCGTGGTTTCAAATATTTTCTTATCTGGCTAACTTCGCAGAGGAAGCGAGGCGGTCGGGTGGAAGATCAACGAATGCAATATTCCCGAGAATGAATCGTCAAGAAGTATAGCAAGGGCGATTTGTTCGACGGGGAAGATACTATAGGTGTGGGTGGGGGTTGACGTTTTAAGACAGAAAGAGAAAGACAGAAGCGTCTCGCGCATTCGTCGCGGTATTATGCGAGCCCGAGCCTTATCGTCTCGCTTCTAATGTTTGCTCGTTTTCATGCCTCTTTCAGTTCCGGGCACTTCTCGGATCCGCGTCTCCGGCTTTGCGTGATTAATCACCATAAATAAATATCCCGCCTCGGCGCGAGATACCGGTACCTCGGGAGAAAGAGATTACTTCTTGCCGAGGATTCCGCTACAATCATGGCGAAAACGGGTGGAGAGAGCCCTCCTATACCAGCCCTTCCGTGGGAGAAAGGCGCAACGGGGCGTAGCTCATCTCTTGGAAATAATGCGCTGACCATTAACTTGATTTTTAAATCTAGCGTAAGTGATAGCCTCCGCTGAATCCCGCGCAATACGCTACCGTTGTGCTCGACAGTTGCTTTTTAGATATTGTACGTCGAAAAATTGGCTACCATAAAAAAGTGGTCGGATTACGTATAATGCCTCTTGAAATTATAGGCATATATATCTACAATATTCTAAAAAAAAGAAAACAATTGTAAATTTCAGTGAATTTCGGAAAGAATCCATGCATTCGTTAAAATAAAAGACAAAAATACTTTTTTTTTAATAATTTATGAACAATTGGTGTGTGTTTTGATGTTAATACTTATTTAACTGTGGGATTTCTTCCTTCTTTTAACGTTAACATAGAGGAAAGCGCAGTGTATATCTTCTCATTAGCCGAGATACGGAAAGTAACAAATAGTTTTCTATGTATTCTCATTTCTCATTTCGCTCTTATTTACGGCTTTCTCTTGACTCCTCCCCGGGTTTGTTTTTCCACCGAGGACAACCTTTTCGCGTTAATTCCAAAAGTAGTTAATTAAAAGACGATTCTCTCAAGCTTGACCTACATAGACTGTTGTCAAATGGATGAGAACTTTGCATTCTCAACAACTGTAACTATGTTAGATGCAGAAAATGACTGCAGTACAGATCCCGGAATCAGTCTATGAAAACTTCACAACTTTGACTTGGAATATTTTAATCAAAGGATTGCAGAACATTATTAACAGAAATGAAGTAAATGATAAAAATTATTTAAAAATTTAAAGAAACATCAACAGTTTTATATTTTTTCTCCAATATTCATTAATATTTACGCACAAATGTTTTACAACATTTGATAAAAGCATTTTATCCATATTTTTATTATACTTATTATACAAAAATTGTGAACTCTTATAGAAAATTATATAATTATAAAATTTGTATTCATCCGATTGCTCATAAAATATAAATAATGATATTAATGTTTTTTATACTTTCATGAAACGTGACATAAATAATATTATGAGAGCTAAATATTATGCAAATATATATTACTATATGATTTACTATATGACTTAATATATGATTTAAATAAATTACATTATTATGTATTAGTAAAATACCAGTTCACAATATGTCATTAACACTGACAGAATTAAATAATGGTTGTCGATCGAGAGAATAACAACAAACTTTAAACGAATTAGTCAAGTGGTCAGTCAATTTGTATATCTTGGGGCCCTAATTGACAATACTGGATTGTGAAGCTGAAATTAGACATCAAATACAAATGGCAATAACGACGAAGTCACAGCTTGCCAAAGTATGGCGAGATAAGTAAGAAGAAGATTAGTAAAATAATGTTTGGCGTACAAAGAGCGCCATAATGCGCTTAAGATATAAAATCTTAACATTATCTACATTTCAACAGTAAATTAATTGAATGGACACGTGTTCTCTCTCTCTCTTTTTTTGTCCAAGCCATTCTTTTCAATCCGCGCTCTATCCGCTGTCTGGCATTCGTTTAAACGAAACAAGAGGCATACCGCGCGCTTCTTTGTATGCATGTACTCATCACGTAGTCAGCAAAGCACTACGAATTTGGCCGGAGAATGTTTTTGACAAATCGCAGTGAGGATACCTACTCGCGGATCCTTTGTCCGGCACATCCTATCCTTTCGAGCACAACGCGAGCACGAAACTTAAACAATTGGAAGCCGGACGGTGGAGACAGATATATTGCGAAGCAAGATACAACGTGCTCTCTAACTGCTTGCGTATTTCAAACACATGCGCCAAAAAGAAGGAGTACAGGAGTTTTTATATTTTGAAACTTTCGAGCGGGACATTATCGTAAAACAGAACAAAGTTGACTAAGACTTTCACGATTGATTATGTAGAAACGTTTGTAGAGATGTTAATAATTTTAGAATTGCGTAGTGTCAGGATGAAACATCTTTGTTCTCAAAGTAAAATAACCTTTTTTTATTCGTTGTGCAGCGTATAAGTTATTTCCCACGCAAGTATACGTTTTGTGTTACTTTGCATGCAAAATTGTTGAAAGAACGACAAAAAATCCAGAGATTATCAATGCGAAATCATGTAATGAAATATGAAAATGTGTTTTATTAAAGTTCAAAGAATGAATCAATAAAAAAAATCTATTGGTAGACGAGATGTTTTTGTTCGAAACAAGATTTTTTAAATTATTCTTGCCATTACTAATAGCAAAGTAAATAAAAATTTATTTAGCTTTGTTTAGAGAAGGTAAATATTTGAAATTTAACAAGATTGATACTTTACATCCTTTAACATTTTTTTCTCTTTCCAGAAGGGGTTGGTCTGTCAGGTGGCGCCACTTAACGGAGAACCCTTGTACCGAGATTTTCACCCCTATCCACTCTGTATTTACCCCTATTCTAATAAAGGCTAAGGTAAGAAAGTAAGCATATTCTTTACGTAGCTCTCGACATTATATATAATATATTCTTGGTAATCTAAATGAATATAAATTACTTAAATCTTAGTAATATAAAATTATTACAACTTTTAATTATTTACTGCATTAATAAACATTATCTTGCAATTAATTAGTAAGATATATATTAAAATTAATAAAAAAAAGAGTATGTTTATTACTATTATTGACTACTAGGAAAACTTAGGGGAAGAAAGAATGAATCATGGTGGACTTAAGAAGTTAAGGAAGCAGCATAGATATTCTCCGGAAGGGAAAAGAAAGCGAGGACGTCCACAAAGATCATAGAGTGAGACAAGCAATGACAGCCCGAAGAATGGAAGAGGACGATGCTTTTGATCGAAAGGCATGGCGATTAGAAACGGGGAGACCGAGCTCTGTCGTATAAACCCGAATATAATATATATATATGTATATATAAAAAGAATATGTTGACATAGATAACTGTAGAAGCATATAATTTTCATAATACTTCAAGTCGGCTTCTAAGATTTTTAGATTTATGTCAGTTTTTTGCTATTTTCCGCTTAGATAGCTATTAATTGCGGTGGACGGCTATAGAGACGGTGGCGTTGAAATTAGGAAAATATATCTAGTGTGCTGCTGTTATTATTGCCGAGTCATAGAATCGATTCCCGACAGCGCTATACGCTAGGGTGCAATAACCAACGGTCGCCTACGCCCCGTCCGCGCCTCCGTCGTAGATAATCGCCTCGTAATTCACATATCCAGGGTCATTATTATTCATACTTCGAGTGAGACCGCGGTATGCAAAGGCAAATTGCCAGTCGGACCGGCGAATATCGCGTAGCACTCGCATACGATATATAAGAGAGAGCTTAACTTCTCATCGAGCATTATGTAACGCTACGTCTATGTACAAAGTGTGCCACGAGGAAAAGAGTGAGTTTACTTTGGAAGTTAATAACGCTTTAGTCAACTGAACGTGCAACATGAGACACGCTTTCCCATTAAAGGGGATAGAGCGAAGTCACGAACGATGAGTTTATAAGCCCGCGCTCTCGAGATCGTATCGCGAAAATAACGTAAATAATTGCCGGCACGATGTAGTGCTCGCCGTTAAACTTCACCTTTACGGGGGAAAAACGAGGAAAGTCCCGTGCCATCGATTCGCGGGACGAGTTTGAGCGATGGGCAAGATTCTTTCCGCGCGTCACCGTTCGCGAAGTGAATTACGGTATTTGGCGCGAGATCCCGCGCTCGCTTTGCGAGCCACGCCAATTATATCGTCAGTCTTTTACAATGGTCTTTAAAACAGCATTACGTGTTTATCTTTAAAACATCACGCGATAAAAGCGAATTGCGGGTTACGTGCGAGCTGTAGCGGGAATTGAACACTTTAACCGCGGCGTTATTTCGACGATTATAAAGGTAGTAAAAGAAAGATTAGCGGTCGTAGCCGTCATTTGTTCCTGTTCAAAGGCGTAATTATCCTTCCTTTTCCTCGGCTGATTTCAAGCGGACGTAAAACTCTATCTACATACTTTTCTATCGGCATTTCTTCCTGCAACATGCTATATTCGCGATGTGTGTCAAATATATGTGTGTCTAAATATATATTGAAATATTTTTCTACATTTGTTTTCAAATTTCATCGATTTCTCAAGTAAAAACTTCGGTATGTATTAGGTAATAATTTAATCGCTAAACTTAGTTAAATTAACATTACTAATGTTCTAGTTTGCAAAATTCATAATTTTTTTACTTCAAGTTACGAGAGTCAAAGCTGTTACACCTGGAAATTATTTGAGATGCCAAATTTAGCGTCGGTTAAGATTGTATCATTTGTCCAGAAGGACGCAATTTTCATTTAGCTCTTTACGTGCGTATCTATCTCACGGCGAATTATTCGTTCGTATTTAATGGAGAATTACTTGACGCTCTTCGAGTAAAATTGTGCCATGCGCCAGTGAACACGAGGTGGCACGTCCTTGTCATCGTCTTCAGACTGTGCCTTAATATTACGGAACCGAGTGCCGTCGAAGACGACGAAGTCAAATCCCGATGTGAAAGGCAGCGCGGCGCGGCGCGGCGCGGCGACGGCGGCGACGGCGACGGCAGCGGCGGCCGCCGCCGCTTCATAACGTCTAAAGAGCGTCTAGCGTCGCCTCGTCGGAAGACAAAACCGGCAATTACCGTCATTCCTTCCGCACGATAACCCTGCAGCAGTAGCAGCAACGTCCGCGTGTTTGCCGAACGATCGATTTTCTTAACCCTTGCTACACAATCTCTGATTTCCCTAGCTACGCGGAATCGCTTCCTCTGCTGCCAGCCGGGAGGTTAAATAAATTGTGAATTTCACGATAAATCGAGCGCGAGAGATCTACGATTATTTCGCGCGGGTGATCGTATTCCTTGATCCCCGCGTAACACCCCGGGCTCGAATTTCTCTTGGAATATTCTTGGCTGTTGTAATTCGACGTCGAATAGTCGGATATTTTACGTAATGTCATTGCCTCGAAGCTGCGTGTACCCAAATTTGTCGGAATATATTCCGCGACGTCAAATATGTCGCCTGAAAAGACCGCGTCGCGCGAGTCACGAGAAATAAAGCGCGGAGTGGATTTCCAGTCGCCTTCGTCTCTCGATGAAAAATATCGGTGGCAAGTTGCTATAATTTTCTCACGTTTCGCAAAAAGTCTCGCTTACAAGAACACAAGCATGCTTTACGGTAATAAATTTGTCTGTTAATTATCCGCGTCGCAATTACCGTAAATGGCTGTGTAATTTAAGCCACATTCGCGTTACAGACATGAAAGTGCCTGTATCACGTGACGCGAACAAGATGCATCAATTAAATCAAATTAACTTTTTGATAATTTTACGTTCAGCACCAGATTACCGTTTGTGGTCAAATGTAATCAATTAAATGAAATCCTTCACGTGTTTTTAATAACAAAGGTAAGCAAAATAAACAATAACAAAGAGATGCAAAATAGATACAACGGAAAACAAAATTTTTGATCCAACATTACATCGTTAGATATAAATTACCGTCGAAAATTGTTGAATTTAATCATGATTATATAATGAAATTTTACGTGTTTTTATTTATTTCACTTATCGCACATTCCGTTTCAGTTCAACGCTGCGGCGTGATGTGTCGTTGAAAAATGTACTATGGAAGGAACGATCTTGTCAATTTGTAAAATACACGCTAGCGCGGACGTATTCTTGCAATGGGGGACGCATATGTAACTGGACAATAAATCTTTGACGGCAGGCAGCTGGGTGGTAGTGTTTAGCGTGAGGCATGTGGTGGCCACGTTCGGTCCCTGTACTACGTACAGAGAGCAAGCGGCTCTGTTACTAATTGCTCATTAGTTCGGATCACAGACATTCCGATCTGGCGCGCAATCGGCATTTATTTCTACCCGGTTGTACGTGGACAACGATTTATTCGTCGATTCGTGCCCCAATTAATTAACTGTTCAATCGGATCTCTCGAAACAAACTTCCGCTAAACTTCTTCACTCGTGGATCTTTGGGAAAAAAAGAGCCGTGTAACCAAACGAATGTGTAATATAGAGTGAATCAATATAGTCATTTAATTTTTATCGTTATAAGAAAGCAATTAAATTGAAAATTAATGTATCACAGCCGTCGTATCGCAAGATTTTTGATGATTCGGATTTGCAGAATAGAAAATTTCGGCACTTTATAGTATAAAATTTATGGTATGAAATTTTATAGTATAAAATTTGATAGACTTAGTATTTAAAGTTACATAGATTTAACTCTTTTTGTATTATATTTGATATTTTTACGGCTATAATTTGCGCGCGTGTAGCGCGCTCAACGTTAATAAAATATCTAATAAAAAATGCATTGTTCTGTTTCAGGTGAGTTCGCAGTCACTCTTTTCGATGGATGCGCGATTTAATATGTTATCAGATGGCGGTGTGAGTAAATGTCTATATATATATTTCGTTTCGTGCTATAAAGTAATTTTAATGATACTAAGAACAACTTCGCGAGAACGAAAGTACTACCGTTGATCGTTGTTCAAAGCGGTCGCGCGCGTTTCGTATTCTCTACGACACTGCCCGCAATTAATGCCGAGAGCGAAGTTAGTTAAAGGGACTTTGCAGGAACGCTGTTTCCAGTCCAGTTCTTATCAGACTTATCATTAGTCCGCTTTTCTATTTTCTTTAAAAAAACATTATGAATACAGTAATGGCTCTTTAGCGTTATATACATATTTTTTTACAGTCTATTTAATTCACCCGTTCATCTTCATCTATTAATCATTTTTTTCAATAGCTTGCAAAAACGCCAAATCTTGCGGGAGAGACATTTTTATTGTACACATCGCTCATTTATCTATAATCGAGAGAACCTTGATACAACAGCGCGGCCTTTGTGTCTTTCATACTTCGTTCCTCGTTCATATAAATTTCAACGGTAATTAGTTCGCGGGACATATATAACGAGCGGGAGTCGTAGGACCCTGCAGCGGGATGAGTTATGTGTGTATTAAATGCCGGTGAAGTCAAAGGCAATGTTTAGATTCTTGCAATATCCGGCGACCATTCGAGCAAACCGTCGCCATGTGGAGTACGAAAGGGAATGCACGCGCGTATATATGCGGCCCGTCAATAAAGTACGTCTATTTGCACTCGAGCTTAGGCTAATTTACATTGTTGCGATTACATCGCAACCGGTACATCTCTGTTGATCGAGAATGTGTTTTGACAGCGACATTATTACGGAAAATACTATAACGCTACATCTCACCTTTAATATGTAACTCCATTTAATTAATTCTAGCTTATCAGTTCTGCTTTCAGCTTCTCTTTCATCAGACGCGTAATTATCGAATCGATCAACTCTCTCGAATCCCAAATTCAGGGGAGCTGCTAGACAGTGGCAGGGGCGGAGGGGGGAGGGGGAAAGGGTGCACGTCGACAAGAAGGGGGTCCGGCGGCAGTCGTGGGATTTTTGGCGCGACCTCCGGGATACGTGGATCGAATTCCAGAGAGGTCTCGAAGGGACTCCAGAATTCTCGTAATATCCGGCCAACGTCCGTGCGGACCAGCGCGACCGCCGAATTCAAAGATAGATTCCGCGTGAGTGTACAGACGTGTGTCGTGCCTGGGAGTGGGGTGAGGGGGGGAAGAAAGGCTTGCGGGGAAACGCGGAGAGACGAGGAAAAATGGAGATAAAGCGAAAGATAGAAAAGCGGGGGGAGGGGGGGGGCGAAGGGCCGCGGGGACGACCCGGGGACGCGTCCTCGCGCTACCGAATGACAAATGGAGACCACAAGATTGCGCCTCCGACATCCAATTAGCCCGACCTTCCTCTCCCCGTTCGGCTCTTTCCTGATGCTTCTGTGTACCACCTCTGGTCCACCCCTTTCGTCCACCCTCACTACGTCAGGTGCAGAACGCACCGTGTCCGTCTCGCCCTGAAAATGGTCCGAAGAGCAAGAAGACTCCGTCTCCCCTCTCTCTCTCTCTCTCTCTCACCCTCTTTGTGCGTTTAATCAACGAAGTCCAAACGTCATTCCGTCTGAGTTCACTGAGTGCACGCATTGTGCCGCCATTAGTATCTTTGATCCGTGCTAATCTGATACAGTCCGGTAATATGGCCCTTAACGTTGAAGCGTCGGCATAATTAGCGTGAACTTTAAAGAACAGTTAATTTAACTTCTTTTCCGCACGATTATCAGAATTATGACGGAAAAAAGAAAAGAGGCTGTGATTAAAAGTTAAGTAAAAAATATGCTCGTAGAAAGTTTCACAAAAGAAATTTTTACTGCGCTTTATATTGAATGAGTAAAGTTATGTACTGTTATTATTTGGTTACTATTTGAGAAGCGCGGAGATAATTCGAATAACAATCGTACGAAGAAACAACACATTTAAGAGTAGATAGAATGTCGGAAGTAGAATTCTCGGTGAGCAATGGCAAGTGCTGATAGCGCGGACAGCGTGATCAGTCTTCCATTATGCTCGCGTGAACGAGTCTTTATTATCTAAGGCTTTGCTACGGGAGGCGCGAATAGGGTCATCCTTCGATTGCTACTACCTCCAATATTTCCATGACTGTCCCTAAAGAAAAGTGATCTCGAAGACCATCCTTACAAATCAAGCTCTTTGTTCGGGCGGGCGACTTATCAACAACGATGGACAAAGTAGAGCGAGAAACTATTTTTTTTCCCGCCGATCGAAGACCGCGGGACGAAAAGCGGGCGCAGGCACAAGAGCGTTCCGTAACAAATTACGTGATTTGTCCCTGCGCAATTTGTCAAAAAGGGAAAGCGAAAAATCATTCTTGTCTTCTTCATAAAACTCCATTTTTGTTTCCCATAATTATATCATAAAATATAATTATCGCATTTGTGTAACAAAATGTAAGACACTTTACGAAAAATGTGATTAGCAGAATTAATCGCTCAAGTTCTACAATTCGAGTCAACGTTCTGACACAATACTTTGCAAATCTACCGTCGATTTTCGCGAGAGATCTCAGTACATTCTATAATGACAAATGTCTGGAGTTTCAGCGAAGTTACACAATTCGCTCACGGGTCGTGCGGTTCTGTATAAAGATCGGTGGGATTATCGGCAGTGGATCAGCGGCTAACCGTAAGAATTAAGAACCCCCATTGAATCGAATTCGTTCTCGAGTTTCCGAGGAGGCGCGATAAGACAAGATGGTTTACACCGAGAAGAAAGTCGTCCGCGTTTTCGTGGCCGTGCGAAGCGTGGCCGGCGCGCGTGCTCGCTCGGTTGTCTACCTTAACAGAAGTCGTGCGAGAGATTAAGCCACCACTGATAAGAAATACCAGGTGGTGGGACCAGAAGAACCGGCGGCGACCAAAGAAAGAGGTGCACGAAGAACTAGAAGAAAGGGGATGAGAGCCTTGCCTACGGGTCTGAAATCCGGAATAAGAAGTTCCGGACTGTTTGAGGCTGCGGGCTGTTGGTAGGCGATAGCAAAAGAGGGGGGAGGGGAGGACGTAGAAGACGGGAGGAAGAAAGGGGCGGAAAAAAGAGTCGAGGGAGAATGAGAGAGGAGACTGAGAGATAAATCGAGGACCCGGGGCGACCAGATAAAAGTCACTAACAAGTAACAAAGGTTTCGTTGGTGGATTGAGAAGAGCAAGAAAAAAGGAGAGAGAGAAAGAGAGAGACAGAAAGGATAAAATGAGAGAGAAAGGGAGAAAGGAAAAAGGTGTGCTACATATTGGTTCCATCGCCTTCCTTCGTTCGTTCATCCTTCCAAGCTTTTGTTCTTTTCACTCGAACTCAGGAAAAGTCCCAGTCTCTCGCAGGAACCAGCATCCGCCAATTTTGAAGTGTGAGTCTTCAGACTGCAATTGTTTCTCGCCAGTGCCATCCTATCACCATCATACGCCGCTCGAAAACTTCCCACCAACGTTATTCGATCTATCACTGGTTATTCACTATTTTTAGCGTTGATAAAGATATTAAATTATATTTTCATATGTACAGAATCATGAAAACAGAAACGTGGAAAATGAACTGCTCGTATCAATATCAATAATTTTGTACGTAATAAAGCATAATTGATTTGTTCCATTATACTTTTTTATCTAAATTTGAAAAAAAATATTCAATATAAATATTTAAATATAATAAAAGTATTTCAAAGCAATATATAATAAAAAAAAAGTATTATTATTCTAAACAATTTGGAAATATTATTTTATCTATGTGTTTGCAGTTAATGGTCAAACGAAAATAAGGAAGGAAGAAAGTTTGCAGAGAGAGAAAGAGAGAGAGAGAGAGAGAGAGAGAGAGAGAGAGAGAGAGAAATACGGAAAGAACGAGAGAGAATCATTTGTTATGCGTGACTGGCGGCCAACTGAACTAAAATTGTGGGAGAAACAAGCTGGGCCACCCAGCTGGCGGCGGTAGATGGAGAAAGTAAGTATAAACTTTCGAAAGAAACTCCCACCCGCGCGAGGAATAAAAAAGACGGAGTTTTACTTATCGCGCCTCCGACGAAATCGCGAAACTTGTACCCGCGAACTCAGTGACAAAACGCCGCGCAGTTCTCTCCCGTATAATATCTTCCGCTTCCTTTTCTTGTTAGAGATACGTCTCGCTTCAAATATATAATTTACTTTAGTTTGAAACATTTCGCACACGGCAGACCGCACGTGCTCTAACAGAGTTTACGAATCTGCGACATCCTTCGCTCGACTTCGGTTTCACATTTGCACGAAAAACATTTCCTTATAACGAAAGTTTCGATCGACTTTCCGCAAACATTACCGAAATTTCAACGTCATCTTGTGTTTGCAATAAACGCTAACAAATTGAAAATTGAAGTATTTCAGAATCATAGGTTTGCAGAACGTTGTGTTATAAAACAATTTTTTATCTCACGGAAGAAAATATACTGTTGTGATATTTGCAATTTCTCTCAAAACTTCTATATATTTTTTCGCAAAATTTGTGAATAAAAATGATGTAAAAAGCTATTTGCTTTATTATTTAAGATCGCATAGACGTATACGTGAAGAAGGGAAATTCTGTTCTGTCGCGGTCAACATCGTAACTCTCCTGCTTTTGGTCCGAGGGTTAAAAACGAGCTCTGAAAGCGCAAGGTCGATGGAGCGACGGCGCTATAAGGGTGATATCAACTTATCTATAACCTGAAGGTAAGGTGGCTGCCGACCTCCCATCGGCTTCGCAGCCGAGCTCACCTTCTTCTCATCTTGTCCGCGCCCGTCGATACCCGACCTTGATTGAAAAGCAGATGACGCGGAATAAGGAGTTTTCCGGAGGTCCAAGGAAAATGTCTTCTACCCCCGAGGCTCTCCAATTTCTCAGAAACGCGGAATTTATTTCATTCCCCAAGGTCTGATGTAGGACGAGGTAAAAAGGAAAAGGGAAGATGAAACGGAGGAGGAACGGAAAGCCGGAAGAAGCGAGCCTAGGCGATAACCCTCCGCGAAACGTCTTTCAACCGACGTGTATCTACCTATGTGTGTGTGTGTGTGTGTGTGTGTGCGTGTGTGTGTGTGTGTATATTTTCGGATGTGACGTAAAATAGGTATGACGCGGATTCCGTCTCATTTTTGGCAAATACGCGTCGAGACTGCGGATTGCACAAAGTCTGCACCCTTTGAATCCCCGGCGTTTTATACACATCGCGCCATTGATGCGTTGTAGCGTGCGAAAAAGTAGCATAAGATAGCATTCGTATAGTCAGGAAATACCTCCTTTATGCAAATGCATAATTGACTAACATCGGGCAGCGCCAATGAATCATTTTTATTGACTTTATATACACGCTTGCCGCAGTACAATTTCTGACGGCGCAGCTATTCAGGGCGCCGTATATAAAGCTTAAAACGTGCAAAGGGAGCTATCAATTCCGATACATTTAACGATTTTCGCAGGAAGTGCATGGCTCGTACGCTCGCGGAAGAATGAGAAGGCAGAAGTAGAACGTAACGAAAGGTCTCTGGGGATTAAATCGATGCTATACGGTTACGCGCCGAGGCGCCGGAGAACGATGGAGAACGTTAGTTGCAAATCAAGATTAACGCGTGGTTCGTGTTATGCGTATGTGAAGAAGCTCGGTCTGTTACCGTGTGAAAAAAGAAGGCTGTTCTAGTCACGTAGACTCTTTACGCGAGGAGCCACTCACTGCTTCTTTTTGGAATTACTACGCGGCCCCGGAAAAGGAATCCTTCAACTTGCGCGAAAGAAAAGAACGACTACAGAATAGCGCTTGGAACGAGACGTGCTCGATATATGACGCTAAAGATCGCGACGTGAATATAATAATGCAAAATTTAGAACTGGCCGTCTTGTAACGTTCAGACTTTAATGAATTAGTTTCAAATAGCATAGATAAATTTTCTTCCAAATCTATTTTCGATTCACGAATTTCGCTTCGAAAATAAAGAATAATTTATTTTAATAGCAGATTATTTCAACTATTTTAATCAATTGATTTGATATATTGATCGATTTTCTTATTTAAAATAAAAAGCAAATATTTTTATATCTATATTTTGGGACAAAATGCACTTGCTAAAATATTCGCGAACGTAATGATTATTTTCCACAATCGAGTCGGTTTTTTGTTCAACCTTCACGCTATGTGAGTTGAGAAACGCCAATTACATACGTTGTAGCGAAATACGTTGTACAGAACAGCTTGTAGACGCCCGAAACGCCGATGTAATTTTCTACCAGATTCTCAAATCAATGATTTCCCGCATTGCAAATGTCGCTATCTCATGCACACCCTGGTTCACCGGAAGGCCAAATCACACGTCGGCAGACTAACTCAAGCGTTAAACGTCTTGCTTGTGTTCGGTTCGCCAATACAGTGAGCTAAGTGGAAAGCAGTTCTAGCCGACTATAGAAGGCCTGCAGAGGGTTTGTTCCCGATGGGAACAGTCAGTGTCAGTATCAGTGTCAGATCCGATACAGTCATCCGGTTTCAAGAGAACAGGCATTACAAACGTTATGCACGACGCGTTACTGATTACGCGAAGAATAAATATGGGACCGATTTGTGAATTCCGAATTCTTCATTAAACATCCTGAATTGTCTCTCGTCGAGGAAGAAAAATAGAATCATTCAACCACGCGTAGTTTATTTTGGCGCGAAACGTTTCTAAAAGCATCATTATCATAAACACTAGCGTGAGTCACGCGTGGTCCGTGGGAACGGTACGCTTAATTCGCCCACGCTATACCTATACAAGTACTTAACAAGTACTTACACCGAGTACTTAAAATTTTACTAACATCCGCGATCGCATGAGTTTCTATTGACGGCCGGACAGCGTCTAAATATGCGCTCATGAATAGGGGATTATGTGCAACGCGTAAAACGTAAACCATCGCACGCGCGTAAAAAGTTATCAAGGAGATTGAGAAGACTACCGTGGGGAGAAGAGAGTTTCGAGTGCCTTAATGGCATCCGGTGCGGCATGAAGAATGGTCACGGTCGAGTGAAGATGTGGGCGGGCGATTATCTGCGCGAGTGATCAGCATCGAAATGCACGATGGCCTGGATTTTTTTTTCTCTCCCCCGACGTGTCTACGCACGACGATTGAAAGGGATACGCATCGGTAACGAGAAGGGTCGACCCCGAAGACAGTAATTAAGGATCCCTCCCTCCCCCTGTCCTTCCCCTCGTGCTGTGTGACAATTGGCGTTGGGGGCCGTGTCGTGTCGCGAGGGCACGCTATCCTTGGCACTCGCGTGACACGCCGTTGCGTGACTCGGCGCGAGCATCGAGCTTAACCAGAGTGGATACGAGGCCACGACCCCGTCATTATCGGTAGATCGTGTTAAACCCGTATAACCTGGGCACCGAAAACTACCGTCGGCGGTAACTCGACGCGAGATCCTGCCTTCCCTTGCGCTCGAAATCTCGGCTTTTTGACATGTGCTTATTTATCTACGCGCGCGTAACGAAATTTTGCGGAGTAATCGTATTTCGCGGAGTTTCGTATAAAACAATTAAACATTTTTAGAGTACCTTTGATTTTTTGCACTGGGAAAATACGATAAGGCTCTTTCGCGAAATGCCGTAAATCTTCGTGCAAAAAGAGAGAAATTCCGAAGTAATCTACCGGCAGCAAGAATCATTAGGCTGGCGTCCAGTTTCATGAATTTTTATGCCGACGCTGAGAGGACCGTTGCATCGCCTCGAGATTGTTTTCTCCTGCAAAATTCATCGGGCGAAAGTGTTCGGCGCGCGAGGAAAAAAGGGGGGACATTAGGAAGAAGATAAACACGGGGTGGATCTGCCTTGAAACTTGACAAATCGCGGCGGGGAGGCCGCGAAAAACGAAAGGCTGAGCCAAGCTCTTCGTCCAAATGCCCCGTGTATTATATGCGGCGCGTCCGCGCCACCGGTAATGGCTCCTTATGATTTAGCGAGAGTGTTTTCTTAGTTTTCGCGAAAGTGGCGCCCACGTAATCGTTTGTCAAGCGCCCGACGAAATAATAGCGCCGTTGCCGCGCGCTGGCCGGCCACCCTTTCGCGCACCCTTCGCGCCGAAGAAATTCCACGGCGATTTTTCACCATCATCGCTATTAAAGGTCATTTCGCAGATGAAGAGTAACGACGCGTCCTTCGCACGAGCGCACAACGATGAACCTCGTCCCCGAACGAGAAGCTCCTCCGTGAAGAATCTCGAAGGGGTGCTGCGCGCGGCACGGCTCGTAAAGCCGCTCGCTGACGTTTGTACGCCCTCGACAGCGAGTTTTCCGGTCAACGGACCTACAGCGGTAAAGCTAGATTCTGCGTGAATTTAAAAGATTCAACGTTACAACGCGTCTATTTTCGGATTTTTCGGAAAAAATGTTGTAAAATCAGAAAATAATAGTTTTAATCATTATTGCCAACTATTCTCGAATAATTTACCATTAAGTTATCAATTTTGAAGAATACAATATTTATAACTTTCTTATTGTATCAAAGATTTATAAAGAAATTTCAAAGATGTGTAAAGACGACGCTTCGAAAATAACGCATTCGGAAAAGGAAATTATACGGGATCGTTCCGCGGTAGTCGGCGATCAGCAGCGCGCAGCATTTCCGACAGGTTGATATTCAAGGGACGTCGACCAATATAGAGAGTGGCTGGCGGTGATCTGAAAGCGAAAGGTGAGCGCAGGTCGGAGCGAGATTGTGTGGCGAGGCATCAACATGCCGCCACCGGTGTGCGGTTATCAACACTGGATTGTTCACCGCGTGTCTAGACTTCTAACGTGAACCACATTGCGCCCGTCTGCCCTTGCATCGCTCCCTTACATCAACGTTGAGCCAGTGATACCAAGTCGTAACCCCCGCGCGGCCTTTCGTTGCGGATTCTTAACCACCTCACGACGCTCCCTGAGGTTTTACAACACCCAGTTTATTCCCGTGAAAGGGTGGTCCTTTAGGTGAACGCGTACCAGCGCTATAATTCCGCTGGCGTAGTCCCGAGTTGTCTTCAGCCATTGCCGACCTACTTCGTGCCACACGTTTCTGCTGGGATCCGCGCAAAGTGCGCAGTCTCTCTTTTCCTCTCCTTTTCTGCTTCTTTCTACGTTTTAACCCTGCGACGGAACATCTACAGACTTTAGCGCCCGTATGGAAAATTGATACGTGTATATCAATAATTTAACAGTACTTGAAATAAATATCTCATCGCGCGATGGATCAAAGAATATGAAAGAACTCGCAATGATCGCTCCTTCGCGTGCTTTGAAAAGAAAGCGAAAGTTGACGTGGGCGGTGAAATGCGGATAAAACATCGACAGCCACCGCCATGACAGTAACGGCGACCGTACAAATATAAAACAAAGATCACTTTGCGATAGCGGACATATGCCTTGTACGAAATGAGCTATAAAAACGTCGTAAAAGTTACCATGAAGTTACGCTCTCGCGTTGGAGACCGCGAGCTCGTCTTTTGCCGATGCCGACTGCTCTTTATGATATTTCATGTTTTTCTTTGCCGCTTGCAAATAACGCACAGTGTATGTGAACCCCTTCGAAAATAGTGGTCTTTTAAACAAGATACTGAAATTAAATTTACAAGACAGTGAATAAAAAACTTGAATTTTGTGTCCCGTTTCAGAAAGTAATACACTTAATATTTATTAAATTTGTCAAAGAATCTGTGATTTCTCAAAATTTTATAATCGTATTTCGTATAATTTTATTAATAGTTAAAACAATTTGCATCGCGATGTATTTTTATTTAATATATTGAGTTAAAAATACAGACTATTGTTATTTATTTACTACTGAAATTTAATTTAAAAGTTTAATCCACAGTTGAAAAAACTCTGAAATCTAAAAACTAAATTTGTCAGAGAATCTGTGATATTTGAAAAAGTGACCTCGTAATAATAATTTAATCAATAATCTCGTTTATCACACTTTTATCCGATGTTTTCTAGATGGAAAGTATCACGACATTAAGTCGTAATAATGTGAAAGATAAAAAAGATAAAAGTTTTCTAAGATGCAAAGAGTATCGCTAAATTTATGAGCCGTCGCTCCGCAGGTCACTGCAGGCGATATTTCGTATTCCCGGCATGCTTTTAACGAACTTCCTTCTCCTTATAAGCGCGTCGTTAATAGACCCAGCAGCTACTAAAAGTGGTCCATGAATACGAATCTTTGGATAGAGACAGAAAACGGGGTAGAGCAGCATGCTTTACGAGCAAAAATATATATCGCGTGCGCGAGATGATAGACGTAAAAGAGGCACTACGGAAGAAAACCAAAAATATATGGTGAAATATATTTCATCCTGACTAAATCCAGAAGAATGGCGTATGTCGTTGTTCAAGGATGTAAAAAAAGGATCTTCATGCCGCTAAAGTGCCGCGCTCGTAAACCACGAAGGAAAGTGCTATTACATATGACAAGCGCAAACACATTTCCGTTTACATTGTAACTGAATATCTTTCGCATTTGCGGAACGATAAAGTCCAACTAACTAAATTCAACGCCGAAAATGAGTATTTTCTTTTTCGTACAAAATAAAAAATGTTAAAAAAATTAGGTTCATCTTTGTTTCCTTATATATTATAGTATTTTAATGTTTAGCTGGAACAATTTTATCGAAAATTATTTCAATATTGCGAGAAAAATACCTGGAAATTAAATATTTTAAGACAAATATAGATGTACAATTATTGGCTTACAGTTAAAATTAGATAATTTAATTGCGATATTCTCCGTTTAAAATAAAAGCTCATTTCCGAGCGTGTGTAGATTCTCAGGCTACAAAAATGATCGCTTTCGCCGGATATTGCTCGAAAACGTATTTCATCGTCGAACATACTCGACTAACAGTCGGTCTCCAGAGTCCTATTATCCTTTTACGATTATTTCATCGGACAATAAGAGTGCCCCATTGTCAAGGCATCGCTTGTTCGCCAAATTGCGAACGGATACGGGAATGGCACGGTTTTGTCACCATTGAAGACATCGGTCGGGGAACCACCCCGACATTGCGACATGTCCGAACGTCCGTCGATGTGTACCATTCATTTCCGGTATTCTCTCCTCGCGACACGCACACAGAACTTTCTTTCCGTTTTTGGAAGAACACGACACGCAGACAAGGATATCTTTGTACGCGCGCGAACGTTTAACTTGACTGTTATTTATTTCACGTGAAATCTAATTAGCTTAGAATCAGATTTTAATTAAACTAATATTTCTCTATTTTTTTTCTGTTACTGACGATTTCATTAACGCAATAGATTCATAATAGAACAATTGAATGAAAAAAAACAATCAATATCGATGACCAATATCGCCGATATTATGAGTCACACGACGATGCGACGACTAGAATAGCCGAAGCGTGACTCGTCTGCGATTTTGGTTAGCTTATGGAATCGTCGCGTAAGACAGGATGTCACGAGCCAATTCGATGGCTCGTCACGTAGCTTCGCGGTTGCGAAGGGACGACTCAGCGACCCGGACGCATCACGTTCCGTATTTATAAACGGATACCTACTGTGTGAATGCGCGTGTATCTCCGAGAGAAAGAGACAGCACACCGACATCGATCATCGGCTCACCTTAGATGATAACGATAATCTTGGCGATCGAATTTCATGAACATGTTCAGATCGATGAGTCGACAAGTTTCATTCTTCGCTTTTCTCGAAAATCTTTTTTTCTTACGACTGGTGGGAATTACCTAGACGTTACACAATTCCTGATCTTTCACCCGATCGTATATCAAATTGAATTTGCGCGAATACTTGTATAAAGCACTCTTACGTGAAAATAATATTCGAACCGTAAAACTTTGTGAAGTCGATTGAAACGTTTGTTACAGCGCGTCTCGCACAGGGATTGTAAAACTACGCTATGAAGTCACTCGAAAAAGTCGGTCACGTATGATCAAATATCTCGCTCCTCTTTGTGTCAAAGATATCAAGAAGTACTGTATCCGTAGACAAACAGGAGAGAGAGCACTGAGAGCACTGAGAGATCGAGTCAGCGCGCATCGGCCTGCACAAGAGAATCGTTTGATTTGGCTTTGCTGAGAAAAAAAGTTTGGCTTAATGGCGTCATCTTAACTCTCGAGCGACAATCGTGAAAAGTGCTCGAGGTGGGAATATGAAACAGAAATACGGGGAGCCGGGTTCATACGCCAAAGGCGCAAGATAGACCGAGGGTGGAGCGAGGAAGAGCGAAAGAAAGAGGAAGAGAGACGGAAAGGTCAAGAGCTACTTTAGGCGCGCATGTTCAGTATAATGGGGTTCTTTTGACAAAAAACAGTCGATGGAACAGAGGCTGAGTGTGTAAGGCACTCGTGGGGTGTCGACCTATACGTATGCTTTCTCGCGAGATGCCCTGCAGCAGCGATAAAGGTTTATTATTAGTCGTTATCTCGCGATTGAGCGGAGCCGTGCAAGAAGAGCCGAGGCGAGTGAGAGATCATGATATGCCGTTAGTACACGGTCTGTGTGATCAGCGTGTGTCCCATTTACACGTCTTGAAAGTACTCAGTGAGTTCATTATGAAGGCACTTGGCCCTGTTTCACTGAGCAGCTTATACCCAAATGGAGAATTAAGTTCAAATAATCCGCAGAAAGGAGATAACAAATAGCATTATGTGATAAGTAAGATAAAAGTAATATATTTTACAAATGACTTTTCGCTGTTGCATATACGAGAAAAGTAAATAAATGTGCAGAAGTAAATTTTTTTCAAAAACTACCGCTTCGATCGTAAAAATATTATTTTTCGCAAAAGCAACGCATCACGGATGCTCGCTGCATTTTCCGTGATGTGATCAAGTACTTTGACACGAGAGCAAGCTCGACTCTCGCAAAACGACACGCGAATGCATATCCGGTACCTAATGTAGTACTTTCAAGTAATCAACTGACGAAACTTTGTGCGACGCCTTCCCTTTTTTTTTTCCTTCTTTTTTCCATACGCGCGCCTCTTTGGCGTAGTCGGTCCAATCTGCGTATAAATATACATACATTCATCCGCAGATTAATGAATATTGATGCACCGGGCGCACATCACGCGTACACGCAAAAACTAAAAATAACCGCGGCCGGAATACGCGAGCGCTGAAGAATCGCCACGTGCGACACGGGACGCGCACACTGAAATGACGATCGGGGCGAGAGGAGTACATCCGACCCCGCGTACGTACCTACGCTCGCTGTGTGTACGTACACTTTTATCTCTTGGGGGCGGCGCACCGCGGCGCTTCACGCTTTTTACGCCGCCGTTGCAACCTTTAAAATTGCACGTTGCACGACACGGAAAGCGCAGATTTATTTTCCGCCACCGCACCCGAGTCCCGGTGACTCCTTCGTCGCGGTTATACCACGTCGCTGTACTCTCCGCTGTACTGCCGTGCAAACGCCGCAGTTTCCCCGGCTGTGAACTACTTTTTTTTTCCTCCTTTCCGCCGATAAAAACTCCAGTGATGCTGGAAACAGATAATATAATATTTCCCGGACGAAAGCCGGCTAGAGCGTGTGAATATTGTTTCTCGGCCAAGATTTACCGCCGTTACCCCACACGTCAGTGTCGTGGGGAATGTTTTTTGTGCCTCGATCGAACGCGATTCATTCGAATGCGTAGCATACAACAAAAATTGTATAACGGAAAACTAGTGCATAAGTATTTTAAATTCGCAACGCGAGACAAAGAATGAATCTCGCATTCCTTCAATTTTTCGAGTTTCACTTTTTTTTTGGCGATAGAATGCAGAAATTCCGGTTGAAATCATTCGGTTATATCCGTATGCTCGGCGATTTTATCTCCCTTTTGATTTTACTACTTTTATGTGTCGAGTTCCGCCGCCGGAAAAGGTTGCGAAACGGTCGCATCTGCGTGTGTCGGATCGATTTTACTTTCGCCGGCTATCTCATCGCCATTGTCCGTCGCGCGAGAGAAAATATCGATGCGTGCGGTCACTTTGAGCGAAACATGTCGCCTGGCACCGCGTGACATCCGGTGACAGAAACGACGGACCTCACCCACCTCTATTATCATGTGCGTAACGTCCGAGAAGGAGGAAATATCTTTCTGCATACAATCCAGCGGGTCTTGTTCCACGGATCTTACCCTACCCACTCGTTGAATAAAGAGCCATTATGTCGCGCAGCCGAGGGGGGCAGCCCCCTCCTGCTATTTCTTCCACTTTACAACCTGCGCCGAGCGATCGTCGGTCCCTCTCGACGTGGTTTTCTCGCGGAAGTGGTTTTCAAGTGAACGACTGTGCGTTTTTTTTCTCTTCTTCTTTTACGAAAGCGACGCGCATACGCGATGACGCCCACACGCGCTGTCATCGCCTTCATCCGTCCGTTATAGCGACCACCGCAAACGCGACGTCTATCGCGGCATATTAATTCAACTTGGTTTAGGAAGGGCCGGATGAAGGATGATTCATGAAAGACGCGTCAAACTGCCCCTTGAGTCACGAAACACGGCGCGCGTGAATTACAGGTGTTCGTAGAAGAGATGGACATTAAGATACGCGTCACGCATGATAATGTGCTGGAATATTAAACACAAATAACTGCGAGGAGAAAAGATTCTGGATTATTTAAAGAAAAAAGACCGAGTATTCCCTGACGTGCTTAAAATATGCTTCCCGTGTTTCACCTACATTTCGTCAATTTTAGTCTAAGGTTAATAATAAGGGACTTGACACAGAAAATCGTATCACGGCGCGGCGTTAAATTAAACTGACTTTTCGCGACCTGAATGTGTATTAAAACTCGACGTATTATACGGCGCATTAACGTTTCGCTTACTTATTTCCTGCGTGTAAACCCTGCCCAGGACGTGTGTGACTATTTTCATAAAAGCGCTGTCAGTCATCATTACATGACGTGGCAGCCAATATCGCCACGCTATTGTAGTCTCGTTTAAGCAATTGTTTATTAACTTATTCCGAGCATCACACCCTATAATCCGGGTCGTCTCTCTTTTCTACACATTCAATCCCGAGGCGCGCTTCTTCCTTGGAAGATGAGATTTAATGGAATAAGAACGTTGAACCGGATCAATGTCAATTATCAGCACTTGGATCATTGCGTTTTCTACGAATTTATTACGGAGAAAATTTAAAATAAAGTGACACCGTTGAAAGAGACGAGTCTAGTTTATGAATTGACAGCTCTGTTCACGCTTATTAAAATCCAAGATATATATTTTAAATATTTACAAGACGAATTACTGCGTTGCCAATGGTCATATTTCTACAGAAATTGCATTTACGATTGTATAATATATATGCACATCATTTACACAAATTCGTATTGTTTTTTCAATAAATATTCATAACATGATTTGTGTCATGCACTTCAATCAGAGATTATTAGTTATTATATATTAAATATTATTAATCAAATAATATTTAATATTAATTGATGATTAATTGATATTTTATTAACATAAATTAAACGGACAATTAAATACGGGATATTAGTAATCAACTATTGTTTCTAGACATCACTAGTGATTTTCATAAAAACCATAAAGATATTTCATATAAAGCAATATAGAGTATTCGAAACAATATGCAAAAATAAAAAATAAAAGATTAACAGTAACTCTCCATACATTCGAATTATATTGTCCATTGTCGTGCACTTTATTTCCCAGTGACGACACGGTCGTTTTCCGTGTAATCGAAAAGTGATTAACGGCCAATTGTTTTTCTGACAAGTCGACGAGCACGTCACCCGCCATTGCCGCTCTGTCAATCTGATTACAATGTAACTGTCCATCAACTGATTTCCCTCATTAACCGTATCCCAACGATTCATGCACGTGCAAATGCGGGAGGTATGATAATCGAAGGACTGCCCTGCCTTCAATAATGACACAGAATCGAAATTGTTTGCGGGAAAAAGATTTTCAAGAATATCATCCAATCCTGTTCTAAACATTAAATATCTAAATAACAGATAAAAAAATATTACTAAATAACTCTAAAAAATACATTCGCTATGTTACAATAATAGTTCTCTTTTTAGTTTGCATTGTCTAACATAACAGAAAAAGATATAAAATTAAATCATCAATAAAACGAATAGCAAGCTAACTATATTTATAGATATAATATTTATATATAACTATTTCAGATTTATTTTATTCGCAGTTTTTCAATAGATCGAATAACTTCTGTCTTTACCAACGGGTGAACTGAAAATGTATTGAAACTAGCTACACAATATCGAATAATCAATGCAAACATATCCGAAAAAAATAATGGAATACCCACGCTGCATATTGAACTTATTTCAACAGTATATTGATTCGTTGACGAGTAATCGAGCACACCGTCTGCTTTCAATATGCGACAATAGCAATAGGAAGCGTCTAAATAATAGTTACATTGTATTTATAGAAGAATATTGTTCGATACAAAAGAGATTTCGATAAAAAAAATTTCATCCTTTCAATATCCTTTCGACATCACACATTAAAATATCATTTAAAATTATTATTTTATCTCTTGAGATACAAAAATATTTTTAATGTTTACGATTTATAAATTTAATTACTGCTTTTGGAAAGAAAAAATAAATAAATAAGTTTCGTTGAATATTGATATACGGATTATTTGAAGTATTCTTTAATATTCAGTCTGTGTATGCACTCACTGTTCAGAATCCATTCAGCCACCATAATGGCCGCTTCTAATCTCTGTGACAACTATACGGGCGGGAGAGGAGAGAAGGAGGAAGTCAATCAAGTGCTAATTAGTAGCTGGTGGATGGGCATAACCTTATCGGCCGCCGAAATGCTCGCGATGTGCTCGGTCCTTCATCCGGGATGCAGATAGAAGCCACGTGGCGCACGTGCCAGCAATTAATAATCGATTCAAATAGGAAGTTCCATCGATTGGGCACGTCCGACCGTGACAGCTTCCTTCACCCTTTATCGGATAATCTACGCGAACTACTTTGCGCGAACTTCCCGCTTCTGGTGATCTTTATATAAATTGAATCTCTGCGGCAAAGCTTAAGTGTATATCAAGTTATATCTCGCGATTGATTTTTACAACATTTCGATAATACAACACAAATATTGTACATAAACAATTGATACATATGTTGAAAAAAGAGTTTGTATTTTTTGTAATATAAAATTTCATAAAATTCTATTAATATCATAAAAAAATTGATATTTTACAACTGCACTGTTTTAAATTTGCGATTTTGTGCGAAAAATTCCAATTTTTATATGCTTCATATATCCGCCTTTTTTGTCCACCAAAATTATTATATTTTTGATATCAAAAGTGAATGCTATATCTTCGTACGAATGTGCTGAGACAAAGCAAATTCATAGAGAATTCGAAAAATAAAAGCTTATGCGCCAACATAGCACGAGAGAGATGCCTCATTTATATAAACCTGAAACTGTTGCTGAATAATATGACGAATAACAATTTCGGAGAACTTGAAGATTTTCATGACACGCGAAAATTATTTGGAGATCAGAGAAAATTCGCGAATAGCGCGTGTCAACCGCTCGTGATTTTTGCAACAACGATAACAGGCTGTTTCGATGCCGCGCAACGTTTATGTTTCGGAACGCATTCCTCTGTAGAGCAACGATGATTTACGTCTCGCCGAGAAGACGAATCTCCCGTCCGTAGAAAATGAGCACCCGACAGAAATGTCCCGTAATAAACGTCCCGCGTTAAACGCAGCCACGTTCGCTTATACCGTCAGCATGAATTATCCGTAGATCACGTTACAGGGCGCGAGTCAGCTACCAAACGCGTGCGTCAACCATTACCGCTGCCATTAAAGCGTTGTTTACGAGCGATGATCAAGTTCTGTTAACATCCGCCATAATTGATCGCACGTAAAAACGATGGAGAGAGCGCAGCGGGTCTCCCCGTCTTGCGCTCGCCATCCAAATAGATAATTTACCGGTCGGCCAAGATGCGAAAACCTCGTTGAGCGGTTCGCAGATTGATCGTCAATGCGGGACGAAGGGACAAATTTCCGACCGATCCCCGTGGTAATTTTTAGCCGACCTTTGGAATCCACGGATTGCTCGATTAAGCCGCCGATGTGTCTCAGCAAAAATCGTGATCCCGCTCTCGTCATGTCGCGGGGTTTATTAGCGGGATTGCCAAGTTCTTGGAAATTGCGGGCATCGTTAGAGCACCGCTCGGCGCAGCCCTCCAATCTGCCGGTAAATGGGGACGTCGTAGTGTAGCATACTGATCAAGGTCAAAGATCTCGTGAGCAATGAGCGGTTATAACGGGAACGAAATAATAATGAGCGAATCCGCCGACTAAAACGCCCTGCGCAACAAGAGGAAAAACGCTGATGAGGCGTATAAACGGAATTACGGCATTTAATGAATCCTTCCGCAAACGCACGCGAGACGTTGCCCGCAAATCCGGGCTAAGTCCGCGACAATAGTCGCGCTGTTGCGACCGATGCAATAAATCGATATTGAAGCTGCGACCGATGCAATAAATCGATATTGGAATTGCGACTGGAAATAGTCTCCACTTTGGAATGCGTGCATCAGCGATTTGCGATATTTCATTGCTACATGATAACAAAAATGCTGTTCCCGGCATTATTTATTTGTTATTCCGCTTCGATAAAGATTTTTAAGTCTATCTTCGAACAAATAATAAAGTAAATAATACTGCTATTTTTCTTTACTCAAATTGATATCACGTGAAGCTCATGAATGTCAACCAACTTTGTGAAGAACTTTCATGTTATAACAGCGTGTCGGTTTTATTGTGAAATTTTTATTTCGATTCTGATCATATCGCGGCACGTTTATGAAATTCAATATATGCCGCGCCATTCTCAACAGATTTTTAACGATCCTTTAGAAGCGAGAAGCAGGCATGGGGCATAATGTCTCTTGGTTCGCACCCGAGCATGACGCGACACCTCTGATTTATCGCTTTGGCACCTCGGGCACCTACGTCTCGGACGATTATGGTAATTACGGTTGTTACCAGGTAATTCGATGATCGAAGGACCCGAAGTCGAACGTGCTGCTATATCTGATGCACGGCGAGAGTCTCTTTCGAGCGTTCGCGCACGAGCTCGCGCGATTGCTCGCGTCGAAGAAGAGTGGAGATGTGAGCGGCTACAGAAAAAGGAGTATAGCGAGTCTGCGCGCACCAGCGCGGAGAAGAGAAGAGAGATTTATCGCCCGGTTCTTAAGATATGGAAGGCGGAGAAACTTATTTATGGAGTGTGTATGAGAACGAAATCAATATCGGGGAAATATAACCGGCGCGTGAGATAGCTCGTGTATGTAACGCTTCAAATTTTTCATCAGCGGGGAAATGTCGAACGCCCGATAAAGCATCACGGCTGTTGTGATTAGAATTATGTATGTAACAATGTCAATCGATTCCTCGCGGAAACTCAATGGCGACACAAATATTGGGGAAATTTAAAATCCTACAAAGTTAGATTTAACACTTATCGCGCGTGCGATTAGATATAATATTTATCGAGGTAAATCTGTACACGAAATACCAGGCATCGTGTATAATTGTTTCAAACCAGTCATCCGTATTTGTAATAAATGTATACGAGTTGAAATAAAACATATCTATTCTCAATCAAAGTTTCATGCTCCAAAAAATTAGAACCATTATTGTATAAAAAGGATTATCGAAAGTAACTCGCATTTGTATTACGAGGCTCTATATAAAATTTGAATCAAGTTTATCGCGAGAGACCGAGTTTAAAATTTCATATATCTTAATGCAGCTGTTCATATAAAAAATAACACCTGAATTATTCGCTAAATTACATTTCGCGTTATTATGTGCGTATATAAAAAGATTTAAAGTACAGAAACGATGCACATGTCAAATCGTATATACACCATCCATCTTTAAAATTACAACAATAAAAGTAGAAAGCCGATTTAGCGTTCGTATGCGATTTGTCGTCGTTTTTCTTTCCCTCCCCTCGCAACCTTATTCCATTAGCGATCCAGGGGCTCGCTGTAACGACGTAACGGCATCATCCCTCTTGCGACAGTGCGATAATTTTTTTTAACCCCAATATCCATTCACCCTCTTTCAAATCCACGTCCGAGCGAGTTTGTAGCTTTGACCTTTTCGAGATTCTTACGGCCGCTTGAGCTCTTCAGCGCGAAAGGGTGAACTTCAGGGACGGAACTTCCGGAAGTCGAACCGGTCGAGTACGCTGCCGGCTTCCAGCGAATTCTCGATGGCTTTATCGGAAATCCTAGATGCCGAACGAGGACGGGAACCGTATCGTGAGAGGATTCGAGACCCTCCTGGAGCGACCCGGTAGTTACAAAACCCTATTTTCGGCCATTCCTGAACACGATATACTCTCGCGACTCTTCGTGCAATGGTCCCGAATGATTTCTTTTCACGGTACTTATAATAAATGGTAATGAAATCGCAAATCGTCTAACTTTGTGAAGAAGTGACAATAATTATTCTCGTTAGCCTGATTACTTGCCTGAACGCTTTTCGTTGTATCTGCTGAAAGAGTGACTTTTTCATTTCAATTCTGATTTCAGATCGGTTATATTTCTTCGTATATTGAGTTCTTCACATTTCGTATAACTTGAACAATGATTTCGAACTAAAGTGAAGAATGCGCGAGAATTGTAAGGTAAGATTGATTAAAAACGATATTATGATTCCGAGTTTGGAGGGAAAAGTAATTTAATTTGACATCAATTTTGCAAAGTGATGATGTAGTCGTCAGATATTCAAGCTATTTGTTGCAGTTAATTTAATAATTTAATTTGTATAAGCTGTTATTAATACTTCGTTATATTTACATTTCTAATATTTAATGTAGACGATAATTTTGACTGCTTGCCGTCTTTTCTTGTCAAAATAATTCGGCTGCGATATTATTCACGCAATCGATCAATAAATATAGAGGATTATTATTATAAGAATTAAAAGGAAAATGTTTGTGTGTGCGCAAATTACAACTGCTCTAAATGAAAATAATATGTTAAGTTACGCGAGAGGAGTTAAATGAAAATTGAAATATAATATTGTAATATCTTCTGCGACATGTGTGGATAATTTTTATAAAGATATCAGTATGATGTAGATAAGCTAAAGGGGCTTTTCATCGGTCCCGATGGCTGTCGCCTGTAGTAACGGGGATTCGCTTTGCCGCGGACTCGCGCGATTAAATCAGCCGGCGTACGTGAAACGTTATGCAGTCTGGCGATGACGTCGGGCTTCTACTCTTTGGTACGTAGTGAATTACGTCGCTCGTTTCCGCGCGCAGACTTGCACGTCTCGCGTTCGCGTGCTATTTTACGGGACGCGCGCGTACGCCGAGGTACGCCGTGTCACATAATATTGCCTCAATAACGGACGGCGGGAGGGATGATCTGTGACGCCCGAGGGTTTATTACATCCTAACCGACCGATATTGGTCACTGGTCGATCGTGCAGCATCTAGGGGTGAGGGCGGGGAGAGGGGAGGGATGATCGAACGGAGGAAGGCAAACGGGTGACACGGTCCAAAAGACTAAAAAGAGAGAGAGAGAGAGAGAGTTGAGCCTTCATACGGGTATTTTACCGCCGTTTTGGCTCGCACTCAGCAACACGCGTTTTAGTTTATGGCGATTCATCCCGATAACCGAGCGCTTCACTGTGGCTGTCCAATCTTTCAGCCGAATAGTTGCCTAACAGTTGCCTCTGCCGCACGCAGCACGCTTTCCGAACCTATGAAAATTATATACCGCCCGTGACGTCATTATAATTGCAATGTTGACCCGATTGTCGTTTAGCTGTCGACTGAATCTATTATCAGCCACTTAATTATATCATGTTAATCTGATTACGTCAATCAGATTACGCGGACTATTAAAAGCCTTTATGGGAATCAATTAATCATGCGATCGCCGCAATAAAATCATAAATTAGAAAGTAATGTAACATCATCGCGGCGTTAGAATTAAATGGTAGAATGATGACGTAGCATGATAATACGATACAACTGATTTCGATTGTGGATCATTAATAATAACACAATTACATGCGTTTCCGACCCGAAGTGGTTTAACAGCTAAGATTTAATCAAGGACAAGCGTGTTACAGGCCATTTCCCTTCAAACGACTCACCTTCAAGACGTATATATCTGTCCAATTCTCCGCGCAGTTTCGCGAGAACTTTTGCACTTCAACGAAACTTCAAGTTTCACGTCGCGCAATCCTTCAAGGCCACAGCTCGCGTCATGTGTCGACAGTTATCGAAGCACCGAGTTTTATCGCAATTGCAGGCAGCTTATAACGATTATCTCGCGACTACTTGTTATATAAGCAGAGCTCGTTGACGAAATAAATTGGAATTTCAGTCATTCCAGAAATATAATACGTCAGGCACATTTAAAGTCGCAGTGTCTGATAGTTCCAAATAGTATGAAATTTACATCGGAAAGTTGTTGATTTCAATTGATATTTCCCAACGAAAAAGCTGCGGATTTTTCACATTTCTGTCGCCAGACGATTTTGTTGAGATTTTATCAGACGTAGCTATCTCGAAGTCGACCCTGCTGCGTTCGAATCTTACGCCGCGATAGGTTATTCTGGTTTGCTTATGCGAAACTCCCAAACCTGCAGCCAAAGTGCTCGGATGGCATCCTCCAAAGTGCTGCGTGATGGAGACGAGGAAGCAGGAGAGATCTCACGTGTTCGCCTGTCAATATGGCGTCGAAACGATGCACTTTACGCGTACACTGTTTACCCAATATCAGATTACCTTAAGAGATGCGGCTCTGCGAGATGCTCTTTTCCGTCTTTGTGCGAATCGTTTAGATATCACGAATATTCGATGCATCAAGATTGCCGTGTGCTAAAAACACCGGTTGTTCATAGCATTGAATCCTCCACGCAAATCGGATACACGTTGATGAAATTAATTTCAAGCATCTGCCAAGTTTTCTTCTTCGAGATAGTTTGTCAAAATCACAGTGTACACATTCTACAAGTCTGTCGTATACAATGATACTAAAGTTGATACACAGAATTGTTTCGGCCGCGTATCGATTATTGCTTTCACGTTGCAATCCAAAATTCTGCGAGAGAAGCGATCTTACAAACGAACAACGAGATCGCAAGATCGCGCGAGAATTGCCGTCAGAAGGAAAGCTCGCGAAGATCGAAGTGCGAATCGCGGAGTCCTCTGGACTCGACTGACGGCACGAGCGGGCCACGGTAGGACCGTTGGGACGGAGGGTGAAAAAGGGGGTGTCGGTGGGGGACGCAATGCCACCCCAAGATAGCGGGAGAGAGAGAGAAAGAGGGAGGCTGCGAGGAAACGGGAGCGTGAGCGCGAGGGGAGGATGTTGGACGCGCGCCGCCGCCTTGACGCTGTTTCCGCATCCACCTTCCTACAGTGCGAGAAAGTCGCGAGGAAACGAAGGTGGTATGCAAAAGAAGAGGAAGTCACCGAGCGGCGAGGGACGCCGAGCGCGGGAGGGATGATAGGATGGCAACTCTATCCTCCATCCGAAGTTTCCGCGGAAGTAAGTGGAAATCGTTGTAGGTTCTCGTTCGCCAAACACAGACGCGTATACACCGCGCGGTACCTCGATATGCAAAAATTTCGCCTCTTTGTCGGGGCCTTCCTGCGCGTCCTCGCCTCGCATTAAATCGCACATTCCGCTACATAAAAGTTCGATCTGTGTCGGCGGGGTGAATTTATCACGGCGGCGAACATGACCGATTTACCGATGCCACAAATGGATGTCAATCGCGGATGTAATACGCGAGTGAGACAACGGGACATCGATAATCGAAGGCAACATCCGAATTATCCGTGAAAAGATTCCGTAAAGATTAAATATTCGCGTGTCTCGGTCTGCGAGCGTTTGCGATTAAAAATGAGGATTTATGACACGTCGCTTCCGTCCGGATGGGGCTGCATCGTCGCGACGAACCGAAGGAAAACGGTGGGCGGCGGAACGAAATGGAGGCGGACAAGATAATTAATTTTATCGGCGTTGAAAGAAGAATTGCAGTTTCGCCGAGGATTTAGCCCAGGATACCGGCGCGGAGGGGAGAGGGGCACCGGTCAATGGCTCCCGTCCACTCCGTGTGTTCCTCGGCCCCGGTCCCGCGTTGCCGGTATCCCCATTAGCGAGCGCCGCGACGAAAAGGGAGAAATTAAAGCGAAAATAAAGCGGAAGGCAAATAAAAATAAAAGCCCTTTCCGCACTGTTGGGTCAGGCCGGACTGGTACCGACGCGGCGGCGGTGGCGGCGGCAGCTGCATGCACGGGACTCTGGAATAGTTTCATTTACCTACCCGTAATTTCATAGCCTTTCCAACCTACCGTCGTCCCGCCCCCTGCTCTACCGCCGCGTCGCCCTTGTACGCGAGAGCGGCGTCCACCGTGTGGTAGCGACGAGGAGAGCGCGCGATCCCACCGCTCGCGCTCGCTCTTCACCTTCCGCCTCTATCTCTCGCTTCGGTCCGTCAAATATCTTCGTTTTATTGTACCTCTCCGCGTCCGGAAGTGAAATTCGCATCTGCGAGAGGGAGAGAGCGTCGACTGTCGCGCAGTTCCTCATAATTCGATTCCACGTGGCACCCGCTTGCCGGGGTGAACGCGAATTCTCGCGATTTCGTTCGAATTCAGTTAAAGGACCGCGTTACGTCGGATGCGAAACGGCAATATTTATCAGCGCGACGTGACTTTATATACGTAGGAAGGAAGATCGAATGCGCTTATGTGTAGAACAGCGGCAATAACGCGATCCAATTTGTTAATAACAATTTGTAAATTGTATTTAAGTTTTGCCCGTCATTTACAAGCATTCAGATATTAATATAAATCACGAAATACATTTTAAATATCTCAGTTTTTCGGCCTGTCACACAAATGTAACGCTGTTATACTAATAAAGCGCTAAACGCGTCATCAGATGTTGATGAAATTAATATCCTGTCGCGCACAATTTCGACGCAGCATTTGTGTATGCATAACCGAGTAGCTTCCATTAAAGTCCTTCCTAATCACATACACGCACGAACACAAGCACGCACACACGCATAAACACACGTGTAAACGAATATGACAGATTGAAACAAACGAAACGAGCGGTCGATCTCTCGATTAATAACGGACTCTAGCGTCGCGTTACGCCGATTCCAACTGCGAGCGTAGGCGAGGAGGGTCCCGACTTGAGAAAACATTTTGATTTGCTTTCGCGAACGAGTGCAACGGTGCGGGGAAACATAAATAAAGGCTGTGCGGCGTACGAGAGTGCACCGGCATGCACACACATCGGCTCGAACGCATCCGAGAGTCGTATTTCTCTGAGAAAGCCCTCATAGGTGGGTAGTAGGCTATCCCGCCTTGCCGTCGTAGTCGCGGAGGAAACCAGGCGAAGTGGCTGTGCTCGTGACAGCTCGAAAATAAATATTTGCACGTATTTCAACGATTAGTCTGTTATAACGCGGGACAACTGCCAATATGCGACTCTGACGATTACTCCGCCCTTTTCTACGGCTTCTACCTATTGCTCTTCAGCTACAATCTTTCCCACGATATTTTCAATATTGTAATAATAAAGAAAAAGTATTCGTTCTTAGAAGAATAAGATTTTTTTATCCAACATACTTTTTCTATAGCGATTATAATTAAGTTTCGAACGCAATTAACGAAAGATTGTCTGCAAAAACTTGCAATTATCATCTTTATGTTATGTAATATAACATATAAAAAGAGATTAAAAAATTTAATTTCACTAAAAGAGAAGTATGAGTTATTGAAATAATATCAGCAACTAACAATGATTATATTATAATTAGTAAAATAATAATTAAGTTATAAATATAATTTTAATATTAAAAAATTGCATCTGTAATGTAGCTTTTGTATGCCCGGTAAATACCGATGAGACACAATAGGACGCTCGACATAATGCCTTCGTCCGGCGCAAATCGTTACGAACGCGAGCCGCGCGTTCGGGTACAGAACCGAATTGAATCTCCACGAAATCCCGGTAGGCGTTCCGCGTCGTCGTTGCTGCAGCAGCAAGCGTTGCTCTAGTTGACGTTTCAGATTTCCGGCATTAGCATGCGCCGCGCATCGCGCTTCGTCGATGCGTGTCACGTCGTCAGCCCGGCGTCGCATTCCTGTGGAAGCGCCCTTAAAGGGCGGCACGTTATGCCGTTTAACCAGTCTCTCTGTGGATCCGTTCCGAAACGATCTCCGACCCGCCCTGCTTTGGAAAGGTCACTGATCGCCAATGCGAATCGACAGTATGCGTCACAGCGAAACCTGCTGTACTTCGGCGTCAACCAAAGGGGCGGTCAATGTGTTGGCTCGATGAAGAATTATGGTCAAAGTAGGTCACAGAGATTTCCTCTCTCTAAAGCGATATATTTTCTACATCTTGAAGCGAAACTTTTTTTAAACGCTTCTCGCTCATGCGCGATATCCTATAAAACGTAAGGCAACATGTATCCAGGAAAGTAGAATCAAACGGCAGATAGTCCTTCCGTCGGACATATCAAGCCATGCGCGACAAATCCTCGACCGACGAACTTTCCAACCGAGTATTGTAAAAGTCGCCCTTTTAGTTCTGCTTCGGAGCAGCAAACTCGTATGTCTTGCTTACTCCACCTCCTTGCCGCGAAGCAACGAATTCTCGTCTAACGCGCGCGGCGAACTTATTCCACGTAGATCGTCAGGACGAGAAGAAATGACGTTATCTACGAGAGGCATAAGATCGGCTGAACGGCGCCGGAAGGCGAGGAACGCGGGCGGGATGGCCGCGAAAGATTTAAATCTATTGGAATTGATACCCACTTCTGGGAAGATTATAGACGGCACTCTATATGGAGTTATACGTTGTAAACGTAAAGTATGGCCGCGACGTGGAGCAGGGTATAAAGCCAAAAGTTAACGGGGCGGGTGAGCGTCATCATCTGGCGTCTTTTTTTTCCTAGAGATGGTGTGGCCGTTCGTCGATTATAGGGGCGCGGCACGGAGGGTGCTAATGTACCTTTACGAAAGACTAACAGCCACGCCATTCTGCACGAAGAAATACGATGAGAAAGAGGCAGCGCATTATGAGATAAACATTATAAACCGCCTTGGCGCACGACTCGCTTTTCGCGTGCGCGATGTCTTCAGGAATTCTGTCGCTAATGTACGGCTGACGTAGCTCGAGAAAGCAATAATCGAGATTTGCCAAAAATACAAATCTTTTATAACATTATAATAGAATTATAATATAATATGTATATAATATAATATTATATAATATTATAGTAGTATTATACAAGTTATTACACATCATCTTTCTGAATATGATTAAGTAATTCATAATTTCACTAACATTAATTTTTAATTTTCTATTTAATTTTATTAGACATTTGTAATTGAAGAGACACAGGTAGAAATGATTTCCTTGGATTAGAAACAAACGTACGTGAGATAAAATTTCAATATCTAAATATTTTTAGTCTGAACTAAAGTATGATTGATATATTTCTATATGTAAAAGGCGCGTATTTTTAAGTTTTCTTAATGTAAAAACCATTTTTTTGCATCTGTAAACAAATATAAAATTTTCAATATGCCAAGACCTATTTGTAGTTGGAAGTTATTGCGCTCAACTGTCGAGAAAATAAAAGAATCGCGAATCTTACATCGTGCAGCTAAACACAAGTACATGAAGCATCAGTAACGTGAAAGCTCTATATATAGAAACGTCTTGTGCAGTTTCACGGCGGTTGGAAAGCAGTCTATAAGCAGCGTGCACTGTACATCGCCATGAAATAACCTCCCACATTATTTATTTACGCATCTTTCTTTCTCCCCGAGTTGACCGTGCGGTCGACCATTGTCCAGGCGCAGACGTACAGATATATATATATATATCATCGACGTAAAACCGCCCACCTATTTCTCTCATAACTAGCCGCATCATACATTGACATCCTATTATCTGTGTAGGAAGTAGAATATAGGAAATAGAAGAAATATACCAAGGGACAGCTCGAATCCGCGGGAATTTATCTGTTGAATAAATAACTTTTCAAAATTACATCGCAGATGCGCTTCTAAATAGTCAGCATAGCGAGTAACGTAATATTCATTACGACATAATATATAGAGTTGTATGAAAAGATTTAATCTATCCGCTAATGCACGTCTGCGAGATCGTGAAAGAAAGTATGTCGCAACCGTGTTACGTGTCGTTATTTTAGTTTTTCTGTTCGCACTTTCCCGCTGTGTATTATCTATGACAGATCGCAATAACTCGGCTCGAATGTTTAATTACACCGCTAATGTAAACGCCCAACAAGTTAATAATGCTCGCAGCAAGGGAAGTGGCAGTCTCATTGGTAATATGTCATGTACAACGCGCGTCATTAATATCACTGACGTGATTATCCCGTGTATAGCTCGGCGCTATATTTAGAAACAAGTTTCTTCTGTTACAATATGTAATGAAGTATTCGCAACGTTGAATCAGAACCAAGTAGATATTATTCAAATGATGTTTAGATAAAATCTGTGAAACCTTTTCCAAACACATTTTGGAAAAGGAGTTTGAATTAAATAAATTAAATTGCGCTACATTAATTACGTAACGTGGCAGCAAATAACAAGATGCATAATTAGACACGAAGATACGTATTAAAGATAAAATGTAACGGTATAAAATATATAATAATGTATGTAAATATTAATAGAAGAGCGAGAGTGAGATATTCCGCTCAGGTAACTCCGCATTAGCCGAGGCATGTAGAGCCATGTTCAATCCGCAGTGAAAGAGTAATTGTACCGCAAAAGTTTCTATATCTGGCCGCGCGCAGCGTCGCGATAAATTGCATTAGAGGAATTTACGGAGGATCCATAGGAACGGAGGAAGACCTAAATCGGAAGAACCAGCGGCTACTGGAATTTTCGTCGGTGCATTATTGATTCTCCCGTCCAACTATTAAAGATAAAAGGTAAGTTTGTTTTCTCCGGCTTTAGAGTTATTGTAGCCGACAGTCCTCGTTAAAGACCGAAATAGTTTTTGCTCCAGTTGGTCTTATCGCTTCAAGCCCTGAAATACACGGATCTCTCACGGTAGACACGCCCGCGATGTCGCAGCGGAAGATATCTTCAGACTAAATAATACGATAAAGAAGCATTGCCGTGCGAAGGGCGGCTTGATTCCCCCTCTGAGAAATTTGTAAACGAAGTAGCGCCCGATAATCTCTCGACGGCGCGGCGCGACGGCTACGGTTTTCGCGTGCACGAGGACGTTTCTTCCGTCTCTCGACGAGAGACTAACGACGTTCTCGCCCTCTTATCTGTTCGGTCACGTAGAGGCGGAGAAGAACGTTCTCCGCTCTTAAGCGACGCGGCGCTCTCCCTCCTCCACCGTCGCGGGCGGTCCTCCAGGACGATGCAAAATGCGAGGACGTGAGTGGGGAGGGGGATAAGGATCGCCGGCGTTCTCGGTTAATTTAGCTCGCTAGGAAGTGTCGTAAATAGAAAACGTCGCGGAGGCTCGTTCTCCTTCCTCGCTTTCTTGGCGCGTAGACACGTATCGCGCGCGCGGATGTCTCGCCCCCGCGGAAGTCACCCTTTCGAGGAAAGGCTGACCCAGCCAAAGCGGACAGTACCAAGTGGCATGCCACTTGAGTGGTAGTGCCCGCATTGCGCAAGCGTTCGCGTATGGAATATTCATGTACTGCAGTCTCGATCTTCCTGTCTTTCACCTCATCCATCGTGTTTCGAAGATAATCCGCTCGCGCGCCAATCATCACGGTTCTCTTCGCGGCTTCCCTCTTCCGTTCAACGACGAATGTTTCTAAAGACATGTTTACGGAACAATGTCAGCGTGCGATACAATCGACTGCAGAAGCAGACACGAGAAACTATTTGGAACATAATATTATGAAGAAATTAAATTACAATACGACGCGATGCAAGTCTTTATGCGCGTGTCCCTTGATGCAGTGTGCATCAAACCTGCTCTTTGCACGACGCTCTCTCCTCTGTCGCTTCGCGAACAAACTTACTATTCGCGACGGAGCGCATAATGCGCGGTAATCGGTACCCATATATTAACCGCGCTCCCATCACGCTCGTAACTTCTACCTTGGACTATACCGGGTCTGAAGCATTGTCGAAGTATCCTCGGCCGCGCGTGTATACCGAGGAGATACTGTACACAAATCACAACAAAGCCGGTGCATTAGCGCGACATCATCCTGAACCTTGTATAACATGTCCAGTACTCGGAGCGACGTAAACTACCATGGTAAAGCCGCTCGACCGGGCCTGCACGACCACGAGAGCGTATCGATCGTGGCGGAGCGAAATTTACAAACGCCGTTCAATTCCCTTATAATGGCCGCGCAAGATAACGCGGCCGGATTCGATCCGAATTCGCGCGGTGAAAGCTGCAAAAAGCCGCGGCGCGAGTCCCGCGCGCCGATTGATTTAATCGTCGTAGCAATCGCCGTAACGAATCGCAGTTGCGCCCGTCATCAACGCGAAAATGGCTAGGCGTATCGTCATTCCCGGTTATATCAACAGAGCGAAATTCTACCATCCAGTCTATCGGGAGGGAATACAAACACTGGAGTGTAGGAAACTTGGATTTTCATTTGCATACCGCTGAGGAGACCGGCGGAGTGCATACTAGAGAGTAGTGTATTATACATGCTTGCGAATTAGCATACGCTCGGCATTTGCTGTGATACAATTAACCGTGCGGACGCGAGGTATAAAAGTGCGATCTTTCCAAAAGTCTTTCGAGCACCCGAATATTCGCGCAAGTTTCGGATCTCGAAACGGATTTTGCGTCGAACGTGTCGTAAAACGCGATACGGAATATTTTCAGGAGTCGTTATTCGAAAAGTTTCACACCTCGTGTGAATATTTACAGCCAACTATTTTTTGTAAGAAGAAAAAAGTGTATCAGTGCACGTTAGATGTTGCAGAAATTATTAAATTCGGAGATGCAACGAGAATCGTGTTTTGCAAACCGTAAACTAAAACCATAGTCAGATTCGAAATTGATAAAAGTAACAGTAAAAGCCAATATATATTGAGACATTTTAAAAGCCCATTTCAAGAAATTTATAGTGTATTGACATTCGATATCGATTCTATTCACGAATGACCACTTTAACGAATAATAAAACGTATATAACATAAGTCTTTCGAAAATAACCCATAAAATCGCGGGATTGTAAACCGGGATAGCGGCGACGCGGGAAAGGTGGGATGAAAGAAGAAAACCCGTCGAATCACGGCGCTCGGGCGCGTGTTAAGGAGGAAGTCCCGTCGCAGCGATGAGAATTTATGGGCTGTTCTCGAATCGCGAATACAATTTAAGCGCTGTTGATCCCGCTGTGACAAAGTGGCTCGCATGATGGATGCGGCCGCGTGCGCGCGCGCGCGCGCGCACGCTTTCGCGTTTGTTACGCCATCGGTCGAAGTGAGAGCACCGATACGTAAGCGAGCAGCCGTGAGAGGGAACGAGAGTTGTGCGGGCGGACGACCAGGGTGGCGGATGGTGTACGGGGATACAAACAGAGGGGAAGAACAGAGGAGAGAGAAAGAGAGAGAGAGGGAACCGCGGTGGAGAGAGAGATGGATTTTCAGTGTAGTGTGCGGAGGAGAAGAGGGAGTGGAAAATGGCAGGGAGGGCTGCCGCGCGTGACATCCTACTTAGTCCGCAATTCGCGGCCCATTCATCTTCATGCGCGGAGTTCGATCGGATGTCTAAAGTTTTCAGCTCGATCTGAAAGCTTCAGTTAGCGTCCTGCGACCGGAAAAAAAGAGAGAGGGAGAGAGAGAGAGAAGAGCCGCGCGCGGAACAATGTCGTTCACAGGCAGCCTTTCATTAATACTGCTTTCCGTGAGTATTAACGGTTTCTCCCGCGATATTAAACGACACAAATAGTTCATTGATACATTTTTCCTTTTACAAAAAATAGTTGCGAAACACTTAAAAATATTCGTCGAAAAAGAGGCGGCAATAAAAATAACATGACTGAGAAATGATGCGCGAGAAATGCAATTTTCAGTACCCGCCGCAGCGTGTCGTGTTCGCGACATAACACGCGAGTACGGAATTCGACGGCGCGCTAATACAACGCAGTACGGGCAATTTCTCTTGAAACATTTCTAATGGCACCGAGTCAGTCGGATAGTTAGCGCTCAAATACCTGTCGTTAACTAGAGCAATCTAGCCTGAAGCGTACGGCGAACGTATTCATGAGGGAACCGAATATATCATGCTCGCGCGCATCCCCCTCACGACTACGTGTGAATGTTCGGCGAACAATGGTTAACGATGACATTTTCGAATCGTGTGCGGAGTACGGCGACCAGTTACACGAGTGCTTGTACAAGGGGAATGTACATAGTAATCTATTTGATTTGATCAACGGCTTGTGTGCTTAATACTCGACAAAAAGTTATTTTAACCCTAGGATATATGACTTGCACCGCATGTACTGTGGCATAACACAGATCAATTTTATCCGTTCGCAAATTTCATTATTCGCGCTTATATGTGGTACATTATTTTTGCTCATAATCTGTCGATTAAAACCAGAAGGATAAAAAAAATAAAATAAAAAAATAATTTCAATGTTAAAAAAGAAAAAAAAAAACAATTTTTATAATGTTATAATATCATTGATAAAAGCATATATATTCACAATTGAATTGAGGATATTACATGTAACGATAATTCAATAACATGATAAAAATTTACATTTTCACGCAAAAGTGTCCAAGGGGAGATTTATTTGAAACGACGACTTTAAAAAGCTATATTATCGTATCACACACCGGTTTAATTTAGCGCGATTACGTAAACTTCCGATAACGTAAACTTCTGCGTAAGGAAGGTTAATTGGAAAGCAATGAACATCCCAAACTAATGCAATCAAGATCGTAATTAGCACGGTTAACTGTATTAATTCTGTTCCCGATGCCGGGGCATTTCAGCTGCAGCAGTCCGACGAAAGAACTTTCTTCGGCCGGCGCTCGTGAAACAGATCACCGGGCGGATTTCACCGTGTACGTGTGGAAATACAGATCCCGAAGATACGGTCGTGCTCGTGAACCACGTGCGACTGCGGTTCAGTACTTATGCAATTACTGGAATAGCCCTTGCAAATTGAATCTCAACCGCGGGCCGAGGATATCGAGGGAAAAAAGGTTAACGTCCACACTATTACTGCGCAGGGTGGCCCGAAAGGGACACGTTGACCAGCCGTATTCCCTGGGCTCCTAACTGTTTCCGGATATTGGATATTACTGCTATCTGCAGACACGAGGATATGCGCGCGAGTTAGGGTATGTACGTTTCGCCGAATGTGATAGGCTGACGGATAGCGCGTGGATTTTCAATTCGCTTTCCGCGCTTCGCGTTTCATCTATGAAATTCTAGGAACAGTATAATTGATATTTTACTTTAGACGGATAAATCGATCTTTTCATAAGCTCCTAAAAAAAAAAAAAAAATAAAAAAAAATTATACCCCGGAGAAATACGACTCTCTGCGGGAGAGAGCTTTTCCTTCTGAATTTTCAACTGAAAGAAGATACCGTGCGAATCGATATTTTGATATAGATATATATTTGTCATAAAAATCCTTATTGTTAATATTTATAATAAAATTAATATAATTTTGTAATAATATTCTCATTTTATCATATTTAACAATAAATCTAGCAAAATATTATTTTGTGTTTCTTTCTAATTTCCTGATTCTCAACCCAATTCCAGCATAAATCTAGCGACGTCATCGCAAGATACATCTCATAATCATGAAAGAAGAAGCAAGCTTGTAATTAACCGTTCAGCAAGCTATCATTATACAAAGCAATCTATGTTGCGTTATCTTTTCGCTTTTAGTTGCAAATTACAATTCATAATTTCCTGATATTTTTTTTATCATTTTATCAATTTATATATAAAAATATTTTTATCTTAAATGACACTACGCATTTCTATTATATGACGTATTTCAACGGGACATAAATATAAACATATTTTCATTAATATATATCTATTTAATTATCGTAGTATAAAATTATAACTTGAATATGTCACTGTCAATTCATATATATAGTCAAAAAATGTGTGTCAATTTATTTGACTTGATCTATTGATCTATGATCTATATCATGTTCATCAATAGAGTATGCGACAATTTGACGAACGGATTTATTTGTAAAACAGCCAAAAAGTATCTATGAACTTGCGACACCAAAAAAGGCGCGGCTTTTCGTCGCCTGACTTATGGTAGAACTTTTTGTCAACAAACCTACAATCCATGTGAGTGAACACGCGGGAGTTCCTAGTTCCTCATAGATATTTTCGAGCTTGCTTGACAAATGACCGGCGCCAGCGCATCACGCAATATATCACGGCCCGTACGACGGTGATAAAGAATGAAGCGCGCGATAGAAACGAGAAGATAATTTAATTTCGGATCTACGCGGTTCTTTTCCGAAGGCCGTCCCATTTTTTTTCGAAACACGCAGAAGAAATATCGCGGAACAATCTAACGCCCATTAATTGATCGTCAGCGTGGCAATTCGGCGATATTAAATCTCTCGACACGCTATTATTGTACTGGAATCGACCAGATATCATGAAGCTTGAGCTCCAACTTCGTGAACACCGATTGCTGATTAAAAGTACCTTTGTCCATTAGTAATAACTTTCCGTTAAGACTAAAATACATATCCATTTTTATAGTTGAGCATATTTTACTTACGATTCATACGAATTTGCCACGATACACAAAAACGCAAACGCGAGATAATTAAAACATACTTTAAGCAGCAACGTTTTCACGCACATAATTCTTTCAGTTAATATAATCGTAAATATTTCGGAAAGTGCACAGACGGCTAATTTTCGAAGGTACTGAATAATGAATACAAAGAACTAAAGAGACAATTATACAATTATAGCGAAGCCTCTCTTATATATTATATGAGATAAAGTCTTTCCTTCTTTTTTATAAAGTAATCTGCTTAGTAAAATCCCTTGCAATATTCTATTCTCGAATTTAATTCGCATTACGGCAATTTAATATCGCGATATTGCTCTTTAACAAACACAAGATAAAAATATCAAATTTCGAGAAATAAATTTTGTATTAAATGTAGAAGCTTACGGCTTAATTCACTTATTTCTATCAATGTTAAAATTCGCGGCAATAAGAGAACGTGATGTGAAAACCGGCGCTATCCGTAAATCGTACATCAAGACTTGAATACGGATGTCTTGGATGATTTCTTGGTATTCCTGAACCAGACCGCTCGGTCTGCTGGGAGAATAATCCATATTTCATCAAACATATTGATAGAAGCCACTTGTACGTGTACGGATGTAGATGTAGAACTCTAATATCGTAACGCGGGAAAGCACGTAGAAGCGTAGATATGCTAGTCAGGAGCGGAGCGGATCATTAACAAAAAGTCTAACGCATTCCTCGCTTGTCCGCCGGCGCGATTAGAAAAGTGAGAAAGAGGATGAGGCTACGCGGGACACATTCCGTTATCGCGTGCAAACATTCTCAGACAGGCCGAATCGGCCGGGCGGCCGAAAGAGATTTTCGAGCCGTCGGGAACTTATAAATCATCGCGCGAGAGCTACGGCGTCCAAGCGTCCGTTTTATCATCGTATGGAAATCCAGTGAGTTATATCGAGCCGTCGGTTTCTTATTTATAGTCGGGCCGAATCGTAATTCCGGGTGAAAACTTTTTCTCCCGGCTCTCTTTCCGCGCATCTGTTCGCGTTTTCCGCATTCCGAGATCTCGCGAATGATATCGGCGAACTGCGTGCGCCCTTTGCGATCCATCCGCGACTTGGTTCTCTTATCGTCTCACTCCGCTGGAAACTTTGAGAAAAAGGAAAGTCGGAGAAGCGCGTCGCGACGCGCACAAGTCTCCACATCATAAGTTGGAATTTATACACGGCGATAGATTACGCGGTAAACTAGCCGGAACGTCCCGGCATTCTTTCCATTGACACGTACGACGTTCCGAACGGATCATCGACGTCCACGAATTCTCGGGGCGCCCTCGATGGGACGGCAAACTCGGCGGAGGGAAGAGTTAATAATACGTCCGGCGGACTGGATGTTCAGACATCGTTAATTAAAGTCGGAGGTTCACGCGCGCGCAGGGTCCAGACCTCGGTCGGCGCCTCGGATCTTCGTGGCCACCACAGGCTCTACCCCTACCCGCCTAATTCGTACAACAATGTCTATTATTCAAGTTAGCCCGTGTACGCCGTATAGCCACCTAACACCACGGCCGCCGGTGCGCGCGGTGCGTGCTGCTGGCTGGGGCGGTGAGCAAGTTTGCCGGAGAACGCATAACTCCCCGAGCTTACCAAGTTTGCCACGCCGAAAGTACTGGAAACCCGTGGCGCCGACTCATTGGTCCTACTGCTCCTTAACGCAACGCAGGATGCGCCGCGCGACACGTTAATTAATCCGTCCGGATTAACCGCGCGCTCTATTGCTCTTCGCGTTCCGTTACGCGCACCATTAACCGTGCTCTATAATAATCTTAATTTGTTTGTCGGCAAATACTCGGGGAATTGCTGATTTAACTTATTAGTTTGCAATATAAATGAATTCTCTCCAACTATCTATTTCCCTTCATAGATTTTCGTTCGGAGATTTTTATGAAAATATATTTATTCAGGTTTATGTAACGCGAGAAATATTCTCCAGATTTGCGAAAGAATCGCGCGAGAAACTTGAGATCCGCTTATTTTAATGTGATGTAAGCGTCGCGCGTTTTATGGATGTTGCAAAATATTACATTACGCGCGTATCGCAGCTATAAAATCGTGAGATATTTTATATGTGTATTCAGGCATGATCGTGTAATCATTCTGTGTATCCTTTTACACATGACTAAAGCGAGGTGAGAAATTTGCCAATGTTGATCTATCGAGTGCACCGGCTACGTCTAGAAATACTCACTTTTGTTCCCGTTCTTCACTTCACTTACTCCATTCGACTTGGTTTGGTGTCTCTCTCTCTTTCTCTCTCTCTCTCTCTCTCTCTCTCTCTCTCTCTCTCTTTCTCTTTCTCTCTGCTTCTTATTCTCTCAAGCGGCGAATAAGTTCCGCGGTTCGTAATCTACAAATATTATTCCAGCTCCATCCAGGAAAAAGATCTTTCTCTCCTGTTCCAGCAGGCAAAACTGCCTCCGCGCTATCCTGAAAACTCGTCCAATCGCGGAGCTCCGAGCTGGCCGTGCAAACTTCCACCATCTCGACGATTCGTATGAAAGGAGCACTAAAGAGGGAAAGAAAGAAGGCAAAGATGCATGACTGAGAAAGAGAAAGAGAGAGAGAATGAGAGAAAGAGAGGCATTGTAGGTTGTGTTCTAGAACGGCGAGGGAAGTGCGAGAAAGCCCGTGGAGAGGAAGTTTGCTCTGTAATTACCGCGCGCTGCACAATTAAAATCTTAATCTCCCCCGCGCAAAAATGGGACAAACTCCATAACGTCATCATGCCGCGGAAAATTCCTCAACCGGTGCCGTCGTACTTTCGCCGGACTTAGATGCATACACACAGCCCGTCCTCCCAGCGAGATTTCATCCGTTGCGAAAGAATCTCATGAATGCTACAGCGACGTAAGTGTCCAATGAGATGTATTCAAGACGTTGCACCGGTGCGCATATTAACCCGACTATATATATATTCTAGGCGTAGAATTTTGTAAAAAAGCGTGTAATTAAAATATGCATTATTCATGCGTGTCGCGGATGATTTACAAATCTGTTTATTTCAACAGCAGCGAATCTACATAATTAAAAAAAAGAGTTCCGTGTTCTCGTAACACATAAATTAATTTGATTATCAGTTACAATTCTTTCATCTCGTCTCGCGCTTCCTCGTGATTTTTTCATTACCGCAGAGATCTCAGATTGCTGGGCAATGATATATATTTATGGAAGGGTTCCGTAATATTAGCGCTCCGACAATGGTCGATTCGTCGGAATCGTAAAACTTAAGAACGCCGCCGAATTCACGAGGCTCTCGGGTTAATAACATAAAGCTCGGCCTGTAATTAACACGAGCGGAGAAAGTCGGAAAATAATATCTTGCCGAATTCCGTGGGACTCCGTTGGGATATCGTTTCACGGCCGAGCAGTGACCCGGGGCACTTTGGAGGCTGGTTATCGAGACCCGGGGAGTTTCTTAATCTGCTCGTAAGTCAGGAGGGTTCCAAGCCAACGAGCGAGGCGTTGCCCCAGGAGTGCGATTCAGCTTTTCAACTAAGCTCGTATTACGGCCCTGGCCTGCTCGAGCCTGCCGTCTTCGACGCTGATGTGATTTTTCACTGCGTTCCTCGAGATAATTGGGAACTCTTGTACCGTACATCGCTGCTCCAACTATGCGCGATTATTTTGCCGTGACCCTCGTGAAATAGTTTAAGCTGCGAGTGTAATACGTCGTACCTACCTCGAATCCACTACGTGGATGTAATAGTGAGGAGATACAATAAATAAGCATAAAGCTTTTTATGGGGAATGATTTAGGTGTGTAATAAATAATTTTGGATTTTTGTTTCCAACAAATCCGTCTACTTTTTTTGTCAGGTAAAGCGCAGTTTGATTAACGCGCAAATTAAATATTCGTTTGCCGAAATTGTAATCAAGTTTCACCCGTATCACGATTTTTTCATGTTGCGTAACAATATGATGCGCAAAAAACAATAATACCATCTATTGAAAAATTCTAAATAAGAAAGGAGATACCGTGAGAATCGATATTTTACTATATATTTGTTATAAAATCTTTGCTATTAATATTTGTAATAAAATTAATACAGTTTTGTAATAATATTCTCATTTTATCATATTTAACAATAAATCTAGCAAAACATTATTTTTATAACTTCCTGATTCCCGACCCGATTCCAATATAAATCTAGCGACGTTTCGTCGCAAGATGCATCTCATAATCATGAAAGAGGAAGCAAGCTTGTAATTAACCGTTTAGCAAGCTATCATCATACAGAGCAATCTATGTTGCGTTATCTTTTCGCTTTCACTTGCAAATTACAATTCATAATTTCAGAACTGTTGCAGCTGCGGCACGGAATACCGTTTGTCTCGTTCGCGAATCATACCGATGCGATAGCGCGTATTATTCTAAACACGAAGCGCGCATCCTATTTGTATTATTAATGAGAATAACGAGCGTGTAACGCGCAACACCGCAATATCGCATTCTGTGCTGTTTTCACGCACCGTTTCGCGGTAATACGCCGTTATGCGCGTAACGGACCCGATTTCGCGCGAATCGCGATTTCCAGACAGCAATACGAGATAGAGAGCCATTAATTACGAAAAGAGCATTAGAGTTCGACGCGCGAAATGCGAACTTTCCGTTCCCCGGGAGTTCCGCAAGCAGTCGTCCCGCGAGCGCGGCGGTAAGTAGGGCGCGAACTCGTAACGGCATTAATATCGAATCACTCGTTCGCGTTCAAGTTGGATGAATTGCACCAAGCACCTCCCACGCGGAAGAACGAAAGCTCGGTTCGACTAAAAGCTCCACGGAGTAAATCCGAGCCAGTAATTCCGGAAGGAGTTTTGAGCTTTGCCAGGGATTTGTTTCGGGGATTCTTCACGCTGGCCTTTACTCAGTGCGCGGTTACCGACAATGACGACATACTAATTTATATAATTAATAATATGGAAGCCACTTTTGCGCGCACTACATCGCCACGATGTGCAAAAATAATTTTCGAAATGTAATTTCGTCAATATTCAATTATATTTCCGTGACAATTATATTTGACGATCGTCAAATCTATTAAAAATTAAAAATAAATTATACAATCTAGTTTTTAAACAAAAAGTCGCTGCAATTAAATATTCAAGAAGAAAGTAGGTAACATTATGTAATTTCAAAAGCCAAAATTTTCTGACAGATATGTGAGCAGAAACGGGGGGAAAAAAGAACTGAGCTGTTAAAAGAAGGGCTTGGAAGAAAAAACGGTGTATCATGGAAACTTTGGGATTTTACATTTCAGCCAGCGCGCAACGATTCTGAAAAACTCGTTCGCTATAATCTTTTCCAACTCCTTCGCTCACGAACGAATGTCGAATGTTAACGCGCTTAACTAACTTATCTCCCGCGTTTCTCCATCCGCAGAAGATTGTGTGTGCGCAAGCACGAAAGTCGACGACAGGCGCGTACTCTGTCGCAGAGCCGTCTCTTTTTCTGTTCTCGTAATTACTTAATACATTATTAATAGACGGCTGACTTTACATAAGCTCCAGGGGAAAGTCGGAAAATTTCGAGACGAGAAGTTAAGCAGATTGCCAAGACTGGACATTTGCATACTAGCGTCGCATCCCCGCCGCCATGCCGACAAAGTCCTGCCTTCGTTTCGCCGCGCGTAGTCATAGTAACACTTTCGCAAGCGAAGTGCTATGTTACCAGATGAATCTCTCGACTTTCAAGAAGTTTTCGATAATGAACTGCCAATAACATAAAGTTGAAATAAAATTATATAAAATGCGAAAAAACATAATAAAAAAAAGAGAAGAAAAATATTACACGCGACACTCACACCCTCTTTCTCTCGCAAAGACACTCTCTTATATTTTTCTTTACCAGAATTTGTCTTCTCGGAACATTTTCCGCTTGTAAAATTCAAATATAATAAAAATGCCATTTTATTTCACGCTCGACGGTATGCAGAATAAACGTAAGAGCGTATTTTCCTTTTTCGAAGCAGCAGTAAGATGGTTTTAAGACGCGGATTTGCGCGCTTTAACTATTGCTCGAGGAGTCGTTCGCAAAATACGACACCATCAACGGTGGGTAGACATCCAACCCTTGAAAGGAGGACAGTGGAGCTCCAGTGTAACTTTAGTGGTAAATTGGAGGTAATTTGCGAGAGAGGCGGTCACCCGGGCAGTTAGCGAGCCAACAACCGCCGCCAGAACAACAGACTTGCTCGCCCAGTGTACTGCTGTTACCTGAACGTTGGCTTTACAAAGGGTTAGAAAGAGCCGCACGTATAGGTTACTCTTCCGCCCGCGTGTGTCAAGATTATTCTTTCAGTTATCAATTTTATCCCTTAAGAAGGTGCGACAAAAAGCGTCTTCAAAAAGAGAAAACAAATGTGACTTAAGCGACAATTTAATTCACTTTTTAAAAACTTGAGCAAAATTAATCTTCTTAAAAGGGAAAATTAATCTAAAACTCGAGAAGATTAACTTTGCATCGATTTTCTCGAAATTTTAAAAATGTATGAAGCCACTACTATGCTCAACTCTCTCCAATTATACCCGCTGCCGTTGAAAAACGATATGAATATATTCCATGTAAATTTGAAATTCGCAAAAATAATTTCTCGCTCGAGTTAAATATAACAATATCTCTCGCGGTACGTATTTAACTTGTGTAAAAATTTACAAAGCATCACAATGTAACTATATCCGTCATTGCTCCGCGACGAAAGAATAACAAAAGGCTCGATAACGAAAAGAAGAAAGAAACGCGCGCGATGCAATTTAAATTTCACGACATTATTTTTATCCACCCTGTTGCGCTTGGCCGGTTAATCATCCCTTTCTCCAAGAGCTGCAATCAATACCGCCGTTTGTACGATTAGAGAATAAGTAAAGCAAAACGCGGCACTCTCTTATATTGGCGCTCGAACCGAAACGGTGTACATTGGCACGATAAAGCGCTCAATACAGAGCACAATGGAAAGCAGCGCTCTGGCAAGAGGATGAAAAGGGCTTATGTTTCACCATCGCGCGTACCGTTTGTAAATCATCGTCACCGTTTTCCGACCGCGGCAATTTTACTTCGCTCGATCCCATCCGCTCGCTACTATTTTTACATACGCGGTGACCAGGCAGAGTGCGACAGCGCAAAAAGGCGATTTCCGCGAATGCCGCGGCGTTTCGCTTTCTCACTTCCGCGGAATACATACTGGTCGCAGGCCTCGGCAAGTTTTCTTTTTTTTTTTTTATCTCACGGACATTTTCTATGCCTTGGACGCATTTGCATTTTAACGAAGAGACCGCGAAAGAAAGTTATAAATAAGAAACACTCGGGCACGAACAGTGGATTAAAAGCGAGGTCAATGGAGACGGCAAACGGGCAAGTTGCGAGCGACGTCGTTCACGAAGATGGTACTCATTCTTTTTCACAATTTCTTGAGAGTCGCAGGTGCGTGCATAACAAATAGCAAAATAATAAAAAATCTTAATTTTTTAATATTTATTCTACAACTCACAACTTCTGCTAACCGCAAAACGTTATTTGTAAAAATGCTACGAATCAAATCAAGGCAAACGATGGCTAAAATAAATTTTTTGATTAAATTTTACTTAGTATATTTATAGCTTATAATATATCGAGTTGTGGATTAATGATTAATAAAATAAAATAAACGCGTTTAAAATTAATTACGTTTTCCTTATTGTTTCTCAAAGATACGCTAGATATGCTAGATAACATCACGATGTAAGATATATAACTATTCGACTTTTTAAAATATTTCCACTTGTTCGATTTTAATCAATCATGATGTTACAATGAAAGTGAAAGTCAATAAATCGACGGAACTATTCGGTTATCGGTAAATTCAATATTAATACTACTAGAGATTCAGATTACAGGTGGAAGAAAATGTTAAAACGATCAAAGCAATTAGTATTGATATTCGATTCCAAAAGCGAAAAGAAGATTGGCTTCATCGAAATCTCAAAATAACTCCCACGAGAAACTAAATATGTAAATATTAAATAACAAACAAAGTTAGTATACAAAAATTATGGCTACATAATTAATATATCGATAATAGAGCAAAACAATTCCCAATACAAAAATTTCACCGTATTTGTAATATAATTATGTTAAAATTGCATAATTTGTTTTACATAATTGATCAGCATTGTATACGATTAATATATGTCACGAATTAAACGCGCTAATGTATTATGCTCCCATTTTTAATACAATATTGAAAGAAAATAAAAGCTTGCTTAAAAGGATAAAGTTAAGAAAAAAATGTTTATTCATGACGATAAACTTTCATCTTACGAAGGCGGACTAGTGCGACGATCAACAACTTCATTTTCTGTATAAGTTTTGAAATTGTTCCTCGATGAGTTTACAAGTTGTAAGGATCGGACTAACAACGCGTCTGTCAAAATTGAAGAAGTCATCGATAAGAATTATCAGTGGAATGCTTTAATTATTCCGCTGGCTTGCGAATCAGTCCTGTCGAAGTTCTGATAATCGAACGGGGACAACGAGGAATTTGTAAGGGAAGGATTATTCTCCACGGCAGCGACGAACATTCTCGTCAATTTTTAGTAGGGAAGCACAATGGTGCAAATGACAAGAGAGAGAAAAGAGAGAGAGAGAAAGAGAGAGAGATTTCCGTTAATTAATATCGAAAGAAGCTTAGCTGAAGTTTCGTCACAAAACTTTTACGTTTTCTTCCTTTTTCAATCTCTTAATTATTAATTAATATTGCAATTAAAAAATATTTTTCTCGTTATATCTTAATGTTCAAATATAAATGTACAAAAATTTTTTGCGAAACAATGCAAACAAACATACCGAATACCTTTTTTCTATAATAATTTGTCTCCTTCATTGTGTCGTACGTGAATTTTATTTATTGTCTATTGTTTTATTCTCCTCAAATTTATTTTTGTCAAACAGTATCGTTTTGAATATCGATTATAACAATTCGTTCAGTGTGCGTCTATACATCGTGTCATGTGTATATTGTGGATTCACGTACATAAAATCGGTTATAAACACTCAAACTTCATTTTAATTTGTTCGGCAGTCAGAGATTTTTACGTGCATGTTTTGTGTATTGGAAATTCTGTCTATTTCCTCCTTTTTTTGAAAACAGTCAAATAAAATCCACATATCTACCGAAGTATAACGCAAATAAACATAGACGAGTAGTGGAAAATAAAAAAGCGCCTGATTTTAATTAATATCGGGAACGGAGTAAAGTGAACCCATCAAAAACTTTTCATATTTTCCCACTTTCTAGAACCGTTGGCGAGTTCACTAATCTTTTCGGCGCGGTCCACGAATTAATACGGTTTCGTGATTACTTCGGAGTTCGTCGCATGATTATTAACTCGAGAAGTATAGACAAGCCGAGGAGAGAACTACGAAGATCTCGATTAACATTTTGATGAACATAACAACCAAATATAGAGGCGCCAGTTTTCTACAGAAAATCGTCGGATCCGATTCTAAGAGAAAATTGCGGTCGCCAAGGATGGTTATATCAGTTATTGCAATTTTAACATTCAGGCACCGTCTGGTACGAACAATCTTAATCTATATGCTATTTGTCTTGATTTCCAAGTAAAAAAAATTCAGATATACTATTAACGGTTCGCTAATACTTTTAATACGATTAGAGAGGGAATAATAACAAATTACAACTTGATATTTGCAATATCTATTAAATTAGTCCGAGTAAAAGTAAAATTGCAAATTCGTTGTATTTATTATTTGTCATCTCTATTTGTTACATTCACAATAATAACATTCTTGATCACAAGATCGTATTCTGCAGTTTCGACTATAAGATTGCATAAGGAATTAAGTTTCTTTCCGAATATTCGTGCGAATTTCAGTTTTTTCAAAAATCTTTTCGCCTTTGCGTAAAGTAATATAAAAAACAGAAACTCTTTGATAAGTCACTGTGCTTCGTGCAATAAATACTAAAAGATTGATCTTATCCGAGGTGGTTATAAGCGATTCAGGTATACCACGAAGAAACCGCGTTGTCCATTACTTTGTTTTAATAAGATATTCTCACGATGGGTGGTCAGTACGGGAATGCACGCCAAGCCTGTGCACAAGCGTGTCCGAGGATTTTACGTGCCCGACCATAGTTTCCAGTTAATCCGCGAAGATAAGACCGGCGCAACTATATATTTCTATGTTTATTATACTCCGGTAACAAGGTGGGAGCGGATCTAGATACGACTGTCTGAGAAGCGGCCACGGGGTAACGAAGCATCGAGAAACTTCACTCGGAGAATACACATATGTAAACAGCGGTGATGGTGGAGGTATGCGTTGCCGACTTGCAGTTTACCAACATGCTCGTTGGGATCTGCTCTGGAAACAATGTCGACGTACGTATTCCGCGATTGCGTGCGGGATCGCGCGCGGATCTCCATATAATCGCACCGATCGTTTCTTCGTATGTAAATTCTAATATATTCCCGCGATAAAGGATATTACGACGCGTTCGGTACACTTTTCATTACACCCGCTAATTACTCGGAACATGCATAAATGTGCATCTGAATTGCCGCGCTTTTGACAGCGCGCGGCGATAGTTGACGAGTCAATCGACCGACTCGAGGTTTCTCGCGCTTGCCCGGCACGCGATTGCGCTCATTTACATTTCTACGAGCGGTCTTAAAGGCGCACATTTTTGCGATCGCGCGAGACCCCGCTCGATACAGATACGACCACCCAGGGCACATACATGCGATGCCGGCGCGCGATATTGGATTACACATTCCTATATAGATTGTCACGTAGGTGTGCGCGCGCTGACGACGCTTGCATAGCACGCGCGCGCACGCACACACCGTACATAATGTACAAAGCTGGGATAATGTACAAGGTGGATGGAACAGGTACGACATAACGTACGTGGACCCCCGACGCGAAACGAGGCTTTATATCAAATGCATAACAACGCTATTACTACACTCAATTGCTATAAGCCGTAGATTGCGGATTATCCGGTCGCTCTCTCCCTTGCGTTTGGCAGCCTCCTGCCTCCGAGCGTGCATCGCGTGCGCGCACTAATGTTAATATAATATTAATCGCCTAATGATTATGAATGCCAATTGATATTAGCAGTCGGCGATAGCAAACGCGCGCCTCGCAGCTGGAATCGCGCTTAATGCCGATTTGCGAATAGCGACTCGTTATGCTAGACGCCGGTGACGATAACGCGCTATCATTTTCACGATATTCGCCGTGCCACACGTTCGACTATAATGTCTGCACACGACGAACAAATTTTCTCCCACATCAACGATGCTCAGCTTAATTTAAAAAATCAAAGTTTTGAATCACACATATTAATAGTTATTAAAATCAGTAAAATAAAAGACTTGAAAATAAGATGATATTCGAATTGTGATATTTTTAAATTCGAGCCTGTATATTTTAAGCGTTTATGGGAACACGATTCCTTTGGTTCACGGGAGCGTGCTCGGTCCAGAAAAGCTGGCACGGGAAACCTTTCTTTTTTTGTTCGACGTTTATAGACGCGAGAAGACCGGCGTTGATGTTGATGTTTCAGGAAACGTTTAATGGACGTACGTGTCTGGGCCCTTGGGAACCGCGGAAGTGTGCGGCACGCACCTGTCGAAGCGGACGAATGTCTTTCATTCGCCGCAGTACCGTGACAAGGGACATCGCGTGTTATTTATACCGGAGCAATTTTTCTCCTCTCTGCCTTCGTCACACGATGCGACCGGGAAGTGAGGCTAACTGTCAAGATTGTGTGCGAGACTTCGCAAGAGACTGTAAAGAAACGCGATATCTCTATTTTCCATTGCCAGAAGCTTCACAAATAGCGTTCTAAATAATTTAATATGTCACATACACTTGTCCAGCGGAATTTAAAACGGATATGTAATATGTTAAATTTAATCTCTCGGCAAAAATTATTGGATCACCTGAAAAGCGATGAGGAAGACTAAAATTAAATTTGTACCTTGACACATTAATAATTTTAATTTTATTATATTAATATCTTACCATTCCAACGCGTCAGTTATAATTAACATTTTATTTCTGAAATTAATTAATATCGTGAAGATAATGAGATCAATTAAATACTAACGCTACCGAATTTGTCATGTTAATAACGGACGCTGAAGTAAGCCGTTTGTCGAGCATTACTCGGAACCTGAAAATGTTTAGATGAGACATCGCGCGCCTTACTAATACGTACTAGGTCGTAAAACCGTCTGAGAGCACATCTGGAAGCTCGCAACGAGTGAAGGAGGACCGGAAGAGGATGCACGACCGGGCTGGAGAGGAAAGATCTTAAGAAGATAATCCCCTACTAGTTGATTTATCAGTTCCACGAATTGGAACACATAGTCGATTATCCGCGTTAATCGAGGTGAAACGACTTGCAGAATAGATCGTGGCGTTGAAATATTTATTCCAACATGACATTACTTCAACCTCTACTGCTTCCCATATATCTTGATACTGTAAGTTTTACCAACTTGTGCATTTTGCATTAAAATAATTTTGGATAAGATAAAATATATTCTAGATATATAATATATATATCCGGAAACTATTTCTCTGTACAGATTAAATATTTGATATATTCCGTTCATGTTCGAAAGAGAAAATTTTTAGTGCTTTAAAGGCAGCGAACAGACGACAGATCCGTTGACATTTAATTCATGCGAGAGGACGTATACTCTGCCTGAAGACTGAACTGGACGTGCCTCTCACTTTGGCCGTGGTCCTTTCCCGGCAAAATGTGGCACTTGGCCGGAATTGTCTTCGTACCGAAACAATGGCTCGAAAAATATTCAGCACCTCGTGTTTTTCTCTATTTAACGGGAGAGGAGCCCTTTTTCCGTCCTGACGTGACGGAATTCTGCCAGAGAAATAGAGCGCGCGCGAGGCCGAGGGCCTCGGGGAAAAAGAAAAAAGAGAGAGAGGAAAAAAATGAATTCCCACGAGGAGGATGCGCTTCGGAACAACTCGTGCGGAAAAAAAAATTCATCTAGTGCCTCACGTGCGTTTTCTGCGGCGTTTTCCGGTGCGCCGCCACCGTCGTTGCCGTCGTCGTCCTCTTCGTTGCCACCGGAAAATAATGAAAATATTGACCCACGCGGGAACGACGACGCATTATCCCGACGTTTCCCAGGGCCCGGGAACTTGTACCGGTTACGTAGTCGTCGACAAGCGCCGCGAGTGTTTCGGAGTGAGTCGCGCGCGGCTTTTAACGCCCGGTTTTTCGGGTGCCTCCTAAGCAAACAGACCTTCCGGCGATGCGACAGGTCTTACGCTCCTTTTTCCACCGCATGGAAGCACGTGTCTGCTTTATCCGCCCCCGCGTGACCATATTACGACCGGTCGAACGTGGAACAGCCGTCCGACGTTTTTCAGGCTCGCGGCCATCGACAAATATTCCACAGGCGCTAGGTACGTGTGTAAACAAGTCGCGCGACAGCTCGAGTCCGTCTCGCATTCTTCGAGGCACATGCACTTCGAAAACATTCATGATCAAACAATGATTCGTGGAGCGAGAGAGAGAGAGAGAGAGAAAGCGGCGAGCCTTTAACCAGAGATTGGGCAAGAAGTTACACGGAAGGAATTTGACGGGCAAGCGGGCAAAAATAAATAACTTATTGATTTTACGTTATCCGTTGACATAATAATTCACAAATTATTGGCAAGTAAAAATAGGAATTATTATGATGATAAAGCCTAATCATTTTATTGATTCGTGAATTTTGGTCGACAGAGACGCACGGTATTAGAGAGCTTTAAAGTTTGAAAATGAGATACAAGTGTGCATGCTCTCGTGGAACTATCAGTCCATCCGCATAAATGCGGATACTGAAATGAGGGGAGAGGGTACATTCGAATAAAGTGCATGCAACTCGATGAATTGGCCGCGATAGAAACTCACGGTGGCGCAAAATCGCGAATGCTATTGAATAGCAAGCCACAATGTCACATTTGCAATCTGTAAATACGTGAAATGTTGAACACTTATAAACGAATTAATGCCACGTTACACCTACATGCCAGCCTAGCGCATAAAGAGCGTGAAACGTGCAATACTGAAATTCGCATTTAATCTACCTTCTATAAGCTGCTGCCATTCTTGTACTGTTATTGATTTGATATGTTATTAATTTAATTTTGCTTTCAGATTTCCATTAAACAGATTTCCATAGATTAAATAGACAAAAATATTCTCAAATTTTTAAATAGCACATCCTGTTACATCGTAAAAATTAAAAGACTAAACCGTAGTGTAAATTTCACCGCAGATTGTAAAGAGAATGTTCCACGTATCAGGTTTAGTCTAAACAGTCTAGATTTTTTTTTCTGATCTACATATTTAAAATAAATCTCGAGCTATATAAATATGTATATATATATATATATATATACAGCGTATCCGCAATGTTAAAATAAACTAGTTAACCTATTAATACGAGTACACATTTTTTTAACTTTTCTCGTTCGCTCATGACACGAGATGACATTGTAGCGATACATATTTATAACTCGCTCTGGCACTTGCACCAATTTTAAACCGCCAATTCCAATCCGTCTTAGCGTGCCGATAGCGAAATATTCGCAGGCACAGGACCACCCGCGCGTGTTCGACCGAAATACCGTTACCTCGAAGAATTTCCAAGTGTAGAAACCGTCGACTTCAAAAATATCGGGTTATGTGCATTGCGAGCGCGACTATTTTCGGAGCTAAAGACATACGCGCAAGCGACGACACCAACGAGGTTGGTGAAAATCGGCCACCCAGACTGGGTCTTAATGGTCTCGACGAGTGAACGAAAAAGAGTGGGAGGACGAAAATGCAAGAACCGACAATCCTTTGAACCCTTGCTGATCTTTCAACCGGCATGAAAAACCTCGCGCCGTAAAACACCGGGCTTTGAAAAAAATGTCGAGGAACGTGAAAACAGACGGACTTTAATTTCCTGCATCATATTGAATTAAAATAGACATGAGAGTGCTCTGTAGTACGAAAATCATATCACACGTAAAAAATATAGTTTCCGTGTAATTGATATTGCAAGCCACAGTGGCGAGCAGATATCACTGAATATCCGGATTGTTTTGCAGAAAGTGGATTTTAAAGTTTCACCCTTTGACACATTAGCGGGATATTAATCGGTTAAAACGTTTGTGTTCTACGCTCGTACAATGTTAAAATGGATGGTGTAAAATGCAATTTATCTTGCTGCAACGCTTAAAATCGCGGGGAATGTTCTTAACGACATTTCGTAATTAGTCACAGCTCGTTGTGGAACAAAGTATTTCGCGAGCTTAGTAAAAGCTCGGATTGTTAAGGGCACTTTGTGAGCGAACGGTTGCTTACAGGCGGGTACGTTCACGGCTACACTTGGAAAACGGGCGGTACGTGTTACGTACAAGCGCAACCATTGCGGCGTCAGCAACGGCTAATTTAATCGGTAAGTAATTGCATAATATCCAATTTGTAATGTAGGCTGCGTGACGCTATGTTCTACGCCAAGCCGCACCCGCGCACGTCTAAGCGTTTACGAATTGCACACAAGCTGCAATAATTAAGCACGCGGACCTTGTAATGTTCAAAAGGAACGGAATTATGGAGAATTCAATTTTATTCACGTTATGTGATTGACGACATATCTGAAAATACATTGACACCGCGCATCTGCTTGTCATTATTCACATAATCGCATTAAGGCTATATTATGAGTTTCAACAAATTATAAAATTATGAAATATCTTTGCCAAATAATATATATATTTTAATGCATTAAATCAATGATACAGATTTTCTCGTAATCAAATTCGTATATTGTTGGCTAGGTATAGCGATGGGATTAATTTATTGTATACTTTAACACAGGCTGTTTTTAATAAGAATATTATAAAATATACGATGCTATTTAACCAGGAATTATATCTTTGCATTTGTTCATATAAATAAAGTTGATAACCGAAATAGTACCCAAATGTCCCCGCTGACGACCAACAGTACCATTTATCCTTGAAAAGAACAGAATTAACGCCGTGACGCTGCCGACCCGATTACGTCGCTCTCCATTTCCGTCAATGTCCGAATAGCCTTAAACCCGCAATCTTCGTTGTTTCCGTCAAAAAGAAAAACGCGCGCCCTTTTATTGCTTTCTCAGCAGAACAAGATATAAATATAAAGACGTATACGGCAAACTATACGTTAAAAGCAGTAAATAGAAAATACGATTCTATTGATTTAGGATGAAATTAATCTTAAATTGAAATTTTAAACGTGCTGTAACTTGAAAATTCCGCATCTGTTTATTTAAAACAATTTTGTTTCTACCACTAATTAATTTCTTCAATATCAATCTCCCAATTTTATCACTTTGTTGACAAAATATTTTATTTAAAGGATGTAAACAAGATATAATTTAAGTTCTGTCTCACGTGCACATTCGTTGCTGCGGTTACATGACGACATATGCGTTTGACCTAATTAGCGAAATTGCCATTGTAATTAAGCGAGCAAAACATTCTGTAGGTTAATGCAAGGCGACGCGATAGTGGAGAGATGAGCGTAACAAGTTCCGCATTGGTGGCATATAATTAGGACGAGAAATACAGTAGAATGGTGGCGACAGAGTCACGCTGCTTGTGCCATTTTTACAAGCTTTCAGAAGCACGTTCCGGGCATAGAAATGGGAAAAAGGAAAGCGGCGAGTCTCTCTCGCGGTGATTTCATGTCGCAAACTTTAAAAGATAATACAGACGATGCCACAGTTGGAAATTCGTTTCTATTCCTGTCAATGTACCGCAAAAGTTATAGTGGATAACGCTTTTTCTACGCTATTAATAATAAATACCATCAAATTTACGTATTTTCCTTATTAATTATGTTGTAACAATGAATGCTTGTGTAGTCGGTTATTTATATCGAGCTCGAGATTTGTATTGTTACGACATAATTAATAAGAAAAATACGTAAATTATATATATATATATATATATGTGTGTGTGTGTGTGTGTGTGTGTGTGTGTGTATATACGCGTCTCTATAAGTTATTCAATTATATTCCGCTTCGACAGAATTGCTACATTGAATTTTGATTTCTATTACCGCGTACACTCGGTAGAATAATAGCGAAGTGCGTCGCGATCGCAGATGCGGGAGAATAAAAATGCCATTACGACGTTCGGAATAAAAACAACGAGGGCTAAAACAGCGGCGACGAGAGATGTAAGCGTGAAATCGATTTAAAATACTACACGCCGCTGCGCGAACACGTATAGAAAAGGATCGGCGCATCCGTCTTGGTGGCTGCTGACGGATCGTTTGATTGCTTCTCATACATATCGCGCGGAGAAAAGCATTTGCGAGGAAGATTACCCCTTGCTGAGATGTTCCTGGAAAGGGTGGGGGGGAGGGGGGAGCGATTCGAAGGGTAGTACGCGATAACGTCCCACGAAACGAGCTACAAGGGGCTGGCGGAGCCTGTTTTGTTATTTATGGTTGCATTACCGAAAGCGGCGTAAGGACAGTAAGTGCGTGGGAGATGCCGCGTGCGAGACTAAAGTATGTATAAAGTGGAGAAGCACATTTTTACGATGCCACGCTGAGCTTAATCCGCCTCTACGATCGATTTCACCCGCGCGCCACTTCCACCCGCTTTCTCACGCGCGCGAGGTCGCGCTATTTCACGCGCCCCCGTATGTTACGGCTCTTGTAACAGTGAACGAATATTTTCGTAGACGCTCCAACGCCGCACCGGGGGAATATTCTCGTAAAGCAGAGAATTTCATTACTTACATTGTAATAAAGCTGTAGTAAAAATGTACAGATCAGTAAAGTAGCGAAACAATCTTCACCCGAGAAACTTTGAGATTTATTACTATTATCAATGTAACATTTTACGGCGCATAATTTTTAGTAGAATCTAAAAGATTCTATTTACTTGTAGCATATATTGAAGAGTCGTCAGTTTGAATTACAAACTTAAACAAGTAATGTCTCGAATTTTCGAATATTGACGACCAAATGTCAAATGTTAAATATTCTAATGTTCTTTTACGCCAGAAAAAAGCAACAAAATTTCGAATGTATAATTACTAATATTATTCGATTTTATTCGTTTAATTATCCTGTATTTTTTTTATAGTACTTCTATTTTTTATGACAAACTAGTATTTTATCGTACACGAATCACATATACCAAAACTATAAATAAACTGTGAAAGATAAGCAGACGGTCACTGCGGATACTGAAAAGAGCAGAGATACGCGATGGGACCTTAATTAAAAGAATCTTCGTTTACTCAGTCCCAAGTGCCAATCACCGCGTTTAATTACTTACACTTTTTTATCATTTAAACTTTTCATTGAGAGTTAAGAAAAATTTACGTGCGGCCACTCATTAACGTTTATCAACGTCACCCGGGAGTCGAAAGTACCAACTGCTCAACGATTAGAGCGAGCGAGTTTGTTTCGCTCACGATATGCTAATGAGACTTTCTATGTACGTTCACCTTTGTAACGAGCGATAGAAAGGCGACGTCACCGCGGTTGGCAATCTCGCTTCTGTCACGATATCATTGCAATGCATCGCAGCACTTTGTCAAGTTCGTCAAGATTTCCTGGCGCGATTGCGCGCGACTAAAAGTGCGCTTTCTGGTTTTGTTAACCAAATTACAGAAATGTTTTACATACTTCAGGTTAGGCAAGCGGGGGGAAAAAACGGCCTTAAAAATAATATCAGATAATACAAATTTATGAACCAAATATTTGCATGTTTGTTAAAATTACTCGTTCAATTTCCACGGTCGAAAGAGGTGACGGTAATGCAAATAAAACTTGTGTGCTAAACGATAAGATAAAATAATTCATATCGGAAGATTATTTTCACATTGCACGAAAATAATATTGAATTTGTGTAGATAAAGATTTACGCAAGCGTATAAGCCGAAAGAATCATGAAGAGACTGTTCTAAGAGGCAGAGAATTTCTTTAAAATAAAAGAATATTACCGGCACATGGCGTGGAGTGTTTTTGCACTTTTCCAGCCCTCGAAAATGGAACGCAAGCTATTGTCAGGGTTGGTGGAATAACAAACTCGATCGACTCTATCCTTTCCGGGAATAGTCCTACCGTAGGGGGCTGTCGCAGAGCATTCTGAAACGGCAAGCTCTTTTTGATCATAACCCAGTCACGTTTGCGAAAGAAAGCTTCCTACAAACACCGCTTGGTTTCGGAGATGGATATACTTCAAATGTCAACGACGTGACGCGCGAGCGTATCCTCGCAGATCCCTGCCGTAAGCTTGCTCGGAGTATATTTGCAAAGAATCAAGATTGAAACTTATAAAATAATTTCCCGCGGTATTATTTGGAGAATGCACCGCAAATTATCAAAAATATTAAAACATATTTTATACGCAAAAATTAGAATACTTATAACGGTAACTTTAGAAAGATTTAAAAGAAATATAGAAAAAGGATAAAAAAAATAAATTCAAACCAATTGGCATTACTGATAAATGACAATGAGCATCATGTCTGATAAATTTTTAGAGTGCTAAAAACAAACGCGCAATTTTCGTTCGCGGGATGATCGCTATCGCGCGGTCCGCCATCACTGGGATTGTCACGGTATAATCAGCGCCGGTGTTACACTGTCTCTTTTCGATGATCGAGGAGAGGTCTCGTTGGGAGATTGCGGCACAGGTGGGGTCGCAAGAGCGGGGGAGTGTATTTACATGTCGTACACAGAGGCAGCAAACAAACGTAGCGCTGATTTAAATAATGTATCGCCAAACACGGAGTCCTGCAGAGGTGCGATGTAGTCGCCCTTTTATTAGCGGTCCGAAATCTCACCCATTCGAAATATCGATTTTCGCACACGACAAAATTTAATACACTCTAAAAATAATACAGCGACGGTATCGCGCGCACCCGTGATAACAAACAGCTCAGAGTCGCGTTATTCATGCGTTTTCGATCGATATATCGTCCCGTATCGCTTCTCTTTTACAGCTAATATCCTACTCGGAGCTTAAAGCAGGTGTAACGTGATTATAGACCGCGTGTAATAATTTCGCTTCGTGCCCCACATCGTAACCCGTTTCACCGTCGGATCCGCGGTTGCGCGCGCCCGCGATATATCTATCAAAGTATCCCGCTATACCGCGTTAAACCACCCCGAGATAGATCCGCGGCGTCATTCGGCGATGCCGAAGGTGAGGTTGTACCAGTAGACGGTACAAGATTGGGGAAACGGAAGATGAAAACAAGCGCTTCAACAATGGGGAGCTCCGTGAGCGACACGACGACGCGGGGGGAGACGGAGTGTACCGCAGTCACGGTGGATGTTCTACACTGGGCGAGAGGGACAGGAGGGGACGTCGCACGAAGAGGGAAATTAATACGAAGTAGTATCATTGTCTCTCATTTCGCGTCGTTCCGATGCCGGGAACTCCGAGGAATTGTGGTCGGACCGACGGCAACGGGAAAGTTGTCGGAGTCGGAGGCAACCGTGGATAATGACTTTTTGATTACAAGACTCGTCGTCAACGGGCGTCGTCTACGACGACAACGACGACGACGACGACAACGGCGACGCCGACTACGACACAAGCGCGAGCACGATGAGGAAAGAATAGAGAACCGAGGACGGCGAGATCGGGCAGCCGCCGGATCATCTCTCCGTTCCGACCGATAAAAGTTCCATCTGTGAACGTCTGCTACTTTCTCCCCGTCGCCCTTTTTCGTACCCTTTTTACCCAACCGTCCATTAAAAGTCATGTTATTTGTGCGCGGAAGCTTTAGAAGCGTACGGTGACCTACATTACGCGATCCCCGATCGGCGAGTATTAGAAAAAAATTACGTTTTCGAGTCACGAGCTGGTTCGTGCCACAGGTTGGCCTATTTGCGAAGTATTTATTCGACGAGTGCAAATTTTCCATCAAGATTTTGCGATTTTGCGATTATTGTAAATATTAATTTACTTTCTTGGCCCACAAATACAATTTTCGCTTTATATCTAGAATATTTTACAAATAATTACGACAGGAAATAATATTCTTGCAAGCAAAATGCAAACAAGCGATATTGCTAATAATATCTATATTGTACAAATTTTAATATTCAATGTTTAATCCTGCATTGCCGCGACGATACCGATTAAATGTAATATATAATATTATCAAAATTAAATATAACAATTAAAGTATAAAATTTCAACGTTGCAACATACGCATTTCAACAGCATAAGCAAGATTTGGAGCGCTAACAAAAATGTTTACAGTCCATAAATTTTAGATATAATAAAAAGAGCGAGACACCGCGCGACATCAAATATTATGCTGAGCTAGCATATTAGCGACGTTCTAGTCGGAAAGATTGATAATCGTGCTTCTATGCGCGGAATGCGTGTCGCCATACTAATATTATTTACAGATTTATATTATTCATAGACCATCGCAATCAATCAATGGAGCGGTTCCCGATTTATGAAATTTCAAATAGCCAATAGTCACAGACTATTATATATAGTATCTCGCAACGACGCTTGTGATGGAATGCGTGCTACAGTTTCGCGATTCTGCGTGATGCGATAACATCAAAGTATCGCGAAAATTTTCTCCGCTCGGAGATTTCGCGCTGAATTCGTTTCCGAGGGAAAGTATCGATGCACGAATAACGAAGCACTTTGAAAATCGTAGAAGCTGCAGCGTCCCGGGACGCACATCTAAGGTGACTCGATAAAAGGAGTATCGCGGCTGTAAACACCGAGCTACCGGTTTACACCTGTGCATGCTCGCGCATACGAAAGCGACTGCAATAGCAACTGCATTCACGATAAAACCCGGCGCGTTTTCTAGTGTTCGGAGTGCACGTTGATGTTATTGGCAAGTGAAGAGGATCGATGTTATCGGAATAATTCTCTTTTACAACAAGATAGTTACATTTTAAAATATTTAAAGTTATTTTGCATTTCTTTAAGATAAAATAATGGAATCTCTGTAAAAAAGACATAAATCTATCTTTTAATATTACAAAAGTTATACACACAAAATACTTTGATTATTATCAACTAATTAGCATTCACCAATCGATAATATTTATTTTTAACAAATTCTGGATTTAATCTCACCCAGAGCTATACAAATATCAATATCAATTTCTATTTGTTTTTAACAGCACGGCTTCAAATTATTAAAAAATCTGGGCAATTTGTGTTGGCATAATCATTTATAACCTAATAATTAAAAAAGTATTACAAATTTAACGTAACATTTTCATCAAACGAAATAAAATTGCGAATATGAATAAAAGAAACTGCAAGCTGCGTTCAATTGTCGGCGATTAAATCCGAACGAGCCGGTGAGTTTACGTTGCATTTAGCATAAAGAATTCAGCGTCTTCGACCCGGCAAATTCACGATATCCGTGGAATTGTAAGACGATCCGGTCGTGATTGCGGGCGGAATTACGCATCATAATGCATAATAGCGGCATTCACGGCTGGCACGCAAGAAAGAAAAAGAGGCGAAGGAGCAGGGAAACGGTGAGGGAGTGAAATCGGATCTCCGTGGGGCTTGGCGATAAATTAGTACCACATTGCTGTATCAGTATTTATATACAGGTCCGCGATAACATTGTCGTTTGTTCCGCGGCCAACAACGTTACTCCGACCGTCGACAATGTGCACTTTAACATATCGGCCAATCGTATCTGCGACGAAGTCCGCCTTTAACGGGCGCGTCTTTCGTAACTTAATGAACGGTATCTTTGAATTGTGGTCGCCGTTCCATCATTATCCGCTTTATCTCTCCTCGCTTCTCTCCAATTATATCATTCGTCGGAAACTTGCCACTTGACCTCTGTGACTTACGCGTTTCAATCGACAGACATAAATGCTTCTCTTTCTTTCATCGCTCTTTCAAAATTCGTTCGATAAGAAAGCAATCAAAATCCTCAGGTTTGTTTTCGACTATTGCGCGGATGCAGAATATAACTTATCCTCTTTGTTTCTCTCAATGTGACATATAAATTATTATGTAAAATGAGCATGTTTAGAGACGTTCGAGTACAATAATCGTTTGAAATATACCACGCAGATAAATTCACGAAATATATCGGGCAAGGCTATAACTTGCTCGATGTCTATAGCAGCGATTCGAGGATCACGCAGGATTTCACATCGATGTAACGCGCTATCTGGCTAGCTGTGAGTGGAAAGGACACAGGGGGGATCTGAATCATTGGGAGATTCCGCGTATCTCGCACTCGCGTTTGTAGTATCGGAGACCCTCGGAATTGTATCGCATTCGCGACGATAAATAAGCGAGGACAATACACGACGTGCGCCGCACGGTATCGTCGTTCCTGCCTGTGTGGTGGACACGTACGGAACCCATAAAGCGAGATGATCTTCCTCCATCCCATCTCTTCATGGAAACACGCTCAATCTGACGTACGGAATCAGTATCAGAAACCATAGATAATCGGATGAGATTTCTGTCATGCCGAAAGTACGGAATGCAGAAGTTTCTAGATTGTTCGGCAAAAAATTGCCACCGCATAAACATTTCAATGCATAGGCAATGCATGAGAATATTACAACCAAGAAAAAATGTCATTCTTCATAAACGTACAAATAAATATACTAAGGTAAGACAGAAATTATCCGCAATGTGAGAATTATGTTTTACTTGAAAAAATTATATGAAAAAAATAGCGAGTTATTTCAACTTCATTAGACTAGAAGAGAAAGGAGGGTACGCACTAATTTGTAACGTCAATAGTAGAATAGAAAAAAAGGTCTTCTTTAGGCTACGCGACGATTCGCGCGAAAGAATACTCCGCGAAAGGTGGAGTTTTGTTGATACGCTAATAGTGGGAGAAAGGTTTAGGCTAAGCATCGATTCACGCGAAAGAATACTGCACGTAAGGTGGGGTGCTGCAATCAGAGTGGTCCGAGACATTTTCCTAACAGTAGTGGGGCGGAAGAAAGGCCTTGTTTAGGCTAGCGACGATTCACGCGACAGGATACTGCGCGAAAGTGGAATAATGCAATCGGAGTGGTCGCTTCATTCAGTTGACACGCCTATAGTAAAATAATAGAAAGGGCTTGGATTAGATCACAAGCTGCGATTGACGCAAGAGCATACTGCGCGAAAGGTGGGGAACTGTAACTCGAGTGGTTCGCAGCGCGTTGTCTACTAAATAGCGCCAATAGTGGGGCAGAAGGACATTCTGCTTTAGATTAAACGGTGGTCCTTGCGGAAAGATGGTGGAGTACTGTAACTCGAGTGGTCAAAGCTCGTCATTTTCTTCGCATCGCCAATAGCGAGATAGAAGGAGGTTCTGTTTATCGAAAAACGAAGGACGTCTTAACTCAAGTGTCTTTTTTTTGAGAGAGAGAAAAATAGATGTGCTACTTTCCTATATAACACGCTTATAAAGTAAAGTAGAAAGGAAATCTCATTAAGACAAAGCGCAATGATTCACACACGTGAATGAGATTGCACATCTCATTGTCACAATTCTTATTTCGAGTTTATATAATACTAAGGTAGGTAACTCAGAAATTATCCGCAATATTCGAATTACGTTCTACTTGAAAAAATTGCGGAATTGCGAATTTCTGACTTACCTTCGTAATTAAGATAATTGCGTTAGCAACTTAAAAATCATATCTAGAATGCAAGATATGAAACGTTAAACATAATTTCTTAAGTAAAAGTATTTGTAATATTATAACATTGATTTGTGCAATACAATAAAAAATTCAAGCGTCTTTCATAAGTTTAAACAGATCAGTAACTGTTAAAATCAATTTGCCAAAAAGATAACAAAATTTGCTAAACGTGCAAATGTTAAAACCGCTCCAGTGAAAAAAATTAATTTTCAGACTCGTCAGTCTGTGCCATGCGGGCACTAAATTGAAAACAATTTTTGATAAAAATTCGGTATCTGCAAACGAGAGGGTGGATGAGCGAGTAAATGAATAAAATAACTGAACCCCAATGCGAAAGCTCGGCACATTGGAATTATACCATGAAAAAAATATAATATAATCAAGAATTACAGCGTTTCGTTTTTAATGAAAATCTTACCTATCGAAATTCTTTGGATATTGTGCTAAAAAAAAACGCAATTTACGATTGTTGTGTAGCGTACGAATTACCGATATAACTTAAGTACGAAAAGTTAAGTCATGGCTCCTTGTTAATTCAGGTTCATTTAGCGGAAAAGTTTTATGGGAAAAAACGAGCGCGAGAAAATCGCGCAAAGGCGCATACACCCGGCATACAAGACCTATCGTAAAAAAAAGTAATTGCGCACAGCAGATCATATGGCTGGTTTCAACGTGCTTGTCCGCGATGCTTGGTCACGGCTGATGCAATAAAATCGCGTTTATAGACGTGGAAACTTGATATAAAACAGCAATAAGTAAAACCGCTGTTCAACCGTATAAATCGAGATATTAGCACACTTATACTTATCTCTTTACAAATAAATTTTTTTAATAAGAATGGCATATTCTGTAATATATAAAGCTAACCTATTGTTAAGTATTTAAAAAAAATTTTTTTTATGTTTTTATAATGAGAATAATTATTTTAAGATTTTTAATGCTAAAAAACAAGAAAAAAAAAATAATAAGAGAAATATAATATCTCTGTAAATTGAAAGATCTGCAAATATTGTTTTCCAACTTTGATATTATAACTTAATATAATAGCAAATTGCGCACACGAAATTTGCAATGCAATCCTCATTAGAACCGACTTTCGAAATTCGATGTCGAACACTATTGTGAATGACTATTCGAAAACGATTTGCGGAATCTCATTAAAGGCTATTTGCATCAAACGTCAATTAACTAATGTTACGCGTTAGAATGTTTAATGTACTTTGTGCCTGATGAGCCTTTAATTAGCGTCAGAAGTTAAATTATTTAATTCTATACGAACACCAAAAAATCACATATTTATTTTATTTTTTTATTTCTATCTTAAAATAATTAGCTTAAAATCACAAATACGCAACAATCGTCAGATACCAATCTCTCTTAAACTGTATTATTAAAAGAAAATGTATAAAAATCTGCAGAATGGAAACCTATCGAAATCTTTTTCGAAGTTCACATTTATTTTTAACTTCTGTTATCCTTTGACATAATTTAACTTAACGTTTCTCCGATATGTCCATTCTGATATTATCATTCTAACTGAACTCCAATCAAATATACTTAGTTCGATAGTTTCTACTTCTAGAGTGTATTAGGCATGTTCGCATTGGAAAGTACGCGTACGTGTTGGTTTAGCTGTGTTCGAAGTCCGAGCACGTCGCACCGCCGTCGATCTGCACCGAAATTTCGACTGAATTTGATTTTTTCGTTCTTTCGCAATCCCTTCCACAAAGCGAGTCACCCCGTTGCCGCCGATGATTCGTCGATATTCCTACAATGGAATATTCCCGTAGAATAATTGACTTTATTGGATTACCCCGACTGCATCCTCCGATACGCGTTTATAGCGCGCGCGATGAGCAAAATAAATGTTCGTAACCTATACAGATTATTCCATCAGGATGCCGTCATCGAGACGCGAAAATACACACGTAGTTTTGCAGAAGAAATGATGAAGCTGTCGAAAGAAATCGGTTTCTCACACGTATCTTTACATTGCAGATATTTTTTAAAACACTGTGTAAAACAATTGATAAATATTTCTAATGCTAATAAATTAATAATGCTAATAAATTCAAAGAACACTTGACGCTTGTTCTCGAGTATGCAAAACGCGTACGGAGAGAGGAAAGAACGCAGACTCGCAGGCTCATTTCCGTGCGTGCGTACGGATACGTGGTCGCACTCTAATCGAGATAAATCTCGATATTTATAGCCGACGATCGGCCGGATATGTTGAGCATTGTACTTCTATAAATGCGCCAACGCATCTGCAGCTGCAACCCAGGTTCGGATATAACGTCTGAGCTTATTATATGCGATCGCAGTACTGCGCACGTCGGCGTGCATTTATGTTTTGCGTTTACGTGCCGTGGGTGGATACGAAGAAACACGGTATGGCGAATGGCGCGCGGCACAATATGCAAAAGCAATAATTTGTTGGAGTTCGCAGAAATTAAACTGGCGCGGCATTCGCAAGAACTATAATATATCGCAGCTTGACACCATTTGCACGTGTCATTAATTAGTCAGCGATTTAATTATGCAGTTTGTATCAAACATTTATCGAGGTGTAATAGGGAAAATGCATTGATGTGACTATTTTGCAAGCTTTAAATAATTATACCTTCTAATTCGATTAAAAATAACATTTTATCTTTCTTTGATATATTATTCAGCACATTTATGTATTAAAATCAATGTATCAAAAGCTCACTGAAAAGGGAAAAAATAAAAAAAAGAGGGTATTAAAAAATGGAAACCGAGTCCACCACCGAATAATTATGTAAAGAAATATATAAAGCTGCAAGAATTAAACAATCTGATGAAAGCTGCCTCAATGATGATACGGTTTTCCCTCCGGATTAACCCAGCAATACAGCACGTAGAAAGTAACGGCGAAATCCCGGGCACGGGATTAATGGCAAGATGTTTCAAGATCTCGTGCTGGGGTTTTATGTAGGCCTCGCGATTAGGGCTTTTATGAGACGATTACGTGCCTGGCGTCGCGCCGCTCATAAACTCGCCCGCGCTACCTGGAAAGCATAATTTCTGACCGGTGATATGTAAGGCGCGTAGTTTGTCTACGGAGATTATCTTTATGCTGCGATCTCCACATGGATGCGAGCAACTCGTCGAAGGCAGATTGAGTGTTCCGTTACGCGATTATGCGCGGAGGAACAATAAAAGGCACAATCGTACATTGTTCGAGCATATCGTACAGACGCGCGAGAACGTATATTAAAGGGAAAGCCAAAATATCTTGTTTGATAGAATTGAATTGGATCTTAGTTTCCGATTTTATATTCTTTTATGTGGCAGTATAAAATCTTTTTATATATTATTTTATAAATATTTTCTATATGTTATTTTATATATCTTTTGATATTTTATATGATTACCTCAATTTAATTTATATCGAATGTTTTAATGGTTTTTGCTAATAAAGTGTAATAAAGTAAATTAATTTCACTCCGCTGAATCTTCTTTTGTATCGTTAAAATAAAATATTCATTTTCTCCTCTTTACTTGTTTGCTTATTGCCAAGATAATTATATAATTCATGAGGCAACCAATATTTGTTCAAATTTATTATGATTAAGAATAATACAAATCACATATCCGTAGCTGTCGCCTATACAGACTCGTGCTAGTTATTGATTTTGTTTGACGTCATCAACAATGTACATCTTGCATTTATGATTGCATTCAAATGTTCACATGAAAATTGTAACAAGGTAACAATTGTTATTTATATAACTTTTGTATTATTTAGCGTTCTGTAATATTTCATACGAAAGGTTACATGGTGTTTAATTCTCAACCAGAATACATAAAAGCAAGTTAGTAACTTTTGCCTAGCAATCGTCAATAGTTTATGAAACCATTTATAGCAATAAAAAAATATCGAACTTAATTTCGGTAATAAATAATTCAGACATTCTTGACGTTTTCCGATTTTGTAAAATTATGATGAAATATTTTCAAAGAACTTATGTAACAATATAGTATATACTTTATTTAATAATCGCTATTCTTCGCCAAGTCGCCGGACAGAGAGGCATGAGCGCGCATAAAGATTCGAGTGGTTTCTCTTCATCAAGATCGGGTCAACGAACGAATATGCTAACGACCCCGCGGGGTTAATTAGTCTTTTGAGCGAAGCTAGTCTCTTGTCGCGCGGTTCTTCAGTAGACTGGCCAATCGCGGAACTACGTCGGAAACTCGTGACTGGAAGAATCTGCGGAAGACGTACTTTGACAGACGTGAGGAAATGCCGCCTTACATATATGCTGCTGACGACGAGACTGATTTTAATTTTAACGAGACCAATTTTAATTAGGATACAGTGCTGAACTATTTCTTTTGTAATTTAAAAAAAAAAGGGACAAAACTAAAATATTTATATTCTTCTACTTTTTATCATTAAAATAATTTTACATAAAGCATCTAAGAAATCTAAAAAAAAAAGAGGTCATGTATTTAGAGGAAACAGATGTCTAGTCCGTTTCGCTATCTTCTCTTTTCTTTCCTTCTCTCACCTAATTTATGGTAAATGAGATTAAACGAATAAATGTACGGATCAAGTCCATAATTTATACAGTTCGCTTCAGGTATAAATTTACTTACAGCGAGCTTCACAAATTATAGACTTGATCCATTTTAACTCTGATCATTTCATACACAAATAGAATTTTTCCTTGATGAATATAATGTGGTTGTATAAGAACTCTAGATATATTCAGCCAGGCGGACCGGAAAGCATAACGTGGAGAATTAACCCAGCTCCATTAGCCAACTTTTGCAGAATATACTACGGTATATACAGTGCCAAGAGTAATATCGTATTACATTAAATAAAATTCATAACCCAAGCTTCTTCGCAGCGCACCATTAAAAAAAAACCAGTGGCACAAAAAACAGCGCGTTTTGCATCGGAAAACTTCGCGCCGCTCCTAATTTCCCTATCGCGACGAAAAAAATGCAATTTATATCACGCTCGACAAAAGCGGACGTTCTTTTTGACTGGTTATCGCGCACCCATCTGGGCTACATCCATTGCCGCGAAGCAGACGAAGCCGGCAGGGAGCCACGCGAATGCAAATTAATGTTCGAACGTTATACGCGCGATAGGGGAAGCGTTATGGTACCGCGCGGCGGTGCGCGGCGCGCTTACGCCGGCCCGCTCGGTTCGTCGTTCCTTTATCTTTATCGTCGCGGGAACGGCCGAGGAACCAGACTGTCGAGAACCGACTTCCTCGGGAGAGTTCGTTTTCGTGGTGGCTGCACCGACGGCTCCACTCTGAAAACCGCGCCCCCTTTCCGCATAATGAGCTCGTTTGTATCGCCTTTATTGGAGAAAGAGACGGGGTATATTCCCGCTCCGAAGAGAATTTTCTTCCTCCTCTTTTCTTTCCTATTTCCTCCGCAGTGCCGACATACCCCCGGCCTTTTCGAGCACTACGCCATTAACCGTTCGAGGCTCTCGCAAACGACGTTTAAATGTAGCATGGCCAGAGATGCTAGTTATAGTTAAATACTTGGAGATTGTTACGGCGCGCGCGTTATACTACAGGCAGCGTATTCGCTGAGTGCTATTTGTAAATAGGTTATCAATTAAAAATACACAGATATCAGTTAAGAGTTTTACCGTGGATAAAAAAAGATTTTTGCAATTATCGGCTTCGATTCGCTCTCCTGCAATACACGTTTTTCCACATTACGTGGAGGAAAAAAGAGCATAGTTTAAATTCCTGAGAGGCACATAACGAACGGATCGATAAACTCGTGAGATAACATGGAAGGTGGGCCACTGAATGCCAGGCATCTGATCTCATATTAATGCAACGAAGCATCTCGAGGAGCAACCCAATTTCTACTGGGTCAGATATTTTCCCGTGCAGCACCGGGCGCTAACGCTGCAGCGACGTGCAGTCAAGTCGCTGAATATCGCACGTGCTCGCGACGATATCGCGTAGAGCACACGATAATTCACGCGAGAGCGAGCTATTAATAATCTTTCTTGACTTTCGAGCAAAAGCCGCGCGCGAGGCAAGAATGGATGAAGAAGCGCCATGTGAGTGAGAAGCCGAGAGAGAGAGAGAGAGAGAGAGAGAGGAGAGAGGAGAGAAGAGAGAAGAGCACGGACGCTCATTACGTCGCCGTTCTCGCGGCGCGAGATGAATAATTAATAACGCGAAGGGCATGCGAGCCGCGCTTTTGTACTACAAAATAGTCTCGTGTAAGTCAGCCAGGTAGCAGGACATACCTGATGAGAATCGATAAGCGAACTTATTAAGTCGTATGCATACGTGAACGTTTTCCGCGAGTCAGGTCGTGAAAGATCGATGTTCAACGAAATTCGCATTTTCGCGGAAACGCGAAAAGTTGGCAAAAAGAACCGTCATTTGTCGCAATTGTCTAATTTGCGGCATTATGTGCCCCGACAATCGGACGCAAATTAAATTTCTGATGAAGTATAAGCGCCAGTTGCGATTGATCGAAGAATAACATTTCATCAGCTATTTAAAATCCCACCCATTGTCGACGCTGAATAGCTTCATTACTCGATTTCTCGCGCTCTGTTTTCATTATGGGAAAATCGACTCGAAACGCGTCAAAGAGTTCCGCGGTTGCGGAAAAACGCGACGTACTTCCGGCCGTGCGCGCCGCACACTCTGCGAAAGTAATCAAGCGAGCACCGCGTGTGCCTCGGCGTTCGATTTTACATCACGTCATAACTTCGCCCGCTGCGAAGAGCGGAGACGAGCGGGCGATATGTTGTAAGTGGATGGGATCGCTGAAGTAGCGATAATATAAAAGTATATGTCGTAACTCTCGCGGAGGATGGGCTATTGCAGCGAACTACTGACGTCATAAACAACTCAGAAAACTTCGATTGTGAAACTTTTCCATGGATAAGGTGGCAAGACGGCAGAGCGCAGAGATTCCCAATATGCGTTACACGCCGGCGTTCGCCCTAGTCCGGAAACAAATGTCACTGAGCTATTAAAACTTCTAAACTTGCCGCTGGATCGAACGTAAATAATGCTCTCTCGCTCCCCCTCTTTCTCTCGCTCTATGCGCTAACCTAATTTATCGATTTCTAACTTGGATCTACTGTAGGAATATACTTACAATATTATTTTCTTTATCTTTGCCGTGTAATATAGATGCAAATTTTTATTATATATTTATATTCGTAATTTGGATATATTGTGCATTTATGTTAAAGACTTATTACTTGCGTCTTTGACGTAATTAGTATCGAGAATCTCGATCCGCGAAATCGCCGCGAAATTGCCGCGAAATTCGATATTTGAGAGACGAGGAGAACGTCTTCCAAGCGCAGATGGATACGCGCGAGTTCCTATGCACGGGGACATTACGTCAAATTTGAATAAACTAGCTGTTGCGCGAGCAACCGCATTGCTATAAGAGAAGTTCGTGGTTGCTCACGTTTGCGAGAGCGAGCGAAGCGATGAAGAAACGTAGGGATGAGAGGAGCGGCGGTACAGTTGCTTTACTCGTTGCGGTGCGCGGAGAGCGTCGACTTTTATGAAATATGGCCTGGCGAAAGTTCGCCGTAGGACCACCGAGCCGCTGACACCTGCAATCTGCGTTTTCAGCTGCATTCGAGATGCATGCGCCAACGCCCGTCGGCGGTATCCGTATTTTACGATTACCCGCGTGCGCGCGCGCGCTGTCTGTGGCTGTGCACCATCATACGCCGGAAAATGTTATGACGTATCGTCTTTTCCGGCACGTGTCGTCGTCTTAGATATGAATTTTGCAAATTGCCTACTAACAGGACTTGGAATACGTAAAAGTTTATATTTATATTAATCACATTTGATATATTGAGAAAAACAATTCACACAATTTTATAACAAGAACAAAATGTCCAAAACAAAAGTTTCTCACCAATTTTTCTTTTATTTTCTATATTTTCTCAATTAAACCAGAACAATTAAAATAAATTTAGACTTAACGCATCCATTATTATTAATTATAGGACCACGGCATAACTCGTAAGTTCCCGTAGAAGCTGCAACGATACTCAACGCAATATGCAAGCGGGGATTAATTTAATATTTGATGAGGATCCTCACGTTTTATTGTGCGTAATTGCGGCACATGCAATGCTTCAGATTTAATTATCTCCAAGTTCTCCCCTCGGCATCCCGTGTGTTTGCCGAGACAAACATCAACGGCCGCCGCGCTTCCTTTGCAAGCAATCCTGCCGATACTAGTTGGCGTAAAATCGCCCGTATTGTTGAGAATCCGGCTTAAGTAATGACTAGCGCGAACACGAGACGGATAGACGAAGTTTTTCCGAGAATTGCAAAAAGATGGGAAGAATCTCGAGTCTAAATAGCGCGGATTGGACTCGGAGATCTTGGATTGTCGCAAATGTTAACGCGGAAAAATTGTATCCGGATTCGAGTAAGAATCGTACGGAAGTAAATGCTCGACAGGTAACGTCACGTTATATTATTTATTTGACCAATACTTCTTCCGCGGTCGTAATTGATTTTTGTTAAATATATTCAGTTTTCTTTAATATCTTCGCTATAATTAATTGCCCTCAACTTTGCACGAAAAATACAACAATATAAAATAACAAGTTGTGAATAAATGTGGCAGTCACGTCCGTTTAACATTGATAATAAAAAACGTTTTATCTATATATGAAAAAAAAGTACGGTTCACTTGAAATTTTAAAATCTTTCCAGATGACGCATCTCAAACAAATTACAGCCGAATCCATACGAAGGCAACAAGTAATCTCGCAGTGATACGTCCAATCCGATTCAACGTTAAAACACACGAGATCGAATATATCCGGATACGCTTTGCGCTACGAAATGGCTCGAAACAAAGCCGCCTCCCTACACAAAGTTTACAGCGACGCGTTATCCCGGCTACGCTTTTACCCGGCGTTAGTATGTGTGCGAAGCCGGGAAACAACCAACGTTCCCGGATTCGCGATGACATTCTTCTTTATGGCAGCCGTCTGTACGGATCGGCCGTGTCCACTGTCTTCGGCAAATAGTCCACGTCCCCCGGCCGAGAAGATCCTTTCTCACCGAAGACGAAGAAATACGAGCGGGGGACGCGAAGATGTCCCTTTCACTTGTGCTTCGGGACGTAAAGACGACTCTCCGCCGCACTCTACGGTGTGCGCCATTCTTTTCCGAGATATACAGGTGTACGTAATCCTCTTGCGCGAATGAATTAATAAGCACGCCTGACAATTCCGTTCAGCCTTCTCGAAACTTTTCGACGGTTAGACAAATATTAATTTTCGCCGCGCTAACCGCCGTTCAATCCCGCCGATGACAAGCCACGAGACGAAAGGGTGGAGTTTGTAAAATTAATTTCAGCTTGTTAAAGGAAACGGAGACGATAAAGACGTTCGGTATACCAGTCATTGCAGACAAGAGCGGTCATTGATTGTAATTTTTAACAACAGTTAAATTATTTAACAATTAAAATATTTTTGGGAGTTACGTTCGCGAGCAAAGAATAAACAAACATAAATAGATGTTGAAAGTATCGAATGAAATAATAATTAATCATTTTTAGCGAATTATTAAAGGCGCGCATAATCCCGCTCGATCGTATCGCCTTTGTAACGCGCCGTTCACTCATTTATGCATGACACTAATTACGTGAATAATGTGAGCTGCTGCTTGCCGATCAATCCGAGCAAAATTTATGCGCATTTTTCTTACAATTTTCATGTGAAAAACCGAACGACGAGGCATATGTCGCTCTCGTAATCGGCGCGAGAATTTTTCTGATAATCAAATTCGCGACAGCGACGGCATTGTCGGAGGCGCGGATTCTCAACGGTGTATTCTAAAACGGAAAGTCGTGCTAGACGAATGAATTTTTCCTTCGTCAGACATAAAATATTCCAATGAGTCGAGACGGTAAGGATTGTCAACCGTGCTAGCGGAACGTCCGTATGTTAGCGTCAGTCGAGAAACGGCTGAGATAGACGGAAAATGAAAGGCGGAAGAAGGCGCGAGGCTCGCAGGATCGTACAACCTCTGTAGCGAGAATTTGCATAGGCAAACGTCATCGTCCACTGCGCTTTCGAATTTTCGCGGCGACCGGAGAATTGACGTTATTTATCCTCTTTCTCTCTTCCGCGAACTAAACGACATCCGGGAATTTCAACCGGACGGGAGACGTCAGTGTCGCTTAACTGACACAGCCGTTTCCTCTCTTCCCTTCGTGCACGTCTCTTTTCCGCTTTCCGCGCGGATATACTTTGAAGAATTCGCTTGATCGTTCATCTTTCCTCGAGCGAGCGGCATTTCGACGATAAAAGAAAGTCGGAAGGTCTCTCTATCGTGTTACACCGGTTGTTACATCACCCGTTTTCAGCAAACTCGTGAAGCCGACAAACCAGTTTTATATAGAAATTATTTATCACGTCGAACATTAAATTGTTCGTGAAACGCTCTTTATATTTTCAATAGCAGCCCAGATTGTTATACTTTATATCAACACGCGGAAAGGCGGTTTCGATGGCTACGAAAAAACGAAATTACATTCAATATTGTTTTTGCAAATAGCCGATCGTTTTTGGTAAGCAGTGGTATAATTTCGCAGCATCAATTCTAATTGGCTACAGTTGTAAAAAGGAGAAAACTCGAGGGAAAAGAAAACTCGAATGAAAGAAACGGCGGGCGGAAGTCGTGAATGGACTTCACCGGTCTTATCGTTGTAATAGAAAGAATAACGTCGAACTCGATAGAAGCAGCCAGGCTGCAATAAACGAATTTCAATCTACCGGCCTTTGTTTCACGAATCAAGGAAGTGCCGAGGCTTTTCGTACTTCTCAAAGATAAGAACCACGATTCAATGGTAGATGAGAAAAAGCGATAGGAGAGGGACGGCCGGAATGTGAGAGGGAAACAGAAAGCAGCAAAAGTCAGAAGAAACAGCTCTCTCAATCCGCTTTTCATTGAGCACGCCGACTCTACTACGCTTCTAATTACATTACAAATACAAAGCCGGCCGGCTTTATTGAGTGAAAAAGTAAAATAAGTGAATATCCTGTATTTCCCTCTAACGAGGAGCAACTTGAAACAAAAACTTGAAAACGTATATATAATATATAACATGTCAATGAATATTAATGTAATTAATTAGAAGCTGATACTATAAATCAGCAATTGGAAAATTATCGTCGTATAAGAATAAATAGGAACGTATATTCGAAATATTAGTAACAAATCGCGAAATGTGTGCCGTAATATATTCGAAATTGATACATAAATTATCAATGCTAGTGAAAAAATGTGTGAGTAGTAAATATGAGTGCAGAAAAAAAAAAAAAAACAGTCTCGGACAATGTACGAGATCTGTGGTCGAGCTACTCGCCGAATTTTAAGTACCCTTATGCTGGACTTGTCGCGCCGGGCTTTAAATGCGGTTGAACATTCCATAAAACATGGCACTCGTCATGGTTAGAGCACGCTCTAAAATCTCTATGCAGCCGGGACACTCTACTGTCAGAGTCACCGGATTATTTATGCGAGACCTCTTCGCCCGATGGTCGTTTCCTCGCTATTTATCGACCCTCCAAATGCGAGAATGTTCGCAGACCAGAACTTCAGAATCGATTTCGACCGCGCCGGATAGCTTCTCAACTCGATGATTGCAAACGAAAAAATCATCGTATATAATAATGTAGGTTGCGCATAATACTCTTTTCAAATAAATACCCGTTAGCTATACACATTTAAAATGCATAGGAATCATATTCAAAAAGAGAGTTGATAAAAAATAATAAGAATTGTGAAATTATTGTATATTTCTCTTTTCAATAAAAAAAAAACTTCTATCAAAAAGACGATAAATCAATGTTGCGCCACTTGAAAATCATCATGAACCTTTCTGCCAGTTTTACGGAATACAGAATTGCACTCTCAATATATTGCGGAAAGATTGCCGCGTGTCAGCTGGCTGCAGTTTACGCGATAAAAGTTTCGTTTCGAAATTCCCTGTGTATTTTCGGGGGAGCGGTATTGCGCGCGTCAATATTTCAAATAGAGGTGCTACTCGTTGCGCGGAATTCTCACATCCGACACGTCGGTGAAACGAAAACCGGCGACGCTAATTAATTCAACCACCAAATGAATTCAAATCGAAATGATGGGCACTCCTGTTTGCGCTGACGATCCGTCCGGTGACAAGAATGTTTTAATTACGCGCGCTGCGCCACGCTGGCACACAAGCCGAGTCCAGGTTAATGCGGTAATTCACATGCACTTTGACTGTATTCGGCAAACATCGGGCCAAACTCGACAAGCCGGCTTCGATGTCACAAACCACCCCTTTCGTACCACCCCGTCCTTCCGCGCACGCTCTCGCTTGTATATCGCGCGTTTCCCCAAGCTGAAATATTCGATACTCGACTGCGCATTTACAAGCTCGGTTTCGACGGAAAAATGCACTTTGCTCCGCGCTGTTCTCAGAGAGCGAAATATTGATGGAATCCCGACGCTATATTTCGACTGCGAAAAGCGCTAAAGGCGCGCCAAGGCGAAGAGAGATCAGACTTTCGCAACAATTTTAGATTAGTGCCGAATAGATTTATCATTGTCGAGTTCGCGCGGTGTCAAATCTCTCGTCGCGGAGCGAGATAAATTTCAATTGATACTTTTTCGGTAATGCGATGCGATTAATCATAATAGATACGCTTCAATTAGTAACCAATTATTTACATGTGCAATGGGCATTTTCTGCCATTACGCAGTACGTGATATTTCAACCGTTTAAATATCAATGACGTAACAGCAAACTGTCATTTTACTCGTTGTCAGTCAATTATCGGCTGTGTCACGCTTCAAATGGCAACGATAAATTCGCAAAAATAACCGGTCTCGGTCACTCTCGTTGCGTACTTTCATTTTCCGCATCTACAGCGCCCAAGCTCAAGCTCGCTTTTTTCGCTTTTTTCGCTTTGCTCGTGTTTCATTACTCCTCATTAGTCTTCCCGCGGTACTTGGTTCTCTTTCCGTGCTGCACGCGGTCTCCCAGAAAAGCTCACCTTGGCTTTGGCGAGGGCAAAACACGACGAGTACTTTAGCGGCACTTTAGCGGTGCGACTGAAGGCCTGGTCTTTTCACACTTCCGAAATCAGTCGGTAGACCAAGCGTCGGCAAATAAACGCCTGTGAGTGGCGGGGACAAATTATGTTTGTCCAGCATTTAACGTTTTGCTAACACGCGCCGTTCGGCGGCGGCGGCAGTGGCGGCGGCGGCGGCGAGTCAACCGGTGCGTTCGATTTTGTCGACGGGTGACATTGTGTAACGAGCCTTTGTCCGCTTAAATACATGGGATGATTGTCGCTTGACAGTTCATTATTTCGATATTGTGCAATTTTTTGCTTGTTACGGTAACACTTAACTTGTTTAGGTAACATTATTAAAAATGTAAAACTACGAAGGTATAAAACTGTATTAATCGAGATTAAATCGCGTGTAACATGATATAATAATAAAATACCGCTTTTTTCCTCCAAACACAAAGCTAATTTCAATTTGCATTATTATTCTGTTCAATATTATTGAATGTATCAAGTGGCACACTGACGATCAATTTTGCCTTCAGAAAATGCGTTGTAATGCTAAATATTCATATCGTTTACAGGATATAAATATAGTTATAGATTCGAATGTCGAGAAAAACAAACGAAAAGACGCGTGTAACAAGTCACCCTTGGGAAAAATATATGTTGGTTCCCATCGCAAACTGTTGCTGCCGCTTTTGCTTGTACAAATGCAAATGTCACGTTCAGACCACGACTCATCTCAAACAGTATAACTGAGAGGACACTCCATTATGTTGGCAGGATTTTGCAAAGAGGCAGGACGTACTACGGCTTTTATTGCTTCAAGGAAAGCACTTGAAAGGGGGTTGTGGATAATCATTTCAATGCTTTTAAACGTACTCACGTGCATTCTGATATCCAAACTGTTACCCGCAGAAACCTTATATTATGCCTGAATAAATGTCTGGTACTTGCTTATTACATTACTACTGATTATTAAAAAAACTTTCAAGTCCCAAATTTAGATTGAACGCAGTAAAGAAAATTATTTTATATTGTTGAATCCTAATAGCAAAACATACAATAGATTTCATTACCATAGAAAATAGAATCATAGAAAATAGACCATAGAAAATAGATGCGCAAATATAATAGACGACTATAAAATTTGATTTCGTTGAAAATCAATGTATTATATATGACTCGTCGGGATTTAAAAAGGATTTATATTGTAGATACAAAAAAAATTGATTTCAATAAACCATCAACGCAGTTCAACACTCAATTGTCGAGTTTGTGACTGTTTTCGAGTTGTCGGGCACGATTGTTTTAAAAACACATTTTAGTAGGCGCGCCAGCGAAAGATACAATACACGACACCAGCAGATATATAACACGAAGGAAAACGGCTGATAAAAACGTTGCTTGGATTCGTGATGCCGCTCGGAGTCGAGTGTGCTGAAGGCATTGTCGTATAAACAGGCCGCGCGTAAAAACCGCTTGTACTCGTTGAACAGACCCAACATCTCCCACTCTCTTGCTCCTCTTCGTCTATCTAACTCTCCCCCTTTCCGCCTCTCCGTCTATCGCGCGCTTAACTTTTCTTCCTCTCCGTTATATAGAGATCCGCGGTCTTTATAGACAGCTGCACTCACCTCGAGGCAGGGCAGGGGTTAAGTAAACACTCTTTACAATCTCACCCCCACGGCGCACTTCAGTCCCGTCCCTTTTTCTATGCCGCCACCATCTCATCCCCTGCATCCCACCCGTTCTTTCAACCAGTCGCTCCTCTCCTTCTCTCTGCCTCTCTCTCTCTCTTGCGGTCGTTACGGAACGCTGAAAATTGACGCAGCCCTCTCATTACCCACCATATTGGCTTTCGTTGTCAACGCTTTCTTGCGTCGTGTCGCCCGCCCGCGTTCGTTCCTTCGACGCCGCGGCATCGAACTTCAACTTCGCGTTCGCTCGATAAATGGAAGAACGGGGCCCGCTGCCGCCGCCGTCGCGCGCTTGTTCTTCACCGGCGCGGAAGTGCTTCTCAATGAGTTTCTCCCGAGTTCCCGCTATCGACGGGATTGATCGCTTCGTCTCTTCCCCACGCTCGCGTAGCCTCAAGATGCATGCACGCGGATCCGTTGGCGTGCGAACACTTGAACCTGGTATCTCATTGGCGGTCTTTGCCACTCTCGTCGTCAAAGCGCAGCTAAAATCCAAACATTTCTACCGTGGCTTGCGCAAAGATGCTGCACGAGTTCGGGGAAAGTCTCGAAAGTTGTGCCGACGCGTTTACGTGTGGCGTAAATTATCACTGAAGCTTGCCTGTTCATGTTGTATCGATAAATCCTCGTGTCTTGAATACTACTAATTACTCATACATGTGCCGATAATTGTATTCAGAACATCAACTAAATATTAAATGCATAAAATACTCGCATCACGCGACAAAGCACATATAGTGAAGTAGATTGAATATGCTAATAAGAATAATGGGAAGAAAATGAAGTAATACGGATTACTAAATGTATTATTAACAAGGTACGCGTGATGCACGAAGTATTACAAAAATGTGACAGAAAAAGCATGCAAACTTCTCGCGGAGAAAAGTCCAACTACTTCGAACCTCGTGTTACTAGTGGCAAATGCGACATGTTGAGCAACAGGGTTCCATAAGTTATTATATTATGCTCAGCAACGCGCGATGCACGCGATTTTACCTTTCTAACCATGGCAGCGTGCTTTGCTTCAGAAACGTATCGATTAATTTTTTTCATACCGCGAAACATCGTTCGTAGCATGCGCCCGTATGCGCGATACGCTGTCGATCCGATCACGATTGTCGAAAATTAAGGCGCAATGCAAGATGCGATAAAACCGAAACGAGATTGGAAGTATTCACAACGCGCTTTTCGCGAGCATGAGAATTTTTCAGACGGTCGATCAATGGAACGAAAGAAAATCTCGCGAAAGGAAGAGAATTCCCCACCCCCATCGAACGGCTAGTAAAGTTTTAACACCCTTGAGCCATGCGAGTCTACGGGTAAAATAATATGACTGCATTTCTCAAAAGTGGCTTTTCCGACCCCGATCGCTTCACCGGCGAATTCGTTCGATTTTAACGAACAACGGAGGAACTTTGAATCGTAAAACTTCTTTGCCGCGCGAGAAGAACTGCTATCGCGGTAAAACCGAGACATTTCATGTCTCTTTAAACTGGCGCTGAATCGATCTATCGCGCTATCTATCTAAACCAATGGGATGTGAAAGAAGCTAATATAGAAAAGTATGTACATATGTATCAAACAGTCAATTTCTATTTTACTTGATTCTTTGTTCTGATATATCATATATGATAAATTTCAAATAAATTTTAATCTTATGATGGTTTATTTTTTTATTTATTTTTTATAGAAATTGACTCACACACATGTTTTGCCCTAAAAAAAAGGCATAATAATATTAAATCACAAAAATAATTTGAAATAATGGTTAAAAATGGAAACTTTTAAAAAAATAATTTTTTAATAGCGCAATCTAAATCTGGGAAAAGACCAGTTTGTTTTTAAACATTTTTGTCTGTATTTTATCGAAATAATTGTGATAAACTTTGCGCGTCGCTGAAAAATTTACAAATACCAGCTGTAGAGCTGGACGTCTTGATAAAAGCTGTGGTCGAACGATAAAACAGCTATCACAAGCCTAATTCGGTTGCAGCACGAGTTAAAAATAGACACCCGCGGCTTCCGGGTAAAACGAATGTCGGAATGCAAATTGAGCGGGTGAGGCTAGCTCGCGGAGATTGACAAAGCGACGCAATCACGATCCTCGGCGGGTAATTAGTTAGCAACGCGCAGTGAGGCTTGATCGCTTTCGATTTTTCTCGCGCGCACCGCTCGTTAATTACTAACCACGATCGATACGCCACCGCGGGCGGCGAGATCACGGCAACGCGAGACGACTAATTTCGCCATTGCGTATCGCGCCCGCGCGTGACTGATTTCCGTGTTTGTAATAAAAGGGTCCGTAATAAATTTTAAGAATCGCGTTAATTGTCCGAACCTCGCGTTTTAAACGCAAACCGCGCAAACCGCGCTTGTCACGTTACGTTTAGCAATTCGTTGCTTATTACACAAGGGATAATTAATCTGAAAAAATTTTAAGACTCTCTATTATTATATAATAATGCATTATGTACGAAAATGTGTTGAAAAATTTTCATTCTCAAGAATAAAAAAAATAAACTGTTGTTTGAATTTTTATAATAAAAAATATATTTTTTAATAATGATTACTTTCTCGCTCATCCTTCATTAGTTAACCTAAATTGTATCTTTTGGGAGATACATGCAATTCTATTTCGCGTGTTAATATTGTTAAAACAATATAATTTTATTAAAATAATTGTAATTTACCGTAATGACGGACAAATTGCGCTGAAGGGTGAATCGGATTTCAAATTAGAAACTCATTCAAAAACTTCTTCCCGAGAACTTCAACTTACTGCGCTAATTCTCCCGGTCGCTAGGAGAGAAATAGTTGCTCTTACGTCCAATTACCGTACGGTCCGCGAACGCGCTTTTAACCTTAATCCGGTCCATCCTTCAATCTCATTCACCCGCACCGTTACTATACTTTTTCATCGCAGATTGGGCTTTACTCAGTCGCGAGAATATGGGCGATTGGGGAATGCCGATAAAGTTTCACGGCGTCAATTTCACGCTGCCGTGTGAACTTTATTTTTAGGTAGTGAGCCGGCACAGATCGTTGAAATAGTTTACTACCGATATTTTCTATTGACGTGTGCGCGGGCACAAACGTTCAAGAGCGTACGACTTTACCTTCAGGATTCTATCGAAATTCTCGCACGCAGTAGCAAACGTGTGGCGCGCGTGGTAATATACATATATTCGCGATTTTCCGTGACAAAAATTTTTTATTTACACTTGTACAATAGCATGGCCATTAGTCACCATTTTGCAAAGACAAATTCCTTTTTGTTTTTCACAGTTGTATTATGAAACAAGTGAGTACGTGCAAGTTTATACAGCGAATGACTAATTTTGTCTTCAGCGGGCATGGCACTACGTATGTCGCATTCCGGCAAACAATATTTTCAATATCTGGCAAAGCTCTTGAAATTTAATTACTTGAAATAAAATATATATCTTTCTCTCTTCCTCACATGTAACCATATATCGGATAAGATTAAACGCGTGTGAAACGATTTTATCGTTGCATGTGCATAATTATCGACGTGTTGCGCGTCTTATATGCATTTATTATCTGTGTTATTATCCGTGCTTATACGACGGAACACGATCTTAATACCGCGTTAGAGAATATAAGTTTTCACGCCGCCGGAATAAACCGTACTAAATTTCACAGGTTAAACTAGTTACCACTCCTCGATGTCTCGCGTTACGCAATTTCGTTCACTTGGAAACGACCTTGGTTTACTTCCTTCATTCCGCTCGCTTTTCATCCTTTCTACGCGCGTCTTTAGTCGTGTGTACGTGTGTGTATGTATGTGCGTTCATGCGCTCCCGTCACTGAAAACATTTAGCGCTGCAAACCGGTTTTAAAGGGTCTAACGAACTGCGAAGCCGGGCTAATTGAGACCGTTGCAAACGCGCCTGTATCTCCGTCGGAACCAGTTTACTGCACGACGACAGGTGTAACACGAGGATGTTTCGTCGCTTTACGAGCGCTAATTCCTTTAAGCTGGAGGTTGAGGAAATGTTATAAGAGAGAAAGAGAAAGGAGGGAAAGAGAGAGAGAGAGAGAGAAAGAGATTTAAAAAGAAAAAAATTTTTGCATTTTATCAATGCCTCCAAAATGATTTTTTTTTTAACGCGAAGCTGATAATTCAATTAAAGTTAAAACTAACGTGATTTTTGCCTCTATAACACATGTCGGAAATTACATTTTTCTTTTTCGGATATTTAATCCGATATTAAATTACATAAAAATTTGCAATTTTCAAAAACTCGTTGTAATAAATAGCTATGCTCTCGCGCTCTCACAAGCGTTAGAAATTGAACATGGTGTATTTTACGATATAAAAGCAGGAATTTAACGGGCTAATAATCTAGAAGTGCGCCCGTCAAACACTATCGTTTTACAAGTACAACCAATGAGAATTTGCGAAACATTTCTCGCGGTTACGAAATGTAGCGTAATATTATTTTCTAGAAGAGTTCCCTCGATACGGGGCGATACGAACGTTGGAGCAGCGAAATTGGATAACGTCCATTCTCGTGCGCAACACCAAAATCGGCAAAATTGTATTCCGGACTTTGTTACGTGCGAGCACCTTCAATTAGGAGTTCAAAGTGAACGGAACGACAGTTTTCCGACGCGGTGTAACGATACAATTCTAGCGTAAGAGCGACGGTAACTTATACGCTGATGCGAGAAATATCGATTGTCATGATTTCGATTTAGAAATTAAAATTAATTTCAACATTTTTCTATAAAAAGTTGACAAACAGAAAGTAGCGGAGAAGAAACATTCATATAATAATAGAGAAGAATGTTATAGTGTTATTAATACGTACTTAACATAAAAAAATTATGATAATTTTATATCGATAGACAATTTTTCAAAGTACAATGGAAATAATAAAAAATTGAAATTTTAGCATTTAACCGTGTATACATTTGCATGTGGCTATCTCTTCAATCGCATTCTCGTCTGCACATTGGGTTTCCTCTCTTATAATCCGAGGCGGAGCAGTTCGTTATATTCCCGGTTACGCCGTGCGTCCATCAGTCAGCTTATTACGTTATCAGCGCGCTGCATTCTCCGGTATCAGAGCCGCAAGCGCCGCTATTGGTAATCGTTCAAGAATAAACCTATTAACGGACCGCTCTAGGACGCGCGCGGACCTTCGTTCCGGTCAAACGCGGCACGGCACGGCGCGGCGCGGCGCGGCGCAACGTAATCTTCTCCTGTCGCGTCCGATCGTATAATACCGTGTAACGAGGATGCAATGCCCCCTGAAATCCCTGCCACGCAGGACGACTATGCGGAGAGACCCGTTGGATCCGTCGGGGGATGACGAAACGTATCTATGAGTGGCGTGGCCGCGCTGTGTGCGTAGCTCCGCGGCGGTGTGTGCGTGAAAACGACGACACGCGCAGCAACCGTGCGACACGGAGGCCGCTCGGTCAGGCGCAAACCGGCGGGGACTATAGCTGAATTAGCATGGCTATCTGGATAATATATTGGACTGTATCGTTGGACACGACCAGCCAGAGCCACGTGATATACTGACACCCGCGTCCCTCCCCCCGTCCCCGGGTTTTATTGGCAGTACGTACCCCCGCGCGCGCGCACGCCGGTATCCAGCCCTTGACGCCCGGTTTATCCACTTTCGCCGTTAATCCGCATCGGTGCTAGCACAGGAACGGTGAAAAATGTATTCCCCTCTCCGTCGCCCTATCGCGTTGCGCTCTTTCTCATCTTCTTCCCTTTCGCACCGCTCATTCAGCACTAGGCTAGTTCTCGCATCGCAATTAATTAACCCTCTCCATGCTTGAACCTTAATTAATTTCATCTGTGCGTTAATTCTGTTCTCTCGCGCTTCCTTCTCATCTCGGAGAGAGCATTTTCGGAATATATATAAATGCACGTTTAAAATTTATTTATTGTTTTGTTTTTTAAGAGGAATACGCACCTTTTGTAACGTTTGTTTTCAAGACGCGGATAAAAGCGATTAATAAAGATTCATCGGTGCGATCTTATTGTGGAATGAAGAATAAGGTGGGTGATTATTAATCGTGTATCAAGCACAGCCGGTAATCCATATATCGAGCGCACGCGGGGGTCCATGACTCGCCCGCGTCTTCGACAGCGAAACTCTCGTTCGAGAATCTTCTACGCGGATGGTAGTTTATGACGGCCGACATCAGCCCCAATGAAGGACGCGTATTGTGGCTAATCGTATTCTGCCTCGTAACCAGCCATAATGGATTTCGGAGCCGTCTCGGTTAAATTAATAAATACTCCCGATCGTGTGCACGTCAGTGTGATTTATGACGTTTTATCGAAGCGAAGAGTCGTGGAGTCCCGCGGGATATAGTCCGGCAAGATATTTGATTGGCTTGTTTGAACAAGACGTCGTGCTCGATCGAGGCACGGTGAGGCAGGTGAGTTGGCAGATTAATAATACGATAGATGGAAATTTAATTGAATGACGAAACTGCCGAACATCACTCGATCCTCGCACGTCAATGCGTCGAGAACTAGTTAACATTTATCCCTCATTAAAATCGCACCTGTTTCATAACGGCAAAAATGATATAAAAAGAAAATATATAGAACGTATATAGTTTTCATGAAATTTATCGAATAATTACAAAAATTTATTGTGAATGTAAGTGTATAATTTAATTTAAAAACAAGGAAGCATGTTTTTTTAGCTTCGTGGTGGTGCGAACAATCGAAACAATAAACGGCCAGGTCGATTTTGAGAGACTTCTACGAACCGCGAATGCAATCGAACTCATCTCGCGAAATAGAGAAACGAACTTATCTTTTACGTTGGCGTCAATCATGTCACTCAAATCCGTTTGTAATTATCTTCTTAATACTTATTCTGACCATTTTATTTTATTTTATTTTTGTGTGTGTACCTCGAAAGCCATCCTTTATAAGCGATGGAGGTTTATTACCGACATATTTATATTGCAAACTTGTTTACGGATAATTGATTTGAGATCACAATTTTCGAAGTAGTTAATTGTGAGAAGTTATCTCAATTCATTTTACGATATAAAGAATGCATTAACTCAATTCATATTTTTAATTTCGGATTAACAAACTATCGAATCTAATGGAGACCTGATTTTATCGAAGTGAGATGGAAAATTTTGGCACGAGAGAATCAGAGAATTGACACACAAAATGGCCCATTAAACGAGGTGGAAATAACGTCTGCGGAAAGTTCGTCCGTTAGTGGCGGTCGAAGTAATTAAACTGAAAACGTGTCAAACGGACGTTTGCAACGTCAGCATTAACGAACGCGTTTCTCGCTGCGCGGGCAATAAAACTTCATAAACTATTTCATAAACACAGATAGGTGGATTGTGCGCGGAGTATCGATATAATTTATTTTTCTCGCTTATTTCCCCGAGGGCCTACCACCTCTCGCCCAGATATTGAGACTTCTCCGAACGATAGTCATGCTTTTTTTCGCTTTTCTTCACGTGCGCGTATGTTTCCTTTTTTTTTACTGAAATAAATTTATTTTTGAAAAAGATGGCATTTCCAATAAGAGCTCGAATATCTGCAATTGCAATTTATGAATAATATGAATAAGTGATTTGTAAAATATATATGTCATAAATGCTTGCGAATATATACAGACATTTTGATTTTATTTCTTATATCAAAATATCGCATTTTATAAGTGCAAATAGTGGTCTCGCGTTTCATCATACGGTTACATAATCTATTAAAAATATGGAAAATACATGGCAATTATTATACTTTATTAGAAATAATTATTTGCTAGATACTTAAATTTCAAAAATTGCTTAGCAAGCACTTCATTAAAAACTGCTATTAATTTATTTCAGTAGATATTTGTATATATCTCTTTGAAATCTTTAAAATTAAACTTTGAAAATTATGTGTTGTTACTTAACTAAAATGTACTTATTATTAATTAATAATATTATTTAAATAGTACTCTGTGGCCTATTTAATTTCTTGTAATTAGCTAAAATGTTTTAACGTCAATGTTGATAAAAGACTTGTGGCAGAGAAATTCGATAATTTTGAGATGTTTTATCATGTCTAAAATTAAGACTATATTAAAAAATTTATGCGTCACAATAAAATGCAATTAGCAAAATGGTAGATACGTAATAACTCGATGCTGACAAAAGCACATACCGTCTAATTCGCGAAATCATCGGAACACCAAAAATTCCACGCGAAAACGGCGTGCCTAACTCTCTCCCCAACAAGTCGACGATATTGCGCTCCCTCAGCACGCAAAATTCTTAATTAAGCACGCTACGATTTGCGAGGGCCTTTGATTTCAACGATCGACCCTCCCTCGGCAATAAAGCCGCGACTTAGCTCGAAGTTGAGAGAACGCAGAGAACCCGCTCTCATCGTTTCTCTTTCTCTCTGTCTTTCCCAGAGCGCGAGCATTTTCGCGCAAAAGTTAAATCCGCGCGCGCCGCGTGCTCGAGGGCTACCTCGAGCGTACATTATTTCATTAACCGTGCTTTCCTCATCGACCTGCGCCGTTCTCTACCTCTCCGACCTCATCGTTACCACTACCTTCGCAGGCGGCGCGGGCGCCTTGTTCAAGCACAGAGGGAACGTGCCACGGACATGGCCGACGGTCGGGTGGGTAATAGCGTCGCAAGAATGAGACGAAGGAGAACGGCGAGGATCGGGCAGGGCGGTCGCTCTTCGCGCGCTGCCCCGTTCTAACCGGCTTTCATATTAATTAATTTGCTCGAGAGTTTTAACGACTTATTGCACTTCAATTAACTCATTTTAAATTGCATAATCCCCACGCCTCGGAGGCCAGAAACCGGTACCCGCGATAAACCACGACCGTACTCTCGCTTCTACGCTCCGGAAAAGCGAGACTGACTAATGCGCGTGCGAAAACGTACGTTTTGCGGACAATTTTGCGCATCTCTATGTAGTCCATTAATATCAACTAGAAATCATATTTATAAGCACGTCAGTTTACAGCGATTTATGTCGTTCTCTATAAAATAACAAGATAAATTAAACAAGTCAGTTGAGTTATCATTAAACTAAAGTGATTAATTACAAAAAATGAAAGAAGAAAAATTTATCAACACAAAGTTATAAGATTTACAAGAGTTTGCCCTTTTGTATCGTCACAATTTCAATATAAATCCTACGAATCACATAAAAACTTCTTAAAACTGCCTTCATAACTATTGATCTAATTACGATTATGTTTTAAAGTTAGAGTATATTTTCTCTTTGAGTCATTAATTTACTCTCTCTCTCTCTCTTTCTCCCTCTTTTCTACAATGCACCAAGGGAATCAATAACTTAGAGACACGCGGAGATCAGTATAGACAGTTATATTCAGCAAATCATGCGTACAATTCCCGGAAACGTTTCAAAAAGTTTAGCATCGCGATGGCTCGCACAGAAAGTCGGAGCTCGCAGCAGCCCCGCGGGGTTGGCAGACCGCGACCGATCTGAAAGGAACGAGAACTGAAGTTTGCGGAGGGCCCCTGGATCGGCTCTGAAACTCATTAAACGAAGTAAGCGAAGAACCGATCCGCGGCCCGTAATTACAATTCGAACAAAGTTATGCCGATTCGGATTGGAGAGCGGCGGGTGATGTGTCGAGTGTTTAATCAGACCGGTTGAACGCACGGCAAATATTTAGCGAATATTTAGCGCTTCGGCTGCCGTCGATTCTCGAGCGCGCGCTTTAAAATAGTTACATGGTAAGATAAAGAACGAGAGAAATGAGGAGAGACGGAAGAGGAGCGAAAAGAGCGGAGTGTGACAAAAAGGACCTGCCGTACGAGCATGAGTGACGTTAAGCTGACGTAAGTGGAGGGGCTGGCCGAAGTCGTGGGTGGTCCGTGAGCGGGAAGAGGATAGAGAAGACGGTTGACAAAGCAGAAGTATAGCAGACGGAAAGACGTGGCAAAGTGGCGCGACCGGATAGTCGCGGGAAAAAAGAGGAAAGTCGTCGCCTGGCAAAGCGGCGCGAGGGCTGGTGACGTCGTCCAATTAATATGCGCGGCGATATAATTCGATAGTTACAAATTCAGACGGCGTGTTTGCGTTAACTTCGCGGAATCATGAATTCAGATGTTGACTATTCAACCGTAAACTCGCTTGATTTATGCATGCGCCGATAAAGTCATCAATTGCTAAAGTTCGCGCGCGGCTCTCGCCACTCTCTCGTTCAACGTGTAAATATTTTACGAAAAATGTAATGTCTCTTTGAGCATGTCTAAAATTATTTGAAAGGTAATATTGCATTAAATAAATCGTAAGTTCATTAATTTGATGTAACTTTGTAAAAAAATAAACTGCATAAATTACGAAGAAATGTGCATATGCATATGCCACATCTCCGCGTTAAAAGCACGAATTTTACTCGAGTGAATTTTATTTCGTATATTATCGCAAAAATGAAAATTTTGTTCCGTCGCTAATAAATTTGTATCTGGCAAAATTTTGTTTTTTAAGAACACGATATAATCGTGTTACCGTAGTTTGATACGAACGAAGAAACCAAAATAATTTGCAACAAAATTAATTATATCTTTTGCGGCACGGGCAATTAATTTACTTGCGGCGCACAAACTTTTTCCCGCGTCAGGTAAACGTGTACGTGTGCGCGCTCCAGAAAATTCGCCGCGGTCGCACGCGACGTTAGTTTTTTCACGTAAACTTGGTTAAGTATAAGCAGCCAGAAAAAGAACGGCGCACATAAATGAATGTTACGCAGAATGCAAAAACTCGACCGGTCCTCCATTGAACTCTGTTAAATCGACACGCAACGGCTTGTTAGGCAGACATGGCGCAAATAAATGTCGACGGATATAAAAAAGGACTCGATCGTCGCGATAATTATATGTCGCTGACGAGACTGGAGGAAAGAGCAGGGAAGAGAGGTGTGTGTAATTCAACGCGTCGAAAGTTAGTCGTTATTAATTTCCTCGTTTCGCTTAATTAATGCCGAGTTGCGGCGCTTTCATTCAAGACTCGATACACGAGATTACCGCGCGTCATTTCAATCAACCACAGTGTAGAAACTTATGACTTCGTTCACCGGTGAGATATTGAAAATGTTAACTCAGCTGTTATTCGATTAATTACAACGTTACAGAAAAATAAAGTAGCAAACTAGTATGAAAGTTACTTAAGCAGAGAGGCTTGAATAAAAGCTATACTGTACGCGTCACGCGAGTGGCTTTTTACGCGGTCGCTTATCGCTTTCCGGAATGAAGCTGGAAAGTCTGGCTTCTTTTTCAGAGCCGCGCTAGAAAAGTTTAACTCTCTGAATTATTACTGACCGGTAATAGCGACAATATTGTTTTTGCGACATTGTCACTTTGTATCTTTCATAATAACGTAGCGCCTCTATTGAAATCGTGTCGCCATATCTGATTCTCTGTTCCTCGATGAAGAGAATCGCGCTGATTGTTAGAATTAATTAATTGGATTTGCAGTGAACATTTGTATCTTGTGCAAAAACGCAATTTAAATGGAAATTCCGTGACCCCGATTGAATTTGCAATATATCGTAACATTTGTTACCGAAGCTGCGCCTCACACAAGCATATGAATTTGTCCGCGATAGCGTTTTCGTTCTCTCGATCCGGTGTAGATTAATCTGAGAAATGCGAGTTTAATTATTTGTCTTTGGATTTTTGATAACACATGTCTGCGCGCGTGGACAAGAAAAAACGAGGAAGAGAGAAACGGATAATGCAGTCCGAAACATTGAATGGCAGCTGGTAAACCCCATCGAGTAGGAAAGGGCTTATTCTCGATTGGACAAATTGCCGCCAATCATAAATAATTGACAGACAATCGCAAGGGATTTAGATTTACCAGCTCGGCACGTCCATAACTTCGATACTGATTTGTACCAACTCTAAACCTTAATTTGGAGTGCGCTCGTCCATATTTGTATAACCGCGCGCGCGTGCAATACACGGGGGAAACCAATGCCGTTACGCTCTATATTCCATGCACGTCATTTTCATTAGGAATACGTTTAGTTGTAAAACGCTTCGCGCGCACAAGCACGCATTAATATATTTTGTAATATTATTAATATGCTCATTTCCAGCGGCTTTGTGTGAAATGCTTCATTGCTCGAGTATGCATCAAATATTATAGCTTCGTAAAATACATTATATTTCTCTATATTGATAATTAAAGTTCAACGTTTCAAAAATTTAGTTTAAAATTCTAATTACTTCAAAACTAATAAATTGTTAAATTAACTTTTAATTATCCCTCGCAAACTTTTAAATCTTCCACACTTTCTAGACTTTTGCACTAAGTAACATAAAAATTTTAATAGTTATAAGCGACTAAATTACGGATTGATTCATTTATTCGTAATAGCTCTTTTTATCCGAAAAAATATATAAAATATAAAGTTATTTATAATTAATATCTATTAAATGATACTCGTAATACTATATAATTGAATAGACGATTACATTTACTGCTGTAAATTTAAGAATCTGGAAAAAGTAAGCATTTAAACGTAAAACAGTACGATCATCGGTTTTATGAAGATTAACGTTTAAGCCGAAAAAAACGTAATTATTAAACCAGTTGCGGATTTCCTTGCAAAAGCCGCTGACGTGCAGCTTGCGTGTAGTTCGGGAATTTGTACGGATCGCGCGTGATTCGAGGAACAGACGTCATTGCCGTATCGAGACGACAAATACCAAGGGGTAGATGTACTGGCTTGCAGGGGTAGCATGCCTGCCGCGCGATCAGATACCAAAGATTACAAACGAAATACCACGAAGTTACTTTATTTTCGGGATTTCCGTCGTAAAAATGCCCGTCTAAGTAGACAGTCTATGTCGCTCGTACGTGTATCGCCATAATTTCTTAGATAACAAACAGATCGCAATCGGCAAAATATACGAGAATTTAAGTTTCTAGAACTTGATCCTATATTTTAAGAATGGGAATAAAAATAATCCAATGTAGAGATGTGAAAAGAGAGGAAAATAAAGACTAGATCGCGTCGAGTGTGAGAAGGAGAGATAAGAGTGCGCGTGAAAGAAAGAAAAGCGAAATAGACACGAAGAGCACGCGAGAGATTCGGTGGAGAGCAGGAAGATATAGATGAATAGTACAATGCGCGGAAGAGAGGAGAGAAGTAAAGCTGTTCTGAAATGAGGTCGACATAATTGCACCGCTCCCCTTACCCTCCGGTCGTATTGGAAGTAGACGGTCGCTAGAGCGAGGGATGTCGCAACGGGGTGAGGACAGATCTTCGTAAGAGAGTTGGCCGCCGTCCATTGTCTCGCGCAAAGAGAAAGAGAGAGAGAGAGATTAAATCATATCATAAGTCGTCCTAATATTTTTTATAAGAGAATATAAGAATTTTTTTAATCACTATAAACTCTTATTTATATTATTTTCACCTTACGAATACGTGAGAAAATAAAAAAAGTGTCTTACAATAACAGTTATAAGAAACTTGACCTGTGCTTTCGACATAACAATTAGTTCAACGAATTATTTCCTAGCGCACGGATGAGTGCATGAATTAATAATATTGAATATCGGAAAGTCATATTCTTTTTCACTCTCTCTCTCTCTCTCTTTCTCTTTCTTTATCAAAATACGCAGCGCATGTAGAGAGAAGACCTATTTATTCTGATATCAAGAATAAATTGCCTGACACAATGCCAGCAACACACTTGTTGCTCATTCAAAGATGATCATAAACAATGAACGTAGCTTACTCCTCCGAAATGTTTTCCGCTCCTCTCCGATCAAACATTAAACGATTCTCTTTACTTACAGTTTGCCACATAACGTACACTTCTAACGTAACATATAGTGATATTCGAACTAAAGACTCACCAGGCTTACGCTGACGCGACAATTCCCACTTCGGAAGCTTAAGCAGAGTCTGTTCTCCCGTCGTTTTTTTTCTTTTTTTTCCTTCGTCCGTATTCTCTTCGGTCTCTATAACTCTCTCGTCACGTCACGTTCTAACTGCCTTCCCGCCGTCCCCAGAGTCTACTTTACACAGATTGCACTGCACGTCACAGTCCTCTCTTTTTTTCCGTCCTCCCCTTCCCCCGTACGAACTCTTAAACAGTCGGAAAATATATCAAAGGGTCCGTGCGACGAGGCGCGAGTAAGGTCGACGAGACATTAACGCCTTCCTTCCCACAGCACACCACCGATGTCCGTAAATACAAGATCGAGAGAATCTTCTGTCCGGAGGACCACCGGGATAGCCTCCGGGAAGACTATGGAATGTTCGCTCTAAGCTCGTGACCGAACACGCCGTTGTCACGTGTTGAGTGGAGAAGGAAATTATTTATCATAAGAGAGTTCAAACTTCTTCCTCAAAGAGATTCTTTGATTGCAAAGTATAAATGTAGGAGAGTCAAGAACCGAAATGTCTCGAGAAACTGCTCGTCTCAAAGTTATGCTGAAAAACTATCGGCCGATTACGGACAGCTCGGAGTTTCAGCGAGTGATTTACGATCTAAGTGTCCTGAAACGGAATTTTTCGGGCATTCCTCGAGAGATACTATCCGGCACGTTTCCGCGAGATCGACGGATGCGTGTGCTTCCACGCTGGTCGGTTTCGTCCGCGCTGTCGTCCGGTCACGTGGCGATAGGTGCCACGTTCATCGATCGCGGCCGACCTTGGCGGTGCGTCGGTGGATGTAAGCTGTCGACGACCTGGTCAGTGCATGTATGACGGGTCACCGTTGCGCCCCAGGAGTTTAGATGTGCCGCTGGATGTTCTTCCCGCGTCACCGTGGCGTTCGCGCCGCAGAATCGACGCAGGGGAAAACGGCCTACGGCGTGGACGAGCAGAGATTCGTCCCGCGGGCGTATCGCAGGGTCCTTGCATTCGCGTGCGGGGGATCGGCGGCGCGAGCCGAGACCGCCGCGTTTCTTTCCTTTCGTCGGTAGCAACACACGCTCGTGTTTATGCTCAGGACGAGTGCGTTCTCCAGAGTCCACCGGGAGGATATACGTCCGTTCGCGAACTGTTCGCCAAACGTACTGAGGAACCCGGCGGCTGGTCCGCCGGTGACGTTGTGCCTCCGCGGGTTCGATTCCCGGATGGGCATGCGCCACGTTCTGCGCTTTCGGAGGGAGGTTGCCGCCGCCGCCGTTGCCGCTGCTGCTTCTGCTACTCGCGGAGGTGCATCCACCGCCGAGAGGTGGTTGCCACCGGTGGGGTTGCTGAGGGCTACCTTCCTTTCGTCCTGGGCCTCTCGCACTCTCCCTCTTTCCTTCGCACCGCTCCGCACTCTCGCCTGTCTCGCGCTATTTTTGCACGCTCATGTCAATTGGACTTCACTTTTCATTGACGTCTTCATCGATTTTATTACCATCGTATTAAATATTCTCATGTGAATAGGCGTCGACTTCAATCGCAATTATGAAAGCTTCCTTTCCCGGGACGTGATAATTAAATCTTTTACGCTGCCCGTTATTGATGGCTTAAAATCTTATCAGCTGTCGCGTTATGACGATAAAATCTATCGTGCTGTCCTGTTTTTACAACTACATAAGTCATACCTATACTAATAATTTATTATATGGAAAACTGCATCTAATATCGCAACTCCTCGTGTTTTTTTTATCAAAGTTCTTCAGTTTGTAAGATATAATTTTCATATAACATATTAATACGCTTGTGCAGTCAAAATATCCTCGTTTGCTGTGTCGCTGTTTAAAATAAGAGAAAGCGAGATTTCAAGAATCGATGCAACTTTTTGAAATGGATATATTGTATATTATAAATTTGACAACCTATGTAACCGTTTCCATGAAATGTCTATTTGTTGCGAGGAAACAGTTCGTGAAGCGAAATGGAGGGTAATTACGACTCGCGCACTTGTTGCTCTTGCAGTTGTTACCTTTCTGCTATTGCTAGCGAACATATCATACGTTTAAGTACTATGCGCTCTTAAGAAACTTATTACACACAACATTATTATGTCTTAAGAAAATTGAAACTTTTCTTATTTTGTCGCGTACTACATATATTTATGATTTGTTTCATAAACTATTGTACTACTACTATTATATTTCGTAGTAGAGCGATATAGAGCGATATAAGGAATCTATATATTTTATCGTATTTAAAAAAAAATCTCTAATCTTTACCCGAATAAAACTCAATATCAGCAAAATTCTGCCTTATGACGAAGTTCCCGATAATTAAATTTTCCACAAACTTCTCGATAACCACATCATTGTAACGCGGATAAACCGTTTCTCCGATATGCCGTGTCCGACGGTTTGCGGAAATGTAGCGGTATCATTTATTTACATATCGTTTATATCCGATCATATATATATATATATATATTGTCTCGAGTAGAATATACAACTTGTGTAAAGCACAGAATTGTATTTCTATGCTTGTTGGTCTCGCGTAATTAACGTTACACATTCTGCAATGTATGTTTCATTATGCGGGCTATGTATTGCTGCGCCATAATTAGTAAGCTTAAAGGTAGATATTATTCAAAACATAGTGATAGTCGTACGCGGGGATAGAGTGAATTTCGAAGAGTGAGACAGAGTGCATTGTCGATAGCCCGGTGGAGAAAAGTCGCGCGCGAAATTTCCGGGAAACGCTCCTTTTATATCGGCGCATTGCTTCATTTAATTTCAGCCACGAAGTTATAGCAAACAATGCGAGACATTAACGTCGGCTTATAACTTCCCAACATCTCTTAGCGAAATCTCAATTACCGAGCGCAACTTGAGAAGTGGCGTCAACTTCCGCGGCGGCATTCGCGCGGCACTAACTTCCGCCGTACGTAAAGGCACATACGTCGGCGCTTTCATTGGTCAATCGGGCATAAATTTCGACGGTGCACCGACGATAACCCCGAAGATGGAAACAATGCGCGTCGGCGTATCAACGTGTCGCTGCGGTTATCGTTGCGGTGGAGCACATATGCAGCTCCGACGTGGGGCCCGATTTCCGCACGGCGGAGAAAACGAGAAACCTACTTAACCCCGGCGGGTTGATTACACGCGGCAGGTGTGACACGCTGAACTTTACCAAGTCTCGTTTAACCGCGTGAAATATCTTACGAATTACGAATACAGGAGAGTTTCGGCGCGCTGCGCCGCATCGCGACCACTCGTTCGCCCGCCGATTCCGCAGTTAATTGCACTCGCGACCGGCAGTGCACTTTCTATCCCTGCAACGCGAACACGGGGTTGGAAGGGTCTGCCGCAAGTGCACTTCACGCGCGCCGCAGAGCGCTGGCCTTTTTGCCGATTATAGCGCGCTTCTCTCCATGGATTGGATCCGGACCGCGCGTGGCACAACAACGGCGAAACGTGAGCGCGAATTCATATGCGGGATCAATATCTATCGGCGCGTAAGCGAATAATGTTAGCGTCGATGAATCATATTTTCTCCATTAGTTTATTTCCATCTTTATCAGTTGTTGCACGCGATAAAAATTAATTAAAGCCAAAACCGGATTATTAACAGCGGCTCAGTCATCACGTACAGAAATAACTTCGCTTGCGGTTTTCCGGGTTATTGGGTCAACTCATTATCTCTCAGGCCAAGGACCGAGCCGTAATAAAATGCCTCAGTTCCGCAAAATCGACCTCCGAAGGGAAATTAATCTATTCCGGCGCGATCATTCAATCTTCTCGAATTGCAGTTTTTTACATTCTCGATGCTCTATATATGGCACAGTCCACACGAATATGCTCGGGATAAAACGAATCTGGTGAGCTCGACATTTGATTTCATCGAATGACCTACGCCGCGGATGGCTTTTCATGAAATCTACGTTCCCACATGGCGATCAATTGATTCAAAAATAGGGTAGATCGTCAATTCGTCGCGGCTACCAAATCGAAGCGCGCAACGATCAGCGGTCGATTGTAATCGCGATGAATTGCCGGGGAGTTACGATGCTACATAGGCCGTTACGTTTGTAACGAGTGAAACTAATATCTCGAAGCAGATTTTTCGAAAATGGACATTCGATATAGAGCAGTTCATTACTGAAAGAACCGGTGACAGTATTTTTAGTTATACTATCGATTTGAACGCAATATGATCACAGTCTTGAAATTCAGTAGTCGAATAATGTACTGTTACGAGAAAAAAATATCAGAAAAAACAAGACACAATGTAAATTATGTGCGCAGAATAATAATATCGATCGATAATTAATTTTATATTGGATTTATTGCATTTTGAGCCCGTTGCAAAATGTTTTTGCATAAAAATATACAGTTTAATATTGTAATCCTCCGAATATGTTTATAACGCTACAATAGAATTTAAGAGAATTTTACAATGGTACAATGGAATTTATTGTAGGATATTTTTCTAGATATTTGTTGCTAAAAGCTGATTTTTTGAGTCGGATTTATATTGCATAACCGTGTTCAATTAAAAAAACTCATATTTTTCATACGCAACATGTAAAGGAATAAAACAGGAACAATAAAAGAATACAAAAATATATAGGTATATCATAATATATAAAAAAATTATTCAGACAAGAGAAGAAGCGAAGAAAGAAATTCCGGAAGACGTTCCGTATTCCCATCTATCTTTATTCTCACGTCTTGGTATTAATTTCGCGATTATTAATTGCGAGGACATTATTAACTCGCGCCTCGACAGGAGAGGGGCCGAGACAACGTGGTGGGAGACGCTTTAAAATGCGCCAGGAATGCGCGCAAGGACGTAAAGGAGGAAGAGACTACGTCGAGAGGTACGACGAAGGTCACGGAAGCGGCGATAATGAAAGGGGAGTTAATCACTCCGACCAGACAGTACTACTGACAATGCGCCGCCGGGGGGAGGGAAGAACTTTGTATTTAGGAACATGAACTGTTCGAGCGTAGTTGCCTATGCAAATTTCGGTATTTCGAGCCCGAACATTTCCCGCTGCAAAAATGCAACGCACGTTCATGCGAGATACGCGCTCATCGGAAGACAGTACGCTTCGGCTGTTTTTTGTCTTTGGTTATTTTTCGGCGAATAATAACGCCTTTCCTTTTCGTACACCCAAGCGTGTTGTATTTCACGTTTAAGAATATTTACAGACGACGGTATTAGACGCCGGGATGATTTGTCATTGGATAGGTAGCGAACGCATAATGGTATTAAACGCGGCTATGCGTCAAGCCTTCCCCCCACAAAAAGTGCAAAAAAGCGAGGAAAGACTTTTTCCTTCCTTCCTTCCATACAATTCGCCGTAAACGTTAGGACAGATCAAAAGAGAGAGAGAGAGAGAGAGAAAGAGAGAGGAAGAAAATATTGCCAGCTGTAGTGTCCCTCGAGGACCTTCGTAACGCTGAACCAAAGGAATAACTTATGCCCCCGCTTCGCCGCGGTGTCGAAAGAAAAATGCGTTTGCGCCGAGCCAGCGATCGGAGGGAACAAAATGGATGATGGAGATACAATTCTAGGGTTGCCGACAGAATCTTAAATCACGATTTTTATGGTGAATTGTACGAAGCTCCGCGAAACTTACACCGCTTCTTAAAAACATCGTAAAATTTCATTTCCCTTACGCAGAAAAACAATTCAAATTATCCTCGGCAAAGTCTCAATACGCATGTACTTACATACATCTTCGGAAGTTAATAAAAATATCTCAGAAACACATCGAGGGGAATTCCTCAAAATACAAGGGATACAAAAAACGAGGATTCTTCAAAACACTGTATTTTTCTCTGAATTTAGAAACGAAAGCAGAAACGGGGTCACTCTAATAATACCGCCTTTCCTCCGCCATTAAAGGATACAACGCTGTCAGAAGAATCCATATACGGATGCACACTCTTGCATTCTATACGATTCTATACTAATTTGTGATGTATATTCTTGTAATTTAAAAAAAAAAAAATCATAATAAACTATAATAAACTATAATAATAAAATATAAGTAAAGAACAATCCCGTCAATTCTTATATACATTTAAATTTTTGCAATTCGCACATGACTACATTGTATTATAAAATATAACGCAAAAAATATCGACATATATATAAATTTATGGTCCAAGAATTTTATAAATAGTGGTGTGCGTGTATTATAGAGATGATACGAAATTTTTCTAGCATGATAAACGATAATTATAATCTAAGAATAATCTACAATTTTATTTTTTATTTTATATACACATAAAATTTGAATTTTGTGCACGCTCTCTTGCAGCACACCTTGCATCTACCATAAATTCGCTCCTGCCACTGCGCGACAGTAAATCCAGTTTATCGTCGCGCTCATCCTTTCACAGTATCGCTCGCATTGTTGTCATAAAGCATCGGGGGGCGCTTTTGCTGACCCGGCCGGCAACAGTTAATGTGTCCATCGTGAAAAATTCGTTAATTTCACAGTGGCTGCATCCGCGCGCGCGCGCGCGCGCTCGCTCGCGTGCGTAGTTGCTTCTCGTCGGCCGAACTCTTTTGTCCGTCGCGCCTGTGTATGCACCCGCTCGAATACACGCGAACGAACGCGAGACAAACCGGGATCCACTTGTGTTTGGGGAGAGTTACCCCTCCAGCAGTGCGCGTATTATTGACGGCTCAAATTCATTAGATTCTCCAGCGACGCTACCGAGGGGTTTGAGATTCCGCGAGGGTGGAGGCGATAGAGCGAGAATCCGAACTCCGCCCCGAATTGGCACGGAAAAAAAATTAAAACCCGCGAAACGTACATCGAATTTTTTTCCGCGAGAGTTGATTCTATACTAATATTGAGATATGCTGATTCTCATCTCGCGCATAAAAAGAAATATGAGATACGACGCACTCTAAAACGCCAAAGCGTAAATTAAATTTTTAACTGCATTCAATTTTTCAAATTTAGCTATTTAAAGAAAATATAACAATTTTAAATACATGATGTATATTTTTTTCACTTTCGCTTTTCATGTTTTAAAGATATGAGATAAAATGCATAAAGAAAACAAGACGTTTTCTCTCGAATAATGAGGAAAAAGAAGTGAATGAACAAGGGATTGGAAGTTTTTATAAAATTAAGAAAAGAAAACTTGAATGTCTTGGTCACATCATGCGCAGTGATAAATACCAACTTCTGCAACTAATTATGCAAAGCAAGATTCAAGGATGCCGAAGACTTGGCCGTACATCCTGGCTGAAAAACCTCAGGCAATGGTTTAAAATGAGCACCAAATCCTTATTTCGAGCAGCAAACTCTCGGGTGAAAACAGCCCTAATAATAATCAACGTACGATAAAAGGCACCGAAAGAAGAAGAATGAGAAAAAGATGTCGCTTATAATAAACAACCACAACGATAAGTCTGAATGGATTCAACATCCGCCGGACAAGTATATACGCGTTGTTCTCCTCGAAATTAACCTCCGGTTGCGCGCCGAAGTCGAGACTCTCGAAAAAAAATCCGGTACTGCGAAGTGCCTCCTCTGTTAAATTCCCGCCTTCCTGCACTTACGACCGTTGTGCAGGGCTAATAGGATTCGCGAAATTAATTACCCGCATTTACATAAGCCCCCGTAAACGTTTTTCTTTTCTTCCCTATAGCCCGAGACCCTCCGGCCTTCGTCTACCTTCCGTTGCCGCCGTCGACCGGCATGCGGAGGCGGACGAATAATTCTCGTAGAGAAATTCGTGATTACGTTAACGATATCTTCCGTCCCTCGTCTTCCCACCCACGCGCTCCGGTTCGCGTCCTTCCATTTCATTCCGACTGCAGAGCGAGTCACCGGCGTTACGCCTTTGCGTTTAGGTCGTCACGACATTGTCCGCGTCGCCGTGCCGCGTCGTCGGCAACAGCCGCGACACGGGTAACGAGATTTGTCGTCCAAGATAATTAGATTATCCGCACTCTGGACGGCCGGCGTAGTCGGCGTCAGTATGGAGCGAAGGGGTAAACGCGTTGTCCATGCCGCAGAGGCGACAACATCGTCCAGGTAAACGTCTGTTTGCCAGTTTTCAAAAAAAGAAAAAAAATACTTCCACTGTAAGGCTGCTTCGCGCCTGACTGTCACAGAAGATGATTGCGGTTTGCACGAGTTTGAAGCATTTAAGTTCGAATATAAGTAAAGTAATAAAAGTAAGAAATTGTTAGGATAAGTTGTATAAATGATCTTTAGATTAAAAACAGTTTCTCCTTTCTTTTATCCTGTACAAAGATATTTTTATTAAAGTAAGGAAAAGAGATTTATATTCTAATGTAAAATAATGTATAATTCTTTAATTTTAGATTTAAATAAAAAAAAACCCGAAAATTTGACAAGAAACTACGCCTATGATTGTGTACAAGTTTCTCTGAATACATTTTAAATACATTTATAAAGGATTTTACGTCGTATACGATGTTACGACTGAGACACCTCCATAAATGCAATGACGACACTGTAATAAAATTGCACCTTAGAGCACGCCGACATATAAACGAGGATTCCATAGAGCCACCCTTACCGTTTTCAGTAACGCGATTGCGTATGCACGCCGTCTCCGTGAAAGGAGAGAGGATAGAGGAGGAGCAAAGTAATTACTTGCAATCTATGTTTCTCCGTATCCGCCGTTTGCGCGCGCCAGGTATATATATCGCACCCCAGTAACAAGAGGCTGCCTTATCAACCGCCAGTACATGTCCAATCAATTTTCAACGTGACGGCACACGCCGCTTTTGTGGTAATATCTATTATTCGGTATCCCCGGGACCGAGCTGCATTCTCTACCCTCACGCATCACACACGTGATCTCCTCGTGACAATGGCGCACGGAATACCACGGAATTCCCAGCGCGTTTCCCGACCCCAGCTTTCCAGATCAAAAAGCGCTGAACGCTCGTAACTTCTGACGTCTGATGACGAGCCGAATCTCCGAGAGGCGCTTTGACGCGCGGTAATGCGTCCACGGTTTCTGAAGATTTAATCTACCCGAAAAACGTCCGGATTCTCATGCGAAAGATAGGCGAATGAAAGATTCAAAGTTGCAAAAGTTACCAATTTTTTAAGGCAACATCAAACATTACATTCTACGATTATACATATATAATTTTGCCACGTTGTTTTAATATATATTTGAATATTTAAAATAGTAATTAATATCGAGTAATAAAATATATTTGAATATTAAAGTAATACAAGTTTCATGATAATGCACGTTCATACTTTAATGCACGCACGAATAAAAAATAGCAGAAATACACGGAAAACAAAGATTTATCACTGCGCCATATTTTATGCCAACTCTGTAAATTATTATATGTAAATAACTAAAAAGATCTTAAATGTTAAGATTTAAGCATACTGAGAATTGATAAAATTTGCAAATTATTTGCTATTATATTAATGAATAAATTCTTGTTCACATAGCAGCGATAATTTTGCTACAACAGCGAAATTCTTTTCTCCGTGCGCAAGCTGAAAAATTACCGATATCACTAACTTACTTATTGACTCGACATAACTGAACCTCATAACAATCATATTTTACTGAGTTATCGTTCACTTTTACGGGGAGCACGCACGCAATAACTGGCAGTCTGAAATTTAATTGAGACTGAGAGAAGGTGCCGACGGAAAAAAAAAACAAAAAAATGTAACACGTATCGGGGTCATGTAAACGATCGATTGCTCGTAACAACCCGTAACTTCGTGGGTTAAAACGTAATTACATGTTTTTATAAATAATAATAGCTTAGCGAGTTGATTTATTGGCAACAATTGTGCTCGCGTTTTTCGCATTCAAATAACAGCTCGCAGTTCATCACAATACTAACGTTCTACATAATGACTCGCAATCATATAATCAAGTCAATTTTTATGATTGCTCATTTCCAATAGCATTCTATGCAGATACGACTATTTTGGCAGCTCGAAAGAAAAGAATTGTGACGTTGCATATGAGATCATGCATCTTGATGCTTTCTCGAAGTATCTTTCTTTTTTCTTAAAAGAGATATGATATTATATTACGCGAGGAGACTAGCAAAATAGCGAAATAAGACATCTGACGTAATTTTGTTTTCGGTAAAATAAATTAATAAAATTTGCAATCAATATTTAACATGAACAAATTAAATGCTTCAATGTCGTTATTACCAGCAGAAATTTATCATTCACAGTATAGACAATGGTTGTCAAACATGATTAATGAACGAACATCGAGATTAGAACAGAGAGCCGGACTAGAGAAAAATAACAGGCGAATTAATTAACATCAGACGGGAACGACGACCGTGCGGTAAAGAGAGCGGGAAGCCGACAAAGAAGACCGGGCAAAAATCGCCGCTGTGGATCCGGGCCGAATCGACAGATACAATACGTCTAATGTATCTCGGGGAAACAGCGGGGCGCAGCTACTAACCAGCCCTTTCCGCCGGACCGTAGTCTACCGTGGCTTACGTACACGAACGCGCAACACCATCCAGAAATTGAAAGTCGATTGAATAGCGCCCGCACCACGGTGTCGGGAATGGATACATGTCGATTGTGTCTGTGAACTTGAATCCCGAACTACAATGGACTCAATGAAACGCATCATTATTGTCCGATTTCTCTCTCCGCTGTTTCGGCTTCCTCATCTATGTCTCTTTCTTCGCCCACCCACCTTTTCTCCGCGCCGGCTCTCCGCACCAATGTGCGGAGGTCCGACATGTATCCGCCCCCCCTCCCCCCGCCCTTGCCCGCGCTACCGCCTCTCGCGACGAGATTTAGTTGGTGCAGCTGTACATATGTGAACGTATACGGGACGCGATCTACTACAACATACGAGCGCAATTCATCATTCAATCCATGAGCCGTTCTGTCGAGATAAACGATTCTGTGCGTCCCCGAGGAGCTTACGTCCGCTCGAAAGTATAATGTCAAATAGTTGTAACAGTCGATAAAACGGCGTATCGATCATGCGCGCCGTATCGATGCACACGGCGAAGCGGAAACGAGAAAATTGCACACTTTGGTGATTTTCCGTAAATAAAAAATTATAAAATGTTGCGATTCGTTAATCCGTATTAATGATACAACTTTTATGTGCCCAATGCACTAATTACTGCGCTAAATAAATAAACTAAAAATAGATGATGCAATAAACAATGCATTAATGTATTTACCAAATTATAATCCCAATTTGGATTAAAGTGAATAACATTAAAAAATAATGACATCGTGTGCTTAAGCAAATTTACTGGTATTTAAAAATATGACATTCTGCAAAAAATGTCGTGTATATTTATAGAAAAGAACAGCTGTTAACTGTAAAATAAAAATCTCGATATAATAATTTTTTTTTTGTATTTAAAGATACTCGATTCAATACTTCGCTTTTCTATCGGGCGCGTAATTCACGGTAAAAACACTAATTTTCCTATCCACTCCGATATCATCAATGAAAGCCATTACTACCCCGTTAATATCGATATACATCGCGTGGTCGCGTTACTCTGCGTATGAAAAAAAAAAAAAGAGAAAAATCAGATCGACGCGTATACCGGTTGATTCTTTTCACCGGGGCGCATTGCAGAAATTGATCAGGATGATTAATAGCGAGGGGTAAATCATTAAGTGGCTCATATATGGGCATAGAGAGCAAAGAGGAAAGCGGGAGGGGGGGGGACGAAAGGAGAGTAAAAGAAACGGCCGCGCATAGACAGAGAGAAGCGAAGGGAGGGGAGGAGGGGGATTGAAGCGGAATGAGGATAAGGGCCAGGCGGAGATACTTTCGATGAGGGATCCTGCTGCGGTGCACAAAGAGAAAGAGAGAGCGGGAGAAAGAAGAGGAGAGGAGGGCCGCGCGCGGTGGGTATTGAATGCGCTGCACCAGGCCTCCACACAGCTCCGGCTCCGCGCGCAGAGAGCAATTCCCTTTAGTTTATTTTTCCATGGGTAATGAACCCCCGTCCCCACGCGCTGCATCGACAAGGCCGGCCGCCCCTGCGCGCTCGCCGCCGCGAACAAAACGCTATTTCGCGATTCTGTAGTACTTCACGTTCGACCGCGCGTCTCCGCTTTTACCCTCACCTGCTCATTTTATAAGCCAACGCGCGCTTAACGCCGGCATTCGCTTCGCATCACGATCGAACGCGTAACGAGTAATTGTAGACGAAGGAGCGTAACATACGAACAACCTGCATCAATAATCGATGGTTCAGTATTAACATCCTATTTTCATATTTTAGAAAACACTAGGAATAAAATCAAATGTGCGATGTTAAGTATCTTGACATCATTATTTGGCAGTGAAGTAATCATTCAGATAATCGAGACACGTGCGAAATAACGTGGGATATTTTAATATATTTAATGCAAAATTCACTCCACAAAAGCAAACTTGGTGTTTTACTAAAGGTAACACTAAATCTTCTCAACAATAATTTCCGCGAAACGGTCGAGCGGTGAAAAAACTCTTTTTCTCCCATAAAGCAATGCAATGTCTCGCGCATTTACACGATGTCACGGCCGAATGTCTGAAAAAAATACGGTGCTTTTTCTCCGACTACTACGCATCCGTACTGCTGCGAAAGGAGTCTGGCCGCGAATTCCTGAGGGTATTCTCCGTGTCGTGCCCGAAGCTCGCTTTATCGCGCGCAACGAACGTCACTGGATTAAGCCATGCTGCAACGGTATATAAGCGATGGCGCCCTGGGCTATTGCGTAATCTACAATTTTATACACGCCGCATCCCATGTGGCGAAGTAGAAAAGAAAGTAGAGATTCGGTAGTTCTCGTAATTGCTTCGTGAATATGGACCAATAACAATGCGCGTTAGAACGGGACGCAGGACGTCCGTATGCACGGAAAACTCCAAACAGTTTTACTTCCAGCCCCTGAGTTCTCGGCTTACGACGCGCAAAAATGCTTATTTAATGCGCTGCAATGCGAGATCCTAACATGCGCATATTCAGTTTTTCGCAACTTTTATATCCGCAGGATAAGAATGCGTGACACGCTATTTATTTTACAGATGTTCTTGCGACTTGCTGTCAGAAGAACGACTATTGAATTGTTACTCCGGGCGAAAACTATATAGAAAATACGAAATTTTCTCTAAAGTAAAAAAATTTATATTTTATTAAATTCTATTCGTAATAAATTGTATCGGACTTGCGGTAATAAATAGCAAAGAATAATCAAATTGAAGATAGCGGGAAAATATAGCGGTATTATTGCAGGTATCAAAAGCAAGTATCAAACCATGTTCCGTTATGCGATAAGTGTGTCGATCAACAAGTCGAAACGGATCTCGAAATAGGTATGCGCGCTATTGAACTCGGCATTATCGATAAGCCGACGTTAGAGGATGCGGGACTGCGCTAAATTGTCGAGGATAGTCGGTGTTATTCGGACCCTCGCATTGCAACGTGTATAGGTAGATGCAGCGTGCATGCCCAACAGGCAAGAAGGGATCCGACGCTGATCATAGAAGGTGGCGGGTGAAGAGGGACGCGACGGGGCGGAGGGGAGAGCGGAACAAGATACCAGTCGTCCGTATAATCTGTAGATCTGACCGCGCGTGTTCTGCCCACGAATCCCGTGGGTGGTAACCGCCTCAGGGACCTGATTTACAGGTGTAACCTGCAATAACAGCTCGCGCTGCGACCTATCGAATCCAAGAACTTGAGATCGTACGAATTTCGCTATAGCGGGACGCCGAGAGAGCGGGCGTTTCGCACGACGCAGGAATCCGCGAAAAAGTCGCTTCTCGTGACTCGTACATCCGCTTGATTTCAAAATAATGCGCAAGCTGCCAGGCAAATTCATGTAAAAAAAATCCCCGTGCAATCCTCGCGATGCGCCTGCACGAATCCGTCGTTGTAACACGCAGAATTGTTCCTAGAGGCACCGACTGTCATATTTCTGTCTCTCTCGCCATTACACATTCAATAGTAGGATCCATTTTTTATCGGGTCGTGAGAAGCGACTCTTTCGCAGATTTTCTGCGTCGTGCGAATTCAAACCCAGATTTTTTTAGAGACAAATAACTTTTTTAATTATCGATTGAATCGCTTTCATCCGTCAGAATAATCTTTATAACGGTCGAAAAACTAATCGGAAATAATGTATCGTAAAGTATAAGTTGGTCAAAAGTCATAAAATATATATTATTACGAATTACGGTGGATTAGCACACGGAATATATGAAAAGCGTGAAATGAAAAACAGGTTAAATCATATATCAAATGCTATTACCGAGTGAAAAAAAAAATACGAATAAATGTCCATCGCGATGTGAAATATATCGAAGGACGGACTATACGCGGAAAACTGCAAAATGCGTTGCGGCACAGTACAGTATCGAAAATTGCGCACCCGCACCCCTCTTTTTGGTGCTACAGGTAATTATGAGGCTAATGATATACATACGCAGTAACGATATTGGTAGATTGCAGTTGGTACAACGAATTATTATAGCGATAATCAGTATCACGAACCAGAGAAGCCGATATCCCATATCCACAATTTGTAATTAAGAATTTTATTAGCGAAGATATTATGCGGCTAATCGTCGGTAATTGGTAAATGGCCCGAAAGCCATGTGCAGTAACCATCTCCCCGGATCGATTTTAGTACCGTCCAGCCAGGGGTCGTACCCACTGCTGAAATTTATTTGCATTTTTACACTGTTAATCCGGCGGTAATATATTTCCGCCAAGTACTGATTCACCGGTGGCGATTGTAAAATCGAGCCTTCGACAACGATAGATGAGCGCGCAAATTATTTCAAGCTAAAAAATATCGTTATTTCTATTTTCGTCGCATTAACTCACTAGTCAAACCGTATGCTAATTTATTTGTTCGCGTTGCAAATTCTCCGATAATGCAAGCTTTTTCGAACGGATATACAATCAAGCGAGTCGTTGTGAATCATCAATTTCCAATACGCAAGTCACGAAAATGTACAGAATAGGAATTATCATACAGAGCTTGCAGATTCGCTGCTTGATAACCATTAAAATTTCATAGCGACGAAAAGGGACGCGATGCGTGAACGATTTATTCAAATCCGAACAAAGACGAAACCGTGATAGGCAACATTGTGCTTGGCATCGCGACACGATATATAGGGGATGCGCTAAACAAAAGTCATTAGGGGGTAGAAAATCACTGTGCGTAACCGGTTCACCCCCATGTCGAAACCGTAGCCCCCGGAAATATTACTCACGTGTGTTCGCTATAAAGATTTACGCAAACATACACGCGTGATACACGCACACAGTCATTGTATCCGGAGAAAGATTTTTCTACAAGTTGATACCGTAGCACCGTACTACCGCGAAACATCGCTCGTGACATCATTAAATACCATTGAAATTACACGGCAAAAAGAAAGTGTCCGGTTACAAAGGGACGAGGTCTGCTTCATCACTACGATCGGATGCTTGCACCAATAAGGTCATCGCGGATACCTCGTGTATCCCAGTTTCTATGCACCGTCAATTACAGCAGACAGAGTGCTTGGTTCGCAAAGTTTCAAAAGAAGACGATGTTGACCTATTTTACATTGATTTTACTTGCAGCTTTGAAAGAAAAGAAATATTTCTCGCCTTGGCTGCAATTACAATCGACACAAATCTACAGAGCTGAAACGCTTTTTGTTAACGACATTGACTTGTTTATTGCATCGAAATGTTGCTCGTTTTCAGCGCAGTATTATCGTTACGCTGTTACGCGCGGAAGAATTTGAATAACTACCGCCAACAACTAGGCGCGCTTTTTATAATTCCACGACTAATGAGCTCCTTTTGTCGAGCGCACAAGTGTACGTAAAAGTTTTTAACTCGACGAGCAGGTTCTTGACAATGTAATATTAACAAGTACAATAAAAGTATATCAAACTATTTCACAACTATTGAAGAATAGTCGGAAGAAACCAATGGAAAATATTAATTAGCCTCACAGAATTATGAGAGCGAATAATGTATGAATGGATAATGTAAATGGATAATGTAAATAATAATGTCAAAGTGAATAAAGTACAAAAGAGAGTTTAAAGAGAATCCTATGATTCAGATAAATAGAACAGTTAAGCTCTATAAAAATAAAATGTTACAAACTTTGTTATATCTATAATAAAAACCGTAATATAATACTGTTAGTTGTTTTTGCATAGACGTATTACTGTTAATGCACACGCGCTCATATTTATTACATATGTTTATAAATAACTCGCACATTAAAAACGCATGAAAATATATACGTATATGAGAGAAATATAATAAATGTAGGAACGGCATTATAATATATATATTTCATATAACACATTAAAAAATAAACTGTCATAGACAATTAAGATAAAATCAATTTTTTCTGATAATAATTTTATCAAAATTATTCTGTAAATATTGGAGCAATTAAACTTCAATTGTTTACAGAAAAATAATATTTGATAAAAACTTTTTCTAAAATATAATAACGTATAATAGTTGTTATATATTACGTGCAGTAATTTGATTGATGTAAACTAATTACATATGTATGCGGGGGCGTTGCGACCGTCTTAAGCGTCCCTACGCTAGAAGTGGCTCGCGCGCCCCAAGCGCAAAGCAAAAAAAAAAAGTTCCTAAAATTCCTGCTATATTGCAACGCCCCCGATTATGTCGCGTGAAATTCAGAATTATATGCCAAAGACATTGAATCAGAATCGATATTACATATATCAGAATGATTTTTCTCACTTGAAAACAATTTTAAATACTTTAACAGCAAATTTTAATGATAACTATTGAATTTTAATTACTATCGAAATTTATAATATTCTCATTATCGTGTATTTCTCATAAATTTTCAAGTCTCAAAAAACCAGAAATTTATTTCAAATTTGCTTGTGACAATAAGAGATTTAAAGAGTATTTTGAGTAATAGATCAAACTGATGACAAGAAAAACCGGAATCTTACGCAATCTCTATAAACGTTCGGACGTAAATCAACATTATAAAAGCATTGAAGCATGTATCTTGTAACATCGATTCCATTAGATGCGTTAGCACTAGATACAATATTAAAGTAAAATAAATTACTCACCGGTACGATGCGCAGCAGCGGAGTTGTCGTTCTTTAACGATGTTTTGATCTGCAAAGTTGATCTGCAAAATAAAAAAGTAAATCCAGATTAGTGTTCAAAATAATTAATATTTATAAAATAATTACTGCGCGCATTGAACTTTGTATTCGTTTATTTATGCACACGTCTAAACAAAAAATTAAAATTTTCAAACATGTATTTTTTGAATAAAGAAAAAAGTTTAATTACAATACTTAAAATAATATGTAAAAAATTTCTAAGAATAGCAAATATTAATTTACTATTATAAATATTTCACTAAATAAATATTTTACTAAATATTTAAAGTATTTTAAATATTTTATACGCGCTACATTATATAATATTTTATATGCAATATCTTGTGCGAATAAAAAATAGCAAATAAATGAATAATTACCTAAGCGTTGCTCCGCCGGCGCCCGATGCTCCTCCTGAGCCTCCTCCTCCTCTCAGTGGTCCTTCGAAGCACTCACATTGAATCACACGCGTTCGCGGCGCATGCATTGCTCGCATGCGTACCTGAATACGAAAATCGCGCGATACTTAAAACGGCACTCCCGACATCACAGGCGAATCAAACCGAATTGTCCAAGCTGTGACGTTACGCACGAATTCCGTCCGCGTTTCAGACGACCACATTTACCAATTGGGGCACGATTCTTTCAAAACAGAAGGCAAAGATAAGCTCGAAGAAGATGAGGTGATTAGTCATCCAATCAACCGACTAGATACAAGGCATCTGAAAAGCAATCGGTAGCGTTTGACTAACTCCGGTAGCCGTCCTCGACTACCTTCGACAGTCCGGCTATCTGTACAACTAGCGCGCTGCACGTAGAACCGAAGATTGCCCTGCCGTAGTGGAGATTTTATGATTGAAACCGACCTTTCCCTCCCCCGAGCCAAGCCTAAAGTCAAAAAAAATCGTGTCCCAATATTTGTCATACAGCAAAAATGCGTTCATCTATAGATTCGCTATAACTCTCGGCATTAACGGCACTCCCGACGCGCATTTTGTTACACTATACGACGGAACGAATATATTTTGTAGCACCGATTACGCGCACAAAGTTGATCTGTAAAATAAAAAAATAAATGCAGATTAGTGTTTGAAATAATTAATATTTATAAAATAATTACTGCGCACATTAAACTTTATATTCGTTTATTTATGCATACGTCTAAACAAAGAATTAAAATTTTCAAAAATATATTTTTTGAATAAAGAAGAAAGTTTAATTAGTTGAATAATAATTAATATGTAAAATATTTCTAAGAATAGTGAATATCAACTATTGTAAATATTTTACTATATATTTAAAGTATTTTAAATATTTTATGTGCGCTACATTATATTAATATTTTATATGCAATATTTTATGCAAATAAGAAATAAGAAATAAATGATTAATTACGCAAACGTTGTCCCCCCGCGCTCGATGCTCTTCCTGAGCCCCCTCCTCTTCTCAGTTCTCGCAGACCAAGGCACTCACTCGCGTTCGCGTCGCGTATATGAAAATCGCCCGATATTTTAAACGAGATTCCCGACGTGTACTTTGTCATTTTAAGACAAAGATGTAACTCAAATATTACGTGTTTGACACTCTGCGCGACAGATTAAGACGGAAAAGCATGACATGGAAAACTGTGAGAAATAGTAAAGGTATTATTGAAAATAATAACGCGCCGATACGCCGATTTACCATTCGTATGAGTGCCGCCGTGCGAATAATAACGGTATAATAGGAAACACAAGGTCGCGCCGATTCCGACTTAAAGGAATGCGAGAAGTGGGGGGCAACAATGTTTACGCTGATACACGAACGTGCGCACGAGAGAGAGAGAAAGAGGATGTGCGCGCATACTAAGCGTAACGACGAAAACAACCCCAACGCTACGAGTCGGTTTCGAATAAATAAATGTTTGATAATTGCTCTGTTTCGAAACCGACTATCGGAAGAAAATTAACCCGTATACTTTATGCGAATTTACATCACGAATTTGACACGCTACGGTCCGCGAAACGAATACAAGTTAAACGTACTTTGTGCCGCGACACATCCATACATATAATTATAGTATAAAACGATATAAATTCAACGATTGATTCTACAATGTACACTCATAATATGTTCCTACACATCGCGTTTCACAGCTGAGATGAATGGACTGAAGGATATCGAGTACATTTTTGATTCTGGCAATGACTTGAAATGTTATCAATTTTGACAGCTTATAAATAGCTCGTGTTTCTACCGCTAGTATTGTTCCCATATTGTCATTTTTAAGCAGTAGAAAAGTTAAAAGTATATATTAATTTAATCCAAAAATATATTTTTTAACCAATCCAAAATTATTAATTTGCAGTTTGTAAAAGTTCATATAAATAGCCTCGGAAACATTTTTTTCTTTTTTTATAAGATAGAAGAAGAGAGCAGAGTTGAACAGAGTAGTTTCCAATTATGTCGTAGGACAAGAGAAAATGACCGAATTCGCTCGCCCTGGTTTTATTTCCGCGTGCTTTACACGTATTTCTACATTATTTCTTTTTCTTCTTCTCCTTTTAGTACACTTTGTTAGTGTGCCAGCAAATGAGTTCTTTTGACGATTTATTTTCGAAGCTTTTCTATTAAGTATTTACAGTTTTTATTTTGTTTTCTTTCAAGTAAATTTTTTTTCAATATTTGGATAATGTTTTGACCATATTCAATTTTCAATAACTTTTAATTTTATAATTAAACATATATATACCACATACATATGAGACATTATTGTCTCCACAAACTCATCTCTTTCTACTACACAAATATAGAAGCGCAGCAAATCATTTACTCGAAGAAGCCAGTCAATAAATAACGTTTTTGTAATAAACACGCAGCCACCTGGGACCTTTTGCTCCAAATAAACACGATCCACATCGAAATCCGGCCGGTACCGTCATGATGTTATCGTGATAATCGACGTTCGATAATATCCTCCAATAAATTTGCTCCGATAACGAAAGAGGATTTATATTATTGGAATATCGGACTATGAACACTCGTTACGACGAGCTCTACGGGGCCAATTTGTTCCGCTTTGACGTGGTTCATCTAAAAACGGACGCAAACGATAATATCGTGAATTCCTATTGTCTCCCCATTTTCCATTTTTGCGAGAAACGGAGTTTATTGCAATAATGTCTATTTCGACTAAATATATAGCGCACAATTATTTATTTTAAAAGTCGCAGAAAATTAATTGCAAAATGTTCTGGTCACATTTGCTATCACACTTGCTATCACACGCAACTATCATAGCAAATACAAAGCGTCAGCTGATACCATTTCTTTCGGCCGTAGGAATAATATATGTGACGCCTAATAAAAGATGTAACGCCAGCTTACACGATCCGCTAGTGTTGGTGGTAAAAGACGACTGGATAATAGTTTTTCCAGTAGTAAAAGCACCGATACGATGCGGCCTCCTTGCGGACATTCTGGTCACACAATGTCGACTCGAAGACTCTACGTGCGATAGTTTAACGACTACATCCGCGCGTATAAACTTTATGAACTGTCTTTATGATCGCGTAAATGTTTCATGAACATCCGGAGTTTTTACAGCTCGCGTGTTTCGTGCCTACCGTCGCCGATTTCTTTTTGCAAATTCAAAAATTACTCAAAATTAAAAAATAATTATTACAAGGAAACTTCATTAATCATATTGCATATACATATAAGACAGAAGAAACATGAAAATAATTCTGTATAAAATAAATATTATACATTAAAATTCACAAAACTAATTTGACTTTTTTTTAAATATACACAGTATTATCTGAATGTGTTAGGCTCACTAAATATGTGCACCCTAATTTTTGAACTATATTCTTCTGTCTTTATTATAAAACACATTTCAAGCACCTCTGTGAACTTAGCATCTCATTTTCGAAAAAATTAGTTCTTTTATTAAAGTATGCACTACGCAATAATAAAAATAAAAAAAGTAGAATTAATTGCTAGATAGAAAAATATTTGAAGCCGTATCTAAATATATAATAAAATTTCTAAATTTATTTCCAAATTCCATCGATTTCTGATGTAAAAATTTCATGTATTATTTATAGATACAAATTATTTAGAGACAAACGTGATAAAATTATGAACACACAATTAAAAATCCCGTATATGATTTTAAAAAACGCATTTAGAATATTCGTGACAAAATTTGATCAATTTTTTCTATTTGTGTGTAACTTTATAAAGTGGTTTATAAAGTGATTTATAAAATGAACAAAAAAAATTATGTATGAAGAAATATGATCAAATTGTGAATAATCAAATGCCGTGCAATTTAAAAAAATGCATTTAGAAATGCTCGTGACTAAATTTTATCCAATTTTTTGTTTATGTATGGCTTTTCTCTGCAAAAAGGTGGACTGGTCGACAAAAAATTATATATGGACAAATATGGTCAAATCGTAGTCCATTAAATTCTATATCAGTTTTATAAAAACTCGCATTTCGAGGTGCTAATTTCACAGAGGTCATTAATCTCATTTATCTTATTAAATTACTGTCAATTACAAATGTAACAAGCTCAACATTTTTAATTTGCAGGAAGTAAATAGCTTTTTTCCAAGTCTTTTTTTATTTCTGCAAAGTGGAAACGCCAACAAAACAGGGGTTTGGGGAAGCAGGCCCGGAGATCGTCCTATGTATCAACAACCCGCCGCCGGATAACCGGGCGTTCCCTTTCGCTTATCGGATAATTACGGGGATAGGTTCTTCTGGCTGTGGATTGGAATGAAAGCTGGGTTACTGTCGGAACGAGGCTTTGAACGAGGATGAGAGGGCGCGGAGCGACGGCGGAGGAGAAACGGGCGGTCGATGTAGGAGGTGGAAGAAGAAGTCGTTACAAAAAGTCAAGTCGGATCAGACCGAGGGTTGCACGATCGTGCAGGGGATGAAGGCGTTAGATTAGCGTGATCTCCAGTGATAACGTTCTGCCCCATCTCCTCTTCCTCTCGTTTCCCCCTCCCACCGTCTGCCACCCATTCGCTAACTTACCGCCGCCCTTCGCACGCTCCTCACCAAGCCGACATCATCTCGAGGGCGTCTGGCCGATTCCAACGGACAGCATCTTAGCACGTTGTTACCGCGCAATTACTGACCCCCTAACGAGAAGGGTCGCGGAGATGCAACTTTTGAAAATCTCCTATTAGAAATAACGGCCCCTCAGCGAGCGTACGTGTTCCGAGCACCTTGGCAAATTGGAATCTGCGCGCAAACGCATTCCAGGCGACCCTCGAAATGGATCGTCCACGAATCTCGGGTTCTGTCAAGGGAGCGCAGGCGATATTAATGCTCATCTGGGAAATTACGTATGTTTTCTCTTTGATAGCTACAACTTTCGGATAAAATTGAAACTGATCACGAAACACGTCCGTATAAAAATTTTTCAACTACATTTCTTGTTTTTTTTAAACGTAGATCGCAGATAAAACATAGATGTTATTATTAAAGAATATAATTATATTCTTAATACAACAATTTTTCTCTTTTCTAAAAAAATTGGACATTTTTTAATAAAGTTTTGGTAATCCGGTTACTCTTTTGACCGCATCAAAAACAAATTATCATATATTTCTGCTACGTATGCGATTATAACGCAAAGTTTCAAGCGATTGCAAAATCGTACCACTATAATTGTATTTAAAATAGTAATCGACAATACGAAAGTGGTTAATTAGATGAACATAAACGAACTTTATTACCGATCTTCGGTGGTAAAAGCATATAACAATTCTGAAGTCATTACGAGCGGCATTAACCTACCCACAATGAACGTTTTAATAGCATCATGACCGCTGTTTTGTCCGACGCTTCGCATTACTAGGAAGCACACTTGCGGTGAATGGGCTTGACCATGTTAAAGACAGTAGAGAAATACTGGTTGTTTTGTTATTACTAATTTGACGTTCTATTTTAATATATTTAAATTTATACGTTAATATATATTTATCTGTGACAAAACATTTATTTAATGTTAATGTTTTGACAAAAAAGGTATTATATCTTTTAATTATTAGATTTAATTATCAGGTGCGTAATGTCGACGATCAAAAGCGTAAATGTAAACTATTGTGCATTTCAAGAAATATAATTTTACGAAATTTTTCTCATAACATAGACTGTAAAATGCAACAATCGGTAATTTGATTCCATGACAATTGAGAGAAGCATAACAGGCCGGAAAGAGGATAGAAGAAAATTATTTAGTTCGTTAAATGTGTAATGTAGATAAAGCGTTTCTAAACGCAAGTATTTTTTAATCAACATTTCTTATTTTATAAAAATTCTAAAACACAAAATTTGATTGAAAATAAATTCAGTGGAATAAGATTTGTATGTCGCACGTTCGACAAGACAGACGAAAAACATCGAAATCCTACATCCGTCGTAATGCATGGAACAAAGCATTTACTTATTTATTTGGGTAAAGCACCGAGTGTTGCGAACGTACCGAAAGATGAACTAAGCTGCTTTACGCGCTGTAGTTCGGAGCAGACCCGAGGAAAAGAACTGGAAACGATCGGAAGTACCAAGTTCATTTATATCTATTGCGACGAGAGGCGAGGCAACTTTGGCTAAAGTACGTGTTCACGTAGGGGGGGGGGGGGGGGGAATAAGGGACGGCGAAAGAGAATGGTCGTGGGGGGCCACATGCAGTTACAACTTTGATTCTCTCTTCGTTCTCGTGCTCGAGGAAGGGACGACGCTTACGTGGACGGGCGAGAGACAAAAGTGATCGCGTTAGAGAAAGAACGAGAGAAGGAAAAAAAAAAGGAAGAGTATTAAGAAAAAGAAGAGGAGAAGAGGGGTCTAGCTGGAACGGATGTGAGTCTGAGCGAGTGTGAGAGAGAACGAAGGCGGGGGTGAGCGAGACGCCCCGCTCCTACATCCATTTGTCTCGTTATAGTTTACCGATACAACGGATGAAATGAGCCGAGTGGACTGGCCGTCGTCCACTCTCGAGAGTGTGCGATGACACTTTAAAACCACTTTAAAACTTCGGACCGGATTCGCACGTGTACGTGAAACGGAGAAAAGGTAGTGGGCGGTCCCGGCTTGCGACGGAAAGGCGAGAGACCGGTCTCTTTCGGTGTTGGGAATTTATTGGGAAATAATGGAGCGCGTTTTGCTCTCCTACAGGTCGTAGGCATCGCTTACACCCTTTCTCTTTCTTTCCTTCTCGCTCTCTGAAACGGAATTCGCTTCGGGATGTAAGAGGCCATACCCTCTTTTATACATCCTTTATACCGGACAACCCTTTGAAGTCTAAATTGACCGTCGGTCGGCAACCATTACTGAGATCTTCTCTCATCTTACTCGTGTTTTTCTTTCTCTCTCTCTCTTTTTTTTTTTTTTTTTTTTTGACCGCAAATTTTCAATTTATGGTTTAGCGCAAAAGTAATATATTATATTAGTATATCGATTCAATGTGTATAATGCTCTATACGATTTTCCCCGATAATATGCTATTGTGCGTCACAGTTTCAACTGCATTCTCGGGCCCTGTTGTCGAGGTCTATAGGTTACACATGTTTCATTACATTGAATTACATTGAGTGATCAAAGCAATTAGCGAAACGCGCGGCAACGCTGATTGAACATTCGCATCAATCAAATCACGAAACAAATTTAACGATTTCCCTTTCTGATTTTCATTCTTTGGCACTCTCTGTGTTGCGCGCAATGACAAACCTTCGAGATAAATCAATGTCGATAGATCAATGTCGAGGACAATACGATTTTTAGCGCGTCGACGTAATGAACAAATATAATATTGTACTTCGTTACATGACTACATATGTCGCCTATAGTAATAATGAAAGGCAGAAACAAAGTATAAGAGATAAAGCACCAACGATAATGGTGTAGGCATATTCTAAGAGATGCCGTTACGAGTACCGCGCGAGAAGAAACGCACGATAAATTGGCTCCTATCTGATAAAAAAATATTATAAGCAATGAAGTTCTTGATCAAAAACTAAAACTAGCTCCACTCAATGATTCCTAATGATATAAAAAGTCCCAAGTTTGAGAGATTAAACGTTTTAATTTGATCAAAAGTCATTTAAAATTGAAATATTAAAGAGCAATCTAGTAAATATATTAAATAATCAGAACAAAAATTTTACTTTGATAATTTCTTTGACTCGAAATCGAGATTTTACAAATATAAAAATTATTTTCTTTGGAGTCCATAAATTTCTCGCTTTAAATTTGAATATATCTCACTAAAACACCGAAGGATCACGTTGATGACAGAAACGTAAGCCAAAATAAATACATAAAAACGCGCATACGCAACAATTTTACGTTAAATATCATATATTCTGACGTTATTTAAACTACAACAAGGAAAAATAAAAAAATGTTTAACAATTTATCTAATTAAGAAAGTATATACCAAATCTCTTAAACATAATAAATTTACTACAAAAAATAAAATGTAAAATTCCACTAATTGGCAAGATTTTAAATATGTAAAAAAGTCTATCTAGTTATAATTATTAGTTGGTATTTCATGTAGCAGTACAACTACTGCAATTATTGTACATAATATAACAAATATAAATATAAAATGCAAATTGTCATTCTGTTACAACGAAAAATGTAAGCTTTAAATTGTTTCCCTTCCAAGATTGACGTAAGCAAAAAGAAGAGATGCATTATTTCCGAACCGCGGATAAGTGTTCTGGGATACGTATGTAAGCGTTCGTACCCTTTCGTTCCTCGAGGGTACCGTCACCCGAAACAATGGGCCTATATATCGTGCGGCACATGCGTGCGAAATCGTATTAATTTATCGTGGAGCAATTACAAGGAGCCATATATTAGCCAGTCGGGCACGAACGCAAGCCTGGTGGAACTACGAAAGGACGAAAGTAGACAGAGAGAGACAGAGAGAGGAGGGGAGAGCGAGAAAGAGAAAAGCCGGTGGAAACAAGAAGAGACAATCGGAATGAAGGAACGTAAATAAAGCAATGCGCGTTAGAAAAAGAAAACGAAGCGACGAGAAAAAGCAAGAAGAGAAACCCGCGAGAGAGATACGAACACTTCGCGCGATGTCACGGATTTATGCCGCGCGATTTTGTAAAGTTTATTTTATGAAGAACTGGGTCATTTGCACCATAACAATGTTGCGCTTCCACGCAATCTTTTTTAATAGCGAAACGCACACAGATCGCAATAGTTTGGTATTGTTGTTCGATACCGTGTTGTACACCGTGTAACAGGTATAACGTGGACAAGCAGTGTAAATTCTCTCGCGCTTCATCATCGCACTATATCGCCCATATGCTACGATACCCAGAAAAAAAAATGAATACATATTTGGCAATTTCCAGCTTGCGGGCTATGCAGTACGAAGCTGAAAATAGCGGTGGGATAGAGAGCAAATATTTTGCTTGCGGGGCGTGAATTTCGTTTTATAGTGGAGGCGGTGAGAAGCGAGTTTTTTGCAGTCATATACGGGGCCCGCGTCACGGGTACATGCACGTATGCCTACGAGTTTGCTTTTATTAAAAAAACTGAAGTCGAGGGGCGTGCGCGTCTCTATCATTCAAATAGACTTTAACGAATAGTCCGGCCGTCGGTTTTTAATCCGACTAGTCCGACTAAGAGGAGAGAACAAAAAGAATTCGGCGGACATCGATGGCACGTGAAACGCGCGAACGAGGAAAAAAATCACTGGCTTATACCAACGTGTTCGCGCACAATCAAAGGATTACCATTGTAAGCTTCCGATCGTTTTCACGAGATAAAAGTTTCCCCTGAAGAATGTAATTAGCTATGCAACTGGACAACAAAATTTGGTGTTTTTACAAACCAACGATGGAATAAATTTTTTCCCGGCACAAAATTGATGCGGAAGCTCTTTAATTTTTTCCATATAAACTTATTTTAAACGTTAGAATTATTTTATTACAGAAGCGATAAGAGAAGACATTTTCCGTGTTTACAGAGAAGTAAATAAGAATTTGCAAGTAGAAAAGCAGCTTTCCGACTTGAAACGTGTACCAACAGATTGAAAGTCTTTATTGCAGTATACGATATTACGTGCGATTTTCCGTACGGCACGAAACACAGTTTACGTCATTCCGAGAAATTCCGAAATAACGTAAGACGACCGGCCGAGCCCGTATCGGGGTCAATACGGGACCGTAGTCGCGTAAGATCCAAGCATGTGAATACGCGGAGATACAGTTCTAGCTCCCGAGAGATTGTAACGGAATGGAATTGGACTCCGGATGCAATCTGCTCGCGAAAAAGGGAATAGCGCGTAAGCACGCGTTACAACCACGAAGAGATGCAAAGCCGTTTGTGATACCGTCAAGCAACTTGTATTGTTGTTAAAATTGAAAGTTTCGACACAATGACCACATTGTAGTCAAATTCTAAGCCGATACCTCGCGAACTTTTATAATCGGACATGACATCTCCGAATCATTAATCTTTTTTATAAATATCAAGAATCTCTCAATGCTGCTGATCGTGATTCGAAATGCGGCGCTGAGAGATGCGGTTTACGAGAACAATAAGATTCACCGTAATTTATAGCCCGCTATATAGATGTCCGCCCACGGTCAGCCGAAATACTTGTGCACGGTACATAAAATATATTTAAATCCCGAGAGATCTTTTTCACGCGCGCGCGCGATCTGATGGCTTGTTATAAATAATATCTTCAATTATGCGTTACCATTAATTTAGAACAGTCTTGTGAGTGCCTCGTGTAATCTGAAGAAAAAAGTCAGCAAAAAGATACAAAAGTTTGCCGTATCGCATGAAATAATGTAAAATAACAAAAAGACGATAATCAAACATCGATGGAACAAAATAGCAGCGTCACGTGGAAAGTTATGAACGGCGGAAGATTAAAGATCAACGACGTGGAATGGATTCCCTAAATCCTAGCAAATTCGTTACCACATATTCTTACTTTATTCATAATTTAAAGGCGATTGAACGTCTATATTATTCGTTCGATAGATTTATTGAGATTTTCTTTCTGACATATGTATGATTTTCTGTCATTTTATTTTAGAACAAATATGAATAAAAATAAAACTGAAAAAAGAAGGGAATGTCCGATTTATGTTTTGATAAATGGATGATAAAAAACAATATACAAATGTATATTGTTAATAGTGTCTGTACATTAAAAAAATATTGACATTCAATAAAACTTTAAAATAAAAGCACAATATATTTATTACTTATGTATCTTATTGCTTATTGAACCTAAAAATATATAATTAATTGTCCCTAATAATCGACGATGCGTGCCTATCATTACAAAAATATGTTAAATTAACCGTGACATACCATAATTCCAACGATGTTACAAGGAAGTTTATATCAATGAAGGGGGAAATGGTAGCGAAGATAATAAACAAGATGTGTGAAAATGGGTATCATTACGCGCGAGAGGGAGAAAATGAGAGGGTGCGTGAGCAACGGCAATTACCAACGTACGCATAGTTTAATGGCGGATTTTAACAAAAATTATCGGGTAGATAATTTCGTGCAACCGGCCAGGTTAGCATTAATTATTCTGGTACCCGCGCCGAGCATCGTTGAGCTAGTAAATTGAAGGCATAAATTAAAAAATAACAGTTTAGTTGTACGCACCATATGTGACGTGCGTGGACGTAACGTATGGCCGACGGCTTTATTACCACATTATACATTCGGATTTAAACGCGCGAAGGCATCGGCGTAAATTCTCAAATGACAAATCATCCTATCAACGATGATCAAAAATATTGGCAACCCCCATATAATTTCATGTGAACTGCGTGCAAATATGACTATCATTCTTTTATAATTAAGAATAAATTTACTTTGATTTTTCAGATTATATAAATTACTCTCGCGTTATATGAATTATTCTAATCATTGCTAAAATATTGATAGCATTTTACTTCAATATATGTATATGCAGTTTCACTATATATTATCTGAATCATATACTGCTCTTAAACTTTTATATTTTTGTAATAATTAATTTAATATAAAATCTATAGAATATTAAGAAATAAAAATATCGCCTTTTTAAAAAAAGAGTAAATTACTAGAAAGGATATGTAAAACAGTAGCCACAAAAAGAGAGAAGAAATTCTCCAAAGTATCATTTGGAGAAGTCACAGTCGCATTTGCACTTGCTTTTCTCCAGCATTGCGCTCGGTCCGCGGAAGTACATTACCGAATTTTGCTTATCATCGCGACAAGTATGCACAGAAGCCAAATATCGTCAGGAACGATTTCGTGAATTGGAGGGTGTATTATACGATCGTAGTGGCACGATAAAAGTAACGGATACGGTAATTTAGTTCATTAATGAACTTCCAGTTGGCAAGCTCCCGCTCTCGCTCTTGAGAGGCTGGAGCTAACTAGGAAGATACATTATCCCTGGAAATTGGAATACCGCGAACTCCACGAACATCGCGCTGATTCTATACTGCAAGAGAGATAAAGAGACGATGAGATAAACTTGCACGCGAAGGAGATGAGACTGTCACGTGACCCGGTACAGTTACAGAAAGATAACAAAGAAGCGAAAGAGGAAGAAAGAACTTCATAGAATGCAATAAGAAACTTTCGCACTTGTAACAAAATTATCAATAATACTTCTGTGAAATTAAAACATAAAAAATCGGAAAATTTAAATTTTCTAAAATTTAGAGTATTTATTTAACCAAAGAGATACGAGTCAACGCAAGAATGACAGAAAAGCTTTCGTTAGAAGGGGAAGACGTTGAGCAGGTGGATTTGTTCTGCTACCTCGGCAGCTGCATAACGCAAGACGGTACAGTCATGTTAGAGCCAGATCAACAAAGCAAACGGCGCCTTTACATAATTAACCTAATATGGAGATCTAGACAGTTTAGCAAGAGCACCGTACTTAATATTTAACACCAATATTAAATTAATGCTCTTATATGAATGCGAAACCTGGAAAGTTACCAATGAGTTGACCAACAAACTACAGACCATCTTAAATAAATGCTTGAAGAACATATTGGGAATATAATGGCCAAATGTATTACTCAACACCGAACTCTGAGAAAATAGTTAACTAGAGACCAATAGAGGAGCAAATCAAGAAACGGAAATAGAACTGGATAGAACATATCCTGAGACAAAACGAAAGAAATATTGCAAGACAGGCTTTAGAATGTAATCCACAAGGCCGAAGGAGACGAGGCAGACCTAGAATGACATGGAAGAGATCGGTGGACAGAGAGCTAGAAGCCGTAAATAAGACCTGGCGAGAAGCAAAAGTAATGGCAAAGAACAGAGTGCGGTGGAAACTGTTCGTAGATGCTCTATGTTCCACGAGGAATTAAAGAATTTATTATTATTATTTGTCGCTGAGAAATAATCCGTAAATAGATAGATACAGAAAAGAAATAATCCAAATATATAATGTGAACGGAATTAGTGTGAATATAATAGTTTCAAAAAATGTACAAGATATAGTCGCACGAATCCGGGATTCATATTCTCGCATCGGCGATCCCGTGGCGACACTCCGGTGAATCTGATAAACTCGCCTAATTTGAATATCCGGCTGCATTATCAAAATGCGATATCGGTCGCGGCCACGTAGGCGAGTACGCGCATCGAAACATGCTTTTAATGCATATAGATTAGATCAATTTATAATATAAGCCGGTTTTACAGTGTCCTCTTACTCTCCACCGGTCGCCGCGCGATGTGCCCAAAACCGCCGCCACTGTGTGGCCTCACGCGTTAAATTTCTATTTATATTTCGCGTTTATTGCTATAATGCCGCGGTATTATCGATATTTATTGGTCGCGCTGGTCGAACACACGTGCTTACAATATTCGCGTGAGGATATCAATAATTTCTCGATGAGTGTGCATAGTGAGCGCACACGTGGTTTACTGATAACTGATAAAATGTTAAAAGCATTCTTTCTACATTATAATGAAATGTAAAAATGTTGTATAAAACATACACCTAGAAACAAATGTATTTATATTTCTGCTATCCTTCAGTCTCGATTGAGAACATGTTTAAAAGAAGATTGCTGGATCATCTAAAAACCGATAAATGTCATTTTTAGGTGATGCAAATCAGAATCGGAATCATATTCAGCTGTTTTATTGAAACTATTTTAAACGTCATGCACACATATTCATGCGGAATGGAATTCGCGTTCGCTTCGGATCTATCCTCGTTCGCGAGAATTCGAACATCAACAGTCAGCGGAACGAAAAAGAAAAAGGAAAGCGGCGAAACGTGTATAATATCCACCAGAGGGGGCCGATATTCGCGTAAATGATTCACCGGCCGCGAATTCATTCGCTATGTAGCAGTTCGGCGAGAGCGAGATGGAATCAGGTAGCTAGAAAGGCGGAAGAGGTCGCGAAAGGGAATGAAAAGGATGAAAAGGAACAGTAAAGAGGAGAAGAGATGAGGGAAAGAGAGATACAGTGAGGAATTGCCGGGAAGCTCGTTCCGAGGGCAAAAGCTAACGCGAGTTACGGCACGGCGAAAAGTTCGGTGTCGAGGCTGCGGCTAAAGCGATTCATGCGACGTACCGTCAAGGAATTCGCGATTTCTTGCCCGTATACGAGGCGCGCCCGGAGGCGCCACAAGGGAGGAGGTTCAGCCCGGCGGGATATCGCATTAAGATAAATACGTAAGCACGCGGCCGTGTGTGCCGACGTTGTGAAATGTGTAATCGTCAAAAGAAAAGTCGGCACTCGCTCCCTCGCGGAATGTTATCAAAGGCTTAGACGCTCGTACCCAAGCATTTCCTCAAGTTTCCTAACGAATTTTGCAATCGAGCTCTTACCGTCTTAACAATTCTAAAAATGGACAATACGAGCTGCGCAATTTTTTTATCTTTATTTGTCGACTTGGCGTATGTAGCCCCGAATATTTTTAAACGCGAAATATGCGAATATATATTTTATATTATACATATTTCATAGACTATGTGGCTTCGCATTATAGTATGATTTGCTTCGGGCATTTTGGTCCTGAAATTTTTCATGCGAAAGTTGCATGTTAGGAAAAAATATCAGTCAAAATTTTAAATATTTATTTAGAAATATTCAGAATTTAAATTCAAATGCTTGATTTGAATCATTATTTGTGTTTTATCAAAATATATTTGTAACAGAATATTATTTGATAATTTATAAAACATTAAAAGAGTTTTCTCCAAAAGAACTTTTACTGTTGCCGTTAAACTAATACACCGACAGAAAAAAAGCCCAAAATGCTTGCACAAGAAAAAAATTGAAGTAGACAGGCAACACATTTCGAAAAATTAATATAAAATAATCTCGATTAATGTATGCAAGAATGAAATTTTTTTATTAAATATATGAACATACACGTATTTGTTTATTAACTATGAAATGCGAATTGCACGGCTCTGTGGTAGAGTTCCAGTAGATCTAATTTACTCAGTTAAGTGACTGCACGCAATACATAAATAAATTGTGGCGGAAACAAAAAGATTAATGTAAATGGATCGATTTCAAATTTAATATCTCCGAGTAATGCCGGGAAAAATAGAAATATAAATGACATATCGTTTTTCAAAACGGATGAAAGTGTTAAAAACAGATGATTGATACGCGATAATAAATACAATAAATAACACAGGCAAATATACGGTGACATAAAAATGAATAAAATTACGAGTGCACATAACAATGTATTCAGATACAAAAAATGTAATAATTTAAATCACGTTTATAACGAAAAAGAAATTATTTGCCCATTCGTTATTTTACATGCAATTATTTACTACAGTTTAACAATTATTGAGTTTTTTCAAACATCACATTGACATTTCTCCCGATGCTTTCCATCTGAATATAGACTTTTGTTAATATAAGAAAAGGATTTGATGCACATTGCAACGTGCGTAATACGTATTATTGATGCTTCGACGGTGTGCGGACTATTTGAAATGCGTGGAATTTAGCAGAGACGGCAAACGAAGAGGGAAAATCGCGCGAGTGCATCCTCGTATCCGTAGAAGAAAACGAGGTAGTAGTGGATAATCTCGATGCGCTCGTTCTCATACATATTTATCCGCGACGTGTGTACACGGTGAATGCACCGACGATGCATATGCATGGTGCAACGACGGAACCGCGCGCATTCGAGGTGCGTGGTTGTGGCCCCTCACAAAAGAGCTTCGGGAACGCTCGAACCTGGTGAAGTCTGGGTGGCCTCTTTTTTTATCGTTGGCCAATTTCACGGTTGGAATGTAAGGAAACTACAAGAGAGGTGGAGACGACGAGAGAAAAGCGGGAACAGCAGGGGTGCGGGTGAATCGACTGCAATATTAATGATCGTTTTAAAAAGTTATTAACGGCAGAATTACCCTCGACGAATTACGTCCGGAAATCCCACGACATGGATCAATGAAAATAAAACAAGCGCGCAGTAGACTGGCACCGTGCTATTTTACGCAGTACCATTTGCGTTCGACATGTTAATTACCGGCACGCCCTTATTAGTCCTCTCGAAACCAACATTTTGTCTTTCTCGCTTTGCCAAACTTTATTTTGCGACTATTTTTCACACAAATAAATGAAATGGTGGAAGGCTTAAAAAACAATTTTTATCAATGCTTAAAAAAATTTTGTGCCAAAATTATTTAAAGTTAAATAATTTTTTAATTACTGATTTCCTTATTTTCATAATAAATAATATTTACAATTATCAAGTGTTGGAAATTCCTTTGAATTTCGACAAAAATTATTTTTTTAAGAGTAACAATCGTTTCCGCGTCATTCTTAATTACTTTTTCAAGAATTATAAAAATTATTATAAAAATAATTCGATCAATTAACATTTATTCAATTCAAAATACTTTGGATATCAAAGAAATTTTTTTGAATGTTAATAAAAATGACTTAAGAGTTCCAACGATTTTAATTTCTTTGAGCCATTGACTACATGTAATATATAAATATATTGTAACGGAAATAAAAAAATTAATATAAATAGATCAATGTAGAAGAAGAAGAAAAAAACCACAGATATCGAAATAGAAAATAGAAAAATTACAATATGTAACAAATACAAATATCTCGGAGTAATCTTTAATACAACAAGAACAGATGACGAAGAAATAAGATTCCATAAACTAAACAAATTATTAAAGCACTAAATGAAATATGGAACAGCTACATTGGAAAAACACTCAAATTGAGAATATATAATATCGTGAAAAATACCTTTATATACGGATCAAAAACATGGAGACTCAAAAAACATCTCAGAAAAAAATTGGAGACAACCGAGATGAATGTTATAGGTCAGCGAGGATTTCCAGATTAGAAAGAATACCCAATAAAATAATAAAAGACCAAATGGGAATAAAAAAATCAATACAAGACGAAAAACAGCTGATTTGGTTCGGACACAAACGAAGGTCTGAGGAAAGACTACCGAAGAAAGCTCTTCAATGGATACGAAAATAGAAGAAGAGAAAGATAAAAAGAATCATAGGCATAAAAGACATTCGAAAATCAATCAGTGAAAGGCAAATAAATGAAGATGCATAGAGAGACCGAAAACAATGGAAAGCATCGGACGTGATGCAACAGCCAAGGAAAAAAGTTCAATAAATGCTTTGTACCTTGAAATTCTTATATATAAACATAATATTTTACGAATATTTTAGCTCCCGATAATAAGAATATCTCAAATCAAATAATTCTTTAATTATTGCTTTCATCTATCACAATAATCTTTGTAACTACACAAAATTACAAGATATTGACTGATTCCGGCAGAGATCGAGAAAAAGAGTTAGCAAGAGAATTCTGAAGCTGCGCGTATAAGAAGATATCAAAAGAGAATACTCTTTCAATCTAATCGGCTCTTATTTCACACAGCGCAGACTCATATTTCACAGTCGCGGGATATAAAGCCAATTCAATCTCTGTAAAATTACCTACGCGGCGTTCCGCAACCAAGAAGAGACTTTGTAAACGAGTTTTTAAGGCGATAATCCCGGGTGATTCATTCGTTCCCAAACAATGTTACGATATATCACGACTTCCGTGTATACAGCTTATTTTATTAAGCGATAAAGCTGGATTCATCAATGTCGCAATATTGCAAAACAATAAAAATACAAAAATTTGTGATAATATTTAATAATGCACAATACATTTTTAGCACAATACTTTAAAATAAAAATTGTATCGTTTAATTACTTATTTTACGTAACTTTATATTGTAGAATTCTTTAAAAAAAAAAGAAAAGAAAAAAGAGAAACGTATAGTCGGAAATCGTGCTTTTGTCGCTGTTACATCGAGTGGATGGCTTTTATATTTTCGCCAGTGGAAACAATATTCTTGTTTTCTGATTAATTAAACATCACGCTTGTCAAATTTAATTCTGTTTTTAAACTAATATTTTAAGAAATATATGCATTATTCAATTATAATCGAAATTTCAAGCAGCTGTATACATTATGTAACATTTTCCGTTTCCGTTTATATAAATACACATTCCTATATTTTAAAAGTGTACTTCGCTACCGGGAATTATAGAGCGAACGAACAAATTCCCCATCATAATTTATGATCCTATCCGGCTCATCGGATAATCCACCGTGCCGGTCGCTTGTCGGCATAACCCCTCGATTCCCCTTGTAAAAGCTTATACGCGAATCGAGCATGCGCCTATCGCCAAGAACAATGCAATTCACGCTTCGTATATACATACAGTTAATGAAAAATATATACATACTTTTAAAAGGGATAAAAAGATGCAAGATGCCGCAATCTATCAATTAACCAAAAAACCGTAAGAGAAGCGTAAACGAGATGAATATCTTGGCTCAGATTTTTCAGACAAGAAAAACAACGAAGACAACAACGGAAATCAAGATGATATTTTCCTTCCGAAGCAGACGAAAATACGGAGAAAGCTGAAGAGTCCGCGCAGGAAAGGCGAGTCGATCAAACAGACGAACGTCGAATGCAAAAAAAAAGAACGATATATAAACTAAAAAGAACAATATATAGATTAAAACAAAACAAACGAGCGTGAAATGACGCAATTCACAAAAAGCTAAAAGAATACGGAATGCGCAGATCCATGCGTATATATAGAGTATAAAATTTTAATAATCGCTATATATGTATGTAGATAATTTGCTGTCGAACGGACATAGCGCAGTTATTAAATGCAGATTTTGGAAAAATCGCGAGAAAATTTATTGGACGGCCGTAAAGCGAATTTTTCGATAGTTGCCACGAATTATTATCTTAAATGAAAAAATAGCGATATTGTAGCTTACAGACGCCAATTGGGACAATGACAAACGAACTAGAATAAATGATAAATGACTCACCAGTCGATGTATCGCCACTGCATACGCCGCTCTTCCTCCTTTCTACATCTGGTTGTTAATCGCGATCATGCGGACCGATGCGCCGAGACAGTCATGTCATCTTGTCATCACTTCTCGTCATCTTGTCATTTAATTTGACACTCCCGACACTCCCGACACTCGTTCGCGTAATTTTACTTTCGGCGGATAAAAAGACGCGAGAAACACGGAGCGAACGTAATTCGGATTCGGACTAGCGTTAATATGATGTGCGACTGAGCCAGTGCAACGAAAAATTCAGTGAGCTGGGGCTCAGTAGAACATTTACACAGTAAGCGAGTCACTAAGAGTTTCCAGAGGAAAGCCGGGCGCAAAAAAACTGCAACTTAAACGATAGTTCATTAATTTACTCACGCTCCGTAAAATTCTGTTGTACAAGACGGATTCCGACAGCTAGGTTAGGTTAGGTTAGGTTATCTTGACGCCGCTTACGAACATCAAAGATTCACGGACATGAATATTTTAGTATAACAAGTTACATTGATTACGATAATCTCTCGATTTTGCCGACGGTGCATCGCGACGCGCTCTTCGAATAAACAGATAACGCAAGTATAACAAAAAAATCTATCAGAAAATAGTTTCACGGCAATCCGACGCGAAACATGATTCCGATTTCGAACGCCGAAAACATGCTAGACGCAATCACGTAGGCATATTAACGCCTAGAAACAATTGCCCATTGATATATTCGACACTCTCACTCGACATACTGAATCGCGTATGAAATTCACACGAAATAAATAAAGAAATACATGAGAATGCGAAACGATCGCGATTTGACCTTGACGACATAGACACCTGACGTAAAATTACTTGTACTAATAGTATGACGTCATTGCGTGAATACCGCGACATATCGTGTGATATTCGTCTCGATAAATCTATCATGGCGATCCGTCGCTTTCGTCACCAGACGGTGGATGGTCATTATCGTCGCGATGATACACACCACATGTGAATCGACAAAGATTCCTTGATGCTTTTGATGATGATCTCGGTCGTATATAGCATGCGGAACGCTCGTCGAACGAGCAAATAGCACGAAAGTCGCATGAAAAGCGGAGCAAAAAATAACGTTCTGCGGCAATCCGACGCGAAAACGACTCCGATTTTGAACGCCGAGAAACATGCTATACAATCGCGTGGATATGTTAATGAGTCGCGAAACAATCGCCTTTCACTATACTTGATACTCTCAATACTAATTTGTACACTAATTCGTCCGTAATATGCGAAGACGAAGATTGTGCTTGCGCGCGACTTACCTCTGAGAATGCTCAACGCGATGTAATGGCGCTCAATGGCGATTGCGGTAGATCATGGTAGCTCGTGACGTCACACGCACCAATTTCACGCTACTACGCGGAGAAAAAATAACCCCTATAACAAAATAATTTTTAATACTTGATACTCTCAATACTAATTTGTATACTAATTCATCCGTAATAACATAAATATCGCGAAGACAAAGATTGTGCTTGCGCGCGACTTACCTCTGAATGCTCGACGCGATGTAATGACGATTGCGGTAGATTATGGTAGGTCGTGACGTCACACGCACCAATTTCACGCCACTACGCGGTGAAAAAATAATCCCTGTAACAAAATAATTTTTAATGTAATTATGTTTTATTAACACATTGAGACGAATGTATATTACATAAAAAACTTGAAATAATCCAATTTAGGCTATGAAATAATTATTCTTGATGATTTTCACGAATTATTGCGTGAAAAATGCGCGGCGTATGAATTTCGGCTAGAATTAATTGTTTGAATAAGCCGCTTAATATGTTCATTGCTGGTAACATAAACAATTTTCAAATATTGCTATTTAATTTGCAAATAAATAAATAATATTAAATTAATATAGACATAAAGACAATTATTGCAAACAGCTTTGGACTTTTGATTGATTTAAACTTTTGATATTTTTAAACAAATAAATATGTTAAATTAATTAATATACATATAAAGGTTAGAGTAATACGTATAAAGGTTATATTTTTTTCAATCGCGTACGAAAAATTCTTAAACAAATAGATATAATAAGAAAATAATTCACTCGTACAATAATATAATTCTGTGAGAATAAGACGGCTTATAGCAGAACAGCTGACACAGGCGCGCGCCGCGAGAAAACAAGAGAGAGAGGGAAAGAGAGAGAGCTCTGGTATTCAAAACATTCGTACCTATTCACTCGATGCTCAACTAAAGTAAACAAACACACTTTGGCGATTTCCTACGAAAACTATAAGCCTTAATATCGTGTATTTTTCGGGACGCAGCTGTACTTTAAATAGTCTATATTTTCCTATTTATAACTGAAATATATATACACATATATAGACTTTTGTATTTTTAATATAATATACTTGCCCTGTTTTTATGTAAGACTTAAATAATTTCGAAGACACATCCTCTCTCTCTCTCTCTCTCTCTGTTTTAATGCCTTATTATCCAATGGAATACTTTGTATAAAAATAATAGATAATATAAAAATATTAAAAATATAAAATATGTACGGATAATTTACATTGATTATGAAAAGAATGGCATGCATATAGACGTAAAAAATATTACAAATAGTTTAATCTTCCAAATTTTAAGTATTAAATAAATTTTTAGCCTTCCACTTAATTTTTTATTACTGTTGCTGTTGCTACTCACTTTTTGCATAACAAAATTGTCAGACTTATTAATTAAGCGGTTTTTCTCTTGTGTTTTAACACGATTATGTAATCGGACAAATACGGAACAATGACAGAACAGCGTAAGAAGGAAAGGAAAAAGAAAAGGAAAAGAAATCAGAAGAAGAAATACGAAAGTTCGACTATAATTGTGAACGACCGCAACTTCGCAAAGATCGCCGCGCATAGAATATCGGGGTAAACTTAAGTTAAGAAGAAAGCGTGAGTAGGAACAAGATATAAAATACGATGATGTTTGCCATTTGAAACCACGGTGGAGAAAAGCGCTTTTAAGAGGCACTTACTGTTTTAACTTTTACGCGCTCGTTAAACCAATGGTCGAGCTTGAACCGGGCCGGCAGCATGCCGCCCAATGTGTACGCCTCCGTCTTACGCATTTAGTTACAGCTTGTTACGACGAGGAATATCCTCGTTTACATGGCAGTGCTGCGAGACGCGAAATGGAGCCGAGGACTTACAGAGGCGTCCATGAGGCAGCGCAAGCTGGCTCGTGGAAATAAAATCGTAGCCTTTGCCGCGCGAGAGCACGAGCGCGCCAAGTGATTTTTGCCGGGATTTCGACGTTATCGAGGCGAGGAGACTTTCTCATTTGCGTTTCAAATTCTAACGACGCTATCGACCTAACTTGAGAACACTTCGCACGGAACGTTATCGTTACTTCCGACAGGATTAATAAAGAAAGGCGTCCCATTTTGTACCGCGATTTCATGAAAAATCCGCGCTGCGCACGGAGTCTGTTATTAGACGGTGTAATAGTATTTGATGCAGTTAAAATATCTACGAAAAAACAGTCAAATGCGGTAACGAATCAATGCGTAAACGATTTCAAAGTGAAGTCAGTTTTTCTTTCTTGCTGACGACTTTTTAAAAAAGAATCTGAATCTATATACTTATACACCACACTTATAAAATGTAGTCGATTCGTTCGTAATTTGTATTTTTTAGAGTAATGTTTAATATTGTTAATTGATCCCTAACAATTCAAAACAGTTCATTAAAACTGGAAAAAATTAATGAAATATTTTATCTCATCGCGGTGTTATGTACATGATTTCTTGTTGAAATTGCAATATGTAGGATAAGTTAAAAGATAACTCAGCACCAGAATGAAGGAACATAGGGCGGATATCATTAAGAGGAGCAGTTCTCCATTGATGATCTCTTAAATAGAATCCTGATTTTGGGGAAGATTTTGAGAGAATTTACGAATTTTAAACGAGGAATCTTCTTATAACAAAAGAATCATTTTCGAAATGGTCTTTAGAAACTTTCAACAATCAAGTGGCTGCTGAAAACACTTTTAAGGAATTCGTCGATTCCAGAACGCCAGAATTCTATCGATTTAGAATAAATAAACTTATTTCTCATTGGAGAAAATGTGTAGAATCTAATGGTTTTTATTTGAGAAATTTTATTAGAAGCTGAGATATTTTCAATTAAAGATAACGGTTGAAAACCGCAATTATTTCCGGCCAATCTAATAGTTGAGAATAGAAAGAATATTTTAAAAAACGAATGTTATAATTGAACGTTACCTTATCTTTAAAGGCGCGCTCATTTTTCAGTCTTCGCTACAGCTTCGCTATATTTATTTTTTCCAGGTGCAGATTTCTCGCCTCATCTTCCAGATTGAACCTCGTCGTCGGTCCGTCGCGATGACAAAGTTGCGAAGGTAAGTTGCACGGCGCGAATAAAGTGTCGGTTTTTCCAAAGAACAGAATTAGGAGGCACTCGGCTGGCAGCGGGCCAGGCAACCAAGTTTCCGATATGCAATTCCGCTTTATTTCCGGATCGTTTGGCGCGCTCGCGCATTCGTGCGAGGGCTAATGTAATGGAAATGCTGTAAGCCCTCTATGTTCTATGCATATTATTGTGCCACTACCACGCCGCGCGTCGCAATGCTAATAATTGTTATGGCCCGATAGAGTCCAATTCTAACGGCGAGCGGGGATGGCGGGAAAGAGATCGGTCCCAATCCCGCCGCGATTTGGCATTGAATAAATTGCAACTGTTTTTCCACGTCTGTGACTCTTTTCAACTAACCAATCGGCAATACTCGACGGAGATCTAGCCCCGCAATATCGATTTAGATTCATTCAATGGGATCGGCGGCTAAACTGATTCGACTTTGAAGCTCACGTTTACGCATCGATTCGGGGTCGGTTGTCGCATTGCGATAGCTCGGCTATCGCCAAAAGACCGATTACAATTGATTTTTTAGTTTAGCCGAAAACGTTTTGATCCATTGAATTAATTTTGTCTATGTATCAAATCCGTAATCTTCATTTCCATTTTTTATGAATAAAATTTATGATCCGAAAAATAGTTTAAAATTTGCTACGTGTAGTAGCATCCGAGAAAGAAAAAGAGAGTAGTTAATTTAACAATATTATACAGGGACAAAAGTATATATATATATATATATATATATATATAGGTCTTAATACTGCTTTAATTTTGTAAATAAATTAATATGTATTTGGTTTGGAAACATAGAGAAATATCTAAAGAGATATGTTAAGTCGCTCTTATGGGTACAGTTTAATCACGGGATCTAGTACCGGTTTTCGGGCATCGCTGTTCACCACCGCAGCAAGAAGTTGTATTGTTTTGAAGTGTTAGCGCTTAATCAATCGCAGTTGCGCCTGCGCCCGGCGGAATTACAAGCTGACAACGAACGTTGATGCGTGCAATTAGAAGGGAACCGACAAATCGCCCGCCGTGCCATTGGTTCGTCGTAAACTGGTAATTAGCCGCGTGCATTCGGTGAAAGCACTAACACGCGCTCCGTCACCGATTTAATTAGTCTATAACTCTTGCGCCAGGATCAGGATTCGGGAGTGCGGGCGTCCCTACGATAACATAAATTATCGTCGAACTGGCGCGCGTTATTCTGCCTCATCTGGCGCCAGAGTGACACGTTTTACGTACTGGCGGACGACCTGTGTCAATTCGAGAGACACAGATTTAATTGAGCCCGCAAATCGACATGTCGCGCGTTAACGAGCGTTATTATTAAAACAGTTCGGAGCCGCTCTGTCGAATAAAAAAAAAAGAGCTTCGATCTCTTTGCGAGAAATTTCCGCGAATTTCTGCAAAATCCCGCGGAATTACGCGCGCGGGCAATCTACTCGATGAAAGGAAATCGCGCGATTTCAGCGAAGTTTTAGCAGATACGGATATTTCTTTCGAGAGAGAGATTCGACATGAAGCAAGGTAAATGAAATCTTGTATAAAGCTATAACGACTAATAGAGTACTTATTTCGCGAGATAAAACACCAAAAATATTGGAGAAATTTTTTAATATTATTTTGAAAAAAGTTTTCTTGATTATTTTTATAATTAGATGCTAATCAATAAAAGTCTTTCTACGCAATCTTAAAACATAAGTTTTCAACAAGTTGTTACAAAAAAAATAAGTAATATATGATATTTATTTATAAATTAAATTTTTTACATAATTATCATGTTTATTGATACGTTTCAAAGACTCGTTTTAATGACTCGGCAGTTTTTCCAGATTCTTTGAAAAAAATATCTTTTCGTTGGAAAAGTTATGTATCTTGACTAAAAGTAATCATTAAAAAAGCGTTTTACCACATCGTCTACTTAATCCAGAGTGGATGCCATCAGATTACTACATATTCATAACATTAAAAAAAATCTGAAAGAATCTGTGTAGAGAATATAAACGCATTTTTCTAATAATAACGAGCTTACAGCTGCGGTGCATAACTAGGTAATTTCCCAGCAAAAAATTTTTTTGAAAAATCAGAAAACTGCCAGATTACTGAAAGAAGCTCATTAAAAAACATGATAATTTTGTAAAAAAACGAGTCACCGGTTAAATCTTTAATAAATACATATCTTTTAATAAGAACTTTCTAAAAAGATTCTTGGATTCAACCTCGCAGAGCATGTATCAGCATTGGCGAATATTTAATTCGACGTTTCTTTACGTTTTCTGGTGAGTTTGACAGTTAATTGGATCGGCCTGGTATCGTTGATTCCAAGATTCCGGGTCGGCCAAAGTTATGAAAATGCTTTCAAAGTATCGGCGATTTCCCGCGGCTTCGACTGCCCGCGATACCTTTGAATGAAAATCCATTTGCCGCAGGACCGGCTTCTGGGCTACGTCCAGAATATTCTAATAACGTCCGCGGCTATCAGCGCAATTGCCGTGGCTGTTATTGGCAGAATCCGATTATATCATCGACATGCACCGCCAGAAGAAAGACACGGCAATGGGCGATATACTTTTTAGTCGCATTTGCGAGTTATCCGCGTACATAAGCAAGATCCTGGCATTGCGTTATGATTCGACAAGCGTATCAAAGATCAGATTACTAACAACTGATATCGCTTGAGTTTACTTCCTAACCGGCTTAGTCCTCAAATGTATTTACAGCGCCGGCACGGCGTTTGATCACTCTGCTATATCTTTAGAAATTTATCATACGCATATTTTTTAAAAATCTTAATCTTATTTGCAAAATAAAATATTTATTATATAATTGCAGAATTGTATAAAAATTGGTGTGCATTAAATAATCCTTTTTACAAGCTGTCAGCGATTTTATCACGCTGAGGCTGCGAATGCTGAACAAGGTATAAAATTAGGTTTTGCAACAGTAATGAAAATTTTCACGCAAATCGCTTTCGGAACCTTTAGACGTGCAAATGAAAAGGGATATATTTACGCTTTATTTGACGCAGTTTTCAAACGCGGTGTATTCCAAAGCAGGAGCGCGGGCGCAATCCCGATGACTCTCATCGAGAATTCGTCGGACGACGAGACAGAACTCGTACAAAGTACCTATACTCTCGTTGACGCTCGGTACAATCGGATCGAGAAGCGTAATCAAACGCGGTATATACTGACTTTGCCCGGCGCGTTTCTCTTCTCTCGCGAGTCTCTCCATCAGGAACTAAAGGCGTAGCAGACAGACAGACAGATAGTCAGACAGAGAGAGAGAGGCATCATCGTCGTCCTACAGAATGCGACGTTTCCTGAAGGAAGGCAACGTAAAGCAGCCCGATAGGACAGCAGCATGCGCGCTCTCGAGCCACAATTCCGTGCGAATAGTTCAACTAATCCCTTTCTCGTCCTGCCGCACAGGACGCACTTATGTCTAGTCTCTCCGCGTCTCTCCTGCTCTCCTCCCTCCCCTGCCGCCTCTCTCTCTCTCTCTTTCTCTCTCCCTCTCACATCTCTCTCCAGCTATCTCTCGACCTCCTCGTTCTCTCACGGCACCTAAGTCTCTAATAGAATATCCGCGTATTCTCAGACGGGAGTGGCTTCATGCGCGCTCGAGTCTACACGCATGGACACCGCGCCAGATGCACACGGGTACACCCGCGCGAACGAGCGGTTCTGGCTTCAACAAACTTTGCCCGTAGAATCCGTACGAATGCGCATCGCCCGGCCGTTGTCCTTTGTCATTCGCGTGTGGGAGGACCGTGAAACTTCCTGCCTTCGACACACGGTAAATTTTGCCTCGACCAGCCAGTCCGACCGTTTCAGAGTACGTACAAGCGCTATATATGTACGTAGATACGCCGCCTCCCGTCGCTAATGCCACCGCGCGAATTAGACTTTTGTTCGGACGAGCGAGTTCTACCGTCGAAGTAGCAGTTATCACGTTTTCGCGTTATTCCGAACGTTTGGCTGCCGAGAGACACGGCGTTGTTACTCCGACTTCGCCCTTCTACAGGCCTTTTCAAGCTATTTCCTATATCCGGTGTTCTATTTATTGATACAAACTTGTATTATTGCTAAATATGTGTATACTCTCACGCAGCTGTTATTTCTATTATAAATATTTCTTATCGTTAAAAATTTGCCAACAACAAGGCTAGATTTCACCACAAATCAAGAATTTAGATATTAAGAAAGTTAGATATTCAAACATTGCGAATAGATCTTTTTTACTAGTAATTTAATTAATAGCGGATTATTTGCAGTAATATTATCCCATCTCCTTAATTACGTAAAGTTCTTTGAAAGATCAATGAAGACAAGTCTTTCAAACAAGGAAAGAGAAAAACTGTAGAAGCAGAAAGAAGAAAAGAATGAAGTAGAGGGTTAGTAATCCAAACATGCGGGCGACTGATTGCTCAGACAAGTCGGAATCCTTCTGGCCTCATTGTGATAGATCCTTCATCAAATAGAAAGAGTTTCTTCTCCCTGCAATCTATCATTCTACTGTAATAATGTCATAATTTTTCGAATATTTTAGCTTTTATAAAACATGAATGATCATCAAATGTAATCTATAATCGTCAATGGAACTATTGATAAAATGTTGTACAAAAATCTGGTACGTCGACGGTTTTCGTTTTTATGTCAAACAATATTTTATGATTAAAAAACGTCCGGCTAAAAGCGTTGCTTTGTAACAGTTGCTTTCTACTTGCACACAATAGCATCCATGACCCTTTTATAAGCGAGGTACATCTTGGTCAATACCTGCCTGACGTCGTTCCTTGCGGCATCGCAATCAACCTATTGGAATGTGCGACCGCAAAGCGACTCGCGATCCTTCCGAGCGATTACACGTGAGATTAGAGTGAATCCGTCGATTGAAAAACGAGCAAGAACGCTCTCTCGCGAATGGAAGAACGTCGGAGAGCAGCTAGAAAATCAAACAAAGGTGTTGGTAAGTTCCGCAAGTAAAATCTTGATTTTTATCCTTTTCGCGATCAATCGACTTTTTCTTTCTTTCTTTCTTCAGTCCTGCTTTTTTCGTTATGAAGAAACTACCAAAGATCCTTCGATTTCTATGCGTTGTGAAACATGGCGATTGTGTGCGCGATAGTATTATCAGAAAAAATTAATGGAAAAATAAAAAATATATGTCAGACATTTATTAGAGATCTTTATATAATATAAAAAAAATTTATATATTGATCGAAGTAGATGCTATTTTAACAAAATTTAAGTTTTAATTTCCAGCATTTAACATAAGAAAGCGGCATAAGAAACCAAAAAAGGTTTATAACAAAAAACGTAAAAATCTTTGGCCGCTTTATTCAGTGGCTGAAAGTTCTGTATTAAATTGCAATCACTTAATGGATTTAATCTAACGCTGTCGCGGAGACCAAAACAATACGAAATAAGTGACCAGTATCTCGTCCGTCAACGAGGCTAATACGAGGAATACGATGAAGGCTCGATATCAACCAATTTTTTTATCCCCCTGTACGAAAATAAAAGAAAGTGTGAGAGATTACGGGGTGACGGCTGCAGCACGGTCTGTCGGAAAGAGGATGGAGGTTTCCACGTCGGTGCTCACGTGGTGCATCGTCCGATCAACCGGAAAACGTCCAAACTCACAATCGGTCCCGTGAAATATTTCATTCAGTAGGAGTTTTTCCCTCGAATTTCCCCTGATGCTTTCTCTGTACTCGCGCCGGGCCCTGCGACCGCGACCTGAAACTATGGATCGGCTTCCGTGCGCAAATTGGAATAGACAACGACGACGACGACGACGACGACGACGGGGATGGCAAAGGAGGGAGAGAAGAGTCGTATGCTATACATAAGAGAGGATAATAGGGGGGAAGGGGGAGACCGGGAGCGAGAATCATTAGCCTGCGCGCCCTTTGGATCGACGCGGTCGGCTGGAAAATTCGAACGACACGTACGTCCAGTCCTTTGCCCTTGCGCCTCGTTATCGCGTCCATGTGACCGTTTCCGTATGTACATTTTGCACCGATAAACACAGAAATCAAACGCCTCTGTCGGTTTTGCCTAAATTTCCTTCACTCGGCAAATGCGACGGTAAAATCAACCAGACGAGTCCGAGAAAAAGGCAATTGGCATCAGAATCATTAATTCTCGACCATTTTCCATGTCTTTAACCAACGTGTACAGCGTGATACCTGTTTTTACATTTTTTATTGGAACAATTAAATTTAAAATGATTGATTTTAATCAACAAAATTGTCAGTAAATTATAAAACATTTTTGTAACAGAAATTATTTGCAAAAACTATCATCTCTTATAAAAAAATAAACGTAATACTACAATGTGTGATTAATCTATTCTTTTTTAAATAAACATTATTATAATATATATAAAATCTCTAAATAGAAAACAAATATATTTTTTGTATGTGCAGTATGTGGAAAATTACACATAGTAAAATTAAATAATTAGATTAAGATGACAATGAATCAGTTATATTCGTTCGGACAAACTGTAATTATTTGCCAAATAACAACCGTTCATAAATATCGTCTTTATTCCTCTCTTTCTATATTCACGCAGCAAGAACAGGCCGATTCTTCGTATTTATTACAGTGCGAGAGCTGAGTGGAAACCAATTGGGGTGGAAATTCTGTCGCGGACAACGCCGATCCTCCCGTGAAGCGTGAAATCCGAAAGAATCACAGGGTAAGATTCATCTTTTTTCCGAGACTTTCCTGCTTTATCGTCGTATTAGGCGAAAAAAAGGGGGATGTAAGGATGGACGGGTCCGAGCGGAGCTCGGACGCAGCTTATCTTCGCCGTTCGTAAAGCCTCGCTTCATCCAGCGTATGTAAACTGCATAAACCGCGCTCGAAGGGTGTCCCGAAAGACCGACCAATCGCTGTCGATCGGTCGTTTGCCGCAGGACCTTCTCGGTGAAACTGTTGAACCTAGTAATTCGAACACTTGCTACGTCCGACCGAGCCCGCTTCCGCCTCAACGATTTCGGCCGTGCCGCGGTCCGATGTTTGTCTTGTTTATTTAAATAAACATCTGTACATATGTAGACTTTTCCCATTATGTGCGTCCAGTTGGTCTCTCGCATTCGGCTAAGTCTGCTATGTAATACCGTTCTTCGAAAACAGGCTAATGAACAAACGCATCGCCAGTCAGACGCAAATCCGGCTATGAATTTGTCAATATCTTATTGCATTATTGACGTGTACACAAAGCGATAGTAAAATCTTATCTACACACTTTGCTGCAGAGTGCAATACAATATTGCTGATAATATAAAATATGATAATGTGATCTTTATAAATTTTTTGCTCGTGACACGGACTTCCGGAAAGTCAGTGAGAAAGCAACGGTACAGCACGTAGAAGGAAATGTATCGTGGGCTGAAAGCTGCAAATAATGCGCCTCGCATAAATCCGTGCAACCTTAGACGGCAATACGAAGGATGAGCGCATAGTGTCGGGAAAGAGGTCACGTCGAGTTGCTCTCGCAATCGTCATCTCGGATCAATCACGGAATACGGGTAACGTAATCGGAAAGTCCTTTATATCCGACGAAACTAAGTTCCAAGGCAATTTGTGTCTCTCTTTGTAAGGAGTAGGTGGAGACGAGACGAGGGCGAGGGGAAATCGGGACGTGAGGAGAGGGGAGCGGTACAGATACGACAGAAGTAGCGACTTTGCATTGCTCGAAGCTCAGTTCAGACTACTTTGCCCTAACGCCGAGAAAGAGGAGGGACCTTCTTCCTTTTTCCTTCTCGGCCCTCTCTCCTAACGTGCGGCTCACTCGTCCTTTCTTCCCTCCTTTGCCTTGCCTGCCTACGACCAGCCAGCCCATCCTCGCGTCCGCAATTCCCTCCAATTCTTTTCTCGAAACAAGTTTGTAAAACGCAATTTTCTCGTAGGTTGACAAGTCATCTAATCGCGCGTTGGAGCACTGTCTCCCTTCTCCCTTTCTCTCCTCCTTCATTCTGCCCACAATCGTAGTCTTCATTTTTCTCTCCCTCTTCATCCGGCGCGTGTCACTTTTCTCATATACTAACAATTCTTCCTTTCCGCTGCTCTCCTTCACGCCGACAATCACGGCTGCACGACGGATAATTTAGCAAGCGCTAAGTTTTTATAAAGTTCCTCTTTTTAAAAGTATCAACAATTTTTTTTTAACATTAGCAATTTATAAATATTCTTCACATACAGAGATATGGAAAAATGGTTATATAATACAATGACATTTACGCTACACTGTTATATTATCCTTGCGCGTTGATAACGCTCGAGTCAAGACGTAATTCGTATAAATGGATTAAATCGTTGTCTGTAATTCGAGTCAATCTCACATATTGCCGATATGAATGATTAATTGACGTTCCTCGAGGCATTCACGATCCAAGTTCTATGCTTCTTACTATCTGTTCCTTCTGCGCGCTCCGGGAATCGGAACGATCACATCGATGGGAATCGATTCCCTCGAATCCGGCTATAATGCCATTTGGCCCGCATTCGCGCTATCGACGGCGTCTGCACGTCACTCGACGTTGAATTATGCGATTAATCTCTTACTGAAAATTAGGTTAGCAGAGTGAGATCACAGCGTATGTTAGTTCCGTAGTGAGGAAGAAAGGAAGCGCCGTTTAACGGGAGCGAATTGGATTAGGCGGAGAAGCCAGAGTTTCTGAATGTTCTGACGATAATTTTCTCTCAATTAATAGTCATACTGTATATTTGTACGAAGGAACTACAGACTCGAAATGAGAGATACGAAATTTATCATATCTGAAAAACAAGAAAGTCTTCGCTATTTTACTAATCGACAATTCAGAAAAGATTGCACTGATCGTTAGCAAAAAACACAAGAGAGTCCATTTTCGACAAGAAAATTCCAAATTTGCACTAAACAGCAGATTATAAAAATAGAACTGTCGCGCGTGAGATAAGCGAAGAATTAAGGTCATGCAGAGAATCTAAATTCGCGATTGAGTTTTTGCAACCGACTGAGGCTCTGAGCGAAAATTTATCGCTAGATTTCCGAAAAATATTTTTCCACTAATCTCGTTAATCGCATACATTATTCACTAAATCATCATAAATCTTTAGAAAACTTATTCGTTTACAGAATTTCTTTTATAAAATTTTGATGCAAGTTAATAAATAAATAAGTAATATTTCGTTGTATCCAGCTGACGATTGCATCGTTTGAAACATTGATCAGTTCGCATTCTAAGACACTGGAATAATTTCCCGTCTTTCGCCTCGTCTCTTTCTTTAATGATTGGCAAATTGCGATTTTGTACGCACCCCATTGTGAATCGTAAACGCAAATTACATCGATTCACTCTCACTCGTTATAACACCTTCAAAGGCGTAATCAAGAACTGTGCGGCTGATCCCCTTGGAGTTCGAGCCGAGCCAAGTGCAAACACAGGTGCGCACGAAACAATGAGGCTCCTACATCGATTAAAGAAGAAGAGTAAGTAGCGCGCGGTGCGTAGCGGCGCAAGGACGAGAGCGAGGAGGAAGAGGGTATTCCGCCGATTACAGGACGAATCTACGGGATCCCTTTCATGCTCTCGTTCCGCGAACGAAGTCAAGTAACAATTCCGGGATTACTGCGCTCCCGAAATGAAATTTCATTCGTGAATCCCCGAGGAGCCGCGCGCGCGCGCGCGCATTTCAAGGAGCGGAGCGGATCTCTTCGGCTCGCCTCTCGTCCCGGCCGCTGCCGCACGCCGGTTGGAACCAGTCGCCTCCAGTCCCTTCCAATTTTCTCTTCGTTTCGAGAAAAGCAGCGGGAGGTGCGCCACCAGGGAGTTCACCGGAAGAATCTCGTCGTGGGACGATATTATTCCTCTCCTCCGCACTCTCTCGTCCGCGGACTCGCTCGTGGAGCGCAGACCTCTTGTAAAGGACTTTTGCGACACTTGTCTTTAGGCTCCGCTCTCGTGCAACTTTATTTCTTTCCGCCGCGCCTCTCTTGCTCCTCCTTTCTTGCATTCTCTTAAATGACTGACGTGTAATCAGCGCTGGCGCAAACAGATAACTCGCGAAGATTTCGGCTGATGGAAAAACGCGTCTAAATTGTCGCGATTTGCGAGTCCGCTTCATTTTATAGTCGTAAACTGTGCGAGAAAACTGCGGACCGTCGAGTTTCGATTTTGCTGAATCTGTAGCAATAAAACAAAAGTTACGAGAAAAAAGTTTCGCAATCGGATGGATAAAACTGATTTCCGCGGCTCGTAAATGTGAAATCAATTACGCGGCGCACAGAGAGGGCAAGTGCATTAATTACCGGATGGGATTATTTCGGTGGGGCCGTTTTAAAACAGTGAATTTATACGCGTCAGCTTCGCTATCAATACCGCTGTTGCGCTAACTGGAGGAAGCAGAAACGAATGGGCGCTGCCGACAGGCGTGCACTGCATGAAATAGAAACGAAGCGGAAGTTAATCGCTGCCACGGCGATTTGTTCCGGGATTATTTGGACAAATCGAGATAACTGCCGGAACGCGCTTGTCCTATATGCAAGCGTAGGCGTAGTAGCTCGTTGATTAGCATGCCACAGCACCGAGATAAGCGGCCTAGCCGTGACGATATAGTCAACTAACCGATCCTGGTTCTCCTATAGAACGTTTCACACGCGATAATCCGCGCTTTGTCGTGACCGTTACTGTCTTGCATAATACGCGCCTGACATTGCACTCTAACTATTCTCAAAAGAAGGATGACGCAGCTAAGCGGAAATTATAAAATAATATATGAAATCTACGAAAAGCAGATATTTCTATTTATTTCACATTAACGGATCAATACAATGATTGTTATAGCAATATTAAGAAAGCCTCTATAAAATATTCAAAAGTGTATTAAAAAAATTAGAATTTTCAATAGTTTTTGATGCAAATTTATATTTTAAAAGAAAAAATATAAATTCTCGATAAATAATAATGTACAGACAAAAACGTGTGTCTTATGTATTTCAAATTAAAATTATGTGATATATTCGTTGAAATTTTAATTATATAAATTATGCTACAAATTTATACTGTATATTACTTTTCAAATAAATATAGAAATTTATTTTCAATTCATGTTACTAATTTCACAAGGTTTTTTAAAATTAATTTCCTTCCTTAGAAATTTTTGTCAGGGAATTGAATAATAATTATTCCTTGAATTTGAAGACGACTTGCTGATAACGGAAAGTGTATGCGTGAATGCAGTTTAGAGTGTGCCTGTTATCGGTCAGCCGATGCTCTAGCTCAGCGTGACGTAGATAGGAGGCGAACAATAATTGATCGAACCCCTTAAGCTCCGGCTATAAGCTCATGATCCTGTTATTGCAGATACGCATGGGCGCTGGTACCAATAAACTCACCTACATTCCGAAATACGTATATTCTAATCAAGATTTGCACTGAACCGCGAAGAACAAACCGAGAAAAAATTGTACTGCATATCGAAAAACTCACATCATGTGTAATATCGCTTGAAATAGAATTATTAAGTTCATTGTGTATGATACAGTAGCAATAGTATATCTTATATAATTATTATTATATAAAAAGACATATTTTTAATTTTAGAAAAATTTAGCACGTGTCTCAGAAGGCTTTCAAAAGCCGAGTTATCGTTGCTACTGCGATACAATTCGTTGTAATTGCCTGGAAATTTAGTACGTATTTTACAATTAAAAGGCCTTTGAAAGCTAAACTATCATAATTATCACGATAAAATTCGTTATTTCGTAAGAACGGTCAAGGTTGTATTTGATTATACGTGCAATTTTTTTCATTTCCTAAAGACCTTTGAAACCTAGCAGCGTTTATGCCGCTTACTCGCCTACTTTTTCACAGGCTTTTCGGAACAGTAATTTTGAAGAATATTATGCCAGCTTAATTCATCTTTTGGATGCCTTTGACAAAATAAATGATTCGATTTGTAACACTAAGCATATTAATAAATTAGATAGATTAGATCTTTGCAAATTATTTGATTGAATCTAATTTAATGTCCATGAAAAAATTCCGTAAACTAATGCAGCATTCTTTCAAAGTATTAATTATATAAATTGGTAACAATTTCTTACTATTTTCATTATAATAATCAAATATGACTATTCCAGAATGTATCCCTTCAAATAATATAGCAATAAATATTTATCGATTCGAATTAACCATGCAATTCCATACGAACGAATCATCGTTCAGTTTGATTCGTCTCTGTGCGCATTTTATAATAAAACGCGATGCGATCGTTAGATTTTTAAAATATCGCGCAGCATTGTCATTCCTGTCACGGCTTTACGGTATACGAGTCGCATTATTACACATGACATATCGAAAACCACCGATCACCGTGCATGTGCTTTCACGCGGCGATAACTTGTCGCCATTTTTTCCTCTTTCCCAAAACGTGCAGGTGGAAAAATGGTTATGCGAGGTGCGGAGGAATGTGGAAAACTGGGTCTCGCGATAAATCAACGATAACGCGCCGAGCCAAATATAAATTCCCTCCGACCGCGGTGGCGGGGGTGGCACCAGTCGTGTGTGCGGATTTGTATTCGTGCCTATGCGTATGATAGGAAAAAAAAATTATAAACGCGTTGCCATTCCTCTACTTTGGACATCGGCCATGGTCACCACATGGTTCGGTATTTTAGGCGGCCGGTGGGTTTTGTCGATCCGCGCGCGCGAGGAATAGATGAAAAAGAGCGAATCGATGCACGGCGCGGTGCAAAAGCATTGAATCGTTGACGGCCGTTCGACCGTGAATTGAAATAGCCATTGTTATTCATTTAATCGTAGTAATTTGTTTCACCCTGCAATGCGATATCAGAAATACTAATACAATAACGTTACACATATTAATAGCAAAAAACTTAATTTGGATAAGACGAATCAAGTGAAGTAAAATCGTCCCTTTCTCTGCTTTCGCGCTGAACGATTTATTTCGTATTTGAATTTCTTTATTTCATATCTGAAATATAATAATCGTGTTATATGTAACTTTGTGCAAATGCGACGTCGATAAACCGTCGGTTCGGAGGCGCGCTAAGTTTCTAGGATTCACAAATCATCGATTTACAGTCACCAAACAGGATGATGGGTGAATGCCTACGGGCGTAATAGGCCCGCAGCCATAAGCGCCGGGGTGCTGACAAGATTTGCATGACAGTACCCCGTCATTACGCGGTTCGCCCAATCAAATGTCGAGCGCACACCGTTTGCTCATCGAGTGTTTATTGCCCATGCCCTATGTATATACACACATAGATTTGATTCTACGGAAACGTACACATGCTTGGTTGCATTAATAATCCGTCACTACGTAGAGAGCAATGCAGACCAAGAACACGAATTAGCATTACTTAAGATGTATCGGATGCCACGCGTTTCCTCTGCATAAACAAAAGATGTACCGCCAGACTGGTAAAAGAGAAATGTAATTATATTAAATTTTCAACTGATTCATTAATTTTTAAATTTTGACTTTCTGAATATAAATTGTTTACGTAAAATATTCTACGCAACTTAGAATGCTGGTCTTTAAAACTGAGAAATGACAATTTATATAATATTAAAGTAAAATTTCAAAATTATTTTGTAAATCCAGTAATGATAACGTATCAAATACTTAAATAAACTGCAAATAAATAAACGCGATCAACAGGTTTATGCCAGTTAATCAGAATTAATCGCAATGCGCAAAATAATAATGTAATATTCAACGTAGTAGCTTGTAAAAGAATGTTTTAAAGTTTGATTTAATATATTTATAACAATGTTTCTTTCGTGTATAATATATTAACGTGAAATATCGAATCGTATTTAACTCTTCATACACCTTACATTTGAGAATACGCTTGGTGCAATAGTCGTTCAGGAAAGGGACTATTTATCACTGGGAAACACAGGTCGAGACGGTAAGACACTATCTCGAGAAACTCAATATGACGGGTCGTTTTCCAGACGAAAAGAATGTTAAGTGAAGGGGTTAAGCTTATCTTCAGACTGATTCCACAAGCGTTTGTGGAAGAGGGAAGGAATTCGATCTACGACGTAATGCCGGCCGCTCTTATGCGATAGATAAAACTATGACATTAGTTTCTTTGATCTGAACTTGACACCTTTCTGCTCTACAACTCGGTTCGATAAAGACCACATCATAAATCAAATTATACAGTTTTGTTCTATGAAATATGGTCAAGAAATACTCTTTGGCGAGCATACACAAAACCGGTTTATGGGAGATTAAAATCTATGCAATATGTAATACGTTAAGATTAAAAAATGCAAATATTTTAAAACAGAAATCACTTTTAAATATTCATGAGATATAAAACGACGAAAATAGAGTCAAACAGCAGAATGACCGAAACATCTGTATACAGTCGAGTAAGTAAACATTGTTAGAGAATATACCATCGCGAATAACCAGCGTTTGGTCTTTCAGCTCGCTAATTTCTATCGTATTTTATAGAAGTAATTATTTTTGTGTAATATAATATTTGTTACACATAATAATATTTCGTTATACGCAATATCCAAATTATGTTTTACTTAAAAAAATTGCGGATAATTTCAAATTTACCCTCGTATATAGAACACATTGTTACAGTCGTAAGACTGAAAAAGATGTCGGCAAAGAATTGTTATTCTCTTTATTCCTTCCTATCCGGCGAGCCAAGCGTCGACCCACCGCGTCGGTGCCATTGAGGAACAATAAATGATTATTGTCGGGGCTATTACCGCCGGAGTGGTGACCAGGCCCCATTGGAACTGTTCAGCGGTCAGTTTCTCTCGGCGAATGTGGCCTCGTGTGTACAAGCGGCGTGCGTATACGTGCTGCCATTATTTCTCGTATCTCGCGAGCCCATGCACAGCGCACCCCCACCCGACGCCGTCGGCTGGCCTTTCAACCCCCCTGTACCTTGCACCGTCCCTAAAATACTGACGACACGAGCAAACAAACTGCATTCACTTAATTCGACGCGAGAGCCCGCGCAGAGGAAGATAAAGCGATTTTTCTGACAAGTCGCGAGATTTATTGCAGAATAGAGCGCGCGAGAAAAATTTCTTATTATCTGATTTATTCGGCGCAGCCAATAATAGCAATAAATAAATATTTGTGTCCACAATGTAATATTAAGACCAAAATTGCTACCAAAATTATTAATTAATTGTTAAAACATTTAGAATAGAAAAAGTAACGTAATTTATGTACAATTTTATATTATACGAAGACTATACGGTTTTTCCGGAGTTGTTTTTTTGTAAGACCAATTATTTGATACACTTGTTTGATATCTGCACACTCTGCGAAATCAATAATGACTCTCATTACAAGCAGTATGCGTATGACGCTACTAAAATGGCAAAATAGACGCGATACCACTCATCATCAATACTTATCAAATAGATCGTCATTTAACTATACGATATAACTGCTATTTAACTATACGATATACTGCTGCACTGTACAGCAATTATATGTACAATTTTATATTATATGAAGGCCATACATTTTTTCGCAAAGTTGTTTTTCTTGTAAGACCAATTATTTGATATACTTGTTTGATATCTGCACACTCTGCGAAATCAATAATGACTCTCATTAAGCAGTATACGTATGACGTGTGCTACTTAAATGCCAAAAATATATGCGATATGTCAATGTCACTCAATGTCAATACTTATCAAATAGATAAATCGTCATTTAATGCGGTATAAATACTACTGCTGCACTGTAAAGCAATCATTTTACGTGCAAGATTGCAACATGAAGTTAACATTGTTGTGTCTGATTGTGCTAATCGTTGCCGCCTTGGTTCAGGAGTCTGTAAGGTTTAACTTAAATTTGATTGCTTATTCGTAAATTCTTCGATAATAACGATATATTATCCTGTGCAAAGGAACATGGTATACATATACTTGGTAGGAAACTTGAATAGGATAACAACAACAACAACAACAACAACAACAGCTGAACCAGACAAGTAATGAATTAACATCTAAAAAAATAAAAAAATTTAATTGCTGCATAGAATAGTAATGTCAAAATGCTAAAACACAATGCTTCATAAGCACATCCCTTATAGTTCTACTGCACTAAAAAACAAAATGTCACTTGGAATTCCTAATAAAATTTGTGTACAATAAAGTGTGTTTAATTTTTATATATGATTAATAATATTATTTTGAAATAATAATATTAAATTAAGACGACGATGAATGTGTTACATATATTTACCGAATAGAAATATATATAATTTGCAGTTCAGTATATTATCACATTAATCGGCAGTAAAAACGTGTGATTACTTTTTCGAACCGCGGCCTTCGTTCCTCGCTCGCTTCGCACACCGCGATGTCTATTGTATAGACAATCTAAGGAATCAGCTGTTTATAGCTTGATTCAGTCTTCTTTAAAATCGACTGTCTCAAAAACTTGGCAAAGTCTTTGATGAAATTTCGGCGAGTAAAGACTTTCTTTTTTCGCACGTAATAAAATTCGCGTTTCTTAACTCAAGCCTCAATCATTTTTATTTCATTTTAATTTCACGTTTCTGACGTCTTTTAAACAATTTTGAAATATTATTTATTGGGAAAAAACAAACAAATAAAAAAAAAGTAATTTTTTAGTCATTTGCGTGCAAAAGAGCAGAATTAGTCATCTGTCGTGCGAGAACTCAAACACAATATGCAGTTTCCATACAAAACAGCGCGAATAATCATGCCAGATTCATGATTGTTATCGACCAAACAAAGTGCCCCATTTCACGCACAGCGAAAGCTATTGATCTTCCGAAAAGTGATCTCTTGAACGGTGTGGATCATTTTTCTTTCTTTGCGAACAGCTGAGAACCGTGCATTTCTTTCCTCTATTGTTGTCTCCTTTCCGAGCACGCATTCGAGGAATAACGCCTTTCGACCACGCTTAATGCAAAACCAACGTGACGCGGTGGACTGATGGGATATTACTAAGGTAAACACGCGACTCTGTATCATTTGCATTTCTATGGAACGCCGTCGTAACAACACAGATATCTCACATATGAGAGGCGTGAATTAATTAGAATGCTAAAACTTTAATCTCTAATGCGTAGGGTTACCGGTACGATTTCGCGACGCATCTAATATGTATAATTCAATTAGCAAATTAGCATTATTAAATGGCAATATTAGCACGTTTACATATTTTTCATTTTCCTCTATGCAAATTAATCAATCGTGATATATCCAAACAAAATCAGTGAAATTTTTTTACGATAAATTTTATGCCAATAAATTTATTTACAAAAGAAAGGATTAAAAATTATACATATTTAATTTTGTTTGTTATGTACGTATTGAAGAATATAATAGTGAAGCTTTGTTAATCATAATATTAATATTGTATCAGTGCTAAATTAATATTAGTCATCGCAAATGTTACAATAAAGTAGCAGGGAAGAAATGTATTATATTACAGAGTGAGTATTGTGTAAATATAAAAAATAATGGTGAATTGATGTATTAACAATAGAACAGCTCGTACAGGGCTGGTGTTCTTTAAATGAGAGCATTATGCATTAACGCAGATGTGAGCAAATTAGCATGCCATGAGTGGACCCGTTTAAATTCAATCCAACCGAAAGGGGCATCGTATCTGCATGAGAAAAGAGGACCCAATTTACTTAAATGGCGCTTCAAAAAGGACGTCCAAGCCAAATCGCCTCAGAAATATTACGCATGAATTCGTCTCTTCCATACCATTAAGTAGCGCAGCACAGATGTTATGCATCGCATATGGGCTTGGCAAAACGATGCAACAAGAATATTTTATGTGACTCTATATAAACTACAAACAAAGCTTTAAATAAGTATACTACAGTTTTTTGAATTTGTTATAAATAATATAATTTTTAGATCAACTCTCTGCAATTTTCAGGACAAATCGTAAAAAAAAACTAGCATCTATTTCAACAAATTAAATATTTTGTACACTAGAAATTGTTTAAAAAATTTTTTTTATATTTTGAAAATAAAGAAAAAAAAAACAAATCTCGCGCTGAACTATTACTTCGTGATTCTCACTTCTGTTATCTCGTTAGGCCAATAAAAGCCCGCGAGTCCTTTAAGGGCCGAAAACGAGCGAGGCGCAAAAGAAACGGAGGAGCGTGAGGATGTAAACGCCGCGAGCACGAGGCGGCCACGGTAATTACGTAAAGACTGCCGTGTAGACTCTCTCTCTATTACAATTTATAGTTCTCGCCGCGTAGCTCGTTCGAGGAGCTAATCGCCGGCCGGATCCTTCCGGTCGATAGTCGTAGCTTCGGCCCCCTCCCTCGTCGTGTTCACCGGCGTTGTAGGTGGCTGTACCCAGCCTCGGCAGGTGATTACTTTTCACCGTTACCGCGCCGTTTCTCTCGCAACGGGCGATGCATTTTCCCCTGCGCGACGCGTGCAATTACTTATCCCGCCGTTAGCGCCGTTAGGTACTGTCGTTGATGCGCGTTAGAGTCGCTCGGAAGAGGAGAGAAAGAAGGAGAGGAGGAGAGAGACCGTCGGACCCGACGAAGGGCAGCTCGCAGGCGAAGGATCGACGGAAGAAAGAGGGATGAAAGCTCGTAAACGCGGAAGCGCGGGAGGAGACGAGGAGACGGAGAAGCTCGAGAGGAGCCGCGCTGCCGGTCTGAAGGATGAAAGGATGAGGCCCCGTCGAAAGAAACGGAGAAAGAAAGATGAGGGCGGACGGGCGGAGGAGAGATGGGAACCGATGCGGGGCGGCGGTAGGGGTAAACGAGGTACGGAGCGGCGGCTTCAAGGCTCGATTATGTGATATAAAGTTGCCAGAGTGCGGGGTGACGCGAAGGAGGTCGGAGAGGGATGCACCCTCGTTGATTGAGCCGCCACCTCCAACGTGCCGTGAACACATGTGCTGGTGGCAACGCTCTGATTGGAAGCCAGATGGGCTCTTCAGCCTCTTACCTCCGAGCACAAACTCTCACCTCCTCTCTCGCTCCATTCCCCCCCCCCCCCGCGTCACGCCGCTTCGTCGCGGCGCTCCCGTCTTCGGCGTCTCCTTCTTCGATATCCGAAACTCGCAGCCACCCCCGCGCAAAGTACCGCAGTAGATGACTATCCCGCGTCGGTTGCCAGTGTTTCATCTGGATAGATGTCTGCGATTGCCACAGCCGGGCTTAGGACGAGGCGGATTTATCTGTGGGGGGGGGGGAAGAGCGTACCGCCGATCATAGAGTTTGCTCGCTGCGTCTTAGGACTAATACCGCGGCTTTCGGTATTCGGTATTCGTCCGGATTTATTTCGATTAGGTAAATTAGCATTTGACACATTATTGGCTTTATCTCTGATAGAGGAATATCCCTGAGTACACTCGGATCGTGCAAGTTTTTCTAACGCCGCTATCAAAAGTTCACGAAGGCTTTCGCGAAATAGCATCACGCTTTATTCAAGCTCGCGCCTTCTTTGTGCGCGCCGCGAGATGTGAAGACGTTCGTTCTAACGCCGAGCGCCGAAAGCTATTCAAAAAATCATTGAGAGAAGCCTACCGTTTTGCATTAATGGCGTCGTTTAAAGTTTGCAATGCTTGGCCATTTCTGCCTGATATGACGCGATAGAATACATATTAACGAATTCCGAGCCGCGAAAAACTTTCCGCGCGGCCGCAGAAGTGCGATCACTTGGAAAAAAATGTATGAATTTGTAAATATTATATTTGCGAGTTTATAAATGTACGTGAAACATTTAATGCTTCTCGATGCTTTTATGCGACACTAGCGTAGGGGAGAGGAAAAAAGTCAAGAATTTACGGCGCTGGTTTTGACAGTGATAATGAGAGACCTCTTAACGAGGGCTTGTCTGCGGCAATTAACCGTTTCGCGCGATAATTACTCGAGTTTATTTTTACTGGACGCGCGGGACTATTACGCGGCGTATTTCTTTTATTGCGCATTGGCGAAGAGTCTTAGTTGGAGCATAGGTCGTATTCTTCGGATCAGCAGGTGGTGCACTTCCTGTCTAATGCAGCCGCGCTGTGACACCATTACGCAATGCAGCGTGGCTCGTTATATCCTCATCATGACAAAGAGCCGCCGCGATCGCTCCGGTAGGACAATTGTAGCCGCAATAATGACCGTCGCGGTAGTCTATTAAGCAAGTGTCATGCGTTCGCAATTAAAATTTGAAATGCAAATTTCTGGCCGATGGATTTTCGCCCGACTTGACATCATCTCTCATTTCCGATCCCGATCCGGACGTCGTCCGGAGGAAAACGACGCGACCTTCCTTATGTGTGCATCGTGGCGGTTTACGAGTGCACATAAGCGGGCTTGTTAGGACGAGTGGGCGAGCGGCATGAAGATTTTCACGGACGGGGAGAGGGCGGGGGGGTTTGCAGTCAGGACACAAGGGACAGTTCACTGGCTGTAGCCGCCGGCGGTCCCCAGAGGTGGCGACCCTGTTGCAAGCCGAACCTAGCCTGCGGTCGCTGGCTTGTTAGATCCAGTTTGGGGTCGCGGCATCGAGGGGTTGAGAAGAGAGGGACAAGGGGGAGAATGGGCACGGAGTGGAGGGCGCCACTCTTCAGTAGACCGCAATCGGGTATGCAATTTACGTGGTGTCCGACCTCTGCGATCCGTGCCATCCCTCCTCGTCCGCCCACCTCCTCGAATCGGTGCTTCCCCGCACTCGCCGGTCTTTCCCCCGATCCTTTCCATCCCACGCATTTCGAGGATTCGCACTCGTAGGCCGAAAACGAAGGAGTTGGGTGCGAGGCTGCCAGGCTCTCTGCATTCGATACGCAACAGTGAAAGCGTCGCGCACGTATGGTAGATCCCCGACTATGGCGCAACAAAAGAGAGAGAGAGAGAGAGAGAGAGAGAGAGAGAGAGAGAGAGAGAGAGAAAGAGGGATTCGGGAACACAGCCTGAATGAAACGGAAGAACGAAAAGCTGTAGCTGTCGCAAGCAGAAGTTTCTACGTCGCTTAGGGGGTGGGGGATGGGCGGTGGAGAGTGGGGATTTCTTTTCTCGTTGCCGTAAAGCAGAAGGTAGCCATGATTTCACCTGGCCGGGATCTCTATAGCCAGTAACGCGCAGGAAATTGGTAACAGAACGACTGCTTGAACACGTGAACTAACAATCTGTCGACGTCAAAAAATGTTTCCGTCGCTACTTCCATCAGCCTTTAAAAAGATTCTGTACGTTACAGTGAACGGATAAAAAAGTCAACCGCGTAAAACATTCGCAATAAATGAAGGTTTTATTTCTTTGTATAGTAATGTTTTTCTAATTATGCGAACATCTTAATTTATTTTTGCCAATGCGTGAATAGCGAACACGTTGAAAATAAAGGGGTGTTCGTATTCGCCTTGCGTTAGGATTCAATGTAATCATCGCAAGCATCGAGTCGTGTAAAGCATTTACACGCTTTACACGACTCCACCCCGCCCCCCCCATTCTCTACCCCCCAAGATCCATGTGCTAAAATCTCAGGCCGTTCGACGCGTACCGATGCAAATGTCAGGTCGAACGGCATTATCCGGCGTAACGTGCATGTTAATCAGACGAGGCTACGTCGGGTGCCAGCACCGGTGGCATAATTCGCTCAATTTACAAGCATTATCGCGCTCGTTGCATTTAATCGCTGAAAATTAGGTTACGCCAGCGAGCTGACGTGACCGCGCTGCCGGCTTTTGCCGTATTAAAACCTTTTTTTACACTTTTAAAGGCAGCACTCGTAAAAGAAAATAAAACCAGTGATTTAAAAAGCGCTGTAAAAGCGTTTTTAGTTTAGGAGACAGTTGTGATGCTTGTAATTGTGATGCTTCTGTTTTAACACGATAAAAATATACTTTGCCTGATATTTCCATTTATAGCGTGATTAATGGTGGATTAAACGAGTGAGATTTCAAAGCAGTCCTTTGTTAACATCTCTAAATATCGTTATGATCGTCGGCAACACGCAACACGAAGTAGGCATCTACCTCTATGAAATTTATGTATGGAAATATTCGTATGTGCATAACGCATGTGGAATATCGCATCCAGCAGCTGGAGGCCCTCCGTGACGACACTTCGTAGGAAAATAAATTCTAGCCTAGCGCGAAGTCGCCGAGCCAGAGATGCGCGTGCTTCAGCGACTTTTTTTCCTTCGCCGCTCTTTCCCGGCATATCTTACCGCCTCTCGCCACATTCCGAAGACGTCGTCATCGCAAATCCAGCATTCTCGACGAAAAGCCCGCAGACATGATAAAGAGAAGCGATGAAGCTTTATTCGCACTCGCACATGGAAACGGTATACCGTATTTCTAATCGCAATGATACCTTTTTGGCTAGCAATATACTGAGAAATTCGGTATTAAAAATAAATTAATATGTAATAAAAAAATATGTATGAAATATATAGCATCTACTAATCGCGCGCAAGATCGACACAGTATGTGCCTTGTTAATACTTATTGTAATTGCATTGTATTTTTAAAATATTAAGTTATAAAAAAATTTTTATAAATATAAAAAACTGCTCGAATTTTTTGTTCACTGAATATTATAACTCATTACGTTTGAAAAGTTACGTTTGAGAATCATATTATTCACAAAAATTTCTTCCTCGTATTATAATATTATAATGTCTTGCATTTTAATGTTGAATATTAATTTGTGAAAATCTTTACATATTTTCCAATTGTTTTACAATTAAAAAATTACATTTCTGATTTCAACATTTTTGTTTAAAACAAATTTTCTCTAAATTGCCAAAAAAACATCTGATAAAAATAGAAGAGACCAATCTGGAACTCATATAAATAGGATAAACAGTAGTTTTTCTATTCTTATAAATTTCTTTCGCTCGATTCTGCAAGGGAGAGACGCTCCACTCGAGATAAAAATGCAAAGGCGAGGAATTATGTAACTGGAAGGGACCAGTAGCAGTCAAGGGCTGCTAAGGTTCTGTTTTCCACGCATTCATCCGCTCTGTCGAATTGGAATCCGAGATTCGCATACGCGTCCGTCCGACGGCCCATACGCCTCGCCGATACTTTCATTCAGATGATTGATGCTCGCCGTCATTCGGCAGACGCGACGACATAAATCAAAAGACACCCTTATACACGCACGAACCCTTTTCTCTTCTCGCCTTTTTCCTTCCTTCCATCCCGCCATCCGCTCTCTTTCTCTCTCTCTCTCTCTCTCTCTCTCTCTCTCTCTTTCTCGTTCTCGTGTAAGGCGCCGCCAGGCGTTATCAAATCGGCCGACAACAGAGAGGAAGAGGGGATTAAATACCGAACGAGAGACGGGCTTCGATTGTTGGGGTATGGTGCGAGGGTGGTATGAGTTGACGAGGGTGCCGGAGAGGAGTTGTATTACCGTATAACCCGCCTGGAAGCATGTAGGGTTTGGGATCCGCCTTGTATGCCCTTCCGTAATACGTCCCGCGATAGTCATTGTCGACATATTATCCGATTACAGGCGGAAAAAGAGCGCGATGTCCGTTAATATTCTAACGTAATAACGGTAAAAGTAATTAATTTCCTTGCAGCTACGTAAATAGAAGAAACGTTTGACTTCTTTCATTCAAGTCAAGTATTAAACTATGTTTATTTTACTTATATATAAATGTATATTGTAATAATTGTTTTTATGTAAAAATATAAAATATTCCTATAAAAACATTTAAATAAAGTAAAGGTTTAAATTTAGTAAAGGTTTTCTCTATTTAACATAAAGAATTTATTTTACTTTGTTATGCATGAAAACCAGATGCAATATGCGCATTAATTTTACTATTTTATGTATATGTGTTTAAAAAGAACGCAAACTTCAAACGACTAATTAATGATGTTCTATTTTTAAAAGCGAAAATTGTATATCTCTTCTTCCCGGAAAGTTGTCTTTCTTGTAAGACCAATTATTCGCGTACACTTATTTAACATCTTAATATACAAGTAGTAATTTTATCAATGATAAATGTGCTCGAAAGAATGCGGAACTTGCGGAAATGCGGATGTCGACACTTTGTAAAATTATTAATTATTCTCATTAAACAGTATGCGCTTGACATGTGTGACACAAGTGGCTGAACAGACACAGTACTACTCATTGTGTGCTTTCCAGCTAGTGACACAAAAGTACACAAAAGTATTATACTTCCTGTTGCTCATTGGATATCAAACAAAGACAGAACGATACTTCCGCAACTTGTGTTCCTTGCTGGAAAGCGTCATTATCAATGCTCAGTAAATAGATCATCATTTTACGATACGGTATAAATACTACTGCTGCATCATAGAGCAAGTACAGTACAACTGCAAAATTGCAATATGAAGTTAACAGTAGTGTGCCTAATCGTGCTAGTCGTGGTTGCCGCCTTGGTTCAGGAATCTGTAAGTTTTAACTTCATTGCTTATTCATAAATTCTTCGATAATAACAATATATTCTGTGCAAAGGAACAATTCTGGTTTAAAAATCCCTGTAGAAGATACGGTTGCAGATGTAGAACGACTACTACAACAACATCATCAACAACAGCATCGGGTAGAAGAAAACGCGAAATTATGGATGCTCCATTTTTACCAGCATTTGAATAACGTGTAAAAGATGAAAAAGACCAATTGCTGCGTATAGAGATAATGTTAAAATGTTAAAACACAAAATGTTTCACAAGCACACCACTTGTAGTTCCACTGCACTGAAAAGATAAATTGACACCTGGAATTCCTGAAAAAGGTAGTCTGTAATAAAGAAATGTTTAAAATGCATATATATGGTCAATAATATTATTTTCCAACTTTTCAAACAAAATTAGTTATAATTTTCAATGATCGGACGACCAAAAAAGTTCGGACGATTTTTTAACATATTTATAAGAATTCTCTTATGGGCGTAATAGTTTAATATAACGCATGAGACACATTATGTTCAAGTTCGATTAGTTAACTTTATACGTATTTTTAGTTTGTCTTTAATATTAAAATCAAGTTTTTCTTCGATATATTTGCTAGCCAAAAAAAGTATTATTGCAATTAGTGTGATATACCATTTCCATATGTGAGAGCGAATAGAATTTTATCGCTTCTCTCTCTTTACATATTCAATATACATTTATATAGGGTGTCCAACCGTATCAATAGTTAATGGTAAATTTCGGAAGTCATTTGGAGACGAAAATCTTAATACCAAAATGTCGAAGCTACAATAGTTTTTAAATGGAAAGGGTTTAAAGTTGACTAATCAGCTTGTTAAAACTTTGCACGCTCAGGAACATCGCATATTGAAAGTGCTCTTAGATATCACTTTAATTGATCAACATTGATATAATTTATGTATTATTATTGAAATTACTTTATAAACTTATCTTCTTTATACGTGGTTAATAATTGTGACAAATATCATGATAACAATAACTTAAAAATTGTTTAGAATTGACGTTAGAACGCAATGCGCATCGAACTGTCAAAGTTCTCACGTGAAGCGTGTCATAGATAAATGACATTTTTCATATGGTAAGAATATAAAAATCAATATGCGACGTGCCTGAGGACGTAAAGTTTTGACAAGTTGATTGGTCAACTTTAAATTCTTTCCATTTAAATACTATTGTAGCTTCAACATTTTGGTATTAAGATTTTTATCTCCAAATGATCTTAGAAATCTGCTATTAATGGATGATACGATAGATATGGAATTACCCTGTATATATGTAAAATAAAAATAAATATTTAGAATAATACTGTCAAATTCTCCCCCCCCCTTTCTCGATCATCTTGATCTTAACATATGTTATCAAAACTATAGTCCTGAGTAATATTCTAAAAGTCTTAGTCGTCACTCATTGTTTATTAAAAAGATATTAACCAAAGAAATTTGCAAAATAGAACATATTTTTCGAGTACCATGTATGTACATTTTAGTATGTACATAGAATGTACATAGAATTATTTATTCAAACATAGTAAATATAAACATATAAACATATAAATATCTTGCGAAAATGTTCTGAACAACGAGAGTCTTACACTTGAGTCATCAATAAATAATAATGGTATGGAATTCGTTAATGGATATAAGTACTATTTTGAAAAATATCATATAGACGCCAGAAATTTGCAAAAAAAATTATACACTTTATAGTACTTCTATAACATAACATAAGTAAGAAGAAAACATTTGTTACGTGACAAGAGTATAACGACCGTTCTTCGAAATTCCTAGGCGGGAAAAATAAAAGGAATATTGATTTAAATCGTCAATTTGGATTATTAATAACTTTTTAATAAACAAAGAGCGACGACTAAAATCTTTAGAACATGTATAGCAAAGACCATTTTTCCCGGAAAGTTGTTTTTCTTGTAAGACCAATTGTTCGCGCACTTGTGTAATATCTTTGTACACAAATAGTACTTTTATAACAATGATAGATGTGCTCGAAAGAATGCGGAAAATGACGTCATTTTGTGAAATTGTTAATGATTCTCATTAAACAATATCAACGTGTGCTACGCAAATAGTGAAACAGATGCGATACCATGCATTGTCAATGCTCAACAAATAGATCGTCATTCCACGGTACGGTATAAATACCACTGCTGCATTGTAGAGCAAGTACAGTAACTGCAAGATTGCAATATGAAGTTAACAGTAGTGTGCCTAATCGTGCTAATCGTGGTTGCCGCCTTGGTTCAGCAATCTGTAAGTTTTAACTTGAACTTGATTGCTTATTCATAAATTCTCCGATAATAACAATATATTCTGTGCAAAGGAACAACACTTCTGGTATAGAAAACGCGGTAGAAGATGCAGATATAAAACGACTACAACAGCAACAACATCAATAACAGCAGCAACGGGTAGAAGAAAACGCGAAATTATGGATGCTCCATTTTTACCAGCATTTGAATAACGTGTAAAAGATGAAAAAGACCAATTGCTGCGTATAGAGATAATGTTAAAATGTTAAAACACAAAATGCTTCACAAGCACACCACTTGTAGTCCCACTGCACTGAAAAGATAAATTGACACCTAGAATTCTTGAAAAAGGTAGTTTGTAATAAAGAAATGTTTAAAATGCAAATATATGGTCAATAAGATTATTTTCCAACTTTTCAAACAAAATTAATTATAATATTCAATGATCAAAAAAGTTTGGACGACTTTTTAATATATTTATAAGAATTCTTTTATGGGCGTAATAGTTTAATATAACGCATGAGACACATACTATGTTCAGCTCGATTAGTTAACTTCATACATATTTTTAGTTTATCTTTAATATTAAAATCAATTTTTTCTCGATATATTTGCTAGCCAAAAATAGTATTATTGTAATTAGTATACCATTCGTTTTTTCCAGAAAGTTGTATTTTTTGTAAGACCAATTGTTCTCCATACACTTGTTTAATATCTTTAGTAATTTTATATCAATTATAGATGTGCTCTTAAGAATGCGGAAGATGACGTTATTTTGTGAAATCATTAATTATTCTCATTCAACAACATCGACGTGTGCTACGCAAATAGTGAAACAAATGCGGTACCATGCATTGTCAATGCTCAACAAATAGATCGTCATTCCACGGTACGGTATAAATACCACTGCTGCATTGTAGAGCAAGTACAGTAACTGCAAGATTGCAATATGAAGTTAACAGTAGTGTGCCTAATCTTGCTAGTCGTGATTGTCGCCTTGGTTCAGGCGGAAATTCAGGTGAAAGGTCAGGTGGAAAATCAGGTGGAAAATCAGGTGGAATGTCAGAAGAGTCACATTGTAAGTTTTAACTTGAACTTAATTGCTTATTTGTAAATTCTTCGATAATAACGATATATTATCCTGCGTAAAAAAATCATTATTCCAGTGTAATCGTACAATGCGTAGAAATAGACGTAGAGGTAGAAGAAGAAGAAGAAGAACAACAACAACAACAACAACAACAACAACAGCAGCAGTACCGGATAGAAGAAAACGCGAAATTATGGATGCTCCATTTTTACCAGCATTTGAATAACGTGTAAAAAATGAAAAAGACCAATTGCTGCGTATAGAGATAATGTTAAAATGTTACAACACAAAACGCTTCACAAGCACACCACTTGTAGTTCCACTGCACTGGAAAGATAAATTGACACCTGGAATTCCTGAAAAAGGTAGTCTGTAATAAAGAAATGTTTAAAATGCATATATATGGTCAATAATATTATTTTCCAACTTTTCAAACAAAATTAGTTATAATATTCAATGATCAGACGACCAAAAAAGTTCGGACAATTTTTTAACATATTTATAAGAATCTTCTCTTATGGGGTAATAGTTTAATATAACGCATGAGACACATATTATGTTCAGTTCGATTAGTTAACTTCATACGTATTTTTAGTTTATCTTTAATATTAAAATCAATTTTTTCTCGATATATTTGCTGACCAAAAAAAGTATTATGGCAATTAGTATGGTATATCATTTCCATATGTGAGAGCGAATAGAACTTTATCACTTCTCTCTCTTTACATATTCAATATACATTTATACAGGGTGTCCAACTGTATCAATAGTTAATGGTAGATTTTTGAAGTCATTTGGTGACAAAAATCTTAATACCAAAATGTCGAGGCTACAATAATTTTCAAATGGAAAGGATTTAAAGTTGACTAATCAACTTGTTAAAACTTTGCACGTTCAGGAACATCGCATATTGAAAGTGCTCTTAGATATCACTTTAATTGATCGACATTGATATAATTTATGTATTATTATTGAAATGACTTTATAAACTTATCTTCTTTATACGTGGTTAATAATTGTGACAAATATTGTGATAACAATAACTTAAAAATTGTTCAGAATATTGACGTTAGAACGCAATGCGCATCGAACTGTCAAAGTTCTCACGTGAAGCGTGTCATAGATAAATGACATTTCTCATATGGTAAGAATATAAAAATCAATATGCAACGTGCCTGAGGGCGTAAAGTTTTGACAAGCTGATTGGTCAACTTTAAACCCTTTCCATTTAAATACTATTGTAGCTTCAACATTTTGGTATTAAGATTTTCATCTCCAAATGATTTTAGAAACCTGCCATTAATGGATGATACGATAAGATATGGAATTACCCTGTATATAATATGTAAAATAAAAATAAATATTTAAAATAATACTGTCAAATTCTCCCTCCCCCCCCTTTCTCGATCATCTTGATCTTAACATATGTTATCAAAACTATAGTCCTGAGTAATATTTTAAAAGTCTTAGTCGTCACTCAATGTTTATTAAAAAGATATTAACCAAAGAAATTTGTAAAATAGGACATATTTTTCGAGTACCATGTATGTACATTTTAGTATGTATAATACATAGAATGTGTACGTAGAATTATTTATTCAAACATAATAAATATAAACATATAAATATCTTGCGAAAATGTTCTGAACAACGAGAGTCTTACACTTGAGTCATCAATAAATAATAATGGTACGGAATTCGTTAATGGATATAAGCACTATTTTGAAAAATATCATATAGACGCCAGAAATTTGCAAAAAAAATTATACACTTTATAGTACTTCTACAACATAACATAAGTAAGAAGAAAACATTTGTTACGTGACAAGAGTATAACAACCGTTCTTCGAAATTCCTAGGCGGAAAAAATAAAAGGAATATTTATTTGAATCGTCAATTTGAATTATTAATAACTTTTTAATAAACAGAGAGCGACGACTAAAATCTTTAGAACATGTATAGCAAAGACCATTTTCCCCGGAAAGTTGTTTTTCTTGTAAGACCAATTGTTCGCGCACTTGTGTAATATCTTCGTACACAAGTAGTAATTTTATAACAATGATAGATGTGCTCGAAAGAATGCGGAAAATGACGTCATTTTGTAAAATTGTTAATTATTCTCATTAAACAATACCAGCGTGTGCTACGCAAATAGTGAAACAGATGCGGTACCATGCATTGTCAATGCTGAACAAATAGATCGTCATTTTACGGTACGGTATAAATACCACTGCTGCATTGTAGAGCAAGTAATAACTGCAAGATTGCAATATGAAGTTACCAGTGGTGTGCCTAATCGTGCTAATCGTGATTGTCGCGGTTCAGGCGGAAATTCAGGCGGGAGCTCAGACGGGATTTCAGGCGGGATTTCTAACTGGAGTTCAGGCTGTAAGTTTTAACTTAAACTTGATTGCTTATACGTAAATTCTTCGATAATAACGATTAATTATCCCGCAAAGAAATCCTACTGGGTGTTTAGAGGATATCCTGGTCATCGTAGACATGATAAACCAACGCCTCCACCAGCAATACCACCAACAAAAACTGAGAGTAATTCGACTAGAAGAAGGCGCGAAATTATGGATGCTCCATTTTTACCAGCATTTGAATAACGTGTAAAAGATGAAAAAGACCAATTGCTGCGTATAAAAGTAATGTTAAAATGCTAAAACACAAAATGCTTCATAAGCACACAACTTATAGTCTCATTGCATTGAAAAGGTAAACTGACATCTGAAATTCCTCAAAAAAATAGTCTGCAATAAAGAAATGTTTAAAATACATATATATAGTCAATAATATTATTTTCAAACTTTCCAAAGAAAATTAGTAAAATTCTCTTATAGACGTAATAGTTTAATATGATGCGTGAGACACATACTATGTTCAGCTCAGTTAGTTAACTTCATACGTATTTTTAGTTTATCTTTAATATTAAAATCAAGTTTTTCTCGATATATTACTAGCCAAAAATAGTATTATTGTAATTAGTATACCATTCGTTTTTTCCGGAAAGTTATATTTTTTGTAAGACCAATTGTTCTCGTACACTTGTTTAATATCTTTAGTAATTTTATATCAATGATAGATGTGCTCTTAAGAATGCGGAAGATGACGTTATTTTGTGAAATCATTAATTATTCTCATTAAACAACATCGACGTGTGCTACGCAAATAGTGAAACAAATGCGGTACCATGCATTGTCAATGCTCAACAAATAGATCGTCATTCCACGGTACGGTATAAATGCTACTGCTGCATTATAGAGCAAGCATTGTAAGTGAAAAATTGCAACATGAAGTTAATAGTAGTGAGTTTAATCGTGCTAATCGTGGTTGCCACCTTGGTTCAGGAATCTATAAGTCTTAACTCTTGAACTTAATCGCTTATTTATAAATTCTTGAAGAACAACGATGTATTATTTTGTGCACACAAAGGAACAATTCGTTTTTCCTTTCAATGCGATGCCATACAAAGCAGAAAACGCAACAACGCAACAATACTTATCGCAACGCAACATCATCAGCTGATAGAGATAGAAGAAAACGTGAAATTATGGTTGCTTTATTTATACCGACAGTTAATTAACGTGTGAAAAAATGAAAAAGTCCAATTGCTGCGTATAGAAGTAATACTAAAATGCTAAAACACAGAATGCTTCACAAGCACATCAAACGTAGTCCTACTGCACTAAAAAGACAAACTGACACCTGAAATTCCTGAATAAAGTAGTGTGCAATAAAAAGATGTGTGTGTTTCATGTTTCTATATACTTAATAATATTATTCCCAAACTTTTTAGATAAAATATGTTACATATGTTACATTAAATATACGTGGTGTTCGAAAACTACATTTCATTTTATAAACATTTTTTATTAATAATTGATCAATAAACAACGAACGATGGATAAAACCTTTAGAACATTACTCAATACTCTAGTCTTGATAACATATGTAAATCAAGATGATCGAGCCTGATTGTGTTATTTTAAATATTTACCATTTTATTATTTTGTGAATATTTCAGAAAATATAATTCAAAAGTAATTGAAAAATAACTCCAAAGATAATTTTAATTTAACATAAATGACTAATGCCATTCTATTTTGAATATAAAGGCCATTTTTTCCGGAAAGTTGTATTTTTTGTAAGACTAATTATTCAAGTACATTTGTTTAAAATTTTGCACACAAGTAGTAATTTTATATCAGTGATACGTACTCAAAAGAATGTGGAACATGCCGACACTTTGTGAAATCATTAGTTACTTTTATTACGCAGTATGTGCTTGACGTGTGCTACGGAAGTAACGAAACGGTATTATTACTCATTGTCAATGCTTAAAATAAATTATCATCAACAATTTGGTATAAATGCTACTCCTGCATTGTTTGACAATCAGTGTAAGTGCAAAATTGCAATATGAAGTTAACAGTAGTGTGCCTAATCGTGTTCGTCGTGGTTGCCGCCTTGATTCAGGAATCTGTAAGTTTTAACTTGAACTTGATTGCTTATTCGTAAATTCATCGATAATAACGATATATTATCCTACGCCAAGGAACAATTGTGGTATAGAAGACGCGGATATCGTGGAAGATGTAGGACGTCTACAACTTCTACAACAGTTCCTCCATCAAGTGGTAGAAGAAGGCGCGAAATTATGGATGTTCTATTTTCACCAGAATTTAATTAATGTGTAAAAAAATGGAAAAGACCAATTGCTGCGTATAGAAGTTAAAATGCTAAAACACAGAATGTTTCACAAGCACATCACTTATAGTCCTACTGCACTAAAAAGGCAAACTAACACCTGAAATCCCCCAAAAAAGTAATATGTAATAAAGAGATGTTTAATGCTTATATATATAATATGGTACATTGAATTATCTTTTCTTATCTTGAATTTCATACAAAAGTAAGCGCGATATTTTTAATACGAGTAAATATTTGATTCCGTAAACGCAATGAAAAAAATATGAATGCATCCATTAAAACTAGATTATAATGAGAAAGAGAAAGAGAGAGAGTATAATGTTCTTTTCCTTGAATAATATTAAATTGTACTATATACAATGTAAATGCAAAAATTACAGAAAAGTGGACGTTACGGCGAACGTAAAACAGATATGTCAATTTCTTCAATTTCTCGGATGAATTTAATACAGAACACAGATTAATATTAATCTTCCACATTTGAAGCTGCACAACTGATTTACTTTTTAAAAGTGCAATTTTGTTTTATTATTGAGTGGAAAAATAATGCGATAAATAACGCATATATCAATGTCACCAAATCTATCGAAAGCAACGCATATCGCGCGAAAATTCCGCCAGATTATCGTACGAATCTCTGTCGTACTTGCAATAAGAATTGGCAACATCATAAAATGGCTCATCTTGAATGTAACAATGATCCGGAAAACACGACGAAAGGGGAAAAGTAAAAAAGAACGCTTTTATCGATAAGCAATGCAATTTTGTTTCAACAATTCAGGGCTTTCACTCTGTTATGTATATATTTTTTTTATCGCTTTATAGGCTTCGTTAGGTGGGCATGCATTTTTTCGGAAATACGCCACGCAGTGTGCGCGCGGGACCTTCCGTGATCGCGCGCGCGGCTGGCACACGTGCGTGATTGGCAGAAATTCATTTCGAGCGATTTACATGTCGCGCGGAAATTGCGTGTCTGGTGAGCGTATGCCGTGAGGCCCTTTGTTTAGATGGCAACGTTTGTCATCAGTTCTCTCCGCGTAGGTGAGTTGTCGTACGGCAGCCGGTACGAGGGGCGGCACGAGAGGGTGACTCCAAGACAGCCGCCGGAATATTGGGCACAGATGCATGCAGACCATCAAGATTACTTACGACCTTCCGCGATAATACTCAAAATGCTTAAATCCGTACATCGGGTCTTTGTGCTGTCTCAACAATGGATTTCGATGTCAGCGGTTTCCTTTCCCAATAATAATTTGTACTTCCTCTGTACCAACTAAGATCAATACGCGAACCGTTCATTTATGGAAATTTCACGAAAGACTGTTTTTCAATTTTCTTTCATCATTCTACTTGCTATTATCTTTTCGTTGTTCCAACCATGTACAAGATATACGCGATAGCGGTCAATCAGTTAATGGAAAATGTAACTTGGGAAAAATGATAAAGAATGCTTGATAAATTCTCAAAAAGATCTGCCACGAAGAGATGTAATCAAAAAATCAGTCGCATGGGAAAACTGAGTAAAAAAAGGTTTTAATTGAATTAAATGAGGCATTTGGCTAAAAGTATCGCGGAAACATTTTTAAGAGATGAATATTTCTCGCGTGAAACGTTTTTCCTACGTGTATGTATGTATGTATGTGTTGTGTGTGTGTGTGTATGTATATGTGCGCCGGTTGCACTAGCCAGGCCACATGCATCGGGTTCGCGATGTTTGCCGATCAAACAGACTTTATAACGAGATGAACGCGTGCAGCCTGTTGACGGAAAATATTGAACGAACGTAAGCTCCCGGCATTGTCCTCGACAAAAGAGCGGCCAGTTTGTTCGCGTCCGATGAAGGAACGTATCCACCGCCGGGGCAGGACACGACCCCTCGCGTTCCTCGGATCCGACACGAAACAAGCCTATTCAGACAGTATCGAGTGCTCCTGACACCGATTCATGGAATATCAATTTAATGGCCAGAACCAACATTCGTTCGTGATTGGTTCGGAGCGAAATTTTCTCGTGGAAAAATCGACGACAAGCGAAAATAAGTCAAATGTGAGATTCTCGTTGCGAAAATCTTCATTGAATTGATTTTCATGATTATCATTTCCTATTCGAGTCAATATAAAATTATAATTCGCTATCTTCCGATATATTTATAAAATTAAAAAGTATATAGTCCTTATGAAAACTTTTTGCACGATTGTTAAAAGTGTAAGAAATAATATATTAAAGAATTTTAGTTTAACATTTATTTTACGCAGCAACTTCCACGTCAATTCTCAACTCGAATTATCATCAAATCACAGCGTAAGATTCTCGCTATTCGAATATCAACATTCATAACGTCGTTAACAAATGTCTGAATTGTTCAATACGTAACTCGTAAAAACGATTGCTGTCTAGTAGGCGCCAAATCTAGCAAACATCGAACATAATGGCGACTGTTAGAAGCGCGTGATGAACACTTGAGTTAGAAATGCAAATTAATCGACGCAGAGATCGCAAGTGATCCATTCATCTACGTCCATCCCTCTCTCACCGGTATCAAACAGTGGCCTCGTAATGGGATAGCCCCGACCACAATACACCCTTCAGCGAGGCGGAAGAGAAACAAGGAAACAGCATTACCCGGGAAACGCGTCTGTAATCCTGACCGATCCAAGAACCATCAGTATCAATGGATGTATCAGCATCATTGTCGCCATCATCGAAGTCGGACCCGGCTATCACTTCGAGTGGTTGTACAGACATTTCAACAATGAATTATATGAAAAAGAAATAAAAGCGATGCGTTAAGTAGAATTTAATGTCTGTATCTTTCATGAAAAGAAAATTTTATCAATCTCATCTCGATATCTCGCAATCTATTCTTTACGTTGTAATCGAAATTACAATCTCAATCTGCAAAATGCAAATGTATCATGTACTACCCACATAATAAATTACACGGTCCAAAACACAACACGCGCAATTGGAATACACACGATGCTATCATCGTCGACTAATGAGGTTATCAAAACGAATTGGCCTGTACGAGCGGCGCTATTTCAGCCGATAATTGGCGCGCCGTATTATCGCTAATCACCGCGGAAGTGCCTCGACACGAAAGATCGATTATTGCCGCGCGTCGATCGAGACGTTAAGCTTTCGAATCGCGTGAAAGCGAGCCGTGTAATCCGCGTGAATTTCCACGAAGCTTCGGTCAGTTGGAGAGAACGACATTCACTCCAGATCCAAGGATTTAGGCGTGCGATGCTTGATGAAGAGGCCATTGCGCTAAGTCTAACCAGCGCGCGCGGAGGATCGGCCGTTAGGCTCGGCCGCTGGTACTCCGTTAGGCGGCTTACGAGGCAGTTACCAGGCTGTTACCATGTCGATGGTGCCACTTGTCTCGAGAGGCTACCTGCTTCAGCCTCGCACGGATGAATGACACGATTTCGGCTTGGGCATTCGGTCGTATTTAACCCATCAATTCGGTCGGCTTCCAAACGATGTCCACGCACGTTGATAACGTTCCTCTACGACGCCGTTGTATTCCGCCACAAATTTTTCAAGTAAGAATCAAATTGCAAAAGTGTTATGCTAGCGATATATTTGTTCTTTTAAATTATTTTGAAATTCTATTTTTCTTTAATCTCAAGTATCCGCCTAATGGAATGATGAAATGTAATGTTTCTTTCTCTTTTTCTCTCTCTTTCTCTATCTATGTCTATCTCTTACACATTCACAATACTTTCTAAATACATATTCAGCTTCATTATGCGATAATAAAAATTTGAAGATAGCATTTCCTACACAAATCACAGCTATTATTATATATTAATAATAAATACGATTATATTTCATTACAGATCATCATTTGACAATCAGCGTTAGCAAGCACAGGAATCAAAGTACAGCAGTTTATATTGCCAAGCAGTTTTTCCTATCTTATTCTCGGACTGATTTTATCATCAATCAAATTATTTTGAACAATTACTTTAATGTTTACTGCATTTTAAACATATTATATTTAATGTTAATTTTGAAAATTTATAAGTTTAAAGTAATAAATAAATTGATCGATAACTCAGTAACAGTTGATAATCGAACATAAGTTTATTAATATTTTTGACTCACAAAAACATTATTAACAATCCCTTAAATTTATGACTACACTTTTTGGGACCCCTTGTATATGCTAATAACGTTTGCTGTGTATTCTGTCACATGTCACCAAAATATTTTTAAATGTTTGCGATGCAAAATGCAATAGTATTGCATAAAAATCTGACAAAATATTTGTGCAACTCTCTTTTTGGCCTGCGTCTTTATATACTGAGATATACGGATAGAAGAAAATAAAAGAAAAAAATGAAATTTTAGGTATGTTGTCGGTTCCTATTCTTCAGAATAAAATGGATTAAATCGTTCATTTAAAACAGATGCAATTAGTCTAGCAATAGTCTAGCAATCGATAGAAATTGATGTCATAAAACTCCTTAAATCACAAATAATCATTTCTGTTTAAATGCGAAGCTCGAAGATTAAGAACACGGTAGTTTACACTTTTAAGCGAGTTTTTATTCATCATCTTCAAACTCATTGTAGGGAAAATTACTTAAAACAATTTACGCGACTGTTACATATGTCACGCATATTTACATAAGCACACAAAGAACTACAAAAAGATTTTTATATATAGAATTTACATACGTGCTATTAACAATTACTATTTTTGGAGGTGGTGTCACGTCTATCTCTTTCAATGAATGTTCTCGCAAATAATTCATTATTCGTATATTATAATATATAAATGTGTATGAAGCCTGAAATTGACAAGTAGATGTAATCCTATATTTATTAGATAAAACATGAATTATATCGTACTTAAAAATGCAGGATGATAATTATCTACTTCTCTTCAAAAAATCATTTTCTTTATATTAGAAATAAATTATGAGTATTTTTGCATAAAATTTTACGGTTCACGAATTTAATAATTTACGATCTAGCGAAATAATATTGCCGGTTTTCATCGTCTTACAACAACCAAACAGTGTTATAATTTGTTTACGTTCTCTCTTTCTTCTTATGTTTTGGACAATGTTTGAGGACTTGAAATTGTGAATCGCACTTGCTGTGCGATTCACATTAGTCATTTGTGCGACGTCTGAAAAGAAACATTTCCCTTATAATGTTGGTAAAATAATCCGAATTTGAAGAGATTGAAATTGTACATTATTCGCTTCACAATATATTTGTGCGGTAAGTGCTATATATGTATATATTAATTAAATACTTTCATAAATTACTAAAAACATGTGTCATTTATATCATCATTAACAAGTAGATGTACACGGGTCGCATGTTCTATGCTAACATAGCTGTGTAATAATTCAACAAAGATTCGATAAATAACAATACATTTGTAAATAAGAAGCAGAGAAGTATTAAGACGTAGAACTTTGTACTGTGTGAAATTTAAATATACTGATTTAATTTATGTCGATATAATTTTTCCTTTTATCAAAACCACTACTATACAGTATTACAGTTTGTAAGTTTCTCAACTGTTGAAACTGCGTACATCTACTTGTCAATTTCAGGCTTCATACATTTATATAATATACGAATAATGAATTATTCACTGAAAGAGATAGACGTGACACCACCTTCAAAAAGAGCAATTGCTAATAGTACGTATGTAATATTCACAATTTGACTCAATAAATATAATAATATACATAAGATTTATCATATTTTTAACGAATATTTTTTATAATAGTACTAAAAGATGGACTGAAGGAACACTTCAAAGAAGTTTCAGTCGAATGGGTGGATTGCCCTGATTTAAGAAAGAAACCCTTTAATCTAGCCGCACCAGGTAAGGAACCTATTGAAATATATGCAAGGTAACACACTTCTATAATTTCTATGCGTTAAATTCAACTTCGTCATACATTTACAGGACTATGCGGCAAACCGGCACTTATGCAAGTCGGTGGTCTCGCAAACGTGTATCCATGGCAGCAAATACACAAAACATACAATATAAAACATCTCCTAACCGAATTTGGCTACAATGAAAAAACTCTTGTCATCGGAGCAGGAATGTGTAAAAATCCGCTCACAACTCTAAACTGCGAAGTATATATTATTACAATCGCACTATATAAAATACAAGGCATTCTTTACTCTTAAGCTTACATTATGCTTAAGTCGTGCACTAAAATGTGTTTTAACTTTGTTTTTGTCTTTCAATCTATTGTTATATATTTAGTTCTTACAAAAACTATTGTTTTATAGCTCTATATGAATACTTTATATTCACCAAAAAATGGCAGAATGATATCAGTCTTTAATAGAAGTCGAACTTTATTCTACTTAAGTAAAACTTGCAGAACAGGACCATATAAAATACATAACAATTTGCACGAGTGCAGTATGTACGGCAACTTTTTTATCAGTGGAGGTAAGCCAGGACAAGTTATTAAAGTTTATGCTAAGAAGCGCATTGGTTCACTGGACTTTATATCAGCAATGCAAAGTTCTTCTTGTTACGGTCGGACTAGCAAATACATGATAGGTAAGAGACAATAGAATCTAATTAAATTAAAATATTCAATTATAAGAACGAGTCAATAAATAATACAATCAAGCATACCGCTGAATGTCAAATAAATTTTCTGTGTCTGATTTTATAGACCTTGGTGGAACATTTGTTGTGAATAACGGAAAAGTCTGGCATCACCTTATGCCACATAGGGCTGCAACAATATTACGAGATTTTCGCTCGATTCATCAATGGCTACGTTATCGTTGTATGCCCACACCTTTTACCGCTGTTGGAACGTTTAGCAACAGAATCAGACACCATCTTGGAAATGCAAGCAGTGGATTTGAAGTAAGATGCGTGATCGAGTGATTCAAAATTTGAAGATCATATAATATTCACACTATTTCTATGTTTTACAGGTTTTGAATATCACGAAGCAGCATTTCCATACATTCTCTTCAATTTACAACACAGGTGGACATTATTATATAGATGCGCTAGAAAAAGATGTGGCAACGGAATACCTAGGATATTTTTGTCCGGCCAAAAAATTCTATTGTGTGGATCCAGTAAATGTTAATATACAAATACCAGAATGTAATTTAGATCGCTTTAAGAAACGTTTGAGAAATTAGACAAATCCAGCGAATGTGGTTAAATATGACATTATTATATAGATGCGCTAGAAAAAGATGTGGCAACGGAATACCTAGGATATTTTTGTCCGGCCAAAAAATTCTATTGTGTGGATCCAGTAAATGTTAATATACAAATACCAGAATGTAATTTAGATCGCTTTAAGAAACGTTTGAGAAATTAGACAAATCCAGCGAATGTGGTTAAATATGTAAGCTCAATTCGAACAATCTCTTCAGCTTGTATTTTAATTCTAATGGTTAATTCTAATGGTTAAGTTACTATAGTTTTTGCATGATTCTATTTAAATTTTTATATTTCTAAACTTTGACTTATTATATTATTATTACATATGTATATTCTTAAAATAATAACTTTTAAAAAAATTTAAAAATTTTGTGTAAATTAATTTTATAAAAATTAGTTATATTTCATATTAAATTTATTTATATGAAATAACTTTGATATAAAATAATGTTTTAATTTTAATTATGACATTATTATTTAATTAAAAATGTTATTATTTCATAATTATTTTATAAGTATATATAACAACATTAAAAAACTAAAATTTTTTTAGTTTTTAGTTGTATTATATTCTTCTTTATTTGCTTTTTTACATTTGATTCAATACTACTTTCTTATAACATAAAATACTTTTTATTAATGTCGTTTTTTAATAAACGAATCATATTTTTATCGATAATACTTAAATGTTCTTTATTAGAAAACTGTTTCCCCACCGAAATAAAAATTAACTATAATTGAGTTTATATGTATTATATTTTTATATTTTCTATTTTTTCCTTGTGAATAATCTACTTCATTATACGTGAGAATGTGATTTTATTAGTAATACTGCAATGTCTTTGATATATCCAGACCTCCTTGTAGTATGTTACCCTTTAATCTATTTCGATCATATCTTTTTTTCGAGATCACAAAACAATCTCTGTCGCGGTAAAACGATAGATCTTTCCGAACCGCGTCGTACGTTATCGGGGTTCTATCTCTTTCCCCTTTTGCTCTCGTCTACTTTTATCCGTGTCTCTGACTCAGTTCTTCTCTTTACCGCGAATAGTATCTCAACCAGAGACGATTTTTCGCCGGAAGAAACGAATCTAGCACCGACTGTGCGCTACCGCCTCGAATTTCCACAGTGCACAGTCGATCCGGTTCCCGCGGCGAAAATGGAAAGAGGAAACTTTATTTGTGCCTACCGAGACGTCGCCCAGATTCGAAATCTTGATGTTGAATTTCACATGCAATCGAGCATATGGTACGCTCAATTAACCTCTGATATTATCGCAAACGTAATAGTTATGATGTTACTTATGCAAAAATATATTCTAATTTTTATGAAATTTCGTGAATATCTCTTTTTCAACAAGTTTTTTTTAAATAAATTTAAATTGTGCAAGCTAAGCTAAAAGTTATTTAAAAATCGAGATAAAAACTTTCGCAATATTGTATAGTATTACTTAATTATAGCAAAAATAATAATTAACAATTACTTTAATAACACTTTAAATTCACAGTTAACAGTACGACTTTCTAATTGGGCAATATCGCATTTACAATCTCAATCGCATTTACATACGTTGTATCTCGTTTCCGATTTCAAAGATAGTAAATATGTGATTTTTTTAAACAGCACATAAACGAGAATGTGAACGATCGGCCGTCTTTCTCGGTATTTTTGTCTCTTTCGAACTGTAACTGGAATCAGCAGATAGAGGTGGGAATGGAGCGTGCGATGAAACGCAGGCCGCGCGAAAATCGGGTTTGCGCACCGCGGCGGTACCGTTACACAATAGCGGGGATTAAACGAAACGGCCGCGCGGGGGGCAGTTTCTGTTTATCGCGTCATATAAATACGGAATTAATTAAAACTGCGAAGTTAATTGAATTTTTATAACCTTTTGCGGAGGGATGCTCTGCCTCTCGTTGTCCGCCGCCTTCGCGTCGGCCACTATCGCGGCGGGCTACGCCGCGGCTACCAGGCTAGTTACCGGTTACCTCGTCTCGCGCCCTTCTCCGCGCCGTCCTGTAAATGTAATTGCCGCACGGAAATATTGCCCTTTTGTGGAGAGAAAAAAATGCGCGCTGTGCCGCGCCAACCGGCCTTTTGCCCATCGCGTACGCCGCATTCTGATAAAACCACCCTGGGTATTTACGGCGACGATGCGCAATCTGCCCGCGAATAAACGGTCATTACATTCTTTTAACGGGGTAAGCATCTTGCAGCGCGAGCCGATAGCAGACCTTTTTCCAGTTGAGAGAAGCAACATTATCTGTATAATCTAGGGGCAATTTTTAGGAGCAAATTTTATTGTTAGAAGAATCAATAAAAAATTACGCACTGCGTTGTTCGAAAATAGTTATCAGAAAATATATACGTTTAAATTATTTTCCGCCAATTTAGAAAAATTCAGATCGCGCATTCATCGTAGTTCAACGTGCCTATTGCAGACACTAAAATTCATGAGAAGATATCCCTTTGACAGACCCACTCTCTTTCGCGCATCTTTCGACGCTCGCGGCTCGACAACTCGTTCGCTCGCGAACGTATCTCTGATTTCGGCGGAATGTCTTTCCCTCGGAGGTTACATGACGGAGTAAGAGCGCAGGAGGCAGGCGGATGGGGTGTGCGGAACGGCGTTTTTCCACGACGCCTCATAAGTAAACCTCATAAGTAATCTCGCCGGCGGCGCGTCTTCGATTTGAATTACCCTTCTGTTATTTCTTGCCCGTCGCCGGGCGTTATCAGAAATCCGCTCGCTCGTCGGATTAGCATGTCTGAGGTAGCGACCATCAATTTCAATATCCACTCGATAAATATTCCTTTGGATCCAGACTTCTTTCCTCTACTTACTCCGCACCGATCACACTCCTCCCCTCCAACCCTTCTCAACCCCATCCGACCGACCTCACCCCGTCCCCTACGTTCTGTTCCGCCGCCGTCTGCAGATCCGTGAGATTCGATGGAGCACCGAGACGTACGGCTCGATAGACGGTTGCAGACTGGCTTTAGATAATATCCTACCTCGGAGTCTCAACGGAGACACAGGAACTGCAACGATATTTCGCTTCGAAAGTTCTTGAATATATTTATAGAGAGGCCCGTCGCGACAGATGGAAACTGCTTGTTGGTATAATGCGCCGTATGTTCAAAGCAACATCGCTGTTTATTTGTGTCGTTGAAGCCGCGACAAACAAGTGTGAAAGTCGCGAGGGGATTGCTTTATCGGTAAAACCGTTAATGAAATCTGGAAGTTCAATTGCGCTTTTGTTTGCGTTTTATGATTTTTTTTAAGTTGAGCAGAAGATTACAAATTAAACAATCTATAATGCATGACAGAATTCGAGATAGAAACTTATAGTTTAAAATGGATTTAGCATTATACATGTAATATGAATGCAGATTTAGAAATTTTGCAACCAAACAATATGCCTATTATAGGCACTGTAATGATTGTATTTCTTTAAGCCTTGATAAAAAAACAAAAAAATTTTATTTACACGATATTCGTACATGATTCGAAATTTTGGGTGTCCTCGGATTTAAGTTTGCGCGTTGAGATCTACATGCAAAAGTAACTCTGCGGTATCATTAATGAGCAAACTGTAGCACATGGTGGAGTAGCGAGAGTAACGAGGAGGCAGGAGTGCGCAATGCAATGTAAGTAATACAGTAAATAAATACGACGTTGCGTCGGCTGCTTACCGTTCCGACCGCGGCTTTGCTGCCGCATTCGTAGTTACATTCGCTCCGATGCACGTTCGTTATGTTGCAACCTTCTCGCAAACAGTTACTAATGATATACCATGATTACTCTCAAAGATTTAATCCGCGTGCACGGTTCGTGTATACAGCGTCTTTGTCACTACTTGCTGACTTTTAATTTCGCGGAAAAGCAAAAGTACATTTTTTTCTTAGCAAAAATTGGTGCGTGTCATTTTTTTCAATGGCCTGTAATGACGCATTGCTTGATAATTATTAATTAAATATTAAGTGTAATATAAGCAGTTGTACTAAGCTACTAAAACTTCATACGCTGATTAAATTTGCACATCAGATTTTGATTTCGGCGAGATTGAATGTCTGCCATTCGCCACGTGTATCTTTTTCCTCTGTCGACTCTTCCGGCAGAGTCCTTCACTGCTAACTCGCCCACCCGTCCGGTAACTTTGCGGCCTGGCTATAAGTAATGAAGAAATGCTGAAGATTTTTACTTGCGGAAATTGCGTGGCAGGGGATAGAAGAGAGTGAAAAGAACTGTAGAAAAGAGATAAAGACGCGCTGGTCGGGTAAAAGCGGGAGAGCAAAGCGAGGAAAGGAGGGATGACTTGGGCCAGGTAATATTAATAAGTAGAAGGAAAAGTTGGTTTGATCGACTGACTCGAACGAGTCCGGCAGTAGACCACATCACAGGCCGTTTGAACGCCGGGGCTATTAGCATAATTACAACACTTCCGCTTTAGCCGATCCAACTTTCTGCTTATTTTAAACCATCATAATATCATCTACGATAGCACTGCCGAGTCCATTACTTTGATGTAACTGAAAAGCCGAATCATTGGTATGAATGTTGGCTAACGTTGAAAGCGACTCTCTGTCTAAACCGAAGGCAAATTAACAAGACAAATAATCAGTTATTTGTAAATTAAATCTTGTGAATTATTTAAACTCGATTTCGATAAACGTTTGATAAATGTCGTGGGGCGGTATTCATAGTCAGTTCTTATATTCAAGATTGTGTGTGGCGAAGAGAGCGAATGTAAGTCCGTGCTTAAGACGATCTTGAATATAAGAACGAACTATGAATACCGCCCGTAATGTTAAGAATTTCAAAGCCGACCTGCGACGTTTGGTGGGGTTGTTTTCATCGCGATGTAGAGAAAGAGCAAGCTTTCTATCCCTTCTCTCTCTCTTACACTATGTATTGGCACGCATGTTTGTCGCTCCCCACTCTTCGCATTCTTCACATTCATAATCGACACGACCTTGTCTTTCCGTTATATCCTATTGACCGCCGCAAGGTTAGTTATTATTCGCACGGCCGCGGATCGTTTCACATCAGCGCGTTGTTCCCACCATTTCTACCACCTCAATTATTTCTATATTGTTCCTACTTCTTTATCATAATTATCCTCCGAAATCACTACCGTAATAAGATAATATTATTTTTCGTAATAACCATCGATTGATGGTTTGTTCTGTTAATTAGTTTTCGCATTTAACGATTCGAATATTGTATTCTGTGGTTATTTATTCTCCGTTTTAACTTTTACATACATATATTTACATTTGCACATTATGAGATATTAAAATGCTTTAAATGTCGCAAAGCGCGATTGCGTAGTATTTCTCGAGTGAAGAGAGTAATAAAACGTATTGAAGTAGTTTAAGCGTAGCATAGCCGCGACGACTAGCACGCAAAAATTAAATACCAATCGTTTCAATCTCCTTTCTTTTCTTCCTGTAGTTTCCTGCAGTGTGTCGAACGTATCCTATCTACGTGCAATGATATCCGAGTAATATCTTTGTCCTGATATGACAAAGTACGTTCCGGAAGTGCCGTAGAAAATATCGCGCGATAATAATTATTCGGGTTTTCGCGAGTGTGTGATCATGTTTCTGTACTGAGAGGAGGATGAGCAGGCTCAGGATGGGCATCGGGCACCGGCGGAGCAACTTTAAGGTATTTATCGTTTATATATTACCTATTATTTGTAAAATGTTGCACAGAAATAATTTTTTAATGTAACGCGCACATAGAATATTTGAATTATTCAGTAACACATTTACAATATTTAATATTCATGATTATTAGATTTTTTTACACATTTATTATTATTTCAAACAATTAAATTTTTGATAATTCTTTCATTATGCTATAATCTGGATGTCCTTAAAACGATTAAGCCTGATTCACCTTCTCTAAACATTTACTTTTATATTTTACAGATCAACTTTGCCAACTAAACAACAACTCCGTTGCTGCGCATCGTACCGGTGAGTCCAATTTGCTTTTATTTCAATATTATTAAGATACTGGATTTAAAAATGATGTAAAATATACAATATTCTCGTGTAAGATAATACAAACAATATAATAATTTAAAAATCTTATTTTTGCGCATTTTTAAAGTATTTTAAGTTGCGCTGGCGTTAATTTTTAGAAGATAAAACTGTTCATTATCCCAACCGTCCCTTGCCTGCGCGTAAAAATGCGGTTCACTTTGGCTCTATTTAAACGCAACGGCGACATGAAAAGATCCACAAAAGTCGCGTATAATGCGCCCGGCAGCGATTGCGCTAATTCAAAGACAAAGAAAGAGAATCTTGCTATCTCCGTGCTTTTACAGGACGTGGATTTCCAGCGTCACTTGAAAGTTTCGTCGACCGTGAGCATCGCGGTATGGATTTAAATTCAGGCACCGTAAAAATTCTAGAACGCCCGATCGAAGTGCTCGGTAGCCGGCGCGGGTCGCGCTCGCCGATGCGAACGGGGTTTCGCTGGCGAGCTGGTCGCAGGATTGGCTGGTTAATTTCACACTCCCATGATTATATAGGCGAGATGGGGAACATTTATATTCGCGCGCGCGGAGAACCGAGGGTGTCTGATTGGGTCCGATATTCAGGGAATAAAAAAAAAGTCCGGAGCACGCGCGATGCCACGCTCGTATCATCCCTTTCTCCCTTCATCATTCTCCCTTTCGCCAGCTCTTTGTCCCTGTTCCACCGTCCTCCCGCCGCCATGAACTCTCTCATGAAAGCATAGATATCCACCAGAGCCGGGGATGTATAAACGTAATGCCTTCGTTCGCCGAATCGAAATGTTCGATCATACGCGAGATTGGCTCATTCTTTACTTTCTTGCGGCGCTCGATTTTCGTAGGGCCAACGCGAGACGGGACGGGTATGTGTGAAAGATACTTTGATCGTCGGAAAAAATAAATCGGGAGAAATCTCGCGAAAGTTAATTTGCAATTTGTTCCAAAAGTTTCAGAACGGATAGCTTAGTAGGCGGTTCTAGCGTTATTCAACGTCAATAAAAAGAACTATCTTTTCAATAAAATATCTCACCAGCATAGATTTGACAACCGTAACACTAGAATTAATATTATTTTATGATAAAAAGTGTTCAATTTTCTATTGAATTATAAATAGAAGAAACTCAATGAATGGTTTAAATTGTATCGACATACCGTACACTTATTTATAGCTTTTTAATGCTAAGCATTGCAAACGAAAGTCTGTCATAAAATACGCCTCAATCAAGTGAGATCTAAGTAACGCCCATGATAATCGTTTTACAGCTCATAGCCGCATAATCTGCAGCAATATAATTACGTGGTCTCCAGCGGCACTTTAAGCACTGCTGCCGTGTAATAAAAGCGGCGTTAAAAGCTCGTACCATAATAATTAACATTAAAATAGTATATCAAACATTTTTCACGCGATGACGATACATGTATGTGTATCATCATATTACAAATTACTAAAATATGTTTTTTCATAAAGATAACTATACATTAATTAATTTTATCAGAAGATATGCTATCTAAAAGTTACTATTCTTATTGTTAAAAAAACAATAGCAACCGACAACAATTTAATGCCTTTAATATTTTGGTGTGCATTTCAGTCTTTTTAGATACTAAATAAAATCTTTCTTCAACTTCACATATTTGCGCCGATCGATATATCCTCGCTACGATCGAGTGCGATAGTCTGTAATCGCGGAAATTTGGAAAAGGGCCGCAGCGAACCATTGCAAAACGAAACGGCCCGGAAGGGGGGGGGGGAGGGGTGAGAGCGGAGAGTAGATGGGTGGCAATCTGTAGTGAAAATGCGACTCGCACGGGACTCGTTTCGAATGGTTCCAGGCTGCGCCAGTGCTGGCTGCTTTTAGTGTGAAATGAATGCTTGTAATTACGAAAGGGGTCGCAAGGCGGGAGGGGAAGAGCTCGGGCGGATCAAGAGGGGAAAGGGGGACGAGGTAGTCGGTGGCACCGATCGGGACAAGAGAAAGGGAGTAACGGAACGGTTCGCTAAAGCCACACACACGCCGGTCCACAATGATAGACTGTACCGGCCGCTTGCTCGGTCAGTTCATCGATGTTGGTACGGCGCTGCACGCTGCCCATCCTATCATAATGTCCACTAATTGTAATAGCCACCCTGTCTGTCGACCCGCCGCCCAATCGAAGATAAAGGGACAGGCGGGATGCAGGCGTGTAGACAGTGCGCGCTCGCATCTCGCTGCGAAACGGCGCGTAGTGTTAGTACACTTTGGACGAAGGGACCGAAGCTAAATAACAAGGGAAGACGGAAGAAAAAAGAAAAAAATGGATCATGGTTGATTCCGGGAAATTCTCAATCGATTCTTAGCTTTTGTCTGCGACGAAATGGACGCGATGGTACGCTTTACTTATTGTTAGTCCGTTTAGACTGCTAGTGAACTATTGTCCATTCTATTGGTCTCTCTTCTCAATTCAAAAGCGGGTAATTCTTTAATTAGCTGTACGATTCTTTTTTTCACGATCTGTTGCCATTGAACTCTTCTACGAAAGCCGTCTCTAGCATGTATTATTTGTCTGACTCGTTCTATTCAGCAGAAAGTCCTTTTGCTAACCAACATTGTGCGCATTCTTTCACATAAATTCATTTATTGTTGGAAAAATATAACAATATAATATTTGCAATATAATTTTTCAAGCTATGTCGTATTTAAATATTTATCAATATATAAGTAAATTTATTATTATTGGACATTAACACGCACTAGAAAGTTCCTTTCATTATTTATATCGGACGTAACTTCTGATTCACGCATGCAAAGGTACCATTCATGATCTGTGAACAAATATTTCAACTTTAGGAGACGGCGACAGGCAGCGGCTGTCGATTATACGATGAATTGATACCTTCATAAAAGATCGGTAGCTAACACGGTACTACACATGTGTCTATCTTCATTCGCATGTCGTGAACCGCCGTTAAAGTGAGAAGCAGAAGGGTCATATTGAAACATCATTCACACGTAAAGCTTCTCGTCGCGTCCTTTTCAGTGCATAAAATCCGCGCCTTTACACGAATGCTCAATGTGGTATAGATTTTATCAAAGACGTAATTATGTTCGCGACGGCGAACCAGACGTGTCGCATTGATATATTCTCAATATGGAAATGCGAAACAATATTCTACAGTAATTGCAAAGATCATACCGCGCGATGTCTGTCGTGACGCATGTCGTCTCGCAGCATACAGAAAGCAAATCAATACATTCACGATATGTGATATAATATTTCATAAATGCGAAACCTTATTTTTTTCCCCTCTAAATACGCAACACGTTTTATGAATAAGCATAAAATTCTCACTATATGTGTTATCAAAAAAAACAAAAATACCACAAATTTTGTACCAAAAAGTTTTAAATATCAGAATTTAGGAGAAATTTGTGTAAGAAATATTACAACAAAATGATTAGATTGCTTATTCGCTTAGGTTCGCATTTTATTTTTGTCCCGACGCTGCAACATCATTCCCGGGCGAAACACCTCCCCGCAATCGACTTGCGGCTACATTAATTTCGCGATTCGGGGTAATATATTTCGGAGTTTGCCAGCTGAAACAGCTTTATGCGCCAGATTTAATTAATAATCTAGATTAGAGATATATGAGTCGTGTTACGCACGGGGAAGCGTTCTTAGTTGGCAGATTCGGCCTCGACTGTAATTTCGCCGGTAATTGGACCGATACGGAAAACTTGCCTTTCCATCTAATCGGTCGACTATCGCGAAACTTGTGCCAAGTTGACTGCGTATACTGGATGCATGTTCTAATAGAGCTGCTATTTATTGAGCGTGTTATTTTCGTCGAAACAATGAAAATGCGTATAAATCAAACAAATCAGCTGCATGGTAAAAAATGCATCCGCATACATAAAAGACGAAATTTAATTTTTAATAAAACGTTATTATAGCTGTCGATTTAATTCCAACTGATTTAAACAGCTAATTTAAAAATCAGCTTAATTGTACAAATTGAATCGTACCAATAATAAAACAAGTAGAAATAGCAAACATTTTAAATATAGCAAGTAATTTTTTGTACAAAAAGTGTTTAGATTTGCTTTTAGTGGAAAATGTATGAAAATAATTTTCTTATAACTCAAGAGAAGATTAAGCACTGTTTAAGACTTGATAAACGTTTCGACAGCTTTTACTTTATTCCATATCTTTAATTGTAAATAAAACGTTATCCACAGCAATTCATTAACTATGTCGGGAACAATTACGATTGTCAAGTCGAGACGTAACGAGATCTGAGACGAGCATAATTATGGCTATCAGATTCGGAGCTAATAGCTCTGCATCACCCCAAGCGTGGAGTATTGTTGCCATCTCCCTCGTTGCCTCAGGGCTCTCCGCGTAATTACCATTACCCACAAACCGATAGCTACCGTGCTTATCATATTCTGCGGCAATAACAGCGTTGATACAGCTACCACGCCGTGATTGCATTCGATTCGAGACGTTGCCGTGCATTTGATCAGAAATCAGTTCGAAAAAATTCGCTAATAGAAATGTCCGTATATATCTAATAAAATAAGAAGCTTTCAATAAACCTCGATAACTTGTGATTCTTTCTGATATTCAGAGATATGTTAGAAATTATCAAAAATAACAGTCAATTTATTTCTATTTTAATTTTTTAAATTAATTTTTTTTATACGAAAATTATACGTTAAAAAAACTAATATAAAAACAAATATAATATAAAACTAATATACGTTTAAAAAACTAATTATACGTTAAAAATCTAATCGCGAATAAAAAATATTTCGGAAAATTCTTCTCTTGAGTCATAAGAAACTTATTTTCGTACATTTTCCATTAAAAGCAAGTATCTAAATATTTTTTGTACAAAAAATTACTTGCTATATTTAACAACCTATAAAAAAAAATAACAATAAAATGTAATTATTTTGTATGCATAAATGCATTATATGTAAATGAAGATCAAAATGTAGTCAATCGGTAAAAAAAATCGCTTCAGATCAGACTCGTCGAATTTCGCTCGGAAACGAAACCATCATTAATAAATTTTCTGCTTACTTTCATAGCATCATCACTTTATTACCCGCGTCTAACCATATCGCGTATTTACTTCTCGCTTAATATTCTATGCTTTCATGAGACGAGAGACCGCTTTACGACCGCCGCGAAGTACCGTATAATGCAGTTTTAAGCCACGACTTGCGAGCCCTGGAGACCAATGATAAACTGCCAACAATAATAACGCTTTATGCACGATATGGTTGAATGCGCGTTGGAAAATTATGATTTCATGCATGATTCTCGGACCGAAGTAAAAATATTTTGCATTCGCGTTGCGTGCGTATAATTGGGCTGTTTAAATCATATTAATTGTAGCCTCCACAATTTCTAAAATCCTCTATTCTTTATATACTTGTGCATAATAATAACATTTGTTACATTCATCCATTTTTGCGAACACTGTATGTTTTTTCTCCCTACTTTCACTGATGCTGTTGTGTCATCAGAGACGAAATTCCAAAAAATATGTATCGTTTTCTCTCCGGCGTCGGGGCGCAAATTGCAATTCTCCGCGAAACATTAGCCGTAAGTACGGAGAAGATTGGTTTTTTAAAGAAATTTACAATCCGCCCCGGACGGCGCCGTCTAACGGCGTTTGCACGGTCGTACCTCAACGGATACTAGAAAAAGAGATTCCTCGGGGAGGAACAGAGAAACGCGATAAACAAAGTGCGAAAGAAGGAAGGGAAAATGAGAGGATGCTTCGTGCGACAACGAACGAGTGGCTGAACGAAAGCAGGGAGGAAAAAAATTAATTTCGAACAGTCGTCGCTGCGTCAGACAAGACTTTGATTCGATCTACTCTCGAAGCGGAGGGACGACAGACGCGGCGGACGAATACACTCCCGGAAATCTTACGATGAGATATGCAGAGAATGAAATAAAGAGCCGGAAGCTTCGCATAAGCCTCTTACGCTGGCGCAATTACTTACGAATTGTACGTAACGTATTGGTTACAAATCAATATTTAATCAAAGCGCAACATGCTTCCGCATGTGCTGTCTGCTCTAAAAAAATATACAAGTATTCTCGAATAGAGAAAAGAAACAAAACAAAGAGGAGAACATTATTAATTAGATTATGAATAATGATTAGATAAATGATTAATTAAAAATGATAAAATTATTAACTTTTAGTCATTTTTATCATTTTAATATTTAAAATAAACATCTTAGAGATGTATATATAAATATAAAGATTAAAATATATGCACAAAAATATTATGCATTTTGTATCAGCTTAGATTTTAAATGTTTTAATTATTAGAACAAATATTATTGATCTTATCATTGATATGTTATTCTTTTCGGTTTGTTTAAAAGATCAAACTTTTCTTAATTTTTTATTATATTATATTATCATCTATACTATCTGCTCGGTCACTCTATTTTATTTTAAAAAATATATATAATACGCAGTACTTGTGGGAATAATGAAAAGTTTCATAAATCTGGCGCCAATTTTCTTTTAGAGGATTAAACTCGTTTCGCGTCAAGAAGCACCGATCGCCTGACGCGGCTGAGCCTATTTCATGGATCGTTTGTCCGTCTCATTTATTACTACCAGATCGAATTATCTATGAGACGCAGAAGGCGTCACCGTCGTGCATCAGCTGGCGTATTAACACGTACCCTATCGAGACTCCGCGTGCTGCACGATCGACTTTTAATCCCCGCGGATTGGGCGCTGCGCCTCGGTGCAACATTGTATCTTCATACCATCCAGCGCTCATTCCGTGCGATTAAACGCGCAGTCTCTAGAGAGTTTAAAGTTTTCAGGATGGGGAGAGAAAGGAGAAACATCGGTCGGGCCGGGGTCACGGGTACTGCTCAAATTGACGGGGTTGGAACGAACAATGGTCTAAGACTCACGCTTCGGCGAGCACTAATATAAATGCAAATCGACTGTTACGCACTTCTGAATGTCTCGTAAAACAAACTTGGCATACGGGTCAGTGGATGCTGAACAGCTGAAAGGCCGAAACGATCGCGGACTCATCGGAAAGCTCGTGACAATCCAACGCGAGACTAGCAAGGCAAAGCACGAGGCTTTAAGCCTTTCGCAGCGTTTTCAATCGTAAATATACTTTTCCTCTGCGTGTAATTCGCAAATATTTACATCTACAATTAATCGATACTTTTTTTCTATTAGAAAAATTTGCAATGTATTACCTACGCACACAAAAAAAGTAACAACAGTGTATAATTACTTATCCAAAGATATTATATAAAATAAAATTTTTGTAATTTATAAGAGTCGATCTTACCAAAAGTGAGAGAGAAACGCTAGAACGACTGCTCGTAGATCACACACGAAGTGTGTGAAAAAGAAAACTGGGAAGACAAGACGAAAGCTGGATAAAGTGCAAGCAACAAGGGAAAAGAAAAAAAAATAAGAGTAGACGAGCACGCAGGTTGGGAAGGAACGTCAGTTGTTGGAATTGTCTCTCGCAATAAGAAGCTTGTCGGGCTAAAAAGAAAAGTTTGTCGGTTAGGGATGAAATTGTATGGAGCAGGCATCTATAGAAAAATTTTTCCTTAGCGTTTGTCTCTCTCCTCGCGCTTTCTCCTCTCGGTTGCTATTTCCATTTCTCTCGCCCCGTCGGTATACCTTAGTTTGTATAAACAAGCGGATTTCGGGCTTAAACGAGATACGTCAAACGGAGAAGGGTTTCTACGTCGAAGGGTCCAAGGAAAGGTAACGGTACGGCTAGACGCGCCCTCGAAAGATGTATGGAGTGGAAAAAGAGAATGAGGGCCTCTCACTGGCATTTCCGCGTGCAAGATTCGGCAAACAATGGCCGTCGGAACTTTATTTCTGCAAATTGGTCGTCGTCTGGGAATTTACGTCGAATCATGCCTCGGGCGAGATTCATCTATGCTTTCTTTGTTCTTCAAAACCAGAAATATCTCATGCAATTTTCATTCATTATTATTTAGATATCTATAATAAATTCAGTAAATTGTTGAAGGTATTTTTCAATTTGTTTGCACAATTGCTTATATCAATTTATATCAGTTTTGAAAATTTTATTTAGTGAGAACGATAGAAAGAATTATAGCTGAAATTACTACATTAAAAATTTATTTAGCTAGGAAAAATTAATCGCACAATTTTATAGTGTAAGTTTGAATCTCAACTAATATAAAGATAGTTCTGGTCGCCGTGACGAATGCACTCGAAGGAATTACAGACACTTTTCTCGTTCTCACGACATTACGAGAGCGTCACGGCCCGATGTCCATGTACCTTCATTACGAGCCGCGGCGTTTCGTGATGCTCGCATTATCCTAAGCAGGCCCGTCGTTAACTTCCCAAGAGGAACACTCGGTATATGGAACTCATTGTTTAAGGGCAGGATGATGCGACCAGAGAATGCGACCGCGGGCCAACAATATAAGCGAACGTATGCTCCAGGGGATCGAGGTGCGCGGGTCTTCGCGGTGAGATAGTAAACAGTAACGTCTTCTCAGTTTCCACTTGGCAACACCCTCGATTTGCGAGCCGGAGACCCTCAAGGGCGCAGTGCCTAGCGCCGTTGCCTTTGCGGTGGACCAAATCCCGTAAACCCTATAAATAATGGCGCGGCGCGGTGTGCCCGTTCACGTGCCAGCTGCGGCGTTAGGTTTTGGTTTCGCTCTTCTATCTACGTTTTTGGCGCGTTGCTTTGTCACTCGATAGTGCGGTACCACGCGTGAATTACGATCGTGATGTATGACGCGCTGTTACAAAGAGAAGTTTAGGAGAAAAAAAAAAAAAAAAAAAGCGAGAGAACACCCGGGATATTGTCGACGTATTAAACTAATCGTTTAAAGTTATTGCATTTGAAAATATGAAGTCATTAACGCGGAACGGTGGCGCAAAAAATTTCGAAAAAACGGTCGGCTGCGGAGCGACATTTTTCGCCACATATGGCGGCGCGGTTTAGCGTTCGCGCGACATCTGCACCGGCGATACGTTAATGTGTCAAATTGATGGACCCTTTCGTAATTAATAGGTGCGGCTCGTACGCGAGACGGGGCGGGAAGGGGGAGGGGAAGAAGAGGATGGAGGTGAGACCGAGAGATTTGCTGCGCGGCATAAACCGATTTAAAACTGGCGACCGGGACCGGGGGTGTAGGCGCCCGCTAATTGATACGAGTCCATTAATTATTACGTCATTTCCGGCGAGCCGTGTTGCGGCGTGCGCACGTGCTCGTGACAAGAGTTCACGTTTGGTTCCCACGCAAGGGAGAATGTTACAGCGAGAGAGAACAAGAGCGAGAACGCGAGCGCAACCGTATTTCGAAGGAAGCGAAGAAAAGGGTGAAAAAGACGGAATCGAAGAAGGACGAATGCCGGAGGGACGTGAGACGCCGAGGGAATCCAGCAGACGGAGAAAAGCATACGTTAATTGCGCGATAAGATTTATTTTTCGTCGCTCTGCTTTTAATTAAATCACTCCGCTCCGCATCCCGTATGCGTTTTTGTATCATTTTGAATCGAATTGAATTAATTGATTTTGTGTAATTCATGTGTGTTGAATCTAAAAGTAAAATAATTTTTTTCTGTTCAATCTAGGAAACTTTTAAGCCCGCTGATTAACTCTTGTAGAAAATTCTTGAATATTTTTAAACAAGAAAGAAAGCTTGATTTTGAGAAATGGATCGTATTCAAGTTGAAATTCTTTGCGTGAATTCAGCATTTTTCTGAATAACTCATAAAAAATAGAGAAATTATGTAGATATAAAAATTTAAATAATAAAAAACATGCATGACACAAATTTTATGCATTAATTTTGGATTTATTGCGCTAAAATTATTGTAAATCGTTAAAATATTCATTGCAATTAAGATATCGTAGATTATTATTAATAATTACGATATTATATCGTAATCGCAATACAGATATATAGCTTATATCTTTTTCCGCCGGCTTCGTGAACTTGAGATCTCGGCGCGATTGTCGAATTTTCCTTAAACGCACTAAATCGCAATGTCAGGGCCACAATGACGAAACGTAAACGCGTCTTTTAGCGTCTCTCGAGGAGACACAATGGCCGTCGTTGCCGGTCGATTGACCGCACTCAGCGAGGACCGGAACGTTTTACCGACTGTCGCCATCGAGGTGACGACAGCGTCGTCAAACGGACCGGGCGGAGGACGGGCTCAAGAAGGGAGGGTAACAGCGGGAGTTATGTGCCAGTTAAGGGGATGCTTTCGAATCCTCGGTCTCTCCGAAGCGCCCGTGGAAAGACACAATAGTTTTAGCTTCGACAATCGGTTGATTGGGAAGAATTACGAGACGATTGTTCGGCACGGTGCCTTCGTTGAGTGAAGTGGATGTGCCTGGAAGCGGAAGAGAGCGCAAACCGGGCGTAGGAGGGTGCTAACGAGGGCCAGGAACGTCCTGTCCTATCCGGCTGCTCTACGGTCGCCAGCTCAGCGTTACTCGCACTCCCGGACTAACGTCATTTAATGTGACAGTCTCTTCTGTAAATCTATAACTCGCTTTTTCTGCACCGCGCTGCGAATAATACTGCTGCGCGACTTGAACCTAACTGCAATTTATATATCCGTGACAAAGCATTTTAAATATTCAACACTTTGCATGAAACTAAATAATACTGATAATAAAAGTAGGAAATAAAGCTGCAGAAAGCGGTTTCTTTAACCATAAATATTATCGTTTTGATCCGTAATTTTAAAAAATATTCCTTTTTTAGACAAAGATATTTGAATTTTGATAAAAGCATACATTGGTCGATTTTTCGCTAAATGTAAACTGTAATAAATTTTAACGCGATAGCTACGGTAGGAAAGATGTCGATTTCCGGCGCGCTGAGCATCACCGACATATCGAAGGCGAAGTTATCTTTCCTTTTGTTCGTGAAACACATGCCGGCTTTCTACTTTTATTACGTGACATGCCTTGCGAAACGGTCCATTGTCTTTGGGCGAGACATATCCGTCGCCTTCCGGCGACGGATTTCGTTTGGCGTTCCTCTGTAACCAACGCGTAGCTAAGACTAAAGACACAACCCGGTTAGCATTACGGATCTCCATAACTTAACGCGGCCGGACAATATGGACAATCAGGCTCCTTTACGCTACGCTGCTCATCGGGTCCGACTGGACTCGGGGATCCGATTCGACCCCGGAACGAGGTGCGGTCAAGACGTGATCCGCAGTTCAAAGAGGTTGCGACAGTTTCCAGCCATCTTTTGCCGAAGCGTTACGGAAACCTAGATTAGTCACGGAAAGAGAGGGGAAGCAAAGGTAGGGGATGCGGTGGGATTCGAGGTAAATCACACGAGATCGAATCGTTCGACTTGGCGGATGTCGTTGACCCGAAAGGTCAAAAATCTCAGAGTTTAGCAAGCCGGATTGGAGTTGGTCGAGACTAGCATGCGGTCGAATTCTAAGCACGCTCCGTCACCTGAAGTGAATTGCACTTACTTGGTGCTTCGTTACGAGCGTCACATCCCGCTATTCGGCGATCCGAGTAAGCTGCGACCAGTCTGAAACATATGTTCGCCACACGTTAAACGTAGTCAGTTTCGATTGTATGCGAAAACAGAGATCTAAGATTTCTTTGTTTCTCGCAAAAAAAACAACAACGATATTAGAAAGTATAAAGAAGTTGCCGTACGGATTAATTTTATTAAGAGTTATACGATTTAAAATACATCGTAAAACTAGTGAAAAATAAATAATTATTTTCAAGAAACCGACGACAATGGATTATATCTTGCTGACACGAGCTGAAAGAAAGTGAAACAGCGATCTTTGTGGCTCCGTTCGCGGCGACGTAATTGTTAACGTTCTCACGTCGGGAGAAACGCGCCTTGAACGTGCTTAAAAGAGCGATGCGACGTGTAAACGTTAATTATCGCGGCCGTACACGCGAAGCGAGGGACGAGCAATAATTATTTTCGCAGGGCGCCGCGATTAATTCAGGTGGTTGCAACGGCAAGAGCGAGGGGGCGGGCAGCGGTCGTGGACAAGCTTAGCACGCCGCACATCCCCCTCGTACATAAAAGCGAAACGCGGCCTCGAGCACTCAGCTTAAATATTACGTAGCACCCGCGGTATGTACCTCACTTATGCTACCTAAATTAATATCTGTTCGCTTCGCCAGATGACTCCGTCGACTTCTTGAATATGCTTTCAACACGCTCGGCATTAAATTACGTCGCACGTTGGGCCGATGATCTCAGTGTTTAATAACCACAACTTTCGAGACGAGATATTCGATTGTCGCGAAATTTCCCCCGAAAATTAAAGAAACAAACTATGCGCCTGATTATAGATAAATACACCGCAATTGATAACGCAGATTTTTATCGGAATAAATGATTATTCCACATTTATCTATGTAGATTTCTGTACAAAAATATATTTCTACGCGATACCTATATTTATGCAGCTCGTTTATCTATGATTATAGTTGTTTTATTTACCCGTGTGAATAATTATGTTAATTCTCAAGGCAAATATTTATCTGCGAGCACCGGCAATCGTGAAAATAAGTAATTAGCACGACTTTACTCGCTCGCTCTCTCTTTATGTCCGCTGATATGCTCGGGCTTTAACGAAATGGCATTTAATGAATGCGCCATAGATTCGGGCCATAGTTACCCCAAGTTTTTCGCATTTCCTAGTTCGCCCGTAATTGAGGACACGCTAATTTTATCGCGCCTAGCACCATCGACGCTACACCTTGCATATAAAGAGCCTCGGTACACGCGCGAAAGGCGATCACCCGAGCGTAGCGGCAGCAGCGAGCTGCATAATTCTATTTATCGCGACTGAATATTCATACGGGTGGATAGGATTTTTCCTTCGCATCTGCGCGGAAAGAAAAACTCTGTAGCGTGCGCGCCGGCCAGCAATGTTTCTTGCACGGCGATATATGCAATCGCGCGGCCGTGTGCGCTAATCGCGCAGGCTAGGCCGCGGAATTAAATTGTCCGACTTTATTCGTGACGAATTTGCGATGTTCGGATAAGCCGGTGGAAAAATGCTATCCCATTTCCACTCCGAGTTTCACGTCTAACGCGCCTACACTTCCCGCGACAGTAATTAATGGGCTGTCTCGTGTGTCTGATAACCACGTAAGAAAGATCATTTTCACGCGCCCTTAATTAGTAAGCGCAATCGCTACGCTTTGTATAGCGATTTGCGGAGAGCACGTACGAAATACGGGGTGTATCGTCGCGCGGTAAATTCCAAGACGTTTCTCCGCCTTGCGAGAAGTCGGAGCTCAGATAAAACTACGTTTAAATTTTCTTTAGGCTCTCCCCGTGTATTTATCTCTCGCCCTCGCGTCATTCTAAAATAATTCACTCCCGACTCGAGAGCTGCTTAGTTATAGAAGTATTTTGTTAGTTGGCGAAAAACGAAGGAAATTGCTCCTGCGCTCGTTGGAAACTTCTCGCAGAAGTTTCCTGGCGAGAATAGTTGCGATCACGGTTTGGCATTTACCGAGTTTCGTTTTGCTGACGAACGAGCAAGCGCGCGCGCGCGCGCGCGCGTGCGCGTGTTTCGGGCCTATAATCGTCCCGATAATTAGATCGACCAATCAGTCTGTTCGGCCGTCAAATAGTTTCGCGCCCGTGTCAACGAATTTAAGCCTGATTATCGAGGACGTTGCTATATTACCGACCATGGAACATGGTATGCGTGATGAAGTTTATTAAGCCGGCTCTACCCATTTCGTCCATTCGAGCAAATGCTTCGTTTTCGCCATCGACTGCTAATCGAGACGAAACTTTGGACGAGTAAATTACTATCGATCAGGATTATATACACGCCTATGCTACAGCTGTCAGTACTGTCTTGGCGTTACTTTGTTACAGATTTCATTTCTGCCACATCAAATAAAGGAGTGATAGGAAAATAGGGGTCAAATTATAATTAATTGTTCAAGTTCTAGATTTAGATTGTTATAATAATTTAATGCAATTTATAACGTTGTAACAATTTAATCCAATATTTCGGGAAAAAATCTCAAAAAGTACAACTTTAAATTATGATTTATGTAACTTTTTATCAAACTTAACCTTAAAAAAAAAACGTTAAGACTCCAATTTGAAAGTTCATTTATGGAGCAGTGAAAACCGCGGTACCGGCGCTATCATTATGAAAATAACGATGCAACCGGTACTTACCGGGTGTTTTCCTAACGGCGACGCATTTCCCGCGACGTTACTTAGTAGTCATAGATCCTTGCTACTCGCGACGTAGCGAGGATCGTGCTCGCGAAGAAAGTAATGCTCGATTCGTTCGCCCGGGAGCGGCGTAGATCCTCGTAGCAGTTCCCCGGAACGGGTCATAGACGTGTCCGCAATATCCTCGCGTATATAAAGTCAACTCGAGAAGCGAGATAACGCAGATCCATTGCAGGAAGGAAGGAAGGAAGGAAGGAAGGAAGGAAGAACGGCGGCGTGGTTCCCGGCGGCGGCGTGGGTGAACTAATGATATCCATCGATATTAAAGTCGAGTGACGCGCGCCACTTACGCAGGGGGTCATCTGCATTTAAATGAAATCTCACGGGAATACGGTAGCTGGCCCAGCCATTTTCCACGTTTACAGAAACTTTTGACGGCCGCGTTATCGATCGTATTCGCACTCACAAACGCTTCCGAGAGCGCGATTGACCCTTTCTCGCAACGAGGCTCCGATTCGACGTCACAAAAACGTAACTGGTGGAACACAGAAAATACGCTTTCTCTCGCTAAATTTATCTTATTTAGAAATCCCGAAAAGCTACAAATATTTAAATCTATGTACTGAGAAGAAAATATTCTCTGATTATTAATATTGCATGAAAAATTTGCAGCTTATATTACTTTACATTAAATTACTTAAATTTTTTAAATATAAATATATAAAATACAGAATTACAAAATCAGTTTTTGTCTATATAAAAAAATTTGAAATAAAACCGATAGATTCAGACCGGCGGTCGCAAAAAACTAAGCATTAATTTAATAAACTTAGTCTGGAAGACTTGAGTAGAGACTGCCGGCTGAATTCAAGCCGGTGGCATCGAAAATAACCAGCAACGAGAAACTGCCATTACCATCGAAGAGACGCAGTGTAGAACGGCGGACAAGTCGCATAATGGAATACTTTTATCCGCGCGGGCACGATCGTTAATTATTCAGGAACGATTTCGTGCGTTAACCGAATCCCGATGACTGTGCGGTGTCGGCCGTACACTCCCACGCGCTAAAATTCAATGTAGGTTCTGCGGTTAGAACGTTCGCTTTCCCGAAATAGTAGAAGAACTCGATTTTCGTGAAAACCAAAGCGCTGTTATTTATTAACAGTTGAGAAGCGCGTATAAATTTATTTATCGTTAATAATCATTCACTGCCATCGCTTAATCATTTATACAAGGCGTGAAAAGTACTTTTTCAAATTTTCTAATTATTATATAATCTAGCATCTTGGTACCATAAAATTATTTCTTATATCAAAATTAAGATGTTGAGAACACGTCGAGATTTCATAGCTGTGACGCCGCTTGCATCACTGCTAACAAATCTCCGACTTCTCCACTAAGAAATCTACTAAGAGGGTGGTTAATGACCTGTGACTACCCTTGAGAGTGACATCTGAACTGATACTCGTTTCCACGTCGTAATCGATCAAATTTCTTCTGTCCGCCTAGCATCGTATCTAATATTGTATAGTGACTATAGCAAGCACTCAATCATTTACGCTCACTGAAACGTCTATTGTAATTGTATGAATATGTAACGAAATATGCAATGCAAAAGTTTCGTGATTCCTCATTATTTACACTTTTACTGATTATATATATATATCAACAGTAAATAAGAGTGGAAAGTATTATAGAAAATAAAATCTAGTAAATAAGAAATAAATAATCATTAGTCGTCGGAAAATCCGCGAACGTTGACCAAAAATGATGATAATAAATTAACTCCTTGCGGAAACGAGGGTCAGAAGTCGTGTATTGTCAAAGCGGAAATGCAGCCGGTCGTGATACATCGTCGAAAGGGAGATACGAAATACAGGAAGGTTGAACCTGACCGTCGTGCGCGAGACGAACTTGGGGCGAGTTTTAGGCTTAACCCAATTGCACAGCGAGACGACGATATAATGCCTTCCGCTTCAAAGGCGGTTCGTAAATAACCACCCTTCGCGCGAGCCTTCGGGCGTTCGCTAATGCGTCGTGCCGCCCTTACGTTCGCAAAATTTATCGTTTTCTAGTTGAATGAGAAATATTCCAGCCATCTCATGCAAGCACGCTTTGCAGGGTGATCCGCATAAGATTCCACGGAGTAGAACGCCGAATTTGTAATGAAAGCACCGTCTACGGAGAATGAATATATTTCTGAAAGTTGTGTAAGAATGGTATAATCCCCCCCCCCCCTCCGTAAAAATCGAAGAGCAACGACTTGTCATCGTTCGCGCGTCAAATTCATTTACATATTTATGCCTTAGCATAATGCCTTAATTTCCATCTTATAAAATTCCACTTCAATTTCACATATATTAAATAGATTTGATAATTCCTTAAAATTTGTTCGAATAAAAGAGTTACAATAAGAATCGATGAAATCTGAACGGCGTAAAATTTACATTATAGAGATTATGATCCACTGTGTTTCGCAGATGTTCGATTTTTTGTCTTTAGCATTGCAATATTTTTAAATTTGTATAATCACAGTTTAATAAATTATATAATGACATTTATGCAACGCTAGCTATATTTTAATTGCATTATGGAATATCAAAGATGTAGAATAATCTTTGTCTTCGGTAATTATACAAATTGTAATTATTTCAAATATAGACACGAGAAAACGTTATAAAGAGACACCTTTCAGTTAGATATGCATTAACTAAATCCCACGCCTCACACTTAACGTCCCTTAGTGCGACAATGCTTCCTTCGAAATTTATAGTCCTCGCTGCGAAAATCTGATGCAGCCTGTTACTCCGTCAGGTCCCCACGACGCTGACAATCGTGAGCGTAGCCTCAACTTTCCGGCAAGTGGTACTCGATAATTCATGGTAAGGAGGCTTAAGTCGCGCATCCACGCGAAACTACGGGAGAATGGCGTCGAGGCACGCTCAGACGCTGTCGTCTAACAGGTGCCGATGGATATATCATCGGAACGGCGGCAGGGTCGTTTGCATGAAGACCCCTCCGCCGACCCCATCCTCTATGCTAAGATGACGTCACTCGCTGTGATAGATCGCCTGAATTATAGGCATCGCTAGTCTTGCGCGTCCCATAGTGCTCTCTCATGTAGAAGCAGTTTTCATGGGAATTGGGAATGCCTTCAACCTGCGAAGCGTTGTAACGCTTATCCTAGCTATCGAAAACGTTTTTCACAGTTAAGATTGTTAGACGTTTATTCGGAATTAACATAACAAACGCGTACAAGTTTTATTCATAATTTTAGAATAATTAAATTATGCCAAATGCATTCTGTTAAAATTAAATAAAACATTCTAACGGCATCGCCTATAAATCAAGATGTCAACGTATTCACTGGTGTCGGTGAAACCGAGTAAAAGATGACAAAGGACACTGAAGGAAGAAGATCTGACGTGAAGATTCTAAACGAACGAAGATACGTACGGGATCGTATGAATTTCCAGTGGGTGACTTTTCAATAATCTATGCACACGTGCGCGCGAGGGGAGGAGGTGGGGGAGGAGCAGCACTGCCGGGACTCGTGCCGCACGAAGAAAAGGGAGGAGGCGGGAGGCGGATGTGAAGCCTTGGCTTGGGATAGGAATCGCTCCTCAGGATTCTCAGACAGACCGAATCAATGCAAACAACTGGATATTGCCGGCAATATCAGTTTCCTTAGAGCGGCGCGCCGCTCAACTGCGAAACGCGCTCAGACGACGCCGACGACGACGACGGCGGGCGTCGGAAGGTGGTTGGGATGCTGCGTAGGAACACCGTAGAAAAGGCGGAAGACCGTGCGGGCAGGAAGGGGGTAAGGAGAAGCGGAAGCGCATACCCGTCCTAGGCGAAAGTTTGTCTTGCCTGCGTACCCGCCGCCCTTTTCCCTTCGCCAGCCTCCGCTCTCGCATCCACCAACTCTCGCCGACTGCGTGATTTATTCAGCCTATTTTATGCGAGAGCCCGCCATATGAGATTTCCACGGACACCTTATTTCCTATCCCGGGCAAGCGCGGACTAGCGTAAGCGTGACTTTTTGCGGGATCGAAGCGGTCCCGAAGAACACGAGCTCGAAGATCGCAAATTTCCTTCTCTCTGACGCGGTTCTTCACCGAGCATTATTTAAAAGAAAAAGAAAAGATGATATTCGACATGTTTTACGAGTATTTTACGTCCCGCGATCGATTTTACGAGCAATTTTACATGTTTTATACGCAAAACTGATGAGAATCGATAAAATTATGAGTCAACAGATGTAATAGCGCGAAAGCTCGCGAGTTGCAGCGCGAAGAATTATGACTGTGCAAAATTCGCAATGCGCAATGAGATGTATTAACGCAAATAGACAAAAAACAACAGAAAATTAAGTAAAATATTATAAATGATAAAAAAAGTGCCATTTGTTTAAATGTTTGTATTGCGATTATCGGTCGAAATATAAGGGTGTGTTCACTGACGTCTGTATGAATCGGGTTTGCCTGCGAACCAACGAAAGCACGGCAGTTCTGGCCGGCTGGCAGCAACAATAGCGTGCATTAACCTTTGTGCAGTTGTAACTGCAGTTGCGAGATAGTGGCTCACTCTTTGATAGCGGGGCGGCGCAGGGCTGACAAGGGCCGCTCCGACCGGCCGCTACTCTCCAGGCATTTACAACCATTTCGCGTAATCTCAACGAATACATCCACTCCAGCGATGCTGAGTGGACGAGCCAATTATTGTCTCGGGTCTTCACTCGCAGCTCGCTTGAATGATGTACAGCCATCTCCACAACAAATCGGTGCCGGTGAAACATCGCTAGATTTTCCTGTTCGCAATATCTGGCACGTAGCAATTTGCAGTATAGAACCAATGGTTGTATTCGAGACTTTTATATTGACCAAAATGCGTGCCGAAAAATGAAAGTTGTAGCGCTAAAGACTAAATTTTAAAGCTGAATGTTCAATTTGTCTGCCGCGTAAAATGATATAAAGCTCTGAAACTTTGGAAGCTTTTTTCATTTTAAGTTTGAAATTAGTTCAACATAATCTTGACCACTTAATTTTACTTTTATTTTATTATTATTGTTTTGCGTCAGCAGGCGTTTTAAAAGTTTCCTGCATTTTGCATTCCGACATCGCTTTGTAAGCAACTGTGGCCGCACGAAATTGATATTGCAAGTGAAAGTTACAGCGCGCCCGTAATCCTAATTGAGTTTGAGTAATAGCCAGAACGGAAGACCAATACACCATGTATCTTGGAAGATCAGTAATATTCTCCGGCCCAAGATTACGCGAGTCTGCGGGTGCGTTCAAGGCGAATGGGCGCTTAACTTATTGGGTTAGCCTTGGAGAATCGATGAACCGGAAGATCGCGAAGACGGCAAATAGGGGTCTACTTTGACGTCGTCCCATTAGCGCCGGATAAAAATGGGAATCGCAGATCTTGGTACCCGCGTACACGCGAAGGATGCACGATTCTGTCGGTAATTGCGTTTCGTCCTTCGATGACGTCGGCAATTTTCAGCGTCGACGCCGGGACATTTTGCGCCCGCTTTCGTGAAAGCCCTTTGACGCACGAGTAAAGGAAATCATAATGTAATACGGATATAAATCTATTGAAAAAATTTTTTATGGAAATAAAGCTCGGGATATTTTATTTATGACGACAGCACTGTGACACGAAACATAAATGAAATAACCTAATAATTTTTCAGCCATAATTGTATTACATCATACGAATTATAAAAAGTTTGCAGTTTAATGATTATTAAAAAAGGATCATAAACTTAGAATGAACAGAAATAAATATCTACAGGATGTGTCAAAAAAGTTCAACAGATTGATGTAGTAAAGCGCGAAAAATCTTTTGGGTTATATAATATAAAAAAAATGGCAGAGTGCGAGATTTCTTAATTAATTGCTAATTCCGATGATGTATCGGAAATTAAATTTTCGTAGCGCTTAACATGGCGACTATAAAACTCTTTGGTAGACTAATCGAAGTACGGTAGCTGAAGTTTCTGACGTACTCATTAATTAGCGTGGAGCAGACTCTGCGTAAGTTAATTGCGAATTATGCGCTTGTGACGAAGGACGCTCTTCAGAAACCTTCTGCGTAGCTGTACCATGAATCGATTAAATTCTCGTTTGCGATTATTACGGTAACGTTCAACGGGGTACGATAAAAATGTTTTAAGAATTCAGGAGGACTTATTCTTGAAAAAGATATTGAATTTCAAGATGTGAAAGGATATAATAACCAAGAGTTTGCCAGCATTTCATTAAAGATATTTAAAAAATTTTGCTGATAGTGAAGATAAAAAAATCGTATTTGCAATTATTTTTTAAATTAAAATATAACATCGTTTTCTGCTAATTCCACTGAATTTTAACAATTTTAGTTTACTTTTTCGTATATTCATTGAACGAATAATCGAGTGTACAAAGACTCTTCGTTGGAAGAGGCGATTGGCAGTTGGGGAAAGCCGCATACCGGAAGAATTAAGTGCTGGCTCTTGTACAGGACTTATTCAGTGGGTGGCCGAAGTGTAAGCCTAGGGTCGTTAAGTGCATTATGCTAACCCGTGACGACAGACGATGCATTAGCGCGGGCTGTCCTCGCTAAAGCGCAAGACGCAAAGTACGTGCGTCGGACCGTTTGTCAAGATTGCGAGTAAGTTATTGTGGCTGTCGGACGCGGAGCAGTCTGCGTCGAGAAGAGGGGCGAAGATGATAATAAAAATGATAAAATGATGCTAAAAAATAATAAAATTTTCTCTCAGCCCTTAGATCTATTTTTTGTAACCAGCACTTTTTCGAATTTTCTGACAATATATTATGACTTTATTATTTAATTAAATCCGTGTCTCTGAAACTTCTGTTAATACTCGCTAATAACTCAAAAACGCTTTATTCCGTTTTTTCTAAATATCTTAAATTAGAGCGGCAATAACTTTGGAACACTATGTCTCAACAACCAAGAGAAGTCCATTTGCACTAATGCTTTCCTCGCCGGAAAGCCTATTTTTTCCGGTCTAACGGCCACGCTGATAGTTTGTATGTTCTACCGCGAAGTCGCATCAAACAAGCTAAACAGCCTACGTAAAAGCGTAGGCCGATGATACCGAGGGTCGACGCGAGTTCTTGCTCGAAGTGGATGAAGGGTGATAAAGCGAAATGAGACTCATCACGCGAATGGAAGATACGCGGCTCAGCTTGGCTCGGCGCGGCGCCACCTGATAGGGGACGCAGAATCAGGGCAGATCAAAGCAGACACAGCGATATGCGCGTAGTACGTCGCGAAATTGATGAAGAACGTTTTAAGTTAGCGAATTGCGAGTCTCGTCGAGTCGACGCGGCGCATCGATGGGAACGACGGGATGGAGACTGGCAGATAAACGGCGGGGACGAACAGAAAAGACTAAGTCGATTTTAATTTAACCGGAGAACAAATTAAAAGGCATCAATCCGAAGGGCAAAGTGCTGCGGGGGGATTAACAGTTGGCTCTCAAGGATCTGAGAGAGCGACGGGAGTAACGACAGGCCCTTCGAGCGAAACGACGGCCGGATACGTAATTCGCTCGGCCCTTGGTCTACCGAACGAGAGTAATCTTCTCGCTCATTGTGCTCCAAAATACAAGCACTATTCCTGTCGATGCCACTAAGTGGTATTAAAAAAGTGTTTAAATTTGTAAACTCCTTATGCCAATAAAATTATATCTTATTAAAAATTAAGAGTTTTTATAATTAAATATTTCTGAATTTCCTAATTGGAAAAAAAACTTTATAGTTATTGAATTTATAATACACTTATCTTTAAGTATACATTAATAAAATATTGTATATATGTCAAGAAAGTGTCACATGTAATTTATGTATAACGTTACATGTTTAAAAGAATGTATTAAGCGTATAAAAATCTTGCTCGAATCACAGAACTTTTCCGTGCGTTGTTTTTTAAGGAAAAAAGTGGATAATGATAAAAAATAATTGATATAAAAAATCTGTATACGTCTGAGTTTGTAATGTAGATTGTTATCAATGGTTCTATTATTAAAAACGCAATGCTTTTAGCCGAGATGAAGCCGCTAGATAGAGCAATTCCATTGTACCGATATAAAGGTTTCGTATTGACTTTAACAGAGGGTAAAACGATCGAAGCCGGATCTCGTTGTTCTATAATGGTAGCACGTAAGCTGCCGGTTACAGAGAACCGTAAAATCAGGAATGTGCCGCGCCTATGGCCATCCGCATTGTCGTACAATCCGCAGAAAAGGCACAATCGACCCAATAACCTTTTTCAACAACGATATTGCCGATATCGTCTCATCCTCTAAAGCACGTTTATACCATACGTATTATTGGTATTTATTAATCGCAAAAACTATAATGGACAATTGAAGATAATAATAGCGCAATAAACGCAACTGTGTACTGAGACAATTCGTCATGTTTCTTTTTTTTTTTTTTTAACTGTATTTCATATCTAAAGCGCGCTAATTTTCTTACATTTTTTTTCTAACGCTGTGCAAAAATAAATCCATTTATGTAATAGGTGTAACTTTCTAAGTGTAATAAAAAAGATATAACGTAAAAATGTTATTTATAAAAACCACCGAGTCATAATTTTATAGATAGAAATGCAAAAGGTGCACTCGTAAAGCCACAAAACTTCTAGGTCGACATTTTACGTCGTTTCGCGCGATTAGTGGCACGGACGCAGCATCGTTAACGATTTATAAGGGTAGCGGGCATGTATAAAAGTTACTTGCGCGCGCGTTTCCCGCTGAACCTCATTCTACAAAGAAGTAAGCGCCTTGGCGCGCGCGCTGCGGAGAATTTAAGTGAAGCTAATTTCAGGGAAGCGGTTACGCTTTCAGCCTATTTTGCGTCATGTTATTAGCCGAAATACGATGCTACTGCTTTTCAGAAGTGAGATAAATGCGTCTCTCTCCTTTTTAATCTCATCCTTTTCGCGGTTAATGATTCCACCAATTCAGAAGTTTAAGTGAATAAAAAGTAAAGAAGACTTTGGTAAACTAATAATTTCTAGAAGTGCGCAAAGAGACAATAACATTTTGTTCTTTATTAAAATTTAAATAAATCTTACCTTAATATAATTTTATTAAAAAATTTTATTTACTAAGATATTTAACATTTAAGAATTATGAATTTGTGAAGCTTGATACCAAGTTTTCGATTAAAAATTTTCACTGTGCAATTAGTATATTAGCTGCAAATAAGCAAAATCTACTTAAGGCATAGTGAAGGCTTGAAAACATATGAGATAACGAATCGTATAGGATAAGAAGATTAGACAAGATAGAATAATGTACGTGGTACGTCATGGCTGTGCTATTTTAACCGTTAATTCGTTGTGGATTAATTAAAACAGTTCACAGGGTAGCAGAACCCTTATACCGGTTGTTAGTATTGCTACGAGACAGACAATAACGAAAGTAATATATTTCGTCAACGACAACTACTAAACTGCCCACCAGTACGTATACATGTACATCTAAACGAGTGTTAAGCTGCCAGACGTTACAAGGGCTACTTTACCCTCCGTCTGATGAAATTCTCTGCTGAAATTATTTTCAGCCTTGCCGGCGGGTTAACGAAGCAGCCTATCATCGAAAGTAGAAACGAAAGGATGAAGAAAGGACCCCATTGCAAATATTCACATCGATAATGCGAATGAACCACAACTGGGGTACATTAATTAAGACATTAGATAAATTTCTATTAAGTTCTGCGCAAATTTTTAAGTGTTGCAGATTGTAATATTTAGCAATATAAATTTGCTGTTAATCGTAACGATTGAATAATATATTTTATCATTGTTATTTTAATATCATTAAAATATTAAATTTACTATCGTATATACATGAGTACAGAATTAAAAGCTTATGTTAACTTAACTATATCGCGATAAAAGCTTGGAAAACTGTGCTTTGTTTTTTGATGATACAATTTTTTATTTTATTTGATATGATCAAAAACGAAGCACGGTTTACGTCGCCATAAAATAATCCATCGCTGGAAAAACTTGTAAATTTATATTATCAAATATTTTTCGTATACTTTTAAATGTACGATAATTACGCGCTTCTTGCCGAAATTTAAAGAGCAATTTCTCATCGCAGACGTCGGACTTTGTCATATCAAGCAGCTGGGAAAACGCTCAAGTAGATCCGCGGCGCATCGCCTTGCGAAAGCGCGACTCTTACCGATTGCATTCTCTGCCGACGCACAAACGTAAATTAAAAATGCTCCGACGCGGTTAACGAGCAAACGACAAAGGGGCAGCGCTGAAGCGCGAAGCGGCGACGCAAAGAGAACGAGAGACGCGGTGGGCACGGTGGCGAAAATTAATATCACCCTCTGCCTTCAAACCCTTGTTACACGAGAATGCGCGCGCACGCGGTCGCTTCGTCCAAGCGCGCGTGTAACGCGTCAAAAGTGTAAATTCACAACGTTGCTGTCCGGCAAAAGTTTCGTCCGACCCTCGTGTTTCCGATTCCCGCGCGCGTGTTAGAAAAACAAATTGTACGAGAACTAATAAAACTTAAGCTTCAACTTGAATTTCAGCTTTAACTGTCAGAAAATTCGATCAAATAATTTTCTTTAGAAATGCTTGCTAACTTTTTAAAGTTGCATCGCGTGGAATAAATTCCTTGTTCACTTAACAAAGCTTTGCCGCTTTGTTAATAAGACACTCTTGCCGATATAAACTTTTGTCTTTATATTTAGTTACACGATAGCAATGTAATGTACTGCCAAGTTTACCATTCAAAATTCTTAGAAATACAAATTTTAGGTCCAAAAAAATCATCTCTAATCGATTAGTGTTGCGCGCAAAGTTCAGCAGCTGGTTCAGCGACCAAAACATGACATCAAAGAAACAAGAAAATTTTTTTTGTTCTACTCGGGCTAAAAGTAGGAAAACGGAACTCGCACGAGTGCGACGTGAATGCGTTTTGCGCGCGATGTTCTCCAATCGACTGCCTTGCGCCCAATGTGAAAATTACAACCGTGCCAAAGTTCAAAGCGTGCCCTCGAGGCTGCGGTCCACCGAAAATAGCTAAATTGCTGACTCCGCGGACTACCGCTGGGCATGTAACAATAGCACTCGCGTTGTGCTTCTTTTTCACTGAACATGTCTACTGGCAAGTGATACACATGGTACTATACTAATGTAAATTCTCGTACATGTACCAACAAAGTAGAAAATTAAATATGAGCAACATTTAAATTAAATCGCAATATATTTTAATCCAAATAAATAATAATTAAATTTTATTCTGTTAAATTATTTGTAACATTTTCGTAAAATTCTGCTCTTATCCTTAAACGCAATTTTATGTTACACACATTTGAAATAAATTACTCGTTGTAATCTTTACATTTCCATGACAAACGGATTCTTTTAGAATTACGGGTAAACCACGCGTTTTATCCAGCATGTAAAGGTAAAAGTGCATAAAAAGTTATAAATGTCGGAAATAAGGTTGACCTACTGGCGTCAGCTATGCGAAATGGTCGTTAAATGAGGCGCAACTCTGAAAATGCGGAGGCAGCTTTTAATAATAAGCACGCCCGAGCGTATTGTCTGCGCCCAGAAATCTAAAGAGTGCCGGGATCAAAGGGATTCTTCAGACTAGTCCGAGCGAACGCATTGTACACCGCGGATCAATGTCGTTGGTTTCGCGAGAAACTCAACTTTTCCGGGGTGCTTTTTAGAGTCGAGGATGAAAACGCCGGGGGACCCGTACAATTCCGTGATGATGGCGCTTTCGAGCGATGAATATGGACGATAATATATGCGGCGAAAATATTTAAGAGTGCTTGACGTATGTTATTAACGCTTTCAAAATGTACTGAATAAAAGTAAAGCTCTCTTATTGGATAATTGAATATTTTTAGATGCGCATATTAGAAATAACAATTCTATACGCGCGGATAGAAATTTGAGGCAAAACGAGGACAATAGATGTCACTGTATTTAAGCTGTCAGTGACATTTATGTCTACCGTATAATTGCAATGTAGCACTTTGGCTATTGCACTTTTAATTCCCGAGTAAAAGCGCAAAAAAAATATCGGTGCGAGCTGCATAAGCCGTCAAAGAAACAAGTTTTTGCAAACTATAGCCACGCACGGGCACTCGATTTATTTAGCGCGATGCACCGTAGCGTTTCGCACCACGCCACCGATGTCACTCCGAAAGGCATTAACACCAAGGCTGCTGCCACGATCGTTGAACGCAGCCTTAATTACGACGTTTAAGCGAACGGTCAAACGACCTGACGACGCGAAAGAATTTAATTACACGCCGACCCGAAAAAGGCCGCGAAGTCGAAAGCAGAGAACCGCGAATACCGCACCCTCGCGTCGGCCTGCGACCGGGAAAGAGATTGAAAATGAGAGAGCGATGACCTCGAAGCAAAGTACTAGAATTAACTAGAACGTGAAACTATCCAGCCAGAATACGAGATACATCGACGTCGTTTTATCAAAGAAACCACTTCTTGTTAAAAAGAGGAAAAAAACAAACGCAAAAAGAGAAGCTATAAATGCAACGTTGGAAAATGTATACACGATGAAAAATTTTCAAATAAAATTTTACTGCTTGGTAATCCATTAAATTTCTTTCAAAAATATACTTATTTATCAAATTATTTGGCACAATTTATAAATATAGTTTATTACTATTAAAAAAAAAGGATCCATCTAAAGAAAATGATTCATCATTAACATATTTCAACTCTATATCCTGAAAATAGCGTATCTTCGGCTCAATAACCAGAATATTTAACATTAAATTGTATTTTCTTTTATTCGTCGCCGGCCTGAAATATCTATCTGTTCCATCACCGATTCCTCTTCCTCCCCCCCGATAGAAAAGTGTCGCCTTGCTTCTCGATAGAAAAGTATTGCTATCGCTTGATCAACCGAAAGCGACGAAATTGCACCGACAGATCGCGACGCGGCTGCCTCGCGGCGATACTCAAAATGTTGCGAAAGCGGGCTAAAAAGGGATTGGGCAAAAAAAAGCTGGTTCAATCGAACGGCGAGTGCGATCATGCGAAAATAGTTGAGTATCGCGGGAAGGGGCGGTGTCGAAGGGTAGATGGTTCAGTTGCCGGCGTGGCAACTCGCAATGTCGATGAAGTAAAACGCAGTCGGTGGGTAATTGGCGCACCTTTCAGATGTAAATGCGGTTCGTTAGGGAGGTTTCTAGCCGGCGATGCATCGCTGACAGTGCACCGGGAGAATCAGACTCGGCCAGTTGGTAACGCCGCTCTATATACAGTGATGCTGGACTGACGCGACTAACTGTTTCCCCTCCCCCTGCCGGTTACTCCTGTCCGCGCTGCGCAACGCAACAAACCAGAAGTGCGCGATCAAACTGCGGGACTAAGTATCACGTATTTTATCATGCTAATACGTCCCGACGAAACTCTTTCGTATCACGCGACACGATCGCGCCGGGGTCGTGGATGCGGCGGTGAACGATACGCCGGCGACGAACGAACAGGCACGGACGAAAATTTGCGGACGAATCGTCGCGTCGCGCGGCGTACTGATTTCGCGCTTCGCTGCGCGACGTTGTGTGTGCAGTATGTTACTTTCACAGAAATAACAATGCCAGCATTGCGTAACGTCACCGTGTAATATATATGGCCCGTTTTATTTCGATCACTCTGGCGGTTCTAATTCGCTATTAATTTTGTTCATAATTGAAATTGAATGTTAACGCGAGCGGAACGCGATGTAATGTATCAAACTATAATTATTGTCTTTCTCCGAGTAACAAAACATGCTAAAAATAACAATCTGCTTTAAGTTGTAAAAGAAAATTAAATAATAATTAACAATCACACAATATTATTTTATCTTTCCGTTAACAATCAGATAATTCTTTTCGGTATAAAAAAATCGATATTTATTACAAATTTTTACCTAATAAAGATAGAAAGACGCTATTATCATGTATTGTGTTAACAGTGTGTCTCTATCCTAATTCAGTTTCACTAATTTCGCGCGTAGTTTGCAACGGACGTTTTCTTTTCCCCTCCCGATTACCAGTATATAACGCGGAAAATTTTCGCCCGAAACGCCGTTAGAGGCGATCGTATCTTCTTCGATGAAACTCTCGAAGGTCTATACCGGAGAACCGGCAGCCAGCCTCGTTACGAAGTTTCTCGTTACGAAGCACCTTCCAGTTCCGCCGTACGAGGTAAGCTGCCGGATAGGAGCGAGCGAGCGAGCAAGCGTGCGGATGAACCCGAGACCTCCGAGATTGAATTCAGCGAAAATTAACGGATATTGTTTATAAGTGGAAACCCGTACGCGCGCGCCACGGATTGACATTACTTGCGTGAGTGATTATCGGTATGTTGAGCAAGCTGATCCCAGTCTCTCACTCCCTCTCGCCGGATCGCGGCGTCGGCTGCATTCCTATTTTGAATTCGTATTCAGCCTCTGTAATCTTCGAACGTATAGAAGCCGAGTGACGACGGTGCTGCGAGCACTCGCACATAATTACGTATGACAAGATGGAAGTACGGCGAATTTCGGGATTGCGAGCCTTGTAACCGGTATCGGAGAAGTTCACGCATCTCTCCCATCCGAAAACCAAATCTGCGTCACGCTTAAATTCGCGACATGTCAGTAGAGATTAAGTTGAAAGCGGAGATTTAAGCTGTCTCTAAATTCAAAATAAATATCTGAAATTCAGTATTATTTTAATTTAGACTTTTCAGAAATTATAATAGAGCTTATTTCTTTCGGTTTAGAATAATACTGTGCAATTTTGAATTTAAAATATAGAAAATAAAATTTATCACTGTAAATTAATTGATATAAATTTACTGCCGTCTAAACAGTCGCATAAAACAGTCAAACAATTCTCGAGCATTTCGATGGAGACTCAAAAAATTGTTATTTGTAAAGTTATTTAATGCACTCGAGATATGATTACGCGAGGCAAGACCTCCGTGACCGAGCTAACGGCGTAGAGACAACCATAATTATCCTTAGATAATTGCTAATCGATTGCCGGCAATCTATAATCATTCGTGGAACAGTATCAATAGAGGGAGGGAATGCAATGTCATTGCCATAAGGCTAGGCGCGCGCTATTGATAAATCTTCGATGACAGCTAGATTGAACGAAAATCACGTCAGCGTCACATACAGCCACCGTGTAGGAGGGTATTAACGTTCCATAACGTTACTCATTTATCAACTATTCATATCCAGAAATGCTCATGTGTACACGTCACCTTACATATTTCACTTACACGCGTGAACACATATTAGACATTTTCTTCTTCATGTAATTTTTAATATGCACTCAAATAAATTAAAAAACTGCGAAAAACATAATATTTCAGAAAATATAAATGGCATATTGTTTTTGATTTATTTTGTGTGCAGTAAACAATTTGCTCAGACATTTCGACAATTGCTTCGCAATTTCCAATCGTTCCACACCCGCGATATTGATTCACGATCATGGAACAGAATCTATGAAACATCGGTTCACCGAGATGTGGCGAACCGCTGATTAGCAGAAGTCAAGCTGCGGATTAATAGCGTTTACCGATCCGCATTAGTTACGGTTAGTACATTTCAACGCGATGCCTTGAAATTAGGCACGTACGATAATTAGACGGCGCAGAGCTCCGCAACGCTATTCCGCCGGTGATCGCAGAGGCCATACACGCTGCGAAGGATAATTCGTATGGTCAATAGTTACCGCGCGCTGCAATACTGGTCAAGATTTAATCGATCATTGGCTGCATTAATGAAGGAGTTGTCCCGCAAATGTGAGCAGATATTTTTAACGTAATTTTCCATCCGTAAATTATACAATCATTCGTTAACGTTCTATTGAATTTTTACAGATTGCTGCAGAAAATGTGCACAATTTAATCTTTATTTAATCTCTTAATTAATGTAAAAAAAATCATATATTTAATACCGTAAAGTTAATTGTAATTGTTTATTGTAATTAGTTTAACTTAACGAGTAAAAATTGACAAAAAAAAAAAAACATCACGTATATATATTTTTTTTTTAATTTAGATGATGCGGCAACAGTTGTAATATTTAAATGCATTACACGAAGAAATATTTAACTGTGTCTTTTACTGACTGAATAACTCGCGTACCAAACGCCATCGCGCTCATCATTCCGGAAAGAAAATTAAAGTTTCGGAATTTCAACATTATCTTCACAACACGCATATTACGTATGCTATGTAAATTATTTTGTCTAGACGGCAAGGCCAATCGATCGCGAACAATTTGTCCCAGGGACCGTTCCGACATCCGGGTGTTCGCGGAAGGCGAGGAGGGATCTTGGTTCGTTGCCGGGAGTACGCGGTGCGGAAGTGGATAACGCCTCCCCTTCCCCCCCCCCCTTGCGATGGAAAAAACTTTTAAAGTAAATATCGTAAAAATTCATTTCCTGCCAGCAATACGTTTCTATTCGTTACCTTGCTCACGTTCCCTCCTGTTCCTCTTCCGTCCTACGCCGTCGCCGCTCGTTTTCGCTTCTTTTTCTCGCGTTTTCCCGCCTTTGCACGCTCGAATACAATAATCCCGGTACGGGAGTTCCCGTATTTGCGAGCATTAGGGAGGTTCAGGCGGGATGGTAACGCCGGGCGCTGGAAAAGAGGCAGATACAGGTGTTAGCATATATCGTTTACGCGAGCCGGTTCTTCTTTATGGCGAAATTAAAACAAGCGACCGCGCGCGAATAGAGAGCGCTTAGCGGATATTTATCGTAGCGGACGCTCTATCGTTCTATACTGTTCGGTTAATCCGATCGATATTATTTTACATGCGGCGAGCAATTGAAATATTATCCGCAAATATTGCGCGAGATAAATAAATACACGGCGACTGGATAAAGAATTTTCACAATTTCTGGAGAACCGGTACAATGGCTCTCGTCAACGCATTTTCCAAGAAACGGCGACAAACGCCCCGGTCTGAAAAATGTCTCCTGTCTGATATTGGCGGAATTTTTCCGATTCGCCATTGGCAATGTAAACTCGCCTCTACGTGCATTATGCATGCCAGGAAATAGAACGAGTAGAGCGACCTACACACATATGCGTATCGACCTGCGAATGTGTCGAGGGTGGCTCAGTCGGAGTCCGGAATTCGGATAATCATGTTACAGTGAACGAGTTGCAAAATTCATGCCTCGTAAATACGAAATCTCCATTGACAATGGCCTGATCCCGATAGCCGCTGGCCTTTTTTCTCGCAATGTCGGTGTTTGACAAGTTTTAGAAATGATATATTCGCATTTTGCATTTTCACCGCGAGATTTCTTTTTCTCCGAGAGATTAAATTAAATTTAACGCAAATAGAAAATTATATCTGAATTTGCGATATAACGTTATACATTCGATTCCGTAATATTTGTGCGCTCGTATAATTTTACTATTATTTCGCACATTCATTATTAAATTATTATTAAATTTGATTCAAAATTTTCCGCTTTTGTAACGTTTCTCCGGGTTTTTACAAATCGTTATTACGAGGAGAGGTTATCTATGATAATAGCGCGCTCGTGATTTTGCAATTAATTCATCTCCGACGACTATAATTCAAGATTTTCCATGCTCATCACGCATGTCTTGTCATTATGACGTCGATGACAACATATAGTAATCGCCAATACCACGTTTGTACGATCTAGTTAATGTTGATTGACGCCCCCTATGTACGTGTATACGGAGGACGCTCTCTCCTCATTGTGTGCACACATAGGAAGTATCGGAGCCGAGAGGATATGCGCCGAGCCATCAGGCCATAATTAAACCAACACGTGCCATGACTGTTTGCCTTCGCATAGCCGGACAACCTGTATATAGAACTATAAATGCAGCTAACCAAATCTATAGTGGGACCCAAAGGAAAATCAATTTTCAAGTATGCGCAGAATACGCTTCTTGACTACACCGGAAATGTAGCGCGTGCAAGCGTTTGCATAATAAATCGATCGATACCATTTGCAAGAGTTGGCGTGATGTAATAATCCGATGTTAGGCATTTTACAGTTGAAGTAGTACTCTAACATTTTTTTATAATATCGGTTTTTTGCTCTAGCGAAAATCTTTCAAATTTTTACAATTTTTAAAAAATATTTTCAATCTTCAAATATTTCTGAATTAATTGATCAAAGTCCTAAATCGTTCTCCTTAAATATGGATGCAATAAGAACAGCTGTCATCGAAAAATTAACCGCAATTACAGATGAATGGCATATTTACATCACTATGTTACAAATGTACGCGTGGAACTTTGTACATATCTACTCGAACGTACTCAGTATCAGCAGCGACCAAGCCCGTCGTCAGCGATATTCCGCTTTTGAAGAAACAGAAGATTGGAAAGCCGTCTCAGTTCGCGTCGAGGAGGACACACCGCTCGGTCGACAAGACAGAGAGCCGTTTCCCCATACCCGCGACGTTACTACTTAGGGGAGGAGCGGTATAACCTCGCGCACAGACCCGGGTCCAAACGAGGAATCTGGAATTCTCCATCTTATCCCTCCCGCCCCTCAGCCGGCTTGTCTCGCGACGTACGGGGGATGGGTCGAAAGTCAATAATCTTCAAGTAATCCGTCTTTCTGGCGAAAGCTATTTTCATTGTACTCCAGATTCGCGGGGAGTCACGGTTTGGAGCGTGCGTTAATCAACTAAAAGCCCGGTAGTCTGGGTTTACACACCGCGTCTCAATAGCCACTATCGTCTACCTCGCATACCGATAACTCCGCCTGGAGAAGACGGGATGCATACGTAAACGCGCGCGCGTGTGCAGTCGGCTCGCGTTCGTTCCGTAATCAGCCCGCGTTGAGTGATAGCCCATATTTACTTATTGCGTGCCATCGATCATTCAAGATCCCAGACGATGGGACTCTTGTGCGTCACGCGGCGCGACAGGCCTCCAGTTATATCGTTACGGCACGACAGATTTGGCGTATGTAATTGCGATTTCCCGTGGCGTCGCGATAATCTGTGAAAATCCCCGCGAAACTAAAAATGATGTTAACAGCAAAATTATGTAATCTTTCTTTCTGCGCGTCGTTTCGCCATTCGGCGGACATTTAATTCTCACGCTAGTCTCGGGAAAAAAATCACACACAAGTTAATTGCAATTAACGCGGGCGAGTGCCGCGCTCTTGCGCGCGCAGTGTCGGTTCCTCGCAATTTTGCAAATAGGCGAAGAATCGCTGAACGAGCGTTAAGAGATAATCGGCTTCCGGTGGACAGTTACGGCCTGTCGCATTCACAAAGGAGTGTGCAAATGCACCGGACGGGGAATAGTTACGACTGCAACGTGCAGCGGTACAGAAGATACGATTCCGGGCGGATATCTATGTAGAAAGAGAAGCGACGTATCGAGGTGGAAACACGACGGCAAGCGAGGAGCGAGGGAAAACATTGTGCACGCTGCCGTAACTTCGCGTCACGGCCAGTAAGCTTCATCGATCACCGACCAACTCAATTTGTCTCCATTGATACCAATCTGCTGAGCAAGCTCGGCCACTCTGTATACTTCTCTCTCTCTCTCTCTCTCTCTCTCTCTCTCTCTCTTTATCTCTCTCGCTCCTGATCGCTCGTCCGTTCTCCTTCTCTTTCATCGGCTAAAATCTCGCTATCACGGAAGGATGGAACACGTGCTAAACGCATGAATACTGCGAACCGAGCCTCCGCATAATGCGCGCGCGAGAGAGTATTCATATATAAACGTATCAGTCAACCCATTTACCTGGACGAGTTGCCGTACGTCTCTTTAGCGCGCCCGTCCATATTCGTGTACGGACGGCCGCTGCCGCTAGCACGCGGTTTCGCTAAGTTACAAGCGCAACCGGACGTATTATGATTAATATACAAGATACGAGATCAGCACGAGATCGACTCGAAAAGCGTGTATTCCGGCTGGAGTTTTCCTGGAAAAATATCATGAATAAATTTCCACTTTCGGCGTTACGCGCGACAAGCGCGACTGTCGCAAATTCTGATCGAAGCAGCGCGAAGTGCAATTCGCTTTGGAAATTAACGATGCGTGCGTTCCGTGTGACTGCGCGCAATCCGAGATCGCAAATAACGCCTCGCGAAAGTTACGCGTGTAATAATTTCGTGCGCGCAGTCGATAGTGGACGGTTAAATTGCGTGAATGTCGTGGAGGCACTCAACCAGCTAACTATGCGGGACTGAGTCGAGCGCAGTGCAAACATCGCGATATAATCAACGGAATTAAACTATCCCTCCTATCCTCCCGACGAGCGGATCCGGCGGTTCCTGACGGCGACGGTAGTTTCGCCTGAAAAGTCCCGCCGTCACCACGCAGCCGTAGACACCTTGGACCGGTAAGCAGCCGACTTGGCTGGTGGGATGGTGTGGATGTTGGGGTACGTGTTATAGAAGCGTAAGAGACCGGCGCGGGACGAGCCGGCAGAGGGAGGAGGAAGGGAGGGGGCGAAAGCGGAAAGTGAAGCGGAGACGGGCGCGCTCGGGACCGGTACAGAGAGACACGGGTACGAAACGGGTTTCTATCAAATTATAAGTTGTCACACGGATGACGACGCAGCGGCAGCAGCCGAGCGCTGACTCCGGGCTTAGCTTTCCCAGTTAACGCCGCCGCCAATCAGACCCGCCTCCAATCTCCTCCCTTTTCATCCTTTCGTCCTGCAACTCTAACTCCGCGCTGTGTCTCTCTGTTCGCTTCACTCTCTCTCTCTCTCTCTCCCTCTCCTTCTTCTCTCTCCCCTTCCGCCGCTCCTTCTCTTTATCTTCCTCCGTCTATCATCTGTCTCCGTGTACGTCCTGCTTTGTCTCTCCGCGCTGTCCTCTTTCGTTCGACTCTCATCCCTCTTTTTCGCTACGCTCTCTCGTTTAGTCCGGCGTTTCGACGTACCCTCATCACGGTACCGCGGTCTTTCCGCTTCTTGAGCGCTCGTACACGAAAGGAAGCAAGAACTCTACTCGTAGGCGCTTCGCAGCTGGCGAGCTCGGCATTTGCATGCGAGGAATTTATAATTGGGCAATGTTTATCTTATGCCGGTGGAGCTGCCGCGCTTGCCGTTATAACTGCGAACAAGCCGAGGAAAAGATAGCCCGGCAACTCGGTTGGCTCGTTAGTCCGCCGGTTAAATCGGCACGCAAACGAGTCGGCGCGCGAGAGGCGAAGCAGCAAACGCGACTTTTTCGAAACAAAGAAAGTCTCTGATTCGCACAACTTCTCACATCCATATACCGCGTAGAACAAACTATGTAATCTAAACACTCTGATAATTTAAAAGTAATCTAAAAATAATGTTGAAAATGACGGCTAAAAGAATTTATTATAATCAATTTTTAGTAATCCTTATTTCTGCAAATTTCAGTTTCTAATTTTGTGAGCTCTTGTTATACTTGCTGTGGTGTATATATATATTATAAAACTTTTCCAACTTTATTTTAAATAATTTAAATGTAAAACTTAAATATTATTCTATAAACCAGTGAAATTCGCATCTCACGATTTAACAACTTTGCAAGAGAATAGCTTTAAAAATCTCCGGATCTATCAGTTGCCAAAAGTATTTCAGACTGTATTCCAAAGTAGAGTATTTCGAACGAGGATCGCTGCGATTTGGCAGTTCTTCCGTTCTGCGTGAGCTCTCGCATCGAGGCGAAAAGATATCGCGATATTATACGATGATAATGGGGACCACTCAATAACATCGCGAAGAGTAATAGCAGCGGCATTGTGCTTAATGGCTAGGGTATTCCGCGAAGGGAATCGAAGCTCCGTTTATCGTACCTGCTAGGCGTTAGGGTTCCTCGGTGACGAATAGTCATGTCGAGTCGGCCCTGCAGGTTGCTCTTCCGTTTCGCAAAGTCTCGGTGTTGGTTGGCACAACGAGAATGAGATAATGAGTCAAACTGATAGCGGAAGAACGCTCTTTTAATCTTTAATTTAATTAAAATTTGATATTTATGTAAAAAAGCAAACTGTACGCAATAGTTAATTAATATGTCCATAACAGAGAACAGAATTTTTAATTGTTTTTAATTATAAAAATAAACTATTGTATAAAATTAATTTTATATCTTTCAATTATTTATAGGATTATCTATATATATGTATAAAATAATATAATATAAAAATTAATATTGCAAATAATATAAACATGAAATTTCCAACATAAATTTTTCCAAATGTTTCTAAGTTTGTGCTTAAATTTTCTTGATTAACCTTCTTCAATAATAATTTAAAATATTATTGTAATTCCTATAAATATGATATTAAAGTGCATATCTCTCTGGCAGCGTCTTTAATACGCGACAGTAAAGAGCAATAAAGGGTGTCGTAAAAAATTGACAGATACGGGGAGAGCGCCATTATAGCATGTCCGATTAAAAAAAAGCACAAGAGATCAAGAACGAAGGAGGGTGACAAGCGTACTTAAGGGGTGTGACTCAGTGCCTTTAATGCTTCGACATTTCAAAATAAATATCCTCACTTCTCCTCCGAGAACGTACATTAGTACACATTTCTGCGTTTTGCGTGCCATCACAAATTCTCGGCTCGAATAATTTCCAGCGGATTTCCATAAGAGCTTACCCGCGATTTATTATAAACGCATTATGCTGCCTGGTGATGGCCCCTTTTTATCCTAACCCTAAGCGTCAGCCCTTCTCGCTCGGCAGGAAGGAGCCACGCAAGACTCGCGTTCCCATCCTTTCAAAGAGGATTTCTTTTCGAACTTACGCCCCTTGGCGAGCTTTTGACAACGAGGGATGAGTTCCGTAGCGACAGATCTTTGAACGTATTTATGGAGGATAATCACTCAAGAGAGGATCTTCCTTATCATTGCGGATTAATGATTGTATACGAAAACGTCGTAAGAGCAGTCTTCTCAAATACAATACGCGTTATTATATCCGACGTATTTTGCAATCTCCATAAAAGAAAATAAGGTTTTAGTGTAAGATAATATTGATCATTTTAAAATAATATCTGTGATTAATATCAAAATGTTCTTCTCGAAAAGGTTGTTTTCACTATATTAAACATTTTGCGAGTAAATTAAAACTAAATAAAATTATCGTGTAGTAAAAAAAAAATGATAAATCTTTGATGATTGACAGATCATTAAAATTCATTAAAATCTCAATAAAGCGCGTGCTTAAAATCTATTTTGCCGGCCATCCGTTCAAGCAGCACGGTACGTCAATAATTTACTCCATTCTCATACAATCGGTCCGTTCGATCGCTCGTGACATGGATCACGTACACTCGTTGATGTCAAATACTACGACATTCTACGTCCGTCGGTCGCGGGAGGTGCAGCGCGTCGATCCGCTGCCGCAACGTGCCGAAGAGTTACAAGTTGCAAGCTAATGTTTGCAATTTACCCAGGCGTGCTGGATCTCGCCGGCGAGCAAACTAGGTGGCCGATGCGGAAGGGTTCTGAAAGCACCCCCAGGAAGCACGGCGAGCGCTCTCTCTGGCCGCCGCCGCCGCCGCCGCCACCACCGCTCTGGCAGCGGCGGCAACGGCCACGATAGCGGATAGCGCAGCACGCTGCTGCAGCATCCTACACCAACCAGCGCGCCGCATCAAGTATCACTCTATTTACCCGTCAAATATTTGTGCTTTTACCGTGGAGCGCCGTATCCGAGGCCCCTCTCCTCTCCCCCACCGCCCATCCCTTAGCTATCCACTCTATCCTCTAGTGCCACTTTGTATACAGCGAACACTGCCGACTGAATTTCCCTAACGAAAACTTGCCGAAAATTTGCAATTCGTAAAGAGTGCGGGTCGGCGTGCGCCCTCACTTGCCTGCGCGGACGAGAAAGGCGAGACAATGAAGACGTCCGAATAACGGGCTTCGTTTTAACGTCGAACTAGGGGAGCATTAATTAAATATCGCGGAAGTGCACGCAAGGCAAAAAAAAGAAGCGAAAGTTTATATACACTTTTTTATTCGCGTGTACCAATTTTTTTTTAAATTCTCAGATGATAACGATGTAATCTCAGGTACAGTGTTAAATATTTAAAGGTGAAATTAAATACAATTGTACGAATAGAAATTTGAGAGGCAATATTAAATTGCGATAATCGAATTGCACAATACGAGGGATCTATATTCACGTTCTATCTAAAAGGAGAAATTAATTTCACTATCAATAATTAATGCAATATATTTTTTTTACATCCGCTCTTTAACTTCTATATGCAGGCCCTATTCCGTCTGCGTTTTAATAATATTCTCTATTTAAATCTATGACATGTAAATTAGTTTACACCAATCGATCGAACTGCAGGGAATATCGAAGGCGACTGTTTCTGTATCTGGAGTAGACGGCGGAAATAGAACAAAGGACTCGTAACATGTGCCAAAAATAAAGGTGCCTTCGAGAAGAAACGGAGGATGACGGCGGCGAGCATCGGGAAGGTGCCCGTAGGCTGGTCACGAATGTGACGCACGAGCGAGTACCACACAGCTCGGTCCTTCTTTCCTCTTCTTCCTTCACCTCCTCCGCCTTCACCTCCGCCGTTTCTTCTCTTTTGGCCCCTTCGGCCGGCCACTCCCGGGAATCCTAATATCTACGTTTGACGTCATGCCAAATACTTACTCTCGTCTGGAATAAGGCAACGCCGGGCGACGCCGCAATAGGCGACGGCGGCAAACGGACGATCGGGAGGAAGAAAAAGAACGACCGGTAATACGGATGTCGTCCTGCCCCCTCCCCTCCCCCCCCTTCCCCCCTCACCACTCAATCCCATCGCCCCAGAGTTTCTCTCTGACGACGTATTGTACCTTACGCGCGAGTCCGTTCTGCAGGAACAAAATAGTCATCATTAAACATCCGACGTAATAACCATAATTTCGCTTTGGACCTGCCGCCGAATTCGCGAACGTCAGTCGTGCGCGTATTTCGCCGATTCCTTGCCGAATTTAAAATCGAAGGGACATGCAATGTCTATTGTACGCCATCGACAATATGACAAACGAATGTGATAGAAGTCAGCGCATAGCTTGGTCGGCAATATAAAGCGTGTAATTCCACACTTGCGCAAAACTATCTGCTGTCGCAATTCGTTTTAGCGTAACATCGTCGGAGAAGATCAGCCGGGCCACAAATTTCGATTCGGAATTCCATGACTGCGTGACACGTCAATTCGAACACGTTACTTTTCGGTGGAACACCCCGCCTCTGTAAAATCGCCAAAGTTCGCACCTTCCGAACTCGATCCAGTCGGATGACCACGATGGAAATCGGCGAAATTATCGAGAGTACGGCGGTGCCGGGTTATGACTAGGGTACGTACGGACACGCGGGAGGCTCGAATGCAGACCGAGTCTGATTTGAATACGTAACTGGCCGGATATAAACGAGCCTATGAATAAAATTTAAATTCCAATCACAGTGACCGAACAATGCAACAATATCTGCAGTCGCGCGGTAGTAATTGCGTCATATAACGCAACGCGAACGCGCTGTCTAGGTGTCCGTAAAGCTACTTGGGGAACACCAACGTAAGACAAAGTTCAGAGATTCAAAGACACCTTGAAATTCGGTACTTGTAGTGACAATTTAGTTAACATAAACGATGTAGCAAAAGTCGCTTTCGCAGCAGTACGCGAAACAATTGCATTTGATGTAGTAATATTTTTTAAATATATTTTTAAATAAATTATTCTTCTTTTGATATTTTTAATGTTCATATATAAATAATTTTTCGCATATATTTATCGTGAATTTTACCTACATACATATATATTATACATCTTTTTCCTTCCTATCCAATTATCGAGAAGAAGTTATTGACATATTCGGAGCGTAAATTTTATCAGTACGCCGGAAATCTCGTGACGAAAGGCAAACGTCATAATTGCTACGTAATTATGCGCATTTTAATTTGCGAGTATACGTTTACCACCGGCCATCCTCGTTCTCCTCTTTCCCCATCGACCGTGCCTCTTGTACACAAAACGGAAATCCCAGCAAATTACAATCATGCCTGTTTGACGTGCGCGACGGTTTGATTTATTAATCATCGACTCGCCACGGGACGCGTTGCCGAATATTTTCGCACCGTCGGAGTGGCCGTAATTTTCTCTACCGGCATACACGCTGTAATATTTATGTCCAAGTGCGGGCGCGTATTGCATTAGCCCCGACCCTTTCCACCCGCGCCCTCGCCGATCGACCCCCTTCCGTTCGCGACGCAGATTTGCGACGCGGAGAGAAGGGCGATCCGTTTGATGTAGAACACGAACAGTTCGATGGAAATACGAAGCAATTGATTAGCCGCGACGAACAATGACTGTTATCTTTATCAGCGGATTTATGCAAATTAACGATGCCCAAAACGCGCGTTTCGGCCGCTTGTCCGTTTCGATGCATCGCGGTTCGCACAAAGCGAACGGAAGAGGGAAACGGTCTGGCCGCCGCCACCGCCGCCGCCGCCGCGCGGCGTGTAATTCTCGCGCCGGCGATTTTAATCGCGATTCCGCCGTTTTTATTCCGCACCTCGGTGTCGCCGTCGCGTTGATTGGTGCGAACGCGAAAACGATTGGGATTGACGGCGGCGTGGGCACGACGTCGCGTCGATGGCGCGGCCCTCGTTAACGTCGACGCGCGCGCCCGGTATAGATGCGCCCGCGACCTGCATGTAAATCGCGATAATGTTCGGATGGTATGTAACTGTGCCGTTGAATGACGCTAATGAGTAAATAATATGCGCACAATATTAACGTTCACAAACAACTCGCTTCGTTATGCTTTGTTTCCACCGGCGGAACGTTTAATTATTGATATTTGCCGCGATTCTGGTAAAATGAACGCAACGCGCCGTTACCCGCCCGTTTAACGAACGACTTATGCGCATTGTACCGCACGTTCTATTTGCCCGAAACATTGCCGAGTGATAGGATGATTACTGAAACTCTATAAATTCATAACTACGCGGCGCACACTTTTATTATTCATTATTATCGTTCTACGCTCAATTGACTCGAATCTGTGCATTTCGATGGAACGTTTCCTAAAATATATATTGCGTGAGCTTCTCAGATTTTGTTTCACATATTTCTAATTATTTATGGTATTAGTTGAGCAATTAAGCAATTGAATAACAGTTGATTTTTCAAACTGTTGGGCACTTTTATATTCAATTTGTAGTTATTTTCAATTTAATAAATATAAAACTCTTTTCATCGCTCGAATAAAATATATTAATTAAAATAAAATAACAACAAACATATACGCAGTAATTGTAATCTGCAATGTAACGCAATTATTCTCAACGGTTAAGGTATTACGTTAATTTTGTTGAAGTTAGCATTCCACATTTTCAAGAATGGATTTTTTTATTTAATTCACCGGAACTATTTCTAAATTTAATGAAGAACTCTAGAACTTTTTGGGGTGAAATCAGAACTTTAATAAAAAATTAATTTTTTCGAAAATGGGGTTCACCTTCACAGAGTGCAGATGCGTTATTTAATTTACTCGAATGAGGCGCCACGTTAACGGAATTACACGCTAGTAGTCTGATTGTATTACTGCACTCTGATTAACGGTCTTTGCTTCGATCCAAGGGGTACAATGTGATGCGATATATCAGCGTCCTGTAGAGTTTCACGGATCAACAAACGTGCTAGCGTTAGTACCTTTCGTAATCGGAATGGATGCACATGACAAAGAGAGAGTCTCACAGATTCATCGTCTTGGAAACTCCGATACATCGTTAGTTCCTTCTAATCTTTCGAAGTGCTTCGGTACGTTATTTTTTATATAATAACGATTTTAACGAGCGCGATAAAATTTGGACACCGTCATTTAAATTTATCAATTTAAATTAATTGAAATAAAAATTCGTTTGATATATTTTGATATTATTTTTTTTATATTTTATATTACATGCGCGAGTATCACGAAATATCTTTTAAAATTATAGATATCTATAATTTGAATATATAATTAGACACTTTCAAAGTGTCTTTCGAATATTTTTAGCAGAGCATATCTAAAATAGCGGAAGGTAAGGCATCAACAATGTGAAACAACCCGCGACACATGGAAGATCCCAGATTTCGGCAAAATCGCAGAATGGGGGACTGTTGCCAGGGAAAAGCCGGACTACGCGTGGGAGAGAAGTGAGGATATAAACAACCGGCGGAGTAAAAGTCGCATACAAAACTCGGAGTAACTTATCACTTTCCCTTAATCGGGATCAGCCGCGCGACGGAACCGGCGATGTTCAAGTCTCGTCGCGTTAAATATTCAGAAGAAGTCTGCCGCCGGTGTAAATCAGGGAGTCAACCGCCCTTTGCCAACCCCTTTTTCGAGACTCGACGCATTGCTCCCGCGTGGATGCTGCCGACCCACGAAGTCAACAGTCGTCGCTCGCCCCTTCTAACGCGCTTCACGCTATTGGACGAACAATGAGATCCGGCTCGAGAGAAGCAAGAAACAACAAATGAATGCAAACGAGTCGGGAAAAAACTGTAAAGTGCAATCGATAATTAATCGCGCGGCATTAATCCCGCGTGTAAAAGAACGCGCAGCTCCTTAAAATATAAATCACAGACGAAACGATATAACAAAAGATATAAATTTTGCAACAAAGAGTGGTATAAATTAAAATAATTGCATTTAAATCGTACACGCTACAACAAAGCAGTATTATGAAAACAACACAAAGTATGTAAATGCAAAATAATTAAAAATATTAATATTTTATTCGAAATATTGGTAACGATAACAATAACTCTGCGATATTGCCGCTATTAAAAATTCTATAAACTCTTGCAAATATTTCAAATCAATCTTATCAAAAGTATTTCTATAAAAAAGAAACACTATACGAGAGGGTAATATTTATAGAGCAATTTTTGTCAGCACTCACTTTATTCTCGTGACGCAACACGAATACAAATACGCCCCCATAATTCGGATTAAGGGAATACTTCCGCCTGCTTTTGATTCCGGCGGATAATAACGCAAACGGCAGTAAATCAAGATGATCAATGTCACGCGGTGCATGCGAGGATTCCGAGGGAGTCGAGGGTCGAGGGTGGTGAATCCTCCAAGGAACGTGGGGGAGAGGAGGGATGGAGACGGAAGGTCTGCAGGGCTGAGACAGAGGAGACTAGCTATTACTATCAATTTGCATGCCTCCGGTCACTCGGCCTGCCTTTATCGTCCTTTCATCTTGGCGATACCAGTGGGAGGGGGGCTTATTTCCGCCCATATATTTCTCAGCCCCAATAAGAGATCCACAACCATCCCTCCTTCTGTCCTCTTCTATTTCCCCTTAAGGACACTCTCAAGGAACTTCGTGCCAGGGCACGAAGGTTCCTGTTCGATTACACTTCCATATGTTAACGTCAATGATTTTAACAAAAGCGATCCGAGGAATAAAACAAGAAATATTCAGATACGTAAAAAAATATTTTAAAAAGTGTACTAGAATAATATTATATAAAATACTAAAATATAATAAATAATAATAATAAAATAATTAGTGAATCAATTAATCAATAATTTGAATTAATTTTCAAATGAACACATTATTACAGATTTTTAATTGATTATTAATTTATGATTGTTAGTAAATATTTTAATAGAGTTTAATTAATTTTTCCACTTTTAGTGTATTTAGCAATTGAAACTAACGTAGGTTTTACTTTCGTAGTCCATTCAACGAATTATTGATTAGATAGAATATCTGGCATTGTGCCTTTTTTTCCTATTTGCTTCTGAGAGCACTTCATCTCCTTCTTTGGAGAATTGCAAAATCATCATTTGATAGGGTAGCTGAAATTTCTCGTCGGAGACGAAACGAGGCAAAGTCGGATCGTTAGAAAACTTATGCGGATCTCTTCTTTCCGAGTGCTGCTACGCAAGGAGGAGCATGAAAAGGATTCTCAACTGCGGCCGCTTCCCTTACAGTCAAAGGCTTCGGCCGCAAGAAGAAACTCGGCCGGCTGAAAAACAGCCAGATAGGAGAAACCACTCGACCCAAAAAGTGTTCAACGAGACCGTCGGCGAAACTATGAGCGCGTCCACCGCGAATATGATGGAAATCGTGTGCACGTTTCTCTCGTTCGGTACACGAACCACAGGCGCAAACTTCTCGAGTCCGTTTCTTTTCGACGCTGCAGAAATACCGCGCAAAACTTGAAACTCGCGAAAACGCATTGAAATCGGTGCCGTGAAGAATTTTCAGCACGCATAAATCAGACTTTTGGACATAAAGCTCGATTTCAGAAAATTCCAAACTCGACGAAGACTTAATCGATATTATCCGCGTTCACCGGATCGCAATTTCAGGTACGCCAACTAACTTAGAGAAGTTAGAGAAGAGATAGGCACTCGACTCTACACAGCACAGTTAAACGATTCATATTGCATGTCCATAACACAATAATTCCACTTAATGATTAGAGAGAAACTTCGATTATAGCCGACTTTAGGAGCTCTAGTCTGCCACGAACTCAAGTGAAGTTTTAACTTATTAATAATATTAGCGAACAGCGGTCAGTAGTCGCCTCTTTCGTTATCCATCAACATACCTTAAGCGGCTAATGTGAAAATCGTCGCGGTTAACGTCCGGAACTTTTTCATTTAATTTCCAGCACTTTACTTAGTGTCTGACCATCATTATACTCGTCTACTCGTCCGTGACAGAAATGTCGGACCGAATAGCGGGAATCATTCAAATTGTATTTATGAATTCTAAAGTTTTTCCGGCAAACCACAGCACGGTCGGATGTAGGAAACTTTAAATAAAATTCATTTGGGAGATTCGTGATCCGGCATTACCATAAATTTGCAAGCTACCGGGTGCGCGGACTTGGAATTTATTTCAACTTCAACTACCAGGACATTCTCCTGAGAGAGAGGGAGCAAGAGGGAAAATCTCAGAATTCTATGCTGAATACACTTCGCGGGTTCTTTGCTATTATAATGGTACCTGTAAATTGCGACGATCATAATGAGAACATTGGTAGGACCTTAAACAGTATAGCATTTTTTACCGACTTTTGTAAGTATTATTTATATCTCGAGTAGTCGACAAAATGGAAATTCTGCATAAAGATTTTATGACTCTATCCGTTTCTTTTGCACACAAGTTTCGCATTTAAAGAAAAAGCATTGTATATTACAACACTATTGCGCTGTGTATAAATACTTTTAATGCAGATATGAGATCAAATGACAATTCCTTTTAACTGTCAATAATTTTAATTATTTACATAATGCATTTATTTAAAATGCAATAAACGCAAATTAATTCTACACCTATCACGTTTCCCACAACTACTAAATTTCTCGAATTTTAATTTACAAAATAATGGAAACTGTTATCTGTTCAGTCGCTGGACACGAAAGAGCAAAAGCTTCTCACAACGATAATACGAGTGCGCGTGCCGTTATCCTTACGAGTCACCTGATATACATGCACCCGGCGGTGTCCTCCCGGTACTTTAACGCTCCGTGGCAACGGCGGTGCCCTCGGACCAATTGTCTACCTCATAAATTACCGAGGATCGTCGCCGAATTCCAGCTGGAATTCGTAGTCGTCGCACTTAGGCACACGTGTGCGTGTACTTGAGTGCGAAAATACGAGACGGCGGCGACGTCGGGCCTGTGCACAGCGTCGCACGTGCATGAATTTACAAGGACAACCGAGGGGGGTGGAAGGAAGGGAGGGAGAACGCGTAGACAAACGAGGAACGACAAACACGCAATACACGCGCCGCGACGGTCCGCGTCGTCCGGGCACGCTGTTGCAGGACAGTGCGTGCCGACCGGATGCTGCGCGGCGCCGGGCGTCATCGTTAGATGACCATCAACGTTCCACTCAGGAAAGGGGGAATGTTCCGCTCTTCTGGGCTACTATTTCCGTTCTCTCGCAAAGTGGCGAGCGACGTTGTTCCCGCCGGCGGTGGGACGCGAAACGAAACGAAGGAAGCGAGGGACGGGGACCGAGAAAGGCCGTCGGAACGAGGCTTAGGGTGTAATATCCTTGCGCCAGCAAAACGGTCGCTCTGCGATATTACAACCGCAATGCGTACCGCTCTTCTTGCGGCACATGCGCGCGACGGCATCCGGCCTACGACTAGAGAAAACGAGAACGATAAAGCGGATGGGGAAAGAAGCGATGGGGAGAGAATCGCGAATGCAGGGAGAAACGAGGATAGAGACGAAGCGGAACCGGGAGGATTAAACGGAGCTGTGGATGGGCAAAGTGGCGGGCGAATCTCGCGCAATTGTCGACATATCGCTAGCACGCGGACCGGATGTTAAACGGAGAGAAGGACCAAACCGAGAAAGAAAAAGCTGAGAGGTCGATCGGACCGCAAGATGGTCACCACGAAAATTGTCCGGCGCTAATCCCGAATTTTTTGTATAAATTTGTTCAAACTCTTATTATCAGTTTACCATAAAATGTGTTAAAAATTCAGAACATAATGGATATAAATATTAAATTGCAGAATTTGCACACGGATTCTATTCTGGCGTAATTTCTTTCTGGCAAACATTATTCAGCGGACGAAAGTCTCTTCTAGTTCCTTCCGGGACTATATATTTAACGATGCTTCACTAGTCAGTTCACTCAGCTAAGACGCGCTTAGGCTCTTTATGCCTACTTGCCTTCTAAACGACGTCTCTCCCTGCCCTTCCCACTCTTTTACCCAACGCATTGTTCCGGTGCATTACTAGCGCGAATATTCGAATATGCCGCTCGTGTGGTATTAAGATACTAGTCGCGGTTCACTGATACACGCTATCGCACGCCTAACAGACAGGAAGTTGCGTGCGACGGGTGGAACAGCGACAGAAACAGCAACGGCGGTAATGGCAGCCAATGGGTGGCTTCGGGGCGCAGTGGTCCAAACGGATCGTAGAGCTGCCGAGTAACTATACGCGAGAGCTTCCAATTAACCCCCGCATTCAGACAGTTTGAGCACAATAACATAGCCCGGAGGATTCCTTGCACCAGCGTACGAGCGACTAGCGGAGAGTAAGTTGGAACAAGAGAAAGAGGAGGAGAAGGAGGAGGCGGACTCCGCGCCCTTTCCTTCTTAATGTAGCTGCATTAATTAACCGCCGAAGTAAGGCACTCCGGAATATTTCTCCACTACTCAGACCCGGGAGAAGAGAGGACCCTCGGCGATCTTGGGATATTTGGTAGCGAATTTCCTGCGCCTCGGAAAGAACTCGCGCGGATCCGCCGCCGTGAATTACTGCCGCCTAGACGTTATTAAATTGCCGTAAGAGTGAGAGATTCATTGATATCGACTTCCATAATGAATAATGAATAACATTTTAAATAATTTAATGAATAAAATGTACAATCGCAGAATTTCACATTTTTAGAAAGAATTAAGTGATGATTAAATGTATTTTTTCGACTGCTCATTATAGCGTATCCGGGAAATCGTTGTAAGGTCTGGATCGTATTATGATACTTATTATCGAAAATCGATTATGTCTCGGAGACGCATTTGTTGCCATTGAAAAGAACGTCGCGGCGAGAAGGAAGCGATACAGAGCACTCGCATCGTAATCAATGCCAACCGTCTTACCGTCGAAGATCTGCTATAATTTTAACGAGACACTCGGCTTCTCATCGGACGATCCCGATGAATTACAGAAGTATATATATATATATATATAATATATATATACTTATATATATAAGCATCTTGAGGAAACCAATAACTTTGCGATGGCGAACGACTGCGAAAGACGATAGTATTCACAGTCCAGACTGCTCTCGTCCTTTTCTATTTTTTTTTCTCTCTTTCTTCACCGCGCGAAGAATCGAACTGCCTCATTACGTTAATTTCCCCGGAGATGCCTGCATTTTTCTGATTCCTTTCGTTTCGTTCGTCGCGCGCTGTTGCTCTACTTTCTCCGTTCCTTTCCGACACGCGATGCGCCAGCGAGAAAATCCGAGGGAGAGATTTTTATATCGGGATGTAGGAGTCGAGAATGAAACCATTTATGGCGGCTCGAAGACCCGTCAGGAGGCAAGGGTCGCGGCCCGAGGGAACGTTAGGACGAACCGCCGGCGGCTTTCGAGAGCAGAGATGCGCTCCGGAAGAAATCGAGAAAGAGAGTCAGAAAGAGCGTCGTCGAAGAGTGAAAATGAAAGACACGAAGCCCTTAAACCGTCGCAACGACGTGCTACCGGCGCGACCGACGTAGACGCGGATTTAAAGTGTTAGTGCGAATCCAATCGATTCGAAAGTTTTCTCACATACGAAAAAAACACGTACTTAAAAGAATTTTTGTCGTAATTTACAGATACTTATTTACCGTTGCGCATAATTTTGCAAACAAGTTCTTAATTGCAGAGAATTTTTTTCAAATATTTATAATTAAAGATGAGATTTGTTTGAATATTTTACGAAATTTTGCAAGAGAAGAAGTCTATGCAATTGACGTATTAAATCTTACTCCTGCTGTTTCTCTCTAAAAAGGAAGGCATTTTTGCGATTGTACCAAAAAGCAATATAAAAGACAGACCAGTTTAACAATTAGGTATAGTATTATGATAATTTGTAGAGAGCAAATTGAATAAACTGAATAAACGTTTAATATAATTACCAAAATAGACTTGGGTCATTGTACAAGTTACCGGTCGAAGTTGCTTCAACTCTAAAGCGGAAACTTTCATTCGTCGATCGAGCGAGCGTTCATGAAAGTTGAGCGGAGATCGCGCATTCAATGAGAAAACTTATTTGCGAGCTAACGAAAGGTATCGGCCTTTCCTCGACAGTCTCATCAAAATCGGACAATTACGCTAAAGAAACGAAAATATGCCTACAGATACGTGATCAGATGGATAAGCTTTTCAATTAGCGAGTCCTGCCATCACTTTATGCAATGCGATGAAGATCCATTTACATTGTACAGGCTTGTGTAAAGTCAAGTATTCGATAAAATTGTGGTTATCGATAAATTAAGAATAAATTAAATATAAATTTTAAATTGACAATCTCCAAGATGCCTTCGATACTTCGAATTACTTTATAAAATACTTTTGTCCGTGCAATTAGTAGAAGCAGTAGTCGACGAAAGTAGTTGGATCTTTTTTGATGAGCCTTAACAGACGCACAATCGATCGATTATTTAATACCCATATATATTTTACGTGAATAATACGTAACATTAACACATCGTCGTTCCGAGGATTCCGTTAGTATTAAGAATAAATCCATCATTCTCGTCTGAAGCTGCGTGGACGGATATTGATAAATTAAAATTTAATTAAACTTTAAGAACTCGGATAAAAAGACGGGGCCGTCCGTCGCGCGAGTCCCTCTCTTATTCCCGGACGACTTTCTCGCGCGCGGTCGAAGATTATGAAAATTAGTTATCCGACGAGACGAGCGATGAAAACGACGCCTTACGCTAAAAGCGGAGCGACGGAAACGACGTTGCCGGCGTCAACGGCGTCAAATGCCTCGCGACGAAAGCGAGGCGAATGTCCGGCGTCGCGAGACTGCCGCACTTAAGAAGGAGGATTCGCGTTTAGCCGAAGGCGAAGGGGAAGGGCGGCCGTTGCGGGGGAGGAGCCGAGCCGTTTCTTAAAACAGCAAATTATTTTCCCAATTTACGAGGACGCTCGCGAGAAGACGCGGCAAGTATAGGACGAGCAGGGAAAGTTAATCCGAGGGGGATGGAGAGCGAAGGAGGAAAGGGAGAAGGGTGGAATGCTGAAGGGTAATGAACGAAGGCGCGCTCGCTAGGCATTTCGCGGTAAGAGGGCCGATTATAACGAGTGCATTAAAACTCGCAAGTCCGGATCCGTCGTTGTCGTCGTCCCCGTCGTCAACTTTTAATAGAATCTTTCTCCTGCCTCTCGCGGACAATTGAACTGCAATGGCAGCCCAGGCAAAGGGCCGGAGGAGAGGAACAAAGAAACGCGAGAGGCAAGCAAGAGAAAGAGATGAAAAAAAGACAGATCGAGCGAGAAGAAGCCGGTGAAAAACTGGTGACTGCTATGTATCTCATGTAGCAGTTAGGACATCTTTTTTATATTAATTCGCATTTGTCTTTTTCTACCGCGCCGGTCGATCGAGTACGCGAATGCGGGAGACAAAAGTGGGTCCAATTATTATTATGCACGAAAATGGACATTGTCGATAGCGAGAGAACGTTTGGAAGAGATTCACTATAATAGACGTCGATGAAAAATGAGGGTTTGCGTATCTCTCGAGTCATGTAATTGAATGGATCGTGGACAAGCCGCGCATTGTGATACTTGAACCACGCGGCCATTGTCCGGGTCGAAGCATCGAATAACGATGCGGGTACGTGATTTTGATATATATATATTTTCGTTGTCAGTATATAGAGACCGTCATGTTTATAAGTTTAATTCCTAGAAGAATCTCGAATCGTCGTATTTGTTTTCTGATCGTTAGAGGGGCGGCACGACAGGAAAGTTCCGGAAGCGGTAGCAAACCGAGTTGTGTATTTCCCGATTTTGAGGAATAATTCCTCAAAATAGAAATCTGGATTCATTTAATTGTTTCTTTCTTTGCTTCTCTTTTTACATTTTATTACTGCAAAAAGGGGACAAAATCAGAAGAAACAAATAGAAGTATGACAAATATATAACTAATATATGTATATCATAAATTGATGATAAATGATTATTATGTAACATTATTCAAAATATTAGCGCACTCAACCGATTAAATTGCATTCCAATTCCGAGCTGTAAAGCTCAATCAACTGAAAGCAATTTTGATTTAAAGTTAAAATTGCAACAATTATCGTTATGACAATATTTCATATTTTTCTCTCAAAACAAATGCGTCCTTGCCACAATGCAAAGAAAAAACCCGCCGACTGCTCCCTCGGGTTGCTGCAACGGCGGGTGTAAGAGACAGGAATTTTTCTCGAAAAAAATCTTACGACATAAAGTCGGGAGATTGTGCCGCTTCGCGAGGACTCGCCGGAAACACCGTGTAGTCGCGATATTTTCAGCATGGACCGAAATTATGCGGCGGCGGCGTCGCGTCGCGTCGCGTCGCATCGCGCACGTGGAACGGGCGCAATTATGCTTGAGAAACTTTTTTTTTTCGGGTGGAACACAGCAAGTTTAAGAAGTGACATTCGTCTCCTGAAATTAACCTCGGCCCGCACGTGCCCACGATACGAAGCGTTCCGTAGTTTTTCCTATTTCTCCTTCTTCCTCCTCGAAGACAACGAACGAATGCGACGCGCGGAGAATGAAATACGGACAGAGCGGGAGTCGGAGGTACGTACAACGCGGACGCGAGATTCGCGAAAGTTCGCAAAAAATTATGTCGCGTTGGTGGAGATGCATCTTCAAGCGGCTAGCTTATGTAACGAGTTAAAAGGCTTCCGCGAGAAAGTTGCGCTACGTGGTAGGTTTTACGAGAACGTTTAGTTGCCGTTATTCGAGCGTGTGCGCGACTGTCTTTAGTCGCAAAAATCTAAATAAACTAAATTTAAAACTTTCTACAAATAGAATACTTCGACACGGAATGCAATTAATACTACTACCTCAAAGTACATCACAGGTAAAAAAACGAGATAGCAAGTGAAAAATGCTTTTTAGCAAAAGTAATTTATTTGTGTGATAAAATGTGTTTTCTTGTGTTTCACTTTACTTTAAAATAAACGCTTTCACTCCATGCTTTTCTTTGCAAAAAAATATTTTCTAACAGAAGTAAAGAATTATTTGTGTGAGAAATGTACAATATGGTACTTGCTTTATGTTTTCACTTGAAAACTAGTGCTTTTCCTAGTGCGGGCGGGGAATTAGACTTAACAAGATCTCGCGAGGGATAAAAAGTCTTTTTTTTGCGCCCGGTGAATTTAGTGTCGCACTGGGATCTGCGTGCACGTAACCGTCACCGTACGGCCGGCAAGCTTGATAAAACTGCAACCGAGGCCGGTTTCACGGGCACATAGAGAAAACGCATTGCATTCGCGTGTAACGCGTCCGGTCTGATTTATCGCGGGATGACCGGGGCCCATCGAACCCCGACGAACCCTTCGACGTCAGGACAGAGTAACGCCGCCGCGACGTGCGTTCGAAATCGTTCCGTTTTCCCGCACAGAGGGGGTGTAAGCGGCAGAGTGTCTTCCCTAATTTATGGGATCACCCATCGGAGGAAAGATGGAGAGGACGAAGGGACGTGGATCGTAGTCAGTCAACTATAAAAACGATGCGGTTTGCGCGTTCTCGGTGTTTCGCATTTGGGCGCAAAGTGGTTGCCGAAGATAGAGAATGTTTTGCTAGAACGATGTTTTAGTTAATGTTGTTTTGCAGTAAAATAATTATTAGTTAAATCGATAATTATATCATGTTCGTCAAATTATTGTAGCAAGATTAATTTGAAGGCATCACACTACTACATTGATTGAATTCCGAAAATATAACCATAGTGTAACTACAAGAAAAAAGGGAGACACAATAGACTGTCACTTTAATGCAGAATCAACGCAATATTTTTCAATAAGGAACCCCAAAACGCATTAACAGAACTCCCTGTATATATATCATGGTGGTAATGATGCGCTCCATGGCGTCTCGCCACCCCAATGCTCGGGACGAGTTCGGCGGTGGAACTTACTTGCCAAGTCAAGCAAACCTTATAAATGCCATCGTAGAACCATAAACCTATGATGCACGAGCGGCACCGACCATCATGGGGTCGAATTTTGCCGACTTTCAAAGTCCGCTCGCTGTTAGTTTTTCTCATTCGTATTTCACGAACGTCGTTAACGATGGCCAAAATAAGAAAATGACGAATTAACTTTGTTTCTTGCGAACGCAAAGAAATCTCTATATAGAAAATTAATTATACAAATTTATTAAATATTTTGATGTATAGAACATATAATATATTATTCGTTGTAGGCATTCAATAACAAGCGACTTTTACCAATTTTCGATTTCTTTCAATTTATGTGTGAATGTATGTCTCAATTAATAAAATATTAATTGAGAAAATTAGTACTTTACAAGTAAAATATTTTTTATATATTAAGTCAACTTAAAAGCTTTCTTGTACAAAATTACATTTCGACGGACAAGACCCTATCTGATCAACAGCTTATTATTTAAATTTAACCAATCATGTGGATTGTAAAACAAATTATCTCTGTCGAATGGACGTTCCAACGAAAAGATAAACGAGAAAGCGTTTTCGAAAAGCGTAAAATCAACTGCGAGGGCATTCGAAAAGCCATCAGTTATTTCCACGGTATTCGAAGGCACGGCAAAGTTGTGCAGGCGATTATCCGAGTTGGTGTAAAAATATCGATTCGGTGGCAAAGCGATCGGTTCGTCCGGCTACGTGCATTCGGGCACACGCAACACGCGATGTATGTGCGTTGCGCTGCTGTAGAGCTCGACGCGCCCAGTAGTGGAGCTAGCCGGGCTGGTCAGCCAGCTAGCCAGCCAGCGCGGTTACCGCTTTGACAGTTCGCACAGTTCGAAATCCAATAAAAAGCTAATTGAATCTGTGACGCCACCTGACTTCACTAATGAAATTTCAAAGTACCAATTTCACGTTACACTGTTCTAGCCTACCTGGCGCTGCTGCGATGCAGCGTGGGATCGTCGACTGACTGGCTGTTCAAGTATCCGATCGTCTCGCGGAAAATCCTAAATTGGAACAAAATGAGCCACCAAACTAGATCGCGCAAATGGTTTAATTATAATTTAAAACTGATATCTCGGATGATATAAAGTGCGAAGAGAGAGCAAGCTATTAATATGTTTTGCGAATTAAAATCAAGGTATCTATTACAAACTTTGTGGCAGACAATAAAAAGTATAAATAATTGCAGCAATTGATGCGTTCGTGGTAGAAGATAAAAGCAAGAATATTAATTTAATTTTTAGCAATATATTAAAATTCCCAAAAATGCAAAAATGACAAATTTAAACATTCACAATCATTGATGGATGTTTTTAATTTAATATATTTTAATGTCAATACGCGTGTGTTTCACTCACTTCTAACATTCTAAGATTAATGGCACGGAGAGATCGTGGTTGCATTAATGTTCGCCTAACTTACTGTGCAACGATGCCCGAGACATGCTGAAGGATCCATTTGTAGCGCGTCTCGGCGCGACGTTGCGAGCGTGGAGGATGTCAAATGGCGTCCCTTCAACATCGCGGATCGTCTAAATCACCGGTAAATGAAATTAATTTATCCCAGCCAATCTGTCGCGTCGGCGTTACGCTCGTCGGTCCCAAGGCCGTATACGCGCCGTACACGATGCGTGCGACAGACAATATATTTGGCGCCCCTCGCTCGCACCGTGGACCTGTGGACCACGTGACACTGTAATCTGGCGTCATTCGGGTAGGTTCATCCAGCGAGACCCTTGAATAAAGGGCCGCCGTCATTTTCTGCGACTTGGGGATTCGATCACGCGACTCGCCAAATCGACGCGAGCGTGGAAAAAATATTGCGCGGCGAAAATTTGAAATTTTCTCAATCCGCGAGTCGCGTCTTATCGAACGGCCGAAATGGTGAAGAAAAATTAGTAGCGCCGTGCTATGAAACACGGAACCGAAGCCAAAAATTGTTCAAGTGGAATTAAAACGGAAGTAAAATTCATTTTTAGTTGCACCGAAATGGGGATTAGAAGGGCATGATCGGGATTTGATGGCGAACGCTATTCGATGCAGAGAGTCGTGTACACGACGGAATGGAAAGGAAAACGGATGAACAATGATAACCATCGATGAATTTAGCGCGTGAGAGACAAAAACCGGGCGACGAGCCGCGAAGCGAAACCGAGGCAACGCGGTAGCGCACGTCGGGGGGATGCGTAATGAAAATTTCGCTCTGCCGCCCACGATTTGCATGTTTATAAGCAAACGGCGAGCCATTTTTTTCTGCGTATTTTTTGCAAAATACGCTGCTGCGCATCGTCTCGCGAATAACCAATCTCGTACACCGGAGTATCCCACAACGCTTTAATCAACCGGAATAGGCACTCGAGCCGTTCACTTTTATTTCTAGAATCGAACTGTCAAACACTCTTGCCAAGTTTTGTGCAACCAATGCACGTCAACCAAATAAATAATGCATTACTCTGCGACAACTAATAACTTGCCAAATATGTCTTTTAAAATTTTTTGATGGTCAATTTCTGCAGAGTTAACGCAATCAACAGTTTTCTCAAAAATAATACTAATACTGTCTCTTAAGATATTTAATTTAAATGCAATCAATGTTTTAATTACTTCGTATTTTTATTATTACTTTTAACGACATACTTAAATATAATTCACTGAGCCGCGCCAAGTTTAGAATAGGAACACTGATTGCCATCGTGTATGTTTTGTGAAGTGAGGTTCCCGATCTAAAATAAATGTGCGCAATCGCCGATGCAAAATCGGCGAAATACCCGCGACTCATTCATAAAAATGCTCGTTCAACCAGCGACCACAGTCGTTTCTCCTGCATATCGCCCACATTTTAGCGGTTTTCAGGTAAACATCGAGCTAAGCGATTTAATGGCCGTCATTTACATCGCCGGTCGAGAGCTGAGTAATTAAAGCCATCCAAATCCGTTTTATACTGACGGTTCTATTGAATGACCCTGCGCTGGTCGGAGGCAAAGAGTGTTTGAGTTTATAGGCGGATCGTGAAGGGATTAGTAAACCGAATCCTTTTAAGGATCCTCTACCATTATCCCGCGAAAGGAACGCCGGCCTGTTTTGACCGATCGCTTCGACAAGCACGTTAAAGTGTCGACTCTTCTCATCGCAAATACGAAAATATTTACGCGTATTTGGCTTATCGAACGATTACGAAGCATTTTAATACTAGAGTGCAAGAAATTACAGCTTTTAAGATATTTTCCAACAGCAAATGAAACTATAGAAACAAGAAACATAAATACAAATATAAAGAAAAGCAGCAAATGGTTCATTGAAGAAATAAATACACTAGCGCAGGAAAAACGACAAGCATGCATAATATATAGAAACAGTAAATCATCAGAAGTAGTGAAGAAAAAGTAGAAGAACCACAAAGAGACCACAAATAGTGTAATTAATGAAAAAAATAATAATCATTGTTTCAAAATAACCTAAATTTGCTATCCAAATAATCTAAAATTTAATTATTATTTATTAGACATTAATGTGTGATATCAAGAATTTTTTATCAAATGCATATACTTTGCGCGTTGTAAAATTATCGTACTTCTTTGTATTCAGATAACTGATTTGTGAATTTAATTCCGTCGGTTCATATTAAGCATAAAAGCGCGAAACAGTTGGTATCACATCTAAAATAAATTAGAACTGTGCGTATATATCGTCCTACGGCGGTAGGGAACATTTTTCAAACAACGTATATATATATATTCGTCGTTAATAGAGAGGGTTAATTCCGATGTATTCCGACTGAGTCTTTCACTTCTCAATTAAATCGTCAGGATATCAAGCGGATCGTCGGAGGGTCTTTCGGGCGTTAATAGACAAATACATAACATCTCTTTCTTGGGATTCTCAGGCGGAGGGTGCAGAAGAAAGTTAAAGTTTCTTGCCCTCCAAGGGCCCGAGGGCTTCTGGTTAACGTAGGGTGGAAACGTAGGGTGGAAGCGGTTCGAGTACAGTTTAGGAGAGGGAGATAGGGCTGTGTTGCCTATCTCGCGGGTCATGAATAAAAACACAATGGATTCGCTACTCGGGCAAATGTTTCCGAATGAAACTGCACAACTAATTAAAAGTTCACACCATTACCGCGGTTAATGATGCTAAGATTGTATTATTAAGCTGTCCCACCGCCGTTCCCCGCTTTTCTTTCTCGCATCCGCGCGCTATCGGGTACTTTTTTCTCGTCTATATCAAGATCTCGTTGTTTCTGCACAAGTTGTTCTTGCAAATTCATTCCTTACTTTTTTTTACGGCGTCGTAATTCATAGATATGTAAGTGTCGGAAAAAATTAACGCCGAATTCAAACTCGGAATCCTTCGTTCCCACTCCTAGCACTGAGGTTGCTATTCCACAACTGTTCCACTATTCTCATAATTATTCCGACCGCCTACCTAAACAAGCCTTACGGCCGTATATTCCTATACAAGAAACTTTAGCAACAACGATCTTGACCATAAGTAGCGCGCTCAACCGAACATTACATTCATCATCCGACGGCAGCGGAAATGTTTTGACCAGTGGTGCCCCGCAACTTTCCGGCTTCTCGGTTCCTGTTATTTTAATGCAATTACGACAGAAGCTAATATCCCACGAGAATATCGCGTTTAATACAAAGGACGAGAGAGAATCGTCGTAAGTGAAACGAGAATTTACGCATCAAGAATAGTAAACGGCAAATATTGTACATAATGGATGAGTGAAAAACCACGTCGAGAAAACAAAGGTGGAGTATAAATAATAATTTAAGAGTAAATTAATATATGTACGCGAATATATGTATTTAAAATATATTTAAAAATATGTATTCAATATAGTGGATGACTTTACTGGATCGTGCGATGAGTTACAAGTTCATTCAACCGTCGGAGAAGGCGCGGAAAATCACGAGGTTCGTAGGTCAGGTAATCTTGAAAATATTCGAACGAGGAAATACGAGCCGCTTGTTAAGTACGCACGAATCAATTAAGAGCAATATTTGCAATGATTTTCTGGTCGAATTGATTAGCGATGACATCGGTCGCTTGCGGAATGAGAACTCAGGTTTGAAAAGTAAATTTTATCGTGCAAAAAAAACCAGATATCCGCGAGATTCTTGAATTATGTGAATAAGTATGCAGAAGCTTATGAGATAGTTAATAAGGGAGATTTATCGTTCCAATCCGACAAATATTATTTTACGCGGACGAAAGTAAACCAAAATTCTATAATTTGCGACGTAAATTTATGGTTTTTAAAAGTGAAACTCGTGAATTGATTTTTAATTCGATAGTGCAAATAACTAAAGTTTTTAGTATTTGTCAATGGAATTGATTCGACGTACTATACGTACAGATGGAATCTATAGCAGTTGAAACAAAATACTACACTCTTTCTAATTTTACCATTTATTCATTATTTTAAATATGCACATATTTTTCATAACCATAATGAGTGCAGTTATTTGAGAAGTTAATATTTTTATATGGAATTATAATTATTATAAAACTAATATTTTTTCTGAGGAAAAAATACGATATGAAAATATAATAAAAATATTTCATGAAACTTTTTTAATCAATGCTAAAAAGTAATATTCTCTTCTTGAAACTGAGAGAAATTGAGATCTATTTGCGTATCAATATATATATGATTTGCGAAGAAAAATAATTCAAATTTCTCGGGATATATTGATGAAATATACTGAACCGCGATCTCGAAGACGATGCTGCGGTAAGCAGAAATCATACGGATTGCATATTTTATGAATTAAAATATACTATCGGTACGATATTTTATGAACCATTTCTAAAGAAGACGTGATATGTAAAAAAAACTCTCGAATAACTCAAATGAATAATTCAGATGCAATGCATTATCATTTAGTTGTCCGCCCGACGTTTCGCTGGAATTTCCAGTGGAATTTTATCAGAGAAGAAAACGGTAATCAGAGGATCATCCGACCCAATCAGCGCCAATTTGTCGTCGTGCTACGAGATTAAGTCTCCGTAAGAGGATGCAGTGTCAACCGTCAGTGTACTGAGAAACGCGTCGACCCTCGGGGAACTTGCGCGAACCGTTGTAATCCGTAATACAAACAAATCCGCCGCGATGTCCAATGAACGTCCGGTAAACACCGAGGGATGTATACGACGACGTGATCCCGCACCAACGTCCGTACCGGCTTCTCGTCTCCACCGCACTCACGGCCGCGTGTGGTAGGTAGGTGTCCGTACGCCATAATCATTGCTGCCCGGGTTAATTATAACTCTGTCTAATTGCCTGTAGGTAAAATCCTCTGCAAACACACCCGCCCCGCGCTCGCCATTCTCCGTCGGACGACCTGCCACGCGCGGATCAACCGCCTGATTAAGGCTTTCGGACTGTTCCGCTATATCGACGTGGCCGGCGCCGGGGCCGCGAAAGTTGTCCGACCGCGGGATTACCGAATATCCCTGATTATCCGCAATTAAATGTTGCGACGAAGCAGTTTATTATTCTTTTCTTTTCATTTTTTTCCCTTTTTTTTTTTTTTAATGTCAAACGCGCTGCTTCAAGCGCACGCGTGAGGACGGAAATTTTCGATATATATCCAGAAGCCGCGTTATATGTGTATACGCGCGCGCGGAGTGACGCGGCGTAATTGAATTTTTCAAAAAAGTGGAACGCATTTAGGAAAAGTCGATTACAGGCTACGCTGCCTGGTGATGTTATCGTAAGAGTAGTTTTGACGGCGAAAAGTGAGGAATAAACGGTGTGGCGGAAATTTGTGAATATATCGAATTTTCGGCGGGGATTAGGATATATTCCTGGATAAAATGTTTTTTATCAGGAGGTTCAGATACAATCCCTAACAAGATCGCGGCGCTGTTCGAGACGGTATAATTTTTGCGGGCACGTCTCAGCGCGCAAAGTTTTTCTTTAATATATTCTTACATGCGCCCGCAGATTAGATTAAAACGGCAAATACATAAAGCCCCGCGGACCCTGCCATCTCCCGCCGCACGTTCGCCGCCTGTTGGTCGTCGCAAACGTGCGCGGTCGTATTTATATGATTTATTTGAGTGGCGTGAGCACTGTGCGTGTGAGAGAAAGAAATAGAGGGGAGAAGGCGAGAATGGAATGAGAAAAGTGACGCAGAAGCGAAATTGGGTTGGAGGACGATGCTGTGTACGCGGATGGGACGATGATAGCGGGCGAAGAAACCGACTCTCTTTCTTTCTCCTCGAGAGAAGGAAATAAAAGATTATCCCGCCGGTCGGTTATGATAATGCTGGCGCGAAGAAAGAGGCGCGAAAAGAATTAAGACACGACTCTTATTGGCGCGGGAGCATCACCGCGGACGTGCAAACGTGTGCAAGGAGAGAGAGAAAACGCGTGTGCTTTTTACAGACGGGAAACCAAGCGCCACTCTCCCGCCCCTGTATAACTGACGTTTCATGAATTGGAAATGTAATTTTACCACCCAGCCGTGGCTCGCGGCGTCGTAACTGTTTGCATGATACCCAGGGCGCGAAGTAAACGAGCGCATAATTTCAGCCGCGAACACGTCCGCGGGGCCCAGCGCGGTCCGGGAGGTGCCAAAGAGTATATTTTGCCGCGCGCGTGCTGGGTGACAGCGCGCGTAATCGCGATCATCCTGCTTTCTCTACCTCAACGCGCATCTCTTTGAAAGACCGTTCGATCCTCGTCTCTCCTTTCACGATTGTTTATTTTTTATGAGACGATACCGCTAGCCGGAGAAATAAAAAATAAGGACATATGTCTGTCAGGACGAAAGAGAAAAATGTTCGTTGTGTATAACGTATCTAAACAGCAAATATACTTGGATGGCTCGCAAGCGAGAAGAACCTAATCAAACGGCGAAATCAAAATTGCGAGCCAACGTCTTTCATCATATAATAAAAAAAAAATATATGATTAATGTTAATGGAAAAATAATTATGCAATTTCTCGCGATTTTTTTTTCTATGAGAAAAGACCTGCTACATTGGAATTAATATGAATTATTGAAAGTGATAAAATTACTTGTTTAATAGATATAAAAAAATGGGAGCTCAGTTTCATTATTGCAAAATATTGAGACAATATTATTCCATATTTATTCCAATGTTACATTTACTTTAATATCACAATTGCGCTCTGATTGAATCTACGAGTTGATATTCAAGGAAATAAAATTATTCCGATAAAAACGAAATTGGAAAAATATAATGCATATTGAAAATCGTAGAGATAATTCTGAAAGTATTTTGTGCGCGCGCATGCAAATAACGTTCTAACTTTACGAAGTATAGCACAATATAATCAGATCTTTTATCGAAGGATAAAGGAAAGATGGTAAAGTATCGATAAAGTGTAACGGATTTCCTTCCTCTTTATCTTTTACGCATGAATACGGATAATAGGATCTTTAACTATATGTATAGGGAGCTACAAAGCGCTATATAGATAACTATCTCAGGCAATATCGATAACTTTTGCCGGAACAAATTATTGCCTCGTCTTGGCCAAACGCTCCTTGATATCATTCCGCGTAGAAAAAAATACGGGTGACCTTTCTTTTTGTAAAAACTCCCATTGGTATTGATAAGAACTCAATTCGTAATCAGCATCCGGAACTGAAGCGAGATAAGATTATCGAGTAGAAACGGGGAATATATAGAAAGTTGCGCCCCGTCCATAGAAAGTCATAAAAGTAATAGACGGAAATCGATCTTGGACGAGCTCCTTCTTCCCGAAAAAACTGCTTTAATCAGAAATATACGAGCTGTAGCTTCGACGACTGAAAACCTGATTACACGTTCTGCCACTTCATGCACCTACCGTCTCGAACAGCGATGTTGTCAGGGACGCGATCTCGAAGACGATGCTGCGGCAGGGAGGATATCGAGGAGAGAGAGAGAGAGAGAGAGAGAGAGAGAGAGAGAGAGAGAGAGAGAGGGAGAAGACAGCGACGAAGAAAGCGGGGTACGGGGATGAAGCGGCGAGGCCGGTTCTAACCGCCTGTCCTGCACGTTCGGTTCTGTGCAAACTCCTACCGACAACTATCCAGACCCATACATTTATTTACATGTAATTACGTTACACCCTCGCCTCTCTTTCTCTCTCACCGTGTTCTGGAGATCTAATAAACATGTACGCGACGGTACCAACTCTCGGAGAACACCCCACGTCGTTCCCGTGTAATTTATTTATGACAACGCACGGTTTCTCGGTACATGTCCAGTATAAGAATATATCTTCGAGTACTTTTATTTAATAAGTAACGGTATGTATGTGAGATCTATGTTCATTTGATATGCTGCGTAAAGTTTCAAATAAATTATAAACGTCTTTACATTTCAACCTTTTAAATAATTTCAAAGTCGATATTCAGAAAGGCTTTTGCAATTATTTACGGCAGATCCACTTTCTCTATATTCCAAAGTTATTTTTCTCCACTTATTTTGTGATTTTGATTCAACCTAGCTCAGCTTCGTTAATTTCTCTGGCTAGAAAGATATGTCAAGTGTCAAAGATATGTCATACGTCAAATCTGAAATCTTGGGCTCCCCTCAGGTGCAGATATTTCATCTGACTGGATTGTGCGCATTCGCAATCTCTCGCAAGTCACTATGAGCGTGACGAGGGATTACGAATGCTGTCGCCTAATTTGGAATGCACCTGTTACTCAAGCCTCGCACGCGGCTTAAGTGGAATCGGAAACCAGATGCGCGCGTAGACATCGATCGAGGAGGGAACGGGACGGTAATCCGGAAAAAAAGGAGAAAATGCTCGTAACTCGTCGGATTTCCATGCGGCCTGCATGCGATGTGAGACGAAGCGTATTGACACGCGCTCGTATGAGTGGTCCGGGGTTGACTACGCTGCGCGGATGTGTGCGTGAGAAAAGAGAGAGAGAGAGAGAGAGGGGGGGGGAGTGCCATAAGACGCCGGTAGACGCGCAGTGAGGTCACCCCCTTGAGGGGGTGGGAATCGTCCGTGAGAGAGCAGGGCTACGTGCGGATGGCTGGCGACGGGGAAGAGGATGGCAGGGCGGATGAAAACCGGCTGCAGCCTTATCTCCGCGCACCGAGATTGACTTCCTTTCTATCCATTCAACCGCTCAAATGAGTTCCTTTGATAACTGTTGTGTGATCGAGTGTACTGAATACTGAAGGGTCCGGAGACCCGCAGCGCCCAGCGGCGAATATTTCGCTGTCTGACGTCGGCGTTGTCGCGGAAAAAATTTTAGTCTGGACTGTGTCGCGTCATATATATATATATATATGTGCACTCCTAAAATGTTTTATCTTAAAAACAATTCCATAAAAATGCGTATTATAATTAATTAATCATATAAGCAAACTTTGAGAACTCGACGTCGATTATTAAAAAAAGCAAACAATAATGCTTTTTTTTCAAAGCTATTTTTGGGACATTTTACTTTCTAAATCCTGAAATATTTCCTATTTTTCAACTGCGTGTTGGAAATCTATCCGATAATATCATACGATAATTTTCATAAATTCCGAGAGGCGTATTTACACTTCAATAAACGTTATTACTAGGTGTCGCGCTGCGACGAACACCGCCGTCGTCGTCGTCGTTTCGCGTTGAGCCTGATATACATTCGTTTTATACATGAAGAGTGAGCGCGGATATAGACGCGACGTCGACGCGAGTTTAGATGTGTTACTTCTGATTCTCCTTCTCTCTCTCTCGCTCTCTGTCTCTCTCCCTCTTTCGAATACCAATGGTAGAGGTTGTCGCTATTGGCTTGACGAGTTCTCTCTCTCTCTCTTCATCCGCCTCATTGAATACAAAATACATTACCCGCTGTGCTGAGGCCGAGTGTGAAGAAATGCGATGGCGTCGAGGACGGCTGTGAATTCCCGCCGGCCACGTGCCACGGCCACCTTTGCCAGATATTCTAAATCGTTGCAGAGAGAGAGAGAGAGAGACGTCGAGACGGCGAAGTCATTCCTGCGGCTCGAATGCCGGATGTTAACGCAAACTGCCGCGACCAGACGCGGAAATCAAACCTGTCGATCAAAAGGGCCTTGGCCTGGGAATCGTCGGAATCGGGGACCGGCGAATATCCTTCTTCTGGCTGACTGAGTGCTAGCTTCCGCGATTCTTACGTCTAGCTACAAATGCTTTCTATGCGATATGAAAGTGCAAGATTTATAGTAAAAATAAACGACTATCAACGTGTCTATAACAGAAATCCACATACATTTATAAATCCTGGCTGATAAATTTCAAATATTTTTCAACACTTTTTATGATAAAATTTAACTGCTATTGTACGTTGACTATCGACGAATTTATGATGGAAATTTTTCGATTTACCTACACGAGCTTATTTTCATAAAGATGAAGAATCAGAAAGATATTAGCCGATCTTAATCCGATCATTGTCCAAACTGTTTTCTCACGTAACTTATAAAATAAATTCACGGGAAAACATTTAAGAACGGTAAGCGCGGCGACGATTATATCTGAGATTAGATGCGAGATTTGAAACAAATCTCGCGAATTAGCAGTTATTAGGGATACTCGTGGGCCGACATCAAGTTGATGTCGCCCTTCGCCGTTTCTACGCTTTGTCATGCCGTTGCTACGTCTTTCCTGCGGCCGTCGGGTAGAGCGAACGGCGAAGCCGGATGATATAGCGCGTGAAATTTGTCGCCATTGTGCAGCGGCAGAACTACGCGAGGGTAATACGGCAGTGCCGCTAACTAGCCCTTGTTATAACGCCATTCGTTCGTCGTTGTTCGTTCCCGCCCGTTGCTCTCCACCCCCTCGTCGCTCTTCCTTCTCTGTTCCCGCCGTTTCATTTTGACGGACCGACCAGCCGGTTCGTCGCTGCCGAGTCGTCGAAACTATAACAGCTCTAAATGTCCCACGCTCCATGGATTTCGCCGAAATCCGGTAATTACCTCCATTCTGAGCGAGGAGAGGAAGGTGGCGGCGGCCAAGAGAGAGCGGGCGAGTGAATTACTCGAGATCGGCGACGATTTCGCGCGGCTTCCGCCATCGACAAATCCGTCGACGCGAACGAGCTATTTTTTCCCCCTCAGCTAGTCGCACATTCACGCACGCACATCTACGAGATACGTGTACGCATATACGCGAGAATCTATCCAAATTTTATTTCGCAAGCGAATCGGCGCTGTAGGACGCGTTTGTGAAACTCCGAATAATCCTAGTCCATTTTTGCGAGCACTGTCCAAGTTGCGTTACAAGTCTGCTTATACCGCAAAGGCTGCTTAAACTTCCTCTAAGTAGAAAGGCTTGTAAGAATTGGAGAGAATCCGAATGGTTTTCGAGCGAACTAGAGTGCAGCGGCTGATTTCGCATCGATAAATGCATGCTCGATTTGCCGTAAAACTGCATAAAACATTTGACAAGCACGCGTCGTCGGACGGTGTGCGATATAAAAGGGACGCGAGAGCGTGGATAAGGAAGGCGAGCGAAGATAGTGGGTATTAAATTTCATTTTAAATGGCTGAGACCTGTCAGTCCCTGTGTTTCCGCAGATGTTGCCGGAGGAGTGCTTTCTATATTCGATATTTCGCGTCGCACGCTCCCCACACTTGGCACTTATATCCCGGCGTCACCGTGAAAATGATGGTCTTAAAAAATCGCCACGGGAAAACCCGTAGCCGGAGAATAATATTTCGATTTATGTAACATTGCAATATAAAGAAAGTCAAAAAAAAAAAAGAAAGAAATACTTAAGAGAGAAACGGATGTAACCAAAATCAAACTAATATCGCGAGAAATAACGTCGAGAAAAAATTTTGAGCAAGAAAATTGTTTATCTTATCCAGTCGTGTATAATAAAAATTCTTACTTGATATTTGACGTAACGAAAACTTTCAATTAAAACGCCTTTAATTTCTAAAAAAAAATGAAATCGCATTGTTTGATCCTGTGATCCTTGCTGCAAAGAAATGTTCGAGAAAAAACATGTTTTCTTTGAGCAATAAAAATTTGTCATCTGTCTTTCTTTTCAACGCAGTAGGAATTCGAAGAACACCGGGACAAGAGGTTTTCCAAGGAGAAATTCTACCTGCGTGTCCTTTGTAAAACTTTAACTCACTTGAGACAAAGTCTTTGAATGAATCAAAAGCAGGTGAAAACCGAATAACGCCATCCTTAGCGAGCGACAACCCGCAGAGCCGACAAGAAACTTGTCAAAGAAAATAACGGGGATTCAGGTAGACGCCATTAACGATTCATGATTACCATCTGCATTCTACGAGTGGCCTCGCAAAACCGAGCGTTGACGCGCAAAATAAGAATTTATTATGAGGAACGATCCTCGTCGCTCACACAAATTTCCTTACACGGTCATTTTGTATGACTCCACCACGACACTATCTCACGGCGGATCGTGAAAAAGTGCGATTTAATGCACTGGATATTGGAGGAAGCGGGAGCACCCAATAAGATGTCGGGAGAAGAACAACGGACACTACGGGGGCCCGAAGGCAGCTTTGGGAGCGGCAGCGCAGCGACAGAACAATTTGTGCGCATAAATCACCGAGCCATTTCTTCATATCGTTTAATATGAATCGTCCCGTCTGTTTCGTCCGTAAAGCACGAGGCGTCGGGAACAACGGTTGTACCGAGATTGATTGCGAACTATAATTCGGTTACGGGCCAAAGTGATGCGAATCGAGAAAAAAATCCAATTTGAAATCGAATTTTCGTATGATTTTCGATATTTACATAAAGTTTGCCAATTCGGCGAGCGTGTATTTACGCAAACATGGATTGTCCAAATCTTGTAATTAATAACAGTTGCTCTCTGTTCTTGGAAAATTTTTGATAGAACGAAAGCGTTTACCGCAACGTCATAGCGCGCACATCCAATATTTTTCATGCCGCGGTGCACGTCGCTTTTCGCGGATAAAGGCAGCCAGAGAGGCGAGAGAGAGCCAACGTCGAATTCGGCTCACGTACGCATTTATCCTTTTTGCGGAATGAGTGATAATTCGACGAAATCGAATTACCAAGCCGGTCCGGCGTGAAAAGCGCCGAAGTTAGCCGCAGCGGACGGTAACGCGGCGGTGCGCTGCGCAGCGCGTTTTCAAAATTTAATTATGATGTGCTGCACGTGCGCGAGGATCCTCGCTCCGTGCCACACATATATATGATACAAATTTTTTGGAAAAAATTGAAGAACTCCTTTGGATTCGTAAAAGAAAGCAAACCTAGTGCGATCGAAAAATATAAGAAAAATTAACAAAAAAATAAACAAAATTCGTATATTTTACACACATTTTTGAGCGTCTAAATTTTGAAAAAAACTTCATTAAAATATATATAGTTTAGTTTGTCTCATTATACTAACAAGAAAACTGTGACTCATGTATATAGGCAAGAAGTCGTATGACAGATAAATTTCCAGTACATTACATTTAATAGCGTCGTGAGAAACGCCTCAGTTTAGCGCATTTAACCCTAGAATCTGTTTTAGCCGAATGGTATTTGCTTGCATACCGTTTCTACCTAAACCCAAGCAAAACATTTAGAACCAGTACAACCATTCAACAAACGCTCTTAAATTTTTCAACATTTTATCTTCTAGTGAATTAAAGAATATATATATAATTCTGATCTAAATTTCATAAAATTAGTCTAAAAATTGTAGACATATTTAAAATAAAATAACATAGAAAATATACAGTGCTTTTAAAATAACACAGTTGAAAACAAATAAAAAGTAACATGGTTCAAAATTTTTTATCTTAAATTTAATCTTATTTAATTCGTGATATCTATTGTTAAAAGGACTGCTTGATGCAAGAGAGCGGAGCTCCTTTACAAACCCAAAGGAATCCTTCAATTTTTTCCAACAAATTTTAGAACACGTCAAACGCAAGAGATATATTGCAATTGCCAAACACACACATCTGCTTCTCATAAATATGACAACGTAAAGAAACTCATTCGAATATTCGCTCTGTAAGACTGACCGTTTGGATAAGCGTCCATAAAAGACATGTGGTCCCACCGAGAAGCGCATAAACATATGCCTCCGCTGGAATATTTTCTGAGAAAAGTGAGCAAGAGATGTGTGTGTCCCGTCGAATCGCCGGTTAAGATCTTCGAAAATTTATATCGACTTATGTGAACGATATCGGGCGAGAAACAGAATCCGTGCCGAGAGAGCCGAAACGTCGGGTGGCATAGTGGCGCGTGAAACAGCGTGGAGAAGGTCGAAACTTATCTCCCAACGAACACCGAGAGGATATCTTGTAGGTCCCACTAGTGCATTTAGAATAACTTACGGCATCATGAGATTACAGGTCTGCAGCATAAACTCTCCTTACTCCCCTCGCGTTGCCGTGCTGGTGCCATTAATTAAGAGCTTCTAAGGACTGGAAAGGGTGCAATCTTCCGCACGGAGACGCCGCGACGCATTTGGGTACCGTCGACGGAAAAATTTAATCTGGTGTTACAACATGCGCTTGTATGTGAAAACGCACTAATTATTCAATTATCTTGCGCAGATCAACCTTTGGATCGATAGGTCTGATTAACGACGCATATTTCTACTGAATCGGAATAAACTGTCACGGAGCAATATAGAGAAAGGAGATGAAAGACTGGAGTGATCGGACGAGCTCGTGGAATTATACGCATGTTTCGAAGGGCCTTAAGCCACTCTCTCGTCTTATCGATAATGTGTCTCCAGAAAGGGTCCCGAGTTTTGTAATAAATCAAGCTCGAGGACGCAGTTAGGGGAATCAAATCGTCGGTAATTAAGTCTGACATTCCCGTAGTACAAACAAATAATATCGAACAGAAGCATTGCGAAAAATGTTTTAAAGCTAAAAAAATGATAAAAAGCAGGATAATTCATAAACAAATTATGCAGCAGAATTTTACATTAATAGACAACTAATAACAACTTATAACACCAACACACCAACACAATTACAGAAGCAGAATTAGAAAACACAAGGGAAGGAATAGAAATAGAAAATATAACGGAAAGTCAAGTACGAATCACAATATCAAAGCTAACAGATAGAAAAGCGCTTAGCAAAGATAAAATTTGAAATAAATTCATTAAATATGATAGAGAGTACTTTGTACACGAACTGACAAAACTTTTCAATGCAATACTAGCCAAAAGAAAACTAACAGAATGGAAGAAAAATGTAATCATACTATTTTTCAAAAAAGGGAACAAAAAAGACTTCTGTAATTACAAGACATAACACTATTACGTTTGGTAATGAAACTGCTTACAAGTGTGCTCTCAACAGAAATATCCAATGAATATTGGATGGAATTATTTTATTCAGAAATTGTTTAAAGTTGGGAAATTGTTGTAGAGTTTGAATATAAAACTTTTGAAATGCGTAGTAATATATATCTACGAGCGAGAGATTAATTTAATCTCTCAATTCTTTGGCTACAAAATACATATATTTAAATAATAAACAAACAATTGCATTTACCTGTTAGAATATTCTGCAAGTTGCTCTGCTCCGCTGTAGATTCTTATTTTTCTTCATATCGTAAACGAGATGCACACTTCACTTACGCGTAGTTTATGCCGTAAATTCACCACTCCGCGTTACATAAAATACATACTTTATACTACGATGCGTCTAACACATAATTTCCCCGATTATCATAACCTTACTTTTTCCGCGAATTATTTGACACGAAACGCGCCTTCGAAGCGAACGAAACGAACAATTGCGCAACGATCACCGGCTATGCACAATTAATTATATCAAGTTACCCTATTCACTTCCGATATTTTGCAGTTTGCTTTATTTCCCTGCAGTTTCCTTTTTACAACCCAATCTTCAAAACAATTAAGACGAACGACGATTGTCGTTCACGGCGATTATGCATCATCAACTATGCAATAACACAACGTTTTACGGTACTAAATTCCAACAAGCTAAATATTCAATATACTACATCTAATAAAAAGTACTGCACGTAGAACATTTTAAATGATTATTTTGTGAATGAAATAAAAACTTGCATATTTACTGGAATTGTTAACCTCTTTTTTTTCAAACCGTCCGACCGCCAAACAATCGACGCCGTCAATTATCATCACCCGTGGAAAATAATACTTTACGCAATCGCCCGTCACTTTAAACGGCACTCCCGATAAAAATTCACTACACACTTACTACACAATCACTGCACACTTTTATTACGATATTATTAAAATTCAAATAAGTACTTGAACGATATGATACTTAATTGTCCTAACCGGAAAAGATGGAATCACAGTGATCTGATATTGGCTGCGTTTCGAAATTCATTGCCACTGAAAATCTATAATATATGCGACGTAAACTATAGATTTCCAGTACTGTCAGTACATTAATACTGAATTTCGGAACACAGCTGTTACAACAGCTGCTGAGCCGTGGACCTCTGTCCACAATATCGCATCACTGCGGAGAACAAGTCGGTAGAAGAGAAAGCGCTACCGGTTATAGCGCCCTCTATTTTACCAGCTACTGTAGTTACTTTCGTTCTAATTAGTAATGCATCGTAACGCGCCACAGGACGCTTTATAAAATGTCAGTTACTGATTGCATAAAATCGCCATTTTGTGCGTAACGATCTCGTAGGTTTTACTGTGCATAGTAATTGCAAATTTTTATCGGGAGTGCCGTTTAAAGTAACGAGCGATTATCATAACGTATTATTTTCCACGAGTGATGAATTGACGACGTCGATTGTTTGACGATCGGACGCCGGTATAAACAAAGAGGTTAAGAATTCCAGTAAATATGCAATTTTCCATTCACAAAATAATCACTTAAAAGACTCTACGTGCAGAAGAAGTGTAGTGTATTAGAAGTGTAATGTAGTGTAACAGATGTAGTGTATTGAACATTTAGCTTGTTGGAATGAAGTACCGTAAAAAAAAACGTTATTGCGTATCCGATCTTCGCACGACTGTCAAGACAATCGTCGTTCATCTTGAATGTTTTGAAGACATGCTGTAAGAAGGAAACTGCGGGGAATGGAGCAAACTGCAAAATATTCGTGTCGGTGAGTACAATATAATATAATATGTAAGAAAACACGCCACGAGGATGGCATCGCAAGGATTCCTAAAAGGCCGCTCGCAGCCCAAGGGCCAACGTAAGTAACGAAGGAAGGTCGAGGGGTGATAATTGTCGGGATACTCGGGATTCGCCCTTGGCCCCACGAGGCCGTAGATTACAAACTCTGCCTCCCGTCTCACGCCTCGCGCGCTTTCTTCCGCCCTCGCTGAGGCACGCTGCCTAAAGTATACGCGTTTACGCGAATGGTGTGCCGGCCGCCCTTCCTCTGCTTTCCTCGTCCCTGTAGCCTTTCCGCCGTCGCTTGATTTATCACACGACACGGCATTATTAACCTCGCGGCTAGATAAGGCATTAACATCGCTCGTCTCGCCTCGTCTCAAATATTAGCCATCGGTTTTTCAAGAGAGTTTCAAGCCCTTAAGGAACGGCTGAGGATAATTAACGTACCGTCGTATGACTCACGCGAGCTACCGTAATGCATGTAAATTTGAAGCGAGGCTTAAGCGCGAGAATGCCCTTTTTCGTGCGATAACTTTCCCTACACGCTATTCTCTCTGGCGTTGCTATTATTACTATAACATTCCGTTATAAAGAAACGAGAGATGATAACGGAGAATTTATTAACATGAAAAAGCGTTGATGATAAATATTTGATTTATTTTGTCCGTGTTGGTTAATTGAAAAACGTGTAGACGTTTTAGATGGAAGTTCATAAATCAAGTATATATAAAGTATAATAATTATAACAATAAATTATAATTAAAATTCTGAGTAATAATTTAAATTAGTGTGATAAAGTATTTGAATATTATACGTTACTTTACATTTTTCACATTTTGCTTAATTATTACAAAATTTTTCATCTAAATGGAACCATAATGATCATATGAATAACAATATTATTTATAATAATTTAAATAAAATACGCGAGGACTGCAAAAACCATATTCACGTTTTTGATGAAACAAATGGAGAATACAATGAACTGTAGAGAATCTTGCTTTTATATGCTCTTCATATGCGTTCTATTTGACTTATTTTTCATCAGCCGAACAAAGCACTCTACAGAAATTACAATTCAATTCTTTTTTCACTTTACACAACACATCACGGAGATTTCAAAAGAATGAAAAACTTCACGATCTGCGTCTTCTCTCGATACGCCTTGCAATCTTTTGCATCTTGCACAAGCACACTGAGAGCTTTCTTGAGAGTCTGAAACCTTCCCGGTCCAATAATATCTCACATTCGGATCGTGAATGGCTTTCTTATCTCACCGGAGATGAGAGACGCTAAACCTTTTGAGATAAAGCGAGAAAGATTTCCACCGTGCGATTTGATGGATCAAACGTGTCGGCCTGTTGCGTGTTCCACGTGTTCCTCCGCTCGTGCGCTCACGCGTCGCGACGCGACAAGAAAGCGGGCGTGAGACGTCTCGTCATTGATTCGATCAGACGGGCGGCATCGGTGTTACGCACAATCACACATAAATCAGTAAATACCTCTTGTTGAATTCCAATGAATCTTTATTATTGTAGAATAAATCCAAAAGTTGTATCAAAGTTATCGTAATGAATTTCAAGTTCTCGTTCCAAGAAATCGAAATACTTTTTTATCTGCTCGTCAATTTCAACTTCTATTATTAATTACAATTGAATTCACGGATTGATGATAAAAGATCGGAATAATAACACTCAGAAATCAGTAACGGAAAGAATATCCGCCTGTTCAGTTAAACTCTGACCAGCCGCGAACTCCGTTCGCAGATCGCGAGATTATTTCAACAACCGAACGTTAAGCGTCGGACTTGACGGATCCCGCAGATAAGCAGGGGAGATTTGATTTCCGGAAACGACGAGAGACGAATTAATCGGCCCGGAGGGGGGAGGGATGCAAGATAGGGCGAGGGAAGATATCCGCAATGCCGCGTGGTGGCCGATAAATTTGCTGGAAGTTTAATTTCATTTTATAGGCGCGATACTTTAGCGAAAGCACCTGCACTTTACGCTAACGGCGCCGCGCTGTCGTGAGAGTCGCGAGGAGGGCGCGGGGGGAGAGGGAGAGATGGCCTGTGTGCTACATGGCGCGTCGTGCTAGGAATTATACATTATACCGCCCTAAATCATGGCTCAGGCGCAACCTCATGTAATTATATCGTCGTTTTTAGAGCCCACCCTTAATACGCCGTTATGTGGCCCGTGAGTCTTACTAACGTTTCGCGCTATCTTCTCTCTTTTCTTCCTATCGCACACGCGAACCTGCAATGGTATGTTGCTTCCTGTGGAATAAACAATATTATTGCACTTGATACCGAACAGAAGATAGTTAAGATTTTCAAAATTTTTTAAATAAAAAAACAGGAAGAAACCAAACAGAAAAAGAAAGATTATAACCTTACAATCTTTTTCCTGTTGCATTTTAAAAATAGATTTATCAATTATAATCAGTCTAAAGAGTACATGAATATTTCAAATGTTTTTCTACATTTTAAGCATAATATATATTTAAAATGTTTTCCGATTTCACAATATCCGTGACGTTACAATTATCCATTCTTAATTACCGATCGTGATTATCAACTTCCGTCGTCAACGAGAATCTAAAATCTAAGTATGAATGTCATTGAAGCGCAAGCAACCGGCAATCCCTTAAATTGAGTACTTCCGCTATTTACGTTACGCGTCGAAAAGCAAAGCTTGTTTCCTGCGCAAACAGAGAACGGCATAATATAATATTAATCGACGTGTTGGTACGCGTTCATGCCGGTTAGGAGGATGGCTCCGCCGCGGCCAGATTGCCAGTCGTACGAAGACAATGAGAGTGTGGGAGGGGCAGAGAGGTGCTGATCAAACACTTGATTAAAGAAAGTTTCCGATAGCTACTTCGCGAGAAAACCGACGTCCCGCCCGTGGTGATTGGATAAGGTAAGGTACCAAGAATTTCCACGTCTTCCGCCCTCCCTCTCCGCCCTGCTCCGGCCCATCGCCGATACCGTCCTGCTCTTTCTCCCTTCATCCTAAACTAGAAAGTTTTTCGAAGCGATCCGGAAGTCTACTTGGCTGTTTTCCCTTCTTTGCCGAGCGTTCCGTTTTCACGACAGGTATTTCGCCGCGATCTCCACAGCGATTTAACGAAATTAATCTACAGCCAGGGCGTTGTTATTTGCGCGCTTATTACGCCTTTTAAATTAAACGAAACGGAAATTTATGCGAAATACTGCGATATCGCAGTATTTGTTGTGTGTCAGGTGATTTACAATTTTCTTAATTTATGAAGCATTTTATATTTAATGAATTATTTTTTAACATCTAATAATCATATAATTTATATATATTATTGATATATGTGGAATTTTATTAATCTTAAGCATATATCTATAATATAATCTTTGCCGTTTTTAAAAATAACACTCGTATTTCTCTGTCTCTCTCTTACGTCGAAGAAAAAAAAAACGAATTAGAATGTCTTACCTCCACCATTGTGCTATCTGCATAAATCTTGCGGAGAGAACGGTTATTAAAATATCAAATATTCCGACAAAAGGCGGACGCTTAATCAAATATAATCCGGTTACGTATACATTTAATATCGGCGCATCTGACGTTCCCGTTCGGAAACAGTTTAGAGGAGAGGATAACGACATGCAGATACGAAAGGCCGCAGTTTTTAAATGACTGAAAAAAAAGAAGAGCCGAACCGAGAGAGAAAAGGTTTGGGCCCGGCAAAAGAAGGGGGGAGGGCGGGGGGGAACGAGACAATTCCGAACGAATGAAATGTAAATCGAGGAATGAAGGTAACGTTGCGGAAAATTAAATACCATTTGAATAACGCAAATGCTAATAGAATTATCGGGCTGATCGATTAAAGCAATAATACTGCCTGTCTTTCTGCCACTCGTGCGGTTCTCGCCTTCATCCCTTATCGTTTCCCCTCCTCCGCGCTCATCTCTTCCTTCCAAAGTCCCCTTCGTGTCTCTTCCGTACCGGTGTCTTAGCGAAGAAAGACCGTCCTCCATTCAAAATCCTTCCGCTTCCCGAGGGGAAACTTTTTTTTTTCTATCCGAAGTCATTTTTCGTCCGACTACGATTTCTCTTTCATCCTTTCGGAAACGATGATTTTTTTTTGCTCTCGCCGCTACAAATACGACGTTGAAGAAGCGCGAGCGACGGCTAAAGTCGATGGAAGGCACAGGCGGGGGAGCCTCGGCTGAATCTTCGACATCGAGCGGGGAGAGATCCCTTTTCACCCGTCGGCTTTCGTTAACGAATGCTACGCAGGTACGATTGTTTAACGCAGCAAGCGTGAGAAGCGAAGCTTTTAGCTCAAGACGAATGAGACGACTGACTCAGTCTCGGCACCAACAGCAGGAAATTGCGTTTCATTGTAGCGAGACGGTGTTTGCTCCCAAGGTACGATACCTACCTCTACGGATCCCTCACTCATTCCGCCAACCCCTCCCCCCCTTTTCTGGCCTCTATGTTTCTCGGCTGTTTGCAATGAGATACGAATGACAATTACACCTAGGTATGTAAGAGCCGCCGCCGCCGCGAGCAACAGGGATTTAAAAGCGGGGTCTAGGTCTATGCGGGGAAAATTAGAATCGTCAAAGAAATCGTTTTAAAGATAGAAGATAAAGGGAGGAATTTAATTTCAACGCGACGGAAATTCTGCGAAAATAATTTACGAGATCTTACACGCCGAAAAGTCTCAAAGTAATTTTCAAAAGAGCGGCCCGATGTAGATATTACATAAGAACTTAAATAAAAACTTTCCAAGAAAAGCGTCGCGATCCTTCTCGCCGCGATGGCACGCTCTGTAATCATCTTATGGAGTGCGAGGAGCTTGAACGTAGGAGATATAACTCGTATATATAAGGGTGGCAAAGAGGACTGCCAAGCAGATTGAGCGCGACGGGGCAGGCCTGTCCCCACGTGGCCGAGCCCCTGTTATTTATATTCATATCGATGCATAGGAAAAGTTGGCAACCTTCTTGCCGCTCGGCCGAGGCCGCCCCTTTCTCCATCCCCTCGCGTGCTTGCCAGCGTGCGCGTTGCATCTCTCAGCAACGGCTATAAATACAAAAAACTCGTGCTGCAGTCAGCCGCCCGCCGACGATTTATTGCATATGAGTTCTCGGATTTGTCAATCGTGTACACGGGCCCACTCCTCTCTAACCGCGATGTCCTGTTCTCTCTTTTTTTTTTCTGTCTCTCTTTCTCCTCCCGGTCGGTTTCTCTCGCCGGTGTCGACGTCACCACGAACACTTATTCCAAAGAACAAACCCCATGAATCATTCCTCCGAATGTTCGCCGACCGCGATACCGGAAATACTAGAAATCACGTCCAGTGGTTACGTGGCAAGTAGCTATTACCAGGCTTTTGTCGGACAAATAATAATACGCTTCGCACGGAAGCGCTAACAAATCACACCGGAACCTACAAGGAAACGAGTTTTAGTTCTTCGCAGATTTGACAATTGTGTATTTCTTGAAAATTTTTTTCATAAATGTTTTTATTCTTTCGTCGAACGAAAAGAAAAAAAGTTATAGCTAATATGTGAAGAGACTGATGCTAAAAGAAACCAAAACTAAAAATATTCAATTGTTTTAGTAATAATTTTGAAATAATATTCTTAGATTTAACTTTGATCTTCCGATCTTTAATAAAAATATCATATCATATTTGGAATAATCGTGTCGAAGCGAATTTTATTTACAAAGAGATTTGTTCAGCCAATTTCAACTATGCACGTGACGTCTTTTATGGTATGGGTTCTTAGTTTCTCCCTCGGGGTTTCGACGAGAGAGCGCCGCTCTCCCGGCTGGTATTACGTACACGTACGGGATGCCCCGTTAGCCGATCGATTTATCAAGCGAGACAATTTACGGAGGAACCGCCGTGGAGCTCATCTCAAAGCACGGAGGTGGTAGATCGAACCTGCGGCCACCCAGAAAATGGAGTGTCCTGGAGCAGGCCGAGCGTGTCGGCCAATTTATGACACGTAATTAAAAAGTCAAGCGTCTACGATAGAGTCGTCGTATTGTCGAGATACCTTTTGCCAGAAATTAGACACGAATATGACAATTGCATTAAATTAACAGTTTCAAAATTGTTTATTTGCACTATTTTTACACAGATTCAAGAAATGCACTTTAAATTTACAATAGTATTGCTATGTAATCTGGTTTTAATTCATAATTTTCAAATGTTCCATATACGTCTCGTATATATGATAAATTTCATTACGAAAAAAATTTAATTTTTATTGAAAGTTTCGAAATTAAATATTATAAAATCATTGTGGATGTATATTCGATAAAATAATTTATATAATTTTAAAGATAAGAGACAATTCGGATTTGTAACATTTACTCAGCAAAAGATCAAGCAATCTTATTTTTTAACACAATTGTCACACTTGCAAATCTCAATATAATTTGTATACTTATCCGTATTATCCCTCACGCGCTCGTAATAATTATCTATAAACAATATCAATTAGCTCGTGACGTCAACGTTAAATACTTTAAATGCTGCACGAAAGCCGCATTGGATCTCGGCGCGGCCAACGCGGGTGTATTTGAATTAATCGAGATTTAATTAAATTTCATGTAAATTAATATCCGCGCCTCGAATTACATTTTATTCCGTTGCGTTAGCATATCATATTTTCGACGAAAGCATACATCGGACGTGTGCCATATTTATGTAGTCTCGCAACTGATTCCTTTGTTTTTTTCGTCTCGCAGACAGGATATTTAATAAATCCCTGTTATAAATATTTTGCACCTGTTATATTATTTGCTCGCTTGTTTCCCGCGCTATGTAACCACGGAGTTATGTGTGTTTCCAAACGAAACGATGCTAAAAATAACGCGATAGCTGTTAACTTTCACTCTTCCATAGAGTCTGTATCGTGCGCAAAACTTTCCTACATAAATTTTCTATCAATTGTAACGAAATACCTTTCCTATCAAAATTCCGCGTAGAATATGCGGCTGAAACGTCAGTGTGATATATCAAATAGATTAACGTCGTCGAAAATATTTGTTTCGACACTTGATCAAAAATATTTTCCCAAAAACTTGGTGTTAGATTTAATTGCGCCTCATGCGCACACAGTCGTGTTAATCTTCCCTTATCAACGAGCAAAGTGAGGTAGAATGGGAAGAAGAATACCACTCCAATTCGTGGAGAAACGGCGGAGATGGAGAGAGAAGCCGAGGACGACACGATTGTCGCTCTCCTCTCATTATACATAGAACTCGGACGAATGCAGGAGCTTGCTTCCAACGGCAAACTTCCTTGAAAATTCAGACTGCAGGGAGGAAACTTCTTTTAATTTCATTTACTCTAATTTGTAAGGTAACTTTCCAATAGTGATTCTCCTGCAGTCACGGCATTGGGAATATGGGTGGAATTGGCATCAGGGATGTATCGACAAACTCAAGTAATTTCGCTGTCCCGTCTCGTTATTTTGATTCATTGTAACTTTTACAATTCGGAAATTGTCCATCCGCGGAACTACGTATACTTATCTTAATCCCGGTATCGATAGGTTGCGAGAATAGTCACGAATTACGCGTGAATTATGATGAATGCGCGAAATAAAGTTATAACGAATGAGAAAATAATATAAATTCTCGATAGAGCGGCACGCAATAGTCTGGCGTCGAGATATTACAACTTCGTTGTGTCGCTGGAATTAATTAATCTGTCTTTGAACAGAAATCTTTCTGCAAGATCGGGAATAGCTTTAGGGGATGGCTGCCGTCGGTTGGTATTTAATTAATTGAGAATAATCCGAATTTGCCCCAGCCAGCTCTGTGCTGTCTTTGTCTTAGGGCAGCTCTTCATGCTATAACCTTTTCCAATTCATCTCTCGACTTCATCTTGTACCTCGGCTATTGTTCGCCGTAGACCCTCGCGGAACGTAAAAAGTTAGGGATGTCATAAATACTCGAGATTTTGCTTCCCAAAAAAAGTCCGTTTTATGCATAATCATACCGAAATAAAAAGCTTTTTTGTCAGTTAAATATTTTTATCATTGTCGACACATATAAAATTTTAATTTGAAGTTTTACATTTGTAACTTATTTATCCTTTTGCCAGAAACCGCTCCTAATGTTGCGCTTTGCAATATTTTCAAGAAATAGATTAAAAATATCTCCATTAAAATGTTCAATTCGTATCAGAATGATTGAGACATTACAAATTGATCTTTATTACGGTTAAAAACAGAGAAGATAACGCGTCGTATTTCTAGAAGATTCTATTTTGAGATTCTTGAACCAAACCGGGGCTGCTGTTATTTCAAGTAATGGGGTGTGTTTATGCACGCGAAGTAACTAAACTTACCTACTCCTCAAACGAACGAACTCAACCTTCTTCAGCAACCGGCAGCCCCCTCCGCCTCCCGGCACATCTTCTCTGCCGCCCGTTCGCTCCATTCTGAATGATAATAAGATTTGACTCGTTAGAAGTTTCATTAGAGCTTTGTTTACTGCGTCTATGGGTGGGCGAGAAACGGAACGAGATGCAGATAGACTGAAGCTACTCTGCCGTTCGTGTCCTGTCGAAGAGTGCTTGGCGCTCATGGCACCTCGAATCTTGGCTGTACGATATCTAAAATTTGCGCGAAGAGTGCTAAAATCTCATAAACCTTTAACAAATTATTCCGCTGCGCAAATATTCTAATTATGATGCATAATAAGGTTATGTATTATTAATATCATTAGGATTTTTAACGTAATTATTCATTTAATTTCTTTACTCTATATATACGCGTGCCTTGCGTTTATTTTTTTCTCAACTTTTGACAAGTTAAATTTTACGCTTTCCGACCTGAAATACGTGTGCATTTCGCTTTTTCTATTTTCGCACTCCGAATCTTCCATTTCCTGCCCATTTCGACATTTCATAAATTATGTTTATAAAAGTATTATTTGACTTTTTAAGTAATATTATTGTGAAAAAGATCGAGTACTGCTTTTAATAAACTCTATAGATTTGTACTAATTTATTAGGATTTTTCTCTCATTAAAGGTTTTAAAATTTTCTAAAAACTATTTATCCGAGATCCGAGAGGATATGACTGACAGTGCAAATACGTACATTTCCATTCTTCGACGTTGGCGCTCGAAGCAGCCATAAGTGCTCACTCACGCCGACATTTCAATTTCAGGCGGAAGCCGGTTCCATTTTTACGAGGGCTACAGTGAGAGAGAGGAAAAAAAAGAATCGCTCTCGCTTTTACTTCTCGTGGACTAATTGCATCCTGCGTTAATCACAGTGATTTTTTTTATTCAGCACCGCGTCGCTCTATCTTCCATCGTGCTTTTATTTCACCGTGGGCACAAAACAGGTCATTTATAATCGAGATAGAGACAGTGAAGCCAAGATAATCAGGAGACGCGGTGTAGCGTCTGTACAATCGCCAAGTACAATGGGGTGCAACGATAGCGCACGCTAGAGATTCACTGAACTGCTCAAGTTCGCCCGACCCGCGCTCGTTTGGTGCATCTGCATCGCGCGTTATCGTTGCGCGTTATCGTTCTATATTGTGCATAAATCTACCGAGTAATCGATATCCGGACGTATTCATATTTAAAATCATTTTATTACGTATCGCAGCGTATAAAACTGTATAAAATTAAGTCGAAAATAATAAAAATGAATGCAAGAATAATCGCACTAATGAATGAATGAATTGCTCAGAGATCTAAATCCGTAATGAATTTCGCGCAGCTAAGCCAGGTAGCATGGGAACGCGAGTGCAGGCTGACTTATTATCGCGAGAAACGGGTAGATTGACCCGCGGTATGAATGATAAATCTCGACTAGGCAAATACAGTGATTTAACATTCGCTAACGAGTCATCTATATGGTAAACAGAGGGGCTGACTGCCGGTAGCTCACGGTTCTCGCCTATAATGGCGACCGCCCTCCATGCCGTGCCACAATATCAAATACCCCCGCCTCGCCCGTTGCATGGATTTAACCGATGAGCTAACATTTGGACGAGTTCCCAAATTCGCTTTTACCACGACATTGGCGCCGCGTCGAGTGCCAGAGGTGCTATTTCACACGATATCGCCGTTCGGATTGTGTAAAGTTAGCACCCCGACATAAAAATTTCATAGTTCCGACCGAAGCTTCAGCTTCTTTTTGAAGAGTTGTATAATTTTCTGATATTTATTTTAAAAATTCCATTAACAGCGTCATAGCTGCATTTGAAAAATGGGACGCTATTTTTACACTTGATTTCGAATGGTCAAATAGTTCTGAATAACTCATGCTTTTTTTTTTTAAATACCAGAATTTTTGATTAATAAAAAATATTTGTATTACCGTATAAAAAAAAAAATTTCGCGTTGCGTTAATATTGACATCAAGATCCAATTATTATCGCTATTTAGAAAAGAAGTAAAAAATATTTCAATGCGTGAGCGCTTGTGCAATTTTTGTGTTTACATCATTGGGTCGCATATGAAATTCCAATCGTAAACGTATAATGGACTTATCCCGTGAACTTAAAGATCTAATTTTATGGATCAAAAATATATTGCGTCACGTCCATAAAAATGAAGCAAATACTCTTAGCTGAAGATGGAAGTAAAAGCATTTCCTTTAAAGTAAAAGCACGAAACAGCATATCCCATATTTTGTATGTGCAACCTTTTCCTTTTACTACGGGACATTCGCTTTGTATTTCGAAATATTTGCTCGTAAACGTCTCTCATCACTTTCAAAAGGTTTTAATATCTTTATTCATATTTCTCGACATACATTTGTCCCGGTAAACAAAAGCAAACGTATTTATTCCGTTTTATTCGTATGACCTATTATCGTGTTTCAAACCGCAAACACGTCGTCGCGAAAGAAGCGGATTTTCTCGCGATGACGTAAGATCGCGAAAATATCCAGCGGAAAGAAACTCTGTCATCTGAAAATTTAGAAGACAGTATCAATTTCAAGAATCGAGCTTCCAGGTCTTTCCCGCCGTCGCAGGCAGCGTCCGAGAAAGTCGCTTATTGAACGGAGAAAGTCAGCCTGGTACGCCAAAGCCATTTTTCCATAGCTTGATCTATGGTATCAATTTGGCCGCGGCGAATTCTTGGTTGACGTTTGAAATCGTTATTTATTACTCGTAAGTCCGCGGAAGGTGGAGCGTCCGTGAACCAAATTGGATCGTGATCGAACGAAAGTGACTTTTGATATAGCGCCCTTTTATATTCAACCGGGCTCGTGTATTTAATTTTTTATAATAATAGATCTGTATTAAGTTTTTTCAAGCGATTTGAACGTTAAAAAACTTTACTTGCCGAAAGCGCACATCTCATATCTTTCGTCGCGAAGATAATTGTAATTAAAATAAGTATGCCTGATGTGTTATTCTAACTTTCGTCACCGCAACTTTGTCCGAAACACTAGTGTCTCTGAGAGGCAAAGACACAGCCTCCAAATGCGTATCACAAACACTGCATAATTGGCAGAGAATTCAACGGGCAGCGCAAAGCGAAATCGTCGACCCGTAAAGCGACACTGTGCTTCCGGTTCGCGTATTCGGCTCTGAAGTCTGAAACGTTATCTCGGCTTCACGGAATCCCGTCCCGAAATATTTTCAAGAGTGAGCACCAGACATCCAGATATTACACGGTTGCTTTTTCCACCGTATCTTTTGCCAAAATGAGAAAGTAAAAGATTACTTTCCTTTTTGAGGATTGTTATTACACGCATAATATCTTATTATATATATAATATGTTATTATCTCTTTCTCTTTTTTAACGTTGCGTTTTCCACGGTGCAAAATATTTATGAAACGATTTTGCAGAAAGCACGTATTCAGAATAAAAAGAGATTATGATCGTGAATTGGACCAATGTCCGCGAGCATTTCATAACAAATATAAACGAGCGATAACGCGGAAGCAAATGAAAATGAGCTAAACATAATTACGCGAAACCCAGTTAACGGGCTTGCATTTCGCGCGAATTCAAAGAAAAATATTTACCCGCGAATCTCAATTTAGATTAAATCGCTATATCGAGAGAAATTATAAAACGCATTCGCAATCACGAAATGTATGCTGAATGCTCCCCCCCTCTCGAAGCGTCGTCGCGAGGCGTCTAAGTATTAGCGGGCGGGACGAATCTACCGCCGCCGCGGACTTTCATCGGATAGAGAACCCTGAAGGATTTCGGAGGTTGGGGTAAGAGCGAACTGCTGTACCATGCAATGGATCGGATTAAATATTATTATGAGGAAGAACGAGACGTGTCGTGCCGCACGGTACAGTCTTCGCTCCGCATTCCATCTCCCTGTCGGTCGCCGCTATCCCTCCCTCCCCTCCCCCCCGTTCTCTCTTTCCAACGACTCTTTCCTGCTGCCAACCCCCGGCGACGGTCTCCAACACCCATCTTCCCGTTCCGTGGAAGCTGTGCTTGCGCGTTCTGAAACCGAAGTCTCGAAAGTTTGGCCCCTTCCCGACGCTGCCCGCCATCGACTATGCCGCGAGGAATGCATTTTTCATATCCTCACGATATTACCGCTTCCCGTTCCGTCCGCTGTATTAATCGGTCTGGAAAGCGCGGGAGGACGCGACGGGAGGAAAAAAAGTTGCGCGACGACGCGGCGCGAATTCGAGGAGAATCGCGCCACGCGAGTCGCCGCGCACGCGCGCGCGATATATAAGTGAAGAAAAACCGCAAAGATCGGACAAACAGCTGCCTTGAATGCATCTTAATTTCAACGATATTGTATCTTTGGTACATAGACTTTACTTTAAATTTTTTTCTTTTCGACTTTCGACGAGTATTTGTGCAAACTTTGGCGAGTATTTTCGCGACGTAGCCGCGGAAGTGCGCGCGTTACGATCAAAATCTAATTAGCATTCGATCGACTTGTTCTTAATTATATCACGTGTCGTAGCGCGGAATACGCTTGATGAAAAGAAATCAACAATGGGTAAAAAGACCAAGTAATTAAAACCGCTCGAGGAGCGAGGCGAGGAGGATACGTAAAGACCATCTTCTTTGACGACTTTTCTCTCGCCGGTCGACGACCGGAATATTCTCGACGGGAACACTTTTCGTATCGAACATTACAGACTCGCAGACGATCTTCGATGAGAGCTGCTTTTGTCCCGGACACGGCGACCGTTCGGTAATTCCACGGAGAGCTCCAATAATTTTGATATGTAAATACAAGGTGGAATCCTTGTTTCGCGGTATCGGTCTGATTAAAATATCCCGAGCGCTCGGATTACCGCGAACTCGTCGCGGGAGCTGTCCCAGCCAGACATCTTATCCCTACTTAGGGACCTCTCCTCCCGATCGGAATAGTCGGATGAGCCAAGTGAGCCTTCGTTATCGAATCGTCGAGAACAGTCGACGAGCGATATGCGCGTTTAGCAAAATCGTGTCGAATCTCAAATTGCGTTTGCTTTTTTTCAAGCGACCGGCGCAAGAATTTCTATTAAATGCACGAAGCAATTGCTCGCTTGATGTTATTGATTATATTCCTCGCGCGCAATGCTCGACAGCCGCCAGTAATTGGCAATAATTGCCTTATAGTTTGCATTTTTTGTCGATGTGGGAGAGAGACGCGCGTAACCGCGAAGAGAGAAGAAACGCGTACTTTGACACGGAAAATTGAAAGTGCTGAGATGCAGCGCTACGTTGTGTGTCCGCTGAATAATAATTAGCACCGACGATTCGTCGAGTATTCGGACGTGCCAAGATCTTCATCTCGCGATTCTTCTGATATCGAATTTCCCTCCTACTCGAGTTTCGCGCGGACGCGACGACAGAATTAAAAAAGGGCGCGCTGACTTCGATGAGGGTGAATGAACAATTAATAGTGGGAGCAGGAGGGGGAGTGATTCAACGCCGGCGGACGCCGTGGAGCGAGCCGGGACAGTGAAACGCGGGGGCGGCGGTCGGGGTTATAATGACGAGGCACTAAATAACAGCGGCGACCGTTAAGAAATGACGAGATAAAAACCTTCGTGGATCGTTAGCGAGCGTCCCGGCCATTTCTTATTCTTCTCTCCGCTCGATCTCTCCCTTCTCTCTTTTCCGCCGCTCTTTTATGCGAAATGGACTCCTTCGCTCCTCGTCGAATATTTCTCTCTTCTCCCGCGTCGGTCCTCCGCCCGCTACGCTCCTCCCATTTTCTCTCTTTGCCCTCGTCTTCCTACTCAATTCTCGCGCCCCTTACAGAAACTTTTAATGTAATTGCCGCGGGACGTGAAAACCGCTGATACCGTTACCCCCGCCGGCCCGGAGAAATCCGATCCGTGAAAATAAGTCGAGATAGCGGCCGCTCTTTCCCCCCCGGTGAAATCCCACCCACTATTCGCCCTTTTTCTCGGTCCTTTTCTCGCCAAGCGCCCCTCTCCTCGAAAAATTGTTTCATCTGCTCCTGCCGAGTCCCGTTTAATTTCCACTCTCGAGACCGTCCCTGATAACGTCACGAACGTCCTTTTCTTGAGAATCTATCTCCTTTCGCGCGCCTTTATCATGAGCTTTTCATGATTCCTTTCCTCCCCAAAAACCCTCCGGGTATTTTTCTATATTATATATTTTATACTTGCGTTTAGCATTCATTAGCAATTCTGTATTGTAAAGAGAAGGGTTTACAGCCGTTCTGAAAATACAACGATAAAATTTTCGATTTTGCTGTTGTAAAAGGCGGAATCTTGGTCGAGTAAAACTTGTGATATTCAAACTGGAATAAAACAATTGTTGTTCCACGTTATCAAAACATTATACAACACTTTACTCTAGTTTGAATATCGTAAGCGCTGCTCTAATCGCACACGCGCGGATTATAAGCCAGGAGAGCGTCGCTCTCGGCTGGTCGTGATATCCCGAAGACGCCCGGACGCCGACGATACCGAAACACCTCTAACGATATTATTACGCGGTTCATTTAAGTTAGATAACAATGACTCTATATAGCCATCTCGGAGCTGGTGCAAGGAGGGAAACAGCTACCATGGTACAATATCCGCCACATCTCTCGCTTCCAGCCTAATTACTTTCCGGCCTCCGGCAGCGACGGCGGCGGCGTCAGCAACGAAGCAGCGGAGAATGAGGGTTAGGGCCACCTCCATCGACCCCACTCAGCGAGCTACCTCTGACCCAACACGGCGTAAGATGGGTAAGGTAAGTAGATAGGCACGACGTATCCAGGTTGAGCCACCTGGCCGGCTCGGTGGGGCGGCCGTCTATTCGCGTAAGGAAGAGAACGAGAGAGAATTCCTCCTTACCGTTCTTCTTTTGTTTTATTTCTTATACCCCAGTTTAATTAGTTCCCCGATAATACTCGCTATCTCTCCTCCGCAGAGCGGAGGAACCTCACTCCGCCGGAGCCGAGAAGCCCGCCCGAACATACCGACCCGTCGGTCCACCTCGATCCGTCCGCCCGGCATCCCCCGTAGCGTTCCGCAAGCCGACCGATCGGCGAGCCATCTCCGCCATTGAATCTAATTTCGACGATCGTTTCTGCGGGCGATATTTTCTCCATGTGCTTATATTCCGCAGGCTGTCGCTGACGCGAAAAGATAACTCGACCGACTGACAAAGATAATTCAAAGAAAATTGCGAAAGTCTTGCAGAAACTTTGCGAAAATGTCACATTTTGGCAAAAATGTTGTTCAAAGGATGAAAACATCCTTTCACAAAAAACTCGATATCTTTACACTTTTCTGAAAATTATATGATGTGCTGCAAAAATATTTAATATCAAATTTCATGGTTTTTTCCTGATTTAGGAATTTTTTGATTTCTGATAAGAGATTTAAAAAAATAAAATTTTAACATAACATTAACCATCTACTTGCTCAATTTTTAATTATCATTGGATTGTTGGATCCAATCTATTTCTCTTTTGTTTCTTCATCTTGAATTTCGCGCTTTCAACGTCCATATTGTATAGGGTTTTGGGTATTGATTTGGTCCATGAATTCTAGGTTAGTATGTTTCAGATGAGCTCAGAGAGCACGTGTTCTCGATGTGTAGTTGACCATGACACATTTTTATTATAATTTTTATTGTGATACGCTTTATCATGGATTATTTTTATGATCTTCGAATCTTAGGATATTCTTGTTCTACAAAGTAAGCAATATAAAACCTTTTCTTTACTTTATTTTATTTTAGCTTATTGTAAACTTTGAGCCTTATTTTTAACGCTGATTTTTATTTACTGTTGTTTCTTCATCTTTTGCTTGAGACTTCCTCATTTTTTGAGAAATTAATGGTGTTGTAACTTTTAGATCAGTGATTACATTCAACGTTCATCTCGCATACGTATATTATTTCTTAATTGTGTCATTCTAAACAAGCAAATTAATTTTATCAATATGCGCTGAAAAATTAAAATTGCTATACTCTTTTCTTAACTTTTCCTTCTTTCGCTCGCACAACTTTACCAATACACCCACTGACTCATCAGAGAAAATATTACGTTTGCGGCTGATCGATTGATAATTCAGCAACGCGCCAGAATTACAACATGGCAAAATTTACGAATCTCTCCCCCGAGTGAATATAACTTTACGAGACGAAATTCACGAGGTACCGTCGATCGAAGGCACCGGTCGGCCGAAACGCCAACAATAACTCGCGCTTTCCGTACGAGCTACGTAGCCGATTTCCAGGCAAGCTTCCAACCGGGAAACGATTCGGCCTGTCCAAGTCGTATGTTTGTTTTGGAACAGCCGCAATGTGCCGGCCGTTCTCTCCTACCATCGTACGGGTTGCCGCCGCCGCCGCCGCTATCTCCCATTGCCACCCATCGTCCATCCGATATGTAACCCCTCTCCCGAGAACGGCGGCGGTGGCCGCGGTAGCTCCGGTGAAAGAGCACCCTTTCGGGGTTTGTGATGCGTGCAGATGGTCGTGCACAGGGAAATCACGCGTGACTGCGCGCAACTGTACGGCCACTACCGAATGCGAAACGTTCGGCCGACCGACGCCAATTAGGCCAATGACGCTTCGTGCCACCTATGATAATGGTAACGCTCGCCTCACCACCCCGATGCGACCTGTACGCGCCCCCGGCAATGAGATGCCAAAGGGGGCAACTGGGAGCGGTGATCGTTGCCGTGATCGCGGCCGCGTGAAACGTTATGTCCTACAAGAACGCGCCACATTTGTTTGTTTCGAAAAATTACGACGCGCTTGGTTTATTTCATATCCAAATAATGTGAATTTCGATAGTTATATTTGAATCGATATAATATTGAAATTCTGCTCTCGCTAATAATTATTTAATTATCAAAAAAATATATATGTGTGAAAAAATTCCACGCTTCGATTTCATAAAGATATAGTTTTAACATTTTGCGCATTTTTCTTAATTCAGTTGTTTTTTATTTCAGCTTCTTAATCAGTTGTAAAGTTAATATCGCATATTTATATTCAATATTTATAATTAGAATAATCTTTGCAATGGTTTTCATAATTTTTTAACATTTTCCATAATTTTAGCGCACTTGTGCAACGTAAATTTTTATTCTATTTACATACTTATAAATTATTACTTGTTATTTGTGGTTACATTTTATTTATGATTTTAATTCAGAATACATCAAACAAACATAACTTATCTATAAAATATCTTTATTTCTCTACAAATACAATATAATTCTACTCAATTTATCTTATCAGTAATTATCTCTGCATTGTTTAGTTATGCAAACAACTCCAAAATAGCGTACTTTACCATTACGCAGTTTTAGTCGAAAAAGTAGACGACACAAATGAAAACGGAAATCATCCAATGAGATGTCGAAGTCAATTTTAATAGTGCCGATCCTGTGGTTTGTCGTCGATGCTGCTCGCATACTTGGAGTCTTCCCAGATATATCTTACAGCCACCAGGTTTTTCTTTTTTAATTTTGCCAAATTATAAAATTATTCTTTAAATTACAAAGTATAAAATAAGTTTTTTTTTAGATTTTTCTTCAATATAGAAACGGATATTTATTTCAAAACATCTATAAAGTCTCGTCTTAATCGATAAAACATGAGAATTTTTTGTTGAGAACAATTTTTGTTAGAATAGCTTTACGCGCGGGAAATAAATCACGATTTAAGGTTTCTTATAAATTTCTTTTTAATCTTTCTAAAGTTTTTCTGAATTTTTTGATAAAATGTTTGAAAATATAATAACTAACATTCACCCATATTCGTAGGTGGCCTTTAGACCATTAATGATGGAATTATCGCAAAGAGGTCACGATATAATCATTTTTACAACTTTCCCTATGAACAACTCCACTCTTCAGAATTACACCGAAGTGGAATTGTGTTTGACTAGTTCTGTGCAAAATATCAACATATATTCAATAAATAGACTCTCAGAGCTTCTACGGGCATTAAATGTGCGCAGCGTGATAATCAGCGACGAAACGTTATCCCATCCTGTCATGCAGCGACTTATATCGCCGAACAGTGGCGAGAAGTTCGACTTGATCATCGTCCAAAGCATCTTTTATGATTCACTTTACGCGTTATCAGTACGCTTTAACGCTCCGATAATCGCAATTTCATCAATACCATTGTTATCTTGGCAGCACTTCGTGTTCGGTAGGCAGAATGTGTTTATTATCCGTGAAACGTCATGTAATTATTATTACACCATCAGAGAGAAAAAGAGTTAAAGCTCGTTATTGGACTTTTCTTATATCGTAGGAAATCCTCTGTTGGCGGCTTATTCACCGAACTCATTAACGAACTTGGACGAAAATATGAATCTGTGGGAACGTTTCGTCAATCTGTACTCATCCCTTTATCAGATATACTGGTATTGGTACGAGCTCATCCCTGCACATGAAAAGATCAGCAGGAAACATTTCGGGGATAGCGTGCCGCCCGTCCATCAACTCATTTCAAATATCACTCTGTTGCTGTCGAATTTTCATCCGTTCATTTATCCTCGCGCAAACATTCCTGCAATAATTCCTATAAGTGGATACCGTCCAGTGTCGCAGAAAGAAGGCCTGCCACAGGTAGTTATAAACCAAGCAACGTAATGTTACGAATGCCATGAGATTGCGTTATGATATCTGCTAATGTTGAAAAATATTTTCAACATATTTTTGGTACAAAAGCACATTATTGCAAGAAATTTTTAATATACATTGCATTTCTATTATTTGCGCTACAACGTTGATTTTTAGATCAAAGCAAATTTATTTAAAGCGAAAAAACACTCATATTTTCGAATCCATTTCAGGATTTGGAGAAAATATTGAACGATGCGAAACAAGGATACGTATATTTCAGTTTGGGCTCAAACATTAAAAGTAATACGTTGTCTGACGAAAGGCGTAACATGTTGCTACGAGCTTTTGCGAAATTGCCGTATAAAGTATTATGGAAATTCGAATCCGAATTTCTTCCGGATAAACCTAATAACGTCATTATTAGGAAGTGGTTGCCGCAGCAAGAAATTTTAGGTTCGTAATTTTTAACGTGGAGTTTGTGTCTGAGATACACAGAATTCTACAATAGAGGAATTAAATCACAATAGCGCTTTTGATATCCGCAAAATATTGCTTTTATTTGCGAAAATATGTCTAAAAAATATTGCGTTTTTGATCCGCAAAATATTGCTTTTATTTGCGAAAGTATGTCTAAAAAATTTTACGCGGTGAAAATAATAGTTTATCTTATTAGCACATCCGAACATACGACTCTTCGTCTATCAAGGAGGACTGCAGAGTACCGAGGAAGCGATAGGAAACGGAGTACCTGTAATTGGCTTTCCCTTTTTCGCTGACCAATTTTACAATGTAAAAATGCTCCTAGTTTTTACAACGGGAAAGATGTTATCGTTCAAAAATACCAACGAAGACGAATTCCGAGCAGCCATACTTGAGGTCATTACGAATTCCAGGTAATAAGTTAATGAGACGAAATCTTTTTTCAAAATGAACTTACGTCTATCTTTTAAAAAATATGCGTATCCGATTATCTGATGTTTCTAATGTCAAAATAATTAACTCGTTTGCCTGCTGTCTTTTTATCCTTAGTTATAAAGAAAACATGCTGAAAATGCGAGACCTGTTGCGAGACCTGCCATACGATCCACTCGACAATGCCGTTTGGTGGACCGAGCATGTCATACGTCACAAAGGAGCGCCACATCTTCGAAATAAGTCACGAGATATGCCCTGGTACCAGATTCTGCTGTTAGACATAATGGCAGTTGTGATCGGAGCAATTATTCTCGTTGTACTGGTTATCATTGTATTTCTTGCAATGATTAAACGTTACTTATTTAGGATTAACAAGCAGCTTTTGCCAGCAAAGAAACGGCCAATGCACAACGCGAAGAAGCAACAATGACATTTTCGAGGGCTGATCAAAAGGTAAAACTTCTTGTAGTATCCTGTAGTAATTTTCTATATAATAAATCTACACTACAATTTTCTATGGTATTATTTTATATGTATTATTATGTCCGAGATTCTCGCGATCGCATACGTGCGAAATGAATATAACACTTTTATAATAAAACAGAGAATCTTTAATAACGCAATCAACGTCCGAACAACGAGTTAATAAATCAATATATTCGAATTGCAATACAATCGCGCGAAAGCGTTCGTACGCGGCTCGCAAAAACCGACTCTCTTTTTTTATATTGCTGACTAGTTGCCTCGGGGATGAAATCTCTCTATTTTTATTTTTCTTTATATTGCAGCAAAACCGCCGATTTTTCGTTCTCAATCGAAGCGAATGCAACAGTATTTAGAACAATTTTATTTCTCTTTGCGACAGCAATTCTGTGAGATTTTATCCGAAAACAATAATAATAACACTATGATTTTGCTTTTTTTAATCCTAGCATAGTGCGCGTAGCAGTTTTATAAATCTAGTGGCAAAAGTATCGCAAAAACGTAAGACACCATGGTGATGCAGAATAATTAATTTTTCTTGAGCTCTTACAGCATTTAATAATGCAATTAAACACTCGATTTTATAAATTATGACATTATAACTCGTGTAAAACAAATCAGGGAATATTTATGGATAAATTATATCCTGTGGTTACGAGGTATCGAAATAATCCTCTGAACTCTCCCCTCTCTGCGGCACAAATTTAAATTTAATTTCATAATAAAATGCTGCGAATGGTCTCTCTTTCCATGAGTTTCCATTCACAATTTCTGGTTACGATATTCAAAATATTCGCTGGAAAAATTGCTCGCTCCTGCCGGCACGTCCATTTCGGCGGGAAGGGATGAGGAGAAGGGGTGAGATAGGCGTACGTTTCAATAGCAATGAGCCGCGAAATTGCTTTACGCAATCGGCCATTATTTGCTTGAAAATTTTGCCGCGTATCCGCGAACGACTCGCCGTTTGATATGATACGAATATTATTCAATGTGCATCGCCGAGCGCGTTTGATTGCGCGCCGATCGCGCAATTATTGATGGTACAGCGGCGTGAGGAGGGCCCTTTTGCCGTGTAATAAAACGCGACCGCAGATGCACATATGCGAACCGCGTGCGTACTTACACGCGTACACGCGGTTATCGCGCTCGTATCTCTGCGTAAACGTGAATCGAAGAAGCGAGTAGAATCAACGAGCAGTGGCTACAATGCAACGAGGCGATTAAAATTTTATGAAACTTGTTAATATTATATTAATATTTAATATGAAATATATATGCGCCGTTATTAGTGATGAAAATTTAAAAAAAACCTTAGATAAAATATTGGAAAAGTATTTTGCAGATACGAACAAAAATAATTTTTGCAGTAAAATTGCTGCTCATTCGACAGTGATTGCGTAAGCAACGCACTGTTCAAAAATAAACAATATACGATGAATGTTTCATATTCAGTTGGCTTGTGAATTTTCCCGGAAAGCAGTAAGCGCGCGCGCCACATGCTATATTCTCGAATTAATATTATTAGGCCTTTGGGCCATTCCCACTCGTCGATCATTCTCGCTCGCGCGTATCCTATCGCGACTGTCATTCTTCGTCCATTTTACAAAAAAGATGTGATTCTAGCAGTTTTAAAAATTTTGTGTGGGATATTAGTCCATAATAATAATGCTGCGTCGTCGTTTCGATATTGATCTCTTGATAGTTTTATTAATTTGAAAGCATATAAGACGTACGCGTACAGGGTGTACAAATGTAAAAAGCGGACAACAAAAAACAAACTGTTAAAATCAATGAAGTAATAGTCTTCCTTGCAGAACATATCAAAAATGATTAAATATTGATTTGACAGGCTTTCAACCGAAATATTTGAAAGTCATCCCTCTCAGATTTATTTCGCGCGCGTCATCAAAACACTTTAGTCCCTGCTATTATCAACGATAATTTATCATTGTGCGTGCTTTCCATCGCTTACTCCGACATCTTGAGAAAGAAATTTTTACACGCGGCGAAAAGAGATCGGCGCCCTCACGAAATGGATGTTTGACAGTATTAAATGATACAGCCCTCTTGTAGCATCAGGCTACAGATTGCCAAATATGCTGTCTGCAAAATTTATGGAAATATATATATATGTTTAATATGTAACTCGATTCGTTCGAAACTTGACAGCGACTCCTTTGGAATTGCAAAAATATCATATTGCGAGTCGCGTCCAATATGATTTGCGATGAAAAACGATTCGTTCTTTTTTTTTTTTTTTTTTTTCGTATTCGAGCACCATCTTATCGCAGCCTCCTTCGATAACGTCAAGTTCGAGGTCTGTGTTAAGAGGACGAGAAAGTACAGACGGAGAGTGTAAGGGAGCAGCGGCGGTCGGGCTGAAAGGGGCGAATACCTTTTAGGAGCTTAGAGATTACACTTGGGGACGAGCTAGCAGTAATGCAAAGGTGAGTCTCGCGGGCGCGCAAGCCGCTCATTCCCACGAAGGATTCGACTGAACTTATAATACCCACGATGTGGGATCGGTTGCGGCACACGCTTCGCGCAAGCTCGTCCCCCCCTCCGCGACACCCCGTGACCGACTCGTCGCTCCTCTCTTCTCTCGCGCTTGACGCATTCATAATTCAATATCAAATGCTTCTCTCAATGAGCCTCGTTAGAGCCTGCGAAATTACACATCCGTTATCAATCAATTACGGATCCGATTTATTGCCGCTGGACTGGGAAGTCTTCTTATCCTTATTGATTATGGAATAGGCAGGCAATCGGACCGAAGCGAATTGCTCTGGAGAAGTAATAAGAATAAACGTAAATAAATTGAATGAGTACTTCTTGGTAATACGATAAGAATGTACGATCAAATGTTTCACAGAAATTGCAATGTAATTTTCTTATTGCAAAGAAAATTTTCTTATTGATATTCAAATGCTCATAGTTGGCATAATTCTATATTTATGAATTTCTTCCATGCATCAGGCATTTCTGCTTATATATATTTAGACAAGAAAGCCGAAAAGCTTTCGGAAAGTCGTTATTAAAATATGTATTTATTATAAAAATAATTATTTAAACAATCATTACGCTTATCTACACTTTAATTTCTTGATAACAAATTTTTTGGCTGTATTTAAAATGTAAAGACTATTTTTTTAACTCGCCATCGTGTATATTATTTCTTTCTCAATTTGTAGCGTAATTAATTCTTTGGTTGCGACGGTTGATTAAATTGAATGCAAAATTAGCCATATCCTTCCTCTATGTATAAACGCGACCGCGTTACGCCCCGAAATCCTTACCCTTGACGAAATCGCGACGAGGCTTGTCATTTAATGCGAGAGATACCTTGAATAGCAATATCCATTATCGCGGAATTACAGTCGAACGGACACCTCGTTTCATCGTGATCGGATTAGGCTTTGTAGGGGAAGCGAGGGAAGCGCGCGCGAAGAAGGAAGGCGTGGTTAGCTGACGGGTCGCGTGAAAAAGGAAGCGGGAAATTTCTCAAAGCGGGGAAAGTATCACGTCACGGGAGACGGGAGTGATATCGCTTTAATCTGCCGCGAGGAAATCTTGTAAATAATCGAAGCAATTATCCGGCTCGGTGGCACGAAGACGACGGCGATTCTGCAAAAGAGATCGGCGCAACTTTTCTGCGCGTGATGAGGAAGAGCGAGAGAGAGGGGACACTTGATTCGATTGCGCATAACAACGAATTTATTAATAATATATACATATATGTCACGCAATTGAGAATCGAGTCGACATTGCGAGCCTCGAACAAAGGTCAAAGGTCAGATTAAGATATCAAGTGGGTGCTGCTTATCAAATAATAACAATTACAAAGCCGAGACGGAAACCCCGAAATTATTCGAAACGCAATTTGCGGCGAAATATTTAGCATGCGAAAGCGCTCAAACCCGCGAACGATTAAGCGAGATTTCAATTACACATCGTAAGGCATATCTCATAATTTACTTACGTCCCCGCGATCGCGGCGCGATTGCAAATACCCGACGTGTACACACCTACTCGCATTAACAATGTCTCCTCTCGCCGTCTCTTTGCCGTTCTCACAGTCGCTCTTCCCAGACAGTGTCGCGTATTCATGTGCAACAATCCCGGATCCTGTAATGTGCCCGACGAAAGCTTTCCCTGCATGAATACCCAAGTATGCAAATGTCTCCGCGCCGTTAGACGTTTCTCGTCGCCTTCGAGCGTCACTCGAGAGTTCTTGTTGTCGATGCTCTCCCTCGCGGAGTTGCGCAGCATCGCTGCTTGCTTACGATACCGCACTAATTACGTTTATATTTTAAAAGAAAACTACAGTAATCTGTAAAGCGTGCAATTCTTTGTTACAAGGAACTATCGCGTCCTATGGATTTTTGTCGATAACTCGTTTCGAGAACGCAGCCAGCTTCTCAAATTTTCGCGTGCAATTCTAAAATGCAACACTTTATCTGTTTATACCGAAATAATCGAACAATGATTAATTTCAGTAAATACTAATTCAGCAATTATGATCGGTCATTTTCCGACTATTATGGACATAATCGTTTTGTTTGAATTTTAGCATTAGAATTTTTTTCCAGCTTTCCCAAGTTTAATAATAACAAATCATATATTCACACACCAAATTGAACATCATTACTTCAAATTGTCACATATTTAATACATATGATAAAAATTTGTGATTGAATGATCGTCTTATTCGCAATGTCACAATAGATTTACGTTGAACAAACGCTCATAAATTCAAATAAATGCCAGATCAATGCTATCCGTAATGTGGACGCGGGTAGACCGGGGCTTCGATTCGCGCTTTGATCCTGCAGTATTTATATTGGCCGTCTTTCGGCTGTGCCGCAGAAAAGGCGTATGCCTCCTGGGACGCTGTGGCATCCCGTTGGAATACACCCGGGGGTGCGCGGAAACGCATCCTGGAAATCGGAGAGAGAATGAGTTCTTGACGGTAGTCGGGGCACGTCTCGCAGGATAGAGAGAGGAGCGGACTCCGTCGTCGCCGTGCACTCGTGTGGACACGCGTCGTCGTCATCGTCGTCGTCGTCGTCGTCTGCACGCGTGTCGGGCGGGGGAGGGAACCGGGCCGAAATCAACGACAATAGAGAGAAACGCGCAGCATTCACGTTCCGCACTCTCGGGGATGAGAAAAGCGGATAAGCAGCCATACTAACGAGACCGACGACGATGCACGGAGAGATCACGTCCGGCGCGCACGTCGCCGGCCCGTTCCCGTGGAGAAGAATGGGAGGAAGGGCCGATCCTTCGGCGCGGGCGAAAAAAGGATGCAGGAGAAAAAGGGTTGACGTACAGGGGGAAACGGTCGGGAGGGCAGGGGGGAGGAAAGAACGTGGAAATCGTACCACCGTAGGCGCCGCTTTCGCGATTCGCCTTCTCGATAAAGTAAATAAGAACGTACCGACACGTACGTCGCGTGTACGTGCGAGGCAATAACAGGCGCTCCCTCTCTGCCCTCCCCCCTTCACCCCTCCCCAACCCCGCTGAATATTTTCTCCATTGTACACCCAACTCTGTGTTGCCTCTCTTCAACTTCTTCGTCGCTTCTTTGTCCCGCGTGCGCCCGCGTCGCTTCATCACGTCGACTCGCGCGATATCGGCGTGCGCGCCGGCCGACCGACACACATTGCGAATCAGAAACACGGTGAAACTACGCGCCGATAAAATTTCGGTCTTGCCACTCGAGGAAATATTGTTTCCAAATCTTATTTCACGTGGGAAGCTTTCTTATTGTGTTAATTAATCTAATTACGAAAATAATGGAATTGAGAATTGCATTTTCTAGAAATCTATTCGCAGAAGTTTCGATGCGCATCACTTGTAAAAAAAGTGGGGAGTCTTTCAAACAAAGTAAATATTGCAACACACACAAACTAAGATTTGCCAACGTAATTTAAAATGACAGTTTATAACTAATTTTTTATCTTCTCGCAGAATTTTTATAAATAAATTTTGTAGTTTGATGAGGCTCCGAAAAACGTATTAACGTTTTGGCGAGAAGATCCGTATTAGATGTAGACGTCAAGGATGTAGAACAGCCGCGATTGGGAACCGCTATCGAATTCTTGGCTTATGACGGTTCGCGCACAGTTCACGATCTTGAAGCCTAGAATTTCAAGGGTCCCGTTCCAGGCTTTCGCTCATGGCCACGATCTCGCGGAGCATCGTAGTCCAAATTGGTACGAAGTGATCCGTGGCGGGTCGTACCGCTCGCGCTTCAACCGTTTCGGATTCCTCGGACGTCCGGGATCGCGTTGACTATGCAATTTTGCGGCTTCATACCCGAGAAAGCGCGGAAACCGAAAGCGTACTCGTCGAAGTCTCCGGATATTCGTATATATTTCACGTGAAGATTCCGCGGCGTAATATCGTCCGTTGCGTCGCTTGCTTGATGATAAATTTTATTCCGACAAATGTTTTCTAATAGAAATCAATTTATTGAAATTATAATTTCACATTTACTTTGTATGTCCGTGCATTTTCGACAAACTGATATTAATTACATTACGCGAAAGTGAAAGTAAATTATGGAACTTGGCCGCAAATTTTGTATAAGAGCATTTAGCTACGATTCGCACTCTGCAAACATTAACGTCAAAGAGACGTGAAAATGATTTGATTGGAGAGACATTACCTTTGACTGACGATGACACATACGCGAATACTCGCGGAAACTAGATATGTCACGGGAAAACAGCATGACACTTTAATAACGCGGTAAACAAAGGGGGTTAAGTAATTGTCTGCGCGATGTCAGGGCCAAAAGCGTGTCGCGCAAGCACTCGCCGGCACAATGGCCGGTCGGCGGGGAAGCTGGTAATTAGTTTCAATGTACCCGCGCGACACATAAATAAAGCAGCCGCGGCGCGGGCGGATCGTAAGCATGAAATATGATCGGCAGCGCGCCGATCTTTTCATCAGTTTATGCACGGCGCGCGATTCGCGATGCGTTTACACAGAAGGGGGGGGGGGTGTAAAGCCTTCGTTTACTCTTCCGTGTGTTCTATGTAACAGGCATAAACGAGGCAAACCACCGCCGCGGCGGCGGCAACGGTCGGGCAAAAGCAATGAAAACCGCCGCCGCCGTAAGCGGCAACCGCCACCCACAGATCCTGGGTATGGCGAACGGAAGTAATCCTCGTAGTGCCATAAACGCGAGCGTAGATCACCTTGCGTGGATAACATCCGGCCGAGGATCGCCTACTAGCCGGAGTGAGCGACCGGCGGACCTTGTGCACTTGAGATCTTTACGAGATTTTGCCCCATAAAGCATAGTAGCAGCTGAGGAACAGTTTCTCCTCCTTATCCCGCTAATGTGATCCTTTGTGCTCCGCGCGAACAAATTTACAGAGCACACCTACTTTTCATCTAAGACAAATTAATCTTGATATCTAGAACATTTGATTTTTGAACGTAAATAATGACGGAAATTCGTTTTAATAATAACGATATTTATTTTTTATTGTAGTTATTTCATAAAAAATTAATTTTTAAATACCGCTTGTAAAACATGTCACAAATCGCATGTAATAATACTCACTTTCGGAGCAAAAGTTTTGGTACAGATGTCTTATTGTCGATGATATTTGTTGAATGAATATTTTGAAGCGCGTAAGCATATGATAATAATTATAAATTTATAAAGCTCACTTTTAATGATATATTCGCAAAATTCGATATAGAATTCTATTAGTAATTTTATATGTGTAGAGAAATATTTAAAAAATCGGAATACATGAAACTTGCAGGATGTATATCAGTACTCTGTATTTTCGCAAATGTGTATTTTGATTATTTAAATGCATAAAATTGCATAAAATTACAAATTAATTTCTATTTGAATTCTGAAATTACAAATAAATCGCCTAAAGCAAGTTAACACGTTCCGTGCCGCGTGGCTCACGCTTGATCATTCAAGCTGTTTAAAATAAAATATTTTATATTTCTTATTTGTGTGTGTGTGTGAAAGATTTATATAATTGTAATCTTATAAACATATGTAATAAATTTCACGACGTAAGTGAAAAGTCACGTAAAATCAGAATGGCACAGAATGCGTTAAAGCAATGTATCTATGTATATAATTCTTCGTTTTTCAGAGAGATTGAAACACAATTCTGACAAGAATATCAATATCTCGAACACTTAAAATACAAAAAAAATGAAAGGCTCCATGAAATGATATATAGAATATTTCCTTTATAATTTATTAACTTATAACGATTAATATAAATCTCGGTCATTTTTTCGGATATCTTCCTCACAATCTTCACGCAATTTTCTCGCACACCCCGTTCGAACGCCATGATCCGATCGTCGTTCCCCTTCGACTCGACTTAAAAGTAAGATATAGTCACTCTCTGTACAATATCGTCTAAAATCATCTTCGTCAAGTTTCCTCCCGCTCCCACTCCCAATCCGCTTCCTCCGATTTCCTCCTGCGGTCGGTCTTGTAGATTTCGTCTTCCTCCTCCTCCTCCTCATCGGGCCAATTAAATCTCGTGGAATCCTCGTCGGTCTCAGATTTTGAGCTCTGCCTGTGATCTTCCTCGCGCGTCGCTCTGCTGTACTCCGTCGAGACCGAGTCCGTCTCATCCGTGCCGGATTTCGAGCTGGCTCTATTGTCCTCTGCGTCGGTACTGCCGCCTCGCAGCATCACGGCACCTTCCGCTTCGTCGTCGGCGAGCGAATCGACGTCGTCGGACTGCTCGCCGCTGCGCTCGCGCTTAACCGGCGACGCTCCTTGCTCTTTCGCTCTTGCCTCGGATTGCGCCTCCTTGGGATCCTTTATCGCGTACGCTGAAGATCCTTCCTCCTCTGACCTGGATTTCTGCTCCTGCCAGGCTTTCTTGAAGGGATGCTCGCGCTCCTGCTGCACCAACTTGGGTCTCTCCGGCAGGAGGTACTCGGGGTCCTCCTCGCTCGCCTGACTCTTCACGATGGACTCCCGCTTGAATAATCCCGTCGACGCCGGTCTCGCCGGAGGATCGCCTTCTTTCCGCGCCGCATTCCACGCGGCGCTCACCAGCTCCTCCTGCGACAGTTTCGACAGATCCTGCAGAGATTCCTTTTTGCTGTCCTTCGTCAGTACGAAGTTGTAGTTGGCTTCTTCCTCCTCTTCCAGGGACGTCTTCTGACTGCCGCTCGTGTAAGACTGCCTCCTCGAAGTCTCCTGGCTACTTTCCTCCTCGCTCTGGCTCTCTTCTCGCGAGGGCGGACCCTGCTCGCGATAGTCCCTGCGTCGCATGTAAATTGCGTCGTCCTCGGTCTCGCTCGGTTCCTGAGAAGAACTGAGTAACGTGAATTGCGGCCCGACGCTCACGGTCCACGAGTCCATATTGTCTTCGACCGAGAGATCGTCGCTCAGCAGCGCTATTCGACCCTCCGCGGAAGATCTGCGCTTCAAGGGCTCCGCGTTGCCTTCAGCCTCCTCGTCCTCGGCCGGCTGCTGAGTGACCAGCTTATCCATGAACTGCTGTCTCCGTATCCTCAGCTCGTGCTCCCACTCCTCCTCGTCGCTCGTCCTCGCGTCGGAGCTCGGCACGCGCTCCGGCTGCGTTCTGCCGCGAGTCGACGAGCTCTCCTCGCTTTCGGAGGAGAACGCTCTCCTCGCGACGTCCGCTGATCTCGCAAGCGAGATCGGCTTCGCCTGTCGCGATATCGGTTCCTGCGGCTCCCTGGCCGACGGACTTTCCTTCCCGACGAATTCCCAGGAACGATGATCGTCCGCTTCTCTGGCCGACGTTCTTCCTCGCGATTCGGATCTTCTAAACTGTCTCGCGTCGTCGTCGCTCTCCCTCTTGCGCTGCCGCTCTTCCTCGCTCTCGCTCTCTCTCGACGATAATCTCTTGCTGTCTTTACTTCTCGAACGCCTGCTGCGCTGAGTCGCGATCTCGCGCTCCCGCTGACTTCTCAGCAGCTCGATGGCTTCCTCTTCGGAATCGTCCGTCGCGTATCTCTGACCCCTCTTGCCGCGCTCCGTGTTGTTCTCCGTGTTGTCTCTGGACGGTCTTTTAGCCGTCGCTTTGACCCGATCTCCGCTCGACGCGTCCTCGGCGTTGTACGTTTCGCGATCGATGAACGACATTCGCCTTCCATTCGCCTTCTTTAATATCGGCACGTCCATTATTTCCTCCTCCGTGTCCTGTCGATCGAGAATCGTAGCACCGTGAGCTATATCCTTCTGCCAATCCCAACCAGTGGACGCGATTTCGTCGTCCTCGAAAACATTCGCACGCTCGACCGCTTTCGCGGATTCCGCGGATTCCGCGGCGCTCTCATCCTTGCTCGTCTTCTTTTCCTCGACAGCTTCGACTGTCAGAGCGTCCATGCTCTCCATTATGACGCTCTTCACGTCCTGCATCGGAAGATCGAAAAGTAACGTCAAAACGATTGACGCGGCTAACACTATTGCTAATTCCAGTAGATCGATCTGCAAACATGAAAATAATGCATTTATACGTAGGATCGTGTAAGAACGAGTAAATTTGTGATTTTTTTATTTACTTCGAAACGTTAATTATTAATTATAATTAGTTAAATTCAAGATTAAACGCTTGCATTGTTCTTCGTCTCTATGTTTAGTTAATATTTCTTCCTTTTTGTCTTTCTCACACATTTTTTCTCATTTATACTAATTTTTCACATATGTACAATAATATTTTTATTGCATATCAAATAATTCTAAATGTAGCTGTCTGATTCTGAGTTCTATTTCTTTTTTATTGTTGATTTTATTTTCTAATTTTTTAATTATTTATATTTTTAAGATCATAAAGAAGCAACATCAATGAAAGACAATAAGAAGAAACGGTACATTTAACGTGAATTGAACGTGATATTTTCATACGAGGCGCCTTAAAAATATTTCCGCTTCGATCGCGCGCGACTTACTGATCTGTGAAGCTGAAATTCCGTGGAAAATCTCGTGGTCCCGACATTGTAGAAAAACACCGCGAATTGCGTCAAGTACACGGCGTACGATATCCTGCTGAAGATTATCAGCCAATAATTGGAGAGAAATCTGTCGATGGCACCTACATGGAGCGTTATAATTATGTCAGTGGGTTTTATCTATTGATCAGCAATCCGAATTATCATTAATTGCATTAACAACCGACCTCCGTGTTCCGTGAAACAGGCAAATATCAACCAGCACAGAGCCACGGCCCACAACACCGGTCCGATCACTGCGTAGTGCGCTGCCTCTTCAACGTCGTATACGTAATCTCGTCTGGCCTGGTGCCAGGGTGAAAATAACGACCATGAACCCAAAGCCGACGCGATTAGCCAGCCCAAGATCACTAACACCTGAAATTAGGACGTTACCGCGAGATTCGCACAACGACTTCCGCAAACAGCGCCCAAAAGTTACCTTGTGAATGCGGACGTTCTTGCCGGTGTAATGCAACAGCACACCGAGGCCGACGCCGAAAACATACGGCGTGGCTCTGTGCAACGGCAACGCGTATGTTAAATTTGCTGTCCTGTAAAGGCGCTTCAGCCTGCAATCGAGAGAATATATTAGCCAAATCTGCGTTACAATTAAGATACTTGAGATATACTCACGAAATCCCGTGGAAAATGACGAGAGACAAATAATTGTTGATTGTCGCTATGTAACGGAGCGTGGCAGATAACAAAATGAGAAAGATGATTAGCAAAACACCAATTAAGGGTTTATATTGCAGGAAGAAGACTAGAATGGGTGCTGCGAACGACAGCTGCATGTCCAGAGCTAACTGATGAGTATGCGTGGCGCACTGCAAAGGTGTTATTATTGGTGAGTTGATTATTTAATTCAACATTTATTTAACATTTGTTTAATCCTTGGATACATGACTGGATAATAAAAACTTGCCAAAATTTGAATAACAGAAAGATAGTTAATAAATTCATAAATTTCTTACTTAATTTTATAATATTTTTAATATTTTCTCAAAAAATTATTGAAAATTAATTTTAACAAATTTAAAAATGGAATATTATCAAAGATAACCTTTGGATAATCTAAACATTAATCAGAAGTACAAATTTATTTGCAAAGATATTGGAAATGTCACAAAAACTTAAATACTAGATCTCGAAGACTTTGTTGTGCATCCAAGGATTTGAATGCCGCTATCGTATACGTACCATTTCTTCGAACGGAAAGAAATTCTGCACGTACAGCAGGTTCGTCCACGCGTTGTACTTGCAGAGTTCCGCGTTCGCCGTGATAACGTTGTTCCACTGCGGTCCCGAACCGACGTGTTCCATAACGAAAGCGTACCAGAACACGATCGCGAGCAACGCTGGCGAAAGTCTGGAAGCCAAATTGAGATAATTGATACACCTTTTTGTGCGAGCGGAATAAAATTGGAACGGATTTTGGGTCAGCGTACCTGATAAATCGGGCGATAAAACGGCAAAACCAGCGAATCTCACCGCGATTCTTTAGCTCCTTCGCCATGTTGTAAGCGGTCAGAACGCCGCTTAACAGCAGAAACGCGTCCGTGTAAACTAACGATACTCGCATAACAGAACTGGCCGGGCTGTTGGCGATCTGTTCAAATACAATTTAATCGACGGCACCGGAGTATGCCAGAGTGTTATAAACCAAATGCGGATTCCGCCCGGCGAATCTTACCTCGGTAAGAGAAATACGGTTGCTAAGCGGTATCCGGGAGATTATTATAACCTGATGAGCGACATAAAGAGCGATCGTAGCCAACGCTCTTATTCCGTGGATACACGTAATATCCTCGGTACCCGTCGCTTCCTTCAATAAGGCTTTAATGGTCCTCCGTAAGGAAAATGACATGATTATCCTTTCAGAATAATTTCCTGCGAAAAAGATACGTGTATTATGCCGTAATCGCTGCTTTATTGAGCCGAAATCGTCTTGTAAACATAATTGTAGTTCTGCAAGACATTAATTTTTAACATTACCTTTTCCTTGCGTTTCCACGAGGTAATCCCTCGCAGTCGCTACAATTACGAGACAAACAATCATGGCGTAAAAATATCTACAAAGTGAAATGGCAGCGTGAAAATTTATCCATCGTATTTCTTTGTTATGTAACGAAAGGGTACGTACAAGACGCCGATTGTCTCCTTCGAGTAAGCTTGAGACTTCTGTTTGACGTAACACATATTTGAATCGACGTTCACTGTAAATTTAATTCCAATGGTTCCATTGTATTCTTCTAAAGCACTCTCGAACGCACGTTCAGCATCATTAGCGGAACACGCTGCGGGCAGGCATAGCGCCCAATTAATTGTAGTGAACTTTGGAATGAAATGACCTGGCTGAAACATTTAATGGATTGCTAAAGAATTCTTAATTCAGGACGAATTGCTTTTCAATTCGGAAACAAAGTGTTATCAGAAACAATAGAAATCCACCAAATTTAGAGTAAACTTTTAATTTTCGAAATTTATAATTATTCACAAAATAGATTTTTATTATCTATTTTTTCTAAAAGATATAATGTTTAATTTTCTCTCATTTTTTTTTTAATTAAGCAAAACTTACGTCGTTCATGTTTCCGCGTATAAAGGCGCGAGCTTGCATTAGATTGACCGGTAACTTCATATCTGGATGCGAAGCGTACAAGTCCACAGTAGCCAAGCAATATTTCCCTTGAATTCTTATCGTCTTCTCATCTATTTTGACATGCGTCAACACACCCAAGCATTGATCGTAATCCCCGAGCTGATTCATGTTTCCTCGCAGCAAGCCTGACGGAATCTTAGCGCTCGAATCTAACACTGAAAGCAAGATGGGTTTTTTGTCAATTTGTTTAAGTGTTTTTTTTTTTTTTTTTTTTTTTTTTAACCAGAAACTAATTATTGCGTTCTATATTTATATCATTTATATAAGTGTGAATCTCCGGTTGAAGCTTCTCGATAGGTGTCGATAATATCAACGTATTTCTTTCAAGTAAATTATTAGAGGAATATTGAACACCTTCTAACTGAGGCAATAATGACTCTGGCTCGTCAATGCGAAAATAGAATGAACAGTTATTTCTGTCAATCGACTCACTTTGCAGCGCCCACAACTTGTAACCTCTCAATTGTCGCAGGAATATCTTGCCATGTTGCTGACATTCGGGATTCTCAACGTTCGTAAAATTTGGCACGAAGGTCGGCACATGCAGAATTGCATCATTCAGTTCGGACAATGTAATAGATGCGTCTGTAGGCTTACTCGTTTTCGGCTTCGTCTCTCGCTCTAAAAGAATATCGCGTAATTAACCAGTTAATTATTGCAATTTTTTTCAACATAAATCCCACTTTGGAAAGCAGAAATGTATCTTTGCTTGTTTTTATCGGATGTTTAAAAGCGCACTTGAATTTTCACTATTAATATATTACTTTTTTAAGAAAGCTATTTAATTTTTTCTACAAAAATTATTTAAGGGGAAATGATTAAAGAACATTTGTACGCAAAAGATAATGCAGCGTAGAATAACAGGATTGCACTATCGATTGCATATTACTTTAGATAGATTGTTATCTAAAGTTCTATCACTAATGCAATAGCTGTTTACGCGGGAAACACTAAGGCCAAACTCGCTTTTCATATTGAGAATCGTATCTTCACATAATACTCACTCTCCGCTTGCGGAACTTGCTTCGATTTTGAAGTTGGTTTCGCTGTTACTTTTTTCACATCCGCTTCCTTCGCTCGCTCCTTGATCTTCGGCGCAGGTGTTGAAGTTTCCGGTTTCACGCGCGTTTTCGATTTCTCGTCTACTTTTGTTGCGGTTTTAGGAGTTTCGGCCTTAGGCTTAGGAGCAGCCGGTTCAACTTTCTTCGTACTTTCAGATAATTTTTTGGCACTTTCGTCTGGTTTTCGCGCAGTCTCGATTGATTTCTTCGTACTTTCGACTGGTTTTTTTATACTTTCGATTGGTTCGGATTTCTTTGGTTTTTCGATTACTTTCTTCACGCTCTCAACTGCTGGTTTTGCGATATCGGCTGATTTTTTATCTTCTTGTTTTGGTTTTTCCTCATCACCTTTGCTGGGCAACATTTTAGCAATCTTAGCCTTATCTTTATCGGCAAGCCTCACTTTCTCTAACTTTCTAGGTGCTGGGGTAGTTTCTTTTGCATCATTCTTTTTATCTTCATCTTTGTCATCTTTGTCTTCGTCATCGTCGTCTTCGTCGTCTTCGTCGTCTTCGTCGTCTTCGTCGTCTTTGTCGTCTTTGTCGTCTTTGTCGTTTTCGTCGTCTTTATCATCTTCGTTGTCTTCGTTATCGTCACTTTGCAAAACCTGAATTTTGTCTTTATCTTGTTTTTTATGCGGTGTACCAATTTGTTTTTTTAACGATTCTGTTACTTTTTGGGTATCTTTCTTTGTTGTTATTCTTTTCTCTTTTTTTTCTTCCTCCTCATCATCCTCATCCTCATCATCCTCATCATCCTCATCCTCATCCTCATCAGATTTAGTGTATTTCGCCTTTTTAACAATTTTCGCAGTTTTAATTTGCATCTTGGTTTCTTCTATTTTTTTCTTCGGATCTTTTTTAAGAATTTTTTTGCCAATGTTTCCATCTTTATCATTATCATCATCTTCATCATCATCGTCATCTTCATCATTATCTTCGTCATCTTCGTCATCATTCTCACTTTCATCATCATCGTCGTCACGAGCGAGCTCCTTTTTCAATTTCTCTTCCTTGTCCTCAGCATCTGATACCTCAGCTTCAGAGTCTTCTTCCTCTTCTTCGTCATCGTCTTCTGTTTTATCCGTCTGATCTCTTTCGGAATCCACCGATTCATCCTCCTGTTCGTCTTCCACTTCCTCTTCGTCGTCATCGTCATCGTCGTCGGTTACCTTGATATTCTTTATTCTGGAACCTTTTGGCGTACGTCCAGTCGCGCTCTTGTCTCTTGGATGTTCGACGATACTCTCGACACCTGACGACTCGGCAGGTGGTTTCCGGTCGCCGGCGACAGTCCGCAACTCCTGCCATTTCCGCGTCGGTCCCGCGGTTGTCGTCACCGTTTTCTCCGCAGGACAGGCTTTACCGTGCGCGGGTGTACAGACAGCCGGATGTGTCTGCGGCGTAATGTCCCGTATCCGGAAGCCATAGCAAGTGGCGTAGAGCAGCACGACGAGGCCTAGCAGCGCGACGCACTTGCCCAAAAGGGCGACAGCCATGACAATGCGCCCTTCACATGGAAAAGGCGAGAACCGGACGTTGCTTGTGAGGCTTGATCCACCGTCCGCCGATGATGCTGTCTCCGGCTTTGGTCGACACGCAGCAGCGAGAGCGTCCAAGAAGCTGCCCAAGGCGAACGGCCTGGCGTTTTTTTCACCCGCTACTCCTCCGTCTTCGATCCCGTGGTCCTTCGCAACGACGAAAGAATCACTAGATCGATCGGCGATCTATCGCACGCGCTCGTCGCCCTGCGACGTGGCAGACCCCGGGCCACCACGTCCACAGCCGGCCGTGCCTTCGTGGAAATTAGAGCGCGTGGCATCGGCCCAAGCAGCTAGGAGTTTTATTTAGCATCAACATTTCGAGGCGGTCGACCGCCAGCTGCGGCTGTAGCGGCCTCTTCCGTAGCTACCGCTGTGTCTACGCGCCATGCGGTCCGCCCGGCACGGATTTATTACGCAAGGCATCGAAGAAGGGTCCGTGTAATTACGGCGATGCGCGTGCGAATAATAACCGAGCAAAAATAATTTTTTATCGCGGAATAATTTTAATAATTTGCAATTTTGGAAGCGGCACATAAGGCGAAAGCGAATTCCGCGTCATCTCATCTCTGGTGCTCCGGATCTCGATTCGTATAATTTTGCGGCGAGGCGGCAATAAATGCCACTGAGGGACATTTTGAGTTGGCAGTAATTTCTGAACTCTAAATATATTTGCGAGTATTATCTGTGAAAAAGATATATATTTAGTTTACAATGCTTGAGATTATTTACGAAAATACACAAAGATCAAATTCTTATGTTCTATCAGAAAGTCTTTAAATTCTTCGTTAAAATATTACGTTCAATTTTTGTCACATAATTTTCGATAAATTTACATCGCACTGTAGATTTCTCTTAAATATTTTTATAATCATGGTTCTTGCACGAAAAAATATTGGCATGATGAATAATATTTATAACAGATTGAAAAAAATATGTATCTATAATTTAGATATCTTTAATAACATATATGCAATCTTATTTTCCAACTTGATCGCATCATTTTCGTGTCAATGAGATATAAATTTCTGTTAAATAATCCATTTAATCTGTTGGTTTATTGACTTTATTATAAATATTTTGTTGCGCTTATCGAATATTTTATGTAGGCAAATTAAATTATTATAAATTCAGATACGATATATCGAAATCATTAATATTAAACCCAAGAAAGTTGAATGAATTCATAAAAATATTTATTCAAATTTACTTTATCGTTGCATTCGCAATCAGTTATGTTTATATAAATAAACATGTAATAATCAAAGTATCTGATTGTGTTATATATTCATATTATAATGCTGTGGGAATTGATGTGTTAAAATATGAAAAGGAAAAATGCCCTTCTTCTATTTGATTAAAGGAAAATTTTCTGGATTTAATTGGTTCTTTATATATGTGTGTTTTATATTTTTAATTATGTCGAAATATAAACAGTTTTCGTTTTTTAAGCGACAAATAATAAAATTTTAATATGACTTTTGTTACTGCGATTGTATTCAAATGAATGCGATTATACTCGGCGATCGCAATTATTTATTCATAGTCCTATTTAGGTCGTGGGACAGCAATGAACGAACACGTTGATCCGCTTAGTGCGAATTTAATCAATCTCAGCGGACAACGGTGGCGAAATTTGCGCACAAAGCTCGCACCCCAACTTCGCGAACAGTAGAATCCGACACATATTCGGATTATTCGTAGATGTGTCGGAAAAGTTTAAGGCACTGCATATTTTTTTAATAATAGATTTATCAAAACATCTCTTTAAAGTGCTTCAGATAAATTTAATAATTAAAAGATGAAAATAGAATAGTAAATATAACGATATTTTATACAATTGCATCTTCATGCGATGATACAATTTCATGCATCATTTTTCGAGGCTGCAAGTCTTGCATTAAATTAACAGAAGCTGTCTAATTTAATTTGTAAAACAATACACAATTGTAAATGTGAATATAACTTAAATTTCTAAAAATTACATAATTTATTTACGTTTGTTCAAATCGTTTATTTAGAAAATATATAAAAAATTTAATTATTTCCATTTCAATTATCGTGATAATAATTTCATCATAGCACAGTTTTATATTTTTTTCTAGCTGATTTAAACATTTAATACATCGACGACAATGGGCTTTGTCATGTGTATGAATGAGTTAGCTTAATCCTAAAATTAAAAAAAATTGTACGAGGTACGTGCCAGGTATGAGAAACATGGCTGCTTTTTGTGCAATCAGAAATATCTCGATCGCGTCATCTAGGGTGATTTTGCATTCGAATGGAAATTCCAATGATTGAATGAAAATACAAGTGTACTCGCGAAATGCACCGCGTATCGTACAATTCACGAAACATTTCCAGCACCAAGAGCAGTCGCTTCTGTAGTAGCCAGCAAGATCAATAGTCGGCCAGTTATCAGCGACTGATTATTGGTCCGACATTTCTTAGTTAAAATTAAATATCATAATTAAATATAAAATGTCAGATAAAAAAGGCAAATTATATTTTTATTAATAGTTTTTTATTTATTATATTTATAGCTTATAATATAACTCTTATAATCTCACTTGAAATCTCAAGATGATATATTTTACATTTGCACGAAAAAATCTTATCAAATAAGATTTCGACAAGATTATTTTCAATGGTGTCTATTTCAGTAATTATAATATGTTTCTGTTTGAATATTTTCATTAAAAGAAAATAGAGTATTTATTATTATTTACTGAATGTAAAAATGTACAAGAATATCAATATTTTTTATATATTTATCTTTGCATGTAACATACTAATCGTATTTCATATCGAAGATAGCATTTCGCATAATCAGTCACGTTCCGCAAATAATCTAATAAATCTTGATCTAGTAGAGATTAGATTAAATTGCTTGCACCACTTTATTTGGGAAGATTTATACTTCTTTTAATTTGCGTTTTATTTATACACTTTGGGAAATTTATGAAATTTCTTAACGCTTAGATTACCAAGGGTTTCAGTGATTCCATACGGCAAATATTACAAAGAATCGATTCTTATAATAGATTTGCACAAATGTGTGTCTCAGGAATAAGAAATTGTATTAAACATTTGAAAAATCAAATTTAGTACACATGTATGTCGTGAAAAATCCGGATGTGCGTTATCAATGATATACATATATTGTAATCCAAGTGTATGCGTCAGTACATTATAGCGTATCCAAATAAATTCTGCTCTATACGTTCATCCAAACGGTACGATCGCTCGTGGAGAATGAGAATTGTCAGTTGCACGCGAAAGAGAATGTGAAAGAGCGCGGATCCGTTTTTCCTAGCCGCGGTTGATACCGATGGCAGAGAGGAAGGCGAAAGCCTCTTTCTCTTGAAGATAAGCGAGGCTTCCCCGAAAGGGGGTATTAGCTCGGCTGCGGGAGCTCCTCCGATCTGGAGCCGGCATGGGAGTGAAGTGAGAGAGGCTTTATAAATGCGTATAGCGTACATTCATGACTTTCAGTCGGTGGGAGGTCAGTCTTTCGACGAGAACGATACGACGCACACACGCGTAGAATATAGATATATCATTCTTTTCTCTCTCTGTCGTTCTTCGCCTTTCTCCCTCCCGTCCTTTTCTCACCGTTCGCTCTTCTTCGCCGCTTCGATCACGACGACGATAGCACACTGCGTCATTACACGCGCCGTTGAAAAATCGCGAAAAATTTATGCAAATGTTTTTTAGTGTGTCACGATATTTTTGTGCTCTCTTTATGCCAAGTCAGATCAGTCGAAGCGGTTTGAGCTGTTAGGTTCGTCGGCCCCTAGAATGCAATCGGCCAGTGAGTGAGTGAGCGTATTTTCAGTGAAGAAACGAAGTTTCTGATAAATAATTCGCATCGTCACAGTACAGACCACAAAAATGATTACTCGAACGGAGTAAAAGTTGTCGCTTACCTGAATGTGCGAAAAATTTGAAATATCATTGAAGAATATTTGAAGAAAGTATACACATGCTGCATTTCAAATTCTTTCTTCATAGAACGCTAACTTTTTCAAGTGGTTTTATATTAAACTCAAAAGAAGCAAATTATAAATTTGCAATATCAATATTTAAAATAAAATTAAAAACTATTAGCTAAACGCAATAAAACAGTGATTATAAAGATATAATAGAAATAAACGCTTTAATCAGCTGATAAACTAATCGAGGATGATTTAATCTTTATTTTAAATTATTATGAATTTAAAAAATATTTTAACAAAAATAATTAAACTAGAAAATGTAATGTAAATAAAAATATTAAATATTGCATAACATATTTTTCATATAATGTGCGATATTCCCACGATAGAGAGTCATGTGATTGAAAGAAAGTGATTTAATCTTCGCTGAGAGAATATTCTTGTTAAAGCAACGAGTTAAGAAGTGGTCTCACGTAGAACTCTCTCCATTAAACAGCTGTGCGAGTGTTTATGTATGTATCACTATACTCGTGTGTAATCTGGATTTGTTGATGTAAACGCAGTACAAGTGTGAACGCGTTATAATCTCTCGTCTGCATGCTCTTTTGTGTAACATAAGAGTACATTTAGAAAACAAATTTAAAAATAGACCTCGATAATCAAACAGCCGCACCTGCATTGCGCTAAGGTTGCAATTCAGCGACTTTAACAACCTTAAATCAATGCACCTTAATATAACAACTAAAGAATATTATTTGTACTAATAATTAGTTAACACTGAGGAAAAATAATAAATTATCTTTAAAAAAAATTATTTTTAGGAAGAAGCTACTTCAAACTTGTAAATCGAGTTGAAATTGAAGATGCTGGCTATCGTGGCGCTACTATTACATCCTTTCCTGCTTATCGGACTCGTCCTCGGCAGTCTGTACTTTTATCTCACGGCGACCTTCGATTTCTGGAAATGTCGCGGTGTGCCATACAAAAAGCCGACTGTGCTGGTCGGAAACTTCGGTCCTCTGCTCCTATTTCGACAGTCGCTACCGGAAGGCGTCAAAGAGATGTATCAATGGTTCAAGGATGAAAGGTTCTTCGGCGTCTTTCGCGTGAGATCGCCCGCGTTGATCCTTCGCGATCCCGATCTGGTGAAAAGTATATGCATCAAGGACTTCTCTTGCTTTCCGTATCGTGGGATTCCGATCAATAACGAGGTACATAGCACTGTCACTAGAAGTTCTTTATTTTCTTTTTTTCTTTGGAAAAAAAATAATTCCTCTTTCAAAATTTTAATCGACAATTTTAAACGTTTACAATAAAAACTTTGCCGCTAAGTTTTATAATCCTGTTCGTCCTTAATCGCATGTCAGGATCCGCTCAACGAGCACCTGTTCCACCTCGAAGGGCGCAAGTGGAAGAGCCTGCGGTCGAAATTAACGCCCGCCTTCTCGTCCGGCAAGCTGAAGCGGATGTTTTACCTGCTGGTGGAGTGCTGCGAGGAGCTGCAGAAGCTCATCAGCGCGAGCTGCGCCGCGGATCGCACGGTCGAAGTACGGGAACTGGCGACGAAGTTTACCATCGACGTCATCGGGAGTTGCGCCTTCGGCATACAGATAAACGCATTAACTAACGAGGAGTCCGAGTTTCACAAGGCGGCGAAGAAGCTCTCGAGGCCGAGCTACAAAGCCACCCTCTGGAGGATGCTACGTACGGCGATGCCGAGGCTGTACAAGCTATTGGGCGTGCAGGTCATCGACCCGAGCGTCACTCACTTCTTCAAGGATGTCGTGTCACAGGTGATCAGCCAGCGGGAGAGCAATGGTGTGAGGAGACACGATTTCATGGATCTGCTGCTCGACCTGAAGAACAAGGGCGCGGTGGAGAACGAGACCGGAAGCGCGCAGATCTGCAGCGACGAGGATGCCCAGGCGGCGAAGGAAATCGGTAAACTGCACGTATATTCCGCGCGAATGTCGTACGTTATTTATTTACATAAAGCTGAAAACATTATTTTTAGAATTGGACGAGAACGCTATTGCCGCGCAAGCATTTGTTTTCTTTGCCGCTGGCTACGAAACATCTTCGAACACGATCGCATTCTGCCTTTATGAGCTTGCCTTAAACCAGGAGATTCAAGAAAAGACTAGGCGAGAGATCCGCAACGCCATAAAGCCGCTAGGTGGAAAATTAACTTACGACACGGTACAAGAGATGAAGTACCTCGACATGGTGATATTAGGTACGAATCCAAAGTAATATTATTGACGAGAAATCTGAAGGTAATAAGATTTAAATCTGACGCTCTCGTATTTTCATTAGTTACCACGTTTTCCTACGTTCGTAACGTTTTACTGCGTTTTACAGAAATGGAATTTTTGCAAAAAAAAAAAACGCGAAAAACTAATTTATTTCAACGGAAAAAAATTTAATGCGACTTTTTGATGTTAATTTAATATGATTGCAACGAAAAAACCAAGAGTTTCGTCGTTAAATTTGAAGATAGACATAATTATCTTTAGCCGATTTATTGACAAATTGCGAAAATGGAATATATATTCCGCTTTTCATGAGATAAAATTCATATTCGAGTGAGTTTGCTGCAGGCAAAACTTGAAATAAAATATTTATAAAATGCATAGAGACATTGAGAAAGTATCCATCAGCCCCGCTGCTTTCACGCAAGTGCGCGTTTAAGTACCAGATACCGAACAGCAAAGTGGAGCTGCCAGCCGGCATGCGGGTAATCATACCGATTTATGGATTTCATCATGATCCGAATTATTATCCCAATCCAGCTAAATTCGATCCCGAGAGATTCACGGAGGAGAACAAACGCACGAGACATCCTAACACGTATCTGCCGTTCGGAGAAGGGCCACGAAATTGCATAGGTACCGATTTTTATTTATTCTCTCTCAGCCTTTCTCATATTTCTTAAAACTCTCTACTGCGTATTGTAAGTTGAATTTTAAGTGTATATATAAAAATAAGAACTTAAGAAAGACTTTAAGTCTTCAAAAAATCGTGTAGTTTTTGATATATAATAATTTTTTTATTATTAATAATATGGTTTTCCTTAACAACAAAAATAATTATCAATGTTAACGATCTCTTTGGCGAAATGAGGAAAACTCCGTCGAAATTTGATGATTTAAAAATTTATCGAAGTGATCTAATTTAGCAAAGTTAATCAACTTCGCTTATCCAAACGTACTTCCGGCGACTTTTGGACTTGCGCGTTGTTTAGGTACGCACGACTACTTAGATTCTAATTCTTGTATCAGGAGTACAAATTAGTTTGGTCCGTTTTTTTGTGTTCAAAAATGCATTTATTTCAAAACAAAATGAATGAACAGATTAATCTAAGTATTGTCCATCGCTGGCTACTACTTTTTCCCATCTCTCAACCAATTTTTGAATTCCATCTCGAAAAAATGACTCGTCTTTGGAGGCGATCCAAGTTTGGAGCCAATTTTCGATTTCTGCGAAAGAAGTGAACCGGTGACCTGCCAAATCGTGCTGCATCTTTTGGAACAACCAGTAATCAGAAGGAGCAATGTCCGGAGAATACGGCGGGTGCGGTAAAACATCCCATTTGAGCGTTTCCAAATATTTTTTTACGACTTTTGCGACATGAGGCCGAGCGTTGTCATGAAGAAGAATAACTTTATCATGTCTTTGCTCGTATTCCGGCCGTTTTTCTCGCAATGCACGGCTCAAACGAACCAATTGAAGCCGATACCGATCGCCCGTAATGGAATCGCCAGGTTTCAGCAGCTCATAGTAAACAACACCCTTTTGGTCCCACCAGATACAGAGCATGATCTTCGAACCATGAATGTTCGGCTTTGATGTTGATGTTGAGGTCGATGGCAACGATTGACCGGGCTTAGCGCAGTATTTTTTCCTCTTGGGGTTGTCGTAGAATATCCACTTCTCATCTCCAGTCACAATCCGATGCAAAAAATCTTTTTCTTGTTGCCTTTGAATCAGCAGCTCGCAAGTGAAAAATCGCCTTTCAACGTCTCTCGGTTTGAGTTCATAAGGCACCCAATTTCTTAGTTTTTGTATTATTCCCATGGCTCTCAATCGTACAGAAACGGCTTGTTGAGTTACTCCCAATGATCCTGCAAGCTCTTCTTGCGTTTGACTCTGATCTTCTTCGAGTAATGCCTCTAATTCTTTGTCTTCGAATTTTTTTGGCTGTCCAGAGCGAGGCTTGTCTTCAACGCTGAAATCTCCATCCTTGAAACGTCGAAACCAATCCCTACATGATTTATCAGTTGGAGCAGTGTCACCATAAACTTCGACAAGCATTCGATGGGCTTCAGCTGCACTTTTCTTCCAATTAAAGCAGAAAATTAAAACCTCCCGCAAATGCTGCTTGGTTAGCACAAAATTCAACATTTCGAACACAGTAAAAATCAAGATTTTTGTATGAAACTCAAAGCGATATAAACTGAATATTATTAGCAGATGTCTAACCTCTCTGAAACCGCCAAAATCTGCTGTCACTATGAACCATTCACAACAATAAAGTCTGCTATAAATGGTATAATTATCTGAATAACAAATTAAGCGGAGTCTATCCGGAATTTATAATATGCTGACTCAACGAGACGTTACGTCATACGCTTGCGTCTTTAAAATAAAATAAAGGCTTGTTATTCCGGTGACCACCTTGAGAATAGCGAATTGAATTATTCGCGATGATAAGAAATTATATCTGTGAAATTTACAAACGCTATTATCTCACTCGATCATCTAATCGATTATGTTTTCTTTCTTATCTCGGTTATTTCGCCATTCTTATTTTCTAATTAACTTACTAAGAGCATAATAACATTCTGGAATTACGTTTAGCTTGTTATTTTTATCACTTATTAATTTTATTAATCATTGCCGCATAAGAAATTACACACTGGAAGTCATGTGGGAAATTTATCGTTCAATAATTCTGTTAATAGTTATTTATTCAAGAAACAAGATGCGGATCTGCTTGAGCGTGCAAATTTATGCATTACACAGGACGTCGACCGTGATAGTATGCGCATAAAACTTTTCGCAGAAAACGTCCGTCCCAATTCCGATCCATTCTGATAAGCGCTTGCTTCGAAAGCGATAATTCATTATTAAACAGCTACCGTGACCGATACATCATAATCACTCAAGTGACGCATTTGATTATTTTGCAGGAATGCGATTCGCGTTGCTGCAAATCAAGATAGGGATAATATCGTTCCTCAAGGATCACCAGGTCGAGATTTGCGACAAATCGATCGTGCCAATAAAATTCAGCAGACGGAGTCTCGTGACCACAAGCGAGAAGGGATTTTGGCTCGCCATTACTCCAGTTTCCTAAATCTGTAGATTTAAAAAAAAAGCATTTCTTTTAAGGTATTAAAATATTTAATGCCGAGAAAAAATGGTATAATTGGTCAGATGCAAATATGTATAATTATGGAAAGATCTAATAACATATGTAATTTTATATGTGATTTTACATGATCATAATATTACATGTTATCAGATCTTTTCATAACTAATTATATATATTTACATTTGACCATATTATACCATTTTTTCTCGGGATATTAAATTTAATATATTTTATGTATAAAATTGTGCTATGATATATAAACGTGCTTAATTCGGCAAAGATGGAATATCAGCTGACATTTGTTTTGTATAAATTGATTAGAATTTTTATTTATTAAGTGGCTCGTTTACTTATAAGTAAATTTAGTTTCTATCGTTTTTTTTTGAGAGACCTCGTTATTTTATGCTGTAAATTCTAAAAGCGGCTTTAATTTTCTATGAAAATAGCGTTCTTTTTATTTTTGTATTTATAAAAAATATATTTATATATATGTGCTACGATTTTAAATACTGCGTTATTAAAATAAATTTTATTGTACGTAACACACGCAAATGTTATACTTAATCTGCTAATATAGAACAGTAGTAAACATTTTTATCTTACTATGTAACTATTTTTTAAATAGAGATAAGCTTCTCAATATTGTCGATACAACTTCGTAGTGGATCACCTAATATAAACAAATAGATTGTAAGTTACAAGCATAGCTACGTATTGCTATGCGCTCGTATATACAAGAGGAGATATAGATAGTCTGTCGCGACGTGCTATGAAAACGGAACTCCTAACTGTTCGCAATCCTACGCACTCCATAAATTGAATCGGCTGTAATCAAATAAGGCTCGTTGGTGGAACGACTAATCGGAGCGCGCGGTACGAAGATCCAACTGCGCATTTACTTGTTAGAGACACTTTCAATAATAATAATCTTTTTTGTAATGATGCATTTGTCGACATTGTTCACGGCCACGAACGCCTCATCGCGTCTAAAACATCTGTGCAATCTTTTTTAAGCGACAATTATAATGCATAAATAATCTAAGAATAATGTGTACGATCCAAATTGTTTGAAATTAATGTAATATCAATGTGTTAAAACATTTTTAGTGCACAAATTTTAGAAACAACGAAGCGGGGACCGTATGATGCCCTTTTCTACTCGAATTGAGTATTTCGCAGTCAATGCATTCGACGCGCATGTGCGAAAAAAGCGTGGCGGACCCGTTAATCGAGCGAGAGGAAAGACGGAGGGAAAGAAAAACAGACAGAGAAAGAACAAGAGCGAGAAACGCGTTTCGAAAGCACCTGTCAGCAAAACGTTTCCTTGGGAATAATGCCACGGTGAGCAGTCCACCAATTTTAAGAATCTTACATACGCGTGTTGCACATGACGGAAGTGATAACGCGGCCTTTTAAACGCAGTCGCCACGCATTATCGCGTAGCTCCTGTTCTTATCGCTGCACGCGTGTTATACATTACATTCGTGCTCAGTAGCGTACGTATCGCTCAGGCATTCTGGAGTCCGTGAGTCCCGAGGGAGATCCGTTTTGCCCGATTCCGTCCGCGAGATTCCCACGGTAATGTTTACAAGATGCCACAAAGCAACTCGGTCGAAGTGCACAATAATCGATAGATGCTCCTAAAACTGGCTCCCTCAAGCAGAATGATTGTTCACTTTGCTATATAACAAGCAGAAGTCTTCAAGTGTTATTACATCTCTCTGTATAGGTTAGAATGTGATTTATTATGTGCTGACGTGCTTCTATTTGGGTGATATTGAATGTACATTTGTGTATGTGTGTGTATATGTATGTGTATGTGTATGACATTACATTATTGGAGTAATGTTGCTCTAATGATAAATGTAACATTCTAAATATATGGTTCAATGCTACAAGTATACTAAATGCAATTTTGCACTGTTTCTAGATGTCACGTAGGAGTGCCTGCGACCAAAGGACTGCGGTGGTTGACCATGAAAGACAGTTTCAGGAAGACTTGGAACGGGCTCAAGCCCTCAGTTTGGAAAGTTTGGCCTTAGAAAGATTTAGATTACAGAAGTTGGAGTCACAGTTTAATAATGTACAACAATCTTGCACTGCACAAAACAATGTATGCAATACAAACAGTACATCAGAATCAGATGGCTCGCAGGGAGAAAGGTAAATATTTATCAACACTCAATGTTTCTGATTTTAATCATTAATTACTCTTAATTGTACAAAATATATTATACTTGATAATATTTATTGACTTATGATCATTTTTATCTAAATAAAAACATATCGTTATTATGTGAAAGTAAAGTTAAATAATCTATTGTATGTGGTATGTACAGATCCCAGTGCAGAAGTCGACCAAGACCAGGATCCATTAACACAAATCAAAAGAGTACTGCAATATTAGCACCACCTCCAATACCATGTAGGAGAAATTCGACAACTACTGTAGCAGGTCAAGATGTTACTGATTTAATCAACTTTACAAGCCCTGTGAAGCAGGATAATCTGGCCGAATACTGTTCAGCACCACCTCCACCACCACCGTAATAAATATATTTAATTAAAGCAATTTTTTAATAAAATTGTCAGTATTTATCAATGCTTTTTTTGGAATTATTTTATTTTATTTGTATATTTGATAAGTGTATCTATATTTTAATTTTGATATGTCTGTCAAGTTATTTTTCTTTAATTGAATTTGTCATCATATTTTACTTTTGCATAAAATATTATACTAACATGAAAAATGTTTTATTGCAGGAAAGCACCAGTAGAACCTAAATGGGATACACATCCATCTTTATTGAAGAAACAATCAAGAGTATCTCGAAGTAATAGTTCAGTTGGTGCATATCATTCCAGAGATTTCAGATATCATTCTCTTTCTCCAGGCCCCCGATCTTCCACAGCACCATGTACGCCAGGAACACCTGGAACGCCAGGAATTAGTCCTGTAATGTCAAGAGCTAGTAGTGTTAGCAACAATGTACCTGATATTGCACCACAGGTAATAAAGATTTCTACATTATCCTCTGAAATTAACATTCTCAATCCGTAAAGATATTTTTTTTTTTTTTTATCAATATGATCCTTCTGAATACGGATTAATATATAAGAAAGTTTTGTTAAAACACAGTTTCTTTACAGCCTGCATGGAAATCTATGATCTTTAAATATTTTTTCTTTGGACAGGTATCTTACATCTGAAAAGTGTTTATTTTTTTTATACTATACTATTAGTGATATAATTTTTTTTATATAAACTGCAATCAATGCTTTAACACATTTCTAGTATATGCAAAGATATTTGCATTACATACACTTGCTAGCTAGCGAAAAATATACATCAATGCATGGCCTATATGAAGTTAGCCCCCCATTTTTCGATTTTGAATATTTTTTTAGTTGTTCTAGGTTGTTCTACGTTTGTTCTATATTGTTCCAAAGTTATGAGCAAAAAAATCGAAAAACATGACGGGCAAAGCAAAAAAACGATTTATTTTTGTGGCCACCCATTTTTTAAAAAATTCAAATTTTTTTGCTGTTCTGGATTGTTCTAATTGTTCTAAACATTGTTCTAAAATATTAATATCCTTAAAAAAGAATTTAAAAAGATATAGCAAAAAATAGCATTAAGCGTCCAAATAGTATTTTTACATTTATCGCTATTATTATATTATGTTTTGACACCAAATTACATATTTAAGCTAAAAACGAATAGAACAACCCAGAACAACTCTCAGTTTCACCAGAACAATCATATAAAAGGCACTTTACTCTTGAAGGTAGAGAATTATTTTGTCTTTTTCGACCGATAATGTTACATCAGCGACACTAAAACCTAGAACAATGAGAAATAGACACAGAACAATCCGGAACAACTCTCAGTTTTGTCAGAACAAACGTTTAAAGAGCACTTTACTCTTGAAGGTAGAGAATTATTTTGTCTTTTTCGACCGATAATATTACATCAGCGACACTAAAACCTAGAACAATGAGAAATAGACACAGAACAATCCGGAACAACTCTCAGTTTTGTCAGAACAAACGTTTAAAGAGCACTTTACTCTTGAAGGTAGAGAATTATTTTGTCTTTTTCGACCGATAATATTACATCAGCGACACTAAAACCTAGAACAATGAGAAATAGACACAGAACAATCCGGAACAACTCTCAGTTTTGTCAGAACAAACGTTTAAAGAGCACTTTACTCTTGAAGATAGAGAATTATTTTGTCTTTTTCGACCGATAATGTTACATCAGCGACACTAAAACCTAGAACAATGAGAAATAGACACAGAACAATCCGGAGCAACTCTCAGTTTTGTCAGAACAAACGTTTAAAGAGCACTTTACTCTTGAAGGTAGAGAATTATTTTGTCTTTTTCGACCGATAATATTACATCAGCGACACTAAAACCTAGAACAATGAGAAATAGACACAGAACAATCCGGAACAACTCTCAGTTTTGTCAGAACAAACGTTTAAAGAGCACTTTACTCTTGAAGATAGAGAATTATTTTGTCTTTTTCGACCGATAATGTTACATCAGCGACACTAAAACCTAGAACAATGAGAAATAGACACAGAACAATCCGGAGCAACTCTCAGTTTTGTCAGAACAAACGTTTAAAGAGCACTTTACTCTTGAAGGTAGAGAATTATTTTGTCTTTTTCGACCGATAATATTACATCAGCGACACTAAAACCTAGAACAATGAGAAATAGACACAGAACAATCCGGAACAACTCTCAGTTTTGTCAGAACAAACGTTTAAAGAGCACTTTACTCTTGAAGATAGAGAATTATTTTGTCTTTTTCGACCGATAATGTTACATCAGCGACACTAAAACCTAGAACAATGAGAAATAGACACAGAACAATCCGGAGCAACTCTCAGTTTTGTCAGAACAAACGTTTAAAGAGCACTTTACTCTTGAAGATAGAGAATTATTTTGTCTTTTTCGACCGATAATGTTACATCAGCGACACTAAAACCTAGAACAATGAGAAATAGACACAGAACAATCCGGAGCAACTCTTAGTTTTGTCAGAACAAACGTTTAAAGAGCACTTTACTCTTGAAGGTAGAGAATTATTTTGTCTTTTTCGACCGATAATATTACATCAGCGACACTAAAACCTAGAACAATGAGAAATAGACACAGAACAATCCGGAACAACTCTCAGTTTTGTCAGAACAAACGTTTAAAGAGCACTTTACTCTTGAAGATAGAGAATTATTTTGTCTTTTTCGACCGATAATGTTACATCAGTAAAACTGTTACATCATAAAAACCAGTACATATTATGAATAATATAGAAATAAACCTAGAAGTATATGTATATAAATAAAAACTTAAAAATTTATACAATATATATATATATATATATATATAATAATTTTGCGGTTATAGATAATATAAACTCCAAAACCTTAAAATTATAAAAACTATAAAACTTAAAACTATAAAAAAATTTTTTTTAATTTGAAAACATTAAAAACAATTAAAAAACATTTTAAAAAATAAAAAATATTAAAACTAAAAAAAATTACAAAAACAATTTTTATAGAAAAAAAATCTTACAATTTTAATCAATTGTAGAAAAATTGGAATTGGAATTTAATTATATATACACGTACAAGACCTTAAGCGTGAGAGGTAAGAAAACTCACTTTAATCAAGCATTCCAAAAAGAATCTGGATCATTGATCTAAAGACGCATAAAATTAAAAGTTAAACATTTAATTTAAAGTAATGTAAAGTAAAATATCTTGGAAACTATACGTTTTTTAAAACAAAAAAAAAAGAAAAAATGTCATAAATATTTATATTCAAGAATGTCTTTTATATATTTCTAGTGTCGTTAATGCGACGTTATCAGTAAAAAAAAAAAAACTATCTCCAAGAGTAAAGTGCTCTTTAAACGTTTGTTCTGACAAAACTGAGAGTTGTTCCGGATTGTTCTGTGTCTATTTCTCATTGTTCTAGGTTTTAGTGTCGCTGATGTAACATTATCGGTCGAAAAAGACAAAATAATTCTCTATCTTCAAGAGTAAAGTGCTCTTTAAACGTTTTTTCTGACAAAACTAAGAGTTGTTCCGGATTGTTCTGTGTCTATTTCTCATTGTTCTAGGTTTTAATGTCGCTGATGTAACATTATCGGTCGAAAAAGACAAAATAATTCTCTACCTTCAAGAGTAAAGTGCTCTTTAAACGTTTGTTCTGACAAAACTGAGAGTTGCTCTGGATTGTTCTGTGTCTATTTCTCATTGTTCTAGGTTTTAGTGTCGCTGATGTAACATTATCGGTCGAAAAAGACAAAATAATTCTCTATCTTCAAGAGTAAAGTGCTCTTTAAACGTTTGTTCTGACAAAACTGAGAGTTGTTCCGGATTGTTCTGTGTCTATTTCTCATTGTTCTAGGTTTTAGTGTCGCTGATGTAACATTATCGGTCGAAAAAGATAAAATAATTCTCTACCTTCAAGAGTAAAGTGCCTTTTATATGTTTGTTCTGGTGAAACTGAGAGTTGTTCTGGGTTGTTCTATTCGTTTTTAGCTTAAATATGTAATTTGGTGTCAAAACATAATATAATAATAGCGATAAATGTAAAAATACTATTTGGACGCTTAATGCTATTTTTTGCTATATCTTTTTAAATTCTTTTTTAGGGGGATTAATATTTTAGAACAATGTTTAGAACAATTAGAACAATCCAGAACAGCAAAAAAATTTGAATTTTTTAAAAAATGGGTGGCCACAAAAATAAATCGTTTTTTTGCTTTTCCCGTCATGTTTTTTGATTTTTTTGCTCATAACTTTGGAACAATATAGAACAAACGTAGAACAACCTGGAACAACTAAAAAAATATTCAAAATCGAAAAATGGGGGGCTAACTTCATATAGGCCAATGCATGACGAAAACGAAATCACCTGGAATGTTATCTTAAATGTTGCATTTCTTTTTTAGATTCCTCCATTGCCTATGAATTATAGACCAACCGTTACACCTGCCATATGTGCTCCATCAGCATCGGCGTTCTCTAAGGATGATGAACAGTTGAACGTATTAAAAGTGATAGAGAAAAAACCAAATAGCAATCTTATAGATTTAAATAGTTTTGAGCACATAGAGGACAAGCCAAATGCGCGAGTTAGTGTATTGGAGGCGTTTGATCCTTTACTTATTAAGACTGACTGTGGACATGATTCAACGCAAGAACACAAAAATGGTAAACTGTCGAATATCATTTAACACATTAATATTTTTCACGTTGATTTTACATTTATTTATACTTTTATTTATACCGCATGGATTGACTCATTATCGAATTTATTATATATGTTTTTGTAAGATATACATATATATTTGCAAAAGTGGAGATTGCTGTGCCACATAAATCATCAACAATTCATTAACATGATAACATTATACGTGATAATTATACATCAATTAATATTATGAAATTTTATAATAATTTCTCCTAATAACGATAATATCGAGCAATCTAAACACAAAGTTCAGTATAAACTGGCTTACGCGGCACAAAACTTGTTAATAAATTATAGTGTTGTACAAAATAATGTAATTTTTAACGGAAAAATGTTTGTTATGTAAGTAGATTTTGTTATTTTGTTCTTATTATGTATCAATTTTTACAGATTCACAGTCGCAGGTTAGTGGCAGTGTATACGATCCATTCGATCCGTTTGATTACATGTACAGTACAAACGAAAGCGTCAACTCGGATCCGGTTTACGCCGCTGTGGAGAAATCTGCAAAATCGCCAGCCTTGTCGCCAGCCGCACCACCTCCATTGCCTCCTCGAAATTCGGCTGCATGGAATACCATAGAAAGACGGAAAACTTCTTTAGATCGTCGAGTGAGTTTCGAAAATAGTTGTTTTTCTTCTTTTTTTACGAAATAATCATTATACTTTAATATATTATTTACAGCAAAAGCATCAAACGCGATTATACGAAAATGTAAGAGTTAAGAAAACTAGATCATCTCTTCATGATTGTGATCTGAAAGCGTTTCACGAAATGATAAAATCTATACGAGGTTAGTGGAAAACAATGTTTTAGCGGGCACATTTTAAATAATTTATCTTTTCATTGTTTATAATTCAATTTCATCTGAAATAATTCAAGGCGAGTTTCCGTTTAATGATCCTGGTACAAATATTGGATACGTTGTCAGTCCAATGATGGAGAACTTGTATCCAGACGGTACAAGTATAAAATTAGTAGTTCATCCGCAATTAGTTAATAACGACAAAGATCCTGCACAATCTATTTCTTTCACTTGTAATGGTAAGTTGCAAGAATTTGTTTTAAAATCTTAACGATTGCATCATATATTAATTGAAATATTATGTTGCAGTGAACTGCAGCGTGGAGCACGTTATTTTGAATGTCGCCTGTTCCTTGGAGGACGAAGATACAGTGAATGTAGAAAAGTATTGTTTGAGAGTATGGGGACTAGCTGAATACCTGGCACCTAACACGACTTTAGCACAATACGAATACATACATCAGTGCATCAAATTAGAAAAAGATATCGAGTTAGCTGTAATGAGCAGGGCACAAATTAAGCAATCCATCGCACGAACAGTCAGTATCATGCCGCTACTTAAACATTCGGCTACATTTAAATACTCATGCTACCGTTTCTTCTCCAGCTGCAAGATGACAATCGTGATCAGTGTCTAAGATTAGAAGATATTCTACCGAATGAACCCTCGCAGCCTATTTCATATGATACATTAATTATTTTATTAGGTATAACTCTAGCATATACAAAAATATGCCTTTCTTGTCGTACATTTGTATAAATGTTCTACTTTGTTTATCACAGAGACAGTAGAGAAAGAAATGGAACGCGTGGAGACCGCGGCGCAACAATTGGCAACCACCAATCAAGGTTCTGCTTTACTACCTCAACTTCAACCGCACGGCGTAGTACAAGCTGTAAAAGCAGTGTGTGCCTTAATGGGAAGTATTGAGACGGTCGAAACCACGGAGGCCGTCGACAACTTCGTAAACGCTTGCTGCCAATTTCTACCACAAGCTCACACAGCTAACATAGAATGCAAGAAACCAGAGATCATACACGAGGATGGCGATTACGCTGTAGTCACTCTGAGAAAAAAGTTCCCCGATGTGATTTCCTCCCATTGTCACAAAATTCGCGATGCTATCCAAGAACTCGTCGAGACGTACTGTCATGCGTTTAGAGTCGATTTTCAGCTGAGCAGCAAAGGCGAATTTCCGACAAGTAAGAGAATTGATTCTTTCGTAAAAAGTACTTTGTAGAAATACGTTCGTAATTTATTTCCATTGAATAGATACGCTGATTTCGTCAGAGGTAATTGATACTATTCTGGTGCGCGTTGGGGCTCTGCACAGGCTACCAACCTCGTGGAAACACGATGATTATATAGTGGCAGCTCAAATCTTCCATGGAACCAGACCGGTCGGGAATCCAGTTTTGTCGGAGCCGATGACTGTCAGTACAAACTATCATCCGCGGATTTTATTTAACTCATGGTAAGCGCAAACACGCATTTGCAACGTCTTTCTGACGTCAGATAAATGTAACATAAATGATATGTCTTTTAAGGTTGGAATTTCACGGAATAAGTGTGTGTCAAGTACCAAGAGAAGCCAGACTCGTGCTAGTTCTTTACGGACGAACGTTGCAACCCGCAGAGCACGAGTCAAATTCATCCGCAGAGAACGCAATGCAGAAGGAAGAGCTCGGATGGGGTGCCATACAGTTCTTCGATTACGACGGGTAAGAGACGAATAATTTGCCGCATCTCAAAAATTGCTCCTCATCCAGCTTTTTCTCTCCGATGAGATGTTACATTGTCACATACGTTTCTTTGCGTCATACGCACACTTTTATGTATCTTCATTTTAATTATAGCGTTATGAGCCAAGGGAGTTTTTTTCTGTCCCTTTGGCCAGCCCTTGCAGACAAACGATTAGGTCCGGCGCCAGCGCCTGGAATTCACCCGCGCGGCGACACGCATCCCATTATCGGAGTAGAACTACCAGATTACGGTGGAAAGGTGTTGTTCCCCACGGAATTGAGAGATTACGATGTGGAGTCGTTAGATTTTAATTCGTTAGATCAGAACACGCAGGAGCTATTAATAGATATCACGCAGCAGGATACATTTTCGAGGTACGCTCTAAATGGCATGACAATTATAAATAAAAATAGACTCGAGACTCTTTTACTGTACTTTGCAAAAGCTGATTCTTGTTCTTTTTCTAGACCGCCCGTCGACGAACGGGAAATTTTATGGGAGAAAAGACATTACTTACACGACAGACCCGAAGCTCTACCTAAAGTATTATTAGCTGCGCACAGTTGGGATTGGGCGTGCTTACCGGACTTACACGCGTCGCTCCGAGTCTGGAGTCCACTGCCTCCAGTGCAAGCCTTACAATTACTTTTACCATGGTATTATATATTTTATAGAAATTATTTCTCTATTTGTCATCCACGCAGATGTGTCTCGCAAATTACCGCATTTCTTCTTACAGTTTCCCAGATATGAAAGTCAGAGAGATGGCAGTTGAATGGATCCGCGAGCTGAGCAACGATGAACTCGTCGATTATCTGCCGCAGCTACTTCAAGCAATGAAACACGAGACGTACGAAGCCTCACCTCTGACTCGGTTCTTGTTAGAGCGTGCCTTACTTTCACCGAGAGTGGCCCATCACATCTACTGGTTGCTAACTCAAGCGCTGCCGGGACAAAGTCCCCAGGTACAGGTTGGATCATCGGCGTTGGTAACATTATTAATAGCTTGCGCATCCACTGAGCGTTAATAAGATATTAATCGGACTGGGAAATCACTTATTTTTGTATTAGGTGTAAAAATAAATTTTGTTTTTTTTTTTTGGATGTCGCCGTGATAGAAATTTAGCAGCTTTGAATCAATAAAGACATCGAAAGTCAGAAAGAATTTATTTCTACACCTAAGCATGTAAAAGTAGTAGCTGCTTTATGCAATTCATATCATCAACATAAATATTATAAAAATAGGCGCATTATTAATAAAGTGCATTTGTTTTTTTAGAATTCTTCTGAAATTACCGCGGAAGATGACAAAGCTATCAGTTACGCTCGCTATCACCGAAGATTGCAGTTAATGTTAAGAGCGTTGCTGGCTGTTATTGGAGATGCACTGAGAAAGAGTTTTCTCACTCAACAATTACTTGTTAAAGTATGTTTTTACGTTTCAATTATTTAACGAGAAAGAAAGAATGTAACCAGGAAGACCAGATACTTCAAGTCGCATCTTTTTACAGAACCTGCACGAAGTAGCTGAAAATATTAAAATTGTGAAGGATTCGTTACGAGTGGAAACGCTTAAAAACGGCTTACAAAATATACACTGCCAGTTAATGGAGGATGACGGCACATGCTTGCCACTGTCTCCCAGTAAGCTGGTGTTCGGTATCAACGTACAGACATGTGCCTATTTCCAATCGTTCACTCTCCCGTTGAAAATTAACTTTCTCAGTTGCGACAATGTGATAAGTCCGGCGATCTTCAAGGTATACATTTCCGAAATAATCCACAATTATCAAAGTCGTTTCACGTGAAAACGTATTCAATGTCTGCACGAATCGTATTTTCTGCCTCTCAGGTTGGCGACGACTTACAGCAAGATATGTTGACTCTCCAAATGGTTCGCATTATGGACAAACTGTGGTTGAAGGAAGGCCTCGATCTGAAAATGGTCACTTTCGCCTGTGTGCCCACTGGCCACAAACGCGGAATGATAGAAATGGTAACGAATGCAGAGACATTGCGGAGGATCCAAGTTGAATTCGGGCTAACCGGGTCGTTTAAGGATCGACCGATCGCTGAGTGGTTAGCCAAGCACAATCCTTCGGAACTGGAGTACGAGAGAGCGGTGGAAAATTTCACCGCGTCTTGTGCCGGCTATAGCGTTGCCACTTACATTTTAGGAATTTGTGATAGACATAACGATAACATTATGCTGAAAACGTCAGGTCATTTGTTTCACATTGACTTCGGAAAGTTCCTTGGTGATGCACAAATGTTTGGAAACTTCAAGAGGTGAGCATACACAATTTTTTTTATGGTTTATTAATCGTTAGTGATACATATTTTTATATTTCTATTTTAATTAAAGCGATACAGCTATGTGTAATATCTTGTGCGTTATATTTTTAATCAGAGACAGAACACCATTTGTGCTGACATCGGATATGGCGTATGTTATAAATGGAGGAGTTAAACCGTCAGCGAAGTTTCACCACTTCGTGGATTTGTGCTGTCAAGCTTTTAATATAGTGCGGAAACATGGAAATCTAATTCTTCATCTTTTCGGATTGGTATGTTTTGTAATATTTATGTTGCGTAAAATAATTACACTGCATGCAAGTGCAACTTACAATCCAAATAATGTTCAATAAGATATATGCACTAATATATTTTTATAAATTCGTACTGCAACATTCTGAAATTTTATGATAACGCTTATGGGATATAAGTTGTCTTTCTCATGATTCTTTGTCTTTACAAAAGTAAAATTTAATTCTAAAAGTGTCATATATTTTCTTACATGAAATAACAATGAATGACAGTGTGCTAAACTGCTTTGTTTCTAACAGATTTTTCGTTAATTTATCAAAATTTATCACAATATTGTATCTAATATTTGTTATTAAGTTAAATAAATCATTTTGGAAAGATTTATTTTTAGTACGATCAAAACTGATACATATTCTAAATTAATTATTATTATAGATACGAGCGCATTTTATATAAATTTTACAAGGATTATATTGCACACATAGAATTGAAGTAAAAAACTCGAGTTATGTGGTCTGACACTCCATAATGAAAACAATATAACCGCAACGGAAGAACTTATCCGTGAACTTTATCAGAAAGCAGACCGCTATCGCAGCACAAACTATATACATGATGTAGCTAATTAGTGTTTATCACTCTTACAATATCGTGTGCTGCAGCAGTCTGAGTCAATTGTGTTAAGAGTGAAATACTGACAGTGAATAAATTTGACGAATTAATATTTCTATAGGCTATACGCTGATAAAAATAAGACTCGAACTTTATCGTTTCAATCATAAATCACCATGAATGACTTAATATCCCAAAAGAATCGCTTCAGTGATCTGCACAAGCAAAGTGTTATAACGCAAAAGTTGCACGACATCGAGATAAAGGATCATTTCAACAAGGCGAGAATGAACGAGTACACTATTTCGCAGATGACCTCCTCCGGTATTCCTGGAGTGACCATGGATGCAGTTAGTTACGTGCAGAAGGCTCTGCTTCCTGGACAAACGAATCCCGAAGCCGCGGCGACGTTCGCTCGGATGATAGAAAGTTCGTTGAAAAGCTGGTTTACGCAGTTTAACTTCTTTTTACATAATCTGGCGCAGCTCAGATTCTCCGGAGATCACAGCGAAGGGGAATTGTTATCCTTCATTCCGCGCACATATACGTGAGTTATTTTCTATCATTAAGTACTGTGATGGTTGATATAAAATTTTATTAAAAAAGTCGAAAAGTATAAAATATATATTTTCCTTGTTCGCCTTTTTTTTCAAAATCAACTTTGATGAACACATCCAATATTAAATGTAATCATACGTTTGTAATTATTTATACAATTAATACATGTATGTTTGTAGAATGCAACAGGAAGGTCAACTGACAAGCGTGCAAGTTCACGGATATCAAAAACGTTACGACCCGGAGAAATATTACATGTACATTTTACGGATACAGCGGAAAAACCAAGCAGATCCGACATACCTGTTCCGATCGTACAAAGAGTTTTGTGAATTCTACCAGAAGTTATGCATACATTTTCCACTTGCTAAAGTGACCAGGTAAAAAGCACATGTATGCTAGTCACATATCCTTTTCGTTATCATTGTTTCCTCTCAAACTTGTTTAATACAAGTGCTGCGGATTATAATAATCTTATACACTTATTCTAATACTAAAGACTATTATTGTTAACATTTTTTATATATAAACATATATATTATTGCGTATTTGTTTATGTATAATTAAAATTAAAGAATATTAATTCAAATATAGTACTTAAACTATATAAAAGCGAATAATAAGTGTATAAGAGAACGAAATGTACAAATTGGGACACAAAAATATCCATTTTTGTGCATTTTTATATACAACCATTTTCAAACATTTTTCCCTTGTTAAATCACTAGCTCGTTATCTGAACTGACACGATTCTTTGTATCTGAAACATTACTTTCATCTTTATTTATTTTATTCAATTCTTTCTTATCATGCGTTGATGATTCTCCATTTATGGTAGAATCTTTAGCAGAAGATTTCGCGTTTTCAACTGTATGATTACTTTCTTTGGAATCAATGCTTGATGATGATGATAATTGACTTGTAAGATCCGCTTTTGAATCATGTTGCATGCTTTTGTTATTAATACTTGCTGCTGGAACGTTGTGCTCAAAAACTTGTTCATTTGAAATCTCATTTTTCCGTGTTGTTGATGTAAACGATTCAACGTACGAAACTCTCCGATATAAACCGGTCATTACTGGAATTTTAGACGCCTTCTTCGTTATCTTTAGACGTGCTCGAAACCATTTGAAACCCATTTTCTTCTAGAATCTACTATTAGACCTTTAAAAATAATTTAGCCTGCATTACAGATTCAAATCGTTAAATTCTTAAATTATCTATTGATAACAATCTTATTTTTATAATATTAAAAAATATTAATCTAAATATTACGATAATATAAAAATTGTATGGGATTACTTACTTTTAAGAAAACAACTTTGATATATCGATAAATCACGGCTGAGTAGATCTTGAAAATATGATATATTTCTTGAATATAATTTATTTTCTGAAATTTAATATATATTATTCTCTTTTGCTAGAAACATATTATCAAATAACACACTTATTTGCATAATTATTATTGTTGAAAACAATTTACTTACAACACAGATGTATCAATGAAACTCATCACTCGTATTTGCTTCAGAAAAAAAAAATGTCAAGCGCATGTAAAATTCACAAGAAATTGAATTGCGATATAATCACATTTAACGCCAAAAATGTATATGATTGTACATTATCATAAATTTCGCAATATATCCTGAAAAATATGACAAAACGATATGTCACAAAATGTAGGACATCTCAAACACAAAAACTCAGCGCAAAATGTCGCACCTTTTGATATGTGTTATCTTCAGATTATCCGATATTAATCAGACATATCTCATATTCAACAACCTTGGTCACTCGATGATTAATTGCGATGAACGTGGCACAAAATTCATTAAAAGCAAATATCGCAGAAAAAAATTAATTAAAACAGCAACCCACTCAAATTGAAACACTGTTTAAGCTGACGATGTTACTATATAAAGATTTCTCAATACCGCTGCTGCTTAACGCGGTCGTTTGATATCAACTATATTATATATATATGCTGTTGTTTATTTTTAAAATGATATCGTCTTACGATACGTACGCTACTCTTACTTCGAGGCGCGAATGGGGGAATGTGTTTACGAATATGTCGGTCATTAGCATTCCAAAAATAAACAGAACTTAACTTCTCCGATTGTTTCGCAGTTTACCAAGTGGGATGAGCGTGGGACGCTCTAATATTAAACAAGTGGCTGATAAACGACGAGCTGATATAGAAAAATTCCTTGTAAGCCTATTTAAAATGGCACCCGAAATTTCCCAAAGCGATCTGGTGTACACTTTCTTCCATCCGCTGTTACGAGACCAACAGAATGCCGACATCCGTTTGCGTAAAGTCAAAGGTATATATTTTCATATATCTTGAACTTTTTAAATACATTTAAATTTGTATATATATGAGACTTGTGATTATAATTATTATAACACTCGGAAATGAAGACTTAAATTAAATGTAAATAAATGGAGTTGATTGAGGAAGTCTCGTTATATGCATGAAATATAATTTATTTAAAAAGCATTGTTTAATAATTAGCTCCGTTTTAATTGCGGATACTTGTGATAAAGTTTGCAATTTATGGAATAATATTAAAAGTGGTATTATTTTCATATACTAGTTGGAAACTGGTGGGCCGAGAAGAAAGTTAGAGACAACGTACAAAGCGGTCAGATCAAATTGTCTCTTCACTATACTCGCGGTACTTTATCCGTCATGGTTTGTCACGCTCGAGGACTCCCCAAAGTGGCGAACAGTCAAGAGCCGAATACGTATGTGAAGGTATATCTTAAACCCGATCCTACGAAGGCGACGAAACGGAAAACGAAAGTGGTGAAGAAGAATTGTTATCCGTCATTTATGGAAATGGTAAGATATAAATCGAGTTTCAACCAGCGATAAATATTGTTTAACTTAACGTAATAATTTTTTATCGAACTAGTTGGAGTATAGAATGCCGCTGGAAGTAATCAAAGAGAGAACACTCGAAGCAACGATATGGAATCACGATACTCTGCAGGAGAATGAATTTCTCGGTGGTATATGCTTACCACTCGGGCGTCTTGACTTGACGAATGAAACGATTGAATGGTTTCCACTAGGTAGTGTACGATGAAGCGAGTATAAAGACTGCCCTGGAGTATGAAGTCTCTTAATGCTCATAGATAATACTATTAGAACGTAGAAAACATATTCGGCACAACATATTAAAGCTTCTCTATCATGCACAGCCAAGTGCGATAATCACTGTGCTTATTCACGATACAAAGCTAAGTTTATACAGCTTTGTGCGTCTAGTGGAGGTTTGTTTCTTTAACGAAGTAATTTCAATAAGCGATAAGCATTAAAAACTATGTGATATTCAAAAGATAGCTATATACAAAAAGAGAGTCAACTTTTACAAAAGTTGATAAAAGAATAGTTTACATAATAATTATCTATGAAGTATTTAAATATGTATATGTCGAAATCTGCATAAGAAGGTATCACGAAGAAAAGAGAATGTTGCAAAAGATGAGGATTATATATCGTGTTTGCATAATCTTCTAATTATATTTTTTGACAGGAAATACCTGAAAAGATGAAAGAATTCAGCATGAATTTAATAGATTTACATCGGGATTTTACTCTTTTACAGACATTTTATATCACTTATTTATTTATATCACTTTTTACCGATTTTAAATCACCAAAATTGTAAATAGATTGAATATATTGATCAAGTGTATTGCACAATACGTAGTAATGAAATCATTTGTAATCTAATGAACTATCAAACTGAATTTCTACAAAGATATTTTATAGTCAAATGAAAATTTACAATTTTTATCATATATCTAGTTAAAAATTGAACTTTATATACAACATACATAGCAGGAATATGTTTCGTGAATTTCTATGATGTTATTTTATTATTAGAAGAAAAGTTTACATAACTGCCTGTCTATGTAATGGCCTCATTTATAACAAACGAACCTATAATATTAATGAAATTATGTAAATACATTATTAAATTTATGTAACAAATTATTTGTAATTAATATTTATTCTACATTTCTCCTACAAATTAATATAGAAATGTAGAATTCGGAATTTTTAGGCACTTAAAAAGCTTTGAAAATAGTTCTTGCTGTCTCCCTTTCTTCTTGTTATTCTTTTTCTATCTGAAAATTATAGGATGGAAAATTTTTATTTCAAAAAACTTCTATTTTAGATAAATTATTTTCTATTCCGTACAAATTTCTGGAATCCTCTATTCTTTGAAAATACTTGAATTTCAAGTTGCAAATTCTCTTTCCTTGAGTCTTTGATTTTTTTCTTCTTGGATTTATTTGCATTGAAATATGTTTTATTTTATAAATATTGTATTTGTTGAATATTTTTTTTTAATGAATTAAACACATCCACGTAATTAGTTTTGATTGTATTAAAAAATTAATAGTGCTAAAACAACTATTTCTTTAAACTCAAAAATTTATGTAAAATGATATTCAATCTGTAATATCTTTAATTTAATAATTTAGTACTATCTAGCAATAAAATCGGAATCTTCTTTCAATTTATTTAAATAATTAAAATTAATAAGTATCCTATATATAAAAGTATATAAATGATTAATACATTCACTGATATGTATCGTCTCACAACAAATATCAATTTTTATTAAAGTATATCACGAAGTAGGAAATCATATAATCGTCTGTGAAATAAATACCTACGAGGTACTCGCTATTATTTTTACTGATTGTATATTTTACTAAATGTGTTTGCTAATTTTACTTTTAAAATTAATATTCACATTTTACATGTGGCAATTAGATTTGGAGATATATTAAAAAATCATAGAAATATTTCTCATAAATTTAAATAAACTACCCCTTTATTATCTGCTGTTGACACTAGATTACTTCTGTCGTTATTGCACCACACCTATTACACTCAATGAGTAAACGAGATATATTGCTTTCCGTAAATTGCCGCAATAAAACAAAACTACGTGGTAATTTGTGACCTGCCACTGTCATCACCGTACAATGGGGATGATTAACTTCCGTTATTATGACAGTACTTTGATCGATAGTCGGCATCATGTAAACGTTTGTACGTGAAGAATGCATATTAATGAATTAGTATGAAGATTTGTATCAAATACATCTCATTTTAGATAAATAATCCTTCGAATTTTACTGAAGCATATATATCTCATCAGAAGTATGAATTAAAAAAATAAAAACTAAATAGATTATTACTCTATTATATATCATGAAGAATATTTTATTACTTATTATAATATTTTTATTTCATTTTCTATTATAAACTTTTATTCTTTATTCTTAAATATCCAAACCTTTATTCTTAACAATTAAAAGAAATTCAAACTACTCCTCGCAAATACTTCTTTCAAAAATGCCACATTTTATTTGAAAACTAATCAATTTCAGCAAATATAAATATGTAATGCGCAAATAAGAATTTTCATCTGTGATTAAACGATTAAGAGACAAACTTGCCGTTCGCATACAGGAGGTGATCTATGAATGAGAATGGATATTACGATGCACCTCCTTACAAATGCATGAGAGCAAGCAGCAGTATCGAAATGGAAGTGCAAGGGCCGACTTCCCCCTCTGCTTGCTCACTCTCTTCCCGTAGGCGGGAGGCGATATTTTCTGGAATCGACGACAGACCCATTACACTGCATGGTGGATGTAGATTGGTCGTCCGATGAGGGCGGAGTCTACCCGGATTGACTAGCAGCACCTCCAGTACCTCCGCTGACTCTGAGTTCTCCAGAGTGGTCGGAATCACGTCGCCAGTTCTTCGATCTCGCTTCATTGAATACCAAACAAAACATGCTCCCTGTGTCAAAAGTGCATTCCACTCCGAACCATTTCTTCTTTTCACTATTCCCATTGAACGTTCTAGATTACTTTCGATTCCTTGTGTTGTGAGATGCGCAACTGACATATTAACAATGCGATTAATAATGAAATGACAATATAGCACACAATTTTGACATGATTGGTAACTACTTTTTGTATTAAAAATGCACGTATCCCGTTATAAAATGTTCCTTTATGTTTTTCCAAATCCACTTTGTACCATTTTGTTCTTTCCATGAGATGCTATAATACTGTGAAAACAATTTCATAAATAACTTTCTTATTACTGTTAGCCGAAACCTTTGGCTATTTTATCGTAAAAATATTACCGACAAAATAATTTCATGGTTTCTTTCTTTATTATGTACTTTTCACATGTTTTCTTATATAAATAGCGTTCTTAAGAGTGTAAGTTCACCTTTTTATACCTTCAAATATTCTTTACACCTACACAATATACATTACAATAGCCTACAATTTATGTAGCTACGGATTATAAGTGGTTTTAGAAAATAACGTTTATACTGAAACTACTGGAAGACTTTATTGAACAAAACTTTTAAACCACTTTTTTAGACAAAATATGGCACAAATGTGAGTCGAATAGTTGAAACAATGTTTGTTGCACACATGTCTTTTACGTTTTTTTACAGTCAATAAACTTTTGGCCCTGCATATTTTTATATTATGCTAGGTATCACACTAGAGATTATACGGAATTATACACAAGATATATCTGCGGAATAATATAAATCTTGAAAAAAAATGCTAGCAAACTGCACTTTAAAAAAAATAGAAGAATTTTAAAGTAATACATAATTAAATAGAGTATCTAATCTTAATTAATAATCAAATAGAAACGATTAAAAATAAAAAAGTAATTCAATGAAGACCTTGGAAGCACTTAGAAAGATACGACTGCATTAAGGCCGCAGCGCACAGAAAAATAATAATCTGAATCAACCAATTAAAATTGGAAATCACGAGAATTGTTTCGAAAATAAGAAATTTCTAAAATCTATCAAACGTTGTAAAGATTCCAATCGTCAAATTTTAGCTCTGAATTAATCTATTTATAAACGAAAGATTGGCGATCTTGATTTTTAATTAGAACAGAGAGTCATTATTCAATCGTTATTCATCGATTAATCCTAATTACATCTTTAATTTTTAACTATCATGAAAAGTTTTCGCTGATATCAAAATAGAAAATATGATAGAAATTTAAGAACGAAGCAAGTCACAATATTGAATAAATATATATAATTTTTCGTTTCATTTATTATATGATTGTGATTTTACGCATATTGCATTTAATTTCAAATTTATTACTAGTTTAATTATTATCGTGAAATCAGTTATGCAGATCACATCGAAAAATTGCACAATCGTGAAGAAGGGAATTGTGACACGATAAGATAAAAATTGCGAGATAACTAATGGATGGACTACAAAACTACGTGACGATGAAAATAAGATGTTTGTTACAGAAATTTTCTTAAGAAGAAAATATTCGTAAAACAAAAAAGCGTTAATAGGCAATCAAAGAAAACTAATGGATGATAAAGAATTGATCCGATGAAAACGCAGTGTAATAGAAAAAACGAGATAGGCTGAATATTTATGAAAAGGACGGGATTGAGGAGTATCTATATAAAATATCCCCATAAAATATAAATTATTATGTATAATACGCAATCTCGTTTCAAGAGAATAGAAAATATAAAAATAAGAAAAATAAATATACCCGATATTGTGTCCGCGATTTGACTCGCCTTTTTTCTCACCATTTGTTCCTAGCATGTAAAAATTTCTCGACACCCGGGAATTCGCACAATAACAATGATAAATTAAAACGTGAAATTAAAATACGATGTTATATCGCGCTAATGAGTAATTTTCTGGTAAGCGCCTCCTGATACACGGAACTTCATCTGAGAACGAGATAGAGCCGCTATTTAAAGCACATCGTAAATATTATGCAATCGCAATTAATATCTCTCGCGTGTGCTCACTAAGATATCGCGCAACATGGTGACACATGTGACATTACATCACATACCGTAGGCACTCAATGTTGGCTGCAATCAAGTAACATTATTTTATAAATCGATTCTTTAGCAACGTCGAGTTTCAACACATAAAAAATATTTTGCAAGCGCGACTGAAATATTGTAAACACAATTCTTCATGCTTTCACAAATTGTTATATTCCCTTTGCTGAATTTAAAATAATGTTTAACTTTTAATTTTATCAGACAATAGTGGTATTTTTATATTGTTTCTGTGAAAAAACATATATATTAGAAATAACATTATTAAAATAGAAGTACGTTAAACAAGAATCTTCAGAATTTTTCTCCAGTTTTCACGCGCATACCGCATTCTTGATTGTTGATTCCTTTCTTTTAAATTTACTCACTTGTATTTTAAATCATATTTGAGATATTCGTCCACTTATACATATTATTACGCGCTTCCAGTATCTAATGTTATGTTCGCCGATTAAACGTTAGAACTTCTGCGGTCATAATGCCAGTGCGAGAGCTTTCCGCGGCCCTCAAGGACGAAGGGCTTTTAGGTACTAATTTTATGTAAAGTTATGAGACGTTGAGGCGCTCCGATGTGCCATCACGCTTCCCGCAGGTACTATAATCGAGAGGTTGCGCTCACGATCCCTCGTCCCTCCCGCTGCAGTATAACTAAATATTCCAGGAATTCCAACTCTTCTAGATGATTCTTTTTAGAGATGATAGAGCCTTCAAGGAAAATAAAGTACACATTTCGACTTTATAAAAATAAAATCGAGGTGTGTCTCTTTCCAAATAAAATATAGAATAAATATAGAAAAAAAACGACAAAATTTGTAAAAATACTTTAAGTAAAATTAAATTGTTAAAATGTACAAATGATAAATAATTCCATGAAGTTTAAGTTCATAAAACAGTATTTCGTAATTGAACTTTTTAACATTGCTTGGCGATCTAAAATCGCGCGAGTGCGATCTCATCATGGCGCCCGTGGGTGCAAAGTTACTGTCTGCTGTGTGCAATTTCACTCCATTTTGATATCCGAATTATTCGAGTATGATTAATAGCTACATTTTCGGATCGATGTGTTAATGATGCAAATGCACATATATGTATTTATGTGCACGTATAAAGATATCGTGGAACGGCGCATAAAATAAGCTGCAACGAGAACACTGCGCGCGGCTTTGCCGGCGGAGTGTTTATGGCGTCATAAAAAAAATAGAAAACATTTTTACGGGCTGATCATTAAAGCCGTCTCGGCGAGGCAACGAAGATGTCCGCCAATTAATGTCCATGGGGCTCACGTAACTATAATTCTCCAACGCAAAAGATACACCGAGTTATCTTCGTTTGATCAGGCTCTCCTTTTTTCACGTTTGTTTTACGTATAAACGTGGATATGAGCGAATAAACAATGAACAAGCCATGAATGCAAATTCTCGTTGTCAAAGTTCGGAAGATATACAATATACGTCGTAATAAATGCGAAAAAATGTTCGCCAGCGTTTAATTTGCATTTTGATCGATTCGTTCACGAGACGATATGTCAAAGAAAACCCGTGAACGTAGAAAGCGTAGAAACATATTCTCTGCTCATTCCTCTCTGAATTCGATTTCCTTTTATTTATTTTATTTTTTTTTTTAACTAGAATCGTATATATTATTAATTACGATATGATCATGATTATTGATCACAATTTAACTTCACTAAAATTATATCATTATTCAATTTCCTACCAATTTTTGCAATCTATTATACTTCATTATTTTTCCAAATTATTTTACAGACTCTTGATATTGCGCGGAAAGGTACATAAATCTGCTAGCAAGATTATTATTAACTTATTACAGCAAACCTGTAAGGGACAATCTTCAGAATTCTGACGTTATACGTGGTATTTTCGATAGCGTCTGAGGGCGTTTTAGGAAACAATTTACACCTAAAAATAAACCTATAAATCTATGACCTGTAATAAAGATGTACGGCACGTGCCGTGAGAAAAATATAATAATTATGTGTTTTATTATCTATAACAGATTAACGTTATAAATGCTCAATATAAATTTTACGTTTTTACGCATCCATTCATCTTCGTTGTAAATATTATTGGTATGCTTTAAAGCTCGGTGTCCATATTTAAAAGTAACTTTTGAAAATAAACAGGATTAAGCAAGAATACAAGTGTGAGAGCAAATTGTTCTCCAGTGATGTGGCCACTTACACACATACGCTTCTCGAGACTAATTCTTGTGTGACACTATTTCTCTCGACTGAATACTAGTCATAAGAATGATAACACAGGCAATTGCTCAGTTATATGTGGAAGGTGATTGTTTTATGATTGCAACATAAATGTCTTTTGTACCACATACGCGTTAATAACGTTAATAAACAGAAGCGTATATCACAATTATATATACTTATGTGAAGCATATGGCGCGCGTGAGTGTGCGTGTTTGTGTGCGCGTGTACGTGTGTGTGTGTGTGTGTGTGTGTGTGTGTGTGTGTGTGTGTGTGTGTGTGTGTGTGTAGTACATATATCTTTTGTAAATTAATAAATTAATAAATATTATAACAGATTTAAAATATATAAACAAATAAGATCTTATTCAGTAAACAAATAGTCGGCTAAATATTAATGTAAATTCATAGTTGAACTAATGGCATGCTGCATGCAATTTTTGCATTTAGCAGTTGTGTTTCACACAAGTTACGACCAATATATATTATGTACATATGTAAGTATTTTAGGCGCAAGGGTTACAATGAATTGTAAATATAAATTGTAGCCTGTGGTGAAAATTGTGTCTCCCTCGTTTTACTACGTGCACCATGCGTTTTTGTATCTTAACTGTAAAGTCGGCATCGAGTGAACATCCGTTGAAAACACTACCTATCCTTTTCATCACTTCCATAAAATACCCAGGTATTTTGCAATCCGATCCTTTTGAATCGTTACTCTATAGGGTTACTTCAACAAAGGCATTTAGATTCTTTTTTGCTCCTTTTTTTATCTTACGATATCTTTTATTCTAAGATATTTAGACTATCCATTACTGATATTATTTCCGGTGGATGTTATGGTACAAGAAAATCTCAAAAATCTTAAGATTATGATCCATTGCGTTTCTAATATTTGTTCGCAATAATCTAATATTTGTTCAAAATAAATATAATTAAATATATTAATTTTTATATAATAATTTCTTCTATTTTCTGCATTTTTCTAGATGATCAATTAAATTAAGCAACATCATATTTAAAAAACCTATTTGAAAAAGAACCTAAAAATAAAATAAAAGGTCTCTCTTATTACTCTTATGTCGATATTTTATGTAATTATGAGTAAGAGTTAAATAAATGAAATTTTATGAACTTTAATTAGAATTTTTTTAAATAACAAAAATGAGATGTGAATCGTAATAAGTAAAATATAAAAATGTATCTTCCTCTCTGCGTCGATCAGATCAAAATGTTTATTTTGAAATAAATTCTTTTATTTTCAAGTTATAGGTATGTAAAATAATAAATTTTGGTATACATTATATTATATGATAGAACATATATTTATTATATTACGTACCTATAAAATATAATAAAATATTGCTTAAAAAGCAATGCAATTGATACAATTTCAGAGAAGTGACGAAAAAAAGATTTATATTTTGCGTGTTCGCAAGAAACAATGAGAAACATCATAATTATATATAATACAGATTCGAAGTCAATGATTTATGTTATCTTATACACAACTGTTTGACTAAACTCATTATTTGAAATCTAAACTTATTATATTTACTTTGAAAGTTAATTTTATGCTCTTGGAGCTCTTTCCTGATAAAAAATGGATCCTTGTAAAACTTTTAGTGCTTTTCGGCGGCATACCTTCGGTGTTATTAATGTATCAATAGTACAACATTATTACCGATGTCCATCTGCCGAAATCCTTTCAAAATCGTAAACTTTATTGCGTAAAAATCGATTTTAAGCGCTTCTGCTTAGTTTCCAAGGCAAACTATACGGACTACGGACTACGGACTAACGGACTACGGACTAACTTGCATAAGAACGCAACAATCATAAGTCACTACCAGTACCTGACAAATTCTCTACGGGGTTAGTAGTTTTTACTACACAAGTAAACGCTAAATATACTGCTGTACGTAAATTGCTACAATAAAATAAAAAGAAAATAGCAAGTCGCACTGTCACACAATGGATGATCACGTGCAATAAAATAAAAAAATAAATAAAAAAATAAAGTTGATAATTGACCATAATCGGCTATAATCGATATATTACATTCGTGCGACCACTTATGCGGATAAATACGCATTTAGGATTTCTTAATAATGTTGTAAATGGTTTCCAGAATGAAATACACCACCCCAAGTCAATTGAAATACTTAGTAGACTTATTATAAGCCAACACTTGGTTATACAGAAGGTTATACAGCGTTGATATAAACGTGAATACAGAAAAAGAGGTTAAAGTGTAAGTCTGTAAGCATTCACAATGGTGCAACCAATAAGCAAGCAGCAAATGGGAAAAGAAAAGTAACATGCGACTTACAGATAGATACATAAAAACGGAACAGAAGGATACACTTTAATCTTACAACAATTAAGATGCAAGGATTCGTAACTCGAATATATCTTGTAATCGATTCTTCCAATATCATTAAGACATACGTCATGTCACAAGGGTTTTATAAAAATCGTGTCAAAATAATCAGTTTAAAAAATGAGAATAAAAAAAATAATTATTGCATAACATCTGTCTAACGTTTTTCACGCAAGAATAAATTTAATAAAAATATTGCTAACTTATTAGTGCCATTCAGTAATACTATGATACACGAAGACATTTGTCTGGCAGTGTTAAATGAATGCAATGTGTAAAGCTCGCTTCAACTTAAGTAAACGTAATAAACATGATTATCGATCTTAATCACTATTGTGATTAAGAAAATAAACGCAAGTGTTTGGCTCTAAATCATCTAAGCGGCGAAATAATTTATGAACTTCTGGTGGCGTTTATAAGTGTTATACATCCCGGGCTATCATGTATGATTTTGTTACAACCACGCAATAAAATAATATATTACGCGAATGTACCGATTCCGATTGTAAACGTACGTGCGCTACGATATGATTTATGCACGATTATTCTCCGTTTAGTTGTCATCTTGAAAATGGCTACTTAGAAAAATTGTATATAATATATACATAAAATTATATTTTATTAAAATATTGATATGTTAAATTACTTTTAATTTTATCGAACGAATGTTTACTTACTAACAAATATTTTTTGCAGGCTTCAAATGCAGTAATGTACGAGTACATTCGAAACGAAACGGAACGATACGCTTCGCGTATAACGCCTTCGTATTTTTATTTCATATAATATGCATTGATCTTTATATGAATCGGATGTACAATGGAGGTGTGAGTAGAATGTGAGTAGAAGCAATGCTTTCAATGCTGTTTAAATAAAATATCCTCCCGGACGCAAGTTGCTCGATAATTCTTGTCTTAATCGGGAGCACTCTCAACGAGAAATAGAAGATTAATAAATAATAATAAGTAAGAAGATTATAAGTAAGAAGAATAATAAGTAAGAAGAAAAGAAGATTAGTAAATAATAATAAGTAATCTAATTTTTCTCTACTATTAGAAAATTAAATACAAAAACCATTTTCTCCCGTCCATCTCGTAAAAAAATTGTTATATAGAAATAAAAGGGAAAAAATAGAGGGGGAAAAGAAGGGAGACAGTTACTTTCACCAAACAGCATCGAAAGGTGGAGTCAAAAGATAAAAGCTATCTTCTCTTTCTCTCTCTCTCTCTTTTTCTCTCTCTCTCTTTCTATATATATATGTGTGTGTGTGTGTGTATCTCTCTCTCTCTTTCTCTTTCTTTCTCCCTCTCTCTTCGTCCTCTCTCTCGCTCTCTCTTTATCCTCCCTCTCGCCCTCTCTTTTCCTCTCGTTCTGGGCGGGTGTCCTCTATTTCCGGGCGTCGCTCGTTGGACACCATTACACCGAGTGGCGGATGTAGGTTGTGTGCGTCCAGTAGCTTTTGATGAGGGCGGAGCTTATTCAACCAACAGCGCCGCAACACAACCATTTCTCAGGTATACAATTACATTCGTCGCTGAGCTATCGCGAGGGTAGTTTCGTAAGCGTTCGTCGAAATCGTGTCGACAGTGTGGATATATTTTCAACCAACGACGACGGTTGCGGTTCAGTCCGCACGATTGATTTCGATGTTTCTAATTATTCCTAACGACTCCGATATCCATCGCAGTTCGTCACCGGTGTTGTGCGCATTCGTAGTGTGAGCTAAATAATTCGCAATTGTGAATCGAGTAAGTTGTATTATAAATTAGAATAAGTTAACTAATTATACGTGAAATGTAGGCATGCCATCACAGCGCGATGACGATCTATTCAAATGAATCTTTGAACGCTATATTGAATATGATGCACCAGGTTTATGATAGAAACCACAGTGTTATGTATCGCCAGCAGCAGAATCAAGTCGGCGGTAATCAGCAGCACCAGCAGCAACAACTTCCGGCGCCGCAAATGCAGCAGCAATCCATGCAACAGGTTCAGCCACATGCCGCGGTTGCCGTTGCGGCCACCACGATTGACGGTGCTCAGTCATACTGGAACGGACATTCGCGTAGAATACACCCTAGGCCACCATTGTTATTCTCTCAGGCCAGTTCGTTTTCCTCGCAATTCTACAACGCTCACGAGACCTTCATACCCGCATGGCCGACAACTTATTCGCCGACACTGACCGGCTATCTGCAATATCCAATGCCATCGCCGTCGCAGCCGCAATCGTCGTACTGCCAGCAACAACTGCCGTCGCAACACGCGCAGCTTGCGCACACACCGCCGCATAGTTTGCAACAACATTCGCCACCGAACCACTTGCAGCAACATTCGCCACCGAACCACTTGCAACAACATTCGCCACCGAACCACTTGCAACAACATTCCCCGCAACAACAGCAGCAGCAGCAGCAGCAGCAGCATATTCACCAGCACGCATTGCCGCACCCGCATATGCAGGATCACTCGCCACCGTATCAGCATTCGTCGCCCCAACACTATCAACAGCATCTCTCGCCCCAGCAACACATGCAGCAACACTCGCCGCCGCAGCACTTCCAGCAACAATTGTCACCATCGCGATCGTCACCGGAGCAGCAGCACGTGAACGGCCAGCAAATAGTGCAATGGAACATGAACAACGAGAACGGCGCAATGGGAGTCATGCCAATAACTACCGCTATGAACGGCCACGCAAGTAGCTCTAGCAGCCACTATACCACAACGCCTACAACGTCGCCCAATAATCTCAATGTATCATACGCGAGTGGCAGTATGAACGTGCCGTGCACTGCTGATAATATGAATCTGCCGTCTACATCCGGTATCAATCTGCCTACATCGTGCATTAATCTACCGTCTACATCTGGCATCAATATGCCTTCAACGTCAGGCATGGATTTACCATCGACATCGAGAAATAATAGTGAGATAAATATGCCGTCCACATCTCGACGGCAGGCATGCCCCAAAACGGAGCGGAGAAGCCCGTACGGATGGATGAAGAAACCATCATATCAGAGTGAACCAAAGCCAGGTGAGAATATTATTTTTTTGCGGTGTTAAATGTTTCCCGAACTTGCCTTTCAGAAAGTAAGAATGTCTCAAAGCATCGGGTCATTTGTCATAATTTTAGAGATAAAACATGGTCTTAATGTGCTCAAAAAATCAAATTTACGATCTTGCAAGACATAGAAATTAATACATTTTAATTCCATATAGAGAGAAAAAGAGAGAGAGTGAGAGAGAGAGAGAGAGAGAGAGAGAGAGAGAGAGAGAGAGAGAGAGAGAGAGAGAGAGAGCGCTATTTCTGACAATATTCGATTGACAGAAACTTATTTTAAACATTGGTCAATGATTTAAAATTCTAGAAGTGTAGAAAACGACTATTGAGCGTGAACGAAAAAAAAACAAGTACAAAAATTCTATTTACGGGAACATTTATAATATACAGATTGATTATGAAGATTATTTTGTCTGGATTTCTTTCAAAAAACTAATATTATTTAGAATTTTAATCTTGTTCCAAGCAAAAATTTCTAACTCGCACGATACAAATAACGTGAGACGATTAAACTAATCTGTTAATTAGCAACATTTTTCATGTAATAACAAAATAAGTATTCAAATGTTAAAGAAATTAATATTAAATTTGACGGATATCAAATTGAATTCGTGTTTGATAGCATAATTCATAAATATCAAAAACATTTGCGTATATTTATTAAAACTCGATAGATTATACATATACTAAATTGAAGAAGTGATTTTATCTTTTATTTTATAAAATTTATCTGAATTATTCATTGAATAAATTTAATAGCTTGAATAAACGAATTATGCGCGCCGTCGGAATCATGCTTCTACTCGTCCCACTTTATTTTTATCTTATCTCGCATTTGACTAGATGTACTAACACGTTTTACGTAAAAATTGTTGCAGATCATAATTAAGTGATTTAAGTCTTAACTGAGCGATAAAAACAATTCTATTACAATATACACAATGTTTCTAATTGATCAAATTTCAATAAAGTGCTTATATCGCTAATAATATTGATAAAAAGAATGTTATAGAGATGCAAGCAAATGCAATTTTCACGATTTGCAGTTTTATAATATCGATAGTCTTATATTAACAAAAATATTTTGAATAAATTATTAAGAATTATGCTTTATCTACTCTTTTGAGTCATATAATTTCATTGAAAATAATTATTGTAAAAGAGCAACGAAGATTCATCAATAATACGCAACGCAACTTCAAAAATTCGCAAATGTTAAGAATCAGGAATATTATAAATCTTCAAAGTTTTGATTTCTCAAACATGATTTTCAGATATCGTGTTGTTCTTCAGTGAAATACAAGATTTTCCGTCACCAAGATAACTCGTATTTATGTACAAATGTCTGTTTACGATTTGAATGATTTTTTTATAGTTATACTCGATCAAAATGAGGTACGTAAATGAGCTCGCTTATTCGTGTGACACTTCATAGAACAAAAATCATAATATTATATGCACGACAAAATTAAATCAGAGGCTAAAGTTTATTTGTCTAAAGTATTAAGACAATTAAAAATAAAAGAATAAGAGATCTATCTTCTAAAAGCGATCCTAATCAAATTACGGAACGTAACTGAAATTCAAAACACATGTAAAAAATGTCTGAAAAATTAGAATTTATCTTTTGAATATATTTACAATATTATATAGAGATACGTGTACTCTCAAAGAATACATTCTTAAGAAATACTAAATCTCTCATTAGAATATCAGTGGAATTTAGCGGTGAAAAGAAGAATTTTATAAATTGCGTGCTCGCTAAGACGCGCGAATCTCGGACAGGTGCGACTCACTTGTTAGAAACAGCTTCCCGACTAGCTAATCTTCGGTTTCGAGAGACAGGTTAAGAAATCGGACAGAAATCAGACTTAAGGACCCATGTGACGAGGTACACATCTAACGAGAACGCCGGTGAGCCTCTTCGTGCATATCGCGCGCGCGGTTATAAACACGTCTCGGCGGTCTAGATACGGCGAACCATGTAAACACGGTAACAGACGAGCAAACATCTAATTGCTCTCAAATATTTGTGAGATAATCCCCCGCTCGGCCTCTAGTCACCAATTTTTTACCAGACTCGAACGAAAGTACCATCCGTTCGCACGATGTCCTGAGTCAACACGCGGCAAGGTGGAAGAGTTAAAACTCTTCGCGTAGCATCGCGAGAATCCTTGCTTCCAATCCGGCGCGCTCGGATCATTTAAGTCAATCTCTCTCACTGTATGAACGGTTTTTCAATGAAAGAGAGTATCATTTCCATTGTTGCAGCGTGCAACAGTGCCGCCACCGGCAACGCAGATTCATCCTCGCCGATTAACGAGCTCTGCTGCCGGCTTGAAACTCTCGGTACGAATTGTCATGTACGTCGTCGTGTACGATGTTAATAATTTGTTAATAATTTTGATGTTTGCATGCTGTGCTCTGTGCATGCAGTTCCCAATGTTACTTGGTAGATATTTCCGTATAAAACTTTTTCATTAGAGGCAAATTTCGAAAGCTACAAGGGAGTTTTAAGACTTGTAGAGTTTTTAATTATTTTCAACTTATACAATGCACATCATATTAATGTATGTTGATGTTCCTTGTTAACACGCTAACAACACTATACGCTAAAAAATCCGATTAATTTTCTTTTCGTTTCCTATGGTAGCTGAAAATAATAATATTAATTCTCTCGGCTTATAAATGCCATATTTGATCCACATGGGTTAAAATTGTCGCGTGCTTTCACAGTAAAGGTATTTCCATTTTTAAATTTCTTGGTACATTATATTGTTTCGACTGCTTTTCCCCATAATTTTTTCTCAGGTTCTTTCGATTTGTTTCCAAAAAGTTTTCATAAAAATTTGCACGCTTTCTTTCTATACAAACTTATCCAATTTCTTCGTGTGGTGCCATTTTTATTGCTTCCCTCTGTCCTTTCCTTTTATTCTTTGAATACCTTTTTTTTTTGGTGTCAATTTTGGTTATTTCTTTGCTAAGGGCTAAATAGCCGATAAAACTCTTGGTTTTCCGTTCAAAGATTTTAGCAAGACAATTGACGTCCTTGGTCGCACGACTGGACGGTTGCAGAAAATATTTGTATAATGTTCTTTCATTACTTTCACCGTACCGATGCGATCGAATGACTATCTTACCACTAGACATCATAGGCAATTGTCTAGGAACGCCACGAGAGAAAGGGGTGCTCATCCGTTACTAAAAACAATGAACGATTTAAGCATTTGCGAAATAAAACAAGTTTTCTTGATGTGGAAATTGATCAAACAGTTTTTACAAAAACCGTCGAAAAAACACGTGTTGAAAGTGACAAGTAAAGTAAAAATAATTTCCAAATTTAATTACAAATATTTAAATAAACATAAAGAGTTTATTAGCGCTTTAAATAAAATAATTAGTTGCTGATGCGTGCTTTCTTTGAATTTTAGAGTTAGATTGGGTTTGCCACGAAAGTAATTTGCTTAATACCGAAATATTGCCTAGGGGCGCACTGATTCTAAAACCGGCACTGCCCGTATCTGTACTTATCCTCATCAATTATCACTGTATGTACCATTACTTGTACTACAATCTTGTACTGTACTTATTCTATTGTAAGTTTTTTCCACATCTTTCCACTGTTGATTTATTTCATGCGCGTGCAGTAAGTACGCACTGTAAGTACCTTGAAACGAGCGTCCTTTACCATCCAGCGGCCATTCTCTGTTTATGATTATATTGCAGGCAGGAGCCACTCTTGCGGCCTGCTCCCATAATGCAAGAATGCAAGGTGCATTAGAATTTCGCATGCGGGACGCTTCTTGTTCACGCTTTCTCGTTCGCGCATCGCGAATCGCGCGCGTTCCGTGAGAGCGATCCTACGGCCTGGCGGCACGCGATTTCTGCCGCTTTTATGGCGCCTTCTTATCCCTCTGCGATTCCTTTATCAGTGATTAAAGGTAACATCGAGCGATGGAGGCAAGATCATTCGCTCGGACGTAAAAAAAGTACGTAAGAAATTGTTTTTGCCGATAATTGCAAAAGATAATCATGATCGTGTAGCTTTTTATCGCAATTTTTCCTCCTTTTTTTATTTGTTTTTATATTTGGTCCGCGAATGTCAATAAGTGTTGACGTCCTTTTTGAATGGAAATTTTTTTTATCCTCCTCATTGTAGATCAGTAAAATCAATAAATTTTACTTACCGTATCTAACTGGGGTCATCGTTTACAATTCACTGTTTTGTAAACAGGCTTGAAACGCGAGAAATGAATCGTTTGCTCCTAGTAAACTGTCGAAAGAAGAGATTTTCAAAGTAGAATAGATATCTCTAGCATGGCTTTGAGACTATTCTATCTTCTATGGTGTTCCCTGATTTTTTCCGTTCTTTTCTTTTATACCTGAGCATATTTTTATACCTGGTCATACTTGATACCAGGATACCTGCAAACAACTTTTGTCCGAAACTTTTGTTGTCCGAGACAACGTTTTTCAGTCTCATGCTTTATGGCTAATAAATTAAAAATGGTTGTCGGGTTACCAACTGTAATTTTCGACATTTGCTGTTGCTTTTCGTCACTTAGGTCCCGATCTATTCAGATACTCGATTAATTACAAATACTTAAGTAACAAGGCGCGTTTATAATATTAGATTTAGTTGAAAAACCATGTTTGCATTGAAATATCACAGAAAATATCGCAATATTACAAACTATTAAAGAAACGTTCCGCGAGGCTGGAAAGAAGTGGAGAGCTATTGCTGTTCTACGAGTCTGCGCGCGGCGGAAAATCTCTCTTCGTTCACAGGCACTTGATATGCGATATACAAATGCGAGATGGCACAATAGGGGTAATTGTGACGCCGTTGACGAATGGTACCCGCGCGAGTCGGCGTACATGACGGCACGACGCGGTCTCGCCGACACGAGATATCGCCGGGGTTTGTCAAACGCCCACAGGAAAAGCGGGGCACGCGCTTTTGCCATTTCGTAGTGTGAAATGGAAGAGCAAACGCTATAATGGGGTGGCAACGAGTCCCAGGAGCACCGTTTCTTCGACTCCCTTGCTGATGTCTTTTGTCTCTCTCCATTTCCCCTTTCTCCCCCCCATCTCTCTCTCTCTCTCTTTCTCTTTCTTTCTCTGCGTCTCTGTATCTGTCTCTATCTCTGTCCTGTCGCATCTCTCGTGGCGTTCGTAAAATCTGTCGTCCCTCTCCGTGCTCGTTCGCATTTCGCGCGCGGATACTCGAGAGAAATAGCTCGAGTGATCGCCGGGGTGGTTTACTCGTTTAAAGGCACAGACAGTGATGGACCACCATCGGATTGAGTGAGACGCATTTTAAGAAATCGTCTCCAATACTCCCGTCATGACGATGAATTTCTACGTAATAATCGGTACGCGCTTTTTGAATTGACGATGAAACGTTAGGCTACCGAACGACAACAGAAATATTTCCCGCATTGATCTTTTCGGCTTGAAGATACCAATAAATCAGTTAAAATTAATTTTTATATATTAAAAACGTGTAGTTTTTTTTGTACTTGCTTTGTTTCACAGAATTTAAAGCGGCAAAATTTTTTTAGCGAGCAACTACGGAATTTATCTTATAATCATAATTTTATAAATGTGAAACGTAAATTGTTACTGCTTGTAAAACTTATTTTCTGCTTTCTTATGAGCGATCAATCGTAAAAAGGTGTGAAAAGAGTACAAGTGAACAAATTTGTGCTCACAACCGCGTTATTGAGAGCGTTCGGTGCATCGTGCGATCGTGTTCGGCGCGTCACCGGATAATCGTAGGTGCTAGCTCCGATATCGGTGAGATGAAAAACGCCGACGGTAATCCTTCCTGACTCACACGCTTGTGCGACCCGTGCGTGCATTGAAAACGGTCGACTCGCTCCTGCAAACAACAATCTATACATATACCGCGCAAACCAACCGAGAGTTTCCGACGGACTCTTCCGAATGTAAAAAGTTCAAGAGTCGCACGAAGTTACTCCGTTAACCGTGAAAAAGTTCCAGAAACTAGAAACGTCGTTTTCTTAAGTCTCCCTTTTGCGTCGGATGTTATTACACCGAAAAAGCGAATCATTCGCCTTTGATATTAAAACATTTTTACTTTTAAATTGTACTTTATATATTTTATATACATAAAAGATATATATACCTTCTTTGAATTCTTTGATATCATTTTCGACACAATTTTTAAAAATATTACTACATTTTTAATAGATTTTCTTATTATTATTAATCTTGTATTAATCAAAACTTACTTTTAACAGTGTTACTATTAATTATTTACATCATTATTGAATTGTGTAATGGCAAAATTTAATTGTTTGGACATTTTATTATATTTCATGATTCAATTTTTAATTCTAGCATTGCATAGGTGAATGATGTAGCTTCTTTCGTCTTGAGATAAAAATCGATTCGGAATTGCGAAATTATCTTTGTGCGGTGAATCCCTGCCGTGTGCGCGCGTCGTACGTACGAGAAATCTATCACAATTAAGGCCAGTACCGCATACAGTTTGGAATTTTTTTTTGATTCGATTACAATCTTCCGAGATAAAGAGTCTGCCTTTTGATAAGGTTTAAGGATGTTTCATGTTTGTTTACGTGCATCAGGTTGCGCGACATTTGCTTTTAACGCGTCAAATATTTGCGCGCCCAACAATGTGCAGCGTGACAAAAAAAGATAGAAAAGAAAGGGAAAAATCCGAGCTACATTGCGCGATATCATATTGACAAAACTATGGCGAACAACGACTAATATTTATTTTCCGTTTATCTCATGTAAAGAGCTCTTTATTTATATAACAGAGATTTAAATCACTTATTATATAATCAAAACAATCGATTGCGAAAAGGAAATCTGTCGGAAGTGAAAAAAGATTATTTAAGAGAAAGATAATGCTCAGTTATGCATTATTAAATCTTCCGTTTCTCTAAAATTATTGTTAGATTCTTCGTTTCTCTTCAAAATTAAAAACGATTTAGATATTTAGATTCAAGTGTGCAATTCTTTTCTACGATAGAAACAAATTCTCTAATTAATTCATAAATCGATTTATGTTATTAATATATCATTAATGATATTTATAGGATTAAATAATGGTGATCAGAATAATGATTCAGAATTAAATTCAAAATCCATCTAATCCATCTAATCGAATCCCGGTAGCAATGGATAAGATGTAATGATCGGCTGCGAATGTATCGATTTGTTAATATATGTGCGTCTCTCGCATAGGATATACGGCAAAGGCGTGATTCAAGTATCATAGATATGAAGAGTTGGAAGTGTGCCTGCGATAACGATCGATCTCAATCTGAGTAGATGAAAACTCGAAACTCGACAGTCTGTAATATATTGCTCTGTTATTTGAACAGATTACACAGATTTGACAATGTGAACGCGCACCGCGAACGTCAACGCGTACGAATTTGTCTGAAACGTCAACGTATCGCCTAATTCTCTAAGTCCTTACTGTTTACATTATCTCGCAACGAATTTTTTGCACAGCGTAGAAGAAACGCGTTGTACAGATAAGGTAAATCTTTCGTGGGCAATGATGTGTATAACGATACAGATATATAAAATTTGTTTGTTCGTAAAAGCGCGCTGTACAAGTGTTTTATATCTTCTTAAAATTCAAAATTTTCTACAATGATTCTTTCTCTTTTCAGAAAATGCAGAAAGAATTAAAGAAAACTCTTTCTTTGCAGATTTCTAACTGATATGATTTTTTCATGTTTAGATTAGATAATTAGATTAGATAAAAAAGTTAATGAAATTTTACTTTGTAAAATTATTAATTTCTTTCTTGACGAAATGACTGACTAATTGTTGAATTTGATATATTCTCGAAAAAAGAAAGTACATAAAAAAATTCAAAGACATAAAAAAGTTCAAAGAAATATTTAAAGGGATCTCAGATCTCGAAAGGATAGCACGTTGAACATTTCATAAAATACTTTTGAAAGAAATGTGAATCTCCAATTTTATGCGTTTCATTCGTAGAAATATTTAAAAAACCGTTAAATTTCTTTCGACACTTCGACATTCTACAATATATAGATATTTCCTTCTTTTACTCCATGCAGTTTTTTTGACGGCACTATGTTCATCCGTTCTTATTGTTTGTCGCTCGAGTAGCCTTGCATATCCTTTCGATGCCAGCCATGTTGGTTGCACCTGGACTCATGCTGTGAACGTATACTACCATCGAAAAATCTAAGGTCGCTGGTTATTCGTGATGCCACGAAGGCCTCGGAGTTTCCTTATCGAGGAGTGGTGGATTAACGTGCACGCCTTTGATCTCGCCGGCGGGGCCTTATCTAATCGTCTCCCTCTCTCCCGAGTCATCTCTCACCGTTCCCATCCCTGTTTCCCTATTCCTCTCTCTCCATTCTGTATTTTGTGCGCGTGTTACCGCCGCGAACGCCACGTCGTAAGAGCCGCACATTCACACCATGCGATTGCCACTACGTAACTCCTTTTTTTCTACTCCTGTCTCCCGCGTGTATCTTGACAATTCACTGCCTTTGCTAAGAAATAATCGTGCTTTGCATCATACATCGTAAATTTATTTTCTTTTTTAAGCCGTTGCTTCAAGCTATTGCTTTATATATTTGTCTTCTATTTATATTAATATTAATTAAAAAATAAGTTAATTGCGATTCTTATGTCCTTGGCGCATTGTGATTATGATTATTGTAAACGTAAGCTACCAATGCATTTTAGTTATATTAATGCTGCATTAAATTCAGAGTAATTAAAATTAAAATGCGATTGTCATGTGAAACAATATTACGTATAATGAGTTTATGATATTAATAATTTATACTATTTTTAAATGATAAATACTTTATACATTTTCTCATCTTTTCCCACATTTTTTAATCGTTTGTGCTTCTGTAATTGGAAATAATATGAATGCAATTATATTTTCACAGCGCTGTTTAAAAAAAATTCTCTCTCTATCTCAACTTTTATTAATTCTTAAAGATTATGTACAGATCATTCTGTTGATCTTTTACTTTGAATTTCTCAAAACTTCTTTTACTCCGGACAATTGAATTTTTTCCTTAAAAAGAATTATTCGCAATGAAGATATACTGGTTGTAACAATGACATAAAATCTCAATTATTCTTCAAATATCTAAATAGTGTTCTATTTCGAATTCTGTCGTGAGTTATAGATCGTTGAAAGTAAGCTATATTGCAGATGAGGTATGTAATTGTTTATCCTAAATATAGAATTTCTTGTAGAATGGCGAAAGAAAATTACAGGCGTTTCTCACATTTTTCAATCCTTTCCGACTAAATTTTGACGAATGAATTGATGTTAAGAGTATTTCGTATATTAAAGCTATCGGGTGAGACAAATGTAATAATTAACTGCTGTTATTTAAAAAAATGTATGAACATTAAAGCACAGCATAGTTTGCAAATAATCATGTATTGCTTCAATAATTTGTAGAATTATGCGCGGATTGTCGTAAAATATTATATGTCGAGTCCACGATAACGAAGGATCGCGAAGGATTAATCCGTTGTGAAATTAATTACGAAATCTTTGTTAATATCGCCACGCGGTATGCGCGTACGCTGAAAACGTTATCTTCTTAATGTACTATTGACAAGAGAATCAGTACGATAGATATTTAACCGCGTAATAAAGCGTTGTTATCTTCGTTTTTTCAGGAAAAACCAGAACCAAAGACAAATATCGTGTGGTCTACTCAGACTATCAACGGCTGGAGCTGGAGAAGGAGTTCCACACGAATCGTTACATCACCATTAAGCGTAAAAACGAGCTTGCTTACCAACTTCAGCTCACTGATCGTCAGGTAAGACATTGTTTTAGAGACAGATGTTCTAACAGCTATTTCGCACCATTCCTTCGATAGATTAAGATTGTTTTAACAGAAATTGTGGTGTTTTGTATCAATGATCAGAGTAAAGTTTGCTTTACACGATTCGTAATTTATGATAAGAATCACGATAGAACTGTGCTAATAATTTTATAAAATAGAACATTCTTTCTTGATAAATCAGAATATAGACGCGCAAAATAACGTATTTATTATACACGTGTGTGAAATAATATGAATTTTTATATCCGTGTAGATGAGAGAGAAAATTTCTATAAAAAATCTTCGCAAAAGACCGATACAATCCGATACAATCCGATACAAAAGACCGAAAAATACAATCATCGGAATGCCTATTTGCAGGTGAAAATATGGTTTCAAAATCGACGTGCGAAAGACCGCAAGATACGTAAAAAGCAGCAGGAACAACAGCTAAGAGATCATGAGCAGGCGCAGTTTGCGATAGTTGCGGCCGCAGCGGCGAGCGGAGTGCCGATTTATTCAGCACCCGGAGGGGAAGTAATGATGCTGGGTAATCATCTCATGCACGTCAATGATAATGTTTCTTCCATACCGCCGCCGCCGCCGCCGCCGCCGCCGACGCAACCGTTGCCTCCGCAGCCGCAGGTTCCGCAGCAGCCGCAGGTTCCGCAGCAGCCGCAGGTTCCGCAGCAACCGCAACCGCCGTCGCACTCTGTACAATACCCGCACCATACTAGTTCAAATTAGGTATTCGGCAATGTTCTAACCCTCCTAAATTCGATTACCCGTCCATTACAGGGTAGAGATAGAAGTAATAGTATTACTATAATTGATGCTATGGAGGGGGAAGAGTATACGCTTGTTGTAAATAAAACGTTTGTAAAGATACTCAATGTCCGTTATTCGTTAATGGGCAACGTTATTATAACGACACAGTTTTATGTACTAAATCGCATAGCTTTTTCACAGTCTGTGATAAACGACGATCCGAACGATGAACGGTTCGCTCGTGGATTACGGATGTGGTCGTACGGATTTCACATTTGCAACGGATTTTCGATTCGCGCCCACGACAGTCCGCTAATGTGATCTCGATTTATTTAGAATTTTTCTAGTTTTATTTGTAGCCTTTTTCTAATTTTTTGTTTGGACATCATTAATACTTTCCTTCCATTGAAGAAACGAAATTGGAATTGCGAAAGCTATTAATGATACCACACAATCCGTAGACTATATGAATGCCTTCACACCTGAAGTCGAATCTAAATATATAAATGACATCTAGGTGTTTACCAAATATTTCGAATAATAATTATTAGTATTTTTTGTTATAGCGCTAATATTAATATTGGCCTATGATTTTGACAGTCGATGTCATTAAAATAAGAAATATATTTAGATATTCATATAGGCTACAATGTTGTACATATATTGTTGTACATATTTTGTAATTGTACCTAAATATTATGTTTTTAATATTATGATTTTACTTTTCTTTAACAACATATAATTATCATTTCGTAAGATGTCACAAATTTTTTCATCTTTATTTTATAATAAGAATAACGATGTTTCATAATAAATTAAACGTATCAATAAATTTTAGCATATGAAAGCAAACTATTCAAAAATTTAGTCGAAGTAGAAATTATAACTCCGTTCATTTAAATTTATAAAATCGCCTTTATCGATTGTTTATTTAAAATTTTATTTGCGGGTGTTACAAATTTTTACAACTTTTTTTAACTGTACGTAAACAGTATACTTGCAGTTAAAAAATTGATTAAATTTACATTGAATTAGACCCAGATAATGATTCGAACTTGGTTTGGGAGAGATTTGATTCAAATGTATTCAGAAATTTTGAATTTTTTCTAATCAAGTGTATAGCTATAGCTGAGCTTGATAGTCTTACACTTACTTTTAACTATATTATGTAACACTCAATATGTTAAATCACAAAACTAAAGGTACATATTATGAAATATGTGTAATATAAATTGACAAGGTCTTTTTGTACCTGTATACATAGATGAAATCATATACTTTGATTTAAATAATTTTTTTCTTTTTTTTTAATTTTTAATTGAATTTTTACATGTGATTTATGATATCTTTAGCATCTGCATTTGCCATTATGCTTTGCGCTCATTATGCTACTAATGGTGCTAAATTTGTACATAAAAAATATATTTAATATTAATATAATATGGTCAAAATGTGTGCCTTAAAAATAATTGAAATTTTTATGCAAATAATTATTTAATTTGTTTACTTAATGACACACTTGATGTTAAACTGTAATTGGTTTGATAATGAAATAAATCTTATACGTGTAATCATTATGTCGTAAAGTTTGTTTTCTTGATTTCTTATTATGAAAATCCTTCTTTTGCATAAAGCTAAACATTGCTATTTCCGTAAGTATAAAATTAATATTGTTAAATTAATAAATATTGTTCTTTGTTTCAAATAGTGAGAAAAAGCATTGATATGATTAAGAAATAATTAAATCAGATTTTTGGTAACTAATTAATCAAAGTTTACTAAGTCAAGAACAAATGAGTAATTTTACATACATTTTTTTCCACAGTGTGCTTTCAACATATCTTCAGCGCATGATTGCTTATGTGCACATTTTCCAGAGAGTGAAAAATTTAAAAGTACTTACTTGGCGCTGATTATCATGGTAGAAGCGAGCACTTACCGTTGTCACATATCGGCAGCATCCACAAAAATCATCTCGATTAATTCATTGTGACGATTCCTCGATGCCTTCGGCCGATGATCCTGATGCTCTACAGCATTAGATATTCGAGTTGTCCGAGCAGACCACACAAATACGATATTCATAAAAAGATAACATCACAAACGCGCGACGAATCGATGACGCGATTAAGATACCGTTTATCGAGAATCGCGTTAACGCGTATAATGAGATATAATCGCGGAATAATTAAAGCATAACACTACTTGATTCTTCACTCCCGGCACTAATTTGCGAAACACTTTTTTGATCTGTAAAACGCTGGAAAGACGCAAAAACGTTCGCCATTCCGAATCCACTTCACTAAACAAAACGAACTGAGATTAGATCATTACGTATCAGTGCTTCCATATGCGCGATGAAACACACTAAAATCTCTTTGCAATTATGGTATATTACGTGATCTTTGTCATATATTATATTTTTTAGTGTTGCCCACATTTATTTAGTGTTGGCTACATTGAATCTAAAAGTACAATCCACGGACTAAGGAATAGAGGGACCGAGTCTAAAGTCCTAGTTTAGGCGAGAGGGGGATGGTAATTCAAGCGTGCGGGAGGGACTGCTTTCCGCCATATTGATGTAGCGATTCTCACACAGAGATTCTGTGTCTGTGACATGGTTACACTCGTGTAGCGGTGCCACTAGACATAACGAGTGACAAGCATAAAGAGATTAGGCGGTTTTATTATTGTTGTATTATAAATTTTATAAAATACTTTAACTTTTATTACTCTGAGGCTCTGCATACAGTAGACAAAATATTAGAAATAGCAATAAACATTTAATATTAAAAAGAAAAATTATTTTACATCTAACAAGAGAATAAAATATATTAATTAGTTTCAATTCTTATTTCTTAATTCATGCATTAATTTTTTCTATTCTTTTTATTTTTAAAATAAATAATTCCAATTTCTTATTTCTAATATTTAATAATTATTCCTATTTCTATTTCCTATTTTGTTTATTGTACACAGGATCTGACTTTCATTTCGCACACATACGCAAATAGTGAGTTCTATGTGTGGTGATTACTAAACGAATATGGCGCCCCCCCCCCCCCACCGCAAACGTGCTCCCCCGGTACAGCTTGTGCTCCGTTCCTCTATTCCTTAGTCCGTGGTACAATCGGATTTTTCTGTACGCGCGCATTTTTTGAAGATCTATCATAAAATTGCTATTTATTTATAAAAATAGCATAAATATATTATTAAGAAATTAAATAAATTGCAAGCAATTTGATTGTAACATGCTTCTAATATAAAGGTTTACTGCTGAATAATTAATGGAAAATTTTGCAAGCTAAATGTAAAAGAAAAATATCCACTGCTACATTTTAAACAATATAAATTGAATATATATTTAATACAATTTCATAGAAAAGTGAAAGAAAGCAATTAAGTATAATTTTATATAAAAATAGAAAGAATATATAATTTTATACAATTATAATAGAGAGAGAGTATGTCATTCATTTAAAAACTTTGTTGAAAATTTTATAAAAATAATATTTAAATTCTATATAAAAATACAGACAATAATTTTTGTTGCAGAAATAAAATATTTAATTACCGTCACTATATTAACACATATGCATAAATTAAAATATCGTAACACGCGCGCATGAAAAGCGTTTTTATTCTGAAATACGCAAACATTGAGTTCTATAACATACTGGAGCGAGCCTTTCAGGAGTGGGGATGTCTCCATCGGTCGAAAAAGACAAATAGATTACGTGAGGCTAGTCTTCCTTGTCAGTGTATGTTTTCAGCATAAGCAATAGAACGTAAAAAGAGACAGAAATCCTCACATTGCTATATGTGTCCTTTTCTAAATTGCGGACGCAGTTTTCTTTGTTCGGGATAGGAAGGCTCGCTCCAGTATGTTATAGAACCATTATAGAACTCAATGTACGCAAAGCGTTCTTGCTCTCCTTCTTTGTTGCGTTTTCACAGCTCAATTTGTGTACAGCCTCAGTCGCGTTCCGGAATAATATATACTTATTTAGTCCTAAAATACTCGAAAATAGTCTTTCAAAACGCTGTATTGTTAGTGAATACGATACGCTCATATATTACGGTTCCCTGCAATTCTTGAATAACCCTTGAATAACCCTGAATAGCACGCGTGTCGACGTGCGAACAATAAGAATATAACCTAATTATGCGACGGTCACAAAATTTACTCCAAGAAAGAGTTTTAGGCATACCATAACCAAATTGGAAATATTCCTCTACTTAGGGGGTAACTTTACAAAAAAAAAGAAATGGTCAGAAATCGTTCGAAATGCAAAATCTTGGGTCGGAAGTGAAGTTACGATTTCTTCCTGTTTCTTTATTTAACATAAGCTAAACATAAGGTCTGTTTTTTATAGCTGAACTGGCTGTACTAGTTCAGAGTTTATCTTTTTCCCTCCACATTGGAAGGAGAAAGATAAACTCTGAACTAGTGCAGCCAGTTCAGCTATAAAAAACAGACCTATAAACATCACGTATGTGCGAGTGCCAGAAGTGAGCGATTGTTATAATTATTAATTAGGCAATAACGATCAAGTGTATTTCAACAAAGTTTACAGCTCAATTAGCACAATCTCGCATTGGATATGTTTTATTATTCACGAGATGTGCTGCAAATATTATTTATATTGCAAATGCAATCGAGCATTGAAAATATCGGCAAATTTGTGTTCAAGTCGTGATCGCTTTGCATTCTCGCGTCTTTTCGTTCATCTAACATAAGTCTAAAGCGTAAACGAGCGCGAAATGATGAGTGTTGAAGTGTGCTACATTACAATTAATCGGCATGGACATGAACCTCTATCTGGAATAAAGGAGCAGGACAATTAATCAGCATGGACACGGAACCTCTATCTGGAATAAAGGCAAAACAAGAAAGGAGCAGCAACAGGAGGAGAAATAACGAGGTACATTAGCTGAGGTAAGTGAAGTTTGTTTAACAGCAATGACCAAAATAATTAAGGTTGCAAAGAATTTTATTCATCTTTTACTTATATAATTATAAAAAGATAGATAAATTATATATTATTAATACTCTATTTAAGTACGAACTGCAATCAGAAAGAAATTATTGCATATTTGTGACAGGCAATTTTTAAAAATCAAAGAATTAATCAGAGATAAATAGATCAGTGTGTTCTAATATCATTCATACAAAAACTAATTTTTAATTTTATATTTGATAAAAATCAACTCAAAAAATTTTTCATATTTGGTAAAAGCTCGTCTGAAATAATTGGCAATTATTCTTTGTTTTTATCCATAAAATGCCTCATTATTTTGAAGTATGAGTTAATACGTCTCATAAATAATAATCGAGGAACTTGTTATTTCAATGATGCAATAATAACAATATAATATAATTCTTAAAACGTTCGTGTTACTTATGTCTGTTGGGCAAAAATTATAATTATAAATAAACTCGAGATTAGCAAATTTATTAACTGATTAATCCCGACTTAGACGCGGAGAGTAATTCTCGAGTGAACGAAGTGGCCCTTTAGCGATCTGTTTGCTTTTTCGCGGCGAAAACGTTCGCCGCCGTTATCGGTGTCGTCGCGCCGCGGCACAAACAGGCCTTGTTAGAGATCGGCGCGTAAATGCAAACGTAAAAACGCGTAATACGCTTTATGCGAGAGCACGCGAATCGTCCTCGCGCGTCCCGAATCGGGGAGAGACCGGAACGGCCGTGCCCCATCCGCGCGTAACCGCGAGCGCGCAGACGAAAGCGGCAACGAGTCCCGCGGGTGCACTGGAGTTAACTACCAGATCGATGTCCGACCCCAGTTCATCCTCATCCCCCTCTGAAACCGACCCCCCCTGACACTTCGACACACAGCTCGAGCTAGTCTGTCGAACTGGGAACAACTTTGCGTGGTTATGCGACGCCGATTCGGAGTCGCGGTTTCTTCCCGACGGCGAGACGTTTCTCCTGAAAGTTTCTTCGTTCTGTAAACACGACCGTTGCGAAGACATTAATGGCTTGGTCGATGCAATTGTGCAGTCTTTTTGGGTTGAGATTTCAGTTGAATAATAGCAAGGAAAGTTGTGCAAATAAAAATAAATGAGAATTAAATTCTCGCTTATAAAAATACACGTTTATTGCTGAGGAATTATTTTGAGTATACAAATATCTCGCACTCTTTTCAAAATCATTAAATAAGTAATGCAATAAGAGTTATATTCCTTTTTAAATCTTACGGAATCGATAAGTCAATTATAGTAATAAAAAATCTGGGTAAATTTTGTATAAGAATTCATAATTTAATACAATATGAATGTTCTTGAATCTTTTCGAATTTTTTCAATCGCAAATCATGCAATTAATCTGCGGCAACTTTTCCTTATTGCATGAACATTGAGGGGTATCATTATTTGAATTTTTGGTTAAAAATTTGTTTTTTAAATATATAGAAATTCTTTATACCATGTTTTGTTTTATCTATACCGAAAATAATTCGGTTAACAAAGGTAGAGTATGCTATGATGCTAGGTCTCGAATAAATCTGACGATTGCGCCCGACGTTATGAGAAATGAGCGCTCTGGAGAAATTAATGGGCGCGCTGCATAGCCATATCTGTTCTCCAATTATTGCTATAGCGCCGATTATACGAGGGTTCGACGTAGTACTTCGTCGTAGGCGATATATCACTGTTTCCATAGAAGAGTGTGTAGAGAGGAATGTAATTGTGGATGACATAAAAGTAACAATATATCGAAATTTGATCGCATCGTCGTGTTTTCATTATTATTCGTTTCGGTCTTATTGTCAAAATTTATTTGTCAAAAACGACCGCATCTCTTTATTACTATTCTGTTTGAATCTTGCTGTCGAAGTTATTTATCGAAAACGACATCATAAAAAAGGGAAATCATTGATTTACATTTATTCATACGTCCAGAATACATTTATATATTACATTTATTCATACGTACAAAAACATACCTACATTATTATAAATATGTAATAGTTTACACCGAATAGTTCACGACATTTCACAAACTGTTAATAGTATCAGGAACCTTGTAACATTTCATAATCTAGATTTTGGCAAAAATCGTCACTAGTATAAGAAATACTGATGGCAATTTAATGTTATATGTTTTATGCATTATGCTCAGCGTATCGATGGCCGCAGATATTTTGTACGATCAGAAAGCGACATTCAAGCTAAATTTATTCAACCACATCGCGCCGACAAAGGCCGCTTACTCATTCTAAAATCTACAACTTAATAAATTAAAATGAATATAAATTCTGGTCGAGGTAGTCACGCTTTATTTGCTATGCTGATAAAATTAAGTGTTAATATGACACGCAATTTGAGGAAATTAGTTACTTAATTAAGTACAAAAAAAATATATATTACATATCCGAAATCATTCTCTTTCTACAAAATAAATTATATTTAAATAAATTCTGAAATATTTATTACATATCTTTAAATTAAAACGTTACATTTTTTACGTTACATTTACGTTTTTTAAGTTTCAAATACGAACAGTTAAGCCTTTTTAGGACACATCTGTTCGCTATTATGTTGAAGATTTTAGCAGGGTCCGTCATATTTTTTGAAACACAACGGGACCATCAAAAGAGAAATAGCAAGGACATCTCGATTTCTGCATGAGAAAACGTGCGACAAAAATAACGGGAAAAACAAATTTAGAAAGAGAGAAAAATCGGCGTTATCCTTTTAAGGGACACAAAAGAATAAGGGTTTTCTAGTCGGCAACTCGTACGTAATTGGACCTAAGATGCAACATGATTTTACGTGTGTCGACGTATACCTTTAACAGAGTATACACAGAAGGTACACCTTTTTGTTCGTTTTGACCGGGTTCGGCTGTACCAGACGAAAACACCAAATAGATTTTATGAGGGGGCTATAAAGGCTGTCTGAATCTCGATTCTGGAGTATCGATGGTTCCAAAGGGGCTAATCTGCGGATGAAACTGTAATAAAACGTTTGCCCTATGTATGTATAGAATCTTTTGCGCATCCTTGCGTGGGGTAGTTCAGGTATTTTTTCTTTTCTTACGCATTCTTTATAAAGTTTGTGCGTATTTTTACTTTGACACGCAAACTGATTTTTTTTTCCTCACTTTTTGGAGACTGATTTTTAATGCATTTCATGTTTGAGTACAATTTTAAAATTTTGTAGAATTTGGAATGTTGCTTTAAAATTTTTTCAATATTAGTTAAATAATATTATAAAGAATAGTATTACATACCCACAATATATTAATATAACAAATATAACAAATTTAAGTTGATTTATGACACAATCGAAAGCATGTAAAAAGTCTAAAAACAATTTATGCATTTATTGTATTTTGAACAAATATAATATGTTTAATATCGGTCAATTACATGTTTTTATAAAAAAACTTAATTTTTTTGTTATATATTAATAATTTTATAATACTTTAACAAAGTTTCATAAATATTTGCAACTTTTGGTCAACTGTAATAGTTAATCTTTTATCTTTAGACTTTTTGTATTATAATTTGCAATATAAATATATTATCTATATATTACTTATTTGGAAAAAAATGATAAAATTGACGTAACGTTCAATAATATTTTGCTAATAATTTTAAAAATACTTACAAAACATTATTAATTTATGTGTATTTTGAGTTCTGATATTTTTCTTTTTAAATTTGCAGATATTTATTTCTTATAAATATGTTTACATGTGTTGTTTTTTATATGAGAAGGATACACTTTTGAAGTTTTTAATAATAAAAAAAATTTTGTTGTTTCTTGTCTTATGTTATTTTTTAAAATTTAGTATAAAGACGTTCAATTTTATTCTGAACTAACTGCATTGCCAGATTTTACACGTGCTCAAAATACTGTCAGTAGTGCCCTCGGTAGGATTCTTAAACGCAACTCTTACGAAACTTCCGTCGATATTATATTTCCAAGAGCATTATCTCTTGTTGATATATTGAACATCATTAATTACTGTACAGTAAATGTACATATAAATGTAAGAAATATAGGTCTAATTATCAATTGCAAAACTATTATTCCATTATAGTTTAAACGTCCAGATATTTTATTTTTTTATATTCGCATGATTTAGGACAGTTGATAATATTAGCGCTACAATTATTTTCGAGCTACAAGTTTGTGATACAAGCTACAAGATGTCGCGTCGTGTCAATCAGCTGTCTCCTTGAGAACAGCTGTTGCCAAGGAAACAAATGACGCGCTGTGAACAAAACATATGTTAATAGAGTTTCTGAAGCACGCGATTATTTTTATAACAGTTTTATAATTTTACAGCGAGAGAAAAGCGAGCGTAATTTAGAGATTTTGTTCTATGTGTTTAAAATTAAATTATTTAAGGCTTTATTCTATAAACATTATAAATTCTGTAGAAATTACAATTTGTTTAAGTAGAAATATTAGAGTTATAATTAATTTAACGACAAGAAAGGGCCAATAAGAGCGTGTATCATAATTATTCTAAACTCTGTGAGTGAACTCTTTCCAGAAAAAAGCGATCTTGTATTAACATTTTTTTTATAACTGCATATAATGTCTTCCTCCGATATCGACTTCATAAGTGGATCGACACAGCGTTCAGAAGACAAAACCGAGCAAGATCTCACCCTCTGCTACGCATATCCGGTGATCAATAACGACCTGGAGACGAGCAGCGTGCTCGTGAAAAGCAAAAGAGTTTCGCGCGTGTCGAACAATAAAGATTCATCGGCCGAGGATGGATTATACGTGTCCGAGAATCCTCTCACCGATAAACTGGTGAAACCTTATCCGCTCGACAGCGTGAAGCCGTTAGATTATGAATCGCGATCGCAATTTCGCGGAAAGCTCGTGGAGATCGCGATACGCGATGTTCGCATTCACGCGCCGCAGGCGGATCAATCGAACGATCGATCCGAGCCGACGATCGAGATTACCGCGGTGTCTATTTTGTTCGAGAGAAAGACGATATGCCGAGTGAACGGGCCGTTCAACAGAAAACTGTACAGATTGTTGATCAGAAATACGGAACGGCACGATCTCTCGATACAGGTGCACGCGCGACACGGTGCGTCCAGCGTGCTGCCGTTACCGTTGCCACGGCGTTGCGTGAAGGATCACAAGATCGAGATAGACTTCGCGATCGGCAAGAACTCGGGTAAGCTATACGCCGGGACCGTCGTCTGCACCGTCTCTCTGTCGACGTACGGCGCCAGCGAGCGCGAGGAAGAGAGCGGCGCGTGCTTTTACAGACCGAGCAACGATCCGAACGATCCGCAGAACAGCCTCTCCCTTCTGAGACCCGCGAAGCGTCCCGCCGCGAAGGACGTCAAGTACTTTCTGCTGCAGGACCCGGCCTTGATCTTCGACGTGGACATCAGCGCGATTCGCAGACCGCCTTCGTGCGAATCGAAATCGCCGGACATCGTCGTGACCGAGCAGCCCGCGTTCTCCCTGCTGAACGTGTCCTTCCGGAATCTATTCCAGGCCAATCGACCGCTCAGACCATCGTCGTCCGGCGGTCGTAGACGTCACACCGCCGGGAAGACAGTTCTCAGCGTCACCGTTCTGAGGGGGGTAGAGGTGCCGGTGAGGGAGGAATCGGCGCTGATCTCCCCCCTTTTGGAAGTGGAATGGGGCAATGTCGTACACACGACTTCGGTGGCGGACGGGCCGGCGCCCGTCTGGCAGCAGACCATGCATTTCGAATTGCCGAGACAGAACGGCGAGCATTGCGTCAAGTTCCGTCTGTACGATCAGCATCCCGTCTGGGGTCAGCAGTGGCTGGGCGAGGCGAGGATCCCGCTCGAGCGTCACAGGAACTATCAGGAACTCGAACGATGGATCGCGCTGTCGCCCCTGTTCAGTCCGGCGCTACTCTTCGGCTACGTGCAAGCGAGCCCCGGCCAGTCGCACACCAGGATCTACGTGCTAATGAGAATGGAACAGCCGGGCAACGCGAAATCCGTGGAAACCAGCGCGATCGATACTTTGTCGAAGGGGATCCAGCGTTGTTTAGCGACTCCTTATAAAATAATCGGCGTCGACACTCCCGACGACGCTGCACGTCTCACCATGCTGTTATCGTCGTTGCCCGTGCATTACGGCCCGGTTGCGCCCCGTCAGGCTTTGAATGTGAACAAAGTAGATCACTACGGCAGAGGGGCTCTGCTGGCGACGTTACTGCAAGGTTTCGGCTTGCAGTCGTATGTATTGTTAGGTACAGTTTGAGTCTGATTCTTAAACGATTTTTACGCGCGAGTTGACTCTTATTGGCCCTCTTCTTCATGATATTTCTCACGCTAGGTTCCTCGCAGATTAGTAGATGGACCGCGTTTGTCTTGAGCATCGAAGGGGACGATATTGTCTTGTGGGATCCCGAGATCGGAGATCATTATAAATTAAGCGACAGCCGTTGTTCCTTGATGAAAGTGTATCGCTTAATCAATCATGCTGGCGTTAGTATGAAGCATTCGCTTTGATTCTTAAGTAGCGCAGGTTTACCTTAATTTTTCATATGATTCTTCTATTTTAGATATGGGAAAACATGCAAAAGTCCATTTTGCCTAACATTCTGAAATATAACGTGTCGATTAGCAAAGAGTGGCGGCCGCTCGTGACTGTTGCCACATCGAGTAACAACCGGTCCGTTCAGACGTTGGAATTAACTGCCGCGACCGAGGAAGACGCGCAAGAGAAGGAAAACGCGTCACAGATGGAGCAATATTTACGGGACAAGTTGTCCGGCTGGCGCAGCGCTCTCGGTTTAACGACGATATTCAATCGTCACGCGGTCAGCGTTTTGCGCGGCTTCGTGTCCGACATTCCGAACGATGTGACACGTCATTTGGACAAACGAGACCTGAAACAATTGTACAGAGCTTATCACACGCACGGTTTCCTCTTGAATCTGCGTCAGACCGCCTTTGACGAATTGGCAGAGCAAATAGCCGCCACGAAAGTTCATAACATTACGGGGCCCATCGAATTCGCTCTCGTTTGCCATGTGCAACGATATGTTGGCAAGACAAGGTCGATATGGTTAGCATTAGCAATATTGCGAAGTCGCGGTTAACACCGCCACTTTCTTTTATCGATGTACAATTTTTAAAGAGAGCGAAGCCATTTTTTATTCCGATATTTTAAAATGTCTTCGAAACCGCCACTCCGCCGTAAAAGTTGAAATGAAAATGCCTTTGCCAAAATTTAGTGCCATTTAGATTAATGAATTATAAAAACCTGGAAATATTACTATAAATAAATGCTGGATTAATAAATAAAGAGGGAAACAATCGATAGAATTAAACATGTATTTCATTCACTCGTATATCGAAAGCTATCTAATCGTTTCTCAATGTTTCCATATAACTGCCTATTATTACATCATGAAGGATTATGATGCTTATTCGCATTGTGTGCTATTTGCAACGCGTGCTTATCGCAATGTTTCTAATTTGTGTATGATATTGATCGCTTTTAAGCTAGCGGGAGTTCCATTATCTGCAAAATATATAGCAAATAACAACTATAAAGAAATATTTTATAACGTTAAATGATAGAAAAATTTTGAAAATTGTCTGAAAGGATAAATAAACATAAATCGTAAAGAATTAACATAATAATGCATTTCATTCTTTCAAGCATTGCGCAGCAATGCAATTTATATAACAATTGCGTCATTCGTTATAACATAATAATGATAAACATATGAACAATAATATAATTACCTAAGAGAAATTCAGGAATATATTAGAAGAAAATACACGATTCGCAAATAATCAGCATTTGTCGTTGCAAATGATCATCTTGTCATTTATTAAAAGTACTCGCTCTGAATTTGTGAATTTTGACAAATCATAATTCGTAACTTTTGGTGAAAAGTACATTCGTGATTTTACACGTATAGTAGATGATGGACGTTTTCTACTTTTTTTTACTATGATTTTTCATTACTGTCGTAATTCTAACTGCGCCGAAAACGCGTTATTTGTACGCACACACCTGGATTATTTGTTGTAGAAAAATGTTGGTATAAAAATTTTCGTCTAACTAATCGAACTAACTTTTGTTTGTCGCTTAAATACGTCATTTGGAAACGAATAGAAGTCTATCGACAATATTACGTGCAAATATATGTAATCGTTTAACAAAAGGACAAATCTCACGGATCTCTCCATTAATTAAAGTGAATTTATTAAAAGTTAATTACGCGCACGCGTTATAGGCTTTCTGGATTATAACTCATTAACACTAATTTATACAAGGTTAACACGGCGAAATGACGCCTACGATATTTTTAATTGCACCAATTTTCCAAATGCACGCAGATATATATTTCATTATAAAAATTTCATAAATTGACGTATTGTACTAAATTTCGAACTTTTGTTTCTTTTTATAAATGTAATTGCAATTTTCCACACCAAAAAGAACGAAACAGACAATGAAAAAGACAACCTTTTAGTACAAATTTTTTCATTTGTTTACTTATTTCGTTAGAATTTTTTTTTTTTGCATCCATCCAATTTGAATAAATAGACCTGCAGGGTCGGATCCACGATCTGTTTATCTATCTTTATCTACATATTCCTTTTCCGTTACATTTGTTCAGAGAATCTTATAAATAATATTATATTATCCTTATAAATAATCTTATATTTTGTTATGAAGAAACAAAATATTTTTTTATATATCTACTCTTGAAAGAAGATTGTTTCCCTTTTGACGATATTTTGATATATTTATTTCGGTTTCGTTAAAGTTCCAGGAACTTTAATTAGCCCCACCGCATCAGATCCCGAAGTACGCGAATTCAGGCCCTGCAGGCCTATCGCGCGAATCGCACTCGGTCATAGACTGCTTCCGGTGTTTATATTCCTTAATATGTACAATTGCTGATATCAGCGTGGTATCGCGAATGCGTACAGTTGTCGAGCTGATGAGAGGAGAATCGTCGCGCGGATCGACAAGTTTCGGGATCACGTCACTAATTCGCCTCGACAGGCACAAACTCAACAACAATACGCGAATCCAAGCAGAATCTAGATTTTAATCCCTGTGTCCTTTTTCATTTTTTTCTTTTTTTTTTAAAGTATTCCCTCGTTAAAGTATTCCCTCGACGCGCACCGTCGCCATCGATCGCGACGCACCGTTCGACGCCGTTTCGACGTTTACTATAATATAATGTCCGTGACTATTTTCTCTTATCATCGTGTCAAGCGAGCGCCATATACATCGGGCTATCGATGAGAGACTCTCGAGAGGAGAGTCGCTTCATTGGGTCTTCTTCTGGGACACTCCGTTCGTGTAGCCGTTCGTATGTCCGTTCGCGACGATTCCGTTGCTAACCGCGTTGTCGAGCTGCGCCTTCATTTGCGCTTCCTTGGCCTTTATCCTCTCCAGCCGTTTCTCCGCGTACACTTGTTTACCCTGCAGACAAATGTCAGTTATATATCAATAAACATCATGTCGGTTTAGTGGAGAAAGTTCCTAGCTTCCAAGCCAGAAACGCGCTTAACCAAAATTTAAATACCTAATTAAAAAGAATGACAAAAAAAAGTAATGTGATATTAAAACAATTTTTTTTACTTTATAAATTTCATATCGATTGCAAAATAAAATAAAAATAGTCGTATTATTAAGTGAGTGACTTTTTGCATTCGTGAATAATCGAGATCTGAACTAACCTTCGCGATGTAGGCTTTGGCGTAGAAGTTTCCGAACAGAACGATGAAGGAGACCATGTATATAACGAGAGCGTACTGCATCCAGAGCGGGAAGTCGCATCCCGATCGGATGCCATTGATACCCAGAACCAAAGCGGTCGTGAACTGAATGAGCTGGAGGATCGTCAAGTACTTCTTCCACCAGAGATACTTGGCTACGGAGGGCCCTAACGCCGCGAGTCCGTAATACGAGTACATCAGAACGTGGATGAAGCTATTCACCATCGCTGGCAGGAAAGCTGCGAATACATACATAAAAATGAGGAGCGTGAACGAGAAATATAGTTGTTGATAACATGCGATAACAAAACTAATATCAAACGAGAGAAATGCACCACTTACTCGATCCACTCGGCACCCATTTGATGCCGATCCACCATAACGAGAACATGGTGGAGTGATGATAGACGTGGAGGAAGCTCAACTGATTGTCTTTCTTCCGCAAAATGAAGAAGAATGTGTCGCAGAATTCCAGAAGCTTGCTAAAGTAGTACCACCAAACCGCGTGAGCAATCTAAAAAAATCAATTTTTAAAAGGTTTTTTCTCGGCGTTGTCTTGATTATGCATGACTTAAATTTTTTTCTATTGGCAATTTATAGCACAGAAAATATCTCAAATCTAAAGTTCTTTTTTTATTTTTTTTATTGATATACAGTGTTTAGTTTTAATTTTTAAAAAATTGAAAAAATTCCAATCGAAATTGAATAAAAAGAAGAAAAGAAGACTGTTAATTTTAGTTTTTATATTTTTCCACCTATTTTTAATTAAAAATTTAGTAAGTTATTAAAATAAAAAATTTTCTAAAGTTTTCATTTTTTCTACTTTTTTATTTAATTGATTTCTTTTACCTGAAGCTCGTCGGGACGCGTAATGTGCCTTATTGGCTGGCATACGTAACTATATCGTAATCTTGTTGAGGCTAGAAGCAACTGCAAAGGAAACAGAGAGATATTGATGAGGCGAGGGAAACTCACTTTCCAGTGAAAGTGGAACATAATAATAATAAATAGAAGGATGTAACGGAATTGAAGGATTTCTCGCTATTGAAGACAGGAAATACGCACCTGAATGGAAATATAAGCATTAAGACAGGCCATGGCAAGATTGTAGGGCACCAGCGCCCATGTTAATTTAAAAGCTTTTCGCTTCCTCATGACCTTAGGACCCGCCCAAACGATGAGCAGATATAACATCGTATATATTAACGTTGGTTTTGGCGAGTCAACCAGTAACCATCCTCTCGTCCTCTCGTCTGGAAATCAAGTTGCATTAATCAAGGATTCTACGACATAGAAAATTAATTTTATTCTTAATGAAAAATTATTTAACATTAAATTAAATTGAATGCCCGTTATCAATTTTTATCATCAAAATTATGTAACTTAAAAGTTGGCAAATGTATCTACGCAATATTATGACAAAAACAAATTATTTGGTAACAAATATTTAAATATCATAGAATACAAATTTCGATAATCACCTGCGAGGGACAATGTCCAGAGGTAGTAATCGTATGCATCGTTGATAAATTGAGCTGTCGAATTCATGAACCCCGCCATCGCCTGGAACATAAAATGAATCGATCGTGATTTTAGTCGTTGTTGAAATGCAATCATTAAGACTTAATCGCATACGAAATTTCATATGCAGTATATATTTGTCGCTATAATTTTTCACGGCCGCAATTTATGTTTCATGATTAGTTTGATCACGTTGCACTTTTTAGCACGTGGTTTTTATATCATGACGTAAAATCGTATCATGATGTAAAACTCTTTTTTGCAACCTTAAGTAGTTTTGTCATTGCCATCGATATTTACTGACGTAGCAAAAATATTGTATTGTGCGCTCCAAAATTGTTGTCTTGTGAGAAATATTTTACCCACAGCAACAAAGTAAAATAAATATTAATGCAATAAGAATAATATTACATATATAATAAAATTATATATGTATTAATATACATGATTTTAAAAGTATTAATTCTTAACTCTGCATAAAATTTGTACGTGCAGGAGAGAACATAGTTAAACAGCAGCTACCGTTTCCGTGAGATACGCGAGATATTGAGACGTTTAAAAGCACCGTATCCGCAATTTGTATGTACGAAGTGGCGGTTAAACGAAACATGCTTTATGCACCTTTATCAGCTGGGTAATTAGTACCTAATAGCAATTTTCTCGATGCACCATTATCCGGTCGTTCACTCGCCGTCTGTATATTGTAGAACATAACTTTCACGCTCCGAAGAAACTATTACCGCTATCTCCCGAAGTCGCTATAAACGATGTACACTTCTTTTTCCTTCTTCCACCGTTAACTTGTTGTCAAGTCGACCATCCATCAACTAACGTATCCTTTGAGAGGAAAGTTACTTTCCTTGTGCGGCGCGGTTGAACTTACGACAAGTTTGTCTTAAGCCTGCGAAACTAATCGCGCGACTTAACATATTTAAAGAAGATACAAAATGAGATGTTGGACTATGCTCTCTTTATTTATGAGACTTTGTTTCTACAGGACTGTATAGATATTCAGAATGGGGGAATGGGGGAATGGGGGAATACTCGTGCTTCATGGGGGAAAAAATAAGATTTTTTTTTTAAATATAAAAATGGATATTCGAAAAAGAGGATATGTTTCCTTTTTTCAAAATATTATCTAACGCAAAGTCTGCAGATAGCGAAGAGTCTCGCTTTTGAACGGAAGGAAAATATCTGGTATTTCAGGATGTGAGATTGCGGCACGCAATAAACTGTATAATATTATTGCAACATATTACATACTTCAACTCTCACGCATATATTAGCGAGTGCTTTATATGCAATCTGTACAGGTATCAGAATATATTTCAGATTGATAGGAAGTAAAGGATGGGCGCTCGTGTTATTTGCTTCTAAAGATATTGGATATTATAATAAAAGTGTAGGAAATTTCACTTTAGTATTAAACGAACGAATAAATGATGATAATAATATAGATAATACATCAAATTATATAGTTTGTATATTATGCCACTTAAATTTACAATAATATTAATTTTTAAAGTAAGTGCAATCGAAGAGAGAAAGCTAAGCTATTAAGTTCTGCTTGTTCCGATACTACACAGGAAAGTTGCAATTTCAGCGATCATCATTCGACGTCGTTAATATGTAGAAAAGTATATAATATGATACGTGAAATATTGCACCTCTACGTGAATCATCATTATCGAGAGAAGCTTAAAAAAATTGACAGCTCGCCAGCAAGTAAAAAAATTACTCTTTTTTTTTTCATAAAAGTTTAAGTTTTTAAATACCCAATAATTCATGTTGACACACTTCTTGTTTCATATACTAATCGACTCAGCAAATTTTTATGACAATGGACTTCGTATGTCAAGTCATGCTAAAATAATTTTCGACGGTGTTAAAAAAGATGTAACGATCAACAATACATCAATGATATATCAATCGGCACGAAATTAGCGCATTATAAGTAAGATCGCATTACGTGTCAAGAAAATTTATTTCATTTAATTGGTTTAAAATAATTGGTTAAAATTATTACATGCAATCAACATTATTAAGCGCAAGTTATAAGCTAAAAAGAGTGCTTTTATTTCGAAACGAATGAGAGGACAAAAAGAATAAGAGGAATTTTCGAGATTCTTTATTAACATTTATTCCGCTTTTCATTAAGGCAGTTCTAATAATAGCAATAGCTGCGAAATGAACGATATCCAGCGAAAGTTAATCTCTCATAATGATTAATATGCAAACCCATATAAGCGATTTGATAAATCTAAAAGAAGTTCATAATGAATCCTTCCTGTAATCTTATCGTGCTAATGCTCATAAGAACCATTTATCTCGAAAGTAGTAAAGTAGTCAGAAGAAAAATCGTAGAAATGTCTTCTTGCGAAACAAGCATGTCATCTTAATAAATAATGATACATTTATTAATGCGCATTTTTTACATGCATATATTTTTTTGTATTTTATTTTGTTCGCTGTAATTTAAAAATTTCCGTGGTATTAACACTTGAATAAATTTTTTTATAATTTTATGTTTTTTAAAAAAAAATTTTAACGCATTTTTTTATATTGCAAAAATAACGTAAAACAAATTAAGCTCTCTTTTAACAATTGAGGGCGCGGATCAAAGAAATCGCTAGAAACCCTGTAAAAGTATTGTCCAAACGTTTCAGAGCATAAAAATTTTGAACGTTGCAAAATTAATTTTTTTTTAATACAGGCTTGTAGAGAATGACGAGACGAAACTTTTTTCTATGTGCAGTTTTTGTTAATTACGAAAATTAATTGTGCTGTCATAATTATACTTTTATGAAAATTACAATATTACTCCATTGCGATAAAATAAGCAAGCGAATTTGCTGACATTGCACATTTCTAAATGTTATTACGACATTGTGTCCTGGTTTGATGATACGTGTAAAATTAAACGTCGAATTGGGTAGATTATTTTCGATATTAAGCTATTTTTTATTATTCGAGTTACTTTTTCAATTTTCGCGAGCAGAACGCGTTATCATGTTCGATAAATGTTAACTCTTTGAGTTTTGTATTCATTATAGATTGCGCTGTTGAAAGGATTATTTTTATAATGTACTTTACTTATCACTATACTCTTCTAACGAAGGAAACATTTTCATTTACTTTAATTTGATTTCCGTAAAAAAAACAACACAAAATTTAATTTTATTTAAAATATCACACATAAAAATGAGATTAAAAAGTTAAGAGCTTTTCAATTCTTTAAGAAAGAAAGGAAACTATGGCAATTGTGAAAATCCTACGCTCATTGTTATCCCATTTTCGATCAAATATTCATTGCTAGGGTAAAATATGCATTGTGTACGCAGGCAACAGCGTGTAATTGAAAAAAATCTTGCCATAATTCAGCTCATTTTGTCTCAAAAAAGTTCAATTTGTAGGATTTTGTCTTTCGAAACAATGAAAAGGGAACTTCCTTACTTGACACGCTTCTTCAATCGGATGTACCTCAAATCACGGATCCTCGGATCCCCGGTATGACAAACGTGTGCGAACGAAGTGGCGAAGACGTTCCGAGGGATCGTCCGGGTATATCGTAGCCGCACCCGCGAGTGTTTATCGTTGCCAAACTGACATGGCCCGTGTACTTCGGAGGATGACACCGCGCGAGGTGATCGTCGACAAGTGTCCTCTCTATCTCTCTCTCCTCTCTCTTTCTCTCTCTTTTCACGAAAGCGGACACCGTCGTGCACGTCGTTCACGTCGCAAGGTATCAGCGCTGCTTGCCAGCGTAGCCGGTTCGCTTTATAACTTTGGTACGGGTACCCTCCGCCAGCCACGTAGTTTTGGTGGTGGCTCGATCGGCTCTTCAGAGGAGGTGGTATGTCCTGTGCGATGAGAACATAAGACATAAAACGCTAAACGAGGCCAAAACCGCGACCGCGCGCCGTTGGTGGGAATCGATCGTGGGGATAGATCGGTCAAGGAGAGATGCGCATCAACGGTAGGATCGGAGAGGAGATCCTCGGGATTGCATGTATCCCACCCTCTGAACGCCGCCCCCTCTTTCACGGCCGATCCTGGGATCGGACCTGCGTGAACGGTAGTGACAAAGAATTCTTCGCACGATTTCTACTTCCGCCCGCAATTTGATCACGCAGCTAATTTAACATGTAAACTTTTTCGAGATGAAAATGACAAATGGAATGGACAGATGTCCTTGTCTTCGTTTTTCTGAGGTATTCGCGGTAAATTTTTTATGTCTATGTTGGTTCCACATGCATGGCTTGTAATCTGCATATTATATTTGTATATTACTTTATCTTACTTAAAGTTTAAACTTTACATCTTTATCCTAAATATCTTCTTAATATAATGTACGTTTTTTTACAGTTTAATTTTGAGACATTTAACGCGTGTGATAGTATTAAAGAACATTTATGGCACTGATTTCAATTTTACCAATTACGATAGAATTGTGCATTGCAAAATTAATGAAACCAGAAAATCAATCTAACCGCGTTTTAACAAAAATTATGATTTAACAAAGATATACATGTTATTTAAAGGGTGGGGATAAAATTCAATCCAATAAAATTTGTAGGTTGACGTAAGATCGATTTACCAAAATGCTATATGAGCACTTCGGTCATTGCAGTTTGTCATCGTGAAATTAAGCAACAAATTGAATTACGTAACCAAATTTTCCTTGTAACAATTTTTTTAATTGTCACTTGTTATCGTGAAAATGTATTTTATAATTGTATTGGCGATATCACTCCATCATATAAAATCGTTAAATTCACGATAGCATCTGATAATGTCTAATAGATAAACAAGACAAGTGTAACATTGGAACAATCTAATGAGAATATATCGGAATAATCCATCTTTCCAGTCGATTCCGCCATATAAGCACGTACCACTAGCTACACCGCATATCACTCATGTAGCCTCATTTTCGAAGCGAGAGCCATACAGCATCTCCGCATTCGTTATGAAGCAGTGTTCATGTAGACCAGGATTCTCGCGTCAGAAAAGTGGGCCCTGAAGCACCGCGCTCGGGCAAGGACGCAGAAATGCGAGAGAAGTATGTAGATTCCCTTTCGTTAACTGTATAACAGGAATCTAGAACACTAATATTTTTCAAACGCTAATAATACGTAAAACCGTATATCTTAGACTGTTAGAGCATAAATAGAAAGGACTTATTAGGGCATTTTTATAGATATTTAATTTTTTTACTTGAAATCGAAAGTAAGACGTTTCTTCAGCTTCAAAATTATTAGCGTATTTTAACTCGTATTTATTGCACATTGTTTTTTAAGCTTTTTCTCATTTTTTTGTTATTAAAAATATCATTATTACATCAAAAAATATAATGCAACAATTAATGGAATTTTTTTGGCTAGTAGCTTGCTCAATTGATAGTTAAAATGCGAATTATTTGCAGAGCTTCCAAGGCTCTTATGTACAACAGACAGATTTTGATCATGTTTTTATATTAAATAACTGAATGAATTATATGGATTTGCGTGTAATAAAAATAAAGTCACATCTGCTGTTTCAACAATGCCCGGTAAATCTTGATTTGACTTTCACGTTTGATGGAAAAACTTGCGAAAATCTCTTGCAATTTTATACGATAGATAATGAAAGCAGTAGTTAAATAATAGTAGACATACTTACTATAGCTAGAATATAGTCATACCTTACTATCTTTTATAGATGCGACTAATTGACCTCAATGTCACGTAATAAATATGTGAATATAATAGAAAGCTAATGTTCGATATGCTATCGGAACAAAAAAATACTGAGGCAGCAAAATTGAATACAATGTGCAACGTAATGCCACGCACACATAAAATAAGATATTAAAGAAGGCATAATATGTCATGGAATAAATATACTTGTAAAAGTTTCGTATCTATCAATCTAAAGCTCACAATCTATAATCCGCGATAGCATACGAGATAAAAATTTACTTATAATTTTATACAATAGAAAACATTTAAAGAATTAAAATACATATACACACAAAAATTGCAAATATATTTTGTGCATATGTGTATTCTGATTTTGCAATCGCTTTTTGTATTGCACTGCAAATGAAATAAATCAAATTCTATCCCGAATTCGATTTCAATAGAAAATTTAAAAAATATATATTTTTTATTTTTGAACTGTTCTAAAACGCGAAGCTCTGCAAGATCATTGCAAGTGTTTTCTTGTCAGAATGCAATGAAAAGAATTTTTAGCTAGCTTCACGTAGCGCGAAAAGAAAAACGACAATCAAGGAGAAAGCGATGAAGAAGGCACAAAACCCATGTCAACGATAATACGATGAGTTTAAACAGGTCAATGGACCGCTCGCCGACTGTGTAGCACGGTTCCAAAATCCCAATAACTTGGTCCACAAGTTGCGCTTATCCGCGGCCTTTATCGGCTCCTGTTTACCTTTCACCTAGTCACGATTCGCAGTTAAACGGACCGGCTCCACGTATTTACCAATCTGCAGATTTCACCGATACGTCTAAGAAAAACCATCTCGCACGCAAAAAATTCGATATATCTATTCCGATATTGATAATCGATAACCAGCAAAAAGTGAGAAAGAGAAAGAAAAAGGGAAACGTCTGGAAAACGCGACTGCCATTTCACTAACATAAGAGTTATGATCGAGACGCGTTGAATTTTTCCGCAATTTTGTATTCGCTAACTGTTTCATAAAACTTTGGTCCACGCAAGTTTCGGCTGATCAATATAAGATTGCATAACAGTTTTGCAAATTTATATGAGAACATATGTCGGTGTAAATCGTACACGAAAGAACGGGAAGCAAAATTAGTTTCGTCACGTTCGATATACGATGGCCTTACTTTCGGTCACAGTGCATTTGCCTAATATTTGCATGACGTTTTTTTTTTTGTCAATAGTTATTTTCTTTACTTTCTTTACTTTTTTTTCTGTCGTCTAATCGGTTCAGATATGCTTCACTGATGCAGAGCAAATGTAATTTTCATCTTTGAACGTACAATACAACATATTAAATTTTTAGAAAAAGTTAGTTTCGTATAGAATGCTCTTTCAAATGTCACATAGAAAGGATAAAATATAAAGGATTTCTAACATTTCGTACCTAGTGAATAACGGTACATACATTCCTTCTGAGCTGAAAGGATATTTTTATACCCTATCACTTTCTCTTATGGGGAGATTCTTCTACTTGTCGTTAACTGTAAAAAATCGTTATTTTTACCCTATTTTGTTACCACGTCGAGAAGGGATTTCTAATTTCTTATATTTCATATTTTTACGATGTCAATTCAATATATGTATTAAGGTTACGTTATTCTATTCTTTTTTACAGTTTTTTTTAAAAGGAATGTAAGGGGTAAAAAACGGGTAAAAATAAATGCCTAAAATATAGGTAAAACGTGACCTTTTCAATACCACCAAATTTCACGCATCCTTTTTTCAGGTAGATTTTTTAGCGAAAGTACGGGCCAACTCGTGTACCATAAAATCATTTGACGTAATATATAAAGCAGACAATGGTTTACCAAATCACATTATTTACACACGAAGAAAAATTTCTCTTATCTCAGTCATCCTTTAATCCTTTAACGGGACTAGAAAATGCCTAATCTAGAGTGTATTCTATTATATTTACAATTTCATGCGCACATTTTGAAATGCTTATTAGTACAAATTTACATTACTGTAACATGTATAAATTGTAAAAAATACTACAATTAAACATTACAATTATATACTACAATTAAATTAGATATTTAGCCAGGTAGATTTAATGCGATATATGATCGTAAACAAAATCCGGTGTATCTTTGCACATAGCTTTACATTATTATTGATAAGCTGTTCAATGACGTCTTCAATGACGAAACATCTGAGATATATTCGAGGAGCACTTTTGTCGCATTCTTTCCGTATCTGAACGCTACAAATACATGACAGTAATTTGACGCCAATTTGTATGCAACATGCGGATGATTTTAATAACAGGATCGAAGACTGAGAAATTGGTGTCTTAATCTATAGTGCTCGATAATGCAACGTGACAGTTAGCGGTTCGCGTGCCTCGCCAGGCGGGATGACCGAGAGAAGGCAAAACGGAACTTGTTTCATGCGATCTCCGCTTAGTGGGCCGACGGGAGTCTCGATCGGCACCAGCAGGTGCGATCACTGGAAGCTGGGTTATCGAAGACCGTCACGCGGTATCATAACTCTTCGCCAAAAAAGCACAGGTGTCATCTTCAGACCGCCAATTTTGTTGACCGCTAAAAGCAAGCCAAAGATGGCGAGAGAGAAAAAGGTCACCCGGAAATCGGGTTAGGTTATTGAAGGAGAAAGCGAACACACATTTATCAGACGCGATCTCTATACTCTCTTAATTTCGAGCGATGCGTTAGACAAATAGCGGTGGACGTGTGTAAAGATAATACCGTTAGAAGCAGCTCCGACCTTGGTTTAAAGACATTTATTTATTGAATGAGTAAACAATTTGACGAACAGCCTAGCTGTATTTATAAGTAACGAGTTTGGGGAAACGTGACGGTTGGAAAATTATTATCTGGAAAAAATTTATCACGGTCTTAAATTTCTAACTCCTTGAAATTTCTATCTAAAATAGAAATAACTGATTTTTCCATCAATTATTTCTATCTTTTTTTTATGCTTTGAATAATGCAGCAACCTTTTAAAAGATTACAAGATAACGGCTACAAATCAATTTCGAAAATAGAAAGGCACTTTACTTGTCACACGAGTATAGAACCAAGAGAATATTAGATCTCGATTGAAATATGTGTCTTGAAAAGCCTAGATGCTCGAGCATTAAATGTGGAATTCAAGACGCGTATTCGCATTCAAAAGAAATCTGGCTAATGTATCCCCTGGAGCGAACTTTCATTCGAGCATATTTTTTGGTCGGCTTTTCGCCAATCGGATGACCACCGGCCGATCTTCATAGCGTGTAAAACGAGTTTGCAAAACATGCAAAAAATGCATAGCTCTCACTGCTACCTTTTAACAACATAATGACGTAATTAAACGTAGGCATGCCGCCACAAAAGACCCTCTCTTTTCCAGGAGCATCACTATAATTTTGTTCAGTCAATGATTTATAAAATAATGTCCCGCGGTAAATAAGATAAAAACGAAATTATGTACAGGATGACTCAAATATTGCAATGTAATCGCAAACGACATGATTTCTCATAAGAAAATACAATTGAAAATAGGAAATAAATGTTTTATACAAATTTTGAAAATCGAGAATCGGTGATCTCGATTTCAGAATCTTTTTTTCTCGTTTTTATATAAAAAAAAAACACTATAATTTGCAACACTATGATGCTATGCAAACACTACGATTTTTGAGACATTCTATATTTCTGATATACATAACTAATATCAATATTTGCTTTATCTCACGTCATAGTAGTTTACATCCGATAAATTGTATTTATAGATGATTCTTTTAGTAAATAAGGTTACTTACTCAACGGCCAAAGTTGAGGCCACTATTGAAATTCTAAATTATTTGCATCGATTATGACGTCAGTGGGAGAAACTAGGTATTTTTTTTTCTTAACACTTAACGGTTTAAGACGAGACCAGTCAGCACTTTTGGTTCATAAAATTTTTTAGGTGGAATAAACGTCAAAACGTGTCATGTAGTTATTTTCGTAATACATAAATCCTGATTGATTTGATTTCATTAATGTAATATCAATTTCTAAATGATAAATAACTGTCAAATTTAATCGATCAAAGAAATTATTTCTGTTCAAAACATATAGAGAACATCTCTACGCATTTATTAATGAAACTTGGACAATCTCTGATGCAGAGAGCAAAATATCAACTTATAGCCGCACGCTATCGCGTCGGTCACTTATTTTAATAAAACCCTTGAAACTCCGGAAGTAGATGAGTTTGCTTTGGACCATTTACAAGCATCGCTTAGGCCTTTCGAAAGTGTCACACTTTAGCTGTCGAATACCGGTATGTCATCATGATAATAAAGCATTCTACACCATTGCACTCTGAACGCATATACTCAGATATTATCGATAGTGCCGTGTTATTGTTTATCGTATCTCTCTATTCATGAAGATAACTGTTATAAATTAACACGAGACCTAATTCTATTATAAATACTTTATTGTAAGAATAATATATAGATCAAGGTCTAATATACATCCTTGAAAAGTTAACGGATTCTTTCGAAATTCCATTAAAATCTTCACGCATTTAACGATAAAGTCCAATAAGAAACGACCTACTTCTTGATACGTGCGAAGTGCTGTAAAAACATTATGGTTACAATCAATTTAAAAGAAGAACATCTAAATAAAAAACAAACATCCGACAGTATTATAATTATTGTTGATGTTGAGTAATTATTATTTTAATATTCTAATTTTAATTAAAATTATGCAAGATATATTTTTTACGCTTGATCATCGAAGTATTTTACAGACTGATAAAAGATACGATTAATTAATTTTTAATTTAGAAATAAATCTAATTTGTACGCAGTAGATATTTTTTGCTACAATTGGATTAATCAGATTTATTTCTAAATGTAATAACAATTAATTTTGCATCGTCAATTTATCATTAATTTCTAATGATTCTCATTAACCCATAATATATTCTAATAATTAAATATCGACGAAAAATTAACTAAACATAAATCCGTTTCTAAAAAAATTATGCAACTGTGCATTGTTGAATTCTGTATAGTAAGATTTATTTAGGGCATATTACGAAGTACACTACTTCTTACACTTTGGTTATAAGTATGCGCGTCGCAACATTTCTCCAAATCATCTTTCAGACACGTCGCGTCTTTGTGAACAGTCAACGTTTCAAACAGTGCTGCGCGGACATCTCTTTTAAGCTGGAGAAAAAATGTGAAATGCCACATGTTGTACGACCTCGTTTGTCGCTTCGCGGTTAGCACAGCGACAACTTTACACTCTCTATTTTACAGCCAGCTAAATAGCAGGCGATTATAGAAACGAAAAATTGGGATCAATCTGCGCTTCTGCTACTTTCCGACAATTATCGTGGGCAGCGATACGATCTTGAAGCATATTATAATAATGAGTGTACGTGAAACATGCATTAAAGTCTTGCGCTTTCATTCATTAGCAGGAAAAAAAAGAAATGCCTCTGGCATTGAAAATTTTGATGAATATCAATTATGTATATTTATCTTTTATATTTTATTTTTATTACGCAAGATTAATTTGTGTGCGACCAATATTTGCAAAATTGTTTTCAGTAGCCAATATATATATATATAAATGGTTTCAATATTATTTTTATATATTTTTATTTAACTTATAATTTTAATAAAAATGATCTGCTAATAGATAATAGATGATAATAGAAAATATTATAGAAAGGACTCTTTGATTGGATGGCTATTTAAAATCTATTGTTGCTGCGCCTATTATTTCAAAGTAATGCTGCTGTTAATTGGAGCGTCGATACGCATTGATATGATAACGGTGATGTGCACGATGCGCAAGCCTCAATAAATAATTTTGCACGGCAGAGTAAATAAACTTGAACGAACATCACATAGAAAATTTTGATGTCGCATACTTCCTGGGAAAATGATAGCTGACACACTTTAGCTTTGGCATATTTCTTGCGGAAACGAGTGTCGCGCAACGCGTTGTTCAAGCACAAATTTAAGAAATAATATTTGGTGTCTCTTTAAATATTTGCATGTCCGACTGTTGTAGATCTTCTTAGAACTCATTGCATCGTTAAATGTCAATATACTTTAGACTAGCAAGATTCAAATCATTGTTGCCATTTCAATCACGTAACTTTTTCCACGGATAGTGTAACAATTGAATCCCAGACTCGAAATTGTTATTAAGTTATATGAAAAAATATATTGTATATATTTATTATTTTACTTAGTTAAATATCTTTTTCCGTGTATAAAATTGTGTATGAAAACTGATGTTACAGGCTAAAAAAGTAAACAAAATATTAGTTAAATTATGATTACAGTTAAGCTAAGCGTCAAAGTGAAACGGTCTATAAATCTATGCAATATTTACTCTTTGGAGTACATCATAAATACTTGAAGATATATCGAGATCGCAATTCAAAAAATACGAATGATTCAAAGGCGTTATAAAAGCATCTTAATAGGCAAACTAATCTTTCAAACGTTATTTGTATTTTTATATTGTTTAAAAAATTACAGCTGTATAATCAATATATCATTTCTTTACAAGCGCACCGTCATAATTTCAATTTTAGGACGAATTTAAAAATCATAAAATATCTAATTATTATTAAATTACACTTTTTAATTTAATAATAATATTTTAATAATATTAATTTAAATTAATGTTAACAAATTTAAATTTGATAGCCGATTATAGTGGAATTAATGATCATTTTTCTATTTATTGCAAAACTCAAAAAAAATCTGTAGATAAAAGAATAATGATTAAAATTTTAAAATTTGTCTTCTTCACGCGGCAAAGTTTTTGCATTGAATATTGCCATTCGCAATATGCAAAAATTTTGAAGTAAAACTGCTTCCAAGAGATTTGTTCTCACAATAACCAGTTAACGCCTGTTTAAAACGAAGAGAAAAGTTGTTTGTTAGAGAGTGCTTGCACTTCCTTTCTCTTGCATTAGATAGAACCGTATCTATCATAATCATTGATATTCCTTCAAAAGTAACTGTTTCAAAATCTAATTTATCCACAATGTATCAATCTCAATGCGTGCACATAAATTTAATGACAATTAGAGCTTATAATTGCAGTATATATATATTTTTTTCTCAGCAACAATCTATTTTATTATAATTCAATATATTGTTATGTGATGAATATGTATTTTATTGTAAAGTTAATCCATAAACCAGAGAGTAAAAGTATATTAAAAGTAGTGATTTATCCAGATAACGTAATGTGTATCAAATAAAAAAATTCACTTTTAATATCTAGTTTGCAGATGGATTTATGATAAGACACGCATATATGCCAATTAAACATAATATATTAGATTGTAATAAAACAGCTTGCTCTATTGAGGAGAAAAATATACTACAATTATAATATTTTTATTTGTCCCGCGCGGATAAAGATTGTGCTATATCGTATAATAAAACAAATTACCATTAAAAAAACATCTCGAAATTTGATACAGCTTTGAGAATTTATAATTGCGGTCGTGTAAAATTTCCAATTTTAAATTGGAATATTTTACATAAACGTAATTATAAATTCTCATTAAATTTTTATTGTTGAATTGATTTTAATTATGAGAGCCTTTAGTATTTTTAAGTAAATATTTTTTTTTAAATTACATACACATTTTTTAATATTTAAACTTTAATAATTAATCTAATTTTTATAATTTTGTCTAATTTTGAAAATAGAAACCAGAAGAAATTATCTTACAGAATATTATATTTCTTAACTTAAACGACATATGATTTCTAGGATGCTATATATGAAAAGTGAAACGTTGTATATATATATATATATAATCTCATCGTAGAGCAAGTATCGTTCGAAGAAAAGTAATATTGACCCGAAGATCGACTTCACTGCTGACGTCTCACGATATATTTGCACTGTACTTGTGGTTATTAAGTTTCGCTTTCTACGTAAACTACAGGTACCGTAATATATCGTGGAATATATCCGCAGGGTCTCATCAAAACTCATCATTAACTTATCCCAGGAAATACAGATGTGATTATCCGCAATAGCGTCGCGTAGACAACCGGAAAAAAATGAAACCAATACAATTGGTACCGCAAAGACGGGGTGAAAGTAATAGGTTTTTATTGGAATTTCTAATCGGACACTCTTTTTGCATTTCCGTCGAACGGAATGCTGATGAGAAAAGCGATTTCTTACTCGTGACTAATATTCAAATTCTTCAGCCAATTTTTTATCTTGCACATCATATTTAATCCGCTCACTTGATTGTACAAATTTGATTAAAAAAAACAGCGGTGAATTAATTATAGATAAAGATATAATTATATAAAATTATAGATTATTTATATAGATTACTTATAACTGTTGAACAGAGAAATCCATCATTTTTTCATTAAACTTTTATCATAAAATCACGCATCAGCAGCACGTTTTGTTTAAAGTTCAAATGTACCGATATCTTTTGAGATATAATGTTAGCGCAACGTCAGCGATTGGCTAATTAGTAAAAGAATCTCCAGCAAGAAAATCAAATACAATCACTTGATACACGTAAGACTCAAACCGGTTGAAAACTGGTTGGCGCACTTTCTTCGATACATCTCTACTCGCCATGATCACCTCACTTTCGAGGTCAATGTCTAGGCCTGGCGCGTACGCCCGAGATGCAACTAGCATCTTTTGCATCCGCGCGACTTTCCTTGATCAGAGTACAACGTACGATTGCACATTGGCGCATACGATTTCTCATTAGTGCATTTATGATAATCAAATATAAAATGTGTCTCTTTGAAGCTTGAAATAAAAAATTAGAAATAGCTTAAAAATGGAACTGTTAAATATTTTGCAGATTTATATATAATTGATATACTTAATTATTTTGTGATAAGATTATCTGTCAACAATTAATACGAAAAAATTTTTTTAAATAGTTAAGAAATCGAAGCGCGAGTACGATAATATTACGGAGAATTAAGCACGATATTAACTGACACAGATTATTTCCAATATTTTTATTAAATAAAAACATGATAATTATATACGATCAACGGTATAATAAAAAGTTATAGTTATCAGATATGTGTAATTACACAATGAAAACAAGATGCATAACAGATTCATCGATTGTAAAATCGGTCTCGCAATCGCGTTTCATTGAGTTTGCTTTCATCGCAACGTGCGAACTGGTATTTAGATGAATATCTGGTAAATGAAGAAGCAGCGAAAGTAAAATTCTCGGATACTATCGACATGGCGAGTGCCTTTACATACTCTCAAACTATTTTACATGATGAATCGTGTAATATTTACGCCATGTAACTATGTCTTTTGGTAATTCTTCATATGGAACAAAGATATCTTTGTTTCTTAAATTTAGTTTAAAAATTGGTTAATGTTTTAATACAGAAAGTTGCTTTTGACGAGCGTTGTAATGTTAAGCTCATTAGTGCAGTCAATCGAGTCGGTGTAAAAATGCGATCTAATTTACGGTGGGTGGATGCCATCAAGTCATAGTAATCTAATTGCTAACTAACTAAACTGAATGAACTGTTGTGATGCTTTCTACTGTCACATGTCACATGACTAAGTGCGCGATTGACCGCATTTGGACGTTTCGTCGTCTCATTAAATGTCGTAGAATGACGGGCCACTCAAACTTCACGCGCTTCCCGTAGTTCGTCAAAGAGCATATTAACTAAGAAAATTGTTTATGCGAATTACTGAATGCGGCCTCAATCGAGCGTCACTCTCGTAGCTTCTTTTGCTCAAATATCGTCCATCATCGCGACACAAAATACGCGTTTTCATATGTCGCTTATTAGCTGTTTCGCTAGTCATACACTGATTATTTTGCATTGTTTATCATTTTGTACATCTATGCTATTATTTTATGATTTGCGCCAATCGGATAAAGTGCGGTATGATGTATGCAACGGCGATTAAGAATTCGTCCAAGCTCGCGATTATTTCTACAGTATTTTTGAAACACGTCTTCGAGCCAATCTGTACCTGCAATCGCACGAGTCGATGACCGAGATATTAAAAGTAAGACACATGAGCGTATGACGAAAGAGGATATAAGTCGGTCGATAGAATGTATACTATAGCTAACAAGTCATTCACGGACGAGTGACAGGTGACAAGTACGCACGTTGTCTTTACACGTAATCACAATTGAGTAATCGTAAAAATTTTTATGTTAAGTTATATTTAATTAAGGTTAGCGCAAATTGAGCACAAATTTAATTCGCATTCCAATGCATGCATTTACATAATATAAGAAAATTATATCCATTAATTTCGCACGGACTTTCTCCCAAGTTCATGTAACGCTTAATGAATAATAACTCGATTTAAGTGGAGATCAACGAAAATTTCAAGAGTAACCGACTTCGAAAGATTTAAAACATGAGCCTTAATAGCTTCTATCAATCATTTTGACACATGTTAATACGTATCATTATTTTACGTATTATAATTTTAATTAAGAATGATAAATGATATACAAATAACTGCATATTTTTTAAATAATCTATATTAAATAGAATTATTAAATATGACATTGACAATGAAAACACACATAGAAAAGCAACAATATATTCTCTTTCTTGCGTGTCTAAATCATCTGGCAAATATCTGTTGTTTTGTGACTTATTATACAACCTTTTTTCCTAACAAACTTTCGTGTGAACATAAGATTTTTTCTCTTGAAATCTTTCGATATTCTGAGCATGTTAACAAGATCTATCGATACATGTTTTACAAGAAGCTAACAATCTCCAATCGAATAATCCTTTTAGCTTACATTTTACTCTCATAATAGCTTATATCGCGAATCACGCTTACCCAAGAGTGCGGTTATTCCCCTCCGATTTCTCCAATGTGATCTAAACGCAATCACGCGCAATCGTTCACTTCGCCACAATCCTGTTCGACGACAGCACCGCGGTTAGGGCAAAAATTCTGCCAGGATTTGCAGATCTCTCATTCGCAGAGGTTCTGTCTATCCGTTTGACTAGACGACACCAGTTTTCGCCGCCGGACCTTAACCAAGCAATCCCGACGTACGGCCGCAATCATTCGTCATTTGTGTCAATGATCCCGCGGACGCGCACACCGCATTATCCGCGAAACGGAACGGGCCTCGGTGTCACGATAAGACCCCGCGATAAGTCCGCAGGGGCGAAATTGAAAGTAACACCGGCACACCGGACGCGGAACGTCGTTTCCGTCAACAATTAGCTTTCACAAGCGCGAGCCCGCCGCCAGCACGCTACGTCGTCGCGCACCTCATATCTCCGGATGGGAAAACTACGGAGCAACGGACCCGACGGCTTTTCCCGATCGCGAAGGGTGCAGGCGCCGCCGGCCGGCCGCCATTATAGAAATCAATACGACCCTTAAGGGGAGCTTGCACCGTCGTATACACCTGATTTCGCCGAGCGGGACGATTTGTCCGCGAATTGCCACCAGCTGGAGTTCAACGAGCCGACTTTTTCGGACAAAGATATGCGAAAAGAAGGATTATTTTTTTATGTAAGAGTCATGAATTGTGCAAAAATAATTACACATTTTTTATAGTAGTCTGCGCCAGGTAAAATCAATATGCTATTAAAAATAGAGCATAATATATTATCCACAGTAATTGGAAAACTACTTCTTTATTTAGATCGTGTAGTAAATGTGTGATAATTTTTGAAACGCTTTTAGAATTTTATTTTTTAGTAAATTGCAAATTTTATGTAAAAATGTTTCTATTAAATTCTCAAATAATTGTTTAAAGAATAGTACGTTTTCACTTTTATGTGTTTATAATTAAAGAAATTATTTTTGCAAATTTTTTGAAAAGTTATATCAGTTTTAATCTTTATTCGAAACTAGCGTCATCAAATTTTTCGCTTTTTATCTTTGCAAAGCTCACACGCATCCAATTAGATCTCGTCGTTTCCTTGTTTCTACTTTCACTTTTTGTACTGAGGACGAAAATTAGACGTAAAAATTTTTTAGAAAATAGTAACGAGGACAATAGTAGAAAATTTATATACGCGAAACAACTTTCTATATGTGGAATTTTATCTTTTTAACCGCCTCACCTAGTATCCACTTTACTGTTGGCCGATCCACCTACGCAACGTGAGATTCTTCCGATGGTAATAGAGTAGTCAACATTTGTCAAGTACGGTTATTCTTAAAATAAAAGAAAAATTATTTTCTTTTAATTAGTATATTAATAATGCAAGACAAAGTTTAAAGCCAAACACAATCTTATAATAAAAAGAAACATGCTTTACAAATTGCCAATCAAAAATAGGGTTTTCGAAATTTATGTAAAATGAACCGCGTGAATCATCGAAACTAATAAATGTCGATATTAATATTTATAATCCATTTGCATAAACATCTGTTAAAGCTAATAGGATATAACATTTTTCGCCACTTCATAATTTAAGATTTAAAATTTTATAGTTATCCATGAATGTTCATGTTCGAACATGATATTGATACGTGTTTCTAATTAATTATTCTGTTTTCGCTTTGTACCTACATTGATTTCAGGTTTCTCCAGTAAATTGTAGTAACATGTTTTCTAAATACTTTGATGAACACTATAGAACATTATAGTACGCTCTAGAGAACAATATAGAGTGGTTCTTTTCAATCAGAGACGATTCTTCATTCTTGCAACGGGAAAGTCTGGGACCGCCCACGTCCAAAGAAATGTTTACTACATTTTTGCACCGCGCAAGTATTGAGAAAGCTACTAGCAAATTGATGGAGACAACATGTAATGAAGAACAAGAGCATAGTTCAGTTTACTGACAGCAAGATTGTAACAGGTTGCTGCAGAAATAGAATCATCCCTAAAAACTGCAGTGTGCGAAAGTGAAAATGAAAGTGTTTTTATACTCTACTTTTTCGAAATATAATTGCATACAAAAAAATATTTCTGCAAAATGTTGAATATATTAATATCAGTAAAGACAATACATTCTCTCTGATAAGATCACTTTGCAGCAGTAATTTGTCTTTTCCGTAAATATAAATTATCTTGAAGAAGATAAAATGTGAGGGAAAGAACTTTCTATTTTGCATTTTTCCGTATAAAAATATTAATGTTGTACACAAATCGAGAGAAATTGTTGCAATCCCTTCGTCCAGCGGCCACCAAAAACATTTTGCTCTGCCACGCTATCGTTACACCGTTAACGAAGAAAGATGAGGAACGGGCTCTATCTCATCGAGGCCGACGATCGAGGTCGGGTTTTAGATGCGCGTCTAAATGAACGGTACCGTTGCTCAGGACGCAGCCAAGGAGGAAAGGGAAGGACGCGGCGCGCGTGCTGTGGCCAGCCGCGATCTTCCACGTGCTTCCTCCTCGATCATTTGCGAAGCCTGCATCGGAACCAGCTATCCGTAGTCAGATCAGAAACGCCTATACTGACCCACTCTCACTCTCACCTTTCTCTTTCCCCCCTGTCTCTCATCAGATTTTCTCCTCTAAAGAGCGGCGATTCTATCTTTGCCTATCAAGATGATAAGCACACACTCTTATCATTTCGATACGCTCGGCAAGAAAACGAAGTTGCTAAATGCAAAGCGCTCCATAACACGCGATCTCAATTTCGATGACAGTCTCGCCGATGAAATGGGAATTGACTTTTTTCTCGGCGAAGAGATCGAGATGTCGATAATTTCTAAGTTATAAACGATTGAAAAAGAAGGACTTCTTCACGGACTGAGGTCTAAAAAGACAAATGGACAACAGAATCATATTTTTCAATTGACTTGAAGTATAAGCCCTGCTTTGTAGAATTTCAATTTAAAACTTATAAAGACATATGATGTTGGAGAATTGAAATGCGATAAACGATGGTCTCCCTCGACATTTTCGCTAAGAAAAATCGACTTTGAACTGGTTCAAAGAATCTATCATTGAAATTCGCGATTTGTGGGAACATAAAATATAATTATACTTGAGAAGAAAATTAAAATGTCAAAAAATAATTCCAAGATTTTGCTTTTGCGCATGTATGATAATATATGATGAAATTTAATCCCTGAGATAAAGCACACAAAGAGTGCGCCAGTGCGTAAACGAAAGCGGCTCATATCTGAAATTGCATTTACAATTAAAATTACGCGTTATCTTACTAAGAATCTGCTAAAAATCGGAGAATGACGCGGCAAGTATTTCTCGCCACGCGCTTCAACTTCGACTGCACCCAATGCAAATAGCGTGCCCGTCATCAGGTAGATGAATCGTTACGCAATTCGCGAAAAGCAATTGTCGCAAGTACAAGCGGATGGCAGTATATTTGCAATTGGATTAGATCGCGTAAACGTTAGCTAAATTGATTAATTGCCGCCACGGCGTAAGCGGCGCTCAGGACATCGTCGTCAGTTGACGACGTCCAGCTAAGATGAAGAGCACACTTCTGGTAGTTTTGCTTCACCTGTGTTGGAATTCTCTCCCGGAAGTATGCTCCTCTAGGTAAATGTCTTTGTACTCCTTTAAAAGTCATTTTCGCCTCATTACGCACAGCGCGACGATTTGACGCAGCGTGCCGTTTCGTCGCGCCGCCTTTATCGCTTTCGAATATATTAGAAAAAAAAAAACGTATGTGCAATAATTTTATGTCCACAGAAGCAAAAGAGAGCAGAAGTGAGTCACAAGCGAGATTGTGCTTTAACGCATATCATGATAATTAGAAGGATCGCTTCAGTTAAATCTGCTTCAGGCAATTTATAACTCGTAATCTATAAATCTATAATTTGCGACAGAATTTAAGATGGAAATCTACTCATTTAATAATTTTATATAACAGAAAATATTTGAAGGATTAGTATGCATACATATAAAATACACATGTATTGCACGGCGCATAAATTATACATATTCTATTTTGAATTCGTTTTGAATTTTATTGCAAATAATAGATCATTTAAAGCAGATTTTACACACAGCACGTAAAATTATGAATAAAACTTTATCTGGTTTAAAAGAATGAATAAGTAGAAACTTTTATCGATACTTATTTATTTAATTTATCTTGAAAATACGCATGTAACACTAGACTCTCAGGTGTCAAAAATTAGTTTGACTTATCATTCATTTGTTTCTCCATAGACAATAAAAACTGTCCATATATACAGACAACTCGTTAATGATTTCTCTCTCGCGCAAGCAAATATGTTATCCAACTGAAAAGATAAACAGCGGTTCTACCTTAATGACGCACGTAAAATTGTGTAAAAGTGAAATCTCGATAATATATCGAGATTTCAGCAAGTCAGTGACAAAATATTTAAAAAATGTTGAAAAGGGAGATGAAATATGCAATATAAGCAAATTTGTTGAGTCAATAATTGAAACTTTGAGCGATAGTGAACTATAGGCTTTTTCTCGTAACCTGTTCAGCGAGGATGTCAACAATTGCACTATGACGTCAAGGCTAATTTTGCCGGAACATTATGTCAAAGGTAATATGCAGCTCGTAGAGGAAAGCTTACAGTCTCGTTTTCAGTAATAAATAACAATACATATATAATAAAAAATTAAAACGCAAAAAATCCGCAGAAATTAGACCACCGTCAGAAAAAAACACTCCTGTAGTGGTGAACTTCAACATTTTGGTAGTTGACATTAATTCTATCAACGTTGAAGATATGGATTTTCGGTAAGCTGAAATAAATCGTAAAAGTTTGTATTTTTTGTTTATAATCAAAGAAGAATAAAAACTTTGTTTTAAAATATACAAGAACATTTTATATATATATGAAAATAGATAGATATAAGATTCGATTAAAGAATATTAAGATACATAATTTTGTGTAAAATTTAATGGATAAAATTTAAAGAAGCTTAAATAAACATATAATTGTGTTTATTAGTGTGGACATGTTTGTTAGTCAAAGCTGGATGGAATCTCGACTTAATATGTCGCAAGACATATTTGAAAAAGACGACGATTATGTCATACTGCCGACAGGATTTTTTGATAATCTATGGCAGCCCGATCCATATTTTCTAAACTCGAAAGTTTCCGGTAAGCACGCTAAGAAGCAAAACAATTGTCATCCCAATATCTGATAACGAATTAATAATTTTTTGCAGAAATTGCGACGTTGAGCCATAAATTTTCATTAGTCACATTATATCGGAATAAAACTATTAAATATTCTGCACGAATTAACGCTATTGTCGCCTGTCAGATGGAATTTCAGTTGTATCCAATGGATATTCAAATCTGCCCGATTTACATAGAAAGCTGTAAGTAAGATTCGCAAAACGTGAATACAATAAATTGGCATAAGTTTCGCACAAATTTTTCTAAATAAAAAAAAATAGAAATAGAAAATAGTTTTAATATATCTTGCATCTCAAAATATGTACCTCTCTTTTTGCACTTTTTTATAAATGTATTTTTAAAACAAAAGACACAGAAATACGATTATTATATAGATAAAAAAATTTCTGTACTTGTTACAAGCCGAATTATTTGTTACAGTTTCCTACAACAGGAAAAAGTTGCGCTTAAAATGGGGCGCGGGTGGTGTGACGGTGAATCCCGAATTAAAGCTGTTGCAGTACGACATCGGGAAGCCTGCGGTGCTCGAAGAAACCATAGATTATATGCTCGAGAAAAATGGTGCGCATATTTTTCTATCTAAATTAAAAATTGATTAATAACTTGATTTACAATATTGTTACTTGATCGTTACACTATATTATCTTTATATAATCCTTAAGTAGAAAACTCAAGCTTTCACAATCTATGCTCTATGATATTTTTGAGAAAACGTAATGAGACACATTGTCATTATTGAATCGCGAAGAACAACGAATCCGAAACTATTTCTCCTCCAGGCAATTTTTCGCGGCTGGTGGTCTTCTTTCGCTTCGAGAGGCAGATCGGTCACCACTTGATACAAACGTTCGCGCCGTCGACTTTGGTCGTGATGCTCTCTTGGTTCAGCTTCTGGCTAGGCTTGGACGCGATTCCTGGTCGAGTGGCACTTCTGGTCACGAGTATGCTTACACTGGTGACGATGTTCACCGGTCTTAAAAGCGATATTCCGCCAGTAGCATATATCAAGGTAAATTTACGAATGTCCTCCAGAGCGCCGAAGGCGTCTATTGGCGGAGCTCCTCGTACAATGTAGAGGATGCTTCACATTCGGTATTTGCTTTTTTTTATTCAATACAAAAAACTTTATATGTTTGTGTAGGCGTTGGACGTTTGGATGGCTGGCTGCATGATGTTCGTATTCGCAGCTCTGGGTGAATTCGTCGTAGTCAAAGTGCTGGACTTGCGACATGCCGAAAACGATTCGCAAAGTTCTATGGGATCTCGTTCATTTTCGGTTTGTATCCAATTACAAAATTTACATCTTGTAAAGAGGATACAAATTTGTAATGTGAAATTTAAAGTTTAATACTGACATTAATTTAGCACACAAACTGCCTTTTATTTATCGGATGTAATTATATTTTTTAGCGATTAACAGCGAAAAGCATCTGGGACGACGAGTTCACTTACGCGAATAAGCCGGAGAATAAGCGGACCAGTCGGTATTTACTGCCGACTCTGTGGCTAAATCCCAAAAGTCAGATAATGCAATCGCGTAAAACTCGCTCTCAGAAAATAGATTGCTACAGCAGAATTGTATTTCCTATACTCTTTCTACTTTTCGTCGTTTTATATTGGCCGACAGTGCTGCTCAAAAAGGTACCGTGATAAAATGACACGAGGTTCTAAACGTTTGTCAATATTCGATGCATATTATCCATAATCAGCATTTCTTTTCACATTCACTGAAACATATGAATCATCGTCGTTGCGTCAACTAAAAATCAAATTCCAAGTGTATTACAAATTTGCAAGTTGTAAAAATGGAATGTATATACTTTTCTGCATTTGTTTATTTTCTATACATAAATTTATGTACATTATCAAAAAGTCTTCGTCCTATAAAATTTAAAACTTAACTAGTATCCATTTCTTCTATGGAAAAATCATATTTGTCGTCCGCCGCATCGTTGGATGTCTCATTCGCAGATTGTGATTCTCCTATTCTCAGAATGTAGCTTATTGTGTATTGATTAAAATCACATCTGTAAGAATAAACATTTTCAGTTTCCCGGGTTTACAGTGATAGTATATTATACAATTACGAAAATGTAACAAAAACCTACATTTTACTCAAATCATCATATTTCTTCTGCATATTCTTGTGCAACATCAACAACACTGGCATCTGGAGTGCAGAATTAATCCGTGATCCGTGTTTCGTCAAGATTGTTTCCACCCACAAGAGATAAAAATGTATATGTCTAGTCGATTCCAACTCGGATGCTATAAATTTCAATAGTTTCTCTATATAAACATCTGGTATACTCGTCGTTGTTAATTCCACTGTAAGAATGAAAAATAAAGTATAATATTCATTAAGCATCACATCATTGAGATAAAATTATTAATACGTTTAATGAACTTACTTTCTTTGTACGGAATGGTCTCTAGAACTTGTTGTGTTAATGACTTCTCGTTTAATTTTAATGCCATCATTAGCGCTAGAAAAGTAAGTAAGTATCATTGAATTAAGCTGATCATTCATATTCAAAGCACATCTGGTTATTGATTTTAAAAATGTTTATACCCTTCGCATATTCCTGTTTGTCAAGTGTCTCTCTTACGGTATCCGGAGTGACTCCAAGCTCTAGTTGAAAGGGATCGAACATCAATCCAATATCCAAGGAATATAGCAATAAACCTTCTGTTGTTGCTGCGGCCCATGCTTGTCCTATTTTATTAGATAAAAGCATATGTGTAAAATTAGTAGAACATATACTGATAAGAAGTAATACGCTTATTTAACCGTTAAATTAATAATTAATAAATTACTCCTTTTTACCTGTAGGAGAGAACTGTAAAGAGAATACTCGCACTTCTGGTTTGACTCTCCTACTTGCCATATCACCACTCTTGACACCTGGCAATCGTAACGATATGTTTCCGCCTTCACGATGTTCAATCAAAGCTCTGTTTCCAAATTCAGACATATATTTCCTGTTTATAACATCCTGCCGCGATGGAAATAGCATTAAAATTATTGAAAAAACTGAGAATTTTTATCAGAAAATTTGTTGTATATTTTTACTCACGTCCACGCCATCCAGAGATCTATTTTGCGTGATCTCATATTTCTTCAACAATACAGATTCTTGAACATTGTAGATACACACGTTTTTGGAGCGGCCGCCGGCTAATATACACATACCGTCAGCCGAATAGCATAATGTAGTAAAAGCTCTGTGAAAAAAAATAGAATTAATAATATATCGTTAAAATATATATGTTTAATGCATAATATTCTTTGCGCTGAACTACTCACTTGCCCTCTAAATTCTTTTTCGCTGTAATGAGATCCGTCTTAGATCTACCAGCGCCTAAGTCGTTCCTGCCTTCGATGAAACCCGTTTGTCTTGCCGTTTTACATTCGAAAAACGTAATCTGTCCGTCCAACGTAGCGACAGCGACTTCTTCTCCGCTTGGTTTATAAGTTACATATAATGCATCAGCGGTCAATCGTATTGTCTCGTGCGCCGAACCGTTCTCAATGGCGTTCCATATTTTCAGACTTTTATCCCAGGATGCAGACACTAATTCTGTGCTGGCAGGACTCGGACTGAACGCCAGACTTGCAACCGGTCCTTCGTGACCACTCAATATCTATGTAAGATCAAGTCAAAATTAAAGACTGAATATATGAAAGTTGTGTAATCATACGTAATACAGATTTCACAATTGCACACACACACACACACACACAAGAGTCAAATCGTACAGTTTAGTATTTGATTAACAAAATTAAACACACCTCCAACAGACTTCCGAGTTTCATGCTCCACAAATATATATCGAAGAAATCTTGACCACCTGCAGCGAGAAACTCGTCGCTCGCGTCGAGTGCCAAGCAGGAAAATTGCACCGGGCGTGGCGACGTAAGAGTTCGAAAATTTCTGTACCTCGCTAGATCGTACGCTCGTACAGTTCCGTCCAGCGAGGCGGACGCGATGAATTTACGATTATGACTGAACAGAACGCTGGATATCGACGAGGTATGCTCGTGAAACGTGAGCGTGCAAAATCCGCTCAGTGTATTCCACAGTTTGACTTTCCCGTCGTCGCCGCCTGTCACGATGTACTGGCCATCGGGACTGTACGCCAGACAGTTCATGTTGGTTCTGTGCCCTTGCTGTTTCATGGCGTACGTTTCGCTTTGCCATTCCCAAACCAGCAGCTGACCGGCGTGAGAGCATCCTATGGCTATCCAATCTCCAGCAGGATTTAATGCGATCGATGAAATACGTTGTCGAGAAATGCTGCACGATAAAATCATAAGTGGTTTTAAATAATGTAATATTTCTAAAGAATTTAACAACTTTAATCTTACTATACCTTAATGAATGAATCATAGTGGCGTGCGGCAATTCGTATAAATAAAATGAACCATTGTTAAAGCCAATAACTAATATATGAGTATCCTGATGATAAGCTGCTGCAGTAAGTTTTGCATCTTTATTCTGCTTGTGGACTTCGTCTGCCAAGTAATGAGTCGCTAACTTTTTGTAACCCAGCATTTTCATTTTTGTATCCTTTTCTTCTTTTTCAGTGTCTTCTTCTTCTTGTGTTCTTGTGTTCAATTCATCTGAAATATGTACTTTTGTAAATAAAATAATATTTATGTTCTATTTCGTTTAGAATTACAATGTCAAAAATTATGTCTAAGGTGGATACATATAAAAAGATACGTAAGACACATAAGATAACCAATAAATTTAAAAAATGCAATTTTTCCTATACATTTCAACATTAATTGCATTAATTATAACACAATATAAAACTTTTTGACAATCTTATAGAATAGAAAATATTATTACCTGATTCTAATAATTTTTGTTCAGCATAGGCTTTTTGTTGCTCCGTTTTCTCTAGAATTTTTTCTACGTCAATATCATCCTCACTATCACTGTCATTAGATTTCTCCCTTTTTGCAAGTGGTTGCCATTCAACCCAATCATCTGGATCAATTGTACATTCCCAGACAAAGAGCCGACCATTTCTGTAAAAAAAATCCAAAAATTTGCATGTTGATTTGTTATTTGTACGAAATATTTCTATATTATAATTCTACACCATAATAGAATTATAATATATGTAAAATAATAAGCAATAAACTCACTTTTCAAATTAATACGATAGAAATAGTTTAAGCTTTTTTACTTACTTGCTAATAGTGTACATATCATAATTTTTATTTTCAAAGAAACATGCTACTATCACATCAGAGTGACCGCCCAATGTAACCCATCTAAAATTCGCCCATTTTTGTAAACTATATACTTTTACAGTAGTATCCTTTGAACCAACCACTAAAAGTTTTGAATCAAAGGACCAAGTAACACAAGTGGTTTCTGCAGTAGCCCCATGAAATGCACGTTCCATAATGAAAGGATTGTAATCCCCAGTTTGTAAGCCTGGTGCGTTGAAAACAAAAACTAAAACATAAAGAAATATACATTATCTCGAGTAACAAAAATTGTTTTACGAGAATAAAATTTTAAAAGTTCAAGATAAACACATACCACCACCTCCTTTACAAACCGCAAAATGTTTTCCATCTGGAGAGAACTTTACACGCTTGGGACGCCCTTTAAATCTATATTTATGTAGAATCACTTTACTTATCAAACTAATTATATGAGCTTCACCATCTGTAAAAGATATGTTTTTTTACAAGTATGTTTTTACAAGCATTATACTTCTACAAATAGACAAAAAGAAATCTTACCTGTATTAATTGCGACTAACAAACTACCATTGGGTGATATATCGATAGTAGTATAATTAAATCTGCTTTCCACAGGAAGTGTCATAGATTTATTGCTAAAAAAAAAATCAGTTTCATATACCATATACAGATCTTCAGTTAACACTATACAACATTTCATTTCTTTTCTTGAAGCTTTTAGATGTATATAATTAGTGTTAATATTATAATACTTACTTTTTCAAATCAAAAATTGAAATTCTATTGCCTACAGGACTAATTACTGATGCTCCATCTGGAGAAAAGAGTAAGTCCCCTTTGCGGTAAACTGTGCCAAGTAAATTGCTGAACTGCAATAAAAAAATAAAAAGCAACATTAAAATATATAAATATATTCCTTCTACATATCATGGATATTGTTAGTCTAGAATTCTTATATTTCAATATTTAAATTACTTACATATTTTATTGATTCTCAATTACTATTGACAAATTATTTATAAATTATAATTTAAATTTATGTAAAAAATTTATCAAAATCAATGCCAGTTAATCTTAAATAAAAGGATATAAACAATAGTTATAGGTTAAAAAACGTCACATACAAAAAATGTATAATAACTTCCGTAATTTAATGCACAACACAATGCATATATTGTGTCATGTTAAAAATAATAAATATTTTACCTTGTATGAAAACTTCATCTTTTTCTTTCAATAATATCAAATGTTTCACAAAGCACGTGTTACGCACTATTTCGGTACAGTGATGCATGGAGTAACTGTGGAGGGCAACATCAAGATTAGAGGATGCTCAACGGCCAGAAAACGCCTAATCGCGTCCCTCAATTTTTATTTTTCGGCTCCATTTTAGCCGGAATTGAAAAATTGTTAACAGGAGCACATGATGATGCAGGAGCTCGTACGAGAGTAGTGTCATCTTTTGGTCAGCTGTTGCAACAGCTGACAAAACCACTGATGGTAAGTGTACCGATGATAAGCGTTTTCGTCATATCCTCCTCTATCATCATGTGCTCCTATTAACAATTTCATAAAATCCGGGCTAAAATGTGATGCAATGTGATGTCAGTGGTGATCATTCTAAGTCTGTTCTTTATAGCTGAACTGGCTGCACTAGTTCAGAGTTTATCTTTTTTCCTCCACATTGGAAGGAGAAAGATAAACTCTAAACTAGTGCAGCCAGTTCAGCTATAAAGAACAAACCTTCTTACTTCACTGCTATAGGTTGTGGAGTGAGTTGACCGGTTAGATAAAGGTTTGCACTGTTTGCAGTATATGCAGTTCAGTGATTACTACACGTTGATTACTACGCGACACGTTGCATTCGGTAAGTTAATAGATTTATTCTTTGAAATTGCGTAAAAACTTTGAACATACTTATTAAAAATGTAAAAAGAAAATACCTAGGTTTGCACAGGTTAGAACACATTTTTATTTTATATACTTTGTTATTATAATTCACAGTTTTGCTATAACATTATGTGTCCCATATTGTGTCACAAGATATAACATTATAACATAAGCATAAAGCTATGTTAAAATATAATTTAATAATTTGAATATTTTTTTGTACAGTGTATATTCAGTTACCTGGAGATAGATTAATCAATCAAAATGTCTGCAAGTGGGGTCATATTGACAAGTAAGTTGCATCAGACTAATGAATGCAATAATAATGATAAAGATAATATAAAATTATATGTATATATTTGATTTTTTAACATATGTAACACATTTAATAATATAATTAAACAACCACTCTTTAAGTACAATGTTAAATATTTTACAAGGTATTTATACATCGGAAAAGCATGGTGATGATGAGATAGGAGATGGATCAGAAAGTAAGCCCTTTAAAACTATTTTAAAAGCAGTGGCTCATGTTGGTAGGGAAAACTTAAAGGAAGAACCCTTTCCAACTGTCTACCAAGATTCTCGCGAAGATGGCAAAAAGTATGATCCAGTATCCAAGTCTCAGTTAAAGAAAGCACACAAGATTTGGATTAGAGAACAGAAGAAGAATGAAGGAAAGGAAAAGAAAGAGGAGAAGCTGTTGGAGGATGAAGAGAAAAGATTGAAAAATCTCGAAGAGGCTAAGACAATTGTTCTAGATGAAGACGAGTCTCTGGCGAAACCAAAACAGATCAAAATAAGAGAAGCTCCAGATCATAAAGATGAAAGAGTTGCACTATACGGATGGGTGCATAGATTCAGACGGCAAGGTATGATTAAATTTATTTTATATTAATTTATATTATTTTGTCCATAACAATTTATAGAGCAATTTTTGTCACAGGCAAGGCTCTTATATTTATCACTCTGCGAGATGGGACGGGCTTCCTGCAGTGTGTAATGACTGATAAGCTGTGTCAAACGTATGATGCCTTGATTCTTGCAACAGAAGCTTCCATTCAGGTGTTTGGAACATTGAAAACTGTCCCCAAAGGAAAGAGCGTATGTCCAACATGATAAACTACCTTAAATATTACGAACATACGATCTAAATAATGTATGCTTATAAATTATTTATTTTTAGGCACCTGGTGGACAAGAATTATCTGTTGATTATTGGAAACTCATCGGACCATCGCCCCCTGGTGGTGCTGATTCGATTTTAAATGAAGAAGCTCAGCCTGACGTACAATTGGACAACAGGCATATAATGATTCGAGGCGAGAATGTACGATATCAAAGCTTTCATGCATTTACATTAATACCATTTTTATTAGAATTAATCATTATTCTACATTTCAGACATCAAAAATTTTAGTAATGAGATCTATATTAACGCAAGCATTCAGAGATCATTATAAAGATCGCAGTTATTACGAGGTAACTCCGCCAACGTTGGTGCAAACTCAGGTGGAAGGCGGTTCAACTCTTTTCAAATTAGACTATTTTGGGTATGCATTAAATATAAATGTACTGTTAACCGCACATTTATGTACGAAAAAATTAATCAATATTTTCTTTCAGGGAAACCGCATTTCTTACTCAGAGTTCTCAACTGTACCTTGAGACATGTCTTCCAACATTGGGGGATGTATTCTGCATTGCTCAGTCATATCGGGCAGAGAAATCAAAAACGCGTCGTCATCTTGCCGAGTTCGTATACAAGTCCCTTTTTAAATTTGTTTTTTTTTTACAATTCATTAATTGTTAAATTAATTATAGGTACTCGCACATCGAGGCAGAATGCGGATTTATCACATTTGATGACCTGCTCGATCGACTAGAGGATTTGATTTGCGATGTGGTCGATCGAGTTTTACGATCGCCGTTTGGCCACATCGTCAAAGAATTAAACCCCAACTTCCAAGTTCCCAAGAGACCCTTCAAACGAATGAACTACAGCGAGGCGATCGAATATTTAAAAGAGAACAATATCACGAAGGACGATGGCAGTTTTTACGAATTTGGAGAAGTACGTATAAATTGTCATTACCTTCTAGCGCCTAATCTGGATGATGACAATAATAGTAATCGTCTTTTGTAGGATATTCCAGAAAAGCCAGAAAGGGAGATGACCGATGCTATTAACGAACCAATAATGCTCTGCCGTTTTCCTGCAGAAATTAAATCGTTTTACATGCAACGTTGTCCGGAGGATAAACGCCTAACCGAATCCGTCGACGTACTTATGCCGAACGTGGGTGAAATCGTCGGTGGCTCGATGCGTGTCTGGGATTACGACGAGTTGTTGGAAGGCTACAAGCGTGAGAATATCGATCCGAAGCCGTATTACTGGTACACAGATCAGGTAAATATCTGGAAGAGAATCTCGTAAATTGCAATTGACACAACATTGCAGATTATGTAATTGCATTACCTATTTTGCAGCGGAAGTACGGCACTTGCCCTCACGGTGGTTACGGATTAGGATTAGAACGGTTTCTGTGCTGGCTGTTGAACAGATATCACATACGTGAGGTATGCTTGTATCCACGCTATTTGGAGCGTTGTCGCCCATAAAAACATTCCCCTGGGATGCGCATAATTGACACGCCACTAGAGATTTTACATTATTGTAGTAAAATGTGCGTCGTATTTAATAAACACACTATTTCAATTGGCTTGCAAAAAGATGTCCTTCGTGTTATCGATTATTCTCTACTCTTGTTCCTCAAAGTGTAATACTATGCATTATTCTGTAAAATGTAAATTTAAAACTATATATAACGTATAATATACGAGTATATGTATTGTCAAAAGCTTATTATCTCTGGTATTTATAATTTGCACATATTTATTGTATGATCAAGTATACAATACCATCGACTCCGCTTACAACGATCCAAACAAAGATTCACAGAAATGTTACATAATCATACATGTATGTGCACAATTTACATATTAAATTCCTCAAAAACTGGATTGGTGTAGATTGTTATTATCATCAGCCTTCGTTTAGGACAGAATACTGACTTTACATGTCCATAGAAGATTCTCTTCACTATGTTTCCTAACAAAATAAAGCATGCTTAAAATCAATTGACTATAAACTATTTTTTTTTTTTGCTATATTTTGTCATATTAAATTAAAGTGCGGAAAATCAATAAAAAAGTGTTCTTTATAAGTGTGCAGCATAAATCAAACAAGTGCGCTCAATTCGACTATACAACTAAATAGTATTATTCAACATGTGCACATAACAAAAATAAATCTTTTGCTGTAACTTATCATTTATGTATAATTATATAGTTAACAGAATACTAGCAGCAATTGTATTTGCGGAAAAATGTAGCGGCAAAAATAATACTAATTTAAAATTATAAATGGCGTTATACATTTTCAAACAAGCTGACTGAACGATGCTTGATCTCGGTTCACGCTATGCTTTTACAAAACTGGATACGAGGAAAACACATTTATCTAGATATTTTCGTGAAACAGTGAAGCTCGATTCGAAAACAAAATTCTCCTATCATTTATTTATCGCTGGTAACATATATATTTAAGTCGTTCGATATTCGTGCTATTGCAACGGTGTATGGATATGCGATAAGCGTCATGTTGCACAGCAATACGTTACTGTAATTATTATCAGGCGAGTATATCACACATTTTGAAAAAAACAAAAGAGATAGAAAGAGAAGTGTTCATCAGAAAGCAACACAGAGTTACAAGAGTTTTGTATTTCACTCATTATCCAAAATTGCCTACTATATTTCATGTACCTTAAGAATAGTATTGTTATCGCATATGTCACATTGCGGAGTAGCGACGATGAGAAAGCATCGAAGAGGAGTTACTTTGAATACACGAGGATTCGAACCAATTTATCGAACTATATTATAGAACAATAACTTACATCGCATCGTTTCTATTTCAACAAATAATACACAGAAATCACTGTCTCACTAAAGAAATATCCCATTTCGCTATCAATCAATAACCGCTATAAAGCTCGGTTAAATCGTCTTTAAATTATTTGCCACGAAACAGTAAAATTCATCCAACTGATTTATAAATACATATATTACATATTAAAATATGAAGGTACGTAGATTATTACATATCGTTTATCGAATCGTTTAATATTACTTTCATGTGTGAAAGGAATGATCATTAGTACTATGTATGCGGCTCCATACGAAATACATTTTTAGGGAAAATACAGTACCGTTTCTAATGTCGTAGCCGTTTCTTCGGTGCTACGCGTTGCTCGTGTATCTGCTCGCTGCTTTGGTTTTTTCTTTTTTTTAATCAGGGAAACACTTTGAGACTATCTAAGATTATAATTTCACTAAGTTTAGACTAAAAGAGCTTCAGTTTTGGACAACAACAACAATATTCGTGCGGAATTCACTACTTTATCATGTAATAAAGTAGTTCTCGAATAAAACAATATATATATATATATTTATATATATATATATTTATAAATAACACCTGATTAGCTTGTTACAGCATACTAGCCATGCAGATACTCATTTGCATGATTTGTATGTGAAAGTAGATATATCATACAACAGCGATCAATGAACTGCGTTGACTTCTTTAACACTTCGCTTCTCATGTGTGTATATGTATATAATCAATAAATATTCAGCTCTTCGCGCAAAACGTTTAATATTCATTTCTCTTTCATCATCTGTTTTTTTTTCTTTTTAATTCTAATAAAGCGTTTGTATTACACAATCGCGTTCTGGCAGTTGACGGACTTTCATCGAACCATCCGCTCCACAGGAAAACAATCGACCCGCGGAGTCCACATGCAATTGGGTAACGCCCTGCCAACAACGAGATCATCACGTTATGCCTCCCTTTCGCATCGAAACAGATTGATAATCGTAAAAGTGCCTTACCTGTCCTATGTTTTTGAAGAAACTAGACCGTGGATGTTCACCAGGAAATGAATATAGGAGAGAATGGACGGTCAAACCCCATATCTGCGGACGAAATCGTTTATCAATCAATAAAATTGCGCTGTAAATTAGCGGAACTTAGAAGAGAATGCAATTCACGCCCATCATCTTCGTTGATTTTCAGGTAATACTGATTAGATACATCAAGAGTCAACGAACGAACAAGAAGCATATATGTTTTAGATTTCACTTACTCCGCGATGCACCTTATACTTCATTAAAACGGCCCTCGAAGAGGCGATGACTCGCTTACCTTGATATCACCATCACCTGCCCCACTAACGAAAAACTCCTCGTGCGGATCAAGCGCTAGACATTTGATGGCCGACTCGTGCGCTTGGAATCTATGCCTCTGCTGTCGTTGCCGCACATCGAATATATTGATGTCGCCTTTCTTGCCGCCGCTGATCAGCAGCTGATGCTGCGGCGCCAGGATCAACGCACTAGCTCCCTGCTCGTGACACATGAAACCTGACGAAGCAGAACGATTTATTAGCTCTGAAACTTATTTTTCACACACATGATGCGTACGAAATTATATTTGTACCTTGTACGAGAGATTTATTTTGCGGAAGCAACGTGTCCCACAGTGCTACATTCCGTCCTTCCGAACCATGTCCCGCAGTGGCCACGAGGCTGCATGCACCAAGGAAGACGAAGTCCGAGGTCACTTTGCTGTGGCACTGATAATTCTAAGACAGATTCGAGAGCGCGCTGTGAACGGCCGTGCCAAGTGACATATGCAACATTAGACAGAGTTCGAAATTCTTACAAAGAACGGTCGAGCGGCTCCTTCTCGACAGGCCACTTGAAACAGGCTGAGGTGACCGTCGGAATCGGCCACGCCGAACTTGTTGCCGTGCTGAGAGAATCGCACGCGGGTGACTTTGGCAAAAGTGCCCGGCGCTCTCGGAGTGGCCACCGCCGTCTGATGTCCCCATTCCCACAACGACACAGAGCCATCCTGCGATCCGGTTAAGTCTGGTGTCGCCGTGTATGAAAAAACAAACACATTATTACATCTAAAGTCGTGTGCACAATTTATGCGAACACTTGCCAAAAATACGCAATGTACGTAAAGAATCGGTGAAAATTAATGTAAAAAAAGTTTCTAATAGATTTAAATCATCTAAAATCCTTCGGAAATATACTCACATAGCGGCAAAAGCGGGTGGGAAGAGATTCTTCTGATTCCGTCGATTTTATGCTTCAGAATCTACCGGAATAAAATGGACGATCGATTGAATTGGCGCGTGAAAAGGTTGGAGATAAAGATATATACATTTATATATTCCAGCAGAATTAAACATAACTTCATGAAACACATTCGGCAATGTTGAGGTATATAACGCACTTTGGGTGTCACGTTAACGCAAAGTAGACTCAATGGAATTGCATAATGAACATGTAGCATGCGTTTCGTTGCAGCGAGTTTCTGGTTAAGGTAATTTGCAACTAGTTTTCGGCTGAAACTGCTTTTCGGCCCACTAGCTTGCGGAATTAGCTGCTCTAACGTTTATCTCTATGATTAGCATTGACATTGAATTGACATGTGGACGTGTACATGAACGTGGATTCGTATTACATAACGAAACATTAATGGAGTTCTACATATTCAAAATTCGTGATGTTCATACTGAAATATGAGAAGCGTAATATTTGTAAAATGTGGACTATCCGCCAAAATTATACAATCGATTGAGAAATTTTGGATTAATACATGCATTAGATATTTCACATTCCGATCATGTCGTTTAACACATTCAAAATCTAATAATATTTGTGATAAAAATATAGTTTCATTCACGAACTACAAATGTAACATCTATGAGAATCAAGGAGCAGATGAAACACTATATTTGCCAATTGAGGAGATGCATAATTGATATATGCCAAAATTTTTACGAAATCTTTATATCATTATTATACTAGGGAAAATCAAAAAGTAAATTTCGGATTTCCAAGTCAATTGAAAATGTCCCTTTACTTTCCGACTTTCTCTAGTACTAATAATATAAGCAAAAAAATACAAAATTAATGCACTGTGCATATTGCATATGAGCTCTTAGACAAAATGATAATGGCTAAATATTTCTAAAAACAGGCCTTACACTTGAGCTGTAAGGTCTTCTTGAAATTCAAATATATCTGACTTGCAACATATGTAAAAAACTGTCAAGAACGCGTAATAATATCTTTTCAGATCTCGTTTTTTTTTTTCACAATAATACTGTAAATTATATATATTTATATGAGTCTTCAACATATTACAAATCAGATATCTGTTTGTTATCCAAAAAAGAGTTAAACATGAAGATTTGCACTAGAATAGACTAGGGTCTGTTAGATGTAAATCTCACCGGCTTTAACAAGTGTTTGCTCCTATCAGCAACAAATTGACAGAAACGCAGGTCGTGGGAGCCAGGAAAAGCAGGCATCCCCTTCATCTGAGCGAGCGAATGAGCCGCCAGTTCAGTGACGCAGACCGAGTTAGATGTTAGGCAAGCATTGAACAAGCAACATTGTCTCCGTCACCACTTGTGCTACCCTAACCCAGTACACCACATTCACGGCTTGCAAAGCTTGTCTCGCAATGTTTTTTTTTATCTTTAATAGCATTCAACAAAGCTGCATTTAAAAATCGACAAAGAGATTGCCGTTGAATATGAGAAGTGACTCATCAAGCTCTCTCAGTTTGGAACAGAAAGAGGTGTGATGAATTCGTTTTCAACATTCACTTCGCAAAGCGAGCAAGCCTTGAATTCAGCCTATCCTGATATGTGAGACATAGTGTGCACGCTTTAGTCTCAATATATATCATGCAATGTATGATTGATTAATAAGTCTTTTGTCTTCGGTGCAAGATAATGTTTCTATACTCGCATCATTCTGTAAAGGTATAATGAATATTGCCCAATAATGTTATTACTTAAAGATCGAAGAGCAGACATTATTATAAGATACATGTTGTCTATGTGAAGTGATGTCAAACAGACAAATATACAATATATATGCAAGGACTTGTTACACATATGATGATCTTGGAATATTCTGGGTGGACAGCACTCTTCCTACTCAAATCCTTACTATTAAAAGCCTGTTAAAAAAACTTTTTTATAATCTCCTATGTGTTGCCAAGGAACTCTCGTTACTAGATACTTATAAGCTACTTGGAGTCTGTATATTGATCTCGAAAATATTGCAAATACTTCCACCATGTGTGAATTACTTAATTTCGCTGGACACAATTTCTTGTATGATTATGACATATTTTCACACTCACGCACGCATACGCAAACAATACATGGTGAGATATACAGTTACGCTCCAAACAAAAGTAAAGACTCTCTCTACTTTGTAATAATAAATAATTATACATAATATAACATAGAGGGAAAATGAAATGCATTTTATCTTACTTAGCCTATGAACTTAGCATTTAAAGGTGAGATGTTAAACGAAAAATGTGTAGTGCAAAAATATATAGATAAAAATTTGGAAATAAAATTAACTAAATTTTTATATAAATTAATCTAAGTTATATTTACAAGATTGGAGTTATGAAAAGTTTTATCTTTATCTTGTTTTTATCATATTCAAAATATTCACGAGCTCTCTATTAGAATATAGAACGTTTGATAAAAAAAGATTGTCTTTCGACTTATGAGATGTGCATCTTATATCTATTTATAAAATAGAAAATTACTTGTATAACTTCATTGAAAAAGCAATCTTGATAGATGAAGGTAATGCGATCTTTTTATATTATTTACTCCGTGTAAATGATGTAATATAATTTGAAACTTACCACACTCGCGCCACGTCCACTTTGACTGGCTATACCTGAGTGAGGCTGAGGACTGCTCGTCTGAGGACTCTGTGCCAACAACGGACGATCTGCTGCTGTCTATAAATTATTTGCGTATAAAATATGAAGTTCATTGTTGTGTAAACTGCAAAACCATCATTAAACCGTACCTGTATTACTAAGAAACTGGTTGGCTGTACAGGCTCTGGATCAGGTTGCTTATTCAAATTGATGATATCAAATTCGCATTCATCTTCCAACCACGACGGGAGTTCTAGGAGCAGGGAAATATTCATTTCTTGCACTTCTCGAGGTGTAGCGAGGGCCATTAAACCTGGATTCACCTGTATACGATCATCAATCAACGACATTAGAGTATACATTGTCATCTTATAAAATCGAAATTACGAATCCATCCAACAGAAGTTTACATAAAATATTCTTTTCGTTATCTAAATTCGATAGCGTTGAAAAAAGTTTTATTAGAAAAAACGTTACTATAGTTGAAAGAAAAAAACAGAAACCTGATTGAGACAGAAGGCACTGATGCTATCTTGTTCTTTGTGGATGATTTTTTACAATAGTTGAAAAAAAAAACAGAAACCTGATTGAGACAGAAGGCACTGATGCTATCTTGTTCTTTATGGATGATTCTTTACAATAGTTGAAAAAAAAAACAAGAACCTGATTGAGACAGAAGGCACTGATGCTATCTTGTTCTTTATGGATGATTCTGACTGGTTCCGGCAAACTTGTAGTGCCACTATCACTACCCTTATCTTCTCCAGTTCCACGATGCACGCTGTCGACGACCGACTGGTTACTTTCAAGTATCGTTGACAGGGATCTTCGCTTTCCGAACACTGCTCGAATGAAAATATCCTGAACCAATTCCTGCCTGATCAAGTAACACCACAAGCGATTGGTAGGCGCTGCGGATGCCAATCGCGTGCTGAAATCGTAAAAATATTTTTCTCTCTTTTTGCTCTCTCCTACTTCAACTTTTATGCAAAAAAAAATTGCATTTTGCTTACTTAAACGGTGTATTTCCTTTCTCTAACAAGGATCGATACTTATGAATGGCTGGTTTTCCAGGCGTAGGAGAAGGATCTGGCGCACAGCCGGGTATATAAGTCACCGACGGCGGGCCTTTAAGCTCCAATTCTTCGCGCAAAGAATCTTGCCACTGGGCGACGATCGCCAGTGTACCGTGGATCAACGGACTACTTACAGGTAATTCTGGAATAAGTAACGTATTTGTCAATACATCGTTATAAATTATATACTTGGGATATCTAAAAAAAAAAAAAAAAAAAACGTTCCTACCTTGCATTTCTATGCCGGCAACAGTTAGAAAGTCTTGTAATTGCTGCTGCAGTATTTTAACTATTGCTAATCTCATCACGCTCCAACTGTACGAGTTGGAATTACTATGCTCCGTATTATCCTTTGGTTTGCTCTTTGGCTTCGTACTCGTATCGAATACGTCTTCCTCATCGTCCGTAGAATCTAAGTCCGACACCGCGGAATCAGATGAGTCGTAGTCAATTTCATCCGCGTACTCGGTCTCTATGCGCGGCTGAAAAAATAACGTAATCACTTTTTATAATTGTATTTTTCGTAAAACAATGGGCAATGCATAAAATCCCTCGATATCCAACCTTCATGAGAAAATAGGAAATCATGCTCATCTGCGGCGAAACAAACTGTTCCCTATACGTAGGTTTATCCTCTTTCATATTTGGTTGTTGACCCGTAAATTGTCCCAGTAGTTTCATATTCAGCTTGACGCGTTGTTTGGTCAGTGACGTCATAGTGTTCCACATGCCAGTGGCGGTACTTTGGATCTCGCTCGCCACACTATCGGTTCGCTCGACGCTGTTTACGTTACCCTTAAAAAGACACATAAATAAAACAAATATTCGTGACACACACACACACACACACACACACATATTGAAAAATCAATTATACCTGGCTACTTGTACTTGCTACGCGCAACAGCTTCTTCACTCCACCGCCAAAAAGAGAAGCCCACGTGTTGTTATCAAAGCGTTGTCCCACGAGCCTGTACAAAATGTGACTGTCACAACTCGACAGAGCGTAGATGAAGAGGCTCATGTACGTCGCGACGAAAGCCTCGCAGAGAAGAATATTCAGCTTTGGAGTGTCCTCGTCCTTCTCTCGAGCTAACAACGCGCGCAAATTCGTCACGCCCGGCCACTTGGAAGGTGAGGTAGTTATGCATACACCATCATCCGTTGAATATCGTCTATGATATCTATTTGAAGCTACTAAGTGACCACCTGAGAACGTTTCCACTTCGGCGACCGCTGGGAAACTGAAGACAACACGTATGCATTAACATCCGGTTTGTTTTTAAACATGTATATAATTATACACATTGTACAAAAAAATATGTAAAACTAATTTAATGAAAAAAATGAATTACCTCTCTGGCTGATGATGCTTCATAACAAACGTATCTGAGTCACAAAGTGATTGGTAAATACAGGCGCTAAGAGCTACTGCTAGATCTCTCATGATGAATACTTCACAATAATGCGTATTTCTGTTAGGCATCGGCGGATTGCGTAATTCTACTAATGTTTGCAGCATATCATGCGCGAGAGACTACAAGAAATATGATATTAGATATAAATTGATGTCAATATAAATTGATGAAGATGAATCGATAAAAATATCGAACCTGCAGATGTCGAACTGGATCAGCTACGACAGTCTTATTGCAAGCAACGCTGGCGCTTAACAGAGGTAACGTAGTGGGGAAAGGAAGAGGACTGAGCAATTGTTGTTGAGTCTTTTCCTGTTGCAATTCCTGTAGCAAAAGTACCAGTTCCATTCTTACTGACGCTAGGCCGCCTCCCGATGCGCCGTGCAGAGAACAATACGATAACAATGTCCTCAATAATGTTTCGTTAGCTGAAAATTGCAAAAACGTTGATCAATTCGATGTTTTACTCCTTATTTTTACAAAATACAATATTAAATAATCTTATTAAGCTGCACATCGATTAAACAATAATAAGATAAAATTAACGCAATCCACCTTTAAGCCACTTCTTCCTCTTTGCAGCTCTCTGTACTTTAGCTTCAAAATCTAATTTCTCTGCTACTAATATTTGATGTAGCGTCGGTTGCTCGCCAGGCTTGTATGGCGGCACATCGTCGACCATTCCGCCTTCGTCTGAAATTTATTCCTCTATTAACACACCGCCATTGATTTTCATTATCTCACAATTCTCAAAATTGTTATCATATTACTTATAATAATTATACATGCGAAAGAAAAAAAGAATTACACTCTGTCACGATGTTCACATCTCCGTCTGCGTTAGTACTGTAACTGCAAAGCTGCCTCAATGCATCCACTTCTCGTTCTAACCACACGTACAGTTGATATCGCAATTGACCTCCGTCCACTTCGAAACCCGTCGCTAACGTCGACAGTTCTTCCATCAAGATCTTCAGACAAGCCACGAATTTCAGCTGTTGCGCCATGATGTCTAACTGACCAGCCGATTTTGCCCCGTCTTTTAGAACATTGATAATTTATTATCAATCAATAATATAATCGTATAAGAATTAACTTAGATCGCAATAAGAAAACAATTGCTTACTATCATCATTTTCTAATTTATGTGGCTCATCTTCTTCTTTCTTGTCAAGTTTCATGCTTATGGGAGGAGTGTCGATGTCTTCAGCTTCACCCGCATCATCGTCGTCCCAGTTTAACTCTAATTTATCCTCCCCGCGTCTGGAGCTTTGAGACCATTCGAATGATGACGCACCCCAATCAACAGAGCTTGTTACTTCTGCAAATATTTTGTATTTTTAGTAAATTCTCAATAAATTTTTACTTATAACAATAACAGTTCTGCGTACCTTTGTCATTATTTACTGCATTCGCTTTATTTTCCCAATTGATGATACCGGTATCTATTTGAGCATCTTGAGCTCTGGTCTTACTCGGGCTATTAAGTAAGCCTATTGGAACAGAAAGATTATAAAGTTTGAATTAAAAATTCCAAAATTGTCAATCAATTGATATATAAATGAATATAAATAAAAATATATGCATGTTACGTACTCGGGGAGTCCTCGCCGTTTGTGTCCATAACTTTATTGGGTAATTTTGACAAAACTTCAAGAGCGAGAGCTGGACAGCCAGCTTTAAAGTGTGCGTGCGCCGTTGTGAAATACAGCTGCCTCTCCAACGGCGTAATACTATCTTCCAATAGTAACTGTTTGTCTGGTTGACTCTTCGTTTCTGTGCCGTAACTAAATCCTGAGATTACCACCGAATGTCCTTTCTTCTTGTCTTGCGCGGTGGACGCAATGTATTGTCTGATTAATAATGGATGTGTGCGGAGATAAACGTAGAAATTGAAGACGTTTGGATTCGCTGGAATAAGAGATTGAAGAGTCAGGCGTTATTCCAAGAGCAATTTGATGCGCGCGCGAGAAAAATTCGTATCACTTACCTGTCGTTCCCTCCGGCTTATCAGATTCATCGTTATACTGCGGATGCATGTGGCCGACATTGGTCAGCAGCAAAGTATTGAGAGAGCCGGAATAGTCCTTCAAGATCCACAGAGCCATGCTGCGTAAGAAGGGATCCGGATGCACTCGGCTCATATCCTGATTTTGCCCGTCCTTGTCGCAGCCTAGGATCTCCTCGTACAACAACCTCCTCATATTAGGTGACGACGTATCGTTCTCGTAGAGTCTGGCTATCACCATCGCGAGCTGAATGTCGTTCAGTTTGCTCAAGCACACGTCGATAGCATCCTTGAGCGCGCCGGCCAGCAAAAAGAACGCCGCCGCGTGATCGAACCGCTGCTTTCCGAGGAGAGCAAAAGCGTTCTTCAGAGCCGCCTTTCGCCACCTGTTCTCGGCGAAGTTGTTCGAGAAGAAGGTGGTCATCCGTTCGTCCCGCTGGTTCCTGAACAATCCCCACACTAGATTCTTCTTCTTCATCGCCAAGTAGTAGATCGCCGCGTCCAGGGGATCCTGCTTGAACTGGAAAGCGGCCTTCGCTATCTTCTCCACGCATTTCTTCAGCACCGTGTTGCTCCTGATCCACCAGCCCACACCGAGCTCCTTCAGCACGGACCACTTCGGTTGGCCTTTGGCGTAAGATGGAATCAGCCCCAGCAATTCTTCCTCGGATTCGGAATGAAACGCCCACACAAGATTGTTCGATGCGATGCCTTGTTTCTGGAATTGCGCTCTCTGCGCCAGCGGCAAGCAGCGTATCAAATAATTGTAATGCTTCATCGCCAGGAGAAACCTGAGGCCGCAGTCGTCCAACGAGTCGGTGGACACGGTCTCGCCGTCCGGAATACCCGTCAGATTTTCCTTGGCGATCGCATTCTTGGCCGCGTCGATCGCGAATCTCTCCGCGAAGTCGATGTTGCACGTGGAGACGGTGTCCGCCAGGGCGAGCAGATGCATCTGATCGAGACTGGACAGTCCCGGGAGATGAGTGTGCGTCAGGAGACGCGACAGCAGTCTGCCTTGCCTCGGGCCGAAGTGCGATATCCCTTGCCTCTCCGGCACCGACGACCGTCTGTCCTTCTGCCGCGAGCATTCGTAACCCTCGTCCAGCATGTCGTCCAACGATTCCCCCTCGTCCAGGTTGCTGTCGAATAGCTCGTTGTAATCGTGCTTGTCCTCGTTCTGCTGGTGCGGTATGTTCGTCTCTTTGTCGGCCATCAGCAGGGTCCACAGCGGGAGCGGAGAGATCGAGGTGATCTCCGCGTAGTCCAGCGTCAGCTCCTCCGGTATCTGCGTGGTCGAGCCCCTCGGCTCCAACGGTGACGTTGTGCCCACGTAACTCACCGACATTGTCCTCGATCGCGACCATCCGCGCTGCTTCACCAGACTCTCGTCGTCGGCGCGCAAAGAGCAGGAGCTGCCTATGCATCGAACGAGATGCGCCAGTATAGCCTTCACCCACCTGATCTTCCCCGAGTTCAATAGCTCCATCAGCTGTTTGGGATGGTACTGCGGCAAGACGGGACACGCTATCCTCGACGCCTCGAACAGCCCGTAGTCCGGCATGTAATCGAAGTTCAGGTTCTCGTTTTGTATGCCGCGCTTCTTCTTCGCGTCCAGCATAGTGAGATTGATGCTGCTGACGCGCGACAGATGCGGCATGGAAGACACGTTCGCCAGTCGCCTCTGAGACGTCTCGTGCGCCAGCGTGCGCAGATCTTCGTCGCGCAGATTCCGACTCGCCTGGAACTCGTCGGACTCCTGATGCTGCAGGTTCGAGTGGAAGCAATCGTTCTTCGGGTTCGGCTTCCACTGCGAGTACACGTGCATCTCGGAGTCCATGCCGACCACCAGGATGCCGTCCCGCACCCAGGATATCTGCATCGGCAACGGCGGCAAGCCGTCCGCCGTCGTCAGCTCGATCTTGCGCAGCTTCATCCACCGGATCTCGTCGACGAACTGCGGCTGCGCCAGCGACGAGGTCTTTCGCAGTATCGGCCTGTTGTTGCTCTGCGACTCCTTCATCGCTTTCATATTCGCCTGCGCGAGATCCGAGCACACCGGCGTGAACAGCATGATCTTGGAACCGACGCCAACCGTCAAAATGTGCGAGCCGTCCTCCTTCGACACCCAATCGAGCTGCACGAGGTGCTTCTGCGTGAGCGGACACGTGTTGCCGTTCTCTATAATCGACTTTCGCAGAGATTGCAGGGTGCTGAACGACGGAACCGCCAGCAGGCCGGCTTTCGCGGAATCCCCGTTCTCGCCGTTTCTCGAGGACCTTATGTCCTCGTGACTGAGAGTCTGCAGCACCTGAGTGAGCCGTTGCTTCTTCTGCAAGAATCTACTGTCGTACAAGTAGCTGAGGTCCAGATGCTGGTCCACCGGTATTCGCGGCAGATGAATGTTCTTCAGATGAATCGTGTCCTCCAGGATCCACTCGCTGCCGCCCGTGCTCTCGCACTCGTATATGGCGACGCAGAGATTCACGTAGCGCGAGTCCGGGTCGCTCTTCGTCGGGCGCGTGAACGACTTGCCGTACTTGTACGCGCAGGCGATGCGCCCGCTGTAGGCCGCGCTTATGTTCAGCGGCTGACCGGTGATGTCGATGGTGGACTCCTGATCCTTCCTGGTCATCTCCCACTCGCACCACTCGTAATCCAGTTTGTCGTCCGGCCTCTTCGTCACCTTGCACTTCCAGAAGCGCACGGTGCTGTCGCTGCACGCCGTCACGACGATGTACGGCGCGAAGCAGGCGGGATATATCGAAGAGCTGCTCAGGTGTCCCGCGGCGGGAGCGGCGTGAATCACCTCCACCCCGTCGGGCAACGGCAGTTCCTGCGTGCAGACCTTCGTCGTGGTGATGAGAACATGGCTGTTCTGATGACGGCGGTGCAGGAACGTCGATGAGTCCATGTCCGCCTGGCTGTTGCGACGGCTGCGATTGCCGGTCTGACTGGGTCTGCGCGACCGCCTGCCCTCGGCGTGGCCCAATCTACCGGGCGTCCCCTCGTCGTCCTCGTCCTGAACCAAGTGCGAATCCGGCACGTACATCATCGAGCCCGACAGACCGCTGGTTTCCGGCTGCGACGCTATCACCAGACGCCACATGTGCACCGTGGTGCCCTGCTGCGTCCGCTCGAGAACCACTATGTAGAACGGCTCCTCGAAGATCGCGGACTGCTGCAGATCCACCATGGCGTCCAATGTGGATTCCATCAATCCGAGATCGTTGATCGACGTGTCGATGCCGGGCAGCTTCTCGTCGTTTCTCTCGCCCGTGATCAATTGCTCCTGAAAGACGTGGAGGAACTGCGTGTTCTGCCAATCGTGCGTGGCGTCGGCGATGGCGTCCAGCTGTATGACGCATCCTGGTCTCGCGGTCGATTGCTGAGACACTATCTTTATCCGATCGTGAATAGAGTGTCGGACGCCGTCGTCCGACGACATGTCCGTCGAAAGACTGGCCATGGAGTCCATCATTCTGCTTCTCCTCTCGCTGATCGACACTTCCGCCAGTAGTGTTCTGGCGTCGATGACAGCTTGATAGACCCTGAGGCACTCGCCGTCGCTAGCCACGAAGCAGGCACTGGGAGAATTGGATAGATTGCCCAGTGTCGTGCTCGGCAGCAATGTCGGGATCCAGGCTACGTTACTGAACGCCGATATCTCGGGCGAGTTGATGCGCGCCAATTCGGAAACTCCGCCGCTCTTCGACAGAGGCCCCACGGCGTCCACGCGCCACAATATCAACTCGCTGCAAAAGCCAGTGGGCGACAAGACGTCCTTGCTCTTACAAGTATCGTGCTTGATGCTGATATTTTCGCTGGATTCCGCCGACTGAGTGCCAGGGAACTCGGGTATATTATGGTGGGAGGTCGTTACGAGTAAAGGCAAGACGGGATGGCAGGTAATGTCGTTCACGCGGAAACGGTGCCCGGAAGCCCTGCACGCGTGTCCTATGCTCAACACTTGCGAGAACTTGGTTTTATCCGCAAACGTTAGCTGCCATAAGTTCAAAGTGCCATTCGAGTGCTTCGACACCATGGAAACGATCGGACTAGGATGAGCCAACAGATCCGCGTCTTGTCCATTCTTATTACCCTCCAGCGCGTTAGCTTCGGTCTTCGTTTGATTCTGATCGTTCGTATTTTCCATATTTTTCAATAGTTCTTGACCAGCCTTGGAAGTCAGTGTGGATTGCTCTTCATCTTGTTCTATGAGACTAGGTAAGGGCGTTGCGACCTCGTTGGCGTCGTTTGGCTTCGTCGAAGACTTTGCAACCTCGCGGATGTTCAGTAAGGGTCCACCGGTGTTGTGAGAGTACATCGATACATTGTGACTCATCGTCGACGCGTCACCGAGCGGGAACGCGTTCGGGATACGAGTGGAAAATGAAATCTGCGCCTGTCGGAAAGATCCGGGATGATATTCGTCCAGCCACTCGATATGCCAAATCAAAAAGCTTCCGTCTATCGGATGTATCGAGAATAACAAGTCCGGATTGTGATGCCAATCACGTAGCAACGTTTCTATCTTTGTGTCCAACGAATCCGGCGCGTGATTCATCGTAGACGTTGCGTCTGTTGCTATGGAATTAATGGAGGTTGTATTGCTGTAAGAGAAAATTAAAACATATAAAGCTTTATATACGGATCTTTCTTAAAATTACATATTATATTAATATATTAAAGTAATTATCAGAATTAATTATCGGATATTAATGTAAACTTTAACGAAGTAGAAGATTCTTTTCTAAAAATTTACCTCAGACTCGGATGAGAATGCACACTGTGTGCTAAACTGTGATGAGATGAGGTAGTATGCGCAGTATGATGTTCATCACTACTGTGATCTTCTTGACTCATTGACCGGCCACCAACGGCTGGTTTCTGAACTGCTTGTAGTCGAACTCCTTTCTCTCCTTTCTCTCCTTTCTCTCCTTTCTCTCCTTTTTCTCCTTTCTCTCCTTTTTCTCCTTTCTCTCCTTTCTCTAAAAGATACATCATTATTAGTAATTATGTTCCTTTAATAATCTGCGCATCTGTGCAAATACATGTAAATTCGCACTTGTAATTTCATCCTCAGAATCGTGTTCCACATGTTCAGCATGTTGATCTTGATGCTGCAAGCCTTCCTCTTTTTCCACTACTTTACGAGTCAACTCCTGCAATATGTTTTCGGCTTGCATGCTGAAGTGCATTTCTTTGTTATTTAGCCAGTGTAAGATAAAATTCGGTTCTCTTTCGGGGTCTCCGGTAATTAGGCTTGGTACTAGCGGTATATCTATAACATGAACGTATACTACCCACTGACGATTACCAATATTTCAACAATGTTAAAAATGCAATACTAACGTAAGGAAAAAAAAAACGGAAACGAAATTTCTATCCTATTTTATGCACTATATATAATGTACATTAATACTGTACCAGTTTCTGCGTTAATACTAGCTGCCAAATGGAAATGCATTCCTGGATAATGACCAGAAGTTTGGTAATTATTATGAAAATCGTGTACAGAATATGTAGATGGAAGCGTTGGTAAAGTCGGCGCTGTATGGCCAGCTTGATGCTGCTGTGCTTTAGCATGTCGCCGAATATGAAAACACGTTCTGAAAGCAAACACCGTGAACTATTTGTGCGCTATTCGCGAAATGTTGACGTTAAAACAAAAGTTTCTTTCTATTTTAAAGTAACAAATAAGAGATAATGCACTCTTCGTACTTCATGTGTTTAAGTCGTTGCATAAACCGATGTTTATGCATATTATGATGGCGATGCTTGCCATGATGACCGTGCCTGTCCGAGCCTTCAAACTGACTCATATTAGCTAGACCTTCAATCTCAGGCGGTATCGTTTCTGCCCACACTCGGCAAATATTATCACGGCACGAAGTGACCAACATATTGGACACGGAACCCCTAATTTGACAAAATACATAATTAAAAAATAGATATTTACATTGTTTGGTGAAAAACCAATTAAGCCTCAGCTTTCAATGCCTCATTATATGCGAAAAATCGCTATAAAAACTCTTCGTCATAAACAAAGGGCCACTTTAATGGCTCATGTAAAATTTCTATTATATATGCTACTTACTTTGGCATGTATTTACTTGTCTTCCGCCAAGAAAGATGCGTTACAGCGCGTGGGTGTGCAATGTAAACGAAACTATAATTGTCATTACCGACTGCTTGGGAAAAGCTAGTGTGATCCAAGCTTCTTGCTGGAAACACTAAAAGTACAAAAGCTTTAGTAGCTGCTCATAAATGCAGAAAAATTCTCAATTCATTCCACTTAGTGAAACATACATTGTTTGTTCTCGAACCATATCTTGACCAATCTATCGTTCATTCCTGTTGTTGCGAATAGAGTGCCATCGGGACTAAAACTCATAAGATGCACTGGCGTGGCGGTACGACATTTCCATACACAATTCCATCCGCCCGGATCATTTGCATTGGATATGTCCCCAGGTCCAGGACTCTCAGCCTCTCCTCCAATCGAGAATGTCACCGCACCAGCTGCTAAAAAATAAATTTACGTATTAATATAAGTAAAATTAACCTTAAACGCAACACAATGCACATGTCTAGAATGCAAATAAAAGAAGCATATTTAACGCCTAGCAGTTTAATAATATAAAAAATAATATCTTAAATTATCTATTCATTTGTGTAAACTTATATTTCGCAGCACAGTTTAAAATAATGATTCATACCGTTAAATATAGCAAGCACAAAAATTGAAGAAGCATTTAAATAAACATATTGAAATTAAAAGGTTTTATCAGCTCACAATTTTTATATATGTAGCAAAATCACAAAATTTCAACTGCAACAGCATTAATTATGAGAACGACTTCATTAAGCATGGCTTATGCATATTTTAAACTCTAATTATGTTTCTTGTGCAGTTGTTTCGTACATTCTGCTCGAATACGCAAATAATTACATATCTTTCGTGATAAGTTAAGGCAGTATGTAATAGCAAAGCTGTGGTATATTAACATGCATATAACATCAACGCTACAAGGTTCATTCTCAAAAGGAATGAACTCACGATCCTGAGAAGTATTTGCTGTAACATTAAGACTGCTTCCAGCCGAGCTGGCTTCTTCTGTTTGTAATGTTTTCGGTTTTGCAGCTGCAGGTAATATTGCTGCACCAAGTAATAAAAATCATAAAAATTCTAATATCTTGAAATTAATGAAATGTTACATACTTATAAACTTATACTGACAATTATCTTATTGTTTTTTTTTTTTTTATTGAGGATCCTATTGTTACACATGTGTCATGCACATAAAATCTAACTTTTATTACAAAGTACTGCTATTTTAGCATAAATTAGAAGTGATTTCCCATAATTGTGCAAGATTTATTTCTATAGAGATATAGATTTGATTGAAAGATAATTCATGAGGGAATTTACTTACTGTGTTCTTCTTGAAACGGCATAATATTTTGATGCCATAATTGCAACAGTTCTCCACCTGTTAACAACCTTGTTCCTTCCAAATTCCATGATAAAGAAGTGATGTTTGATTCTGTTTGCAGACTTCCTGTTTGAACCCATCTGTATTCTAATTGCTGTAAAAAAATTTTTATAATTTTGGTAAAAATTGATAAATATATATATTTAAAAATATATAACAAGAAAATAATACAAACATGTGAACAGGTGCTATGTATAAGCGGTGTTGGCTCAAAAATGCAGACTTGATTTTCATATGCTGCTGCTATTTTTCCTGTGTCTGTACTACAGTCCAGACAACTGATCCTAATATAATTATGCACAGCCCCAGGAATTATTTGGACTCGTTCAAAATTATTAGCCAAGATCACAATATTACAACCAGCTGCATACGCCTGAATGGAATAAATAGATTAAATAGATTAAATTATTAAATGGTTTATCTTCAATGTCATCTTTTCGTACGTTATTATATCAATTTCTGATCATGTTACAATAAAATATCATCAATATATATTTTCCTCTCCTTCTGCTAATAATAAACCGAATTATTTAACAATTTAACAGTTAATTGCCGAGTATTGATAAGAAGGAGAATGTCGAGCACAATATATAGACATCAATAATAAGTATATGACGTTTTCATTGTTTGTCGAGTGAAACTGTACACTCAGAGACACGCACAGCCGTGTCCTACGTTCACGCCTAATCAAAGTGTCATTCGATCAGCTGACTTCCATAACGCGAGCGTATCGACTTTTTCGTCGTACGATCGCGTACGAAATTTCGCACGACTTGACCGCAAGGCCAGCTAATCATGAAAGACACGTCCCACCGTTTCGCGCCAATGACGACGACTGTCATGAAGGATGACGGACTTACGGTGAAGGAAATCCCCTCGACGGAGCCAACGGCGTAACAGCGATCGCCCGCATTGCAGGCGCCGCTCAGTATCTGATGACAATTCATGATCACACGCGTAACACGAGACGTTAGATCATCGTCCGGCGTAACTAACCACTCTTGCGATCACGTCGAATTTTACTGAACGCTGTCGACGTAGAACAGGCGCCGTTCAGCTCGACTTGGCCGCCTCTACGAAGCCGAAGGACGCCTCGAAATTGACGCGACACGGCTATCGGGCGACCGCGGCGCGGCCATCTTTAAATCGGTCTTCTCAAGTGATATGGCCACATTTCTTAGCACGTAGTGACTGGCTGACTAAAGGCGGCTTCCGGAGCGCATGCACGACAGATAGCGCCTCTGCGGCCGCGACGTCAACAGCCGCGCGCGCATATGCGAATTCGTGTATCGATGCCGAGCGAGTACGGACGGCTAAAGTCAACAGCTCTTATGTTATCACGAGCGAAAGATAAAGATTGCACTGATTACAGTTGTCCTATCAAGTTTCTAATAAATCTGCATATAACACCTCGTTCTTTCATTTTCTTTCACCTTTTTTCGCAGTCTGAATATGCATCTCTTTTGTTTTTAGATTCAAGAAAATGTATCTTTGTCTTTTTTAGCTTCTCTTGAAAAGAATTAGCCTTCGTATGTATATTTTTCTATTTTTCAAATTAGCTGACATTATGATGATCATTCCGTGATGAAGAACGCGTTAGTAAAGGAAAATTGAAGACCCTGAAACATTTTATGTAGATTCTTTTATTATGTCATCTTTTATAGTAAATATTTGTTACAATTTACATATATATTGCTTTTAACACAAGCTAGCAATTTGCAAGTTTTACTTAGAAATATATATTTGCCTTAAATTTATATACTATAATAATTTATAACACAGATTTTATAGTCATAATAATTAGTGACGCCAAAGATGAATATAGGGAAAGGGGGGGGAGTTTATCTTCTATAGATATTATATAAGATACTTACGTCTCGCTCGTTGAACGAGGCAGGTGAACAACACATGTGGCACCTAATACTGTCATGGCAAAAGAAGAAAAATGGACGTTAGCTGTAATCGAGCGGCAAGCTTCTTCGGGGGAAAATTATTCAGCGTGCGATCATATTGATCCTTTGTTATCAAGCACGTCCGTGCTATATTTAGCAATCTCTTTCCGAACCGTCTTTTGCTAAAACCGGTGTATTCGAAGGGCATCGAAATGCGTGCTCTTCCTTGGAATCAGCAAAATTATAAGTCTAAATCTGAAACAATTGAATTAAGTCTGATTATTGTAAAAAATTCAATGTGAAATGGTAAAACGCAATTACTTATCTACTCGAGAAGCAACCGACATTCGGCTTTGTGCGTGTCATTAATTGCTACCAGTTGACACCAATTATAAAACACACGATGACATCGTGTCTCTAATGATGTAACCGAGCAGTATGCGTGAAAAATATTTTTGCACTCTTATTAAAAGAAGTATTATACAGATTTAACGTCGACAGACTTTTCATTATTTTGTGTAGAAAATCGCATGCATAATAAAGAGAAATATTTGCATATTTTAACATTTGTCATAACATATTTATTTTACTTCTTTAGCTTTTAGAATTCTAATTAAAATACCTCGACGTGTGACTTCATTATACTGTTGTTTTAATAATTGTTTTTATTAAGATAAAAATGTATATTGTTCATACTATTCGAAATTATATTATCATTATTCCAACAGAGCGTGAATCAACAAGTACGTGCATGTTTGTAGATTAGACTGTACGCGAACATATGAGCATTTCACCGACTGCAGATTAAAATGTACATGTCTACAATGAAATTTTTAACATGCAAATGTCATATGAACAACTTTTCACTGCCTGTGTAATACAAATACAATGACGTATTTTTAGTAATGTAATCAAAAGTTTTGATAAAGCACGCGAAATAACAAGTTAACGAAAGTCAATTTATAGCTCTCCCCGCACAGTATTTGCGATAAATTTACACTTCACGTACTTGTGTAATATTTTCGCACAGATAACTAGAAAATTGGAAGATTGCAAATTCCATTCTTCCGCAAAGAAATGGAACTCGCAATATCGCAAAGTAAATTTTCATCGATAGATTTTAATCCATTTTTCAGAATCTTGTGAAAGACAATAAACATCTGTGTGTGACAATCAGCCTTACACAGTCAAATTACTTGCTCGATTGATAGTCGATTGATACAGATAGTAGCGTGTGCATGGATCCGCGAGGTAAGGGCAGTAAATATGCTCGTGTGTATGCGCACATGTGTGTGTGTGTGTGTGTGTGTGTGTGTGCCCGTGTACGCGCATGTGTATACATTCGCACAGATAAGGGGTATAGAGACGAAGATATAAAAACCTAATAGCTGCATGCCCTCGACGCATGCTCCGTTTCGGGGTTTGGCTGGGGTGATATCCAGTCGGGTAAGAGAGCTTCGTCTGGTAGCGCCTGGTTTTCGCGTCGATCATTACCAGGCAAAGTGCAGGCCGTCAAAGGCGCGCTGAAAGGGAAAATGACGGATTTGCCGTTTCATTCCGTATCCCGTCATCCGTCTCGACGTGGTGGATACTGAGGACACCTCTTCAACCCCCAACTGAGCTGAGTCGATGTCCTCAAAGTGGTGCGAAACCTGCTGGATTCGTCAGAGCGACCGGCACAGCTGCGGGATAGCGCGGCGCCAGGTTCAGGCTTTCATCAGCGATTAACGCGGTCGACCTCGACTGCGACGCCGGCCTTGGTATCACCGACCACGTCATCGGCATCCCCGGGATATACGCGCGTGTACGTAAAGACGGCTGTTCAGTGTCAGTGTGCGTGCGCGATGAAACAACACACACCACCTGTGGCATATCCGTCATCGTCGTATTTACGTTGGTGCCTGCAATACATATTGTATCATTAAATTCAGCGACGAGATCGTTCATCTCACGGCGCATTAAATGCCCATCGAACCGACGGGGATTGGAAATGAAATTTCGGTGACGCGCGATCGTGCGAAACGAGTTTTGACACAGTTGAATAAATAAAGAATGAAATAATACATGGAAAATTCACAAGACGCAGTACGTTAAACATATTTTTTAAAACGTATAAAAGCGATTTGGTACTGTTATGTGCTCTTAACGGATGCTAAACAGTGCGAGAAAAACTGTCTAAAGATATATATCTCGCCTGAAAATTCTTTTTATTATAGAAATAAATTTATGTCTGAAGGCACCGAAATTAAATTGGTTTCAACCCCTGTTCTTTTCGTCGATCATTGACCGGTAATACATGCACGGAAGACTCGCATAGCTTGAAAGGTCGGTCGCAAGGATCTTGGTGAATTAATATCAAGTCAATGATCACAGAGAAAAAAAAAGAGAGAGAGAAAAATATAATTCAGTCTAAAATTACCGAGTGCCTTCGTCATCGTATCTGTTTAGATCACACGTCGAGCACTTGGTTATTAAATTCTTTCAGTTAGAACTTATTCCATTGTGCGAATTCTAGAAGGAAATTTAATATCTGTGACAAATAAAAAAATTCCGCGCAAGTTTTTGCTTGACTAAAAATAATTTTAATTGTGAAGGGTTGAGGAACGAAAATCGCGGTCATTGATGATATGACCGAGCAGTCCATATCGTTCCATTCTACTACCAACATGAACGAACACGAGAAAAACTTAATGACGGGGTCGTTGGAGCAGAGGAAGGAAGCTTTCAAGGAAGACGAGGAGCTTATGAGGGAGACCACGAAATTTATTAGCGATGTGATAGAGACTGCTGCTACGGAAGCTTCGAAAAGAAAAATTCAATCGGAGGTAATGAGCTGACAAAGTTTGTTTCAATGAAAGAGGGATATACGAGCCGGAGAGCAAAGTGCTTTTAAAATCTGTTATTATGACTAACCGTTAATTATTAACGTCAATTTTCACAACCGTTATTGTAAAAATTAAACAAACAAGACCACTTCTTTGTGTTTCAGGGAGCTGACGGCGGCGAAGGTAGGTAAAAATTAATCTTGCGTCACGACCCTTACGAAACTAAAATATTCTAATTTACGAGATTTAAATATTCTTGATTCACTCGCGTCGGCTATAATGAAGAAAAAGAAGGCAGATATAAATAAAGCGGTAAATAAATAAAGCGGCAGAAGAGGTAGGCGAAAAGCAAATGAAAAAAGATAGTGTGATAAGCATATAGACGGCTAGATAAATGCTAGGTAAATGCTGAGGTAACTTAAGAAATCTCTAGATATTGATGACTATATAAACGAATAGATAACAATGGACATAATTGATTAAATAGATAAAATAGTTTATTTGAATCGACGCGTAGAAATTTTATGTTTATATAATATTTCCGATATTGTTATTGATGGCACAGAAAAATATCTAAGCAAAAAATTATTGTTCGAAAGAAAAATCGATATTTATAATTAAGTACACATAATATTAATATAAATAATTGAGATATCAAATATTAATACATATTTAAAGTTGTTCAACGCACAATTAATAAAATTCACGGTTAACATTATTTATTCAAAACATTTCGCTGATATTTATTTTGCGATGCGGATTGTCTGAATAAAAAAAAATGTCAACAATCATAATATTCATCCAATATCTTTTCCCTTACACATTTATCGTGCCATCAACAACAACGGAGATATCTCAGATGATTTGTTAGATGAAATACCCTGTAGAGCTACTTACGAAGTAGAACGACGCACAATTATAATTATCTTTCAAGATTGATATTTATAACATGCTAGCTATGCGTATGTGTGTGTGCAGGCAGTAGATTGAAGGGTGGCGATACCATCGCTGGCTGGAACAACCGAGCGCGTGGATTCTGCAATCGTATTCTGAATGCGCTTTGCCCATGCTTCACCAACCATGGTAAATCGTAGAGTGATTCATGTAGTGACCATCGCCACGCTACTGTCAGTCTCCTTTATAACTTATAGTTTCGCATAGCGCGCTCATCATATCACTTTACCATCGATCAGATTGCCGACATCCTCTCATACCACCTACAGGCAGACCGAGAACGAGTCGACACCGATTGATTGCCCGGTCAATTTGAGTATCGAACCGATACTCGCGAACGATTGCTTTAATCGCTTCGTCGGTTTAGCGAAACGATGTCCTTTTCAAACGATACCGGACATTATTTCTCGAAACGAGAACCGATTGCCGTCGAACCGTTCGATATTACCCACCTTCCGATAAATCATTCGATCACACACAATTTGATCCCTCGATGTAAATATTACAGAACAAATTCATCGTCGAGGTGTTCGTCAAGATATCTTATCACCACAAAATCGCGTCGACATGCATTTTCCTTGCAAGATCGTTAGATTGTTGTTGTTCAACTGTCACTTGCAAATCCATCAGACAACACGGCATTTATACTTCTTCATTCGGACTTCTTCACAAGCGATCGATCAGCAGATCCGTAGCAATCCGGCATGTTTCATCACCGAGCAATAAGCGCAACTGGAAACGGTAGCTTGCATCACAAGTACCTGAAAATAATCGAAAAGCGAGAGTTAATTAATTGTTAAAAGTTACTTTGAGTATTTTTAATAATCAACAAAATATATTAATAAAGTTAGTGATAAATATCTCATCACACGTTCTATAAATTTACACTTCTCTTTATTCTTCTCTTCCATTTAAGCTAATGAAAACTAATGCAAGTAAACGCGAAAATAAACTGGGAGAGAATCTCAGCTCGCGCATCAACCAAAATGATTATTTACGAGGCGTAGAAGCCGTTAATATAAAACGGCGAAGTGGAATGCTTTGTTTTCGGAGCGTAAGCGAGCTGAGCGTTTTCAGAGCGCGTTTTGCATCCCGTGAATAGCGTGAAATGGCGAAATAGTGTCGATCGAGCGGTTGACACCACTTGCATGCTAAAATACTAGAGGATGTGGCATACGAGAGCGATTGAATGCACAATGGATATGTATTCTTTTCCTCTAGAACTGTTCGCCTGGACTCCGTACCGGTATCGCTTCACAAGACCTTAACCGTTCGATGACTCCCGGATTTCCCGTTCCGTTCGTGCGAACTTGCAATTGATGCTAATAAATGAAATAGGATTAAGCTTTCTTTTCACTGTCAATTCGATCTCGCGTCGCGTGTCTCACACGGGCCAACTGAAGACATCTACGTACCTTATCTAAAAATCGACGTGATTTTCTAATCTCCATGGCTAGTAGGAGACGTCTGTTAGATTAGGTATTAATCGTGTGTGTGAATATGAAGATTCTCTCACAGCATGCAAATCGTCGTTGCCGACACACGCCCAAATTAATCTTCCCGATGACACCTGGAAAAAAAAAAAAGAGACAAGAATCAATCTATTGTAGCTGCTGTGCAGCTGAGTGTGAACAAAGCTAGTGTTCAATGAAAAAAAAAAATAATAATAATTGCAGGCGTAAGTAATTAGAAGAGCTCCATGTATACTTCATTTACGAACGAACTGCGATGTCTCAAAGCGGTTTGGTCGAACACGGCAATAATTAGTTTCTCATTCACTTCGTTCGACGTGAGAACACATCGTTTTGAATTACGCCTTCCAATTCTATATAAGTTTCTCAAATAAGCATCTTAGCTGTAATACGCCACGTGTGACAAATAGTTCCTCTCGCAATATATGAAAATTCACTTTTGATCTATAGCACATGAGAAGCATTTTCATGTACAATCAAAAAAAAAAAAGAAAAAAAAGACATGTGTGTGACGTTTCGATCGTTCAAATTTTTCTCTGTACTAGCTAGAAAAATGGTGGTGTGTATAAAGTAGTTTTATATTACGTAAAAGTTGAGAAATAAATATTGGAATTTATAAATGACAAAATGTGTAAAGCTAAAACGAGATGTGATGATGTGTATCATACTGTCGACGATTAAAGGATGAATATTCTTGGCATTTTAACTATTTTATGCAAATGTGGAAAGAGAATGTTTTGTTTGTATAAATTTTGAAGAGAAAAAGATACATTAATCTGTCACATATTTCAATTTGCAATTTGTTCAACACGTTTCAAAGATACGACACGATTTTCAATCGATTCAAAAGTATATGTATTTAACAAGTTGAATTTATAACAATTTAAAAGCAAGCACAGCAATAATGCATGTGAATACAATTAGAAAATCTGTATCAAACACTGTACGCTTTATGTGTTTACGTGTTATAGGATGTCAAACAAGAGAATTAATCGAGTATATCGTGATGTAATCTTGTCAATATTAGTTTCGACTTGAAAATTATCGAAATGGCTTTCATAATAGATAAGCAATGCTTCTGATATTGCTTGTCACAAGAGAAACCGGATCAATACCATCGTTGTAAAACTGACACGCGTATGTCATTATCGGAAAAATGATAGATGAACAATATTATATTTATTTTATTTCTATACTGCACGCGCGCGCGGATCCGTGAAGCCTCGTTATAACCGTCGTCAAAAAGATTATTCGAATGCATCATTTTATACATAATAGAGGAATTAATTGGATACCAAAATGAGTTTCAGCGATCGACTGTCTTAAAATGCTGTGTATTATCCGTACTAACATTGAATGTACCTGTTTCAATCAACTGTTGTGTAAGTTAGATTTAATTGTACGACTGTCATTGAATAGGATATGCCGGAAAAAGACGCAGTAGTCGCAGCCCTATTGATGAATAATATTCCAAAAAATCGTATTTTTCTTAACGAATTTACAATTTAAGATTATTTAAATCCTCTGCACGGCGAAGCTCTTCGCGAATAATCGATTCGAATAAAGTGTCGAGGCTACTAGCGTACGTCTTTTTTGGAGTATCCTACTACAGATCTCTCTGCGCAATGTCAAAAGAGGCTCGGCACAAATCGCACGGGTCATGGTTTATCCTCTGTGTGTATGTGCCGCAGCAACCACCACTATGTAACCGGCGATGACTATATTTCGACGTTCAAGCGTCGGCGGGACGTAAAGGTGCCAGAAAGAAAATCAATATATCGCGCGGTCCCCGTTTTGGCCATAAATTGCCACTTGCGGAGCACATGCCGTCTACATATTTCGCTGGCGAAATTAACAAAGAAACACGCGAGTATTCTCGCTGCGTACGCGCGCTTTCGCCTCTTCCGCGTCCTTAATTGTTCGCCTGTATGTGCATATTGAAATTCCTGTCATAGTATGCAAGGGGCATGCTAGGAGGTTGCGAGGTCCAAGCATATTTTATTTTCGCGCACTCCTTACCACATATATACGCATACATATATACACACACACACACACATATACATACACACATATGCCCACTTAGCGACAGCAGATTGTCCCTGATAATTTGCTGAACGTTTCTCGTATTTCTGAAACAAAGACAATGCGAAAAAAGTACTTCACGTTGCCTATTTAGTGTATGTATAGAGGGATCAACAGTGTATTATGTATATCAGAGACGAGTGACAATCAAACGTATGTGGACGTAAAATTGTCGTGATCTACATATATATATATATATATATATATACACGTTATAAAATACAGATATATAAAATTTAATATCGCGACAAACTTTGTATTTTTGCGTTACCGGAAAACACTTGATATGTATAAAAGAGATATATTATTATTTAAGAGATATATTGTTATCTTCGTATAATCTTTGGTACCGCGAAACTACAAATAATTAACACAGCGGCCGTTGATAAATAACCAGACACATACTATTAACAGATTTATCACACTTACGAAAGTATTACTCTGGAAGCGATGTCATGTGTATAAGTATATAATAAACATTAACGTTAAAAGGAACAATCGTCTGTCGATTTTTATACGCATTCCCTCTACAGTCTTCGTTATTATTTTTCTAGATATTATCTTTTTGTATAAGTTACTCGCTTCTAGTTATTTCTTGCGCTATCAATATATATTGCATTATCGTGTATCGTAATAAATTTGAATAATGTAGTATATTGTTTGATTGATACAACGTATCTTTGATAGGGTTGGGTGATTGCTATGGTAACGTAAACGTAAGACGTTCAATGAAGCTTCATGCATATTCCACGTTGAGAGTAACTTGAAAAGTGGAACGATTTGGAATTTGACAAGACGAGCGTGTTGCAAGAAATAATTAGGAACGATTTTTTTGATAACACAACAGTTATGCATTATTATATATTTTTCTACCTGAACAAGCACGGCCAAAAGCGGTAAGTAAGCAACTGTGATACAGAAAATTGAAAATGTCAACGTCAAATGACATAAAGAAAAGCAGAAGACATATACCTCTTTCGCATTTTCTTTTATCTTTATATCATATGTGTAATATTCTCAAATTTATATTAGTATAATTTCGATAGAGGAAACGTTAAAGACTAATGCACAATGGATATTTCGTATCACATACAAGAGAAAAATAGAATGCAGGAAAAAGAAGAAAACAATAAACAAATTAATATTTATAAATCGGAACCATGCACACGATCAATAAAGCGAAGTGACGTATTTGAGGAGCTTGTTAAGAAATCTCACAAAAGACATTGCAATTGGATGAAATCCTCTTCCGATACTTTGTGTCCGAATGCAAAGTTTCTAAAAAATAATCGCGTATATCAGAAAGCTCTGGATCGTTTAAAAACTTACGCTACAGATGAAGCAAATATTCTTGATTCGTCAGAAAAATGCGAAACTTTATCGAGGTAAGTAATCAGCGATTCGCAAAATATGACAAAATATTATTTCTTAACATTATGTAATATGATATGCTTTAATATTTTCCATCGTGCATTAATAATTTGTTGCAAATATTATAAATATAAATATTATAAATAATATATATTCAACATAAATTATGTCTATTGTTATTTAAAAAAATACTAAATAAACTTGAAGGAAAACTGCGTCGAAGAAAAAAGATGATAAAGAAATCTCATATCAAAAGAACGATTACTATACATCACTACGTCGGCAAAGAGCCGAATTTCGGATTCATCTGATCAGGAAGATCAAAGGACGGGAAAAACGCGATGAAAGCCAGCGTGAGGAAGCGATGGAAATATGCCCAGACGATGCAAAAGAGCCGACAGTTTTAGACGACGATGTTTGCGGACAAACAACGACGGCTTCGAGCAGCGATATCGATGACAGTTGGCTCACGGAGGAAGACAAGAATCTCTTGAGGTATTACTACTACATTCTTCATGAGGTCGATGATGCTTACGCAGGCACCTTAGATTCTGACACGTTAAAGAAGATAACGAGCATGGTGCCCGCCGAATGGCAGGAGAGACAAAACGAATGTTTCGGCCGATTAATTAAGGAATTAAGAATCGACTTCGTTACAAGCATGAAAAAGTCCATCGTCGACTTCGCGCTGCAGGAACCTTTCGAGGAAGCGTACAGTATCTGCGCTCCGGTTAGTGCCGAATGCATGACAATACAACACTAGTTCCGTATTGTAGCATCTGGAATAGAATATTATTTTACGCACAACACAAAATTTTGGGCGCACTTACCACAAATGAGGCCGGTACACGGTTGACCTTGTGCCAATAAATCCTACGGCCGCTTTTTTTACACTCGATTGCGATTATACATCGTGCATGTTCCAGCCGTTGTATTCCCGAGGAATCCCCGAGCCGTTCTCGCCAGAGCACAGCGTTAAATACCAAAAAATAAGAGCAAAGCTGGAAAGGAAATCGATTATTCTGTACCATCCATGCATACGCAAAACTTTGGATTACTGGCATCGTGAATATAGGTTAGGTATAAATTTATAGATTGATACTTACCGCCATATATCGGAGACTTTTATAATGATCAACTTGTTATCATGGCGATTTCCATAATGATCGTAGAGAGATCAAACAAGTGGACGTACGAGAACTCACATCGCACGCAAGATCGTACGATCTCCCGACTTTTGACCATAAATTTTCAAGAATGCTCAAAAATACGAGCGATGATCTTCTCAAACGGTGGCTGCCAAAAATATGCCATATTTTAGTAATGGTAAGAAAGTTATACAATCCACATAATTAAAATAATAACTAAATAATTACAATAAATTTAATTAACAACTAAATGTTAATTAACTATTACTACATTATTAACTAAATGTTAACAATGTTAGTCGATTAACAACAAATTTGGTTAAATTGTTATCAATATGTCAATGTTGTCAGCATTTTGCTTACTGAGAAATTAATAAAAAATTAATTTAATTAATATAAATTTTATTATTTTTTATTATTTGTATTTAATTGTATCAAAATTTCTGTATTAAGGCGTCAAAGAAGGGAAATTTGCCATCAATGAACGACCCACAATATAACAGATTCTTTAATTGCCTTGCCTATGTTATGGAAGATCAATTGAGAGATTTATGTTTGCGTTCAATGAAGGATTATATCGATTATCTTATGGACGTAGGCGTAAGTAGATATAGATTTAAACATATAACGGTTTCTATATTTTGATTGAATGCATTAAATTATCTCGAACAGTATACAAATTGTGGTTTTAACATAAACATCGTGGTAAGAAATATGGCCATCATTTTTGAACCTACATTCAAAGCATTTATGGATGGACTTTTAATGCTGCTGAATTCTCTTTATGATGCTGTAACAACATTACCACGTGCAGAGGTAAAACTGAAGTGGATTCATGGTTCATCCGAATTGCTTAAAGTATGTATTAAATTTAAACTTAAACTGTTTTTATATATATATAAAACATTTTGTAATAACTCAATAAAATTATTTATTAAATTATTACATAAATATGTAAATTAGATATTTATGTAATTTATGATACTCGTGTATTCATGTAATTTTTTATAATTATGTAATTTTTAAAATTATAAAAAGTAGAAATTATGAGTAAAATTATATTATAAAATTGTAATTATTAAATTCAATAAAATTATTATCAGTAATCATAACTTATTGTAATTATTTCTAGAATTTTTAGTGATTTTTATAATTATTAGATTATTATTAATAAAATTATGTTATAAAAATACAATAATTAAACTTCCTCTATATTTCCATAGCCAATAATTTCTGCAGACCTCCTTGAGCAGCACGGAAATACAATATCAAATTTAATTGAACGATACAAAACTGATGCAGAATTACAACTGCAGGAGTTTGAAAAATATGTGAATTTAATAAATGACGAGGATGTGAATTACGTGCAAGATTTTCTAAAAGCCCAACCACCTAATCCATACGAGAAATATTGCGAACTCATCGATTATTATGATCGGATGAGCAAGAAGATTCCACTAGAATTTTATCGGACGTCTTTTACCGAACTCTTCGAAGTGCGCAGGCATTATATTATAGAACACATCATTTCTACGGCCACACAACTTAAAGGCGAACTGGTTTCAAAGATGATCGCTGATTATCAACAAAAAGCTCGAGCGTAAGTCTCGCTGTTTAAATATATTTTCTTTTGCATTTAAAAATAATTTCGCAATTTAAGAAATCTAATAATGATTCTATGCAATTATCAGTATAGGAGATTTGTATCAAAATATTGCGAATCAGGCATTAAGTACACCGCCCAATACATCAGAACTTATGAAACTACAGGCTTTTATACACACATCCGAAACAGAAACTGTTTTCGAATTAGAGAATCGATTGAGAGAAGTAATGAAATATATAACATTTTTATCAGATTATCATCATTTAACGCCCGTCGAGTTGAAAAGCAATAATTTTGCTTTCCACTGGTGAGTGTGTTCTAGTGTGATAATTTAATTTGCAATAATATTTACACTTTAACTTAGTGCGCAAACTGGATTAATTAATATACATAGAGAAATTATTTAAATAATATACATTTATATATAAATCCTGACTAATTGAGTTGGAACTTTGATATATCAGGTATTATAGAATGGCTGAAATTTTCGAAAAGCATCGCGAGATAGTTGCAAGTAAAACAGGCGAATATCAGGCGACACTCAAAGGCAGAATCGAAAAGTTTGAACAGGATCTTCAAACATACGCAAAGTACTGCGACGAGTTGCAATATTGGGGCAATATCGAGGAGATACATCGATACAAAAAAAAGGCTACGAGTCTCGATAATAAGTTGATTGCCGCCATGGATACAATCGTGGAATTCAATGAAGAGGAAAAATTATTCGGCTGGGAAATGTCGCAGTATCCTTTAAGAAAAAAGGTAACACAAGAAAGTAGCATAGCCTAACTTTATCAATTTACATCTATTTTTATATTTGCGTTTCGCATTTTCCCCGCAGTTTAATAATTCAATGAAATTATGTGGACTAAGCTTTTAAATTTTTTTGCGAAGGATGTAAAAAATTCGGTGTCTTAAATTTCTATTCTATCTCTAGCTTTCTTTTTCACGGAAGTAATATTAATTAATATTATCATTTTTATCCGATCAGGTAGCTGATAAATTGACACCTTATAAAAAATTCTATGACATCGCCTGCGAGTTTTTAACTAACTATGATACTTGGACGGAAGCTATGGTGGGCTCACACGATCCTGAAACAATCGAATCCGAAACCATGGTTGCATTTCGCACAGTGTTCAAGCTGGAAAAGACTTTTCAAGAACCGGCGGTAAGAAAATTGGCGGAGATCGTGAGGACGAAAATCGAAGATTTCAAAGAGAACATGCCGGTGATACTGACTCTTGGAAATCCTTGCATGAAAAGTCGTCATTGGGAGCAGGTCTCGGAGATTGTTGGGTTTCCGATAAAAGTCGATCAATACATGACGCTAGCCAAGGTAAAAGCAAACCCAACTAATTCGTCATTGCCGGGTCGTAATCGCATTTGTATCCGCAGATTCTCGACTACGGTCTAGGCGATTACGTAGCGAAATTCGAAGTGATATCCGAGGCGGCCACCAAAGAGGGCAACTTGGAGAAAGCCTTGTTCAGGATGTACTCCGACTGGGCGGATATCGCATTTACCGTGAATCCTTATCGCGACACCGGCACATATGTTATTGCTAGCGTGGATGAGATACAACTGTTGCTCGACGATCACCTAACAAAAACCCAGACTATGAAAAATTCTCTTTACATAAAGCCGTTTGAAAAAGAAACTCTGTAGGTTCACGAAGCTTTAACGTGTAAAAAAATTCTTTTTTAATCGATCTTAATATGTTAACTGTAAAAAAAAAAAAAATTATAAATCATTTTATGTTGTCAGCGAATGGGAACTTAAATTGCTTTTGCTGCAAGATATTATGGACTACTGGCTGAAAGTACAAGGGACATGGATGTATCTCGAACCGATTTTCTCGTCGCCCGATATACAGCAACAGATGCCGGAGGAGAGTCGACGATTTAGCGCCGTAGACAAAGTTTGTAATTATTCACAATACGAAAGAAATGATCTCGTGGCGATACGTAAATCTTAAACAGCCTACAGTACAAATGCACGCGTAAAACAGATTTGGAAAGAACTGATGACCATAGTCTCGGCTGACCCGGGAGTTATGATCGTCGTTGTGATCGATAAGATGTTGGATCGTCTGAAAAAGTGCACCAACTTGCTCGACTTGGTGCAAAAAGGACTCGCCGCTTACCTGGAGAAGAAGAGGCTTTACTTTCCGCGATTTTTCTTCCTCTCGAACGACGAGCTCTTGGAAATATTGTCTGAAACGAAGGATCCCACGCGGTAAGCTCTTCGGCGGTCAAATATTTGACGGAATTTAATTCAGCATTCATCTTCTAATTGTTATCGCAGAGTGCAGCCGCATTTGAAGAAGTGCTTCGAAGGCATCGCAAGATTGGAATTTACCGATAACATGGAGGCCACAGCTATGATGTCGTCCGAAGGGGAGGTGATTATTCTTGAGGATATAATCGATACAGCTGCCGCACGAGGACAAGTGGAAAAGTGGCTTCGCGAGCTCGAGGCTGATATGAAGAAGAGCGTGAAGGAGCAGGTCAATCGAGATAAAAGACGATAAGCTCTTACCACTAGTATGCCATCAGAATGATACGTTACGATATGATCTTCCTTCAGGTGATATGTGCCAAAGACGCCTTTCTCACTAAACCCAGGAGTCAATGGGCTCTAGAGTGGCCAGGCCAGACCATCCTTTGCGTCAGCAAACTGTACTGGACGGCGGATATTAACGACAGGCTGCCGAAGGAGCCTGAAAATTTAACAGATTATATAGAAACGTGCACGCACGAGCTTAACGAAATTGTCAAGCTTGTTCGCGGCAAACTATCAACGCAAAATCGAACGACTTTAGGTCGGTGTTCTACAAATGATAAAAATGTATTCGGCAGTCCAGAAATCATTCCCTTTTTTTTTTATTTATAGAAGCTTTAGTAACATTGGATGTCCACAGTCGCGATGTGTTGGTGCAGTTGTGCGAACAAGGCGTAAACCAGGTCACGGACTTCAAGTGGCTTTGCCAATTAAGATACTACTGGATGGTAAGTAGACTTAAATGCGACATGTTTCCTCCGATTATATATATTTACAACGTACGTAAAAAAAAAAGAGACATTTTCAATTGATTTCGGAATGAAAAAAAGTCCCTTTTCTTACTTTTTCCAGTTTCGAGCATTTGTTATAGATTTTTGTCAGTTTCGTTAGAACTTCTATTTCTTAATGTGTTTTTTGTTTGTAGGATGAGAACTTATATACGATGATGATAAACTCTACGCTGGGTTATGCATACGAGTACCTGGGCAATACGTCGCGATTAGTGATAACGCCGCTCACCGATCGATGTTATCGCACCTTGTTCGGCGCACTTAGCCTACATCTCGGCGGTGCGCCGGAAGGACCTGCTGGAACAGGAAAAACGGAGACTACGAAAGATCTAGCGAAGGCGGTTGCCAAGCAATGCGTTGTGTTTAATTGCTCGGAGGGGCTAGATTATATCGCACTTGGCAAATTTTTCAAAGTATGAATTCGAAAAACTTGATTTAGAATAAGCAAATAGACGAATCTAATTAACAGTTATTTAAATTAAAAATATTTGTTTATTCGTTCAAAGAGGACGAGTGCGAGTAATAATAAATATATTATTCACGTAGCAATTTCCTTCCTTCGCATTTAGATACGAATTAATATTCCAAATTATATCTCAGGGATTAGCCAGCACAGGTGCATGGTCTTGCTTCGACGAGTTCAATCGTATCGATCTGGAAGTCTTATCGGTCGTGGCGCAGCAAATCTTGACCATTCAACGAGCAATACACGCGGAGAAGAAAACCCTGATATTCGAGGATACGGAATTGACGTTGGATCGCACCTGCGCGGTATTCATCACAATGAATCCGGGATACGCGGGGAGAACAGAATTGCCGGACAATCTGAAGGCTTTGTTTCGGCCGGTGGCTATGATGGTGAGCTGAGGAATGTGCTTGAAAAGATCGGTTTACGTTACACTTCAATGATACGTTTCGACAGGTACCCGATTACGCTTTAATAGCGGAGAACACGTTGTACTCGTACGGATTCTACAATGCGAGACCTTTATCTGTAAAGATAGTCATCGCGTATAAATTGTGCTCGGAGCAACTGTCCAGCCAGAATCATTACGACTACGGCATGAGGGCGGTGAAGTCCGTTCTAATAGCGGCGGGAAACTTGAAGTTGAAATATCCGGAAGAAAATGAGGACATTTTAATCTTGCGCAGTATCAAAGACGTGAATTTACCCAAGTTTCTCAGCGAAGATATACCCCTGTTTCACGTACGTCCGCGTTTGTGCGCGTCTTTTTAAACAAGGGAAAAATCGTAAGGGATATATGTCATTTTCAGGGTATCACTTCGGATCTTTTTCCAAACGTACAACTTCCGGAGCCGAATTACGTGCACTTAAACGCCTCTACGCGTCAAGCGTGCGCCGCTGCGAACATCCAATGTGTCCCCGTATTTCTGGAGAAAGTTCAACAGATCTATGAAATGATGTTAGTGAGGCATGGATTCATGATCGTCGGGTATTCCTTTGCCGGCAAGACCACGGCCTACAAAATGCTGGCCGACGCACTCGAGATTTGCGAAGAAAACGTGAGCGGCCTGCGCGAACATTAATTTGTATTCCGAAATTTCTGTCGGAAGAATGAATTGCGTAAAAGTAAATTGATTAAACTCGATTGATCTTCTACAGAATCTGATGAATGAACACAAGGTGGAGATGACGGTGATCAATCCGAAGTCGATAACACTGGGACAGTTGTACGGACAGTTCGATCCAGCGTCGCACGAATGGAGCGACGGTATTCTGGCCACCAGCTATCGAGCTTTTGCCACTTCGACGAACGACAACAGGAAGTGGTTGGTCTTCGACGGCCCGATAGACGCGATATGGATCGAGAGTATGAACACCGTTCTCGACGACAACAAGAAACTCTGTCTAATGAGCGGAGAAATCATTCAGCTGGCACCGACGACCAGCTTGATATTCGAGCCGTTAGATCTAGAAGCTGCTTCGCCGGCCACGGTGTCTCGCTGCGGTAAATAGAGTAGCAACAAACGAAAATAAAATCTGGAATGAAGTGTCTTTTTTTTTTTTTAGGGCGTCTATAAGACGTCTTATCTGGAATCATAAGAATGTATTGCTCGAAACAGGAATGATTTATATGGAGCCTGGAGCGTTGGGATGGGAGCCGATATTAAATTCCTGGATAGCGAAACTGCCGGAAGTAATAGACGAATGGCTACGAAGCTTCCTATACGAGTCGCTGTTCCTCAGATTCTGCAAACCCCTTTTTCACCTGTTACGTCGGTGCAACTTGAAGGTGGAACATTTGTTGTTATAAATATGCTGGAAGATAAAATGCGATAATGGACTGTATTTGATCGATTTGCAGGAAATATGTCCGATGCCCGATTCGAATCTTCTGCGATCCATCACTTATCTCATGGACTGTTTTATAAGGGACTTTTATAATGAAGAAGTCGTGAAGAATATAAGCGAGCTTGATCTCCGAGCGCAAATAGAGGTGGAAATTCAACGACGAAATAATTGAAATAAAATATTGCAGATGATGATGGATTAAATTAAATATTTACGCAGGGTTCGTTCTTCTTTTCGTGTATCTGGGCGATGGGAGGCACTTTGCAAGCTCAACACAGAGTACGATTTAGCATTCTGTTTCGCGGGCTTCTGGAGAAAGAATTCCCCGTTGTTCTGATGAACGAGTTTCAGTTGAAAGAACCGATTCCGCCGCCTTCGAAACCTTATATCTTTGTCATGCCGAGAGATCATCTGGTGTTTGATTACAGATTTATTAAGGAAGCAAGTATATATAGAGATATATTTGTCAAAATTCATTTTTCCGATATCTAGATAATAAAATTGTATCCGAAAGGCTTCATTCAAACCTGTCTTGTGTCGTTTAATTATTGATTATCTTTTAAATGAAACACTCTTTAATCACACCCTGCTAAATTTGCGTCATATTTTTGAACAGGGCAAGGGAAAATGGAAATTATGGTCGGACGAGCTGATATTCGCGCCACCGATTCCCCGTGACATCCCCGTCAATCAAATAATCGTGCCAACCGTAGAAACGATAAGATATACGGCGCTCTTTCAAATGCTGGTGCAACACGAAAAGCCGGTGCTTTTCGTTGGCCCAACGGGGACCGGAAAGTCGGTGTACATAATCGACTTTCTACTGAAGAAGAACAACGCCGCGGTGAACAAGCCATTGTTCATCAATTTCTCCGCGCAGACCACCGCTAATCAAACTCAAGATATTATTATGAGCAAATTAGATCGCAGGCGTAAGGGGGTTTACGGCCCACCTATTGGCAAGCGTTGGATCGTCTTTGTCGATGACGTCTCGATGCCGATGAAAGAAACGTTTGGGGCGCAACCGCCTATAGAATTATTGCGGCAATGGTTGGACCATTGGCAATGGTAAACAAAAATGTCTCCAATTTTTTCCCTTTCATTCATAAAGCTTAATTTTTGAATTTCAATACGTAATTTATAATTTTGTGAATTTTAATATGTAATTCACAGAATTATATATTCGAGCAATAATGCGTCGATTTCGATATCTGCAGTTTGTTAATTATTTTTTCATAGGTACGACAGAAGGGAAGGGACGCTCATAAAATTGATTGAGATTCAATTAATGTGTGCTATGGCTCCGCCAATCGCCGGTAAAGATGTTACTCCGCGATTCAAACGACACTTCTTCGTTCTGGCAATATCCGAATTCGAGGACAACGTAATGATCACGATATTTAGCAGAATCGTTCTGTGGCATCTCGATACGAGGTTTGTAAATGTGAAAATATTCCCTAGGAATATTTAGAATATATTTTAAATCCGAAATCATTATTTTGTTCCCAATTGAAAACTATATTTTTTTTCGTATTTAGGGGCTTCAGCAAAGAGTTCGATCCGTGCATTGACCAAATTGTCCTCGCAACGTTAGATATTTATAAACAAAGCTTGCGCAATCTGTTACCGACGCCTGCGAAATGCCATTACATGTTTAACCTTCGAGATTTCTCCAGAGTCATCCAGGTTATTCGTAACATTCTTATATATATTATTAACTTTTAGAAAAAAAAATTCGTTATTAATTGCCGCAATGAATTACAACGTAGGGAGTTCTGTTATCGGTCCCGGAAACCATGCCCGCGCTCTCAAATATGAAGCGATTGTGGGTTCACGAGATACTCCGTGTATTCGGCGACCGTTTAGTCGACGAAGCCGACATCAAATGGCTAATACGTCAGACAGGCGTGACGCTGAAGCAACGTATGGAAGTCTCAATGGAGGAACTCTTTGAAGACATGCTAATTACTACAAAGAAAGAGTTTGCTAAACATGTAAGATCTCGTAGTTTCTTCGTTAATTGAAAATAAAAAAACTACACTTCACTTCTTGCAGATCACCGTGGACATGTTACGAAACTTGATATATTGCGACTTCACCGATGCCAAGGCGGACATTCGCTTGTACCAAGAAGTTGTTGATTTAGAACAATTGCGAGAGATCGTGGAGACGTATCTTTCCGAATACAATTCGATGACGAGAAAGCCTATGAATCTAGTGTTGTTCCGGTAAATTTTCGTTAGATATATTTGATAAATGTAGCAATTTGCGATTGCGCTAAATGGAAGATAAATGGAAGATAACGTTCAGGTTCGCAATCGAGCATCTGTCGAAGATAGCTCGCATCATCAAGCAACCGCGGAGCCACGCTCTCCTCGTCGGCGTTGGCGGATCCGGAAGACAATCTTTAACCAGACTGGCGTCGCACATTTGCGACTACGACGTGCACCAAGTCGAAATCACGCAACAATACGGTATCCACGAGTGGCACGAGGATATCAAAGCCATCATGAGAAAAGCCACCGCTACCGAACTGCATTCTACTTTTCTCTACAGCGACACGCAGATTAAGGAGGAGAGCTTCTTGGAAGACGTCAGCAATATGCTCAACTCGGGAGAAGCAAGCGAATGATCTAATAATTTGTTTATTTATTTTTTATCGATGTAAGAAATTTACGCAAGAGTACGATTTTCATTCAGGTGCCCAACATATTCACGGCGGAGGAGAAGGCGGAGATATGCGAGAAGATGAGGCTGATTGACCGACAACGAGAGCGAGCGATGCAAACGGACGGCAGCCCCGCGGCGCTTTTCAACTTATTCGTGCAGATAACGCGCGATCAGTTGCACATTGTTGTCACTATGTCGCCCATCGGCGACGCGTTTAGAAATCGGATCAGGAAATTCCCGGCTTTAGTTAATTGTTGCACCATTGATTGGCTTCAGGTATTAAAATGTTCTAAAGTTATCAGATACGTCAATCAATATTCGCTATTTAAAAAGACAGACAGGAATAACGTTATTATTGATTATCGTCAAGTCGTGGCCCAAAGACGCCCTGCTGGCTGTCGCGACAAAATTCTTGTCCGCGATCGAACTTACGGATGACGAGAGGAAGGCCGGCATCGACATGTGCCAGTTCTTCCACATGTCCACTCAAAGACTAAGCGACGAATTCTTAGTTCGTTTAAACAGACGGAATTACGTGACGCCCACTTCTTATCTCGAAATGATCAACACATTCCAGAGTTTGCTTAGCAAACAACGCGGGTAAGTGCGACTTTCGTCCGAAATCTTCCCGTTTAACTCTCCGCAACGTTGCAGAGAAGTGCAGCACACTAAAGCTCGGTACGAGGGTGGTTTAGGCCAACTGGACGGCACACAGCGTCAGGTTGAGGAAATGCAGAATATGCTGAAACAGTTGCAACCGAAATTAATCGCGGCCACGCAGGACATCCAGAGAATGCTGGCCGATGTTGAGAAAGAAAACCAGGAAGTGGCGGAATTTGAGAAAGTGGTCAAGATCGATGAAATCGCGGCGCAAGTAAGATTGACCTGACTAATACACACACGTGTAAACACGATTGATATTACAACAAGAACAAGAATTCCAAATTTGATAAAACTGTGTCTGTAAACGTACTAAGAAAATTCTTGCTATTTAGGCAGCGGCGGACGAAGCGAATGTGATAAAAACTGAATGCGATGCTGATTTGGCTGAAGCCATGCCCATCTTAAAGCGGGCTCAAGCAGCGTTGGACACATTAACATTGGCGGATATCGCAGTGGTGAAGGCAATGAAGCATCCGCCATACGGCGTGAAGCTCATCGTGGAGAGCGTTTGTGTCCTCAGGGTGAGAAATTGCACGATAAAAAATAGCGTACACTTTCATTCGTGAGAAAATCCGGCACAATTATCACTGAATTATTAATTTCACGTCCTACGCTTGTTGGAATTTAAATTGTTACAGCAAATAAAGCCGGAGAAGGTGCAGAAGGACGGTGGTGTGTACGTCGACGATTATTGGAGGGCTGCTCTGAGAATGCTTAGCGATGCCAAATTCTTGGACTCATTGCTACACTTCGACAAGGACAATATACCCGACAAGGTAATAGAAACGATACGGAAGGAGTACTTGACCAATCCAGACTTCGACCCGGAGAAGATCAAGAAAGTTTCAACGGCTTGCGAGGGATTATGCCGTTGGGTCATCGCGATGTCCGAGTACGATATAATTGCCAAGATCGTCGCTCCTAAAAAACGAGCCCTGGCGGAGGCCGAAGCCGTCTATCACGGCGCTATAGAAACCTTAAATTTGAAGAAAGAACAATTGCGTCAAGTGCAGGTATTATTTAAACTTCGACAAAGCTCGTAATATCGAATAATGGACAGAATTCAATTTTTGAAGAAAGTAACAAAGATATGTCGATATGAAGACTTCGTACTAAAATTCAGTTTTTAAAATTCACGATTAGAAAAAACTATTGGATCTTCAAGAGATCCTAAATAGAAGAAAAGCGGACTTCCAAGCGATGTCGGATCAAGTGACCGACTGCGAGACGAAACTGAAGCGGGCCGAGGATCTTATCGGAGGATTAGGCGGAGAGTATGCGCGCTGGTCGCAAACCGCCAAAGAATTGGGCGACAAGTAAGAGCTAAAGCGTCGTTATTCGTTGCAAAGTTTCTTGCATGGAACGTCCAAATCCTTTTTTTTTTTTCCTAATCCTGCAGGTATTATCGTCTAACAGGCGATGTGATAATTGCGTCCGGCGTGGTGGCTTACTTGGGTCCATTCACTATGCCGTTTCGCGTGCAGCAAATACACAAATGGGTGCAATTGTGTACGAAGCTGCAAGTGATTTGCAGCCAGGATTTCCAACTGCGTGAAATACTCGGCGAACCAGTCTTGATTAGATCGTGGAACATCGCCGGGCTGCCCGCCGACGCGTTCTCCGTCGACAATGGAATTATCGTTATGTAAGTCAATTGCAGCCTCGATAACGAACTGTCGTTACGTAATTTTTTTGCGTTTTTAGGAATGCCAGGAGATGGCCATTGATGATAGATCCACAGAGCCAAGCCAATAAGTGGGTAAGGAATATGGAGAAGAGAAATAATATTAGCATTATTCGGCTCAGCCAATACGATTACGTGAGAATCTTGGAAAACGCGATACAACTTGGACAGCCGATATTGCTGGAAAACGTGGAGGAAAAATTAGACGCCGTTCTTGAGCCGATTCTTCTCAAACAAACGTTCAGGCATGGCGGCGCATTGTGCATAAAAGTGGGCGACGCCGTAGTAGAATATAACGCCAATTTTAGGTGCGCTGAGTTATATAAAGTATTCCATTTTAAATTTCAAAGCTTTCAAGATGTTTTGAGACATTAAACATACATATAATTATTATTATTATATTAACAGGCTTTATATCACGACAAAATTAAGAAATCCCCATTATTTACCGGAAATAGCTGTAAAAGTAACTTTGCTGAATTTTATGATAACGCCGAGCGGCTTGGAAGATCAGTTGCTTGGCATCGTAGTGGCGAGGGAAAGGCCAGACTTGGAATCCGAAAAGAATGTTTTGATCGTGCAGGGTGCGGCAAATAAAAAGTATGTTTCTTAATTTATCATACAGATCTAGTTTCACACGCGTTTTGCTTACATTCTTTTCAACTTTATTTTGCAGGATGCTGAAAGAGACGGAAGATAAAATTTTGGAGGTGCTTTCCGTGGCGGAAGGCAATATCTTAGAAGACGAGGAAGCTATCGACATTTTAACGTCGTCGAAAAACTTGAGCGACGACATTCACGCGAAGCAAGCGGCTATGGAAGTTACGGAGAAGTCGATCGACGTCGCGAGACTGCAGTATAAACCTATCGCAGCCTATTCGACCATACTCTTCTTCACGATAGGTATCGCAGTAACCGTTTAAAATGAATTACAACAATAATAATAAAGGAATCATTAATTTTAATCAGTCTATTTTTGTCGCAGCATCTCTGGCCAACATAGATCCAATGTATCAATATTCGCTGATCTGGTTCGTGAATCTTTTCAATTTGGCCATCACGAATACGGAGCCGGCCGACAATGTTCCACAACGTCTTAAGGATCTGACCAAATACTTCACGTATTCTCTCTATGTCAATATATGCAGATCACTGTTCGAGAAGGATAAATTGCTATTTACATTGCTTCTCGTTATCAATCTACGGAAAATGAGCGAGGAGCCGGAAACCGCGGCGCAATGGTTGTTTTTGCTAACTGGTGGAATAGGTTTAGACAATCCGTACGCCAATCCTGCCGAGTGGCTGCTAGTCAAGCAATGGGACGAGCTGTGCAGATTGGATAATATCAAAGGATTTGAAGTAAACTCTTTCAATCTTCTATTCAATCGCGCAATCAGATAATCGATATTCATAGAATGCACTAATCGACTTATAGGGCATCAGAAAATTCTTCTCCGAGTCTACCGGAGAATGGAAGAAGATATTCGATTCGAGGGAACCACAGAAGGAGCCCTTTCCGGCACCGTACGACGGTTTGAATTTGTTCGAACGACTGTTGATTCTGCGATGTATTCGGCCCGATAAAATGATCTCCGCGGTGCAAATATTCGTGGAAGGTAGGCAAATATATATCGAGAGGATATAAATATTGATCGACAAATATTGACTCCGATTCGAATATTATAGAACAATTAGGCGCACAATATATGGAAGCGCCTCCTTTCGACTTGGCATCCTCCTATGCGGATTCTGACTGTTGCATTCCGCTGATATTCGTCTTGACTCCCGGCGCCGATCCGGCGCAAACTTTGTTGGCATTCGCCGACGAGCAAGGATACGGCGCCGATCGCCTTTTCTACTTGTCTCTCGGCCAAGGTAAATATCTGCGAGATAAAGATTCGTCACGCGAACTAACCACGCTGTCGCGCCAGGTCAAGGACCAATAGCGGAAGGATTGATAAGAGAGGGTGTGTTTCACGGCAATTGGGTGGTGTTGCAAAATTGTCATCTGGCCAAGAGCTGGATGCCGACTTTGGAGAAGATCTGCGAGGGTCTGATACCCGACACGATTCATCCCGACTTCCGACTATGGCTAACCAGCTATCCGGCGGAACACTTTCCCACGACGGTCCTTCAGAACGGCATCAAGATGACGAACGAGCCGCCGAAAGGGCTCAGAGCGAACATCCTGAGATCCTACGCGAGCGATCCGATTAGTAATCCGGAGTTCTTTGAAGGCTGCGCTCAGAGCGAATATTTTAAGAAGCTTCTCTATTCATTGTGCTTCTTCCACGCGACCGTGCAAGAAAGGCGGAAGTTCGGCCCGATCGGTTGGAATATTCCCTACGAATATAACGAGACTGATTTGAGAATCAGCATTCTGCAATTGAAAATGTTCCTGGACGACTATCAGGACGTGCAGTTTGCCGCACTGAAGTATCTCACGGGCGAATGCAATTACGGAGGAAGAGTCACGGACGAATGGGACCGTAGAACGTTGAATACTATCCTGGCGAAATTCTATTGTCTGTGAGTATTGAGAGATTGTATAATTTTAATCCGAAGATCGGGAGATTATTATTTATGTCGTTGTTTAGAGAACTGTTGACTGAAGAAATATACTACTTCGACCCAACGTCCACTATTTATTACTGTCCGACTGTCACAGAATACGAAGCTTATCTCGAATACACAAGAAAACTTCCGATAATTACTGAAGCAAGTGTGTTTGGCATGAATGAGAATGCTGACATTCTTAAAGATCAGCGAGAAACAAATTTACTATTCTCTTCACTGCTACTCACGCAGGTAATTTTTTCTCTGAATTTTTTACTAAACAATAATGATGATTATTATATCGCATTCATCCCTTTTCTTATTAATTTCATTGAACATTATTCAGGATCGAACGGTACGTAATTATAATATTGTCGCAAAAAGTTATTACATTAATTTATGACTAATTATATTTTATATATTTTTTTATTGCTCATTCTCAGGATCTTTGGCAAGTTAAGGTATGCTATCTCCTTTCAATGTGATGGTTTGATGATAAAAATATAATTATTGGTTAATTTAACGCAATCTTAATGACTAAATCTTAATGATTCACGTTAAACTTAGCCTTAGCTTTTCGTTAATCAAGGATCTCAAAAATCCAGGATTTCAGAGCTTAAGACAGCTCCCTAAATGAACAAAAATAATCTAAGTAAAGATAAAGATAACCTATTTTACTTTTTATCTTAGGAAGCAGTCAAATCCGGATTGAGACAAGCGTCTGATGACGAAGTTGTTTACGGCATCGCGACAGAAATCTTGGACAAGCTACCGAACGATTACGATTTGGTTGCAGCACTCGCTAAATATCCCATGTTATACAGTCAAAGCATGAATACCGTACTGGTGCAAGAGATGGATAGGTTTAACAAATTATTACGCTGCATAAGAAGCAGCCTTATCAATATACGAAAAGCTATCAAAGGTACTTATTCATTCTTCAAAAAAAGATATGCATATAAGTAAAATATTACTAATTATTAATTTAAATTATTAATTCCATCTTTATCTTGCCAAAAATATTACAATAAAAATGAAAATAACTATAGCTTGAAAAATTATAACGATATTTCACTCAGGTATGATCATGATGTCCTTTGAACTTGAAGATATTTACGAGGCAATATTGACAAGCAAAATACCTCTCGTATGGAAACAAAATTCCTATCCATCTCTGAAGCCTTTGGGTGGTTATATCAACGACTTCCTACAACGTTTAACATTTCTACAGGTAATTGTCTATGTGTTGTTTTTCATATTTTGTTTTTCTACAATTTGAATATTTTTTACATATGTGTGAATTTATCATTATACAGAAATGGTATGACGAAGGGCCACCCGTTACATTCTGGTTACCAGGATTTTACTTTACGCAAGCATTTTTAACTGGCATACGGCAAAATTATGCGCGAAAATATAAGATCCCTATAGATCTTCTTGCGTTTGATTTCATAATCCTGACAGACACTGTTTTCGATTCAGCACCAGAGGACGGTGTTTATATTTATGGATTATTTTTAGACGGTGCAAGATTTGATATGAAGAAAATGTCTATAGAAGAAAGCTTTCCTAAAGTGCTTTACGACAATGTACCCTTTGTGAGTGCTTTTATTCTCCCATAAAGATATATTGATCAATGTAATATTTTTCAAATAATTATTTACGCCATCAATTCAAATAGTGGATTTAACTAATATTGTAAAATAGATATTTGATGGAATGTACAAGTATTGTATTCATGTACAGTTTTATCGCAGGGCATATTTTCAATCTTCTTTTTTTTTTTATATATATCACTGGATGAACTTACCTTTTTACAACACACGTTGTAGATGTGGCTGATACCGATGAAGAAGCAGGATATCAAAGAAAGGCAATCATACGTCTGTCCACTTTATAAAACCTCCGATCGTCGCGGGATATTGTCCACTACAGGTCACTCCACAAACTTTGTCATAGCCATGTGGCTGCCCACGGTGAAGCCGCCGGAGCACTGGATTATAAGAGGAGTCGCTATGCTTTGTCAACTCAGTGAATAAAAAATATCAACGTAACACTGTATGTAAATTGTTCTTCCATCCTAACCTTTATCACTGCGCTGATAGGTTATGTATTTTAGTATGATTAGAAAAAGTGTTTTCCGCGCTGTTTCAGAATGTAAAAGTTGACAAGCTCATTATTTTTTTGATCAAACCACGTAAAACTGACGCAAGCTATGTCAGCTGATTAAGTAAATTATTTTCTCCTTCCTTTTCTTCGTTTTTTTAGAGAAATTCGCTCGAAGTATGCTCTCCATGCTCTTTGGATAATCCTGACGGCTCGATTTTGTGTAAAGAGTTTCAGTTTCTCAGTAAAGACTTTCATCAGCGCAATTTCTCGCTCGTTTTTATATTGAATGTACAATGTCCGTTGTACAGCCAACTGGGCCTGATAAAAAAAAAGTAATGACAGTTCGGTAGAATTGTACTTAGTGTCAGTAGTATTTTAACATATTAATTGCGCACTTTTACACATTTGAGATATATTTCTGTCTAATTTTACGCATTAAAGTATTTTTGACGTAAAGTATACATATTGAATACTTAAATTCAGAAATATATTACAAACCTCCATACTCTCCGTTTCTGTTTTAAGAACTTCCTTATCTTTCGACAATTTCTCCATCAAAGCGTGAGCCGCGCCAATATCGCAATCATATTTAGCGATAAGATCTTTGTATTCTTGCTCAATTTTCGCACTAAAACATGAAATCAATTAGTATATGTTTTTCAATGTTCCTCAGATAATAAATTACTTGAATAAAATTTTATTAATTTATGGAAATCAATCTGTACTCACCACTCATCGAAAAGTTTCTTTTCGGTTATCGCATTAAATTCCACGATGCTGTGCAATTGACGTTCTGCCGATTCTATTTCAGATTGCAATTGCTTTTTTCGTGCTTCCTGTTGTTCTTTTACAATCAGCATCTTCTGCATCGATTCTTTCCTAGAAATTATAAAGTTTGTTAAAAAATTATATAAAATTTATTCTACGATTATATATATTGCAGCGACAATTTTTATTTTATTAATTTATAACACAATGTCTCTCAATACATTTCTTTTGGTATCTCCACTTCCGATGTTTCCCTTATGTTCTTCATTATCTCTTCCTCGTCATTTACGCAGGTAACGATATCTTTCAGAAAAATTTCGGATTTCGTATTTTGTTCTTCAGATATATTCTGCAAAACTGCCAACGAATGCTTTAGTTTGCGCTTGAAATATGTAGTTAAAAATATATTATTTTAACACGTAATGCAATATACCTTCAAGCTCTGACAAAGCTTCCGCTACTTTCTTCTGGCAATCGTGCAAATTGATAATGTGCATGCGTTCTACTTCAGGAGTTTTTTTCATTCGAGATATAACTAATGTTTTGAAAAGTTCAGTAAGATCAATGATTTCCCGAAGCAACGGCAAATTTTGAACATCGTGTTTATCAATCTATTAAATAATAATAATATAATGTTAATTTGAGCAACTTACTATCTTTAAAATTATTTATTTATTTTTGTTATCCTTATATGTACTATGCATTTTAATTCTTATTATTTGAAACAATTTCTAAATAGAATATTTAATTATATAAAAAAGGAAAATATAAGAGGGGAAAGGAGGGGGGGGGGGGATTATAAAATAACGAATACTTTAAATGGAATACTTTAAATGAAATAAAATAGTATTTGCAGAAAAAAGTAATACTCTTAAAGAAGACAAAGAAATTCATTCATTTAAATAGATCATTTTCATAATACTAGTTTCTGAGGCTATTTCCAACGTTCGTTTTGTTAACTTTAACCGCCGGCTTGAGCCGTTGAATATACCTCCGATTCTTACCTTGCTCGTAATGCCCGTCAAAAGTTTCTCCATTCGAACTATCGAAATCGTGTTGTCTTCTCTTTCGCTCATGTTTAATGCGTTGCTTCTTTATTAGCAATCTTCTAATCTTTATTACTTGTAGAATTATCTGAATAATAAATACATGCATCTATGATTCTTCATTTCGATTTAACAACTCAGCAATTTTGATAGCGCACCTAGCGGTATCGCGTGGTACTAGCTAGACATCACCCGATGTTACCTTCTATCGATATAGAAGGGATCCTCTGATAACTAACGATTTTTTGATAATTGTTGTACTTGAACGATATCAGTTAGCCGAATTACTGCTAGATAGCACATGTTGAATTCGTCAGCCGTGGAGATCTCTACGGTCAGCATGCACGTATACACCAACACATCGTGAATAATCTTAATCATCTGCTCCGCCGTGACATCAATGTACACGACCGGAATTTAAACATGACGTTTTGATGGAATTGTTATGATATCACTGGAGCGCGTTGTGCACCTTCTGAGCTGGTATTCGATCTAGAAACGACAAGTGCATGACGCAAAGCTTCACCGCATTGTCGGCGGAATAGACTATTATTTTGACAATTAACGCCACACCTAAATTACGCAATTTATTTATCATAAATTCCAAGCATCTCCAAAGTGTACCAATACCTATCGTGTGCATGAAGATTCTGTCTAGCTCTGACTGTGATATTTATAATTTCATTTTCTATGTACGCAATTCCCCCGTGGAGATCACGAGTGTAGATACGCGTTTGAATTCTAGATTCCAATTTATAGAAAACTGTGGAATTCTAGCGGAACATTTTTATGAGGCTTCCTTTCCGTAGTGTTGAACAGGTCTATACATAGAGCGTGCTGCGGCAAAAGTTGTATTCATGCCTTTTTGTCTGAGAAGTAACGCAACTTGCAAAATGGAAGAATATTCTGTTGCATCTGATGTATCAGTGGTGGATGTATATGATATCGCATCAGAGATAGGAAAGGAATGCGAAAAGCTTATAGATCTGTATGGAGTGGAATCAGTAACTAATCTTATGCCAAAGGTGATAAACGCTTTAGAATTACTTGAGAATCTTGCTACTAAAAATGAAGGTGAAAATACTATGGTGCAAGAGCTGAGTGCTAAGATCTCTCAGCTTGAGAGTGATAAGATTGGAAAAGCTGAAGATCGACAAAGATTTGAAAAGGTAGACGATATATTTAAATTTTTATATCATATCATGAAATTTGATGTAATTTGTAATTTATGTTTTAATTGATAACATAAGTTATTCATATTAAATCTATTGAATTTTTTAGGAATTGGAACAGATTGAAGAGCATTGGAGACAAGAATCTCGTGATTTAGTAGCTATGGTTACTAGATTACAGGAAGAGAATAGACGATTAGCTGGATCCTTGCAAGAGTCTCGCAGTGACAGTCAGTACAGCAGTAAACAAACAAGTACTAACACCAATTAACACTTTGTTATATACTAATCTTACTGTTTTATACTAATCCAATGATTATTGAAATGCTTTGTTACAAATTCACACAGTTTGATGAAATAATTGTTTCTATTAATTTTTAGCTATCACAGCTAGTCAGGAAGTTGATATAGCTGTTTTGCAACATTTGAGGTCCATGATAGATAAACAGAGAGATCAGATTCGTGCTAGAGACCGGGAATTATCACAAAAGACTGCAGAAATTGAAAATGTAAATTGGTACTTATATTCGTATGCAATTCAGATGTAAATGAGCTAAAAAACTTTTGTTTTATTACTTTTTAATCTTCCCTAAGTGCAGGCATTGATTTATGCAAAAATTCAATATATTCTATTTCCATCATTGTAAATGACTAATAAATATTATTAAAGCCAGCAAACATAGAGGAAAAGTAAAAAAACATTTAGATCAATTGCAAGATTAAGAGATTACAAGATTATTGCTAGTAAAAGAAGCTAAAAAGACATACATGTCTGTACTTTATACTAGTGACAGTTATATCTGTCTAAATTAGTGTTTATTACATTTCTATTCATAACGAGCAAATTTGCATAATAGACTTTAATTATCCATAATTACGTACTAAACTAAATTTGGCATATTAAATGTGTAAAGAATATTATGCATTAACATGACAAATTGGATTATAATCTGCAGATAATAAACACATGATTTCATTGTGTTGTATAGTTGACTGCACAGGTGGAGAAGCTTACCCTACTCGGACGGGAATTAAAACGCAAACAACGACAGGCGCAAATGCAGGCCCGGGGTTTAGTAGAAGAGAGGGCTGACTTTTTAGCTCAACTGCAGGATCAGAATCGTGAACTTATACAGCTTCGGGGTCGGCTTGGCATGGCTAAGAAAGAAAATGAAGATTTAAGTAAATTACAGGGCTGTCCTGATTTAACGAATAAAGCGATTTATGACTTGGATGACCCCGATAGACCCAGATTTACAACTGCTGAGCTGAAAGAAATTTTGCATGAGCGAAATGAATTGAAAGCAAGAGTTTCTGATCTTGAAGACGAATTGGAACTGTACCGACCAAAACCTGAAATGTATGTTATTAAACATTGAATATTTTACTTATATAAAAGTAGTGCAAAAATATTGTACATAACTCTACGATTTTTTATTTTTATGGTGTAATTTTATAGTATTTTCAGTATAAATGAATGCCACAGATAATTGTCTACTGTAAATTTAATCCGTGTTATTTTTCTATTATTGCAGCCTGGAGGAAGAGGCACCCGTACAAGGACCGCTCCCTTACGAACCAGATGACGCACCTTGGAAAAAATCCTCTGAATCTGGCATTCGTAAATTGTACGTTTGTTTGACACACTATCATATATATTCTTTTATATTTGTACACGTGTATCTAAGGTGTTAAATTTACAGCTTCCGAAAAATATTCTCCGAATCCAGCAGCAGTTTTCTCGGAGGTAGTAGCCCTAGACGGAGTCTTTCTAGTCTTTCAAAAATGGCCCTATCCGGTAGCAGTACCTGTGATACGTCTATATAATGCTTTCTTAAAAATGCGTTGGATAATTTTAAGTAATTAACCAAGAACGATGTTGCTTATAAGTACACTTTTTATTTATATTTAATCATGTTCTAACTGCTTGACATAGATATATAATTTTAACGTAGATATGCGACGCGTATGAGAAAGATTGTTGACGTTATTAAGACCTGGTTCATAGTAGATGTGCATGTAATGAACGAACTGAAAACATTACACTTGTATAAATCTATAACGAAGATACATGCATGTATATAATACTTGTATAGTTGTAAAAAAAAAGGACAATGTGTGTTTAGCTGCACGACTTTAGTATATTACGTAACTTCGCTTATGTTTTTGTATTCGACACCTTCAAATATCAAATTCAAGAAGGTAAAATTAATATGCAAAATCGTAATGCATGTAAAAAAAAGATAGGGATACAAATAGAAAAGAACATTTCTAATTTCTTCCAAAATTGTTATAGTGCGTGTAGTGTTAAATGTGCGTTGATAAAGTTCTAATCATATCTAATATGAAACAGGTCTCATTCTAGACACCAAAGTAATTATTGTTTATCGCTAGAACTTTGAAGATTTATTGCAGATCAATCTTTCTTATCTTTCAGTAAGATATAATTTATAATTTATTTTATTGACATTAATGCATTAAAAATCTATAATTTTGCAACTGAGAACGAAATTATGAGAGTAAATTGCAAAGATTATAATTCGTGTAGGCTTTATTTTATATATTAACTTTTTTATATATTTTTTATCTTGAATATGTTCATGCATTTATCACATGGTTGAAGCACGCAATGTTTCAACTTGTATCGCATTTTTATCTTTAAATTTTACATTGGTATATAAGCAATAACATTCTTATATATTTTTAACTTTTCTACTTTATTTACAATTTTTTTGCGAATACATATTGAATCTAATATATTTCAATCTGTGCCATTTGTTATTAATGTAAAAAATTAATGTGAGTACTTTTCTTCATGTTGCAATTGTAAATATACTCATAAAACAAGTGGATTTAGCTGTATATTTATTTCAATATGTGATAACGTATAGGAATATTGATACATATATATCTTACTCAAATATATCTATATATATATTTGATGATATATAATTAAAAAGTTGTCAACACTTATATAACAAACATTTATATCCAAGTAACTAAAAGAATAGCAAAATGGATATATCACTATCTTATATATGAAGTATCTAAATTATAAAACTAATAAGTAATCAAAAAGGTCTTCTACAATGACATATAGAAAGATGGAAATTATACAAATTTGAGAATGCTAGAGAATTATGAAGATTTTGTCGCAATTTATGATCCAATAAGAATAGCTGTTCATAAATGCAAAATAGCTGTGTTACTTGTAGTGCCTATTTCAGCATTATTTATCAACTCTTTATCAACAGATTAGCGGTTTTTTCAGAAGTAAAACAAGAAACGACTTCAAGTATGTAGAATGGATTAACGACATTATAACGAACAAAATATAATAAATGTGATTCATAGCTATGGTAAATAAAACACCACCTCTGAGATCCATTTTGTAACGCAACCCCGGGGTATTAAATTAACATTTTATAATATTCAAAATAGTTAGTTGCTAGTTCCGTTGACGAAGTTTTGTAATGTAATGAAATCATATGTACGTGCATATCAGTATTTTATCCACTTTATATCGGACAGAGTGAACTTTCAAAAGTGTTTTGTGAGTATATCTTTTAAATATAAATCGAATTGATTAATATATTTTAATCTTGTTAACAGTGAGACAAATTCCTTTATATATTAGTGTATACATTTTCTAGATTTTTATACTAGCAAAGTAGCCAAGGTAGCAACGAATTAAACTTTTTGAAGGATAAAAGCATGAACTTTGGATTAAATAAGATTATAAGGTATTTCCACAAACATATTTGTTGTTCCCATGGCTATATGAACAAGTTTTCATTGACCAATGCGATAATTTAGAGTTGTTGAATATCTTTATACACATATGCAAATAGGTTTACCATTTTCCATATACACTTAATATAGCACCATACATGATTTTAGATTGTTAGATATAAGATCAGAGATAAAAACAGCATTATGAATGTGACACAAATTACAATGTTGTCCATATTATAATTAGATTAAAAATCTAGTGGATTGTAAAAAAAATAAATAGTATCTTTCTGGAACAATATGTTACATATAATCTTATTATAAGAATAATTTGTTCGTATTAAGTCATTATTTTAATTCTAATTTTAAATATTTTAATCGTTTAATATGTAATATCATTATTAATATGGAATATAATTTGTAATAAACTTTTATTAAGTTACATTCTTACATCTTACATCTTTTCTTACATCCTTTCTTACATCTTTAGCATGAATCTGTATGTTAATATACAATCCTTTTGCACAGTCAATATACAATAATATTTACATATTCAAACATGAATAAATTATTACATAACTTGCTTAAAATATTGCGTTACTTTGATTTTCGTAAAAATTTTATTTGATGTTTATTATACTAAACTGTTTATTATACTATACTGTTTATTGGAAAGTTGTTTACTAGCGAATTGTTTATTATAATAAATTGATAATTGTTTTGATGACTTATGAAGTAAACTGAAAGGCGTTATAGTTATAAATGACACATGGATTATCAAGATTTTGTTGTTTTAATTAATTAAAACGAGATCTATGTTTCAATATAAAATTAAATACTTTCTAAATTAATCGATGTATTACTGTTGATGTATGTTTCTTTACTATGGATAATCTATGTCTAATTTTTTCTATAATCTTTTCTTTAATAAAATAGTAGATGTCCGTCAACATTGTAGCGCGCAACGCTACATTAGGCATCATCAATATTTTAACGTCTGCCTAACTAGTCCCCTCACTTTGCGTAAATTTAATTTAAAAATTATATAATTGTGCACTAATTATGCGCTCACCAAATCTATAAAGAAAAAATTTTGCGTTATTATATCCAGTGTTATATCCATTATTTATGCGTTATTATATCCAGATGATTCTGATTTTTGCGCTGCAACCCTTTGAGCCACCGTATTTATATTCAGTAAAAAACGATAAGAACAATTATGGATGTATTTATAATTATGTATGGGACAATTAATTCTCACACAGACATTACAAAAAGCAGAAGAAATTCTCGGAGCAATAATAGTCAACACAGTTGACAAACAAGAGACGCCCCTCGATTCGAGAGACGTGCTAAACGATTTGGCGAAAACAGTTAACTTAAACTTGTACAATACTTGATCAAATATATTGAGAATTTTATAAAAACATTATCTTTATCATTAAAATTTCCCTACATTATTAATTGCGTGTCAGTAGGATATCTTTGTAAAAAATTATTTCATGATATTCTCAGTCTTAAAGAAATTACATCATGCGATGTATGTGACAATATGAGAGAAAAATCGTTTTCTATTATACAAGTAAAACTGGAGGATTTGTTGCATGTTGAATCTCCAAAAGCTATTGCAAATAGTTTTATATTAAAACCGAAAAGTTGTAATAAAAAAACCAATGAACTGGACAACGCAAAATACATAGGAACGCAGATTATAAAAATTTCAGAGAAGTATGTAAACCAAAAATGTATCAAATTATTTTATTTATATCATTTCCCAAAACGCACCAACCACATTTAATTAACAAAACCTACGTTCGATTACCATCATTTTGACTTCAAGCCCCCTTTCATTTTTGGAAGAGAAGCAAAGAATTTACCGAGGTCGACCTGAAAACCAAAAAGACCCAAATGCAATAATAAAAAAGAACGTTGCTGGTGAAGCCACACAGAAACCACAATTAGCGCAACCACAACAACAAGTCGCTAAGAAAGATGCTGTTAGAAAGGTCCCACCAAATATAAACAAACCAATAAGAGGAAGAATACTGAAGAAGGCTAAAAGATTAGCCGAAACGTTTACAAATCACTAAATTCAAAAGAATAAAGAAGATTATAAGCAAATGACAACCAGCCTGGCTTTGGATCCTCATTTTGTATTATATTTCAAACCAACAAGATTGGACGCACAACTGTCGAACTATTGTTCCCCAGAATGAAGATCTTGCTGAAAACGCAATCGTTACTGGTGGAATGTCAATACGTATTATATCATTTTCTATAATTAGATCAAGAATAAATAAACAAACTTTAAAGTATCTGAAATCTTTCAAACTTTTTTTATACCTATCATCCCTAAAAGTTGTTTTTTATTTCAAACATTTAATAAATAAATAAATAAATTTATTATATATATATATATTATTATATCGAGATGATTCTAATTTTTGCACTACAACTGGAAAAATAGCGCATAAATCGGAGACTTTATCGTGTATAGTTAATTTTCCCAGTTTTGCAATTTTTTTTTAACGAGTTATATGAGAACCTCTCCTTTTGCCTCAAGAGGGAAGTCCCTTAAAGATTGCAGTGCAAAAATCAAAATTATCTGTATATAATAAAAGAACGCAAAATTTTTTCTTTATAGATTTGGTGAGTGCATAATTAATACATAATTACAATGGCGCACGTATGAGGGGAGGGGGTTAAAACCTCCCCGAAATTTAATTAATATAGACAGTATTAATAGACAGTTGTCTTTCCGATTTTGAACTGACTAGTGCTAGAACGGATTTCACAAAACGATTCGTAACACAGCCTCCTAATGTCACATTTGACGAATTTGTTACAACCGGCAATTAATTCTCACTAAATGAAAGCTAGTACAACATATATTAGACTCTGTATACTAAAGATGGTCGAAAAATCGATCGAAACATCTATTATTATTATCATTATCGATTAGAGAAGAAATTTAGCAATTGAGATCCTGCTTTGGCCTTCGATCCTCGTTTCTCCACAATAATTAAATTTACGCTGGGCCTAGATCAAATCACTTATTTATTTAATTAATATACCTAATTTTTTCATTAACTCAACAACAAAAAGTAAAAAATTTGTAGTTAAATAAAATGCGTTCAAACATTTGTATTTTTTGTCTGTTATTAACTATAGTCACAATTTTAATAATTCAAATTTCACGCCAATATCCTTGCACACAAATAATTATGATAGCTTCTCCAGCTATACTGCTGTTCAAACGTATATAATATCTACTTTAAGATATTCATATTGTGAAAGGATTTAAATAAGTTACTTAAGAAATCTAACAGTCATATATATATAGACAAATTTTCTGATTATTTAAGAAATCCAGTTAATCTGATTATTTAAGAAAAACCAAGAAAACTCGATATCAATTCATAATTATGCTACTATAACAATAAATTTTATTTTTTATTAAACAATGTAACATTTTTATATTTTTTAGTATGCAATATAAAATTATCCTGACTTTTGGTAATACTGTTTCATTTTGTGTAAATTTTAACCCCCCCCGAAAAAATATCCTGAGTGCGCCACTGCATAATTATATATTGAATTTTTTTTATTGAATTTGCACAAAGTGGAGGGGCTAGCTAGGCATACGTAATCTATTAAATATTTTCATCATCTTAGTATCTATTAAATATTTTTTAGATAAATTTTTAGAAACAATGTATGTTTAAATATATTTATGATCATTTGTAATAGAAGCAAGTTCGTAATACAATAAAAAAAAAATTGATGTTTAACATCACAAATTTATGATTATTATATATTGCAATTAAGGCAACTCTTGAAACTAAAAAAGTAAATTGTCACTTTAAAAATATACTTAATAATATAGTCTAAGAATTACCATAATATAGTGTATTAAAACACTTATAAAAAAATCATAAAATTGTTTGCCTACAACTGTATAATCGAAGATATAATTTCTAAAACACAATATATGTGTTGAATTTTTAGAGAGAATCAAGTTTTGCATAATTTAACATAATCGTCTATCGGACTAGTTCTTTATAAATCTACATTATTCAAATTAGCTGCGGATCCTGTTGGTAAATCTGGTGGAACAAACTTACCAATAGGTTGTATTGCTTGACGTTGTTCAGATAATTTACCCATCTCTTCCCTAAGCTTACCTAGAATAGCATGGTTCGGCTGATTAACAGCGGCTTTCCCTTGCAAAAGGGTAATCTCTTGTTCCAATTGTTTCTTTTCCTTAAACGATTTGACACTACGAGATCCATAAAGGCGCAGCAAGGAACCCCAAGACTGTATATGTGGATGTATGAGTTGTAGTATTGCTTGTGCTGCTCGTTGCTTACCGTCTTTTTTATTACGACAAACCTATGATTATTAATTAATTAAAATTAATTCTTATTACAATAAACAAACAAATTTATATGTAAAGAGAAAAAGAAAGAGGAAGAGAGAAGAGAGAGTTGTGGGAATCACAATTTTTAATACTTACAACAGTAGCTTCATGTTTTCCAACTCTCATTGTAAATTCATTTCGTTGATGCTTCAGTGTATTTACCGAATAATTAATATGCATGTCTCCTAAACCATAATTTCTTTGAAGACAAGTTATTAAGATAGCGTGTGGAGAAGGCTCTGTAGTTTTTGCACAGAATTCTGCAACACGCGGATCCGTGATGGATATTTCATCGAAGAACGAAAGATCCGCATCGGAATTCCCTCTGGATGCTTTTATCGTACGACTGGCATTATTCGAACTGTTATCTCCGCTGTTGTCACCGGAAATCTTATCTTTCATTTGTGGAATTAAAATTTCGAGGGTTTTTCGGGCTGCATTGGCCTTTGCTTGCTTCTTACTGCTGCCAAATCCGCTTCCATATTCCATATCGTTGATACAAACTACCGCGGAATACGGCGTCGCTGCGTTTTCTGCAAATAAATTAATTGATGACGAAAATAAGTTTAACACGATATCGATGGATATTAAACATATAACACGACAAATCTTATGCACTGTCAAAAAATAATTGTACCTAGTTCTTTAAATTTATACGTTGGCTGTTTCTTCAGCGCGTGCTGCACATATTCATGAAGAATGCAAACATAACTTTTGCCCGACGGATTCATTATCCAGTGTTTTGCAGGTCTCTGTCCATTATCATCTCCGGCGGTACTTCCGCTGCCACTTGCACCAGAACTACCAACAGGGAAAGTTATTAATTTTGTGCCGTCTGGTAGAGTTGGACGCTCAACCTGTTTACGATGCTTTTTATTTTTCGTATACTTCCGACGCGCTGACCAGGATCTGCAATGGAAGAATGGATCAATGTAAGACGAGTTTTCCGATAAAGCAATCACCTCGTCTTTGATACTTACTGAAATCTCATTACTTTAATAGCTTTGAAACGAAATAAAGACTGACAATAGTTTCTTAATTGTCCGCTATCTAACGACTGTGCTGCGCGATTCTCTTGTATAGTTTCAATTTTTGCACTAGGAAGATTACAAGCTTCAGTGTTCACTGGACGTTCCATCTCTTTCTTTCGCTCCTCTTCCTCTTCTCTTAATGCTCTTTTGTACTGCAGGCAAGGTATGGCACTTACAGGAACTTCGTGTTTTCTAACGCTTCCTGGTCCAAGGAAATACGGCTTTGCTAATGTACAAACTCTGCTTTGTTTATGAAGATATAACGGCATTCCACTATTGTGTGTCACTTGTACCCAGCCCTCAGGAAGAACATCAAAATGATTGTGCCCAATCTCTAAAAATAAAATTATTATCTTGTAATATAGTTCTACAAAGACAAATAATGATAAAGGCAATAAGAATCAGAAGCACGATAGATGAAGTACAAGAACTATAAATGGTTATTAATCAATATGTAAAGTTATTTTTATATATTGATAAATAATAATTTTTATAAACTATTATTAATTAATATATTACACTGATAATTCTGATTCTGATTGTCTTCTTTATTATTATTTAAAATAATTGTACAATTTATTGCTGAACAGATATAAAAATTTAAATTTAAATGAAATTTTATGTAATATTATTTACATACCGTCTAAAACAAGTTTCTCCTTTTCTTCATAAGGTAAGTAATCCTTTTTGTCTTTTCTCTTTCCTTTAAACTGCTCCGGTAGACCTAGTACACAACACTTCATTAAAACTAGTACTAAGTAACTTTGTAAACTATATAAAAAGGATGAAAAACCAAATAATTTTAATCTCCTTGATGCAATAAATACTTAAGCTTATTTTGAAAACACAAAGTTAATAATTCTGATTAACAATATACTAGATAACCAATATAGTTTGTATTTAATATGCTTAATGTAAAATGATATACATATATACATTTCTTTCTTTACTCTCTCATTATAACAGCTATATTCTGACAATAAAATTGTTTTACTTGCAAGATTAACAATTTTAATAAATAAATATTTTTATATATAGAATCAATATAATAAAATACATGTAATATGAAGTAAGTAGATAATGTGTTAATGCTGTATTAATATTATATTAAATATCTAGCAGTAAAAAATAAATTATGTATCTAGCAGTTATTGATAAAATAAAAGTTTTTTAAAAGTTTTATTAGATAATCATTGTGTTAATCATCCTTTGTATGAAAATTGTTTCAGATTTATAGCATTAGAATATACCTTCTTCTAGCATCGCTTCAATTTCTTCATCTGGCACATCCGAGTCCATACTCTCATCTGAATTTGAATCTCCTTCGGAATCTTCATTCTGTTCCGGATGGCGATCCAAGTCATCCAGCACGTCAAATTGTCGTAAATCATCCGAAGTGGCATTTGCACCTACATTGTATTTTGAAGTTCCCTGATATGAACCATTGTGTAAAACATTTTTTAAAGGGTCTTTATTATCGTCACATGAATTTTCTTCATCCATCATATCACTGGAATGGTTGTCGTCGGGTGTACCAGTGCGACTAGGTGATATTTTAATATCTAATTCAGATTTAATACGTATAGTCTCCCACTTTTTCTTGTCTTGTAAATTAGGATTCGCTTGCCAATCCAAAGTATTCCAATTTTGAGTATGTTTATTATTTTCTGCTTTAGTATTGCTTTCAACTTCCATAGTTGTTTCTTCCGTGTTGGTTTCCATTGCGTGTAAAGTATCTGTTAAAATACTATAAAATGTGATTGAAGAGCTCAGATGCTTAGGTGACAAAACTAGTTGGCTGTACAAATAACAATATATTAAAATTCTCTATCTAATTATTATTTATCTTGTAAACAAAACTTTTTGATTTATAAAATCTGAATATCTGAGCTCTGGTTACATTCATTTTTTTTACAGTCACCTATACATCTATATATAGATTGTAATGATACATTATATGCAAATTAATAGTATATAGTTAATAATAACAAACAATATCCAGCAAACTTAAATCCAAAGTTTATACAAAACAATCCATGGTTTAATACATACTAAGCGCGTTGTATGGCCACACCACTTCCACCAATGAGCCCAAAGTCCAATCAATTTGACACCACACAAAATGGCAATGAAAATTGGACATTTGCATTAGTGTTAGCAGTTTGGGGCCTATTACATATCCATGACAATATATCATACAAATGAGCTGTTATCTGATCAGATTTTGTAGACAGCTGAGAGAATTCCATCGCATTATTGAAACTCCAGAACTAGACAGGAACAACATTGAGAGATTGAACCTGTTACTAGCTGGAATTCTGCGATGTTAGTTAAAATTGTATACTTGATCTTCAGCATGGTAGATGTATACTTAGAAATCACGGTTTCCAGATGCATACAAATATTACTTGATAATAAACAAATATTACGTGACAATAAATAAATATTACTTGATAATAAACGATTTACAGGTATTTATAAAATTAATTTTATGGCTGCAAGTATCTACAGTTTATACATACATCACGAAGGATGAAAAGTCATACTCAAAAGCACACAGCTGCACACAACTAAGAAACTGGAGAAAGAACTCGTACAGGTTAGATTGCATAATTTATAAATTAAGCAGCGTTACCATCTTGACAGGCACAATATTCCCTACGTTTCTCATGTTAGAGTGCGTTTACATTTCACGTATTGTAAATGTGATTACATGATTATGATGTAATTGGCGCTGGGATTGGTGCTTTTTAAGTTTATTCCAACTCTTCCAACCTAACACGTTCTACAACCTAACCTAACTTCATTCTTGTAGCATGTAAAATCATCGTCATTGAGTTTATAGTTGATTAATCATCGAGTACCACGTGCAAAAACTTGTATTTTTACACAGAATATTTTATCAAATCAGTTTGATCTCTACAATTTTCAGATATGTCAGACTTATTTGACAGCAGTAGCTCTTTTTCAAACAATGATAATAATAAAGGGATTGATCCTGAATTAGCAGAGCTTTTGATGGTAGAAAAGCAAAAAGCAGAATTTAATGCACAGGTAAATTGTTAATGCATAAGTAATTTTTTAGAATAAAAGAAATAAATTTTTAGACCTTGCTAAATCGTGTTTAAATTAATAGAGCATTACTTAATTATTTAAACATTATTTTACATGATGCGTTAATAAATTTTGCTTATTATTAGCAAAATAAAATTCTTAAATTTGTTTAGATACATGAGTTTAATGACTTTTGTTGGGATAAATGTGTCGATAAACCTGGAAGTAAATTGGATGGCCGCACAGAAACCTGCATAACTAATTGTGTCAACAGGTTTATAGATGTTTCTCTGTTTATTACCAATCGTTATGCACAGTTATTGCAAAACTCTTTAGGAAAGTGAAACTTCGTATACTGTTAAAGTATACTATTTTGTTATTGAAATTACAATGAATTAAATATATCAATAATAGCATAAAACTATTGTAAGATTATCAGAAATAAGTCTTATTTGAGTCTTATTTCATATTTGTAAATTAATATTTGTGAGAATATATAATAAAATTATAAATTAAAAATAACAAGTACCATTTTTCAATAATAAATCCTACAGAAATTTATTCTTGTTTTTCTAATTCAACAACTTGGAAAAAGAAGCGTACATTCATTGTTTTTATTTCATTGTTGGGAACATCACATAAGTGATGTAATGCTTTCCATATATGATAAGTTTACAATATGTTGTGAAAATCATTTCTGTACACAAATGTGCGTATATGTGATCACTCAGAAGAGAATTTTAATTTAATTACATTTAAAAAATCAAGTTATGTACAATGCAATATATTTAATATCAGAAAGTTATAGGTTTTTGTGGAAGGCACATATTATAAAATGCATTCTTTTTCCAAAAGTCTTTTGTTTTCCATCCACACCATCCTTTACTTATTATAATAGACAAGTGGTCTGTACCTGTGTAGTGTGGATCTAAAATTAAGAATTTTCCCTCTTCAGAATGTTCATCATAACTAACTCCTAAAATTGTGTGAGCTAATACTCCTCCGCCTGCAAGATACCAAAAAAATATATAAAAAAAGGTATTTTTGTACAATATATTTAACCCTATAATTATTTGCACAATATGAAAAAAGAAATGCTTAAAACTTACCAATCATGACAGGCGTGCCATGTGTATCAAAATGATTTGCAAGTTGCGAAATTAGAGAGGACATTTCCTCTCCGCTTGATGCACGAAGTATCTTTATATCTACATTTAGGAGAGTCTGCAGCACAAAACTTACTTCAGTTGAACCAATCCATTGTTTACTGCCAATGAAGGAAGAAGGTTTATCGCCTATGTCAACTAAGCATTGCTGTATTTTGAGATGAGAAGGTATTGGTATTTCAGTATAACCTTGTAACCTATAACAGATTGCAATTTAGATTAATATGTATATGCAAAGAGAGAAAGCGTAATACTTCACTATCCATAACTATTGTCTGGCATTTTATTACCTGTACCAGGAAACGATGGTTTGGAGAGATCTATAGGCACATCCCCAACCATTATCATCAAAGTTATCTTGCATGTAGTGATGATATGAATACAAACCATTCACAATACTAAGCTTTCCTGTGATGTCTAATAAATGAAAAATGTTCAAATAAATGTATCTCAAAGTGATTTTATAATAAAAAATTTTAACGTGCAAATACATACTTTTATTTAGGAGAGCCTGATGAGGATTTATAAGTACTTCATTTGCCTGCGTGTTAAATTTTATAGCATTTCCACGTCGAAAATACGGTTTAGTCAAATTTAATGCTAAAGCGTTGTGTAAAGCCTTACGATATTCCACTGAAATTATACGACTGGTCTGTATAAAAGCAAATAGATGATACATACATTACTATGATTAAAAATTTGGAAATGTTGAGTGTGAGATACTATAAATGATGTAAGAAATGATAATGATGGAATTTATTACTAGTAATAAGTATGAAAAATCTTACTTGTGTTCTCATTCGTAGAATTGCCGGGATATGCTATTGTAAATAAATGTCCACAGCTTTGAGGTTTAAAATGCATGACTTCTGCTAACTTTGCAGATAGTTTTATATCTTCAGGCTGGCTTTCATGTTGCATTTCAATTAATTTAATATTCCGGCAAATGGATTCTACTAGAATTGCATGCAACTCAGTTGATCTGACATTTAGATTCACCAGTGACAATGCATCAATATATAAATTGCATTCTAAACTATCAAAGGATCCTATAATACATAAGTACTCATTACTTAAAAATATGTGTTAATATATAAAATATTTATAATATTTGCATAATTACTATGTTATGGCAAATCACAAGTTGTTTAAAGCACTTACTTCTGACATGTTGTAAGACAGGAGCATATTTAATAGACTCCTCAGAATTTTTTTCACCAGATATTTTCAATAACAAATTTGCATGTATAATATCCTAAAAATTAAAAAATATATAAAATATGTAAAATAATTTAGTATTTCATTTGCAATATTTTATATACAATTTAAATTAAAAACATACCACAGCTCCAGTAATAAAATTTATATTATTTAATCCAGTTGAAGATTTCTCATAGTCTTTCGATATAGGTAAAAAATCTTTCAATAGTGTCTCTTTTAAATTATCATCCGTTCTGAAGAGGTATGCATTGTTTGAAGGAAAATGTATTCCTATTTTCCCAGATGCAATCTGTAATAATGCAAAATTGTACAATGTATATAATGTATACTTTTATATAATCATTTAATAATTGAGACAAATGTTAAAAAAAATTCTTACATTTTTTCTTGATTCTTGTAATGCTTCAGATATATTCTCATCCTGGATAATCAATGGTAAAGTTGCTTGCAATCTAATGTACACAAATTGTCGAGAAAGATCATCTTCGCTAATAATACTGAGATTATTGACAGCTTCTAATTTCTGATGCACATAAAAGTACGCTTGTATATCTGATGTATTGCGTGAATATTTTAAAAGCAATGGATTATCTGTAATATCAATATCCTAAACAAACAAATGTAAACATTATTTCACTGATTAATTCTTAAATATTTGTATTATTTTATATTCTTCTCACAATAAAAAAGCAAATAAATTAAAATATTTTGTTTATATTAATTTTAATTATTATTAAAAGCAAATAAGAAATTCAACACAAGTGATATCTTTATATAATTACCTTAAAAACATCAGGATTTATTTCTTCTTTGCATTCACCAATCTGTAATATACCGCAGAAATATATATCTGCAGGTAGATTCAATTGCAATTCTGTACAATCGATTGTGCTCTCATTCTCATCACATGTATTTATACTGAATGTCAGAACTATGAGTGTATCATTGTACATAATACCATAAAGATAGCCAGTTGCTGTGGTTTCCATATTTTCTAGTCGCTGAAAGAAAATATATTGGTTAATAAAAATTAATTCTTCTTAAACATATAGAGATATAACATTATTTCAAGAAAATCAGTTTAGGGGATAAAAGAATCATAAAAAAATTACATATGAATCAACAAATAATACAAAAAAGTCGTTGAAAACAAAAAATGTTTTTATCTAATAATGTGAGTCTTATTGATATGGCAATAATTATTGTCTATACCTGCAGGATGTTTGACAGAATTTGCAACTGCGGTGCCATTGTATCACAATAAAATCAGAAGATCTTATAACAATTATAAATACTTCGTGCTGTCAACGAGAATGATCACCATATGGATATTGAAGGAAATCAGGAAATTACAATTAAATTTTCAAACACGAATCACCTAAATTGAAAGAGGTTAAATCCGTCTCCGTTGCTAAAGTTTAAAAAAAATGTATAGCTCCAACTATACTCCAAGTTGTTTTAAATTAAATGCCAGCAGTTAATATTACTTGTTAAGAAATGCACTCATTATATACAAGTTTGCATGTTTACTAATTATTCTACGAAAATCTTGCTTAATAACGTATTAGGTATATTTAACCTTAAATCATCTTGTACACAATTTGGTGGAAAACCGTTTCATGCAAACGTGCCTTTAAAGATGAGATAAAGACAATATATTTCTATTATAAAAAAGATAATGCTTAACAAAAGCATCTTAATAATAATAAAACAATACAAATAAATATAACAAATTATTACATATTTTTGCTTCCTTTATTTATTATTGTATTAATTGTAAATCAAGGTGACATCACAAATTATAGCAAAATCGATTCGCTAAAGATGCCGATTGGTTATTCGACAAGGGACATTTTAGGAATTCTTTGTAATCTGACCATTGGCAGCACCGTCAATGCACGGCGAATTTCAAGCTTCGAGTTTCGTGCGCGAGTCAAAGTGCTCTCTTCACTCAGGTCGTGGCTCAGGTTAGTAAAATGGCTGCCCGACTCGATTGAACGAGTGACGTTTCTCGCAAGGTGTTTGCGTTCGCGATCACGTCGCGTAGTTTTCCATGAATACTTCCATGTGTAAACGTACATGATTGCCGCAGTGTGCCTCGCGACTGTTAGTCTTATTTGCGTGGAAATCAGATTGATTACTTGGTCGAAGAAGTGAGTACGGCGCGTTCCGCCTGCACGATTCATCTCGCCGTGGACGCATTTAGGTGTGTATTACCGCATTGCACGTATGTATGTACGTCCGCACGCGTACGAAAACGTCGTCGACATGTTTACGTTACTTCAAGACACCCATCGTCAATTAGTGTCGACAATTTGCGATGTTCCGCTGCCTTGAGATCCGCGCGCTCGCTCACTCGAGTTTGGTTATATTCGACATGATTTTTTTCCTGTCGCTTTCAGTGGGCGGCATTTAAATGACAGAATCGACTGCGATGCGAACGCTGACTGACTTGGACGTGGACTTGCATCTGTTTTCTCAATCACTACGGTCATATGTCGTTGATTACATTAAGCTCTGATTTATCATATGCAAACATGTGATGAGAGATGTGCCAGTACGAATGAGATTGTCATTTCACGAGTCCTTTTTTTTGACATTATTTGATTTAATCTTTGATTATGTTATCGAGAGTGATTTCTGAAAATGTTAAAGATTAAAATAATTGCTGTATCATTTAGCATTTAAATATTTTAAATTACATTGTCGGTAGTTGAGATCATCAACAGGAAATATTATGAACCAGCGGCAATTGAGTCCTTAACAATGTGCTGAATTAAACATAATTTGAACTACTTGCTGCACTGCTAACAGTCTTATTATTATTGTACAAATATTGTCTTTATCAAACTTTTCTCATCTTCCCACATTTAGCTTATATCAAGAGTGTTTTAAGTAAATATTTGCATTCTTTATGTTCAGCTGGAACGAAAACTTAGTTTTACTTCATCATCTTTGTTTGCATTCAAAATGAAAGTTCCTCGGTATAATTAAAATGAGAAAAAGATATATACCAAAATATGAGATATAATTTTTAAATAGTTTATAGTGATGCTTTTTAAATATCGGTGAACTTAAAATCTATTTTTGCAAATATGTGTTTAGAGTTCGAATTAGGAAAAAGAAGATTAGACGATTGGTAACGACGAAGAGTGATTAATGCGCCTTGAAGCCGGACTGGCCCTGGTCGCCGGAGCTCATGCGAACCCGGGCAATTAGCAATTGGCTAATTATACAGTTAACGGGCGATGCGATGAATAACGTAGTCGCGCGCGCGGCGCTTAATTGCGCGCCGCAAATGGAACGCTCTTCCTTCCCAGTCTCGTACTTTTTCCACGTTCCTTTCCTGCCGAATCGCGGTCGAATTCGTGCGATTTTGCCGTGTATTTCTTACATAATTAATCTGGCCTGAAGAAGATATCGCGAGAACGCGCGACCTTGCGCCCGATTGCCACGAATTGCATTTCCAAAAATATCCGTGAAAAATAGCTTCGATCATTACGCGGGCAAAATATTTTAAGCAAGAACAGAAAAACACGACTCTTCTATATTTTTGCCTTTTGTTACGATATGTGTTTTATTATAATAAATGTTTCTTTCTTTTGTTATATCAGCTCTCATTATTTGTCGTTTTAATTGCGTTATTCTGCTCATAATAGTTCACAATTGTTTAATTATTTCCATATATTGTCGAAGATATAATGTTTAAAAATTAGTATAAAATTAATATATAGAAGTATGTAGATATTAAGCATATAGAAATAATGTATATAGATATGAAGATAAAAATGATGCAAGTTTTATAGCTGATGATGCTTTCCCTTTTTGTTTCAGAGAAGTAATATTTCCGGAAGATGGATACTCGATGCAAAGCATAGGTATGCTTCTGAGATATTTTATACTATGTATATTAGCGTAATTTCCACACTACCGCGAATTAATCTCCACGTTTAAACAAGACGATGTAAAGGGATTAGCGCTGCGATGCATAAACGTCCGAAACTATAAATTTCGTCTTATAATACGATATTCGCAAGTCTGTTTATCCTCACGGCAAGCGTTTTATCCTCACGAAGCACGAATAAGTACGTTAATGAGATTCGAGAAATAAGCGCTAACTTTTTTGTATTGACTTCATACGACTTCTGCTTTTATACGAGTGTCAAGCGCCGGGTGTTTGATCCCGCTATACAGTAATAGCGTTGCTTCAGTTCGCATTTCACTCATTCCACGATACGATCTACGTCGACGTTATTCCGTACAGCTCGCTTCGCTTGCGCTGACATCGCAAAGAACCGGGATATGAATGAAACATGAAAATGGGATGCGAAAAATAAAGATAAAATAGAAGAGATGGGAATATGAGATAGAAATTTAAAACCGAGAGGTGTAATAATACTCCTTTTTTTTCGGGCAAATGTAAAATCTTGATCTGTAAAACAGTTTATTCGAGTAAGGTTGCTGATTCATTGAATTTTACATATTATATCTATTTCGAAAACGCGCTTAAATTAATAATGCAATGGTTACTTTATGAAAATATAATTAACTACATCAAATAACTGATTACATAGCCAATCTAAAGCTGGAAACCTCAAGAATGATAAAGTAATCTTTTTTGTGGTTGAGTGAACGTCCTTTGTGATTTGGTCTTTGTCGTTGTTATTTAATTAAAAGACTGCTAAAAACTGTCGCAAGCATTTGTACGAAAGGACGCGCGCGGGATTCTACATATTTTTCGTGTTGCAGTGACACAGAAATGAGTAATGAAATTCACACCATGGGTCTTCATGGTCCCGTTTGTGTATCAGCAAACTAATTCGGACTGTCAGCGCGACCAGAGACGCCCGGAGCCGTCTTTCGCGGCCCGCGATTCATCTCGCGCGTCGCGCATTCGGAAGTTCTCGTGCGCCAGGAGGAAACGCTCCGCGCGAAAGGAAGAGAGTTGAAGGTTTGTCTCCCGGCGAGCCGCGTGCGGCGTAACGTCAGATGGAAAACGGTGGTGGGTCACGGTACAGTAACGTGTACTGTTAAAGAGCGCGCGCAACACAACGAGCGCATTCGCCGGGCGCGAATCTGTTGCACGCGCCTGCTCGCATCTCCTCCGCCGCCTGCTTGCCCGCCTGCTCGCCTCCCTCCGTGTTTTTCGCATTTGCGCCCTTTTACGCTCTCCCGCGAAAGATATTAATAGGACCGCGGTGCGTGCCGGCCGGCGCGCATGCGAGTGGGCACGAGCCTCGCATAAATCGCGAAAGCAACGATCGCGACTCTCGTTGCACTCGCCTTGTACGTAATCTTACAGATTCTTGGTCGTGTAGTAATTTTTTTTGTCCAGTTCAATATATACGTACGTAATTTGACAAGTAGAAAACGTTCGGCCTCGTTAGAATAATTGCATTTTTGCTCGCAACTCAGGCATGTAAGTTTTCTTGCGTGTAGCACGCTCGCAGCATTTCATTGAATGTAATAGAAATTCTAAGAAAATAGGGAAAATCTTCCAAAATTTAGAAGAATATATTTTAGACAGATATTTTATGCATACTAATTTCTTGAATTTAACTTTATTTTTGTTTATATAGTTTAATAAAAAATGATCTCATAATGACGATGATTTGTAGACATTAAGCATTTTTTAACGTATTGCAGGATTTTACTTTATTACTTTCGACAAAAAGTTTAAGAAGATGCAGAAAATTGTAATTTTTGAAAGGATATTTTAACATTGAGATATTCCTTTTTTCTTTTTTATAAAAATATACTTCATTCACCGAATATTCTTTTGTTGAAAGCCATTGCGGTTATTTTAATTATTGTTCAGCTTTGAGAGCTTACAGTTATGTCTACACGAACCACAATCGCATCGCGGATGTTACATTTTTTTTTACTGATATTTTTGGGATTTTCTACGTGCGAATGTAACCACGTCGCTTTTGATAAAACGCAGTACGGACTGTGGTCTGCGGTTCGTATCGAAGGCGCACCGAGAGTGAGTCACAAGCGGGAGTTCGAAAAAACACCGATGTAAACAGAAACTTCTGAGTCGGCCTCGAAATCTGCATACGAGCCGCATAATTATCGTGCCTGTCGTATTCTGCTAAAATTAACATAGACGCATCGCGCGCTTCTAATACTCTCTCGACCAGAGATATTTCACAAGCATCCCATTGAACATCGCGTGTACGAAGCTTTCTTGAGTTTCTTTCCTTCGTCTCACGAAAATAGCTGCGCGAGCAATAATATTTGCCTTGCAGAATTCGGCTTACCTTGCGTCTTCGCGTATCTGATAAACATGTTTGTTGAAATGTAGAATAGATAGAAGTCGCGTTGCTACACAAATGACAGCGATGTATCGATCTTATGATAAAAGTTACAAACATTTTTCTGAAAATAATAGAGATAATCCATTTATTGCGCGTCATTCAAGAGTTTATCATATCAATTTGATGTTCTTTAAGACTTCGAATCAATGAAGTGTGAATTAATTATCATACCAATACGTGTGGCGCTGAACTCTTATTTGCATGAAAATTTTCAGTTAAAGTTTGTATCACTGCCTGCTGGTGAATACTTTGTCGAGTTGACGATATGTTTTACTTATCAAAATTCCGTGATTAGCGCGTATGTAGCATTCCGGTTTCGGAAGTTGTGCATTTTGTCTAAATCACGGATATTAGAGGCATAGATAGTTTGCGTCATAAACGGTTGCAAATTTATGGCACGTAACTATTTTAATTACCTCGCCGCATGCGATAGAACAATTTTGCAAAGTGCCTTTTTTTTCTTTACACGTGTAACAACACACCGGTAGGAATTAACGTCGCGTGCAGCCGATAATAAATTTCATTAGCCTGAAATCTATGCGACCGCACAATCGGGTCAGCTGACAAGCGCGATGGAACGTGTATTACACGTACGCACCTCGCATTCAGATTCGATATTGATATTCAAGGCGCCTCGCGTCTGACAGGCGTGATACTGTTTTCTGCCTGAACGAAAATTTCGCTTTAACGTAGAGACGCGGGTGATTTTATTTATATCTCTGACCCATAAAATTGAATGTTTAACTCGCGCGTTTGTTACATTTTTTTTGTTTCGAATGTAACAGCCAAACGCGAAGCCATCTGTTGCAAGTTTGGTATTTTTTTTTTTTTTTTTTTTTTTTTTTTCAGTATAAAGTGTCTCATCTGACATTCTTTCCTACATCTCGTATTACTACTCGGCGCATCTGGTCGGTCGCTTATCTGCCTGTCTTGAAATCCGGGCAGCACATGACAGAAATGCGACTATCCGGGCTTACATAACGGAGCAATTCGCATATTATTATGTTCCGTTGCAACTATACGTTTTCGCGTGACATAACTCGCTCGATTGTTTCTCTTTCTTTCTCTCTCGCCGGCGCCGAAGGATAGACTCGCAGTTGAATTATTCAATATTTGCCAGTGCGATGGATTTATTTCTCTTGCTCGCCCCGCTTGATCGCGATACGGATAACGTAGGAAAATCGCTGCCGGGAATCCATGAAAGGAGCATTTTCTTTAACAGCTATTTTTTGCGTCACGTAGCGCTTCCTGCGTTTCATTTATCCGAACTAAAGAGATTTCTCTGCGTCTTTCGCATTGTTTCGGCAAATTAATTCTATTCTTGAATACACAATAGGATAAATTTTGGCCTCAGAAAATGCAAATTTAATTTATTTTTAATAGAAATAATGTATGAATTTTTGCAATTGCATTAACTCATTGTGCCAATTGCAGAGGAATTTGCAAAGGGTGAGTTGACTCGTCTTAGATAACGGATGAAATAGTTGAGAGACAGAGAAAGAAGCGATGATTTATGCGGTAATAAATTCTTATCGGAAATGTGTGGAAATTATGCCGCTTACTCAGGTTCCGATAATTATAGGCCTACTAGCATGCTTATTCGTATTACAATCGTTGCGAAAATACGCGGCTGGTGTGTGACTCACCTATCATACACGTCCCATGTACGGTCGTGTAGCACATCGTAATGCGGCGGATGAGCATTGCAATAGTGTGTACGCCTTGAAACAATAGGCACTTAGACTAACTATTGTATATTAAAACTCGGCGCGGTCTGGCGGATACGTATGTCGGTTGAATATGTATCGGGCTCAATTTGCCTAACGAGTTTTATTAATTATCACTTCCTCGCGGATTCACGTTACATTTGCGTCCGGAATAATTAAGTCGCCGCGACTGTAAACATTGCCGATCACCTCTGTGTTTCCGCACTTGTCGTACTTCGCGTACTTGTCGCGGCGACTCTTTTTTTTTTCTTTTATCGGAAAAGTCTCCCGTGTAAAAGTGGCTTCACTTGCTAAGAGTACTTTAACTCGCGACTTCTCGAGGTGGCCGAGTAAAAATTGAAAAGATCTATCGAGTACGTAACTACTTAATAAGCTAATTGATGAACGCCTCAATGCAGAAGAAGGTAGGAGGACGATTGCTCATTATATTCTTGACCGTAAAAGACGGAAAGAGTTGTCACAAAATAACATGAGTACATACACGAATTATTGTACGCATTTTAAGGACATTAATATTATTTGTAGTCTGTATAAATTCCTGGAGGCTTCGGGACAGAATCTCTATTAAAATAAAAAAAATTATATTTCTTTTTTTATGATCTGCAGAAATTGCATTAAAAATATATATATATTTTTTTTAAATTAATCACTTTGGTATCTGAAAAAAAATCTACCATTCCATATTCTTATTTTGTTCGACATTACTTCTGCGCTGAGTCGCGAATGTACGAACGGATGGAACATCCCTAAAGCGTCTTACTTAATGATGCGTATTGATAAATGACGCCCGCTCATGAATGTACTTCATTCATCATTGCAGGTTGATAGAGCCTACTGTGCGGCAGCTGCCATGCCAACGTATCATAATGCGGGTGGCGGATACCCGAATGTGTCAGCGCCAGCGCGGCAAGCAAAGCTCGACGGCAATCAAAATCATCACACTATTCCTTCGAACGTAACGTCCCATCCTCTCATACAAAACAGCATTCAGCAGCAGCAGCAGCAGCACAGCGTTCCTTCCAACTTAACTGCAGGCAACATTCCGTCCCATCCAGTGTCGCCGACGATGACCACGCATTCGAATGTCACCGCCTCGAATATCACGACGCACATGAATACCGCGTCCTCGCCGGTTATCCTTACCTCGAATGTTATTAATCCGGGCGCCAACACTACCGCGTTGCCGGTCAATCCGCGGCACGAAGTGAAGTTGAACGCCATGCCGTATGTATTATTATTGATTTAATTCAATAATTCAAACGCAACGATTTGCGAGGTCTGCTGAGGCCTGCCGATTCTATTCTTGCGAAAACCTGAAAAAAAAAATGTAATAACTTATCAAAATTGTATTCTCTTCTGCATAGATGGTTTCATGGAAAGATATCAAGAGAAACGGCGGAAAGGTTGTTGCGGCCGCGAGAAGATGGTTTGTTCCTCGTTCGAGAATCGACAAATTTCCCCGGAGACTACACACTCTGCGTGTGCTATCAAGGGCGCGTACAGCACTACAGGGTGAAATATAAAAACAATCAATTAACGATCGACGACGAAGAGTTTTTCGAGAATCTGGCGCTCCTAGTCGAGCATTACGAACAGGACGCGGATGGTTTGTGCACGCAGCTGACGAAATCCTTGCCGAAACAAGGGAAGCAAGATTTCTGCGTGGACCCGAAGGCGTTCGTGGAAGCCGGCTGGGTGATTCAGACACACGAGTTAGAATTAAGAGAGTGTATTGGCAAGGGAGAGTTCGGAGACGTACTGTTAGGCGTTTATCGAGGAGAGAGAGTTGCGGTGAAAATGCTGAAAGATAACAGCGAGGCGGCGCAGAGGTTTCTAGCGGAGGCGAGCTTAATGACCTCGTTGATTCATGACAATCTGGTTAAATTACTCGGTCTCGTTTTTAATAATCAACACATGTACCTGGTTACGGAATATATGAGCAAGGGGTCTCTGGTAGATTATTTGCGATCTAGAGGAAGATTACATGTTTCGAAAAAAGATCAAATCAACTTTGCATAGTACGTAAACAAAACTAAAGTTTGTTCGTCTGATCTTAAAGTATCCATTTGTAATATTTCACTGATCTATACATTTAATATTATTGTAGCGATACATGTGCCGGTATGGCTTACCTGGAATCGAGACACGTTGTGCATCGAGACTTAGCAGCGAGAAATGTTCTCGTCGCGGAAGACAATTCCGCCAAAGTATCCGATTTCGGCCTGGCGCGAGACGAAAATTTTTCTCTCGACGGTGGAAAGCTGCCAATCAAATGGACTGCACCTGAGGCTCTAAAACAGAACGTAAGTGTATGATAACCTGTGATTACGAGCACATCAAGGATATATTAATATAATTATGTATCACATTGCTGTTTTCAGAAGTTTTCAAATAAGTCTGATATGTGGAGTTTTGGAATCCTCCTCTGGGAAATCTATTCCTTTGGTCGCGTGCCGTATCCACGAATTGTAAGCGATACTATATTGAATTTTTACATGATGACATATAGTATATTTAGCTCATATTATTATACTAATTGCAGCCTTTAGCCGACGTTGTAAAGTGTGTAGAAAAAGGATATAAGATGGAACCACCAGATGGATGTCCTGCGGAAGTTTATGATATTATGAGACATGTATATTATATTTTTATCTGTTACGTTATATAAATAATATTACCATATTATTTTATTGAATCATGTTTCTTTTTTGGCAGGCATGGGATCTACAGCCAGAAAATAGACCGAGTTTTCACGATATAAAAGTAACACTCGGCCAGTTGAGAGCTGAGTACACCAAAGCCGTGAATTAAGAGAGAACTTAATGAATTACAGTTTAATGAACTTAGCGAGAACTAGTGCGCCCGGATGATTTCTCGTTTAAAAAAAGATTAGTGATTCTGAATATTTTTATTAGAAAAGAAGAAAACAAACAGGATCTTGATTGTATATTGTATACAAAAAATTCTATTTGCTTATATTTATTGTTACTTTAGTTCTTCAAAATGGGGAGTTTTCATTTTTATATAGTAATATTTTGCACAAGCATTACCTATGGTCAATCGTGCCTTTGTCCAAGTTGACGTTCTCGACCAAGAAATTCAACTTGCACATGATGAAATCCAGATATATTCGGGATAAAACCAACAGATTTAAAGATGAATAATCTGACATAATCGCCTACTTAACTTTTCATCGTCAGATCTTTTGAAGTTTATTATGGCGATGGTAAAAATGGTTTTGCGATTATCAGTTTTTTTAGGTGATTCAAGTTACAGCGTAAAAACACGTACATATACATTGTATTAAATTTAGGTGGTTATAACATAGTTGCATTATGTGTTATTCACATCTCGTCCATTAAATTTTAGATAATTGATTAGTTTTTCGTTCTTTGTTGAAATCATAATTTTTGATATAACTTTTTTTTAATTTTGTCCGCAAATGTATTATTATAAATGTAAAAGATTTGTTCCAATTCTAGATTGAAAGTACTTGTTTAGTTGTTTAAGTTCTTTGATCAAAGATTTATCATAGGAAGTATTAATGTTTAACTAAATTATTGGAATTACAACGCACATTATTATTTAAGTTGCCTCATAAAAATTCGACTGCATTAGTGGTGTAAACGTATCTCTCTCTGTAAATATTTTTGTATATATTTATCCACTGAAAAATAATATTTCATAAACAATTGATATTGGTTGAGAGATTTCACAAAAAAAGAAAATGTCCATATTTTTTTTTAGATTTAAGACTAACACATGAACGAATGTCTATACACAATTGCACCACGCCAAAAACTAATTATCATTCATTTATATAATTGATGATCTTATATATCAAGTAGGATATTATTTGCTAAATCATTTTTTCTTCTAATTTATCATTCATTATTCATAAAAGATTCTGCCAACAATAACGGACTAATTGTGACTGTTTGACGGCCGTATTTCGGTAAACAGTAGCTAATTGCTACGGAGATCAAATATTATTTATTCGTTAAGAGGAATTAAAGCGACGTTTGTAAAATTGTAGATATTAAATTCTTATATGTCGCATAATTAAAAAAAAAAAAAAAATCAACTTTCAATTGATTATATATCAAAACATTTAATATATTATATATATCTGTGTAACAGTCGTGAAATACTGCGTATTAAATTGATCCTGTATTATGCGATTTGTTAAACTTTGGAAACTGACGCGGTCACTGAGTTCCTTGAAACGATCATAATAGAAATAGAGATTACTATAAAAAGTCACGACTGATTAATATAAATACTTCACAACAATAGGTTCGATCTTTCTTCCGCAAGTGTCTCTTCAGTCTGCAGTTAGACGTAGTTCTATAAGAAATTTAGAGCGTATTTATCTTAAACGTACGGTCCGTTTGTATCTTTGATATGTACTTGAGGTACACGTACTAATAATGCGTATTAATATGGCTCTAACTGATATCTTAAATTGCTTCTTTATTGCGAAGTTCAATATTTGTAAGTATTTGCAATTTGCGAACATGAGTTCTTCCAAATATGAATTTTATATTACTCTTGTAAGAAAATATGCCAATTTTATATCCATTTTGTCTTCGACATTTTAAACCAGGATGGAACATTATCTTGTTATTTATTGAAGAGCATTATATGTATAGAGAACAGTGTGATGTGACATTGTTACTTATGCTTGTGTATTTTGATATGTACACGGGATTCCGTTGTTGCGATATTAGTTTTCTTATGTCAACCAATGTGTTAAATCCGTTTATTTTCTATTGATAATCGCTCGATTAGGGTGTAAGAAATCTAATATATATACATAAAATGATAAATTAGATCGCAAAATCACGCAAAGGAATTAAACCATACTTGATATGCATGTGTTCACATTATAACAGAATGATTATGTGTTATTTCGGCGAGTGTACGTGGGAGACAATGTGACAAATACTTTTTCCATTCTCGCAACTCTCTTTTGTAGAGTCTGGAATGATTTTGCGAGGGCATTGAAATTTATCGTCGTACTGTTACTATGCCTCAATTCTAAAGATTCTCATTAGACAACTATAGCGACGAGAATAGATCATTGACGAAAGAAGATAAAAGTTATTAATAAAGGAAAGAAGTTACACTATATTTGTAGTTGTGTTTTTAATTAGCCTCCCAACGATAGAATTATAAATATATATTTTTATAAATTTGAATTGATCGTTCGTATGCCATATGAAACTTTTATCAGTTATTAGATAGTAATAAATGTGCGCTACGGTTTTCGTGCATACGTGCATTTATTTCAGTTTGCAATCCGAGATAATCATGAACGTTTATTACGAGTTCATTACTGGCTGCAGTATTACGAATTACCGTACTTTTTTCCACGGTAGACACGTTATTATGTGTAATATCATCGTACGAATATTCATGTGAAATTCGTTCTTTGAATTCATCGTCACATTTCCTCATTTCTGATAGTTTGCCGTTATTTTTGCTTGCTTTTGTAACCGCCGTTAATGTCCAGAATTTTTTATTTCTCTTCAATTCGCGTATTTTCCTTTCCGCGATCATTTCTGTATTTTCGTTATGTTTTATTCGATGAGATTCGTGCGCATTTCTTTCAGTACGTTTCAAAAGGGAGAATGGATACGGATGATCCTGTGAATTTAAAGAACTTTTCAGTCGACTACGTATTAAAAGGCTCTTCTGGACTTCGTAAGGGCGCCCCAAATTACGCGTCGATATCGAGTCACGATTGTGATCCGATGTATTGATCAATAAATATTTTGTGCCGTTTTCTCCGTCCTCAATTATTGAATGTCTTATTTCGCGTATCCTGGCATATCCTTCTCCCTTGGAAACTCGTAATAAGCTCGTATCGCGAAAATTGTGTTTGCTGCTTCTCGAAGTTCCTTGATTCGAGCCAAGAGGATAGTGTAATATACTAGCGGATGGATCGTAATCTTTTGAATTCAGTCCGGAATGATAGCGTATCGGAGCATCTTTTCTGAAAGCATCGATATTTAAACTTCCGCGTAATATTGCGCTAGAATTTGGATATAATAACCTTTTATTCAACATAATTATTTTTTTGAGGAATGAAACCACGCGGCTACTGATAATGGAAAATATTTCCGAAACGAAGCTTTCTTCGTCTTCTAGATTGGAATGATACGGTGCGTTATAAGCTGTTTTTAAGGTATTTTCCGTGACATTGTTGCAGCGGGATAAACGTTTTGCAGGCGTAATTCCTGCTTTTCTTATCGGACTTGGATAAATTCCTACGTCGTCCCCGTTTTTCTCATTATCTGAATAAAAGATTTAAATTTAAATTGTTTTATATTTGATATTCTACGTGGTATTATGCAACTATAATTATATTCTAACACAATCTAGTTGAAAGCAAATATAAACTATAAAATAGAAACGTGAAATAATTTCGGCATTATTTGTTTCTCTCTTTTTCTTTTCTGAAATTGAAATTTTTAAATCTAGAAAATCTTTAGAAGAAACTTTTAGAATCTTAAATTGGAATTTTTATCTGATATAAATTGACGTCTTACTTCTCACATATTTACGTAGATTCTTAAATGGAGGAAATATATTCGCTCTTAGCAATGCGACGGATGCTTGTTTATCTTCTTCGATAGCTTCGAATAAGGTCTGGCATTGACGATCAAGTTTTAAAAGATCCATTCTCTTTGGAAACATATTCTCCGAACGATCTTTTCCGGCATTATCGTGCGCGATGGCACTTCTTAGAATATTTTCTATCGAACTGTATTTATCTGATTTTTCAATATCCGGATTGGTAGTTAGATTTATTTTTGTTCCACTTGTTGCTATTATCTTATCGATCTTTCGCTTCATTCGATATTCAAGATTTTTATCGTACACGATGTCTCTTATCATTGAAACAATGTGAAATCTTATTTTTTTCTCGCTTTTACTTATTGGTACTTTATCCGCGCTTTCGTGCTCCCTCGTTTTATCCGTGGATAATGATGAGATTACACCGTTTTTATCTTTCTGTTCTTCCTTGCGCCTTTCTTCCTTCGGTTTTAATGTAATCTCCAGCGATGAAATATATTTGCCGTCCGGTGACTTCCGCTCCGTTTCCTGCGCACTCGAAATTGGATCATCGTCCGCAACTTCTGCAACAGTTGTGGCTTTCATCTCTTCTTGCTCTACCTTCGACGTTGCCGAACCTTGCAAGCTTTTACTCTCAATGTCGTATTCCTTAATTGCCTCATCTTTTCTCGAAATTGCGATTTCAGCATCTGTCTGTTTTTCAAACTGTCGCGAATTCGCCGAACTTCCAAATTCCCGGCGATCCATTATCTGGTCGTGGCTTTGAATCTCAATCACACCTCGCGATTTACAAACGTCCTGTGCATCGATCTTCTCGCAAAGTGTAATCGTGACGCTCTCCGATTCCGTTAAAGTCTTCACCGATACGTCGTCGGCGACGTTGATGTACGCCTCGCCTATCCAACATTTCATGTCGCACGGCATTTCCCGGCTCCGCGTCTCGTCTCGCTCGTCACATTTTCGCTCATCTGCTCTGCGTTTCTCCGTGTTCATTCTCACGCAGACGTTCGGTATCAATTTTACCAAGGACGACGCTTCCCGCGCCTCGACGTTACTCGTCGCGTCTATCTCGATGATCCTCGCTCGAAGTTTTTTTTTAGCCTCGCTGACGCTTTCCTCCGAGGTTGTCCGATCGCAGGTGCAATTTTCCGTCGAACGCTGCTGATCGGGGGTCGCGGGATTCTGCTTTGCGCGACCCGCACCATCGTCGCCTGTGGTTTTCGGTACATCGGACGTTGGATTCTGACGTGTACTGGATTGTGGAGCGGCACCAGCTTGTGTGGTAGCTTCGGGTTTACTCGTGTGCGGCTTCAGCAACAACCTCTTGGGGCTTCGTGGTTTTACGCAGGTGAACGGGTCGGGCGAACGGAAGCTGTCCGGCGGCAACGTGCTATACAATTTCCTGGGATCCTCGAATCTCGCCGAGTAACACGGCCTGGTAAACTGCTGCACGACGCGTGACGACAACGTCGGCGCCGGTAGCATCGCACATCGTCTACGATCGAACTCGGCTTCCACCTGACGAATCTTGTTTTGCACGTTGCTTAGCCGCGTCTCGGCGATCGCGCGTTGCGAACGATAGGGTGCGAAATTCACGTTCACCCGCTCGTCGCATTCCTTTTGCCGCAACGCCGACAGGAAGTCTCGCAGCTCGGCATCGGACTTTAAGGCGAGGACCGTCGGGTCTATAAGTTCGGTCTCCACCTTCAATAATAAAAGTATGAAAGTAGAATAAAATTGGATATAAATATATTAAATCCGAAATATCGCACGATTTTATATTAATAAGGTGGGAATCGCAAAGCACATAAAACCGGACTCCACCTTCGAAAATAAAAGTATAAAAATAAAATATATACAAACAGTACAGGACTTGGACATAAATATATTAAATCCCGAATATCCAAGGATTTTTTATTAATAAAGCGAAAATCGTAGGGTTTAAAAGTATGAAAATGAGAGGATTCGATGTAAATGTATTCAGTTCGACATTTTTTATCAATACCTCCACACCAACTCCCTGAATCTCCATTAATTTCTGATTGACGAGACCCTCAACTTGCGCCTTCAACAGATTCATCTTCAGCTGCACTAGTGTGAGTATCGGGATAATGTTGGGCGGCGGATTGGCTGTCATGTGCAGGTTGATCAGCGCGTTCACTTGCTGGGCGTTCCTCGACTCCGACAAAAGTTGATCCTTCGTCAGGACGCTTATGGCTTTCTGCGCCCTTGTCATCGTATCCTCCATCGTGGTAGTTACATTCGAGCCGGGCACTTTACGCAATACCAATCGCGTGGCGGCGCACGGTATGATACCCTGCATCGACAGGAATTGAGACGCCAGTGCCTGTAGATGCAGCGACGACGGACAGTTTCTCCTCGAGCAGATAGTGTCATCGGTGGTGGGCGTGCAATAATGCTCCTCCGGCTCGACGTCGTAACGACAAACGGCACGCGCGACGCTTCTGATATCTGTCGGATCGGTATCTCTCTTCCGATAGCATCCGCAATTCTGCGCGGTCTCGCGGGCGCGAATAAACGGGTCGCTGAACGGCATGGGTATGGGATAAGGATAAAACGGCGGGGGTGGTGGCGGGTAATAAGCGGCGGGGTAAGTTAATGCGTTCGGCGGATACGTTGCTGCTGTCGGAGCCGAGGACGTCATCGCCTGTGGCACGGTAGGCGCGGATGGCTGTTGCTGTTGTTGCGGAGGCGATTGCTGACAGCTGCTCGGTAGGATAAAAATGGGCGCGGTGTTGCTAACGCACGCACGAATCTGCTCCAAAATATTCTGCGGCAGCTGGCTGCAGCTGGGATAAATTCGCGGAGGGTTACACGGGCTTTGAAAAACGGGGTGGCATGGATTCGTTATTAGTTGCGGTGCACCCGGCGCGCACTGGTGCGATACTATGTAAGTGTCCGGCTGATAAACGTGAGTGCAGGGTCCTTTGAACAAAGAGAAAAAAATTGGGATTACATTAAACAATCGTCAAACATTTAACAGATGTTCTTATTGTAATACGATAGTAAAATATTTTGTAAAAAATTAACAGTCGCCTTCCGTTTTTAATTAATGTGATGTGAACAAACAAAAGTAATAATTAATTGTTGTTTTAAGAACATTATAAATAATATGATAAAAAAGGGATACACTGCATTTATTATTGCATTAAATTTTCAGACAGATTCACTCAGCCGTTTTCAATTAATGTTTCAAACAAACAGATTATATAAAGTTATTATGAATATAGATATAAATGTAATGTGGCTAAAATTAAAATTTAATATTTTTGATGCACATCACTTCAAAAATATTTATTAAATTAAATATAACGAAATTATATATATTTTTAATAAAACACACTTTACTTAATTTAATGTTTATTCAATTTACGACGTAAAATTATCGCGTAATTTAATGTTTGATTGGTACGATCGACTTTGTACCTTGAGAAGTTCCAGAGCATGGACCGCATGCTGTAGTTTGCATCTGCTGAGTGTTGGTTTGCCGTTGTTGACATGTTGGAAAATTATACTGACTCGTCTGCACGGGTACGTTCTGACAGGGCGTGACCTGTGACATCGAGGCTGCGTTACAGGGTAAATTAATCATTGGTATCATAGGTTAAATCATTGATTTGCTTTAGCGAATTCAGATTCCGGGTGCAGCTGTCGTGTCTATTTATTCCCCTTGGCGATCAATAATGCATTATTCTGTTTTCGGCATATTAGTTTGCTTGCGATATAGGAAAATTATACTTGAAAATTTGGATTTGAGATGTGAATGATGGAAATGTCAAGCACGAGGTGTTCGGTGCTTGTCGATGCTTTCGTTAAAGCTTGAAACTGTAGTGATCTGTTCGAATAAATTGTGTGCTATCGATAGTTCGTATCGTTATTTAAGAACATTCATCAGCGTAAATAATTGCGAAATGTTCGCTCCAAGTATTTGAGAAAAATTCATTACAAAATGAGATTTTACAAATATTTAATTCCACAAGTCAATCGTGCACGGTTTTTTTTTCTTAATTAAAACTGTTCAAAATTTGTGCTCTGTCTTCGAAACTCTAAATTCGTTATGATGTAGCAGGAGAGAATTTTTCTGTCAGCGTTTAAAGTCCGAGCTCATGCGTCACTCAGTTACAATAAATCCGATTAGTTATATAGATCTGATTAGAGTAAGTAATTTCTTTAACGACGGTAATCTAACGTAATTTAAAGTTACTTCCACTTTTCTTACGATCGATACCTTTTTCCGGATTAAATGCCGATGAAAATGTACTTACTGCGACGGCGACGCTCTTTAAACGGTTCGTCACGTCTCGGCGCGGCGTAAACTTGTTTGCGACGTCATTAAAAGCCAATGAAAGCCGGTTTCGTTATCTCGAAAGTGGGGAGATATGGAGCATCTCGTGTTATGATTCACTATGCAGTGCTCGTTTATTACGTGTAACTGGCCCCTCGTAACACGGACGTCGTTGAATAAGAGCCCGTAATAAGTACTGTAGTATGTATCGTGAACAGAACTTGAACTCGTGCGATCTTTCGACGTGTTTGATAAATAATAATGTCTAATGGATTACGTGCTTGGTGAATTATAGTGAGAAGGAAAAGCAATCCCGCATCGTCGTATCGAACTTCATTACTATTAAGTATCACAAAATCTAAATTGGTATTACATTTCTTGTTCAAAATTAATTTTAGAATTTTTCTTTCCTTGTTCAAAATTAGCGGCATTTGCGAGAAGTGGACGAAGAACGTGGATTTAGTAGATGATAATACATAACATAAAGTGGAATGAGGAATTTGAAAAGAAACTTATTTTAGATGTGCGAATGAGAGAAACATCATATGATCCTAATTGAGATCTTAATTGAATGTAAAACTCTAATCTCGTAGTGGCCTGGAGATTCTAATTGCGCCAAGAGCTTTTTCGAGTCTAGAATCCTGGTGAAGTATTTGATATTTTTTTTTAAACAGAATCTAAGTGTGTATATATGTATATACGCGCGCGCGGACGTATAATTACGGAGGCTACTGATATCATCTGTTTGCTGACTAACAGAAATACTCAAAGTTGCACTTTGACACGCTTCCGAGGCTAAAGACACGGTTAAAATGTTTTTAAATTATTCCGTCGCCCGACGACTCGTTGCATTACGTGACGATAAACATTATTAACGCGCGTGGCACTCGTCGCGACAACGTTATTAGAACAAGCGCGGGAGCGAGTTTACGCGTAAAAAAAAAAAAAAATTCCTCATAATTCTCGACTTTCCGGTTTTAAGCGCGCTCTCGCACAGTGCCGGTGTCCTTAATTGCTGCCGTGTTTTATTACAGCAATATTATTTTCCCTTTCGCTATGGCCGACCCAGATTCCGACGCGACGTCGCTGCAGTGTCCGCGACATCCTCCTTGCAAGGACGGCGACTTTATAAGGGAATTAATACAGGAGATGGTTTACGATCGTTGCTTTTGCGATCCCGGATCCAGGGAGTTTGTCGAATTTGACTCCGCCGACGTGGAGCACTTGAACATAAGTGGGAAACGTGATTATTCATGCGAGCTATACCGGGTGACTGCGCGTATAAAATTTTCTGGCAAGACGTGCAGCTTTCCTCTCATCGTCAAACTGCCTCAAAAACATGAGGAATTTTCACCGCCCGGCAAATTTCAGAATGAGGAAATGTTTTACACCAAGATGACGCTCAAGTACGGAAAGGCAGAAGGTGTTCCGAAGTGTTATCTGTCCGATTTGGGTCGATACGGCCGGCCAGTCATTGTGTTGGAGGATCTGGTCGCACGTGGTTACGCAGAAGTAAATCACAAATTGGATGAAGTTCATCTGAAATTATGTGTGAAAGCATTAGCAGCGTTTCATGCCAAAGGATTGAAGCTAAAGGCAAACGAGTTTGCTATTTTCAGAGAGTTCTACGCGAAACTATTTGAGCCGGATTCTACCAAAGTTTACTTTGATAATCTGATGAAAAGGTATATTTTCGGTTTTTATCATAACTTGTACACATGTGCATTAAAAATAACAAAACAATTATGTCTCTATTAAGAACGTGAAGCTTACGCGAAAAGAGGAAAATTTATATCGATTTTCAGATTTGCAATTTATAAAATTATTTCCAATTATAATAATAATACTAATATCAATAATATACATAATATTGTACTAAAACTAATATAGATTCGATAGATATGTAAAGCGTCTTCGATCTTCTTGCTTGTAGGAAATTTCTAATGGATTCTAAAGGCGACATATTTTCGCCGTACGAAGATGAGAAAATAAAAGCAAATATAAATGCAATGAAAAGTCTGGACAGCACAATCACCGACATTTCGACTATCTGCCACGGCCATTTCACGCGGGATAACGTATTGTTTAAGCACGAGAACGGTAGGCCGAGCGACACAAAGATAGTCGATTGGGAAACAATGAAGTACTGCTCGCCGGCGATCGATTTCGGTTTTATCGTTTTCACCAATTTGCCCTTCAAAAGCAGTTTGCCAAAAGTCGAAGAATTCTGCCGGAATATTTTGCGGTTCTATTTAAATGCCGTGAAAGACGAGTATCCGGAGGTAAATTGTGAATTTCTGAAACAAGATATTATTGCCAAATTGCCTTACGCGTGGCTTTTTATGTGCGGTAATCACAGTCTTACACCTAAAGAAAGTAACATAACATTGCAAATATTAAAAAGTCTAGGCAGCTTCGATTAAAGCTTCGTTTTATCGCACTTTATAAAATCGCTTACTTTCGCAATTTATTTGATCATTTACGGTGTTATACGCGATACTTGTTCCACACGTTAAGCGTTATCTCCACTTTATCGCGCGTATACGTGATAACGATATTGAAGGGCATGTTCTCGACAATTTAAACTATTGTCAATTCAAAGAATATTACTTATTACTCTACTCTTATTTTATTACAAATAATAGTGCCATTAATGTAAAAGTATTTTGTATATTTAAATTTATAAAAAAATAAATTACTTACATTTAAAAATTATAAAATTTATTGATTGGAAAATTTGATTTTTGCGATTTTTATTTTGTATACATGAGATTCTAAAGAATTCTAATAATTTTCACAAAGTAATCGTATTCTAACAGACATTACTAGTATAATTTTTTTGAGTATAATAATATAATTAACAATGTAATACAATGTTATGAGACCTCCTTTATTGTTTCTCTTTGTTTCAATGTTTTCCTTTAAAAAAGTTCATTATACTCTTAAAATTTTAATCTTTTCTATGTCAATTATGTATATATATCATACTACAACTGCTATTATATACAAGGCGACAAAATGCAGTATAATTTGTTACTTGAAAGTGCAAGTCCATATTGTTACTTCGGATTATTATTGCTCTTGACACTGGATTACCTATTTTATATTTTTAGACGTCATCAGCTTTACCATTCAATTTGCATTATATATTTATACAAATTTTTATGAGATAATTTCGAGATATAATTATAGCTTTTAAAAACTATGTAAAGAAACACATTCAAATTATTAATGAAAAGATATTTCTTACAATCAAGTTATAATTGTGAGAATTAAACTCATAAAAAATTTTTTCTTTAAAATCTCTTTTTAATAAATGAACATTTAAACTGAAAGGATTCCACAAGATATAGTGTTATTACAATAAAAGAAACTGAATATTTCTCTCTGTATAATTTTCTATCTTGAAATTATCCTATAAATTTTCTGAAAAAGAATTAGAATTATCAGTGATGTTACCCCAGTGATTCAGTCGTTCCTGCTGCTTCGATTCACTCCGGTGCGGTATTTCTAGAAGCTTGAGGTTGAATTCTCATTGGTCGATGTGCACCGGGGTTCGTTTGCTGGCGTGGCAAGGATACCCAATATATAGCAGCCAACAAAAAGATCAAGATGATGGCAGAAACGAACATCCGTCTTACTCCACAAGTGGACTTCACTACCGCTGTTATGATGGGAGAGCATGCCGCTAGGGCTTGATTTGATGGAGCGCATTCCTGTACTTTCGTCGGTGCACCGTGGCTGCCGTTGCACTGGCAATATGTCTTTGTCAATCCCCAACCCATTTAGAATTTGGTAATTTTGACGGTTTTGTGCCGAAAAATGCGTATCAGCCAAATTACTTTAAAGTTGAATTGAGTTGAAGTCAACTCAGTTTATCTCGATCGTGACAGCGGACGGGAGTCGATTGTCCGACTTTCTACAAAATCGCTAATCGATTCTACATGCTCGATAAACAAATTAGAAATATTTTTTACTTCAGTAAACGATTTCATTACGTATATTATATAAAATCGTAAAATTAATATGTTAAAAAGTAAGAAAAAAATCTTGAGAAATTAAAATACAAGCAAATAGGTCACTAATTGAATCTAATTAATATTAGATCGGTATTTAAATGAGATTCTAATTCAAAATTTCTATCAAGTCTAGATTTCATTTAATAATTGAATAACAGGCAATTGCGGTCACATATATTTTGCTTATTATAGCTGTACGATAGCTGCGTCCTGATTTTGCAGCATTGTAACACGATTCGAGCAATTCTTCGTTTTGCCGCCGGTGAATCTATTTTATTAATGAAGCAGCGTACGAACAAATACAAATGAGACTATTCCCATGCGTGATGTTATCCGCAGGTGAATATATTTGAGGGTGACTGCGCGCTCGCTCTGTGCGCGGTGAGATTCGGTGGTCCGGAGAATCGTCCGTTGCAGAAACGGATAGAGTCAGAAGTTGGAAATTATGTACATAGTTGACGACCCCTTTACGGCTTTGGCGTTTGTCTATCTCTACACTTATACGGAACAGATGTTTGTGGCATGTTGATCGTGGTCCTGTGGCACGTCCATACAGAGTAACACCGTATTTCTTACGCAGGCATAATACATTCTGCTACGTTTATGTTTTCGCTTGAACAACTTGCCCAGGCATGCCCGTATTTTAGTTCCATAACCATCGAATGTAAGGTTTAGATTGCTCGCCACAAGCAAACAATGCACGCCGCATCCGTCTTTATCACTTTTACTTTTTAATTGTCATCACGAATTCGTCTCTGGTAGAATTGCATTTTGATTGATATAACGACTTTTATGCAAATTCGATAAAATTGTGCGCAATAACAATATCACATTTGGAAATTTAAAATTCTTTCAAAAATAAAGTAAAATTGCGCGTGTATCTTTTTGAATTTTATGCTATTGTAATTTTAAATTATTTTATATACAGGAAGTTGAAGCAAATTGATATTAAATATCTTTATACGTGATCAAAAATGGGATTTACTGTTACAATAAAAAATATAACGCTATTATTATATTTTCAACGTTTAGTCACTTCGATTTTCCTCGAATAATATAAAATTAAATTAACGAAGAGAATTTAGTAAATATATATATTTCAGAAATAAACAGAATTGTGTACGTAAATGGCTTGAATAAACACGTTCTTGTGTAACGAATTGTTTTTGTGGCGGCTTATTTCGAGAAATCTGGAGTATTATATTAAGAGTAAAAATAGCTTGCGTCTAAGTAAAAACTCACTTAACAGTTGACAGTGAAGTGTTAAGATTGGACCACCAACAAAGCTGACGACATGGTCTTCGTTTATTCTTTTCACCTTAGCTTTCTGCGTACATAGCGTGAAAAGGCCGCACCCCACTTTTCTCGAGAGTCGCTCGCTTCATAATAAAGCCTCTGCGGGAGATGATTTAATTTTGTAGATATCAGCCACGTGTCGACCGGGTAAGAATTAGCATTTATTAAAATTTTATCAACCTACAGATTTAATAATTTTGCGTACCTTTCCTATTTCGTTGATTTAAAAGGCGTGAAATACATGAAAGAAAGCTTGGCCTTTATAATGCATAGTGTCGTTGACAGAATCCGATAAAAATTTTATAGAATCGTTAATTCTGAGAGATAAGTCTGAAACCGCCTGGCATCTTTTATGGGGTGCTTATTGATTTCTATTCAGCTCGATGTCATTTGTCCATGCTATAAAAAAAAGCAAAAGCGTATAAATTGTTAGAAAAGTGTGTATAAATCTAATTATTGAATACAATATAATGTAGTTTCCATCCTAAAATAGACACAGATAATTTGTTTTCGATAAATATGGATAGTCTAAAAAAAGTTAGAATAAAATTAGTATAAAAATATAATTTAATACGTTTAATACGTTACGCAAACGCACTTTTTTTATCGCAAGTTGCTTTCAAATTTCTCTCTGAATCCTTTGAGACGCTTCCATCATGTTTTCGTGATATATGACTGACAGCGTGAATGTGCGAGAACCGCGAAATTATTATCTGGCATATTTCGGCAAGGAATGCCGCTCACAAAATTTCCAAACGCTCGCGTGTTTCTCACCCCTAGCCCACTAAATTTTTCACGCTTATACACATTATGCTCGGGTCCAACATTCTTCGCGGTCGAATGCACTCTGACATCGCGCTTCCATGAAGGATGATCGTAGGCTTTATGATGGTAGAGGATGTTTCGATAACACGTCCTTCTTTTATTTTCTCATGTGTATAATGAATTTTATTGCATCTGAAACAAAGATATAGAATTAGAAGAAGTTTTAGAATAAATATACGAGAGAGAAAGTTCAGAATCTATATAATTTTACAAGAAAAACAAGCAAAACAACAAATATAAATAATAAAACAAATATAAATAATAAAAAATAAAATATACAAAATTTTTAATTTTAAATATTACTTGATTTGTAAATGTGTGAATAAATGCAATAATAATTGTCGGCAAAAAAACTGCTTAAATATTAAAATATTAAATGCTGGTTCCAAAATTACTTGCATAGTGTTGTTTTTTAAATATACACATACTGTTATCTTAAAATTACTGTTGCTTCTCGCATTTGCGCTTGTTCGGAGTGAACAAGTAATGTTATTGTAGATATTTTTGTTTTTTATGTGACAAAAATAAATCGTAGTGCAAATGAGTATTGAGAGCGCCGAGTACAGTGACGCGTGATCGTTTTATTACACGAATTAACACGGCATTTGTTATTAATCGCGTTTTCTCGCGATCATGTCGACGTGTGGACGGACACCGACGGTTTGCGTTAAAATAGTGCGTTTTGCGTTATTTATTTCCCACAAATTGTATGAATTGCATAACAGCGCATCGAGTATATCAAATGTATTATTGCTACAGTCGTTGCAAATGCATTATACGTACTTGCTAATAATTTATCTTGCGGCTTACGATATTTGGATTGCGACCTCGTTCGTTACGACGCGTGCAGACGCGTGTTACGGTGTGAAATGCTATGCGCGTCACTATACAATACTGCCACCTTACAATTAGTTTATTTTGCGCGTTAAGGATGATTCATAGTAAAACGTATTATTGCTTTATGTTGCTTCTATATTTTACGCACATGTAAATTACGCATATTTGTTTATTTGGAATACATTGTAAACATAATACAATGCTCGAAGTGTTATTCCAAAAATAGCGGACGCAAGTTCTTTCGTGGAATTTTGCCCAGCTTGATATTGGAATGCCACCTGTGGTGGGGCGTAGGACGGATCGCGCAAACCTCTAGATCTATGCGCAGATCGATGGGAGAGGGGAGCAGGAAGGAAACAGCCGCGGCGTAGTCTCTTTCTGCTCCTTTATTTCACTTCGCGAGAGTATTAGAAGTGCCGATACAAGAGTTCAAAGACCGTGGGTATGTATATTTATTCATTTGTAGTATCTGTCTCGTGAGTATAAGTAATATATCACATTAGTATCTTGCCGCCGTAGTATCTTAGTATCGTGAGCGAGTGCAACACGATTCTCACGAATTTTCTGTCGCACCATCGCCGAAAACGTATCGCGAGCCTACAATATTAGGAGGGTCGAAATATAGATAATTGTAAATTAAGGATCGGGTAGACATACATATTTATACTTTAGATGTAATACAGTATTTGGATTCGTTTTGCGCAGTTATGGCAAATTATCATGGCCGCGAGAGTCTGTTTGTAGATTTGTAGCTCCCGTGACGTCAGAGTTTTATCAGTTATTTACGTGGCGCGAAGAGAAGACGCATACTATCTTCTGCGATTCTTTTGATTTTTCTGAAAAGCGTATCGCGATTCTAAAATATTAAAAGCGTCGAAATATATATAAGTAAGCAGTAACTGGGGATGCTAAAAAATATTATGGCGACGAATTTTTATTCGTAGATTTTAGATCTTTGTTGATTTGGTCATGTGACGCTAGAGAGCCTTAGTTGTTTACTTGCTGCGAACGAGAAAGAGCGGGAAAAGTACGCAAACGGCATAGTAATATGTAGTACGCGTAATATGTAAATACTTTGCGCGAGTTTTTATCCGTCAAAAATATCGTCGCGAGGAAAATAAAGTAACTGCTGCAACGAATGTCTAGATATCATGCATATTTATCCATCGGAGATGCATAGTAAGTGATATAACATTCGGAGTTTTGCATAGTCATCATAACCTCTTGTGTTCCGTGAACGACAAAATGGTAAATCTCTTGATTCTCACAAATTTTTGATCTAAATCATATTGTGAATATCGGGAATGTTCGAAAGAAATAACAAATATCGGATAATCCTTATTGTTTATACTTATTTCGCGGAATACGTTCACAACGTTTTCTAGTTAGCTCACAGCTAAATAAAACGAGCGATTCGAAACGTTTGATATCTGATTGCCCTTGGCATTAGATTTACGATTCTTTACAGATGAATTACCAATATCAGAATATCTGAATATCAGAATTATCAATATTTATGGCAATATTATTCGTCAAATATCTGATACCTGAGTTGTTATTTATGTTATTATTTTTGAATTTAATTTTGATAAATATGCATGTTTGCTGTTAATTTTCTTCGCGAGTAAAATCGAATCAAAATGGCGTATGTCAATAATTATTCGCGAGTATCGAATTTTTGTTGTGCGAATATTGATATTCGGGAGTGCCGAATTATTATCGCGCGGCGTTTATTGGTATATTTTTACAGTTTTCGCGAGTGTGTTGAGTGCCACGGAGAGGATGCTCATCGTTGACGGAGACTGCTATGCATGGTGAATAAATTTATTTGTTATATTTGCCTTCTTTATAACTTTTTATAATTATACTTTTAATTATTTTTCACGAGATATAATTATTTTTGGAATTTATTTTTTATCAAATTTAAAAAAAAATTGAAAAAAATTAATTTTTTCTCCACTTTATGATTATGTTACTATTTTTTGTTTTTATATCTTGTACAAATTTATTTGGAGTTATTGTTTATTCGTCTAATTATTTGCATTTAAAAATGATTTAATATATTTTCTCTATATTTAAAATTCTGCAATTTTATCTATTTCTTTCACAATATTATTTTTTTATTTATAATTAATGCAATATTATAAGATAACTAAGTTATTTATAAGCCTTCTGTATATTTTCAGATCTTCAATTACATCCCTAACTACTTTTCTAGTTGCATTTTCAACTACATTTCCAGTTATACTTGCTTCATCATGGTGAGTGTTATTTTATTACTATTTTTTTACCAGTATAATGATGATTTCTTATTGTTACATTTAAAAATAATTTAATATTTTTTTCCATATAAAAAATTCTGTAATTTTATGTATTTTTTCAGTATTATTTTTTTTAGATATATTTAAAGTAATATTATGAAAAATCAAGTTATTTATGAACTTTTCATATACTTTCAGATCTTTAAGAATCTCACCTACATCTCCAGCTACACACATCTCCAGCTACATCTTCAACTACGTTTGCAGCTACATTTTCTTCGTCATGGTGAGTGTTATTTTCTTGCACTATTATTTTACCGGTATAATGATGATCTTTTATTGTTATATGGTCTTACTTGTTTTTTAATTTATTGATATTAACTTGAGAATAATTACGTTACGAATAAATTAACGCAGATTGTTAATTATTAATAACAACATTAAAACCATGCATTCTCAGAATGCAAAGCGATGTTAAAGTCGTTTTGTGGAGTTTTGTTTTTTATGTGTTTATTTTCTTTATTATTTATGAATTAATTTTTTAATGACTGCTTATTGATACATACGCGTCTTCCATTGACCAGCCGGTGCTCTTTTAATATTTTGATTTACTGGTACTGTTAAAAAGTATCTTTTTTTACGTAAATACCGCAGTTAAAAGGTCAACTATATCACAATTTTGATAAAACGCATTCGAGAAAGGCGCGCAATGCTGCACTATTACACACGGTGTTAAAAAGATCGCTGTTATCGTTTTACGGAATTTACGTTGCGGCGCAGCGTGCTGTGCGTCTATAACGAGAGCTTCGAGTTTCTCTCAGGGGCGAGGGGAGCAGACGGTAGAGAGGTGGGAAACGTTGCATGCCTAATCAGACAACGACGGCAGACAGTGCTTTATGCGTTTGCTCCATCTGCAGATTTCCGTTTAATAACGTCATCTGTATGCAGGAGTACATTATCTTTAGCCGTCTCTTACCCGCTTTCCATTCTCTCTCCTTGCCGTTCCCCCCCCCCCTCCACCGCCCCCCGAAGGATTTCCGCGCATTTGCGCGGCTTCTTTCTCGTGATATAGCGATGGTTGTTTAACGTGTTCGTTAAGCGACCTACGTGCACTACTTTTGACAATTGATTTTTGAGTCTCATTGTGGTTCTCAAAATTGCGACAATGTGATCTACAAGAAAGTAGAAATGTAAGGGATACTTACAGAAATAAAATTCACATTTTCGAGAATTTGTTTAATTATCAAGTTATGAATATAATCTATTTTCTGTGTGTACATATAAATGTGCATATAGTATTACGGATATATACTCTGTATATATTTCTGTAACGTGTAGCGAAAATTAACATTTAATATTTCTAATTTAATTTTGCATTTAAAAAAAATCCCTGCAATTTATTCATGTTTTGTCCGAAGGGCTTTTTAACTTTATTATAAATTTTGGGAAGTATAGACAGCAAATTTCGTTTATGTACCGCTCATATTTTAAATTTTAATACTTAACTTAATGATGAAGTAATTAATTTATCCATGGAAAAAACATTTAAAAATCTATTTTTAAAAAATTGACGTTACAAGATTTGATAGAGAAAGAGAACATATAGTGATTTACTATGCTTCTTTTTACGTTGCATTTTGTAATCTCTCGATGAACTTAATGAAATAATCTAATGAATTAGTACCGCGGTGTTTTCGTAGAAAAACCGTAGAACGAACACGTTCGTTTTTCTTCGTGTTTCACTCGAAATAAAATGTAGGAAAATTCTTTCTGAGAAAATTCCCGGTCTGATATTGACTACGTTGACGAGCTAGTCATGGTACTATATCTACATAGACGAGCTAAATCTTGGTCTTAACCCTTGCCTGCCCTTGTCAAAATATGTATGTCGGAGTAAGTTCCGTGCCTACGATAATCCGACGGTTATCCGGTGCTAGCAATTTACGGGAATTGGTCGCTGCGACGACACTTGTGTTTGTCTGTATAAAGGATACAATGAATAAGAGAAACATAGTTAATTATTACATTAAAATATTACATTAAAATATTAATTAACATGCATTCGTGCAGTAATTAATTAAAGTATATTTAAATAATTAATGTATTTATCAGAGAAAGTAAAAAAGTAAAAAATATTTTTAATTGATTGTAAAATGAAAAAAGTTTTTTTTTTTAGCTTTTTTGTACATTTTATATTGTTTATTACTTTTATTGTTTATTATTGATATGCCGCATATTGCACATATTGATATAGATTGACGAAATTAAATTTGCATTTTGTGACATATATTGTATTTATAATTCTAAAAAAAAAAAAATGTTTTTGACGCCTCGCATTTATCGCTACGTTTTAAACATTTGCAATGCAATTATTTTATTATGTCTCGTTTATTCTAACGTGCAGTTTTTTTATTTTTGTGAAATAAGCTATGATTACGGTAATTCGCGAGCACGTGCGAAATGACATCTATTATACTCGTGTTTTATGTCAGGTGTATCTCGTTAAAATAAGTCAACGCTGTCTTAGTATGTTCTTAGCGCACAATGATCGGTGCATCGCAGTTTTACGTTAGATTTTACGTCTCGCGATTTCGTTGATGAACGTACTTGCACTGGCAGAGACGCGTATAGACCTATCTATAGGGTGTATCAAAGCTAATATTAATAATATTAGAAGATAAAAGGAACCATGTTTGTCTGATTCCAAGTTAAATCCAAGTTAATAATTTTTCGAGTAGAAACAATTGAAAATCGAGACAATTTGGTATTAAATTCCCAAAAAACACAAGATCTATTTTTGTATTTTGTTTCAAGTAGAATTTACTTCAACAGACTATTAATTATTAGTGAAAGGGATTTTTAAAAATCAGTGTTAAAAATTAATGAAAAATCGAGCTTAAGCAGTGAAAAAATCCGCAAAAGAAAGGAAGTGGTCTCGAGAGCACAGTATATATACGATTACGATTTCCATGGCTAACGTGCCACTAAACTTAACGGCAGTCATTCCTTGACGTTTAAACGAAATCTGCCGACTTTAGAGCACCGAGTGAAATTTACACGTCGTTAACTTTTCGTATATCCCTCTTCACGCGATCGCCTCGGGTGTTAACGGACGTGCGATCGTCGTCATCCTCCCGGCAATTCGAGCTATCATTGTCGCATAAGATCTCGCGCATAACGGCGTACGCATAGTTATCTCGCTGAAACTCGCGATATTTTTATTTTATTTCTCTTCTATTAAAATGTTTTTTTTTTTTGTTTTTTTTTTTTTTTTTTTTTGAAAGTCGCGAACGTTAAACTTATCTGTTTTCATGCTCCAGTAAATAAATTGTAATCTGTACGTCGCGATATACAACAATCAACTTATGACAAATAATAAATGTATTTATATAATACGCATATATTTTTGGATGGGAAGCTTTTAATAGCGCGTCGAGAATCTCGGGAAATTGAATTCTTTTGGAAGAATGGGTTTTCTGCAATATTTGTCGAAAATAAAGGAGTTCGTTATCGAGAGGTTGCTCGCGATATTTTGTCGAATGAATAATGACGATTTGACAAATGCAACGCGCGCTTTAATCCATGACGGGTTCGGTAGCGTCGGATATTCGTATTCCACACGCGACTTAATCGATAAATTATCGAGGGATTCATGGAACCCGAGGGCGGTTTTGCAACTGGCGTAATTCACCGATTGCTACGCCGGTGCCGTCACTAGAATGCATAAAAAACTGCGCGACGGGCACTCGGCACGATTGTACGGCACACCTGCGATTTGTTTCCTGTTTAATGCACGCGTGTTGCCTCCATAACATAGCGGGAATTTTATCTTTCGGCCGGTTCGATCGATGATTCGGTGGGGACAATTCGTCGCGAATAACTATCATTGATCGCGTTTAGGAAATACAGTGTATTATTGATATTAATTTGATTTATCGCTATATAAAGATACATAATTGACAATATTGTTTGCTGCAATGTATTTTACATGTCACAGCCGTTGTCGCATTATACAAAATAAATTGATGTAGATAATAAATTTTAATCAATTAATTATGAAAGTACACGATTTTGATTATTTATTTGAAAAATTGTATTAATAAATTATATTAATTAATGCAATTATATTGAAATAAGATTAATTATATATATAGACAAAGCAGGCAGTTGCCCTATTTATTATAAGTCCTGTCAAATTTGGCACACTAAATAGAGCTTCGGCCGCGTTATGTGCTCATATCCGCGTCCTTTGATACGCGTTATTTACACCGTGGCTATGCGCAAATATCGGCAATGCTATTCCTATTTGCCGTTTGTCAATCTGTACGAACGATGGACCATTACGTGCATCGGTTACGGCCGACGTATTAATTGCTCAGGAATGAAATTACAATGCGATAGCTTGTGAGCAGTATACACACATTTCTCATTAATCAGATTGTAAGAATGTTCGACGAGATAGTCAATATTTTATTGTCAATTATCGATATTTGCATGAATTGTCACATCGTGCAAGTTTGTCGTCTAGAAAAATCACTCTCATTTGAACATTTCACGATTGACTGAAAAATATCCTGATTAAAATGAAAGTAATTAATAGTTTTGCAATTTTTAATGTAGAATCTATATTTCATTCACAGGCGAGATCGACGCTTGTCATATGTATAACAATTAATTACACAGAGTGTTCTAAACCAAAAATACCAAAAAATAGTTTAAAGAATAAATATTTTTTATTTGAGCTGAGATTATCCTGTATAATTAATTGTTGCGCATACGACAAGCGCGACGATTAATTCTACATGAAATATAGATTTTATGCGCGGAAGGCTTATTTCTTTTTTTACCCAGCGATGTCCGGCACGAAAGTCTAATAAATTAAAGGCTCCTTGATCGTTCTCCTCGCCGTCGCGACTTAGAAAGGGTCACATTCTTCCGATAGGCTATATCGCCTATCAGTCGGCGAAGAGGACTAATTTGAAAATAGAAATGACACCCACAACTGCGTTCCAGTCAGCCGAAGAATCCCTTTATTACATAGCGCGCCGTAGAGTATTGAGGAATGCCAGTCTTTTTAATGACGATGCTCTGGATGTCGATGGCGAAGGCCGCCGTTCACTAAGACAACCGCGCCGAAGTAGTTCATAGGGAATTATCGACAGAGCTCCAACGTGTTGTACGTTTAATGATGAAATAATATGCCGAGAAGAGCCGATTTATCGCTTCGTATTTGCACTAATTTTCAAGTGGCCGTAATCGGCTGTTATCTATCTGCCATGCATTATCAGTCAATCGAATTATCGTTTGGAATTCGCATAAACGGCTCATATACAGAGCAATTCTAACCAACCATTTGCATTAAGCCTATTTTATCGCATATCTTCCTCCCGCGGAACAATCATGTTTTTTTCTTCTCAGTCGCAAGTCAATTGTCTATAATTTGACAACTGACTCTCATTTCTTTTCTCTAGACAACGATCTTGGCTTATTTTTATTCGGTAATTTATCTTGTTTATCTCATCAGTTAACATCATCAGTTGAATTTTTTTTAATTAACTAAATTGCAGCGAGAAACATTAATTAAACGATGCTTTATTTGATTAACAACGTTGTCGTATAATGTTATCACGGAAATACCAGGAGTGCGGCCGTTCAGATAAGATCGTGACCAGTTTACAGATGAGTTTACTCAGTTGCCGCGTGTGTAATGTATCACACTCGCTTACTTTCGACACTTTATCATTGTAGAAAAAGTGGAAGATTTAAGATATTTTACAGGCTTAAGGCACGCTGTGTATTTGGAAACCTTCAGAAAATAAATCAAACGTTTCTCATGTTTTATAAATTTATTTATATCGTTTTTTAATGTCATATCAGTGACGAATGATGTCAAAAAGTAAAAAATTATAAGTTACGGCAGTAATAAATTTTTTAAAAGTTAAACGATAAAGAATAATAATAATTACTCTTATTTAAAAAATTTAGATAAATTTACATAATTAATCATATTTAACGAGTGCAAGTTCGCATAAAATATTCGTTGAAATTTTTTATCCTTTGTATGAATCTTTTTAAACTGAATATATTTTTACCGAATATATATTTTTACTGAAATTGTATTCAGCGTTTAAACTGACTGAATTTTGTAGTGCCGTTTTTAGCTACATCATCGCCCCGAATATTCACGAAAATTCACTTGCATATGAAGAAAGTAGTACAGAGAAGATTGAGAAACTTGTAATCCAATTTTTATCATTGTACGTGTAATGAAATGGTTCCCGCTTCTTTCGCGGAAACGACAACGAATCTTCCACTTTTTCGTACAATTTCAAAAACGGCGAGAAAAAGAATTCTACTCTTCATTATATCAATGTATTTTAAATGGAAACATAACGTTAAATGCTGCAGATTAATAGAAACTTCTCGTTTCTTATTTCTTACGAACACTGTAGTATTAAGAAGCATCTTCCATCTTTAAAGAGACATGTCCTTTCGACATATTAGACCTTTATAAGGATTCGCTTTCCTTTCACGATTTTATAGCGAAGGGCTAAATACGAGAGGGCGAAAAGCGACGCTCTCTTGAGACACTCACTGCTATGAAATCGTTGTGCATTTTGTATCAAAGACTTACGAGAGTTTAAGCATAGACATGTAATTAATTTTTGAAATTATTAGTAAGAAACATAATCCTAAAAAGAAATTCTGAAAATTAAAAAAAATATATATGTGTGAGAAATATTAAATATTTTTTTTTTATTTGATAACTTCATACTTATTAACAATAATTTAGCGTGATCTTGTTGCCTAAATAAGATGAGAAGAAGATGAATATGCTAGCTTGAGCTGCAGAGAAATTGATTACATATTATACGAACAACAATTTGTCCAAATCGTCTGTAAATGCTTTTGCAACGATACAGACAAATGGCGAACAACAACTATATCTCTTTGTCGTAAACGCTTACCGATTGCTCGTCGATCGACCGCGCGCGTATTCGGAAGCTGCCGCATAACTCCATCATTGAATAAACAGAATAGTAATTACCGAGTGAAATGGAATTCAGTCCACGGTGTTTATCTTTCGTTGTAACAATGCCGCGCGTCTTGCAACACGAGCGACGGTACTTACCTTGGCGTGATGCCGTTCGCGAGTACGGCGGGTATTAACGACACTTCCAAGACGATTCGAAGAATCTGTGCGGCATAATCGTTTCCCGAGTACAACGAAGCATTAACGATACTTATGGAACAATTCAAAGACAGTTTCTCGCACGTTCTCCCACCGAGCGCGTAATTGCGCGGAGTTATGTCGAGCAAGCCGAATAGTTAGTCTTATTGACGCGAACTATATTAAACGGGGTGCTCATTTTTAAACCTAACAGGATTTTTTCTCGCATAATATTTATATATATTCTTGATATAAAAAATGTGAAAAAAATTTAATTCAGAAACTTTGGTCAAACTTCTTTTATCTCGTAATTTATAAAGCTATAAAACGTTTTGCGAATCGCAACGATATATAATTATAATAACGAGATTATTTTGGATTTGTTCGTTTTTTTTATTTATGGCTGTTATATATATATATTTTTTATTACACAGATAACATATACAATCATGTGACAAGTGAATAGAATGCACGCAATTCGAAAATCAAACATTTATACGATTACAGAATAAAGACATAGTTGTAGAATGGGGTATTGCAACATATCGAACTCGATAAAGGAATTATCACGGAAAGCTCTTAAATCAATTTATTGTATCGCAAATATTAAAAGCGTATTTGCGACGCAGCCATGAGGCAGTATTAGCTATATATGTATATATAGATACAAGTGGTACACGCGGAATCGATATCGGCAGCTAATGGGAGTGTAATCAGTTTTGTGGTCATACATACAGCGTTATTCATGACGTCAAATTATTGCGCGACTGTCAGTGAGACGTTTATTGTGATGTATACAATATACATATATATAGAGTTGCGTTCAATTTTCCTATCAAATGTTATTTCGTCTACGTATTGTACAAATTGATAAATAATATGCATGAAACAGATACGAGAGAGATTCGTCAAACGTCTTCGTACTTGAAAGCAAACGATTTTATTACGGAGCTTATGTTGGATATGCAGCAATAATTTTGCCGCGATTACAGTGCTTTCATCATGAAACTTACCAACAGCTTAATTAGACGCGAATGGGCCAATTTAAGGTAACTGATAAGGTCACGGAAATGTGACCCCGTTCATCTAATCGTTCGGTTTTAATCAAACGTGCCGCGCTCAGCCCTGGCGCGCCCTAGTGCAAAAATTGGCTCGTTAATTTTAATTATTTCGTTCTGGGCCGGGACGTTTACGCAAATTTCCTGCGCTTGTAATTAGTCGATAGAAAAGTTCATTTGCACGGGGTATTATATCAAATTCACTACGTGCAGCGGTTTTCCAGCCGTTCCCTCTCGCCGCAAGCAAGTAGGACATTGAAAAATGTACGATAAACCGGCAAAGAAAACTTTTATTCTACGGCAACTCGCGGTCATAGGACAGCGCAATAGTTCCAATGTTCTGTATTATTTGATGCAGAATATTCTTACATTATATTTAGAGACAAAATGTCTCGGATTTCTTCCATGAGAGATATTTTAAGGATGAACTTTTTAATAAATTTAAAAAAATGAATATCTTCTTACGTGAAATTACATCATTTTTTCGAAGACTGATTGCGAAATGGGTCTCATAATTTTTGTAATATAATGCACGACATTTGATATAAAAGTAAATCGATACGTCACTCTTCGAGCAAATAATTTTTAAGTACACTGTCTCTACATCGTGACGGAAGATCCATACTTATCTGACGTATTTATCGAGGTAGATAGCTTAAACGAAGATTATAAGGATCGCGGTCCATTAATGTCTTCCCGAAGGTCTATTCAAGCTGCATCGTGTACTAGGTGCATTACTTGATTAAATTGACTTAGTCCTGCACCATGAAGCTCCATTGCGAAAGTCTTCGCTACATTCTCCGAGCAAGTTCCCTAAACCAGATCTTCTTGTTCAGATTACGTTTCTTACACAATGGATACAATTACTCGGGCTACGCAATTCTTCGTGTTTAATATTTTAATGTGAAACAAATCTTGAAATTGCTCCTTTGATAATTAAAATTTTAATTAACTTATTTTAATCAGAGATTATATGTTATTCTATCGCTTACTGTTATTAAAACAAAATGTTACATGTGCATGAAAGAGATAACCGACAAAAATCTATATTTATATTCTTACGTTTTCATATTACTACTGAAGATAAATCGCGATAATGTTTTAATGTATCTAATCTTTCGACGGTGAGGTCACGTATATATAATTGATAGACCGCTGATTACCGCGACTGTGAAATGATTTATTTGCACAGTTAATCAATTAGTTCTCCGACATATGGTTCGTTATAACCCTGCTGCGCGATCCATAATCATCGACACAAATACTTCTTGATGTCACGGTTGATTAAGCAAATAGAATTATTAATGCTCAGCCTATTATATCGATGTGGTACAACCAAACAATTAACAGCTACGTCCGGTATAATTGCGCGGAGTGATAATTACTACATCTCATCAGTAATTCCAGGATCACATTTTGCTAAAAATAACGTCTCAAAAGGCTAATCTATACGTGTGAAATACCGGGTATAATGTTGCTTTATTGTCTCAGAATTTATTTTTTCGACGTTTGTATTAAATTAGCAATTAAACGATGTTATCATGAAAAACAATGACAATGAATGCAATACAATCGATTTTGTCTTGGGATTTAAAGATCCGCGGCGTTTACGTTCCGGCAGGTTTGGTCGTATTTACGAACTATTTCAGGGTAACCGAGTCGATCGGTTTCGAGTCCGATAGTACTTTTAAAGCGGGGCCGGCCACTAAATTACTTTTACCGGATCGATCTCTCCGCCCCGGCATTAGCTTTGCCAATTTGCTTCACAGTCCCAGGCTAAAATATAAGGTTTACCGTTAAAAGGCATCAAAGCGACCCAGAATAGTCGACGGATGATGTGATAGCGCGCAACGTCGCCGACGTCGTCCTATCGAAATCGCATGCAAACGTGATAAAAAATACTTTTGCGTGTGAAACGCGGCGCCTCTGTTCGCTGAGAAAATGAGGGAAAACGCGCGTAGAGTAACCAATTGAAATGACTGGCTTCGTATGTTCGCGCATGCATAGTTCGCATATAAAACAGCCGCGAAGTAATCGTCATTCAGCACTAGCGCAGCCAGATGCAATATAATCTCACTCGGCTGTATCCTATCCGCGTTGTAGTTTCCGAGATTTAGCGCGTTCTGTGGCGCATTGAAAAATTGATTTGTACTTTCGTTTACACGAGGCGCAGTACATTGAGTGGGGGATTCTCGGTCGAAAATTGAACTTTGAGACCTTGATGGATTTACACGCTTTAATCCCTTGGTCCATTTTTTTGGGATGATACGCGCAGGCGCTTTGTGCCGATGAATCTATGAACATGATCGCCCCAAAATGGATCATCCGATTATATTTGATAATTCTTCTCTCTGACGATCAGTGCCAAAAATTGCAGCTATTCGTTTTGGGGGGGAGGGGGGGGGGGCAATAACTAAACGCATATAAAAATTATGTGCATTTGATTTTTCATAAACAAAATTTTTGTATCACGGATTCCAGCAATATTTTATAAGCTTGCGAGAATTATTTTTGCAGCGCCGCGTGTCCTATTTTTCGAAGGAGCTTATCCGCATTTTTATGACGTTCGGAGCGATGCGGCCTAAAGAAAAGCGCGTGTTACGGAATAGCGATTTCGCTTGTCGCGCGTTTTGCGCCCGCTAAATCCACCGTTTCTGTCTCGCTTATAGAGCGTAAAAGGAGATGCTTTCGGGCGCGACTTTGGGGTGTCGCAACAGCGTTAGATAAATCAAGAGCAGAGGTTGCCAGGAAACACGTAGAACGCGTGCAGGTTTCATTGTCCTACTTGTCACGTTTATAAGTACACATATGCTCTGTGTGCGCGCGCGTCTAGGCGCGAGAGTGGCGCGAGGGATCCCGTGTGTGCACGGGTGGAGATGCCTTCTCTTCGTGTATGTATGCGGGCTGCCGGCTCGTCTAGCCAGATCCCCAACTAATTTATACCCTACTGCATTAATATGCGCATTATTCTATGAGGAAGAGACGGGCACAGACGCCCATGCACGGGCGGCAATACGCGCGGCTTGATATTACGTACACACGTGCACACGCGTATGCATATATTCCACTCGGTCCACCGAATAATTACTCGCTTTATATACGCTTTATGCACCTTAGAGCATTGACTGACTATTTTAATGAAGGAAACTTTGGTCGGACCAAATAGAGAGAGAGAGAGAGAGAGAGATGGAGAGAGAGGGGGAGAGAGAGAGAGAGAGAGAGAGGCAAAACGGTGGCAAGCTCAGCGAACATCATGTTCGGCGAACATTGTGTAGTGAACATGTTGTACACTCTCGAGACGTCGATAGTAACGAACGAACCAACGCGTGGCTACGCCCCATTATTATGCGTAGTCACGCAAATCAGCCGGGAATACCTCATCGGCTTCTATCGCCGTTTATATCCACGATTTAAACCTTCCACGTATATTCGCGTGTATTTCTATCGATCGCGGCCGCGAGGACGCTTTCGGGCTCTGTATCGGTTTTCAAGTGGGTCACCGGCGTGCGACTTGTTACGCGCGTTTATCGCGCCGATTGTTATTAAAGTGCGCGAGATTAGTGGTCGATCGGACGCGCGCGGACCGTAAAAGGAGACGGGACAGAGAATATAATAGCGCTCGTTTGCGATTGCCGCGATAGAGATCGCGCGTCGCATAAATCGCCTCGATTTTACGATAACGTGTATTTTATCGTTGGTACTTAATTCTATCGACATTTCTGCGAAGGGTTTGTTTCATGGTAATAAGATCGGGAAAAATAGGGAATTCCGTAGAGGAACTCTGTTAGGTAAATGCAATACAGGGAAAACTTGTGAAATAAATTTACTTGCGAAAAGAGTTCCCGTGCCAAAGGAATTTATTGCATTCACATCGGTTTTGTTATCACGTACTTAACACGGAGAAGACCTTTATTTTTTACTTTTTCCGTAACATTAAAATTTTATTTTCCGTAAAAATTGGATCTGTCTCCCTTTTGCGCAACTCGATTCAAATTTGCGGATGCAGCTCCCGTCCCGACGCGTATCGCTTTCAACGGAATGCATTTGCGCAATGTTCGCATGCACACGTAGAACGCAGGCGGGGGGCGTCTCTCGCTCGGTATCGGCGGCGACGGGTCCGTTGTCTTTTCTGAATTTACCCGTTCAATTGAATTTCATGCTTTGGTACCCTACGATCGGCCATTGTGCCAGACTCGTGACCCAAATTATTCCCTCTCTCTCGAAATACGGCCGCGAATAGTTTCCACTGCAGCCGGGGACTAAATATCCGTATCTACCTCCGGCCGTGTCAAATCGGGAGAAGAGCGCCCTTTCGAAACTCGACCTACTTTAGTCGAAGATCTCCCGCGATTCACCTACAGTCGGAATGATTTATCGCCACTTTTACCAACTACATTGGTCATTCCATCTCTCGGCGGCTCCCCTCGCTTTTCGTCGTACGCGTTTATGTGTCCTCTTATGCACTTTGCTCCATTCTATTAACATTCGGAATGCTCGATGCCCCCCCCCCCCCCCTCTTTCTCTCTTTTCGTCTATTGTACCATTCTTATACATGCTCGAAAAGAAAAATTTAGAAGGTTATTTTTCGTTTGTAATATAAAATAAAATTTTTCTACAATTAATTTTGGGAAGAATCACGTGAAACATTGAGAATAGAGCCGCATGCCGATGTGTTTTATTGCGATTCTGATTTATTGCAATACGTACTATTTGCTATATTACGATGCAAAGGAAATGTCGAGCATTCTCGGTGCTTTGTAATAACGCTCTGCGCGCGGTAAACACAGGAATTTTAGCAAAATTACATTTACGAAATGGAACGATCGAGATATCCGAATTCGTCGCTGCGAATAATGTGATATGCAGTCTTAAATTTTCGTTGCGGAATTTGCGGGAGCAGAAACGAGAAACGCGATAGGCCGGAGATCTCCTCGTCACCCATGAAGAATATAAATTTTAGAAGTATTACGTTCTGAAAGATGACGTCTCGAACAAATGGTGACATTTGCTATGTCCGCGGGCCACGACGAACGATTTTTCGTGCGACATTGTAATTTCGCGCGAATAACGATCCAATAAAAGGTACGTGAGCGCAAATCGTTATCGCGCTCGAGTTACGAAATAATGATGACGCGCGCTTAAATTTCTCGTGTATACAAAATCTTGCATGCATAATGTACTAAAGCGCACGATTAACGCGTGTAATCCTTTCATCGCGCAGTAAAAAAGCCTGTGCAAGCTGCGATATACTAACTCATTTATCAGAATGCGATATGTTGACGAAATTATTGAAAAAATAATAAGGGAGGAATAAGCGTGCTATTAAAAATTTGAACGTAAAAAAGTACTCTACGCGATTAAACAAGTAAGTTACCTCTTTGAGGTGAATGACGAACAATGAGGAATGATAGTTATCAACAGCCCGAGCGCAAGTCGGGCGTGTAATAAATATTTGCGCTCATATCTCTCGCGCTCGAGCAGCCGTGTGATTATTATATTCAACGAGCAGGGAGAGAGAGAGCACGCGCTTGTGATAACAAAATCGGCGAGAGGGATTTTCTGTAATGGAAAATTCAACGACGTTAAAATAGAAATCATTGCTCGCGAAGTATCTTCCGCCTCGACTCATCTCGCTGTAAAATTTATCTGTATGATATAATTAAGTGGCAGCGGTAATCGTGTTATGCACGGTATCAAGCCTGCGTGCGCGCACGTACACGCTCTGGCACGGCCAACATTGTAAAAATAAAATGCCCTCGGAAAGAGCGAGCGCATCGTTATATCCGTCGCATGCAACTGCATTTCCGCCTTTATACCTGTCTCGCAGTCCGCAACGGATAACATTGGACCCGGCAGCGTTTGCGCGAGAGCACCGCGCTCGAAAGGAATTAATTATACCGCTAGTTCAACGCACACGTCCTGACGGAGGCGTTGCAATATAGTACGCAATATACGCTTTAGTGTAGCAAAATTTGGAGGGGCGCAAAATTGTAATAGACCCCGATAATTTTTGAAGTGTGTAAAAACCGCGTGGTGGCGTGGCGTTTTTTTTTTTTGCTTAGCGCTTGGAGCACCCGAACCACTTCCAGCGTAGGGGCACTTCTGACGATCGCAACGCCCCCGATCACAATATAATATAACAAAGCTTTAGAGGCTTAGATGAATAATACAATTATATTTCTTAATTTATCTCAAGTAAACTTGAGTAAAATTTAAATTTAAAACTTATTACTCGCTACTTTTACTGAAGTAATATTGATTTTAAATTGGTTAAAGGATTATTAAAAAGACATTCACAAATGTCTCATGAAATTCTTATTTCAGGCTTCTTTCATTCTTATTTCTTTTGATCAGGCTTTTCTTAAATTGTGCTTCAAAAACAATTGATATTTATTAGATAAAATATTTTGGATGTCATTGTAGTATAAATGTATTTGTATATTTTACAGATAAACCTTCGCGCTTCAAATCGCCATATATAAAGTTTAATGTGCGCAGTAATTATTTTATAAATATTAATTATTTCAAACACTAATCTGCATTTATTTTTTTATTTTACAGATCAACTTTGTGCGCGTAATCGGTGCTACAAAATATATTCGTTCCGTCGTATAGTATAACAAAATGCGCGTCGGGAGTGCCGTTAATGCCGAGAGTTATAGCGAATCTATAGATGAACGCATTTTTGCTGTATGACAAATATTGGGACACGATTTTTTTTTACTTTAGGCTTGGCTCGGGGGAGGGAAAGGTCGGTTTCAATCATAAAATCTCGACTACGGCAGGGCAATCTTCGGTTCTACGTACAATGCGCTAGTTGTACAGATAGTCGGACTGTCGAAGGTAGTCGAGGACGGCTACCGGAGTTAGTCAAAGGCTACCGATTGCTTTTCAGATGCCTTGTATCTAGTCGGTTGATTGGATGACTAATCGCACCTCATCTTCTTCGAGCTTATCTTTGCCCTCTGTTTTGAGAGAATCGTGCCCCAATTGGTAAATGTGGTCGTCTGAAACGCGGACGGGATTCGCGCGTAACGTCACAACTTGGACAATTCGGTTCGATTCGCCTGTGATGTCGGGAGTGCCGTTTTAAGTACCGCGCGATTTTCGTATTCAGGTACGTATGTGAGCAATGCATGCGCTGCGAACGCGTGAGATTCGATGTGAGTGCTTCGAAGAACCACTGAGAGGAGGAGGAGGCTCAGGAGGAGCATCGGGCGCCGGCGGAGCAACTTTACGGTAAGCAATAATTCATTTATTTGTTATTCGCAAAATATTGCATATAAAATATTATATAATGTAGCGGATATAAAATATTTAAAATACTTTAAATATTTAGTAAAATATTTATAATAGTAAATTAATATTCACCATTTTTAGAAATTTTTTACATATTATTATTTCAACTAATTAAACTTTTTTCTTTATTCAAAAAATATATTTTTGAAAATTTTAATTCTTTGTTTAGACGTGTGCATAAATAAACGAATATAAAGTTTAATGTGCGCAGTAATTATTTTATAAATATTAATTATTTTAAACACTAATCTGCATTTATTTTTTTATTTTACAGATCAACTTTGTGCGCGTAATCGGTGCTACAAAATATATTCGTTCCGTCGTATAGTATAACAAAATGCGCGTCGGGAGTGCCGTTAATGCCGAGAGTTATAGCGAATCTATAGATGAACGCATTTTTGCTGTATGACAAATATTGGGACACGATTTTTTTTTACTTTAGGCTTGGCTCGGGGGAGGGAAAGGTCGGTTTCAATCATAAAATCTCGACTACGGCAGGGCAATCTTCGGTTCTACGTGCAGCGCGCTAGTTGTACAGATAGCCGGACTGTCGAAGGTAGTCGAGGACGGCTACCGGAGTTAGTCAAACGCTACCGATTGCTTTTCAGATGTCTTGTATCTAGTCGATTGATTGAATGACTAATCACCTCATCTTCTTCGAGCTTATCTTTGCCTTCTGTTTTGAGAGAATCGTGCCCCAAATGGTAAATGTGGTCGTCTGAAACGCGGACGGAATTCGCGCGTAACGTCACAGCTTGGACAATTCGGTTCGATTCGCCTGTGATGTCGGGAGTGCCGTTTTAAGTATCGCGCGATTTTCGTATTCAGGTACGCATGCGAGCAATGCATGCGCCGCGAACGCGTGTGATTCAATGTGAGTGCTTCGAAGGACCACTGAGAGGAGGAGGAGGCTCAGGAGGAGCATCGGGCGCCGGCGGAGCAACTTTACGGTAAATAATAATTCATTTATTTGTTGAAAATGTTGTAAATTAAAAGACTTAAAATATTTACATTAGTTAATATTGATTATTATCAGAATTTATTTACATATTTATTACTTTTTATTTTAATAATTAAACTTTTTCAATAATTCTTTTATTCCATATTTACTTACAAAAAGAATTAAAAGTTCAATGTACTCAATTATGATTTGATAAATATTCATTATGAACGCAACTATAATCTTGACTTATTTTCGTATTTTACAGATCATCAACTATGCAGATCAACAGAATGACAACTCCGTTGCTGCGCATCAATCGGTGAGTGAGTTTATAATTTGTCTTGATTGTTATTAAGATAATGGATCTATAAGCTACATACTATAAAATTTAACACATTGTAGATCGTATATGATATTGATTTTATAAAAATTTTAGTTCGCACATTGCAAAATATTTTAAATTTAGTTAGTTTCTAGAAGAACAAATTATTTATTATTTTGATAAATTTAAATTATATTTTTTGTCACACGCTATATATATTTTATATATATTTATCTGTTAACATGTTCCATGTCGCTCTGATTTTACATAACTTTCTATTTACGTCGTGAAATTTATGTATATGTTGTAAAAAATTATAATTATAGAAATTACTAAAAATAAAATGTAACACACACAAAATATGTTGTACATCATAAAAAGCTATAATAAATTTAAGAAATATAAAATATTTTATTTTAAACGGCCTGAATAGAAAATAGTGAGGCCACCAGTAAGCCACACGGCATGGAACATGTTTATAATACCATACAAGATTATTCGAAACACATAAATTAACATTTCAAAAACAGGACATGTTGATTTATGTTTCTGGTTTGCAATGAGTTAAAAAATATATGAATTAAAGAGTATGTAAGTGTAGACAAGAACATTATATGTGAGGACTAGTTTGTCTCTTTGCAATATTTGGGATATTTTTCATTAATTTGAGAATGAAAAATCTTTTTACTTTTTATTTTATCCTCGTATATGTGAATACAATAAAAATAGGATAAATTTCAATACGAAATAAAGAAAATCATACAATGCAATATTATAAGCATAATGATATACAAGAATGTTATAGATAAAATATAACAAATATATAATGTCATAGATCCATTATTTTAAAATGGATGGGCTAGGATTTAGATTCGTTGAATATTTAACTCTGGAATATTTAATAAATGTTCTTTATAAATAAGAATTAAGCAAGATATATTGAATTATTCAAAAAGTTTATAGTCTTTTTTATGACAAAATCAAAAACAATTGTTATATATTTATATGTTCATTTATTTAGTAATATGTATAAACAAGTTGTTAAAGATGGCCAAATGTTGTCGAAAACAACGTACATATATTATTGAATAAAGATGGATTTAAATATAAAACAATTGTTTTTTATTTAGTCATAAAAATTGCTACAAATTTTCCGAATAACTTAATATATTAAAATTTTTGAAATACATATGCGAATGTAAATATAAGTTAAAAATAAAAAGAATATGTTTTACACAAACGGGACAAAAATTGAAAATTTATGTTTTACATTTGAAATAATTTATTTAATAAAAGAGCGCATTTTTTGTTATCGATTTTTGTTTGGTTATTGATTTTGAAATATATTTGAAATATAGTCTTGCTATACGCTAATTTCTTTAGAATCTTTCCTAGCCTATCCATGCATCCGTGGTCCCATGGTTTAATTGATTCCATGGTCGAGCACGGAAATTCAAGATTCGTGGTCCCATCGATGATGGTCGAGCACGAATCTTGAAATAATGTTGATAACGATCGACCATCGAAATGGTCGACTATCAACACAAATTTCAGAACTCTGCGCTAAGCGTCTTATAAAAACTACCGCTCTTAAATTTTTTAATGTCGAGAGATACAATTTGCGCACTCGCCTACATTTGCTTTTGTTCGGGCAACTTATGTATCCGGAAGCGATCCTATCAGCGCGATACACTCGCTTACGTGTGATAAGGCAGCGCCCTATGCGACCACCTTGGAAAGGGAAACAGCAATAGAGAAATTATAGTCGAATATATGTATAGTCGAATATATAGTCGAAATATATACGTGTATACACTTTTGTATGTGTGTGACAAGCGCACATTGTTAAGCGATAAAGCACATACGCGTTTGAATAGCGATGCGGTTATCGAAAAATTTCAACGACAATCTATTTAGATAAATTGCTTCTTAACCATTTAATATCCCCTTCGATGAGCCATAACACACTCATTACAAAAAAAGTCGAATTCTTATGCATGTCGTGCTTTTAGTACTTTTATTAATAAGAATCAATATCTATATAATATTTATTATTTTCAACAACAAAATATAATCGTAAAAACATGTAAAAATTGATTGCTTGGTTTGCAGTGACCCGGCATAACGGTGAAAGCAGAAATTTTAGGAACCTTTTTTTTTTTTTTTTTTTCCCCTTTTTTTTTTTTTTTTTTTTTTTTTTACTTTGCGCTTGGGGCGCGTGAGCCACTTCCAGCATAGGGGCGTTTAAGACGGTCGCAACGCCTCCGCGTCCTGATATGAAATTCCGTATCATAAGAGTATACTTAGATAATCAGCCAAAAGATTGAAATGGAAGTAGGTGCCCGGGAAAAGGAACTAGTTTCGGCATTAATGCGCGGCACGTGTTCGTTCGTCGGTTTAATCATAAAATTGGAGCGAACATTACGTCCTTATAACTCTCCCGAAATAAAAGTTGCCGAGTGGAATTTCGTCGCAGAAGTTTCTCGTGAAAGCTAAACATAATAGAGATTACATACGAAAAGGGAGGGTTGCTTGTCGGATCGATGACGCGAAGCAGGGTCTCTCTTCGTGACAGTTATTTTTCTACGCTCCACCCCGCAATTACGAGTCATTATCGATCAAAGGAAATTTTGTCAGGTGTCGATTTTCCGAAAACACCCTCACAGGAATTTGTGGTGGCGCAGGCCAACCGTCTTTCCCTTCGATTTAATTAAGACGACATTGGCTTAGGCTCGTGCGTCCGCATGGCACAATGGGCGTTCCGAAATTGATGTCCGCGGGCGGTTAAGTACGCGAATATGCGGGAAATTGAATTTCGTCGTCGACGCTTATGTGTCACTCGCTCTTTCGCTCGCTCGCGTATTTTATAATTAAGGTATGTAATTAATTCGGTCAGCTGTAATTATTATGCGCGTTGCGTTCATTCCTCAGACCCATATCGAGAACAATGCATCATTGAATTTTACAATATAAACCTCGCTTTACACTTGATTTGCGTAACTGTGACGAATTACACTCCCTCGTCACATTAATTATTTCACCAAAATTGAGACACCGCCGTAGTTAAATGTCACGTCATAATCGCGACTCTTATAACGCGGAAATGAAGTAAATTTACATCGAATATAATTAGTGTCAATAAATTATTTCCAAAGTTAAATTTTCAGCGCGACTGTATTTGTAGCGTAAAATAAAATGTCTGTAAAATCAAAGATTTAAGGGACCGAACATTATTGGAGTCGTTGTATCGTTCGATACGGCGATAATAATGCTGCAAAGTTAGAACAGTGCGGAAACTTTTCCACTTCCACGTGTCGACGAGCGGCGCCACGGCGTGTTTCACTCTATCGCGTCTTAAGACATACTTTAGAGTGATATCCGTACTTTGATCCTCCACCCTGCGCGCTCTATCATACCCAATACGCGGCTCGTCGAACTCGGGTCCCCTCCAACCCCCGTTCCGATCGGCCGTGGAACACGAGTTTTATAAGCGTTCTCTTTTTTCTTCGGCAAACAATCTTTCGCGAAGCACTCCCTTCTTCGTTTCTCATCTTTTCTCAACTCTCTTCATGAAGAAAATGGCGCGGTATCGGGGCACCTGTTGACTAACAGCTACGACGGGAAACTGCGCGTCGGCAGCACGGTGGGATTATTAATTGAAGATGATGAGAAAGACGATTCGGAGATAGAAGTTTACGAGTCATCGATCAAGTCACCTCGAAACAATGAGATATCGTTTTTTTCTCTTCTACCGAGCATTTCTTTCCTACTCGGCGATAACTTTTCGCTCACTTCTTCATTGTTTTCCTCGCGTATTAAAGTTGAAAATTCAGTGCTTCTCGCGTCGTATTGATTCGATGAACGAAATTATCTCGCGTTCCACCGATAGAATTTCGCGCCGGATTGTTATATAAAAATACACGCTTAAAAATATTTCGCATTATTTCTTCAAAATAGCTTTCTCTTAATTTCGCACAGTTGACAATACAAAGTTCGAACTTTTGTTACTTAACTTTCAGAAATTAATTTAACTTGAAGAGTCAAGACAAGTATGTAAATGAGACTTTGCATGTTAATGGGAAAACATGTTAAATTCTCATTAATGCATGTACTTTTTCTTCGTAACGGTCTCAGATCTTTATATATCAGTCGGAAGCGCATTTCTCGTCACTTTCGCTGCAGGGATTTTATTCAGATTTTCCACTACACGTACACATATGCAACACTGCGCAACACGCATTTTTTTTTTCTAAAGAGCTTTTCTTCGCTGATCTACGGCGCACGGGTTGGTCGTGTTAAGCTTCGGCGCATATTTATCCGCAGACCTTTTTATATCGAACAGCCCGCCGGCAGCTCGCGCTTCCCACGGCACGGTTAATGAAAAACTAACATCCTGCGAGAATAAGGCGATACGGAATAACCGTGCTAAAAGCTTGTCTTTCACTCCGTACGAAAACCAGCGCGTTTATGCACCGGCGCTAATCTCGTCGTTTTGCGATTACAACAAAGCGCGCACCGCTTCGTATATCTTTTAGAATTTATGTACATGCCGTGTGTGTGCGTGCGCGAATTGAGAAGTCCGGGTTACCCTTTCCTTTCTTCCCCTTATACGTCGCTTGTGTAATTATTATTTCAACAGGAAAGGCACGACGACGCGGCTGTGACGTTGACGTTGCAATTAAACGTATATTATTGCTGTAAACAGGGCGGTGAACGAGCGAGTCTGTTACATTACTCGTGCGCGCGCGCGTCTTCGTAATTTATGACGCCTGGCTGCTCTCTTCCCTGTGGGGAATCTTTAAGGGATTAACAATGACGTGCGGCAATGATACAGTTCTAATTAGACAGCGGCGGCGGCGGCGGCGGCAAATGAACAAGTTCGACAAATAGAGTCGTTTCCGAAGAATCCACGAGGGGAAAATTTAACGCGTTGCATATAAAAAAGCGACCCATCGTGAAATATTTCTCTTTGATGGACAAACCATCGTCTCGGTTGCGTGGTCGGGAAAAAAAAACCGAGGGAAGTACAAAGCTACAGGTATCACTCGTCAGCTAACAATTGCTTTGTCCCTGGCGATTTCTCCAAAAACCTCGTAAAACAAAGTGATTAAACAATAACGTGCTTGTAGCGTTAATTGGCTTGGCGTTTATTCCAGTTGCATTTACAACTCAATACTCCGCGTGTAAAGCGAATATTAAGAGAAGTGAGAATTAAAACGTTTATCGAAAGTGCCAAGTATGCTTTGTGAAAAAATTACACACAGCTTTCTCTAAAACGGTTTTTAATAATTTTTTCATTACTGAATCTGTATTTTTTTTACGTTTTTAGTGTTTCTTGCTGTTTATATTAAATTCATATAATTTTAAATTCATTTTCACAGACTTTTCAATCATTGTGTAAGTTATATGTATGCAGTAAAAGTTAGCCGAGAACTGAATTGAATTTCTGTCTTTAGAGACAGAGCTGGAAAGAATCGAAGAATCAGTTAAACTTTAGTTAACTTTAATTAATGTTTGCAGTAACGGCACCAATACAACAGAGATGGCGATGCATTATTCAATACTTGTCGCGGTTGCTGTAGAAGTTATTTAGTTTATATCCGTTTTTACGAACACAGAAGAGAGAGCTTGCTCCAGATGCCGCCCGACATGAATACTTGCCGAGGCTAAAATAAAAAGTTAATACACTGTCTGTCTGTGTTACTTTGTCACGTGGAAGCTTTTGATATCGTAACAGTGGTAATCGAGGAACATCGAACACCTGATTCTTGCTTTTACCCTACCAGGTGACGAGTAAATCGCGAAACGAGCGAGTGAGAAATGTAAAGCTGAATTTTCTAACAGCACTGTAACATCATTCGCGCGATTTCGTCGCCGCGTTAAATAAAGCATCGCTCGTAAAAATGTCACATGCATTATTAATAGTTAATACCGAGCAGACAATACTGGTTTACGTATCAACCCGAAAAGTTTACTGTAGGAAACAAGACCTATTTTTTTTTTATATTGTTGCAATTGCGGTATAAAATGAGATGTTCATTTTGCATCACGAAAATTAATCTTTTTTTTAATATTTTGTTATTTTCGATATTTAAATATTTCTAATGTTTCGACGAATCAAAAATCAATTCAGCTAATTGAAAAAATTAAGGAAGGAATTTCGGAGGCAATTTAAACGCGGCGAGGTTCATTGGCGTCCTAGTGTGCGCTTTGATTGTATCACGCGGTATGGATATCTAGGGTTAATAAAGGATTCTCTTCGGTTCCCAGAGCCCTTTGGCTTTGTAGTCTGCCGGGTAGTAATACTAGGGCATCGTGAATTAATCTTCACGATTGCTCTCTATTGTCTTATCTGCGCGGAACGATGTCGAATGCGAAACTGATTTTGATCTTTCCTCGATTCAACTATATGCATTGAACTAAGATCAGCATTGTTTCCGGAAAATTGCCAATATGATCGGTACAAAAGGCACGCATTTCGTCCAACGTTTACATGATTCTTGGAAAAATATGAGAGTTACAATTCACGCCACAAAGGATCTTTCGCGGCATTTAAGTAACTGCACGTTGAATAATTTTGAGAAATTTGATGTATAATTTTATCGATAACAATTTAATATAGATGTTTAGGAGGATATTTTTAAAAGTATCTTTTAAAATAGAGAGTTTAAATAAAGTTAAAGAAAATGTAGAACTTGTAACATGATTAAAATTAGATTTTTATTTTCTGTTTCTATAGATTTACTTAAAATATTCGATTAATATAAATTAAGTTCGTAATATTATTCCTAAAATTATAATGATAAATTTTATAATTTGATGTCTTGTAAAGCGGCTTTATAATCTAGGTTAAGACGGTATTATAATCTAGAAAAATTCGAAGGCGCTGCAAACGAAGTCTCCTCGTATCTGTACGTGCCGTATCGGCACATATGTACGCGTACAAGTGTATTCTCGTCTGATGTGAATACGTGCGTGAGTGCGCGTGCACATTGTGCACGCTACATCTCCATTGTCCATAGAGACACTCTTTGATCGGACCGCTTGGTTGCGACGGGGAAGATGAGAGACTGATTACGATTTCACCATCGTCGGATGGTGGATGAACGAAAAGAAGTAGGAACGGGTTGGCGGGGGTAGAGCGAGGGGATGGTTGACGAAGACTTTGAGTCGCCGCTACAAAAGAACAGTAGAAAACAATTGTATACCGAGCATGCGCGTTTGTGAAGGGTGGCGAATAGAAACCCTGGACGCCTCGCGTGCGAGCAATCTTCACGAGTGGAGAATATAGTGAGAGGATATAGGGATAGGTTTTCCGTCGAGGCAGCAAAAATAATTGGACAACAAATTCTGAACCTGAATCTGATGAACTCCGCTTGTTAAAGCTTGTGAAACGTCGGCTGTGATTTGACCCCGCGATGCACTAGACGTAATTTCATCCATTTATCGTTTTAAATATGGACTCTACATTCATTTTAATTTAGATGTTGCTGGCCATCATTTATATAAAAGTTGAATAAATGAAGAATATATTGCTAACAAAAAGGACGCAAAATTCATGTAAAATATAAAATTTGTGTAAAGCAGATTTCATATAGCCTTTAATAATAATTGAAAAGTCAACGAAAGATATTAATTATCAGTTAACGAAAGATATTGATGTCTGCCTTGTGATGTAAATGTGAGAGTGACTCGTTTTGATATTCTAATAAAATAAATTCGCGTCGTTCGTTAGAAAAAAAATGCGTAACGAAACGATTCGTGTGTAATGAGCTTGCTTGATGTTACATTCGCGCATAAGCAATGTATCGTTAAGGCAACATTATGCGAAACACTAAAGGATGTTAATGCACCCTAGTAAAAGGATCATAGATGCCAGTGACACGCACCCGTAATCATATATGCGTGAAAAGGGGTTCTTCGGTACGTTCTGCAAGAGCGAAATCAAGAATAGTACAGTCGTAACTAATAGTGCGAAAGAATTTATCCGCGATATGCAAATCTCAACTAAATCGGCAGTGTCAACTAAAATGATATGTCGGCTATTTATAAATTGAAAAGTCGGTTAAGCAAAATAAATGAGACGAGATTAATTAGACGTGCAATTAAATTTTATAAACGTGCTGAATTCGTTATATATGCTGAATTCTCGATCAGATTGCTGAAGTTAATCCTGCAAACTTTAGTAATATTAAATTTATTACTTCTTAAGCTAGCATCTTAAAATATTGTTGCACAAGTTTAATTTTTAATGGGTATATTTTATTAATTAGATGAAATATGGCATGCGCTTACCTGTTTAAAGTGTGTAAATTTTGCGTTCTCGTTGAATGACTTGGAAATTGTGTTTTAAGGCGATTAAACACGTAATCCCACTTATCGCTCGGGTAATTTGTACCGTGAAACTTCCATCGAGGACTGTACGATGTAGGATTCTCCACGGACTGCCTGCGCGCGACAGCTGAGCTCTGCCTCGGTCACGGCTCGCTCTATTTCAAACTCTTTTTGACTCCCCCCGCGAGTTCTCTTGCTGGAAAAGCCTGAAGCACGCGACGTGCTCAAACGAATGGGTTCCCATGGGAGCGTGGTTTATTGCGTCCAAATCGCGCGCGATTGTTTTGTGATTTAAACAAACAGCGTCCGAAGTCGATGAATGGTTCCGAAGCCGAGGGGAGTTTATTTGGCGTTGCCGAATTTTGAGGAAAGTTGATGTGAGCGAAACTCGCGAAGTAAAACCCGGGATTAGGCATTCGGGAGAGCTGTGGATTATGGGCCTTCCGCGAAATAACAGGGGAGCGTGAAGAGAGTAACCTTCCCAGTTTTACACGAAGTTTCGCGCGCGTAATACGTCGGGAAATATTTAATGTTGATTCTTAATTCATGCAACTCGACAGCCGGAATCGAACCGCGCGTTTGCCTATATACGCCGTGCTAACGCGCGCAGGACTTTAAAACATGTTCCCGTGCGTCATGCCCGTGATATATCGTATGGCCGACACATAAATGTGTAAAACTCGACTCGATGCTATACCTTCCAATAATCGGACTTTCTACCGTGAAATGCGCGTGGAGCCGATCGCACCCTGTTGCTTTTAACGGATTAAATGGAATACATGGCATATCCCATCTTCACTATATCAAATTTAGATGACAGACTCTTTGACAAAAGCTTACAGTGGAATTGTGTTAACGAAATTTCGAAGCACGTGTGTAATTATGAAAATATTTAACTTTAAAACTTCATTGAACGGTTGTTAACAGCGTTCGCAAGTTTAAAGTAGCTTAATTGAGCGAAATAATTATTCGACAAAAATGCAAAGCGCACAATTGAACATTAAATTCATATTTTATAATTTTAACTTTAAAGGAATAAATTAACTTTAAAGGAAGAAAATAAATAATTTATACAGGATGTCCCAGATTTTTCGATCAGTGTTTTACCGATTGCTTAGTACTTGTTGTATAACTTTCATAATTCATACGATGTCTTAATCTAGGTTTCGCTTGTTACGGGACATTTTTTTTTAATAATGTGTCTCATTGTTTATCACGCTACTGTGTATAATCCACGAAAGTACTATTATGGATACAATTACGCGCTGGCACAGGTGTTAATGAATGCGATTGGCAGCGGTCAATGCCGTGCCGACGCGTCGCTACAGGACCAAAACCTAATCACGCACGTTCGCGGAATTACATTCGGCTTACAGACAACTGCGTTAAATGGAAATTGCAGGGTACCGAAGCTAGCAATCGCGATTGGGCCATTGTTTCGATTGCGTACAGGCATTTTGGGTAACTGCGCTCACTCGCGTGGCGGGGTAGGAGCCGGCCGAATGCATCATGAATCGCCGTTATGGTCACAGATATCTGGATCGTCGCGCGCGGTCGCGAAATAGTTTTCACGTCTGTCGATTAAGCTATTTAGATATTGTTCGCCGATACCGCCGTCCTGACGTTCCCGTCGGCTCTCCCGATTAAATGAATCCGCGACGGTGAACGAAAAGTAAGGCATCATCGAGGTTGCAACCGCGCGATATTTTAACCGTGCCGGACAGCGGTTCGTTAACACCCGTTCGTTCGATGGATGTTTAGATTTATGATACCGATGCGCATTTTCGTTCATAAATCATGAAAATGAAATCGCTCGAATCTATCTTTCGGACGTGCTTTACCGACATGCATTCCGTGTATCAATGTTGTAACGCGCTCGGCGATCCTCAAACTCGGTCACTAGTCCCAGCTTTGTATCGCGTGCGCGCGCGTAGCAAGATTTATAACATACGAAATAAAAAATTATCATTAATTTTTCGCTCCGATGATTTTTAGTGGGCGCGACGCCAGACTCTTGCGCGTTATTTTTTATTGCGAATGAAGAGAAATAAAAGTAATTCTGTTTGTTATAACAATTTTGCTTAACAGCGTCTGTAATAATAGATGGAAAAGAATATTTAACGTTCTCTCAACTTCGTGGCACAATGGAACGAAAATTCTTCGCGCTGCTGTTAATGCGAGATTATTGGATTGATAAAGGGATGAACGCATCCGCGCGCGAGGCTATTGGATCAGTAAAGCCGGTCGATTTGCTTTCAAGTGTGAAATTAATTCTCGCGCTGCGGCGGCGACATCAGTATGGCGGAGCTCGCAAAGACCGCTGAGCAGATTCTGGCATCGGTTAGGTTCGTTGACAAATTGTCCATTGTATCGTTCTGCGGTGCGCGACGATTGGAACTCTGCGTGTTAGTCGCGTTTACACGCGAAATTCCGGATGCGACTACCTCGTCGAAACACAAAAGCGCTGCCAACAGAATTGTACTAGGGGTTGAGGATGGGCATCGGTTAGAGAAGAGGGAGAAACAGAGAAGGAGAGAGAGAGAGAGAGGAAGAGGACAGAGGATGCTACGAGTAGATAGCTTGATAAGCTTCTAATCGCGATTACATAGATCTACTCCGATCGTAATGCAGCCGAAAATTAACAACATCATTTTCATCCGTGAAAAAGCGTGTTTGTAACAACAAAAACTGAAGTAGAAGCATTTTTCTTACGCATGTATTTACATTTTGTTTGCGCTTGTTCGTCAAATGTGATTATCAGTAAAAAATTCCGTTGATATTCAGCCGCGATAATGATAATATATGCTATCATTAGCTGTATGACGATGAATAATGAACTTTAATTTTCCGTGCTTTTGTTTGTACATTATATCGGTGACGTTTTAGCTTTCAATGACCATAAATAATCTTGATGAAGATACGGTTGATGTGACAGCTTTGTCACTGAAAGCTTTCCCGCATAGTAAAATTTAGTTCGACTTCATTTAATCGAAAAATTGAGTACGAAAGGTCAGAATTTTATAGATTGCTATTTTTGAAGAATTCTAAGTGTTTTTTTCATGGAGGGATACATCAATATTCACGGTAAATAAAATATTACAGTTTTTTTATTCGTAAATAATTTTTACATTTTAATGCTGAACTCAATTTTATATACGTTTTAAAATAGCAGTTAAATATTTATTAAAACATTTTCTTTTAAAATATATCTTCCATTTCGCTCTGCAAAGAATCGTCTTATATCTCTTAACCAGAAGACTTCGCAGAGAGATCGATACGATATCACTGCCGTTTCCGGCTTTGAAAGGATCACGTACACGTTTTCGTTTACCCGGATGGAAATTAGGTAATTTTTCCTTCAAAGCTCTGCTTTTATCTTAATTAAACGTCATTATGCGAGCGTAACTACTGAACCACCGACGGTCTCACGAGCGTCGCGTTGGTTTTTTTCCCCTCACTTGCTCTGAAGTCATATTGCCGTTTCGCTGGTCTCGACGAGAAGGTTGTGCTGGAAACTTCATGCATACTGCGTGGCGGTAGCCGCTGCTGCTTTAGTGCCGCACCGTGTCGGCTGCGATCTTTTTGCCGTAAAATTACAATAGTTACGTGACACTCGCGTACGTATGTTAATCGCGTTGCGCGTTACACATGGCAGTTACAACCTCAGCCAAATTACGCAACGGATTTCCATGAGATAGAAAAAAATGTTATTTTCAATTTTGTTCGTGAACGATTCGAGCTATTTAAAATATTGCTGGAGCTATGCAATAATACATTTATTTTGATCTTATTTCGAGTTATTCGCGAGACTGCAATCCCGCGACAGAGAGAGTCAGGTTTCTTTGAAGAATCATTTTAATTTCGCGAGATCACCGCATAACTCCCGACGTCTCGCGGGGAGAGAAGTCTTTGTCGCGGGGTCGAAAATTGAAATTTACACCGTTATGAATCATTGCCGTGGAAAATGTATGACTCACTCAGCGCGATAATATATTGCCATTGTATTAGACACGAAAGGCGAACTTCAAAAGGTCTCGCCATAATGTAGGGTACTGTATCTCCCCTCCAAGTGCTAATACTCGTAGATGTATATCAGCAATCGCTGATCTTTCGTAAATTTTGTCCGCGATCACATCGAGGGCCGCTGTTTTCTTCCTCTTTTCTTTTTTTATAGTTGCGCCCGTAGAGTCCGCTGTAAATAACGCAACGGTCCCGGCTTGTGCTCGAGTCCGATGAAAATTTCTACTTCACGGTGTAGCGGCGATCTGTCATATCAGTCCGGTCGCCGCGAAGCGGAAAGCGACCTGCAAAGAAACGAGAGGTTGAAGTTGATAACTCCTTTCTCTCGACCTTCGTCGTCCTCCTCGTTCTTGCCTCCGTCGTCCTTCGACCGTCTGATATAAGAAACCAGTTTATCTTTGGTTTTAACGACTGTTTTTTGACTTAAACTTTCGGCATCATTTTTGGCTGTCCGTCGCAGAGCACTCTTTACTCTTCCGTCGACAGCCGAGCGGAATGCTTTCTCCTTGATGATTTACGTACACACATGGCGCATGTGATGTGTGAATAGAAACAAATATTGGCACATAAAGGATCGCACGACCGTTACGTGCTTCTCTCGCTAGTTTTTATGAAACATTTTTTCTGCTCCGGAGAAACTTTGTGGGAATTAATTTGTTGCAAGTTTTTAATTTTCAATATTAAATATTATAATAATTAAAATCCATTTTTATTCAGAATAGACTTGCGCTATAAGTTTATTTATGCTTTTATTTTAATTTATAAAAAAGTTGTCTGCTTCAATCTTTGGTTAAGAACATTTGCCTTATTTTTATTTATGTAATTTATTATTGTGTTTGCGATTACACGATAACATTAATGATACTTCAAAGAAATTCTTTATAGAAAGTAGGAAATAAGAGAAACGTAATTATCATTTGCATCTCAACAAGCTTTTAAACAAGTTTTTCTCAACTTTGGCAAATTCTTTTTAACAAAATTCAAACAATGTCTTAATTAGAAAAAGTCGCCTTTTTGGAGAAAGATTGACGTATTTCAAATTATTTATTTTCTATTAATTTAATTAAATGTATAAAAAATATTAATTTTGATTGATTCATAATTGAATGTGGATCGAGAAGATTTCGTATTGAATATTATTCTTTCGAGCAAGCAAAATACATTTGTGTAGCCTAATACATATGTGGATTATACATCATTGCAAGAATCTTAGAGATTTTGAGCTTACCGGACTCCTCTCTCCTATCACATCCATCACGCGCATTTACGTGTGATCGTATCTCCATGTAGGTCCGATTATACTAGCGAGAAGCTGCTCTCAGTGCATCGAGCGGGTTTCCGAGCTTTATCTTCCATTAATCATTTCATCTCTCCGTGTACGGCAACTGGGAAACGCATTCGCATCATGCCGAGTGATAATGCTGTCCGAATCAAATTTGGCGGAGCCCTAAGTGCTGGGCCGTTCAACGAGCGTGCCGACCGATCGGCGGATATTGAAACGCGTAACACGCGCCGGCGGATTCTCGCCCGGCAGAGAAAACGGGGATTTGCGTTTCGGGCAATACATACGTATGACGTAACGGTCGATGCAACGCTACTGCGGTCTCGCACGCGCGGCGGTGCCGCGTTGCGGTGCGCTCGCCGCGATATATCGGATATCCGGCCGCTAACGTTCGATAGATTTGCAGGCGCTGTGGCGCTGTAAAGTGTCTGCCGCTAATTAAACGTCGCCACGCTGCGCGCTCCTGCTGATGCATACATATTTGCCGATGCGTCGTGCGGCGATACGTTTTTCCAACGGCAGCCAGATGCTGCTATTCATTCGCGTTGTTTTCGATTGTACGATAATGAGAGCGCGAATGATCGCCATGTGTAAGCTTATTTATCGCCCGCGCGTTGAATTTGCGCGAATAAATCGCTTTCATTGAAAGGAATGAATGTATTTGCTTTCCGTTTTGCAAACTGCAATATTGTGCAAAAAGCATTGATATTACTAGAATTAGCGAACGCTTACATTGCTATTTCTTTGGAGCAAGTTTTTTGCGTATTTTAATTCGTTATTTCTAATTGTTTCAACATTAACTGCAATCAGCTTGTGATTTCATCCGCTGATATCATGCTTTCATAACACGCGCTCAGTTCAATCGCTTCCCCGCTCCTTTAAGCGCTCCCTCGTGGCAACCAAGAGAGGAAAACTAGAGAGAGAGAGAGAGAGAGAGAGAGAGAGAGAGAGAGAGAGAGAGAGAGAATGGGGAGGCAACACAGCGACTTCTCCCCTAAATCAAAGAGCGGAACACTAGCTCGGCGGACGGCCGAGTTAAATGCAGTTTCCGTTTCGATCCTCGATACACCGCCTCGTACATAGCGAAGGGTTAAGAAAACGGTCGTGTAGCGCAAGGTGTTGGGGAAAGACGAAGACGGAGAGAAAGAGAGCGGGAGATAGTACGGGGAGAGAAAAGCAGACAGGGCTTATGCCGAAATCCAAAGCGATCGGTGCAATAAGCGAAACAATAGTGCTTACGAACACGCCAACTTCGCGCGCGCCCTTCCTCCCTCGCTCCGTGCGCTCGGGGGCGCACCATGGCTCGGCTTCCTTATCTCTACCCCGGTACCGGAGTTATTTAAACTCTCGTATCTCTGTGCCAGTCCACCCCCTCGCAATTTCGCCCTTCCTTCTTCCGCCCTCTCGGTGTTCCCGTGAACGAAGCGAGCGCGGTTAGAGCACGACACTCGTTAGTCGCGAACGGCGGCTTCCGATCCCCTCGTCTCGGCGATGGTTAATGATTATGGTTAGCCGCGCTAAGCTGCGACTATCTGTATCACCGCCGCGGAAGAGAGGCGTGGCTTTAAAAGAGAGAAAAAAGTCGAAATTTAGTTCAGCAGCGACCACGTCATCTCGGCGAAAGAGAGCCACGAGAAAAATTTTAAGCCACGGTTGTACCGGAAGATAAGAAAGCACGGCTTCAACTTTTATTACTTTTTTACGATCCGTCGTGGAAGTCTCGCGGGTTTCTAGGACTCCACGGTGCGTTAATTTTGTTTCTTACCTGTTCGTCTCTTGTTTGTTGCTCATAAATCTTTGTAATGAACGCGGAATTTTGTCCGGTCGCTACGCGTCTCGTTAAACTTCCGGTGGTCGGTGCCGTTCCATATTTCACGGCGCGGTCTCGTTAATTGCATATATTATAACAATATGTTGTCAAAAACATTTATAAAATATATCCATTAATTTCTAGATATTTCATTGAAATTTCGTTAATCGAATATTAATATTCATACAGCATATGGCTTATCAAAACGCTATCTGTATTTTGAAATAATTCCGATCGCAAAAACAGTCATCATTTATATGTATATACTTGGAGGTGATAAATTATACACAGATAATAATGAGACAATTTGCAACACAAATGTAACGTCGGATCTCAGAATATCGTGCGACCTTGTAGTCGATTGCAGAGCTCGGGTGTGGAATTATCGCATTTGTTAATGCGCCATGTTCCACCGTGTCGTTGGTGTCTCGGCATACGCGTATAATGCGCCGGTTTACGACGTGTTTATTAGAGTGGCTTGTGGAGCGCAGTTCACGCGCAACTGCAATACCTACTCGTCCCACATAAGCTGACAATTGCCGTAGCGGCAGGTGACAACCGGTCATCGCGCGGTTCTATCGTCGACGAGAGAGAGCCCGCGTGCCGTCGCGCAGTATCCCGACATATCCAACATCCCAAAAGCGTGATCCGCGTGACGAAATTTATGGCGTTATCCGTCACACGCAACGCGCTCGCTGGCTGGCTAATTTTGAATTCGATCCTCGAATTAGCCTGCCCTCGTCGCCGATGATTCAATCGTCGATGAATTTTCATTTATAATTGCGAGAATCCGCGGGGATATTTCTTACAGCGTTTAACGTGAATTTTATTCGCAATCGTACTCGCGGCAATAGAAGTGCAAGTGTAAACGCATCTGACAGCGAAGGTTGTATATTCCCAGCGTTTGCTTCCCCATCGCGAAAATTTCACGAGCACACGAGTGTTTCGCTAGAGCGAGCAATGTTGCCGACCAAATTCGCGAAGACGCTGATGAGGGGCAATCGTGCGAGGGTTTTGCTCGAATCGTGGCCTTTGTAATTTTCGAGCGTCTTAACAAGCGCGAGCGCGCCCCGTAACCCTCCATTCAGCACCATTTCGCAAAATTTACAACGGCGACCGGCGAGCGCCATAACGCCTGCCCCGGTGACGATAAAGTCGCATTAAACTATCGATTTTTCCGGCGCGCTAAGCGACAACGACCAATGGCGCGCGCACTTTCGGTAGTTTAACGGAAATCGAAGGTGAAGGATAATGGAAGGGAAGCAACTAGTCGTCGTCCACGAATTGCGCCCGTTCGAGCGATGCCGCGCTCTCTCCGGGCTTCCCTACCTCCGTTTAATGGCGGGGCTTCCACGCTTCTTTCCGTGAGAAATTGAAATCCACGATGCTCGATCTTGGGGGGTGGTGGCGGGAGGGGGGGGGGTGGTCGGGACGGCGGCGGCGATCCGCGTTACTGCACCTATCCTATCCTACGTAATTCCGGCGCTTCTTCTTTCACTTAAACCGATCTCGGTCGGGGAGCGTTCGTGAATTCAGGTCGGACGGCGGTGGGTTGGGGAGGCCGCCGTTTGAAAAGGATGCGAAATCGTTTGTTCTCACCGAAGGTTGATGCCTTCATTAGAATGTACGATGAAGCCGAACAGCAGAATGAAAGAATTGCGCGCAATTACCGAGGATCTTACGGAGATATTTCTCACGTTAATGGAATGAGGCGATAAAACGTATCAAGGAGGTATATCTCGAGCTCTCCGCCGACAGCGAGAGTTTATATATATGTTCTTTTTGCTCGCGAAAGTTTGCCCATATTTTTTTACATCGACATACGATTACTCTCCTCGCTGCAAATGTTCATACATTCTTCTGTTTTATTAGCTTACATGCAATTTTTTACAGTATCCTGCGTTGTTGCGCGTTATTCATTCTTAAAAAATACATATATAGTGTCGAATCGAATTTCTTTTTTTTCGCGATGATCGGTTTTCTCGCTTACTTTATATCACGAGTTGCTGTCATTCTGGAGAGCATATATTTTGATAGTTTGCGTGTTGAAAGAAAGTGGTAGCTATGTGACTTTTCTGACGAGTCCTTTTATCGATTTATTTTTTATTTGTGTTTTCTCTTTCTCGCTTCTTTTATTATTTGTAGTGTTCTGGTAATATTAAGCTTTACGCTATTAGAATAAAAAAAGCACTTGTAGTCACAGTTAATAAAAAAACACACTTGTAACTTGAAACGAAGATTGCTATTACATCATAGACTGACATTTTCAAAATTGCACGTGCACAAATGTTTCACATGAATAGAAACTATGTCGCGAGACAGACAATTTGTGCGCAATATGTTTTTATACGTTTTGTACTCAAAACAGCACTTTATTCAGCATTGCTGTTGCTGGATTTTTTTAATTTTATCGCAAAAATATAAAATAAATTTTGATCAACTTTTCAATGTACCTCTATCATCTTAACAAACGGATAGAAAATAGGATACCAATATAGCGGAAAGATTAACTTTTGCAACTCTCTCCAAAGTATTTCTGTATAGATGAGCGCAGCGGCTTATGCTTTTCAACGTTATGATTTGATCGGATTTCACCGCGGGCAATCCGCGAGGATTCGTATATCTGCTTGAAAATTACGCGGAGCAGCCAGTTTCTCTCGTATCACGGTCGACGTTAAGTCTGCTAGAAATAAATGCAAATGAAGCCGCTGTTGGCGGTCTTGTTACCCGTTAAAGGGTCGTACGTCGGTTACGGCACTGCGGGTCGGAAGAGTGTTCGCGGAAATAGCAAATCTGCACTTCTTGGCACCGAGCAGTACTTCTGCCTTCGTTCGTCGTTCATGGCACAAGCGTGCGTACAACGTGTAGTAGATTAGCGAGCGAAACGCCGGACCGTTTCTAGTATCCGGCTTGTACTTCATCCCTGCTTTCGTGTCAAGCTGCAATTAAATTACGCGGAGTCGTTAACGATTTACGACGAGAGTGCGAAGAAAGCGATTTCGCAAATAGCTGATATTCATGACGGAGCATACGCGTTCTTAAAACTCATTTTGACCCGCCTATTTGAGCAGCCTATTGGAATTGAAATTGTCGGCCGATCGCAATCAAAACTTCAAGTTTGTTCGATCGTTTCTAGCAGTAAAGTTTCGCGACGCGGCTTTGCGAGGGAGCGGCGCACGATGTTTCCCTTTGCTGTTACCGTCGTGCGTGTTATCCGGCTATAACGTCAACAGATGATCCGGCGTTAAATATCTGCTGCTTTTATCGCGCCACGAAACTTGAAATCGCGCGTACGCGACACGTATACGCTGGATTAGCCACCACAATGGAACACAAGTTTCAACGACCATCCCGTCAGGACGGCGGTGCCCAGATTGCCTTTCTCGTATCGTACATTACAACTCGATAACCTAAATGTACGCGCGGTCGCGTTAGTCCGTATCCTATTGGATAGGTATAGCTGCAGCGAACGCAGTTTCCCTGTTCAGAAGCTGAGCTGACGGCGTGCAATGTCCGATCCAATCTGCGTGTGTATGGGCTACGGCTAACGGATGCCAACTAGATCTAACCGCTCTAGTGTACGTAGTATCGTCATTCCCTTCGATCTACATGCACGCATCGGCAGTGCAAAGCCCAATGTAACCAGCACGCGTGTGGATACAGCCGACCGAGAACGCTGTGTTCAGCGGCACGGGATGGCCGGGTCCGGAAGCCTTGCCAAAGGCGACAAGGGATGTCCGCTGCCCAAATTGCCGCCCTTGCTTACACGAGCTTTTTTCACCCTAAAGCTGACACGGAGAATACATTCGATATTTCTTGATAACTTTATTATACTTGTATCACGTATCTCAGTTGACCTTTCTTCCTGACTTTTTGCTTTTAAATTATCTCTAAATGCAGAGAAAACATTGTAATATTCTTTTTCTCCATATATTTTTCCAAGTATTAAAAATATGGAAAAATATTAAGCAGCACTTCTGAAAATAATTAAAAATTTTTAGCTTTTATTGTATATATAAAGTAATCACTTTAAATGGAATAAGATTAAAATTTTTATTATATTCGGTAATAAACTTAAGTGGACTAAAATAATATTTATTATTTTGAATAATAATATTGTTCTTTTATCAATATATGTATTGTTATAATAACATTTTTGAATTGAATAGATATATATCTTTTTTTGGAAGACTTATACAGTATGCAGTCAATCTCATATTTAATCGAGATGGTTTAAGTCGGACAAAATGGTTATGGATAGTGTGACTGCATTGCACTGTATCGAATGGAATGTTTGATTAGTTTCATTCGTCGTGCAAATGTCAAAACTGTAAAGTTCCACGGTGTTTGGTAAATCGATATCGCGAATACTATGTAGGATTTTTAAAAACGTAACTTTGATTTGCGTGCGGGCGTTTGTTTTCGGTATCGTTGAATCACGTTGTCGAAACTCCAATTTATTGTTCATGAATTTTCCGTCGGCGATTCAAGAAATATGAGATTTATGGCTCAGAAACACGTTACAAACTGAAAATGACCACAGTAAATAAAGTTGCAGCGGTGTGCAATAAATTGTATTAACCAATTGTATTAACCAATTGTATTGTTTTAAAGGAATCAAAAAACAATTGAAAATATACCTTTTTTTTCCTCCAGTAATTGAATTTACATTGTCTCGATTTTTATACACGTGAAATATACAATTAAATTGCTAGAATTTTTTTCACCATTTACGTGGATAATGAGTTGCAGACACCGATATTATATTTAGCTCGCTAACTCATATCGGCCAGTCACGAGATTAATTATATTGTAAACCGAGCCAACTGCAGTTCGCGAACTACGAACTCGCGGACTCATTTCCGTATTTGATATGATTCCGAAGTAATATGAATCCGGGTACCGGGTGAAGCCTCGTTGTTGAATCTGGGGTAGCAATGGGAATAGTTCGTAACGTTATAAGCTTTTGCTGGATAGCGTGAACTGTGAGCTAAACGCTCCTAACTCCTGTTACTAGTAACTAGTAATTAAGCGAGGCGCTGCTGTGTGAAACGACCCACCTACCTACCTCTATCCCTCGCGCCTTTCAACCGTCCCAAAGGTTGCGGCGCGAAATGTCCGTGTCCGTGTGTCTTACTCGTGGCATAAGTCGGCGGAAATAACATACGAAAATGTGCAGTGCCCCGAAATCTGCGATCCTTATTTTAATGACAGAGATGTATTCTGGTTAGAATACATTCCCGATTTACTGGATTGGTAAAAGAGCGATTCTGTTATTTTGATTAAAAACTCATGTAAATGATTTAAAATTGCTAAACGATCGACATTTATTCTTTCTTTTATTTCTCGGAATATTAGTCGTGAATTTTCTATCACTATTTGCTTTAAAACAACTGGCGGTCTGCCAGAACAGAGTTTATTAATTAAATCAGAACGCCAAAATGAAACTTTTTAAATCGAAGCTAGAATGTTCATTTTTTTATTACCACTTTACTTCCAAATATATCATCGCAAATATTTTTCAAACAAGTTGTGGCACTCGTAAAGAATAATCAATTGAAAATATTTTATCAGACGTCTTTCTCTCTTAAAATATTACATTTGCGTTGAATTTTATTATACGTTTTCTAGATAGTGAATCATACATTGGAAATCATTATTGTATAAATTTATAAGAAATAATAATGCCTAGCTTTTAATTTTTTAAATCCTAGTTTCGAAAACAAAATTACTTTTCTACAACTTAGTATTTTTATGATTATTTTTTCGTTGATCTTCTTAAAACGATATTTGATTGTCGCTGAGATTTATACATTAATTTTGGATATTAGGTTTTCTAGAAATATTAACTAGTGTTCTTAAAAGTAATTAATTTTGTGTTTAAAAATAATGAAAATATATCATTATTTCAACCAAAGGTTTTCATTTGCTTCAAGCTGCGCTTATACGTAAAAAAATGTACGTTGAATTTTAATTGTGCCTCATTTTCTCGTATATATGTGCATAATTATTTTTTTCACACAATTATAAATGCGAATTATATTACAAACGCTAGATGTATAATATTTAGAGGAAAATCTGAATGGAATATTTAAGTCATGTGGTATATGTTAAATTTAATACAAATTTTACTGATACAATAGCTATTGAATAGGTAACATATTTTACGTTTCAAGTGGTTAAAATTAAATAAGTTTAAATATAGAGTATACAAAAAAATTATACGTTTTCTGGTGGTTGTAAAATATTCCTGAATTTGAAGTCAATATTTTTTTCTTATTTAGCCAAAAATTGATTAAATATTACATTTTTTCCGATTTTTTAAAATGTTAATTTTTTTATAACCCGTTTCTAAATTACTGTTTAAGTTATCGAAAAATAATTTTTATAATATTTTATAAATTATGAAAATTTAAATTGTCTATAATTATAAAATATAATTATAAAATAGTCTTTCAATATTGAAACAGATGATATTCTTCTGTGATTAAGTTTTAGTAATTGCGGGCGTATATTATTTTTGATAAATTTCGTCTATATTAATTAATGTAATACAACTAAAACAAAAACTCAAACGCGAGAACTAGCCTTTCACATGCGGATTCTAAATCGTAATATAATCCAAGCGGTATAACGCCCACTGGCGCTGGTATTAATAACGCCTTAATTGGAAATTAGACTATGATATAAGCGTTCGACCTTCCTTTCCACGAGCTCCATATACGCTACACCAAAGTTAATTCCTTTAATTAATAATATAGCTTAAAACAAGATTGCAGAACGATCGGCAAGCGCTGAGTCAGCTTTATTCGTGTGTGTTTGACGATGTAAAATGAAAATTGTCAAGAATTTGATGCCATATGTATGTATGTAATGTGCAATTTTTTTTTCTTTTTACGTATCGTCGTACGTATCCTTGTAATAATTGAGGAATAGAGCGATCCTCGCACGGATTGGAAATCAGAATTTTAGGTTCATACCGTATCCAATCTAGAATGATGTAAGACCGTTTATTACGTGGCCTCCGCGAATCACGTAACGTTCGCAAATGCATGCAAGTCTTGAAAAACACGCAGCTCGGAACGCGAGCCTTATTCTGTCATAAGAATGATTTAGGCCATATTGATTAAGAAATTACGTGAACCTTCTCTTCTCGTGCTTTCGGATCGCCCATTTGCCAATTTTAAACATCCAGCACGTCGTGTACGAACATATAATACGTAAATAATTTGTAAATAATTCGTGAAATTATTATAATTAAAGATTAAATTATATATTCGTGAATATAGTACGAAAATTATTTCATACTACATTCACTCATATATTTATAATTGATACAGACACATTTTTTGATAATTTTCAAGTTGTTTGGTATTTGTTTTACATAACATGAACATTAAATGAGTAAAGTATCGCGAGCAATATCTAACCGGAAATGATTAAATTGGAGATTCAATTCCGCGTGCACTGTTTCTGCGGGATATTTGAAGCGTCGATCGATTGCCTACGAGAGTCATGATGGACTACTTTTTTAGTTTAATTAGCAGGACTTCAAGTGTCCCGTATATGTACTCTGCTTTCGTTTCTGTTGAACGTACACTTCCAAACGTTTTTATGTAGAAGAAAAGTTTTTAGTGCAATTGAATAATTTTAACATCGATAAATTTTTTATTTTAATGAAAAATTTAACGAAAATAATATTTAATAATGAAAGGTATATATAAAAATTCTAATATCAAAGGTTACACATGAAGCAAATATTTTGCCAATAAGCGATGCTTTTCAGTGACGGATTTCCAAAATCTCTGGCGAATTTTCGTTTCTGCAAAAGCCAGCGCGATTCCCGGAAAAATTCGTTTACGATACCACGAGGAGCGGTGCACTTTCGAAAATTTCGTGCAATTTCGCGTGGCGGCGCGTACGACGGTGCCCTCTCGACGACAAGGTGGCACGAGTAAAAGCAGAGGACCGTGCCGCTCGCGCACGGAGGTTGGCGGATAGCGCGGATCGGGGGTTGCAGCGTGATGGTGGTGGAAAGGAGGGTGGGGGTGGAATGGGGTGGCGTATCTCCCGCCGCTCGCTTCACGGCGGATGGTTCGCCGGACGCCCGTCGTCGGGGCGCTGCAGCCCGTCAGGACGTCAGTTCTTCATCGCACCGCGCCACGGTCGGACCTGGATCCCACGGGTGCGCGCACACACATACACACTCACACACACATAATTCATACACGCGCGCGCGCGCATTTCTTGCGTGCGGATATCATCGCGCGATTCCAGCGAGCGGCGGGACAAAACGCCGCTATGAGTGAATTGCGCCCGTATTCGTCTTTGATCGTTATCCGTCGATGATACCAGATAAACGCGCTGATAAATTCGCAACGCACCCGCTCACTCGTCCGCGAATGTCCGCGAGATTCGCAGGTGAATGTCAGCCGTCGGAATGCTGATTATCGAGGGTGAACAGTGACACGTTCGAGTGACGATCCGACTGATTAAACGCGCGTCAAGTGCCGCGGGATTACGAACGAGGGGTGACGACGACGACGACGACGACGACAACGACGAGTTGTCAGAAACGTGCTGAGACAGTGCGCGGACAATATTAGAGAACGGTACCGAAAACACAGCGGTGAAAGACAGTTGCGAGCGACGAGTAGTGACAGACCGCAACGAAGGCGACAGTAGTACAGGTCAGTTAGCGTCAGACGCGGTGCAGTGGTCGCGGACGGCGCGGCGGACCGTGACCAGACTCGGTGATAAAGGCTCGCGGTGGCTGGACCGGCTGACGGGGCTTCGGTGGATCAGCTGGTACCGCGATACAAACAGCGATATGGTGGATATCAACGGCACGGCGCCTACCGAGTGTGGCACGCACCCGCGACAACGGCGAACATGCGAGACCGCTTAATCCACGCGCGTACGCGTAATCGTCGCGCCTCGCCACCGACGAAGATTCAATTAAACTTCCCGCGAGGAAGGTCAAGTGCGTCATGCGAGCGATGGGGCTATGAGAGGCCCGAGTTTTAATTAAAACTCGCCCGGATTCCTATTATCGCGCGCGCCTCGTATTCGGGATTAATTAGCCGCGCCGGGAAACGAGAGTGGTGACGACGGTCGGGTGAAAAGGGTGATATCAAGAGGACGCGAGCGCCGGTGGCTCGTATATCGCGTCCGTAATTTCGGTGCTACAGTTCGGTGCGACGTGTCGCGAGCTCCTCGAGCCCGCTCCCGTCGTCATGGACGAGCTTTTTCTTCCGTCGCGCTGGCTCGCGTAGTGATCGCGACGGTTTCAACGACGACACTTTCGCCCGTCCCGAATGTTCTCTCGCGAGTGACGCGTCGTGCGAGCCGCCGTTTGGAAGCGAGGGACAAGCGGAGAAAGCGAGCGAGAGTGCGGGGATTTTATACCCGACGTGTTTCCGGCGACGATGTCAAAGTAGGACGATTCTCGGCGATTAGCGACAGGTAGGCGATGCGATGAATTTTTGAATGGCTTAACGTCCTTTCTTACCGGGTATACAATCGGAATACTAAATACATTACAATGCATACGATGTATCTATTCAAATTGACATAAATCAGTAATTTGCATTGTCAGTTTCGATGAAATGCAGATATAAATTGGAGTAATTTATCAATGTTATCAGTTGTCTCAAACTGACATTTACATGACTTTCGAAATAAACTAATTAAACAAAATACGTTTAATTAATCATAAGCTATAATTAAACACAACTAACTGCTAAACATGCAACTATACATAATACCTGATATTGTCGAGCTTTCATGGATTTGCCTTTGTTTTTCGTCGCATTGCAGCGTCGAAAGCTTCAATGCGATATTTAGTTATTAGCTCGCACGAGTATGTACCTTAGACTCATCAAATATTGGTCACAGCTAATTACATCGATCGAACGCGCGATCATAATTCCATTAATTTCAAGTAAGTGCTCGATTTATTCGCATCAAATGGAGTGCCGTTCCGTGGTGCATAATGTTTGCCTTTCGTAACAGGACTGTCAACATAACGTCTCTTATGAAAAATGCAAAATTCTGTGAAAGCTTTCAAGCTGGATTAGAGCTAAAAATATAATTCGAGATAAGCGAGATTGAATACAATACACTTAATCGAATAACCGTGCGGATGTTAGACGCACTCCTGTCGCATATAAACTTTTTTGTATATCAAATGCGTCAAAGTTGAAAAAAAAAAACTGATCAATATTGATGCGCACGTTTCAATCATATCTAAAAAACAAGAATTAGAGAGGTTTTTGCGGTTAAAAATTTTAGCGCGGCGCGAACTGTTTGCAAAATTCTTTGCGTTCAAAAATATCATACACGAATTTGTAGTGTAAAATATATCCAGAAATTGCATTGTGCAAAGTTATGCGAGAAGTTGCGCGAATCTTCGTATCACGTAGTATTATCTTAATGCGTTTTTGGTGCATGGAAAGGTGCGGCGCATCGTCTGAGACAAAAGGCCCGAGATAACTGCGAATTGGTGCGCCGACTATCTCTAGATGCTGCGTTAATTATCTCTAGACGCTGCGTTAATTATCTCCATTTTATAAGCATCCGCAAACGTTCGTAAGATAACAAACAACGAACTACACGGACAGTATCCGGAGTATCTTATTTACGTAACGTAGAGATGTGGCGAGTTGTTTCGCGGCATGTTGGCTTCGCATAAATAAACGCCGGGACGTTTTGTTTCAGTGGCGAAACTACGTTGCCAAAATTTCGCCCCACTGTATTGTTCCAAAGACAATCCGAAGACGCGCGACTTTCTACTTTCGCGAGGTGCGCTTTCCGCGAAGCGATTCTTCGTGTCGTCCGATCTGTCCGTTGCGATCGCCGTGCATTTCACTCTCTGGTCTTTACACACTTCAGTCCATCAACGTGCATCAGATAAGCCCCGCGAAATATGCTTTCGCGCTGTACATTCGCACCCTCGTGTACGCGCGTACCTTATTCAATCATACGTTTACGATACATACGTACACGGTTGTGCTTCCCTTCGGGTCTTACATTAATAGTATTCATGCGCGTTTACATTGAGTTATTACCGGTTGTCCGTCCCGGTTTGTCGCGAGATCGGTATCCCGCGCTCTGTGCTTGGCCCTGCGCTCCGGTGCTTACAAAATGATCGATCAACAACATCTCGTGCAGCTAGGCGATAGCGATCCTAGTCCCGTCGTTATTGCACGTAGCTGTAATGACGTTAATGGTCGTGGATGCCGGTTACGTGGCGGCCAATAATATTGTTCGCCCGTCCGCGTGCCGCAAGCCGCAGAGAGTGAAAAATGTGTTTGAGCTGTGTAAATAAACATTAGAGGGCCTATCCGTCCGATGCGTCTCGTGAAAGCGGGCGCGCGATCGGATCGCCTCGGCGAGATACGGCGCGAGCTGTCGCGCACCGAAAAACGCTCTGAAAAATAACGTTTTCGTGGTGGCATCTAATTACGAGTGTGTTATTTACCGCGCGCGCACGCACATTTAGTCGGTCCGCGGGTTACGCCGAACGTTGAAAATTGTTTGTCCGGTTTAGAAGGGACAGGAAAAGGGGCTAATTTAACTTTTCGTTTTAAATTATGGAGATGAGAACTGTCGCATCGCGGAAGTTGACAAAGTTGCGCGGCTCTAATACGCGTAATCCTGTTGTTCGATATCATCATTGTGCGCCGCGTGCACAGCAATCGCGACCGGTTCGCCCGCGAGAGATTAAATGTGTCTCGATATAATGAGCCGTTGGTAGAATTTAAGATTAATCCAGAAATTAATTATATGAGCACGAAAGAGAGTGTATGTCAAACATTTATATTTACTGACCTATATATCATTATTTCTCTCAGCGCTTTAAATAATTTGCTCTTTTTATAATTGATTATAATTTGTCCGATGAGGTAACGTTCAGATGTATAATTTACTGAATAGAAAGTTGAATGAATAGAAACTTTTACGGAAGAACGTTTTCCGTTTTCGAATATCAACGCTTTTTTTCAATTTTCTTTCAAATTTACATTCTTAAAAATATATAATCATCGTAATTAATACTCTTTTAAATTTTCTTATAAATTCTCTTATCTGCTGAACAATTTTCTTTAAAATACTATTATCCTTATCTTCGGCTCAGCGAGCTCCGCGCACGCTTTCGTTTCTGCAGTGTGGACACTGCAGGTGATACAAATAAAAAGATCTTATCGTCCGACTGCGCATAAACGAAAGCTCCACGGCGTTCTAGCTTGATGCTTTACCGGTACAGGTGCATCGCGTGCACTCGCAAAAGTGCGCTTAGTCTTTTATCTTGAAAAATACGCCGGATGCAATTTCATATTTTATGAGCATTATATGCGCGCGCGTGTTTTGCCGTGCTCAAATGAAGCAACAGTTGTTGCCTTCCCTCGCTATTGTCTCTTGTCGTAGCCTAATCAAGACCATCATGACAATTGCACGTTTCTTTCCTATTTGCTGAAAAACGCGGCAAAATACGATTCTGTGTCATCCATTGTACTTTTAAACTATCGCACTGATCTTGCAGCGTGTAACGGAAAGGTTTTATAGTATATATTTATTATGAGAGAAAGAGAAGAGCGATTCGGGATCATAAAATACATCATAAAAGATATATATACGATTAATACAGTCTAAGCATATATGTGACATTTCTCGGCAAGATTTTTGAATATTTAATTTATATATATATATATATATATAGATATGTATTTTTATATTCTCATCGCGCGAAGGAATATGTATGAGCCCGTCGTATAGGATTATGAAGTACGATAAAATATGCGAACGCGAGACGGGATATCGTAACTTTATTACGAGTCGGAGCTGCTGCGAAAAATTCATTTTGTATTATTCATATTAGGTTATGCGCGCGGCGTGAAGGCGCGCCGAATTTCTGCGCGAAACGTATGGTTTGTGGCGTCTCGTGGCGAAACCGTAGCAAAAGCGGAATTTCAGGTTTTCGAAGCACACGATGTACGACGGTATAAAGTCCACGGGCGCACAACCGGTGCATAAAGTAAAAGCAGACCGGGATGAAAGGAGCGAAGAACCAGCGGGAAACGTGCGTCTGAAGGGTTGCCTGGTTTGTGTGGAAGCTGCGAGAGCAGCAGCCGGTGCGGATAGAGTGATAGATACTTGTTTTACTCTCGTTGCTCTCGCTGGACACACACGGAGAAAGAAATGAGAGAGAAGAATAGGAAGGGGAGGGGGAGGCTGGAGAAAGAAGAAAAAGAAGAATCGTTTATTTGGCACTGTGTCCGTTCAAGCGTTAGACAACAGATACAGATAGTCTTTCATAGAATTAATCTTCCCGTATTGTTCGAATTTTTCCCGCTATAAGACTCAAACCTGTGCGGTCTTCAAAATCTTCTTAAATAAAATATTTAGTCGCGAAGAGTAAACGTTGTAAAATTATAATATGAAAAAGATGTGCTAATTTAATTTTCAGAAAAAGAACTTTTAAAAACAATTTATTTTAAATTGGTTATATAATACGCTTGTAAATTTTGGAATTGTAATGTGATAAATGAGTAGTTTGAGTCTCGCATTGTGTAGATTTTTTTTTTATAGTACATGAAATATTTATAGAAATGAACAGAGGAGAAAGAATGTGCGGCGGGATGATTATATTTTAACGCGGAGGGTATCACACATGATTTGTATAAATAGACTACGTCGCAGTGAATGGTGATTCGAGAGGGGAAGCGAGACGGCGGGCCATTTCGCTAGCAGTTATACCGGCGTAAGAAGAGGTGAATGTCGCGCCTTCCACGGATCCGTCCGAGAATGACGCTATCTTGACGTGACGAATGAGCAGCTTCCCGGGACCATCTCGCGGGGCAGAGAGCGCGGACGCTCGAGGAAATCATCCGCATGTTCCGGGAAATTCTCGGATAAAATTCCCAGTAGACCGCGTGCGACCGTACAGGGTGTTTCCAGGTTTCCCATACATTTCCTCGTATATGGACTCTTACGCTATTCCGAGTAGATTTTTCCGTAAAATGTAGAAATGATATTTTATTCTAATGTCATTTCGATAATGCGAATTTTGCTTTAAGGTAGATTCTCCATTAATAAAACTTACACCGATAGTGCTCGAAAGAGATTGAAAATCTAAGTAAATCTGAAGCTCTATTGCGCTTTTGAGAAATACATCTGTATTGTAAAGATTTATGGGTTTAAGTCAAATTTTATTTGAGAGAAGCTCTACATTGTTCAAGACTTATGAACGATAGTGTGAGAAATTCAGGAAAATCTTGTATATCTTTTCGTGATTCTCGTTTCTGCGAACGTAACACATTGCAAATGGCATCGATTGCGTTAGAGAGCATTATATGAAATTGTTCTTGGTATGAATAAGTAGAATCGTCGTTGTAAATTCTTTTTACGTCTAACTTTTCAACCTGCACTATGTCGTATATGCGATGGAAGTCCTCAAATCGTTAACTGCCGTTCCGAGCATTTCTATTTTTCTCTCAGAATGAATTTTCTTGCGACAAAAAAATTGCGCGGAAGTATAACAACCAATACCGCTATAATAACCGACGAATGAATACTCGTTTCCGTTACAAGAATATGACACGTTTATCTTGTTTTTTCACGTTACTGCAGATGGTCGAAGGGAAAAAAATATTTTACAGCTGCGAGTTACAAGTTGCCCTCTCTTGTTGGTAAATAAAATATCATTTCGAAAAATATATCGCAGAGAGATACTTTCTCTTTTATAAATGGAATAAAAAAAAGTTACATATCGGAAGGATTTTTCACGAATCGGAAACTAAGTCGCCGATTGTTTGTCCCAAAAGTGGTAGTATCAAATTTATTTAATAGTTCCAAGAAAAAGTTATTGTTAGTGCGATTCCGCGACTTATCTATTTGATTCAGAGTTTTCTTTCTGTTTTGAATATGATGAAACATTTCAAAAGTGTTGGGTGTGATGAGATTGTTTTCCGTTTCGAATGTGATAATGATCGATGTGATAACGAAAATCAAGCGTCGGAAATAACGAAACTGTTTCCTGTTTCCTTCCGTTTTTGAATTTATCTAGACACCCCAGACGAGTGTTGCTATCACCGGAGTGTTCAATGAGATATTACTCCTAGTCTAAAATATCCATCCGACATTTGGTTTCCGTTTTCTCTTTTTCCTTTTTTTTTTATATTCCTTTGTTTGGTGATATCGCGGAAAGAAAAAGCGTTAAATAGGACGTAACAGGGAAGGCTACTACTTTTTTTAAGCATGCAGCAATAGAATCTATATATTTAAAAAGTAAATGTTATCTTAATTTTGAGCTACTACTTATATATATAGCGTTGCGTAAAATACACGAAGTGAAATTATCTGTGCTTTCCGTCGAGAATTTGCTACAACATTTTTAACGCGTGTGATCAAGTAATTATTACTACGTGGATATCCGATGTTGCCGATAACGTGATGCTTGCAACGTGCGAGATTACGGGTAACAAATTTCGACGCTAACACAATGGTTTCCTCGGCTTTCCTCTCTGGTATTCCGACAACGGCAGCGCCAGCGCGCAGCACTTAGCCTAGTGCTTACGAAAGCATCGCCTTTGTAAGATAAACGCGCGACTGAACTTGTAATATCTTTTGACACCATGCACACGCGGTTTAACGTAATGCATCTTTTTGATTGCAGTTCGTTCTAACGCACGGAAGGCGCGTATTATGTGAGGAGAAAGCCGCGACGAGAGGGAAACGAAGATGTCCGCCGTTAGCGTCGTCGCATGGCTGCTCGGCGCCGTCGCTTTGGCTGCAATTAATGGTGAGTCCTTCTGTCAAGTCTTTAAATCATAATAGTAGTGATGATAGCGTGAAGATTTGCCGTAAAAAGTCTGTGAGCGATGTACTTTGAAAACTTATACCAGCGTTAAAAACGGTCTGTACATATGTAAAGTACCATTTTTGCAATTATAATTTATAAACCGCGTAAAAAGAGGATATTTATTTCATAATTTTTTAAATTAAATGTGGCTTGCGAAAGCAGCTTGAGATTTTTGTTTTTGACATTTGCAGGCTTTTTAGGTCAAACCTTCATTTTCCGGCATCGTCCAATTTCGCTATCTTGATCATAATTCAACCGTTTATAATAATATATTGATATTGGAATAAAAAGTAGATGAACTCTTTATTTGTATCTGATTAATTTCACGTCATTTGCTTCTATGCAATCGAGCGATTAATTTAACGATATAGGAAAAGGGCAAAGTTTTGCCAAGTTTTACTTTTTTTTTAGTATCGATAAGATTATTCAAAAAACGAAATTTGCTTATTATATTTTGATAAAAAATATTTTATCAAAAAAATTGTGCGCGCCTAACAAATTTAAAGTCTCAACAATGTTGTAATCGCATATAAAAGAATTGTGATAAAAATATTTAAATTATGTAACGCACGAAGCGTCGCTTTGTTATTTACTAAACAACTTTCAGGATACGAAGAACAAATGTATTTATACATATTTGTCGTGCTTTAAAATATACAGAATGACCCGTTTCATAACGGTTACAATTTATCCATTTGCTTTTGGTTTTTGCGCCCCTTTTTTTTTTATTTTTTTTATTTTATTATTACGAGCCGCACGAAACGTGAAATAATTCAGAGATATGGTCGAAATACACGGTTGAATTATGGCGATAGCGCGTTTGATGGATTCGCGTTGCGCGTTGTTTGTATTACCACAGTAGTAGTGTCTAAATGAAATATATCTGCGGTATTTTTTGAATGCATTGCACTAGCTTTTAAGAATATTCAATAAATACCATTGTAGAAAAAACAATGGAAGAATATGTGTGGACAAATCGTAGGAAATGATATAAAACAGTCAAGAGTTTTCCTATTTTTCTCGTGACACAGTTTGTGCGATAATGTTACATGAACAGATATCGAAAATACGATTTAAACGCGGCACATGTGTGATGCACATGTTTAAAGTTATTTTTTAGCAACATTGATTGACGGTAATTCCGTTTAACCGAAGTTTCTTTCTTACATTTATATCGCGAGCGGAACTGTGTAACCCAGAAATTTATCCTTGAGTTAGACTTATTTGACATAGATTCTTGGCGCAATCGTGCTTCAGGCTTCAGGTTTCATTACGTGCGCGCCTTTTAAAAATTATCCGCTGCTTGCTTATCTGCAGATACGGTCTCGAATCACGACAGATTTGCATTTCACAGCCGCGGTATTATTATCTATACGATATAGTATATAAAAATATACACGAGAGAATTCGATGTGGGTGCGTGAAATCTGAAAGTTAAATTTGGAGATTTGTGCGAAAGCCTTGAAACGTGGTTTTCCGTTGATTGTCACGATGGTTGCCTTGTTTTCTTTTTTAGTTTATTGTAAAAATCGAGTTTTGTGTGACACGATGCCGTTTTTGCGTGAGAAGAAAGAAATGGAGCACTCTCTCTCGTCTGATCCTCTTCCTCCATTTGAATCGTCGGCATGTTCGAGGGGGAATTTGCGCGATGGCATACAAAATTTGAGGCTCGTCGGGATTCAATTGTCGTAGGACACGGCACAATGATCTCGAATCAACGCGTGTCCGCGCTTGTACGCGCGCTGGGTACGCATACCGGGCCTTTCGTGCGCGCCTATTCAAGTATGATTGCTCGCTGATCCGCTTCCTTGCTCTCTCCGACGAGAGCAAAAATACAAAAATAGTCCGGCCGTTCCAATCGACCTACATTACTCGCTTTCAGCTTTGATACCGATCGAAAGCGATACCGTCTCTAAAAGTGTACGATCTTCCTAGAAACGTCGCGAAAGAAAGGTATTAAAAAATAAGAAACGCTTGACAAAAAATGTAATTTCCTGTTTATCTGGAAATAAAATCAAATAATTTAATTGCGAAAAGCATACAAAAATATTTTAATTTTAATTAAAGTTTCATATTTCTTTACAATCTTAACTATAGATCAAAATGATATGCTTTTCTTTATATATTGCTATATTTAAAGGATCGAATATAAAAAAAAAAGTTAATAGAAAAATAGCTATAAGAACCAAAGTTTGGATATCGCAAGAAAATTGATTATTAATTAATTTGAGTAGAATTGTAATTGGTATGATGATCACGCGTAAACAACGTGCAACAGTCACTGATTACAATTCTATTAGACTCAGGAAAGAATCCAAAATTAGGCTAAAATGTTTCGATATTGGTATCACTACTTTGTATTGATTGATAATATAATTTTTTGCGCTATCATTATTCGCAATTTGATTCTTATAGCCCTTTTTTCCACTAACTTTTTTTATTATTATAGAACTATATGTCACTTTATCGAATATAAAAAAATATAAAATTTTTCGAACAATTGATAAAATAGGCCGTATTGACCGAGTTGATGCTTACATTTTTGATCTTTTAACGAACCGGTTATTGTTCCACGAGTCGCTCCAAGCAAGTCTTCTCTCGAGAGGTGCGCGTAACTTAGACGCGCTCGTTAGATCGAAATCATTAAAATGGGGATGCGGCAGCCAGGGTCGCGTTCGTTCGCTCTCTCTCACACACTCGCGTAAACAACATGTACAAGCGGCACGATAGTTCTCTCGTCTCGAGTTGCGGGCAATAAACACCTTCCACCCGAGCAAACAATGCAACGACACGGAGCGAAAAATTAACGAGGCGCGCACGAGGGACCAAATTCAAACTCATCTCTACTTTATCTCCTCGCTACTTGCTCTTCTCCGCGGGCGTCCAATGCGCACATGAATACGCGCGTCACTTGGAGCGTAGTTGCACACACGCCGGCGGATGTTAGACAGCTGTAGTAGGACGTTGAACGTACTCGTATATACGTGTTTCCCTATACGTACTTCCGTCGGTGGAACGATACGGGGGTCCGATCGACCATTACGAGCAATTCCATGAGACAGGTAAGCTCGTGAGCAAGCAGAGATCCGTAATTACGTCACCAATTTACCGAACGTTCGTTGACGAGGCGACCGCCGGATATGACATTAAAGACGACGTGACGAGAGATTTACGTTAAAGTCGCCGGGAAAGCGTTCCCGAGAAAGCGGGTATAATTGCAAGTGCAATAACACGCTGATGTATGCAACGGAAGAATAATACAATTCCGCAAGTCAAAGAGAGTCGCGTCCTCTCTCTTTTTTTTTTCTTACTTTTTAAGGATAAAATGGAATTTCCGCATGCTCGCGTTTATGCTAATTATTTAGGAACACCCTAGAGGATTTTCACGCAACGATCTGTCACCCGATGCATCGCGCGCGTCTCCATATTGCGAAATGGTTATTAAAACGCGGCGTCATCCAATTAACGGGTAATTACCGTTGCTTATTATTACTTGATGAGCGCACGGTTATATCGCGACGGACGTGTTGTCTAGTATTCCATTATCGATGAATATTAATTAATGTAACGCGCGCGTGTATCGCACGCGGATAATTAAATTGTTATAAATTGTCGCGAGTTTACACACGAGTCTTTGAGCGCGACGATAATTATGCGCGTTATCGCGAGCCGCTTTCCCTAATTTTTCCACGTGCCGTCGCAACGTAACGGATCGATAAGCTCGAAGATCCTGGACGACGATATTGCGCGCTCGCTCATTACACGGGAGTTCCCGTTCGAAGTCTGGCAATTAGGGTTGATCTCTTATTGCGAGTACGCTAGTTTCGTTGCTTCTCGCGACGGAGTTCCGCAAACTGGAGAAAGGGTCGTCGTTGGATAGGTTGATTTAAGCCCTGCGGCTAGGTGGCGGAAATCTTTGATAAGGCACGGCTACCGCAAACGCTGATTGGTTGCCCGAGGCCTCGCACCGATATGACGTTCAAACAATACGCTCCATGCTAACAATGCAATCGCGGCCGAGATAAAGATGTATAGATTCAACGGATACCTATCCATATCGCTTCACCTACGGATCCTCCGGTACATCCTCGATAGCCCCGTTCTAATTTCAAGGCTCTGACAATTGACGAGGTGAAATGTCGTCAGCGAACAACGTTGCGCATTTTTTTGCAACGTGATCCATATTGGAAATGTCGCATGCGGTGAAATTTGCATCGTTTTCGAGCGCGGTAAACGTGGAGTGATCCTAAGGTACTCGTAATTTGATTCTCTTGCATGTATACGACATTACGTTACGTGAATGCGAGCGCTGAAGCAGGTTACGCGTGTGACACGCTATCTTGGCCATATTTTACATAATTCTCTTTGATCAGCGTTTCGCGGCGCTTTGGCGTGATTAAATTAATTAATCACTTCTAACCGGCACGCGCGTCTTTGTATCTGTCGCGTTTAGGGAATATACACTTCAGTTTCAGTTGTGTCGAAACGAAATTGGAAGTTATAGAACGCTTGTGATATCGACGCTCCATACAGTCGTGTATATACTGTTGTGTATGTGTGTGTTTGTGTGTGTGTGTGTTTGAGGTACATACTTTCGCCGCGGCAAAGCCGCAAAATGTCTAGGTGCCAGGGTATACATCGTTACGCGCGATCGATGCCGCTATATTTTTCTTCGACCGTGTATATACATTGGGCCTTGTTTTCCCGGCCGCGTATAATGAACCTCGTTTGTCGTTAAACTTTGTCGCACCTATACAGACCACTCCCGGCTAGCACCGGGCTCTCGACGACGTTGACATCGCCGCGCGCTCGAGCATAAAAGTGTTGCTGGTGTATATAAACTGGCGCCTTCGGTATTGTTCTATATCCGTGACCGGGAGGGAGGAGAGGCGACAGCCGGGCGGTTATTATAAACGTCGAGCGAAGAAATATCGACGTAACTTGGGAGCTAGTCGAAGCGAAGAGTCGCCTTTTACCGTACTTACTTAACTATGTGTCGCGCCTTTTCCGTCCGCCGGCGTCCCGTTACCGTATACGCCACTTTCCCGGAAGAATTCACGTCGCCGGCGTTATTCCAACGTCAGTAAGCCGTTACGCTCCTCGTGTTTCCGTGTAAAAGAGATTTGTCTCGTGGAAGGGCGTAATGGGATAAAAAGGGGGAAATAATTGAATCCGTCATTGCAGGGAGAGCACGTGTCATAACAGCGCAAAGTTTTTCAGCGGTAAGACAAGGCTCTTAAAATGGTTTATTGTTCAATACTCCGCACAAATCGCATTTCGTACGAATCAATCATAGTCGGGGGGGATATTTTTGATCGCAAAAATAGGAGTAAGAATTTCCTTTCTTGGCTTTTTCAAACAATTCGCATTTATTTTAGAATAATATTCCGCGTATGCAACGAAACAAGCTAAACTGAGATTCAAGAAAATATTTATAACTGCTATAATTATAAGATGGATAAAAAAAGTCAGCATCTTTGCGAAAAAGTAAAACAGAAAAGAAAGATTCGAAGCAAGCGCGACAAATCACCGAGTAATGTATCCGCAAAAGCGCGATTTGCGATAGTTATCGCTGTTTCTAAATTCGTTTTACACACCGGGGTTTCCTCTATGCACGAGAAGCGCGCCAATGCCTCCCTTTGCAGCACGAGGAGAAGGAGGAGGGGCTTCCCGCAATTCTTTCTTTGTCGAGTTTCCCGGCTACGACGAGAGGGAAATCGTAACGTGAATCTTGCGCGCCACAATGGCGCGATTCTCCGTCGCCTGCCCGAATTTGTCCTCGTCACGTTAATACGACGTGCTCGCATTGAATCACCCCGGCGGTATCGAGAGGCGTATCGTTAAAAGAAATAGAAAAGTTGAAATAGGTCTGTTACCGATAACACGCATTGTCGTTTTCCTATCACGTTGCTCGAGCGGAACAGGAATCGATAATGAGAATAAGCTCGCGTATCCGTTGTCGAGCGTGTGTGGGTGCGCACGGATCAGCTTTCGCGAGAAAAAAGAAGGAAAAATCTGCGCGGAAAAGGTATCCACTGCCGTTGTAGCCCGGAATATCCTCCGCGCTATATCATCGTCGGCGGACGATACGCTGATATACTTGATGATGAGTTTATGAAACTTACTTTTAAGTGTCTTTCGGCCGGTGATATACGCGCGCGAAGATTAAGACGAAAGTTTTCTCTTAAAACTAGACAAAGTACGTAGTTACTGCCGCGGACATCATGGACAAATTTTAATAGCGTTGTGTAATAGTTTATGACTCGACGTCGGTTTATGAAAGAAATTGTTTTAATTTGGTGACACAGAGAGGAGAGGAATGGATTTTACACGCGGCGCATCGTCGGTTGGCTCGTTATCTCCGTCTTTGTCTCGATAATCCGTAAAATCTGCGACACAGCGAGAAAACAATGCGAGTCGCCCGCAATGCGAAAAATTGATAATGATATAGATTCGCGGCTGTTTAAAGTTTCGCATCAACACTCGGGTCACGATTTAAGCTTCGTTAGCGCTCTAATAAATCGAGTTGTTGCTGCATCGATTAATCAGTGCATATACACAGGAGCTCGTTGCACTCGTGTCTATTCGAAACGCGATGTTAACAGTGTTCTATGGCATGTAAACTGAAACGCATACAGTTACGGCAAAATTCCTGTTCGGAACCATTAACGTGGTTCAAGCGCCGCGCGAGCCGGCGAAACGGGCACGTAAGTTCAAGGGGCACCTACGAGGCTAATGTTAAAATGACGGTAGTTTGCCCGAGTCGCTTCGCGTAACTTGGAAGACATATATTTCCGAAGCGAACAAGGGTCATTCTTTGCTTCCCTTTTCGCAAAGTTATTCTTTGATCCACTGAGACTCGGTAAGAAGATCACGGGAAATGTTTTAGTATTCGAAGAGCTTGGGACAATAACGTGCTGAGCCGTAGAGAGAAAGAGGAAATTTTTCATGGAAACTATTGAAAAAGGCCGTCAAACATTAATGCGGTTCGGTATCTTCCTTTGTAGTTTCTTTCAATTGGTAATTTTTTTTATCGATATATTAGAATTGACTAGGATAATTCCATTTGAGCGATGATTTAGTCGAATGGAATTAATTAGAGAAACGGATATAATTCTTTCGTTACAACTGTTATACCCAATAGATCCATCACGTTACCGTACGATGTCTTTCTCGATTCTTTTTTACGATCGATTCTTGATTATTGTTTCTCTCGTCCTCGCCGGTCGGTGCCATCGGGGTGTAACGCAATTCCAAGCGACCTGGATAGGTATTGTTACTGAGAAACGAGCTGGAATTATTTTTCAATTTACGATCCGTTGTCCCGATGAGCAATAACATTGGCCTCACAGACGGAACGCGGAGAACAGATACCTCGACGGGGACCCGTATCTATCTGAAAAGCAAAATGTATTTTGGTTAAGCAGAGAAAAAGAGACTCTTACTCATTGTTTGTTAACTTGACTCTGTTCGTCGCTATTAATAAAGATGTATGTCGAAGCATACATAGTGGGTGGATGTCTCGTCGTTTTAAAGACTAAATGTAGCAATTGCTGCTTCCGCAGATGCTTCACTGTCAATATTATGTCTAGAGTAACGTTTAACTCGCCGTGTTTGCTTTGGAAACACCGTACGTACGGTCGGAAGAGGATGATGAATTTTTGAGAGGAGAATTTCCTCCAAGATTTTCCACGAGACACTGGCGGCATTCATTTAACGTCGCGCGAGTTCGTTTCCATCGATCCGTGCAAGCACTTTACCACACTTGACCGAGAACAGCTTTTAACGGCCCATCACTTCGGATGGCTACTCATCGACACGGAAAGTATATTCGGAATACCTCTAATACGCTTCGAAGGAAAATCGATACACGCCGAATGGGACGAAGGCGAGAGAGAAAGCCGCGCGACTCGCCCCGCCGTCGGCTATCGTCGGCGGTCGCGATCGCCTTTATTGAATTCACGGGGGAACTCTATTTATACCGACGTAACACAGCGGAGAGGAAGCGCAGGATAAGGAAAATTAATTGAACGTCGATTCCGAGCGAGTCCGCGATTCACTCCGCCGCGGCGATAAGATCGGATGGATACGTATAACGTATATATACGCGTACATACAGAGATCTAAATAGTTCACACAGGTCTGAACACGACGCGAAGACGCGAATTCCGAATCCGGCTCGAGTGTCGATCACCATCGATATCGGATATTTCGTACCGTCTGACCGTTTCATATGTTACATATGTTTCGCGCAAACATATCCCCGTGGATCCCCGATAATATACGAGGATCGCCGCTCTTCGTTTCGATAACGGTATTCTCACGCTGCTTCCCTCATCGATCGCCCGCTTCATTCGATACGATGTTATTAGCGAATGAGCGGATGTGAGCAGCGCGTTGTAGTCGAACGCGAAACTTTGGAGCCGTGGAGACGAGTTGGGACGTCCCGCTGTTGCCTAAACACAGCTATTTCCTTACTTCCAGACAGCGACGGCGGCGGCGGCGGCGGCGGCGACGACGACGCTAGTCGCAGGGGACATTACTAGGCCTGAAGGGGTGAAATTAAGTGAATTTATCTCTTCTAGCCGCAATAATCAGACGTAGTTAGTTAAGCTGGCTGGATGACGAGGGGTTTGGTGGAGTCGTGCGAGAGGAGAGCAGCGAAGAGAAGAATATGCATATGCTGAATGCGAGAAGGGAAGAGTAAAGGGAAAAGGAGAAGCAGTGAAGACGAGAGAGAGAGAGAACAGAAATGGCGGAGGATGAAAGCTGCGAGAGCCGCAAGTTCCTTCCTCTCGTATTCCTGCAAACGTCTCGGTGCCTCGGGGGCATACGCCAAAAGGTGGGGCTGTGTCAGGGGCGGCACACGGCGTCTTAATCTTCCCGGCGAATTTATGACCGAGTTGTTTAAGGGATGTTTAGTTGTGCTTAATCCGTAACTGCTGCACTCGCGTTTCCTAGTTTCGCCTGTTTCTCGTTCCCAGCTCAGCGCGTACTCCTGTTTCCTGTGCGCGCATCGTGTTCCCTCGGCTCCCCTTTTTGTTCGCTACTTTTGAAAGGCGGTATTCAAGCCGGGCTTGTTTCACCTCGGTTAGATGAAAATCAAATGCCCGCTATACTCCCGAGCGTTGCCGTGCAGACGCTCCTTTTCTTGCCCGCCTAACTTGACTTTCCTCTTTTTATTCTTTATGCACGCCCATTATTTAGCGGATATCTGGGCGTAAAGTCGGCCGCGCCATTTCCGAGCTCATAAAGCGGCAGATGAAAAGTAAGCTTATTGGATTCCGCCGAGGAATACTCTATTAACAGTGATACACTTGCGGTACAAATTGCACACGTAGTGTTATATAAGTCCTAGAAAGTTAGCTGTGTTCACTAATATCATTATTATGCTTCATTTTTTCTCTCTCACTCCTTCTCTTTCTCTCGTGATTGTGCTTCCTAAATAATTATTTTCTAAATTATTTTTCCTGATAAATTAATTAAATGTCGCTTCTATAGATATAAATCAAGGAATATTTTCTATATTGCCACTGCAGTGAAATACACGTAATTAATCGATTCCTGATATATTCATGCTCTAATTTTCATTCACATGAATCGCATCTGCGGTATCGAGTCCCTGTTAAGTATACGAAGTTAGCGAATTCTCCCGATGACATTTGCGCTGTTCGTTCGCCAATACTGGTTTCGCTGACCACAGTGATCTCCAAAAGGGTCGTTTGCTACGGGTTCTCCGCGTTCGGTATTTGGTGAACTTCTTGGCGAAATTAAGGTCAGAGGGACGGAACTTGTTCAAAACTTAATTAGATAAACTAGTCAAAGCACGACTGTTAGCGAGGTATGTCACTATTCTGTTCTTTGTCGATAAACGAGCATGACTAGCAAAAGGGATTATTTTGATTGTTTGGATACAAAGCGACTGCAATCGATACCACTTGACATGGTTAGAAATATCTCTACTACTGTCAACGCTTTGTTGTAAATTTTGTTCACCGACTTATTTATTGATTTTTAGTGTACACTCTGGATATCTATTGATTATTATTGCAATGGATAAAGTACATTCCAAATATACTCTAAATACGCTAAAGAATTTTTCTTTAAAAAGCATAATAATTTAATATCCTAATAAATTGTATTCCACTGCATGTGTAGAAAGTCTTTAATATCTTATTATTAGCTGGAGTTGTGTGAGTTTTTAGAGACTTGTGAATACAACTTCAATATGTGTTGATTTCTTTATTTCGCGAATTGTTATATTCATAAGGTCTATTTACTTGTTCTGGTTACGCTGCAAAATCGCTCAGTTAAATGCATATTACACCATGCAATATTTATGCCGTGTTTATTTGAGGCGAATGTTTTGCGGTATCTCGCGACTGAATCGTTTATGACCGATTTAACCGGGATTTGAAAACATCTGAGAGAAACACATCGACGCGGCTTTACCGCCCCATCGAGCGGCGCATAAAAGAAGAACCCTTGAAAACGTTGCGCCGCTGGAAAATACTCGCGCCGCGTAGCAAGTGAAGGGAATTCGGAATTGCGTGTGATTCGTGCGTGCTGCACGTGCGCGATTACCGATTTGCATACGATCCAGCGCCGGTTGATATAGTTGTAGCGTGTTGTTCAATGGGATCCCGGGAATCCGAAATCCGGTTCCGTTACGCGAGGTCGACCGCGCTCGTATGTCGAGCACGTAGAAATTCGTGCTTTCCTCTTACCCTTATCTGCCGCAGTGAGTCTCGAGAGTCCCCGCGAGACACGACGTCGCGGATCTACAAGGGGCGAGAGCGAGTTTTCCTACCTATTCACTCCTCTGTTTAGTTTCTTTTCGCTCGAAGCCGCTCCGACGCGCCTGACGCCAATCTGACATCTCTTCACTGGTTTCACTTGTCGACATTTCTTTGTGTAATTGCTATATCGGACCTGATATCTGGCAAACGTGCTGACCCGATATTATTTTTATTGATCAAACTTAGATAATGAGAATGTGTCGATGTGTGTCTCGATATCGGATTTGTTACTTTTTTTATTTTTTTTATTTTTGCAGATCGGATTAAATAGGTTATTGATTTTTCTGACAAGACAAAATAATGATGTAGACATAAATAAATATTTTGGTTTACTTTTTTTACTCAAAAGAATATAATCGATTTGTTGCAGCGGTGTAATTAATTTAAAATCCTTTAATTTGTTTAATAAAATGGTTTGAAAAAGAAGAGCACTCGAACATGCTTTTTGTTAACCGATGTGCCATGCTCCAAACTGTCTGCCTCCGAAGTGAACTAATAGCGAAGCGGCTTACAAAGCTAATCGATCGCGGATGTTTGTGGCGAGTGTAACAGCAGCGAATTGTTTGAGTCCGTACGATTCGGATTTCGTTTTATCTCTGAATTGTAGTCACATCGTATCTAATTTGGATCTTTTTGAGAAAAAGTTCCTCTTCTTATTAAGCGGCACGGAATATGTTGCGTTGGCGCACATCGGTTTCGACAAAATACATTAATTACACGGCAAAAAAGGAGCAGCAGTCGTTACAAAATAGGAAGTTTGCCTTTCATAATCCTATCTGATGCGGGCGCTGCTTTGTATGCAAATTGTTGTGTGCTAATAAAGTTAATCCACGACATAAGCTGAGGTCGTAACAGCAGACGACAGAAAATAAATATCGACGCGCTGAAACCGCGGATAGCATGAAAAACACGTACGCACTTAATATAAGTATTTGATCACGCGAGCCGTGCGGTATTTACAATTTTATCAGGTTTAAGCGCACGTCCCTCTCTATCTCCCCCTTTCTCTCTCGGTCTGACCTAGTTGTTGAAAATTTATCATTTACGAAGGCGGAGAGCGTTGTGAAACGTACCTCGCAAGAATCTTTTCGTTGCGCTTCAGAGATTCCGATCAATTCGATTCGAGTAAATTGAATTAATATCGACGCCACCGCATTGTCGCCTTTCATTGTGCGTCGTTCACTCGAAATATTGCGTCTGTAGTAGTTTGTCTCGCGTGAAACGCGATAATAGATCGAGCTATGAAAAAGCTCCTCTGGCTGTGTTGTTTTCCCATTGAAAGTTAGCATCTCATCTACCGCTTGTAACGCCGCGTACATCCCGCAAGCTCATCCGGGAAAACTTATTTAACTTAAGCGATATGATTCGATACGTCGATTCTTTCAAATACAAGTCAAACAAAGTTCATCCGGAAGTTTCCCCGCTGACACATATTCCCAGGGGGAAAATTCCTTTTCCTCGCGGAAAGTTGCGGTCATTTGTTTTACTTTGCTTTCACTGCAAGGATCTACGAATGGAAGGGCCACCGGAGGATCTAACTTTTTTTTTTTTTTTTTTCCCATAAAACGTCACTCACACATACACTGCCTGCGTGTCTTCGTTATAACTTGGTCAGTAAATATAAAGATCCACATTCGGAAGAAATTCTCTCTCGCGTATATAGTATCTCCAGTACGACTTACTTTCGCGCTGCGGCGAAACTCGATCATCTCGCGTAATCGCAGTTAACTATATTACTTCGCTCACATTATCTCCCGGAGGGGTTCGATCTTTGTTACTCGCGCCAGATTGCATTTTATCGGCTTCGTGACCGAATTAACTTTCGCGAATAGTAGTTACTAAGGGCCGAAGTTGAAAGTGTACGAGTTCTTTGTGCGAGGTAGGACAATACGGAGTACGGAGAGAGCGGCAGCGATGCAGCTTCGTGCCGGTTTATTAATAACAGAACAAAATAGAGTTCGCGCGCCGCACCAACTTTCTCAGCAACGGCGGATAACGACAACGTAACGCTTCTCGCTCGCGGACTCTCGTATCGAGTGACTTAACAGTCGTTACTCAACGAACCCTGTCTTCGCTTCGATAATTGAAGTTTCTTCAATTGAAGAATTCTTGAGTATAATTCCGGGTTTTAGACCTCGAAAACTGAAAGTGTCCTCTTTTGTTCGCGCTGTAATCGCTACAGTGCTATATCTACGTTTAATGCCATAATATTTGATGCTTTGTCTTGCTAGCCCGCCTCGCTCCACTACCACCTATCCTTGTAAAAGCTGTCAAGCGAGTCTCTTGATATACAACGAGCTTGTAAAAATTAATACCGACGCGTAACGCACTTCGCTAAAACGATCGCTTTTAGAGCCGCCTTCTACACCGTAAAACGTCTTTGAGGTAGCCGTAAACTGGAAACATTTTATAGGGCTTTTTATCCGTTACCTTCGTAAAGAAGGATGAATATGGAGCGACGATATATCTTTGCTGCAGTAATGTAAGTATTTCATTTTCTTCTTTTTTGTATTTTGTCTTATTGTTGTTTAAATCAGATTGGAGTCTACTACTGTATTCGACTGAATACAAGCATGGGCTTTGATACAGTTAGATGTACGCGATATAACGATACAAGATGGAAAAGAAAAATAAAAATCATTCAGGTACAGAGCTGTGAATATGTTCTTGAACAATACGCTTGGTAAGGGAAAATTATTGAACCGGATCTTTTATTCTCTATGAAAGTCGCGTGTGTCGCGCAGCAGAGAGTGGCTTTATGCGTTGCAAGCGACAGGTCATACAGAGAACACGGTGCTGCACACTATTTTCGTATACTCACACTCGTACGAAAACATTCCGCTGATCCGGATCAGATCCATCCTCGTTACTCGGTTGCGAAATATCGATACTGCGACACAAACTTTTGTCGGTCACAGCAGTTGGTTCTTCGCGTTATTTTGTGGTTTATCCAATTACCGGAGGATTATCGGATAGAAGTATTGAAGTTGCGCGTCGAACCGACATAAAATTGGCCTTTCGACAAGTCTTGGATTGGCAGAGCTTGCGAAGGAAAGGGAGGGAAAGCTTCCTCAGAAACGAGATGTATGGGGCTTTGGCAGTCAAGATTTTTTTTTTTTTTCACCAAGAATTGAAACCGGTGTAATTTCGATGAGTTTAATCTCCGATGTTACAGATGTGGAAAACTTTATTTTATACCGCGCTCGTCACGTCTGGGATGTCTCGAATAAATATAGAAATCATTTTCACGTGTCTACATGAAACTATATTATGGTTGTGTAATTATTTATTTAATATATGTAAATACGAATTACATTTTATGGAAAGTAATAGCTCCGTAGTTAGAATAAAACAAATATTTCAGTATCGCTGCTTTTTTTTCGCCGATTCTTCCGAGTTTCACTGTCACGAATATCGCAATACCTCGCGTAATTAGGACAAAAGTTGTACTTGACGTATTAATAACGCAGGATTTCGGATCTCACCTTTAACCGTATCAACTTCCCATGATATTAATATTCATTGAAATATTAGATTTGTGACAATTAATAAAATGGATTTGATATTCCGGCATTACGTTCAATACTGCACCGGTGTAATTACAACTAAACCATCGCTTTGAGCTCTCTCTCTCTCTCTTGTTCGGCTGTACGTGAAACATTATCCCATATATTACATTGCTTTAAAGCACCTCCCCTATTACAAACATTATTTGTGTCATGCGTCCTTTCATTTAATAAACGTTCCACCGGCAAAATGTGACTACCTCGTTCTCCCTCGAAATGCGACGCATTACGTGTACGGAATACCACCGTCGACACCATTTAGAGTAATTACTCGACAGTGTTGAGATGTCTCCTGCATTCTCGTGTACCATGCAACATTTGTATACCCGTTACGATTAACGGAACGTTTCTGTACGCGTTCCTTGACGCAACATTTCCGGTATCTCGCAGGACGAGGTAAATGCTCGCGGAAAGGACTTCTCCCTTGAGGCGCGTTCGAGCTTCCCGGTAAATGAATCCGTAAGAAAAAAATATGGCGGGATGTGATTTCATTATTGCGTTATTAAGATTGCTCGCGCGAAATGTGAACGCGTATATCTTTGTATGGTTAGACGGTGGCTGTTTCACGAAGTTTGCAAGTGTTTGCGAGGCAAGACGTCCGTGTACATAAACATGTCGGGGCGGGCGATATTCGTTTCGAAGTCCAGGACGAGGAGTACAGCACGGGCAACGTGAGCGCAATGATATCGTACTTATGCCAGTCGTAAATACGTGCTGCAGATGTAACCACTGACCATTAAAATGTTTATGGATCAGAAGCTACGGAGTAGCTTCCTGAGCTGTATATAGAATGTACTCGCCCGATCTACGGGCCTCCTGCACTCGACATCCACGCCGTACCTTTCCTACTTATGTTGTTTTATTACCGCAATATCGAGCTCTAACTGCGATTGATAAAATATTCCCAATAAATATCAATGATTTCGTAATGATTTCCAATATCGATGCGTTGCGAAAGGAATTTTTTGCAAGCTTAATTTTTACAAAAATTTGATCTTTCCAAAATTTACACATTGACATTTATTCAGTCAATATTTGATGTTTACTTTTTCGATCTATTAGAGAACAATTTGTCTCAGATTTTAAGAAGTGAACATATATTTTACAATATTCCGCAATAAATATATAAATATCAGGAAGAAGATATTGCACTGCGATATCTGCAAGCGCGCGATTAGCTCGATTCGCGATTCCCCGCTCGTTTTGCGAATTATGTTATGTTCGCATATCGGTACCGAGTCGAAGGCGGAAACATTTCAAGAAGTGTTAGTAATTTGGCGGAGTGCGTACGGCATTGCGATACTTTATCACTGCAAATGCGCCGAGCTACGACGTTTTCGTCTGGCCGCCGTCGAAGCGAGACGTTCCGCTGCTTGTGCACGCGCGCGCGCATACCCTGAGAAATTTTCGATAAACCGATACCACCGCACCTGATGCCTATATCGCTTTGGAAAGTCTGACGTTGGCCCCGATACTCTTCCGACGAAATATATAGCGGCCCCTTAAGCATCGCCTGTATCCACTCTTACTAAATGCGCGTCTATCGCGCTTCTTGAATAGTTCATGTCTACCCCGCGCCGTAGCCGTACCCACAACACGGCAGACGCTCCATTAATTTTACAGGAACCGTTATAGGCTACAGTTGCATCCACAAAAGAGCCGGCCGTACGTATAGCCTTTCTTCGCGTCTCTAAAGCGAGAATAAGCTTTACGTTCTCAATAACCCTTCGTCGACGGTTATACTCGCACGCGTTTCTTCTTCGCGTCTCTTCGACTTCTTTCGACACACTATTTTATACTATTTGCAGCCCGTTTTACGAAGCACGTTACAAGCGCGACCTTTAAGAATGAAATCGACTCACGGTGTATCGGGATTTTTCCGATCATCGCAAAAGCCGTGCAAGCGATGTTTAATTATGCAATTGCTGCTGGAGAGTTTGGTAACTTTGTACGCGGCTTCGCCGGGGTTTTGTACGCGATATATTTTTATGTACGAGCGCGTATTGTCAGCAAAGACTGAAGGGAAGAGACGACAGGATAACAAAAGCTACATTGCGAGGATTAACGAAGTGATGTATAATGAAAAAAGGGGGATATGCAAAGCCCGCGACCACAGTCGGCGACTTCTTCGTCATCTTGATTGCATTATATCGCACGCGATTTTTGCATAAAGCGCTACACGTGCATAATCGCTGCGCGCGCGCGCGCGCGCGAGAGAGAGAGAGAGAGAGAGAGAGAGAGAGAGAGAGAGAGAGAGAGAGTTAAAGCTTCGTAGAGATTCAGATCGTACAAAGATTACTTCGTTTCGCGACGCTATCGGGATTATTAACACGCCGGAATATTTTTTTCTGCCAAATTAATTTTACAAGCGTAAAGCGCGGTGTATAAATCGTTCAAATCGTTTTTACGATTCGCATTGACGCAACGAAGGTGTCGATAGGCACCTGAGATGATTGTTACCGTGGGAAATAGCAGCTACATTGACATTTCGAGAGGCAGTTTTTCCGAGATTGCCGCGAATTGCTCGTAAACAGGCACCTTCGCTTCATCCTGCTCTTAATTAGGACGTAATTAGTTTTTAAATGGCTTTTAGTAAAAGGTCGTTATTCTTAAATGAGTTCTCTATAATGGCGATTCAAAGCAGCTCCCGACGCTGGTTCCATATCAACGCTGAATATCCATATCAATGAACATTTCTAGCCGCTAATTTCATTCCATCCACAGCTGCGTTTTGCATGCTAATTACAATCGTGAAAATGTAGGACGCAGAATTTAAGAATGCGTCTTGACAATATCAAGTTACTTGGCGTTTGTGCGGCAAAGTTTAGCACTATTTATCAATTTCCATTGAAAGTAACACGATAATACAAATGGCGTCGCGTACGGTACGAAGCCCGAGACGAAGAGAAATGTGGTGGCATATCGACAGCTAAGACTTGGTCTAACTGTAGCAGGTAGGGGAGTGTAATCCTCGTGAATTAAGGACCAACCCGGTATCACCCTAACAGCACCCACGAGAAAAGCCTGCCGCCGTAGGGGAGGATATAAATTGTTTTAACGCCGCTCTGATGCGATTTGACGAGGAGCATTCCCGTTGGAAGCGTACGGGAGCGCGAGATACCGTCATTAAATAAAGGATTTCTGGTCCCTGGCTAACCCCTCGGCCCTCCATTGGACAGATGGCGCGTGCCCATATCCCGTAAAATATGATTTGCATAAAGCCGGGCCGCCCGTCGTCGCCGGCCGTCCGTCCGTGAGTTCGTCTCCGCGAGCCTCGTTGCGAGCTACATCCGCAGCGCATTTAATCCCGCATCGTAGATATCGGTGCGTTACGTACGTGCGAGCGTGAACTCGGGCGCGATAGGGAGCGGGCGAGGGAAATCCGCCTCTGGAATCGACGTGTGTCGCGTTCGACATATCGATTTCGTCGCGGCTGGTCCGCAGTGAGAGAGCCGTCTACGTTTGTTATCTATCGAATACTCGTATCCGTAGCTTCCACTTCTGCACTCCGATTATAAATATCACGATTGATTACAAATATATAAGTGTTCCGAATTGCGGCGGGGGCTGAAACGGAAGGAAGCAGCAATTTTTACGTAAAATTCGTCTCATTATTGCACAAATTTATTTTTGGACAATAAGAAAACATAAGCTTTTTGTTTGTAAATTGCACCACTAACCGGTAATTAAAAATATGCAAAAATGCAGGTGTTACGATTCGACTCACTCATAATAATTTCCAAATAGAGAACCAAGAGTCAGGCCTCTTCTTACATACTCAGCTTTGCTTCGGCGTGGTAATTGTGAAATGCGTGCCACAGCGATAACTAACCGCGGGAAATTGGCTGCGCCCTTTTTCGCTCCAGTCAAATAAGATCAGTGGTTCGAGAATGCAAAGAGAGATTGGAAGGAATAAGACCGGTGTAGCGAAAGGGAGAAAGGGAAGTAGAGTCAGCCGGCCGACGAAAATGTAAATACTCGCTCGGGGAATATCACTCGGCGCCGTGAGAAAATTAACTCGAAAAATTCTTTCTCGGTGGGTAAGTAGAGACAAAGAAAGACGCCAGGGATGAGCGTAAAAATGAAAGGTGGAGAGGAAGGTGGCGGTGGAGAAAAAGAAACAGTCGGCGGCGCGGTGCCTCTCTCTCGTTTCCCTCCGCTCGGAGTATTGCGACAGTCTTACATCGCGTCGGAATTCATTTCAATGAATTTACATTTCAAGAGGAGAATAATTCTATCCGGTCTTGTCACTCATCTTTTTTTTTCTCCTTCCCTTTTCTCTCCCCTATTTTCCGCGTGCCCTATTGATATTTGACCGATCTTCAGATAATTTCTATTTGATTGCTTGTTAATTAGCGCGGAAAGTTATTACGTGCTTTTTCATCATCGCTTCATCCCCTTTTGCACCCCGATCGAACCTTAACGATGCGTTAGAGCGGGACGGGAATAATGGAAAGGACTTGAAAGGTTTCGGTCGGACATGGTCACTTCCTTTTTCTCCGAGAAATGTGGATTCATGCCAGAGAAGCAGGATAGACGGCAAAGTTCTCGATAAGTTCGCCGGCTGTTCGCGATCTTTGCACTTCCGCGTAACTCGGAGTATAATCTTTCTTCGCGTTGAAATCTGGTACGCGCGTAATTACGGTAATATTTTAATCACAGAAATGTGTAAATATGGTTTCGCCGCTATTCATAATTAATGTTGATTCAAATGTCATATTTGCATAAATACGAGTTTAAAATTCAAGAGAATAAAGCATATATTGCTAATCGTAAAATATTCCTGCTTGCATTTTTCCCGTTTATTAACTGGAAGTCTGAATATCATGTTTATTGTTATCGATCTAAATTGCTGCAAGCTATTTCTATTTGGTTATTAATGCCAAAATTTTCTGTACATTTTTAACACTAGGTTATCTATGAGAATTTGCTGGTTTTTTTAACAATTTGTGGAATAGAATTTTAATTAAATGAACACTATAATTATTATATTCTTTTGTCGATTGATATTGGAATGCGTAAGAAGAAATTTTTAATTTATATTTAAAATATTATTATTACATTATATTGTTTATAATATTTTATTTCTTTGTCTAGAAATTCTTTATGGATAATTAGTAATAGACGTATTAGGGCGCGTTCGGGGAGACGCTATTAGCGCTATTTGCGTCATTCTATCTTTATCGCTCATTAGACATAAAACAAGGATAGAATGACACAATAGCGCTGATAGCGCGCTGCCCGAACGCACCCTTAGTGTTAGGTTGTTCGAACAACTGACGTTTTACTGTGACTCTAGGAAAATACTTTTCTTTCTCGATCAATCTAATATCAAACGTCATTACTTCGTAATGTTGTCACTTGAATATTCTATGACGACATCTTTTTTGTCGTAATTTGTAACACAGAAGGAAAATATTCGAGGAAACTATATATTAGTTTTACATAGGGAAGTAGAATCGCCGATCTATTATCGACATATGTAACGTCAATGTGGATCTCGTTGTACAGAAAGTATAGCTTAATCAGGTATTATCTAGATGGCTCTTGAATTAGACAGTAAGTGTAAGTCTTGATAGCGAGCTGAAAAGATTCAATATTCCTTTTAACGTAGTTTCATAACTACAAACATCTATGAGCTCTAAAGCAGAACCGTCGCACGTGGCAAAAGTATTCTCTACTTTGTTATAAAAAAGAACTACTTTTATTAGGAATAAAATGTATCGTGTTTCGACATATCGCTTTGCTTACTGTTACAGTTCATTCTTATGTTTTATACGTATTACGTTGCTATACGCCACGCTATTGTACAGCATAACAAGTATTATTGTAGAATCTAACAACCATGAGTTTTGTGTTAAGCGTCCACGTGCTTCGTATCGATGGATGTCGAGCACTTTAACCTATTTGCTTTGAATCCGCGTATTGATCCCGGCACGCGCAATCTGTGTCAGCTTTCTTGCCCGGGTCTCACGAGGAGTGACGAATAGAAATTCAAGGCACTCGTGCGGTAGTCAATCGGACGGCTAAACCGTCGTCTGTCCGTTTGTGTGCTAGCTTACGCTCGTCGTAGTTTCGAGTTCCACGGTGCAATCCACACTACGAAATTTAACTGACGTTGATTGTAGTCGCCGTGAAAATAGCTCGCGAGCCGATTGAATATTACGCGAGGTGCCAACATATTTCATCGATCGTGGAGTTCCACTTACACACAAAGATAGCCGATTGTTAAATATATATTTATTTAATTATATCATTTTATTTTTTATACGAATTCTAGATAGTCGAAGCTTTTTGCGATTGATTTATCATACGTCCCATTCATTCCGACATGATGAAGCGCGCGACATATTTTTTTTCCGCTCGGCAAAACACGCCGCTCCCCTTTCCTATAGTAGGCAGAAAAAAATGACGCGGTTTATCGTCTCGCTCGATACTCGGACGGCGGCAGATAACCCGCGTCTGTGTTTTATGCTCGGCAATTATGTATCTTACGGTTTGCGCCTGCCCGGCCGCGTAAGAATAACGAGGGCAGAGTGCAACTTTAGAAGTGATTGGTTATTTACGCCTGCGAACCGCCGAATAGCATTATTCACAAGCAGGAAAAATTGTGGCCGCGGTAGGGATCGATAGACACACGCCGAGATGACAGAGACGTTCGGGAGAGAGCAAAGGGAGTGCCTATGAATAATAATGCGACACGGTAGATGTCAGGGCTCTAAGTAGTACACGGAGCAAATAAACAGTGGAAGGACGTATAATCCTCCGCTGGAAAGTGCATATATTACGCCCGACTGCCTCCTTCTCATGAATTCGCCAGGCATCCCGTCGGGGCCGGATGTAACCGCGTAAAATCATATCTTTCACGGTTGCTAATCTCGAATAAGTCTCGGCTGTCCAATTCCGAAGTGATTCCGGATTTATATCGCCACACCGACTGAAGTGAACTTTGCTCTCGCAAGGAGATCGGAAAGGCGAGGGATTTGCCTCGGCGAGGCTTTCTCGCCAAGTACAATTACGCCGGTTGTTTGATTCAAAAGAGTAGCTTCTCGTCTGCTAATTTCTCACACCGCAGTTGCGTATTGTTGTACGATTTTAATCTCGCATTTCCAAATGAATCTTCAAAAGACGACGGCTTATTATGTCACGATTAATTGAGACACTCATATATTAGAATTGTTGTTTGAATTATCGAAACTCTTAAGCTCTCTTCTTTAAACATTTCTATTTATGACCTAGATCTATATTAATGGCAGCGCCTTATTGATAAGGTTGACAAAGCGGATTTTGCGTTACACATGTATCAGAGAACTTTTTATGCAAATTAATTTTGCTGTAATATCTAACATTTACGACGTCAGAATCACGTCTCGGTGCAGCAGGAGTAGATAGTATCGAATCGGTTTGCTCCGAAAATGTTCCGAGCGGATAGCGCGTGCTTGGGTAATACTTTAAGCCCTGTATCCTGAAAATTTATGACAGTTCGCTAAGCCTAGTATAGTGCGCCTCCCCGAATCTCTTGTACAAACATCTGGCTCTATAATCCGTTGCTCTATCTTGAAAGCCGAAAAGACCGGGTATCTTCGATATTGTTTTGTAAAAATAGATCGCAGTCCGTCAGGAATATATTAGAATGCGTATCGGTGTCGGCCATTAATTTGTGAATATTTATGGCAAATCAAATTAAAATGGCATTTCGGAACAACCGCGGTGATATGCAAATAAGTATTACCTGTTCATTTGGGAACTAATAGAAACTTTTCTCGGTTTCGTAACGGTTCGACCGCCATGCGGCTTTCTCGTTTCACTTTCGATCCTGTCTTTCAAATCAATCAAATCATAATCTACGCGACGCGATAATATCCTCGAATTTGAGATTTGAGTCAGTAACGCGAATTGATTGTCGCAGAAAAATACGAGTGTGCGATATATGCTTTGCGCCAGTGATAACACAGCGAAATTTTGAGATGTCAGCTTATTACACGCCATGGTGATGCGATGAAATTTTCGAGCAGGATTTCTCGTCTACTTCTCCATGTATTCCTCATGCATATAATGATCATAATAAACTGCAAGCAGAACTGGCGCAAGAAATTATGCGAAAGTTAACGCGCGTATAATGATAACGTATTCCGTAATTGCGACAATTCGTCTTGAACACTGAACACCGGAGCGAGACTTTGCATTTGCGAACAGTGGCGTTGTTTAAAAGAATATTTCCGTGACAATTGAAAAAGAGAAGACGGAAGTCCGCGGCAGAAATTAAGCCGTACTTCAGCGAATGGACATAAAATCGACGGAGACAGTCGTTTCGCGACGCAATTTACTTTTAAAGGAAACGCGAAGAATGTTCGATCATTCGATTAGAGTTTACGTCGGAATAACGTCGACGCGTCCCCTTCCCTTCCCCCCCCCCTCCCTTCCTCGGCGAAGTTAAGTGGAGTTTGCAAAAGTAGGTTATCTGCAATTCAAATATACAGCGCTTCGAATATTCCATCCCTTCAACAGTCACTTAATCTCTGCGCGAAAATACACGTTTCCGCTTTCTCGCGACACATAAAAACCGGGACTGTCCGCCTTCGCGCAGATATCTCGCATGTGTATCGCCTCCTCCGCCGTCCCTCGGCATACCGACGACTGGATACACCGATTGTACACGCTATTTGGACCCTACGTGGACTCCGCCTTTTCACGTCTTCGACTTGCCTGCTTTGCTTGTTTTTTTTGTTTCGTTTTTTTTTTTCCCTTTTTCGGGTCATTGTGCGACACCCTTAACGCGCACGTGAACGGCACGAGATTGAGCGCGAGGGTCTCCGAGGCGAGTTCCAGTTGACTTATCGGCCACCTCACGTTCATCGATCACGCGCACTTCGGCTGTTCTCCGAAATACGTGCATACGTGCTCCGCGTCTCGTGTATCGCGTATTGTTCGCGAAGAGAGAAAAAAAAAAGGAACCGTGGATCCGAATCGTGCACACGGGTTTCACGGGAAAAGCGTCGATCACGCCGAGCGTCGCGTGAGCAAATGTCCGTAAATTCAAGAGCGATTCGCGTGGTATAACCATGGGGGCCCACCACGTTCGGGCATTAGACGGAATGTAATAGAGGTCCTGGCGAGTGTCCAATCCGGACAAACGCTCATGCAGAGGGGGAAGACAGCTGCATACGTACATACCTCGGCCGTACGTGCACGCGCGCACGCGGCTTGCGCTTAATACAGGCACGTATGCAGGAATGTCGCCGAGACCGGTGATCCCCAGAGGAGAATCGTGGTATATAGAAGAGAGAGAGAGAGAGAGAGAGAGAGAGAGGGAGAGGGAGGGAAAGAGAGAGTGCAGCCTCGGGTTCCGGGCTAGGCACTAGATCGAGCGGCAAAACCTTATCCCGGTTAGCCTCAGCCGCGGCGAGACGTGTTCGTCCGATGAATGCGCTTTCCGGTCGTCTCACGCCCGCCCGACTTTGAATCCCGCGCGACGAATCTCCCTCTTGGTTATAACTCGCGCGTCCGTACGGCACCATTGAGATTTCATTAACACCAGTTGCATTACTCGCGCAAGCATCTCACATCCGGCCGAGGAACACTGAAACATCCGCGCGAGAGGAACGTCGCGAACTTTTACGCGGGAAAATTTGCGTATTTCCGAGCGCTCGTATATGTTCCGCGACGCTTATCCGTGCATCTATGGCGCGGCTTGACTTTAAGAGCATACTCATTTGAATAACCGGCTTTACGCTCCTATTCACTTTTTATCCTCATTGACTGCAATGCGATCAAATTTGATTTCATAGCGAATGTCTTATAAAGTACTGGAAAGTTATTATTTTCACATCTTCCATTTATATACAGAAGTAAGATGTTATTTGAAAATTTTTTAATTTCTTACGCCACTTGTGCGCTTAATATTTTGTATTTTCTTTCAAATCTTGAAAATCTTATGTTGGAGTGTCTAGTTTCATTACTTTTGAAGTGAATTAAGAGATTCCCTTCGGAAGACTTTGAATTTATGTTACTAACCCGGCAATAAGTGAACCATCTTCGTACGAATGTAGCGGAATAACTTTACTAAGGTGGATAAGTTTGTTTCGTGGCATGTTCCGCGTCATATTGGATTTGGATTTACGGCGAAAGCAGGCAAAGAGAGACGAAGGGAATGAGGGAGAAATAAGCCGGTGATGAAGAGGGGAATAGTTGAATAGTAGTAGCTTGATAAGATCTTTATAAAGCCTGATACGAAAAGTAATAATTAGTTTCGTTTGTGTGATTCTCTTTTTCGTGATTGTAATTTTTTTTTTTTTGCCGTAACTTTTTTGTACAATCGAACAAAATACAAAAAGATTCATTACTAAACAAAGTTTTTTTTTATATGTTTACAAAGTAACAAATGTTATCTAAATATGGTGTTATCACATAATAATTTTTATCTTTAGTAAAACGGTGCAGTTTTTATGAAGTTTAACAAATTAAAAGTATATTTTAATTAAATTTAGTCGAAACATATTTCTAATTGATTTATTAATGAATTTTTTTTATAGACATTTGATCAATTGTATAAATATTGTTAATGAAGTAAAGAATATTATTAATAAAATATACATTTATATGCATATTAAAATGGCATGCACATATTAAACTATGCGCGCATATCTTTTCATTTAGGATCGGCGTGAATGGCAGGATTTATTATACTCGGCGATTGAAGACTTTTAAATATATTGACGCTCCGCAAACATAAGCCAGCCAAATTTGGTTAGATATCGCCGGGGTCCTCGGTTGTCCGTGTAAATATGACCATTGGTCGACTCGCGATCCGTCGACGTCGGAATCGTCTCGGCGAGTGTGCGCGATCGAAGACGGCGCGAGCCGGGGGTTATTTAATTTTCCCTTCCAAGCTAACTTGGCACCAGGAATGGCAGCTGATTCCCGAATTGGCTAAATTGCCTTACTCGTCCCCGGGCCGGTGTTGGCGTCCTCTCTCCGCGATTCCTCTGTCCGGCCCGGTCCGGTATTTCCCGCGATCGGAATTCGACGTGTTTTCGCCGTGGTGGGTTTGCAGAACTCTCGACCGCAAATCTCTGATTTTAATTTCATTCCGATCCGTAGTATAGGCGCGGTCTACGCTGGCGGATCGATCGTGCATCGGTATAGGATGTGTATGATGCAAACAAAGTGAATTCCAAGCGTAGCGTACGAATGAAAAACAGATTCTTCAAATGCTCACGTCGGATTGATCGAATGTGATGAATTAAGACCGACACTTTTTTCCGCTATCGAAACGATCGCTGGAAAATGAATAGATTTCTCCACGGACTGTTTTTTATTCATTACACAGAAAGGGTCACTTTCGGCCCTTTCAAATGTATATTTATAAAATGTAGTTTTTCGATATTGATATCTTTATTTTCGATTACGGTCGATTTATTCAGGGGATGTTTTTTCTGAGAAATTGATACACCGGTGAAAGATAATGACGCTGCACTCGCGAGTGCGACGCGGATAAAATTCGTTCGCTTCTCGCGAAGAATCGACAAACGGAAAAGTGTTTCAACGTCAACCGCAGAGGGAACACTCGCTTGTACGGTTCCGGGAGGTAGGGAAGAGTATGCGAGAGCAATCGGCGCCTGGTATTGGCATCGGGATTCATTTAAATATAAAATACAGACGACACATTCGCCGCTTAGTGTTCTCGATCGCGAATGTGACGATACGCGACAAATTCGGGTCAGCTCACTGGCATACTCTTGCCCTCGCTCGCCCGGGCATCGATTGATACTCCTCTCGAAACAACAACGGATTACTGACAGATCAGCGCACCGGATTTATTTCCTTTACGGCCGATTTCAGGCGTAGCTCATGCCACCACGTATAATTCACAATATCGTCTAATAGCGTGCGCAGTCGTCATTAGAGGCGCGCGCACGTTACATTGCACTGGCTAAAATTGTGTGTCTTGATCGATAACACCAGCGCGCCGAGATGTGTGCAGAATTTTTCCTCTTAAGCCATTTTCAAGAGAACTTTTCCATGTGCGACTTCTGTGATGTAAACAATCTCTGCAAATGTAATGCTATTCTTACAATTGATATCGAATATTTTTGCCATGAAGTTGTGCAATATGCGCTATCGTTTTCAAGTATCTATGAAAAATTTAAATAGTTGCATTTGTAGAACAGACGTACTTTTATATATTTCAGACATATTCTTCCAAATGTCGAAAAATTGTGCTTCCCTACAAATGCTTGATTTTTCAATATGAAAAGGAACAATCGTTTATATTCTAAATAATTAAACAGAAGTATAAATAGCCTTTAGAAAGTCTACGATTTAATAAGATCTTTTAATATTTTAACGACGTGGTTAAAAAAGAAACAGGAAGTGCTTGTAGGTAAAGCAAGAGGTTTGAGGTTTCGCTCGGGCGATATTAGCAAAGTATAACGACTTTAACATTTGGTTCATTAATTGCCTCATTCGTGTAGAAGCAGACGGAAAATTCTTCCCGATAAAACCTATAAATTATGTATGGAACGCGAATAGTTAGCTCGGGAATAAAGAACACGGTTAGTTAGTCTTTGAACAAAAGCATCGCATTTTTGTAAAGAGCTGCGCACGACCACGGGTAAAAAAAGTATTCTATTCTCGTGCCTTTGTTGCTGACTGTATAATTGAGTTCGTTGTGTGTTATTTCTCGATGAGATTTGTCGTGTCTTTTTCCGCACACACACATATGAACTAGCGTTTTCGAAAATATTTTGGGACTGTCCTCAACTCTTTATTGTACGCGATCAACGTTTTTTAATAACATTTTATATTCATCCAACTCAATTTAATCCGCTTGTATTCTCCTGAAAGCGCGGGACCGGATTTATATATAAATTATTTTCGGTCATAAAGCAGTGGCACTTCAAATCGGATCACGGATTTACTCAAAATAGAAAACACATTAACGGCGCGCTGCGTGTGTAAAACGTTTCAATTTGGAAAACATTGGAGAGAAATGTTTTTCGATATTCTGCAAACCGTGTCAGGAGGCGCAGATATCGATAAAATTTCCTGGAATTGTGTGGCCGATAATTAATAGGCATCGTGGCGTTTCTATAAATAGCGCTATGTTGCATGATAATTGGTTTGCTTGCCATACATCACGATTCTTGCGATATTCCGTCAAATGTTATATTTTTTAAATATTTTATCCTTTCGTTATTATATATATCAGCGCTTCCTATCCGATTAAAAATTTATTTCATACACGTCTGTGATTTTATTAATTGAAGATACATTAAGCCTTGGATGAAATAAATGTTAAATTAGGTCATTTTCTTAAAAAAATGTCTTAATTTAGCATTTATTCAAAGCTTACTTTATTTTTTCAATTAATAAAGAAAATATATATATATATATACAGCAATAAATTTTTGCAATTTTTTTAATTACAAGAAACATTTATAAAATTATTTATAAAGTGCATAAATTCGTTTATATATAAAAATTGCAAGAATGAGTTATCGCGATTAATACGCATAATAGGATCGATTAATGAATCAGGACAATAAAGATCAGCCTTGGAAGTTTAGTATAGAAATCATGTTACATAGTCCGATAAACCGTTTGATTCCCGATGGAGATACATTTCGATCGAATTCAACGCTAAGCCAATAGATTCGCGAAAGCCGTATTTCTGCACATTTTGCACCTGGGAACGTCGCAAGATGCTTCTCGCGAGACTCCGTTACGGATATTAACGCGGGGGAAGTATATCGCTTTTACGACGTGCGGACGGCCAAGCAAAAGTTTTCCACGTCGCAGGAAATCGAGACTGATACGACTTTTATATTCCCCGTCCTGCGCGCGACCACTCGGAACAATAACACTCTTCTCCGTTATATCGACCGCGGCCTGCGTTAACCCTTGTTAGGGGGTAAGCGAGACACCTCGGTTTCTATACATATCCGGACGTCATCGTTAGTTTGAACGTCACTCATCGCGCTTGGCTCTTTCGCTCTTTCGATGGTGTGTGAATAGACAGGCGTTTTATCGTGCTCTAATTAGAAACTCTTGAACTCAAGAAGAATTAAAATAATTTTCAAAATTAATTTGCGATAAGAGTTTGTAGAAAAATACACAACGATACAATAAGTATATAAATTATATATATTTTTATGCGATTATATAAATTGTAAATCGTGTGTTAAGTAAATTTCATTTAATTGAAGATAGCATAATCAAGATACGTAGAGAAAAAATGTAATATATTAATTTTAAAAATGTCACCAAACAAGTCACAGTATGCGTCAAAATTATCTAAATGTAAAAACAAATTCGTGAAAAAAATCTGCCATCGAGATTGAAGTCGGGCATTCTAGGACACTATTCGTTTTCATTCGGTATTTATTTGAAAAACGTCTCGCTGGACGGAGAAGTGATGATTAATCGGCGAGTTTCCAAGGCTATGGCTGTTGTAATCGAACGAAACAACAAGGGGAGAAGGCGATAAGGGACAGACACGTTTTCACACAGGCGTTATCGTAAAAAGAGATTCAGTAGATTGTATTTTTGGTGTCGGACCGACGACTCCGTCGTTCGTCGTAACTACCTGCAATCTTCCGTCGCAGACCCTTAACGGGAACGGCTCGGGATGCCTTTCGTCTCCATCGTTGTGTTCTTATTTTTCGATGCCGATCTGCGTTGTTTTCTGAGAGGGTTTCTCGAGCGGTTGCCAGTTATCTTGACCCACACTTGGTCAACGGCCCCGTCGAGAAGAATTTCAGGAGACGAGGCGAGAGGCGGTCCGCGCGCTATGAGCGTAATAGCTACTTCTAACCGTCGATTCTTCCATGTACCACGCGAAATGAGTTTCCCGAGTTTCTCAGGTTCTCTTTTCATTTACGTCCCGCCGCACGGATTCGTGGCACGGCTCCTTCGAATGATACGAAAATTCTTTTGTAACTGTGTAGATTAACGAATCGGCATTGTAAACTCGCCCGATATTCGAAAGCTCGTTGTTTGCGATATACTCCACTCAGACAAAACTAGTAAAAAATTCAGTATTTGTAACCTCAATCTGTAAATAGCTAAGGTGAATGCCCTAATAGTCAGATATATATTTCAATCTTCTATCATATAGAAATGAAGCTCTCGGAAATATAAAATATTAAAAGAAGTTAGAGTAAGTTAAGTTTGTATGTAAGAAGTATTATTTTGTGTAATATTTAACTACGTAATAATCAATATATAATGAACTGGTGTGAGATTATATCATGTGAGAAATAATTTAGGTTGATTCTTCTAACTATTTTATCAGAAGCAAATAACTTTTTATAACGCTGAAGAGAAGAATATTCGATCAGCCTTAATTAATTTTTGATTTTCTCATTTAAAAAGTATTTTTCATGTGTATTCTATAATATATTATGTCCGGTCACACGCTATATATACTTACGTATCAGAAATCTTTTGCAAATATTTATTGGCTATTAATTAATCGTAATTTTGGTTTTATTTCTGTTAAGTAAATTTTAATCTTTACTATGTACGCGAAAAGGTGAGAAAAATATTATTTTAATTATATCTTTAATTTTGAAATTGTTTTTTTTATAAAAAAATTGCTACTTACTCTTTAACTAATTCTAATTTCTTGTCAATTTTACGCAAAAATCTTTTTACATAATTACATAAAGTACAAAACAGTATGATGGTATATTTGTAAACCAGATAACTCGATTTCAAATCGAAGAAAGTTTCTATAATAGTTTACGTACGTAGTTCGATGTTACATAAAACTATTCGCACATTTGTATTGCTTGCATAAATAACTTTCACTGCATGAAGCTTTCAATAGATGGGAAGATTGTAACTATATCTGGATGAAAATATCGTAATATATTGGTCAATGATACAATAGAGCCAGTCATCGCATTGTATGTCCCAAGCGGCGAGACAGTGGAGTGAATTGATGCGCGGTTGAGTATTTATTGTGAGAGTTTGAAGTGTCAGCACACGCGTTGTTTCACTTTGTAAGTAGTTATTCCCCAGTGCGGGACAGATCGAACGCCACCGATGATCTCGTCTTGCTAGTTCCGCTTTAACAGGCGTTGCCTCGGTTGTGCGGGCAACTATCTTTAGAATGTTCCACTTACATTCTACTTTAGCTGTTTTCTTCAAGGTTCGGCTATGTCGCACGCTCCATAGTTAATGAGGATCAGATCAATGTGTAGCACTTGTGCATTATTGACACGCGCTCGAGGGCAACAGCTGGATTGTGAAAGATTGTGCATTGGCCGGATCTTGCGTCCTGCACATAGAATCAGGAAACATTTTACAAAGTCGCTTGCTCTTTATTCTTTTGTAACAATTTCTTAGAGAGACGGAAAGTACAGGGGAAGAAGCATTAGGAAATTATTGAACCATCTGGCGCAATAAAGGACGTCTGTCCTTTACAATATTACGGGTGGAGGTAATATTCATTACAAAGTTTATAACTCTGGTCTTTTTTTTTATACTCGAATGTATAAAAACTTTATATTTGAAGTACTGGATGCAAATTGTTGCTGCCGAGCGAAGGCAGTGACGCTAGGTATTAATATATAATTTTTCTTCGAGCTTCTTATGGACAGCAGTGTAAAAGAAGAAGTGAAAATGCGATATAACTATTAACTACTATTGTGACTTCGAAAATTGTCAATTTTTTGCACATTTTAAATTTGCACATTTTTCTGAAAAAGCTAACATCGTATTTCGATGAATACTTAAAAGTCGAATTTTTCTCCGCTGTTTTTCATCTTGTCGCGATACGTCATACATCATTTTACTCGCATCGCCATAGTGCGTATTCGGTCGCGTGGCGCAATTAGAGCCAAAACCATGGTGCTTAGTATACCGCATCATATTACTGTATACATATAGTACGACGCAATATCGCACCTGCCGCTGCAATTGCAGTGTGTACAAGATACAAAGCCCGGTCTGAGTAAATCTTGGGAATACAAACTTCAGTATGCCGCGTGGTCCGGGCAAACTCCGCCAGCAGCTGCATCGCTGCACGTGGCACATTGCGGGAAACGAATTAGCAGCAGAGACGGCGTTTGTCTAGTCGCTTTAAAACCTGCGATCGTTAGCGCCACGAAATATTCATCAGCTCGCGCGATATCCTCTCATCACGTGTCACTGATAGATAGACCGGCAAACAGTTCGTGATACGCGTTCATAAACAATTTCGACGAGACAGTTGAAATTTGACGCTGCGCTTTGCGATCCAAATTGTTTTTTTTTTGCATACAAAATAAAACCGGCAATTCTATCAAGTGTGTCTAATTTTTTTATGTTAAAGCAAGGCTCGTGAATGACGTAAAAAAGTCACGGCGCGAAAAATGTCGCGTGTAGATTCCGCAAAAGAATGTGAGGACTCGTGGAAACTGAGAAAGATGAGGCAAAGTAGTCAGTCAGGCTTATACGACTCTCCTGACTGCTCTTTTGCTATTTCCGTTCTGGTTCGTTCATAGTTCCCGAGTTACTTAGTTCCTCAAACCCGCCTCTTTAATAATGCACCATCTCTGGGACTATCATTACGCGGGGACTTTGCACAACCTGAGCATCCGACCGCAGGATGACCCGAGACGATGAGACAAACGCCGCGTACTCGCTAAGTTTCGTCAGTGTGCTCGCTTTCTCGTTAATGCACGCTCTGTATTTGCTCTTCGGCGAGCAGCTTGCTCTTCTACATTTCTTGGCAATAATTTTAAAACGGTGTCACCAGTCAAGTTTTCAAGATAATAATCAAAAATTCCCAGCTATTCTCAACTATTATTTTATAACAATCGTCACGTGTGCAATAACAATTTTGTAGGCTTTTACAATTTTTATTCACAGATAAACGTAAGTATAAAAATTTTTAACGTTTATCGAGGATAATAATTTTTAATATTCTTAATTAATATCAATGCAAATATAGATTTATATATATTTTAAGGGTGAAATGAGGAGATTGTTGGGAATTTTAACGTAGTAAGTTATTTTCGATTTTTGAAAATAATAGAAAAACGATAGTCGATCCATCAGTTTGTTAGAAAATGGAGGAACGATCATTTGAGATAATCCGTTATGATTCAACGGCGGATGGCGTATCTCGACGGAAGGTACCGACATCGTGATCATTGCTCGGTAATCCCGGATTATATCGGGTCCCTATTCCCGATCGGAGATCGGGAGTAGCGTATAGTGCGACGGAGTTAAGACGCCGTAAATTGCACCAATTAATTGCGCGTAGCCTGTTGCTCCTTATGGGTATACCGTCCCTCAGCATCTGCTCGACGATGCATTACAAATTTGTAGCTGATAATCATCTTGTTCGGTCCGGTGTTGTAATATTACTCACCGCGAAACAAAACCGCTGATTAAATCGTGGCGTGTAAAATAATTGGAAGCTGCGAAAATTGAAGCTAAATTTTCGAATATATGATGTCTGAAGTTTTGAATATTGGATTGAAAGGACTGTAAAATAGAACACATCATCCGACAATTTTTTGGCTTCAAAAAATACATAATATTTTCGAAGAATAAGTTTTTATTATTTTTTTTATTAATTTCGATGATATGTAACAAACTTTTCAGCTCGAAAAGCTGACAGTAAAACACAGGATTAATCAAATGTAAAACCTGACTGAGTAAATATTAACTATACACAACGTGTCGGTATGCAGATTTTTATTTTGCGCACGCGAGACCTCTCTCCATGAAAATGCATTATTACAAAACATTGGTGTTGAAGATTTCAGCTCCTTTGTCAGTATGCCAGAGCGAAAGGCTCAACTTCCGCTCCGCTTCCTCCCTTTTCCATGCTCTCGCCCTGCATTTGCGTAGAGCCGACCTGTTTCGCGCCGATGCAGTAGCAATAGTCGTAAACTTTCCGCTGTGTTACAACAACGGTTACGAGTTTTACAGGTATGAACCGATGAAAGCTTCTTCTTGTTTTTCCCCCTTTTTAATTGTCAGCCATTAACCTGAGCGCGCGGAAAATTCTGCCGCACATCGGCTAATAATACACTTTTGACTTTTAAAAATATATATATGTTAATCGTTCTTCTTTATTTCTAACACAGCGAGATATCTAAAACAGCGATTTAGCAGTCGTAAAACGCGCTTTAAACGCGGAATATTGTTGCTTTAAGCACGAAGACGCGAATTAAACGCGTGCGGTTGTTTCGGAATAACGACGGGAGTAAAATCGAAACTGAAAGGCAAAGACTAAAATAGTAGCGACATTACGAGCGCAGCGGTTGTTTAAAAGAGTAGACGAGCGTAGTCAAGAGTAATCGAGCTGATTGTGAGAAGTAGCCCCGTTAAAAGCTATCGCGGTGCAATATCATTGTTGTCGACCGACAGTCGAGAATCAATTGCCCAATGACCTTATTCGCGGGTGCGCTATCGCGTGCTTTGCCGTGCTGCGAGAAATCCGGTGTGGGATTTTTAGAACGCGAGAAAAGCAGAGACGCGCATTCTGCGACGATAACGCATCCTCTGTAGATATGTACGGCGTCTGGTGTGTTTCCCGTATGTAACTTATCTTCATTTTAAGACGGAAAAGGAAACGTCTGTTTTCTCATCCTCACTTGTCACCTGCACTGCTGAATTATGTATGCAGCATATGCTGCACACGTATACGCGCGATGCCTGGAATACGGTGTTCGGGAATAGTGTGTACTGATACGACGTTTACCGTGTTATCCGAAGTAGCTCTCGAGTTTCGATTTGCTGAAATGGAACGCGGCGGATGACGTCGAGATGTCTTTGTCGGGGAAATTTTTAAGACGCCTTCTTTCGTGAGCCGCGAAGAGCACACAGTCGGTATCAGTCACGATAAGTTATCAAGACGTTGCGCGCGCGCGCGCGCTAATTCGCGCTTACACAATTATTTGTCGCGGCGCGCGATTATATTGCGTTGAGTTTATCGCGCGTCAGTTCCGCTTTCATTTCGCAGTTCGCTTTCAGCGCAAATTATCGAATAATCTCTCAACGAAATTCCAATGTCGCTATCTCGCAGACGTAATTAAATTTCACTGCAACGAGTTTTTTTCCGTAATCCCCAAAATGAAAATACTCGGCGCTCTATGTGTACTTTCCGGCTGGATATTGAGAAATAACGAGATATCGATATTCGCATTCTGCTCGCAGCGATATGAGACACCTCCGCATTCCGTATCGCGCGGGCCCTAGCGGCTCATTACCGATAGAAATTATCCGCGAATTAAAGAAAAAAAAATCTCCCACTCACAGAGTCAGATTGGCTGCTATTAAAATAAGCATAATTAAAACAGGGAATATTCTCACCGCTAACCTCGTCCTTTTTCTGCCCGGAGCAACCATTCATCGCCATGTATCATGCATATGCATGTGTATTCACTAACCGTACGTACGATATTGAACCGGCGAAATATGCAAGTAACGGCAGCGAAAAAAATGAGCCGTGTTCCGATAAAATTTGGTTAAACTTTACCTAGCACACTGCCATACTCGTACTACGAACATGATCGCGTCAATTTATCGGCGAAACTCGCTGAATTTATTAGACTGCTCCATATTATCGTAGATGTTAGTTAAGAGAATGATTATATGAGACGAGTTTGCTTGCTATTAGTCGGAAGTTTACACGCTGGCTGGTGACACAGGAAGCGAGCAAACAAGCCGGTAATAATTACGTGTGGACAGTAGACTTACTACGTTCATCGCAGAATTTTCGTTGGTTATTTCCGAATGATTCCTACATTTGCTAATTTTTTGAAAAATTAAAATAACAAGGGAAAATCGCGAGAACATCGGATTATTTTTGAAAAATAATCTTGATAAATAAAATAATTGGCAGAATTTTGAAACCGTGGTTTTTATCACTGGAAACTGCACACAATGTTTGTCATGTAAAAATAAGTAATAGCATTAAATAATAATGATGGAGTTAATTCGCGCACATTTTAGCATTACACGAAAGGAATTTATTATTAGGATGGCAGTATCGCCAGCTTTCGCCAGCTTTCGCCAGCTTTTGCCAGAAAAGCTGACCGGGCTTCTACCTTATTCCCTCCAATTTACAAACCGGCGAGTTTACCAGTTTACACAATTACATAAGACCAGTTTTGCCGCTACTGAACTCGCTAGCTAGTAGCGAGCAAACATGCTCGTTTACAATGTTTAATCGTTGCTTTACCATGCACGAGGCACGGCGGTGAATTGTGTAGCTGCCATTAGTGGAACTAAGTGTACTGCGAAAACGGGGGTTGTGTACCTAAAGCGCCGTTCACGTTCGCGATATTTATCGATACACCTAGCCGCAAACGAGACAGCGATAAAGCCCGCTGTGGTAACCGCTTCGACGAAAAGTACCGCATTGCTTATTCCTAAATCACAACCTAAGAAAGCGGAATCGAGCCGCAATCGAGCGTGAACGTCGCTCGCCGTGGTCGAGTCGTGGAGTCTGCGCGACCACGACGAGAGTTTCTGGCGCGTATTTCCCCGTGAAATACGCGTTCTCTTCGCTCGGCTCGTTCGAGCCAAGTCGCTGAGCGGCGACCTCACGCTATTTATTAGCCCGGCGCCACGTTGACGAGCGCCGGCGTTGACTACTGCTAATTAAATCCGGGCAATTATTTGCCTCGACCCGTCGTAAACTATCCGTAGCACTGTCGCTTTGCGGAGGGCCGCGAATTGCCGCTCGTGATCGTACACGATCGATCGCAGGTCCTCGCAGCACATGTTAACGGATCGCCGTGTTGCCACGATCGAGGCTTTTATCCGTTTGACTCATCTCTGAAACAGCAAAGACAAATGATGAACCATTAATTTAAGCTTAATACAACTTTTTCCGCGTATTTATCAATTTGTACGTCATAGCTTCTTACAGGAAAAAGGCAAAGGAAAAAGCTTCTTACGAGAAAGAATTCTTAACTGTTTTTTCTGCCGTTCCATTATTTCTTATATATTAATTATTTGTGCAGTGCATTCAGCACTTAGCTAAAATATATAAAACTCCGTTAGACATTTATTATTGAACTTTTCAAGGACTTTTTATAAAAAACGGTTTTTTGCAATAACCGCAGCTAAGTGTGTGCTCGTATATACTTTATAAAATAAAATTCCACTTTGATCTGGTAGTTTGCGGTTGTAGTAAGTAGATGGGTGAATTAACGATGTCGCGGCCTTGATTGAAATTAGAGACGAAGGACTAGTAATACTAGGAACACGATACTACCCGCCGCAACGCCAATCTTGCCTGTCTAGCCCGTTACGCTGGCTAAGGATAAAGTAGTGCACGACGTCCCGCGAGTTCGAGCAAAGGTGACGACGGCACGGTTGGAACACCGGCCTGACGGCTGCCGTCGTTCGCCTAAAATATAGGCCAACAAAGCACGAACCGTCAAAGTCACTTTTACACAATCGGTAAATTGATCACGAAATAATCAGCGAAACTATCTTCAACATTTTACGATTGTGGTGCGGAATCCTTACGGATCAATTCATATTAAATATCTTGCTTTTATTATATTTCGCACAACGTAATAATCAGTTTTCATCGTATTAAAAATTTGTTTACATAATATGCCAAATTGATTTTGTTGAAATTTCATCAAAATATAATCTTATTATGATAATTATACATGTATATATACGCATATTGTATTACTAATATATTATTGAAACTTAAGCATAGTAATTGAGAATTAATTCCACTTGAATGAAAGATGGGTTTCATATATCTGACATAATTAAAGGTCGTCGTGTTTCATTTCAAATCACTGCGCTTGTATTTTTAAGGTATTTTTTGCGATTGCGCATCTCTCTTTAGTTATGTTATTTCTGTATGATTGAATATTACGAAAGCCGACTATTCTCGTATTTGCTCGCTAAATGCCACCAGAGAATACGTTGAATTATATTTAGGCAAATGCAATCATAAATTCTGTTCAATGCTTCATATTCGCATCAAATCTTTTGATCATGTATAATCGTCCGCTTAGTAACCTAATCCATAATGCCGGCAACGTACTATATAATCCCGTACAAATCTGCTCATTGCATTCGTCGATTTGTTGAATATTCGGGAAATGTGGAACACCAATATTTATTTCATACGTAATAGCTAATGACAGGTAACATTAGTATGTTCTATAATAACTGCGTGGTTTCCATACATTTCCATTATGTTATATTTATGATAACAGGGTTTCGCGATGTAGAGGCAAACGTATGAAACTTGGCGGAAAATCGCGCGAAGCGATAGCGAATTACGACGGTGAAAGAAAGTTTCCGTCGCGCCTGTAACGAGAAGCGGCCAGCATTTTATCGTATTTAGTTTATCCGTTGTAAAATATTGCCACTCGGTTAGCGGGAACTTCGTTACCGCGGCCGCGGCCACCAAGCTGTTCACTTTGGAAAACGGTGGTCGCGGTCGAGGATTTTTCGCGGCGCTCTGGCGAAGGCAATTTCGTCGCGCTCGTAATTTGCGCGAGACGCAAAGACATTGGCCGGGTTAAAGCATCCTGTATTACCGTTAACATTCCTTCCCACAGATTCGTGGCATAAAACTAAATCTCTGTCTTGAGGACAGCACAACGAGCTTGTTTTGCAAGAACATCCAGTATGTGGCAGTTCTTGGAAATTATATTAAATTTTCGATGAAGGGACGCATCGATCGACGCTAAAAAATGTTTCGAAGCGAAAATCAGAATAAAATCACGCTACTTCGTGCGCGTGAAAGTTATGTTACGATTACTCGTTCTGCTGTCGAATGAGAACAGAATTTCTTCAAAAACATTTTTCCTTTATTACTCGAAATGTCTTGGCTCTTTTTTCGGCAAATAAAAAACGTGAATCGATGTCTTCATATATGCTCGCTATAAATTACTTCATATATTCGTATATTTGAAAATGTTTAAGCGTTAACACGCATAAAATAAACTTCAAAAACACATAACGACTCGAAAACAATGGTTTGAAATTTTGCCAAAAAGCAGAACGTATTTAGAGACATTCAAATAGCCACTGCTTTCATATTGTAACATTTTATGTGATTTTTGTAGACAGTACGGTGAAAATATTATGCTTTAATTTTTTTTTATCATTTGCTATACAAATTCGATGCATACATTGAATTAGAATAAAAGAAGGAGCCAAAGGAAAAACCAGTAGAATTCTAATCTACAAAATTCTAAACATCTCAAACGTGATCAATTTGTATAGCGAGCGATTGGGGTGGAGTTTGGCACGCGGCAGGAATGCGTAACTGCAGATGAGTTTTGGCTGAATGTTTTCGGTGCTTCTTGAAAACTAACGGAGCAAATAATTATATTAGTTTCTTTCTGAGGGGCATGAAAGACGCGCTAAATTGTGCGAGATAATGCATTAGGTTTTTGAAACGCTCATTTTGGTACTGAATACTGAAGACACGTGCACATTGGGCAAACGATGATATTTTAAAATTATTTTTATAAGCTTAAGGATAATTTTTATTTAATTCTTGAAGTAAAATATACTGTTTTTTTCTCGTTTCTTCTTTATTGGAACTAACGATTTGGAATTTCTATTTAATGCGGGGAAGCTAAAAAGCTTCAAACTGGCATCAACGCTCTTAGTATCTGCGCAAATTGTGAGTTATGGTTAGTTAAAATAGACGAATTCACTTAATAAAAGGATTCAAACAAAAATAATGAATGCAAATATATAATAGGATAATAAAAATATAACAAACAGTACGTAAAATTCAAATTATTTAGAGAGAAATTCATTAAAATGCTATTATCTCGTTCGAATATGGACTCACTAAAATTACAATTTTCAAAGTTACGTGTTCTCATTAATCCTATTGTGTACACTATAAAAAATATTAGTATAAAATCACAACTATTATAGCGGATAATTTTGGAAACCGACTATTATATGATGTGTGAATTTCTACACGTGTGTAAATTTGCAGCTTGCAGATAATAAAATAAATTTCCCGTGTTGCAATGAAGTAGATCGCACAAGTAAATTTAGTTATTTTATATATATATATATATATATATATTTGCCTTACATCAATAATCCGAGTTATTCAAAGAACAGTTTCTAATTTCAAATTCATGGCGCACCGCAAGTGAGCCAGATGAATCGCATGTACAGCTGTGAAAATGTAATTTGTGGGCTATTATCGTTATGCTGTGCAACATTACAAAAACTTGTATCGCTGCTATCACACTCAGAGCTATAAAATTACACGATGTTGTATACTTTCGTTATTAATCATGCAATTCTTACATCTATTATTTGTGTAAATTTACCGAATTCTTCTACAGTGTATAATTCATAGTCGATCGCTTATCGCTTGTCGATGTGCACGCGGTCTAAGAAGCACGAGAGATCGCGTACGACAAACTCCGGTGAATTTTTCCGAGCCGCGTTTAACCAATAGTAAAGCAATATAGGAGAAGATGCCGGGGCGTATTTATGCCGGATTCCAGGACGGCCCTATTCCTGTTATTGGAGAATGCCTCGAACTTAAATACGCCGATACGAATACCTCTATCTGCCTGTTGTGCTCGATCGTAGACGAGAACGCTTGTATTGTCGTCGAAGGGACGACCGCGCGCGCGCGCGCGCGCGCGTGTTTCCCTCCGGTATGTTAGCGCGCATATTACCGATAACATTATCGAGCACCCAACAACGAAATATCGTTCCGTGTCGCGATAACTCGCCGCATGCAGAAGGACCTGAAACACATTTGCATGAAACGCAACGCGGAAACAAAGTTATCGATTTCTTGCGGACACCTTTCATTTAAATCCGGCGCAAACGATTAATTATTACCAAACATAATCACTTGCAACAGTCGGATGGTGTTTCACTGGCGAATCCGATTCCCCTTTTCAATTTATGATGCTTATGATACACTGAGCAGCTATAATGGAAACTACAGATAATTTTATGTAATAATTAGCGATTATATGGAAAATCATCAATAAATGGGAATTTCGCGTGTGTTCACAGTGAATAATTTCTAATTTCGCAGACCAGTAGTGACATCGCATGATTTAATGGTATTGAAAATTAAATCGGTACTTTTTATCTTCTACGCGTATGAACCATTTACATTGATATTCCGCGCTCGTTTCCGCTCATTTATAAAACCAAACACATCTCGCAAAAATCGATTTTATTCTTTTTTTTTTTTTTTTTTTTATTAGAGCGATGCTGTAAAAAATGCGTTCGCAGTACATTCGCGAATAAGAACGTCAAAGTGTCTCAATTCGCTTCTCGTGTGCTACAATAATCCCGTTTTGCTTCGCTACGCTTTGCCGGCTCGTTTGACATTCGATGCTCGAAATATTTGTGCCAGTTCGTATTCGATGGAGCGCGACATACGTCAATACGACTTGAATCATATTTCCTGATTTTGTTCTTGCGCTAGAATATCTATCTTCGTTTTGCGCGTACCGCACGTGCACATGTCGTTACATTCCCACTATCTAGCCACCCAAATGGAAACATTCACGAAGATACCGTTGGGGAGAATAATATCGTAAAAATTCATAAAGCGGATTTTTCTTAATGTCTCTTATACAGTGGATGCACCTGAAGCACCGACCAAGCATCAAGTTCTATAGAGTAACGATAAATTCACTTTTATGTCTCGCAAAGTGAGATCAGTTCATAATTTACTTGGATGAAATTAAATAAATAAATAATGTAAACTCTAAAAATTTGGAAATAATCAGGTTACTTAATTAAAGAGATATTGTAAACTTGAAACATTATAAGCATTTTTGTAATATTTTTATAATATTTTATAATATTTAAAAAATTTTTAATATTTTTATAATATTGTGAAAACAGCTTTGGAGTGTTTTATAACATTCGTACATTCTTTAGGGGCTAAAAATCAGTTGCGCATGAAGCGCGGGCGTTAGTTTAATCGATATGTTCGAGCTGCGCGTTACGAACGTCAACATCTTTGCAAACCGTAATTAGACAAAGTTTGAAGTTTGAGAACTTTAATTCTCGGACTGAGACGCGGGCACTACGTTACGTTTGAAGAACTTGGTGACCCGCTCGGTTTGAGTTAGTTTTCCCTTAACGGACGAATTCGCTTCTCGCAAATTTATACAACCCGTATTACTATTTCCGCGATTCCCCAATGAAATTTTACAATACTGCTCTCTGGTAATTCCGAGCAAATTTTTGCAAATCCACTTTTCCGCGACGTCGCTTTGACTTCTTAAGTCTTGAAATTTTTAAGTGTAGTAGCAAAGTTACAACAGAGAAGTGTTTCCTTCTTTTTCTTACTAATTTCGTAGATCTTTCATGGATACATTTTAATTAAGGATTTGAAAGCATTTAAAAGATATTTCTGAAATCAATTAAAGTGCAGTTAAAATTATTAAATTTTGTTTCCATAATAAATGAAAATAATTTAAGATATATTTGATTTGAAATATCCCGGAGTATTTGGTATATGCTTCGCATTATCAATTTCAATTTTATCAGTGCTCATTGAAAATGCAAAGTTGCCTAGAATTTCGCTAGCTGCTGCTATCGCAGCAGTTTCCTCGGATTTTAGAGGGTCCCAACTCTGTCAGGATGTACGAACTTTAAATCGATCTTGCGGAATAGAAGTATCATGAGTGCCATAACTCTCTACTCGTTCTACTTAACGACGGCGAATCGATCGTTCGGCAAAGTATTTTCTGACATTCTCTCCAATTGCTAAGACTCCCGCCGGCCTCGTCGTAATTACATTCCAAAACCGAGCCGTTTTACGGGAACATTCCGAATCTTTTGTTGTAAAATTATTCGCCGCTCGATCGACGATGATAAATTTGATTTTATAATTGGCGTCACTTCGGTCACGAAATAAATTCTCTCTGAAAATATCGTAATGTCGCGAAACCGCGATTCGAATATTCGATTCGTCGATTATTGGAATCGTCCCGGATGGTGCTAACCGCGCCGGCATGCAATTACGTATGATTAAACAGCAATATCGTCACCGCGACTTGGATTAAACGACAATAAGGCTGATCGGCATGCCATTAACGGCGCGACGTTCGTCGCGCGCCACTGCGCGCCGATCGATAAATTGTATTTCCTGAAAAAATAAGGGCAAGCCAGTCCAGAGGGTGTAGGCTCCGGCCTATGATTATTATATTCGTTGACGTCGAGATATCGTCCTGTGTGAACGCTATTAAACGTTGTCGCACGGATTTGTAGTAACAGTCACACCGAACCGGTTGACAGTGCTTTAATTCAATTTCACGCCGCGATGGATTGACCGTTGCCCGTCAATTATATTGACTGCCGTAATATCGAGAAACCCACTCTGAAATTTCACGAATTATCACGCGAATTATCAACTCCGCGACGTGCGCTCCCGGTGTCCGGGGCCGACGAGAGGGGTGGGGCGGAGGGGAGGGGAGAGTATATTTGCCGCAATTAAGCGGAAACGTGTTACGGGGCTAATTTGCTCTATAACGCAATTTGTATTCTATTTAGCGATATATAATGCGGGAGAATGCGCGACTAAACGACTCTGAAATGTGAAATCGCACCGCCGTATTTTTCTTGTCAGCGCGATTTTTCGAGAGTACGTCACAATCGTTTCCTCGCAAAACACAGCGATCGGACGGTCGTCTTTATTCGCGACGTGGAGGATCGCGGCACGACTTCCGTTTTGGCAGCGAAAAATTACAGCAGCCGCGTCGTCGACTCGTTATTCTCGCGACTGAACAATCCAAAGCGGACGGGAAATCGTCTCTCGCGGAAAAGCTCTTTAACCCACGTCTCATATTCCGAAATGCCGTATTGCGGCTATGCCCCAGATTCGCTCGTAATTTGGAGTGCGATCGTTAACGAAAGAGCCTACGGAAGGCGGGTCGTTTGCGTGGTGGTTAGCCGCACTATATCGTGGAACATGCGTACACTCGCACTAGCTGCACGTACGTGTGTGTATGTGCGCGGTCGCTCATTAGTTTCCGGGCACCTTAGATTTTCACTGGTTCATTTTTCACCGACGCGAAATCGTGCCGATGTAATCGTATTAATGGAGTGCCACGATGGCATAAAAACTTAATTAAACGCGAGTATAACTGCGATACCGCTTAATTGAATAAACATGAACTTTTCAGCACGCGGTTTACTTTAGCCTGAGGCATCCCGCGCGAATAAAGAAGGAAGCTTTAAAAAAAAAAAACCCCTATTGACGCAATCTGCGCTTGTCGCTAAATTAATAAAGGATAATGTATAAGCTCTGGCGATAAATGAGATGCAGTCGGCGTGATCTTGCGGCGCATATAAAGGTGCGCCGTATGCATGCATGTTGTACGGACCTGTTTGTACGTTTTGTTTGTACGCGGAACGGTCGTTTGCTCGGCTTCTGCGAAGTGGCGCGTACATCCTTCTACCATTACTCAGCAAGGAGTTTCGTAGGAGGCGAGTCGTAGCAAGGTACACACATATTATTTATGTATAGGCCGTCCGTCAGTGATACGTCGTTATACAAACGCTCGGTTTAATTAGTGGAATTTTATGGATATTTATTCAGTCGACATATTTAACTGTGGAAAATTGTTATCAAAAGTTTATTTCAGTACGAGTTGACTTTATTATTTCAGACTTTTAAATGCAATTGTAATGAAAAATTAAGCGAAACTAAGAAATGTAATAAAAAAATTGAAAAAAGTGAATATTTTTGTACAATTGAAAAATGTTTGTATAAAGTCGGTAAAAAATTTTCTTTTTTCATTACATTTCCGAAATAAATATTAAAGGATCGTAGCTAAAGGATGCTTCTCTCGGCGCAGCATGTAATTTAAAAAAGCTCAGTGTTGTTGTGGTACAAGCAGCTCGGTTTGGGTCGCGGTGATCAGAAGCTGCCACACGTACACGACGCGCCTTCTAATTAACAAGACCCAGCGGGTTAAAATTATGTCAGGTCCTGCCGTTTACTTCCACATCTCTACGTTACGACCCGCGGCCTCCGCCCTCGCCACGTCTCCCGAGTAAGTATTCCCGCGAGCGTCTTAACGTAACTCGCTTCGCAACGTATGCCGCTAACGCCATGTAATTAAGCGCCCTCGGCACGACGATAATGGCGTCATAATTACGAAACCCCCTTGCTCCCGGCCGGTTTAGTCGGTGACGACGAAAAGACGCCGTTGTACCGGTGCGCCGTTGCGCCGGACCGAAGTTACGCTGCGTTTTCAACGCCGCCTTTGTGAACCACGAGCTCACGGAAATGATCTTACATTGGCGAGGACTGGTGCGCTCGACCAAGACTAAAATACGACCCATAATCCACAATTCGGAATACACTAATTTCGGAGGAATAAATCCGATGTGATTGTAATGAGTTGGACAGTGTTACAAAATTAGACGGAGATTTCCGTAATTTGATAAAGTTAAGAATAGATAATTAGAAGATTTAGTTCGATTTTAGGTCAAGCTGAAAAGTAGCTGTAAATTCAGTTGTCATGAATGAAAAACGACGTGATTTTAGCCGTGCGAACAAATTCTATATTTGCAATCGATACTGAAAGAATGCGCTATGCATGCTATTCACTGGTTGAAATTAAAGCGAACACTGCAATCGCGAGCAACATGACGCTCGGTTATCTACACTTGCACGTGGTATAGTATTGGCGTTATCATCAACAGTGACCAATCCGGCGCGCAGGATTCACCGGTGTCTATTATTCACCAGATAGAAGTCGAGTCTCTTCAAACGACACCACTCTCTGTTCGCCATTGCAGCCTCTCGTATTCATAGAAATTCTAAGGACCCTATAAACCCTGTTTAAGGATCATTTCGATCGAATTAGGTCGGTTCACACGCACGCACGCGCACGCATTCGCCTGCAGCGTAATGGAATTCCGATACCAATTTGCGTCCGCTTTGCTTTACGTCAGCATAGTGACAGCCACGACCTCACCGTCGCATCCTTTCATAATTATTGCTGAAACCGGATAATTGATCGACAGGAAGCGCGAGGATCAGATCTCTCAGCTGTAATTTTCTTACCTCGGATTAAAGGTATTTCTGTCATTGTAGAAATTTCATAAAACAGAATGAAATGTAATACTCGTTCAAATTACATTTGTTCCATCCGTTCTTAAACACTTATTATATCGAAAGAGAGAAAGAGAGAGAGAGAGAGAGAGAGAGAGAAAGATATTTCGAAATTTATTTAAAGTTTAATCCGGAAGGTTCGATTTAGAAGATTTAACTTTTATTTTAACTAACAATAAGTGAATAATTGTTTGAAGAAAGAAGACGGGCACAAGTTAGCATACAGGTGGGAAAGGATCATTTTGAAGTCGGTCCAGAGTTTCGCAATGAATAAACGCTTTATTGGTCGGTTTCGTCGCCTTGCGGCCGGATGGGATTTTAGTTAAGGATATTAACCGGTGAAATGAGCTGGTCTTCGAGAGCGGGTAATAGATGCGAGATAACGGTAACGGGAGATTGAAGTATATGCGAGAGTGACGCGAAGTAGAAGCGAAAGGACGAGGTGGCTTTCCAATAATGATCGATCACACGTTCCGTCCGCCTGCAGAACCGGATGTCGTGCCCTTCCGCAACAACCCGCGACGGACGGTCATTTGTTCGAGCTGGCGCTTATGTACGATCTCGGGGCCGTGTCATGCGGAAGCTTCGATGCTCGTTCGTGCCGATATATCGACGCTATTACATCAATGTCCCCCGTTACGAGCAAGTTTTGGTTGTCCTTTTCTACTTTGCCGCGCGCGAGAAATTTAGTATCGATAGCGCAGAGCGAGCCGCATCGCAGTTCAGTGGTCATTAAACAGTTATAACTATTTGTTTTGCCCTGGCAATTTATCGTCGCAAGTAATGTTACAATCGCGAAACTCGGCTCTCCGCTTCGCAAGAAGTCGTGCCATTTTACTTGTCTGCAGACGAGACATTTTTAAATGCAAAATTGGTTTTATCTGGCAAAAGCCACTCGGGTGCGCGCGCGCACGCTCGTGTCGTTAAGCATTAAGTGTCGAAAACCGCGAATTTTCTGCACGCTATCCACTGCCATTTCGTTCCATCTCCGCGTCTGCAGGGAACGTTAAAGTTTTAATGCGGCGAGGATAAGCTGTCTTCGCCGCACCGCGGGCTATCCACTAAATGCTTGAACGACAACCGCTGCAATTTTAGTTTGGCCGAGTTGCCGAGTTGCACGCAGTTCTTGTCTCGAAGTCGTCTAAAGGATTTTTGTTTGGATATACAATGCCGATTAAAAATCTCAAATTAAATATGCATTAAAAATGCATTAAAAACGCGAGGGTCGCGAGAAAGAAGTATATTTTTACCGCGGAGATGCCACTTTTGCAATCAGCGAGGGCTTTAATTATCGAAACGGCCTTTTAATTACCGAAATTCAACATTATGAACTTTACAAAGATCAGATTAAGTAAATTAGATTAATTTTTCACTATTACAAAAAACGGGGAAAATTTGCATTTAAATTCGCAGTTAATTAGTCAGTTAATTATTTTTCGCTTGTAAATAACATCTAAAGATAGCTTTTTGTATTTGCATATTTAATTACACACACGTATTACATTCGTCGTCTGTCATTTTCCAATCTCAATGAAATTTAAATAAAACATATAATTTTTTGATTGTGTTTGTTCCTCTGGCACAACGTCGGGCTCATTGTGCGGGCTCCTGCGCGCTCCTGCACAAGTATTTCGTAAAGACAGTTTCATCGTTTCTTTAAGAATTGGAGCGAGAAACTGTCTCTGTTGTGTACGCGAGTTTGCCACGCTGGAACTCGACGCTGGAACTTTACAGCATACCGAAATGTATACAAATGAGCGGTGCTGTATCCATTGGAACGATTAATCACTTTCCTTGCGTAGTGCGCGACTTCTAAAAACTGGTGCACTTTACGCCGTGACAAATCGAAAAGGGAGTACGAACATTTTGAAACTTGAATCCAATGCCGAATAGTAAAACTTTAGTCTTGCAGCGTGGATTCACTCTACCTAGATTAAATCGCGTTTATAGACGTTCTTGATGAGTTTTCGAGAGATTTCTGGGGAGAATTTCTTCGAGATAATGCTCTGTTAGATAATACGGGTTGCGGGGTAAAGTAAACTTTCAGCGTGTATAACTACGTGTTGTTAGTCTACGACATTAAACTATCTCGCCCAAACTTTGTATCAAAATACGAATTACTTTCTAAAATGTTTGTTTGCTTGTAAAGAGGAACGCTTTGTTATTACTGAGCTTAAAATACTCTTTAACGTTAAAAATCAAATTACACTTTACACGCTTATTATTTGATGAAACGTAAAATATGCGCGTAATATACAAATATCGCGTTTCGAAACGCGATGTTTAAGATTTTTTTATTCCATCCAAGTTTGCCATTGATTATTCTTGTAATCGACGAGTAGTCCGTAGAGTATCGAAGGTGATATAATGTGTAAGTGCGGAACTAATCATGCTTGTGGCATCACTCGTGTAGGGTGATTAGATGTGCTATCCGACCTCAAACAGCCCGCCGTTCTAACTCAAACATCAATCCCTTAAGGAAACCAAGATGTTAGATTATGTTACATCGTTAAAGGTAATTAATGCTGCCGTTCACTCGCACGCTACGCCATCGTTTTCGTAAGAATTTAACGAGACGTGTCATTAGCACGATATTTTGGTAGATGTCTGCTGTGATACGTCATATTTATCGCTGAATTAGAAATTGATGTATAGGAGACAATATGTAATATAATATTACATATGTATTTTGTCAACGAAGCGATTATTGTTATTTTTCACGGCAGAATCTGCCGGCGCAGGAACGGCGCGCGTTCGAGGCAACTGTTGCGTGAAAAAAGAACACGAGGAATACAGCGAGTAAACTATTGTAATATTTTTAATACGGTAATGCGGTGGAAGGGATGCGAGAAAAATGACGTCGCTCTTAATTAATGGAGCATGTTAAACGGCGCCGTGTTCTATATGGATTGCCTTTGTTCACGGTTTAAATGACGGGCGATGTTAATCATCGCGACGCACATTACGGGGGTGAATTGGCGATGTACCCTCTTAATAGGCCACGTGACAGGCGGGGAAAAGTTGTGCCGACAACGGTGCCATACAAGTTGTGCAACGTGTTACGTAATCTCGAGACAGAGAGTTAACATGCTCGGAGGAACAAGTTAAGTGCATTATAACGCGAGCGCCTCGCCGTTCGAGTATCGCGTCATTGATAGCATCAGCGACACTTTATGGATAATGGCCATTACGGAATACAACGAAATTTATATTGTTTATTAACGAGTAATGACTACGGTTGTTATTATCAAGGAGGAGCGTAATTTTACATTTCCTTAAATACTTGAAGAATATCGGATTTAGAAGCTCGAATAAAATCGCGATGTTTCGAATCGGGTTTATTTACGTTTCACTTGGATCGTTATTCTAATTATTTATATAATAGAAATGTCACTTGTGTTAACTGTTTTTAATTAATTTGCGAATATTGCGTTATTAAATTTCGCTAATATTTATTGAAGGTTTAATCTCGCATGTTGATTTTTCATGTTACGTTCACACATTTAATTGCACTGCTTCCTCAAAACAACTCCGCAGTTTCGATGATGTTGACAGTGTCGAAATGTCAAAGTGTCTCATTGAACTATGTGAGCCGGACGAGATTCGCATTTCGGTCACGCTCAGAAAGGCGGATCATCAAAGGCTTAGTCTCAAAAGACAAGGTCTGTATTCGCCTTCGACGAGAGAAAATACAGAAGCGCTAAGGGTTAATCCGGTGCCGGCCCTCCGTCACTCGCCACTTAAACCGAAATCTCTTCCCGTCGTCACGCCGAGCGAGTTCTGCTACGTATCGTTAAATTCTCCAACCACGAAACACAGCGACGAGACAAAACTGCCTTTTGTGATGTCATTTCTTCTGACGAGACAAAAACTGTCCGTATTTGACCAAGTTGTTTCACGTTACATTAATATAGAGAATATTAAAAAACGCGCCGAAGTAAATATCCTACAAGTTCGCGTTTTGCATCGTCTATAATTAAATCGGACATTTGATACCGCGCAAAATTCTCAAGAGATTCAACTTATCGCTTTGGCATCGCGTCACGCACTTTATTACGATGTTAATTAACGCCTTAATCCCAGCTCTACTGTAGCTGGCGCTTTGATTTGCGCCTTGTTACAAAGTTAATCGAAGTTAAGAGATGAAAATTTCTATCAAAGAGAGAGTTGTGCTACAAAATGTACAAAATAGCAATCTGCAGAAATATTGCAAGAATATTCCGCGGAGAAACACTTGTGTAACTGAGAATTCAAACCATACGAAGTCTTTCACATTTATCAGTCTCGATCGATCCGTTTTATAATTTCAATTAATTAATTGGAATTGGAATTATTTTTCCGAAGTAAGAAAAAGAATAGTTGCCGATGGAAAGATTGCATTTGAAAGCGAATAAACTTATCGAACACGAGATCGATGGTCCTCGTCTCGAGAACGGCGTGCAGTTGCGGCACGCAGATGCAACCCTGGCGAGAGTGCAGCCGCGCGACCGCGTGCATTCCGAGTTGTGCGCGTTTCTCATTCTTGACAACATACCGGATACGTCTTGGCGCGAGAACGTGCATAAAGAACGACGAAGAACCGCTCTCTTTCTCTCTCTCTCTCTCTCTCTTCCTTTCGTCCCGTGAAAAATATGTCTGCGTAATCTTCGCGGCGAGACGCGACTCATCCGTTTCGCCCGTGAGCGTGCGAGCGCCGTTCTTTCACCCAGCTCGATTGAGAAAACTTGAAAGTGTGACGGTGTAATGTTGCCGTGGCGAGAAACCTCGGAGAAAACGCTACCTCTTGAAATACTCGGAGTAATTTCTTTAAACGCCGAACGGGGATGGAGTTTGCTAATGAATTTCTGCCGGGCTTTCCACCGTCGGCGCCGCCAAAGTGTTTGCGTCACATCGAGCACTCTGCGAGAGAACGCGCCTCCTCCTCCTCCCCTCTCGTCGGAGAATGACCAGAATAATACGCTCCGCAAACTGTGTAAGACTTACTTAAGGATATTAAAGAAACAGAGATGAATAATCACCCTTCGCGCGAAGCGCTGTGAGATGCTGGCGCTTTGTTTCTCCAGTTTCGCCAGGCAAGCGTCATTGCGATAGCCTCCGCTTAAATACACGGGCAGATCTGATCTCCTGCACACTCTGTATCCACTTGCCGCCCTTTTTCCACTCGCGCGACGCTATATAAAAGCATCGACGCCGTAAACGCCTCTATTTGAAATGCATTGGTCGTCGGCGAGGAGCACGACGACGCTGTTTGCGCTGTCAACCCGCGGATAATGGATCGGAGTCGCCGGACAGGTCGCTGTCACCGGGCGGCGGCGGAGGCGGCGGTCGCCCTTGTCTACGGGGGCGACCCGCAGAAAAATGACTATTACTTCTCGGCGAAGATCAGGTTAATAAAACGATCGGTCAATGTTGCTCGCGCGGCCATCCCGGGCGCTGCCATTCCCAGATACGCGTCGTATCGCGATGCTCTCGCCGGCGGATGATCGAGCGACGTGTAATTTTAAATCGACCATACGTAGCACGTAAGTTTTTCGAGTATTATCCGAATACCGTCGTGTCAATTCTTCGATGTTGAACAAGCGGGGGAAATTTCGAACTTGATGGCGTGCAACCCCTGCTCTTATTCCGTCGCACCATCGTGTTGACGCGTTGCGCGCGAACGGAGAGTTGCAAAATAACACATTTTTCAATCATTTTCTCTCAGATTTTGTTATTTATCACTTTCGTCAATATATTTTCGATAACTGTGGCGGCACATCGCGTTTTTTCCCTTCTTTCTAAATATTACTGAAAAATATTAACTTTACATGTCAACGCTTTGCAAATTTTTTTTTCCTGTTTCCCGTAACAATGGAAAAATCGAGCACCAGATCTGTCGAATTGTTAATTCCGATATACATGTCGCGCGCATAGTCGCCCGACAGGGAGATTCATGCTTGTCCCTGCTGTTTAATATTCTGCATCTGTAAGCCGCGCGAGCAGACTGTGTTTTTTAACGATCTGTCTTTCTCTCTCTCTCTCTCTCTTCTCCCGCGAGATACACGCATAAAATTTTCTATGGCGTCAGGGTGCGTGGCGGAAGGAATACCGAAAGTGCATTTTATAAAAAGCGACACGACGATGTCCCTTTTACCGTGCATATCCACGCGGAAGTGGGTATAACCGGGGCGAGGAATATCATTGCGCGAGGCGCATTCCACATCCGGGAGAGAGGCGCGACCTCTCGCAAGTAATTTGCGCCTTCGTGCATGCGCGCGACCCTGTGAAAATCTGCGAAAGAAATTTATTTGCCGGCACGATGAATCCGCTTGCACTCTCCGTATCTCCTTGATGGTGAAAAGATGGCGCGGTTAATGCGCGCTAAGAGCCGACGCTTCTCTTCTGCGCGACGGCACGGTGCCACGAGTATATTACACTGGCTGATATTAATCGCGGTCGCGGACCAAAGTGGTTTGCAAAATTGATTTAGTTTTCGCGGAAGGAAGACGGGCTTCGCCCCGCCGACGAGCCGCCGTTGTCTAACGCGTTCTCATCAGGGTAAAATCGTGGAGAAAGCGAGTAACGTGTGAGGCTGCCTCTCACGGGCCAGCGGAGGCAATAACGATCCGTCTATCTATTCCCCACGGGATCATTTTCCATTAAGTCTGCACTCACATTGATCAGCGGCTTAAATCGATCCCCGTTACTACTTATTGTTATTGATTCCCGATATATAGCAGCGGTGGCGTACGTCGGTATTTCTCCGTCGACGGTTTCTCTCTTTTCCGGAATTGCGGCCAGGCGTCGGTGAGCGGTGATGGCACTTGAGAGTTTCGCCTTTCCGGCAGCGATGCGTGTTGAAAAACCGCGAGCTCCCCGGGAATATCTGGATCAATTGCCGCTCCGACGATGGTAGGGGCGCGGACGAGAGAACGAGCGAGCGAGCGAGCTTCCTCGATGACGTCGTCGTTATTAAAAATTCTTAGCGCGAGTAATCTCGGTAAGGCGGCGTGCGGCGGGGACCAAAAGGAATGCGATACCGTAATTTTCCCGTAATTACATTTACGGGAACCGGCAACACACCGCCGCGGCGGCTGCTTTAGAGGGAACCGTCTCGTCGGTATATTGGATCTCTCGAGTACATACTCGTGCTACCTATCGTTTCTGTGAAACTTGAACTTTCCGCTGGAGAGCTCAAGACGAGCTCGTCTGAAAACGAGTGCCGATCGCGGTCGACGTCGTCGTCGTCGTCGTCCTCGCCCGTGCCACTCGTCTTTAAGCGACGAGATCTCTTCGCTGGAAAACCTTTTTTCACACTGCGTGGCTCTTTCGCCCGGAACTTAATCTTTTCTGCAAAGTTATGAGAACCTCGTTCTCGTTGCCGTAGAACCGCCCATGAAAGAGATCCGTAGTGTTTCGGTAATGAAGTACGCGTTCCCGGAAAAGCGCGGTGTGAATTCTGATAACACAGCGCCGTAGATTAATTGGATCGTCAGGATAGCATCGGAAGGACTTTCTTGATTAATGGAATTTTTTATTGTAAAGCGTTTATCCACCGCGACCGATATCTCTCGTTAGCTATATTTTCTTCGCCCTTGTTGCCTCCATTATCTGCCTCCCGTATTGGATGCCGGGCTCCAACATCGCGTAAATAAAGGGGGATTTATTGCAAATAAGTAGTTTTTTAATTGGGTCTCTCCGCAGTTAGTTTTTCATTTTATTATTTGCCTTCCCTCAATAAACAAATTATCAAGAATAAACTAGAAAAAAGAGAAACTGGCTGCTTGAATATCGAGAGATTGAATTAAAACTCCCTTAAGGAAAAATTTACTTGCAATTAATTAACGAATAATTTGTTTCGGTAGTTTGGCGTGTATTAATTTCATATCTGACTTAATTGCAACAACGCATATTTTTATCGACCTTATTATAATAGTATAGTATTATCCTGTCTACGATGCTGAAATACCTCGACCTAGACATGATCGAGTGGCGTTATTCGCGCGCATCATCGCGTAAGCCAGCCGTCCATCAGCAACCTCGGAAAACATTAAACAACCGACGGCTCTCGCGCATCTCATTTGCCGTAAGGATGCTCCCTTGCCAATCTCATTATCCTTTCTATAGCTAACGTGAGTGATACGTCATCGTAGAGTGAAATTCACTTCCCTCGGTTATCTCGGCGCGCAGTATTATTCATTATCTCATTAATATATTAAAGTTCACGTGATTACAAAATTATTTATTGTCACCAGCACGTTTGTGATTAATTTAATAACGAAACTCGCGTCGGTTGTGTCACCGTTAAGCAGTTAAATCCTCTAGTTAGCTGCGTGTTCACCACGAGCACACAAACAAGCTTCCGTCGTATAATTAGCCTGTCAGAAAGATTAAAGGATTTTGCAGTTTTTCTATCTTTTTCTCAGACTTTACTCGCACAACCATCCCGGATATGTTAGATTTCATTTGCCTTCACCGCCGCTGACACTTTGTCGGTTGCCTTCAATTGCGACGGCTGGGCGTTGTTCGCGCGAGGGGGCGGCGTCGCGTTTTCGCTCCGACGACCGTAATACGGAGCACGTCGTGATTTCCTGAAATTGAGGTATTTCGGTTGTACAAGCGCGACGGATCGACATGCCGGAAAGAAGAAAAGTCGGAACGAAGAGCGCGGGACAACAAAAGGAGCTTTAGACGTCTTGTGCGTTATCAGACTATGACATTATTAGATGTCATTGAATGGTACAGTAAAAGTGATATCTGAGCTCTGTATTCAGCTTATATTATTTTATATTGGATTTATTTTTCCTATGCAACATCACTACTCCTCGTATTTCCAACTACCGTTAAGTAGAACCGTATTTCTACACACTTGGATTTTATTCGTTAAAACGATACTTCACGCTCGGTTCAGATAGATATATGGAGTGTAGTGCTTTGTACTGCTCGGAATAAGAGAGAGGTGTATTTTCGCGTAAAGCTAAACGGCGTTCATAGTTGCGATCGCTGCTTGCTCGTTTTCAAGATTTTTCTACAGCAGTGTTGCGGTTTCGTTGTCCGCCCACGACGGTAAACATTTCCACGAAATTGCGGAATGTAAGATGGTATTTGATTACATACGGCTACGCGAGGACTGAATCGCCGCCAAAGGGAACACGGCGCGCAAAAGAAGTGTAGTTTCGGTGAAGAAATAAATTCGCACGCGGCACCTTCAATTTTTACGTGCGTTGTTACGTGCGTGTTTTCGGTATCGCGTGCTTTCGTGCATTCGTGGCTGCCTTCGTCTCTTTTTTTCCTTTTCTTTATCGTGATTCAGTCTTTGACAGCTTTCCTAAATCGAGCTGTCGAGTAAATCTGTCGGACAGTCTGAAAAGAGAGAAGCGGCGAGCGGATTGAGCGGACGAGCGGACGAGCGAAAAGAACAAGCGACTCCTATTATCAAATACGCGCATGGGATGCGGGGTAAAAAAAAGGAAAAAGCAGGTCGGAGATCCGCGCCGGACACGCCCAGCTGCGTTTGCAACGTTTTCCATCGTTTTACTCTTCCTTTCTCTATCTCTCTCTCCCTCTCTCTCTTTTTTTTTCCATTCTCGGAGAGCCGCAGGCGTTTCTTTTTCCAGTAGAATGGAGGTCGCGATATCTGCATTTCCGTCACGTATCGCTTGAATAATATATCCTGATCTAACAGTGGAGTATGGCGAAATATATTTCCCATTTCGCGGCGTAGTAATTTCCTTTCATCGGCGCGTTTCGCCGTTCTTTATTTTCATTCGCCATTCTACCTTTACGCCGGCCGGAAAAAAAGGTGTTTCCGAGTGAGTTTTAAACAAAGTGCTCGTAGGTATTTAACGCATTCGTCCGTGCGCCCCGTCGCGCGCATTCCCTCTTTTTTTTAAATAAAGAAATGTCGCATTTACCGCGCCGGCGGGCCCCAAACGTGGCGGCGGCTGGGAAATACGAAGCCACCAGTCGAAAGTGCTTGATCGAGTTCACCGAACTTTCGCCGCACGCCGAGAGATGTGAGACTATTGTTCCGCCAGGGCGACGTAACTCTCGATGCACTCGAGTGTCGGGAGTTGAAATATCTCCGGACTCCGCGCGGGCGTAAGGCGAAAAAACTCGAAAGTTCCACTGTTCAAAGTTCGTTCGCGCCACTTTGGCACGATAAGAATCACTCCTATACATTATTCATATCGGGGAATGAGAACGATATATATTGTACTTACGAGAATCAATATGCGTACTTGAATTTGCGCTTACATGGAATAGTAACGCGATAAAAGTACCGGGAAAAACCCTTCATCTTAGATAAAAGGTTTCGCGGTGTATAAATTGCCGATCATATCGTATATCGTGCATCCTGTTAGTTTGATGAAAATTATGAAATTCTACCATATATTCTTAAATTGATATTCTTAATAACGCTGATAATATTTGACTAAATGTTGTTTTAACCGTTTATAACATATAGTTCGTTTTAACTGCATATAGTTCTATCTCTGTAGAAATATTATTTTTATAAAGAGTACTTTATCGATCTTGTAGATATACGAAGTTTAGAAAACGACCTCTCTCGAATATGTAGTTTCGAAAAAGACATTGAATATAATGGTTGTAAGATTTTAAGTGGTGCGCGGAAGATAATTTTAATATAAATTTAAGAAACGTTATTAAAAGTCGCGTAAATGTCATTATGCATTTTTTAAGTTAATTCTTCTGTTTTTTATTTCATATTTTTGCAACTGACATCGAGATATTTTCGAAAGGATATAATTTTAAATCTTGTTTTGTTAAGAACTGTCTGAAATGTTTTACATCTTATATTTTTTAATCTAAAATATGGAATATCTTGTAAAATATTTACTTTTGCTTACTTTTTAATATTTTTATATGATGAGATTGGAAAGTACTAATTTTTGCATTTGCAATTTTGCAAAGTATAGAATTTTTTAAATAACTTTTGTCTTTTATAGATTAAACTTTAAAAAAATTTTTATTTATTATATATATTATATTATTTTTATTTGTTATATTTAGGGGTATAGAATTTTTTTACGTTTTGTAATTGTTCGCATTTTTTTTTATATGTCGATTCTGTGCTTTCTTTCTTTAAAAAAAAAAATACAAATATTTATGAACAACATAAATGAACATTACAAAAGAGTACCTGCAACTGTACGAGAATACTCAAGATTGATTCTTATTCACGTTTATTCTTCTTTAAAATGTATAAAAAAAATCTATAGAAGATAAACCGATATTGTTACACCAGTCTCTGTTACTAAAGCAAACGTTCCGTATTTTCCAGCTTGTAAAAAAAAACTGTTTTAATGCGTGCAAAAATAGTATAACGGTGCATAGAAGCACATAAAATGTAATTATATTGCACGGAGCAGCGCGGAACGTAAATTTACGCGAAAAAAGTTCGACGAAAGGTTTAGTGTAACTTCTTCTTTTTTTTCGAATTGGACTGCGCTATTGTATATCGGACAGCGGATTAAATCATGATCATGTAAAGTACTAGCGAAAAACTGCGCTTTTTTTTGCGACTCGGTGGCAAAACATTTTTATCGAAAATATCAAGGATTCGAAATCAGCAGTAGTGTCCGATTCCGCTGCTTTTAGCCTCGTTTCGCTTACTCTTGCATTGCTCTGCTCATTTGGTATTCACCATTCAGCTCGCTGTGTTAATTGCCTTATATTGGCAAAGTTTCTACTTTAAATTATACCGGAACGAAAACTCGTATTCCTTTCTCGCTCCGCGGTCGCGATGCGAGATGGAAATACGAGCAGCTGGTGGGTGGGCCGCCGATGTACATTCATTTTAAACTCCATGTAACGAATACCTTATTTTTTAATTTTCAGGTGAGTAGAACTACGAATACCAGCGTGAATATACGTGCGTCTTCTAGACCGGTGCAATCGTCGCAAACTTGCGAGCAATGCGACGTGCAACAACTCGCAGTAATTCGACGTACGTATTTGCAATAATTATTAACATTGTATGTATAACTGTAGTAGTTTCTAATTGGCATAATTACTGTCTGCACACGCGGAGTATGTCCGTAAATGAGCAACTTCTGTCAGTAAATGTCAATAATAGAGACACACGCTGACCGCAATGGAGCGCTATATTGAATTGCCGTTGCGCTGCATAAGGAATCAGTTCGGAGTACGAGGGAAACAATGCTGAAATCGCGATTTGATTAATAAGATTAGCGGGATTCCCTTGTTTTTGTGAGAGTCGAAACGCGAGCAATAAATGGGAGCAGTATTGCATAAACAAGTTCGAAATCAGAATAGCTTTTTGTTCGTTACAATTTATCAAACAAGATCGCATTTTAAAAAATTATTTTTTAAATGTTTTTATTCAGAAATGTAATAAGAAAGTAATGCAATTTATTATCAGTTGAGAGAAAATCAGAGCACAAATTAATACATAAATCTTCAAGTTAAAATTGTTGAGAAATTTCGAGGAATTTTACAAAGATTTATGCCTAAAAAGTCACCGATTTCTTGTAGCTTCCGTGAAACATTTAGCCAGTTATCTGTAAAAGCATTAAACGATAAGCTTTGCAGGAATCAGTAACGGATTATTTATCGCATACTTCCGCGTTTTAAGCGCACGTGTGTCTTGTGTATGTGTGTCCGTAAAATATTTGTCATTAATCAAATGGGAAGCGACTTTGTCGAGCGCTGCCGGATCACACTGCATACATATGTATGTATTATATATACGTATATACATATATATATATAATATTTATATTTAATATATATGTATGTATATATGAAGTTGGATTCCAAATACACATTCGTGAGAGCCGCCGTGTTTCTCTAACATGTTTCTCTGGGCATAGTTGATTTTACATCTTCCACATCATCGTCGCGCCGAAAAACATTATGCTAACGACGTTTTCGCGGATACGTCTGAGACGATAAACTCTCTATTTATATTCCCCCGATATACAAACATGAAACGAAATCATCGGCGAGCCTCGCAAGAGGATGTAAAGCGGGCCTCGGGCTCCCCGGGAAAAAATGCTAAACATCGCCACGTGAATGCAGTTACGTGTGAGCGCGTATCTCGGCGCACGAGCTCGCGGTTAGGATCGTTTATGAGAAAATTCTGATGCGTTTCGCGAAAGAAATTTCCCATTTGTATGCCCACGAGCATCCGATATTAAGGCGATCTTGTGCATTGCCGAACGCTATGGAAATCGATTCGCGTATCGAACAAAATAATGGGCGCGTCACAGTTGTATCGCGGATCTAAACAGCTACGATGTTAATCAGAATATTAGCGATATTGCAAACTTCTTTCGGCCATTTATATTTTCCACTGTTTACTATATTTTTTTACTGTTTGCTGCATTGTTTACAATCCTCTTTCACTATTATTTTATTTTTATATTTTAATCCGGAAATTAGCAATAAACGACCATTTCGCAATTTTATAGCCGCGTATTATCGTTTTTCGCCAAACGATTTAATTGCGCTCTTCGTTAGCGTTTGTGGAAAACACTTTAGTCAAATGTATTTATTTTAATTTCGGTTTTAATTTTAGCTTTTTCAGCTTCATAATTGCGCTTTGAAAATTGGCGCAGCACGCTATAACACGATAATTGATATAGGGTTTGCGCGATTATTTGTTTAGTTTTGTTTTTACATCTGTCCGCTACATGCAATTTATGATAAACATGCGAGCATGTTTCTATTTACTATTGCGGTATATCGATCATGTAGCCGAGGCACATCATCATGAATACACGAATTCTATTTAGTTTGTGCGAAAGCGCGTCGTTGAGATCAGTTTCGATATTTTATCCACATTCTCGCGTGATAGTTTGCGCCGTTGCTACGCAGTGTTTCAATATTTTTCTCAAAGTCTCGCCGGCTTCAATTTATCGTCTCGGCGATGTGTAAGCTTCATCGAGACGCTTCTCGTGGCTGGAATTTTTTTTAATCGTCTGGCGCCTTTTTACGAAGGAATAGATTACGTTCAGAACGTGTGCAGCTGATACAGAGTTACTCGATGACAGCCAGAGACGCATCGCTACGACATTAAAGTCTGCGCGATTTTTTTCTTCTTTCAATGAGGTGGTCTAGAATAACGCGTTTGGATTCCTGCGGATTGAGCGTGAATCATTTCTACTATTTCAACAGCACACAAGCCAGTTGGCTGGCAATGTTGTATTTACGCCAGCGCTGTATATAAATTAGCCATAAAATTAGAGACAAATTGGAGGAAGTGTGACACTTGACAGTGAATATTGCTTAAAATATACCGCGAAATCGACGCACATTGTCGCTTATCACTCCGCCGATGTGACGTAACTATTTCCGCGCGATAAAAATATCGATGCATTTTCGTAGCTCAGCGCAATATCGCAAATGGGGTCCCTTGGGGTGACGAGAAATACTCGTCGTTGTCGTCGCCGTCATCATCGCCGTAATAGTCCGATCCCGGTCGATTCTCTCGCAGAGAGACCCGCCGCTCGAGTATCCGCGAGTAAAGAAAATCGTATGATCTGCGAAAGGGGCTGCTCGTGGAAGCCGGCGATGGCTTGATCGCAGACTATTTTTCTCCGCCGGCAAGACGAAGCGATCCTATCTCCCTGGCAACCTCACTTCGGATACTTCTGGTCGATCGGCGCGGGACGTCGTTGACGTCGTCGTAGCCGCATCCGGTATCTGCGACTTATCTCGACGATTTCCTTTTCCGCCCCGCCCACTCGCGTCCCACATCCGAATCCATCCCCCCCCCTTCCCCGGCCGTAGAAGCAGGGAGCCGAGGGAGGTCTCATTGCGATGCGGTTACTGAGAAGTGTTCTCGAGGATGGTCCTTGGAAACAGTCGGACCTGCCGGGACCACTTTGACATCTCAGCGAAAGTTGTATTAAGGTGAAAATCGATTTAGCCCGCGCTACGTTGTACTGCTTCCAGGACGGCGTAGTGTATTACAAATGGACGGCTTTAACGAGGAGCGAACGATCGGGTTAGAAGGAGCGGGGGAGGCGAGGAGGCTAAGGATGAAAAAAGGGAGAGAATCGGGCGAGAGGACAGTCACAAATTGAACAAAATCCCTTGGGCATGACGAGTTGGCTGTGTCGAGTGGGCGGGGGATGAACCGGTCTCGTTCCGCGGCTCGATCGGGTTCCAAAATGAAAAAAAAAAAAAAAAAAAAAAAAAAAAAACGAAGATAAACGTCGAGTACAACGGCTCTCTCCTTCGAGAGGCAGAAATGTTCGACAAGTGAGACCTTGATGAAGCCATCGGACGTCCGATGGCTTTTATTGATATTCCGAGCTGTCTGAAGTGAAACTTTGTGTTTGACTATGGAATTATCGATATCTATTTAATCCTCGAATTATACGTCCCGATGTAATTGCCGCTTCTCCGGCGGAAATTTTAACGACGATACTTTGAAGAAAACACTGGAGGCGACGTGATATTTGTATTTTGCGGAGCAAAATCGCCGAGCAGTCCGTAGTCATCTGTCTCCGTCGCAGCGGCACTTAATTCGCGCCGCTATAAAATAATTCCATTGGGAGTCAGGCCAAGATTTTTGTCAGCACTCGTGCGAGCGCATCGCCTGGAGGAGTACTTGCCGTAATTTGCCTCGCATTATCCCCCGAGGCGAAGCTAAAAGCTGCCGCAGTTATACGATAAGGAAGTTCGTACAGTGTCGATTTAACGAGTTCATTCAGCGCGGAAACTCGCTGCGCGCTGATGTTCATCGCGGCGCCTGTACTGAGAATTTTAATGTTGACAATTGCACTTACCTCGAAAGTTCCGTCTCACGGAAATACAGCGAAAACTGGTAAATAACTATGTTCTTGTTTTACTTGGCAGTACTTCGGAAGAAAATCTACAATAATCATTTGTGTACACGGTGAGATATAAATGCACTTTCTAAACTTACCAGAACTGGATGAGATACGGCGCAAGATGGGAGAAACAATTTTGCACGAGCGGTACTTGCGCGTTCGTCAGTGTTTTTTTTTTTTTTTTTTTTTTTTTCTTCTAATGGAGAGGAAGCGTTTCCATTTCTCCCCGTATTCAATTACAAATCATTCTCATCGATCAGATTGCGGCTTCGTATTGCTATCGTATATCTTACCGCACCGCGCATTAATTAGTCGATACCACGTATCTTACTTCGCGACACATATTAATTAATCGTGGAAGGATCGCAGAAGGGGGAAGAAGGGGGAGGGGGAAGGTTAAAAGATCACGAGGAAAAATCTTATTTAATTAGTTGATGAAACGACCCAGAAACCCGTCAAACCGAGCAACTCGCACTACGAAATTTAATTCATAATATGGCGCCGCGATTCAACAATACGACGAACGAGACGGCGGTGCGGAGTTTCATTATTGTCAGTTTAATTAAATAAAGCAGCTGTTCGCGAAGCTACGCAGCAAGTCCATTCAATTCAAACCCCGTGTAGCTATTCTTTTCACTTGCACGTGACGGTTTCATAAATCTCTAAAGACAGAAGGAAAATGAGAGACGCGTCAATTTCAGCGGGGCTTTTCCTCTACCTTGGCACCTATTTTCGAATCGCGAGTTTCACAATTTGACGTAACGCTTTGCGTTGCTAATTACGGGATACGGATCGCGTTGTAAACGCGCGGGGGTGGGCGCTATAGAATATACAGGATGCGCCACGTCGAGAACATCGATTTCAACCGACAGAAACTTCATCCGGTCCGCGAGCAATTTCGAAACGTCGAAACTTCGTAACGGCGATATTTAACACTTCGCACCGACAAGTTCTACGATCCGCTACTCGGCCATGTTAACATGGGTTAGGATAACATTCACGTCGGGAACGATTAAGCCAGCAAAAGGTCTACAAATTGTCATGCGCGTATAAAATTTCGACGAAACGAATTTCCGATAGAGAATTTTAAAAGGTCGCATCGATATTTTAGTCGAAAAATCGAGTGAAACTGCATGTCAAAAAATATCCCAAATGTAAATCTAACATCGTCAATATATTCACTTTGAAGAAAAGCAAAGTCGACTAGTATTTTCAAAATAAATACACGATGAATAAATATACGGACAGTCGCTATATTAGTCAGTCAGAAATTAATTCTCATTTAATTTTTGCTTTACAACCGCGGTGGGTATGCATCGTTAACTCCTTGAATGTACAGAAACGTCGTTGTAAATGTGCGAAAAGAAATATATTGCGGCTCCCTTTATGCGGTTTACGCTTTTTCGTGCTTTTGGCGGCGGTGTTTCTCTTCCACCCGATAAACTGTGGCGTTAACGGGATGCCTAATAATTATAAATTATAGGTATTTATGGGCCATAGAGTCTAGTTATAATGGTGCGAATTTGCGGCAACCACTTACTGGCGATGAGTTTAACAAAATAAACACTAGTCTACCAAATGCGTATTTTTTTATCGCTCTCATAATTTTAACTTCTTTTTACAAATATACTCGTTACATGCAAACAGTAACAACACATATTTTTGCTGATTGTGAGATAAAAATAGATAACATAAATGTGTTTAATACCATAATGCAAATAAAAATAAATAAAATAAAAAATAACAATACGATCTACAAATATTCATAAATGCGTGCACCTAAAAATTGGCGCTCGTTCTTTGTTACATTTTCGTTCAATATTAATATTCACTCCTGTTCGGTTGTAATTGTGAAAAATTAACATGTTTCGATTGGCGACATAATCTTCCACTGTTTCGCTATTGTCAGATTACTTGTGTTTTGAGGTAAATTTGGCTGATGATTTTTATCCGCTGAATCGCAGGTGTTACGTAAATCTGGAAGCCACGTGAAGTGCTCTGCAAACTTATTCTTCCTCGTGCCTTTAATATGACATTAATATCCCGCCGCATTGTGGTAGTGACGGCTTGAAATTACGACGGTGAAATATCTTCTGAATGCCAAATAATAGCTCGCAAATATTTCTCGGTGTTTTGCTACGAAATGCAAGCGTAATGATGAAACAAATCTGTTGTTACAATCTTGGCGTCATAATCGTTACCGTTTACGAGCAACCAAATTGTTTATCTTTTTTCCGTTGTAGAAAATTTGGTTGCGTTGTCGCACAATTTTGCAAGAACTCGAGAGATTGCTGTCTCGCATTTTCCGCGATGAGCGCAACAACCATTTACGACAGGTAATCACGCGGCGATAGAGGTGTGTATAGTAGTGCAAAAATTTCATGTGCAGCGCCTTTTCGCTTTAAATCATCCTGCGCGAACGCATCACTCTTTGTTGTACATCACGCACGTGTAAAGTGTATGCGACGCGAATCGATCTGTGCCAGGTTTTGACGTCAGACCGGAGGATCAGGCCGGTTCGATAAATCGACGTCCATTGCGCAATGGATCTGGGACGACTATTCGCCCCTGGCGCCGGCACGTAGAATCTGTTATAGGGTCATTATTCTTTTCATTGGCGCCTCTCTCCTCGCATATCATTTCGCGTTTATGTTCGTCATTGTGCGAACTGAGCGCTGCGAACTATATTAAGAGTGCATTAAAATATTAAGCGAAGGAGTCTGGAAATAATGATAAAGGTGTGTCTCATAATTAATTAATTGGAATATTATTAAGATTTTTTTTTTTATTTTAAAGCTCAATTATTAATTAAATATTGTTGGCAAGGAAATGTAGACTGACTCTGAATTATGGTGATTATTTTTTATGATTTCTGAAAATATCTTCTCGTGTGGTAAACTAAAAAGCCATTAGAAAATTACTTTATTCTGTTCGATTTTATTTTTCTTTATGCAAGAAAATTACGAATTTTTTAATGAACATTAAAGGAATTGCATTAGTTTATCGTCAGTTCATTATGTCGCTACAGGAGCGAGTATCGAATGTCGAAGTGCAGTTGTGCAACTTTTTTGCCTTTTACCCTTTCATCCTTTTGCCGCAACGGGGCACCGGCAATTGTTTTTCTATTCCTTTTGTTCGAGGCATTCGTCGCCTTCTGAATATAAAAGCCCAAGTTTCCCCGGTTCGAGCTATTGGCCACCAGATTGAGCGGAAAATGTCTGGCTTACAAGGTTGCCCGTTGCTCACCCCCGACTACTTTCCTGGTCAACCCTTTACACTGTTTCTTTTCTCTGTGCCTCTTATTGCTCTCCTTCTTTGACACGTATATACTGGGTGTACCAAACTTTCATAATTTTTTTACAATTGTTTCATTTGAAATAATTATTCAAAATTATGTGAACATTATTCTTTTTTGTAATTAAATTCTAAACATCATTTACTTTAATAATTTGTCTCAAAGTTGAAGCTGATAAAATTTTAATAATTTAAAAAGCACATTTTTATTAACTGTATTTTAAATTTAATTTGGCCAACTTTTTAATTTGCAACCGAAGGATTGTTTTTGGCGCAAAATTTTAACAGTTTTCAAATTACTTTTTTTTTAGAATTTGCACTTGGACAGAAAAAGAATGAACTTGGGACATCCTGTATATGCATATATATCTCTTCTTCTGGCAGTCTCTAGTTGCATAGCAGAAAAGTCGATCGATCGCCTTTGTTTGCTTTGTTTTTTCACTCGCAAGGACTCCGTCCAATTAAAGCGAAAGTTCCGCCCCTTGATGTCGGAGTGTACTTGTTTGCCGGAACGTAAGGACGTTCGTGTCTTGCGATTCGCGGTCGAAGGCGCAGCCAATTTCTCGAGATCGCTCTTGGCCTGCGACGCGATTCGCAAAGCGAATTCTTTATTTAAACATTTGCGCAAACTTTTGCATCGGTATAGTGCAGAAAACATGGCGCTTAATTAATTTCTCTACAATGGAATTTCGCAATATAAGTATAAAAAATAAATGCTCGAGTAATTCCGCTCACACAAAAGTACTCAAGCTCGTTGTGTATTATCTACGTAATAACGATCTATAAAAAATTTAAACTGCTCTCTGTTAAACGAAGATATGAAATAAGATAAATGATAAATCAAAAGAAAATAGAATTGATAATGAACTACCAAGGTCGCATCGGTAATGAATCAAATTTAACTGAACGCACGCTACACACCAATCATTCACGTCATATATCAAAGGTTCGCAAACGGATGCGGCTGTGCTAGATTTTTTTTACGGCTCTATAAATTTGCTCCGAACAATCGATGTGGAACTGTTATCACGAGAAAAATATTTTGGTGACCCAAAAATTTCTCCTCAATAAAGTTAGCTAGTGCTCTATTGATCGTGTGCATTCATATTTGACAATAAGGCATTAAAAATTGAGTGGTCGAAAATAAATAAATTTCATTAAATTATTCCGCAAGAGGAACATAAATACTTGACATATATTCCCATTTATTGAGAGATTGTACTATAATTTTTATTGATATTTACAGAAAAGTCCACATTAATTCCACAAATTTATAAATAACGTTTTATCGAGAGAGTCGAATAGTAAGAAATGCATCGATCGATTTAGCTGATTCGTTAAATCAATACTCGCCATTTAGCTTCATATCAGCTTCGATAAACTGTACAACGACAATGTTAGAGCGCGAGAATTGATGAAGAGACTAGATAAGTTTCCGAATAATTGGTATATGTATATCGCTTTTACATCCGGAGTCTCGCGCGAGCTCTCTATCGCGTCGGTATCGAGTGCGCAGACGATCGTTAACGATCGCGAATGAAAATCTCGGTGAGTGCGCCGCACTCGCTCGCCCGTCCGACTCGCATTTCGTGCGACGAGCGAACCCGAGGCATCCGGCGGATGTTTACGGCGAGAATAAAGCTGACGGTACGTACGTAACTCGAATCCTATTCCCTCGTACTGCTCCAGGGATGATGTGTGCGCGCGGGTGGCGCGCGTTGGTTCGACGATACCGGATCACGACGCTCTCGTTTTTCAAAGCCGTCGGTCTCGTCCTCCCGCCGCCGGCGCGCACGAGAGATCATCGCCGCGAAATGGCCGATGACCGCGTTGCGAGGACGTGAATGGCCAGTTATACGACCGCTGCGCGCCCGTGTCCCCCTGCTATTAACCAGATAGCGATGTATTTTTTCGAATTTTGTCGATGTGAAATTGATGGCGAAGTAAACGAGATGCGAGTGTGACGTAGGAAAATAATGGCGGCACACTCTTGGAAGTAGGTTATCGTGCATTGTTGAAATACACCACAACGCTGCGAAAAAAAAAAAAAAAAAAAAAAAAAAAAACACGTCTGTATATGTCAAACACATATTTTTACTGAATTTTACTTCACTTAGCTCATTCACACTCGAACGATCTCCCATTGACGTATTGATTCGCACCCAACGTTAGCGCGGCTATTTCGAAATGCGTCGCTACATTAATCTCTTATTCGCGGGCCGTGATTGAAAGTACGCCGCGCAATTCATTATCCGAATCCCGCGCGACTAACGCGACAGGATCACAGTAAGACGTAGTCGCGTGGAAAGGCCGAAGCGTTTTCCTTCCGCGCGTGCTTTGTCCCGCTCTCGCTCTCTCTTTACCCCGGAATCAAGCCAGTCGGCCGACGCTAATGGACGTTAACCATGAATAATTAGATACGGCCGCGCTAATTGCCTATTATTAATCATCGCCGTGCGATCGGCGGGATCAAACATTGATTGTGACGATTATACTCTCGCTCGCATCGCGGGATTCGGATTCGGTTCAATTATGACGAAGGCCATCCAGGGCGGCCATCCAGTCGGCGCAAAGACGAGCTTAACCGCATTTCGACCGGAAGGACGCGGCCGCATATACGAATCTGAGAGCGGAAAAGGTGAATAATTTATTCGCAAGGAATCGAAACAGCTGCGGCCGCGCGGGCGGCGTCAGCGCCGAGTGCATTATCCTCTCGCTCGCGGCGACCGCGCCAGTGGCTCCTCCGGCCATTGAGCAACCATCGATTTCGGCTGTTCATATCGGACAGCAACGGTATTCAGCTAATATCGCGCGATGGAAAAAGAGTGGCCAAGCGAGCGCGAACGGCTTCCACTCATGAAACTTTAATGCCAGCTTTTCTCGCGCGCGCCAGATTAACTCGTCCCGTCTTCCCCGGCTTTGACATCCCACACCGCAATATCAGTATACACGCATGAGATACCTAAGATATGAGTTTCACTTCCGACAAGCATCGCGATTCTCTAAAAATGCGATTTGAGAAATAAATTAACCTCTACGAATTATCTGCTCTGCTAATATAAAAATATACATAGAATCAGCACTTTTGAATATATTTCCCTTTTAATTTAGGAGTAAATATAACGTTACGATACATTCGAGAAGCAAGTTGATACTACTCGTTTGAAACAAATGGAATAATTGGTTTCTGATCCAAGTGATTGTTCCGGCGTTTTTTCATTTGTTTGCCGCGTCGCGTTTAAATCCTCTTTGAATACTAAATTAGTGGGCAACAGTTCTCATCGCGAAAAACTGCGAGGCAAAAAAAATTTTTTTTTACCATCGGTTCGGTGAAATACGTGAAACGAGAATCTCTCCTCGCGTGCGAGTCGGTGCACGCCTCCCCTTCTACGTCGGTTTCTGCCCGACTATATACACCGCCATTACTTCGCACGCGACCGATATTAGGCCGCGTCGAGTTTTCCCTCGGTTTTCAATATGCACGAGAGCGCGATAAGTGCCGGCGAATGTAAGGCACTTTGCCGGCTACCCATTTTTTTCTCGAGCAAAGCGTCTCGAACGAGCGAGGGCGAGAGCAATACGGAAACGGTCTCTGTAAAGCACTGTGTATTTACCAAGCGCCGAGTACAGGGCGTATCTAAGATTACCACGAGTCTGGAAAACCGGAAAATCAGGTAACTGCGATAAAAATCTTGGAAACTTTAGCGACTAGAAGTAAGTCGGGGAATTTCTAAAGCAATATTCGGCAATGTTTTCGTAGTACGCTAGTCACTGTGTGTTGTGTTTACGGAAAAATTTTTCTAAGAGAATTGTTGAAATTTCTTCAAGATTTAATTAAGATTTTTGACATTCTACTCTAGATTTCCAACGCGTAATATAGACGATGGGAAATAATAAGAGATTAAGATGCGATAGCGTCTGATATCTTGCGAAAGAGTGTAATTACCAAGTCCTGGCGAGCTTACGAGAAATATCGTTTCCGAAAGCGATCGACGTTGTTGCTGCTTAAGGATTCTAAACGCCTCAAGCGTCGTTTGACACCTTACTGTACAATACGCGGATGCACCGAGCGCAGCGTTACACCGGCAAGCAAAGTGATCGGAATGTAATTCAGCGTGAGAGCGAAAGCGTAAGCTTCGTCTGGTATTCGCGATACTTTAACCTGGATGCTTTTCGCGTCGAAAATATCCGACGTATTTTGTCGCTGGTCCATCGCAGAGATCTGGATTGGCTCTAATGCCTCTGTAATACCGGCCATCGCTTTTTACGCGCCACTCCGGCGACATGAGTCCTCCGTATTTTATTTTGTCGGGGTTTTTATCGAGCCCGGAGGGAAGCTGACGTTAAACCTTTCTGACTAAAAAAGACTCGAAATCTCATTTTTGAGAAATCGCTTGCAAGCTTTTTCCTTTTTTTGTTTTATTCTCTATTTTTCTCGTCTAAAATATTGTTAATAATGCGTCTCATGGTGAATCTGTTGAATCCACGATAGATAGTAAAAAATTGGATAATTGAAATTAGTAGAGCATGAATTTTTGTTGGTGCAGTTAACGGTTAATGCGAAATTTAAAATTACTGACATTGAATGGTTAGTATAAAATTAAAAATTGCTTTTTGCATTTTGTTGCAATTAAAAAATTATTAAAAATATAAATAAATATGTCAGTAAAAATCATCGCGATATTCTATTTGTCAGACAATTTAATTAATCCACTTTATTCTAATCAATTCGCAGACGTAACGTCATAAAAATACGAAGCTCGCCTGACTGAGGCGCCATACATAATGCAATCCTGGGAATGTGCCTTTTGCTTGACTATAACAGGTAGAAAAAAAAGAAACGACCGCATATTACGTCTGCAATCCTTTAAAGAACGAGTGAGGGATTTACGGTTAGCGTGAGAGTAGGAGAGCGGTTCGCGTGTCCCTAGTTCATCCTTAGCTGCTCGTATTTCCGCGTTCCAACAAAAGAAGCGCCGTACGGTCGTCGACTCGAATCCGTTGCAGGATAATAAAAGCCATTTACACTTTGATGCGAGCCAATACTGGCGAATACGACGGCGCGAGTAAATTCACCTAAAAGGAAGACATTGCGCGCACGTTCCAGAAATGTACAGGGTGTTTCGGATTATCCACCTGCTCCACGTACGAATCTTTCGACATAATTCAACAAAAATGTGCATTTTGAGATTAATAAAACAATTAAAAATATTATTTTTTATTGGATTTAATTTTAATGTAAGTTACAAAGGAAGATTAATATCAAATATTGAAAAGTCACCGAGAAAGAGGAAGCTAAATCATTTTCCCTGAGAAAAATTCCATTTTAAATCGTTGAAAAATTTTGCAGATAAAGGCATCCCTGTGCGGCGACCCTGACACACCCTGTATGTCTGCAACGTCGCTTGCATCGCGAGAAAATTTCCGATAGTCTTCCTGCTGAAAAGGGAGACCGTGGTCCATTTTCGACATTTCATATCTCCTCCGGTGCGCGAGTAAACCGAAGAAACAGTGAGCGGGGCCCTCGCGCGCGCGGGTCGCCTGATCCTATCAAAAAATTGCTTCGCTACTGGCGCCCGAATGTCTAGAGTGTTCCTCGTACTCTCTGCTGATAGTTACACGCGCTCCAATATCCTCCGTGTGTATTGTTCCTTCGGGATCGATGGCTTTTCTTCTCCGCCATCATGGTCCTTTTTTTCCATTTTCCCACTCACGTTCTCCTTAAGGGGATAGTTCTCGCTAATTAGTTTTTGCTCGAATATCATATCTGCTAATACTATATATTTCGTGTCGGAAAAGACCAAGTGTGCGACCTCCTTCGCTTCTCGGTAATTGCCTTCTTCGCCTTGAGACAAAATCTTAACAGCAGCGGTGAGCCGATGATGAGAGTCCTAACGTATATTGCACTCGCAATGTTTCGGCGCTAACAAACCGCTGCTTATTTCTCTGTTAACAAATTGATCAACAATAGTTGATATCTTCATTTTTTCGGATTACACTCGTCAACATTCTTGAAGTGATGCACTAAAAAATTGCATTCGACCCTGTTACGAAGCTAAATCCTAACATGTCTCTTTTGTTACGACCACTTCGCCGAACGTGCAGCACCGCTAAGATTTTTCAACGCGTAGATAAAGATCGCAAACTCGACGCGCGGCGTAAGCCGCGTAACGACAAGTCACTCCGCCAGGCAGACAATTCAATCTTCGCGAATTGGCGGCACAGGGAGATGCAGCTACCCACGAAGAGGGCATTATTCTTCCTCCACCTGTTCCTGCCGCCCGACTGAAATTCAAGTCCAAAAGCACCGGAGATAATAACAAACCGCTTCTCGCGCGTTGACATCTCGCGCGGAAAAAAAGCTGCCATAACTCGCCAAGGCGACTTCCGTCTCGGACATTTTCACTCGCTTCAAGCTGAAAAGTTCTGTCGCCGAGAACGTCGCGCCGGTCGTGCTTTTCGAACCAGCAAAATTTCATTTCGCCGCATGCCGAGAATAACGCCTCGCGCGGACGCGAGAAATGCTTTTGCGAGAAGTATCGTCTTCAAAGTAACGAATCCACTTGCGAGTACCTCGCGACACATCCCTGATTATCCCGCAGTAGATTTAATTTTTTTCTTCTACTTCTTTTTTACCCGCTCTTTAGAAACTTCGTTCCGAGGTGAAAAAAAAGTCCGCAATAAAAAGTTCTCTCTATCTCTTACTCTCGTTTGTTAAGAAAAATCAAACGCTAGATAAACCGAAGTAGCGCTCTAGAGATACCGTTGAGAATTATGAGATTACTTCAGTTTGATACGATCTCGTCTCTTATTTAAATTAACAAGATGCATACGACGTTATCTTGAGATGTGTGAGCGCGCGATAAATCCGTCTCGAGCGTTTGAACGTTTTCGAAGGTGCTCTTCGCCGGCGAACGCTCTCGTTAGGCAGATTCGTTTGCGCATACGTGGATTTTCCGCGACTGATCCATTTTCATTCCTGCTTCACGTGCGCGCTTCGGAGAAGAACATTCTTATCTCAGGTACAAGAGATATCGACACGGCGTGTCTCTGTCCACGACATCGTTCGCCTCTCGTAATTCTTCCAAAAGCTTTCCCTGCCATTTCCCTCGGTGGGTAACCTATCTGCCCGATTTGTCAGTAAGAGACGGCAGCGAGATCGCAGTGCGCTTCGACGTCTTCTTAGAATTCCTTTTTCCTATTCCTGTCCCTGCGAGTTTCTACAACTGACATCGTGGTTAAACCACGATCGAGTCAATTTTCGGATTTTAGTTGACTTTGAAAATTTAGCTTAAAGAAGTTAAGAAACAAATTTGCTTCGAAAATAATAAAATCTACAGGCTTTTAACAGTTTGACGTATACAGCAACGTAAATTTATACATATTTATGTGTGCAAATTTTTTTTCAATTGATAAGTGCGTGTTTAAAATAAATAAATAATTGCTGGCGACTTCTGGACAATCTGACGGAACTAGGACGGTCTTTGACTGAACTAAATCGATTCTTTGTTTCGTTCAGCACAACGGTACTCTTCAGGCAACACCATCCTGACGTTACATGCATTAATATTGCAGCTAGGAAGGACAATGGCCGGACTGGTTCGATCCCGCAATAAACTTCGTCGAAAATGCTCACGCTTAATAATTAAGTTAGGCGAAATCGATATGGGCGAACCGGCTGGTACAGTTTCATTCGATTGGCAGTAAAGTTCATTCGTGTGCCGCTCGTTGCTATCGCTTTGTCACCGGCGCTAAGTAGATTAAACATTAAACAAGCCAGCTACCAGAGGTCTTTCGACGGCAGCGCGCGGCCCAATATCAGGTGTCACGCGTCTGATTAAAACTTTCATGATCTCGCATGTAGCGCCGGCATGGCAAGTATTTTCACATATTCATGAAGTTTCAAGTCGAACTCGTTTCTGGGATATTCCCAGCTTCCGTCCCATGGTTTGTATGCAAACGCCGACGGCTCCGCTCACGGCCGGCGAACTTGTCCCTCTCCCCGCAAAAAATCATCAGATTTCGCGAGAACGGATGGCGGAGCGACCTATATTTCGAGCGCGCATGGTCACTCGGATGCAAATTGCCTTAACCCGTTTAAAAGCACGTTATTGGCACTGGATGTCGCCAGTGTCACGACTCGACGGGGCAATCACGCTGCCAAATGCGACGCTGCAACAGAACACGTCTAAAAGTCTGATACAAATTTATGAATGTGATAACCTACCTTTTCATATCAGTGATGTAGTATGCAAATCAAACTAATCGACAATTTCAAATCTGCGTGTATCCTTACGATGTCCGCGTCCCCGCAAAAATAAACAATTTTTTTCGGCCTTGTGGCGATATGAATAACGAAAAGTATCATCTCTCGGGCAACAAGTCAGCAGAACAAAAACAAAATCGATTGATCCCGCATGTCGTACGGACGTGTTGCAATTAATCGCTCGATGATATTGCATTTAATTATATTAGCACAATAGTTTGTCGTTCGATATTATTTTTAGTGATGAAAGTGTGCTTTTACTTTCAGTGTATGCTCTTTTAATATTGCACGCAACTGTTATGATAGCATATACGCGATACGTCGACTTTAAGCATACAGTGGAAGTAATCCAATATCACGAATCGTTAGGTTGCCTAATGATAGTATAAAATATAGTACAACGTTGTATCATTAACAGATGCTTAAAGATGGCTTTGATATCAATATTTACTGAAACAGCTAATCTAACGATCATTAGGTATATTTGCGGTTTGGTCGACTTTTTAATTTAACGAAAGGACTAATGTTACATAGATATTATATAGTTCATATTAATAATTATAGACATTAAACTAGCACGATAAATGTCTTGTGCATTCAAATAACGAGGACACATATCCATAATTAAAAACAGCATCACCAAGAATATCTTATTCTCTGAATATTTTTATTCGAGTAGAAAACTTTATTTTTGACATTATGCTGACAACATTACGTATTATTTTCTTACTAAATCCGTACTGTTATAATAGAATCAATTACTTTTATATTAAACGTGTTACTTCACATTAAGCGGACTAATTATCGATATTATTAGCAGCACGGTTGGTAATATGATTACACTTTATGATGAGGTATTTGCTATTTGTACGGAGAATTTATGACACTTAAATCTCAGGAGTCCTGGCATCTTTATTAAATATTTATCATTATTTCTGTTTGCGCTCATAAACATCATTTGTTAATATTTATTTCCTTCACGTCAGGTAGAAATATCCGATTGTTCATTAGTGACGTACGTAACAACAAAGTTAATTACATGCTGAGTTAATAATATGTTTACTGCAGTGTTCATTTATCATATAATTAAATAAATTGTGCCAATCAGGGCATCGGAAAGATTATCCGTTAATGCAGAATGCAGCGATTTGAGGGAAAACGAAAAAAAGAGCTCGATAATGGAGGCATAAAGGAAGCAATCTATCATTGAGACAAACAGATGTTAAAATGGGTGACGCGTTGCTACAAAGAGATATGTAACAATGCATACGACATGACGTTTTCATGAAAATGCATGAAGTCGGAGTTGAGGGATAGATAATTTCCAGAAAGGCTGCCGCGGTCCGCCAGCCAGAAGATAACTCGGAAAAAGTATAATTACCGTCGGGTCAGCTTGTGAAACTTTATCGCGTTCTCTGTCAGCGCGGGAACGCGCACACGCGCAGATATTTCAGCGGTGTTTTCTTTCAATATAGTCCAAGAAAAGGACACAGGAAAGTTGAAGATGAGTGCGAAAACACTTGGGTCTTAACGAGGCTGTCGGCCCCATATGAACTCATCGCTGTAATGCCGCGCGCTTGTAGTATTTGCCGTTTCGTCGCGTTTTACGCGCGCGTACAATTCAAGAGAACCCGAAAAACAGCAATAATTTATCTCTAGCGCGGAAAATGCGATCTCTCGTCAGTGTAAATCGCGTCACGAATAATTATCTCGATCGACTTGGTCGAAAATTTTGCTCGCGATAAGAATTCAACGCGCGCGCGAGATGCTGCAATACTTTGCATTTATATCGAAACGCGGGCGAAGCGCGCGCGTATGTACTTAATGGCAGCTCGTACGCTTATCTTTTAATTGAATCTCGGTTGTTTACCACGCCTGATTTATTCGCATGCGTATGCGAAAAAATGAAAGCCGCGACGAGTCATCATCGAGTTTCTATCAGCCGTCACTGTGGTATTTTGCAGTCATCCGCGGTTGTTTATTCGCGCCGACGAGATGGAGTATTTCGTCGCGAATTATTCCGTGACAATGTCGCGCCGCGCTACATGCACGTAGCCGCGTTCGTTGTGGTGCGTCAGGTATTCCGAGTCATTATTGTTCTTTTAATACACACTGGCGCGTTGCTCGTTTGTCAAATATACCCTTTGATTAAAACGTCGATGGCCGACCGCGAGCGTAATTTTGATACTGGGTCAGCAACCCACAATAATTTCGTCTTTATCGTTAAATGATGTTCCGTTTGTTACACGAGGTTGCTTTGTATACAGCCTGTTTTGTTTAACATGGTTGGCTTGGTTAATTTCACCATCGAATATTTTGAGTATCTACATCATGATGTAACAATGACACGATTGTTTTGTTGTTTTGCTGAAACTATTCCAGATAACAATCTAATTTTCTCAAATCCATCCATGTTATAATTAACATGCAGGATAATTCGCTTTTCCTACGCTATTTCTATTACCTTTTATTTGCGTATCCGTTAATTAACTCGAAGTTCAATTTTCGAGATGCAAACGATCTAAAGGCTGGAAAAGTTTATAAATTAAGCTTCAGTGCTGTAAATGAGCAACAAAATATTGCTCTTTATTTTATTCCAAGTTAAGAACTTCAACGGAGTTCTAGAGGATTACAAAGTTTGAGTAACGAAAATATTTAAATTCGCATATCGGAAAGGTGAGAAAAAAAGACGACATCCGATCAAATCCTAAAAAAAAAGGGAAGGAGAAAGAAAACTATTTTAAAATTTAATAGAGGACAGGGTTTTATTATCGTAAGGACTTTGCGGAGACTCTACATAATTTCCGACCGAGACTCGGAATCTTTAATTGACGCTTACTGTCGTCTTTATCTATCATGAGATTATTCGTGCACACCCGCAAACGCGATCGTGTCCGCTTCAACGCGCGCCGCGCGGCGTACGTATAGCATCCGGTAAAACTCGCCGACAAAAGTTTTGACAAGCAGGTGGATCGCGCGGCCCAGTTTATTTTCCAGGTATACTACAGGGAGTAGACGTTAACTCGTTACACGGTTTTGCTCTAAACGAACAATACGTTGGTGACCTGCAATTGCACTGTTGACACGGTGCGTCTCTTCAATTCCTTTCGAGGACATGCCATTTCTTGCAGTATACACTGAAAGTATATCCCTTCGCAAGTGCAAACGAAAAGAAGCACATCGGCAAGCTTGTCGCCGCGTTCGATTTAGCTTCCAGCAGTGCTTATCCAGTTTCGTCTACACAAGAAAACGCACAAAAAAAAATAGAAATGTACAAAACTGTGTAGTTATCGAATTAGATATTTAACGGAAAGATATTTTAAACGCAGATCGACGAATCTATTTTTCCCCACGACAAAAGTGTTGCTAATATTTAAACTTTCAACAGGTCGAAAAAGTGGGGTATAAATATCCAATTTTAATTTATTTTAGAAACTTCCCAGTTACATTAATTATCCCCGCAATTTAGTTGATTACACAGGAGGCAAAAATAACTCACGTGACAATTGAGCAGATTATAGCGCGCAGAATAGATTGTCACAACACGCACGCCGATGTTGCAAATTGTGACACATACAAATTTCACCACTGTGTCACGAGGGCTTTCATGTAGGTGTATATCGCAGAGTGTCACAAAATTACAAAAATGACGCTGCCATTGTAAATTTGTGCAGCCATGAATTTTGTCACTGTCCCGGAAGCTTTTGAAAGAGGATGCACTATTTCCAGCGTGCCCGCGGCGTGTCCTGGGATTATGGAGATTGACGGATGATATTAATTCGGGACATTTTTAGTCACGACACGGGGCACGATCTCTGAAAGGGCCGAAAGTCGGGCGCGAAAAATCGATGTCGAAGTGCGCGCGAGATGCACGGGGACGAATCGCGGGATCAGTGGCTGCATAAAGTAGAAACGACAGCGGCGACGAACTTACGGTGCAACTTTCAGATATTTATCAGCGCGGAACGCGTATCGGCGGGATGCAATCACTTCACCGCGGGAGTTATAGGACCGTAAACTTGCCGTTTTATGCAATTTTGAATTATGCCTCTATTTACGTTCGCGTCTTATGCAACCCCAGCGACGCTATATGCTTTATGCTCCGTGTTTATGATACCACGTTTGCTCAAAGAAAGATTGCGCTTCGGCTTTGCCGCGTACCAAAGATCGCGCGTGTAATGGCTTGCCACCAAAGATTATGCGCCCTTAAAAGCTCGCGGTATTTTCTGCATCCCATATTAATCGCTTTGATAATTTGCACGCGCCAAGTTTTCAGCCCAGTCTTACGTGCGCGGATGAAAGTTTCTTGGGAATTAAACTTGAAGGATATGAATGGGTAACAACATTTTTCGTTTAACTTCAGAGGAATATTACTTCCGTCGAAATGTTATATGTAGCTTACTCGCCCAGAACAGTAACGTTAAACACTGAAAAGAGATGCAGCACATATTTTCGCTGAGAATATTTGAATAAGTAGGAGATTCGTGTAAAATATTTTTTTTTATTAGTGCGCTTTTTTAATATTCCGCTAAGGATTGAAAATGTGTGAAATCCTGTGTAATTTAATCCGAAATAAGGCACGGAATTAATCTTAGAAGAGGCTAACCAAACCAAAAAGAAAAACAAAAAATGTGCTCTTTTGCACAACTGTTCCCGCTGTCTGCGTTTGTCGTGGTTTCGCGGTCACAAAAGTACCGGCGAAAAAGCTTACTAGCGCTGAAAGAGAGAGAGAGAATAGAGTGCGAGAGGCGGGAGAGTGGGAGAGACGAAGAAAATGGAGCACCTTTCTTTAAAGCCCAGCGAGGGATGTTGGCGTCTGTGTGTGCATCCGTCATTAAAGTCGAAAGTAAAAGAAGATTGTTCCGGGCGCGCATTCGTATGGCGCGCGTTTTCCCACGGGTTTACAGCCGAAATTTTTACAGTTACGCCCGCGTGAAATTACAGTGCTCCAATTCGACGACGATCGATATGGGGGGGGGGGGGGGCTTCGTGGATTTCACCGCGGCAATTCCCATCGCGAGACCAGAAATGTTGTCGCTCGCTGGAATAAAGTTTACACATCGCACATCGCCGATGCGACGTCGTAATACATATTTGCATCTAATTGTGCGGTCGCGCGACCGCACGGCATGTAAGATTCAGCATGTGACTTGCTGAAGATCGCATCGGTACAATGGAGATTATGAGATAATGTCCAACGAATGGTCGTTGAACCGGAAATCGAATTCCCTCGTACGGAGTCGCGCGCTGAGAAACGGCAAGTCGCTACACACCCTCTAAACAATTATTACGGTTCGATCGTCCGCCTCGACAGCCGGTTGGCGTATCCTGCAATTTGGAATTGCAAACAGGTTTGGGAATAGCTTTAAACTTCATCGGGATTAGATGAAGTTAGATGACGCTATTATTCATGGATTCAGCATTGAAGTTTCGATTAAGTCCACGACTATTGAGATAATGTATTCTTTGCATGCATTGTTGAAATGCGGTTCAACAGAGGCGTCTTATTAAAATTGCATTTTCGAAGGTGACTTGACTGTGAAAAGTGCAAAAGAAAAGTATAATTATTTCACTGAATTTTTCATGTATTCTTTGAGCATAATTCACAATTTTCTCTCTTTATTATCTCTATTTTGAATCGTGAAATCGATAATAATTAATATCATTAGATCAGATAAGATATATGTTAAAATAATTTAGTGGAAATATCATATAAAATATCATCTATACCAGAGATTTACGGGAGGAATTAATATTTCGCTTTACATTGCTAAGCGAATCCGGCCGGAGTAAAAGACGAATAAGAGGGCAGGAGCGAAGGTAGATATTGGAGCTTTTGAGCAAACAGTGTAATAACTTAGCAACCAACCCCCTGATTACGGCCGGCGATTTTACGTAAATCGAGAGCTCCCCCCACTCTTATCTGCGTGCACGAATGTCTCAGTTTATACGTGAAACAACTTTTCATGTTTTTATGCAGCATATCGGGAGGTAATTAAAATTGCGCGCGACCTCGCCGCGTTATAATATTTTAATGCAAATTTTAATAAACATGATACGCTTCGTCCGCATTTATGTAATATTTCGCATTACGCGCGTGCGACATGATTAATGTTATTTATGTATATTTATTGAAATATTATATATACATATAGCCGCGAGCTTCTCTCTCTTATCAATTTTAATCGGGCGGCTTGCATAATACTATGCATCATCATCCCAACTCGTTTGGGCGTGTTATTTCCGATAATGATTCGTGAAATCGATTGCGCTATGAATTTTATTTAATATTTCCAGTCGGAGATATTATTTCCCTCTGCAGAACCGTCGACGACGCTGAGCTGCGGAAAAAAAATACCCTCCGTGTCTCGCTCGGATCCCGCACGCCTCTCGTCACCGTTCGCGTCGACGATTTACGGCTGTGAAATAGGTGTGTTTACTAAGCGCCCGTGTCCTAGCCCTAGCCGAGGCCATTATGGAGCAAGCGCGCTTAAGAGATAATACCGGGTTAAGGTGTTGAGAATCTTGGAAAATTGGATTCTCCGAAAATGCGCTTCGTGTACTGTGACTATGGCCTGGCTCTTCATCACGAACAACGACATGTTGCCTGCGTTGTATGGGTTGCGATAGGCGTTGCATCCGTACACGTAGCCTGCCACCGAAAGAAGTGTTTACTGATAATATCCGCGATAGTTTTCTCAGCAAAAAATTAAATCATGCACTTGATTTATTATTACAGCAAAAAATAATTCTGGGAAAAAGTTACAAGCGCAAAATTATTCAACGTAATATTTTGCTGAAAAATGTAAAACACGATAAAAGATTGAATTATGTGTATTAAAAATGTAATATTTTACAATATGTAAATTTCTTACGAAGTTCGTTTAGAATTGATGCTTGTAATTATCATCAGAATGTAGTTAATTAGACAGTGCATAAATTTAATAGATTACAATAAAAGATACATTACAATTTTCCAATTTTACAATATTGAAAGGTTTTATAATTAAATGTCCAATCAGATCCTGATTTGTCATTAGATGAAATTCAATAAAAATTAGATCAATTCGATAAATTCTTGTTCGAAGGAGTGCGCTACCGAGTATTTTCTCCGGGGCATCGTATGTATGTGGTATTATATTCCACGATGGTCACGTGAATGCGAGTGCATCTCTCTCCTATGAAACTATACGAGTATGTACTCGGCGTATGTATTCGATGTATATAGGCGAGATCGAGTTTCTGTTGCCAGCGCCGTTGCAGTTTAGAAGGATCGCTTTCTTTAGAGAAGTCTAACGCGCTTGATACGATTTGCACGTACGAGATTGGATATCCCATGAAAGCAACGTATCGATCAGGGCACGCGCATCTTTTAACAACCGACAAAAATGCCATTTTTCGAAATCTCCAACGTTCGAATCTCAGCGACGGTTTACTACTTAATCTTCTTCCGGTTTCCGGATCACTGGCTTACGTCGGATTTTGTCTTTGAAAAAAGAAATTTTCATTTGCTTCCGTCTTTAAAGCATCTTTCGGCAAACAAAATATTTCAAAGTACAATTTCTTGTTTCAAGATCTTTATATTCCGGTTTTCAATTGTGTTATCGAACTTTTCTCAGCAAAGGGGTCCACATCCCTTGATAAAGGGATTTTGACACGTTCAAAAGCTCAGGAATTAGTTAATTACTGCTTATCGCGCAAATGGCCGCGTAAAGGGGACTCGATCAGATTGAACGATTATGTTGCTAAGACGGCTTTCCCGCTAATGAGAAACTGTAGATTAGTATGTATTGCCTGCATGCGCGATTCGTCAGTACACACGCATGCTAATGCGTACCCGGCGCGCAGACAGTGCGCATCGTAATGACGTGATTTCGAAATCCCTTATGCTGTGTACGTCAGCATACGAAACACCATGGCGAACATATCTAGCCCTTCGATTGTAAGTTATTGTTAAACGATCCGGCAAGATCTCACCGCTCCTGTTTCGATCTCTGATCTTTCTTTCACCGTTTCTCCCGGTTCTTTGACCGGTCGACTTCATCGTACACTCGAACGGCTTCCTATATTCGTTACGATTTGCTGACGAAAGATACTTGCCGAGTGTTTGCATTAAATTTCAGGAATATACACTGCCGTGAATTCGAGGAACTCGATGGGAATTTATATATTGCATCCATACTTGCGAGTTTTCAACTTCGGACAGTTTGACGTCAAACTGGTTTATTTACAATGTGAAAATAATTAACGTATTAAAGACTAAGTTTTTTTTTTTTAACATAATAATTGTAACAATCTAATAGATTTGTTAACAGATTGTTTTACGTGGAGTATTTTCATAGAGAGTAAGTGCTAAAAAGTAAATTACTTTGAAACAAGAAGCAAAGATATCCCGAATAATCACCGAGTACTAGAGCTACGTAATAATTATTGGACAACTGTGACAGTTATGCGATAAACTTGACATTTATGATCAAGATGTCTCATTGTTGAATGTTTAACATTAAAGTTTCTGATAAATTTTAATCGCGATAAGTATTCAGGATCTTAAAGTTGTAAACTTGTGAAATATGTTTGCAAACTCCCCATATATGTAAGATTCTTTTAGTTTTTTTTTTTTTTATTGGCCCATCCGCCGGTTGGAAACTTAGGTTTTTGCGCGTTCAAGGCCCGTCCGCTGTCATAAGCTTAGGTCCTGCCGGATTCCGCTGCCTTCGTGTAAGTTTGTCGGGCCTCAGGAGGACAGAAGATTGTGTCGGTTTTCCAATTCTCTCGCCGCTATCTTTCCGACCGACGACAGTAAATCCTGCAGCACAACAAAGCTCACGCCAAGAGTCCTAATCGTTTTTCCATGAGTTTGTGATTGCGCGCGCGCGCACGCGCGCAGGCTCAAGAAAGTTTGTGTACAGAAAATACATATTTGCGTCTGTGTAAAACGAAAAACACGTATTCGCGAAATGAGACTCTGCACGAATTATATTTCGTTCTTTCTGCAGAAAGAGAAATATTTGTTGACAGACGGTGTAATATCGCGAGGAATCTAATAGAAAAATCGAAATCACTTTAAAGAAGTATAATCCTCAGTGGATTCGCATTCCGGTTATGACATCGCGACGTTGAAATAAAAAGAATTGAGATAAATTGCACTAATTTTTGTCATAAACGATTTTTAATGCTTTTTTATATCGTCGCATGCGACAAATGTCGCGCATTTTAAAATCGCGTGTACAGGCTGAATCATAGTATTTCGCCGTCGGGGATAAAAACATACGTACGCGCTGTTGCACGTGCATTTACATGCAAAGCGGCCCGGAGATCGAGTGAATTCTTGCACCTCGCTGTGCCCTTTATTGGCAACTTTTCAAACTGAATCTGTGACTTAACAAAAGAAGTGAATCGATGGAAACATGGCCCATTAACGCTCCAAATTCGCCAATTTTTCTTACATTTCGTACAAACGAAGATACGGAACGAAGAGTCGGACGAATTTTATTCGCAATATGAATTTTATTTCGCGAAAATATAACGATCAAATTTAACGTAGCGTTGGTTTTTCCGGTTTTCAAATGTCGAGGTTAATTAACTCTCGAAATCATTCTCCGTATGCGAAGGATGAAATATATTCACGACGACAGAAAATCGAAGCTCAGTGAAACGAAACGCTGAATCGTTTCATTCTCGCACGCGCGCAATAAGCGGTATAAACAGAGATGGAATAGCCTCGGCGCGCCAGCAGTAGCACATTCGCCGCAGTTCCATTACGCACGTATCATTCGCTCGCGCGGGAATACTGCTCTCGCGACCGTGTGTCATGTACGCATAATATAGCCGGTAACCGGCGAGACGGCCCGGGGCACGAAACCGCGTTGCTGCGGCGGCGAGGCCACGGCCTACTATAGGATGCAAATGTATATTGGCATTATGTTGTTGAAAATTGCGCGACGCGCGTCTGGTAATCCGACAGGCAAATCGACAGCCCACCCGCCGCCGAACTCCTTCGAGACGCGGAGTTCGCGAACGTACGATTCGCGAATATTGCCGCGGTTACATCACGACCGGTGTTTCAGTATCGATCGTGCGCTTGGGTGAAAATTTTATTTTGCAGGAAGAATTGTAAGGTAACAATTTCTCCAAGTTTGTTTCAGCTGAAAGCAGCTACTTGATTTTTATTTCACGCGAAAATTGAGAGTAGCCTTCGTAACAGTTCAATAAGACTCGGAATTAAATGGATATTAAATGGATTCTTGTTGCACAGCGGAATCTTTCAAAATTCAAGGAACGCATTGGTTGATTCGCAGTGAATGAATATTTTTCAAACGCATTTCAAATATTTCATGAAGCATGTAAGTTACTTTATTCGATATGAGAGAATATTATTTACGCCCGCTGCGAAACCCTGCTTAATAGTTTTTGTTGCTGTTGCAATTTTACATGATTTACACGCAATTTAATTTTACACAATTCGTGAGATTGATCGATTTACTGAAAATTAAATGCTCTTCCAATTACCGTACTTTTTTCCAATAATAAGTCGCCAATTATTCCGAAAATTCAAATTGTACTCGAACAATGCTTTTTCTATATCTTGAGTATTTTTCACATTCGACAAATTAATTTTACTCCGACCTGACACGTAGTGCGTAAATTAATAATAAAAAACATACAAGAGATCCGACAAGAGAGATAGGTCTCTTTGTTCCGAGCGAAGCGATAAATTGCAAATAACGCTCGATGCATGGCACGCGCGACATTTCAAAGGCCCCGGCTTTACCGTAAAGTGCAATGGCTGCGGGGATGGCTTTGGCCATCTATTAAATCCTGCGCGCTCACTGATTCGGGCATTAAAACTTTAGGTCATCGAGCAACGTGCGCCCATGGCAATACGGCTTGAAAGGGGTCGTTGCGTGAGGCATGAAAAGGGATGACTGTTGTATAATCGTCAGTCGGAGGACAGTTCGCCACCCCACTCCGTCGGTCCACTTGATTTAATTGAATTCTAGTCACGCTCCCATCATTCTTCGCCATCAGCGTTCGGTAAACTAAACCTTTTGCGATCCATTTAACAAATCCCCGCGACGGCGTTTGTATCGAGGTTACTTTATAACGTCGTTGACGCTGTCGGCGTGACCGTCAAACTTCTCACCCGCGCGTCGTTTCGTGCGAGTTTCATCTCCTATTTCCCAAATAAAGCCGTTTGACTTCAGAGTTTGAGTTCACACTCTAGTTCGCCGCCAAACTGCTATGGTAAATACCGGAAAATGATCAACCAGTCTGTAAACGCACGTAAGTAAGTCGCGGCAATATCAACCGCGAACGGAAGGGCCGCACTTAATCCGTTTCGACGCAATCGGACAATTTCGCAACGGCGGCGGCCGCTCAAGATTGGACCGTGGCGTGAAATAGGAAGCCGCAATAGGGCCTGTTAAATGTCATTTAAATGCCACGCTATCGCCTGAGCACTGCCCACGGCCATCCGTCGTATGCGCGCGCGATAGTGTGAAGCGCAGACCACCGTGAAATTACCAGTGCAATAGTGTGAGAGCTTCGTATCATATTTCAATTTTTCTACGTGAACGGTACGGCGCATACAAGTCAGCGCGCGGGTAGCCCGGCTGTCGCGGTATCGCGTGTGTAAAATAAACCAGCTGACTCTTCTCTCGAACTACCTCGCCTTATTTCCGCGCGATTGCGGGATATTGCAGAGTGACACGTATCGACGCATTTAGCGCGGGTAACGTTAATAAGATTTTTTTTCGCGGCTCTGCAAAGCCTTTAATTCGCATCGCGCACAGACGCGCGATTCGCGGCCGCTAACTTCATTTCGCCGTTAAAGCGTGATAAAAGAGTGCGAGCCCATAAAGGGCTTCCAGCTCGCGATAACGTCGTGGTGGTGTAATTAAGCCATTGCATCCCGCTGCCTGATTAAAAGGATTAAAATATACCCCTCCATTTCGCGCGTGGCATTATATTAATAGTAATCTACGAATGTCCGTCCGACATTACACGGTTTGACAGGAGTTATCTCGCACAGCTTTAATGGAATTTGTTGATTAATATCCCTATAGAATTAATACGCGGAAATATCGCGCTCGCTAAATTGCCCCGCTATTGCGCGATCGAGTTTTTGTTATTGCGTTCGGTGACTATCAGCGTTGCAAATTCGATCGCGCTATTGCGCTTCAAGTGCATTTGTCATTACGCGCTCGTTTGTAGGACAGTTTTTAAAACTGTTTCCAATTTATTTTCAGATACGATGATTACGTTGCACTCGATTTTTTTGTCTATACAAACTTTTATGCGAGTACAAAAAAGAAATTATCGCCGAACAAATGCGGTGGACTAAATATTCAGTGTTTTACAAAGTTAATTTATAGAATTGTTAATCATCTATTCATACGTGATAATTATATAAAGTATAATCAGAGAATGGTTATTGCATACAACAATAACATTATATATTTACGTTTGTGGAATGGCTAATAAATGTCATATTAACCTATTGATCCGCGATATTATAGTCGTTATGATATTACCTCACGTAATTAAATCTAGAGCCAAATATGAAACGTATTTGCATTTGAATGTTGAAAGCCAAACGAAAGACTCGAGGAGTATGCGAGCGAAGGAAAAAGTCATTTTTATCGCAGCGCTGTGCTTCCTGTTTATATTTTAAGCGCATATCATTACTGTTGTATCTCTCTTTCAGATGTATCTTCCGACACCGCTCCTTTGTTTTAAATTTACCATTGTCTGCTACTTTCTTTCAACTCCCTCCTTCGATTTATCACTCGTCGCTTAGAAAATATGTGCGAATAAACCATTTCTCACTCGGTCTTATGGTCTCGGAAATGCGACTTTCTCGCGTAATTGTTGTTTTTCCATTTTATTTATCATTTTATTATGCACTAATGTTGAACAAAGAGTCAGCGCGCCACGAGAGAAAGAGAGGAAAAATTCCCAACCGAAAGTTATCGATGGCGCAAGCTCGCGCTTGTGCTGTAAAAAAAATATTCGGACGCAAATGTCGCGGCGTTTTGTTATCGAAAAAATTCGTGCGAGAAGGCGGTGTCCTCTTTAATGCACCGTATCGGTCGGGAGATAAAGTACTCCGCCACTCGGGGAGAACTCGATCGTTCGGACGGCAAAATAACAGACCCCGACTGGCATGAGATTTTATGGGTACGGACGGGCACTCGATGCGGTTCGTACTCTGCTGTACACATGTGCATCCAAAAACTGCCACCTGCAATGGGAGTTGCAGCGTGTTGCCCGTTGCGGGGCATATTTTCAAATAAACCTTTTTTTTTTTTTTTTTTTATATAGACAAGTTTGTGCTGGTGAGTAATAAAACACTTCCATACTTTTGCCGGATAGTTCGGACGATTGATCCTGCGTGTGTATTGTGTAAAAAAATATATAATATTTGCAAGGATAAGTGGTGCGCGCACATATACCGTTGGCTTTGTAGTATTACAGTTTGATCAATATTTTCGTGTAACGAAACATATACCCATAGTTGGAGAACATGCAAAATGCACAAGCGCTTATTAAGCCACATTGATGGTTACGCGCCGTGTTACGGAAGAAGAAAAAAGAGGACGCGAACGGAAATTGAAGACGCGAAGCTGTCGATCCGGGAGGTAGTTTAAAGAAATAAAACTAATGTCGATTTTTTCGGCAACCGCGTCAGTCTTTTTGCAGCGCGTTAAAAGCTTCGTATTGTATTTCTTATTTAAGCGCGGTAAAAGCGAGAAGCACGACGAGTGCGAAAACTCCGCGCGGACGTGGAGGAGCGTCTTAAAAAAATCTTCAGGGAAAAGTACGGGAAAGGTAGAGTTTCCACGTGGTTTCCCGGGCACTTTCTTCTTTCCTGTCTGTTAGTCTACCGTCTTTACTCTTCCATCGCGGAGAATGGTTTGCTTTTTCCACGTCATGGAATCGCCGCCGCAGAGAACGGTGTGCAGACCTCGCAGTTGTTGAATCTTCTGTGCACAGGTGTTCGTGCATTATCGCGGGGAAAGGAGGAAACGTAAATGTAGAAAATTCAGTACTATCTTGCTCCAAATATATAGAAATGAAATCGTATAACTCGTATCTTGATTTTCCAATAATTGTTAATTTATTATTTTATATATAAATTGAATAAAAAAAGCCAACAGCCAATAATTCGCGCTAAACGTGAGTGACATAACACAATTGGTTCGGATTTTATTTTTACAGAAATTCTAAAAGATCCGTCTTGCTGTGAATTATTCGTCCGTATTAGTATGCTCGGCGAGCTTACTGTCTAAGATTAAAGTAAATTGAATGGAAATAAAACAGATGCACTCTTCTCTCTGCTTTCACGCGCAGCGCGTTCGTCCGTGCTCTTCCGAAAAACAATACGATACCATACGACGCGATTTTTTGCGTCCCAGTGCTGTCTCCTCCATTTACGGAAATGCAGATATCCGTGCAAAGCGCCGAGCAATTATTCGGATTTAATAGTTCGCGGAAGTGTCGTTACGCCTGTTGCTGTCTGTTTGTCGAACATGCCGGCTGCATTCGGATAGATTCGTCGTGTATTTCCATTTTCAGGGCAAAACATCGGCAATTGTGTGCGCAAATAATAGTTTAGAATTGCGTACATTCGATGCAATTTAAATTCGCCATTCAACAACACATATAATGGCAATGTATTTTATAATATTCTATATATGTTTTACACCATTTTTTTTTTACAAGATATATGATCGCGTTATTAGCGCATTTTATAAATTTGATGGAACAGCAAGCTGTTATCATTTTGCGAGTGAAAAAGCATTTATATCGTTCGTCCGCTGGACAATGCGAGAAGAAATATTAGCAGCACTTTTGTCCTTAAGTCACGATCGGGTTTATTCGACAAGAATAGCATCCCCTTTTCCGGATTCTTGGCACTGATCGGTCGAGTCCCTTCGCAGTCGGCTAAAAATCCGGAACTGTTTGTCTTCGGGCGTAGTGACCTCGGGATTTACGGAAGCGACGAAAAAGTTGGCGTTCCGGACGGACGAAGAATAGAAACTCCGGGGGCCCAGTTGTATCGATTTGCCGTCGAGCGCGATCGTACGAGGAATTCCGGCCGTCCGTCACCCGTTATCGAATGTTAGTAATCGCGGCGAGAGTCGAGCGGGCGAGTTTTAAGCCGTTGGCACGGGACACGCGAATTCCGTATTGTAAATTGAGGACGGGGTCAAGGGTGAGTTCCGAGCAGAGGGCTCTCTTTAAAATCCGAGTGTGGACTCAGACGGTGCCGCCGCCTCCTCCCGTGTGTAATCTGCTTCTAACCAGAGTCGCGCGCAATCTCGATTACCGATCTAAATTATCTCGCTAATTTTGCCCGGTATCGATTGTACACAAATCGGGATTTCTCTTATCCCATGAAGTATCTTAATTGCGCATTGAACTCTCGGACGCGGTCGTTTTCTCGAATTGGAGCGCGAGATCAGAGCTCGGATTCTTCTTTATTTAATGCAGCAATTGCGTCGAATACTAAAGTTGCACGGAGTATTTAAAAAAATGAGCGACCGCAATTAAAGAAATGACGCAGATACCGCACCGCGCGGGTTAAACACGCGGATTGAAATATGCGTTGAAATTGTGAGGTGATATTTGGAGATATTTATGAGGCTCTTAAGAGAATTGTTCTCGGTGCTCGACATGTAAATTTAGTTGTTTGAATGCCTGCTTCGTGCTCAGGGTTAACGGCCGGTGAATTACGAAGCGAAAAATATGCAAACACCGCGCGTGTCGAGGCTTGAAGTAAAGCCTGTCCTGGTTGTTGGATTAAGAAGTGGGAAGCATTATGACACAGAAGAACATGAAGGATAATTAATTAAGGGATAACGACGGTCATTGAGAGGCGTCCCGGCGATATCGCGATATTATTCTCGCCTCGTCTCTCCGCCGTACAAAGGAGGGATTCGATTTCGCGACTCCTCGCTTATCGTTCTCGAAAGTGTCGGAAGTATTCGAAATTGGCTTCTATTATTTTCTATCCAGCACACTCGATCTCTATTTTCTCTCGTGACTGCGACCTACTGGGAAATTGTTATTGTATTATTATTGCATTTATTGCGATATTCGCACGTATTTTCGTTACGACTCGAATCAATTCGTTTCCCATTTGAAAATCATAAAGTTCTCAATTTATACGCGATAAAACCGAAGCTCGGGACCACAGTCCATTTACGTAAAATGAGAAATTAAAGTGCGTATCTCGTAAAAAATTGCAGAAGCAGAAATGCGCCAACATCATCACAGTAAATTAATATACAATATCGATACGGCGAGCTGATTTATTTTATTTGGATTTGACAAAGATACATCTCCTTTTTTCGACAATGCAAAATGGACAATGATGTTTCGCGTAAATATGGGATATGCCGGAAAGAAAAATTCAATATTTAAAGAAAATCGCAAACTTCGATTATTAAGCATTGGACGGCTTTATAAATAGAAAATGTACTTGTACAAATTGATAATTCTTAAATGTTTGAATATTTCGGAAGTAGAATTTTCTTCTTAACGTACAATGTTACTGCAAAATGTATTATAGGTGCCTAGAATTTTAGGCACGTTATTTCAAATGTAAAGATTATTTTGTAAAAATAAAATTCTCAATTTACACATCGTAAGGCCGGACCTAATCGATGCTAACAAGCAACTTAAATGAACGAAGCCTCGCAGGCGACCCTTAACGGTCCACTCTCTCGAGTTGTCTCCTCTTCAACAACGATTTTGGAAATTAATCGCGTTGCTCGGACCTCAAACCACGTAAATCGGCTTACGTACATCCGGAATTTCTGTGGCCGCGCGTATCTCGCGCTCCTGCGTGATCAACACCAACCGTGCTCTCGGCGGCGCAGCGTGTAAGTGTGTGTTTGCACGGATGCGCCGATGTGTTGTTGCGCGCGCGGACGAGCGTTCGGGCGTTCGCCACTGTACTTCGGAGCTTTTAGCCGTTTCATACCGATTCGCAGCTTAATTACATGGAGGAGAGCAGTTCGGATGAAACTCAACCAAGGCGAAACTGCGCGAAACTGCCCGAATATCCTATTCGACGTTAATGATGCCACTGACCCGCAAGCTCGCCGCTATCGTATCGCCGAGGCTCCAATCCCTCGGTCACAAATTACAGGACCAACTAGGTACGTGCCCGGCTTTCCTCAAGATCCATAAAGCATGGACTCGGGAGTTACGAGAAGAAGCCCCGGGTATTACCGCGCCGACTAATCACGACGAATGAAAATTAACGAATTTGGGAAACTCGCCCGAGTGCATCCCACCCGAAATCCGGCGGGCTGGAAGGGGAGGGAGGGGGTGTCTGGAAACCGCGGAAATTCTGGGACGTCGTGAATTAGAAGTCGTGAGTCTCTCTTTCGCGAACTCAATATAAACTTTACTACGTCGCCGCGACACCTATTATTTATGACGAGGAGCGCGACACAAAGTTCCGAACCCGCGAACTTTGTATCCTCGAAACGTACCGCCATTCAGGCCGGCGTATATCGTGGATGAGGCGAGTCGGTAAGCTGGCCTTCAATTTTTGGCGGTATCATCAAACACGGCGCGATCGATCGATCGCTCATTCCCCGACCGTAAATTGAATTCCGCGGATTACGTATACTTTCCGATAGAAATCCGTACGTGATGCGCGATAAATCCCGCGGCCGGACCGAAAACACAGTAAATATTCGTAGCATATCGATCCTGTATTGGCGATAGGTAGGGAGAGAGCGCGCGCGCGCGCGCGCGGGTTTTGCGTCTCGGGGCCATCTCGAGGCCACGAAAGCGTGATATATCGGGCTGACGATCGGCCAAGTCCGGTGTAATGGCCCGTTTCGTGTGCAGGTGTTCTCGATGATGTCACGTAGGCCGGACAAGCAAAGCGACCCGACTGACGTTGCAGCGGCGACACCGCCGCCGCCGCCGCCGCCGCCGCCGCCGCAGCAGTCGCCGGTATGCATGCAAAACAAGATCCTTTATCCCCGACCGCAATTAATGAAAGACTCCGTACTTAGCGGACGTTAAATGCCGAGGGTGCGCGCGCGTTTTCGCGACCGTGTAGCGCGTAACGGCGGCCTCATTAAAAGCGGTTTTAATCAAAACACCAGCGGCGCGGATAAGAGGCTTTGCCTCTGCCATTTGTTACGCGAAACTACAACGTCCTCGTCGCGCTCTGTATTTCCATTGTAACTTTAATGCGATCATTTCGCGCGCGCGCGCGAAAATATGATTCAAGGATCTTTTGCGTCATTAATTAACTCTCTCGTTTCATATCTGTACGGCCGTATATTATATGTGCATAATAAATACACAATTTAATCGATTTGAAATTAGACGCTTTTTAGCATCAATGTCGTTAATTTTTCCAACTGTCTGATATTCGAACTTTGACGACAATGCGACACAAAACTGAACGCTCGAGCGATTCCAGTATCCGACGGTACTTCGAATCGAGACATTCAAGTCTGTCCGGAATGTATCCGATCGGCGCGGCCCGATCTGATATTTACAGAGCTATTTCTCTCCGCCGAAGCGCCGAGAATTTTCGGATCCACACATCCGCGCTGCATCTCGTCGCTTGCGAGGCGGAAGCCTCCACGTCCGCCTCGTCACAGAGTAGCCAGGGCTAAATTGAGTAGCGCAACGCGCGCCCTGCGAGTACCGCATAATGCGGCCTGACCCGACGGGACCTCGCGTGTAAAAGCCATAACTAACCTACAAATATCCCTGGGAAAGTTCTGTCCCGACCTCCGGTGCCGTTCGCGAGCCTAGCCGGCGCAAACCGCATTGCCATTAAACGCCAGAAGCCCGCAGGGCCGAAAGGGGGTGGGTGGACGCGTGGGTGGGGGGTTGACGCGGGGCGGGAGGGGGACGAGGACAGGGGATCTCGAACTGTCCCTGCCCATCCCATTCTGTTGCCACATGCAGTTCCTAAATATTTGATGATTCCCCAATGGTCAATTATTAACCGCCCTTTTACCGTAATTGCCGCGAACGGATTTATGCGCGAACGGACGGCAACGTTCGGCTTTGAATCTCGCTACCAGGGGTCGATCGTTCGTGTGATTCGAGGGTCGGCAAAACGATGAGATGGAGGAGGCGATCGTGTATCCGGCTCGAATGATGGATTGGCTTTTTGTTCCGTTTAGGTGTTATCTTTTGTCGAGGGTTCTTGTGTATTAAGAGAAGTACGATTATTCTCGTGTCGAAACCAAATATTAATTATCGTCATTAATTACTCAACACTAGAGCCCGCGACTGTTTTTTTTTTCTTTTTTTTTTTTTTTTTAAACGTTTACATTCCATATTTATATATCCATATTAACAATACTCTGTCCTAACGTGCGATATTTTTTCTATTTCAGGTAAGTGACTTCAGCATCGGAATATTGTAATTAGTATTAATTGTGGGAAAAAGTAAGTAAATGCATGTTTCTGTCATAAAATTCTTTTTTGAGCACAAGCATTGCATAACGAAATATACCGACATTAAGAGGAAACGCTTTTCCGTGTACGGAACTAACGAAAACAGAGGTGTGCGATTACGACTAATTACGGAGGGCAAACAGATGTAGTTGCGGTGGCGTGCGCACGCGCGGCGGCGCGATTTTAACAGTTGCAGCTCGCGCGGGCGTAGTTTGCTTAAGTCAGACAAATGACAGTTAACAAATCTAAGACGGCTGTTACGTATTATCCGCGCAAAACTGCGAGATGATTTTACGCCGGAAACTAATTAGGCAGACGAATCACGTATCTCGTCGCTGCGCGTATCTCGTCGCTGTCAACGATATTCCGCGGCAACGTAGAAGATTAACTCCCGGGGCCCTCGCAGAACCGCGGCGTCGGTATGTCAGACCGGGGGTGCGGAGGCAGAGCCTCGTGACCCAGTTCGTCTATCAGATCTACGAGGCAGATACTGCAGATGTGCAGCGATATAGCGGTGGATACAGGCCGCACTCGGCACTCAATGCTGTAACACGACAGCGTATGGCACAGCGACGCACGCCTCGCGCGAACGCGCGCGCGCGCGCGCGCCAGACGCCGTTATTAGTATTCAGTTTGTTTCGCGGCAGCAGATGCAGTTAACCTCAGCCGCGGAACCATGGCAAACACGTTACGAGAGCGGCGGGTCGTCGGCGCTGATATTCCGCGATCCCGTCGAATCTCGCGCTAACATCCGCGACATAAAATTATCTCAGACTATTATTCCAGACGAGTGCAAACGCACGACTGCGAGACGTGCCTCTAAGTTCTCATCCGCGCGTCGCGTTTGCGAATAATCACGTCTTTTATTAACTAAGATTCGATTGAAGATTATTAAGGCCATTTTCTCTCGTTCTCGCTTCTTACGTACATGCGGCATCGTCGAACGAGCTCGTTTCGCGTTGTTATATTTTCGTTCCGGTTGCTTGTGATTAGTATGCAACCGGCATTGTCGCATCAGGCGCCATCCGGAGGCCTGTTGCCACGGTTATTGGCCCACATGCGCATAAACGCGTGTCCGTTATGCTAAAACCAATAACTAATTACCGGTTCCCGCATTCATTAACCACTCGAAAACAGCGTTTCCTACAGCCAGCCGGTCGTAACGACTGTCTAGGCGCGCCTAATCGAGTTCGCTTTCATTATACAAGAACATGACGCGCTAATTGGCAAACACGGAAATAGGTGTCTTCGGCCTTTGCCTTCGCATTTTCGCTGATATTAAAAAAATTAAGCTCGTCGTATTGCGTCATGTGTTTCGCGTATCAAAATAAGTGCTTTTATTCTCTCTTCCCGGCTCTTCCACGATTCTTACCTTTTTATTTTCTTATTTTCTGCCGAGAGCATTCGCGCTGTTTTTTTACGCAAGCTTCGTCCGCGTTCATATCCAAAGAAAGCTGCATTACGTATTCACGAGCTATAGGACTGTGCCGGTGGCTGCCCGCGTTTTTAAACATCTATTCGCCTCTTAGTTTCACCGCGGAATGTAAAATTAATTAACAAACGTTTATAGTGTGTTGCATTTTAAAATCATACGAAAAATTTAGTTAATGCGACGATTTAAAAGAACCAGATTTTTTGAATGCGTCAACGTGTGCGTTAACGAACGCATTGCACGCGAATAATGCAGATTTTAATCTGATGTACACAGGATAAAGGGAGAGATTATGACTAGACTGTCGCGTGAAAAAGTAGTAGTAAACGGGAGGGAAAACACTCTGCCGCTGAATATTCATAGATTTCAGACGGGGAATCTAGAAGAACGTACGGCCAAAGCGATTCTCATCGATCGATCGGCGCCGCGGCTTGACGGGTTTCCGACGCGAACGAACTCGCGCGACGTTCTCGCAAGACGTATATTTCTTGTAGCGCGGCTCCGGAAGATGTTATCTTACGGATAGATGCGGGCTATGAATAAATTTCTTTTAGTGCTTTCAACTCGGAATTCGCCGCGCCGGCCCATATTTGTACACGTCGGCTGTAGCCGTTCCCGAATTTTCACGACTGGCAGACTTTATGGATGTCACGGCGCGTTTTTAGGATGTGAAAATTTTCGGCGCAAACTATTATCGCGTCAGTGACTCACCGCCGGTTGAGAGTGCTTCTGTTTTATATTAACGGTGCTGCATTTTCCCGCGACACTAGATACGGTTACAGAAATTTTAGTTATTCTCTGTCGCGCGTACAAAATAATTCCGCATGTTACGTGATGAAATTTGCTTCGCGATGTGTCTCGTATACGCGCGTGTAAAAGAGACGGGAAGTAGCGGCAAGTTGTTTTGTGACCGTAAAGAAGACCATAGTAGAGTATGAAATGAAATAATTTGACGATATGAATATTAACTACGCGCGGTACAATTTCTTTCACTTCTCGTTGGAATAATATCAAAAAATTCTACGTTAAAGTGTTCAAAAAACGACGGTGTTGGTCAACGTAATACATTTTTATACAAATGCATCCAGTTTGGCGGTAATTTCGGTTGGAAGGACTGGCTGTTTGCGGGCGCATAAAACGATTTCTTAATTCCATTAAAAAAGACTCTCGAGAGTGAAGAATTTTCAGAATTTTTAAATCCACTAACATTGTAGATTCTTCTCTAAAATGGAACGTCCAGCAAACAGCATACTTCTCTGAATGTAATTGCACAAAAAAAAATAAATTCCATAGAAAAAAAATTAAATTGTTCGAAAAAAACTTTAAACTGCATCGATAAAATCATACAGCGATATTGTCGCTCACTGAATTTATAGAGAAATGTTTTAAAAATTCTGAACGATTCAACTGATACGTTATACATATGTATTTCACGTTATTATTCAGGATCCTACAGCGTACGAAATATAGCATCCTATGCCATCGAATAAGCGGCACGAATCGTAAAAACAATTGTAGAATTACGAATAAATCGATGACTAAAGATGGCTGAGAGAACAGAACGCGGGGCTATAAAAACTGAAGTACGTTGTCCATCGATTTGGTGTATATTTCTCTTGCTGATTGAAACTAAAATTTTTCGCTACGATATCTTTATCTTGCGCTCTGATCGATAATTTCGGCCGTTTCATCGCGTTCATCGAAAATTTCTTTCGTTCCTCGAAACTTCATTTATCGGCGCCTCGCACCTCGCGCTCTTGAAGGAGAATCTATAATATCGCTGCCGAGACGAAACTCTTCCTCGATTCGGTTCCATTCCCAGTCCACCCTCCACACCACCCTTCACGTATTTCGTTCACGCTCCGTAAAACTTCAATGTCCACGCGCGGAATCGCGATCGGAGGTAGGAAGCACAGCCGGTCGACCGTTCGCCCGAAAGCAATGTTTCCCGATGATGGAGTTTCCCCGTAGTTTTACCGAGCAACGAAGTACAAAGCAACGCGACAGATTTCGAAAGTTACTCACGAATTTCTTTAACGCTGAGATTAGAGAGCCGTGACGGTCAATTACCCGCGGATTAAATGGGTCATTGGTGGTGGACGGTGTTCAGCGGAGGATCCCTGCGAAACTTGGAGAACTGCAGGTGTTCTTCGGCGAAATTATATTTTCTTAAGCACCTGCTTCCTATAATTAGCGAGCAAATAGAGTAAGGCAAAATTTATTACCGTATTGCGCCGTAATTTGTTCGATATTTTAAAAGAGATTGGAAAGTTAGAGATAAATTATCTGCGGGTGGGATTAAAACAAGATAAGGTTATCGACTTCTAATATCAATAGGAAAGCTTCCTCATAATTCTGCGCAAAGAGGATCAAGTATCATATCGCGAAAGTAGGGAAGCGAAAGAACGGCTTGAGTTACGACACGTTTTAGCCTAACCTCGGTTGCTCGCTCGAGGTCACGTAATTTGATCGTTAGATCGTAGGTAGGACGGCAAAGCAGAATTAGAAAGTGGAGTAATTGCGGGCCGTTTGCACGCCACGCCACGAGCGATGCCTGATCGAAATACCATGCTGGTGTTCCGCGGCCGCGCAGTCCGCACCCCCGCGGCACCCCCTCAAAATCAGCGGTGCTCGTTGCCCCGATTTGCGCCGCGCATTAAGCGCTCTTCCCATCCGGCGCGGCCGCGGAGTGAAAAATTTCGAGTGGTCGCCTGCGGAAATTGCGCATGGCGTGCCGTGACATTCGACAAATGTACACGCCGGAGTTCTACACGGGAAACACTGATGCGAATAAAAAAGTACTATCTTTTTGTCACTATTTTCTAGAGGCGCCTGTCATTTTTCAAGGAGAAAATCTGCGTACGCGCGGGCGATGCTTATTCGCACGTAGAAATTGTTTCGCGAAAGCCCCGTCGCACAATCGCAGCTGTCTGATTCTCTGTTCGCTCGACAACGTCAGATTTGATGCGCCATTTTTATGCGCCTTTTAAACTCTGTAACAAAATTATTTCTGTAATTCAAATAGTGGAAAACAGAGGAAACAAAACTCGACGGCACGATGGATCATTCGCGTTCTCATCGGTGACCTACATTTCGCTCGTGTATCCTCTCCAAGGATCCTCTCTCTGCTCTCTGATGAGATGACGAATAAAGGAAAGTCATGTGTACAGCGTCGCGCTACGAGAGGAAAATATCATTCGCTGAAGCCACTTTAGATGCTTTAAAAACTTTTTTTGTGCACTAAATTTTTCCGTGAAACTGCGTATATGTTATTTGAATTATTAATTGTGAATTAATTTTCACGCTTTGTTCATCGACGCGTGACGCAATATCTATAAACAGAATTTTTGAAGAAATTTAATCGTGACGCGAATTTATTCCGCGCGCTCGGCGACATTTTTGCGTGTCGCTCGCAAAGGCTCGGCACACTTAGCTTCGCTTACATATGTAAAATGCACGTCGGTATATCGAATGTATCCGAGAGCTAAGTCGAGCCAGTCCTAAATGCACTCGGATATCGCATAAACGTCTCATACGTCTGTCGGGACGAGACGTTGGCTCAATATACGCGCGGAGCTCGCGCTCGCGGGCGCGTGAGCGGAACGGCTTTACTGATATATTTTCCCCGTATTTTTCGCTATTTTCCCCCGAGCGCCCGAGCTCCCGAACGACCGAAAATATTCGGAGGAAGACAGAGGCAGGCGTCGTAAAATCCGAGCGGGCCGTCCAATTCCGTTAAAAGTGAGTCCGATGGAAAATCGTCGACGCTGCTGACTGTCGTTGAGAGAAAGCTGCACACGACGACGAAAGGAAGGGTCGTGTCTGCGCCTGCTGCGCGTATCCTCTTCCTCGTGATTCTCTTCTGTCCGTATTAGAAGATTAAATTTGAGTCCGGTCGATCGCGCGGGTCGATGGCCCACTCGATTGAATATAATCGAATCCCGCTCGTTCGATTACACGACGACGACGTACAATTTCGCATCGAAAGATTAGCTTCCTCCAGAATATCCGGTAAATATTAGAGCTACGTTTGGGTCATCCGACTTCTCGATATTCCGTAATTCGGATGACCGAATCGATCGGCGATCTTGAATCGTTATTCGGCAAAAATGAACGGATTTATCTTATTTCAAGTAGAAACATAAGCTCGCGAATAATCGAGCGATATAAATCGCGAAAACTGTTAAGATATTGAGAGAAAGGTGGAGTGTTTGTTAAGCTGTAACTTTATTGAAATTTTTATTATTATGGTTATTACGGTTATCGTTATACATCGCGCATTGAACGACTCTCGGAGATTTTATTAGCCGTGCGTGACTGCGTTGACGACGTTTTGTTTAATATAATTGCTACTTCGCAGGATACACAGCACCACTATAATCATCATTGGAAAAAAGCACGCACCTCGCACGATAATATATTTTTTTATGATATGCGCATTACTTTTGCACTGTAAATACAAAATTTGGCGATGCGAGAGAAATTTGCGTTTACCGTGCTGCGATAAAAATAACAGTAACGTCATGCCTGTCCGAATTGACCGATGAAATGCAAATTATGTTGAAGCGCGATTTGCAAGCGCAGCAGGATTTCGGACGATATCGGATATCCCAGCGTAACGACCGAATCTAATTTAAGTGTGCCTAATTTTAACACGGAAATCAGCGAAATTTGAATTACGTCCTGTCGAGTTGCAGTAAAGTTCAAACAAAGTTTCGATAAAGCGATTCCAGAACATAATTTCACAGGTGTATTTCTATTAAAACACAAGCGTATGTTCCGAACATTTCGCAGGAAACGACGAGGAGCAGCATAGCGCGTTTAAGTTCAGTTAAAAACTAGACTTATTCGCGCAATCGAGCCCCGCGTAGAGCACCGGATAAGTCTGATGAACGGAAATGCATCTCCGGAGATGGCAATGCTCCGTGTCGCGCGCATACGCCGTTAAGCTTCCTGTCCTCTTCTTCCTGGCCTCCGGTGGCCGCGCGCGGTCGAACACGCCGACTTACACAGGGCGGCGGCATTTAAATTCGCAGCGGATTGTGATTGCGCTCGAGCGCGCGCTACTACTCCTCTCTCGACCCTGGGTGCTTGATTTTGCTGATTCAATTGTTCCACCGCGCACCCTCGTTGTCATCTCGTTCTCCCCCCTCTCGAAGGGGGGGAGAGAGACTCCTCCTTCGTTCTGACCTCCGATTCCTCTTCGCATCCGCGCCTCCTCCTGCTTCCACTCTTTGCATTTCCTGACCGGCCTCTCGAGTTGCTCCTCTTGTACGCCCTATCGACCTGGAAACTTCGACGGTTCCCCGCCGCCGTCTGCGATCTGACACCTCATTCTGCGGCGCGACGGAACTCCTTAATCCCCGCTTCCTGATTCGCCTCGCTGCGCGATTATTTAGGTCGCAGTTCCATCGAGCACGATTTCGCAGAAGACGATTGAAAGAGGAAGTGGCGGGCTCCTGTAAAAATTATTACCGCGGACAAGTTATTTTATTCCCCTTTTTATAACACGCGTGTGCTAAAATTACTTCTGATTATGACTGTTCTACTTTATGAAGAAGACGTAAGCGATTGTGCACGGTAACACTTATATTATTCACTTCTCTCGATAACATCGCACCACTATTTTAAATCACGTGTGCACATGCGAAAAAAAAAACTCAAAGATGACGCTCGAATATTCGGTCTCGGATTAAAATTCTCACGCGACGGCAACAGTGATTACGTTGCAAAAAAAGAGACAGACACAAGCGATTCTTTTCGCGACGCTAACGCGAATATAATGACATCTGTAAGCCCGGAAACTTGACCGGATATCGAGCGCATGATCATGCGCTCGCATGATCTGGCCGCCACGTGCGGCGAACGTTCGCTTACTTGTTAAACACGTATGCGTGCGTATCCGCGCGATTTATTCCCTCGACCTTCCTCACCGCCGATTCGATATTTCTTGTCGTAAATAATGGCGCGGGTGGCCCCTGTTTATTTACTGCGCGTTTTATCTCAATGGCTTGCGAGCTCGCACACGTGCGAAGTTAAATGCACCTTCGTTCGATGCGGCACGAATTGCACAGCCGACACAAGAAACCGCGCACGCGCACGATCGTGCACACGCGAAGAACACGTTGAGGTTTATTGGCAATAACGAAGCGAGGCGGGAGTGCTCAAGTGGCGCCCGTGTTAAGCCGAAATTATGCGCTTTTGATGCCGGTTCGTGTTTTTTTTCCTCCTTTTTTTTTTTATTCCGATATAAACTTACGAACGCGAAATTATATCACCGTTTGGTGAATACAAACGGTGCCTTGCAGCGAAAATATCGCATGATCACGAGCGGAATATTATCACGCAATGTTTTTTTCCCCAACAGGCTCGCGCGCAATGTTATTTTCCGCGAAGAGAATCTGTTTTTCGAGCGATTTTCATGATTTTCACAGAGCCAAGCTTAATTGATTCGAAAATGTTCGCACACACAATCCATGGAGCGCGATAATGACCGGCGTGGATACGTTATGAAATATTGCCGCGGCTGCAATTTAGTGTTTTATCATACGTGTGACTTGTGCCCGGCCGGTATCGATCCACCGCTTATCGCGCCGATGTCCTCTTTGTGCTCATATTCACAATGTAAGTACATTAATTTTTCTGCACTTGAACAGGAGCTTATGCGGGCGGAATTTTTGTGCGGGAGTGAAAACTCCTGTCGATAATGAATATGATAACGAGTTTCTCGCGGAAAGCGTTATTGATGGGATTTTTATAAATTCAATACGTCACTCTCATAGCTTCTTCAGCACATAGACGGAGCCGTAGCGCCGTTGAATATAGTTGCATTAGGCGATCGTGCAAATGCATTAATAGGATATTGCAAAATTTCAGTCGCGAGGTTTATGCGTCGAAATAAGCAGCTGTGAAAAAGATATTCCGAAATGTCTTCACGTTATATGTTTTATGCAAACTCACGACAGCTTGTTAAATTAAATTAGCATTTGAATTTTTTGTTTTTACTATCTTGGAATCGTTTTAGTACTTTTCTACAGCGTCACTTATTTCGTCCCACTCGCACAGCCGTACATATACGGTAATTTTATCGTCACGTTTTCACGTGACAGAGTTACATTGACGTTTTATTGCTTGGCCACAGTGCACGATTAGCCCATTGTTATAAATTCGAGATACGTCGCCGAACGATAGCTTTGATATCGTTTCTTTTACGTTGCCCACGAAAAGTCGAGACTATCTTAAAGCTGAACTTCAAATTAAAGCTCTACTAAAATTAGGTGCAAAGAAAACTCGATTGAAAAATAAGATTTTATTTGTTTGCATTTTTTAATTACACATTTCCAAGCTTCAAATTGTTTATATTCCAAAATTTTTTATACCCGTTTCTTTTTATTGAAGAAAAATCTACTCTGACTCGATCAAAAAATCCCAAATGGCTACATACATGGGTAACCTCATAGACGTATGTACATGCTATATACACGATTCGCGCTGTTCCACATAAGCCTTTCGTCGCTCGGTCTCTTTTAACGCTCCGTGGCGTGTAGTTAGCTGAGAGTACGTGTATTTTTTTGCACGAGCGCTGACCCCCTCTCACACGAGTGCACAAGATTGCACGCGACGAATGTTAAAAAGCCGTTTAAGCGTACCACGCGACTCACGCGAGTTCCAACGGCCGTCTGTGATCTCGGGCAAAAACCGCGGGCTATAAAAATCCGCCGTACCGACACGACGGAATCATCTGTAAAGATTTAAGCTCTCAACGTCGGGCAAAACGCTCGGTGCTAAGAATAAACGCGGAGCGTTTCCATTCTTAACATCGCGCGATGTTCCAACTGGAAATTCTTTTGGAAAAATTAATTTGTTTGCGCAGATTCCGCGGTTATTAGTTCTCACGATCGATCAGTTTAACGGCGAAGCTGTTAATTAGAAGCGTGATTTATTACGAAGTCGCGATGAAAATATACTTTTAATTTTCACGAAAAATTTTGCGCACGGGAATTTAGTCACTGCACAATAAATACCTACGCATGCTGACATGAAACACGCATTTGTTTTATTAATTAGATTCGGGAGTGGTTTTGCTAGATAGAAAAATACACGGCGCAACACACGGGAAAATAAATCGGCATGTCCTAACAATAAGCGTGATTACACTATGCTATAGCATGTATCGTGCAGAATGTTATTTTTTCACATCAACGACCCAGTGTTCTCGCAGCAACAGAAAAAAGTGTTTGCGGATAATATAAAAATCGTAGAAAAATAACAGTGCAAACGGTGGAATCATTCATGCGCGCGGCGATATAACGATATTCGTTATATAAAATCGGTAACTGTGAAGCGAATGATCACAAAAAGGTATATATATATATATGTATATGTATATGTATATATATATATATGTATATATATATATATATATTGCTATTCAAATATTACTTTTGATATATATATCAAAAGTAATATTTTGAATAGCAATTAAAAAAAATACGGCTTTGTTACAAAAGAAAATTTGCTATCGGGTGACAGAGATGCAAAATGAAAGCGATAAAGTTCGCAGAATGGAATTTAGTATTTTGAAGGATCGATAAGAACTTGATTTCTTATGATATTTCATTTTACATTCCTGTGTAAATAATAAATTTAGTGTGCAACAAAGTAATACTTCTTTATGGTAACTCTTTCTTATATTGAAAGGGGAATAAGGTCGCGATCGGACGAACGATAGTCGCGAATATGCATTTCCAGCATTCGCAAAAACTATCGATTCCGCCGGCGAGCGAGAGCACCGCCTTCGATATGAAACTACGCGGCGGCACACTTGGACGAGACAGCATGCAAAATAGCGTGAGTGGAGGGAACACTTAAATTATGCGACCTGTCGGCAACAGTCTTTTAAGCGCTCGCCATGATAAATATTAAGTCCCTTTGAAAACAAGACAAAGTATTTTCACTTCCAGCGTGGCCGCGCCATTGTGCGGCGGAACGCGCTTTTATAGAAAATATTTCTATGAACGGCGCGGGAGAGCAGCAGCCAACCGCCGGAGGTAGAATTAACGTCGGAGATTGTTCGAAACTCCACGATTTTGCCGCCAAGCACTTCCCACTGCGATGTAACGGGATGAAAGATCCCATTAGCGAAATCAAATTTTCCGCCACAATGCGATATGATGGTTTCCCGGAAATTTCACCCGTGTGATCCACGTAGTAAACTTCTCGAACTCACGTCTGAATCTACTCTCAATGAGCGGCTAATTCATTTCTCACGATTTTTCAATGTCCATTTTCTCCCACGAGTAAGTCGTAAATGCAAGCATTCCGCAGTGCTTCATCGGTCAATCTCGAATCCGCAATTGAATATCGAGGAAATAATTTTGTTACAGTATACATTTCGCGTTGTATCGATGCCTCGCTCTTGTCTCGTTCATCATTTAGGTTACACTAATGCAACGCGCTACCCCGGTGGAGCTGAAAATCATCTACCGGATCGTTAGATAATATTTGGATATTATGCGGAATATTCAAGTCCCGGGCAATAGCACCGGCAGGCAATATTAATAATCGATTGAGGAAGAACTCGCGTTTGTAGCCGCGTGATTTTTTTTTATTTTATTTTAATCGCAGAACAATGCGTGATATATAGATGCATATAGCAATTAAATACAAATTTACAATATCTATCGAACAAATAAAATTGTCCATCTCTGCGTGATAAATGATAACTCTCCATATGACGCAATGCGAATATCGAATTGTAAAGTTTACACAGCTAAATATTGTAATGATATTTTGCAAAAAATTTTATGACAAATCTGTATCATATATCGCGGCGAATATGATGCATATTTCGATTAACGCGTTAATTTCAACATGAGATATTTTACTATTATGACTAAAAATATTGATTACAAATGCCTACTTTCCTACTTTTACGCACAACAGACCACACATACGAAGCCATACTTTGCTCTTTTATTAATGCCTTTGTAAAATGAAAGGATTATAATCGGATAGAGAATGATCTGATTATGTACAGGCTTCCCTTTCTTTCAATTTCTCGATCTATTACATTTTTCGCCAGATGTAAAATGATCATTGATCATGGATTACTGAAAGTGATTTTGCATCATCTTCGAAATAAAACCGAATATTACAAAAGAACTGTACATAAGAAATAAATTATGTACATTTTCTACAAGAAATGAGTGTCCTCAGCGTTGCAGGAAGTATCTAAAGCCCTGTGTCAGAAAGTTGTTCGCTTAGAACATTATGGTTCCGTGTAATATAAATCCCGTAGCGAATGTTGGTAATCTCTTTCTGCGGAACAGAGAAAGTCGTGGATTCATCACATAACCAGCTCTGACAAACCGCAATCGATAACCAATGGCGCCACGAACAGCGCTTTTATTTGCATCTGGGATTAAGTTACCGAACTAACGGTTCATAGAAAAGTCGATCAATCGCATTTTACGTTTCTCGCTGACCCTCTCTAGCGGCGCACGAACTTTCACCGTGTCCCTGCATGGATGCCTCGAGTTCGTCTTCGTTTTTCGATTCCATTCCGCGGAAGAAATCGCATCTTGACCATCCTTTGTCGTCCAAAGAAAACGAAAGATATGGTTCGATATCCGAGCGCGGATCCTTGCATTTCCTCTTACCATACTTTTTCTCTTGGATCTTGTTATCCCTCGATATTCTCGATTTTTATTTATTTTTTTTTTTTTTTACCTATATCTGGCTGCATCCCGCTGGAGTATCACAAGTATGCATTGTATTGCAAGTCAATTATAATTTCAGAAATTCAAACTTTACATTTGTGATTTTTTCAGTTATACAATACCTTAATTCTTTCGTATTTATTGTTTAGGGATTAAGGTTATGTATTAATTGTGGCAGAATTCAATCGTATTAAATATTGGAAAATCTATTGCGGCGGGAAATGTTGCAAAATGTTCTTTGTAGGCAGCGTGAAACAATGATGTATTATTATTTGATGTATTTTCGCCGACAATCGCACATCACATCGTCAATGCTGTATTTGCATGGAAACGGCGTATTTACGATGCTGACGGATGCGAAATCGGACGGAACTGTATCTCGATACACAGTCTTAGAGACCCAATTACACGTGTGACGATCAACACGGCCGCTGTAACAGCGCGATTACGGGAGAATATGGTACGTGTTGGGCCAAGATAGCAGACGCTCGTGAATCTATCGACAGGTCAGGCACGATGAATATCGGCATCCAATAATGGACCGGCGCCGCTGTTCGCCCCAAAGTGACAAAAGAAAGAAACTGAGCTTATGTACGAAGCGTAATCCACTCGAGGCATTTCGATCGAACGGACACTCCGGACTGATAATGAGAAAATTGCCATTAATCAAACAAACCTAACGAGCGTCCTTTATCTTTCCTCTTTGTAAAATATGCGGACCGATATTAATGAGTTATTCCGCGTTGCGGGTTCGATAAAGCACGATTCTGCCGACAATAGGAGCCAGCGTTCTTCGGCCGTTGCACGTGCCATCACGAGAAGCTCGCAATTTCGCGGACGATGTCAGCATGCAAATGTAATGCTTTATCGCGAGTCACGCGCAATTAACGTATAATTCACGTTGCAGTTTTCCAATTTGACTCGCGAGAAAGTTGCACGGCGGTGTAACTCGCGTGAAAATGCCGCTCAGAGCCCGCACAATTTGCATTGTAATTTAGCGGCTGCGGCGGTGCATTCATCATTTGACCGGCTAAATCATTTGGTTACCGAAGTAGCAGCGGTGGTTCGTATTTGGAGCGCTTAAGCGCGCGTATGCAGGCCGTTTCTGAACTGTCGCATCAATCTCCCGCTGTGATATTCTTTATGAGCGAATACTATTACCAATGAAAGATAAACAAAGTACTCGTAAATCGTTACGTATATATTTATATTATTATTGTATATATTTTTTTTATACATAATTAATTGCACCAAGCACAAAAATATATTGCAGAAAGTAAAAAATAATAGATGAAATATGTGAAAAAATTGATAAATAACTGTCTTGATAGAAAACAAAGGAACATTCGAGTTTATTAACAGCTCCAACTGTATTACGGCTCAGCCTTAATTATGCTAGATTACTTAATGACTATCAAGCGCCGGTTCGTTACAATAGAGTACGGCGTACAACTTTATTATTGACGGCGTGGGATGCGCACTCTTAGTCGGTACTTTAGGCAAGAATATAGAATGCGAAGCCGCGCGTGCATCGATAAATCGGCTCGGGGAAAATCGAGAGAATTTAATGAGCCGTGCGGGCTTTACTACCTTGCGGCTTTATTACCACTCTATAATTTAACGTGCATTGATTTCTTGTCGTTGCGAGAGAAGCTAAGTACGATAATTCATTAAACTTGGCCGCTTCTTGACAACAAGAATCTGTTGAATCTATTATCTTTCTTTCATTCGCGTCCAATCATCTTTGAGTTAACTGTGCATTCATAATTATTACGGGGATATAATTATCACTCCAACAACACGACAATCCCGCGTAAGCTACACTTAATTTCTATATTTCATATAAAATTACACTACACGCGGATTTTTCGCAAATAATTATATTCCTCATCAATCTTGTTGCGAATATCATATGAAGAGATTTTGCCATTGTGCGAGTTTTAAAAATTAAACTTGCTAGAGTAAGGTAATTATCTTTTTACGAAAAATAGCTTGAGGATTACGCTCGACTCGCGTGAAATTATATTATTGTTGCGCGTTTCAGCGAAATACTGCTTTTTCTGCCTTTATGCGGTATAAACTCGAGCATATTTTGCACATAATTTTGCATTTTGGATTTTTAATTTAAACGGCTTTATCTCTCGCTTCTCGTATCTTACGTATCATCTGCTTTATGAATATTAATGATAATATATCGGGACGCCAACTGCGCGATACCTGGTTATTCCAGCCCTCGCTTCAATTAAACGAAAAGTCCATTGATTATCACGGCGGAATCTAGACGGAAACTTTGCCGGCTTATAAGGATTCTCTCGCCGAGAGCTTAGCTATATAATGAAGTGGGTGACCGAGAAACTTTTCGGCTATACAGAAGGCCCGCCCCGGCGCGGCGTATGAGCACGGCCGCATCGCGGCCGGCTCGCGAGACCTCGGAATAAATTGACCGACGTCGCCAATGGTGGTTGTTTATTTTCGAAATTAAATTGAATTGGCCCATAACTTGCCGGTCTATTAGCCCTGGGGACCGGGCTAGTTTGCTCGTAAATCTCCGGAGTATCGGACCGGTGGCACATACGCACACACAGAGGTCCACCGCTCGTGCGTGTGCGTGGAAGCGGCGTATGCGGCTGGCTGTGTGTGTGTGTGTGTGTGTGTGTGTGTGTGTGTATGTGTGCGGATTCGCGGACAGAACGGACGGCGGGGTGTCGCGGGGGTGTGTGGGTATTCGATTCGCCCCCGACAATGCGTCCGGAAGCTCCCAGGAAATACATGGGCGTGGTGCCGAGATAAATGTACTCTCGCATTTGCATACTTCTCGCCCTCACGGTTCCCATATCCTCCCGGCGTCGCTCGGTCCTCCACTTAGATCTTATCCGCACTTGTCTGCCTTCTCTCGCTTCCTTACCTTTTTCCTCCCCTTTTCTCTCTCTCTCTCTCTCTCTCTGTCCCTTGCTTCCACCACGTGTATCTTGCCGATCATACATTAGAGGATTGGAATATCGGACACGCGCGTATACGACCGGAAGCGAGAACGATAACATCCGCGACAAATGCGGCACATACAGAATATCAATTGTCATTTTTATGTTTGGAGGGAAAATTATTTATCTATGCGAAACGATCCGCTTTGCTTTGAAAAAAAATATTAACATTTTCTCGCGTATTTTTAAACGCGTGCTCGTAGAATCGATCGTGGTGCAGAGTGCGAAAGAAGAGCGATTCCTGGAACGACGATATTGATCACTGATCATGGAAATCATAGTGAAATGTTCCGAATGATTGAAATAGTTCGACGATAGCAGCAACGGTTAGATCGCTGGGTAGCGAGAGGCACCTCTTTCGCGAGACAAATGCGAACCGACGATAAACCACCCACGGTATTCCCGCGAGATGCTCCTTTCGGGCGGCGGGATGGATTTATTCATCCTGCTCGACTACTCGCTTGATTATCAGAACGAATCGAGTACGTTCTGTCGTTCTCCTGCAAGTGTATTTGTCGGGAATATTGATGTTGATACGTATTTCGAATAATTTATCGAAGCCTAAAATAAATGTTCCCATTTATCTGTCTGTCTGTCCGTCGTCTAACCAGTCCGAAAGACGCGTGGATGGTAAATCATCTTTGAAATCACCGCCGATACAATGATGACGAACAAATTATTGACACCGAATGAGATTCATACCGTTGACAGATGTATTTAATCGAAGAGATAAAGAAGGAAGGAAGGAGAAAGAGCGTGTAGTAATTAATCTGTCAGATGCATAACTGTACAAAGTCAACAATTTTGTTTTCTTTTATATAGCAATCTAACTAATTAGTACCAGGCGTTTAAATTCAGTTGTGAACAGATTTAATTACTGACACTAATTACCTTTTAATTTATCATTAACTGTCAGTTTAATCTTCGGATTTCGCTCGAAAACACGTTTCGCGCTTTTATTTTTCACCGAGCAAAAAAAAAAAAAAACGAAGAATGATTTCGATAACAAAATATATTGGTAAAAAATTATGTGGAACACGAAAAAATATTTTCTCAATACAATAATATTATTATTTACGATATCTCTCGCTAACGTGATTTATTATTCATATTAGCCGATCGATGAAAATGATAGAGCCAATTTTAATTCATTTCGAAAAGAAAGGAAAGTGACAAACGACTGTTTACAAGAATCACTTTCCTTCGGAATCGTTACGGCGGCTCGTCCTCGAGCTACATCGAAAGAAGACTATCGAGAAACTAGGAGACACGGTGCTGCACTCGAACTCGTAGCTGCAGTCCGATTAAAGTGTTCCAGCACGTTTCGTACTTCGTTCTTGTTTCAGCTTGCACCTGTCACCCCTTACCCCGATTTTCTCTAACCCCCTTCGCTGTTTGCGTCTGTGTTTTTCCGCCTCGCTTGTTCTCCACTTTCTCCCCCCTCCACTTCCCCCAACCCTCTCTCTCTCTTTCTCCTTCTTTTCCTCTTTATGTCCCTCCGTCGCGATGTACATACCCTGCTTGTTTTCTCCGATATCGCAACTACTCGGCGAGTTCGACGCCGACGATTGTTAAACTCGCTCCGGGCGGCCCTCGAAAAGTTTCGCGCTAGGCAATGTATACGATGTCGCATTCTTTGGCCTTAACGATCAAACTTATCCCAGGCAACGCTTCGACAACTATGCGAAAGACGACAAGAGAGCGCTAACATTGGCGATTGGTAGGTTCTCGAACTATTGTAACGGTGTTGTTCGGTTAAAGTGATCGATGAAATGTTTTCTATTAGAATGTTTAACGCGTGTCGCATGGCCGAGAGATAGCCAATGTTTTCCGTCAATATTTACCTTCGATTTGGTTTCGACATTAATTGTTTCCGAGCTTCCAGAATTAATGTATATACGTATAATATATGTATTATTGATTTATTCGACTGATTGCATTTTTAATTTGTTTGTTTTGATTAATGTTTAATTCAATTGTAAAATTAAATTTTATCAAAGATCTAAAGATAATTGCAATATAAAAAAGTAGAATCCTTTTATTACATTTATTTTAATTTATATATATATATTTTTTTTTTTTTACTTTTTAATATGCATACTTTTATTGAAATATACATTTTTTGCCATTATTTACACATTAATATCAATGTAAAGTTTCTCATTTCTCATTCACTTTTTTTACGCGATGCTTATATGAAGAAAATAACAAGGACTAAGCACTTTTAAAATAGACAGAGTAAACATTATGGACTCATCAAATACGACACGTTGTAATTTGCACTTGTTATGTAACACTGTTGTCATGAGAAATTATTGAAATGAAGCGAATGAAGCGTTACGCAAAATAGAATACATAATCATGCATTCTACGAAAACTATTTTCTTTGACGTTATTTCTTCACAGCGTTGAAACATAAATCTATACATAAATATATCTATATATAAATTTATCCAATTACTAAATGTAGATTAAAGTTCCGCGAGAAAATAGATTTGCGATACAACATGAGAACGTGATAAGATTCTGTCATCACATTTCTATAGTAAATCATTTACAAGTGAGTCTTATTGTCGTAATGCTTGAAATTTTGGAGACCTAAATATCAAATTAAAAATGTAACTATAATTTATTTATTAAAGTTAAAACTGATTAAAACTATTCGGGAGATAAAACAGTCAGTTTCGAAACAACTTCTAATAAAATGAGAATATATATAAACTGACGGGTTAATTTCAAGAAAAAAGTTTTTAGAAAATTTTTATATCACATTTGTAGTAATATATTTTTGCAGCTTTTATTATTTTCGTTGATTACATTAGTTTTTTGTAATACATCTTTAATTTGTTGGAGTATTATTAGGATTTAACTATCGCGCGCAAAATGTGCAAAACATACATGATTAATTGCATTTCGCATCTATAATCACAATTGCAATTTTTCTTTATAAAGAATTGTAAAGAATATTACGATTGCATTTATTGTGGAAATAATGTAATGAATACAAGATTGTGCACAAATTTTTTTATATGGCTATTGTATTTTATTTCTGCAAAATATAATATTTTTCGTGCGAATACACGCAATATAATTATAAAAGAATCAATATTATTGTAGTTTGTGATGCTTTGTTCCTCTGGCTCGCGAATTTAATACTCTTTATACAAATATAAGAGGTCAGTCAACTGCACGGACCTCGGACACTATGTATGAGTGAACTCCATGATAAAGCGTGCCATTAGATAAAATACCCCGTCTGTAGCTTGGAAAAATATATGGAAATGATAAAGTTATTCTGAACGCGCGCGAGCGCTTCTTTATTTGAAAGGCAGATCCGGACTTGCACGGACGAAAGAATAATTTCACCAATGTGCACCGCCGTAATACTACCGCCTGTTTTGAGTGTCACGCATACAAGCGAGCTCTGCTTTTAACTCATTCCTTATCCACGTTATTTCATTTCCGCGATATTTACACATAGTCTCTCCGCAAAATCCACCAAATATGCCTCACAATTTTTGCGACCGGTTCAACTTATACAATCTTACCCAGTAAAAATTATGCATGAGTGCACAAATATAAATACTAACGTGTAAAATTTGTATAAAGAAATGCGTACACATTTCTTATGAATAAATAGAAATTATATAAGAAAATATCATTCTTTTCTGAGATAATACTTTTTACAACATTCAATAATAAGGAAAAATATCATACGTTCACTCATAATTAATTGGAAAAGTCGATTTATCGATTTAAATGAAATTCGTGATGTTAAAAGTGATGCTGTTGGAAACGGCGCAATCTCAAATAATATTAATAAATCCATCTGGTTGTTATAACATATTTCTCTAATTACAATATGCATTTCTCGCATGTAAATAATCTTTCAATTTATAATTTATATAATAATGACTATAATTAATATAAATCCATATATTATCTAAGTCAGTGCTCGGAATTACTTCAGCTTTTCAGCCGATTCTCGCGGCACACGCCTCCTTCTTTCCTCTCCTTATCGCACACGACGCAGCCGCTTGGAGCGCCGCCGAGCGTTAGGAGCGGCGCTATCCGATTAATGTTAAAAAAATGTATTTAAAATATTTTTTTCCTCAATAGCAATAGTACTTCATGGGTGACGTGAAAATCTATTGAAATATTTCCACATAATAAATTTAAAAATGAAAAAAATATTTTTAATTAATTTTTTTAATTTTTAATGATCAAGGAAGAAGAACCCAACATTAATCGGACAGCACCGCTCCTAACGCTCGGCGGCGCTGGCTCGAGCGGCTGCGGCGCGCGCGGTAAGGAGAGCAAAGGAGGCGTGTGCCGCGAGAATCGGCTGCAAAGCTGAAGTAATTCCGAGCACTGATCTAAGTAGTATTACGCGGTTTATAGGACATGTTGCAAGCATCCAAGATCCTTCAGATGCAGTAACAGATTACCTAATATCTCGGATATTTCGTCGCCGCCGGCCACTTTAAAGTATTTCGCGATTTCTGTGTGATCAACATCTTTTGCTGTTTCCTCAAACTTGATGTGTCCTAGTAACGTCGGCAAGTAAAAAGTTATGATAAGAAAGCCGAAAAGAGCACCTCTTTTATAATCGTCCAGCAAAGCATCGTACGAATATTTCTCGATGTCCCGAACGCCAGCCTCTAATAAATACTGCTCGAGCGCGCCGTGATAGGCTCGCATGATTTCGAAAAACTTATCCTTCCTCACTTCAGTCGGACAAGAGACGCAGAGATAAGTAGAAAGATCGATGACAGGCGTCCCGTATCTCAGAAGAGCGAAATCGATCAGCATCGCTCGGTATTCTCCGTCATCTTCCTTCTTGAAGAGAACGTTGGCCAGCGTAAAGTCGCCGTGACACAGCGTGGACAAGGGTTCCAGCGGCTCCACCGTTTTCATCATTACTTCATCGAACGCGTTCGAAAGTAAACTCTCCATCTTGTCGCAGAAAATCGCGTCGTGGCCGCGATCACGAAGATAATCCACTGCTCGCGTCGCGGTTGTATCGACTAAGAATTTATAACTGTCGTACTCTCTGTCATACCTGGCTTCTTGAATTTGTTCCACAATATCGAAGAACTTTTCCCGCTGCTGTTGCTTCATGGCGTAACCTTTGCCGTGAAACCGTCCTATTTCGCGCACCGCCGCTAATGTGTACTCCAAAGGAGGATCGCACTTGCACGGGCAGGAATGGTACTTTCGTTTGCTGACGTTCTCCAGAGCGATTACCGAGTCAATAGGCGGTCGTTCGTCTGCGTAGAAGCATTTCGCAAAGTTTTCGTCCGGTTGAGCATACATTCGGTAAAACAGGATCTCGTTATGAAACTGTGGGTCGACGCGAGCTAACTGCTTTATAGCCTCCATCTGCGTAGGTCTCTTCAGTATCATAGAAAGTTCCTCGTCCTGGCCTTTCTTGTTTTTAAACTTCACAGACATATAGTACAGAGTGGAGATGTAAATGTCGGTCGAACTGGTTATCTCGTATCGCACGTCGTCGATATTCGGTCCGAGATTTTCGATAACTTTTGATATCACCGTTTTGGCCGTTTTATTCACTTTGGCCCATTTCTGAAACTCCTTTTCAGACATTTTGACTTATAACGTGCGACTTGTAATATAATTTTTTGACTGTCACCGTGAACGCGAAGCGTGAGATAAGTGAGCTTGTTATCGCGATTATCACTTGAACGATACTGACTGCGTTACTGACTATGCGTAGTGAACTTTGCGCAGAGCGTGACTGCAAATGATTTCATCTTCTGCTGTGAGAAGCGTCAATGTGCATCGTCATGAAGACGTAAAGAGTGGGGATGATATATTAATACGCCGCAATACTGCAGAACCAGCTCAATCACGTATGTCAACACGATATGCAATTACGCGACGAAACAGTGTTATTGACTCATAACCGCATTTGAAAAGATCAATAACCGCAACTGGCTAATGCAAAATACTGTGCGCAAGAGAAAGTTGCTGTGTGACAGTAAAACGTTCGAAATCATATTAACAATAACTCAATTTATAAAATCACCAATTATCGTTCCGAATAAATTGTCAAGTAATGTCTTATTTTAAGAAAATAGCTTAATTTTAAAAGAGATAAGGTAAAAAGAGATGAAAAGTTTTATAAAACAGTAAGAAATAGAACGTAATTACACAAATGGAAGATATAAAAATAAAAATACATATTTTGTTACTTAATTTTTTAAATTGCTAGCGATATTTATAAACGCCTCAGGCGTTACTCATTGTCAAATATAATTCAAGGTTCCTCAATTAGTCGATAAAAATTCACTTTGGTTCACCTTGGTTCATCTCGGATATCGCCGTATCTCTTGATAATATAATATCTAATCTTATAGCAAAAAATGAATGATCATTATGTAATTGCAACAGAATTTTTTTGACTTCTTAATAGAGATAGCAGATATATCACATTTAACGACTTCACTATTTCCGGAATAAAAACGTCTGAGAGAGAACTTCAACAGAGACAAATATCTTTTATGCGCTTCACTTTGGAGGATTAAACGGTTCATCTCCGTAGTCTCTCTTTGGTCTCTAACATTCACATAGGTGCAAAAAAGCAGAGTCACGAAAGACGGTTTCGCGAACAATACGATGAAATGCGACCATTCGAAGAAAGCTGGAATGAAGAAAGTGGGTGAAATACCGAATTGTACGAAGAGTAACGAGTTGGTAAGGAAAGTGCGAGAAACTTAGTCGAAAAAAAGACAGTCTTACAACGAGATTGTTTCCTTGGCTTAAGACGAAATTAACAAAAAGCGTGGAAACTTGACGCGTATGGCGCCTAATAAATATTTTCAATAATTCAATAATTTTTAAAGGATTTTTTTAAATTTATTAGTTTAAAAAAAGTATATAAATTACGATTACAAGTGCGAAATATATCACGAAGTACCATAAAAGCATTAGTGAATCTACATAGCATCAAACTCCATTCACTGAATCCGAGAATCTCAATGAGTTCTCGACTTTCATTAATAAGGAGCACAAAGAGTGGCACATCAATGTACTACGGAAAATATATGTCAACACGATATGCAATTATGCGAGGAAGCAATCCTTGTTATTGACTCTGTAGTTGCATCTGGAAGGATCAATAACCGCAACCGATATAAAATTGCCTGAGGTCGGAAAAAATTATCGACATTTAAGAGTGCGAAATTGTGTCAACAATTATAACACAGATAATAAAATCGTCGATTTGTCGAGTGCGTCATCCATATCTATATCAGATTGCTAAAAATATATTTTTGTTTTCCAAAAGTTTTACAAATTTATCACATGAGATTGAAAATCCAATTGAGAATTAAAATAAAAATGGCATAAATTATTCGTAAATTAATAGAAAAGCATTCACACGTATAACAAAATCGATTTTAAACCGCAGAAGCATTTGAAAGCATAAATTGCAAAACACAGTACAGTACGTATACAAAGTGTTTCATAATGTTTGTGCGAACGCTCGTGTGTGGGTGGAGTGCGGTAAACTGAATAGAAAAGTCCTTTATCGTTTTGCAATTTTTACAATAATAATTGAGATATTAATTAAAAAGGATTGACGAATAATCACGCGTTGCGCACGGCTGGACCACGGGCTGTACACGGGCTCTAGGCGTGACAGCGAACGAAGATCGCGCGCAACGAAAAATAACCAGGCATGGCGAGAGCAGGTGTAATACACGTTGTTATTTTTTGTTGCCGTGCGAGCCTCATTGCTGTCACGTCTACAGCATACGATCTAGCCACGTGCAACGCGCGATTATTCGCCAATCCTTTTTAATTAATATCTGAATTATTATTGCGTAAATTGCAAAACGGTAAAGGACTTTTCTACTCAGTTTACCGCACTCTACCCGAGCGTTGGCGCGGATATTACGAAACACCCTGTAGATCTATAGTATACAGATTTAAAAGAAAATCATGCATTGCGGTACTGTGTATACAATATAAGTTTACTGTAAATAAGTCACAACGATAAATAAACAAGAAAACTGGATGGATACATGACTATTGTTGAGTAGAAAACTTGAAAAATAAGATAAGAAAACATTTTTAACAATATGTATTTATCATTTGTATAAAAAGAAATAGTTCTTTATTTATTTGTTTATTCCTGGCACGTCATTTAAAAATCTTTTTCGACTTATGTGGAGACTTGTACTTTATGCGTTACATCAATTATTGAATAATATTACGTTGTTGTAAAAATTGTTTTAAACAACCGAAATCTCTCAATTCCAATAATAAGTCGGCCAGTTTCTTGGTCGTTTCATCACCGCCAGTCTGCTTGTACTCTTCCGCAGTCTCTTGGGTGAATACATTTTCCAGAAATTGCGTATCGAAATTGAACTCACCGAATAATATCGGAAAGAATAAGACCGCGATAACATAACCGAAAAGGCTATCTCTTCTATAATCATCAACTAAAGCGTCATACGAGTACTTCTCGATGTCTTGAATCCCAGCACCGAGCAGATAATTTTTAAGTGCATCGTGATAGGCTAGCATAACTTCGGAAAATTTCTCTCTCCTCACTTCGTTCGAGCAAAAGACGCAGAGATACGTGGCAAGATCCATAACAGATTTTCCGCATTTTAAATGCGCAAAGTCGATCAATATCGCTCGGTATCGTCCATTGTTTTCCGCTTTGAACAGTATGTTGCTTAGCGCAAAGTCGCCGTGACACAGCGTGGACAGAGGTTCCTGCGGCTCAATCGCTTTTCTCGTCATTCTGTCATACACGTACGAGAGTACACTTTGTACATCTTGTCACAAAAGGCCGCATCGCAGCCACGAAGATATTCCAACGGTCGTGTCGCGATTTTATTGAGAAACATCCTTCAAGGGCTCGTTGCACTGTATCTGACTTCTTGTGTGCGTGCCGCGACATCAAAGAACTTTTCTCGCTGCAGTTCATGACATAACCTTTACCTTCGACCTAACTCACGCATCGCCGCCAATGTGTATTCCAAAGGAGGATCGTACGCGTACGGGCAAGGATGGCATCCTCGTTTGGTGGTGTTTTCCAAGGCGATCACCGAATTGGCAGGCGGCTGTTCGTCAGCATAAAAGCATCTCGTGAAGTTCTCATCCGGCCGAACGTACATCCGGTAGAATAATATCTCGTTGAATTGAGCGCCACTGTTAGTCATCTTTCTCGCGATCTCTAACTGCACGGGTCTCTTCAATATTATAGAAAGTTCTTCACTCCGGTTCTTCGTTTTATTTTTAAATTGCAAACTCACGTAATACAACTGAGACTCACGATAGCCGACAGATGTGTCTAGATCATATTGAACTTCGTCGAGGTTTGGTCCGAGATTTTCAATAACTTTTGACATCGTCTCTTTAATCCATTGTTGAAGATTTTCCGCGTCGGACATTTTAATTGCTCGGAATGTCGATTGCCTTGTTGACTCGTCGTGTCCGTTTAACGTACGTCCGTAACTCATTAAGTTGCCACTATTGTAGCTCGAACGATATTATGGCTAAAATGTTTAATGACCTTCATCTAACATGACTCATCTGTTGGCGTCGTGGACAGAAACGAATTACGTAAGTGACGATAGTTTTGTGAGTTTCGCTTGTACAGAATACTAAAGTAATCATCTGTTTCACAAGATAAAATAAAATGCAAAACAATGCTCTAAAATTATGAAAATATTATAGAAAATATATATATTTACATTATGCTACAATTAATTTAATCGTTTGCAGGTTTTAATTTTATTTTAAGACTTATTGTGCATCCATTGATTTTTCACTTAATTCACACATTATTATTATCATTGAAGAGCAGGAACATTTTTTATAAAACTATTTAAATTTTATTTAAATATATAATTATATTACTTACTTTAGGAGCACCGTGTATCGTAGCGTTTTGGGCGTAAAAAAACTAATGATTATATAAGGAATTAAAAAAAAGTGTTAAGTATTATATCAACGACTACATTCCTGATTGATGAAATCAGCAAGCAAGTCCAAAGCAACTACGCCACAAAATATTCGTTTTAAAAATCAAAACAAGAAAACAGGTTTATTATATATTTGTTTACCATTCAAAATTAAAAATTTGTTTCTAAAAATTTTAAATGTATTATTTTTCTTCTTTATATCTGTTGTAATATATCTTCATATTTTTCTCAGTATTTTTATTCTATTATAATAAAAGAGTAAATGTTATTGATAGAAGAAATATTATTTTACCAATTATTTATAAATAATATTACCACTTGTATATGGAATCGATTGATCCGATGTGTTTGAGGACTATATTTTTATCTGATTGCGCAATTTAAAATATGCAATAAAATAGACAATAACCGTTTTGTAGAAAAACATTTTAAAATGCAAACTGCAAGTACGAAAATTCTTAAATAGTATTTTATTTTTATAATACACGTAAATAATGGATGCCGTATAGCATTGAGTCATGCCAATAAAAGATCAATAAAGGGGGGAATCACATGAGCCCCAGTTTATGTTCACCTAAAAATATATACTCTTATGCAAAGATCGTTATCTCAAGCCTTTTTACGTCATGTTATTTTTTATAATGTAAAATGTAATTTCAATTTAAAATTTAATTAAAATTTGTTCAATTTAATTACATTTAATTACAATTTAAATACAAGCATCAAATCTTTCAGACTTTATTGTCAATACATTTTGTTTTATTAATAACGAATTTGAAACAGTAGATTAATTATTTCCACACTCTCTCTCTATCTTTATCTTAAAATTAGTGCTCGGAAATTTCAAGTGGTCGAGCAGTTCAGGACAGTTCAGATTTCGAGGTCGTTAAATAGTTCGGACCTTCCGAGCTGTGTTTGATTTTTTCGAAGTATGTTTGAACTGTTCGAACTAACTTCAGGTTCAGAAAGTTTTCAACATTTTGCAAATTTTATCAAATATGCAGTATGAGAAACGTCAGTATTGATAACGTATTAATATCGATATCGATATCTATGTAAATTTCCTAGGCAAGAACAAAAAGTTGCTTCCAATGCATATTATTTTCAATATTTCAATTTTCTTTGTTATCCAAATTCCTTGAATTTTTAAACATTACAAATTAAGTATTGCTTACATTTGAACTGTTTGAGATGTCTGAATTCAACGTCCATTTTTGTACCGCAAAACTCCTTTTGAACATACAAAATGTTCAATTTTTTTGTTTAAGCCCAACATAAAACCGGCCTGTATGCGTAAAAGTTTTAAGTTGAGCGCTGCGTATTTGTTAATAGTTTTCATTCGTTAGTGATTAATTATCTTGGATAGAATATATTGAATTTTTGTTAAAATCTATGATTGTATTAAAGAAATTAGATTTTGCTTCGAGATTAGACTGCTTCGTTATAATTTGGATGTAATATGAGATGTCTAGATCGTCATATATGGATTTTACAGTTAAATGATAATAATCTTTCCAGTTTTCTGCTTTTTGAGAAAATTTTCGCGAATTTTTTTTTTTTAACCGGCAGAGAGAATAATTTTACATAATTGGTTCTCGGCAAGTTTTAGTCGAAATCAATTATCCAAAGCCGATTATTAGGAAATGACATATTTGGGCAATGTAGCGCAATTGAATTGTTTTTTACAAGCATTCATTGAAAAAGAAGAAAATATATTTGTTTGTGTACGAGTGAAACGAATAGAGTTTTGCATCGGAAGAAGTTGACGTTTTTCCGGTCAAGTAAAAAGTACGTTCCGAGAATATCGAGGGTGCCGCTATCGGGCGGAAATAGCATTTGCGTTTTCTACTTGGAAGGGAATATTCCATGTTGTTTCTCCCGAGAGAGGAATTCCGTATAATCGCGATTGACGGTTTTAAATAACCGCTTTAGTAGAAATTGGATTATCTAAGGCTCATTATACAAATGTCAATTCCGAATTCAATTACAAAAACCGAGGAAATTTCTACAATATTCGGCATTTGTATTTGTTGAATACTCTTTGTTAATAATTAATAATGCAAATTATCGACAGTGATGGAACAGTTATATTTAGCGTTGGGAGTCTAAATACGTATACGTAGACGAAGCCAAAATACAAGCGCGATCACGCAACGGGGATGTGCGGCTTCTGAATTTACGCGATGAGGCATATTGAAATTTTCTCTCAATAATGCATTTTCGAGCGGGAATTTATTTCGCCGCGTGATAAAAGCGCATTAAAGTTCCATGCCCCGAAAACACTCGCGCTCCCGTTTCTCACTGCAAAAGCACGAGGGTCCAGCTCCGGTACATTCCCTCCGGTCCTGAGTTAGGCTGAGTTTCGGGCTCGGATGACGGAAAAACGTCTCCCGCGACTTTTCCCAGGTAAAGGGATTTTGCATAATCACTGGTGACGTTGCATTTAAGTGGCTTGCTCGGTAAGCGGCCGAGGAGAGGCAACTCGAGCCACGGCACTATCTAAATAGCGTATTGCGCGACAGTTTTAACGAGAAAGAACTTTGGGCTGGTGAAAACTTTCGGCGTTATCCAACGCTTTTTAAATTTTGATACCGGCGCTATCCGGCGGCGTTATCCACTTTCGTCGAGGATTTCGTGCGTGGGTAGAAATCCTATCTGTGGAAAATTTCCGAAATTCAATGCTACTTATATAGCTTTCTTTTTATTTCTGACTTTGTTAAGCCGCGCTGTGACATCCATTGCTATATTGGCGATTAATTAAAATTTTTAAGTTTATACAGAAATAAAATACAATTGTTTTTCGCATCTCTTTCACTGCGCAATAATTGCCTTGTTTTCTTGCGTTGCTATAAACCAACCAACGACGAAATAACGCTGTGTCACCGTTTTTTATCAGTCTTAATCAATTATCAGATCGTCGTATTATCACAGTCGTTTGGAATGCGCAAGAACTGTTCGAATGATCACATTGTCATTTTAATTTCGCAAATGTAAACACTTACGCGAAAGATAAAAAATTCTAGGAGCGGAGTTATCTTATCTGTTTGTAAACGGAGTTGTTTGTTTAACCATAAAGGGGTCGTTAGCGCGATAATAAAACCTTCGTGTCACCTTCGTTCCCTTTCGCACTTCGTAAACGACGATGATTCATTCCGCGATATTTCCCGGCCGCGAGATATTCAGAGAAGTCCGTCGTCTCTCGGCGGAATACATAATTACGCGGAGTCGGTTAAGGGAAGAATGAGAGAGCGCGAGGGGAGAGAGAAATGCCGCTCCTCGCGACGTGATATTGCCACGTTCTTTTCCCGGGGCGCACAATTCCCTGTCGAAAATTCCGCAAAACATAACAATGACTGGCGTTAAGGAGAGGACTGCCGGCTACGCGGGACGAATCGAGTCAGATTAAATTTCCATTGCAAATTTCATTCAACGGACTGGCTCGTACCTCACTCGCGCTCCCCCCCGCTCGTTCCTTCCTTCCACAGTCCGTCTCTTTCTCTCCTAAGACGCTCTCCCACTCTCGACGTGACGACACAACGACTCAACGCAGTGACAAGATGAACGAGGCCGCTGGTATTTACGCGAGAAACGATGAAGCGTTTGCGGGATAAGCGTCGAGTCGCTGGTGTATATCTAAGCGTCGTTATCCGCTTTCTTTGTCGAAGATTATCGCCCCGCGCTGGGGGCCGTCGCGATCCATCCACGAAGCAGATAACTGTCCCGAAGCTGCACCACCGCGCCGCCGACGTTAACGTCTACGATCCGGCCGTGAGCGAGATAACTGCGGTGCGCTTTTGTAGACGGGAAGCCGAGGACGGCTGCAACTTGGAAGATACCTTTTCGAAGGCGCCCGGCGTCGCGCGCGCGCGCCGCGAATATTTGACGCCATGTCGAGCTTCTTGGCGATGTTCTTACCGGCGCGACTCCGCGACGGCGACAGACGATAACGAGAGCTTCTTGCGTCTTAATGCGGCGTGTGCGGCTAAACACGCTCGTTAGACTAATGAGCCCGTAAAAATACGCGCTTTCTTGCGTTAACCCACCTTCTGGAGAGTCAGGCTATTGAATGGAGATTTAATGACGCGTTCACAGGTGGTCTTTGTTTTATTTGGACACGGTCTGTCGCCGGCGTCATCATCATCCTCGCGTTCAACAGCGGCAAAAATTATGATCGCGCGGAGTCGAGCAGACGCCAGTCAAGGCAAATAATTACAAGTCATAATGCAGCAGTTAATTAAATATTTGAATACGGTAATTGAGTAAGTTTCAATTAATCATTGCTTATTTGACACACTCGTTATCTCGCTCGTTTAATAACGATCGTAATTGTCATTCGCGACGTTGTTTTACACCGTAATTATCTCGTTGCGCGTAAGATAATTACAAGAGTGATAATAGATTAGGCGATAAAGTAATGAAATACTTAAATAGATGAAAGAATTTGGGTTTTAATCCATCGCCCACTTGATGTATCATCTCGTCTACTTAACGCGACTATTATTATCTCTCACGTTGACATTTTTCCCAGTCCATTGTGCATCATATAAATTACCGAGACGTGCTTCGCGCACGCTCTTACCGGGAATTCCGGGCAAGGCAACTGCATCCAAGTGACGCGCGATAAATCGACGGTGTCCACGCCGCGGCGGCGGATCGCGTTGCAACACTCGTTGCGATTCTCCTACATCAAAAGGCGTTCTTTGTTGCGCTCACGGTGAAATTTCGTCCCGGCGCTCGTCGCGCAAAAAAGACAGGGCCGGCGAATTTCGCGTCTCTCGTCTCGTGATTCTCCGCGCGAAACAAACGGCAGCCAATCGGCGGCGCTCGCGCATCTCGAAAGTGAAAATTAATCCGATCGGCCGTGCGGGAAATCAATTCCATAATAAATCTCCCCCGGGCGGATCGTAAATAATATCCGCGCCGTGCTCCGCGAGATAGCGCGTTGGCGCAACGGCGCGACAAAGAAATATGACACCCCACGGTCAAGCTTATTTATCGGCGAAGCCCGTCCCGAACGGGTGCGCGCTCCAACTGGCGTAGCTGCCGCTACACACTAGGAATTCCAGCTAGAAGTTTTACATTTTATATTCCCGCTGCATCTCTCGAAAATCCTTGTCCGCCGCGCGCGAAAGCTCTGAGGCGCGCCGAATGATGATGAACTTTTTCGAGTTTATTCTCTCGCAACACGCTTCGACACGGACACGACTGACCATCCTACACTTACCATCTATCGATTATTCTATTTTGTTCGAGAAAAAAACAAGACACGATGAGATTTCTTGAGATATTCTAAGAAGAATCTTTTTAAGGTGATATAAGTTCCAGTGACAAGTAATGTTCTGGTGTAAATAAAATGTCCGCGTTTCTTCCATGCTCAGTTTCCATATCGAATACCAGCAGAAATTGGTTTAATAATGTGTAATAATATAACATGACAAATTATTATAGAAATGAATCAGTCGATAAAATACAAAATTTAAGTCGCTTCAAACTCTATCCTTCCAATGATCCAATTGTTAAGACAAAATGTTCAGACAGATGACAAAATTTTCCGAGAATTGTCACTTCAGTTATTTAGAAGTTTCTTCGATATCCGTTGAATATTTGGAAACATTAACAATTAATTTTCAGAATTTTTAGACTTCGCAAAAATAAATTCATATTACATCTAAAAAAAGTTCGCGAGCGGTTTTTCACATATTAAATTTAATATAATAAATTGAACATGAACTTTTCTGATAAATTAATTAATATTTGTTTTGTGCGTCTTTTTCTGCTGACAATTTTCTCTCTCTTTTCTTCCTGGTGCAATGTATTCGGATTAATACGTCTCGTGTTGGATAAAATACAAAATATATTTTTATTATATTAATTATTTGATTACTGAAAATAATGCAGCTCCACGTTTATTCCGGCATAATCGATTCTAATATAATAAAGATATTCCGCTACCGGAGATATATGTGACGATGGGTGCAACGCAGCGTCTCATTACACGTTATTTATTACGTCATCCTATTTTCCCCCCTGCAATTCCCGCAACGTTTGATTTAAAGTAACGACCATTCCCGGCGACATTTATTTTCCATTAAGACGCGTCTTACCGCGAACAATATAAAATCGTTTACGTAGGTAGAGCAAGCTGGCGCGCCGTAATACATTGGCGCTTTCGAGCTTTTACATCCCGCTATCGCGGGCGAATCTTATACCTCCGGCAATTATTCCACGCCCGCGGCGAATCGTTAGTGCGCGATGTCGCGCGCGGCGCGCGCGTGTCGGACGTGCTACGTGCGATTTCTTGCGATCAATCGACGACGACGCCGCCGCGTCCTTAACGCGGCTCGTAATCTCAGACTCGCCAATAATGGGTAAACTTCGCCGGCGCGCCCCTTGTAACGTAACCCGCGACCGGGCGCAGCCGTTGGAATTGCATTGCGGCGGGGACTACTAATGCCGGGGCCAATTTACTCGGAGGGAGGGGGAAAATTTAGGGTAGGTCTAAGCTCACCGAGCCGTCTATATCCTCATCGAGCGAAGTTTCTCGCTCGAAAGTCGCATTCGAAATTACTTCCGTATTAGTTTAATATTTCCACAGTAATTAATACTGTCACGATAAATTCCTTAATTAATTTATTACTCCGAATTAGCGTAATTTCATAATACCGTCCGCGCGATGGAGAACTTTTTCACCCGAGCGAAGAAGCTAATAATAGAAGTGTGATTCGGCGATTTTTAACCCGTGGTAATAATTGAGAATATCGTCTATCCAGCGGTCCGCCTGACGTCAGCGATGAACTAGTAATATAGAAGTACGTTGCAAGATTTATAATCGCGGTAATAATTGATCTCGCCATCGCGAGCCGTCCGGAGCAACCTTGTGTATAAAGTTCCACGAGACTCGAGGTATTATAGAAGACTGCGTGCTCTCGAAGGAACGAGGCGGGGCGGGAGGGGGGGGGGGTGGCCGGCAGTCTATCTGCGAGGCGTTTAAGCAAAAGTTGTGAATCTGAATTTTAAAACAGGAGAGAGACAGCGCTGCGCTCTCTCCCCGACCTCGCCCGGGCAAGGGTTTCAGAGTAGATTGAAAGATAACTCTGTGCTTTTCTATTTCTCCTTGCCTCGCTCGGGAAGCCTTTACGGCCGCCGACATCCCGCTCCTCGGTGTCGCGCCTCTCGCCCTATCCGGCCCCGTGTCTTTTTATCCCGCCCGACCTTCCGTCGTCGCGGGATATTTTACGAGGCGGCTTCGGCTCGCGCGCCGTAAAATCTCGGAATTTAGGAGAGGCTCTGCCGGCAAGGACGCGACCCACCGCGCTCGGGGCTCGTCGGCATACATACATCTTTCGCGAAACACAAAATCATCAGCGGCACGCTCGCCCGTCCGCTCCGCCTTCGTTCGGAAGCGAAGGAGCGCGCGCGATCGCCCGATAGAACTGGGTCGAAGCCGCGCGCGCGTCTCGATCCCGCCCGCCCCGGCACGTAATTCGAAATCCACCGGGGAATCGCTGATGCGCGCATTCCGCGGTTCATCAACTATAACCTGATATTATCCGGAACCGCAGGATTTAATGGACCGTCGAGTGAGATAAACGCGCTACAAGAGTATCGCGATTAAACTCCTATTGCTGTTCGGCGCCGCCCGTCCGCGCGCGAGAAGGAAGCTTTCCCTGCTCGCGCGCGGATTTACGCTCTTTCCGCATGGCGCGCGCCGTAGGTCGGCGCGATAAATTCTCGTTTCTGCCGACGACGCGACACGAGTCTCCAGTTCTCCAAGCAGACCAAGGAACAAAAGCGAGAGCAAACGATAGCGCGATTCCAAACGCGCAACGCTGGACTATTATACTTTTCCGCTGACGCTATCCATTCCTGCTCCTTCTCCCCCCCCCCTCCCCCCCCGTTTCTTTTCGCTACCAAATCAGCATTTATCGTTGATAAAGTGGCCGAATAAGATTATTTGTTTCACCTACTTTCCGCGCTGTTAATTCCTCACACAAATATAATCCATTTTCGCTGCGGGAAATATGTATGGAAGATACAAATATTCGAGTAGTAATTAAGAAATGAAATTCAGATAGGCGAGGGAATTAGGTCGCACGCTCATTAAAATGACACGAAGCGTCAAGATCTCTCGGAATTGAATTTATATCTTTTCGAAATCATGCTCAAAGCAGAATATGTACGTCGGTCGCGGCTATTCGCCGTAAACGGGCGAGAGGGAAGGAAATTGAGGAAATAGAACGGATTGCGAAGCCTCGGTCAATGGCGTCGTCTCATAATTAAATTACCCTGAGCCCATTGTACGAGCACGGTCGGCTCTTGTAACCCGTTCGTTCGTATGAAACTTGGGCGATTCTAGCGGCGTTTCGTGAGAGCTCGAATTTCTTGTCGCCAAATAAAGCAGACCCGTCGCAACTGCTCTCGCAGCCTTTTGCTAAATTTAATAAAGAAACTTGTCGGGACCCGCTGCGAGCAAAGTTTTATCCGTTATCCTTACGCCGCGGCGGAAGAGAGCCCCGCGTATACTCGCTTCATGTATGTACATAAAACGTAACGTATCGTACATAGCGCGGTAACTGGGACTTCATCATCGTCGCAATTTTTGGATCAGCTCCGAGGAAGCGATTGGAAGCCACGTTTGCCAGTATTGGAGCGACTACAGTACATATGAGAGCGTCGGGAAGTGAGATTTCACGAGTCATCAAAAAATTTTATATCAACGTCAGCCTTCGAAAGATAAATCCTTCGAAAGTCCGGTTTATCATTACATTACGACCGTTTCCGCCGAATATTGGTAAAGAAAAACATCACGATTAAACTGCCGAGTGCTCTTCTCTCGCGCAAAACTGACACTCCCCGGCCGTTAACCGGCCCCGACGCGTATAATTGATTATCGCGCGGAAACTGCAAAGTTCCGCTCTTGCCACTCGTTTTGCGTCTTCATTCAACGGCCGAGCGACGGTGACGGGTGAATATTGTCTAACGACGGGGCTGATTGCGAGAGAAGCGCGAAGAAGCCGTGGACTCGGGGAAAAACGGATTAACGCGGCGCGTATAACGCCGTGGAGAATTCGCGATACGGAAGTCGCGGGATAAAGTTTCCCCGGCCACTCGAGGGATAAACCAGCGACGTTCCGGGGGCCGTCTATAAGTGTCGCTGTTAAGAGAAAACCGGAGGCCGGATTATGCGCGTCGGCTGCGCCCGCGCTCGGGATTCAATATTTGCCGCATCAGCCGCGAGCGCGCGGCTCTTCGTGTAATCACGGCCTAATCAAGAGCGGCGAAATTCGATTATATACTCGCCGAGTTCTCGGCAATAGGACGTAACTAGCGTATGATAGCGAGGCCCGGCGAGGAAACGAGCCGGCCCGGTCGACGGCAGCCGGTTGGCCTACCGGGACCGAAGCAGCGACACAGCCAATTATATCTGCGCTCTCGATCGTGCCCTGGCCGAGACGAATAAACTGCAACCTACCCCCCTCCCCCCCCCCTCCCACTCCTCCCCCAGAAAAGCGTAATAATTCGCAGCGTTAGCCACTTTCCGAACGACTCGGTTCGTTTAAATCCCGTGAACAGCGGACGAGTTTGCCAAATTTAGAGCAACGATGGAAAGCGACCGGCTTCATCCTGCGCGCGCATGGCTGAGCAAGGTAATTGCAAATTACGTTTTTAATCTCCGTAAATCCGACCTCGTCTGTGCGGAATATAGGATATTCGCGCTGCGCGATTCATCGCGATCACTGCGTTTCCGCGTGCGCACTTCTGCGTGAGCGCGCTCTGCGGTCGAAGAGATCGATCGCGTGTGTCACTCGCGCGAATTAGACGGGACATTGTTTCGGGAAGATGATTTCTTCGTCGTCGTCGTCGTCGTCGATTCGACAGGGAAGTTGTTGAACCGATAAACAATTCTCGCAACTCCCCGAGGTGTCCGCGATGATGATACTTCCCTTTTGCTCCGAGAAGTTTACCGCTCGCAGTTCAAAACACTTAACTCCGAGATAAGTTTATCCGGGATAAGTACAAATATTTACGCCATTTATCGATCCAGTTTACACACCTTTATTCCTTTTTTAAATTCATTTGATAACATCCGATTAAATAAACGGCAGAGAACGGTGGAAATAAGAATATTCATCATATTTGCGGCGACACAAAATTTTACGCTGTGATAATCGTGTTTGATGTTAATAGATAACTTCTCTTAAACTTTGCTAATGTTTCCCTCGTAACGAGGAAAATGGCTTCTATATTGCTTAAACAGTTCATTCATCGTCGGTATTGCGATGCATTTAGGGAAGTTTAATCGAATAAAGCGAGCCAGTCGTCGTCAGAAGAAGTGCATTACACGATACGCCATTTTCCTTTGTCCATAGCGCAAAATGCTGCTGCGAATTCCGCGCGCCATCGTAACGGCATTGCGTAACGAAAATGTCTTTGCGGCAAAGGCAACGGCGCAAAGCGATTTTCTTATTAACTGTTTATGAGAAGGGAAAAGGGCGAAGCGGGAAAACGGAATCGTTGATGCGAGAGTAGGTTACCGCTAAACGTTAAACGACAAGGGACAGTTAATGACCTCGCTACCTGTAACGACAACAAGCGCTCGTTATATCTCGCTAATTGCGATTTCAGCTTTCATGCCGCATTTCTTTCCGCAATTTGTCGCGTAATTTACGCACCCAAGGCTCGTAAGTGGATTCTTTTCTTCCGTGTCGGTCAAATTTTATTTATCAGTGGCAACGCTCGTTTAATTAAAATCTCCGGACTCTGGCGGACTTTTTCATTAACTACGCATTTGCGCATTTCCGCACTCTTGCTCTTTAATGAGAACCTATTATGCATTGCAATTCGTCCCTACTCCCTCTAACACGTATACATTAATAGTTTAACATAGTAAGTATTCATGCAAGCATGGATAATATTATTATTGTTGTTATTACTGTTATTATTATTATAATATTCTGGACGTAATGTTATATACGAAGCATTTCATATTGTATGTTGCATATTGCGTGTACAAATAAACATTACATGTATCTGCTTTCGTTATCCATCGTAATTTTCCGACCGCCGTGTATAACTTTTTTTTACGTAATCCTACATTCGCCGGAAAGGTCGTAGTTCATTTTAGGTAATAAAACACCTACACACCAAGTATTTCGCGACGACAAATTGATCGCGCGTCATCGAGTTTTATCAAATTGTCACGAGAATAACTTTCAACTCGACTTGACTGAAAACCGGCATGCAAAGATACTTATTTACGTCTTGCTTTTCGATATTCAACCGGCTAGAATATTCGTGTCTTAAAATGCAACGCCGCGAACGACTCTGTGTATCCTCTCTTGCGTTCAGCGTTGAAATTGCTGCATTTACACATGTTTCGGTTCCTCGTGTTTCAGATGTGCACTGCCACGGCGGCAGCGGCAAGAGCAGTGACACATACATCCAGAATTCTCTGGAGGATCCCGCACGGTCGGGGCCGTATTTCGATAAATCGGCCTCGAAGAACGTGACCGCCTTGCTGGGAAAGACCACGTATCTCAACTGCCGTGTCAAAAATTTGGGGAACAAAACGGTAAGTGACACAGACGTGCATAGATTCGCAGAGAAAAGTGTTTACGTGGATCCTGCGCGAAATAACGGCGTGACAATAATTGAATTATAATACGATGTAACGTGTTGCATTTCTAAAACGCAAATCGACTCGTTGAGAAAATGGAAACGAAGATGAGAGACATACCGAGTTAAAAAAGCAATCTTACTTTCTGCCATGACTCAAGTATATATAAAACTTCTTTAACGTTTCGTAGTTTTAAAGTTGCAACGTTATTGCGTGACAACTAATTCTCTTTCCAATGGAAGAAAAGTGGAAATTTTCATACTGAAAGAGAAAATACCGGGAACTCGGGGATAGATATGGAAGCGCGCCGGTATTAAAAGTAGCGTCAAATCCGGTTCGCGCTTTTGTCGCTTAACAACTCGAAAGTAACGAACGCCAACTCGACATTACGAGTCCGTGGATTAAATCCGGCAATTTACGGGCGTGTACTTAAATCCAGCGATGCGGCGGCCGAGTGTGTGGATCTCTCATGATAAAGTCTCGCTAATGGCGGGGTAGTAAAGTAACAGGCTTGCGAAAGGCGATTAGGGGCACGCGGGGGCGGGGAGAAATGTGACGGACGTCGCGTGTGTGTACGTTGGACGACGCCTGCATAAACACGACGACTTGCATGTTTTCCTCGGCTGAGCGAGCGGGACGAAATATCGAGTGTCAATATTTTATCGACACAATGGAGCGTCACCTGTCGCGGGCAAACAGCAGGGGGCACCGTCGGAAGTGCACTCGGCCACCGGCGCGACGCAGTCACGACAATGCCATTGAACGAAGTGCGGACGCCTTCGGTGTGGCGTACGTGTATAATGTTTGGCCGTTGCGGCGTCCGAACAATTAGGATAGCCTCCAAACGGAGCTTTGCGCGGGGCAAATAGGATTACAGAGCACACGTCATTATGCGAGCGGCATCGATAAATCTCGGATTGATTCCGTCCGGCTTTTTCCGCGACCAGGCGCGAGGCAAAACTGCGTAATTCTCGCGTATTCCCGCTCCTCTTTTCACGCTTTTGACCGCGTTGCCGTGGAGCTTGCCGTTCGAGCGCATTCGCCGGGAGGCGTGGTCTCGTAAGTATTAACGGACATATTCTACGTCATTCGGTATACGTATTGAACGTATATAAATGTACGAAACAGATAAATTCATCGTTATGGATCGGATATAACTCAAAGGTAAGCGAGGGAAAGATTCGACCGGCCATAACTCACGTGGCCATATTTTACGCGTCTTTTTGCCGGCGCCTCACGGGAGAGATTAGATCGCTTGGATTATTCACGACGATTTCCCACCGATTCATCGTTACCGAGAGCTATGAAAAAGTTAGTATTGTTGACTCATATGCTTTGCTCGCGTGCGCGGCCGGCCAACGTTGTTAACCGTGTCATTCGTCATTCTATGGATATCAGAAATTGATCATCGTCTCGCGATACATTATTCACAAGAGTCGCGTAAATGAATTTGTCAATAAGCATTTTGAGACACGAGTGCTGCGGTAAAATCAGGCCGAATATATTTCTTCTATTTTAGCGAGAATTTTAAATACGGCAAGAAGAGTCGTTCCGACAGTTGGACGATTTCTGTCTGCAGAGTCCGTTCGCTAATTTCAGGGACGTTTTAAATGATCAATCGCGTCTTCCACGTCTGACAAGAAGCAAAGATACTCGAGAAACGCTGAGACATAATACTTTGTAACAATTGAATTGGTAATGCACATCAATTTATACAGCGATGCGGCTGCTTAGTCGGGTAGCAAGAAAGGGAGGGAATGCATTCGGTATCGGAGTCGACCGACTTTCGAATGCGACGTCCGGATTTATCGTCCGTGTGTGAAACTCGCGGAGAATCATACAGCAGCAGGGCCAGATTTATTGGGCGAAGTGCATGTCCGCCTCGACGAAGGAGGAGCGCATCGCGATGCCAGATCCTGTTACGAGTTCCACGGCTGTGTTTTACTTAATCTATGAATTGCAAGCGCCGCGGAGTTCGACGTTCAAAAAGAGGCCCGGATTCATTCATATGTATGCCGGTTAACCCAGTTTGGATTTCAATTCTGCTCGAGAGGTGTGTGGCGTTTGTCTCGAAACTTGGACGCGGTGATTCCGGATTCACTGGCCGGTGCTCGCGCGAATGCACTAACAATCTCTCACAAGCACGTACTTCCGGCGAATGCTCTTAAAAATTTCAGACTAGCCGCGACAATTGGCGTAATTAACACGAGAGTTTCTCTTTAGCCGAGGAAACGTAAAGAAAATGTAAATTACTTTTTATATTTTTAATTTTACATTTGTTTGCGAAATCACGCACGTTCTATATTTGTCGTGGAGGAACAGCATTTCTGCATCAAACGTATTTCGGCAATATCGACATCACGCGTGTTTACTTTACCGATTAACTTAGCCCGCTTTCAGAGTCGCGACTGGGTGTTTGATTTCTAAATCGTGTTTACCGTCAACGTTCGACGGAAACTCATCGATGATTACGATTTGATCCGGGAGTGTATAGGAAATCTCGAGTGGAACTAAAACCACGCCGGACGCTGCACTTGGTCGGAACTTAATTACATTAAACGGTTAAATGTCTGCTGGAAGGGGTACAATTGCGTGATCGCAAGCGGATGGATGAGAAACTCACCGAAGCTACTTCGCGCACTCCGCAGTTGAATTAAAATAAATAACTCGGCTGTTCGATCATCGATAAGGACGCACTTCGAGGAAGCTTAATATGACCTGCGCATAAAAAAAAAAAAAGGTAAGAGAGGTAAAAGAAGGAAACGGATTCTCCTCGGTGGATTCTTACGGCAGTCCTCAAACGGAAAGAATAAATGCCCAGAGAGAGAGAGAGAGGGAATTTCCTTTTCCCTCGTTGCGATGAACATCGACCGGAACGATAGGATCGATTTGATATAGACGGGACGATTATCTCCGCGCCCGTCGGTTGACTTATATTAATTCAAGATCAAAGCCTTCAACGAGTTGAGGCGAAGTGCTCTTGGCCGGCGAAGACCTCTTTAAAATCCGGGAAACGAGCGCAGGACATTGTTACGTAAGGAGGAGAAATCCTTTGTGACACCGCGAGAGCCTATAATGAGCGGATAAAAGACGACGCGAGTCGAGGCCGCCTATCGAGATTTTATCGATACGCTCGCGGAACTGAGACCGAGGTCCTCGTTCGATGACCATTACCTTCTTGGAGAAATGCGACTTAACTCTTTCCGCTCCAATTATTGGCGGGAGCCGGACGACTCCTTTCGCTTATCATGCATATCGATGAGAGCGCGGATATCCGTTTTTAATTGCCGACGAGGATATTCAAGCTCCCGTTTGGACGAATGATACTTAAGAAAACAGCCCCGTCACTGCTTAACGTCCAATCATCCAAGAAATTCACCGGTCGACGGCTTCTTCCTCTTTTCCATTCTATGATTCCATCTTTCACTTTCTGCGGTTCAGCTTTTTTCCTTTTAAGAAGCTACTTTTTTTTCTCTTCAGATTACACGTGCACTTGATAACATTTTTTTTTTATTTTTCCCGATCAAATTAATCGTGACTCGTTCGCGCGTTCGATACAACTCCCTCGATTTTTCAATAAATCATCCACTCGCTCACTATATAGTTTCCATTGTGCATCGATGTCTACGTACACGGTCCACCAATCAGTCTCGTCAACTTGCCTGCCACGCAACAGCCCGAAATTCTCAGGCAACGCACGCAAACCCACTATCAACGTGATGAGAAAGACGAGTACGCGTGCGATCACTCGATCGAGTGAAACGATAATGAAAGGGAATTCCGATTCTATTGTCCTTCCAGTATTTTTGACCGCTGCAGACGTCGGTCGTCTGCAGCGAACAATCGGCTTCGTTCCTTTTCCGCGAACATCGATCGCGAAAAGTGAAAAGCTGAAAAGACGCGTCCCTCGATTTTCTGTTGACCTTATCGTCTCTCCGCGTAGAGCAACCGCACTATATCGATTGCGATTGCAATCTTATCAACCGAATAGATTTATCGCTTCCAAGTAACATACAAGTACGTTGCACGAGCGTGTTCATTTTTAGTGTATTTAATTTTGGTGTTGAAGACTTAAGAAACGATTAATGCTATAATTTCGTGCTTCACTTCGGTATATCGATTTCTCGACGCGATAATTAATCAGTATTAGCGGAGGAATTAAGGAAGAGGTCTCATGCGTTATAGTGTTTTATGTGTCTGCCGGCGCTAGGGAAACCACGTGTAAATCACAATTTTCGAGTTACCACACTGTAAATACCCCGGTAAATCAAAACTGTTCGCATAACAAAACTAGGCATGATTTATCGCGACTTTGAAAATTCGGGCCTGATTTATATTATCGTAATTCCGCGTGCCTCGCCGCATTTTATTTGTTCTCATTGTCGATCAAATCGGTCAAATAATTCGATCACATTATTAGTATAATGAGCGATTCAATCTATTTATACGCGAATGATAATGAACGGCGATGGTAATAGAATATTCCTTTTGACCGGGCGGAATTTATTTCATTCGATACGAGCGCCAAACATCGTGTAAAACGAAACAAGAATCTACATAATTGCTGTGACAATATTGCAAATATGACTTCATAAATAAATTAGCCCCCGCAGCGCGCCCCCTCGCAAATTAGCTGTATCAATTACACGCTTATCTGGTCTCATAAATTCGCGAACACTGTTGAATTAAATCGGGCGATACGAATCGATTTGTTATCGGGCAATCTCTAAACCGGAAATCGGCGCGAACGCGGCGAAAGGAGGGAGCCGAGTGGCAAAACGTGCTCCTTGTTATTCCATTAAAATGACAGACGCGTGCTTTATCTCGGAAGAGACTTCCGGCGCGAGACTCGCGCTGTACGTGTCACGTATACATTAGCGCGAGTTACGTTTGTCCCGGATACATTCCGAGGATATTTCCGAGGCGGTCTGAGGAGGCACAATCTCCGCGGGGAGTCAAGCGCGCGGGACACGTACGCTTTTGAGGAAGTATCGTAGCGTGAAACGTCATTTGCTTATGTGGGGGTCGACAATACACGTCGCGTCGTCGAGTTTAAGCTTTACTGATTATGAGTCCTTTCCACTATACTTTGATCCTCTCTCTATCTCTCACTCTGTCTTCTTCTCTTTCCTCCGGGGAAGTAATATCATCCTCTTGTTTAACTTCGTAGCTTGACGACTGCGATACGCACACGCGACCCGCGCCACTTTGTTCGTGCCTCGACAATTCTTAGCTGCAATCAGATGTATGCGAAACACTTAACCCCGATTTTCGCGCCTGTCGCGTCATCTCTTTCTCTCTCTCTTTCTCACACTACACGAATCTCGGAATTTGACAAGATTTTCGATAGGGAGGGAAAGAGAAGGTTTTGCGCCTGTTCAACGTTCCACCATAGAGAAATGACATATTATTATAAAATGTGTCTTATTAAAATTTATAAGTGCGACTGACGCCGGTGTTCACTTATATAAAGAACGTCGTTCAGTTCCATTCGAGCCGCTCTGCGGTACGCGAATCAAATCAGCGGTAGTTATCCGCCTCGTGAATTAGGTCGAGCATCATCGGAATATCCGGGAGAGAGAGAGAGAGAGAGATTCTAAAGAGAACGTCGGCAAAGTTTTCGACGAAACTCTCTGTTGCTCATAGCTCATAGGTAAAACGATCGCATGTGGTGGGTTTTTTCCTTTAACTCTAGAACACTGTAACATATACTTTGGTTCTGTAGAAAATCACGAAATCATATCCGATCTCCGATTTTGCGAAAAGACTTTGAAACGTTTTCAGCACGTGATATCGCGTTGTAATGCTAAAATTTCAAGCCGCACCAACGCACCTGCACATCCAATATAATGGATAGTCGCGCCTGATTGATGCGCATCCAGCGCGCTTCGCACATAAGATATAACCATCTTCCGCTGTGGCTTACATTACAAAATTTGGACATATATCGGCGAGATAGCGAGCGTTTTCTGGCGGACAGATGAGACGAGCGGCGCGGCCTCTTTTCCGTAAAATTTAACTTAATGGCCGGCGCCTTAAAGAAATTACCGCCACGGCGGCCGTAAAGCACGGGAAAGTTTATTACACGGGTTTTCGCGACGAGGAACGAGCGCCGAGGATAGCGAACAATTTTGCCCGGGAAGATTAGTCCGCCGCTGCGCAGAAATAATCCCATAATGTATACCGAGGGTGGAAACCGCGGTCGAAGGAAAACCCGGAACGACGTAGCGCATTTCTTAAAATCCGAGCCGTTCCCAATATCCGCTCGCGTCGGATAATCTACCGCCTTAATCTTTGATCTTAAATCCTCGCGTTAACACGCTGCTCGACGACAATAGGCGGTGCACCGCGCCAGTGATTTTCGTTCGTTATGCGCGAGGAATTTTTTTTCTCAATCACAACATTGCGCGGGAGATTATTTTGTACGGCACGACGAACGCTGCTTTAGAAATTGTTGATAAATTAGCACAGACAAAAATTATTAATCGAAATTCCTCAAAACAAAGTAATTTGGAAGATTTTTTAAATATCTTAGTTTCTTGATTTCTTCATATTTAAATAAATAAAGGAATTTATCTTATTTTTATATTTGCCCAAAGGCAAATTTCTAACTAAACAGTGAATGATTTTCCAGCACTATTGTGATGAGCGTATGATTGCAAGTTTCGTTAAATGGATTATCTCTTTTGTTTGTACTCTGACGTATTCGACAGCACTACACGAATAGCGAGCAAAATACCAACGAAAAGCACCAAAAGCGTCCAATGCTACGCTAGCTGCGCTCGGAAAATGGATATTTAAATTACAAAAAGGATATTTATAACAAATCACACATTCCATGACGGACGTTTGACAAATACGGGGCAAAGTTATTCGCGAAAAAGCCTCTTTGTTATGCCGATGTCAAAAATTGCACTCGGAAAGCGCAAGGAAAAATTATCATAATTGAAATAACGCGATATCTCATGAGATACATTTTTTATTTTATAATATTGTAGAATATTCTAAGATCAAGGGTTTAAAATAGCTTTTTTTTTTATTATAAACTGCGTTATATTTCAATATCGAGAAAAAAATTTCAAAACTTCCGATTTAAATTTGATTCATTTTTGGATAAACCCGGCTTGATGATAAAACAATGTGAATGAAATGAATCGTCAGTGATGGTCTGCGGTTTTCGATGTTTAGAAAGTTTGTTGATTATTGCCGTGGAAATGTTTTGTGCACAAAATTTGTGGCGTCCACTTCTCGAATTAATTAATTTCAAACCTTTTGATTTTCTCGTTTCCACACTCGTTGCATCACTGGAAAACAATGGCAACATGCATTGTTAACGCAAGCCAGCGAGGCGCCGCACGCTCGAATTCGTATCTATTCTGTGTATTAAACAAATCTATTTGTACGTAGAGAATAATTCTACGATATATAACATATTTGTTAATTAATTTGCAGCCAAGCTTCTTACAGCAATAGCAAACGATATTACTAACTGAAAACCAATTTATGCGAGAGATATTTGACTGACAAATATTGTGGAAAAGCAGTAGCGATATCTGATTTGACACGATTGTTGTTAGCCCAGATATCGAGAGTTAATGTGTAACGTGCATATTCAAAATACAATAAGATATTTCAACTTCAAATTATGCGGACTGCCGCGACCAGTGACGCATTCATTTAAACGGCAATAAATGCACGTCGAACATTCGTTACCCATATTTAATCGATACGAGTTCCATTAGGGAACATATATTCGTGATGAGATACCTTTCATGATTTTCCACCATCAGCACCGCAGAGTTATTTCCGTTGACACCGGCCCGAATAATGATAACGCGCTTTCGTCATGTCAGAGCGAATGTCCATCTAATACCGGCGAACAGAAAGCGGAAACAAATTTAGAAATTGCTTCGGAATCCCATTGAGCCGTTGCATTCTAATCATGTGTCGAATCACGCGAGAAATTTGCATATAGACATTCCAAGCGTGGAAAAGAGCCGGCGCCGACAATTCGATAAAAATCTTGCGCTAACTAATTTATCACTTTAATTGCGATCACATGGAAAAAACATATCGTGAAGATATACGCGTCGTAAATGGCGGAAAAATACGGTAAGGCAAATAAATTTGGCGTTTTATTGCACCGATTACGCTTCGATTATCTTATTTTTCTCTTTTATCTTACATCTATTTTCTGATCGAAGGATATATTGCTTTGATACTACAACAAAGTTACGATTCTGTTTGTCTCAACAAACATACAGAATGAACTCAAGTGCACGTGAAACCATTTATAATTCGCGACAAAATTCGAAATAGCATTCTATTTACAATTTTATCTTACGATATAAAGAAGAAAAGTTTGAAAAAGCAGAACACACGTAAAATATACATCAATGATGCGTACTTTGCATGCGTGTACAGATTCTTGAAATTTTTCTTATATTGCGCACGGCGTATAAAATTATAAATAGAATTCTATCTCGAATTCTGTCACGAATTACAGATCGTCGGAAGCGGGCTCAAGCGAATGACTGAACACGCGAACGTTCAAAGTTAGACAAATCACGTTGGACATTCAGAATCGAATGACGATATCCGGTGATTCGATTTGATTCGCGTTACGCTCGTTCGCGCGCGCCGAAAATGATCGAAATCGTCACTATTCATCGTTGCCGCGCTGAAACTTTCGACTTGTGTTAGCATAATTTATCAAACTTCCAGGTAAACTTCGTAACGGCTTTATAATTTATCAGAGAAGGTACTTTGAAAGTTGTAAGAGGATAATAATGATTTATTATAAGCATCCTATGGTTGACTTTATGGCTAATGAGGCGAGCATTAACGACTCGATACCGCTGGCTGCTGTGATTTAGATGAATCTCCAACGAGTTTTTTGTTAATGGTCATAGCTCTGTGCAACTTTCAAAAGTATTCTAAAAACATTAATATCCCAAACACGGTTACCACTGTTCAAGCCTCAAATAAATAACAATTGTAGGTTTTGTTGGAGAATCTGTCTGAATTATGATCTTGCTCGCGCGACTTTTGTGTAAACATAAAATGACGTTCCGGTCGCATTACGCTCGTAGAGTATCATCTAAATTCTCGAGAAGATTATTCTTCCGGTTATTGAATTCACCATCCATATCGCGACGGCGAGAATTTCACGTTGATTTCTTTCATGAGCTCCGAATTCCTCGGATCTCACTCGGTCGACTCCATTGCTCTCATTGATGAGGAATGCGGTGCTGCATCGTCGCTTCGATGCCAGACCGTACAAAGGAGAAACGTGAAAAAGCGACTGGAAGGCGGCAAGTCACATAATTGCCGGGAAATTGAACATTCCGTGGCATCTTGACGCTCGATAAATCCGTCTCGTTCGCGAAAACGCCGACGACGAACGTGCCGTCGACATCGGCAGACAAATGATTTCAGATGGAAGCAGTCTGATCGACGTGACTTTCCTTAAAGGAATTACCGAAACGAATTCTAATTGTTTTTCGCGGTTTCCACATCTCAAAATTCGTTCTTTAAGAGAGCGTCATGTACTTCCGGCTTGTTCCATTTATTTTATCACGATTCTCAGATTCTAAAAATATTAACGGCGAAATTTTATCTTTGGACAATGTTATTTGGAATTACTTTGATAGATTAGCCGATGTGTTATGGTTGATTAATTGATATTAATGTATTAATGTATTAATGTATTAATCTCATTTGGTTTTCTCACACGTGTGTGTAAAATCGCGAACGTTGCCTCGTTTTCTGTGAAACATTCCTGTGAGAAAATTTCGAGTTTATCGGTTTTTATTTTACAAACGTGGTCTCGCCATGATTCTCTGGAGTCCCGGCTCCCTAAGGTATCGAAGTTGAACGACCTCCCGTCCGAAAGAGAAGAATAAAAAACAAATCTCGTTACTCCGATGCTTTGCAAGCGGCGAGATATTCCTGCCGATCGAAAGCTGTGGATGTAATATCTGGATCCGTCTGAAAATTTATCGAATCACCTTTGCAGAAATTGGTGAGACGGGACGTTTATAGGCGTCGTGGAATCGATCGAGATCGTTGGTCGATATTGACCATCGCGAAACGGCGAGCCAGGCAGCAGATACGGTGAGGATTTAATGAGACGAGGGGGATAGGCTCGGAATAAAATTGGCAGAAGCGCGGATAAGGAAGACGAGCAGGGGCGAAGCGGGGAGAAGAGCCAAGACAACCGGTAACAGCATAACGGGTTAGGCGGGTATGTAAAGTAGGTCGTGGAGTGAAGAGGGGTGGGAAGGTCGCTATCGCGTGTCGTGCATATCTCCAGCCGTTCGAAGAACTGGGCCCCGCCGGAAGCAATGAAGTTTCATTACGATTCCAGACGCGTCGTCCGTTCGCTGAACGCGGGGTAAGAAAATCTGGTTACGCTAAGCACGGTTTTACCCGCGATCCAGTTCCCTTTGACTCTGAAGAACGCGCGTGAAATTACTTTGGGCGTAACTGCCAACCGCCGACATACGCGCCATATAAAACGCTGATTTTCGTATACGTCGCGAATCTCGTCATTTATCTCGGACCTCTTGATTCTGCATTACCAACGACTTTGTCAATTTTGTTCGGTTAAAATGCATATTTCCAGATTTCCAAATTGTTGACATTTTTGTAAATGTTATATTTGCGAAAAACCGTCTACTTTTTTTTCAAACTTCAATTTCTTAAATTTAAAATCAATTAATCCCAAACCTCTTTGATTCTGCTGGAGGGTTTGTAAAATTTGTTTTTTTTTTATTAAAATGTGTATTTCAAAAATTCAAAATTTTTGATGTTTTTATAAGTATGATATATTTAGTTTTTCATATTTTTCAAATATAGTATAAAAATTTTTCGTGTCACGAACAATACATCCAAGAAAAATTGCGCTGCAAGAGCTTGGAATTTAACGAAGCTTGCTAACGAAAAAATAACCTTTTGCGAAATCATGGGTCATATTTGCTGGCCGAATAAAACTGCCCTGCTTCTGATCGTCAAAGCGGAACGTCGTCGGTCCTATACTTAGACGCGCCGTGCATCCAGTTGGAAATGGGATTCGCAGAACGGCATCTAGCCGAAAGGGATCCGCCGGATAATCCCGCAGGTTGGCTTCCGGCAGACGTCTTCGTCGTATCGGGTCGAATCGGATCCTTTCAGGGATGAATCTCGCGCAGAGTTGATAGGGGGAAAAAGGCGAAGACGCAAGAGAGAGAGAGAGAGAGAGAGAGAGAGAGAGAGAGAGACGACGACGACGGCGTGTATAAAAGCGACCGTGGATGAGTAGATGATGTCGCGGCCGACGGAAAACTGAGGGTGAACTGAAAAGGAGAGCGCGTGAATCTCCCGGGATAGATGATTCCGACGAAATGGCGGCTCCGCCGCGTGAGAATGAGGGAAACGGACGGACGCACCGGGAGACAAATGGCGATGCCGGCGGGAGAAGGGGAGAGAGAAGAGGAGGAGGAGAAGGAAAGCGGGGAGAAACGGGATACCTTGAAAGGTTTTCCGGCCAGCAATTAGGCAACTGCTTGATCTCACACTTTTTCAGATTCCCCCGTTCGTCGACCGGTCGGCGCTTTTTATCTCTTTCGCTCACCGTCGCGGAGATGACGCTCTTCGCTAACGTAATTCTCTCGGGAAGGCAGGGCATTATGGCCGCGTTTATAAGGAGCTTTCTTATAAGTTTTACGCTGCTGCTCTTATGGACGGCGACTATCCAATTAGACATTAACTCGGCTAATTGGGTTTATAGAGCCTTTACTTATTAGAAGCAGTCATTGTTGAATGGTCTTTTTCATTAAGATTTCTGTATAAGTTTTTTTTTTTTTTTTTTCCTTCGTGGAAGATCAATTTTATTTGTTACGCTTTATCGACGCGCGTTTATCCACTGTTACACGCGTAATTGGAAGTGCGCTTATCTGCTCTGTGTCGAGTGCTATTCATCGCATATGAATGAAGCCCTATCCTATCGATTGAAAAATTTATCGCTACATTTAGCAGCAAATGGAATCTGCGAATGTGAATGTAAAACTTCACTCGATGTAAAAAGCTTAATGAGTTGCTAAATTATCGAGTCGCCGCGACGACGAATTAATTAGCGCAAAACACGAACGTCGCAATACTGCCGGAACTTGGCCGACGCAAATGACAAATTAATTTTTAGCAGTTAACTCTAGATAGCGGCTCTCTGAAAAAGCGGCACTATAGTCAGGAAGCTCAGCGGGTGGATCCTCTTTGTCCGATGGCGAGTTTTCGACCGAAAGAAAAGGGCGAACGTCACAAAGACAGATAGAACGAAAGAAAGAAGGACGAAGGATGAGAGGCGGTAAGAAAAGCGAACGTTGAAGCTTCCGACGTTTTTCGGAGCAGCAATTAGACACCTTTCCGACCTCCTATGAGCCGTTCTCGAGTATCTAGGACTCGTTCTTCCTAAACTCGCGCTGTTCCCCTCCCGCTCGACATGAATCTTCGTGATAAAATTCCGCAGCCGCATTCCGCAAAATGTTAACGTACAAATTTGCCTAATTTTGCGCAGTTTTATTAGATTAATGAAGTGGCCGTAACACAATTAGTATAATTCGTTCACATTAATAATAAAGATAACAATTACGTGCCGCGCGGGACAATTTATGTTCTAAGATATGAAGTAGATTCTACTCTTCCCGGGTTTTTTCAACTTCACCGCTGGCCCATGAATAACATCGATGAAATACTGCGTAATAATACGACGGCCATCTGCGGAGGACAGATGTCGGTGGATCGGCGGTGGGTACGTAAAACGGAGGAAACACGCAGCGTCACGGCGGTTACGATCGCTCCACGAGTCTATCCTCCTTTTATGAGGGGCCTCGTTAAAAGCTCAGGAAATGCACCAAAGCGTACCGGAGCGATTGCGGGCTGCACGCGCACGGCTTAAAGAGCTTACAAAAAAAAAGAGATGCGAACCGCGCCGTGCCCACGTGCTCTTCTTAATGGCTGCGCAGGAGAATCGTTGCATCGGAGGTGGCGCGATAAAAGGAGGTCAGAGGAGTGGCGGCATGCAGGCGAGACTCTCTTTCTCGTCGACGAGTGGCAGAAAGAAAGAGAAAAAGGGAGGAAAATGAGGAAGGAGAGAGAGAGAGGGAAAGTGGCGAAGGAGATGGCATTAAGTTCGAAATCTTCTTGTGACTGCCGAAGGAGCGCCGTGACTGCGGAAGGCGAGGGCGTTAAAACTAATTGGATTTTCGCGTCCGTAACGAGTTTTTTCGCCGATAATTCCGACGTTTTTTCTTCTTGCGGACGGTCGTTAAAGCCGGAACGCCGCCGCTCGTGGAGGCGTCTTTATAACCGTTTAGGATCGATCGCCGTACTTTCGTAGAACATTCCCGTGACGGGCGCTTGTAATAGAACGTTGCCGGAATTGGGGCGTTTATACGAACGGACATCAAAGCATTTTGCACGGTCAGTACGCGATCGATACGCGATTCTAATCAACAATCTCGATTCTTGTATTTATATAAATGAGACGACTATTCTTACGCTCAAACGCTCGTTCGGCTGGATAATCCGACGGCGGTTTTCTATTATTTTCCCTGTTGTTTCATTCTCCATTAATTTTCAAGCATAAACAAGGAAGGCGCGACGAATCGTGCGAGCAGATGAAAAGCGATAAAACGCGACGCTGCGCTTTGCAAATATAATCGGAATTTGCAGTAGAACTAAAAAGTGACGCACCTAATTAGTCTTTCTGGCCGGTGGCGAGTTTTACCAGCCAATAAGTTCAATTTATCGCAGTCACGTTAATTAAGGCGCGGCGGGAAAAGAGACTTGGCGCGCGCGAGCCGACGCGTCGTCGCATTGATCCCGTTGATCGATCCGGATCGCCGATTCTCGCGTTACGCGATCTGTAGCCGTGCAAAAAGCGCCGGCGACTTTTTCAAGCCAACCTTTCTAACGAGTCGGCGACCGTCTCGTCGGAATTATTAGTGGTGCTCGACTTAATGATTCCCACGAAATCCGGATTTTGCGTCTTTTTTTCTCTCGTTAGTTTCACCGTACTCAATCCTGTGTATTATTTCGCGTTAAAAAGATGTGTATTTTTTTAATGCATTAAATATTTATTGCGTTAAAAATTTTAATGATGTATATATTTAATTTCCTAGTTATTAAATGTGAAAATTAAAGAAAAACTTAATTTTAAGGAACGCATATTTCTTTGGAAAATTTATTAATTTCTTTAAAATTTATTATCAATATTTTATTTTTATGTTTAACATGTCATATTTTAATTTTTTGCAAATTTTTTATTAATTAACTTTGAATAAATTTCAGCTTTAAGTATATCTTAATTTAAAAGTCAATTTTTTAATTTCAAGATTGTAAAATATTAAAAATTGGAAATGCAAGTGCGTTGTGAGAAAAAGCAAGGAAAAATAGTAATAGCTTTTTTGGATCAAAAGATAGTAATAGTTTTTGGATCAAAAGATAGCAGTAGCTTTTGGATTATGTTCGTTTGATAGTGAACGAGGTGTCGGTATCAATCCGAGGAGTCAGATGTCATCGTGGGTTGCGCAGAGATACGCGACTCCAATGAACGGATCAATTAGAGACGTGAGCGGAATATTAATGATGCCCGCATTTGATTGCGTCTCGCAGAGAGATTTGCGCGGATCCACTCGTTCGAGGTGGAACGTACCCTTCGCAACCAGTTTCGGAACACATGACGATAGATTCAACTCTGTATCTACCAGTTCACATGTTCGTTAAACGCACATATTCACATTTATATTCGAACAGCCGTTTGAAATACGCACGATATGGACATCACTGTATACATTTATAAAAATAAGTATTACGTTTTTAACCTGCTTTTCTATGCGAAATTCAATGCATTTTTTAGCAAATATGTGGAATCAATGAGAATCAACAATTTTCAAATTACTTCGATTTCAATATTCAGATCATTTAAATCGGGAGATTTATTAATACATGTTGTCCCGATCACATACTCGCGTCTCGTCGTCACAACGCACAGATGTTGTAATCCCGGAAAACGTCGGGGGTAAATTACCGCGGCACGGTTTTCAGCTATAAATCAGGCCGCGTGCGTTCCACGGCGAGGCAGCCAACTGATTCCACCTTAAGGAATAATTTACGACGACTGTTTTCACCCTTAACTATCCGACCACCCGAGATATCGCATACGTGTGTACCTTCGCATGTGTAGCTTCTAACCGCTTTTAAGTCGCTTAGAATATCACAATAAATAATCGCAATTTTATGCTATTGGTTTACATAGAATTGCTGCGTCTAATATTAAATGATTAATTAATTATTAATAAATGACTAATAAACCTAGCTAATGTGTATTTGTTTTCCCGTAATAATGTTAATATATTATAATTATGCACTTTAAAATCGGAAACATGATACTATCAGCTTTTAATTATTATAAATTGAAGTAGCCATTTATATCGGAGCTTTTGTCGCACACATACACAGGCTTAACGTATTCCCTTTTTACTAGTTCATCAACCTTAACAAAGAGCTCAGAGCGCTATTATTCCTCTTTCCATCAGTTTTTCAATTCGGTGAGACGTACGTGCCCTACCACGACGAAAAGTCGCCACTTCTTTCAGACAGTAAATTGTGAGCGAAATTCCGTGGGTAATCCCGCAGATCTAGGTCGTCTATTTCCAAAAACTGCTATCTACGAAGATTGACATTTTTTTGCGAAAAGCGTACGAATCTATCGGTATAATAAATTTCATCTCGAAAACTCCGTGATGAAAGAGATGACGTGTCGATTTCTCAATTATATTCTCTTGCACTGTATTTAATAATTTGCGAAAAAAAGATATAGGAAAAATCTTTTGTTATCTAATTTTGAGAAATTGTCACTGATTTGTTCGAGTAAATTTTTGCGAAAAGCGTATGAATCTATCGGTATAATAAATTTTATCTCGAAAACTCCGTGATGAAAGAGATGACGTGTCGATTTCTCAATTATATTCCCTTGCACTGTCTTTAATAATTTGCGAAAAAAAGATATAGGAAAAATCTTTCGTTATCTAATTTTGAAAAATTGTCACTGATTTGTTCGAGTAAATTTTTGATCCGCGGATACCGAATCGTTGAATCAGTTGAGAAATCACTCTCATCTCACTTTCAGTAAAAATCGGAGACAGCGGGTTTTGGAAATAGACGACCAATTTAAGATTCGCGAATTCTCGGACGAACAACGCCACTCGTACAGCGACGCTCCGTGCAATCTTCGTGCTTCCCCGGAATCTCAGATCTGACGCGAACGTGAAAACTGTCAAACGATTCTTTGCTCCCTGCGACGCGTCTGGTTGGCGTCGCGGAACAGCTGCTCGTGAGAAAATTGGAAAGCATTTGCCCACGAATTTCTCTTTTATTTTCCATCTTAGATCCTGCACCAAATCTCCTTTCGCTATTTGAATCTCCAAATCGCGTGACGCGCGACAGAAGGCTCGAACATTGCTGCGCAGTTGCGTAAAATTTCGCAAAAAGTCGCAAAATCAAATCTTTCTTGAATTAATGAGAGAGAAGTCGTGATCATTATTTTATACGTGAAATATATTTTCAAATTTTCATCTTACAATTAGCAACAGAAACATTTGAATCAATCTGGACTCGACTTTCCCTTAATTACGATATTGAAATATGAATTGTACATTTTAATATGCACACTCTGAACAAAAAATCCATAAAATTCATTACCATCAATTATTACAAATTTATTACTGCTGCAAACAGATATTAAATAAAATTCACAAATTATGCATATTACAGACAATTTATGTTGCAACTTAATATAATTTTAACTAAATTATTTATCAATAAAATCAATGTATAAAGTGTACGCTGTTAATTTCGCTTAATATTTATCCGATCGACTACCGGTTTGCAACGAAACGAACCGAGCTTTCTTCCCAGTGTAGAATTTTCTATCGTTGCAAACTCACTTTGAAAAGCCGAGACGTCGTCGGTCTTTGAGAAAGGGATTAAATATAAGGACGCATAAATAGCCGGATGGATGAGTAGAGAAAACGGAAAAGGAGAAACGGAGGATTGACGCGGGCTCTTTTCCAAGGAGCCCGTCGCCAGCTAAAGGAAACAGCTGCTCCGCGGGAGAGTGCGCGTCGCTACGCGGAATCGAGGAAGACGAACGAGAGAGATGCGGAATGAGAGCGCGGATGCAGACGTTCTCTCGAGTGTTCTCGCGAGGCAAAAACCAATAATGCAAAAGCCAATATTCTCGCGAATTTCGGTGGCGGTGATTTATCGTCGCGTCTAACCGGAATTCTTATAAGACATCTTGCAGTGTAACATGCTCCTCTCTCTCTCTCTCTCTCTCTCTCTCTCTCTCTCTCTCTCTCTCTCTCTCTCTCTCTCTCTCTCTCTCTCTCTCTCTCTCTCTCTCTCTCTCTCTCTCTCTCTCTCTCTCTCTCTCTCTCTCTCTCTCTCTCTCTCTCTCTCTCTCTCTCTCTCTCTCTCTCTCTCTCTCTCTCTCTCTCTCTCTCTCTCTCTCTCTCTCTCTCTCTGCATTCTCTCTCTCTCTCTCTCTCTCTCTCTTTGCATTCTTTTCTCTCTCTCTCTTTCTCTATCTCTTCCGTCAGTTTCGTTGAGAATTCGAGGCCTCAAATCTCGAAAAACGAGCACGCGAGCGACGAAATAGAGACGCTTGCGTTTGCATTTACCGTCTACTTTATTTCTTTTTTTCCCGACACTAACCGAGGATACGAGCTGGTAAAAACCCCACGTTTATCCGTGCCTTTCGTAATAACCGGAAGTACCGGCCACGTAAGAACCGGCGCGGTTGCACGACGTTTATGGTTGCCTTCCGTTTCAAATTTAACGCGCGGGTCGTTTTATTGGACCGCCCGGTTGTCGTCTGGAAAACCCGCGGTCTGAAAATTTGCGCCAGCGCTTAAACGCCACCACCTTCGCTACCATCTTCGGGTGCGAATACGAAGCTTTGTGTCTTTTTCTCTCTTTCCTCCCCCCTCTTTCTCTCTCTCTCTCTCTCTCTCTCACACACACTCTCTTCCTCTCTTTTGCGCGCGCGCGACCGCTTTTCTACCAAGCCATAATTTCCTATTCGCATCGCGCGCGTTTCCGCGCGCCTGGCTGCCCTGGTCTTCTTACGAGAATATTCCTCCCCGCTCGCTCTTCCCTTTGTGCATCCTCTGTTATACAGCACCTGCTCTTCCTCTCCGCTTTGCGATTAAAATACGTAGAAAGACCAGAGATCGTGCAGACCGGCTTTTATTTGTTTGGAGATATTCGGGCAGTCCGATTATAACGAGAGTAAAACAAACGGCGACGCCGTGACGGAAATACACGTAATGTGAAATCGATTTTTAACACTTTTGATCTCACATTTTGATGAGATTATTGCCGTTAAATTGCATCGAATTTCCGGTTTCTTCTTAATCCACCGACGTAATTTTATCATCGTTATTACATAAAGTCGAGTAATATTTAACATCATACATTTTAGTGCGCGTATCTCTTTCGACGTACAAATGCGGAATATTTTCTGAATCATCGCAAGTAGATTATACATTATGCAGCGTATTGTAATAATTTTCAACGAAAGCATCTGTAAATTTAGCTTAAAATTCGTTATAATATCTAACGCAATAAACGCCGGGATTCTTTGAATAATGTAGTTGCTTCATTACCCTGTATTGTTGGAAATTCGATCTATTTGTGAACGCGTTAATCACGTATACATTATGTGCCGAGCAGTAAACCTGGATAAATCCAATTTGATACAACATCAGCGTCGTTTGAAACGAACTCGTTGCTCGCGGAAATAGACGGGAAAGAGACGAAGAGGGAAAGAGAGAGAGAGAGAGAGAGAGAGGAAGCGGAACATTACACATATTCGTATCAGATCTAGATCGGATCTCATATCAGATCTGCACGGATGCGCGCGAATAATCGCCAACGCGGATGCAACAGCGTGCGGCGTAACAGCTCTACGAAAATAAACGAATAACTTCCACGCGCATGGCGATGCTCTTGACGCTTATTTTTACATCGTGGAAGGAACCCTGAGCAACGAATAGCGAAGTGTAATAATAATACAGAGATTATTGATCGACCCGTCTCCGCTCGATGTTCACATTTAAAAATAAAACAAGTCTACAACATCCTATTCTTGGGTGCACGACCGGCGTTAAAAATATCAATTTTTGCCAGCAAGTTTGTTCAATGAAGCGAGAGTACAGCTGCTTATTGTGTACATCGAACCGCCATGTGAATGGGAAAACGACATTTGCGAATAACATGTCGATTTTTATTCCGCTTTATAATATAATTTTGATAATTTAATTATTATCAGAGTTCGAGTTAAAACATTATTGCAATTATTGTGTGATATTTGCCGATGTTTCCATTGAATTTTTCATCGGATTTGATCGCATAATATTTTATAAAATAATTCATAATGCAATGTCGGGGGAAACGCACCGAATTATTTAATCGTATTTATCAGCGAGTCGAAATGGCATTGCACAAACAGAATGGTAAGCCGGTGTGTATACTTAATCGAAATATTATACACTCCATCTGCTCTCGATCTGGAGATTACAACGTGGGCAACACCATCACTCCGGCTCTCTAACTATTAAGACGCATTACCGAGCCGGCATCAAAGCGCTTTGCGAAACGGCGCGGTGACTGCCAGCGGGATGCGCTTGAAGCCGACATCGGAAATCTGGTTTACGTACACGAGGCACTCCAATACAACGTTTAAATACGCTTTTGCGGCTCGGGAGCGCTTAATGTGTGCGCGTACGCCGAGTCGCGGTGAGATTCACGAGCGCAGCCCTGAAACACAAGTGTGCTCCTGTAATTTTCCTCGCGCATTAATTGGTTCCTTTCCGTTCTCGAGATGGAATTTCCAACTTGTCCTCTCGCGTAATGTCACGGATTACAATTTTCTTCTTATTTACATTTGGATTTCAAATTAAAACTCTTAATAATAATAATAATCATAATGTACTTGTGAATTTTCTGCGCCCTTTTATGAACCGGGCGCGTCTCGTCGGGAATGCTAAATCTCATCCCGCGTAAGAAATAAAACATTTGAAGGGTGAACACTTTAAAAAAGCAGCGTACTCACATATACGTTCGTTTGATTTACGTTTCCGCGCGGAGGAGATCGCGGAAACTTCCCTCCTCATCGTCGTGCACTCATAAAAGCGTTGTAAAACGTGCGAATGAAATGCGCGATGGCGGCGATGAACATTTAAGCGTGGAGAAAATGCTATGATATTCTCCGACGATGAATGATACGTTTGTATGCGCGACTGTAAAATAATCATAAAATTGCGCACGTTTGTTATTGTTGTTGTACCGAGGACGTGCTCCGGCTCCGTGTGTTGGTTTTAAGTATAACATATCTTGGGCGGGAACAATGTGTATATCGAGAGCTTCAAGAAATTCAACGACCATATACGCGATTTAAACATGCACGATTTTCCATAATTTAATGCAACCTTGCGCTGTATTTGCGAATATAGATATACACTGCCTCCCCTATTTTACGTTCGCGTCGCTATACAGCGGGCTTCCATGTTGCACGTAAACAGGAAAGAACAGGATGCAATGCGACTCACGTTTCCGAATACTTCGTATGTAAACGATAAATATTTACTGGCGGAAGCTCTCTGAGCTAAAGACCGATGACACGACAACGCTTTATATTACATCGACCTATTTTACGGATTTCGCACTGCACACAAGTTTGTTGAATGACAAATTTTTTACAATTCGATGCTCGCGCAAGAGAAACGTGTATATAAACACGTCGTTAAAAAAATCTTTTTTTCGGTCGAGGGTTTAATATGGCAAATTTATTATTAAAACTGTAATTGCATTAAAAATGGAAGTGCGCATGATAAATTGGACGACTTTAAAAGCAAATTATTTGACGATGTATATTTATATTTAAATTAATTAACTTTACATTCTCGCGTATAACGAAATAATTGGAAATAAATGTCCTTTGACAAAATTCGCTGATCCAACGATAGAAACGTGGCTGAACATCAAGGCGCGGAAAAATAGACGACAATTGAGTAAAGGAAACAAAGAAGCACGTGTCGGTCGGACGCGCAGAATGGAAACAAACGAGAAACGAACCGTGAAGTTTTAGCGGGCATTATTCGCGCTACGTGCACTTGGCCGCTCAAAAGTTCGATTACGTTGAATCACTACAGTGCAAGAGCCCTGCCGCTTTATTCGTCGGGTGACCGCTGAATCCTTTTTGCGGCGGTGCGCGAGGGACTATCGATCAATCCGCATTTCCATTCTGCCGCGACGAGCGGCCGAAGCGAAGAACGGAATACGAGGGGGCGAAAAGGCGTTACGATGTGAATATCAAGTGGTTTTCGGTAACAATTTGCGGCTCGAGGCACCATTGACCGTCCGCACGGTCGCTTCTCGCGCCCCCCCCTCCCTCTTTTCTCTTCGTCCCCGCGACACTTTCTTGATCTGTCCTGCATCTCTCGCCGGCGACTCTGTATTCTTTGCCGACCACCGCGCGCGGACGTTTCTTCTCGTACGTGTCCGACGCGGACACGGCAGCGGGCCGTGTGATATGCATAATGCAATAACGAGGACGGGATCAAATGCGGATGAAGAAGCCGCGTCAGTAGGGCAAAGGGCGCGGTTTTACGGGGTCCCCTTGATTAACGCCGCTCCGCTCCGCGCATAAAATTCCGTGCAACTCTGACGACGAGCGAGTCGTCATTGTGTATTTCGCCGCGCCCGAATAACTGCGGACATGCAAAACGCGAGATGCAATATTACCGCGAAATGCAATATTATGGCGAAATGCGAAATATGATAATTAACTCGTAAGCGAGTGGAACGGAGATGTGTCGGGGAGCTGAATTTCGACGGAACTTTGCGAAATTAAACATAATTTCAATTATTCTATGTACGTTGTGTTATTTTAATACGGACCGTGCGGCGTTCGCGCGCGCGCGCACAGTAATACACGCGAAGTACGGTAAGCGCCGCTGCGGCTTGTCTCGTTAAAAAGTCTAATTTGCTTTACTTGTAACGTCACACCAAACTTTTTGCGGCTTCGCGTTTATTCATTCGCTCCCTCTCTCTCTCTCTTTCTTTATGTTTTTTTTTTTTTCGTCTACTCAAATTGCTCTGCCTTGCTGCGTCTACGTCTTCACTTACTAGTGTCGACTTACCGCATATACGTGTTGCGTGTGTATGCGCGCAAATGTCTAGTTGCGAAAATACATCCGTAAAGGTTCGAGACACGTAAATGTTCGCAGTAGAATTTTGCGCTCGCGGAATGTTTCTCGATGTCAGCAAAGCTGGACCAAATAGCGCGGCAAACTTTTCTACGCTTTCCTAACTCTACAGCGGCTATGAAATCTTAAAGATATCTTCCATTCGGAGTAATGTCTTCCCGCAATCTCTCGTGAACAGTATTGGAACTATTCTTAGTCCGGAAAGTCAGCGGATAACGCGCGCGCCAATCTCTTCGGCTAGGCGCTTTGTTCTTTCGAACTGATACGATAACGCAAATGGAAAGCGGCGCAGCTCGGGAATACAAATCGAACGTTGTCGTTATTAAATTTCATTAAATTCACGGCGCTTATATTGCTAAAAAATATATAGAGGAGAAAGTAGCATTACATTTCGTTACAATAATTTTCAATGAAGCCTCAGAACTTGATGTAGTCTCATGGTTTTTATAATAAGGTGCTTTTTATCATAAGCCAAATGGAGATTGCAGCAAGAGAGAAGGAAATTACAGTCAATAAAAGACTAAGGCGAGGCCGAGTGCTCCCCTACTTTTGGCTGAAAACGTGCAGTCGTTCGATGAATTTTCATCGCTCCTTCCTCGCGTTTTGCGTCTGCTTTCCCATTTTCTCGACGGTTCAGTAATTTTTCAATTCCTCGCCCGTGTTTGTCCGGAGAAAATTCATTAAATATCGATGTTGGGAGATGGTTGGGGAGGGGGGGGGGGAGCGAATAGTGGCGCAGGTAAACGCGTCGAGAGTACACTTTTCATTTTCCGCGATCCGATCCGATAACTAACTGTAAAGTGGATATACTTGGTTGACGCGGTGTCGTTGATTGCGTCAACGAATAATCTTTCTCACATTCTATCATCACAATTTTTAATTTGCTCAAATTTTATATCAGACTTTTATCGCACGCTTCCGAGAGCTTTTTCAAGTGTCCGATCGTATACAGTTACATCTCCGAGCAATCGCAGGCTGCGAATCTATACTGCGAACTGCGAGTGCACAAAGCGCGGCGCGAGAGAGCCCGAAAGAGGTCTCGACGAAAGAGAAGCACAATGTCGCGAGCACCTAACCGAAATCTGACCCTCCGCCGACTTACGCGCGTCGCCGCGTAAGCGCGGATAAATCGATAGCGACCGACCCTCAAGAATCGGATTTCCCGTACACGTCACTCGGCACGTTCACTCCGTACACTAAGCGCGCCGAGCGAAGGGGCGAGATCGTAGAGAAATTTGAGTTCTCCCCGAGGGCACACGAAGACGCAAGGAGCTTCTTCCGCGGCTGGCGGGACGCCGTAAAAGACTGTAGCGCTGCGGCACGAAGACGAATGGTTAACCGATAGCACGCGGTAGACAAACTAGTTCACGACACGCAACTCACTTCCCTCGAGTCGCCGTTCTTTCTTCCTTCCCGTCCCGCCCGCTCCCCCTTTCACCCCGTTGCGAGGACATCGTGCGATTTCCCCGACGGCGGCATGCAACCGTGACTTCAGCTCCTTGACCTAAGAGATAGGATTAATCCTCGCCCCCGACAAATGTGCGGTCTGGATTTTATTATCTTCCCGAGCGAAGCGGGAAATTAATGGACATATCGATGGATTTATTGTTGAATTCATTTAAACGTACTTTTAATTAGTTCTCAACATTTGTTTCGCCAACAGAGTGCTCTATTTTGATATTTTTATTGCATCAGCTGCACGAGCATTTCCGCCAACTTCACTGTAAAGTACAAACGTGCGCGCGTACGTGCACGATTATTCGCAAGCTCGTTTCGTGCGGGCGCATTGTTGCGCGTCGAAAGTCGTTTACGTTGGAATAAAAGTATTCTCCGGAAAGTCACCGTGGAGAAGTGAAGGCGCGGTTACGAGCGCTTTTGCCTTGGCAACACTTTGGACAGCGAAACTTGTCGTAATAATACAACTTCCTACGTGCCGCGAGTTAGATCTTTATTTCGCAAAAAAAAAGGAAAGAAAGAAAAAAGAAACGCTCACGAAAACGAGAGCAAATGAAAATATCCGTTCGACTAAGTGCTCCCTCGAAACGCAAAGTAATTAGAGAGGTTTCGGAAGAAAAATGTCACAATTGCGCCACTTCTCAATCTTTATTAGAATTAATAGGAAACTATTTTACGAAATATTTCGCAAAATGGCTGTTACAACTCGAGAGAACCGTTTCTTCATTGTTGTATAGAAATTGTTTTCCCGACACCAGTGGATCCCGTTACGCTCGCACGTGTCACTGTACTTTTCGTTATTCGAAAGCCTTCGTAAATAGGTTAAATTCAATTTTCGAACCGTATCCTTGCAATTCTTATACGCAGTCCATTAATAGCGCGTTTAATTATTACGCACGGGGGAAGCTTAATCGCAACTTTGAGTTAATCGATAGAACGCAGGTGCAGAATACGCAGGACGTGCCCTTTGACCTTTTGCATCCGCAATGCACACCGCATTCGCAAATGAGATCAAATTAACCCCGTCCATCCTACAGGGTGTAAAAGCGCGATGACTTCGGAACTGTCGGCTATCAAGCATTTATGCGCTACCGAATGCGCTCCACTTCAGAACGATAATTGCTAATTGAACTTGTCGCGTAATTAAGTATTAAAGTTTCGCGTGGAGCGTGAGAACGTTCTCACGAATAATTATATATCATTTGAAATTTCCGGCGATTTACGAGTTGTCAAACAATAATTCCCGCTTCTCATCGGAGGTTACAATTTATCAGTAATTAAACGTTTCAATTTATTTATACCATTTTTTTCTTTGCATTAAATTTCTCCGGATATTTCTGCGAAAAAAAAAAATGGACCAATTTCACATTTGTTAGAAACGAATCGTTGTTAAAATATATTCTTTGACCCTTGTATAATTAATTAATTTTGCAAAATGTGCGGGACGTACTTGCGGATCGGAAAAATCGCGAAAAAATCAACATAAGAGAAAATGTTGCGCATGATTATACATGGGCGAGAAGAACACGTTAAAAGCACCGATGTGCGGGCGATAATTAACCATGCCGCTTAATTAAGTATCGAGGACGGTGATGCTCACACAACGGGCAATGCGAAACGTCGAGTGTGTTCGATAGCATACATCGTCGAGTCGATACAATATACCGGACGCGGGCGCGGGGACACGCGAACATTATCAGTGCTCCCGCGACTGATAAGCTACGAGCGGTTTCCAGTCGGACGCTTTAGAATTCATCGAATGGAACGTGTCGATTCAGCAATATCGTGTCAAAGGGGGGGCGGCGAGAGGGCAGGAAGGACTGGGAGGAGGAGAGGTGGGGGCGGTCAACCGGCTCTTCGTGCGCGCGGAGCTTTATTCTTTGCGCGTCCGCCTTCGCAATTACGCCGGGCGCTTTGCGAGAATTCGCGAACGCCGCTGAAAACGCGGTCGTCGTGCGCGAACGTGCGCGTTATCGTTTATAAAGAGCTTCATAATTTCGTATGCTGCTGTCTATTCATATAAATACGATTTCAGCGGCGGCTAAACCGGCAGACGAGCCGCGCGACCGTTTCAACTCCCCGCTAATTTTCCACTTTTGTTCCGCGAACATTGACTTTTCCGACGGTTCTGGAGACTTTAATGACGATCAACACTCAGTTCATTGCGTTAGAAGAATATTTGATATCGCGCAATTAACGCGCGCCGAACGACAAAAAACATCGAATGATTGGAATTTCCGGTGCAGAGAAAAATAAATAATCGCGCGCTATCACTTCGGTGATCGCCATTAAACGATATTGGATTCGGTGTCGCCGGCGTACATGTATTGTGTATAAACATTTAGTTCTCTCCGGCGCGTTTAATTGTCTATAAAAGATTAAATTCCTTGGTAATATATATATATATGTCATATCGCCGCGTGTAAAACTTCGTATTTTGCCCTCGCCTAAATTTTTTATACGAGCTCTCGCATTTCATCATTTTACTCGCGGACTCTATTTTCACAATTCTCGCGAACAAAATCTGCCGCCGAGCGCGATAATAATTATAGATACCGAATAGGTAACGAGGAATTAAATATTGCGAGTACATTAATTGCGTCCGCGCTCACGGGCCGCGTTCGAATTACATATACGGGCTTATTTATACGAGGGGGGGGAAACCCGCCGCAAATAACACCGGTTTTCCTGCGCTTTAATCCTCACGCGCGATCGTCCCGCCGCGCTCATCACAAAGCTGTCCGCAAAAATGAAAGAAAGAACGAAGAGAAAAATTTCGGCGATGCTTCGGCGGTATGCGACGATGCGAATTCGCTCCGTGCGATTAAATGCCGTGTAATCTGCGCGCCCGAAATGCAATTTGGCGGTCGGGCTAATTATCAAAGTGCCGCTAACGAGCAATGAATTATATCTACGTATTTAGCGACTCGTAATCCGACGCGCGGCCGCGCGGCACTTTTGTTGTGACCCCGGCTGAAAAGCTCTCCCGATTTCCAATTTTATTGTGTGTTTCGGTGCACGCGCCGGGGAATTTCGCTGACAACGCCCCCGTAAGCGTTTCTACCAGCGTTTATTCAACTGTGATAGCAACGAAATTAACGTAACCTCGTTCGGCCAGCTGCGTTGGTTTGCGTGCGGTCGATAACGCATGTACGCGCCGCGCGAATATGTTGAAATGTTGGAAAAAAAAGATCTTGTGATTGCGCGCGGTTCTCTTTCAAATATGTGAAACGCACAATGCAAAATATTCACGGGTATTGTGCGAGACACGGCTCTGACATTATCACCTTTCACTTAATTTTAGAATAAAACTTAAATATGAAACTGTAGAAACGGGATTTAAAAATTTGAATAAATATAGAAAGAAATATCTATAAAAGTTTTCCAAGCATCTTCATGACGCATGTGGATTATAATTTTGTATAAATATTTGAAAGAACGTCGCATGTCTACGTCTATTTCCGTCGAGACACGGTCTCGTGAGTGTAATCTTCCTCCCGATATTGATATTCGATATGTGATTAAATTTGCGAACGCCGCTGAAGAGCGTGATGTAAGAATAGCGGCGTGAAAATCCTTTATTCAAACACCTTTTCGCATGTATGCGCGGGAATTCGGACGGCCGCCTTCCGCCACATGTGTTTTGCTCTTTAACGACGTGCACAAGAATAGGAATCAACGTGTCGTTAATCGCAATTAATAATGCAGGGGACAACCGATGCCAGAGCTAACGCCTCGCATTGATCGATCGGTCGCTTAATCCTGAAAACTCAATTAAGAGCGACGCTAAGCGCGTCGGAATATCGCTATGGCGGATGAAGGCTTCGCAAGAAAATCTATCGATTAGTAGACGAAAGGGAGTAAGGTGAAACCTTACCTCCCTTGTCGTCAAGAGGCAAACGAGGGAGAGAAGCGGAGCCTTCGCGGAGAGAAGGCTGATGGCGCTTGGAAGTGGTTCGGCACGTTCTGGTGAACTATCGAGATATCGGAAATCCGTTACGCTCTTAAAGATCATTAATTGGCACTAGTTAGCCATCTTAACTATCGGACGCGTCCTCTTTCGCGACCTGAAAAGTTTCATGGTATTTCGAGAGCTGAACGCAAAACACGGGAGGCGTCTTATTTTAGGATTTCTCGAGAAGAGAGAGAGAGAGAGAGATATTTCTTTCTAGGCAGACGCTGCAACGCTGAAAATAGAAACGCGGGGTCGCAATGTAGGGCTGCTTGAATTATTTCAGCCCTTAGTTACATGGGATATTTGATGAAACTTGGTCATATAAAATATTCTTGTTTCAAATGAGTTGAATGAAATATCTTTTAACGTATTCTGTGCGAATATTTTCCACAAAAAAATTCGAATTTTTATATAGCTCTATGTTACAATTTGAAATGTTGAAATTTGCAAATAATTAATTTTTGCGATTTTTATTCCTTCTGCTCCTTGCGCGTGAAGGATAAAAATCTATCTTTCAGACTGCCATTTCAATCGTCAATTCCTTTCTCGATGGATCTTTGTTAAGAGATCAGAATGTGGAATATGCGTTGCTAATCGTGCGCGAGTCGCCTCGCGCGCACACGCGATTACGGATCTCGTACCGACGATGAAAAATGCAAGGGTAGAAGCAACGGTGAACTGGGCGCGACATCGTAATCCTCGTGAGAAGCTTATCGGACGGTACAACGCGTTCGCGTGTATTGTCGCATTCCTCCGCACGTACGGGATGCAGAATGCACATCCGGTACGCGCGAATAAAACAACGCTCTTCCTGTTCCAGCCGAGTGCGACAACGGCAATTAGCGCTCCAGCTGGCAATATGCGCATAAACCGGCGAAAAATATATACGAGAAATGCTAATACATGTATATGCGCGCGCGTTCTGTCGGCCGCCGCAATGGCTGCGCCAAAAGCGTGTTTTTCTCCATGTAATCACCGTATCTCGTCGGCAAACATTTTCTCGACGATACTAATCGAATTTTTCGCGGAGCAACAAAAAATCTGACGATCGCCACGTAACTTGTTAACATTAAATTATACATTCATAATGTAAATTGTTTCAATTTATAAACCTGACTGTTTATACATTTTATGCTAATTAGAATTAATGTTAAACGCGTTGCTTTAAATCAGAGAATATGAACGATTAAAAACCAATTTTTCGAAGCAGAATGCAGAAAGAAAAAGTCTGAAACGACAATCGGCAGAGGATGAAAGACACGAGCAATCAGCGAGTCCCTACAGTCATAATCGATCGTAGTGTGAAGGACAATAAGATCTGCTAGACACTTCTAGCTGAAGGGTGGTAGAAACGTCCTACGAAGGGACGAAAGGGCGTGAAGTCGTCGGGAGGTAAAAACGGCCTCGTGGATAGCTCAATCGGCGTAAATGGAGATTGTTGGGATGAAATTGCACGAATACGGGCGCAGTCCCGTGGGATAAATAGACTATTCGTTTTCGTTGACCCTCAGGACGATTGTCTAGAGATAAACTCCGCTGAAAATCAGCGAAAGGCGCGAATAGCGTTACGTCATATGGATAATATTACATTACGGAATCTAATAATGCAATATTGCGTGATTGAAATAATTGTAATCGCATTCGGCAGGAATAATTTTCTTATATCATACGATTGTTATTTGATTACGTTCCATTTGATTTCGAGAGAGGAACAAATTTATTAAATCTATAAATTGAACAATTGTTAAAAGCAGTGAGAAAGCCAATATGTTGCAATACATCGTAATATGGCGAAAACAAAAAAACGGAAGTATGATGAACGATCACTGTAATCGTAATCCAAGCTACCTTGTTATATCGATTCGTACCTAATCTGTACGATATATTTTTTTTTTTAATCGGCTTAACGTTTGCAATACCATCGATCGGGATAATAATCAGACTTACAATGCCACGCACCAAATATATTTTTCGCATTATTCAAAATTGCCAATTTTTCAACAATTATTCCGGCTTTCATCTTCAGATCAAACGAATTTGAGTGTCCGTGGCGTGGTCATTGTATTTATCAGACCAATAAAACGGTAATTTACGGTGGATATCAGACGGTAATTCGACGAAATAATAATTTCGGATTTATCGTACCGGCGCGCGATTTTTCAGCTAATTACGTTCTAACAAACGCGCATTGAACATACTTTGTCGACTTCATTAAATCCTACGCGATCGGAGCAAGCCGAATTTGACGAGCGAGCGCGTTACAATAATTCAAAACTACGGTAATTATTTAGGACAGTTATTTTCCGTTTGATTTCAGACTGATCGGAATTTAATCTCTAAATAATGCGAAAAGGATTAATTTTTCCGCCATTGTTTGGCATTTGAATTGATTGAGCCTGTCGATACACTATTTAAAATCATTTCTCGATAAAAATTTAAAGACTGATTACAAAAAAAAAGTATATTACATAAATTGCTCGTCTCTGGACGCAATTATCAGAATTGAGGACGCTCGTGCAATCAATGACGAAACCAATCCAGCATTAATTATCGGACTTGCCGTATCCGGAGTCACGTTGTGTCGGAACCTTACGTGTACTTCGTGTAGCGATTTGTATTTCCCAGTAGAGTATGATATCGCGAGTCCGACGCTTCGATTTCTCGGATGCGCTGCAGTATGTTTCATGATGAGATAGAGAGAAAGAGAAAGAGAGGAATAGGAAGAAGGAGAAGCAGAGAGAGAGAGAGAGAGAGAGAGAGACAGAGTAATTACTTTCCGCTTTTCCATGCCGCGATGATCTCATCTCGCGCCGGCGCGAAATTGGGTCAGAATCTTCTTACGCGGGATTTGTTTACGTCGGATAATTGACCAGTAATTCGATCAACCCCGCCGCGGCATAAAGCCCATCGAAAATTTCTCGTCGTTGGAAATTCGTACGTGATATTTGATTCGCCGAGAGGCGGCCGCTAACGCGATAATCTCGCCCGACGTCGATTCCAATAACTCGCATGTCAAGCAACATAACATCACGACGAAACGTCGATGGATCGATTCTTCATCATGCGAAGGCTACCCGTTCATCATTCTGGCAGATAATACAGCTTTATTTATTAACGGCGCCCGACGGCGAAAGTATCCTTCCGCACATTGATTGGCATATCTCTTTATTGCTCGAGAGGGATCACATTAATATTTATCGTCTGTTTAACGTTCTTGCAGCGTGCTATTTGAATATCGCAATCTTTATTGACTGCCACAATTCTGATAAATAAATTCTTCACTCGGCCATAATCTTCCGCGGCGTACTTGTCGGAGGGAGTAAGAATAAATCTGTCCATCTATCTGCATTCGGCAAACTCCGCGATAGGGAATTCGCGTAAATCATGTTTGCACGGCGACAGTGGAATCGGTATGCAAAGGCCAGCTATGCGGTTCAGCGTCAGGAGCCGGAGCGCATCCGAGAGCCAGGAACGCAGGATTCAAAGCACCAGAATCGACGGTGTTTGACCCACTGTTCCCGGATGCGGTACGGCCCGTAGAATCCGCGATACGGATGGAAGCCTTCGCGCCCGACAACTATGGCGTTTCACGTCAGTCGCGCGTCATAAATTAACGAGAAACGTAACCGGCACGCGCAACATGCACACGCCGCAATGTGCACACGCGCAACGTGGCGTAATAATAATAAAACAGACGTAGAAACGAGAGAGAGAGAGAGAGAGAGAGAGAGAGAGAGAGAGAGAGAGAGAGAGAGAGAGAGAGAGAGAGAGAGAGAGAGAGAGCTCTAAATAGCGTCTGACTCTACTCGAACGCGACTACTTGCGAGACTTCACTTTCCGCCCTTTATCGCTTCCTGTCTCTCCCATCCTTCCCGCTGGAAGATGTCCTTATCTACGGAACGCCTCGTCTTTCCCTTATCTGCTCGGATATCGCTGTAAGTTCTCGAACAAGGGACATCTTCGGGTGACCGAAACTTCCGCGGCAACTCGTATTCGTCCGGCAGGACCCACCGACCGAAGTCCTCTTGGAAACTACGAAGTGAGTTGGATAAGGATCCAGGGAAGCGAATCGGGGGGAACAGTTGTAGTGGTGGATATACCAAGACCCCGGGGAATCGAGCTGTGGCGTGCTCTTAATGAAAGAGTTTGGACGGGAATTGAAGCAGGCATTAAAATTTAAGAGGATAGCGAAACAATGCAGAGAGATATCAACGTGGCGTCAATTTTGCGTTTATTTAATAATGTGGGGAAGTTGAGAAATAATCATGACGTCCAAACTGTCAAAGTAGCATTTGACTTATTTAAAAAAATATATGGATATAAATAGATCCGCGATTCTCAAACTCGCCAGAAAATTCTGCCGTTTGCTTTCCGAGATTTTCTGGACGAAGACGATATCAAAAGATCAAACTAAAATATTTTATCGTAAAATTCTACTTGAAATATTGTAAATTTTAAGTCTCGATTGAAAAAAATTAGCCTACAATCATAATTATATAGTAATTTTCGAACAAATTATTATTTACATACATATAGAGATATCCATATGCATGTAAATTTATAACTTGCAAATAATAATTAATTCCTAGTGTTGTAATGAATCAAATTACATAAGTAAATTTACATTTACCTTATATACTGTATACGTGTATATTTGCTTTGCATCAATAGTCGGAATTGTCGAAAGAAAAGTTTGTGATTTGAAATTCACGGCGCACCGCAAGTGAGCCAGACGAACATGCAACTGTAAATTTACTTTACTGATCCGCAGATGCAATTTGTTTGATAATAGAAGAGCGAAAACAAATATGCGCAGAGTGGGCATATTCAAAATCTCTACGACAAACAGGAACACTTTCACCGGAATCGTTATTGCACCCACGCAGGTTCGTACCTTTCGAGCAATGCGTATCGACCTTACTCGAAGGATGCAAATATTTACACGTCGCTGAGTCCGCATGTCCAATTATCTCAGCTCGAGGCGTTTTATCTCGCACGCTAACTTCGCAACGATATGCAAAGCGACTCAATTAATTCCTCCGTGCGAGAAGGAAGAAGCGCCCACCCGAAGTATATACGCTCGCAAGTTGTATCTGATGCGGCATCATATATCCCACTCGCGAGGGTCTGAATTTAGATCTCAGAGCGCGCTTTGTAATTTATTCTATTACATGTGCCATTGGAAACCGCGACGGCGGTATCAGCTTACGAGTCATCCTCGTTCCTCCGTCACTGTTTCGTACACGCAAGTTACATCTGTTAAAGGACGCAGTTATTTTGCATCGCGACAAATCGTACTTTTCAACGGACGAATACGCTCTCGCGATTTCCACGCGCGAACGCAAATCTGTAGAAATTTTTATTAATTTCTTACACAGAATTTGCAATAATTAATTATCTTATCTACTATCTACAAGTTCCACTCGTAGCTTCCATTAATTACTCGAGGTACATAAATAAGAAAAATTATTCACCTATTCGCGATTGTACATTTATCAACGAAAACTTGTTCGCGCGATAGCTAGCGCGTTGAAAACTCTTGGCGGAGGAAAACGTGATTAAAACTCCTGACCGATATTTTGCTAATTACCGGCACGCCAGACACAAACGAGCCACTAATTACATGTCCCAGCGTAATGGGCGACCCTTAACCGGGCACAAAAGATTCCGAGTCCTGACCAAGTCAACCAGCGTGAAATCATTCATGATTCCTACTCTCTCGTCTCCCTTTTTCTGTCTAACCGCGATCCCGTTTTCCGTTGCAGATGACGCTACAAGTATCGTGGGTCCGGCACAGAGACGTCCATTTGCTCACGATCGGCCGTTACACATATACGAACGACCAGCGATTTCGAGCGATCCACAACGCCCACTCGGACGATTGGACGCTCCAAATCAAATACCCGCAGCATCGGGACAGCGGTATCTACGAGTGCCAGGTCTCCACGACGCCGCACATGAGTCATCTAGTCCATTTAAATGTAATCGGTGAGTTGTCATTTCACGTTTCTTATTTGCGCGTGAAAGCGAAAGCGAATACGCGGTGAATTGCACGCGTTCAAAGAGACGTAAAGCAAATTGTCATTTGCCGCCAAGTATTGCCGCTTGATTACAAGACGTCGCGCTTGCCACGCGGAATAAGATTCAGCTTCCTCTCGCGCGGCATCCCGCGATTTCCATCAAATATTAGTATGCGGGGAGCGGCGCGGGAATTCCGCCTAATTACGATGGTGTACGCAACAATTAGTTAATTCTAATCTGAATCTGCCCCAGTTACGTAGCAACTGCGCGAAATTTAAGCCAAGCTTAAATTCTGGCGGCGCGCCAATTGAACACCTGGGATTGGCTGATACCGATGTCGAGCTAAGCTCTCCGCCCTTCTCAGACACGGCTTTCCATTACCGTGAAATTATCTGAGCGGACTTAAATTTGATACGCGACACTCTTCGACTTTTTCGCTTCCGTTTATCGCCCTCGTTCCTGCGCGTCGTCAGCGCGGCAGCGGCGGTGAGATACGCTTCGACGAATGGGAGAGAGTTTACTTAAGTAATTACTCGACGATAATCGAACGCACGTACATCGGCGCGAACGCGAGCGATTCGCGTATATCATTTGCGATGCGGCACCCGATTAAATTGCAACCGGCACGCCCTCGGAACGAGGGGCGCGGAAAGAAGTTTGCCGAGCGGATCGTTTAAGGAGCAAACTTTTATACCGCGCCATATCGCACGTACGACGGTGCGCTATGAAAAACTTTTGCGATCGCTTAAACGTCAGGTCGGGAATTTATTTGCGCGCGGCGAATTGATTTAAATCGTCCCGGGGGTGGCGCGTCGTCGCGCGTGCCTTTGCCCGTGTTTTTTTCCCTCGCGATGCGTCGCTGCCGCGCTCGTCATTACGCTCGCGGTCACGTATTTTCTCCTTTAAGCCTCGCCGAAGCGAGAAGCTGCCTCTTTAAAGTTCGCCTACATTAAGACGGAGGTGAGCGAAGGGACTGAGACGCGGTCCTACTTTTCTTTTCTTCTCCTTTTCCCGCCCTCCGGCGCCCCGTTATATTCTCCGCGGAGGTGATCTCGGAGGTGAAACACACGGGACGGAACACCGGCAGGATGGTGGGCGAACGAAGGGAAGATCGTTTATCATTTCTAGCCCTGACCCTTAACGCAACGGCTGAACAAATGATCCTAAAGAGCAATGGCTATACACATCTGCTTGCTCGAAGCAGGATCGCCGCCTCGAGAGCGCATTGTATTACTTTTCTTCCGCGGTAGCGTAATTACTCATCATCAGAGCGAAAGATAGGTGTAGAGTTCGAGGGGGAGGTAAACGCGCGTGCTTGCAGTTACAACAGATACAACAAATCCAAACTTCCGCCGATAAAATCTCCCCCCCCCCCCCGCGCAACCGAATATTCGCCGTCGTTTGATAAATAACGCCGCGAATCGAGCTTCGCGTTCTTCTCCATGTCGGGATTTCTTTTTCAGTTAACGCTATCATCCCCGATTCTTCCTCACATTCGTATTATTTCGCACCCTCCATGAAATTAGTGAAGGAGGCGCTCTCTTATATCGAATCGATTACTATCGGCTACATTGAAGCGATAACCAATAAATTTCACGACTTACCTCATATAATCGGATCAATAAGTTTGTACGACAATCGAGGAAGCAATTTAAACCACTTATACGCTTACAGAGTTGTAAAGTCTCATTGCGCTCTTGAAAAAAATATATGAGATGCGCTATAAATTTTAGTTTGCGGTGAGAACTGCAGTTTCGGATTTTTAAAGTTGAATCATGATAAAGCTTTATTTGGGAAAAGTCTTGCGTTCAACTTTGCCACATCTATAAATTAATTAACGCCATGCATTATTTACCGGTATTATCGGCTATAACTGCAAAATATATCTTCGTTTTAAGGAACAAAGTTTTATCTCGCGCCGTTAGCGCGATATCAAACTAATATCGCGTTTTTGCATAAAACCGCGAAGAGCCCCTATCTTGAAGTTAGGTGCGGATTATCGTTCCTTAATTATAAGCCTTGCTCTAACGGCTGAGTATTAGCCGGAGCTCCGCGTTATTAAACGCGCAAAATTTCACGATAAATATTCCGAACTAATATCAACGCGAACTGAGCGCGTGAGAAAATCGGTAAGCTGATTAGAATCGAAAACTTATGTGTCTGTCTGTCTATCCGTCTCTGCGCGGATATCGCCATTTAAATGAATACTAAACTTTCGCGGCACCAAACCATCCGCAAATATTTCCGTTTCCCGGGACACATCCCCGGCTTAAGCCCCGCGCCGGTATTTACATTCACTTACCGTCTCACCCGGGACTTTCGCGCGATGTCTTTTGCGGTGATTGTATTTATTCGCTTTCTATTTGTTCGTTGTTTTTCGAGCGCATCTGCCGCGCTGATATTCGCTATTAACATTTCTCAAAAGAGCGCCGGAAAGATCTGACTAATTGGTAGTTTTTAACGCTTCGCATTTGAAAAATATGCTCTTTCATCGTGGCACAAATGCCGCGAAACGTGATGGAGAATGCAAAACAGCGTTACCTTGCCTTCCCATCCGAGTTATACAGTCGTGTATCTCTGCGCCGAGGCACACGACGGTGATGTAACGGGCTTTATTTTTCTAAGTCAAAGCACAATAGATTCCGCGGTGCGATTTACGAGTCCGCCGCTTACATTCTTCAAGATTTCGTTTAACCATTGTAAATAAAATTGCTCGACGACTGCGGGTATTTTTCTTGTTAAAGTACCTTCGCGGCGGGGTCCAGTTTTCTCCCCTTCTTCCTTCCTTTTTTTTCGTTAGTCTTCCGTTGAAAAATTGTTTTCCAAGTTCGCGCTGCCATCGTAAAACGTCTTTATCATCGCACCTGCCTTTGAATTGCCTTTTGTTCAAACTCGTCCAACTAGTTTCGCCGATACCGATATTTCTAAAGAGCAATCTATCGATAACATTTTTAATCAATATTCAGCGGCGCAACCTTTTTAACTTGTCTTATTATTTTTAACATATTTTTCTCACGCTTCGCGCACATGCATCTGCTTCATTTTTTGTATGTTTTTCCATCGATAAATAACTGTCGAGTAAAAACGCAAACACTTAGTGCATAAAAATACAACGGGAACGATGCGCGCAAAATATTCAATTTCCCAATAAAAATATTTTTTTTTCCGACGATGTATTATTACGTGTGTATAAGCAGCTTCGGTATATCTGATGCCGCGCGTATTTTCCAATTGCCAGGAGGCTAATGGTTCCTATAACCGGCATCGCACCGACCTTTATTAACGCGTTAAGCTTGATTCATCCGGATAGACATCGTGTGGATAGCATCGCCTCATATTTCATCCCTCCCCCCCCCCTTCGCGCCTATAAATGCTTTCTCCGCGATAATGCAGCTCGCAAATTTGCAATATCCATGCTTTCCTGTTACTTCTAATACAGACCCACGTTCCCTCTCCGTTCCGTCACTCCATTTCTGTCTTTACGAGCGCGTAAAAGCTGGTAATGATACTGTCGTGAATCGCCTGTGAACCACTTTCACACAGACTGCAATATTTCACGCTGAGGCGCACGACTCCTCGTGGCAATTAATAACGAACAGTCGTGCCGTCGAGATCATATCGTGGAACATTTACATTAGAACTGCCATACGTATGCAATGTTTCTAAAATTGCTTCTGTGATAAAAACAATCGTTGCGTGTGAAACAGGATTGTTTTAATTCTAATTCTAGTATAATTCAAAACGGGAATTGCAAATGACATTAGAGAACTTTTATACTTTTTGTGAATTTATATCTTTTACGCTTCATCATCCGCGCTTTTAATCCTTATTGCTCTTTTTTCTTATTGTTTGTTCATTAAATCACCAACTAGTTGCACTTTATTTATATTTATTTCAATATTCAATCGAGCCTTCTCGTAAATCTAATAATTCGTGCGCATCGATTATCTTTGATTGCTCAAATCAGTTTTTTTTCTTTGATTTCTTCCTGAATTCGCTGGTCTTTTCGGAACCCGTCTGCTTTCTTCTTTTCTAATTCTGTTTTCTTTCTATTTCTCCTCCTTCTCTGTTTTTCCCTTTTTTTTTTGTGTCCAAACATTACAATATATCGTTGCAAAAGTTACAATACCACATGCAACGCAATCACTTTAATTTACTCATGAGAAAAGTTCTGAAATTGCATTTTTCCGTAAAGCGAAAGCCCGTAACGTACAGTTTCGCGAACGAGAGAAATTATCGCGGAAACGGTAATCATCGTAGTATAACGATTGCAGTCTAAAAGCAATTTTTTCATTAGTCGCGAGTGCCTCTTATCGGATATAATTTGCGATGTTGGAGAAGTATTTGCGGAGAAAAGTGTCAGATTCTCGCGGTGAAGTGCACTCCGCTCTATTTTAAGTGGAACGTAGGACCGAATAGTTTCCCCGGTATTTCTGACTTAACTTTGATTAGGCGCATTTAAATCAAACGCCTTTTTCCTCTTTCCACCTTCCTTCCCCCCCCTCCCCCCCCCCCCCGATCCTTGCGTCTCTGCGAAGAACTTGGCTCGTGATAGTTCATGATGGAGAGGAAGATCGCACGGTACGCTCTCCCATTTCCGTCACGGGAAACGACTCCGTTTCTTGCTCGCGCCGGGCCAGTCACTCGATCATTGCCCGATCGATTGATCGCGAATAGTACAAGTTGTAAATACTTGTACTCAGGTGACGGAGACAAAGTGCAACATCTGCGAGCTGACACGCTTCTCTCACCAGCGGACATTCACGACGACTTGTTCCATCGGTTAGTTTCTCGACTACGATCGACTCGTTCCATTTAAGTACGATACCGCAAATTCTATCGCGTGTTCTACGTTATATGCAAGCGTCTATCAGAATACACAGAGTCGAGATTAGATTTCTATATCAAGAAACAATTTGTTGAATATTTTTTTGGTAAAATTTTCCATGTTTAATCACATCTTCATGAATTAAAAAACTTGAAAAGGAAGAAAACGATGAGATATTATTTGGAATTTTTTTACCAAGTTGTAACTTTTGTAATATCTAATGACCGAAATGCGTTCTCTATAAATAGGTCACTTGAATTAGATATATATATTTGCCTGAGTCCGAAGCCACTTTATTAGGTATTTTAAATTGCAGCAGTCAAAAGCGATCCATGCCGATGTTAGTCGAGAATGACAATATCGCCCGTGTCGGAATATTTCTATTGATTCGCGAAGAAGTTCGATACTAGCGTCGCATAAAGCGAACGGTTTTATTACGGTATCCCGGAATACATATTTTTCCGGGTCTTTGTTCGCCGAACCATCTTTGCTCGCGAACTTTAATAAACGGCATTCGCAGATTTCACCGTAACTTGCCGACCAAACGGTTCGTAGCGGAAACTGCGTCGCGCAAAATGAGTTTGTGTGAGAGAACGACGACTCCGCGACACTGTATTCGTTAAGCTGCTTTTGTACCACAGTCCGTGTGTACTAATTATGATCTAACATAGTCTCGCACTTCAAGAGAGGCACCTACGAAGGGAGGATTATTCGAACATACACGGGGAGAGGTAGAAAGCGCGCGGAGGGGTGAGGATGGGGTGGGAGAGAAAATCCCGACCAGCGCCGCATACTTATGAAACGTTAAAGGCTCCTTTGAGTCCGACCCAGCTACGCTCTCTGCCATTTGTGCGAGGACACTTCCTAATTGCGTTATGAGCACACGGTAGAAACGTAGCGCGAAACGCATTGCAATCTAAGAGCGTGTTCTAAAGGAATACACTAGCCAACTGTAGTTCATTTTCGAGAAACCCCAGCTAAAACGACGGATTAAAAAGTTCAATTAATTTCAACTGAAAATCTCAGTCTGTACATCCTTAATTTCGTAAAAATATCTAGATAATTATTCGAGAATTAATGAAACAATTAATGATAATCTGATTTATGGATTTTGCATACGGAGATCATTTATTTTGCAATTAATTGTAATTTTGTTGCTTGCTAAATTAAATAAAGATACACATTAATTTTTATATAAAATAATGTAATTATTTTGGGAACATAATTAAGATAAATTACAGTATTTTTAACATTAAAAATATATCAATTTTTAATTATTATACAATTACGAGTTACAGTAATTGCAACTATACGAGTTAATAATCATTTACTGCGTAATATAATTTTGTTATTTCCATATATCTCTTTCATTATTTATTTTAATTATAATTAATATACACACATTAACATATTCAGATTTATTTTTCCAGTTAAATAGAAAAATCTTTTAAATGAAAAAATCCTAGTTTTACTTGAAAATTAAAGAATTTAAATATATGATTATTCATTGAAATATCTTTGTTCTAAGAAAATCGAGATTATCATTGTATTTGCAACACGAAAGAGATGATTGGTCAAACGTCAGCATTTTAGAAATTGTGCAAATTCTTCGCAAGATTCTGCCGCAATCAAGTTACTCCCGAATATTCATAAGAACGTAGGAATATTTAGTAATAACGATAGATCTACCTCTCTTTCTGAGTAAAGTCTGGTCGACGTCTATGGAACCGCTTCTCGAAAGTTTCGTATGAAAACAATCCATGAAGTCTTTACCGCTCTCGATGAAGATTAACCAACTTTCCTCCAGTTGATTTATCTCCTCAAACCTCCTATCGCCGGGGCATATCTACTGTAGTTATGGCGAAATTCTTTTCCACGCCGTGTAATTACCGTCACGTAATCGTTATCGAGCTCGTAGTTCGTTCTCGTAGTTCGTTCTCGTAGTTCGTTCTCGTAGTTCTCGATACTTTGTAAACCATGTACTTTAACAAGAGCCATCTTTTTTATACTTCAAAATAATGGAACGAATAAAGAAATTCTAGCGGGCGCCCAATTAAGATTAAACATATGTATATACGTGTATGATACAGATACGATATTGTATTAAAATGTAATTAACTTTCTAATTTAAACGTCGAAATTAAGACCGAGACGTGGTAAAAAAAAAGAATGTGAGTAAAGAGAGATAAACACGAGTTGTCGAGATTTACTTCGAAACTGATTAGAGCAGACTGAGTCCGAGTATGTGTGTAGCCCGGCAGTCGAGACAATCGAAAAAGCGTGAGGAGGAAATATCGATCACGAATGTGAGTGTACATTGATGAAAAACAAGCTGCCAACAGACTGTAAGCTAGAAAAATTATTGGAAGTACAATAGCTCTCGCTGACAACAGAGAAAAATACAGATTAAAAGAAGGAACGATATGACATAATATTTCAATAAAAACGAGATAAATTAAATATTTAGTTATTTAATCAATATTTTAATCGAAAACGAGATAATTAAAGATTGAATTATTCGATAATAAATTACGACTGCAAAGAAATTAGGATAAATTGAGGCGAGTATTATACAAGTTATGAGAGTTTGGTCGAAACAGTACGATAATACGCGGCATTCTAGTTGCCGTGTCGACGACGCTCGTGTGTCATCGCCGGTGGCTGCGAGCGTTCGATTAATGCATTTTTTATTGTTTTTCGCTATGGAAAACAAACGCTGTAACAAGAGCCGCGCTACCGAGAACTCAACATTTTCATTGTTTTTAATTCAGCGATCGTGCACGAAGGCACTCACAATGCGCGGCGCTCCCAGGCTCTGCACAGTTTGAAAATTTAATCCTCCCAACCCTCTCGCCACTTTTTGTCGAGACTCTCCGCGCTTTTTTTTTCTCCCTATGGGGCTCCTAGAAACTACGTCGTTGCCCTCCGCTTCTGGGTTTCGCTCTTCACAGACGGACATCCGCGGTCCGTGCGATTTAATCCTTGCGAAGTAAATCCCGTGCCAGGCGCAGGCAGAAAGACAAAAGCATTTCATTAACACAGAAGGCAAGCAGCTTGCATTATATGCGTAAATGAACGTGCGCGACTATGAGCAGGACAAACATATAGTATAATAAACAAAGCTTATGAATCTTTTGTCAGATTTGCGATCAGTGCACTAATGTTGATACCGCAATTTCTCCCGAGTTCTCTTTCAAGATTGCAATGCAATTCAAGATTGTCTAGATTTGCAATCCCAGAGCGAATTTATGAAAAATAATAATAATATTCTGTTAATTTTTATTATTTCGGCACGAGTCTCTTGTAAGTTTTCACGAATAAATATTTATTTATTAAGCGTTAACGCTTGTATCAAGAAATCTGCCACTAACATTAAGGGCTTCACTTGAGGTGCTCCCGTTTCAAAGAATGCCATTTACCACATTTGAGATCGAGTATCTCCCGTGATTTATCATTGTCGTTATTTAATCTTCGTGATTTGAATTCGGAGAAGCGAAGCCTCTCCAGCGCGATCCCCTATCGCGATCTGTCGCAAAAACGACACAGAAGGGGAGGGTGAGTGAAAGAAGAACGCGATGAAAGAGAACTCGGGAGAGATCGCTGATTCTTCGGCCGTTATTTCCGCTCGATCGGGGACTCGCTTCTCGGTGGCTGTCATTGGCACTGCCTTTCACGCCGGCCGAATGAAGCAGCGGCGAAATAGGTATCGACGCCGATACAATGGTTGGCCGCGTGCGCCGTCTTTGTGCTACGCACACGAGATGAAGTTCGCATTCCCGATCGATCGGCACGATTACGAATAGGACAAACGCGCTCGCATCGCCTTGTCGACGGGAAACTGATAATTCCTGCCTACGGTGTTTGAGACCGCGATGCGCTTTGCCGTTTAGCAAAATGTACACCAAGATTACATTTTGCTTTGCAAAGCAAACAGGCAAAGTTTCAAGTAATGAGAAGGTTTGTGAAAGTATTTCCGCAAGTTATTTAACGCACCGTTGCATTTATGAATTACTTATCATATATATAATTGACAAATGCGTTATATTCGAATCCTCTTTCTGTAATTTTTCAATAAAAATCTTTAATGCGCGCAAACATTTTTTTATATAATATGAATTTTATGAAAATAAAACATGATTAACGAATGCTCGTTTTTTTAACATACAGAATATTTTTCGATTTTAATACGTGGTTGTATATTAAATGTGTTGGCAATGTTAGTTTTATATTCTCAACGTTCTCGGTATTCCTCTCGATATCATTATCCATTATCCAATTCCATCATCGATATTCCATCACATTTAATGTTGCGACTCAGTTTTCTTCTCAAACCTGGTAGTTTTGTTTAGATAAGCCGCAGCTTATAATCTTCACAACAGTCATGTCTCAAGAAAGCGCTATTTTTTATAAGGGTTATTTTTAAAGTAATAATCGATTTATTACGCAAGTTTATATTATATAATACGAATCATATTTTTTATCGCAACTTATTTTGCTATGCTCAAATATATTATAGAATTCTTTCGATTTACAACTAAATAATGTTGATACAGCATAAATAATAAATAAAAATAGAAATCATGAAAATTTGTTTTTCATGTTATATCTGTATTCAAAACTTTAAATATTTTTCCCCGAAATTATCTTTTTCGAGTTGGTAATATAATTTTTCGAAAAATTTGCAACTAATAAATGTTCCAAGTTTTTTTACATAAAAAATATACATATTTGATTATAGCTTGTAGCGGAAGAATTGCGATATTGTTAAATTATTTTTTTTTATAACGTTGTTAAAGTAAAACTTTTTGATAAAAAATTGATATATATGTTTTAAAACTGCTTTATTTTTGCAATTTTTAATATTTTTCTTTTATGTTATGAGCTACAGCCGTATTAAAATTAATAATATTCTTTTTGATATTTTATTTTGGATGAGTAGAACTGTCGCATTCGTGTCAATCAACAACATGGGTTTTTTAAAGCATTAAAATTAGAATGCGAGAAAAATATTTTATATTTCGATATACCAAAATTCACAAAAATGTTTTTTAATATGTATAAATATATATAAATATATGTTGGCAGAATTTAAAAATGTTTTAATTTTCGACAATAAGGTATTTTCCGTGTTTTAATAGGATATTATATTCTATTAAATTGATATCGATATTGTAAGCTATATGTATCTCTCCCATAAATTTATTCGTAATACTATTATACGGTATGATAAAAAATATACATTACATTTATATATTGAATATTTACAACTTATTAAAAAAGTATAGAGTGTTGCTATTTTAGTGATTTCGGATTACGTAATCCAGTGATAGCTCTAAAGAATAAAAGTGTCATATATCTCTCAGACAATGGTGTCATTTCGTCTTAGGTACTTAAAATCCATAGTTGACGTTCACCACCGTGTTCAGCAATACTTTTGGTATAGTAAAGAGTCTGAGAAAAAGTATTACATCGTCTTCTTCGCTTTGCGTGGAATCTCAAAGTGCAGCAATGCAAAGAGTTGAAGGGCAATTAGTTTAATCTGCTTGATTAAATTCACATAGTAAGCTATAGCTACGACGTTTACATGCAATGTTGAACAGTTTGCAACACACGCATCAAACGGACGACATAACGCGGGATGACAGACGACGTATCAGTCAGTCCAATAAACAGACGAACGGACAATATCTTGCAATGTGTCCGGGCTTTCTCCATGGGCGCATATAACCTTCCTATTTACTCAGATACATGGGAAACCAGTTATTGGTCTATATTCGCAACAGGCAAATCAATACGCGCATATCGGAATACTCGTCTTCGAACTATTGCGGTACACATCGAGCGCAGAAACGAAAAATTTTTTCAAGCGTAAAAATGCGCACAAGCGTGTGCATATAATGGCGTAACATTAAAAAATAAAACAACTTATTATTCGAGAAAAAGTTTATGTGAAAAATAATATGCGAGATATTTACATTTCATTCGTAAAGCACTTTTCATAATTGAATTTATCGTGCTTTCAATAGTATTAATTGTAGTTCAACAATAAATTTTCGTTTAGCTGAAATAAACTGACCCAAGGTAGCTTTATCATCCAGAATATTAATTGCGTTAATTACGTTTCAATATTTTATACCAATCATTGTTGAGTTAAGTACTTTAGTGATATTGTCATATCATATTTTCATATGTAACCAATTATCATATTTTCTTGCATAATTAAATTGTTGTAACCACGTGCTAATATCAAAGATGTGTTTTTGACTTGTCACAAAAATATAATAAAATAAATTTTGATAATAATTTTAGATATATTTTTCTTTACACATACAAGAAATAGAAACTTTGCTTTATAAAACACTAAATATTGTCTTATGCTTTATATAAAATTATTGCAAAAAATCTTTTTTATTTTTTTTATTATTAAAAATTTTATTTTGACGTTTTTAATCACCTTTTTATCGAAACTTAAAAATTTGTCGAGCGTATTTTGAGTTCAAAAGTCGAACTGAAATTCACGACGAACCGAAGATTGAACGGGCGGCTCGCGCGTAAAATCGGTATCACTTTCTCGTCGTGCGTTATGGATCGGCAGATGCAATTGTGTATTACTGGCAATGACCCGATCATGAGTTATCGGAGTTTCTCCATGAAGCAACCAAGTTTGGGGGTCCCCGCCAGCCGGACCAATTCATGCGGTTAATTCGCTCGTGCACTTTGAAACTCGATAAACTCACGGATTGCACGTCATAATTGTACACCGATGTCGTTACTGGCGATTCTACGCTACGTTGCCCTCGACCAGATACATTTAAGCGCAAGATCGTTTTCTGCTTTTGAATAGAAAACAGTCGAATACAGTCGGTTTTGGCAGCGCGTGTCTCATAACATACGTATCTTCGAATTTGCAATTTAATCGCGCGTGTTTCCACGCAATCTATAAATATATATAGAGAATTACTTTCAGAAATGCAAATCTATATTTTGCGTTAGCAATAATAAACGATCGATAGCCTTTTCCACGTAATCTTACAAAAGATTCACAAGCTTAAGCATTCCGTATTCTGCTATTCTGCACCACTTCGCAATATGTACGCAATATGTTCGCAAAGTGAGGATGAGAGAGAAAGTCTAACGCCCCGGCCTAACATTTCGAAGTAATTTCGTTCAATTTTCGTGAAACTTTCCGAGTGACAACTCGTGCATAAGAAGCATATTGCACTACGTTACTTCGCGCAGTGACAATAGCGATTGCTGCATTGTTAGAACAGCTTTAGTTTTCAGTTTGTAATAACATCGTTCTCTTCTAATCGCGCATTCAATTATAAATCCTTCCACAACATTGTAGAGAAGTACGAAGATTATAAGACTGAATATTATTTCCTTTTAAACAGAATAATCTTGCAAGATAAACGTATAACCACAAAATATATTGAAGTAAGAGAAGATACACTCGATACATGAAATGTTTCAGGATTTACTGATGAGAAAAACCAAAAAATGCGAGACTTCCAGCTTTAATGTAATAATTTTCTCTCTGCGCGCGGCATCATAATCATCGCGATGACTTCGTCCAAATAAAAAAATGAGTTTCCGGTTCTGAATAGTTAACATTTCCTCTCTAAGTTCAAGCCCGGCGGCAAAAAGGTGGCGCTAGGATGGAAATTAGGGGAGACTGCATAATAACTCACAGAAGTTAGTCCTGTTTAGCAAGATGATTGGCTAGCGACCGACGCGGTCGAACAGTCGGCTGACGCCGCTTCCTCGTTTGACCGCAACTGCTAGGTATCACGCTATCTTTATTAGACTCTCGATTTTCGATGTTGAATGTCTTGCGAATTTCAGACTTGCGCGCCACTGAAATTGCTCTTGATCGTGGCTCGTGTTTTAAACAAACCGTTGAACCGGATTAACGTATTTTAAGTCGGTTAAAATATACAGAGACTCATTAATCCTGAAAAAATCCCCGAAGAACAATTTACTCGTGAATTTCTTTCTTTTTTTACCGCTTTTTTTTTCTTAGCAAAAGTAGCCGCGACAGACTGTATAAAATATAGCGCGACGGACTTCTCTTAAATGCAAACGCAAAACGATTTAGGACTGCGATAAAACGTATTTTGCAAAAAAAAAAGAGACATCCCAATTGTTGCCGTGAGCGGAAGCGTGTTGTTCGATTTGCAATTTACGGTGAATTAGGAAGTGATCGGGAAAGATGCAGGGAGAGAACGGCGCTCGCCTGAAGCGGACAAACGTTCCGAAAGTTTCACGAGATCGCATTCAAATCGGATTTAATTACGAGCGTCTGTCGCGGTCCGGCCTTTTCTGATTGGATGTACTGGCGGGAGATACGTTGTATACGGTGCGGTCTCTTGGGTGAATAGGATTTCGAATGTGACCATTTACGTTGCTGGTAAATGTTGGTCGAAACATCGGAGAAGATCTGAGTGTGTAAGATATACCCAGCAATTACCCATAAATATTTGAGAAAGAGATTTTTCGAAGAATTTTGGACGAATTTTTTTTACAATAAAAGACAGAAGTCGTTCACTCAACTGATTGTCGAATGCTTCGACGAGTAAGAGTTGTACAAGGAAATAAAATTGTTGGAATAAAAAACCACTATCGATATTTTCTCGAGCTTTTTAGAAAATAGTTGGCGTAAGTGTCATCCTTTAACGTTGCATTATGACTGTATAACGGCCGTATAACATAAACAGCAGATAGAATATCATAAAAGCTGCGAGTACAAAAACTTTATATTTCGCCCTCCCTTTTTTATTTCACCTTGTCATCGCCTTGAAAGTATATGTGTACATGCGCCACGACACGCGTGTTACGTACTTCACGTCGCGCACACAGAATGGTCCGTAAATTTCTATTTCTTTACGGCTTTATACGCCCGAGCATGGACATGTCGCAGGCGAGAAACTGCGTGAAGAACTGTATCGCGGGTATGTGAAACTGGCGCATCATTTTATGGAATTTTGTATAATTTTATAAATATCTAAATATTTTAGCAAGATGCTTGTTGGATAAATAATAACAGATATTTTTTAAACAATTTATGTCGTTGGAGAAAAAATTATATTTCTAAATATCACAAGACGTTCGTGAAAAAAATTTAAATTGTTCTTAAATTCTGGTAAGAGATGGCAATATATATATATATATATTCTTGCAGGATAAATTGAGGCATAATATGAATTTGACGTTTTAATTTGCCTTGTGTAATTTCTTTTTTGTTTAATACTAGAATTAGTTATTGTGTTAAAATTGTAATAAAGCGCAAAAATTGTAATTTGTAACTAAATTGTAAAATGTAAAACTCAACACTTCATGAATTTCCACGAAACAATATATACATACACACACGCGCGCTCGCTGCAGCATGTGACAAAGAAAAAAAAAATTAAAGAAATTATTTATTTTTATTCCGGGAACCGGTTCGTTTGGTGCATAAAGAAACTAAAAACAGAGAGTGCCCAAAATATGCCACAAAGAGTAATAAGCGTCATAACAGTTTACGCTCAATTATGTTCTTACAAAAGTGATTTTAATAAAAATTGATAAAAAATTGAAAGTGCAGAAACGATGATATAAGCATATTGTTAGTCTAGTAGTTGCTTTGTCGAGCTATTTGTGTGTTCGATATTTTTGCTGCCTTTGATCTCAATGTTAGGATAGTTTTTAAAATGACCCACTTGAAAGTCTTCCCATTACGCCTACATGCCGATTCGCCATTATGGCGCATTTGTTTTCCTTAGGAATAGCTCAAACGATCCTTCCGGCTGACGGCCCGTCGGTTTATATTTTAACCACGTTCTAACGAAGAGTATTTTTGACATATGTACGTCATCACGTTATACGCTTTGGCAGCTCTGATTTATTTTTGCCAATTCGGGAAAATATATTTTAATCACTGAAAAGAAATATAAAATAATGCACATATATTAATTTTAATATATAATAATCAAAACTTTTGCAATTTAACATATTTGCAAGTGAAAAGCTGTTGTTAACGCCGGCGTCAAAAACAAAGAATTAAAAACACTCAAATAATTTATCATATCAAAAAGGAAAAAAAATGGGCCAACGCAATGTATAATAACAATGTATTATTTACAAAGAACCGTTTATGAACGTTTCAATTCGAATTAAACCAAACTGATATTAAGTGATTTTTGCAACCTTATATTCAATAATCACTTTTACGTTAATTCGATTATTATTGAAGATAGCCCGATCAAAACGTTTGTAAACAATTTTGTAAACAGTTCTTTGTAAATTATACCGTTATTTAATAAACTTACATCTTGTTTTCTTTCTTCTTTGATTTCAAAAAACCATTGTTTTCGGGTCAATTACAGTTTTCACGTACAATGCTTTTATAATTTTACATGTAATATTACTTTTCATTGATCAAATTGATATAGTTACACAAAGATTATTTATTTTCCGTACACGATTGTAAAAACGACGCGAACTGCAGCCGTACAAAAGAGAATGGTGAAAAGTATAAAGGTTACACATCGACGGGGAGATGCAGTTGTAAGGATTCCGTGGCGTTACTTGACACTGCTTTCTCCCGCGACGACTGATGTGACGACAAGCGGCGGAAATTGAAGCATTTCCCTCACCGACGTTCCCGCGATTATGCAACGCGATTATGCGTGTAAAATCTTTCGGTTTTGCATAGTCGATAATGCGCTTTAATCGCCTGATATCCTATTCACTTTGTAATTTCTTGCAAACGAAACTTTAACGCAGTGAGGGAATACAATAATAATAATCGTACACGAAATTTTACGCGAGAATTTACAACAATGCGATTCGAAATTGTTAATATCTAATAATTCGATAAGGACGCGGCGTACGTACTTGCGGAATTCTCAGCCAGACAATGCATCTAATATTAATGACGAGCAAATTGTATTAAAACCCATCGGAGAATTAAGCGATATGTGGCGGCATATGCGCGCGTGTGACTGCATAAACATACCTATCCCATTATCCAGTATCGGCATTCGGTAATACGCCATTACCGGGCAACAACATTAATTTCTGGCGAGTCGTCCGGCATTTACGGACGCGCGAATGAACGAGCAATAAATCGTCGCCGCAATCGTATTTAAAATTTGCGGTCGGCCGCATCTGCACAATAGATGAATCACTTTTACATCTCCATTCGATACGCAGCCGTATGTTTATCGATGTAAACGGAAATGTAACTTTCTGCGAAATTAGGACATTGCCGTGGAAATCGACGGCGCATCCGTTAATACGAGATCTGCAACAAGCGTGAATCCTGTTATTTTCGCGAAAAAGATACGCATTAGTCTATCTCGTGTGATAAACTCCGGCGTGGCCGGCTACACGTCGCATTTAACGCAATTAAACAAAACCGCGCATCGCAAAACGTGGCTCTTTATTGCTCATCAGCAGGTGGGACTCAATTAGGGGCGGCCGCGAATTTGCATAAATAGTGCGGAACGAACATCGCGCACACGCGTCGCATCCACGTTGCAGCGACCGTTCGAATGATCATAATAGCCACGTCGACGCCCAATAAACACACAAGGTGTCCGTTAATGCCAGGCTTCAATTTCAATGAGGGATTTTTTAACGCGTTTGTTCCAGCGAAGCATATCATTGTTTGATTTGAAACATTTCGATGATTAAAGATTAAATTAAAATTTGGAAACAAATTCTATTTGACTTGAAGTTTTTGTAATACATATATAATCGAATCGCAAGGTAATTAAAATTAAGGTTAGAGATTCGAGAGCACCCTGTATACCGCTCTATTCTCGTAATCGGGCCTCGCGCTATCTCAATTAATTGCCGTCACATTATTTGCGGTTGGCGGAGCTCGCCTAACTCCGTTACCCCATTTCGGCCGCGTTCATTCACCAGTGCGCTCTATCATCGAGTCGCGCGGCGCACAACGAAATCGGTTAATTCCGGATTACCCGAATCACAAAATGGCCCTTGCTTTGGTCCTTTCGCGCTACGATCCAATTTGCACGATTAGATAACGGGACTGACGCTGACGGCAGTGACCATAATTATTATGCCGATCGCAGAGCACGTGCGCGAGGAACGCCTGTTTTTCTACGAGAGATGCAGATGTATTTTTCGACCAGCTTGAAGTTTTCGCCGAACGAAAATTTAAGCGGCAGCCTAATTATGGAGTTAAAAGCTTTCGGTGAATTAAACTACAACTTACAACGAAACTTTATTTCCAGTCAATTTCAAAGGGAGTTTACTTTGATAGAAACCTAGTTTGGGAGTTACTTATCGAGATATTTAATGTTGAAAATTTGAAAGTTGGACGAACTAACCTTAGAAAGTTCGCATTAGGGGTCAAACGAATCCCGATATTTTCTCATTTCGCCGGAACTGCCGTGCGACGCAAGACCTCGTACGTTTCTCGGGGCGCAAAGTTTTTTTCAAACGTTTAATTATTAACCACTCTGAATCGTCCAGCTTTCCGATAAAGAAGATTCTCCCGAAAATTATTCCGTGGCGCGGATGGGTCGATTTTTTCCCCCGACTGATCTTCTCGATTGAGAGCAGATAACTTGCGCTTTCACGCTGATCCGTTTAGCGATAACAAATCGCCGCGTCGGAACGGTGCGCGATGTGGACGAAACGAAATCGCACGGTTCGTTACCGGGAATATTTTTATAGCCATAAATGTGTAAACGCTAAAGTGTTTCCGTACGACCTCGTATTTATGCAGTGACATTTCGTTCTGCCGTCATCAAATATTATTACATGTTATTCTGCGGCGAACCATATTCGCCCACCCGTCCATTCCGCCAGTCATTAAAGCATAATCGAGTCCTCCCGCGGGTAGATGTGCACACGGACGTACTCACGTACTCCCACGCACACAATCTATTTAAATCGCTCAAATTGGATACCGCCATGCAACGAATTTACTCGTTGATTTTTCCAAGTGTCGACTCGCCGAGCGTTCAGCGCCGCGCTTCCCGCTTTTGTTAGCGATTTCACCGGGAGTTCACCGGCATTAATCAGTCAAATATTAATCATTGTAGCGAGGTGCTACAATGATATCGAAATCGATTCCCCCCCCGGTTGGCGTTACAAAACTACGCTCGATATAACCGTGACGAGTGATAAATTATCGGGTGCGAATCCATTTCGCGCAAAGTGCGTGTCGATTAATTGCAGCCACTTTATTTACCAAGAGTGCCTGTATTACATTCCGGGCGCGTTCTTTCTCGCATATCCGATGTTAATATCGATTAGTATTATATATGTTAGGTAATATTTGCTTTTTGTTAACTGTACTTCGTTATTTCCTTTTGTGTTTTCTTTTTTTACATTTCAGTTTTACATGTATTGTTTGTTATTTATCTACTACGCTTATTGCGCAAATATTTTCTGTTATATTGTTAAAGTTTGTTGTATGGCCGTGTTCAGTGCTCTTAGCTGTACGACCCGGCAAACGAAGTAGCGCGATAAACAAATTTAGCCCCAATATCTGTGGAGGTTGAAATAACATTTCTATTTTTCTGTGTGTAGGCATACTTTGATGGCATTCTTCATTACTTATCATCTTGTCATCTCCATTAATTTTTTGTCTCTTTTCGCTTTTTAACCATCTTTTTCAGACGAAGAGAACAGCTCACTGATATTTTATGCTGTTATGGCAAATTATTACGCAAGCAGCACAAAAGCTTGTTAAGAATATTGATTTATTTGTGAAAAATAATTTTATTAGAACGCAAGTTATTCCGCGATAATAGAAAATTTATTTTCATTCCGCATTCAGCTGAATAGTCACAGTTTCGCTGCGAGAAATTATTCGCTATTTGCTGATTATTTCGCCTTTGCTGCAAAAATCTCTCTTTTTTTTCCGCGTGCATATTTCAAACAATATACATCAATCGGTGCAAGATAAATTTTGCGAAAATATCTGCGCATCTCATAGCGATATGAATAATCAAGCCAAATACGGTTATAGATAATTCGTGGATATTATTGCCATCATATAGTCTCTAAATACGTTTGCGTGCGGATCGTGTCGATGTACGGTATTTTAGCCCGCATCATTTTAACGGATTACCTGGGCTGATTTCCAATAGAGAAACAAGCGATATCTCTCGTCCGCTCTCTCGTCTCTCACTCTTGTATTTATCCGCTCGCTCGCGCATTCAACCCAGTTTTACACCGATCGATAGAGTATCGTTCGCTTCTGATAAAAATCACGGCTCTTTGATATTATAAGATAATGCGTCGCATTATTTCTGCCTCGCGTAACATAAGAGAGGAGTGAAAGAAGACCTGTCGGTGTGAAAGCCGACACGAGTTTTCAGAAGAAAGATCTTTTTTCCGACGCGCGTAAATAGCGTAACCTGCGGGGGATTCACGCTCCTCCCCCGCCCCTCTCCCCCCCCCCTCCCCGTCTGCGGATCGTTTTCGAAAAATTAGAGACTGCATTGAGCGCTAGACGCAGGGATGAGACTGAGAATCCGGACGAGACTTGATAACCAAATGCATCGTCTGGCCTGGAGTGCGGAAAAGGATGCGCGCGGCAGCCGGAGATCGCTAGGATTGCATTTCCATTAGTTAATTTACTTTCCCGGGGGAGATCCCGTCCTTAAAACTGCTTGCAGCAGCGCCCGGAGACGTCCGGACGCAAAGTATCTGCATTAAGCCGGCGACTCGCGATTAAAATTCCCTTCCCCGAACAAGTTGTCACGGGTAAAGGGCGGTAATTTCACTTCGAAAAACGAGTAATTAGATAATTCGTTTTCTGAATTCAGCGAGCGCGTATTTTTCGCAACTCAACTTTCAACTTTGCACGCCCCACATGCATTTCGGGCTGAAAGCTTGATAATCCCGAACAGTTTTCACGCTTTAATGTTAATCGCCGTTCAGATTCTGATTCCGCATTAAGACAAGGGAAACTTGAATCGAGCGATATTTAGAATTGTGTTACAAACTATGAAGCACGGGCGTATTTCTTTAGAACGGCGCGGCGTTTATATGAATTTATTCTAATTTTCACCCGGTTATATTGTCTTTACATTCCCGGCGTGCCGCGCGAAAAACAACCACCGGTCTTTGTCATCGCGTATCTCTTTGTTCCTCTTTATCTCTCGAGTGCGGTCCGAGAGCACTGTTTTATGAAGACGTACCGGCTATATCGCGCCGAATGTTTACGATCATCACGCGGATGGCTGGGAAAATGTTTCGGATACCCGGCGGATACGCCCGCGCGGCGCTCCTCTCAAAGAACTGTATCCGGCCGGAGGGTAAACGAAGTCTGAGGGCGCGCATCGTGGAAAGTCGTTCGATACGGGAAGAAAGAAAAATAGGAGCCCCTTTGCCGAGAGATAAAAGGAATCTATGGCCGTGTTTACACGGCGCCCCGAGATTGAAGCTCATTCGGCCATCCTCGCTCGCTTTTAAATAAAACTCTTGGTTTAGCGCCGCCCATGCTGCTGCAGAGCCCGCTGCCGTGACCATGCGCGCTATTCACCATCGTGTTCCTGTATTTGTTGATCTTGCGTGATGCGAGATAATACCGCAATTGTCGTCTGTGCCAGTGTTTCTCAAACTGAGACACGCGAGCCCCAAGATAGGTGGACTACTTTTATTTTTCTGAATATCAATTCCTAAAACTCAAATGTAAAAGAAGTAAATATTTAAAGGAATCTTTGTATAAAAATGATGTTGTTAAATTTAGAATTCACCCTAAACTTATCACTGTAAACAATATTGTGACTTTAAGTGTGCTTGTGGAACTCGAATATAAAAGAAATGATATTTTGAAAGAACCTTTGCTTTTGCGCGCTACAAAGGTGGTGGCGTAAAATTTCGAAAAAGAAAGCAAGAGGGTAGAAAGGTCTTGACTTTTTGTATTTATCACAGACGGTGATATTAAGTGATACGAGGGCAATCGCAGCCCATTGGCCGCAGCGAGAAGACGAAATGCGCGATGTAATATCCACGACAGGAACAGCGGAATAATGGAAAAAGAGATGAATGGTTTTTGGGCGCGTATCGCAGTGGCAAAATAGCACGACGTCCGTCGTGATAGGTGGCACCGACATTGCACGGAAGATTAACGCAATTGTCACTTCAACCGGCTTTAGTAATGGCCGCGGGATTTAGCCGGACACTCTGCAGGATGCGATAATTACCGCGTCGTCGAAAATGACCGGCGTACAGGCGATAAATTCCCGTCATCAATATTACATATTTCATTACTAAATTTTGTCGTAAGGCTGCGGTAATTACTTTCGTATTGATATTAAGCGCATCCATCAATTTAATGCCTCGTGCTTAAACAGCAATCTCTATATGTCACCGCCGAGAGCATCGTACGCCACGATTATTCATGCGAGTTTGCACACGTGCGCTTGTATACACACTAATATATAATTTATAATAATATTGTATAAATATCTTTCTCACAACTATATATGTCACACGCGTTTTTCGAAACATTTTCAAAAGCGCATGATTGAGCGTTTTTCTTATTTTTAAAAGATATTTTTATTATTATTATAAATAAAGGAGAAGAAAATAAGATAAAAAGTTTCATAACTTGACTTTCAACCTTTAAACAAAAGTTTAATCTAACTTTTAACCTAATCTCTACTCTTTTCTACTTTATTCGCATTTTTCTTGTATAATTTTGCATCATTTGTGCGCAAATGTAATCGCCTGTTTTGAGGTCAAGTCCGTGGGTTCGTTAAGCTCGAAAAGCTGCGCAGTTTTTCTTGCGGGATATCACGATAAAAAATGAGTGATTCGGACAATTCAATGAAGAAAATAATAAATAAAGTAAATGCAGTATCATCATCAAGTTTCGACACTTCGACTAGATTATACCGTAATCCGATGCTGAGCATGCTCATCTATCACTTGGAGCAGAAAACGTGGCTATCGATTTCCCACCGACGTCAATAATCTCGCGCGACATCGTCGTCGCGGCGATGCATCATGCAGCCGGCCGGCTTCATAAGCAAGCCGGACGTCGTTTAATTACCGGCTCGAGATGCCATCCCGCGATTCGATTATTCCCCCCCCCCCGTCAAGAAAGTTCCAGAGTACGCGCGGAATGCGAGAACCGCATACGCCGAGCCGCGAATTTAACTGTGTATTGATAATTAGAAGGAAAAAAGACAATCGAATTAGCGGTGACTCTTGGAGGGTCGTAAACGAGAAACTAAACGGCGTGCGAGAGGGCGAGCTCTCTCACGTTCATCAATATTGAATTCCGGAAACAAAGTTACGGGAAAAGCGAATTACATCGAGCGCGTCGACGGCGGGGTGGGGGGTCTTTGATGTCCCGCGGACCTAGAGACACTGAATATTTTCGATTCACGTCGGGATATAAACGCAAACACAGTGTCGAGCTGCGACACGCGTTACACACGCTTTTCACGTACGTCACTCGTGACGCGCGACCGGACTTTATAACGTTCGCTATACTGCGCCGTGTCACCATTCGTTACGTCATGTCGCGCAATCGGTGACGATGATTACGATGAAAAACGGCGCGGAAACGTCTCTCGAGCGCTGGCACGCTGGAAGTCGTGCATCACGGGCGCGCGCGATGTCCAGTCAATTCTCCGACATTTTGCTCTCTCACCTAGCTGCAGCCGCTAATGACATAACGCCATATTGACCGTGCCGTTTCGCGGAAATTAATTTCTTATGATGCCTCGGTTATTTCGGCGTCGCTTGCCAAAACCGATGTACATGTACGATGCTTTCGGGATCAATTATTTGTCGCGAAAACTACTGGCCGACTTCACCAACGTGAGACGGAGTTAAGTTAAGATTAATAATTCATCACTAAATAATAATTAATTTTTTACGCTAAGTTAATATTTCATAATACAGTTTTTTGTTTATCGTAGAACTACGGCGTCGTGACGGAAGTTGATCTCTCTCTCTCTCTCTCTTTTTAAAAAAGAACTGTAGTTGATTGCTTGCGGAAACATAAAGCTTTTTCGAAATACTAAAACTAGTTTGATAGAATGTGTCAATAAACGAAGGAGAATTCCGCTCCGTTCGAAGATATGATCGATCGCTCGGTGCAACCGCGCGACTATTTTCTATTTATATCGTCCCGAAATATAAAATTTCTTTTATTGCACGCTCATAAACGTGACTGCATTATTCCGTCTTCGCGCGGCTGCGTTCGCTACTGTCGCGTCGTTGAAGTTTCAAGATGAAAACATGAGATAAGAAACGCGGATATTGCTACACTCATCTCAAACAACATGCATAAAAAGATAATATAAATAATAATTTGTAATTATATTTCCGGTTAACAAAAGCATCCATCAAGTTGCACGTGATTCACGCAAAATTGTGTTAAACTCTGGGACTCGAGATTGATACAATAGTTGTTATCTTTTCTTTTTACCGAAAACCAAATACGAACGAAAATAATTGCACTCATGATGCGATCATATTTGCGAAGAAACAGGATTATATTCTCGATACCGGATTATGTTCCGAGTAATGTCAGCCATTGACTGTCGCGCTCGCCCTATTTCTCTCTCTCTCTCTATAGGTTTTTCCCGTCGTTTTCACCGGCGTTCCTTATTTTCCTCCGCTCTTATCAGTCGTACATGCGCTCTTGGAGAAAATAAAACACTCTGTAAAATCTTTTTGACCCGAGGCAGTATTCCCCGGGCAACAGAGTTCGTCTGCCAGAAGAAATCTCGTTTGGATATTCATCGGACGATCCTCGTGCAGTTTTCCCGCGAGTTCGTGGCTACTCCCCAGCGAGCTTCCTTACATCGCTCCGATACGATACTAATGTCCTACTTAAATCCTGTAAAGCTCATATAAAGCGCATAGACTGCTTTATCCGGCACGGTCGGTGTAATGCGATTTCGGGATAAATCGGATAAGTGTACACATCGCGGAAAATTGAACGCCGGTATTAGCAACGGACCGCGGCACATATGGAATTCGGTTTATACAAGCTTCCTCAGGAACTTTCTTAATTCAATCGATGGACTATTTGCCGAGCTTAATGTCGGCTAATAAAAACGATGAGATATCGACGGTTAGTTACGATCGATCGGAATAAAGTTTCTCCAAAGTTGCGCTCGTACAACAATGCTTTATTGTTTATGTAAAACTGAGAGTTCCCGTTGCAGAATTTTCATTCGAGATTTTATCAAGGTAATTAATATCGAAAAGTTCCACGGGAGAGATTGTCCCTCCCGTATAAGTTTCGCTTTCAAAGAAAAATTAATTCCATACTTGTTAAAGGACGCGTCATTAAAGTTGACATCGCAAGTTCTGGGGCGCTGTACACCATTTCAACAAGTATTTCGCAAGCTTATTTGCACTGAATAAATTACTTAGTCATCCGACAAATATGAGTATTGTCAAAGGGGCGTGGCGTTTCCAGCAATACCAGCGAACCCTCGAGTTTAATATCTCCCTTTTTCCGCTTTAACTGGAACAGGACGCGCGAGTCGCAGAGGAAATATCGGATATCACAAGCGAAGCACTTTTTGTGACAAAATACTCGGTAATATACCAACAACTGAGCTACTTTCTATATTCCTTTTTCGAGATATCACTCTGACAAACGTTTATGATGCGTTTGAAATGAGATAATAAATATTATATGTCCTGATGTTTATTGCATTACAGTTTATTTCATGATTCCTATTTGAGTAAATATTCTATATATATACATATGTGTGCATGTGCGTGCGCCCAATGTTTAAATACAGTATAATTAATTTGCAACTCTGTCATTTAATTTGAACTTGTTATTAGCCTTTCACAGTACGAGCATATTTGTCATATTGCTATGCTACATATGCGAAAAATTAGAGAAAATTGGAGAGAAAATCTTTCCTTTTCTCCCTTAACTAAAATTTGTTTGCGTTCTCATTATCAATCAACTGATCAGTCGTAGATAAATTTATTTAATAATAATTGGAAGCGCTGAAACCAAAGAAGATTTCCGCGGGATTTAGTGATTATACCGGATATAGTCGATTCAAGATAATTGCTCGCCGCTACCCAAACTCGGCCAAGTCGGCCGAACTTCATTAACATTTCTTCGAGATAAAATTCCGCGCTGCTGACGAAGCCCTGCAGTTATCCTGCAGTTGAACTTTTAACGGCGTCTAAGTATTGCCGCGGTATCGCGATCGCTATTTCGTGCCCGCTTAATATAGACGGCGCGGAAAGAACCCGCGCACGATACTAATCTGGATATCTTTCGATATGAAATTACCGAGCGGAATTCTCCTAAATGAGTTCGGCCGGCATAATTAAAAGCACGCGAGCAATTAAAGTCTCCCGCGGCGGATTCCGAATGATCGAATACATCGCGAGCGCGGGGAGAAAACAATTGCGCGCAGTTCAAGAAACTCGCGCGCGCAGGTTACCGCACATAAGGCCAAAGTAATTATCATGATTACTTTAATTGCTCGCTTGGCTAATAGCTCCAAGTAAAGTGAAATATTTGCGCGCGCGGCGGTTGGCGTTTCAAGTGCCGCGTTTTTGCTTTTGGCCGCGACTCAATTTTATTTTTACGATTACTTTGAAAGTCAAGATTCCGGAAGTAGCGGGAGGGGAGAGAGCGCGCGTGCACTTGCAAATCGCCCTTGTCCTTTTATCCGAGCATCTCTTACGCGAAAAATAGTTTAGCGTCCTCATCCTGAGCGTTAACTGGTCGCACGAAACTCATTCGTTACGATTCCGGGCGCGTGCGTCCGGAACGAAGTAAGCGCTATTTCTCGTAAATTTAATTTCCAAAGTGTCACGGAACAAGGACGCTGCGCGCGAAAGCTTTCGACCAGCGGAAAGAGAGCCCTGAGCGTGACTCTGGTCACCGTTTGTCGAGATGTTCACGGTACACTCGTTGCGATCGATGAACCGCATCCTTAAAAAAAAAGCGACCAAAAAATACAGTGCATTTTCTCACAGAGCGAAAAAAAAAAAACGAAGTGCGCGAATAAGTGGCCGAGCACGGTGCAATTTTAATGGCATCGTTTAATTTCGAAAATTGTAAAAGCGTTTTGACATTTATTAGCTCTTACGCACAATTTTATTAGCGAACGCTTGATGTAAAATGAAATATTTCTCCCTTTATAGGACCAGAAAGAAGCATTGCGAAATAAATACTTTCGGAATGTGGAAAAATAATGAAAAACTGAGAAAATGTAGCAGAAAAATAATATTCTTCAAACTAGCTATCTTCTTCGGGGCTTCGCAAATGATGTCGCGAAGAGAGTACCAGTTATCGATTTAAAATATTAGCTCGCTTCGATATCGACCAAGTTCTCGTAGCTATCCTGGAAATAAGCTGTATACCTTGAACAGGCGACATGAATCAAGTTGCGAGAATCTCGTTAAAACATCTCGTTACATCGCACCAATCTGCAGCTGTATCTCCTTAAATCCATTGTGTTTCGTAAATTGATTTACAATGTGCATGTCCCAAAACATAAAGCTCGAATATAGCGTATTCTCTCGGTACGTCTTATTCAATAACAGTATTTCCCGAGATCGGTTTTTTTTTTTTTTTTTTTTTTATTACGCCGGTCTGATACGGTTGAGGACGATCGCCCGCGGATTTACCGCCGTTCCGAAACGCCGATTTCGGGGATGAAGTTACCAGGGAGTCCAATTTGCTAAGTGAAAGTCCCCTTCTATTATCAGATAGCTGAAAAGCTCGCTCTCTCATAGTTTTGCTCGCGCCACGCCGCGATAGAATTATGTCGAGTTTCGACAGTGGCAAGCGACAGTGGGGAAATCTGTGTGCGCGTTTCCCCGGAAAGTTCGCCGGTGGAAACCGCGTTAGAGTCGATCGTGATCGATTTCGACATTCTACGCTCCACGCTCATTGTAATATCAGGCGAATATCGGACCGGTGCTGCGGTACGAGCGACATTTATCGCAACGTCGCTCGATACCCACTTCTACGAAACGTTATCGTGTCCTCATTGCGTTTTCTGAACTCGCCGTGTAATAAAACGCATCCGCGACGTCAAGACGACTCGACTGCGCAAACATACCGTAGGGCGTCGGTAAACACGTCCTTCGCTTGCCGGAAATTACAGTTTGATGCTTTAACTTTTTGCGCCAGTTACTCAGCCTCGCGTACATATGCAAACTTCCGCATCGATTGCAGCTTAGGTGAAAAACTGGAGAAATCCTTAAAACATCCCTCCAATTTATTTAACTGTTAATTGTTCTCAAATAACAAGACTCGCAAGTCACGTTTGCAGGATATTCCATAACAGACGTATGTCGAAAAAAATATTCCTTTTATAGAAAAATTTAATTGGACACGATTTTTTTTCGTGCATCAATGTTCTTTCCCATATCAGTTATTATCTCTTTTGTTTTTTTTTGTTTTTTTTTTTTTTTTTTTTTTTTTCGCTTATCCACTATTGCCGGATGGATCGATGCGAAGAAATACGAGCCGAAGCAACGATATGAAAAGAACAATATAGAAAGGAAAAACGAGAGGCAGGCCCCGTGCACACATTGTTTGACGATATTTCAGCTCGTTTCCATTTCGAAGTAGCGTCAAATTACTAGAAACGATTCGTGAAAAGAACCTACCGGCCGCACCGCAGCGCTGCAGTGATTACAAAAGCTCGGGGCACCGGCGAAGGGATGTCGATGAAAAGCTTTACGCAGCGACTTCGAAAGGTATCAACGGCTGACCGCGGCACAAAGAAGCCCATATCCTGCCGCAGGAACAAAAAGCACTTTGGTCTAAAAGCGCGCGTCGCAGCGGCGAGTTATTTTTATGAAGTCGTTGAATAGGCGTTGTGTAGAGCGACACAGCGATCGAGCACGCGTGAGTGTTTAATTATTGATTCTTCCGGCATTCCCGTGAGAATATGAAGCGCACAAACGATATACCTTGAATGCATGTAAAATTATATAACGTCTTGAAATGCATCATGTTTAATATGAGATAATTGTAGACAAATATTTTACTTAATTTGAAAGCTACGAAATGTGGGTTTTTAATTAATTTAAATATATTTTCCTTTAACGATCCTTGTTTAATGTTCCTTCACCAAAGTATTTGACAGTAAAAATTAATTGAAAGCGCCGTTGAGCGAAAATTATCTCTGAATTCGTAAACGAGACCCAGCGCACTGCGAGAAAGAAACGGGTCTGCCACTTTATATTACGCTTTCGCGTTTTCATTCTTGCAACGACGACAATTTAGTGCGACTTTGCGTGCGCCGGCAAAACCGAAATGGCGAAAGTATGAAACATTATATTTGCATGAGGAAAAGAGATACGTAGCGTACGCTGGATACGAGCGTGCGCGTGCACGAAATTTGAATACGAGCTTTCACGTCGTCACGGCGCCCCGTCGTGTCTAAGAGCTTAAATCGTTCCCGACGCGGGAAAAAAGCGCAGAGAATTTTCCGCATAGCGGATAGCGGGTCGAAGAAATCGCGGTAACGTCGCGTTTCACCCGCGGAGAGATAGCAATAGTTCCTATCGGACGGCCGGTTTTATCGTTTCGCTCTCGGCTCCGCGCCTGCCGAGAGGACAAAGAATCCTCGGGATAGGATTCACTGAATAATCGCGGGGAAATTTATGAGCGAACGCGCGTTGGAAATTTCGGTCACGTAACACGCTATCCGGGCGTAGATACGGCGTTTCTCGTGCAACAACGTAAAATCTCTCCGCCGCGCCCGGCTAACGAAACTAATTCCGCGATCCGTCCACCGCAACCTTGTTTCCGCGCGTATTCCTTACCGCGTAAAGTAACGAAATGTAATCTATTTATGCAATTGCGCTGTTCGCCGAGCAAACCCGTTCGCGAAAAGCAGCTATGACACAACTCCTCGAAGTTTGCGTCGATATAGGTTTTTTCTTTAGTCAATCATTGCCGCATCTCGTGCAATTCCATGCGGAGAAATCGATCGACTTGGGTCGCATTAATCTCCGGTAAAAACTTCAGCAATCTTAGCGCGTGTAATCTCTTCTCGCTTAATTACTAAAACGATAAAACTTTATAACGCAATCGTAAAGAGCATTCTTAACTTGGTTTCCCGCCTTCACCGACGGATTAAGACTTGTCCTATAAAACGATGTATAAAACGCAAACGCCTCCGCGATCTTCCTTTATTAATTAATATCCCTTCGAGCACAACGTGGCACAACGTTATTCCCAACGCGCTTTTCAGGAGGCGCTTCAACGCGAAGAGCTAGCAGCGCGGCTTTCAGGATATCGGCGGCCGCACATACAGATGATGCCTGATGTGTTTCCGCACGTGTCCGCCATTCGATTTTGTCGAGTCCGATAAACCAATAAGCGACAAAATACGACGTAATTATTCTGTTGATCGAGGCAAATGCCTCTTAATAAGCGAACTGCCCTTCATTCGCTCACAGCGCCACGCTCGTCCTCGTTTTCCCGCAATACGCAATAATACTTAAATTGGCGTATCTCCGCAAACGAAGCTCCGCAAAATAGAATTACCAATCACGCTAAGTCAATTTTTCGTACAATGCAAGGGACGTGGCTTCGTTAACTGCTTTCATTCGAAACTTGAATTTAACATTAGCATCTGCCGATGAAAAAGGCAGCGAAATTTTACTAATGCGCTTGAGTTCTACGCCGCGACTTAAAGTCATCTCCGGCAAAATATAAAAGTCGTGACTTATCCTATCGAAATTGTCGTGTTTCAATCTTTTAGCTTTAATTTCCTTTAATTCTGTAGAAAAGTTCCACAGAAACGTAACCAGCATCGCGAGTAATTTTAAAGAATTTTACTCGATACGTCCTTTGTGCTCCCTTAGGCTCTACTGCACATGTATCGCATTTCGCGGAAAATGCGCTTGCTTCCGCACACGCACACACGCGCGCGCGCGCGCGCATCGAACCCGGCGACAGATAGGAGTGGAGATATGAGCGCCTTATCGACCGCTTTATCGGGGCACCTGAGCCCTTAACTGTGACCCCCTGTACCAAGGCGCGGTCGTAGATAAAGGACTCTTTCCTCCGTTATAACGCGCGCTGGAGCAGGTGTATGGTAAAGGGAAAATTGCGAGCACCTATACAGCGAGCCACGGCTACGACGGCAGACTTGGCTGCGATGGCGGTCATGAATCTACCCTCGACATCGTGCCCTGTATATACGCCCGATCGAAGGTCACGCGCCGTCACCGAGGCACGTAGATGCTTTGAGGATGAAAGTCTAGGTATATGCACGGTTTGCAGCTAAACGTTACGAAAGCGCTTCTAGGTATAATGCTCCGAAATTCGTGCATGCACGCGCGTGCACCAAAATAAAGCGGACGAATTTGCAGAACGGAGTTTAACGAGAAAAAGAGAAACGAGCATGAAAATATAACTTGCGCGAAACGTAATTTTAATTAATTAAAGCCTATTAAAAAAAATTTAAATTAATTGAAGTCTATTTTAAATAATTTAAATTAATTAAAAGTCTATATTTTAATTAAGTTGTTTCAACGCGCTTGTTAACATTTCTCGTATAACGCGATACCGAGCGAAATTATGCGCTGCCGTCTAAATTTTCAAATTCAATTTCACTCCAATGTTTTTAATCCCGTAATGAAGTGAAATAAAAGCGCCTTCGCCGCCTTTATTCGGAAGACAACCTTTATGTGGAAAAAATCTAACGTCGGCACGGGATGTACAAACTCCTTTCGAGGGAACGACGTGGAAATTGTCGTTACGCCCGCTCGTGTAGAACCGGTACAACTTTTACGATCGCGTAGGATGTAACGCGAGGCGAAATAGAAAAGTAAGAGGGCTCCTCTTCGTACGTAGGACCGCCGCGCGCGTCACTCGGAGTTTAGAAGAACGCGGACTTTGAGAAAGAGCGAGCGTGACTGGCCTGCGAAATAGAACTTCAAGTTTATCTCGCAGCGAGACGGTGGTTTCGCTCACAAATCATCCAACACGATAAATACCGTTCACCGTAGCGAATAGACGGCGGAACAGCCTTTATTCGAACTTTAACGCGCGACAACGCTCCATGATATTATCGCGAACAACTTGCGCGACGAGTTTTCGATCTCCGTATTGCGCTGTTAATCTCGAGTTGCGTTCTATTTAGTGAAAACGAGTTGGCACAAAGATCTCTCGCGCGAAAAAAAATACGCAGATGATGCGATCGATGCGATAAATATTCTTAGATCACGTGTATTCGGCACTCTTTCACCGTTGACAACGGCAGACACAGTTCAATAAAAAGAAAATATTTGTTTTTTCGACGATGGCGAAGCTTTCGACGTCGATTGACGATTCCGCGCGCCAGCCTCGCGGAAAAACAACGCCGGATAACTCACTCGTCGGTGAGTCAATTCGATTTCGTCCGAAACGTTAGTGTTTTTCTGGACCGCGATGCACTGTTACGCTCCGGTCCACTTCCGCTTCGTTTTCACTAATAAAATAATCGTGACCGGCGGCGAGAGCGCGCCGTGTGACAGTCGGCGATCGGTGAGGCGGACACCGTAGACGTCAGCGGAGTTACACGCGATCGGGCTTCAGAACCGTCTGGTTATTTGTAGCGAACAGTTCACATCCCGGTCACGAACCATAGAACCGGAAGTAGCGCGGACTCCTGGTAATCCTGTTGCGGCCGTCGTTGTCCCCGACTCGCGCGGATACTCTCCACGGTCGAATCGAGTTACCGCTAGGAAAAACGCCGTTTGAAAAAAAAAAGAGAGAGAAAGGGGCGAGTGGATAGAGTGAGAGCAGCGCTCTTTTAAACTCCACGGATTTCGGGTTAAGTGAAAAGTCATGTAAAGACCGCCAGGGGAAGATCCACGCTAGAAATTACGCGAGAGCACTATCCGGCGACGGGGATAAATATGGGGGAGGTGTGTGACTCGCTAACTTTTCGATATTGCCGCTTTTCCGTTCGCCGGCGATTTTTGACGGATAGACAACTCAGGAGCAATTTAGATGTGGAATCTAAATGCAACACATCGATTCTTTTCATCAACTATAGCAATACGCTGCTAATATCGTACGTTACAGTATTTTTATTAGATCAGTAGTGTATTGTTAGCTCTCTCTATTTCTCAATAAATTCTCTCAATTTTCTAACGGAAAATAAATTTGTATAAGGGATTTATTCCGCCGTCGTGTATCTTTCTTTAGCCCGGATTATAAATATCAAAAGCTTAAACTCGAACCCGTCAAATAAAAGATGCTTTTCTATTATTGAAGAAGTTTTCAGAGACAGATATAAGATGTAGGTAGGTTGCGTGAATAAATCATATTCCCCTCGCGCTATTTGTGGAGTAAATGAATTGGAAAAGCCGCTGTTGTTACGCATGTTTCGACTATACAGCGGTATTATTTGTCGAGCTAGGCAAATATATCTGGATCGCAGCTTGTCATGGCTTGTCACAGTAGTCTATTCGAAGTAATCGGATATTCTTGATACTTTGATCCGAATAGCTGTGCACGTATTATCCAGCGATACTGTCCACAGATTCTCAAAACTGCTCGCATCGCGATAAATTACTTTTAATCTCCAGATACTCGTAAAGTTAAACGGGACAAGTAGAACGAGTCGATTGTTTTTAAATATTTTCCACTCGATAATTATAAATTGGCTGGATTGCTTTTTCAGCGATCAAGAAATCCACGACATCTTTTGATTTTATACTTTTGGTAAGTGGAGCAGCTTTCAGAAGACAAAACGACATATTGACATATTGGAACGATCGACGTCTATCTTCTCTCCATCTGCTTGTTCGTTTTTTACTTTTTCGCGCGACTAATATGGAAACACGATGACGACACGGCCGTAACGGTTTAATATTTCCTTTACTTCGTCGTAAACAATTTATCAGTCGTGGACTTTATCGAGCTTCCTCGCACAAAGCGCGTCGCGCGGAAACTTATATAGGGAGATACTGCAGCGGGCGAGAGGAAGTCAGTAGATAAACGGGTTAAGAAGACCGGAAGAGTGAACGGAAGCGGGTCGCGAAGTCAAGGAGTTACGACGGCCGATAGAAAATCGCGATTCAAATTGTTTCACGGCGCGCTATCGCCATGCAGCAGCGCGGGCGTTTTCATCGTGCAACGCGATACGAAGTTAAAATGATTTAACGCCGCGAAATTGCTCGTCACAACGCGCGTTCGCGCGTTCCCTTCTCGCATCCACGTATCCTTTGGAGAGCTTCAAGCTGCCTCAAAGTTGGCTTTTTGACACCGCGTCAATATTTTCCTGTTTATCGCCGGAGCTCGTGAACGTGTTCCTCGGTACACAATATATAATATATCTCTTAGGACCTTAAGAAACTACCGGAGCGCGATTCCGAGTTCGCCGCGCGCTCGCTCGCAACAGAAAGATAGAGAGATAGAAGAAAGAGAGAGGGAAGAAGAACGAGTACGGAAGAAGGTCAATATAGAGATAAGCCGCGAGGGAAGAAGCGGAGGAAACAGATGGTCAAGGCACAAGGGGAGGGCAAAGGGGTCGCGAGATAGAGAAGATGTCGGACGGGGGGGGGGTGATATGGGGCGGAGGGGGAGAGGGGGGGGGGAGGAGTAACAGGGATACCGGCGGAGAGAAACAGAGGCAAACGGAAACGAGGATTGCTCCTTGACGAAACTTTAGCGGTATCGCGGAACAGGAGATAGACTAGAAATGAGGAAGACGGCGAGAAGGAAGACGGGGCGGGAGAGAGAGACGGTAAATAAATTTATGGGGAAAGTTAAAAGCATTGCAAGCTCAGCGGTGCAGCGTGTTGCCCCGAGCGCATTTATTTTTCATTTTTCTTTTACCGCGCTCCTCGCCGCCCCGCCGCCCACCAGCCACCGCCGACTGCGCTCTCCCTCTCTTCGAGCCGGTTCGCGGCGCTGCAGTCCTCGGGTGCAACGGCCCGCGTTCGCTCGGTTTCTCTCTCTCTCTCTCTCGCTCTCTCCTTCCTTCTCTCGGACTCCGGTCGACGCGCCGTTTTTTGCAGCGTTCAGACGGCAAATTGGGTTACGTAGAAGCGCATTCTGACATCAGGAAGTCACCGCGGCCCGGAGGAAGGCTAATTAACCGACCGCGCTCCGCCGTCGGCTAATGCGAGATGCATTCAGTGATCTCAGAAATGTACACGGGGCTCCACCGACTCAGTCACAGGGGGGATGCGCGGACAACTGAGCTGTATTGTTCTCGGCTGTCTGCGCATTCCCCCCCCTCCACCGACCGAGCCCCCGGTGTACACCTTCCGAGATCACTGGATGCATTTTGGTAACGAGATGCACGGGGATCGCCGCGGATTTTCCGACCGCGCATCACCCCGCCCGTCCTCTTCGCATTTATCCCGGCTGATTCGATAGAGCACGGAAGAGGGGGGGGGGAGGGGGTGCACTAATGTCCCACCGCGTAAAGAACCCGGCCGAAAGAAGCGTGTGCCATCGTGAATTTATTTAGATAAATTTCCATACGTACGATCTATCATCTGGTCCCCGCGTAAGGGCCGCATGCTTACGCTAATCCGATGCATACGGTGCGTCGCAGCTTCGGTCGTGTCAATAATTCATGAGGTGGAACTCTCAGTAAAAACACTCGCCGCTGTTATCCGGCTCAGCACAAATTTTCCATTGATCCCGGTAATAGCTCCTCGCGTCTTTTCGTTCCGTTATGTCTACGGGGCGAATTCCAGCGCGACGACCACGGGGGGGGGGGACGGAAGGGACGTTACGTTGATAAATTGCTCGCCGCTGTCGCGATACCAGCGTGGAATCACGAGGCCGATACATTTCCGACGCTCGTAAACGCGATCGAAAGATACTCCCCGGTATTCGACTATCGGCCATACGTTTTGTCGAGCGTAGTTTTGTCCGGCGAAAGTGCCCGTTGAATTTCGAAGAGGCCCGCGACCGAAGAACGAACGGCAAAACAAACCGACGAGCGCGGGGCGGGACAAATAGGATAATAGATCAGTTAATTACGGAGTTCGCTAAGTTAACGGAGGGCAAAAGGGAGAGGGACTTGTTTTGTCGTGTTAAGTTTCGATCGTCCGGTGTCGTCATCAATTTCAAATTTAACTACTGTATCGCTGCTTATGTAAAAAAGGATAGACTTGCTCATTATACACACAAATCGTCGTCGTAAACGCATAAAATATTAACGCTGTTGACACTTTCAACACTGATGCTGTACACAATTTCAACGCTATACTTGTTGTGTAAATTTATCAAACATAAACGATTAAACGTTTAACGATTAAACGATTAAACATTAATGATCAAACAGAGAATTTCTAGGGGTTTTTCGAGACATTTCGAGCATTATAAACAAAATAATTATATAATTCTAATTACATTGTATAATATTAATTAATCTTAAATATTTAATGCTGATGTAAAAACTCGGGAGAAAAGAATATTTCCGAAAGAATGTTTTGAAAATAGTCGGGAAATTCCTTTCGGAAAATATCTTTCTCTTGTAACATTAAACGTCGATAATTAGCGTTAAAGCGGTAAACGATGTCAGGTATTAAGGTGTGCTCAGATGCCGATCGGCGACAGTTTCGCCAATTAATACGGCGCGTCGATATCGTGAATCGTGAATATCAGAGTATTTGGAGTCTGATTATGGTACTACAGGCAATTATCAAGTCAACCACGCTAATCGGACATTCTGTTGTCATCGCGACGTCTGGAACACTCCAAGATTGGCGTTTCCCCTCTACAAACGCGCGATGTAGATGTCAAGCACCTGGATCATCAGATTAATATCGATCAGGCGCTGTCGCGTCCGCATCAACACCCGCCGAGGTCGATCCCCGGCTTCGAGAAATTGCGCAAGATTACCTGCGCGCTGAATATTTCACCCGATGAATACATCGGTGAAATATTCAGCGAACCTGCACTTAACGCCGCTCGCCGGTGTTCGCTAACCAAACCAAGTACGACGAGAGAGAGCCCGCTTCCACGATAAACATTTGTTAAAGCGGCCCTTTTCCGCGAGCTAACCGTGCTCGATAGTTCCAGATAGTGTACGAAAGCGACAGCACGTTGACCAAGTAAACACAAAGAGAGCTAATAGAGAATTCTTTTAAGTGGAAAAAAAAGTACATTGAAAAAAGAATATAAAGTGTGTAAATTAGAAAAATAAAGTTAAAGAGATATTAGAATGTAGTATAAATTAGTGGAACGATAATAAAACGATCAAACAAATTTGCCAATCGGAAGATGCGGCTTGTGTAAACAGAATTGCTTTGAAAGTAGAGTGTAAAAGACACGAGAGAAACTCGACGTCAGAAAAATTGGCAAACTATAAGGCTGTGTGCACGAGGAAGAAAGTAATAGCAGCGGGAGAATCAGAGGGTAGAAGACGGAAGGAATGCGAGATCAGGCACGTGTCCAAACGACACCGTTCGCTCTTAAAGGTTGCCCTCACCGTCAAGTCGTGGTAGAATTCTTCCGCGCGAACTATACTCGAACTTATGCGCGGACTGTTCCACGGGTCATCAGAGGTTCGTGCCACTGCGTTACCTTCGGATTTATGGCGATCGTTTACGATTTCCTGCCAGTGGCAGGAGAGAACAAAGAGTGGTGCTGCGAAAGTGCGGACCATCCCACTGTGACAATATGTCCCGGAATACTTTAGTAGATACTCCACCGCTTTGTGTGTGCAGTGTATACGTGTTCGACGAACGTGAATAAAACGACAAACGACTGACATCGTCTACGAAAAGTTTGCGCAAATCGACGCGACACGTCATTGTACACCGGAATAGCCATTTATTGCAAAAGTTGCGACGCGTTTAACGCGCATTTTCTTTAACCATTTCAACTTTAACATACCTGTCTGTGTCTTTGTCAGACTGTTATGAAATCTGAATTGTTTTATTCGGCGACAGCGCGTTGAATCCTAAAAATGTCTTTTTTTAGGACGTTTTTAGGACGTCCTAAAGATTTCCCATTTAGGACGTTCTTCGGACGTCCTAAAGATGTCCTATTTAGGATTCAACTCGCTATCGTCAAATTTGCTGGAATTTGAACAATTTGTGAGGACTTAAAATTATGATTTTTTTTTTCTTTATCAAAGTTCCTCGTAAAGCACAAGTTTTCCGGAGCAGATCGTTTCATTTGTAACAGTCTAATAGATACGAGGAATACACGAGAATCTTGGGCTGCATACTATGCTCGAGATCGTAAAATGCACCGGAAGAACGCGTCGAATGCGTCTTAAACTTACGGGACGAAACTGCGGCGGATTCATGAATTCCGTTTACGATCCAACTCTCAAAGGATGCAACATTCGAGGCATTGAAGAGGATGTCGATGCAATGTGCTTACATTTAGCGATACGGTCGGTGTGGTTGCGTAAGAAAGTATAGGATATTTTATGTTTCGCACATAAACCGTTATACAAAGTCGCAACGAAATTTAGACGAGAGAAGTTAATGGCTTATAAAAGCGTATGGCGTTTACCGAACGATTAAGCTGCACGGAATATTTTATAGTTGTCAATAATGTTTTACACTTTCGATTTAAGACTTTGGAACTGCGTGCAGTTACGCCTCTTCGTGCATCATAAGTCAGGATTATGTTTGACAGTTTGTCATCGTTGAACATTTATATAAAAGATTAAATATAGAGCTAAAATATTAAGAATAATTCATATCACAAATAAATTAATCAATAACATAGTATATTTTAATTTTTTTACCAACAGCCATCACGCAAATGATCAGCATATATTGCAAATACACTCGGAATTATAAAGTTGCATGAAATATTGACAACAGACAATAGATCGGAATGGACGCATTTATTATTTATATCATAACTGACGAGAAATATATAAACTACATTTTTATTGCCTAATTTACTTACTGCATGAGTCAATATACTTAATTACGATAGTTCATATTTTATGCTTTACGTTTAATCTTTCATACATGTCAAATTGCCAAACACAATCCTGAATTATGATACACGTTCGAATTGTCAAAATTTGATATTATTGAAGTGAAAGCATTATTGATATCCAGTGTACATTTTACGACAAGTGCTCTTAATTTTTTATGCTCCATGTTTTATTTATACGAGTTATTCTCATCACTGCTGCAAATATAATAAATCAAGTTGTCTTTTATTTACGTACATCCGTATCTTTATTCGGTAGGCAATCTGTTTCTGCATCTCTAATGCGTAAAGTATCTTCGAACGCACTCAAAGTCTTTTTATTTCCATTGATAAGAGCACACCTTTTTCTTGACACTCTTCTGGAGCAACTCCAAAATTTAGGACATTGCAGTGGAATTTATTCGTTACGGATGCTGCTGCAACTGTTGTTTGCAACCAGGCAACCCCGAGTTGCATCGCAATGCGCAGTGCTCGTTTCCTAGCGTTTCCTGACTGCACGCGAGAAAAGCGACGAGAGATCGCGTCGAATACGACGAAATTACAGCGACTTTCCTGTCGCCGTTGCAATTTGATGTATTCGTAACGTGTCCGTTCCGAGACGCGAGAGACTTTGGGACGCGAAAAAAAAGAAGCGGAAAGTCAGCTCAGTTCTCTTGTTTCCGTTTCTGTCATAAAACATTATTTACATTGTTACGGAGATTTGCATAGTACACAAAATATGCGCATCAAAGAATAAAAAAGCGGTAATGTTGTACAGATAAAAATACCGAGGCGGCATCCGCGATATCGTCGACGAAGGGCGTTGCCGTTGTATATTTATATACAAATACAAGTGTCGGTATTCGTGCACGAGGAATTTGCATCCGCGCGATAGCGGCGGTTATCCGCGCGCGGCCGCCAGGGCGGGGAAAGAAAATATTACCGACGTGCACGTTACCTTCGGCGAGCGTTTTTCAGGCGCGCCGATGAGAGTAACACTCGTAATCGCGCGGCCAAATTAGCACGTTGCTGTGAAAATAATTGTAGCGTCGCGACTAGAAAATATTGGCGGATCGATGACCTCGCGCGATAGCCGATTATATTTCGCGTGGCTTCCTCGCGTTTCTCGATAACTCGCCGTTCGATCGGTGACGGAACAAATGACGCCACGCATTTATTCCGCGGCATTCATCGACTATATCTCCGTTGCGGTTCATTCGCTGGATAATTCGTAATTTACAGGAGAATTTATCGATGGGAATAATTTATCAGTAAAAATTGATGCAGTCGCAATTAATATTAATAAAGAGAAATTAATGTCAATTCAAAGTGTGTGTTAAAAAATTACATACAGAGAGAAACATTGACGCTTAACACACGATGCTTCCGAAATATTAATCAGTAAAAGTAGAAGGAAATGCTCCAAGTATAAAAAGAGTACGACATTGCTCACGCTCGTCGCGAAGCAGTTTTACAATTATCGAAAAACAATTAGGCACAAGAAAAGGTACGGCGACGTCGAGAGCCTCGTCGTCATCCGAAGAATGCGCAAAGCCGAAACGAACGGAGCGGTTACGGCCGTGATGTAAGCTAGTTACGACAAGAGGAAAGCAAAAATAATTACGCGCGGCAGTGTGCAGCAGTGGTACAAGTTATCGCGATGGCGTGACCCGGCGCAAAGGCGTATTCGAATCATTACGGACACGAACGTACCACATCGCCGCATACCCGGCGCAAGCTCTTGTCGCAACAGGAACGTATACACACCTGTTTTCATATATATGTAATGATCGCGTTTAAAAGGAAATTGCAAGAGCGCGGAACCGAACAATTGTTGGCCGTTCCGCGCGGGACGGCGTCTCGAAATATTACACAGCGGATGGGCTCGAGCTGTAATAGCGCGCATAGTTACAATGCATCGCCCGTTACGGAATTCAGCGAGATTAAATCTCTGTGTGTACGTCGACAGAATTTCGCATAAACTTTAATCGTCGGCCCGAGAAGACGCGATGGGGAGAGAGAGAGAGAGAGAGAGAGACGGAAGGGAGAAAGGGAGAGAGGTAGTGCGGTATTATGCGACGCGATGTCGTGCCAGAATCGAGCGACATTTTAAAACGCCATTCTTACTCGAAACGGGGGTAACGTATCGTAATATAATACGTGTAATGTAAGATGCATACGTGCCCGTATGTAATATAATACACGCCGCGTAATATTACACACTATTTTTCCTTTCGTTCTTTAAATAACTCATAACAATGCATGTGGCTTTTCTCAAAAGAGTACAATTTCCTTAAACGTTATCAAACGATTGTTGAAGCATTTATTAATGGGATGCATTGTCATAAAATATATATTGTATATATTATATATATTTGTTGCAATATCTAAGGATTTATTTTTCGTTACTCTTTAATGTTATAGTTATAGGAAAAAAGAGGTATTAAATCCATGTATTGTTAAGCTGACGTAGATAAGAGCTATAAGCAACGTCGGCATATCTTACCCAGGGAACAAAAATCCTATTCAGGAAGCGCGCCGGCGCCTATCGCTCACTTTCCGCGTGGTTTACGAGACAAAGTTCTGTATGCAGGTAACGCATTCCCAAGATGACACTTTGTCTCTCTATCGCCCGTAAAACGCGGAGATGTGTTTCCGCGGTGCTATAAAGATACAATTGGACAAAGTAATATGGTCGCTTTAAACTAAAAATTAGACGTGAAATATTTAAACGGAGGGAAGATGCATTAATATTTTACGCAATGAGATTTGAGCCCGGAAGTAAAGCTGCACTGGTATCTTGAAATATTTTTCTGCGAAATATATCTTAATGACGCGAAGATCTCGAGAAGCAAAATCCGACAACGTAACTTTTCAAGCGTGATACGACGACATAAAATTTCTTCATCGCTAGCAGATCGAATAGAATAACTTTTCTACAATTTTTTTGCTCCTTCTTTTCGAAAAATCCAGTACGTCAAAAGTCGCGAGTCTTCAAGATCCAATTTCGGTCTTACGTAGCTAGTTCGAAGATCGGTTTCGTGGGGGGGGTTTTAAGGATCATCTCTCGAGAAGTACGTGATATAGCACTGCGACGACGTCATCATATATCCGGGGAGACGCGAGAGTGGAGTCACTGCGTTTCGCAAGGCAGTCGGCCTTCGCCAACCACAACGATGGCGAAGCTTCCGCTTGGTAACTTCTAGCATGGCGAGGCTGCGAAATGCTTCCGTGCACTTGGATTTGATAACTACACTTCCGCGTCCGTGTGTATACGCAACGTCATTGTTACCATTCCGCACGCTTTCAGCAGGATAAGCCTGAAAAAAACTCGCAACGAAACTGATTTTCGAACTTGAGCATCGACAAACCGCGCCTCTCAACTTTTACATAAAATTTTTTTAAAATAAGCAAAATTCATGCAAAATTGAAGATGGAAATTGAACAGAACGTTATGCGCACGAAATTTATCTGTAAAACGAAAATATACTCCAATTTTTCTCCCATTCTTCGGTACGTTTTAATTTAAAATATGTTAATGCATAAGTTGTAATTATTTTCCTATTATTTTATCTCATCACCGCGCGAGAGCTCTTTTGAGACTGAGAGAGTTAATGCATTTTACGCACAATGCGCGTTGCATTTTCGCACGGAAATCACCTCCGGTAGCCAGATTTAATTACTTGGATCACGCGTTTGTAGTTTACGTAGCCACACTCGCACGCAAAGCACCAAAGGGTCAGACGGAGCTCCTCCGCATAAAGAGCGACGTAATTACACGGCAGGACCGTCCTGCGAGAGACGCATTTCTGTGCGGGATCCTTTTCGCGTTACTCCAAGTTGAGGACCGGCTGCTACGCGCTTCAACAACATTGTCCGACCTGTCTCTTACTTACTTACCAAACACTGCTAGCTGAAAGCAACGGCTATTCTAGCGCAATCTATTTATCTAACAAGTGTCTTTTATAAAACTAATCGACAATTCCAGAAATGCTTGCCTGGCGCAATCGTGATCGAGGAAATAACAGTTTGATGCGTTAATTGACAGCTTAATAAATTCTAAAAATATAGATCACAAGTAATTCACGTTCCGATTGTAAGCGCTATTGCGCCGCATTGTTCGCTATCATCGGGTGATTTACAGCAAGCTCTAGTGGCTTTTGAAATTCTCGCTGCCGGCTCAGCGATCGTAATAATAAGGTTGTCGAGCTTTGATCGCGCGACCGTGCCTATTCCTCGATGCTTTCAATCGCGAATTTCGGGGCATATTGGGTCGATTATTACTCGGGTTTTGCACGAAATCCCGGGGATGATAGGAGCTTTTTCTCTCGTTTGCGACCGGCGAACTTTCAGGAAAAAACTTGGAAACTCGATAAACGCGACGTACATACATCGCGTATTATAATCGAGTGGATCTTGCCGATGGTGAGAGAGAAAGAGAGAGAGAGAGAGCTTTATTCCGCGGTTTTTAGTCCAAATATTTCTTTATGCGCGCTCACGATTCGACCTCCGGCCGTCAGCGACGACCTTGGGTCTTCGATTGCGAAATTTTTACCACGCAATGGAAAATAAAATTTACGCGCGTGCGGGCGTAAATTTTATAGTCGCTAGAATAGCTCTCCCCGTAATGCCCGTTAATGGACCTCGCGTAATTCCCGTACCGTTATATTACTTGTTTATTACGGTCTACTTCGTCAATCTTGCATAATTAATCTTTATTGGATATCGCGAACTTCGGACCGGCCTCGGCCTGATCTCGATTTTGTAGATTTCTATCTCGATGAGATCCGTATATGTCTTCTAATTATAGGTTTTCGATAACGATAGTATAATCGCCCCATATTGAGTATTAAATTGCAAAAATATGCAACCAATACACGTAACACGGCGGAAAATATTCAATAATACTTATATATTTTACATAAATATACGGTAAAAGTTTATGAGGAGCATCTCGCCGCAGACCCACTAATACACGCTTTAAACGACGGCGGTTTTAAAGAGCGATAGCTTTTTTCCTTTGATTCGTTGGCGCTGTAACGAAAACCTTTGCACGCTCTCCGAAAAATATCGGTTTGATATTTATATTTTTCGCTGCAATAGGCATTTTCGTATGGCGGTCGGCTCGAATCAAATCTCCCCGCAAAATATTACTCTCCGCGATATGAAACGCTAACAAACGCGCACGAACGTACCGCTAACATTTCGGTTGCTCTTTCAATAGTTTTAACGGGCATTTAGCGTTTTCACGTCGAAACACCACGTCGAATCTCGCCTATGCGATCTACTAATTATTGACGGCGCGGTAATAGCGCCGCGCGAGCAGCAGTATTATAAATGAAACATCGGACATTTGGCGACGGAAGTGACATCAAGTCGATCGGAAGCGGCCCCGAGATGGTTGACGGAAATGAGGAAGGAAACGCAACTCATCTCTCCACGAGGTCGACATAAGCGCGGTCGACAACTTTACGACCGGCTCGTTCGAAGTTTCTCGCGCGCGTAATGACCAAGCTCCGTCGCTGAATGTATCTTCGCGCCACAAGCCTGAAAATATTTTTATGCCCACGGACGGATAATCCGGAGCGACAACACAGTGGTACGATTTTTCGCCGACGAATGAAACATTATGTTACCGTGTCGGGATAGACAGCTGAGCTAGATTAAAGTTGATGCTATCTGGGCGCCGCGAAAAATTATACGCGCGCGAACGAGCGCCTCGTTACTCTCGTCGCTAATTTCAGCAACACGAGAAAGTGTGTACAGTGCAATCCTGTGTCTGCTAGTTGCGTTTTGCCAAATCTATTAGAATGATGGAGGAATAAATTTGCTCAGATAATCAATCAACCGAAAAAAAAACATTTCAAATCGTGACGTTGTTTACATTTTCGTTTTTGTTATTTACACTTTTCAAACAATACATGATGCTGGTAGTTTTTCCGAATGTAAACTGAAACACGTCAAATCCGATTATTTTGAGATTTCGATATTTCCGTAAATATTAAAATAACACGAAATGCACACTTTCATAATCTTAATGTTACTTAATTGTTTGAGAAGTTACAGTTTCTATTATTCAATGTTAATGGGAATAAAGAGCGGAGACCATCAGAGCGAATTGTCGTCGGGGCTCAAAAGTTCTAAGTACTTTATCGCGACGTTTCAAGGCGTCTCTACGCGCGTTTTCTTATTCCGACCCCGACCTGTGTCCTACATCATCCCCTCCCCTCTTTCTTCTCCTGTCATTTCACGTGGCTCGTTTCGCTGTTGATTGTGCTCCCCGCCCCGCGCTGCAAGGGGAAACCACGACGACGGGAGGACTCGTCGAAAATATAAGCACAACACGGATGACGCGGAAGCTTTATAGCAGCATTGCCCAAGCGAATTTCGTGCGGACGTAATCGCGCGGGACACTCTCGTGATTGCGTTGGGTATGGTTTCCCCCGACTTTTCTCCCCTCGTTCACCCCGCGTCGTCCGTCGCCTGCAGTCCTCGGGAGAGAACATCTGCTGTTTTACCATTTGACACACGCGCTTGCTTCTCGTTTTCCTTGCGTTAACGCGGCGCGAGAACGTCGCTTTCACGGACACGGCACGGCGACGTGATAGCGCAAATCGGGAAACCCCGGCAAATGGAATTCCGCGCGTCCCAAACGTAGAAGCGGAATATTACATTTTCCCCCGGGACGAAGTTTATTTTTGGAGCGAAGAGTCGCGGGCAAAAGGAAAGTTGGAATTTTCGAAAATTTGTTTGAACTCCGTCGGTCGAGTTCCACATCGACACGGATGATTAGATCAATGTTCGGGATTCTCGACTCTTTCGGGTCACTGATACGTTTAGCGTCGTACTACACATATAGATTTAACCGGATGTACGGAACAGTAATATAACTGAAAAAAACATATATGTTTTTAACGCAATCATTTTTGATATATAAAATTTTTCTCTTCATAAAAGACCTCTCTCTTTACTGTTTATCATGCAAAATGTTAATTTTGATATGTGGTCCTGCGTGATTTTTCGCTCTACAATTTCTTTCGTTATTCATACAGTTAAATAATATGCAAGCGTGAGAAGCGGTGCAGGATTATCATCGGATGCATCTCGTGATACAGTGACGTCAAAAGCATACCGCAGGAAATGTGTGTTTCAGAAAGAGGAAAATGCAGAATGAGCGCATACAAAGGTGGATACGTTCGTGTGTGTGGACGTCGCGAAATGTTTGTACGCACAAAGCAAAATTCGAAACATTTCCCGTATTATGTTTATTACCGATGCTATAATCTCCTGACAACGCGCTTTACATCCGAACCACGGCTTTCCCGTGTCGCGCACATCATGTAAATTATTTTATTTTTATGTAAATAATTAATTAAGTCAAATGAAACGCTCCGTTCGTGCTCGATTATAATTTCACATAATCAATTTGCCAAGCAACCCATTTTCCATGTCGTCACGTTTGCATAATTCTACGAAAAAGCAATATTCGCTCAATAAAAAGCTCACGAGTATTTTAAGTACCGTCTTTGCGTTCTCGCGAGTAAAACATGATAACCACATATAGTTAAAATGACATAAAAATTTTATTGCGTTTGCCAGACGATAGACAGAGTCTTAACGACGGCTATTAAATTCTAAGCTTCCCTTCTGTTAGAATATTATTCATGGCCGATAAATAAAATCGCGAATGTCCTTTTCAGAAAGCTTTGTAAGTTATATAAGGGATACTCTGACGCATTAGATATAATACACTCAGCGAGGACCGGTGATCCGTATGGTTTACGAATTGGATCATGTGTCGCGGAGGGAGAATCGTATTATGATAACGAAAGGGAGATCTGATTCCATCGATCCTCTTTCTTTTGACGCTGGCTCACGTTATAGGAAATGCGGTATCGCTATCGGCGATCTCTCGAAAGTAGCGTACAATGTAGCTGAAGATCGATTTGTACTCGACGGAAGGTGAGAAAAATTCCGCTGACTCATGAAAAGGTCGATTTCGCCAAATTGGATTGAGCTGGAATTCGATTTGCCGAAATTTCAACAACTCGACCGTTCTGACAATTGTCTTATTAAAATTAACGAAATGTGCACGATACTTTTTTCGATACGTCGATGAAAATGTGAAATAAAACTTTCTTTCTTTCGTCTGAAAGATATGAATTTTGAAAGATACATAATTTTTCGTTGAAAATTTTCTATCAACTTACGCGTTATTTGAGAGACAACAATAAGAGTGCAAAGTTGAGATAGCGGACAGTTTGAAGAAGGTTCTCCTTGTAAAATCTTGATCGGCGAATACCGCTGTTGGTTTTCCAATCAGCGAATAAAGCTTTCAACGATTCGATCGGGAACGTGGAAGTTTGTTTGTTACATTAGATATGCGCCCGCGTTATGCACGATCTTCCGAGGACGTGCGCGCTACTCTCGTAATTTTGCCGCTGACGATCCATCGAAGTTCCGCGAACAAAGTTCAAACTACGCTACTTATAATAACTTGTCGCTACGTTGCTACTAAGACGGGCCGGTATTAACATAAAGTTTACGCGAGCGTCATAAAACTTTTGTGAAAACGTCCGCACAAAATGTGCAACACCATCCGCGTAACGCTAGATTGCTTGTATCTCGTACATGAAAAACATTTTCGGTCTAATTAAATAGCGTAATAATCAAAGTTCGCGAAAAAAAGTATGAATAAAAATATCCTACGTCATAAATGTTTTAGCCACAATATCAAAAAAACAATTATTATTTAATATTTATAAATATGAAGCTCAGAAACAATATTTTTTTTAAATTATAATAAATTAAGTTTGCTTGTAAAAAGCATTAAAACGTATGTTGCGATGTGTTTTGTTTCATTTTATTGTCTTAAATGTGATAATTAAATGCAATATTAAATGAAATGCGTTTCGTTTCGACCGAAAGCCACCCCTGTGAAGTCGTCGTCTGTGAAGTCGTGCGGGGGGGAGCCACGAGATTAAAGAGCCACGTCATCAATCAGCGACGCGAGAAAGAAAAGCACGATACGCGGTCACGGTTTGCGCAATACCGCCAGCGCGGGACGTCTGATCTGGCGGAAAAACGAAGGGATTCTCCTTCTCTCTCTCTCTCTTCCATCCTCTCTCATAGACGTGTGCCGGCGAGCGGGTGAGAGATTGCGATAGTTGCCAGCAGATGCGTGACGACGCCGCCGCCGCCGCGATCGCCGGTGCACCTAATGCACCCAATTATACGAGGCGCGCGCGATGCATCCGGCTCGGTGAGCACGGCAATTCCGGCGAAGTTCATCGCACGTGAGGGAGAGCCGAGTCGTGTGCGCAGGGAGGCAGAAAAAGGTCACGGCGGGAGGGCAGCAGTAGCCGGCAGCAGGTCGCGTTCGGCTGGGGTCGTCGGGGCGACGGGGAAGGGAGCAGAGGAGCTGAGAGAGGGGGAAGGGGGCACCGTAGATGATTAACAACAGGTTTATTAATCATGAAAACCGGGCTAGCCGAGGGGTTAGAAGTTCAATTGCAGCTCGTTGGGTCTCTTCTTGCCGCCGCTCTTCTTCGAGCCGCGTCTGGCCGCTCTTCGCGCCGGGCGGCAGCGCGTTATTGTTCGCTCATAAAGCCGCGGAACGAGTCCGCGTAAAATATGACTCTCTCTCGCTACTCGAGTCGTCTCGCCGGAAAGTTTCGAGTCGGGATGGCTGGTAGTCGGAGAGAAGACCCCCGGGAGATAGAGGACGACGGTTCTCGCGGGGGAAGGCGAGAAGGAACCGGATAGCGACGTCTTTCAGTCGGAACGGAACTTTCGGGCACCAATTATTACCGGAGGGGGCTTTGCAAGTACGGCAAAAGCGATACCATTCTAATTAAAGGCGAGCGAGATACGAGAAATTTTTGAAAAGTACGTTTAATCAGCGATGAGCTAAGTTTTGAATTACCGTAATTTGCGCGTCTCAAACTCAAAATCCATAACTGCCCGAGCGCGCGGGCTAACTCGAGCGAATCGGCTTCGCTTATAAATAAAAATTACCGCCATTAATCATTCTTATACCTCTCCTATCACGAATTTAAGCCGCGAGCAAACATAAAATATTTCCCACTATTGTTGGGATTACGCGAATCATTTATCATTCTGCATGAATCATTTGCATTCATTATCATCCGTTACATCTAAACATTCAACAACCCTTCGGTTGGCCTACCCCATGCTTTCAGAATTATCATTACGTGATATCAGAATTATTATCGAGCTGCCGTCGTAATAAAAACCCGCTCCATCTCTCTCCCTCGCGTCCGCGTTGCCTTTTGCGCCGATGTGTACACGCGGGCGCGTGTGTATCTGCGGAAAATGAGTCGTAACGAGGCCGGAGACTACAAGTCGTGAAGGGAAAGCACGGTTCCTCAGCGCGAGAGAAGAATGCCTAACGACTAGAAGATGAGTCGCTCCGCTGATAAGGGAAAGAGTCTTTACAAACTCGCCGGATAAAGAAACGACGGGCCCGAAGGAGCGGCGTGGCTGAAGAGAGCGCCCGCCTGAGCTTTATCAGTCATTTGTGATTTCCACTTGCCGCGTCCTCTCCGAGGAAAGCGCGACAACCGGCTTTCCTTCCTTCTCCAGGAGATATTTTCCGCCCGTTCGGCGTCCTCAAATGGGGAATGTTCTCAATAGACCTGCAACTGTTACTCCCGCACAATCGTCCGGAGTTTGTAAACATACATTCTCGCGGATGAAAAATCGAGCCAAAGAAGCTTTAGCGTCCCTGTAAAGATCCCTTCCCTGTAAAGATCCTTTCCTCGGCAGAGATTTTTAGAGAAATAGTCATCTTTCATTGTGCCGTCATCTCAAATACCGAGAGAGATTCTCAATTGCGCTATACCGTCGCCCTCCGACAATTCTCGGAATTCGTAAACATGTTTTTTTTTCCGCAAAGAAGAGAAAAGAGGAAGTTTCGAAGTCGATTTATCATCGAAAATTATATTACACACTCGACTTACAAACGTACGGTATTTGTTTGAGGCTTTATAGCGCAAGATAAAAATCACCACCAATTACGGTTTATTCTCATTAATTATCGCTGTAATAACGCGAACAAATAAAGTTCAATCTATCTTTGTCATCGAGTACTTTTGGAAAGGTTCGAGTCATCGGTTGACATTAACTCCGGCTATTCGAGGCTATTCTATCGCCACTTTCCGATTCACCTTTGACCCAAAATCAACCGTTCGTCAATTATGCGTAATAACTATTCATCTGATATACGATAAACTGCTCCACTCGTTGTCACGTCGTTAGTTGAACGAATAGATTGACAGAGTGTTATCAGCGTTTAGTCGTGAACGGAACACAACGAATATCCAATATATCTCTTGTAACGGATGAACGCGATAGATGAATCTATATCGTGTAATATGTAGCATGTTGTATACACAAAAATCTTTATATAGAATAATATTAAAATAAATGTCCCAATGGCCAGATATGTCCTAAATTCCGATTATGCATCTATAAAATAACTGTTATTTAATATCTGTACATGCAAAATTAAAATGTAATGTTAACAAACGTTAATAAATTAAGTTTGCATATAAAAAGAATTAAGAATTGTTGTGCATAATATTTAATTATATAATAATTAATACAATTATCTGAGTTTATCATATGAAACAATTTAAATGGATTTTAAACAATTTTGTGAGGAGCAAGTGATATTTTAGAGCATTAAAAAAAGCAAATTTGTTCAATTTGAAAAATAAATTTCTGAACTTCTAATTTAAAAGATATTTTACGTTAATCTCGAACATTGGTACGTACGCATATCCGACATTTTTTTGCAAATATTTAATTAAGTATTAATTAATAATCATAATTTTAGTTTTACTTTTGTTAAGTAAACTGTAATCTTTATGTATACGAAAAAAATGAGAAAAGTATCATTTTTATAAAAGAAACTATCTTCAATGTAATGTTAACTTTTAAATATTCAATCAGGGATATTTGCCTAGATATTGACTTATTCATTTGAACAAAACGGTAAAATCCACGTGAAGGTATTCGCAGTTACGTAGAATTTGCAGAGTTAATATTTTAAATGTAGAACTTAATATTTTCGTAGATTCTTGAAATACTTCTCGAATAAATCGTAAACTTTATTATATTTCGTTTCGTATTTTATTGTGTTTGCAAAAAAGATATGTTTGGAATATTGGGAAAAAGCTCAGATCGTAATTTCTCACAATCGTAATTTTATTAAAAAAAAAACACCATTTTCCGCGGTATCTCTCAGCAGAGAATTTCCGCGGCGTTCTGAACGACTACGACGCGATGCGATGTCCCTCATATTTTCCTCGCGGTCGGAAGATCGGCCGGTAAAAGCTATAATTACAGCCGCAAATGTGCATCGCGCTCGCACATTCGCGTTTACCGCATCGCGCTGCGGTAAGATTTCCCGATTCACGCGAGTGAAACGTTCGCTGCGCGAGCCGTTAGCAGCCCCGAGTCGGATCTCTTTTTACGCCGCACCCTCGTTTGCTACAGCACGTATGATATTGCCACTTACGTAGCGGCAATATTGTCAATAAAGAGCCGAACGATTCCTCCGAATGAAGGTGGGGAATACTCGAGCATTATAAGAAACTGCCCTGGTGGCCGACCAGCAGCTACACTTCGCGTAAAAGAGAATCGATATTCGCCGGTGCACACACACGGCCTATAAATGAAAATACCAAATAACTTTCCCGTAGCTTCACCCGCCGGCTAGTACACGCGGATACTTCGCGCGAAGTGTTCCGGTACTGCCGGCTATAAAAGCAGCTTTAACGACTTCCGCTGGCAGCTTTGCAACGCCGGAGTGATTTACACGAGAACTTAAGGGACACGCGGCACGCCCCGAAATTACTTAACACATTTATTAGCCGAACGTGCTATTTGCAATAGCGATTTGTTCGCACGAGAAGCAAAGAGTACGTAATCGGGGAAAAATCTAGTGCGCAAAATTTATAATCGTGTATTTGTGTGTTACCGCGTAAAGGAGGTGCGTTATTTACTTCCGTAAACAACCACGAGTGCCAGAGGGAAGGAGAAAATAATAACTTTCTAATATATATCGTGTTTCATTAGGTATGCATCCGTGCAACCGCCCTTCCGAGGCTCTCGTTGCAGGAACATCTCCATACACGTCGTCGCGGCTTAAAGGTCGGCACTTTAAGTGACACACGAGTGCCATCAGTTGTTAGCTCGAAGAGCAGCTCCGAGGAGAAGCTCTCCTTCCCTTAAGTGAAGCTCGCGAGATCAAAGTTTACGTCGCGCGTTCTTTCGAGAAGCGAGATGACAAAAAACATGGAATTTCCTGCATCGCAGTACGGAAAAGGGCTTCCGGCTTGCTTTCTAACTTCCTGGATCATATATGTCTTTGATAATGCTCGCGGACGAAAACTATTTTGAAATTTTCCGTTACTCTTCAAAGTTTTATTATTATAGTTTCTCGCCTTTTCCTAAAGAAACATAACATCTTGTCCTTGTATTTTTTTTCAAAACACGCCGTATGCTTGTGTTTGTCCCAAATTTTTCAGCGAATACTCTTCCCTCTGGTAAAATCTGAGAAAATTGAACCGAGTTTTCTTCACGAATTAATTATACCTACTTCAATTTTCCACACAGCAGAATTAATTTTCCACGTTCGCTACAATTTGGTGGAACTGCGGCTGTTTAAAATGTTTCAGTAATTATATATGCGTTGCAAGCCGTTGCATTGCAATTCTCTTCAGAATTTCATGAATATTACCAGATGTATCCTGCTGCTCAAGAAATTTTGTCTTGACCTAGACAGGGCGAAAAACGTAGTGAACCACTTTTATCTTTGACACAGTTTTCCCGCACGGTCATGCTATTCGAGTTCTCGACGGATGGGGCGTATCTCGTTTGCTACAGCGTGTCATACTAGGGAAAGTTACAAAGTAAAGGAACGTTTAAGGACCCGAATCATTTAAAAAAGTCCCTTTACTTTTTGACTTTCCCTCGTACATTGTATTATTATGCAAAAGAGTTTATTAGTTCGCGAAAGAATTTTTTTTAAGAGAACGCGAGAATATAACAAAATATTTCACGCCAAGGCGAAGAAAAGATTTTCGAATTTTTATTCTGCAACATCAATGTTGTTTTCTTTTCGATTTCTTCGGTTGATGAAGCGAGCGCGGAAAAAGAAATAATGTTATTTCCGACGAGTCACGATATAAATTAAATTCTTGCGCGAACGTACTTTATCCATCCGTAATTAGGGGCTTCCTAAAAACTGGTCGCGAGAGCAAATAGCAGTGTCGGACGTGGAGCCGTGATCTGTCATACAGTCCTCGGGCTTCTCGGGGGAAGAGTAGCGAAAAACGCCTGACCGCTCACCCGTACGTTCGTAATTTTACGATTGCGTATGCGCCGGGATAAATGCCCGTCGGGAAATTTCGCGTCGCTCGTCGTCACAAAAATCCACTGTTTTTTTTTTTCTTTTTTCTTTTTTTTCAACGTCAAGACGAAGCGCTGCGGAGCCGTGTCGCAACTTTTATTTCGCCGAGGTTCGACCGTAAGAAACGTATCGCTCCTTCCTCTCGCGCGCGGCACGCCATAAATTATAGTCCCGGCCGAGTGTCATCCATTCTGACCGAAGTGACAAGACTAGCACCGTCGTGCTTGTATACACCCGATATCGTTAGTGAACGTACATCGCGAAAGAACCCAAGCTTGTAAAAAAATCGCTGAGAATTGTCAAGTACCGCGTTGAGACTCGACAATCGCACTTTGAAGTTTTTGAATATTTAAAAGAAATGATAGAGACGATTACAACAATACAGTTAATAACTATTTAACTTTAAAATGACTACCTCTTTGAGAAATGAGGGAGACGATTATATACCAACATAGTTAATAACTATTTAAGTTTAAGATGACAACCCCTTTGAGAATTTCTTAGCCTCCTTTAAATCTTTCCACAGAGCTTACGTTTTCCAATATATTTTAGAAAATATTCCTTTACTTTTGAGAAAGCGTCGAGTTTAAAATAATCAAAGAACAAAAATAAATCCTCTTTGATATTGCACATTTCGCACCACGTCCGTAAGTCTTCGAAAACCTATCTTTTCTTTCCGATGGCCATCCCGTTAGAAATTTTCTATATCCGGCCCGACGACGTAGGTCGAGCTTATCCGTGCGCAACAAAAATCATATCTCCGATGTAGCGGATAGAGGGATCGTAAGAGACCGCCGGGCTTTCACTCCTTCCCATTGCATATGCATCCGTGCAGCTGCACCTCCGGGATTTCGAGAAAGCAGCAACCTTGCACGTACGTGTCGCCGTGGCTAAGAGGCTTTCTAAAACCATACTGTTTTACATGGCGAGGGAACATAATCTGCGATTTTTATTTCCCGGCCGTCCCGGCGTGCCTCGCACTTCGCGCGTTTCGGAAAATTTATAAAAAAATACTGCAAAATGTGTGCGAAGCGTGTGGCGATCGCGCTCGGATAAAAGGGTATCCTAAAGGAGGCAACTTTAGCTAGGTTGGTTTTCTATAAATATATTTATATCGTGTAACGCGTCAGGCTTTCTCGTGTTATTCTTTCAAGAATAGAAAATATCCAAAGTCGCAAATGAATAGTGCAGCTTTTTATGCATATATATATATATATATATCTCTTTCTTTCTGTCTCTCTTTCATCGTAAAAGCATGTCTCATGGTTATAGCATTTCGATTATACGATACACAAGCAATCTCGCGAGGATGGAACTATGCTTACGTAGCGCGTACACACGTGATAGTGTTTCTGCGCGCGCTCAATCTCCTTACCCGATAAAAGCAGCTTGACCAGATTCCAATTTCCCGCAATATGTACAACCATTGCATTCAGTATGCAGCGGCGTACACTGCGTATCAACCGTAAACAGTTCCCTTTGTTACTAAATGAGACAAGTGGGAAACGCGTTTATGCGAGGCAGTGAGTAGAAGATACGCTAATGCTTAATACGATTGCACACACTTGCGAAATGTATTACTGTGATATGCAAGAAGTATAACAAAAAAGTCTTCAACTATTCTACACTGCTATCAAGCTATAATCACGTACACTTTGTTGTTATATTCTCTTCTCCATTATATTCTCTCTTCTTGCTGTTACATTTTCAATACTGTAGAATAGAATTTAATATTGTAAAGTAGAATAGAATGTATTATCGTATTTTATTTATCGATTCGCAGGATCGTGCGCAGGATTTTTGGAAACGTTATTAATCGCGACATACAGAGCCAAGACGAGCACATTGAGACGACATTTGTCGAAAAGAAGATTAATTCCTTAAAAAAGAAATAAAAACGCGTGAGATTTTGTCAGATATTCCTCAGCCCGTTAAAAGATCATATTCAAATGACAATATGATAGTGTTATTAACAGCATCACAAGATCAAGAATTATAAAGTTGAAAAGGTCGCAAAAGTTTAATTATGAAGTTTTGTCCTCAAGTTAATTTAAAAAAAAAAACGCATCTTATGAAATGTTACATAACACTATAACTATACAATCTCGTGACGAGGCAAAATAAAATAACAAAGTTTGTTAGACTCGATGCATTCGCTCACCGAGTTTGCAGTCGTCGCCGACTCTTCCAGTCGAGTTTACCGGCTGCGCCGACTTCGAAGAGGCATTTCCATACGTGTCGTCGGGGCTTAAAAGACTTCGCGTTAAGTGGCACACGGAGCACCTTCGGCGGTTAGCTTCGCGCGCGCGCGCGCGGAACAGAGGCGCGTCCTAAGGAAAAGCTTTCGAGTTCGCGAGGAAAAGTTTGGGCCGCGTTGCCTCTCTTACAAAGGAGGACGCCGCTACGAGTGGAATGAGAATGTCCGCGAAAGTGAAGGACGCGGTGGGAGAGGGAGAAAGCTCAGCTTTTAGCTCTGAATGACAAACGTTGAGTTTTGCGGTAGATATTTTCTCGTCCTAGCCGTACAGTCCCGCTAACAATAAAATTCCGTAAAGTCTTAACACGCCCAAGAGACTGCGATCCCATCTCCGCGAATCCATCGGGCGTTCACCAGGGATGAGCGAGCTGCGCGCGTGCATGCCGTGGAAAAGAGAGCGACACGGCACACACGGCACTGCACGGTGATATTGGCGAGACCATATAATTTCGTTTCATTGTCGTCGTTCGCGCTCCGCGAAGCGTCTCAATGCCTTCTCGACAATGTCACTGAAAACGGTGCCCGGCCAAGCGAAAAACTGTCACCCGTGGGGCGAAGAAAACATCAAGAAACTGAGATGTTCAGACGCGGTTCGCTTCATTGGCGAGTAACGTCGGAACAAAAATAAATTCCGTTGGCTTTTACAAACTGTGAAATGCATGCATGAGATACTTTTTTTCAATCATTCGAGCCCAATTTTCGTCGTTAGATTATATATATGTGACTCGAGTCGTATTTACGTCCGAGTTAACTTTTGCTTTTAAATGTGAAAATAAAAAATAATCTTTCTTTTTACAATTTACATAGAGATATTGGCAAATTATAAAATTTTATTATATTTAATTTTTTATTTTGCTCGCAAAATGACTCAAATAATATTTAATGGACGTACTATTATTTTAGCTACTTTTCCTCGAAACTCCACGTTACATTTTCCATCGAGTCTTACGTCATTTTCTTTCTGTGGATTTAAAGTGTTCAACCTGTCAGCAATATAAAAAGGCGGTTCGCTCCCGAGTTCTTCATTAATCCGATAGTAATTGGCTGCTTCAATTTCAAGCATGGTAATTGAAACTTTTATGAGCACGAAGGAACAATCACAAGCAGAATAAATAATTACATAAATCAGTACTCAGTAACTGAAAAAGTGTTTTTTTCGCAGGCTTGGAATTTTATTCTGATTTTTTCATTGCAGAAATATTCAGAGCATCGTACTATTTCATTATTCTTACGCTAATTTATCGCGAATATAGGATAAAAATATGAATGTTGGATTATTTGCAACTTGTTTATGTAATTTATATTTGTACGTAATTTTAAATAGTGTGGAGAAAGAGAGAGAGAGAGAGAGAGAGAGAGAGAGAGAGAGAGAGAGAGAGAGAATGCTCTCCTATCGCAAAACCACAAGAGAAAAATTTACCTGTCCACCTAATTTTGCGTTACGAAAAGAAATGGAGTATACCAGAAGTGCGATACCAAAAACGCGCCAAACATAATAAACTTTCATCGGTAAAAGTAATAAAAACTTAGATGAGATAGAAGACCGTCTTTGCAAGTGGCCGCTGATAAAAAGTGCTCTCGGAAAAGAATGAAAGGATGATCGCGAACTTGCTCGAAACAAGTCTATTTACCGCGCTATTGCCGACATATATTCGTTCCTTCGTGTAGTTTGCAGCCGCGACTTTTAATGATACGTTTGAGTGACGGTAAAGACGATTAAAGTACCGTCAAAGTTCTCAGCGCGACACGATTCAGGAACTAAACAATGTCGTTGAAGGCAAAAGACGCCGCGAAAGCACTAACGCATGAAGTCAGTTCGCGAGTTCTTCAGCCGGAGAATTTCGCGTCGCCGGCCCGTCAAAACAATGTTCGGGTGCAGAAGAGAGAATCGAACAGGTCGCTGGGGAAAAAAAAAATTCGAAGGCATACGCCAAATTCATAAGCTGCGATAAACTGACCGGAAAATACTGTCGCGTTACTTGAAAGTATACACACACCTATATCGATGTAATGTTTGAATATAAATCATTACGGTTTATCATTTATCGAGAATCTAATAATTTTCAAATGGTCAATAGCGATACGTTATCTATATATATGATTCACGTCGCTATATTCGAGATATATCGCCTTCGCTATCCGTTTTATCTGGCGTTTAGCGCTCGCAATGTTTTTCGGATTGCTCCTTCGATCGATCCGGCCGTCAACTATACCGCCGGTAATAGAAACACGACGAGAAACGGCCTTTCGATTTATGCCGCGCAGACCGACCGACTCTACGACCGCGATATACACGATAATAAAATCGCAGTCGCTCGTTCAGACCGCCCCGAATCGATGTTTGCGCGTAATCAAATTCCCCCGTTCGGCGACAGCAATTGCGACGGTAAAACTAATTTCGGGCTTTTCGACGGCCTCGGTGGTGGCGACAGGCCGGCGTATATGTATCGCGGAAATGCGCGTGATTACGGGATCGACGGGAACTTGAAGAAGGGATCGATAGAGGCAGCGATAATACGCACGCGAAACCAACACGCCGATGATATAGACGTCATGTTGAATTACGAATGCGTGCCATGTTACGAGTCAAGTAGATTAATTAATCCGTCAAAGCTCACCGGCAGCTCTAAATTTCATTATTGCACTTTAGATTCAATTGTCACTTGATTCTAATACTTCAAAAATAATAAACATGCACTATATTAAATTATAAAATACACTATTCGATAATTCACAAGCGGAGCGATAATTCTCATCGACGTGATTTGATGAGACAGCATGTAAAATGAAAAAGAAAATAAAAAAGTATAGCTTTCTTGAATTTTCATGACAAATCATAAATTGTTACGGAATAGCTGATCTTTTATGATGAATCTTTTATAACAAACATCGTTACGCTTTTCTCGCTCTTCTCGAAAAGAGAAGGAAAGACGTGTATGCGGACAAAAGCATGGTCCGTTAGTCTTGATAGCTAGTAAAAAAGTAACCAGTGCGAACGGTATTCTCGAACGAGGAAAAGTTGCTTGTCGCGGAGAACTTGCGGCAAGTTGCTCGGCAGCCTTTTCGATCATGCTGCGCGAACGCAAACAGGAATAGAGGGAAAACCGCCTCCGTTTATATTCCATTCCGGGTGGAGGAGAGCGATGCCAGCGAAAACTTGCTTTTATCGATGATATCCTTCCTTCTTAGGGGTCTCGACCTCGGCCGATATGGTCGACGAGAGAAAAGCGTAAGATCCGCTCGGACTCGAAGCCGTCCAATCCAAGCGTTCCTCGCGCAAGTGCAGCGCGCGCGTCCTCCGTAAAAATTGCTTCCTCCGCATGGAGATTGATCGCGGTCGCAAACATGAGAATTTTCATCGTTCCTCGCCTAAAGACGCTGGCCCAGCGCGATCGCGATTTTATGAGACGATATATGTACGAGACGCGCACGTTTACGAAAGATACGTCCGACTTCCTCAACGCATATTCCCGTGCATGCATTTGTTTATTATTTCGATATACTTTCTTTTTGCAAACCGGCTCTTTTTGCTCCTTCACGTTTCAATATGATATTTAATTCATTGGAGCTTTTACAATTTTTATTTAAATTATTTTTTATTTAGGATTTATCCGAGTATTGCCGTTTGACTTCGGCCGAGCGCAAAAATAATATATGAATTGGCTACGAATTCGTTCATTCGTTTACAAATCGGGCTATCGATCGGCGAATAACGTGATAATCGCTTGCCTTCTGTATTCTGACGTATACATATCAAACTTGACAACTCTAGTATTTTTATCAATTATTCATTTCATTTATCTATTCTGTCCTTGATTCTTACAACTTTGTCTTGTTTATTGCTTATCGTAATGACAATTATCTATAGAGGAAAAGAACATTTAAGGTCAATCAAGGTCGGCGGTCGAATTTTTCACATGGACGGCAACGAAAAAGGAGAAAAGTCAACGGCGACTTTGGCGATGAGTTTGCGAAAGTTTTTTCCTTCCAGTGGCGTGGCTGAAAGTCTAAGTTTTGTCAGAGATACAATTGCCATTATTTTGTATCTAAGAATTTACTAACATTACATATGTTTCCATTTTTATTGTGACGTTTAGATAACGTCAAATAAATTTCAGCTGCAAGATTCTTCAGAATAAATATATACAGTCAAATAATTATGTTGCAAAATTGAAAACAGTTACGTTATATAATCCCGTTATAACGTTATACGCTCTGTTATGCAATATCTCTTTCTTCAATATTGTTTGATTTCTTCCTATATTGGAAGGAAAACCGGTGAGTTGGCATTCATGAGCTTCTACATTTTGCTTATTCTCGCTGTATATGACCTCCGCCCCTACGCCCATGTCGCCATCCGTCGATTCGATCTCGAAAGAGCGATCAAGAAATAACCATTCCATTGCGGTGGCACGCGAGGACGAAGGAAGAAGTTTGATACCGAACGCCATTCTTCGACGATAGCGTTCGAAGTGAAACACGATTTCGACGAACGCGACATTCGAGCTATCGAAAGAGCGGGTCCGAGCTGGTCGCCGGACTGTGATCGGGGCGTTTCCCGTCAGGGCAAAAGAAGAACGTGACGATTTGCATTTACCGTTTTTCTCCCCCGAGCGCCGAATCAATTTACTCCCTGTGGGATACATTTGGCGACCTACTTTCAACGAGCACGGCTGGCGCAAGCATCATAATTCGTGATGCGAATTGCGTCTTTACAGCGGTCTTACTCATAAGTCCGACACATTATATCGCGCTTCTCTGCAATATTCGCCTCGAGATTGGTACATGCTCCAACAGCGTCCCTTAGTATTTAAATCAAGCGCAATGTTCTGCCAAAAAAGAACAATCATTGTCCCTCAATCCAATTATTCATTATTTTTATAGCAATTTCGGATTTTTTAATAGTCGGTGTTATTATTTTTTTACGCAGCGCGATTAAAAAATCCGCGATACGGGCGAAACTTAATTAAAATTTCGACAAACAAATATTTAATTTACGTGTTAATCAGACTACGCTTTGCTCAAAAAAGTAAACAGATTTATTTGAAAAATGCGAAATTATTTATCATACAACCCAATATTATAATACAACAGTTGGATGTATTTTTCTCCACTTTCTTTTACAATTTGTCTCGATTTCAGTGCCGATTGATTTATTTCTTATCCTTCCGATTGCTCCTCTAACTTGAATACGAGAATGCGAGGCAAAGTCACAATCACGAAATTACACGTCTCGAGGCGCGTTTTTTTCCGGAGATTGAAAAGCTCGTATCTCTCCAGGGAAAAGAAGCGAGATGGGAGGAAGTGAGGGGGGGGGGGAGGGGAGTCGTCGACGAGAGGATCGCGCGAATGGACGAACGTAAAGATTCATTTCGCAAATCAGATCAACCTCAGCTCACTCGTCGTAAACGTCGGAAACAGATCTTCGTTTCCTACGGCGCTTTTCATTCATTGCAAACGCCGCGCCGCGTAGTCACTCGTTTCGCCCCATCGCGCATTTTCCTATTCGCCCTTGGAATCACCCCCTATTTGCATCGAAGCGCCGTATCGGGCAAGCACGTACACTGCCGCGGGATCGGGTCGCCTAAACGCAATTTAGCGTCTCGTCCGACGCAGGTCGACCAACCCGTCCGACCTCTGTGCCGTATTCGCGAAACGGGAAGCAACACTGCATCCCTTAAGTTCGATGCAGTTCAATCGCCTTTACAAAGGGTCTGTCCGAACCAGAGCTCCAATCTGCACCCGATTTCTGTAACATTCTGTTTGAAAGAGACTGAGACTTTCCGCGAGTTTAGGAACAAAGAAACAGTCGATGAATGACTTTGGCGCGATATAAAGTTCGGAAATTTATCGCACAAATTTATTCATAAGACAATTTAGTTAAAATTCGCGAGCTTGTTCGATATTAAGCTAACAATGACCAGCTAAGAGAAAAGTAAAGTGCAAGAGAATTACGCGAATGCGTAAATCATATTCAGCTGCATTTGCGTTGCACAAAGTTTCGCTTAGCTAGTCCGAAGGGCAAAAAGAACGCGACGAGAGATGGAAGAGTACAAAACGGGATTGAATCGATGTGACGGACAGTGCGCTATTTGTTAACGTATAGCGCACTTTCCAGGACCGAAGTGTAAACTGAACTGACTGCATCGAATCGGATGCAGCTTGCACCTTGCTGCAACCGCAGTAGAGAGGAATGGACACTCGCACGATTGTGCGAGTTGCTTTATTTGGGTCAAGCGTTGGGAGCGCATTGCGCGCGCGAGTGTATTTTGCGCGCTCGACAAATATCGGCTCTGTGAGCACGGACCTCTCACACGACCGCCGAGTATCAATGTGCTCGCTCGCTCGCTCGCTCGTTCGATCGATCGATCGATCGATCGATTCTAACAGGTTAATCGAGAGGATGAAATGAATGAAGGTCTTACTCGCGTTCACGAAACGCGTCACGGAAGTATACTTTCACATGCAAAAGATCATATATTTCTTAAAGAAGAATGAAAAATATACAATATTTCTTGGAGAAAAGTAAAGAAGATTTGCTGTTTCTCTCGCACGATTTTGCAGAGTTAATTATGAGAATAATTTTTATATTTCGTCCAACTCGTCTCACAGATATTACTCTCAAATATATATAAGAGGATCAAATATATTTTTTTTTCTTCTTGAAAAGATGAAAAACACGTTTCATGGAAAATAAAACTACTGAGAAAATTTCCTGCTTCTTTCACACAATTAAGCTAATTGTCCTGATTTTTATATTTCCCATAATTTTGAATTTTCAAAGTAAAAAAGAAAGAATTTTTTTTTCTAATATATTATGGTTTTTCTTTAGAATTCTGTTCGATTATTCATCAGAGCTACGAGCTGCTATTACATTAACCCAAATCCAAAACGCGCCGACTCCGAAACGCAAAGACGAAATCGATTTCTCAAGACGATGCTCTTCGCGCTGGAGACGTCCAACTTATCCTCGTTTACATTTTACTCCCGTCGTCTATCGACATCTTTTATTCATCCAGGCACCCGTGTCGCGAAATCGCGTGACAAACTTCTTTAATAAAGTTTCAAATGAGAGCGTAACGCGCGCCATTGTCTCGTGCTACTCTTTTTCGCAAAGTTACACATCGAATTATTATCGAAGGACACTCCACAACCCGGAGACTCTGGAGCCTGGAGATATATTCTTGTATTTGCCAGAAATAAAACTTGAAAACTCAATAAAAATTGCACAATCACAAATCACACTTGGCGATTTAATCGTTGTTTATGGCGATCATCTGTGCTGAAAGACTGCGTCGATTAATGATGGACAATAAAACACGGTTTACGACCACGAACGTTAACGAGTGCTTTAAAACTCACTCAACAGGGACGCAAAGTGCTTGGAGACGACAGGACAGGAATTTCCCGTTGATGTTTTCATCAAACTATTGTGTGAAATATAGCTGACGCTCACGGCTGATTAAAGAAATGCGGTGCTCACGTCATTAATTTTTGCGGGGTGTTTATTTAAAACGTGGCCGAGGCCGCAATGAGCATTGGAGCGAATTGAGAGTTACGGAAACTCATCGATGAAGGGCCTGACGAGCCCTGATTTCGCTCCGAAGGTTCGCTGTCTGACGAGGTCGGCTTTCATTCGCGGTTAACCGATGTTAAAACGTTTCGCGTATACTCGCCGTGCTATCGATCGGCTCATAGGCGCCACTGCGCTGCTTTTACTACGCCCCGATAGGCGATATCGTGGAGAAAAGAGCAACAAAAAAAAAAAAATGGAGAAACATGGACACACAGAGATAAATTGTTGAATTTACTTACTGCGAAACGAGGTGCAAGTGAAGATAAAGGTGTTGTTTCATGAACAGCAACCTTCCTCTGTACGTGCTGAAAATCAAAGAACAAAATAAATATAATACTGTTCATTTAAGAAAAAAAATAACAATATAATTGTTAATTGTAAGAAATAGAATAAAAAAAGTAATAAGAATTAAAAGAGGTAAATTTGATTAAAATAACTCGTGCCCGCGAAAGAAGCACTTGCTATGCAGCGCTATACACAACGCGTCTCAACGCTTAATAGTTTTAAGGAAAGAAAAGGCAAAGTATATGCGACAAACAAGCTTAGCGATGGAAAAATGGAGTAAGCGTAGAAAGAGAGAAAAGACGAGCGCGAGATATGACGAAGGACCATGGACTGAAAAAATAAACGTCGGAAGGTTTTAAAATCCAAATCCGGATTCGGCGAGAAATCCGGAAGAAAAAGTTCCGCGGTGGGACCAGAGGAAAGAGAGAGAGAGAGAGAGCGCGCGGACGTGGAGACGGAGGAAATGCCACGGCGCTGTTAACCACCCGGGAGGGTTAACCGTCGTCTCCGGGTATCATCCGATGCACAAAAGCCGTAAAGCACGCTACCCGGTTATTTCGGTCAATCCTCGAGGAGGAAGCCGCCCGGAAAATATTCGCATCGATCTACCAGCTGACCTCTCTCTTCCTATTTCTCTCCCATAATACGCGCGCGCGCGCACACACACACACACACTCACTCACACACACACTCACTCACTCACACACACACACACACACACACACACACGTACGCGTAACAGGAGCGGGTTCGCCGCCGCAGTAACAGATACCGGATACTCTCTGTATGAAGCGCCTCAAAGTGCTCTTTCGAAGGCGCGCACAGAGGCCAGGTCAACCGCATCACTCTTCGGCATCACAAAAGGACGCAAAACGGACCATCCGGTCCGTACGTCCGTCCGTCCGTCCGTCCGTCCGTCCGTCCGTGCGGTCGACCGGACGCCAGGCTATAAATATCGAAGCGCGTCGACGTAGCCGGCATTTTTCGGCATTATAAATAAATTTCTGACGCGCGCGCCGCCCGGCGCGATTCACCCCCCGCGACGGGATTATTATCGGGTGGCGGTATGAAAGGGCGGCGCGGATGACCGAGGGCGTTGGAGGAGGAGGCTTGCGGGAATAATTCCCGCCTGCGGGGATTGCCGCATGTAATTCTGCATAATTCTCGCAACAGATGCGAGTCCTCGATTCAGCTTCCCATAACGACCTCGTTCTGTTCGATTCCCCAGTCGAAGAACGGTCGTCCGTTTTAAGCCACCGCGACGCAGTCTCGTCGCTCCCATCTCCAAATTTGTGGACTTCACTGTGTGCGGAAAAAAGCGGCCAATTTCTTTCCAACAGCACACGTTATTCAAAATGTTTTCGAAAAAATATATATTCCTTTAATATAATATATATTTTCATTTAAAATTGTAACAAAATTTAAATCTCTTTCTTTTTATTCTAATATAAATTAATAGTACAACTGTGATTTTCAGGTCGTAATGGAAAAAAAAGTATTTAATAAACTACGGACTCTATCAAAAAAATTATTTCCGTGTACAAACGCGGAGTTCATGGCGGGTAAAGCGAGTTTTTCTCCCGCGGAATATTCAAGATAAAAAGATATAGAGAGGATTAGCTTTGTTGTTTCCATAGCCAACAGTAATGAATATTACTCTCTCATTTTATAAACACGTACGTGGATTCTTCACGGCGATATGAATAATAAGATTTAGTATCACAACATTTTGCATCAAACGGCAGAGCCCACCCTCTAATCTGCCAGTACCATTGTACTTTTTTCTAAGCTAACACGTGGCTAAAGAATTTCAAAAACACGACGCGCCGAGGCGGAGACATTTACATGAAAGAAACGTAAAATTCTAGGTCGCGCGGCGGAATCTCATCTTTAAATCTTTAGATTTAATCCGGCGAGAGGCTAAGTTTTCTCTCTCTCTCTCTGTCTCTCTCTCTCTCTCTCTCTCTCTCTCTTTCTCTCTCTCTCTGCGTCGGCGTAGCAAACTTTCGTCCCGAAGCACGACGTGACAAATATCCGTTATTTACATAAAGCGCACATAAAGTCATGAGACGCGCGATACGCGATTCCACGTATTCTGAAGTTTAATGCGGAAGAAAGACCGGAGCGCGCGTCTTCATCCAGCGATACACTCTCGGAGAATGCCACGGGATTCGACCGGGGTTCGTTTAGAAATCATAACATATCCGACATTTGCAATAAGAATTCTAAACGCAGATGTAATTTCGTGCTCGGATCCTTGAATTTAATCCAGGCGGGAGTTACGCGCCCTCGTTTGCTGCAAAGAAGGGGGAAAACGACGTGTACGAGAAGGAAAAACACGAAATATCTCTGCCTCTTACTCGGGTGTAATGTAATATTTAATTACACGACTGTAACTTATCACTGCACCTAACTGCTCTCCTTCGTCGGGGCGTAATGGTCTCGATAATAAGTCACACATGTACGTTCTATTCCTAAAAGGTTATGCGCGCGCGCGCGCGCGTAATCCCGTAGCGTAGCGTAAAAAATTGTTCGCATAAAAGAGTCGCATTTTTACTTTTCAGAGCCAAAAACGGAGATTCTGGGTGCGCCGGATCTGTTCATCAATCGAGGTAGCACCATCAATCTCACGTGCGTCGTCCTGCAGAGCCCAGAGCCGCCCGCCTACATTTTCTGGAATCACAACGATGCGGTGAGTTCGATCCTCTCGATCCGTCATTATTCCTATCCCAGCGCAGCAGCGGTAGCAGCGGCAACAGCAGCTACAGAAACTGACACTTCGGAAATACTCCGGGCTTAAGCGCGAAGTTTACGCGCGACGAATGGTGCGCGCAGACGACGTTTGCAATATCGCGCGATTAGCGAGACCTAGATTTATTACTGACGCGCGCGACTCTGGCCAACGTTGACTTTACGCACGGATAATTAATGATGATCCTACTTGCCGGGATATATTCTAATATCTCGGAAGGCAACACCTTCGAATAAGTTTCCGCTTCGTCGCCGCGAGACCAAGTTTCCGCGAGATGAAATTTTCAACGCCGGCTGAGACTTCCGTCTTTCTTCGTCATGTTTATTGCGTGCACAGTTGCTCGAGATTATTATTGTTGTTGCTCCTGCCGTTATTATTACAGTCTACATTCTTTCCGTCATTAATTCTTCCAAACAGCAATTTGAAGTAAATGCATAGTGCGCCATGATTTATGTGATTTGTATCTCGCGTAATAAACTCTCGTTTTCATTTTTTTTTAAATTGATATATGAATCAAAATTACAGTTTATTATAAAAAAATCATTATATAAGACAAAATAGCCATTTTATTAATATAATTCTTAGAAAAATGTTACAAAAGAGATTTTTTTTAATTACTTAAAAATTCTCTTTGTTCATTAAATTAATGAAAGATTAAGATACTTTATGAATCATTTGATAAAAAGGGGGAAATTTTTCTCTTTTTTTCTGCGAGAATATAGCGTGTCTTTGAATGGTTAATCATGCTCTTTCCGATTTCACACAATCTCGGGAACTGATGACAATATGAATAGCAGAAATTCCGAATGGCTATCTGAGATCCAATCAGCCTCTCTCGCGAATTTCGCCACGGCGTAATAGCGGTGAAGAGGTGCGTGATAAATGGCCGTATAGGCGTCGGCGAAGGTCGTCCCTAATTAGGTACCTCGCCTGGAACTCCAGGAAGCCGAACAGTTCCGATTAGGGCACTGATAGGACGGTAGGCGCACTTAACCACCTGCTGTCATACAAGAATGTTGAGCAGCTTGAAATGTTTCCGTCGCTAAGAATTAATCGCGCGGCATTTGCATCTCTTCGAGCGGAGCTGTTCTTCTCACCGCGTAATACCGACTGAAATATTTTCGCCACATACCACTTAATCACGACCGGTTAAAGTTACGGGACAATATTTGCGCGTTCGCGTTAAGTACACACGCAGAGCGTTACATGTTTGCGCGCGTATATACATCATAATTAATACATCGCGCAGGTCACGCGCATTTTATGGTAACTATTTAAGCTAGGCAAAAGTGTGCTCTAAAAATCCGAGTTTAAGCCTGTAAAATATACTGCACACGAAAATAAAAATGTTTTTTCTGAAAATTTATCCTCTCCGCGAAGGAAAACTGTAATATTCGCAACGATTATTACATCTCTTCTATCGGGCAGTGGATTCGAACGGAATTTCCACATCTCTGCGCAACAGCAAAATATCTCTGGCGGACGAATTAAGTATGCATGCGCACAAAAGAAGATCATAAAACATTCCGGCTGCGACGGCGGCGACTGTTTGCGAACGACTGACCGGCCAATAAATTTTGATAATGTCTCGGTTGGCTGGTCCGCCGCTAAATCGTGAGAGTCGCGGCAAAATTGGTAACGGCACTCAGGAGGTTCCATTAGGCGCATTAAGCCCTGACCGAGAGCTTTGGGACTTGCCTGGGCACGTAGAAGCAACGCTCGTCCGCGAGCCTTAAAGAGGGTCTGTCGTGCGTGACTAACGCGTGCAGTCTCTCGAAAGGTTCTAAACCGTAAATGAGCCAAGAGGGACTCCCTAATTCGAGATATTATTTCGTTCCACAATCAGTCGTCCCTCGCGCAAGCCGGAAAATATTAACAACACTCCCTGCGATTAGTAGCGAGATACCCAGATTTATCAGCAACGAGAGATATACAGACCGACGCTGACTTCGCACGCGGACAATTAGTACCGTTGTACGATTCTGCTTTGCCGAATATATCCCGCTAATATCTCGCGGGGACGATACTTCGTATAAGTGGGATAAGGACCTGTTATCTTATCGGAAGCAGAGAATGTCGGATGTTAAGACAAGTTGGACATCGCATTATGTCGCGTCACCGAATCGCAAGTGATATCGTTATCCTCGAAATAGCCCCGCGAAAATCCTTTCATACTTTCGTCTCTCTACTTGCACTCGGCGGATTACTCGGCGTGTGGATTTCCATGAAAGCTCGCTCAGTCCAACGGACTGAGATGCGTCTCTCCGGATCATCCTCTTTAAATATTTCGCCAGCGCTTCTGATACTTTCGGCAAAGAGATCTCGTAAGAGAGATTGCACAAGTTCTCCCGAGATCGATCGGAAAAAGTAACTGTCGGGCGGAATAACTGCGCTATCCGTAATCGCGATTCCGCCTGGCTATAATGATTCATGCGCTCGCGTAAGACACTTATGATCGCCTACGGATGTGATAAACCTGCGGTCGCTACGACCGATAAGCAGCAACGTGAGGCAACAACCCCCAGGATTCGTCCCGGAGGGACCGAGCCGAAATTCTCCTCCCGATAATAAGGTCGCCCGATCGATCCATCGCGCCGCGAAACATTTTCCGGCCGCAAGGAATCCGTCCAAGTCACCCGGGCGCGTTTGCTTTCACGCTCCGGTACACCTTATCCCTTTGATTTTGATTGAATTTCATGCTCGCGTCTGTTGCGGCGACCGCGCCCCGGAGCGACGCGACGTCGCTTGTGGATGCGCGACGAACGACACGACACCTAGAACACCTCTCTGTGTCCTAAGGCCGAGGTATCTTAAAACGCACGGATGACATTTTGCCGTGCGAAAGGTCGACGGAGAAAGATTTCGCTCAGAAAATAGACGCACGGTTCTGCAAAAATATTAACAAAAGAAAGGCCGTAAGAACGCAAAAAATTCTTTATTATCAAAAAAATAAAAATACAAAATAATGAAATGTTTTGGTACAAATTCTGATTCTCTTCAGAGTCTCGAAATTTGGACCGCAATGTTTCATTACATTATCTATTTTTTTTTATAATAAAGAAATTTTTTGCATTCTGACATCCGCGCTGTGGTTCTTATCTTTCTTCTCTTAATATTTTTTGCTCGAAAAATCCTCAAGAAAAATAGAAGAAAATAAAGATGGCGTTTTGTTGGAAATTTAATACCTTCGTATTTTCGTAATAAATATCGTGTATTTATATCGTATTTTTGGCATCAACGTTCAATCATTATCATACATCAATCAATTGAGTTCCTGAATAGATAGTCGATACATTACGGTGCTAATTTAATTATTTAAACCGAGTTTACTCTGACATGTAATATCGGTCGGTGCTGCGGTCAGCAAGTGCAGTGTTTATTATGCTATTTATTCGAGTTTTTAACATTTTACTCTTCGTTCTCTTCTTTGCCTCTTCTCAAGTTAAAAAAAAAGGTCCTTTGTTCTGATTAATAAAAGTTTACTGTTGTTGCGTTCCGACAACCTCACTTTTAGTTCTTTTCGGCTTCTACATCATTATTTAATTAGTCAATCTAAACCTTTTCCAACTGAGGAGAGCTCGAAATTAAAACGTTTTCTTTGGTGTGTTTAGTTCTTGCGTTCCGACAACCGTGCGCTTTGGTTCTTCTTGCTTTCTATATCATTATCCAATTATCTGATTTTATTTCTATTGATTCTACGTTCCGATTCAGGTCGGCCGAGTTAATCGGTTCACGTCAAAGAAATCCTATTAAGAGATAGTTAAACAGGATAACATTCCGCCTTATTTGTATGTCGATCGTGGAAGGCTGCCAGCTGAGGAGAGGACGAGGAATCAGCGGCGCTGCCAAATCGGTTTCCGCGGTACAGGAATAAAAGCACGTTTTGTAGATTTGTGGTCGCCGTTGGCGCGGTAAACCAATGCCGGACGATCGGAAATGCGAATGTATCAAAACACCGCGAGCGAACCACCGTAATTATAATTTTAAGCCAATATCGCGCAAGCTGTTCGAACTTTGTGCGTGCGATCTCGACGGACGCGTCGAAGTAAAGCGTAACGTAACCTCCGGTGTCGTATTAACTTCGTCGCACGCGTCACCCTCTTCGATCCGGTAAATAAGGCATAGTCCGCGTGTCCAAACGCAGGAAATTGTCCGATCCCGTCCAAACAAAACTGCCAGGCGTGTTAAATAAACAGCGATGGATTTATGTACACTCGTAAAACGAGCTCATTCTCCGGCCGCTTTCCGTTCGCCGCGCGACGAGCACTTGGTCCCCGCGCAAATACATCTCCGAACGGGGTAGAATCTTTATTTCGTTGACTCATGTACGAAATGAAAGTGTCCCCTTTCGTGCGCGGGCGTGCGCGCGCCGTGTTAGCCGGCGGCGGAGTCGCTTTTATTTACGGCTGTTTGCATGTCGGCTACAATCCCGGTGTCGAGTGCCGGCAGAAAGCTAGTAACAAGTCGCCAAGAGTGCTCCTCGTGTTACGCTCATGCGTGACGCGACGTGTGAGCGGGGTATTTTTTTCATAAAGTGGATCGCGGCGACTCATTGACGCGGACGAACTGTAGATGGCTGTTTAAAAGAGCAATGACATTTGCGCCGCAAATGCGAGGAAAATCAATCGACTTGGCGTTATTAGCAATCGATAAATATAACAAAACACCAAAACATTTATTGTGACGTGTAATTAACGCCTCAATTGTTTAGACGAACGATGTGCTATTTTACGTGCGAGAGAAAAGCAGAATAAATTCCGATTAAAAATTCGAAAAATTTGATTCCTTTTTACAATTTTTCTCAAAGAATAACATCGGTCGACGGAATTAATTATGCAGGAGCCGCGATTACACGGCTTTGAAATATTCTCCGCAGAAAATCGAATGACTACTCTGCCCAGAAGATAACGAACTTACTATTTCAACGTGAACGTCGGGCATAAAATTTGAATAAATGAAAGAATAATACGAGAATGACCTATTTGTGGCAACGCGTGTCTCGCGCTCTCCCATAAATCTTTGCTAAGCTGGTACAAAATTCGCTACAATTATGCTATTTAATATCGTGACTATTGTAACATTATTGTTGTTTGCGCAGAGTTGGCGAAATCACAACGAGACAATCAATCATTAAATTTCTATTTTTTTGCTTCGTGAGCCGCGCGAGTGCTTAAATAAGATAAAATCCTCTCCCTTGAAGTACTTGGTGGCGCAATGCAATTTTCCGGCGTCGTAAGAAAACCTGAAGTAAAATTAGGGAAGGGAATGAAGCGAGGCGAGTGTGTTGCGAGCTAAATGCAGACCTCTTGTAATTTTCCGAGATGCAAACCGGGCGCTCGCGCGCGCAAAAACGTATCGGGGGGGCGTCAAAAATTACCTAACTCGATAGAGAGACTCCTGTTCCCGCAAATATTGGATGATGCGACTTAACCGAGCGCAACAACCCGAGTTGCATTCGGTAGAACGAAACGTTTGGCCAGCGCGGCAGCGCAACCAGCATCACTTCGAGCACGGTATTGAATATCCCACAGTAAACACATCAGGACTCCGACGGTGGCATCGCGATATCGTGCCGTGGAATACGTACGTACACGTCTGTCCCGTCACTTTTCGAAAACATTTCACATTTGCCCGGCGCGGATACGCGCTACCGCGGGGAACAACAAAATCCCGAAATAACAGCCGATTTCAACGTAACAATCGGCAATTTTATTCGCCGGCGAGAGAGAAAGAGAAAGAGAGAAAGAGAGAAAGAGAGGAGCTGTGCGGCTCTAAAGAAAATCCGTCCGAGAGAACCGCGGGCTGGAAGTTGAATTTATCAAAGCAAACGAAATGGCAAATGGTGACACAGCGAGCGACGAGAAGATAAGTAAGAAGATGGAACGGCGAATGTCGCGAAACGAAAAGGAGCGAAATATCAGTGAAAAATAAATGTTCGCTGTGAATTATAGTTTAACGACATTCAATCTTATCTTGTTGCCACAAGCTCAAAACTGTTGAACAGGGCAAAATTGCTCGCGACGTATCTAAAAATGAAACACGGATATACAAGGTAATTAATGGATAAAATTAATTAGATAATTTCTCTTGTTCAAAGAACGTCGCAGTGCAGAAAAAGTACAAAATTTATGAAGGAAAACGTCATCGGGGGGACCTGTGCCTTTTAGACCGAAAACGCGATAATACGCAGATCGCGAATTGTTTCATTTAGTGCACCCCAGCAAATGGTAACGCTGTAATTTTACTTAATCCACTATTTCATACGCAGAAATATATATATATTAGTATATACATATATATATATATTTAATTCATAATCATGTCTATGATCGGTCAATCGCTTTATTAATGAGTTAACAAATTAATATGTCGTATAAATTCATTAAAAAGCCATATGTTGCGCAATGCGCGCGGCAGGCAATATAACTAGTGTATTCAACCGCTTCATTAATAATTTCGATACGTTTTTAGCAGTCACGCAGGACGATAATCCGTGCAATCGATTCTGTCATTTTGCAATTTTCTACAACTTCACCAGCGGTACAATTTTGCCAGCTCGCGGCGACGGGAATAAGCTATCAAAAAAACCAAGTTGAAAATGGCAAATTTAATAAATGGCGAAGAGAAAAGAGGAGGATGAGCGAACGTCACAAAGGAAAAGTAAAAGTACGGTGTGCGCCGGTGAGATGCGGAAAAAGGGGGAGGGTTCCATTATCAGAATGCGCGAGAAGAGACTGAAGAGACTGATAAGACAAAAGTACTAACCCGTGAGGAGGTGGAAGGGAAAACCATTCCAACGGATCATTGAGCCCAAGATGTTCCATCGAAATCGATCCCGCGGGATGCCGATTTCCAGCAGGAGCATGTAATGAGGTTGACGAGACCCTCTTCCGTTTCCCCTCATCGTGCCAACTTCCGCACGCGTCTCTCAAACTTGGACAAATTACAGGTTTTAACACGCGTAGAAATTGCGTGGCTCACCGAGCTGCGCTCTCGCAACACTCGATAAATTCATATTAAATTTGTGGATCGATTAAAATTTAACCGAAGATAATACGTCTCTCTCTTGCGAATATAAATAAATTATCAAACTCTGTGACGTCACGGGAATCACAAATCTAGAACCGCACAAACACTGGATCTACTTTAGAATCGCGAATACGCGTTTGAACGAATCAGAAGGATTTAAAGAATCACAGAGAATAATTCACGTACGTCTGTCCTTCGCGGCACGTAAATGACTACTAATAAAACTCTGTAACATCACACTGATATAGAATCTATAATCGAATGATCGATGAAGAGGGGAAAGTGTTACGGCTTCGAAGTCGAAGTTGACTTTACTTGGGGACTAAATACAATAACAATTATGAAATTCTTTGAATAAATGTCAGAAATAAGAAAGTTAGCGGCTTTTTTTTTTAATACAATATTGATAAAGAGAGATATAATTTTATTATTGATGTGTAACTATTTAATTTTGTTGTAATAATTAAAAATCATCTAACGTATTGTTAATGATTGAAAATCGTACGCAATGCAATGTCAAAGAGAAAATTAAAAATTATAATAAACTTTTTGTAACTGACAGAACGAAGAATATAAATATTCAATTTAAATATAACGTCCATTTATTCTGGATCGATTTACAGTCACGAGAGTTAATCGGTGAGTAATTGGTCGCTGTTTTAATTTAATCGTCAACGCAGAGTCAGCACTTTATACGATTAATGAACTGAAAATTGGATATTATTTATCCGTCCTGATGATCGAGTAGAATTAAATAAAAATCAATTCGATTCGATTCGAAACATCGCTCGCCCGAGTAATTACAAGTACGTCGTTTACAATATAAATTTGCGCGTATCGCGAACGCGAGTGTATCAAATATATATATTTCGCAAAATATTTCAAAGCGATCACAGAGAGAGAGAGAGAGAGAGTCGTGTTTATTGTCCGCGCGCGCGCGTAACAAGAACGCACGAAACTTTCTACATCGAAAGGATCGTAAAAGTTTAACGAATTCCTGAAACATAAGTTTGCGTTTGCGTTACGTAAGTTTGAGAAATTTAACTTTGTCGGCGTTGTTTAATTTTATGCTTGCGAAGGGACGAACGCCCTTCGAAACGTTAATTTACGAGTTACAACGACGGCGGGTTCTAAAAACCCATGTATCGAACTCATACAGGGAATAAGAAAGTTCGGCTTTCCGAAGCGGCAGAAATATACGTGTAGTTGCTGAATATGGCTACGTTAGAACGCATCGTCGATGCGCGCGCGTGTGTGTGTGTGTGCGCGCGTTCGCCGGCATTATTGCGCCTCGTACATACGGCCGGATTAAACCGTGGACTTTCGAACGAAAGTTTCGCATATTATCCTGCGTTAGACCGCAACGCGCGGTTTAGATAACAGAACGGAAGGAAGGCAGCAGCGCGGCGCTTATCAAACTCGGCGGCAGCGCTAACTTTACCGTCCGATTAATCGCACGCTTTTGAGGCCACGGCGGCGTGGTATAAAACAGCTCGACGACTGATATTCTTATTTTCGAGATTCGATGCTTGCAGTAAACGCAGTGGACTGGTAAAATTAAATTGCGCTTGTATTTGCGCGTTTAATGAAAGAAACGGCAAAAAAAAAGCGAAACGCTTCGTTCTTCTCCCAATGAGGCAATTACGCTTGGCATACAATTACTTAGAATTGCTCTTTCGCGGAAGAGAATAAGCGCGCGATATAATATCAAAAGTTATGCATTGAAATAAGTAATTGCAAAGCAGAGATTTTTTTCTACAATACGTTTATTGCTCGCAGTACGAGTTCGTAAAATTAAGATTTTGGCATACTTTAATTTTCAAGCTGAATTTAGAATTTCTATTTCGTGACAAAAATTTTAGATTTTTTGCTCAAAAAAGATTATGAAGAGAGTAATTCGGTAAAATTTCTGGTTTTTACATGAAGAATTGAGAGAAACGGGACTCGCGCGAAAGTTTATAGTATGCAAGAGAAATTTGAATTAATAATCGCGCATTTATTTTCGGCGAGATGGGAGAACATATGACGTTCAAATATTTTAACCTCGAAAGACAGCCGAGAAGAAGAAGTGAATATCCAACAACGCGTTGTCAGGGATGTTCTACGATATTCACGCTCCCTTAAGAAGGCTTACGTGCCTCTCAGACGGAGGCACGCTGCCGTAAGGTTCCGGCTGTGGATTATTTATTTAAAATCCTTCTCGACTCTCTCTCCCTCTCTCTCTCTCTCTCTCTCTCGCAACGCTCTTCGCCCTCTTCTTCCTTTCAATTCGCGTGTACCGAACGTTGGACTCTGTGAAACTCGCGTTAAAGCGGTACTTCTAGTGAGCGTCGTCGAGTGGAACAGACGTAGGATAAACACGACGTGCGCCGGGGCCTTGCGACGAGTACACTACTAGCGTTTAGCCGACTACGTCGCACCTAATTTTCCGGCACAAATGCGAGAGCTGCAATAACAATGCGCAATATTTAGATTACTGTAATGCTAAATATTTTATGCGCGCTAAACTTTTCATTAAACAACGAGATCTATTGAACTTTCGTAAGAAAATATTGTACTTTTATAATTTTTTGCCTCGCTTTTATAAATTTTCACTAGTTTTTATAAGACGGGGAATATTTTCTCCAATAATTCGAATATTTCTTATAAGATAATTAAAATACACGGTGAAAAAATATTGATGTACGCTAATAACTTGGAAAGATAGTTAAGAATTATACAAAGTTACACAGTACACAGAGAGCAAACTCCTATTCACTTGTCGCGGAGAAGAGATCGCGTCCGTACTTAGAATAATATTTATCCTGGAAAATATCCTCGGGGCATAAGTCGCCGGCGAAGCAATTTGCACCGAGCGTCGGGGGCGAACCTTTCCTGTATCACCGGTCGTACCGTACTTTACAACCTCTTTCGTCGATCCTGCGAAACGCGCCGGAAAGAATTCTCGCTAAAAGGAAAAACCATCATATCGTATTTTTTTTTTCCACCCTCGCACGCTTTCACCCTGCGCGAACTGAAAGGTAGTCCTTCGGACGGGCTTATCTCCTCGTCTTCATAGCCAATGCCCATCGGCGCTGCCCAATAAAAACCGTATCCCCGTCATTGGTTAGTCGCTCTTTCGCCCGTCCGCCATTCTCGCCTCGACTTCGGAGAGATATCAGAGCGCCGTCTCAACGGTCGCCCGATCTCTGTTCCAGATAATCAGCTACGACTCAACCAGAGGCGGCGTCTCCGTGGTCACGGAGAAGGGTGACAGCACGACGAGTTTCCTCCTGGTGCAAGAAGCGAAGCCGTCGGACTCGGGACGGTACACTTGTAACCCCAGTAATGCTCAACCGAAATCGATCACCGTACACGTACTCAACGGTGAGTAATCGAAGACGCGAGGACGGCGCGCCGGCTTCTTGCGGCCGCGTCTGCAACAAGAGGACTCGCGGATTGTGTGCGTTAAAAGCGCTTTCAACGCCGAATGACTTATTAAGCAGTTTTTTAATTGTACATTTTGATTGATTCGATTTCTTACTCGCGAGCCATCGTTGATACGAGTGCCATTTCTCTTTGGCTTATCTTCCAAAATTAACATTCAACGACATCCTGTGTACGATATATCTCGAGTTGGCAAATTTTCCTCTCGCCGGGGGAAGGATGCATCTAGCGTCATTTGTAGACGGGGAAATAATTAACTAAATTGCAGTGGACGGTCGCCGCGGCGTTCTATTTCAGCCGGGCAATAAAAAGAACAATAGGGGGAGAAAAGAAGGAAAGTGAATGACGGGCGAACGCCCCCGCGGGCCTTCAGAAAATTTAAGTGTTGCCCTCTGTTTCAGGAGAGTATCCCGCGGCAATGCAGCACGGCGGTCAGGCCAAGCAACCGAGGCTGTATTCTCTTCTACTCTGCCTGTGTCTGCTACTTTACTAATTGCCCCGTTCCATCGCGCATTTTCGAAGAGAGAAGTCGGAAGGCACTTTCGAGTGAGGAGGTGGAGGAGGTGGAGGAGGAGGAAGGAGGGGAAAAGAGTGAAGAGACGAGAGAGAGACTGAAAGAGAGAGGTATTTCCGTCGCGAGTTGCCGTCGCGAACGTTGCCGAAGTGTCACGGAAGCCACGAGAAGATACATATGCGCGACGATGCGCATCCGACGGGGACGCTTTTGACTGTGCACCGGAACGATGATTCTTTCGCAACGACGCGCCGTTTGTCGATGCGGCAGAGCAACGACGACGCGCTTCCGGCAGGGCGCTGCAACGACGTAGTGTGACGATGCTTTTAGCGGCGCCTCGTCGATGAGGGCCACACGATATTCGGGATTGCGAACACATATTGGTACACGTAAGAGAGCGCGTCACGGTTACGAAGTTCCGATATGTAACAGGCGTCGACGAACGGACACAGCTTAGTCGTGAATAATTTCATATAATTTCGCGTTATTGATCGAAGGAAGACGATGAATACATTTATTCCATCGGATATAATTCAATGAAACTTAACTCGAAGGACAATGGAAATAAACGTGAGAGATGCGACGGAGATACGAAAATATATTCAAGGTGTTGCGGAAGTTGCGTATTTTCGTGTGCTTTTCATTTCTGTTATTCTGAAATTATCCGGAGCTCAAATTAAAATCCTCTCGAAATAAAGCATAACGATTTGCGATTTATTTGCACTTCGAGGATCTCTACGAATTGTGATCTTTCGCAGTTTCGGAAACTCTCCATCGATTCTCTTCTCGGTGTGACTGCAAACATCTTTGTTCGAGGAAAACGCGAGTCTTCTGCGACATCTTGTTCACATACACACGTAGCGGAAGCGTGAACGTGAAGCACGAAAGCGAAAAGAGGCCGGGAACGCGGGAAGAGCAGCGCACACATCGCCGGCGCTCGCCTTTCTTCGCGATTAATTCGAATAGACTCGGGACGTCTGCCGGGACTCGGACTTCCAGCTGGCAAAGCTGGACTGCGGGCGCATCGAAGAGGAATGCGAATCGTTGCCGCACAGCCGCGGCTTTGACCGAGTCCGGTGTACGGTTCGAAAGCCGCGCACGACTACACTACCATCGGTCACCAGCCAGTGTGTATCACTGTACGCCGATTCTTCCGCGGTGGCATAGACAAAAGCCTTTTGTCGATTCTCGTGTTCCAATATTGACGCCGCACTTCCGGCAAAATCTCGAATTTCCACGCCAAGATCGAGAGGTATTGCGGAGGAGGCGATTATCGCGCAATCGGATCACACGTCTTAACTCTTCCTTTTATTTTCTCGCACAGGATTGCGCGGCGAATCTCGAATTCATTGTCAGGCGAACAAAACGAAAGTCATTACGCCGAGCGATTCTCGAGTCGGCGGTAGCGACTTGTTGAATTATCTCAAGGATTTATTTCAACTAAGCGGAGTTATCAAAATTAAGAAAATGTCGTTGCCTAAAGCGACGCAATTGTTTATGTGAAACAGAAACTGCATACTATGAAATTCAATAACAATTACGATTCTATTCCGACAGTTGTTTTCACAAAGGGCGCGGAGACAAAGCGGGATTCACGGTGTTTGACAATATTTGCATTAAATGCAATCATGTTATCTGATGCGTTTGAAAAATTCGTGGAGGAACGGAATTTTTTACATTGCAAAGCGAAATACATTTATGCGATGAATGCATAAAAGAGATTTTTCGAAAAGTATTAATATTAATAGAACTACAATTGACAGCGGTGTTTCTAAAAAAATGTAGAAGTAAAATTCAGTCATCTTGCCAGGTTTCGAAACTTTGACTAGCGGACTGATATCTACGTCATAAAGCAAATTAAATTTTGTAAATGTACGCGGAACTTTTATCTGAATTAACAGAAATATGTTATAAAAGCGTTCGTTATAACAAAGCGTGGAATGAAAGTATTTAACAACATGGAATTAAAATTAAATCCTCTTAATTAATTCAAATATACGGAATCTTTCGTATTCTGCGCGGTTTTTCGCATTTACGCAATTTACCGAGCGCGGAATTGTGCGTGTCGGCGAAAATCGCGGGATATCTCAGCGATAAAAAGTGAAATTTATTTTCCCCGCGCTTCCCTCGCGAAAGCAGTTCCGCGGTGAGCGAGGATAATGAAGAAGAGTCGGCCGTGCAATCCGCGTGTACAGCGGGCACGCCAGCGCGAGAGTGACGCACGCCACGAGGATAGCAACGGAAGCGTATCGTCCTGATCGATCAAGCCCGGTGCGAAAAGCACGAGAACGCATTCGGTTCAATTAGCTCTCGGCAATTTGCTCTTTTCTTCTACAACTACCCATTCGTCTTTACCGGCCAGAGCAACCGGCAGCTTCAAGTATAATATCGAATTTCGCACGGCGCCTTCGGCACAACCTATAACTCACGCGCTCGCGCTGTCCCATTCGTTTCTTGCACGTACTTCACTTTTCATCGAAACATGCGAAAGACGCTACGCGAGTTTTCGCTGATTACTTTCTCTTTACATTTCTCGCGCTTCTAAATTGTTTCGAAATGCCGAGAAAATATTTGCATAATTTTTCATACACATCGGCTAAAGAAAGCTTCCGCGCATCGTTTATTTGATAACAAACTGATTTGTGCGAAAAATGTCGAAATAGATCTATTTTGTTTTCGAGAGAGATTTACGATTGTGATAAATTCTCTCGATAAAAAAATTGCCTTATTTCGACATTTTTCGCACAAATCAGTCAGTTGCAAAATAAAGTTTTTTTTAACTCAACCTGCATATATTTATTTATGTTAGACCGGCAAAAATTATGGTTTGCAATATAATTTATTAACGCTCTATCTCATTGAAATATATGATATTTTAAAGATAATCTCTGATTAAAAAGAATACGCGAAAAAATTTACTTATGCGACTCTTGGATTCTGCCGATTCTTCTTGCAAATAAGAAAGTATGACGTTGATTTCTCTTCTCTTCTCGGAAGCCGTGTTCGATCGAGACGCGCGCGAATTAGCTATTACAGTCGATTCAGCGACCGGTTTAAAACACATTTAGAAACTCGTGAGCGATTTCTTGCGCGGAACGGCGCATAATTCAGTACGACCGCGTTTCGCCAGCGCCGACAACGCCGCCGCGTTCGTTCGTAACGATTAATAAAACTTCGAGCTGTCGCGAACGGCGGCGAAAGCAGGACGGACACGGAAAATATGAATAATGAATGAAAGAAAGCGCGGGGAAAATATTCCGAGCCGAAAGTACGCGCGCGGGCGCGCGCGCGCGTGTCGAGTGCGACAGGCGAGCAATATCCGGTATCCGCAACGGAAAAACGTGATTAAAAAAGTTTCCAACGACACAGTAATACAATGCCTCGACCGCGCGTAAGAACGCCTCTTGTCGTCGGAGTCGAGCGGATAATCAAGCCCCTGTCTCTGGCCCCCTTATTTTCCGGCGCAAAAAGATAGCGACCCTCGGCCCCTGGCCGGAGGTGGACGTTTAGTGGACCCTTCCTCCGACATTGCCCACCCATCCGCGGCCGGCCTTGCCTCCATTCTTTCTCCTCGCCGGGAAATCGGGCGGTTCCGGACTACGACGGGGAAAAAAAAAGCGCGGTCGTAGGCACGAAGGTAAAAAAGGACGAGAGGAAACGGAGAAAGATGGTGCGAGCCGCAGCGACACTCGGCGAATTCGCCTTCATTTATCAAGTTAAACGCGCGGTACGCCGCATAATGTCGACGCCGAGGTTCTCCGTCGCGTGGACTCTCTCGACGCTGCGCGCCCGGCTTCGCGCGCTAATCCGTCCCGGCGCCAACGCCGGACCGGCACGGCACGGCGAATCGAACATCGCGCCGTTAATTCGGCGTTTCATGCGGCGGAAGCTGCGCGGGCGGATATATACTCGTGTGCGCGCGTAATACCGGCGTATCTCGCGCTCAAGATACGAGATCGCGCGACAGCCGGAAAATAAAGCCGTCGTATATCGACGGATTAGACGCTGACCCTTTCCCCGACGAGGGACGAAATGATAATCCCTGGTCGAGCGCGCAGCAACGTCGCACGTAAGCCGTGAAAATTAATGTATCTATACGAATTATCGCGAAATCGACAATTGAGAAATTCGAAACGTACAAAATTCTGTCAGTGGATCTTTCGTGCGTAACAAACGCGCGATGAAAGCCACTGCGACTCTTTAGTCGAAAGGAGTTGAGGGCTCATCGGAGCTTTTCCTCGACTTTTTCGCGCGAAGGATCGGGGCTGATTTATGTATGAACGTGATTGCGAGGCATTGTAATAATTCAAGATCGCCAGCCGGCTGCGCTTCCGTTTTCCGTTGCAGAGCGCCGTATTCTTCGATACATTTTAAGCCGAAGGTGTATTCTACGAGAGAAACAGGAGGGGGAGGGGAAAAGAGGGGTGGGTGAGAGGAGGTGTCTCGGAAGTGAACACGGCGCTGCGCAATATCGGGAGTTCGGGGGTGCATGCAACGCGTGCCTATCGTCGTTTCTTGGTATTTCCATCTACTTTTATTCTTTACTATAATAGCATCCGACATGAGAATGCCGTTCGTGACCAGCAAACGAGACTCCCTATGTGCTCGCGCTCGGTCGGACGTGCTCGTTTTTCCTCCCGTTTCGCTTTTCCGGAGCGTCCGCAGCTCCAGCGTACGTGCAGCTGGCTTTAATTAAAAATGAGCGGCATTTTTTCTCATATTACGTCAACGGACTATACCCGTGGTAAACGTTATTGTTTCATTTCTGGCCGTTACCGCGTCGGCCGTCTTTACGAATTGTTGATTTCTAGCGGAACGCCGGGACAATCGGGAAATATAATGAGCATCGAGCCAATCAAGATTTTCAAAGAAATCGCGCGATTGTGTGAAATTGGGAGGAACGATAAATTTTTATTCCGACGTTCTTTTAATCAGAGAAAGGGCGATCCTCGCGCGGCGATTTAGTTTAAAATTCTTCGGAAAAATGAGGATTTTCTAAAGCAATTTTATCGACGCGGAGAAAATAAATTGCGAGCTGTGTATCTTTCTTACATTCATAAGGAAAAATAGAGGGTACGTGAATCGAGTGAAGATTAACACTTTTACTTTCCGGCGATAAGCGTATGAATGAATACAGCAACCGCGGAAGGGCGCGATCTTCCGACCTGCCGCCCGAGTCGCTCGGCATCGCCACTTGCGTTACATATTCAGATCCGCAGAGTGCATCGTCCGACAACTGTCTCCCCGAAGAGCACTCATTAAGGCGCGAAACTAAACGTCGATGCAATTTCTGGTTCCGGTTACAAGCGCAGCGCGGCGGGGACATTATCGCTTGCGAATTGGAGTCGCGTTACAAAAGCCGACACGGCGCGCACTCAACGCGCGTTTTGGGAACGGAGCGTCGGTCAACAATCAAGTCTGTCTCTTATAATATCGCGAGCGTACGGGCCGCCATGAAGAGAGCACTTCTATCGCGACGAATGTAATTCGACGAGAGCTCCCGCGAGGGGGAGAATGTCAAAGAACATGCGCGCGCCCACGTGCGCTTCAAGCTCGCGAGGTTCTCTTCTATGATTTAGGGATGAAACTTGACGTATTTACGGTCGCCGAATTCGCGTGGCGAAATACCCAGGTGGACACGCGTCGCGTTTTTAAACCCGTACGAACGCTCGCGATACACGGTTACGAAGATTAAACGTTTCGCTTTTACCCGTCTCTTCTCTTCCGCAGCCGGATGAATCTGTCCGCTTAGAAGTTTATAGGGTTTGTAAGGTAACTTTATACGGTTTTTATACCACCACCGGAACGGAACGGCCACTGCCAAAGCGGATCCGCGAGGCATGGGCGTGCGAACGAGAGAGCGACATACCCATCAGTTAAAATGCAATTTTGCGTCGAAAAAGTCGCGCGCGCGCGCGCGACGGCAGTTCTCGGTGAATTTTTACACAATCGGTCGTCCGACCGCTGCGCGACGCGCGGTTTTAATTTACAGCCTAAATAGTTGAATTCAAAAAGCGGATTGAATCACGCGCGGTAGTCGCGACGCGCATTAGTATTCAGCGACAACCGCCGTGCCGACTCGCGCGCGGCAGATTCCGCTCTGAAGCCTGCATAATGCCGGGGGGGAGGGGGGTGTGGGTGCCGAACAGAGATTCGGATGTGCGAGAAGCGGAATGGGAGAATAGAAGGCGGGAGTGAGCGCGGGAACGCGGGGGAGGGGAAAAAAAGCGAGTAATCGCGTAACAGTTAACATGGAGAGGCACGATACGCTTAGAGCGCGCCGCGGTCGGGCGGTTGCCGTTTTTCATTCGGATAGCGGGATACGCAAATAAAAGAAGCGGTGCGTGCCGCGGTTTCGTTATTCCACCCCTTTCCCTCCCTCCGCCCCCCCCCCCCCCTCCCCGGATACCAGCGGTGCACGCTCGGATAAGCCCGACTATAGGTACTCGCGGAGGAGATTCTACGTTACGACACTGACTGCCGTACGTGAGCGAAACGAGTGAAAAAAAAAAAAGCCAGACGGCGCCAGACGACGCGTCTGTGTACGTCCAATACTTGACATATCCACAACCGCGATCTTGTATTTCACGCGGTATTTATCTTTTCTACTTTCGATCAATCAATTCGATTGTACCGCGATAGCGATGTTCCCTCGCGATTAGAGCTACGAAACTGACTGCCGTACGCGAACGAGGCAAGTGGAGGAAAAAAAAAAAAAAGCCAAACGACACTAAACAACACGAGTCCTGTCGTGCGATATTCGACAGATCCAACCGCCTCCTCGTGCGTTCACACGATATTTATCTTTTCTACCTTCGATCGATCATCTTGGTTCATCGCAGTAACGTTCGTCACGATCAAAACACCCATTTTTAACGCCACTGATATCTAACGCTAACCAAACCAAAAGGCTTCCAGGTGTAATAAGGCTTGACACGTCGACATATCGATATTGTCGCGCCGAATATCAATATCAATATGCCAAGTAATAATACTCGTCAAAATATTGCTTTCCTTGTTTTCGACTGTTACAACGGGATCGATTGACTGACCCCCTTTTCGGTCGGCTGTGTTTTGTCAATTTTTTGCATGTGCAAGTTTTCAATAACTGTGCACGAACGTGTGTATTTTTGATTCGAAAATCTGAGCGGCAAATGAAAAAGAAGATAAACAAAAAAAAAAACGAGAAAGAGCGCGAAAAGCCACTTTTGTTCGGCGCGACGCGACGTGATTAGTATGCAGCGCGATGCGTCGATGGGAAGGGCGGCTTCTATGTGTAGATTTATAAAAAAAAAGTCAGCGCGTTGCGTGCGGCCATCGAGACGCGACATACAACGACGACACAACTCATTAGCGTTCCATTTGCGAAAGCATGCTAGAAATTCCCCCCCTCGAGTCCGTTATTGCTGATATAAAAAATAGGAACACTTATGACCGCTTTACCGAAATTCAATTGCGCGGTCAAGCATGGCACAAGTCGACATCGCTCGTATTCGATTCTGCGGCGTTAAAATCAAAGACGGAAAACGAGACACGCGATTCCCGATTTCACGAAATATCCGACCTTCGGTGTTTCGGATAGACGTACGGTGAAACGCGCACGGAATTCAAAGGAACACACAATGCAGCGTTCTGCGCAATGCAGTTTACCGTTGCGCAGCAAACGTTTCTAATGGACGGTTTATAATAGCGGAATTAATGGCGAATAATCGAGCGGTTATCGTTTAATGATATTCAGTTGCGTACAATATTCGCATGATGATTATGCGCACGCAGGACGTAGCGACCGAGCGCACGCGGCCCCTCAGCCTAATTTCGATGATTAAATCGATGGCCAGGCATTGATACGCGCAATCTGCATTTTAACGCAAGCGTTGCGTCTCGCTCGGGCGGAAATCGCCCGAGTTTCGAATCGAACGAACGTATTGAGCGCGGGACTATCCGGCACACACGCGCGCGCGAAACGGAGCATCTTCATCGAGTTCTCCGACTAACGTCGACCTCTCGATCGACGAGCGGACTACTTCTCTCGTAAAATGTAAATATGTACTTAAAAAGGCTGTTTAGTTGTTTAGTTGGTCTCGACAATATGACGATCACGACGTTGTCGCGTTTGCCGTTGTACTACGATTCATTTTGTACGATACGCCTGTATGAGTGCGTGCGTGTGCATGTGTGCGTGCGATGCGTGTGTGCACGATCTTGACCAACTGCGGTGGAACGCGTGGTGGACGTTACTAGTCAAGAGGGGAGTGTAGCCTCGGAAAATATAGTGTGCTACGCGTTTAGGCGCACCGTAAATGAACTGTGCCGAGCGCGACGAAGGTGGTGCGACATGTCGTGCCGCAACGCGTCACAGAAATACATTGTGTGTAACGTAAAGACATCGCCGGTAGTTCGGCAAATCGAGCAGTAAATTGCGGCTTCAACGTAATACGCTACAACAACATCGCGCACATACCATGTGTCACCGTAATACAACTTATTGTCATTGTATCGCCTAGTTAATGTGAAGAAGAAAAACAATTTCTTGCTCCAAGTCGAATACATAGCCTGTACATGCCGCGAGTTTGTATGCGTGCGCACGCGTGACTTTCGCGAGGAGACACCCCGTATAGCCCGAGCAGCGGTGGAAAAAAAAGAAAACCCTCTCGACGATCCGCCCCTATCAGAATGAAAAAAAAATTTCCAGACTTAATTAATCAGTTAGCTGAAATTATCGTTTGCATTTTCTGTACTTTACAACCTTTGCCGGACGTGACATGTAAAATAATTAGTAAAATGTGTAAAAAAAATGAACCAAATCTCGGGAAGAGAGAGAGAAAGAGAGAGACTCTGGATCCGCCGATGGATGAGAGAGTGTGCCTGCGCTAATTACATTCGTAAATCTCATATGAAACCGCTGCACGACGTGGCCGCTGAAGATGGCTGCGCGCCAGATCGGATAGTTTTAACGTAATCTTAAAATATTCCATGTTCCCGTGTGGGTGCGCGAGTATACGTACGTATGTATGAGCAGAGCCGAGCGCGTGATCACTTTTCCGATATTCGATTTGCCGCCGCATGCCCGCGGACACTCTCATTAACCTTTCTCAGGCCAGATGTGAATGGGAGTGAGTTGTTTTTTAATGATCTGCAACGCTGTTGTCACGTGATAATTACGTTCGTTTTCCTCTTTTCTTTCTCTCTCTCTTTCTCACTCTCACTCTTTCTCTCCTTTCTCTTTCTGTCTTCTTTGTACATTTCTGTACGCGTCCGTTCACGAAACATCAAACCGCAAACGTCCAAAAAATCGGCCACGATGGCATAAACGCGCGCAACGCCTCTACAATACTCGAGGATTCGCCTCCTCCAAGCGACCACTTCCGATAACAATCGTTAATACCTCGACATCGAGCTGAGGAACTTTCGTTAGCATTTATGTCTGCGTGACTTCGAAGAACGAAAGTCGGACCACCAGCTAAACACGTGCCAGAAATGACGTCCTGGATTACGATGAAAAAAAATATTTCAAATTTCCCATTTAAAAGACACAATAAATTGATTTATAAGATACAAAATTGATAAACAGTGATTTTGAAACAGTAAAATTTATAATATTCCTCATTGTGGTTCAGAAAATCATTTCCGGCATTTAGCTGATAATTTGACTTCCGCTCTTCAATTAAATCTAAACAAAAGAATCGTGTGAGTCGCTTTAGAGAGAAAGGAACCAACCAACGGCAATCTCTATCGAATCGATTAACAATAAAAAAAAAAGTGCTGTCGGCTGATTTCTTCCCGAATAACGCGCCTCACACGTTCGCGCAACGTAAAATATTCTGATATGCTATCGTTGAAGGTATCAACAATCACGAGCGACTAGAGTAATTCATAAAAATCCACACATTGTAAATATGTCAATATTCGAAGATGAGATCTTCCGGCCAAGATGCCGCGTCCAGGAGTGATCGGTTCGGTCTGATCGAGAGTAGCCGCTGATCTCTCTCTCTCGTGAAAAGGAGATAGGATCGAAGTTATAGCTGTGAATATGTAAGTAAGCGGAAAAAAGTGCGGTTTGTCTCGCGCCGGGGGAAACCGATCGAAAGGAAGGAGAGGCGAGAAAACTTTCAGCTCCTCTCTTCGCCAAATCGGCTTTCAGAGGTGGAAGACAGCGGGGCGAGAGGTGAGAGAAAGACAGAACGACTGGGGGAACATCGCGAAAAAAGAAACTGCCGCCGCTCGAATCACAGAAATCCGTGGAAAAAGGAGGACGAAAGGGGGAGAAACTTGAGAAGGTAGCAAGGTTGAATCAAAGCGAATTCACGGACGTGCGAGCGGAACTGCTCGTGGAAGTTACGAAAAAAAACTTCGCAGATTCCGTTCGCGATCTCAGAACCGCACGGGAATTCCCGTCAAGGTCGCCCACTTCCATCCCTCGGTGAATCCCCGGTGCGAGAGGGTAATATTGGAAGAACGTCGGGCCATCGGCTGATATGGGCGTCGTCGCGCGATCAGTAGCGCGAAAAAATGCAGTGCGATTCGATTTGCGATCTGATCTGCGTGCAACGGTAGAAAAGAAGAGAAAGAATCTCGGTCTCTCGGCGGAATACTTGCTGGTTATGCGAATTTGAATTTTAGATGAGGCCGAAGCATCGTTCGTACTTGTTAATTGTGGAGAACGAATTCGGATCGCGGATTTATTTGAAATTAGTAATCGACTACCGAACGATGAGACGAATCCGATAATGAACGACGCACGGTCTCGATACGAAAATTCTCCGAACATCACCGAAATTATAAATGCTTCCGGCAAACAAACACCGAGACTCTTCATTTGTGAATTTTATTATAATTAAGAGTCTGCTACCGATAATTAATCAATTAGATTTTAATATTCGCTATTTAAATTTTGTTTCATAAATTAAAAAAATAAATGTTTTTAATGCGCAAATATTTTCATACGCTAAATTGATTTTTAACGATCAATCCAACATAGTATAGTTGACCGCAGATCAAGCATCGCGCATCGGCGTACCGACGATTCTGTATTGGATGTGCGAGACGCGTTATTAATAAATGGCCGTGTAAATATTATCGAATTACTTCGATCATCCTTCACTCGTGCGTGAGTTAAGTAGCTGATTAAGCTAAGTAAGGAGACAGAGTGATATAAGATATGTCGCGACAATGATGTTAAATAAAAAAAACGGTGCCGTTCACACCCACGCGTACATATACATATGCATACACTCACACGTACATCAAATAAGAAAAGGAAAAAAAAAAAAAAAACAAACAGACACACGCGTAACGTATTTGCTCGCGCGAGAACGAGCGTGAGTTTCTCCGCTTAACGCGGAAACAAGAGAACTATAAAATCATCAAGAGATCATCCTCGCATCCATCGATCCACTTTACGTTTTCCTCGGACACGTCGCGTTGTACGCGACGCCGCAATGAGTTTCTATCCGTTTTACATTCCTAACTCGTTGTGTTACGTTACACACCGTACCATTCATAGATAGGCTAATATACCTAATAAGTGTTTCGTCTAGCCTACGATGTATATTGTATCTATAATCAGAAATAAATTATCGACAGAGTAAATCGCTCTGGTGTTGCAACGACATCATAGTAAACCCTTCTACGCCCATCTCCCTGCCATCGCCGAATTCTTCGCCACGTGAGTATATTATAAAATCTACATCTAAGCACACTAAGGGCCATTCCGAAACTAACCAAAAACTGATGGCAGTATAGAGAAGTAATATTTGTTTTATCTCAAGTATAGAAACAAAATAAGAATTGATTTTCCAAAAAGCGTTTCGACTATTAACGTCGTTAACGCTATCGTTATTTTATTATCAGCAAAGAATTTGTTAAAAAAATCGGTCTCGACTTCTGTAACGGATATGCTATAGCATTAATTATTTCGATTTCGCGTTGAAATGTTGAAAATTTAGAAGGTTGCTTGCAGTTAGGTGTCGATCGTTAACAGCAAGACGGTCATAAAAAAAAGTAAATAATAAAAACGGTCGTAAAGAACGAATCGCTTAAATCTCTGCGAAAGAGTAAGGGACATAGTAAATAAAGGCGAAACGATTAAAGTTATGATAATGATAATAATGGTCTAATTAAAATTGACAATACGAGATCTCGCCCGCCGCTGAACATCGTCGACGCACACTCGCGCGAGGGGAGAACGACGCTGATGAAGGATAAACGTTAGGCACGCAAGACACGAATTTGCATGGACGATGCATTATCTCTACACGTGTAATGTGACATTCCCATCGCGTTGATTACCGAAGGGAGAGCTCGCAATTAGACCACCTGCGGTTTGGCCTCAGCTGATCTCAAGCGATTACTTATTCCGCTCTCCTCTGTCGAGTCCTGCTAAATCTTTCAATTTGTTCCGCGATTGTTGATTTGTTGCGATTGCACAGCGCGTAAGGAAGCTCGCGCAGTGAAGCGTTGAGTGCGAGAACTTTGATACTCAAAGTAAGTAGCATAAAAGATTCTGGTCGAAATGCTTCGTTTGTTTTTCTATTCACGATCTCGCGAGGAGCACTTTTGGAATCCTGTGCCAAAATATTTCTATGTTAATTTACGCTATTTCGTAAGCAAACAAATCGTTTAAATAATTTTCGCGTTTCTCGTGCAAATTTTTATGTATGAAGATGGGCGTATCAAAGCTAGATTTGTCTATGTATTTTATATCTATGCTTCCAGCAATATTATTTCTCATGCGCGTTGAAAAATCCCCCTGTATTAAAATTTCGCGTCCCGGATTCGGCTGAAGAAGGCAGACCATTAAGATAAATAATCGCACTTCGCCGAGTGTCGCGACACCGAAATACGTCTCTTCGAGACAGCCGCGATTCCATATTCAGACAGCATACCGCTATGAAAAGTAGCAATGAAGATGCATAGCGACAAACTTGCAGGAATGCGGCGCGAATGCGGCACATACAAATGTCGGGATCAACGCCCCCGCAACTCGGGCTCGAAAACTGCGGGATGATTATTCTACGAGCGTGCCTATACGCCGCGACTCACGCAAAATCCGCGATGTCAAATAAAGGATGCACGTTACGACTTATGAAAATACGAAATATTTAGCGCGATCTCATCGCAATGTAAACAGTGACAGAAGTTTTGGCGAAAACGGATTAAAGAATAAAGTATTGTTGCATGTTTTCACATGTATTAAAAATTTTTGGCCTTTAAATTTAAATGTGATAACAAGAGTACACAAAGAGCAATTATTTTAGGATTATAGACGAATAAGATTGAAAAGCATCTAGCGAACAAAGTTTCAAAACTATTAATAGATATCAAAATCTTGTTCTTGCCTAATTTTAAGTGGATTTCAATTAAGAGACTTTTAATCTACTGTCTACCGGCTTAATTACTGAGATATTTAATATCCAGATACTGGGAAATTGCGACGAAAGATGTGCAATCAAAAATTTTCTTTAAGAAAAAATCGGCTGGGAGTTAATCAAGGAATCTCACTACGTGGAATAATTATGGCGCTTAATCATGGATTAGAGATTCATCAACAAGAAAACTATGCAATCTGTTTCAGCAAAGAGTCTATAATGAAAGTAAGCAGATAAAGAAGCGGGTTTCACAAAGTAAATGTAGAAACCATCTTATACACGACAAGCTTGGAAAATATCAATTAAATGCCGTGTGGAATAGACAAATTTTTTTTTTTAACATTTGATGACACACCGTATTAGTTAAAAATTATCGAAAAATTAAAATCAGCCTTTCCGCAAATTTAATAAATGCGTAAAATTGATAAAAAATTTTTTATTTCGAAATATTTTCAGGCGTTAATTCAATCTATACGCAAATTCACCTCTTCTTCGAAAGAATCTTCATCAGCTCTCCGCGTATCGATCGAAAAGTACAAAAACCGAGCGAGACTAAACATAGAAACAGAAAGAATACAATATCCGCTGTTATCTCCTGACCTGTCATTGCCCCGTAAGAGAGAGAGAGAAGCGATGCATCGGCGATTTCACATATATTAGATCGAAGACGGGGCTCATTGCCACATCGGGGAGTGCGTATTTGTTACGTATCGAGCGCGAAAAGTCCGCAGGTGAGCGGGGGACCTCCGCATGGCCGTTTATTCAGGTATCGGTAGGCGAAACGGATAAGGGGTGAGCCTGGCGCAGCGCGCGCTTTCTGTGGTATTGATTACAGCCTCCTATCCAGGTGCACAAGCAGGGTCAAATCTGCCCCTCTCTCCACCACCGTCACCTCCTCATCCTCACCCCCTCCCCCCCCCCTCCCCCTTCTGCCGCCACCTCTTCGTCTCTTTTCCCTGGTCTCCCTTTCTCCGTTCCCTCCCTTTCTCCCCCCTTTCTCTTCGGCGACCCGACCTCTCCTTCGCTACCAACCTCTATCTCATTTCCACTCCCTCCCCCCGGCCCGCCCCCTCGCCGTCCCTCCGCAGCCCGCTCTCTTTCCCTCCGTCTCGACCCTCTTCGCTACGGTCCCCTCGCTCTGGCACGCTGCCCCATCTGCGCGCGTATCGAGTGCAAAGGGAAAGAGAAAAATATGTACATCGACATGCTGGCTCTATAGTCGCTCTCGCTCCGGCTTGATTTAGACGCGTTCATTCATACGTAATTGCAGATAGGTAATCCCAGAGCGTGTGTCTCCCCGCGGCGGACGCGTCATCAGAATAGAAAAAGTCGAGGAGAGCCGGGAGGAATATCCCGGCTCACACAGGCTTTCGCGATATTTATCGGACGAAGGAGCAAAAAAAAAGAATGGCGATTCACGATTCGAATCGGGTGAAAATGAACAATGTTGACACTTGACTTTTCCGACTTTTGAATTTGAAGCGCGAAAAGGCATCGCGGCGAAATTCCCGAACTTCAAGCACCGTAAGAGCGTGTCGCGTAAGAAAATTATTCCAAGTAGTTCACCGTCTCTTCGCGGTGGCGTGTTCTTTTACGGCGCGCCGTAAAGAACGAAAAAGAAACGCGACACGACGAGAAGCTATAATTCTCGACAATCCGTGTATTTATCTCCCGGTCGGCACATACGTTCGCGTTCATTTGTACGTACATACGTATGTCGCGTCGCGTATATACCCCCCTTCGTCGACCCTTCGATACAGGGTCGGTCCTGACGGCAGACTCGGCTCGGCCGATTCATTCTCATTTACGTCGTTGGTATCGGCTGAATCTTCGCGGCATCGATCGTCACCAGGCGGTGCCAACCAAGCCGGAGCCAAGCCGAGCCAGCCGAGCAGAGCAAGCGGCCCAGCGAGCCTCGAGAGAGTGCATCGAGCCATCTCCGACGCGAACTATTGCACCAGCAACAACAATCTCTCGCCTGCCGAAGAAAGGCGCGGAGTTTTCCCCGGGAATTCCCCGCGACTCGTTCTCGGCAACCTCGCCGTAATTAGATCGCGCCGTCTTTTTCTCGACGGGGGCGAAAGGACGACGGAGCTCTCTCTCTCCCCGCTCCGACCTCGTCACGAACCCACGAACAGAAGCAGGGCTGTACACGCCGAGGGACGGCGATACGTCTATATATCGGCCCCGCCGTCGATTTTTCACTCGTTAGCGCTCTCGGTTTCGGACTTGTCGCCCGGCGCCTGGTAATGCGTTTATGTTAATGCGGAAGTCCGCTGTCGCTGCTATGCGCTGCGGGACGACGAATGGAAATCGAAGGGCGGGCCTCGAGGTGTTGCGCCGGTATATTTACCAGGCAAATGCAATGCGCATTTCGGTGAATTATCGACGTGAACCGTGGTCGATAACGCGTCTCGGTTAATCCTTGACCAGTGCATTATCGGGGCTTCTTCCCCCTCTCCTCTCACCCTTTGCGCGTCTACATTTTCCGGATAACATTTTTCACACTTTCGGGTATTAGTGTTCTGTATTAAATCTAGCAGGTCAATTTACATATTTTCCAATTTAAAAAAAAGACTACCGCGATGAAAATCGATTGGCGAAAGTAACACAAGGGTCTAAAATCACGCGTGTACGCGGAACGATAACTAGAATATTCCAAGATTAATCTTTGAAGAAAGAATTTCGAAGGGGCACGTTGCGGAATTGCGCGCTGGAGAGCCGTCATCGCGTTATGAAGATGCATGTCGGCTTAATTAATGCACGGGCCAACACCCGCGGTACAGCGGGTGTAAACACATGTACTCGATCGGTGCGCGCGGTCTAGGCTTGAAAAATACGATCGCGCGCATTCGCCGCGTGCCGGATCGATATTACCAGCTGGCGGGTCGTTATTAAGAACTGACATTACTGGTCGCAATTTACCGTGGCCAACCTCGAATGACTCCCAAACCAGCGTTTGTATAATGCGGGGGCCCACGTAACGAATATATTTCCGCAGCTCGCAACGTGACGAATTATATTTGGCGAATAGAAATTGTTATGATTCTCCGGAGACCCCCCCCCCCCTCGACAAATGTATGGGCGCGTTGTTCTCGCTGCACATTTAGCGTTAAATGTGGCTGTTTGATTCTCGTTTCGCAATTACCTTCAATGAGATCTTTGCGCTCAACAAATGAAATACAAAGTGCAGCGCCATCATATTTATATCTCGAAATATATATGACATTATGGGTAAAAGCACATAAACGTAATGATAAAATAACAAGATAAAGATATTGATTTCGGTGCCCATCTCTGGCTATTGACTTTCTCGTTACTTTATCTCTGCTGAAAAGTGAAAGATACTGCATCGATACAGCATCTGTATCAATAGGCATTATTATCGTAGATGATTTATACACCACTGTTCGGATTAAAATCAGTCGCGGAATATTTATGTGGATGAGAAGGCTAGCTCGGGAAAATATTTCTGGTTATGCAGGAAAATCAGAGAGAATTCGCGATAATCCTTCAAACTTGCTTTATCGTCTAGCTATGCATAATTTTCATTATGCATAGTTAAAATCGTTAAAATCTGATATCATAGATATAAAATCACATAGAACAATTTATCGTTGCTAAATAAATATTGTATATCGAATAGCATAAATAAAATAAAAATAAATATCAATATTTTATTAATAATATAAATCTGAACGAGAGTTTATAAAATATACAATATATTTCGCGACCGTTATCGAAATAAAAACGAAATAATTTTCCTCAAAACGCTCTACGATTGACATAAATAACAGTTCGCGCACAATTACACAAATGTGTAATTTTCTACATTATTTGAATTAGAACAAAACGACGAAATTATAATATTTGTCAACATTTACATAATTAAATTCATTAATTAGTTAAAACAAGATATCAGGGGAAAAATAGAATTGTATCTTTGGTCGCATTTTTCGAATTGCAACCTGTGACAAAAGAGCAATGTATGTGACTGGAACAAATTAAACAGCGGCAAATAAAGCGATGCATCTCCTTTTTTTTGCGCGATCAGAGCAGTCGATACAAGTCGAACTATTTTTATTGAACTTCACAGCGAGCGTTTCGAATGGGCTTTTAATCGCTCGACGAAGTATGTAGGAAACGTATAATTAATTTTTAAAAGTTCCATCACGAAGTTTCGGCGCACGTTTCTAATTAAACCGAAGCCGAATGAAAGTATTCGAATGAGCTCTCTAAAAAGCCATTTTTTTCTACGGCAAACGCGCACGTCCCAAAACTAACAGTCTCGCGTGAAAATATTACGTGACATTACGTATAACGAGATAAAGTATTACACACACACTCACACAACTTTGTCATCGGCTCGTGATAAAACAACCATAAATAATCAAACAAAGCTTCATAATGCGATGTTCGAAAACGCGCGTGACGCGTGCTGCGAAACATATTTAGAAAGATTTGTAATTGAAGCGCAATACCGCGTTGAATGATTTTGCGCAAATATTTATCGTCGTAATATAATCCACCTGTAAATCCATTTATACGTGAGTATTGGTGCATTGTACGTGACGCTTAAAAAGTTTCTTAGTTTGAGAAAAGTCCGTAAATCTTGTTTAAATCCAATTATCAACATTTTATTCGCCACCTTGGATGTGGATAAAGGATTAGTAGCGCGTTTTAATGAGATACGAATAATTACTGGGTAAAAGTGTTCTCCCGCACTTAAATTATGCATCTGGTTCAAGATGAAAGTTTTTTAAATCGCCACTTCTTCAAACCAGGTCATCGATATTCATGTATATCACTAATTACTGCACAATAAAATGATCAAACTCTGTGTCCGTGCTGCTCGACAACGGAACAACGCGGTGTTAAACTTGAGTCAATAATTACCGTCATCTTGCATATCTCGATAAGAAATTAATAGAATCGCTTCTTCCACAATAAAAGACGGTTTAAGACTTTTCGAACCGCGCGTATAGTTTCTAAATATTTGTGTCATAAATCAGGATTGCTTGACACTTTGACATCTCTTTCAGCATTTGACATATGTAAAATATATGATGTAAAATTAGAATATTAACAATATTAACAGTTCTTAGAATAAATAAATTAATAGAATTGTAATTTACCATTTTTTTACCAACAATTATGATGCACAAGTACCAAACACATCGCGTTCAACGCGAAAAGTGTTAAACCGAAAATATAAAGCATTATTGATGCCCGGTGACTGGAACAAACAGCGGCAAATAAAGCAGCGCATTCTTTTGTTTTTGCGCAATCGGAGCAGTCAATACAAATAGACGCGCATAAGTGGAGAAACGGCGGTGAAAATTTATTAGAATTAATATCCACACGTGAAAAAATCGCTTTTTGAAGATAATAAAATTACCTCGTGACAATATAAGGATTAATATCTTCCTCTGTCCACCGCAGCACAGTTTGGATTTGCCGGGGTGAAATTCAGGCGCACATTGGGAGAATCAATAAGGCACCGCGTTCAAATAACGACCTGGGTTGTCTAAAAGGCCCCGGCGAAATTTATACGTGTAGGCAGGAGTTACGTGGGTTCGGCCTACGTCGAGCGAGACTCATATATTCAGGATGCCGCGATCCGCTGTGGATAAACGTTTTAAACGCGCGGAAAAAGCTAAACGCGCCGCAAACAATCGATAAGAGCGTTTATACTTCGAAACGAGTTACAAGTCCCAGGAGTCCTATTTCTCGCATTACGGAAATTCATGTCAGAATATAAGGCACGATCGTGCTGCGTCATAAAAGAAAACGTGAAGTGTGCTCAAATGCCGTTAATGACGCATAACATTCCCGAAAATCACGTCTCGAGGCCGCGAACGAAAGAGATTTAATAGCCAGCTATTAATCTTACTTAAGCGGCTGCGCGATATGACAAGTTTTTGTCGATTACAAAAGTCTTTTCTTACTAATCTTTAATTCGGATCGTGTGGATAAGCAGTATTATACATTTAATTAATAAAATATCTCTTTATCGTTTTATATTTCTAAAAAAAAAAAAATTAAATATAAAATTGTCACAGAAAAGTAAGCACTGACGTAAAGATTCGCGTAAAAAATTGATCACTAATTCTACTAAACGTAAATATATTGACATATTTAGGTATCTCTCATCGCGCGCTGCTAATTGGCACATGTGGAAATGATGTCAAGTATACGAAATTTGGGTTTAATGGCTAATTATTCGGTAATTAGTGTAAATTTTTTTATAATCTGCGTCCGAAATATTTAGCAATTTTTTGACGACGAATCGAAATGATCAACGGCCCATTAATCGCGCCAGCGTGGCGACGAGATTTATCACCGTCGACACAAGCGCGTGCTACGCGTACGCTCGGATTCCGTCCGCGCTTTAATGCACGTTTACTTTCGCGAAGCTTGTCGCGATATGTATGTGTTTGCGCGTCTTCTTCTTCCTCCTTCTCCACGTCGTCTTTTTATCCACGATTCGCCGCCCCGGGCGACCCACTTTCGAAACGGACCGTATCGCGTGAGAATGGGACGTCGTCTTGAGGAAAAGATATATTTCGTTATTATGAAAATAGCCGATCTCTTCAAAGCGCTAAGATCGACGCTGCGACCGTTTCTGGGGCGGACAGACGAACGGACGGACGGACGGTGAAAACACGGAGCTGGGCGAATTCCTGCGAAGCGCGTACCTCCCTTCGGAGACCACTCGAAACTAAGTGCATGATTTATGTGGTGCTGGGAGTCGTAAAAAAGGGAAAAAAAGAACGGTGTCATCGAGCGCGAATGAAAATATCCCGTACGTAGTTATGAGCAACGCGCGCAAAAGGGTTGCGCAAGTGGCGAGATAACCGTATAATGATAGTAATGTATTTCAATCAGGCGTAATATACGCGATGTTCCAGCTGTATTTCAGCCCTGCAGGAAAAATATGTTACAGATCACATTTTTTCACGAATAGTAGAATTACTTTTTCTTACAATTGATATGAAAAAATAGAAATTCTTTATTTCTCTAACAAGATAAATATCTTCATAAATGGAAATAAAGAAAAATTGATTAGAAATTCGCCTAATTTGTTGCGAAAATATATTTCAAAGATTGTGAACGCCACATATATCAGTATTCGGGAAGGAAAATAACCAATCATTGAGAACATTCATTCTTTTAGTACCAAAGTTACAGAATGGTATTCGGTGCCCTCGTTTTACGATATTGATGTAATATATTTTTCTCTCGAAAATATATTACTGAGTTTCTCTTAAGTATATTCCAATATTTTTTGGAAAATATCCAATTTGCAACTAAATATGGTATTTAAATATATAATACACAAAGACAATTAAATTTATCCACATATTTATTAAATAATATCCTAACACTCAAAAAAATAATCTTGCAATAATAGCTAAAATTTTCTAGATGTAAAAAATTAACTAAAACAGATAAATGATTAGCAACTGTTGTAATATTGCATATGTAATTACTTAATCAGTTTAGATGACAGAAACAGAATATATATCTGTATTGTTTGTGAACTTTAAAAAGAAAGTTTCTCTAAAGCGCCTATCTATATAAGATCAATCACGTGTTAGATCATGCAATGAATAACATTTAGCAATGGTACCTAAATTTTTCAGAAGCTATTGCTATAACATTACTGCTATAAATTCTATATGTGACAAACAATGTTTTCACAGATACGAAAAATAGCGATAGATTCTTGTTGCGATATCTAGAAATCTAACTACATCAGCGAAATATTTTTTTGAGTGAAAAATAAACTCTGCAAAATCTTGCGTTTAATTGTCTGTATAATTGCATAAATCCAAAATCGAATATTTTTATACACTCAACGAATTGAATTTGTTTTACCTTTCGAAAAACGGAAGTGCACGCACAACATAGACTTTAAAATTTGCTGAAAAACGCACAAATATATCTTTCGTATTTTTTCAATGTTATTTTCACAAACATTATATATATACGTTATTAAAATGCCATTAGCGTGCATTTTATATGTGTTTCTGCGAAATTTCAATTTACAGCTTGAACGCGAGCCCTTTCTCGAGCTTATGTTGATCATATGTACGGTAGGTATTGTATAAAATTCTACGCGTAAAGGATAGGCCGAAAAAGAAATATGAAACGTAGAATTTAATCCACATACACACACATTTATATATATGCGCGCGCATATACGTGCAAATGCGCGATTACTCGGAAAATGTACTTTTGTAAAAAGAACCAGCTGGCCAGTTTTCGCGAGCCAGTTAACATCAAACGACAATGTTTGCCGACACGGGTTACACAGAAGGAAACTTCTCCGCCATCCGGAACTACTAATTAAACTGTGGGACGCGCTTAAACGCTTAGTGGTGATTTAGTTTTTGTTCTTAAACCGCCCACGCGATGCCTCGCGTTAAATACAAGTCGGTTGTTTTTAACTGGGATCATTTTTTAATTTGCCTTAAAGCGCGTGTTTACGTCTCCGTAATAAAAAGTAACGTGGGGTAACACTGAGAGGCACAATAAACTATGACAACGCGCCGTATCTTTCTGTTCATTAACTTTTAAATCTTCGTAAAATTTAACGAGCAAGTATATTTGATAATTAGGGAAAAGTTAATTACAAATTTGTCTTTACTATTTGAAAGGAAAAGAGAGTGCACTCTGACAACATGTAATAATGTTTTCGAGAAACAATATTACAATCCTCTATGTTGATGTAACGTTGACGCGAATTAAATTAATCTTTTCTGAGATGTAAAGTTGAGTAATTTGTATTTTTCAGGAATTTTTGCGTCGCACAAAGGTGTTTGCTTCGAAAATCTAGACTCTGCACACAATTGTGAGGAATCTTTTTTCTTCCAAAAAAAACATAGGACTTTTTTACTCATGCGCATACTACTCATTTACTTTTCTCGAGTCAACGAGAAGTCCCTCGTGTAACAGCGTCGTGTAGCGGGCCGGGAGATTTCACGCCCCTTCAACTACGAATGGGAATACGAGGATAAATTAACAGGCGACGTAAAAAGGCATTGTAGAAAAATATAATGAAGAAAACGTGGCGAGTAAAAGTCACGGTAGCAACTGAAAGCTGCGCGACGTAGGTGCAAAAACGTAAAGTATTACGTATATTTGGCGAGATAATACAAGAATGGGCTGTGTAGTTTCGCCAGGGGAAATTTTCTCATACATCCGCAGATTGCACATCATTCGTATGTCTCACGATTCTTGCATGCGAGATTGCTCTCTCCACGAATCCAAATTTTGACGCGACAGAAATAAGAAAATTTCGCGGCTTGAGTGAATACGTGTCTTGTAATACTTACTGCAGAAGATATACGTTAAAGCGGATAACGTTCGTTTTTCATCACGCTTACGTGCGCTGCAAAATGTTTGTTATTTTGTGCGTCAAGTGCATTGGAATTTCGCTGTCTGTGCAATTTCGATATTTTATAACTAATTCAAAGGAGAGAATTTGGAGCGATGGAAAAATCGCGAGGCGCCTATGCGTTAAAAAAATTCAATCCAATAAAGCACGCCGATCGAATCGAATATCATTAGCGGAGCACTTATTGGAAAATTAAATGCTAATAAGCGTAACCAATTCCACCTGTACGTACTGATCGAATCTCACCAAAACGCGGATCAAAAGTATCGTTGATATTGACATGACATGTTGGTTACTCTCACTAATTGCTTCCTACACCAGAGGATCTCGTTAAAGCCACAAAGTCGACCGATGTGGATGTCAGCGCGCGGAATGGATGACCGGCCGCCAAAGCGCGGGAGAAAGAAGCAAGAGAGGAAGAGAGGGAGGGAGGGAGGGAGGGAGAGAGAGAGAGAGAGAGAGAGAGAGAGAGAGAGAGAGAGAGAGAGAGAGAGAGAGAGAGAGAGAGAGAGAGGAAAGTGTCAAACGTTTTCCCGTAATTATAAAAGCAAAGTGGAACCGACACGGCCGCGCGACAGTTTTATCTTCCAACCTCTTCATCGTTCATATATCAATTTGTGATTCAAAGCTTACAACGATCGCACACACAAAGAGGAACAATTTTTTTTCTAGTTCTCCCCCTCCTCCCCCCGTTTCGCCACTTCCACTTTCTGGCAACGTATCAACTCGGCGGTACGCCGAACCTAGTCGAGCGGTACTACAGCATGGTATATAAGCGTGGAATAAAAAAATCGACGCGGTGGGTGATTTAAATTTCAATGTAAACGTTCGCGGTTTCTTTCTTATTGGTCGCCGTGATACGAATGCCGCGGCGTATTGTGCAATTGATCGATACACGTAACCTCGCGCCGAAACGCTACATTTTTCAAGCTTTATCCCGGGGATCAATGGCGAGACCATTAAAAAATTCATTGAAATTTCGTGTCTCCGGCTGGCGGCGCCGCGCGCAGACGCACGTCGACGATGTACATTAGATTAGAGCCCGGCTGCCTTCCCAACTTCGCGAGAATGCAATTTTTCGACTTACACGCGCCAAAAAGTAAACCTTCGATCTTATCGTTGGGAAATCGCTGATTTTAAGTTGATCCGTTTTATCCAATGGATTCAATTATCCCGCACGGTTTAACCTACTTTTTTGGGGGATATACATTTATCCAGAGGGGATCAAATAAACTCCCGGTAAGCGTATAATGCAAATTCGTGAAAAAGATGAGAAGGCGCACTTTGTAAAGTTGACGTTTCGTTTTTAGATTTTCGAAATAATTGATGGAATTTTTCAAGAATAATCGCGACCGCTAAATGTAAAAAGGAACCATCTAAAGACACGAGAGCAACCTTATGCAAAAATTGATAATAACTTTTTTAAGTAGCAAATACTTTTTGATAGAATTTTTTAGACGCCATCTAGAACTTTCGGAAAAAAATACGAGAACCCTAGAACTCTTTGGGGAAGAGCCGGAATCTTCAATCATTTATATCAAAATTCTCGAAAACAGGGTGCTAACTATGCAAAGGTTAGCGAGACCCGCCAGACGACAACCTTTGGATACGCTTAAGGGTTAATCGCGGCCGCTTAAATCGGAAGGAAACGACTTCCCAGAGGAAATCTAAATACTTAGCGAGCTTTCAACCGAGACGTCGAAGACTGCGGCGGCGGGGAGAAGGACGGCGCTGCCCGCCGGGCGGGGAGTGTTTCCTGGTGCTGTATATTTTACGCGGTTAGAGTTTCGCGTTGAAGCCGGGCTAAGCTGAACCCTGACCTATACACGGACTAAAGCCAGAGTTCGTTTCGACGCGGGTATGCTTGCTGACTGAAATATTCACCATTCGCCCATTGCAATTCTCTCTTTTTCTCTTGCTCTCTCCCCTCTCGCAATTGCTCTCACCCTCCTGCATCCCACCTTTTGAACTTCCTTTTTGCACGTGCCCGCTGAGCGAACATGCACATATGTATCCACGTTGTATACCGATGTCACTAATCCTCCGGGCAACAAAGAGAAAGGGAATAGCAGGGAGGAGATAACGTATGGCTGTTTTGAAAAGAGCAAAAGGGTCGATCAATTGATTGTGAATTGAGAGAACTCTTGCTGCTGCCGATGACACGACGATTTACAATAAACATCTAGCTATTTTGTTTCAAATGTGCCGACAATTATGAAAGTGACCTAAATAAAAAAATCGGAAAAATCGGAAAAATCACAAAAAATGGAATTTATCACTTATTTTTTTATAAAAAAAGAAAAAAAACAATTGCATTAAAGAATTACATTAAAGAGTAAATATATTAGATTTCTTTAAATCACAAAAAATGTTTTATGCATAACTGTTAAATAAAATCAGAATTTAATGCAATATTCATTTAATTTACGCCTTCAAAAATTTCAAAGCAAACTTTGATATTTGTGAGAACAATAAGCTTGGATTCAATTTAATTATGATTAATCATTTTTACTACTTTCAGAATGACAAGCAGCCTGCATAATAAATGTTTCATTGTGAAAAAGAATGACAAGTTGACAAACTTTTAAATTTCTCAATACTTATTTAAATTTATTTTATCGGACGAAAGTATCACTATATAACGTATAAATTTTAATTCAAGACTTTGTTGTTGAAATATTAAACACGGAGTATTGAAAAATTGTACGAAGGGGAAAGAATTTCAATTCAATTTTAAAATATATCGAAAAATATCGACTCGATGAAAAATACGCGGGACAGGCGTTATACTGGTCTATCACCAAAGTGTCGCGGTTTTACGACAGCACCTAACGTCAAAGCACCTAAGGCTCTCTCTCATAGTTTGGATAGCATCGAGTGGCTTCATGAAAGTTACGGTTTGGACGTGATAGCTGAAATATTTGATTTTTATTGTGGTGATTTATATATGCAACGGAATGAAGTACTTAGCGTGCGTTTTGGCAATTCTCGCGAGTTTGTAAACCGTTGATGGAATGCATTATAAACATATCAATTGCAGTTAACGCTCTGTTTACTGTATCGGAATTTGCGGTGTATGCTAGGCTTCGGCGTTTAAAATATAATAAAATTGAAAACGAACGGGATTACTCGCGCGCATATGACGAAGAGGCAAAAATTGTATGTGTATCGTGACGTCATCAAGGATGTGCGACTGTAACACAATTTCACTCCCTTTTCGCATAATTCGTACTGATCTGCACGCTCGCACGCGGAAGGAAGACGCGCGTAATTGTATTTCTCGCCAAATTGTTTTCTCTGCCAAAGTACGACAAATAACCGAAGCAAATAGGTCACCTCGTATAACGCCTTTACGCCGTTCCGCGTGTATGTGTGTGTATATGTGTGTGCATCATCATCGCGTTTTTTACGAAAACATTTCGCGCGCGCGAAATGACCAGTGGCGGCTAACGCACAAGAGCGCGGAGCATTTAATTTTTCCCATCGAAAATATTTAATTTCTTCGGCGCGGCAAAATTTGCTTAAAACGAAATATCGCGCACGTAGATACGTGGCCGTACGTTATACAGTGCATGATGCATATACGGCGTGAACGTATGTTGCGCCGGCGAGTAACTAATCCACCGGTTGATGCAATAACGGCCGTAAAAGAGAGGACTGCGGGAGCGAGAGAGAGAGAGAGAGAGAGAGAGAGAGAGAGAGAGAGAGAGAGAGAGAGAAGACGAAGCGCGCAGATAAAATTGAAGGAAAACGAAGGATCAGGATTATGCACAACGCGGTCGCGCACGAGAGGGAGAGAGAGGAAGGGAGAGGGAGGGAGGGAGGGAGGGAGAGAGAGAGAGAGAGAGAGAGAGAGAGAGAGAGAGAGAGAGAGAGAAAACGCGAAAGAGAAATGCTAATCTTTCGACTCGTCATCCGTCGCATTCACTGACAAATCCTAGCGAATACTCCACGCGCTTTAAACGCGCGCCCTACATAGCGCATGGCCTTCCTGCGTCCTAATAAAAAATGTAAGCGGTGTAACGAACTAGGTACGAGCAAGAAATGGGAATTAACGGATACCAATGCACGTGCAGCGCGAAACAAACGATAAAAGTGTTACGCGTTGAATGAACATATTGAAACGGCGAGATTGAACATTTTATTCCGGAAATATGGAGCCAATTAATTTTATTCTGAGGAAAGCATGTTGATTCAATCGACAGTAAATTAATAATAACAGTTAATGCACATTCTCCGTCGTTGTTTACCGTTTTTATTGCTACATTTTCCAAAATGTCTCGCACGGATTCTGCTCACGTTCTATCTGTGATACTCGCGATTTATGACATATTCTGGATTTTTCAGAATTTCGAGACACCGGGGAGCAACTTGGAAAGGAGTGCTTCCGAGATATATAAATTTATGCTTCCTTTAAAGAGAGAGTGCATACTTGATCGTGAAATACATTGGAATTGCAGATGCGATTGCGAGCTCACTCCGATTAAATATACCCATGCGTAATCGAATGCATCGTTACGATATTAGAACACGCGTGGCAACATCGACCGGTCTGCATTACGTTCGAATCGTGTACGATCAATTTTATGTCCGGTTAGCTGATTTCGACTACCGTCGAAATCGATAATGCTATCTATTGGCGAGCGATTACGTGGAACGTGTCTTTGCCACGAGCAATTATTCAAATGAGATTATAGAACTACACGCGCGCGGATAAAAGAGGAATAATTAATGGTTCATTTTCCGAATTTATTTTATCGAAACGAAATATCACTATATGGTGCGTAAAAACGAGATTTAATTTCGTATAATTCATCAAATGAAATTTCATAATTGTATAAACAAATTTTTACTTTGCTCTCGTTGCTGAAATATTGAATACAGAATATTGGAAAATTGTTCGAAGAAGAAAAGAATTCCGATCAAACCCCAATTATTCCAACAATTTCACGCCCGGTTGAGTGACAAGTTTTGACGCATCGAGTTACAACAGTTCGAAACGTCGCTTACAGCCTCTGTCTTTGCGGTCGGCTTCGATGTGTCGCGCGTCGTACGCCGTTGCGATTGACGGACGACCGCAACACCGTCGCCGCAATCACTAAATGCAAAACCGATGGGTGTCCCTGTCCCGTCCTGTTTCGTTCCCTACCAGTCCCGCGAAATTCAGGCCCCTGCGTTTCCGCTAGCTAATCCGTTTTGGCGTATAAATTGTAGCCGATGCGCCGCGCGGTGGCATGTAACACGTCGCGATTCCTCGACGTAAATGGAGTGCGCGGGCTGCGCGAAGTGACGCGACACGAAGATAAGATGACGGCAGATTCCGAAGATAGATATGCAGATGTTCGAAAAACCGTGTTAAGTCGCCGTATCGATTCGGCGATAATAAATCGCGTTAGGATGACGCGGTGTTAAAATACACGTCGCAACACTTTCTCTGCTGCGATGGTTTTCGTCTCGTATTGCGATCTACTCGGAAAAAAAATTACGCCAACGTACATTATACCTCCGAGAGCTAATGTACATTATGCTGCGATTTAAACGCGTTTAAAAATTTTAATTTAATATGTAAATATTGAGATATCAAGGAGCATTTTCCAAATTTAATATTTAGTATTCATTTTTTACATACATAATATGTAAAAACGGTTCAAATATATATGTAAGATATTAAATTTGTTACGTAAATTTAGATTTCAATTTTAACCTTATAATTTTTAATTTATTTAAAGTCAAATAACGTAAAATTTATGACGGAAATATTAAATATAAATAATAAACATTTTTTGTTCTTATTCCTCGAACTAAATAGAATTATTTTATATTACTGTTTTGTCCGTATACGGCTTATATGTTGAAAGACGCCCCTCGACATCGACATTTTACGACGACATAAATTCAGCGATAGCCTATATTCAATAAGCATCGCTGCTTTGTCACCTTTTCGAAAGGACTGACATCCTAACCAAAGATATAACCGATCGAGAAACGCGCGCTAAGAATTTCGTCAGCCAGACGGACAGCTGGACCGTCTGTTTATATAGATTGAAAGACCTGTCGTTGTCGTCGTCGTTGTCAAAGCTGCCATCGGCATGGCAGTCGTTGCGAAAGTTCTTCAGGGACGGAAGGAAACGAGCGGTCGAGAGACGAATCTAAAGTCGCTCCTGAAGAGGAACGAGCCTCGAGGGGTGCCTCGGAATATTTGACAACATGTTTCCCTAGACGATCGTCTGAGAGGAATCTTGCCAAGATACATACGTACGTGCATATGTGTATATCGTAGGATTTGCCGGCGCCTGATCTAGAGCGTTTCGCAGCATTACACGATGCCAAGTTTCGTTATCGCGGGAAATTAAAGCGCGCATTTTTCCACAATATTGTCGTTAAAAATTATGATATTTATCCAACATAAATAAGAAGGGGAACAAATTGACATTTGAAAACTTTCTAACATACGAGAAATTAAAATGTGTCCTTCTAAATAACAACTATTTACTTATACGTTGCTTGATATTAATGGAATAAATTATTTAAGTTATACAAGTTTACAAAGTGTGCCGAAACATCAAACGTGGATAAATTCATAACATAATTTGTTTAATAATTATCTTCCAAATTTGTGTGATTTAAAACTTCTTACACGAAAAACACGTATAAAAGAACTTTATTTATACGGTTCAAAATTAACGCATAAAAATCATAAAGAAAAATTACGGCAAAAAAGTATGTTATTTGAACTGCAGCTCGTATATTAATAAACAATTTGTGCAATAGAGTATTAAATATAGTTTGCAGTAAGACTCACCATAATGCAGAAGCTGCAACTGGCATGAAACCCCTGAAGATCTGAAAGTATGCAAACATTTTATGAATGTTGACAAAGTAAATATTAAATATTAAATTAAATATTTAAAAAAATAATATTAAATATGTGGAAAAAACCAGAGAATTTTAAGTCCAATGAAAGCGCTACTTTTATATGCAGAAATTAGGTAGAAATAAACGATTTCGGACAAATTTATGTAAAATATATTTAAAAACTGTAAATTTAATTAAATGTAGAAAGAATTAGTTTACCAAAAATTACACGAGTAAAATAAGTATAAATAATTTTTAAAAAGTAGAGAGAGAGATAAAAGGTGTATATCAAATAAATTTATACTCACCGTCCATAACTCTCATCGATTGTGAGCAGCACTACTCCTTGGCACTGGACACTCGCGAAAACCGATCGCAAAAACACGCTAACAAACGCCGCGCGATAAAACTTCGACACTCCCGGTACATAAATACTCGCCCGACAAAACATCGACACTCCCGGTATGTTAATATTCGCGCGACAAAATTTTGTTACTTCCCAGTAATTATTAACAAGCGTTTCGATTTGATTGATGAAGAAAATTAACGATGCGATTAATCGGCGCACACAAACTGTGTAAATTCAACAACAATTACATCAATACTCACAATAATTAGTAACTAACAATAATTTTAATAATAATAATAACATGAATGATAACATCATATCATCGTATTCGTATCTTCATAATGAACGGAGAATAATAACAACCTATTGCTCTTAAGTGATTGACCTACCTATCTATCACGCGTGATTCATTATAATGCGTATTAATTTGCGCTGCCGCGGGTCCTGTGGAATATTTATTTCGGCATACTCGAGATTCATTAACATTCGCTTTAAACGATCAAAAATTCGCGAAAAATACTACGCGTGCCTATCCCGCTTGCACAGCATCACGTTATCAACGTGGCACGGAGATTCAAGAATTCGCAAACATTCTTTTTTATTATAATCGCACAATACATGATATGAAACGATGATTATTGTTACGTAATTCAGAAACAATTTCGTATACCTTCAAACTAACCTAACCTAACTCACGATGCATTTCAATGAATATGTACAATAATAATTGCGAGGATAATTTGTCGGCTTCTAAGTTATCAAAGATTACGAGTTTAATGGCAGTCAATCATTAAGCGATTTAGTGGTTGGCAAATTCAAATGCTCACGTTACGCAAATCGCTTCTACTCACCGAAAGTCTCGCGCATTTTTCACAAAATACGCCTTTCGTGCGTCAGCGAATTTTCTCGCGTTTCACCAAACATACCCATGTCCAGCGAGAGTACTAATATTTCCACCAGCTTTCATCCGTGATCGGACTTCCGTGAAAAGGGATGTTTAACAGGTGAAAAGTTTAGAAAAATACAAAGCGCATTACTCAACTGCGTCATGGGTCTTACTGTAATAGGCATATTCAATGTTAATATTAAATCTCGGAGAAATAAAACTAAAGCTAACTTTGATTAGAATGCGCGTCTATTTAGTATAAAGACATTCATACTGTTTGCACTTTGCGACGACTGTAATAACAATTATATGTTGTTGAATTAACGGGACGACAAATACCATTCTGCCGAAAGCGGAACCCATTTTCCACGCCAATCTAATGTCCTTGAAGCGCGATAAACACTGTGCTGTTTAGAGCCGAGCGAAATAACTTGAACTGTGCGAGTAAAGATATAAATGCCGGAGCGCCGTCTAAAGCACAATTAGGAAAGTTAGGACGGCGGAGGCGCATCCGAGGTTAAGCCGGGTGTTCCAAGGACTTAGCCGTTTCACTGTCCGAAATAATGGCTGCGATGACATGCATAGCTGCGCGTGAAGTACGCCGAATGCATGAAAATTCATCGGCGCGCCACACGCCGCGCGACTCTACACGAGTGCGAGAAACGTGAAACTGCGACGCGCGCGCGGAAAATGCGCCAAATGAAATCAGGCTTTTTTTATGCGACGTCGACGTTGGATTTTCCGCCATGGAGAAACGCTGTAATACGACTCGACCGCGGCTTGATACAATGCGTTTCATTACAGCGCAGAGATTCAGTTAGCGTTTCTCGGTAACGGATTTTTTTTTTCCTTTTCCACGACGCGATCTCGAATAGTGCACGATGGCCGTGTTTAATTTCGCTCGGCAGAACACAATCACTTCGTTTCACACGCCGGTGAACTACATTTTATTAATGCTACGCGCGTCGAAATATTATTAGGGAAAAATTGTTTCCGGTCTTTTATCATTTTCCGGTGGTCTACAATGGCATTTTACCGTACTGAAAATGCAATCCTTTAACGCAAATGCAACGAACTGTGGCATTAATCGGAACATTCGTTGGTGTTAATGTGCTCGAAGCGAGGATAAGGATTTCTACGGACTGTAACACCTTAAGCAGCAAAGTAAATGACATATATTAGGCAGGAATGTACGTGCTCACGCAATGAGTGTTTGATATCGGCGAGTTTTGAAATGTTAATTCTACAGAAAAGCGATTTCTATGTTTATTTGTATTTTTGGCGAATTTTGCAAGAAGACGTCACATGTTGAGCTCGCCAAAATTGCGAGCTCCACTTGTTTCTTTAACTCAAACTTGAGTTTATTCAATAAATGTGTGCTTTTAGCACAATACAGATTTATAAATAATAGAAAAGACATTTGTTGAAAATTAAAAAATTTGTAAATTGATATTAAATGTCGATATTTTTCTATCTATTTCATATCATGTATTCTGCATTCCGTACAAAAGATTCGGTTGTTATCGGACGTGATGCACATCGTATGCATTGAATCTTACATGCGACAGTTCGGAATCAGTGGAAGTGCTTTTATATTATCCAGCAGAAAGAGGCACTTTCGTGCAGTATTACAAGGTATAGTCGGAACTGTCAAGCCGCGTGCGCATTCGAAATTTCAAATAAAATACGTATTTTCAATAGTCGAATTGTCCGAGCGCAAGATCCCGACGGAGCAATATTGCATGATATTCAAATTTTATATCTCGTTGCGAATAAACAATCAAAATACGGAACGTCACACTAACGGCGGACAATGCAACTAATAAGACAAATACACGCGATCGATAGCGAAGCGAAGTGAATTAAATCGAGCAAAACAACTGTCGGGGTCTAAAATCAGACGTATTGGACGATTTAATTCATTTTGCCCGAGACTGCTGCTAATGTGGGTTAATGCCGTACTTACATGTCCCGTCCACATGCCTGCGAGTTATCAACTCGCAAAGTCACCTGGCCGAATTTCCATTCACTGTAGCAGTAAAGCCAGCAAAAGATCATCGTGTTCCTTATCTGACCGAACTTGTCAGCAAATGGAATGCAGCGCACACAGATGGTATCTGTTGCCGTGTTCTCGCATCCGCTCGCTCGTTGCCTAAACTTGTAGCGATATCCTCCGAGAGCATCCTGTAAGATTATCGCGAATAATCAAGTTCTGCTATTTCAAATTAATGCCCGCTGTATCTTTATCCCGGTATCTTTCTGTCCATTATATTCTATCAACAATGCATTCAACGCTTGTTGTTAGTGATATCTTAACTTGAAAGATTTCAGCGGCAAATGTTCTCCGTGCAGTTGCTTTAATAATAAAGATCATAGGCGCCCGCAAAAGGAGGGCAAGAAGGGGCATTTGCCTCCCTCCCCTCCCCCCCTGGAATATGACTCTTTGAATTTTTTAATGAAATATTACATTGCTTGATCCTCAAAGGAAAAATAATAAAATTTTTCTTCGGAAATAATTAATCGGTTTGGACGAGAGACTAGGCGGTTGCAGTTCCTTTTTTCACAAAATTAAATAATTTCAGATATATGCAATATTATATAATGTAAAATTGTAAATTTATAGTAATAAACGGTTCTGCATGGTAATACAGATTTAAAAATTATACTATTATTGCACCACTTCTATAGTTTTTCTTCAATATTTATAACAGTAAATAGTATAGCTAAAATGTTTGTAATTCAAAATGTGTGATAAGTAGAAAACATTTTTTCAAAAAACATTTTTAATTTAAATAATATGAATCTTGACTTGAAGCTACACAGGTTTCTGACTATTTTTTTTTTAGTATAACAGAATATTATGTGTAAACATAACCTCGAGGATTTTAGACTTGCCCCTACCTAGACAAATTTTTGCGGGCGCCTATGATAAAGATACGTTTGTTTGAACAAATTATGCATTTCTTCGACACGGTATAATTCTATCAAAATACGGAACTCTCAATCTCTAAAATATCCTTCATATTATTGGCTGTAAATGATTAAATCTTATTCATCAAGTTGCAGCCAACTTGAAAGCGGAACCATGTTTCTTTTATGCAACCACACCGATCGCGTTCTGAATTCAAATCATAAAGTTCGTAAGAGACGACCGTCTATAAACGATTGCTCGTGAACCACGTGCGCAACGGCGCTCAATTTGGAGATTGGTGTCCATTGGAATTGGAAATGAAATTTCGTAGACGTACAAATGGGAGTGAGCACGGGGTTGCAACACGTTACGGCGGTAAAGCGCGAGAAATGTACCGTGTGCACGGTCCACCATCGATTTTGCGGATACCGATTTATATTACACCGTGTACTGTGTAGCTATAAACGGCGTTAAAACGTGTGAAAAAAGAAGTCATGTATCCCTTCTCATCGTTATCGTTGCCGTACAAAATTCTATCCACACGCACAGAATAACAGATGTTCTACCAATAACGTTGTAATTACAGATCGAATAATCAATTAATTTTTCTTATAAGATAATATTATTTCACCGAAACATATCAAGTGTTGTGGCATTTCATTTCCATTTTGCTTTTTCAAAGTGCAAATATAATTAAATATCGAATATTATACAAATAATAATTTATCAACATCATTTTCATCGCGAAACGTATTTAACGACTCATATTATACCTCAGATATATCTGCTTTACGATGAATTTCATAAAGAGGTCGCGTGAAGATTTCCCCCTCTCCCTTTCGCCCTTGTCGCGAGGTTACAAATGTTGATGCTGTGCTCGAAGCGTTCAACATTCTAGACAAAAGTGGAAACTCTCGAGATCTTACAGCCAAACGTCTCCGTTCGCGCGAAGATATAGCGGAGTTTAATCAGAGTAAAGTGTGCGGCGAAAAGTCGTCAACTTCTAGCATTTTGCCATGATTTACCTATCTTCCGAGCGATAAAAAGCCTCGCTGCTCGTTCCCCGGCCTGTAGCTGGTGTATGATGCATAGTGTTAATAACGTTCGTTCTCTCCTTTCTACAGTGCTTTTGGAGCAGAGTTCCCGCTCTTTCTCCCTCTCATCCTCGCTCGCCAACCACCTTCCACTTTTTCATTTTCTCATTCCTGCTTCCTTTGGTCTCGTTTCTTCCCCGACAGTTCTGTTTCATCAAATGTGCTATGTTAGAAGAATATATGTACATGATTACATACTTTAAGTCACTAAGAGTTTATATATTTAATTACATATGAGATTGCTGCTCTGTGTGATTTTAGAATCCCTATAATGTTTATTTATTCATTATTTTATCTTATTTTATAATTTTCACTTTGTATCTTTCATATTTCATGTATTTATATTTTATTCATAATTTTTATATTTTTATGTATTTTATATTTTTTCATAATACTGTTAATGCATTAAATAAATCTTTTCCTCTGAAAAAAGGCTTTAAATTAATTCGAAATTATTTCTCTGCGATATCTGAATTATCTTTTAAAATCATTTTCTTGCTATTTTATTTCTATATCTTTTTTACCCTATTTTAAATATTTTAATATCAGAGCGCTTATATATCAATATTTAAAAGCGGATGCCATCCTTTGACTGTAATTAAATTTATTATCGACAGTATCTTGTGATAGAAGATATGTCAATACTCAAGATTTGATTTTTCCAATATCTATTTGCGAAAAAAAGCTGAAATAAAAACAAATCGGAATGGAAATGCAGAAATATGTCAGTTTTTCTGCTGGCTAAAGAATTAAACAGGAAATTCATTGTCATGTTCGAACATGTCGTACTCAGAAGTCATACGATTGACGTAAAATCACAGTAACGCGTTTCTCGCGCTGTCTTCGATAACAAAATTCCCGTTTTAAAATCCAATCGATAAGGGCTGCCGATAAATTAACGACACGTAATATCACGCGTTATAATATGTCGCTATAAAGATAATTGCGGTTAACAATGCGAATGCAAGTATAATGAAATTTACACAATCCGGGACAAATGGTATTAATGAAACAAATGATATTGTTACATTATCAGATACATGTTTAAGCACGCATACAGAGCCCGTTCATGATGAAATATCAGTGACGTTGTATAATACGCGTGCGGGCTATTCAGAATCCGTGTTATGCGTTTTCAAAGACTGACCTACCATTGCAGGCTGTTTAATCCTTCGAAATGAATAGCGTCGCATTTAAAACATTACCATAATAAACTAGGCCGCGCGGCTGTCGTACTGTCGCCCATTTATAATTAATCATCCCCAATAATTAATTGCGCAATTGATGGCATACGCAAATAATGCATCCGTAATACGCGAACCGCCCTTCCGCCCTTCAAGAGCTATCCTTTTACAATTGTTATATCTAACGAGTCTTTCTTCTACAATTACACCAGTAATTCGAATAATCTCAGATATCTCGTTGCTTTTTTTTTCTCTTTTTACTACTTTGTTCTGGCGTTTATAAATAAAAAAAGCAATTGACCTCTTTTCGAAATGCAGCAATTGATATTTCCTTTAACTCTAACGATGATATTGCATCTGGATATTATCATCGTGATAGCAATTACTGTGTAATTAATTAACCTAATTAATCTAATGTAAGATGGTTGCAAGTTTCTTAAATAATCACGTCGAGTGTTTTTCAACTCCGTTTAAAAATTACTGTTATTAATAATGTATCACAGATTGCTATTTTATTCGAGGTGGATCTTTATTATTTTTTAGAAAAGAAAGATAAATAAAATATAAACTAAGAAAAGTACATTAAGAAGCTTATTTAAAATCTCAGAAATTATTTCTTAAACCCTACGCGATTGTTCAAAAGTTAAAACTCGTCAGATAATAATTGTATTTACAACATATATAATATTCTAATGGGTTATACCTGGTCTTCACAAAGGGCTAATATGAATTGATCGTCGAAACTTGCGTTATCTTGAAATGAGGAAGTGGCGTCTCCGAATATTCGTAAATACAGAATAGACACCTGTGAGCAATTGGGACTTAGATTCGCACGTTAAATGTACATGTACCAGACGACGGCTACACGATACGCCGTCGTCTCGCGCGAATACGTACATCCTGGCCGCGCCTGCAGGTGCAGACGCACATATACATACATGTATATGCACGCGAGTCATAATGGAATATTCTGTTGATACGAAGGCGATATCTCGCTACCGCTCAGAGACGACGACAACACAACGCGGCCGCTAACAGACCTAAACAACGGCGGTCCTTATCGTCTTGCCGTATTCCTGTCACCTATCGCGGCCTGCACCCGTTGCATATTAGGACATCGCCGTCTTGCTCGCATAAGCACAAGTTCCGATGCATATAGAGCGGACCAAACTGCCATTCGCATTGACAGTTAAACTCTGAAAATGATCGAGAATTTGTACTAATAATTCGGATATTGTTCAAAAATGTATCTATAATTATGAAAATTGTTTGACTCGCATATTTCGATTGTCACAATTAAATTCTTATATTTTTATCTATTAGAAAAGAGATGTCTTAATTATTGCATTTAAAATTTTTATTTCTATTGTGTTAATCTTTCAAGTATCTTTATGCAATGCCGAATATTAATCGGGATTTTATTGCTGTACAAAATAAATTCCCATTGACTCATTCTTCAAAATCTCATTCACTTCAAAATCTTTACCCAGACAGCACACATGTCCAAAATACATTCAAAGGATATCCAGAGGACGTTCTGTCGTCTCTAAAACGTCTTCGAGATATCTTCTGGACGTTTTTTTGGATATGCTATGCTGTCTAGGCATTAAGACCTATTCAGACAAACTTGCATAATCGCATAAACATATGCAAGTTTGTCTGGATAGACCGTTATTGTCATTATTGTCATGAAATTTTTTTACATGTAATTTACAAGTCATTTTCGTGGCGCAATTTCTAAGATGGCTCTTAATCGGAACGGAAATTTGATGCTTTCGCGAATCGCCTATCGCCTATCAATACATAACATACATCAAATCGAAAGTTCAAAGAAAAGAAACTCGACTTCTTTTAAATCGAAAGGCAATTTGCGTATTAAAATGGACTCACTTTTGCAAGTGGAAATAACCTCGAACATGTAACCAATGTATCTCCGTTTACAACGCATTTTCTTCGTTCGCTTTTTCGCGATAACAAAATTTCGAAATAGTTCAGTGTAGTTTTGCGTAATATACTTACAATTTGATGCAAGACGAATATAATATGCGTAACAAAAAGATGAACAAGAAATCGTGGCACAAATCGCAGAGATGCAGGAGAAAAAGGAACTTTTGTATTTCCGCTGTGAAATTAGTAGAGGTTTGCATAAAATGGAGGATGACTACGGCAGCGCCATATACGGCAGCCCGCGAAATATAAATTTATGCAAAATTAGTGGCGCATTTTCCCGCATGGTAGCGTCATCTTTGTTTGAGGAACGTTTCTACAAAGCAAATAGCATAAACTCACCAACAGTACATATATTAATTGATTTACTGCATCAGATATATATTTTTCATTGTTTTCCTCAAATGGATATTTTTCCTGGAATAATATTTTTTTGTTTATATGTAACAAATTTCTCACATATTCACAAAACAATGATACATTGCGGTATAAATGTATAAGAGCAAGATACGTCAAGATAGGTTATAAACAAAAAAGTGTTTGAAGATTTCTATGAAGAAACACTACATTTAGAAAGAAATTGGAAATGTCTAGTACCATGAGACAGCTGGAGGAGCGTCAGCTCCCAGCAGAAGTGACGACGATGCTGTGGTCACCAAAAATGGATCTTTTAGCAATTAGTAATGTAAAAGGTTAGATTCTGAAAATCCTTAAGAATTCTATTTGTAAATATTAGTAAGAAACTTAATTAAATTAATCTTTTTTTTCTTTTACTTTTCTTGGAATAGATAGAATCAATTTAACTTAATTTTAACTCTTGTTTACAAGTGTAACTCTTAAAAGATCAACAATTATTATCTTTGTGTAAAACATTACAGGTGAAGTCGTTCTTCATAGGCTTACGTGGCAAAAAGTCTGGTTATTAAGCCCACAAGAAGAATCCGACACTATTGCTCAACTGGCATGGAGGCCAGATGGAAAGCTTCTTGCAGTGTGCTACGAGAATTCCAAACTACTTTGTCTTGTTGATGTTGAAACTAAAAACACCATTCATAAAACAAAATTACCTACAAACAATTTAACTGTTTGTGTCAAATGGTTGTCACTGTCAAATACAGAGCATGAAAGCTCATTGACGAGTGATAAATCTAATAAACCCACAGGTGATTACCTGCCGCCCTTGCCCAGTTTAATCAGAGGTTATAGTACAGAACCTGAACGCAAAGAATTTTTATCCAACATTTTAGATATCCTCTTCGTATGTGTCACAAAATTAGTTCTAAAGAATACAATATTTATGATTATAGTAAATAATATTAATCATACATACTTTTTGCAGATTGGCCAAGAAAATGGCACAGTATTAATATACATTTTTGGTATGTTCTATTGTGGCACTATAACCGTAGGCAATGGACCAATTTTGCAAATCACAGGTGGATCCGATGACCCAATATGGATTACATGGAAAGATGATAGTTGCATTAAAACGACAAGAGTATCTTGTCCACTGCTTGAGAAGAGCAAGGCATTTCTCAAGGTTTTTTGTATGCACATATAACAATTGCACTCATAAGAAAGATTTTAGGAAGAAGGCATTATTTCTTAAAGTATTTTGTATGAAAATTTGAAATTGTATGAAAAATGTATTGAAAATTTTGCATCACACACATAAATAAGCCTATACATTTTATTCTCAGGTTGCACAAATCCAAGCCAACATAGAATGTTTAAAGGATTATCTGTCACGTACTTTAATGGCCACTTCTGAAGCTTGGGAGAAAATACTCTTTGAAATGGATGAAAAGCTTACAAGATATGCAGAAGCAAATCCACCTGGCAGTATGTCTGCAGACTTCTTAGAACTGTTGATGATCGGGATACCCACGAAAAATTTAGAAAATTTTCTGCTTCGAGATCTTACAGAGAAAGGATTGAAAAAGTTTGGCCACAGTATCGAAATGTGTTACAGTAACATACAGGTATTACATATTAGAATATATATATATATTATTTTTTAGCTTTATTGGTTTTGTATATTGCGAGAATTTTTAATGTTAAATCGTTCCTTTTGCAGAAATTAGTCTCGAAAAATTTAACTAGTGTCGGCATGGCCTTAGTTTATCAATTAGCTGAATTGAGAGGATTGGTAAGAGTAGGTGGCACGTACGAAGCGTTGGGATTACGCGATGAAATGCTTATAACTAATGCCATTAATGAGTCCGAGGCTTTTCTGGCAAAGTCGTATGAAATCGAGCAAGTTATAGATCAGAGTATGCGTAATTACAAAGCATTTTTCCGGTATGATGTACACATTAAAAATTGAATGATTAACTCAATTTACTATTGTTTACATTTAACGCTTCAATTTTTTGTTGTATTTATAGGTGGTTATACGTAGCCATCCTTCAATTAACGGATGGATCAGTAATGTCAGAAATGAGCCGCGTGAATCAACAGGAATTGACATTTATCGCCGAATTTCTAAATGGTTTTGATAAAACCGTGCCAAGAGCGGATGGAAAAATAGCTGTAAATCTAGAAAAATTAGGCCAATATCTGCGACACGAAAATCTACAAACTCGCCTGACTACGGAAGGAAGCGAATGGGCTGCTATGCTCGATACAAATGATTGCTTGCGCAATTACGCGCATATAGTAAAGCAAGATTTTAACTTATCTTTAGTGCAATCTCATGCCAAATTAGTTGCTGCTGTAGAAAATGTCTTTACTGAAGCTTATCAAGGCTTAGTCGATCACTTTGTGATGATTTCCATTTCTTTGTCATCGTTTGCATCTCTCATATCCTCGCAAATTATAACAAGCAATGGAAATCTCTTGTTAGCTATGAGCGACATTAATAGCAAAATTTTGAAACTTTTTAACATCAGGCACTCGTCTACGGAACCTGTATCTCTGAATTCGAAGGTGACTACGATAGATATGAATTATAAACAAGGTTAGTAGCGTTATTGTGTATAATTATAAATTGAAAATTTATCCAGAATGCAATTAGACATTTTTTCTGTTTGTTTAGGAGAATATCCGAAAGAGAGTATTGATATTGTGATATTGGATTTGCAATTTTACTCACAAGACTACCTTAGTTTGCTTATATTGAATAAACAGACGCATGCACCGTCTCTTCTACAAGTGCCATTACAAGATATATCCACCTTTAAAAATCAAGACGACAATACGATGTCCTTAGCCGATATTATCGGTTTGATGTGGCCGAAACCATTTCAGGGAATATCCGTGAAACGGTTAGCGGTCAGTGGTCCTCGAAAAGTAGCTGCTATTTTAAGCGAAAATAATAGAAAGATCCGATTACTCGAGACTGAAGCGGAACCGGAAGATGAGGAGGATGATGACGAGGAAGAATCACGGACTATGGAAAGGATGATGGACACCACACCTAGTACACACTTTTCTGCGGAAACGAGACCTGATTCACAAGACTATTACTAGTTAAAGTATAAAAATAAGATACAGTTAAGATACGAATAATCTATACTTTACTGACACAAATAACAACTCTTCAAGTGACTAAAAAATCTTTATTTATGTCAATTATTTATTCTTAAAGTCAATTTTGACTTGATTTTTGTTTCGAATAATGTAGAAGTGTACATCATACATTTCTAAAATATATTGCAAAAGTTGAGCTAGATTTTATTTGTGTGATATTCGATAAGTTCGATTTGCTATAAAATAATCTATAAAAAACGAAAAGTTATTTGACCTGAATCTAACTGCATAATTTTGCGTGAGATATTTTTAGATTTCATTTAGAAACCGCTGTTATTAACAGTATATTGCATATTATATATGCTGTGTGGTTTGTTAATATTCGTGAACATTATGGATAGATTTCTTTATCATTTTCACAAAAAGAAATATAAAAAACAATGTTAAGAAAACAGTATAAGTACATTAAGTAATTTATCATTACAGTGATTTTTGAAGTATTTAAAACTCCCACGCAACCGCCTTCTAGGTTAAGAATATTCTACTATATAAATAATTTTCTCTATTGTGTAATATATTATAATTATATTCTATGGTGTCGCTTGTTCTTTCTGCATTTGTTGAAACACTTTGGGAAAATCTATGTCGAGAACAGGATTATCGGCTCCAACATTCTCAACGCCTGATGAAACGCCAGGTGCGTTATTTGGCGTATATCGTTCTGGAGAATTTTCTCTTGACTCCTCTAGATCTGTAAAAACATTGGAAAAATTAAAATTTAATATCTGTTTTCCATACAAAAATATATTTTCTATTTCTACATAACTTTTATAAAAAAAACTTACCAAAGAATCTCTGACTTCTGTTTCTCTTAACGGTAATAATGAGAAGAACGACAGCTACAGCAACTATTAATACCATAACAGCAGTCATCCCACGTAATAAATTTGTCTAAACAAAAAATACATTCTAATAAGAAAAATGTAAAAATTGTGGTTACTTTCAGTCGTTAAGTTATATTTGAAAATACCTCAAAATCATTTTCCCAAAGTTTCTCCCAATCGTTTTTAACTATTAATTCAACAGAATGAATTTTCAATTGCGAATCGTCCAATAAGCCTTTTGAAACACATTTGTAAAAACCAGATTCAGTTGTTGATACCCCCTACAAAAATTACAAAATTAAATTGAATTAAAAATATAATTCTATAATTATAAATAAATGTAACACAAACAACTTTATATATTTAAACACATTTACTATTAAACTATTATTTAAAAAAGAAAATCTAGAATTTTTAATACATTGAAAGACTTACCCTGATTTGAAGTGTGCCAGTCAACACTTCATAATTATATTTCTTATCATTTAAAGGATTCCCTGGACCGATGATATCATTATTTCCGAATTGCCAAAACATAAAACGATGATGATCGTCGATGCTTAAGCATGGAAGCTCAGCCAAATGTCCAGCAGCCACTTCTTTCACTATTACATCACTTGCAGTTTCAGACTTTTGTAATATAAATAATGAATAAAAAAATATAAAAATCCACATATTTCCACCTAGAAATTGATATTCCACATGTTTATATAAATATATATACTGAAATATACGAGTGTAAAAACTTCTCATAAAAATTATTTAATTTATAAGTACATAAATTAACATGAAACACTGAAATTGTAATACAATTTTATCTTTTACTGTTGATAACTATTTAATAACACACTTTCACTGTATCATAGTTCAATTAAATAGAAAAAGAAAGAGAGAGGAAGAGTCAAAGAATCTCTTGTATTTTCTTATGAAATGAACAATATATCTTTTTATCAATTATATATATGTAAAGTCAGACTACACACAAAAAAATGCTAAAATTATAAAAATACGTTCAATTATTATATTCTGCCACGACTTGTGCTAACAAACTGTCGGATATTACTAGCTTGCCTCTTCCTTTTTCATTTTTATAATTGCATCCTAATTATATTGATCACCTTTTTCTTCACAGCTGCTAATACTGTAAGACTGCAAGTTTGTTCTTCACAGATGGTTGTCACAATAACTATTCAATACGCAATGCAAGACAAAAAGTTATTCTGAATGAATGTTGTGTAATCATAGAAGCAATTCTTGTGTTAGTTTGACTCTTTCTCACTGCTTTTAATTTTTCTATATAACTTACTGGTAATAGCACTGGTATGGGTTAATGATTTTAAATTGGAAAAGAGTCTTTCATTCACTGAGATGAGAAGATACTACAGCAAACACTGTCATAGAGTTACTTATTTTTAACTCTGTCCTATTTGGCCTTGTGTAATACCAAGTATTTATAGTCAAGTAGGCATATACTTCAGAAGAACTGATGTGCGTTCTCAAATCTTGCAATAAATCAATCTACTGATTCTTTTCCAAAAAAAAAAAAGCTAACAATACTAGATTTTTTGTTTAAATATAAATGCAATGTTTATATACTTAACTCAATCAATATAATTTAATATGACAAAATGTTTTATTATTCAACAATATCAAAATATAAACTAAACAGTTTTTATAACAGTTACAAGTACAACAATAGTTATATAATCCTGTACAATAATCCTATAATGATAATATTGACAAGTTTTCTTATTGATGGAAAAATACATACATGTCCTTAAGTAATGCCAAACTGCAAACTAGCATGTTTGGGACTTATCCATTGTCAGTACCTATATTGATGTATCAAATGAATGAAAACGTCTACTGCTAATGCCGGTAGAAGCAGCCAAAACGGCGCCAGCACTACTTTGGCTGGCAGCGGCCACTGAGGTGCCTCTAATTTCAGACAAATTAGGATCTGGGCGCATAATTTCAGGAGTACTGCTGTCATGTACCATGTCTGAAATAATTAATTATTTGTCAAAATTTTTAAATCTGATATTTTTTTCAAGAAAGTTAGATATTTATTATATTATTTGTTTGCTATACTATCATGCAAAATAATTATATATTTTTATATGCTATATACATTTATAACAAATTAAAATAAAACATTGACAACTGTGAGAGATATGCTACTGCTCCTATATGCTTTGTTGTTTGTTATTTGCTAAAGAGTTAAAAGATACTTACCTCTCGATGCAAACTACTAACACGTCCGTTCTTGCAATGCGAGATCATGTTGAAAATAATATAAATGAGGAGAATGTTGTCGTAGAGCCACATTGGAATAAAAACTATGAACCAGTTCCATTGTATTCTCTGATCGAGCCTCAAGACCAGCAAAATCAAAAATATGAGCAAATTAAACCACGTGAACAAGGCACGATGCAAAACTGCCATGGAAGACTTCTTGGAAATAACAATACGTAATCATGAAAAATTCTTCTGATTCCTGTACATCGATATTTGACAATTCTAACCTTCTATAGCACTAATGTGATAAATTCTAATGATAAACGTTATCTCTACTTTAACAACAAGCGATCAGTTTTAAATTTCTGTTTTATTGATATCAGTATCAAATAATACTTCAGAAAACCACAAGATAGCGCTGAATAAAAGCAATTATTATAAATGCGCCTTTAAAATTATCTCTTCTTCTGTCAATGTTATTCTTTCATGAAGCTACGTTTCTTTACTATGTGCGTGGAATAAAACATATATTTTTTGATATTCCGGGAAAAAGCAAGAGAAACGAATATGACACATAGGTAAGATAGAGAGAATTTATAATAGAAGTTTAATGTACAATTTATCCAAAAATTCAACATCTACACTTCTTAATAATAACGTGATCTCTTCATTTTTTTTATAGCTTTATATAATATATTTTTACAATTAAGTCGTCAATAAGTAAAATATTTTAGCAATTGTTCAATAAAATATTTTACAAGTGAGGATTTTGCTGTTATTTCATTACATGGTGCGATTCATCAATTTACAGCAATTTACAGTGACCTGTTACGTATTGTTCGTGTCATGTGTTATACATTCATGTTTTCCTTACTAGATAATTATATGTTGCTGCTTATCGGTGACCAATAGGATCGCTTGTAAGGATCATCGTAAGATCGGCACACACAGTCGCGTACCTTGTACATATTACGATTTCTGCAAAAAAGTAAAAAGAAAACAGAAAAAGAAAAAAGTAAGAATAGAATTTTTTATTTATATTGCTAGTTTTCCACCAAGAGACACAAGCGACACAAAAGTATTATTCTCTCTGTTGCTCATTGAATATCGAACAAAGACAGAGTGACTTGTGTCGATTTGTGTCAACTCGTGTCCTTTGCTGGAAAACATACATTATATATTATATTGTCTAGAGTTTTTATTTTATTCCGTTTGCTATATTATAATATTGTTGAAATTAATAATATAATACTATCAAAAAAAGTTGTATGTTATAATTCTGTGCGAGATAAAAGTTAAAAATAATTGCAAAGTGCCTACAGTCTCTAAGCCAGTTTGTTTTTTTCTTATAGAAGAGGAATTAAATATCAGTTACGTCATTGTCGAGTGATAATTAATCATACGATCCGCCGCTTCTTGATCAAGGATACGCCGATCTCTAAACGATTTATTCATCCAAGCAACATAATTGAGCAACGTTCAAGGTATTTTTCATTAAAGTGAACAACACAAACGAGATGACTGATTGCCAAGTACGTATATATACCTTGTATAAACTTTTGATAAAAACAATCTTTAGATAAGAATTTTAAAAATATGTGATTTTTTAAAAATAAGTTATTAAAAATTAAGCAGTAATTGTTTAGAAAGGTTTATCAAATGCGACTAGACATCCTTTATTTCATCAATACTTTACGCAAATTGCTTTCACAAATTATTGATCTTCTATTGAATTCACAACATTCAATATTAAATTATACTGAAAGATTTTCAAAATATATACATTAAACATGACATGCACATTATGCGTTGTATTGTTCAGTAAGATATAAGTTTAGAATTAAAACCATTTGTTATATAAATTCATAAACAAAATGAAAAAGAGTCAAAAAGCAATAATTAAAATATTGATTTCTTGATGGATTATGGATTTACACTTTTTATTTGTTTATATAAAATTTGAAAAATATTTCTGTGATTTATTTCTTGAGCACTAATAGATTCTAATTAACTTCCAAATTGTTCTAATTAAGTGTATATATTCGCGCCTTGGAGAAAAAAAAAAAAAATACAACTAAAACAACGGATTTAATTTTTACCTTTTTGTGCGTTCGCTAACTATAAGAAAGTAGTTACTGAATAATAATGAATGCTGATATGCAATAAAATGCCTGCAACTGTCTTATGTCACAGATGATAAAGACACGTTTAGCTTAACTTATTATTGCTTCTAGTAATGCAGCTATAAATACGTATGCCTAATGTCCCTATTCCGAAAACGCGAGAAGCCGGGTCTATTTTAATGAATTAGCAAGTCCGGAGTAGCAGTACGTCCCGTTGACCCCATGTTCGCGTAGACGCCGGCAAGTCGTCGTCCTGGCGAGAGTAGCGTCGCTCGCGACGCTTCAAACAGCTCGATTTCGTGAAATCGCGCCGATCGTCGTACCGCTCTAACGTGATCTCGCAATTCCGCATCAGACGTGTCGTTCGTTAACCTTTTCGCGCGTTTTATAATCCAGGTCCACGTGCGCCGTCGATCACGATGTCAAACGTACGAGCATTGGTAAGTCTGGCTTTGATCGAAATCGAAGGATCGCGTTTAACTTCACGAATGTTGCGAACACAATATCACCACGTGTTCGTTAAACAACACAGTGCTATTTGTACCTTTTGTGTTCTGCAGTAGGCAGCGGTTGGCGTTATATTAATTCTTATATAAGAAATATTCATATGGAGGTTAATCTACAAAAACTCCAAATTCAACAAAGAATCTAAAAATGTTTATAAAAATATTATGACCAAGTTTGCACTTTGAACGAGAAGGTTCTTTTTAACACCAAGAATGCTATGAAAATTTTATGTTTAGATGCTCCCAGTCTTGGCTGCGGTAGGAACAATAGTTGTTATAGGAGTAGCATTTAAAATATATAAATCCTGGAGTGAAAAGAAGAAAAAGTCTGCACCTATACTGCTGGTTGATCCAGTAGTCAAATATAGCCTGCCTCTAGTTCAAAAAGACATAATAAGCCATGACACAAGAAAGTTCAGATTTGGATTACCAACGCCAGATCATGTTCTGGGTCTGCCCATCGGTCAGCACGTGCATTTAACAGCAAAAATTGGAGAAGAGGTTGTAATACGTTCTTATACACCGGTTTCAAGTGACGACGATCGAGGCTATGTAGATCTTGTGATCAAGGTAAATGAAAAGATAATTTAAGACTGATCATAACAGGACAAAACGTATTTTTACTATAATTTGTATAATTAATTTACAGGTGTACTTCAAGAATGTGCATCCAAAATTCCCTGAAGGAGGAAAATTGTCTCAATACTTGGAAGAAATGAAAATAGGGGACACTATTGACTTCAGAGGTCCATCTGGTAGACTGGTTTACAAAGGAAATGGAAAAGTCGCTATAAAACTCCTTAGAAAGGAACCACCTGTGGAATATAACGTTAAAAAGGCAAATATACTCATCTGTTGAATATAATGACAGCCATATATTAATTTGTTCTTATCACAGTCAATTAAAAGCAATTTGGTGTATCTCTGAATTACATAAATAATAATTTTACGTTTCTGCAGATTGTCATGCTCGCTGGTGGCACTGGTATCACGCCGATGTTGCAGCTTATTCGCGCGATAATAAAGGATCCCACTGATGAAACTCAAACCTCTTTGCTATTTGCCAATCAAACGGAGAAAGACATTTTACTGCGAGACGAATTGGACGATATCGCCGAAAAATATCCGAACAAATTGAAACTTTGGTATACACTAGATACAAGTAGTGAAGGTTGGCCGTATAGTACAGGATATATTAGTACTAATATGATAAAGGATCGTATGTACCCACCATCGTCAGATACCATTGTATTGATGTGCGGTCCACCGCCTATGATCAATTTTGCTTGCTCTCCGAATCTCGATAAACTCGGCTACGATCCTAAATTGCGATTTGCATATTAATTTCTCGTTAAGATCGTAGATAGTTCGTGCATCGCCGGAGTTTATATGCTTTTAGTACTTCAGTGAAATTAAAGATGAGCTTTTGATGACTAAACGTATAATCGATTTCACACATTAAAGCAGGATTTCGAATAACATGGTAGCAGTCAGATTTATCTATGCAAAACTTTTTATCAAAACTCGACCATAAAGACATATACAGTATTGATTACCGATTGTAAACTTAAGAATTGATGTAATGCAGTTACATGTATATATTTATTTACATGAATTCAAAAATGTTTATAGGACAAAGGCTAAGCTTTCCCTCTTTTCTTTTTTTATTCTTGAAATATAGATCGTGATTCGCAAATAGCAAGATTCATAGTGGGATCAATCTTAAAAAAGATGGTTAAAAATAAATTTACGAAATGAATATGTCTATTTATGTGAAAAATATACTTTATTAAATCCTTTATCTATATACTGTTGTATAGTTAGCCTGTGTATATAAAAAATGGATGAATAAAGTATATTGCTAGGGATATTCATGTACAATATTGTATTTCAAAGCATTTATTGTTATTGAAACTAATATGTTGTTATAAAAAATTCTGAATACGTACAATGTGCTACTTATTTTGTAATACCTTATTTGCGAGAAATCGTAATAGAATACAATCCATACATGTATGACGTAATGTTTAAAAAATGTGATAGAATATATTCTGTAATTTCTTTAATTTGTGTAATTAGTACATTTATGTTAGCAAATGCAATATTGATAAATAACACGATGAAGTGATACTTCATTGATTTTTTTTTTATAATTAGTATTTTTTACTTCTGCCATAATTCCGCAATTGTATTTTGTACATAGCATTCAATCTCTCAGATTAATTAATTTGAAAGATCAAATATTGTGTAAAAAAAACAAACAATTGACGTAAAAAATACTAATATTTTTATTTTTAAATGATTAACAACGTCCTCTATCCTGTACGCGTTTCCTCGGAGCTGCGCGCAAAATATCATCCACACGTAATATCATTTCGGCGGCTTCGGCCGCGCTGACGAGAACTTGTCTCTTCACCACCCAAGATTCGGTGATTCCTAGCCGCTTCATGCAACCGATCTTGCCGAATTCCATGTCTGCAAAGTCGTACAAAAGAATTTTTACTTCGTGAAAGTTATTCAATAATCTATCACAAAAATATTCATATTACTGATGAGCTAGAAACTTACCCAATCCCATGGTGTTGCCGCCGGAATTATGCGCTGCTCTAAGCTCGCTGATCAATTGCGCAGAATCATAGCCAGCGTTGTCCGCAATAACTGTCGGCAGTTGCTGCAATGCCCGAGCGAACGCTTCCATTGCAACCGCCTCTTTGCCAGGTGTAGCCGCGGCTGCTCGCATAACAGCGCAAGCCATGATCATTTCGCTACATCCGCCACCGTAAACTATTCTCGATTCGCGTACTGTAGCGGATAAGACGCAGAGCGCATCGTGAAGCGATCTTTCCGCTTCGTCGATGATCTGTTGTGTTGCACCGCGGATGACAACAGTGCACGCTTCGCCCAACGGAACTCCAGAGAATCTCAGGAGTGTATCTTCTCCGATCATGACCTGAATATAAAACAGATAATTAAATTAACAAAAAACAAGTGTTCACAAAAACTTAGCATTGGCCTTGTAGCCCATTTATTCTACATATTAATTTTGTTAGAAACCTCAAAGCCAGAACCACATTATATTATTATAATTACATTATAATATAATAGAAAATTATAATCATATTACAGAATGTTTTCTTGGAACATCCCATACATATTCAATTATAAAAGTTTACCTGCTCAATAAGATCGCACTTCCCAAGTTTAACTAAATCTGGATTATCAAAGGTGCTGACTATCTCGCCGCCAGTGACAAGCGCCAGTCTTTCGATACCGTCGAAGTCTGCGTGCTCAATAGCCATAATTCCAGCATCAGCGAACAGTTGTTCTGGATAATTGTAAATCAACTGCCTATTAATGAAAACGTTGCATCCATGTTTCAGGATCTTGTCAACTTTATCCTGGGGAAATAAATAAAGCAGAAAATTATTGCTTACCAATTATGTTTTTAAGAATATGTATGAAAGTTGAAAAGTGCAAGTTTTATATATTACCTTCATTTTCTCCTTTTCTGCGGTCTCTAATTCTGCAATCTTCGCCATTGAGTCCACACGAACTCTAGAACCAAATACCTATAAACAAATATGTATAGTTAAATTTGTTTACTAAACAGTTGTGAAAAATATGCATAAGTAAAAGCATATACCTTGATTTTATCTGTATCCATCGGTGTATTAGCGATAAGGATGCGCGCATCAGATACTTTTTGCGGCTGATGTACACCCGGCTTCTTATCCAACAAGAATCCCTCGTCCAAGAAAGAATCGGCAAGCGTTGCACCACGTTTCTTTATAATTTGAATTGCGGACAGCTTACCAGAGCCTTTAAGACGCAACACTGCGTTAACTGCAAGCTTGCTAAAGTGTTCCTTATGTTGAGATAAGATCTTAGAGCTCAATGTTGTACGTGCAATATTAAGTAAATCTTCGCGGAAACGCTCGGGATCTGCAGAATTATCGGCAGATGCGTTTTTCAAAGCCTCTGCCGCCACATTTGTAGCATTCCTCCAACCACTAATAATAGTCTGTGGGTGGATCTTTTGATTTTCAATCAGTTTCTCCGCTTCTCGCAAAAGTTCAGCAGCTGCAAAGGAAGAATATTTTGAGTAATGTTTAAAATTAAATAATTCAAGAATACAAATAAGTAATAATGTTACACATACCAAGCACAGTAACTGAAGTAGTTCCATCTCCTACTTCATCATCTTGGACACGAGACATGTCTACCAAAATTTTGGCAGCAGGATTGTCAACGCCAATACTTTTGAGGATAGTAGCGCCATCATTGGTAACCTGTACTTGTCCTGCGGATCTGCCGTAAGACACAAGCATCTTGTCCATACCCTTAGGACCAAGAGTAGATTTCATCAAGTCCCCAATGGCTATTACTCCAATGAATGAACTCAATCTGGCAATCTCAGCCTTCTCCTCCTCAGCTTCATTCTTAAGGATACGTACTGGATTCAAGGAAACCTTTAAACAAAGTCAAATAAAACAATGACTTAATTATCTGTATGAAATACACAAATTCAAATACAGAATGACAAAGTATCCATTTTCAAACAATAACAACAACGTTAATTAATCAAGCGACACGGTATCTTGCGCCAAGTTTATTTGTGACAAACATAAAAAATCGAATTTGATTGAGAAAATTTAACTGCTAAATTTTATCACCGATACATAATGCAATCGGAATTATCATGCAATTATTTGTTCTTTTATTCAATGGTTTATTTAATTTCTTTTATTTTAATGACACACGTGCGCCATTTGTTATATCGCCGGAAGATAGATTCTTTATTAATCACTTTACTACAATCTTGATGTGAAAAAATTATAAGAGACTAATCGTGTTAATTACCATTGTGAATAAGTGCGCAGGATACTTTTATTCCCTTCAAGAAAATCACGCAAATTTGTTCCGAAACAAGAACGATTAATACACGCTGACACACGCCGACAACGAATGTTCCCGATTCAAGCAGCTACAGTCACGCTAAAACTTTGGGATCATTTCCATGAAGCGTTCAATTTGCTTCTTTACCGGCCAATAATTTGCTAAGTCTTGGACATAAAGAAACACGAGAACGAATTACAAATCTGAATGGAAACAGAGCATTAGGAAATAATCCAATCATATGTTAATATAAAGAAAACCATATTTGGCCATATTGCTGCGTTTTTCAAATGGAGTGCGCGATTGGTCATCTCTTCCACTTCTATTCATCTATTCACATGCAATATGCGTTACTGTGCATTAGTTGTGTAAATAGACTTTAGGTTAATTAACCTAAAACTTTGTATAATTTTTTAAGTGCGCATATTTTATATATTATGTATTTTATCCCATTTTTTATATAAAAATAAGGAACAAAAAAACTTTCCATAAAAAATTTTAATTTTTGTAAGTATTTTAATATTTTGTAGACCAATATTGTGTTATATTGTAGTTATCACGATTGAACAAAATGATATATAATAAGATATTTTTAATAAATAATTTTTTTTCAGATAAATAGGAACGTCATTAATGTGATATACACTGTGATATATGACAATTTATGATGTCGCTGACGGTGGATGCAATTCCATACATAGCTAAAAACGTAACTAAAACAGTTAAACAATTAAATTTAGACATTTTAAGACAGATAGAAGATGATCTTGATATAGATGAGAAGATCTCTATATTATTTTTGATAACAGAAGATTATACAAATGCATTTCACAATATCATTAATCTTTTCCAAAAAACAAGGACAGAAAATGCATACATAATTGCAAATTATGTAGAAAACTATCCAAAAAATTGGCAAGATAAAATCATGGAAGCACTATCTATTTTGAACAACAGAGAAGTGATAAGGAAACTGAACATACGATTTGACAAATTAGATTTATATTATGTTCCAAACATCAGATTATGTTCAAGAAATATAAATGTGATTGCAAAATGTTTATATAAATTATGTGAATCTTTAAACGAAAATGAACAGGAACTGTTATTAAGCTATGTCAAATCTGATATCTCTAATTATGAATCATTGCTGAACGATGTAAATTATCTTGAATTGCATATACTTTATTGGATGCAAGTTGGATATATTACAATTTCCAAAGGTATGTTTAATTTATTATTTAATATCCAAAAAGTTTGTGTGTGTGACAGTTTATCTACATGAATGTAGAAAATGTAGAATGAATTCTAAAATGTAGAAACTTTCTGATTATTCTGTTCTGAAATTATGTCAAAATGTACTTAAAAGTATTTTATGTACATAGAACAACATTTATTTTTTTTTTTAAAGCTATGATAAAACTTGAAGAGTGATAAAATGTAAATTAATATAAAAGTTTAGTTTTAGATAATTTATATAGTTTAGATAACCTTTATAAATACTACTTTATTTTATTTTGATTTGCTAAAAATTGATTTTAGTATATTCTTTCTCTGTATTTTATATATTCTACGTTATTGAATTTTTTTTTATATGAAAGACTTAAATATTTCTAAGAATATTATTTAAAAAACAATAAAGTTTTAAATTTAAAAAAATAAATAAATTAGGATGCAGTGAATTTAGCAATAAGCAGTACTGAATTTTGATTACAGGAATGTTATGGTATTTTATATTTACATTTTCCATGTTCCATTTTAGATAAAAAATCAAAAATGAAAAATTTATTAAAACATTTGGAAAAATTTGAGGATTCTAAAATAATCTATTTGGATTTGCAAAAATTTGAAAATTCTTTAAATGTTGTTGATAATCATGGTTCTCTTGGGACAAATGGCAAAAATCATCTTCAACCAATTTCCTTAGAAGAGCGATCTTTTACAGAAGAGCATTCTTATTGTGAAAAGAAGTTTATTGATAGTGGATTGTGTGTTATTATAAATCAAATGTATTTTGAAAAAGAGGTACTGATGTTGATATATATAAAAAATTATATATGTTATTCTATATATATATATTATATTTTCAGTATGAAACACGATTTGGCACAAACACTGATTGTACAAATCTATCTGAAACATTTCAAAAGTTTGGGTTTAAAATTGTAATATATACAAATTTGAAAAGAGAAGAAATGTTAAACAAAATGAAAAATATTTCAAAAGACCATGGTAATAATTACGATTGTTTATTTCTCTGCATTTTAAGTCATGGATATAAAGGTAAGGATAATATTTTAATAAGATTAACAGTAACTACATGCAATATAGCAATCTAAAAAATTTAGCTTTGCATGCATTGAAATATATAAGATATGTATGTTCAAAAATTAAACAATGAGAACATTACAAATTTATTAATTATTCTTTAGTTAATGATGTTGAAGTAATTAGTGTTTATTTAATGATTGATAAATAATGAATTTATATTACAGGAGGCGTAATGGCATCAGATGAGAAAGAAGTTTCATTGGAAGCAATTGAAAAAGCTGTTTGTTGCATGGAGTTAAAAGATGTTATTAAAATTGTTCTTATTCAAGCCTGTCAAGGAAAGATTCGAGGTAATAAAGCAAAAATTAAATTTTTATAAATTTCTATAAAAGCAAAAAGAATACATATTTGAAGAAATTAAATAGAGGAATGCATCACAAAAGAAAGTTTTAAGCATTGTTTGTATTCAAAACTTTTTCATATTTTTAAAAGACAAAAAATTTTCTGAAAACTTTTTGTATTGCATAATGTTTAAATTTTCTATATATACACACACGCGCGCACGCGCGCGCGCACACACACACACACACACACACACACACACACAATATTTAAAAATAAATCTCAATATACTTATTTAATGGCAAAATATTATTTGAAGTATATTGTAATAGATTTTATTTCCAGGAAGTATAAATAATCGTCTAGCAACAGATGGTTTATCTGATCCTGAACATATATCAGCAGATATACGGCAATTTACAAACTTTTTCATATTTATGTCGACAATGCAAGGTTTCCTCTCAATACGTCATAAAGAAAAAGGTAAACAATCATTTTTATTTCTTATATTTATTTCTTTTTACCAAATTATCTTTTCTTAATTTACCTTGCAATCTTCACTAGTCTATTAATGTTACTGATTGTTGACTGTCAATATGTAATAAAATAAAATTTCGAAAAATATATGATAGAAATATATGGTCTAATATTCTATAATTTGTTTTTCAGGCTCATGGTTCATACAAGAAGTTTGCAATGTTCTCAAAAATTATGGGAATCAGCTTACTTTCTTTGAATGTGTTAGAAAAGTAATGATGTCCGTGCAAGAAAAGAGAGGAACATTAGATGGGAATCATGTTGCACAGTTACCAGAGATACGTCAGGATCGTTTGCATGTAGATTTTCAATTAAAAAGTAAGTCTAACTAATTATATTTTATATATATATATATATATATATATTTATATATATATATATATATAAAAATGAGAAAAATTTATCTTTATGGATCAATTTTTTAAAATATGAGAAGAGATAAATGTTACAGTGTAATAAAAATTAAGTATATAAATTTAAATTGATAAAGTATTAGGTTAGTGCAAAAATCTGTTTATTGTTTCTTCATGAATTTATAAATAAAGTTTATAATAAATTTATAATAAAATGTATCATAAACTCATTAATTATAAATAAAGTTATTATTTTCCATTTTAAAAGCTTAGATTTTTTAAATCAGATATATAAAAACTTCTTTCTATAGGAAAAGGTGCATTAAAGCCGATGGCGATTTAATTAATTTTGATTTTATTTCTAGATCTTTATCATTTTTAAATTATTATAATATATTAATATGTATTGCTGTGTCTTATTGAATTGATGCATGCATCAGTTATCACACGTATTACAAAAAAATACAAAAATTCGAAGATGGACATAAGACTGAAACCAGCAAACAATCCTAGTAAACCACCAAATGATGCTGAAAATATTAAGCAAATTAATATCGTTATTGAATTTCTTATTATATATAGATTATAGACGTTTATATTTTATAATTTTATATAATATGTTTATCTTACCAAACAAATTGCGCCAACTATAATTAACTGACCGTCGAAATTGAAAACCGACCAAATCGTTGAAGAATACATGTATTATACTATGATTTTGTATGCTAAAAGCGTTACTGCAAGAATATATTTAAATTTAGCAAAATTTTAGACCATTAATGCCGTTAATTTATTAAATAGAAATATAAATATATTTATTAAATATTTAATTCAGAAGAACTGAAAATACTGATGCAAATTAAGATCAATTATACTCAATAAAAATTAATTTAAAATTCTTGAAAATAGTAAAAAATGAAACTTTGAATATTTAACTAAATTACATTTTTACCGAGGGTTTTTTGAAAAACTGCCATTGTTATAATAAACAGTAGGATCGAGAGCCCCAGCGGAGCTCTCTATGGGGTAACGAAATAGTGTACAGTCCGGTATGCATCCGCAAGGTCCTCTGATATTATGTGTTTTTGGTAGATTTTTGTAATCTTGCTTCAATTCTGGCCATGAAGTATCGAAAAGCGCTGTAAAAGATACATAAAGCAACATACTCGAAATGTTGTGTGAAATGATATAATATATTTGTAACTTTTGTACACCTAATCTTATTCTCTGCTTGCCAATTCAAATTCAAAAATCATTTCCCTAAAATCATTTTTAATGCAAGATTTTTTTTTATTGTATTTGTTTTCATAAAATATTATAACTTGAACCTAAATTACATTGTTATAGAGAAATTGGACTTTAGCATGTATGGGATTAATATTCTTGCCTCTGTTCTTGCTCGATTAAAATAGAAGCATTAAAGTAGCATTGAATTTTGCTAAACACAATATACATTTGAAAGTTTCGGAATTAAGTAATTAAACCTTTAGATGTATGTATGTACTTACGCACTTACACTTATATTTCTTCAGGCATTTGATGTCTCTAAGATTACACACTCTGGTACCTGAAGTAAAGTATTTACTTTTTATTTTAGTGTTCCATATACACAGTGATGCGTGTATTGCAGGGGAAATTGAAGATTTCACAATAACTAATTACAAAATATCATTTCATACATGTTAATCATTTTAAGTGTTCTATTCTATTTTGCTAACTATTAATATTTGTTTTGTGCACTTTCAATTACAGTATTGCTGACGATAAAATGGACAATACAACCACATTAATAAAAAAGAAAAAATTAAGAATATGTGGTTTAATTTATATGAATTCTATACAAATATTTAAAACAATTGATAAGTTTTGTCTGAAAGAACAATTGTCTTGTCTAACATTGTAAGATCATATTTTCATGAGTGAAAATTTATTCTTTGATAATAGATTTCACAATAGAATAGAACATAGATGTTTATATATAATAAGTTTTTTTATATAAGCAGTAATTTTCATTATCATTATTTGTGTGTTTCTGAATTCACACATTCTGTATACTTACTATTTTGTGGAAAGTAATAAGGGATGCAACCGCATTTTGCCCTTACAATGCTAGCTCGACATTCTGCAAGGCAGTTGTGATACGAATATGTTATATAAGTTAAATTCCTCTCTTTGACATTTTGAAATATTACTTTATCATCTTCTTCGTTAAATATGCACTGTCGCGTAGAAATCGCCGAATTCTTCACTTCGGGTGTTGAATACATTTCCGAGGGATTGACGCTTAAGAAATGTTGATTATTTAATTGTACCAATTGAATTTCAGAATTAAAATCCGGATAATCGAATGAGTAATGTATCATGACCTGCAATATACAATATATTTACTTATGAAATTTATAGTTGAAAAAATCAGTTATACAAATATATTAAAGTGATTTTAAATAATATAGATAAGTGAAAATAAAATTAATTAATTTACCTTTACTCCATATGCTCCAATAATTGCAGCATGATAATCACTAGGTTCAGAATTTGCAATTATAGTCATGCCAGTCTCAAAACCACAAGCGGCAGATTTTACCATACTATAACAAAAATTTATATTAATCAAAAAATACAGCACAGCACTTCTTTCTATTGATATTATTCTTCTTTTTTATTTCTTTCTTTTTCTATATAAGACAGCCTCAAATACTTCTTAAATTCTAAATATCGCCTATCTAATGTAAAATTCAACCCTGAGAAAATGTTTATACTTGTCGGATGATATCGTCTCGTCTGGATAAGTAAAATAATTAAAACTGCAGCACAAGCCGTCTCGCGATAAACTTGGCTTGAAGAATCTATCACATCGATCAGCTGTACCTTTCCATTTGCATATTGTTAAAAAAGTACTACAGTTATGTGTTATCTGAAAAAAGTCACTGTAATTAGCTTTTTTGAAACTTTTTGTAAATCCTGAAACTCGAAATAAATATGAACACAGATTTATTAGTGTATTAATAACATTTAATATAATTTAATTAATTGATATATTTTTAACACAACATTTCATTTTTCTTTCGCATTTTTTTTTAATTGTTTTGTCATTATAAACGATATAACAACTAATATTTCAATTATTGTATAATAATTGTAATTTATGTATAAATTTATATAAAACAAAATAACAATAGTATTTAAAGTAATTTTTTAAATCAAGCGCAAAAATAACATAAAGTTGGCAATAGTGTATCGAGATACGATTCTCGCGTACTTTTCTATCGAAATCCGGATAAAGAAGTGCAGTTATTTTCCAAACGCAGGCATGAACGTATCGTAAGTTTAAACATTTTAATTTTGATTAATTTGCGTAATAATTAAAATTTATGAGCAATTTTGGATACGATTCAAACAATGTCAAATATTCCGGTTTTGTGTATATAAAATATAATATGTAATAATATTTGTTTTGCGATTTCTCGAACAAAAATTTTGGTTTGCGGAATTCAAGGGTTAGTTTTCTAGTAAATGTTGAATACTTTTGTTTTGTACGATTACAGTGTTTTTTGGTGTCGAATATCACATATCATAATTGGCTAAAATGTCGCGATGAGATTCAAATGTTTCTTATACGCTTTTCAACGAACTACAATAATTAATAATGTTTTATTAAATATTTGTAAAAGTTCAGATTTTGGCTAGTTGTGCCAATTCACGAATTCGCGTAACGCTTATGTTAGATATATCGATGTTACTCATGCCATCTTCCGGTCATCATGACCTTTACATACATAAGTTCGGAATATAGAGCGCGAACGTGTCGTATTAATCGTATGTTTATTCCGTATGTTTATCAATCCGTATCAAAAGTATACAAGTCCGAATTTTTGCCAAAAACATCGATTAAAAACGGGTGATTGCCGAAACGTAATGTTTATCGCGAGTGTTCACGTTAATCGTGAATACTCGCGTTCATCGGTTAATTCGTCGCTAGTTCGGTACGTAGTTTATAACCCTAAAAAGTACACATTTTAATGTCATAAATACAGTATGTATTACTAAATAAACACACGATGTGCTTTCTATTAAATATAATATGTGAAAAATTGAGCTCGTTGGAATTAAATTGAGTACGAAAAGTTACTATGCGCATGTCTATAGTCTGCAACTTCGGACGGCAGAACCGCCATTTTAAAGATGATCATTGTTTATTTTGCTCATTTTAAATACGTGTACAGCAGCAGTATTATCTATAATTATGTGCGCAAGGGCAATACAGTGTGTATCTTTATCTCACGTTTGCGTTACGATATAATAAATTTATAATATAAATCCGTAAAAAGTGAAAGTGAAAGTGAAATACGACCAACTACAATAAGTGTGAGTTTCCGATACATAAGTATTCATCAATTTTCGATGGATCTGATTGCGAACAACCAACCAGAACCAAAGCAGAATCTGCAGCGGTTGAAGTACTACAATGCTCCAGTTAGTGAGTATAATTATTTAAATATAATTGTGTAACACGCATACACAATGGTGATCATATATTTATAAAATTTTTTATTAATACAAGATGTTTAAAAATATTTATTGAAACGTTTTATAAAAATTATTCTTCCAACTTATTGTATGTGCTTGTTTTAATTAAACTAAAAATGATTTAATAAAACAAATATAAATAAATAAAATAATATACATAAAATATATAATTATTTATATATATATTGATTTTTTTAGGTATAGCCGAAAAGCATACTTGGCTAGAGTACAACGATTGGTGAGTAAATTTATTTAATACATTTGCGTTACAATCACGCAAAATATTGATATCTTTTATTGTTTATGTCAATATTGTTTTGTCAATATTGCTTATGTGCTAAAAACTGTGCTTCAACAATCACATTTTTATTGATTTGCAATTACACAAGTAAATAATAAAATTATCTTATCATTACTTTAATAGTAAGCAATGTTTAATTTCATACTAATTATGTTTTGCAATTTATTACAGTTGAGTCGTAAAACTTTTACAAAACTTTGGAAATATAAATTATTCAAACATATATATATAGAAAAGAAAATTTTATGTAGATATAAATAATAAAAAATGGAATTTAGGAATTAAAATTTTGAAAATATTTTGAGAATATAACGTTAAATACAATTTCAATGTGCACAAATACATTTTTTATTTAATCTTATTACATAATAAGTATAACTGTTTAATATTTCTACAAAAAATAAGAAAAATTGTCAAAGTCTAATTTTAAATGCACAATTTATTGATATGGCAAAATATTGGTAATGATATTGATACAATTGTTTATTTAACAATTGATATAATCAATTCGTTTTTGTGACATGCGTTTCACCAATCGGTCCTCATTTTTTGCTAAGCTTATTAACATCGTGACATTCTTACAATTTGACTAAATATACGATTGAAGTATTAAATATCTTATTGCTTCAAATCAAACGCATTTAAGTTTGGAAAGAGACATTAGTGTTGTCATTTATAGAACCGGATACTCGAGTAGACAGGTATTACACGGATACCCGATTATCTAGGATATTACTTGACTACCCATCCGGAAATATAATTCCCTATTCGAAATATAATAATTGCATACATATTGCATTGTAATTGCATTGATAATACAAAATTATCGCATATAATCGTATTACATATAAAAAAATAATATAAATAATAAATTATAAATTATGAATTTTTATAATGTTATTTTCTACATGTAATACGATTATATACGATAATTTTGTATTAATTATGCAACTACAATGCAATACATGTGTGTAATTATTATATTTTGAATACCCGGTTAGCCGGTATTGATAGCACTATTAGACACAATTCTTAGGACATGCGTATTGTGAAATTATGTGGAATATTTTAATTATTGCAAGTATTATCAAATCAAATTAACAAATCTTATCAAATCTATCCGGGAATCTCGTAGCAGCATTGTGCACGTATATGCGACGATAAAATATTTTTAGTACGCACCAAGTTTAACACTTCGATAATAGACAATTTATTGTCATCTATAATGTCTTGTAGACGAGTAAGATTTCTTTCAACGTCCGCATTGGATCCGAATATTCCCGGTATTATCAATTCATTCATCAACCGCATCTCTTGAATTAAAGATTCTTTCGAGACATTAGCTGGTGTCTTTCTGTAAAAAAATGCAATTAAGATAGTCGGAAGAAAAATCACTCTCTAAATAACTCTTATTTACAAACGTGAAACGCGCCTAATACTCACAAATTCTCGACAAAGTTCTTAGTCAGGTTATAAGACATGCGATTAATATCGCATACCGTTATTGCGGGAAACGGATAATTCCATATACCATGATGCGTCGATTCGATGACTGTCAGGGTAGGATGGGAGGAGTAATAACTCCAGGACTTATCAATTAAAGCGAGAGCACAGGATAACGACGCAAGTACAGCTATTGCCCAAATAATCCTATAAATATTTGCCGATGATACATTCGTAATTGTCGCCGTTTTAATTTCATTAAATACAAAATTTATGCATACGTATATAAATTGGGAGAAATGTTTTTGCAAACATCTAACAACATTTTTTTTATTGTTTACAAAATTATTACTTTTTCAAATAATTTGATGAATTTGTAGTTTCAAAATATGCCTTATTTTATGTCTTAAAATATGATTTATGCAATTAATTATAATTTATCATAATTTAGTATCTCTATTTTTTTTTTTTTTTTCTGTAATATCTATTTTTTTTTTAATTTTTTTAAATGTACATTTTTGTACATTTTTAATTTTTTTTATGTTAAACATGATGTTTGTATAAATAATCCTCAATTTATAATTGTGTTATTATTGCGCGTTATAAATCTCGTTATTTTTAATCTTGACTAACTTTTACATTAAAAAGCTACAGTACATATATTGTAGCAGAGCTCAAGTAAAACCCATTTTCTATTATTCTCCAATTTTAATTTATTTGTTTCTGTTTATGTTCGAAACATAATTCAGTGTTTCAAGAACAATGCGAGAAAGAAAGTTTATTTTATGGATATTTACATAGAGTTACAGAACTCAATATGGATAAATTGGCAATAAGAAAAATCTTACTGCTTAAATATAGTAAATGAATATTTCATTGTATACTCCATTCGATCGCACAGTTCGTCAGATCCTTGCTATAATTTTGTGTATCGTAGTATTGTTTTATATACATATATAAAATATCTACATTCTTCTTTTTAAAATAATGTTCATCGCTCATCGCATGTCGCGAGAAATTGTGAATATAATGTTGTTCCAATCATTTTCAGAATATCTGATGAGCTATAATGTTCTGTTAAATTGCCTGCTTTTGCAGCTGAGCACTTACTGTGACATAAAAGTTAAATGACAAAGATACTCTTTGCTTTTGCCTTTTTGTGTTTAATATATCGATTGCAAGGTTACAATATTGAAATGTTTACATAGTATGATGTTTCGAGCATTATGTGCACTAAATTTTTGTCTTTTATTGTTTGTTTATTATTTTCAATTACTAGGAAAAGTCACACATGAAAAGAAAAAGGACATTTAATCAAATCCTTTAAAAAATATTTTTTATTTTTTGATTTTTTTCCATACTAAAGTGTTTTAAAATATTTTAATCCAGTATACATAACAGATATTGAAAAATGTTTTTTATCTTATAAGAGATTAATGCTCAAAACATAATCATACAGTTTAAATGTGTCAATATTATAATTTTGTTTAATCAAATTAAATTTAATAAATTGAAAAGTTTTTAATGAGAAAATAAGAAAAGATAGGGCAAGCATTTCACTCGGTCGTAAAAATAATTCGAACAGGATTAGTTAACCATTAATTAATTAATACACATACAAGACAAGATTTGATGACAAGATAAAATTTTTTTAAATATGCAAAAGTTACAGTAATTTTATTTTGAATAAATTATCTTAATTAAAAATGTGTAAAATTAAATATTAAACAGGTGTAGTTTAATGAATGCATAGCATAGAGATGTTATCAACATCCCTCTACAATCTTTCTATCTAATTGAAATTTTTACATTTCTACATTAATATTCTACATTGCATTTTTTATGACAATTTTGGGCGTAATAATATCTAAATTTTACGTGAAATATCACAACAAAATCGCGCTCTTATTGCTATATTTACTGCTGAAATTAAATTCGTGATAAAGGACCCCGCACAAAACCACGGGAAATTGCATTTTGGTCAAATTTTTTGAAACTCTGGGGATCGATAGTTTATGATCTCCTGAGAAAAGTCTGTGAGTATGAAGCCCCACAAATCAAATGTTGGGCCTCTAGAATCATTGGAAGGGTCAAAAACTGCCCAAAATCGTTTATTTTAAGTAAATGAGTTATCAACTGTATTGCTCTTACCTGCTTATCTGCGATTGTGTTCGAACATGTATGACAGTTAAAATATGTGAAAATGTGTGTGTGTATAGGTGTGTGTGTGTGTGTGTGTGTGGTGTACGTATGTGCGTGCGTAAGTATTTAAATGATAAGTTCAATTGTTTCTAAAATGTGATAAACATGTATGGTTTAGAGCATGGAAGGGATCAAATCCGCTATTGAGAGGTCTATTATTGAGAGATTCCATTGTACATATAATACGCATGTGTTACCGCCGGTACCTCATGTTTTTCACGCCAATTGAACTAGCATTTATGTCTTTGTTCTTTATGTCTACTTTAGTAATTACATTAAATACGCTCGCACGCACGCACACACATCCACAAATCCATACCCACACTCACCCACCCACAAATCCATACCCACACTCACCCACCCACCCACTCACACACACACACACACACACACACACACACACATTTTCATATATTTTAACTGTACATGTTTGAACACAATCGCAGGTAAGCAGGTAAGAGCAGTACAGTTGATAACTCATTTACTTAAAATAAACGATTTTTGGCAGTTTTTGACCCTTCCAATGATTCTGGAGGCCCAACATTTGATTTGTGGGGCTTCATACTCACAGACTTTTCTCAGGGGATCATAAACTATCGATCTCCAGAGTTTCAAAAAATTTGACCGAAATGTAATTTCCCGTGGTTTTGTGCGGGGTCCTTTATAAGCCTTCTTTTAAAGTTGCTAATAACAAAATATTATTTTTACTAACTTCAACTAGAAATTAATTTAATTAAAAATTATTTCTATAATAAAAAATATATTTTCTTTTAAAAGCAAAGTGTGCGTAGTCGAGTTGAAAAGCATTTAGAAAATTGAATTATTAATATGAGTTGACTAAGATCGACTTCGGTAAATGTGTTAAAAGAATATTTTGTGAATGTATGTTAATAATATTAAATATATAAGTATATAAATAATTAAGGAGGCTATACATACCGTTCCGTTTTAGTGCGCTGAGTTTGACTGATATACTTGTAACCATGCAATCCGGTTTCGTGACAAAATTCGGCAGCCTGCTTCTTCAGAATAGTCCAAAATTTTGCTTCTGTTATTGGCAGTTTTTCTTGACTTTGCATCTTGACCTTTTTCATGTTTAACTGAATGATTATTAAACGTACACACACATACGCGAATTTTGATATAATAATCTAACGAGAAGAGCGCAAGTAAAAATGCGGCGTGACACGTTCTTCTCGCAGGTACGTTAAAGCGTTAACTGTTTCGTTATCAGACCGAGCGAAGGTATGTAGTGCAACAATACATACGATGTGGGCATAAAAAATTCATTCGACCTTCCCTCGATCGGCGCGCGATAATTTCAACTTTTCTAGTCGCGATTTTATCGTGCAATTAATTATTAAGCAGTGAGGTTGTCAAAGCCCAACTAATGTACATTACGGATTCTCGTGCCATTTGTGATTATGCCTCGAATTGTAAAGCTTCGTTTACATTTCGCGGACACAAAATACTTGTCTGCCGTCGATGAATATTAATGAATATTAGCGCGTTTGCTATACATTCAAGGGACAATGTATCGAGCTTGCTAAATGTCATTATACACAAATGTAGGCATAATACATGTGTTTTATGTACCAGTGTTTTTCTAGAAGTAATTGCCACTTTTTTTTTCATTACATACAGGATATCTTAGTTTAATCTTTTTTGATTTGATTGTCTCTGAAAATAATTATTTCAAAAAATCAACAAAAAAAGACTATGAATCAAAAGCACGGATATCGAGGTGTAAAAGATATTACGAATTAAAACAAAATAAAGAACGAAATATTTTTTGCGTTCCGACATCCTGCGCTTTTGATTTATAAACTTTTCTGTTCTTCAAAAACCATTTATTATATAATTTAAAAAATATATGGGATTAAAGTTGGCCTTGATTTAAAAGATTTAATTTCAGAAAATTTTAACAAATCTTAATAAATAGCTAGAAGAATATTTATCAGATATGTACTTATTTAGTGTTGAAAAAGTATTAGTTGAAAAATAATCGGTAGATGTTATTTAAAAATATCTCAAGTATAAAACTGTCCTCCCTGCTCTAGTTGAAGATTAAAGATCTTCCGCCTCTGTGACATAATTTTATTTGATAATATAAACTAACTTTTGCTCTATATACAATGTCTGAAAACGACTCACGGTCGACAAGGTCTTAGATGATGTATCAGAGCGAGTCTTTATCGGATCTCCGGTTAGCCAGGGTAATGACGTGTGCCCAAGCACACGGCGAGAGTCCGCGTGAGAGTGTTTAGCACTTTATCTGCCTTCTCGAAGTTATTAATGACACTTGCTGAGTCAGGCGCAAGGCACGAGACGCGGGCGACAAGTCGACAAGCGAACATCTTCAAAGTTTAATATCCACGCTAGCGGAGAGTCGCTTCCGGCCGACCAGCCGCGGAGTCCTGCTACTCGTAGCCTCTTGTCAAGTGTACATTCGTATCGGGCTATTTCGTCCTCTAATATCCATTCGGTGGCGAGTCGAGTGTTCTCGCGACTGTGTGACTGCATTTCAAATGGGTGCCGGGGATAAGTGGCCGGATCATGAAAGGAATTCGAGATCATTTTGGAAGTTCCCGGTTTCGCAAGAAACTGGATCAAATGTAGGTCGCGCATTCGTGCCACATTTTGTTTACTAAATCACAATCAAATATAGATACTATATCGTTTAAAATAGGCTTTAATATGAATGTATACTAATTTTATTATTATCAATTAGAATTTTGTTATTTAAAGATATTTTAATATTGCGTTCAAGCAGCAGAAATATTAGTGCAATATGAAATTTTAAAACATTTTAAAATGGCGCGGATAAAAATTAACGTGAGATAGCTTTGATGTATCACTAGAGGTGAAAACTATGATAATCACACTATATTACAGTAGATGTCATTTATGATCGATGTTATTCTAATTAGAATATTACATTAGCAGAGAAAAGAGAAATGAAATACTTTTGGCAGCGATTAAACATCAAATAGTTGATCTTGTTTCAGTTATTTTTTCTTTTCTTGTAGAATAGAGGATATTTTAGCATTAAAAGAAAAGAAAACGTAAATAGATAAACGCAACAAAGTCAAGTATATTCAGAGCCGATCACCAGTAGGGTAATTTTAATTATGAGATAGTTCACCCCAATGTCGGCTTCGTGTAGGGAAAATTACTGCTCATGAAAGGGGTGAATCTGGTGGATGGGGTAACAATGTATTATGCGTTCCCCTGTCAACCCCTCCGCGCTAACCGCAAACCCTTCCTATTCGCCCTTCTCCCACCAACAATTCGTTAACTGCTATCGGATTGACTTGAAGCAGTAGCACGTCAGAGTGTACGCTCATTAGAACGTGACGGGCCTGTCATTGTCGCTTAAATGACAATTGTCCTCCGTGAACAATGTGTTTAGTTGCGCGTCGTGCTTGCACAAGCGTAGCCAGAATAGTCGAGATACTTTTTGTTTTATACGTAACGAATTTTACTCTTTCTTCGATTCCTATCGCGCGAAAGACCGTTTCTAGCATAATTCCGAACTTAACTCATTGTCAGTGCCGCGACACTCCTGAATCACGAAGGATCCATCTATGTTTGAGGGTGGCCCGGCTCGAGTGAAATCAAAAGATCTCTCATATCGTAAGACCATATCCTCGAACGGCAATATACTCAGTCACGTAGCAGGGGTTGAGCGGCGGATTGTTTAAAACTACCCCGACGCGCGTCTCGCAGGGTAGTTTTAGATAGGTAGTCGAGAGAGAAAGGCGGTTATAGATATGAAGAGTTTCCCGGGGATTTGTACCCATCTATATGGCATCTGTATTACGACGAGAGTGGAGGGGGGATGACGCATTTCGCGGCACATTGAGCCCGCAGACTTTAAAATATCCCCGAAACCGAATCCGAATCGTACATCCGAGAAAAAATCCGTTTCACAGCGCACGTCGCGCACGAGCCTTTCCAATTGCGTGCGTAACAGACGACGCACTACACTCAAAAAAATATTTCGCTGATGTAGTTAGATTTCTAGATATCGCAACAAGAATGTATCGCTATTTTTCGTATCTGTGAAAACATTGTTTGTCACATATAGAATTTATAGCAGTAATGTTCTAGCAATAGCTTCTGAAAAATTTAGGTACCATTGCTAAATGTTATTCATTGATCTAACACGTGATTGATCTTATATAGATAGGCGCTTTAGAGAAACTTTCTTTTTAAAGTTCACAAACAATACAGATATATATTCTGTCTCTGTCATCTAAACTGATTAAGTAATTACATATGCAATATCACAACAGTTGCTAATCATTTATCTGTTTTAGTTAATTTTTTACACCTAGAAAATTTTAGCTATTATTGCAAGATCATTTTTTTGAGTGTAATATTGGAATATTTTCAATATATGTTTTGCGGTCAATATTAATTGAAATTGTAATATTAATCATTTCACTGTTGCACACAATGTCGCGTTGAACGAATTGATTTTTTCGAATGAGAAACTTTTTCACAATTTTAAGAATTTTGTGTCTATTAAATCAGCATTTTCAAATTTCATACTTATTGAAAAAGTGTAGCGTAAGAAATTCTCCCTGTACAAGTTCTAAGTCTAACAAATTACATACAAAGTACGATACGAATTCTCTGCTTGAAAATATTAATCTTACTTTTGTGTTTGTCGAAGCAAACATCGATATTTACGTAAAATTGATATCGTGCCGATAGCTGGATAGGTGTCGATGTTCTTTGAAATATTACAGATCTTGAGGCTTCTGAGAGAAACGCGCTCCATCGGCATGCGTCTTAATCGAGCGTTCTCACTCGATGTGACATCCGCGTAGACGGGACCCCTTCGATTGCGTATACTCGACGATAAAACCTCCTTTGCGTGGATTAGTTCGCTCAATCAGGAAATATACTCGGGGACCCCCATAAAGTCTCCCAAGCGCGCAAGCCCCTATATGCCCGCTATGTACTACCCTCCTTCCTTCTATGTGTTTCCCTTCTTTCGTTCATCGAATTGCGCAACTAGTGTGCACATGCCGACAGATTATACTTGAGGAGGCTCGCGTAGTCACATTACGAGTATTCATAGTCATTCCTCGCGGAATAAAAATTTCTTCTCGGCATCCATAGTATTTAACAAGGGAAGAAGCTCTTATTTTTCAAAAATATCACAAAATATCAGACTATTTTTGTTCATTATTTCAAGATTCTATTATGATTTGAAAAAAAATCGATAAAACTGCAAGGATATTAAGCTATATATATACACGTAAGATTTTTCTATGCGCACTCAGAATCGTATAATGCGAAGAGAAACATTCGCTTCCGATCAGCTTAGAAAAGATTTGTCTGCGACGATGTTTACGATAAGCGTAAACCCAAGGAGGACTTTCGAGTCATCGTATCGTGCTCGGTATCGAGGCGTATCCTGGCGGTTACTTCTCCCGAGTGATGCTAGATTCGTCGGGTCCCTCCAGAGTTCCCATATCTTACGAAAGCCTTGCCAAGAACTGAGAATTCGGGACATGGCCTGGGCGGATCCCCGGTGCCGATCTTTTAATCGTAACTCGCGGCTGGATACTAAGCAGGCAGATCTATTTTATTGTTCCCGCGATAATACGGCGGCGCCGAATTTTTACGGCGAGAGAAGATAGGAAACAGCGGGTAGCTTCTGAGTCGCGTTCCGCATGTTGAATTGTTAATCGAATAGTTAATCATCTCGTCGAAGATTTGTCTTTTTCCCGATCAGTAGTATAGTGAGTAAAAAATATCGTGAAAAGAAATTATTTTTAATAATTTACCTCATCTTATTTTTAATTCCGCAAATATTAAAACGATTAAAAAATAAAAAAGTATTTAAAAGTTAAAAAAATGTCATTAAATGTATCTTAAAAAATTATATAAATATCTCTATAAATGTATCAAAATATGTATAAAAACAAAAATAACGTTGCAGCCTTTGAATGAATCTTGTTAACTCTAAAACAGTAGCATTAATTAAAACGCAAGAGCATAACGTTATTTGATTAATATTGTTATTGAATTAACAAGATTTATTTGTTTGACAAAAGTGGAATAAATGCCTTCAATACATATATTACAATTCAATTCTATATTATATTATTGATTCGCTATAAAGTGCAAGCATTATCCATAACATAAGGCGTAAAGCGCTGGCCGCTTCCACACGCGGATTATCGCAGGGTGATTCGCGATATCGTAGAACAATTTGCAATATAAAATAAGGCCAGGGGTTGCGGTAAGCGTATGGTCAGCCCCGATCCGGCATAAGATCGGATAATGTGTGGACACTCCGTGTTCTCTGCTGGTGCGCGCGGCGGTGCCGCAAATGCACAACCGAAGAATGAATATTCAACAGTAAACACCGGTTACGCTTGTAAAGGGTCCGCTAGTGAAGGGTGCTGCGGGGTTTCCGTTGGCCGACCCGCTGGCCGCCGCGGTGAGTCGACGAGGCGCCGTGACTTGTGCGGACATAAACGCGGCCTCTGGCGCGCACCAACTGAGAGGCGTTGTTTACGATATTACATCTATAATACCAGTCAAGAGTGGCCAGCGTCCGGCCGCCGCCGTAATCTCTTCTGCGCCAGGACTCGCGACCCTTGCCCAGATACAGCACGCGCACGGCACTGGAATTATAATAATGTTCGGCGTGACCCCGCGCGCGCGTGTGCACCGCAGCTTTAACGCCTTTTCTCAAGTATTTCACGAGCATAATATCGCGCATATCTTCGTGAGCTTTTTGCGAGTCGTTAGAGATTGCGTACGCCGCACCACACGATATGAAATTTGCCGAACCTAGGTAAAAACACTTTATCTAGCCGCATGTGTAAATGTTGACGTAATGTTTAGTCTTTTGTGTAATTTTATGACTATTATGCGATGTTTTTACGTATTTTCGAGAGTTCTTTAAAAAAGTGTAAAATTTTTATACGTACGTATACATATGCATATTCTGTATTATATTTGATCTACATAAAAAATCCAGGCGTTGCTGCTGGAAGTTGTTTATTTACTGTTTTTCGTGTGTAAATGCTCAAGATGCGGATATGGTATCTTTACACTTTCTGTAGTTGGCAAAAAACGCGAGTATTTTAATTTTACGATAAAATTCTAAGATGAGACAACGTAAAGAATATAAATTATATACCTGAAACAATTACAAAAATATAGTTTTCTATTATGTTTATAGATATTTTCCCTACAGTTTTGCAAGTTTTTGAATTTTAAATTTATTTACTCCGAGATATAATCGAGACAAAATGCAGAACATTTCTGTAAAAGCAAATAGAATATTTATATACACATTTTGTAACACAAAATTCGAAAGTAACAATCATTTCTGTATGATTGCTTTAACTGATACTATTGCAGTATTATGCATAGCAACTTACACATAATTAATACAATAATATCGGTCGATGTCGATTGTCTGCTGCAGAAGTCGGTGGCCGAAGGACAAACATCGCTATAGAGGGGGGGTCGGTGTTTTGATTCTGGCTGTTATAGGGAAGACATATATCACTGATTCACCCCCATTGCCTATAGAAGGCAGTAGTTAGGGTGGTGATGCTGGGAGGGCCGAATGGACGCGCAGGATTTATTGCCCTGCTCGATATATATATGATTATTTAAATCTTCTTCAGCTCCTGTCACATTATTCAACATTATCGTTTTGGACATTCTCGAACAGTTTTTCTTTGTTCAGTTAAATTACTTTTATTTTTTATTTTGTTTCGGTTCTTTTTATTTACGCTATATTTGAGATGAAGTTATTAGATTATACAATAAGACATTTTGTATTTTTCAAAAAATAATGTTATTCTTTTTAAGGGGCAAGCTTTTACGCAACATGAAAAAATCATGATAAAGGCGGAAGTTGATTATAACTTTCACAAATAAGTATTTAACTTACGGCTTGATTAACTTACGCTTTACTCGACAGAAAATGGACAGTTTTATTTTAAAAGTCCGAAATCACACAATTCAATAGTTTAAACTGTCTAGATTTGATCAAAATGTTTTCGGAATTGTCTTAGAATATAGTGGAAATTTCATATCTTTTTATTAAAACATTTATCCACACTTTGATTGTTTAATGTTAATAAATAGAATTACATGTTATAAAGCGGATAAACTATGAGAGATGAGAGAGAAGACAGACACAAAGGCAAGGCAAAACTCCTTGTGAATACTAAATCCCGTCGATGGGTTATTCAAGTTCACGGATTGACACGAGAGGTTGGATTCTGATCGCGGTAAAAATATTCGAGGCACACGGGTACATTTCACGCCTAATTTCTTACGAATTCCGTGCTGAATATTCTTCGTTCTCGATTGCATGCGGGCCACGTGTCATTTATCTTATAGACGCTGGAAATTCTCACCGCCTGCAGGTTCTCATTTCAGTATCGATTTACATACAGCGTAAGCGAAAATGATAACAAACAGATATGTTAGTATTTGCTACAGATTATAGTGGAAAAGTACAAACACTAAAATATAGAATAAATAAACGCCGACTTTCTTTTCTATTAATATGATAGTAAAGTAGGCTAAAAATAAACAGACAATAACGACTGTGATATTTAAAATATGTATAAATGATATTAATTAATTAAATTTTACTGCATCCGAAAAATATTTATTACAATATGCATACTGAATTAATCCAACGATGGATATTGCAGAATATAATTGGTTGAGAAATTTCATGGAATATTTCGCGAGACAAGAGTGCAATAATATACTTTTGTATATTACACTCTCACAGTTTTTCATTAACATGGATAGAGCTAAAGCCACTTCGAGAAGGAATATTTTGGCCAGGTCGTTTGCCATGCCCTACTGTGTCTATATATTTTCTTTCTCGTCGGTGCTTACGCGCGAGCGCGTGTATACGTACATGCACTCACATACGCATACACGTGAACGCAGAAATTCATTAGGGGTATCTGATATTTCTGGTGGGTGCTTCGCGCCGGAATAAATCATACGTGCGGGCGGTCGAAAGCGTTTTGCCGGTACGCCGAGCTTCTTTCTCGGTGCACGCGCGATCTATCCGTTTTATCTCGATCGTAGCGTGGTAGGATAGGGTAGGGTGGCGGGATACGCATAGGAGGGCGAGTGCGAGGATAGAAAAAAAAATAAGGGGAACGAAAAGTGGGAGAGAAAGAGAGGGTGGGAGGGAGAGAGAGAGAATGGGAAACGCGCGTTCTCCAGCAGCACGAAAACGAGAAAGAGGGTTAAACGTTCGAACGTGATCCCAGCTTAAACCGTTCGTGGACATCGAGCAAATCTCGTTACCAAACTCGACCACCCCGCCTCTCCCCCCCCCCGTCCTTCTCTGTTCCTTGCGCGCGGACATCTCGAGGGGGTGGTTTATATATACTCGACTCGAACGGGAAAGCCGTCTAAGGAGCTTCTCATTCCGCCGTCCGATCGGCTCAATCTTACCAGCATTCGTGATCAACGAAGCATGCTGCGTCTTCCCATACCTACCTATATAGATTCGAAATTAATTTCGATATATATTACGCGATTGAAAACTCGCTCGCGTTGCCACGTTTGATCGTGTCCAGCTGCAAAGGCGACGGGCGAATCTTCTTCAGAAGTTGCGACGATACAAGTTGGATAAGAAAATCGAGACAAATATAATCGCAAACTTCACAAAGACCAATCTCCCTTCAACAAAGTACAATAATGTCACTTTATACTATTATAGCACGATGAAGATATTTTAATTTTGAGAAACTCACTTGAATAGGGATAATCAAAGTCTCTTTTAGTTGAAGTTTTTATTGAAAAAGAATAGCAAATGTAATAATGTTAGTTTCAGATGAAACAAGTTCCTAAAGTCAAGTAATTTGAGTTTTTATTCTTTCCAAATTTTTAGGTATTAATTCTTATTTATGTTAATACTATTAGTTGATGTTTAAAATTACATTAATTAATATGACTTAGCAATACCAAGAATAATAATGTATTTTTATACTTACAAAAAAGAAAAGTTAATTTTTATTCCAAAAAACGTAAAGAAAATGGCAAACTTGGATTAATATAATATATAAAACTATGAATTATAATTAATCTATCGCAAAATTAAACTATATTACATTTGCTTGATATTTCGCACAACGTTTAAAAATTAGATAAAAAATTTTTTACGTTGTTACAGTTAGGATCAGTGCGCTAATTATTATATTACCGAATTCGAACTAATTTTACGTGTGGCATCATAAATCAAGGATGCTGCGTTCTATAACGGGTGAGTCCTAAATCACAGCACGGTAATTGCGGCATCGCTTGGCCGGATTCGCGCGTGGTTATATATACCGGAACTGCCTAACAGATGAGAGTATTGAACGGAACATTTTGTTCCGTTTGAAATACGACGAAAAATTCCGGGCAATCTTATTTGTCGCAATAACATATCGTTATTGGGCAGCAATTGTTTAAAATAAATAAACGGTTTTAAGTATAAACGATATTTTTCGCATCTGTTTTAGTCATTTTTCGCTTCGCCTTTTTATCGTTTTTCTGCAATCACACCTTTTAATCTTTTAGACAAGATTTTGAATATTTTAAAAATATTTAATTGTTTATTTAAATTTTAAACTTTTATTTCGACTTTTAATATGACATGTAAATTATCCAAAATTGAATTCCAAGCGGGCCATGATAGGAGATGCACGTGAGAAAGGCGAGAATGCGGAACGCGGCGCGAACCACCCTCGGCTGAGAGGAATACATTTTCCTTCTGTTTCTCGCGGTCGGAATAAAGGGGAAAAAGATATTCGCATGTTAACGGGAAGCAGGCAAAATTCTGCGCAAATGGCACGTCAAGCCACGTACCGTCGTACGTTGGGGCAGAATCGGTCAGTTTAAAGGCAGAGGAAAGAAAGGCACACGTGAGGCGGCAGCATAAAGGGCCGTTTCGCAACAAGGCTAATTTGCAGCACAGCCCCTCTGCAGATCGACGTCACGTATGGCATTCGCCTGCAGGCACGATCTTGGTGGAAATTCGCGTATCTTACTACAGACTTCATATACGTTTCAGTCACGGAAAAACATATAGAGAATATGAATTGCAACGCTTATGTCATAATATCGAAATAAACGGGATAATTGAGATACGCGAGAGTTGTCTTGTGATGACTATTAATTCTGCACTGTGTGTGATTCTTTTAAATTATAATATTTGATTTATCTCTAAAAATGTAGAAAATTACATCTTTTGCAAGAATATCGCGCACAATACCAGGTGCAGAAGTATTGATTATTCTCTACGTTACTATTTTGTTTGAATCTATATTTGCTACCTTTTTGTTCTTTATTTTAGCTTTTCCTTAAATCAAATCTTCTTTGCGCGATTGTCTTTAATATTCTTCATTACACTATCACACAGAAAAGAAACAATTAAGTATATTTCAGATAATATAAATCATTAGTTTAACTTTCAAACTCATTGATATTTTTTTATACAGAGATAATTTCACTTTTTTTTTTTAATTACTAGAGGACATACACGCGCGCCTTTTTTCTGTTCTTTCCTTTTGTATCCATTTAATTGTATCTGTTTAAACAAGTCAAACAGCTATTAAAATAAAGCTGTCAAAATACAAACTGTTAAACGCAATCATCTCTATAACAACAATGATTGATAATAAACAAAATCATCAATGCAAACTTTGCGATAGACAAACCGATCGATAACGCGATGACAACGAAAAGAGGCTTCAAAAATCAATAACGTGCCTTTTTTAAGGTAAAACGTAAAAGATACAGAATGTATCGAACGGACAATTTCTTTTAGAAATGCGTCAATTAATGATTTTAGGAGGAAAATATTTTACCATGTAGTACAACGTCTATGATCGTTCATATCGACAATCGTGTGGCTTGCGATCACACTTGTAGAAGTAGAATCCTTGCACAGTTCGTAGCAGTCGTCGTCACTCGGTCAAGATTGCAGGAGACTCAATGACGACCGAATAGGGGAGTTGCCGGAGCAGAAGGGTGGTGACAAAGACGAGCATAGGGGGGCGAAAGGAGAGAGCGAGAGGTAGCGAGAGGAGGGTGGAAGCGGAAAGAGAAAGAGTGTGGCTAGTGATTGGATTACAGTCAGGGAGTCCCCGTGGACTCGCCAAATGACCGGGACAAATTGCCCCTCGCCTTCGGGAATACTTATATATCCAGCGGCGATCGAGCTTCACGTGTCTTCCGAGGTCCCGTAGGTGATCCTCGCACACACCGTCGCGCTCGCACGCGTGTATAGTGTCTATCAACGACGGCGATAAGTCGCTTCGCACTTAATGCGGGCTATTAACACAGCTATTAATGCCGGATGCCTATGATATCTCTTACCTCCAAACATATATTCAAGCTATTTATAATACAATGCGATCGTTAATGTGCGAAATAAAATATTATGACCACTCAATATTTGCACGCACATATAAACAAATAAAATATTTTAGGGGTTCCTGTATTAAAAATTCGGTTTGCAGTTTCTTCGCGAGATGATTTTTTTCAGTGTCATTTATATCGTATAAGAGTAATATACCGGATGTTCAGTTACCTTACGACACATATAGTTGGCGAACGTTTATCCGTCGCGTTTATAGTTTTCGAGGATCATAAATCGCGTGCAAGTCGATTACGTTACTGTTGACGTCGCTCGTTGCGCGTCTTCTAGAATCCATATATGAACCGTAGAGCGCACACGTCGTGTCGTCTTGGACATCCCGGCAGTTGCAGTGTATTCGGAAAGAGGGAACTTATACGCGACGGTAACGACTCTCTCAGGAGCTTGCGAGAGGGTGTTCGGGACGCTTGATCAACATCGAATCACCATTCGGTCCGTTTACATATAATCTCCTCGGTGATCCACGGTGAAAAAAAACACTGATGATTCACGGCAATTGCGGTGCACTGTCACATAAGTAATTCGCAACGTGTGAGTCAGACGGTATTCATGATGCCGTTTGTCGCATTCGGTGCATTATACTGATTTCTACGGCGTTCTAACATCAGAGTAAAATGTGTGTGTGTTGACATTTGATTTAAGATTTTCGATCATTTATTGCAGTAAACTTTGTTGACAAGATTTATAATTATTACAAACAATAAGAAATCTTAACATGTCTTAATTTACGAATCAGAAACAGAATTTTTGATACGTCTTGGAAATTTATTTTATTAAACAGTAATGTGCAAAAATTTAATTTACTTTAATTTTTTTTTCGAACGTCAAAATATAATGTGGTTGCAATAAGTGATAAGAAATCTTAACATTTGAGTTAATCACTGGTCTGCGTAAAATAACCGTAAAGCAGAACCTGATGTTAGATAAATTACTATCGTTTACACAGAATGAATGTGACAAAGGTTTGATCCCGAGACAATCGATGGCGAATAGAATGTGCGATATGCTTAAGTATAGTTAAGGTACCAGCAGCGATTAACTCGGCCATTAAAGAGAGCGGAGGCAAGGAAATGTTATTGCCTGGCGGGAACCAGCCGTGTTATCTCCGCGCTCAATTAGATCCGTAAAGAATCGCACATAGCCCATTGCTCTCCTTTATTCTCGCCGCGCGTGATCACCTTTCCCGGTTCCTTTTTTTACCAGCGAACACTTAGCCATTTCTTCGCGCGCAATAAACATTCTCTATAAAGATATAACATTAATTCTCTGCTTGATTGGAAACTTCAATAGCGACGCAGTAAGATATTTGTTGGAGTAAACATTTGCCGTATAAAATAATATTGTTTGAATTTTACAAAAATTTCGTGAAAAATATGAAAGTAAATAAAAAATTTTCCGCAAAGTCGTTATTAAAAAAATTTTCTAGAAATTTAAGTGGTAAATCTTTTCTTACATAATTATTATGTTCTTTAACGTGTCTTTTTTAATAATTCTGCAATTTTATTATTTTTTCTAAAAAATTTTTGATTGGAAAATTATATAGTTATGCTATGTTAAGATGTGATAAGACGGTTTTCTAGTAAGGTTGCATTTAAAACACATTGCGATATATGTGTATATAATTAAAAAATTTTACAACTAAAAGGTTTTATTCGCGCGCGCGCGCGCGCGCGCGGAGCAATTGAAAAACTATCGGATTGCTAGAGAAAATATATTGAAAAATATAATAATTATATAGAAAAGTAAGCTATTTTTTGACATTTTATGATAAATGTTTACAATTTTGTGGAAAATTTTTGACTCGCTCTTGTACGCACGCATTTTTCGAAGAAAACTTTGTGTAAAATCGCCAAGTACGTCTTCTTGAGCACAATTGGAATTTGTTTGAGATTTACCGAGCATTCTCTCGTCACTCGATCTCTATCTCCCGATCAGCAGCTTCACAAATCATCGTTATCCAATCAATAGGGCATGGTATCCAGCTCGGACAATTAAGTCGCAGTGTCCTTTTCCCGTGAGAAAGGACGTGGGCGGGCGGTGTAAGAAAGGGAAGGATTTACTGCTGTTTAACCCCCGGAAACTTCTTCGATAAATAAGCCATACAAGCGCCGGCATCCGCTCGCAGGGGCGGCGGAGCAGTTTGTTGTCCCAACAGAGGCGATCTGATTGCCCGTTAGTGGACTCGTGTTAGCGCCAGTTCTGACTTTCACGAGTCCTCACGAGTTAAAGAGGTCCGGGGTGTGGGGGACGGAATGCGCGATAGAGGAGGGAGGGCGAAATCTTGCTCGAGTGTTGCTGAAGGAACGGAATTCGTTCCTCGGCAAGGAGGGCCGAGTACAAACTCCTGATTAGCAGCCTTCGTTGGTTCTCGGGAGAGCGCGGACAATCGTCGTCTAATTTACCAGCCGATTCGATCCTTCTTTCTCGCTTACTTTTTCGCTATCGCGCTCTCTCCTTCGCTTCTCCTCTCTTTCGTTTCACACCTGCGCTCTCACGTCGCCTATATATCAAATTCAGTCTCGCGCGATAAGAGTATTAATTTGTTGCGTCGCAGTTATCAAAATCTCGCGTCAAGTAAGACTACATAACAAAACAGCGTATCTTAAAATATTCTAGTTTAAACTTGAAAATATACAGAATTTAAATAAATTCGAAATTTTGTTATTATTTAGTCTTTATCAATGCTAAGTTCGCTATAATCGCTTCTATCTTTTGGAATATCGCGTTTAGAAAAGTGGCAAATGTCTGTTATACTTTCCACACTTTACAATCTTCAACATCATTCTATATAATGTGCTATTAATCAACCAGATTTCCAAGGCTTCTTGTTGATCGTCGTTTGTCTTGGAATGTTTTCCATTTGTTCGATCCATGTGGGACTTGACTCCCCACGGTACATTACTTAATTGCTTTCATGATGACTTTCCGGAAGAGCGAGTATTCGACGAACTATTGTGAAGTACATATTATTGTTCGACTAGCGGATCTCCAAAGCCAATGCAAATTTAAGACACAATTATACGAAATATCTATATTTTAATTAAACAAGTGAAAGTATCGAAACATTGTTCGACATTAGAAAATAAATAGATGAGCTCTGTCTTTGTTACTATCTCTGTATTACTGGATTAAAAGGACGAAAAGAGACAAACACGAGACGCATTAGAAAACACGCGTGTCCGGCGATGACCCAAGCCGTCGGATCGAACCTGAAATATGTCTGCGGCAGTAAATCCTATCGGATGCTGTACCATTCTATCCCTAGCAGCCCCGAATCGTATAACTTGTATAGGGGTTGACGTGGTCTCGAAGAGGGGGCGAGACGTCGGAGTGTCGAGTGTGTGCGAGGTCTTAAAGTTGCACGATAGTCTCGAGACGAGTTTAATATGGTGGCAGTCGCGTCGCCTGCGAAATCTATAACTGATGTCGTTGACCCGCTGAAAAGATCACAAACTGATTTTCTATCACCCTTTGCCATAACACTTTGTACTTTTCTCGATTTGACGATGCATTGTGTAGGATTGCAGCTTTAAATAAATAATCAAGACTAGAATAAACAGGCACTTTATTATTTAAAGACATATTTTTATATCTTTAAATCAAATATTTTGTCGAATAATTTTATCTTCGCGTTTACATTACGTTGCTCTCAAGCGGTTTCGACGTACTCTCTGCGGCATCTCGATCGCTCGTCATATCAGTCTGCGTACAGATTAATCAAATGCGTACTTGTTCAAGTATACGTATGCGGCAGGTGTAGTGCAAAACCCGGACAAAAGAGCAATACGCTTCAACGAGCTTGATAGCGTATTGTCGCTTGTCGGTTGTGGCATGTATTGTCCTCACCATGGCGATCCACTTGATCACGATCCAGCAGCACTTCAGTCGCGCTCGTGCACTAGATAAGATGTCGATTGAAATTCATGCAGTTCGTCACCCCACCAACGTCGTCATCGTAGCTTCGGCATCGGCTATCGCCGTCGCAAATCGTGCCTCTCGTATTGTTTCCAGTCGAATCTTTTAGTGATCTCAATCGTGATCGTGACACAACTCACTGGCGAAAAAGGGAATGAAAAAGATTTGCATTCAAGACGTGACAGATAAATATCTCGGAAGAACACATTGTTTTATTTTTTCAAGTAAAAGTGCAATTTTTATGGCATTTAGTGACTGTGATACTTTTATCATAAATAATAATTCTTATCAAAGATTAAATAAATAGCAATAACAATTTTATTTGTCCGATCAATGACAAGATAAGAATATTTTTCTTTTTTCGTAAATTTTAAGCTTCAGTTTCTATACTTTTGTGCTACAGAAATATGTTTGTAAATGTTTTTGTGTATAATACTATTGTGCCATTTATTTATTAAAGTCAACAATTTATTGTACAACGAATCAATTTTTTTCGTAATGAATAAAACTCTATTTTTTCTTAACGATATTAATAAACGCATATTTAGCAATATAATGTTGATATATTTCGAAGTTTGATTAAATTTATTGGAATTTACTTTTATCGTTATTGTGGAGCTATGAAAATAAAAGATTTTTTAACGCTGCAACTCGCGCGGAACTTATATGAATTGTTTACAATTTACAATATTAACAATATTATATTGCTAAATACATCATTCATTAATATTATTAAGGAAAAATAGAATTTTATTTTACGAAAAAAATTCGTTTATCATACAATAAATGGTGACCAATTATTAGCAAATACTTTGCGCAAACACAATTGCAATATATCGGAGAGCAGCATCTTAGCATAATATTAAAGACGCAGTTTTGTGACAAAAATGATTTTGTCCAGCTAGCTTATCCCAGCGTGGCACGGCGAAATGTCGCGATAACGATTTACGTCGGGACGCTATTTCCCGAGCGATCGATCAAAAAGGAGTAAAATGGGGGCAAGACCGGCGGAGAGGAGAAGGCGCAATGGTAGAAGGGTGTGGCGGGGTTGGGAAGGCTGGTTTCGTCGTGACGACGACGACGACGACGAGGAGAGGTGAAACGGAGATTCTCTTTTTCTTTCTTCTGTCCTTTCTTTCACATCCCCGAGGAGTAACTAACTGAACGAGAGGCCGGATAGAGGGTGTTAAGGTAATGCCCCATTAGTATGTGGAGCCCGTAGTAACACCACCGCGCGGCGGTCAAACTGCGGTTTGTCCCGACCATCCCCTTTGGCCGTACGTACAAAGACGTACCTAGGATACACTCACATTTACGCACCTCGGTAGTAGATGAGGACCTGTCAATAGCCGGCTTGTTACCGCGGCAATGATCGGCTTAACCAACAGGAAAGATCCACCCAGACGCATTGGATTTTCGGAACCTCGGAAACGCTGGACACGCGTGTCAACAGCGTTTTTCCCTTCGTAAGATTGCCGGAGACATTCGTCCTGATTCGAGCCGCCTTGCGGAATTTATTTTCGTCGAATGAGAACGGCTATAAGAGAAAAAAATTGATTGGATATCCTTGATTCTACGCTACATGCATAACTGGAGAGAAATCTTGAGAAATATTTAGCTGTTGCTAAATTCGAAATTATTGAGTGATTCACAAATATGAAACATTGACACATTATTAACTAATTGAAGAAATAATTTTAAGGATTGAGAATATTTTAATAATTTGATTGCTTTGCAAATCTATTTTGTCAAAAAGATAAATATAAATTGACTCTTATAATGAGCATAAAATATTGACAATTTAATAAGAAAATTGTTTTGAGTAAAAAAAAATTATACCAACATATTGCACAAACATGAAACACTACTAGTTAATTAATAAAGGTATACCTTGTAACTCTGTACATCAATATTATCATTGGATTTATTTGTGCAATATAATAAGGTAAACAAAAAAATTTATCACTAATCACAGAAGATAACATATCTTTTATACTGAAACTCACAAAACATTACTTTGTTCCATGTTATACGATACAATCCAATCGAGAGTGGCTAAAGATAAAGAAGATGTCACATGCGTTACGGTTACTACGTTCTTAGAGGTGACAAGGATTTAGATTCGTGGGTCACATGAGACGTGTGCGTGACGAAAACCTAGGTTGCTTATCGCCCAGCGACATCGGGTATCGCGAAACTACCGGTCGCTCCATCCCTGTCGCTTTTCTTCCAAGAACTTTCTGGGTAGTTACATCTACACGTGCATCACGTTGCCACAACAATCTTAGCCAACAGTATCCATTTGACCAGTGAGATAACTTCTTGCTTCGACTCGGAAACATGAAACCATTCAGGCAATGTTACTCTTTCATTGTCAAATTAATGATGTAACTGTATTTTGATGAAATATTCTCGCGGCGCAGGAAATTTTATTTGTTTTCCGTTAAACAAATCTTAAAAAATTGATAAAATAACGATAATAGTTTGTGATTAAAAAATTGTCGAATACTTTTGTTAAGAAACGATCGTAAACAATCCGTGGAACGAAAAGTGCACCGTCAGTGTATTTTTCTTCGCGATCGGTTCGTGTTTAAAGCGCCGCGAGAAAGAACGTGGAAAGTTGCGGTTTGCTTCCTTTCGAGCACCCATCCACTTATCTCGGTTCGGCAACAAGGATGCAAGTCACCAGCCCCCGGCGCGGTAGGAAGACGTTGATGTGAATTAATGGCAGCTTAAGTTATAGTTAGTGTCCAAGTGTTGCGCGTGTATAGGAAGGAGAGGGGAGTGGATGCCGGCGGCGCTGCGGTATTAATTAACGCGACCCCAAAATCTCTCCTCTTAACCCCTGAACTCCCGTCTAAACGGCACTGTATCACGGCGCTGTACTGTCTCCCCGCTAAGAGGCAGCGAGGGGCGAGGAACGAATGTCCCATAAATATTATCTGCTCCTTTGCTCTGATATAAATACGGGCGTCTGTTATGCAACGATAGACGATTACAGAGCATCTCCGAAATCACCGTCCGCCATGCGAGTCCTATCGACAGATTTATCGACCTGGCGCGATTCGCACGACTATCGCATCTTATTTTTCCGCGTGCTATATCTTTGCAAATAAATAGACGTCTGATATTGATCATTGCAACATCTTCTAATTTAAACAATGCAATTATTTTTCTCCCATGCCATTTTAAGCAAATTGGTAAATTATAATTAACGTTGTTTTGATGGATCAGTAGAAATCTTCTATTTCTCAATATCTATTTATAAACAAAGCAAATGTTTAACCAGTATGTTACAGAATATAATAATCTTTTTTTTACAAGTTATACTTACATATTTGTTTCAATAACGCATGGGACTTGAATTTAAAACTGATTACAATTAACAGCGAAAGTTGAGGCACGTAAAGAACCCTTTCGGGAAATGAATAGGCTGGTCGAGAAAGAACATTTACCTCTCGCGCGAGGAAGAAGGCTTCGTCGCCGCGAGGGGTAAAAAGCGAGATTTATAATCCGGAAAAACAATTATGAAGGTCGCGGTCGAACGTCCGGGCTCTACCGCGCCGGCAAGAAACGGCTAATATCTCTCGTTTGATTTATACGTTCGCGAGCATCCGTGGCCGGATGCCGGGGAGGGACAAAGCGGATATTAAATAGAATATTAAAGATTTAGCGCGCGCGCGCGCGCGGGGGAAAGAGACAACAGTGTCCAAGTTTGGCCGATCTGGTTGGATGCAGAGCGTGTCGCCGGATGCAGAAAAGTTATGTCTCTTATAGGTCTTTACATATGCGCGAAGGCCAAGAAACGGTTTCGACAGGCGCTATGGGGATGAAGGTAGGGGCTACCCATTTCAATAAACTGACCGCCATAAATCGTATGTGCTACATATCGTGAGCGCACATATGTATTTACATGCGCCGCTCGGCTGTCCATTTACGATGTCCGCATTCTACAAGTTGTATCCGTATCGCGTCTGATAAAGTCGCATAAAACGTCGCAGTGATATTAATTTTTATACGGCTATATTTATACGAAGTGCAGAAAGTACAAGCGGACAAAGTTCAAAAATTAATAGCTTTTTTCTTGAAAAAGAAATAATATGACAAAAATGAAACAGTTCTTGATATCTAACAATATTCTATTTTTCACATTTGCATTTAAATTCTAATTAAACTTATTTGTTGTAGCCTCAAATAATCTGCATTATTCACATCTGCATTGAGACCTGAAATTCTCTAATTATAATATTCAATTCAATTTTCTTTGCTGGAGAGGAAATTGTAAGAGTACTCTTATAGAGGAATTTTCACTTTTATTTTAAGAATATTTTTTTTGGGCGCACGAATTATTCTGTTTATATCTTGAACTATTGAAATGAAATCAAAGAAACTTTCACTGTACATTTTCTATTTATATTGTAAAAGATAGAGCAATAGAAGAACTTTCTGTACACTTGGTTTCAAATTTGCTAAAACTGGACTTGATCTGTTTGTATTTTCAGAGATATTGTTTAAAGTTTTTATATATGCTTTCCGTTTTTATATTTCTTCATTTGTCATTTTTAATATCTTTATATTTGGCAAATGTTTGTAGCATTTTTATCTCTGACAAATTATACGCATTATCGTTATCATTATCGTTATCGAGGATATGAAACGCAAATCTGAAAAAAATACAGCACTTTCCACATATATACGGGAGTTTTTTAACATCTTTAAGTCTCGTCTTACCGTTTTTTTCCTTCTGTCGCGCAAGCCTCTTTGCGGTCGAGTAATAAAATCGGACTGCGGGCAGTTTCATCCAGCCGGGACGAACACCTTATTGCATGTAAAACATTTATGTTCTCTGGATATTGGCAAGCTCCTACGTTAGTTCAGATCCCGTTCACCGTCCTCGCAATGTTTCAGATGATAATAATAATCATTGATACATTACTTATATTCAAATTTTTGCGCTGCGTAAACATTCTATACGCAAAATTTATTTCGGAGAGAGTGCATAATCTTAGAATTAAAGTTTGCAAAGAAACTAAATTGACAAAAGCTTTATTGTGACAAAGTTTATATTACATTATACAGAAAAATAGTACAAATTTCTTTTAAAAGATATTTACAGATAAAAAAAAAGGTTTGATAAAAGTGCTAAGATAAGTGCAATATCAAAGCTCTATCAATGTAATAATTTATAACTGTTACGAGACAAAAGTGCATATGTTATTTTTATCAGCAATACAAATAAAATACAATATTCACTGATGCGCGATGAAAAAACGAAGTCCTCCTTCGATACTCAACGAACGATGTCACGCGAATTGTCCATCACGTTGTATCGGTTCATAATGAGCGGTTTCGCTCGCCCTCGTCGCGCAACGCAACGTATCGTGATGCGTCAATGTGACGTTCAACAGTTGTGTCGCGCGTCACAAAGCGTCACGACGTTAATAACGCGTCGGAAGTCAGAACGTGACGTTGGGTAGCGTCGCTCGGCTCGTGACAAACGTATTAGCCTCGTTAAGGGTGGCTATGGCATAATCCGACGTTTCTTGTTTTTCCGAAGTGCGTCACAAAACTCACTCATTACGTTTTTCCATGCAACACTTTTTCTTATACTTACTGCACAAATATAAATATTTTATTTCTACTTCTGATAATGTAATAAAATTTGGTTAAACATTAAAAATTGGATAAAAAGAATACAGAAATCAAATATGTTCTTTACATAAAAAGATGGAACAAAATAAATAAAAAGATCAAAAGAAGTAAAATGAAGTTAAAAATCATAAAAAGTTTTATACATAATTCATGAAATTAATAACAATTCTATGTACAGCACGAAGAAAATTAGAAAGAAGCAAATAACTCCTTGCTTTATTTCTAACGTTAAGTTTTTTTCGCCCGATTATTGAAAGCAACATATAAATAACTTTAAGAAAGTCTTAATTAATCGATGGCTCATTAGATGTTATATATGTAAAAGAAGTTATGTGATTCGATTATGACATATGTACGCGTAGTTGTGTGTGCACGCGTGTCAGTTCTCCCGCGACCTTCGCGGAGAGAATGCTTTGGGGTTGCATGACTGAAAATTCGATTCACTTTACGGACTCTGTCGCCCTTCTCTAAAAAAGAAGTCGCGTCGCTCGCTCGGGGATCACTTAAATGCCCTTTAGTGCCTAGTTTAAACAATTCGCCGGTCTCGCAGCCACCCTACTGTGATAAATCAAAGAAATTCAATTGATACACGTTGCCATTTTTTAATCGATTTCCGCCACCCTCGTTCTTTCCCTGGGATTGCATGACGTATTATATCAATTAAATTGCTGCGTATTTTCCTAATATTGAATGAATCAAGAAATTAATTCGATTAATATACGAGTCGAAAGAATCGATAAAGGGGGAAAGTATTCTGCATATTTATTCTATCTTTTAATTATTACAACATAAAATAATCGACTACATAAAGTGATGTAGAGAACTGAAGTTTTAATTATTTTATTTGCTTATATCGTTAATTGTCGCCGCTGTGCATGATAGCAAACTTTTATCATAACATGATATACTTTTGCAAATTTGTTGATCTTATTTCGCGGCAATAATTCATAAGGCAATTGAAGAGGCAAGTAAAAAAATTTAAAAATTAATTTATTCTTCCAATTTTCATTGTAGCTAAGCACAGTCCAATTAATATCGATCTCAGTGTATGACTTGCCATCGACTACTGACACAATAAGAATCAGTAGCCGGAGGTACCAATATTCGATAGTGTATCCGCAGTTACGACCACACACGGTGGGGCTTCGATTCTGTAACACGATGGGGGGGGACGGGGGGGGGGGCAGCGATTGGTTCCATCTCCCTCACCCCTCATCATACATTGTGTGGCTTCGGTTCTCGGATCAATCTGCACCTACTTAACCTTATTCGCTTCTCCGTAAATACGCGGATCAATTATGAAGAAATGTATCCGAGTCCGACTGCAGTTAATTACTGCGAACTTAATAAAATTTGCATTTTATACAAAGGATAATACAAAATTATTAGTGCAAATGCGATCTACGAATTTTTTCTTTATTTTACTCATATATTCAAACTAAACAGAAGGAAATAAACGATCGAAAAACTAGTCCGCGATTTTCGGCATCGAGACGGCTCGGATGTACAATAGGATATCGCGCTTAGGTCGAGTCGGTCTCCTAAATTTCTTTTTATAGCCCAAATCTGTGACATCATCGACACCCATAAAACGCCGGGGGCATCTTTCTTGCGCGGACTGACTTCCTCTCCTTGATACGTTCCGTTTTATCAAAATGCCAGTGTTGTACGATAACTATTACGCTTCCATCACTTCGTGGAGACGCGATTCTTCATGAAAGGACAAAACAGAGTCAAATAATACCATGTCGAATATAGCATACAATGGATGCAGCAAGCATCATATATGCCTTAACGTTTATTATTCAAAGAAAGTTTATTTTTTGAATCAATTATATTTATATATTTGCATAAATATATCGGAACTATTAGTTATAATAAATCTGAATCTTTATTGAATAAATTAATATTTTATGATTTATTATTTATCTTTGGTTTAATCTATTATGCATATTAAACATTCACAAATGGGTTTATCACATTTAATCAGATACAGTTTTATATTATAATGCAGAGTTAAAAAAAAAAAAAAAAAATAACAAAAAGTTATTAAATAAAGAATAATTGAGAAAAATGATGATCAAATCGCATGCCTCGAGTCTCGAAATAATCGCGTCGCTTATCTAGCATCAAATGCAATGCATGCAACGCGTATTCCAAGTACATTCGAAAGTTTGCGACTACCAGAGACAACGATGAAACAACAGAAAGCATGATGTTCACTTATGTATACTGCGTAGTCGCGAAGGAGAGAAGAATCGTCCCAGTTCCTTCGATCAGATCCGGCTAGCCGGGTTCGATGCGCGCTATCTTTATAGGAGGACACAGTCACGTATACGCACGACTTATGTACACGAAACGACCCCTTGCGCGTGCACGCATGCTTACACACGGCTATCGGATCATTTCGATATGGAATCCCATTGATACGGCCCCGTACTAAGAATCCGCCCGTTATTATTCCACCTCGTCTAATCGCGACTCCTGCTATATACATTCACTCTTGCAGTTGGCTCGTTTATACGATCTTCGCAAGAGGAGACACTAATCCTGTTGAGATCCATGCTCTCCGCTTTGTTCCTTATTCCTTATTCCTCGAAATTCCTGATTCGCTGACCGTCCATGATTTCCACATGTTACGACTCCCGTTGTCGAATCGTTTGTATATCAATCTTGGATCTGTACCGAAATAGGGGCTTGCAAAAAAAAAAAAGAGACGGAAAGCTCACTGCGTATTCAGCTGTGAATAACAACAGCGCAGCTCTCATCGCGGTTTTATGCTAATGGGAAATTTTTGCAGCGATCGAAACAGCGGTTCGTATAGGTAGTCGATCGTCCTCTCGCAGTGTCTTCTGCCTTTTTCCTCTCCATCCGTCCGTCCGCCCTCTGGGGCTTGGCGGCCGCTGTGGCGATCGCGCAATAATACTAAAAAGATAAGACCTCCGGGAGAGAGAGAAGGGGCGCGATGGTACTGTCCACCCTTCGGAAGCGAGCTATTGCTCCGAGGCTAGGTGGCCCATAAGCTACCGACCTTACGTAGATGGACCTAGGGAGAGGCTCTCTCGCACATACACCCGCGCGCACACAATGGCGCGGCACGGCTCGCGTACGACAGTTTCGCCGGCGCGTCGTTGTGTGCTGCGCTAATAATGGGCGGACGAGCCGATCAGCCAGTTGACCGTGACTAGATAAAAAATACTGCCTGACAGGCCCGACCACCCTCGGACCCGGACTCACCCTCTATGTGTAGCGCGGAGAGCGAAGTAACAAACTGTCGGACTGACTCCCGGGCAGTTGTCATGCTAATCGCGTGCAACTTGGTGGGACGCGTGCTAGCGTCGGGGTAGTTTGCGCCGGAACCCCGAGAATTCGGAGAAGAGCTTGGGTTACGCGGTCGGATCGTAAATTCTGTGCGGGGAAACGATGGATCCCGTGATCGATACCGAGCGTCGTAATATCGTGAATAAAAATCATTATTTAAGTTTAAATTTATTTAATCTGCGAAGAACTGAGAGAGAGAGAGAGAGAGAGAGAGAGAGAAGCTTTATCTAGAATTGCGTGTATATACATATAAGCGTAGAAATATGTAAACGTAATTTTTAATCTGAGTTTTAATTACAGAAATTTAGTTCAAAATTAAAAAAAAATATAAGATTTAAATTCTTTTAACTTAAACTCATTTATTTCATCTGATATCAAAGATTTGTGGTTGATTCACTTTTGCTATCAAATTCGATGTACCAAATCCCGCGCCGTGAGTCAGTGTTTGATTTTTTTCTCTCAAAGTTGTACAGGAAGAAAGTCGCGTCGCAAATAAATAGTCTTAACAATTATTTCCGTGAATACAACGCGCTATCACATCGTTACGGTAACCGCCAATTCGTCTGTCGATTTACGATCAGCGACCGGAAAATAGGACAAAACGACTTCCGCGTGCAGATAGCTTGCTCGGGTCGCTCTTACGCTGGGTTTGACTTATGAATTCTCTTGGACGATGGACGATGGGCAGCAGCCTAGCGATATAATAAAATAAACTGTCAGCGGCAGCTCGCATAAAAATGCTAAAGGGCTTCGCCATCCGCATTGTCGTGCAAATATTCCGCAGAAGAAAATCGGGGATCATCGAACATCATCTCTCTCCCATACGTTAAAAAAGTTCCAATAACACTTGTGAGTTTTCGATTTCACACACGAGTTCAACAGTATTTTTTAACCTACATTTAGTTGCTCTTAAATTTTTTTTTATTGTGTTATAATTTTACAAAATATTGCATATTTTCTATATTAGAATACATGTATGTGTGTGTGTGTGTGTGTGTGTGTGTGTGTGTGTGTGTGTGTGTGTGTGTGTGTGTGTTTTTCTGTATTCCAAAATATCTCAAGATTGCAAGATTTTTCATTGTTGCACTGAAACCGCGGATTGTTTTCGTGTCTCAGAATATACTGCGTTACCACACTCGCACATTGTAACGCATGTTGTGCGCCGGTCAATCCGTGAATATCGTTTCGATGATAAATGCAGCGTCGATAGATTTGTATCTCCCTCCCTCTTCATGCCTCTGTAAATCATTGCCGAGACATTTAACCTTGGCGTCGTGTACGAGATCACGTTGAACGCATTCCACAGAACTAATTTATGCAAACGTATAAATCTTACAGTCAAAGAGAATGACGAACAAAACTCGGTGATTAATGTAAATATTATTAAGACTCTTGTTGCCATCAGAATCACAGCATTTGTGTGTTGACAAAGTTTTTCGTGTTTTACTTTTTTTTAATAATAAATAATAAATTTGACCTTGCTGCCACAAAGTAACGACTTAAATAAATTTATAATGACCAGCCAGCATCAATCTATAATATATCTACTATAAAAAAATGAGTGATAACATACGAAGAAATTAATTTATTCAGATACATAAATACTTTTTCGCTTCTGATGTTACATAAATAATTCAATATATCCGCAGTAAGAGCGGATCAAGTAAAATTCTCAACATTCTTGCTCTAATGTGAAAAAAAAAAAAAAAAAACTTGACGTGGAGTGATTTCGACGTGACATCGTAACGACGACGGAGCGAGCATCCTCAAGACCGTAGGACTGTAGCTGTGGCAGGCAAGTGGGAGAAAGAAAGGGGCTCGACGAGGCAGGCACGATGATAATAACGACCGGCCGTCGGCCGTCGGGAATGTGCGAGGAGCTGAAGGTTGTATCGCAAGTAGGCGGAGCTACTGGCGCCAGGCGTCTGAATCGCCGTCCAGAGAGGTGCGCGAGATGCGTCCGCAAACTGGATAGGTATTCCTCGTGCCGTAGGAACCACCTCGCGCGACGCGCGCGGCGCGAGATACCATTTTCGCTGCCACCCCCCAGCCGAATGCGCGAAATCATCGCCACCTCATTTCGTACATTCCGAGAACCCGTCCCCAATGCGTGCATAGCAAAATTCATACACAACCTGCACACGGAATATCCTAAGTGATCGTCGCAATTGCGCAAACCGCATTACACAATCTTCAATTTTGAATAACCAATTGTATTGGATTGCGCGAAATAATTTTGGATTTTTTTATAGACGATATTATTGTTCTTTTTTATGCAGCACGTTTAAAAAATCGTGATATGGGTAAAACTTAATTACAATTTCAACGAACGGAAATTTAATTTACGTGCTAATCAAACTACGTTTTACTTGATTAAAAAAGGTAGATAGATTTATTTGAAAAATCTGAAATTACTTATTACATAACTCAATATCATGAAAATATATTTCACGTTAAGAGAGTATAGGCAAAATTAAATGCTTGAAATATTACTGTTATAATGGTTTTATGGTTTATTCATATTTCGCACTCTTAAAATCTTTAAATATTTTTTGATGATAAATTATTTCTAAACGTATAACGCTTGGTGTTGCCACGCAACTATTAAAAATTTGTCAAGCTCAACAATCAACAAATTCTTCGCATCAAAAAGTGTCATATAGATATTGCAATTGTAATTTATTTAAAAAACTCAAAGGCTTTTAATTATTACGACGTAATAATTAAAAGCGCGTAGTATTTGGAACGTGACACGCTCGAACAAACACGTTAAACCGCGCGGTACTGCGTAGAACGGGAATCACTACTAATGAGATCATCGCGGTAGATCGCTCGCACCATCATGAGGGGAGTGAGACAAGCGGGGAGTAAGGGAGTCTTAAAACCGTTAACGATATCACTCGTCAATCACGCTGACGGCTAGCGGCCGGTGCGCAAAGAGGCGAAAGAAAAAAAGGAAGGAATTATACCGGCGTAATGCCGGAAAACGCGATCAAATCCACCTTCAGACAGAACGGCGCAGGCAGACGCGCGGGCGAGCCTTCCCAATCGCGGCTCGCATGAACGATCGCGAATCAAATCGCCGTCTACTTCTGCCACGACGAATAAAAGTAATTCCATCCGAGCGAGAGTGAACTTTTGCCTCGCGTCCCTACGAACATTCTATAATTCAATGTCGAATCCAGGCTCAAGAAGTCGATATTCATATCAATCTTCTGCGAAACATTTTTATTTATTTTTAATTTCATCTTAAGATAACGATATTTTTTACACGCCGCATTCATCATGAATTCGTTATCCCGCGCGATTAATTAAAAATTACTCGCTAATTTCCATTTTTTCCCTTTTAAAGTATCAATGATTGAAATACGACCAAATCAACCTGGATAAACGTGATAACGTAAAGCTATTAAATATCTATGAAAGGTAAAAATAGCGGTCTTTATTCTTTTTTTTTTTAGTTCTTTATTGTATTTGTGATAACAAACATTCTTCTCTACATAACTGCCAAGTATGCTTACAAATTTGTGTCTTGTGTATATCAAGATCAATACATTATGTTGCGCAAATTTGTATGAATTTACATACACTAGGAAAAATATTTAGTTGAAAAAACCAAATGTTTTTACGGTGATAAAAATATTTGGTTGAAATATGCTCAACCAAATTTATTTATCCTAAACAAATGTCTTTGTTAACAACATTTTTTCCTACAATTCCTTTTCTCGATATAACAACTAAAAAATAGACGTTTAATAAACGACATCTAATATAGTGTATAGACGTTTTTGTCGACTTAAATTTCTCACTAGAAATTTAATTTTGCATTATTAAACTAACTTTATTAACTTATAGTTATTTGAATTAAATATAAAATCTCATTTTTATTGAAAATTTTCTAACAACTAAATTCTTTGGTTTCAAAACAACAAAATGTAAAAATTATTTTAGCAAAAAAACAACTAAATCTTGCATAATATTAAACACAATATTTGGTTGCTATAAGCAAAAATCTCAACTATAAAGTTTTATTAAAAACACTAAATTTTTTTCCTAGTGTGGACAGAGATCTTATTAACGTAAAATCCTTTTTTTTAATACCTTCAGAGTATTTATAAATGAGACAAATAATAAGATTTGTAAAAGTAATAAGATATGCTTGCAATCAGCGTAAATATACCCTATTTACAGCAACATCCAATGTTAACATGAGCGTGACATTTATGCAGAAATTACGAAATTCCTCATACAGATAAAAATATAACAATTGTTCTAATCTATCTCTTGATTCAACAATATAAGTTTTAAATAAGATCTATGTAGAAGCTTAACAAAGATAAAATAAAAATAACTAAAAAGTTCAATAAGAATATTAAAAAGTGTATAAGCTAAATGCTAAGGTTCAACCTTGCTTTTTCGCGTCATATTCTCTCCAGTTAATCCTATTACACTGATCTGCAAAATTAGACATTTTTTGTTATCTAGCGAAGAAGAGTACTCCTCGGTCATTTTTGTGCGCTAAATCCGAATCTGGCCTCAAAAAGTGAACATCACATCAGAATTTTGAAAAAATCAAAGAAAATTATGCTCTGAATAACGATTCTAAAGTAGCATTATAAATAACTATAATACAATTTTGAAAACATATTAACTTTTTTTAGAATGGATTTTATCTTTTTTTTACGATTGTTTGAAGCTGTTTAATTTAGAATTTAAGAAAATTATAGATATTTTATTATTTTTCATGCTTTTGAATTTACTAAGGCTTCTCAAATTTTTTGTATCATGCACACTTCAGGAAATTGAATTTAGTGCATAAAACCACTCTTCTTTTTCAATCAATAGATTTATGCAGAACAGTGTTATTATCACTAACGTTTTAGTTTGGAATTATAACATTAAATACAACTTTACGAGCAGAATTAGGAAACAGTCAAGAAAGATTTTCTCTTTTCTCCGCCGAAACATGCCATCTCGCAATGAGAAAGAGAGACAGAGAGAAAGAGAGGGAAAACTACGTAAAGTAATAATTGCAGCACTGGTATTTCGAATATGCAATTACTTTAAAGCACCGAAATACCAGTATTTTAATTTATCGATATTTTCTACGGTATTTATTAAAAGTTTGATCTATGAAATCCATATGAAAATTGGATCTAACAGATTGAAATTCATAGAGATAATTTATCATGTTTGAAATCGAACGACCGAAATAAGAAGCCGCGCAATCTTTTCTAGTGATACTATTTAATGATGCATGACACGTACGTACAGTCGAAGCTCTTGAATTGCGGGAAAAACGCGGGAAGAAACAAAAATGCTTGAGATTTCCTACAGTTTTCGCGGCGCATCTGATGAGTCTTGTGATGTCATCGGCATCACCGTGAACGATTCACGGACCGTCCCTTTTCGCCGTTTGCGAAAGCGACCAGTGTGTCGCTCCGGCATCGAGGCGGTGACGTTCCTCTTAACGGGAACGGAGAACGTAACGCGGAAAAGCGAGTGGCACCCCGGCACCCCGTGGCTGTTTGACTTAATTTTACGAGGGTTCGCCTGGAACGACGAGGGTGGCATCGGAGGAGTGGAAACGCGCAGTAGCGACGGCGACGGCGGCTTAGCGGATAAAAATTATCCGTTTAAAGTCTCGAGAAGCGCTATAAAAGTGCAGTTAAGCTTTTCGACGGGGCGCTCGTGGACTCCTCTCGCGCATTCTCGCGCACAGATAACTATAATTGGTAAATAACCGCGTTTAGGGGGTTGCGGAAATTTCGAGAAATTAAGACCTCGGCCTATATATATATACTCTACGTAGTTTTGAGTTTCCCTTCTGAGAATCTGACTTAATTCCATCGTGATAAGATGCGACTGTGCTTCAATGAGCGTAATACAGCGGCGCTGAAACTCTGTTAAGTTATGCCCGCAGAGTTTAAAACATTTTTTTATAAAAAAGAGTTCCTCCGAGAGAAAATTTTTCTAAAAAAAAAATTATAAAAAACGTTCCCCAATTTCTTTTTAATTAAGTAATGACTTTAGTTGAAACGAAACTTTGCGTGCACCGAAGAGACGAGTGTAAGAAAAATGTCTTGAGGTCTCGTTTCGAGAATTGAAAGAAATCCGAGAAGAGAATAGATGAACGCTAACGAGAAGACGAATGCGACCCTAGCTACCCCTGGTCAGACGTCTCGTTCTACTCGAGAAAGAAGAGTGCGCGCGCGCGCGCGCGCGCGTGCGTGTATGTGTGTATTTGTATGCGAGCAAAAAACACCTGATATTTATGGTCCAGCTGATCGGCCGCTCCGCTCGCAGATCGGATCTCACTAAATCACCAGTCGGTGTACGCTTAGGAAGGAACTAGCTGCGTTTTCTCGCAGCCCACAGGCGACCGTAAGGTTCAATGTACAGTGACGAAGAATAGAAGAAGAAATCGATGAAAGGGAAGTTAAAGTCCTCCTCCGCACCGTCGCTTAGCGCCTGACACGCTTTCCGAGCGATGTATCGTACCTGAAAAACTGTCCATGGGATAAGGAATATACATATTATATGTCACATAGCATAATTGTCGTTTTTTCAAATAAGCAACGTGAAACTTGTGCAATCTAGGAGGATAAAAGTATTTTGTGTAGTTTCGTGTGGAGATAGGCAAAATATTTGATTTCGTAATTATTATTATGATCTTATATTGTTTTAAATTCACTTAAAAATCCGTAAAATAATATAGTCAATAATATTTTATCAAAGTTATACAAAAAAATTTGAGATATAAAGAAGACAATATAAAAATGAGTGATCAAATCTTTTCCGAATATTTCAAAAACGCAAATAATTACATTACATGGTTTTGTAAGAGGCATTCTATGCAAAAAATGTAATTAAATAATTTTTTTTACAAAGAAGAAATCTGCGCTTCAAAAAGTAAATAACAAATTCATGCACATTTGAGTTAATTTATGATTTACATGAATTTACAGTTGATCTATTGATAGCTTACGGATTAGGTTGCGCCGAACCTGTCCATTGTGAGAATGTGCATGCAGCAAGAGAAAGCAGGGTGGTTTGATCTGATTAGCGAGTATCGATCGCCTTTAACGAGCCGATTGTCCGACTGGGTCAGGGTGGCCTTCTTCAGGGTCGTTATACCAGAAAAATTATGATTGTATCGTTTTTTTCGTTTAGATACAGCTATCTGTCTATTTTTGTATCTTCTACATTAATGGAGGTAGCGCAAATGCAAAATAATTTCAGAGCTGCGTTAAAAAAACATACTTGCAATAAATTTTCGGAAATTAAAAATTTTATGTCACGTTTGTAGAAAAAAGATACATTATGTATTTATTATGAAGAAAAGAATGGAACTTTTGAATTGATATCATGTATAAGAAAAATTACTATGTGAAATGAAGTGTCTACGAAATAAGAGATCGTAACAAAATATTTTTTTTCTACATTGAATTATACATTTATATATTGAATCAAAACGACTGAGAAAGGTCATCTTCGACACATGCCGCAAATCAATTCTATTAAAGTCGAGTAGTGGCACGCAAAAAAATCGAATTTATTTTGATGGTTGTTACAAGAAAAAGATTCATATGATCTTCCGCTTCTAACGTCATAATCCACTATGACTGAGTTACAAGATCAGAGCCTTAATGTTTGATAAATGTAGTCGTGGTTATGGTATCACGATTGCTCGGTCGCGAGTCGAGTAGGACTGGGTCAAGGTGATCGTCTTCTCGTGATCTTCTTACTTCCGCGCGTCCCTCCGCAGATTTCGTTCATTCGGCAAATGTTGGACCCCGTCGGTGAACATGTACGTACATGTATATATCTGATTGTGCATGTATGGCCCGTCTTTGTGTAGGTACGTACGGATATAACCTACGTGCCGCATCATCAACCACCGCGAACCTACATCGTCATCAGAAGTGAAAGATGCTGGCGTCGCCAAATCTTTCCTTTCTCCGCCTTCTGCACGCGGTGAGAGTAAATGTGACGTCACCGGCTTAAAGCTGCCGAACGAAATGAACCGATTGATTTGTACTTCACCGGCAGGAATTAAAAGCCGGTATAATTTCAGTGAGTTTAATTTTCAACGGTGTCGCGCTGCCAAGCGAAAATGTGTGATCTCTGTTATTTCGCGACAGTATAAATACCTATCTATCGTACAGAAATGCAGAAAAATATATAATGTAGAAATCAATTATAATAGGAAAAAAAAAAAACAAATTACTCAAATAATTCATTAGGTTCTAAATAATGCATTGAAAGCTTCTTGGATCTTTTTGTCTGCAAGCACCTATACACATCGTTGTATGCGTCTTGATAACATCAGGCTATTTGATCATACAAGCACAAGAGCTCTCTCGAGGCCCAACAGTGCGTGTACGGTCCATGTTATCAAACGTGAGAGAGGTATCAGCTTAGCAAAAAAAAGTATGTGGGACTGATTAAAAGATGTCAACAAGACGTAACAACAAATGCGTCGTGCGTAGTAACGATTTATTCGTTCCATTGCTACAATACATTTCGTGTTCGAGCAAAAATATCGAATTTACGTGTAATGAAAGGATCATTTCAAAACTCTTCGAGATAAAGAAAATACTTTTACGTTACTTTTTTATGCATTGTGGCATTAAAAAATTGAAATTGTAAAAAATTTATTTTGTGTTTATTTCGTATCTAAATGCGTCGGAAAGTGATTTAATATTATTAAACCGTCGCATTCTTTCTCTTTGCCAAAAATTTTATGTCAACTCCACTTCTTTTCTTCTTTCTTCTATTAGCCGCAAAAAACACACACATACAATCCGTTTAATTAGTTTAATTAGAATTTACTCGATATATAAAATATATATTGTTTCTATAAAGAGAAAATATTAATCACACATATAATAAAAATTATTTCTTATGGAACAAATGTTATTTCTGCGAAATATTTCTTGAGATTTTTTTATATATTAATAGTATTTTTATTTGCTCCACATTTATAATAATTCAGTTTTGAATAACTTGTTCGCGTAAAATTTTTTTCAACTTAATTTTCTATTTATTACTACAAATCTAAAAATGCATAGTTACGAGAAGATAGGGTGAAAACCGAAGCTGCATGAAAAACACGAGAAAGCGAAAGGGGTAGATCGTCTACGGCGGCAGGGAAAGCGTCGAAAGCGGAGGGGTCGCGTAGAAGATAGAGATAGGCCACGATGCCGGCGTGACTTGACAATAAAGCTCGTCTCACCTCTAGCTCGTTTCCGAGGTTCCCGGGTTTCGCTTCCTTTGTCACCCCACCTGTTTTGGTCGACACACCAACGCACTTCTACACGGCTCGCCACGCCATTGACTATCTTGCCTATCGCTCATGGACCGGCCAGCCACTCGACATAACGCGTGCAAGAGTTATAAAACGCGAAACTCGAACCGTCAAGCGATCCTCTCTCTCTCTCTCCCTCTCTTTCGCTCTCCTTCTCTTTCTCTCTCTTTGCAATATCACCACTCCCCTCTGTTCAGCAAGAGAGCGCGAAAAATACAGGTCCTAAACACGAAGCCGTGATCACATCACACGATGTATGTATAATCAATCTTTTCGCAAATTTTTCTAGTTTTTTACATTTGTTATACAATACTTTGTATATTATGAGATTGAAATAACGAGTGACATTTTTTAAAATTTGATTTTCTATTTATTACTACAAATCTAAGTGCATAATTAGGGAGAAGATAGGGTGAAAAACGAACGGGTTTAAATGAAACAATCAGCATGGAATTTCAGCAAAGATTATAACGAGATGCGAAAATCATACGAATTTCTCGAAGCGATCAATCAATCTGTCTAGTTGACATGCGACAATGTCTGCTTAGGGGAACGTTGAGAGTCGAACATCAAGCAGTGTCAAACGGTTCTTGTTAACAAGTATATTAAATCCCCATTAAAGCTTTAATCATCTCCTTTTAGTATTTTATATTTTTTGTTATCTTATACATTTTTTTATTATCTTAAACATATAAAGAAATTCGTTTAAAAAATAGAATGCAATTTTCGTATAATCTATTATTTACAATAAAAATCTATACTCGTAATTACATACAATATTTGTATGTAAGAATTTGCATTTCTGCAAAGTGTTTCAAAGTATTGAACAATATTCTTGGCAAAAAATTTAATCAAATGCAAATTACTTGAACGTCTTGCAATTTTAAGAATTAATTATCGTGGTAACTAAATTGAAAAAATTAGAAATAAATTTTATTTCTAATTTTTTCGATTTTTGCCCATTTTATTTTAAATAGAGGACAAGATGCTTGATGCCAATTTTGATATTAAAGTTTAATTTATAAAAATCTCGATTTTGATTCTTTAGTAAAAAATTTTATGGATTTTTGCCCATTTTAATGTAAACGAGGTGCCTCTTAATACACTGCCGACCTAAAAGAAATGCGCGATCCCTAAAACGGCCTGTATATTTGATTTCGGCAATCCAAGCTCTTGCTCTTTCCCGCTTGCAGCCGGGCTGCGGGTTTTGAGGCTGCGAAAGAGGTGAACGTATTGTTTACCGACGTTCCATCCCGATGGTTTCATCGCCGAGCGACGATGTCAGCAGAAACGGCGTTGCAAATAAAGTGAGGGAAGTGGAAAAGACCGGGGTCGCGTTCGTTCATGAAATCGCGCGTTGCGTGTTCGTGTTTCCAAGTAGTGAAACCAGCCGAGCGTTCGCGCGGTCGAAAAATTTATTCGTCGCTATAATAGCGATTTTAATTAGACTCTGTCGCGTAATAATTAGCACGCTACGTGTCTACTACTTGAGATTTATCTTTCGATTCTTCAATTGCTCCTGTAATCCTATTTCGCTGAACACTCCAAAGATGAATTTAAAGAGAGAATTATGGAATATATTTACGAATATAATTCGTGACATATAACATATCCGAAATCAACCATTCTTTTATTCAATTTTCTTTCTAATCAATTTTGAATTGATCTTTTCTTTATGAAAACGCATAAATAACTCTGAGAATTGTAAGGAATTGAAAAAAATTGGCTCCCCTCGTAATAAGAGAATTAAATTTTGTAATGTAGTGGAGCTCTTCATTGCAAAGTCGATGCAATTGTCTCATGGCGTTCTTTTTATAATAGAAACATAATATTTAATCGATAAGTTTGAAGAAATATTTTCCAAGCTATCAGCTTTTTTACTTATAATTATTTTTTATTATAATTTCTTCTTATTTTTTTGTATAACAAAATATTTTTAAGTAATTAGATTATACTTCATATTTTCGAAAATACGCGTTATTTCTAAAATGCCAGTGCAAAAGAGAAAATATCATCCACTCGAGTATCACATTAGTTAGCAGACGTAAACAGGGGTTGTAATTTACTTCAGGAAAATTCATTCTTCATAAAATAATTTTTAAATATATTGTGCAATATGTATATTATATTCCATCAGCTATTGATAGAATTTTGTCATTAAAACAAAATTTTATATAACCTTATAATATATTTAGAGAACTGTAAACAATATATAAACATACAACAAAATATTTTTCATCCTCCTAAATTCGACAAATGTTACACTGTGCACATTGATGATGAACGATCTATGTTCATCACAGTATTGCCGACTTATTTATGTATCAATTCTCACTTACCAATCGAAGAATCCATCGACGCGACGAATGACTCTTCAAGTCCAACAAGCGCCTCCTCGGCGCTGTCGATGTCACAGATAGACTTCAGGACTCGCGGGTGCCGGTTGGTGTTGCTGTTGTTGTTGCGGATGTGGCTGTTGGTTTTGGGTTTGGTGCTGTTGCTGTTGCTGCTGCTGCTGCTGTTGTTGCTGCTGCTGCTGCTGCTGCTGTTGTTGCTGCTGCTGTTGCTGCTGCTGCGGCGTCTGTTGTTGATGATGACTGTGATTGTGACTATGATGATGATTCTGCCGCGTTCTCAGCATCTCGTATCTCTGCTTATAAAGATCACGCTCCTGCTGAAGCCGCGCTGCCTCGACTTTCAGACGTTGAATCTCGTTTTGCAGATTTCGGTTAGTGGTCTCGAGATCGTGGCGTTGCTGCAGCCGCTTGCTACGACAATTCTGGGCATAGCCGCGATTCTTCAGGGTCCGCCGCTTTTGCTTCAGTCGCACGACCTTCGCACACGAACCGGAGATTTATGCGATTGAACGAATATAACTATAATACGTATTTATCGTAGACTTTTACAACAAATATTGAAACTAATGTGACTTTGCTGAATTCAAATTTTATTGCAAGCAGACGATAACATACTAGTTATATTTGTTCGTACAATAATATATTAATCAAGGAAAGAAATGTGATTAGCAGAAGATTATTCTTTATTAGCAGTTCACTTTTTTTTTTTTTGTTCTCATCTTCTATATATTGATTCACAAAAGTTCACATCTTTTTACCGTCAAGCTCTAAACTCACTCGTGTTTCATTGGTTTCAATCTTTGACGTAAAATGTCAGTTGCAAAATGCATTCACGCAGACCTCACTCACCTCTTCTCGCGGGCAACCGTGGAGGCGTTTGTTCAGCTCGCGCACGGAAAGCGACATCAGGAGCTCATCGTTCATGAGCTCCTCCTGCGGATTCGAGCCATTGCAATTGGAGTACAAGCCGTTGCCCACACGATGAGCCGGACTCGGGCCGCCGGCGCCGCAAGAGCTCACGGAGCACACGCTCAACGGTCTGCCCGGTTGCATCGGTATCCCCTGCATGCTGTCGTCCATCCCGTGCATCACATTCCCGCCCGCGGGAAGCATCCCTCCACCTGCACCCGGACTGTAATACTCTAGATGACTCGACATTGTCAAGTATCCACCTGTGACAGCAATGTGCGAGCATTAAACTCAGAATGCGTTGGAAAATAGCGAGCTGTATGAAAATCATGCGAAAATCTTGAAGCATCTCTCCTCGAATTGTTTATTTGGTTAAAACAAAGCTAGACAATATTTTCCAGAACGATGGATATAAGAGTTCCAGCTAATAATTTATTAACTTTTAACGATTCTCTTGTGCCAGATTCTATAAAAACGCCTGGAACCGCTTTCTTTACGAGTTATAAATATTATTCCCTTACGACAAGGTTTAATAAATACGCTTCGTGAGTTTAGTATACATCGCGGCTTAATATTTTATGTCAAGCATAATATTGACGACTTTTCGACACAATAAGCAAACTTTTTTTGTACGCGACAATATAACTCGCCGAGGAAGCGTGTCTGGACACACTTATCCTATATTTTTTTCGTCCTCGAAGAGCGTAATGCACTTTTAAAATTTGACTATCTATTTCGGCTGACTCTGCATAGAATTGAGCATGGCGTCCGTATTCACAAGCGGCTAGATTATTTTTGCCGTTTCTAAGATGAGCTGACGCTCACCTGTGTGCCTGGTGGATCGCGGCAGCTGCTGCAGCTCTTGGAAGTGATGATGCGCCGACGTGGCCGACCAGGGCTCATGATGAGGCTCCGGGGTGTTCTCCTGGGGACAATGCGGCCTCAGGTCCAGCGGCTCTTGTCTCAGCGACTGCGTCAGCCAGCCCATGCCGCCCGTGCCGATCTGCATCTCTTCTTGCACCAACGCCGCCGGCTGTTGCAGTTGCACGAGTATGCCGCCGCGGACATCGCGCGCGTCCCGGGGATCCCGGTCGCCGCGGTGCAGCTGCAACGGCGGCGGCGAGGCTGAGACGGGCGGCGTGTCCGGCGGCGTGCCCGGATGCGACAATGTAGTGAGGTGCGCCGCGGCGCCCGGCGGCGCCTTCACCAGAACGCCGTGCTGCACCTGAATGTGGGGCTGACCGTACAGCGGATGCGGCTGCTCCAGCTCGTGCGCGGGCGGCGTTAGCGGCGCCAAAGTCAGGCCCTGCGGCTGCACCTGCCCCGGAAGCTGCACCACGCTGCCGTTCACCATTACCGTCGGCGAACTCATTCGTACCTGCAATGCGCCAATTCGTGCCGATGCCTAACAACCTCCAGTCTTGGAATAATGCAAAAAAATCTTCTGTTTTTTTCTATTTTTTGTCATTAATTTTTACGAAGCAGAACAAGAAAATTTCCAAACCTATTTATGCTACAAATAATATCTTCGTAACGATGATTAACGACATAGGTAAAGAAAGGATCAAAGGAATTATTAATCAATTTTCATCAATTTTATTTCACTTTTGATTATTTTTTTCTTTTTAATACAAAAAATAGAGAACAACTAGGAAAATTGAACGTTACAGTTAAATGGCAAATAAATAATATCACCGCGTAATAAACGGCGATATTAGTGCCGATGAATTAACGTTAATGCAAATGAGTTTGCTTAATTGAAATACTCCCGTGTTAATGTGTGTATATCCGCTAATAAATGTCGCATTAGGTTGTTTCTATTTTCCCTCCATTTTATCAGATATGTATACCAGGGTCATTCTTTCGCGAGATGGATTATACAAAACATTTTTAATTTATTACGTTTTTAATTAAACGAAGTGCCATGTCACGTTCTTTCACGAAAGAATAATTATGCATTAACGACACTTGCAAAATCGCGATTCAGGAGTTGATTTATGCACAGTAAATAATGGTTTAGCTTTCACTCACGTACAGCGCTTACTAGGCAGTGTGAGTATGATATAATAACCATATTTATGAAAGTATGTACTGCATGTTTTTTATCTACTTTTTTTTTAACAACATTATTGCAGTAGTTAAGCTGTTATAAAGAATGCTCTTCAACATATCTATAGATATTCCATTTATAAAATTCTTTTTTACTTTATAATAAATTTTTTTTTAGCAAAGACACTTTAGAAAGTCATTCTGGATCACAAACTGTTTTACTCTTTAACTTACGTTTTTGTCAGGACAAATAAATCTTTCGGACTTTAAATTGATTTCGTTTAGTTATATAGAAATATTCTACGTTATTCTTCTCTTTTAAGAAAATTTATGGTACGTGGTTTAAGATTTGTATTTAAATAGATTAATCTTCAAACTTAGAATGGATCCAGAAGGATTCAAAGAAACGGACATATTTACGTAGAGAATTTGGAAAATTTTTTTACAATATGAAAAATGTAAATGTAATTTTGCTATCTTAAACTAATTGTGTAATGAAGTTAATTATAATTTTCAAAGATTTATAGCTTCTTAATGAAAGTTTTGTTTCAAATTAAGATTTTCTTTCAAAATCGATACTCTATGTTAAAAAAGACAATTTCAAAATGAACTATTTTCTGCAAATATAAAATATCTTGTATTTATCATTTTATATAAAAAATTATTTTACTCGAAGAAGTAATGCAAAATAAATACCTAACAAATTTTGCATTTAACAAAAATGTACTTGACATTGCAACTGTGTTGCTGTATTAGTGTTAAAAATAGGGTTATCAGTTAATTTAATGATAATTCTGTATTTAAAATTAAACAGATGAAGCCTTATGCACTTCCATAAAGAACGAAAAGATCAGAATTGAACTTTAAACAATTTTACTTTTCTGTTGCAATAATTTACAATCAAAGTTTTGATTCTTGTATTTACAATAAAAATAGAATTCAGTGATGTTAGAAGAAATGTTAATTAACTTATGTTAAAGATAAGAAAATAATCAAAAATTTCTCTTTCATTTTTCTAATGTTAAAGTAAAATAATGAATACGTGATGAAGTGTCTTTATATCTTATGTATAAAAATATAAGATATAAAAAATAACTTGTAAAGGAGTTTGCTTTTTAATTTTATTTACTTGACCACTGTTATATGCAAAATGAGAATTTGTTATCGTAGAGAAAGTCAGTACAGTTTTGTTTTAAAATATTTGTTTGCAATATTTATACTTTGCAGATACTTATTATATTTGCACAAAACTTAGCATTGTAAGAAGTTACACGTTTCTAAACCTCCCAATTTCTTCTCCTTCTGTCATGTTTCGATAATTAATGCCTATAATTTTGTTAAATAATGCAACTGGGAAGAGCTATAGATAAAGTTCTGCTTAAGCCGAGCCAATTTCACTGTGCAAATGATCGTAACGGGGTTTTTACAGCATTATATTGCGCTCACCTCTCGCTTGACGTCGGCGGGATCCAGATGATCGAGAACAAACTCTTGCACGTACTCTCTTGCCAGATGGTCCTCGGCTTCCATCTTAACCTCGTCGACCTCTACCTCCACCTCCTCTACCGCGTCAGTCGTGATCGCATACGTGAGCGTCTCCTGACCGCCGCCGCCGCCGCCACCACCGCCGCCACCGTCACCGTCACCGTCGCCGTCTCCACCTCCGCCACCACCCGGGCAACACGTCCCTGTCGTTTGTTGCGTTGTGACCACCCTCTTGGTCGAATATCTCGCCGAGGAAAAAGTTAGACGGACGACGTGTCCGGACGACGATTCGCCTTGTCACGTGACCGTCACCAAGTTTGTGATTCCGAGTTGCGATGGGATGCTTCTTGCTTTCGCAATAAATTGCAGCGAACGGCGAAAAGTTCACCGCTAAAGACGAACTTGGATGCCAAACTGCCTCGTCCGAAGTGACGGGCTCCGATTTGTTATCAGTGCATGTTAGCCTCGTGATTACGATTGTCCTTGCTTCTGATCTTGTTTCCAATTCTATTTCTGATGCTGATCTTGCCTTGATCACAGTTCTTCTTTCAATGCCGATTTTCGTCGTTACGAGCGCGTTTTACACACGTAAGATCTGTCTGAAAAGAGCGCGGAGAGATAATCGGTTGCACAGATTTAGAGCAAATGACGAATGGATCACAGACGATCTCGCAAAGTTTCTTCTCGCAGAAATGTAATGGCGTCGTAAAGATTCTCTTTTCGCAGATTGAGTGAGAAATTAATCGCTACCGAAGCCCCGCATCGAAACGAAGTTAGGGTAGGTTACGGTTGACGTACGGAATACAGAGCAATAACTCTCAGCTCTTCTTGCAACAATCAATTAAACATGCACTTTTGCATGATACAAAAATTGGAGTAAAAGATAAATCACTTGATTAGCCTGCAAATTTATCCTCTTTGCGATCACACTCTCTTTCTCTCTCTCGCTCTCTCTTTTTATCTCTGTCTTTATCTCTCTGTATCGAACACTGCTCAATTCAGGTCAATTTTTCCACAGTAATCCCGATGTTTGTCACACTATTATCTATCGATATACACCCGCGATCACTGACACTTGAACACTTTTCCCGCCAAAGAGGCGCCCAAATTTCGCGAGCGATCTTTTCGCAAGCAGCCGGGGCAGTCCTTTCCGCGGCTATCGCAATTCAAGTGAATCTTATCTGTTCAGTGGTTTCTCAATTAGTGAGAAGTAACGCGTCATAATTCGACTCCACCCCTCGAAATCGATTTGCGGATCGAACGACGTCCCCGTTGATCCATAGACATATGTTTTTCTTTTTCCTTTTTTCGCCTCTCACGCTCTCAATGAAACCGGCAAAAGCGCAATCGGCGCAACGAAGAGAAAGGGGGGAAGAAAAAGAGGAGGAAAAGAAGAAGAGCGCATTCAGGAAGAAGGAGAAAAAGAGATCGCGTGGCAGACAGCAGCAGATACGCCGTCTGAGTGGTGACTGGTCGGCCGTATGCCGAAAGTAAGTGCAGATCGTGCCTTCGCGCGCAGAACAGTCACGTGACGTCACACGCGAAAGGCGTGGCCGTAAGTTACTCGGTCCTCGCGACGTCCCCCGCGATTGGTGCGTCCCGGATCGTGCCGCCATTTATACACTCCTCCCACATGCCCCACCACGCCGATCGGCGTAAATCTCTCTCGTCGCCGCGCCGCATCGCGCGCGCGGATCCGGTCACCCGAGGTACCCATTAATTTCCAAAGTGATTATTATAATTTTTCAACAGGGGCGCGATCGCTCGAGTCCTATCCCTCACACTGCTCCTTCTCTTTTCCGCCCCCCTTGTGTTTCCCGTGTCTTCGTAACAGCATCCCGGCCGGGGCCGCCTTTTCTCTTCTTCGCCTTCTACGTCGTATCGCGGTTTTTCTCTTCCTTCTTTTTGAATTTCAATTTACTGGCGGCCGGTACGGATGACCTTTTATCTGGTAACCGCGATCTCAATCTGAACGGGACACGAATTTTCCACGCGGATCCTGGTCGGAAGCGGGGACGAGCACGTCGCGTCGTAGACGCCCGCGCCGATGAGGACAGAGAAGGAAGTGTGAGAGAGATAAATAGGGTCCGGAACGGGTGTCAGATAGCTGATCATGCCCGGTTAACGAGATATTACTCCGCCTGTCTGAATCGCCGTGCATCCGAAAGGGAGCATCCACGGGAGCTTTCGTTTAGAGCATGTCGATCGAACGATGCACAAATTGTTTCATAGCTACGAATGATGACACGATTTACAAAATAACGTTGCTCTTCCTTAGCTAAATCTTATATGGAGACATTATTGTTAACTTTATAAACAATACAATTGAAGATATTTTAATATTCATAAATAATTGCTAATTAATTAAAACAAAGATTGTCTATCGAAGAATATATTTTTTATCATTTTTCACATATATTGTGCTAATCGAAAGTACGTCTTTATACATCAGAGAAAGCTTCATTTATTCTTATGTATTATATTTATTATAATATTATTATTATTAGATCACGCATTAGTAGATGATTTTAAAAATCAACACATGTGATTTTTAATAATGAAACTTTAATGATGAAACTATTTTACACACTTCTAACAATAAAATTAACTGTAATTATTTAATCATATGCTATGTATAATTGTAGTTATTTATTAGATTTTTAAAATATACACAATTTTATTTTTATAATATTTTGATTTCAAACTTAACAAATGTGCAATATTATAAATTATTTCTGAGAGAAGATAATAATTCAATATTTAGTGCGTCAATTAAATATACGATTTTGATGATCGCTGCACCATTTGCGAATGACGCGACTATAATTTAGATTCGCTGCAAAATGGCGTTATTCTTCGATTGGCGAAGAAGCTTAAGCGCCGCGAGAGTTTATGCGAAATGACGCAAATCACGGACTCGCATCTAAATAGGTTCCTCTACAAACGTCTACCAATCTACTCCCCCGGTTAGCAGTCCATACTACACTCCTTACCCATTTCTGAGACACCACGACTTTAAAATGCTTCATGAATATAAAATCTTCCTTCTTTTCCCACGTGCCTTTTTATATTTTGCTCTTCTTTAACTTTCAACGTCGCACGGTACGAAGTTTGTTCGGTTTAGAAGGGTAAAAATATTCTACCTGGTTGCATAGAAATAATCTGCATTTTTATTCCGTTTTATAAGATTATTTTTCATTCAAATAAATTAATTTCAAACTCTCAGATTGAAGGAGTTTCGAAAAAATATTGTATATTTACAGAAAATTATTAAAATGAAAAGAAAAGAGAAATTAAATTCATTCTATAATATGAAAAAAATATAGATTTCTTTTTTTAAAAAAATGCTTTTTAATATTAAAAAATATTTTTGCGTTTAAAAAATGTTTTTTATATTAAAGAAAACCAATAAAAGCGAGAACAATAATTATTAAGTGATATCTTAATTCTTAAGTCATTTTTTTAATAATTCTTTTTAGTATTAAAATAAATCAAAATTTACAAGATTTCTATCAATTTCTAATTGTAAAATATGATGAGAAAGTAAGAATACAAAACTAATAAAAATTATATATTATTAAAGTTTTATAATACATCATGTCTTCAAAAAGCGGAGAGAGAATATTAAAGGTGTTAAAAAATAAGAGCGTGAAATGTGAGCGTAAAGATTCAGTTTCTCTTCTGAGAAACTGCAAGTTTAGTAGTTTACAATAATTAAGATGAGTGTACGTATGATATGTGAAACGAGTAAAACCTATAACTTATAAAATTAGATTGAAATAGCATCATTTATTTAACGATGTTAAGTAAATTATTTGTAAAGTATTTTTTTTTCTTTAATACAATACTTTTAATTTGCATTTTAATTACATATTTTTCATTGATGTTTCAATAGATGCTAAAATAAATTTATCGTTCTATGACACATCATATTCGAGCTTAAAACAATAATAAAATAAGTATTTTCTCAATCGTCAAAAATATAATACAAATCAGGCAATAATTAGTAACATATTTATATTACTATTTTTTTGTAACATCAACTTGTTAAAAGAAAATCCAGATCCCCGACTTTAAGGTCTATCCCTGCTTTAACCGGACGTAGCAAGGTGACAGAACCTCGACCAGACAGAATCTTGCCGGTTTAGAGGACGAACCGTCGTCAGGCGTCGTCGTCGAGCGAGAACTCGAAATAGTGACGAGCGAATGACGATAGGTTTGGCCATTTTGTTGAGCGCGAGGAATTTGTCGACGCTGCAGTTCGACATCCTCCGTCCGCCGTTTTCTTTCCGTTTTGCCTTCGCCATTCGTTCGCGCTCGATATACGCGCGCTACTCAATTTCTCAGTATAACGAGTGTCGGAAATTTTCCACTCGTTGAGACATATTAATTGCGCAGAACATGATGTCTGACGATCGCCATATGTAGATACTTATTAAAATTAATAAAATAAAATTAGTTTGATGCGAAACCTTTCTTACATTTGTCAAGTAAAAGTAAAACAAAGATTACACAGTTTTTATTATTATTTGTTTATTTATATATTTATTTATTTTATATAACGTTTATTTACGATAGACAAGTAAACAAAATTCCCCATATTTCTTTTCTTTTTTGAAAAGCTTGAATTAGTAATTTTACTTGCATAAACTTCCGAAAACTACTTCGGAATTCAAAATTATTGACATGAGTTAATTTTTATCTCTTTCTTCATTGTTAACAAATAATATTAGAATTACAACAGTTTTTAGTTTTTTATTATTAGGATTAGTATCAAAAATGTCTTCGAAAATTATTCTCATGCCAAAAATATTGAAATGTTTCCAACACTTATCTTACGAGATTTATTTCATCTTCATTCATTTTTCGCTGTAGTTGACATTTACAAAAGTGTTGAATTTACAAATCGTAACAATATTATTTTCTAAGAGAGATAGAGAAAAGAAAAATGCTATAGAATAGATTAAAGTAAAAAACAAGCCATTTTTAAATAAATATTTGAATACATATATAAAGATTCATTATTATTCTATAAATTATCAAAAGGAATTTCAAGTATCTGATATTTGAAGATATTTTTTTATCGCAATTATATTTCAATTAGGTTTCAAATAAATTTATCGAATAAATTTTTTTATTTTCTGTTTCTCCATTTACTGCAATCTATTCTATCATATCAAACTCAACGTGCATTTATGTTAATATTTGTTTCCTTTTGTTTCTATATTGCAATGGCAAAAAACATTACGAATTCTGTAAATTTGTTCATGATATAAACAGGTGATACGAATAGTTCACAAAAAATTAAAAATTTTGCAATTATAATATTTTTTATTGCCTCTGATGTACGTTTCAACATATGTTTGATATATATTTATATATGTAGACATCAAGTTAAGAGGAGACTAAATAAATAAGGTATACTTATAACGGTTCTCATTTGAAAAATAGCAATTTTTTTGTATGAAACTGACTCGAACGAGTCTACTATGCAAAACTGCTTTGTATTCAAAACTATCTCTCTCTCGCTTACGTCAAATTGATAATTGCACTGCAATGGCAGAAACTGCTTCTCCAGTTGCTTTATTCTCTCACGGGCGGAGGATCGAGAGACCAATCTGTCGCGTGTCCAATGAAACTTGGTTTGGCTTGGCACTACTTGACATTGGATGCAACAAACTTTACGGCAAGATTTACGACGGCAATTGCATCAGAAAGCCAAACAGGAAAAGTTTCGACTTTCTCCGAGCAATTCTGACGCGTCGCATCGGGATGGTCTTTTCATTCGAACTTTGATACCGATCGCGGTTACTTGTTCATCTCTCGATGTTTAAAGATTTCGTTATATTATTTTCACAGATCATTAATAAAGTTCTAAGTGCAATATTTGTGTGTGTGTGCGTGTGCGTGTGTGTCACAGAAAAAATATAAATATTTATCAAAAGATAATGCTTTGAAATATAACATACAACATTCTTAACGTTTAGAAATAATTAATTGAACAATGTTATCATATTTAGCAATATGGCAATCGCTAAGCTTGGTTAATAGACATTGCAATCAGCATAATGATGCGAAGCGAAATGAAACGGGTTGGTGGAGTATAATCAATGTGCCACACTGTGCTCTCTACATCAGGTCCTTCCATTAATTACAACGCAGTCGCGTGCGTACACCCTTGTTGCGATTCGTTATGCTCGTTGAAGCGCATAATTGAAATTGCTAATAGTGTGGTTTCCTTGGCAGAAAAACAGTCGTAATTTCTAGTACAAGCCAGCTGTAACAATCGATTTTGAGAATGCAGTCCGAATTTCCGAAAACTAAAGCTTGCAAAATTCTATCCATTGCTGCGATATCAACACTGCACATATACTGCATATTTTTCAGTTTTTTATGTATTGCTATTCTCTTTACGGCACAATGATTAAGAAAGAAGAATATATATAAAGATGATAGTTTACAAATCTACAATTAAGAAAGATCTTCTTTTATTTACATTATTTTTTGCTGTTTTTCTGTCTTCTTTCTTAAGACTCAATACTTTGTAATTCAAGTTCTTTATATGTTCGCTAACAACAAAAGTGTTAATTACAAATATGTTTTATGAATCTTAGCTGTTTAGCGTTTTTAACATTAAAGGATGTTTGACGAAAATTTACGACAAATGATGAGTTTTGTCTGAAAAGTTTTTCTTTAGCGAAAGATGATTCACTAAATCGGAGATATATTCTGTATAAAATGAAAAACGAGAAACGATAAAGTGCGTGAAAATTGGCACAAGAGTAAACTCGTCGTTAATCTTAAGAGCTAATCTTTCCTCCTGCAAATTAAAAGTCATCAGCTGTGGCTTTTGCGGATTCCAAGGAGGCTAAGTTTATGGATGGAATTTCGAGATGAGACTCACAGGCAAGATTAAGGCTATGGCTACGGCTACGGAATCGGGAGTAAAGGTGGTGGAGGACACAGGAGGAGAGGAGGAATGAGGGAGAGTGCTGAGCCAGCATAGCCCGCTTGCCAGCCTGCACATCGATACCAACCAGTCAGCCGGCAAACCAACCTATCTACCAATGAACCCACCTCTACAGCCGATAGAGAAATTTTTCTTCTCGGTAGAAAACGCGTTACTGTACGCGTTGATCCAAGTGCAATCGGAATTTCACGCATCATTCAATTGATTCTCCAGCGTCGTCTCGCGAAGCTGCTGTAGAACGCTTAACCATTTTCAGATTTTTGCATATTAAAGATTTTTAATTGCACAAAATTATACTCAATTGTACTTAACAAATATTATAGAAACATATTTATTTATTTTAAATTATTTATCTTCTATAATATGTATGATATACAGAACATTCGACATCAATCGTCGAAAGTCTTTTTAAACATATACGTATACTCAATTTTTTTTTTTTTATTAATTTATATAAATGATATATAAAATAAAATATAGTTTAAAATAACATGTGTATGTATATATATATTTATTATATATATATATATATATATATACATATATAATTAACTAAGATTAACTAAGAAGTTGTTTCATCTATTAAAAAGCGTTACAAAAACTTGTGCAATTCTTCAATTAAAGTATTAGTTATTAAAATAAAGTATTGATTTATTAAAATATGTTTGCAAAACTCTAACATCTGATATTCTACATATCAAAAAATCTTGATAAAACTTCAAATATTAATCGTATTTTATGCTTAATACTTAAATGTCTACAAAAATTATATAATATTAAAAAATTATTACATTATAAGTTTTATATTATCTCACGTGTCATGTCGAGGACATCATACAAAATACACGTGGCAAACATGACTTCCGATCTGATTTTAAGACTTTTTGTTTTTTTGCGAATATTTTTCTTCATGTGATGAAGATCACCTTGTGCAGCAATGACACAAGTTTTAAGGTTATCAATATGATACTACATTATCTACACTGTCGCAATAGAATTTTTAAGCCTATTCCAAACGACGCATAATTTGCAACAGAATGATACAAAATTTTATATATAATTTATTATATTTATTATGTTGCAAATAATATATATGTTCGCAGAAGTTAGAGTTAGAGTAGTTATGTTTATAAAATTAAAAGCTATTGCACGTTTGTGGATAAGAAGTACGCAATATGAGGGTGGAATTCTGCCCCCGCTCGGCCAAGCCGGACTTTACTCTTATTTCCGCAGTAGAAAATGTTCGCGCTGATCAGCCATAGCGACCTTGCATACGCACATATGTACATCATGGCACAAAACTGGCTAATGGCATTCAAACACGTGTTGAATTTTTACTATAGCAGCCGCGTTTATCGCTAGAAAAACAACTTGCTCGCCGCGCCAGCATTATTTGTTGCTACAACAATCGCTAAATATAAATTACATATTGCTGAGTGATCCATCATCACTTTATAAAATGTATGAAATAACGAATCTCGAATCAACATTTCTTGAGCGGAAGTAGAAAACGATTACATATGATGGATTTTTTTTTTTTTTGCATATTGCAAGATTGTAACTAATTCAGTCAAATGATCTAAGACTTAAGCAACTTAAGTTATCATTAATATTCTTTTATTGTAAACAGCAGTAAGAAAACTACCTACGTGCGTAGAAAACGTAGAAATAATCGTTTACAGTCACAAGAATTGATCTATGGCTGCATTTTTAAGGACATTTTGTTAATAAACGACATTTGAAGGAAAAAGGACTCAGAGATTCGCAAGTACCGAATGAGTATTCCAGTCGCGATGATTGAATATCTAGTCGCGGCACCCAAGGACGATAAACCCTGCCTTTTTGCTTCCATCTCCAACGGATAATCCTCGAGTGATTTGTTCGTGTGTATGTGTTCGCTGTTGAGACGCTCATTTGTTCCGGGCGCGATGACAGATGACAATGAAGTAGAGATCGCGGCATGCTCGAGGGGGTGCGGAATCTGTTTGCCGTTCGTGCCTCAATTATTCTCGGATCATCGTCGTGTATCGGACATGGGAACAATCAAATGTTCATTTATTCATGCTTTGGTCATGATTAAAAATGTTATGGCAATACCAGCTGATTGGGAAGTGATCTGTGTTTAACAAACATGAATAAAAATTACATTTGTCACAACTTGCTTGAAAAAAATATTTATTGCCTTTAGCTCTCTTCACTTTCTTTTTTATTAATATCTACAAAAAATATAAATGTACGAAAAACATATTGAAATAGAAAAAATATCCATCTGATCAATATTAAAATATTGTTTAACATTAAGATTGTTTTTCTGCATATATTTGCACAGTTAATATAAAGATCATCTCTCTCCGCTTTGCTATTTGCATAATTAAAACAATTGATCTATCCGAGGCACATTTTTGAATGACATTTCGCGAAGTCTCACGAACTTCCGCAGCCCCAGTGATTATGAGTCGACGGCTAGACACGCAAGTCATATATCAGAGGAAAGAAGCGTAAGAAGGAAAGGAGCGGAAGGAGCGGAAACGATGGGCAGTACGGAATACTGCGAAATCGTGAAACGAAGAATGGCAGACCACATTTATGGGAATTGCGACCGGCAGGGCAGGGACGCATTTAGCGATTTCCGGCCCACGTCGGAAGTTCCGTCATATTTGTCACCCGGTCGTTATTAATGGCGCATTTTTATTGTTTTAGCGCAGCCGAGAGAATAGGACTAGGTCCGGCGATTCGACGCGATAAACGAGCTTTCGAGAAAAGAATCGGACAATTGAACGCACCTCTTAGCTGTTAAATTTAATAGCCGTCAAACCGCCAGCGGGTGGTACTAACGGCTTTTTACGTCTCTGCTCTCGTATTCGATCGTCGTTGATAAACGTCCGATTGCCCCCGCTGCGACGATACTCAATTTCACGATTCCACGAGATCGGTCTCTACGGCGAGTCGAATTATTAAATATAATTTAGACGTATAACGCTAATATTTCGAGACACTTAAAAGCAACGAATATTTTCTTAAAAGCAGCACACATACACGGTGCATCTTTAAGTGTTAATATATTATTACTTCTTTATTCAATGCAAGATACTTTTTAGCAACAAATTACTAAATTTTTTAACTCATCTTTGAGAGTATAAAAGTTATTTGACATTAGAAAAGCAGAACTTTACGCGCTTTCTTCAAGGAGATGGAAGAATTAGAATTGATTCTTAACTAATTTCACCTTTTTATTGCAATATTACAATCAAAGTCATGATTATTGTGTCTATGATAAAAAAAATCAATAATGTTGAGAATATTTATTAATTTATCAAACTTAAGAAAGCATAAAAAGGACTTTTTCCAGTGTTGAACAATTATTAAGTATCTAATTCTGTTGCATAAATTATATACATATTTATAATTGTCGCGTTTCAAAAAATATATATAAGATAATAAATATTTACTTTATGTTTATAGTATTATATTAAAACAGAACAAAATATTTTAATTATAAGACCCCGGTGCAAAAAGAAAACTAATTGTAATTAATTATCTTCTTACACTAATTGTAATTAATTATCTTCTTGCGAGAAAACAAATGCGATTTTTCTCTTCTGACAATCATAATCCAATACGATCGCGAGGGGGGAGAGGAGGCCTAATCTCTCGACTCGTGTACACCTACTCGAGCGTGCCGGAGCGATATAATCCCTGTAAAACAATTCTGATCAATCCAGACAGAGGTGGATGGCAATGATACGTACCAGGCGACACGTATATAACTTTCTCAATATGATATCGCTTAGTTACATTGAATTGACTTTACTCGCGCTCGCGCACATCGCGAGAGGGGGGGGGGGGGGGGGAGAGAGAGAGAGAGGTGCCGGACTTCCTGGTAACGAATTATTAATAACCGGTGCGCAATGCGAGCTCTTGTAAGCCAATTGCTGACTACGGCGGTGCAATGAGAAACGTATCGCGTAGCCGTCGCATCGCGTTGCATCGCATCGGATCGCATCGCGGCGATGCGCCGTGGTATCTTAAAAACGGCGACCTTCGTGCACCCGAGATTGCACGCGCGAGGACATTTTTGCAACGCTCTTCTTAACTTCGCAAACAGAGAGAGAGAGGGAAAGGGGGAGGGAGCGAGCGAGAGGGAAGAAGAGCGGTGAGGGGGGAGGAGGAGGAGGGGGGGGGAGGAAAGGGAGCACACGTTTCGCTTCTAACTGTATCAATACGCGCAGACTGATGATATGCTCGCGAAAAGACAGCAACAGAGACGACCCTATTTACATGTACGTTCGCGAGGATGTGAGTAGGTAATCGGTAAGTGCCGGTCGAGACTTAGGGGAGTCTCGATGACGTAACTTTAATCTGCGGAGCGTGGAGTTTTTTACGTGGATATATCTATAGACATAATAATCGCAACAGCACGGGCTATATTTGCTGCGTACAAAACGCTACAATGCGATCGCCGCATCTTGCAGCACTCGCATTGTTGGAGCCCAGCGTTACGATATCATCGTGATAAACAGCGCGAATCCCATTGACTTGAATTTATTCACATGAAATTTGATTAGGTCTGTTTATTGTTCAGCTATATCGTTAATTGCATCTTCTTGCGTTGATTCTTTTTATGAGCAAATTTTAAGGAAATTAATTATTTATATTTAATTTATATTGAAAAGTACGCGTAGGATACATTTTCATATTTCTTTTATTCGGCGCGCCATGTTGAAATACGATACGCATCGCGTCCAAGTTAATTTTAAAAACAACCGACGACAAACAAAATGTAATTAATACGTACGAATTAAGAGGTAATATTAAATTAACAATTTAAATATGTGGAAAAACTGAGGTTTTTTATAAAAATTCGTATATATACAGAGTGTTCCGAATCTATCGAGTCAATTTTTAATGAACTTGTAGACATTTCAAGCATTAAAAATACTAATCGTATATAAAATGTTGGAAGTATAATAGCTATTAATGTAAAAGCGTTGTTGATCAGTCAGATGATGCAAAATTTGTATTCAGGATCCGAGCACACAGCACGTCACGGAACTGTAAACGTGTCCTCGGACATCGATCGCTCGCATCCGATCCAAATATCTGTTGCGCAAAAACAAGGTAACGTTGTCGCGGTAACGCGAGTGTGAATCACGGCTAGGAGGCAGAACTCTCCGGGTGTCAGGTCGCATCTGGCATCTGCAATCAACACTTCACGTACTTCCAATGACGTCACGTCCGGTCGTGTGTGCCGAATAAGCAGAAACCGCGTAACCGAACTCTATCCGCGGGGAACGATTTCGAAAAAGAAGAGATACACAACTGGCGAAGCACGTGTCGCATAGGAAGACACATCGTATCGGAACACGAACGTGTTCAACGTGAAGAAAAAAACAAAGAAGGACACGTGTTGGGATTGCTTTGACGCGACTTTGATGTTACCGTAATGAAAGATCATCTTAGAAAAAGGAATTATCATTCGGCAGCATCGAGCAAACGGTATAATTTTGAAATCAGCAAAAATTGATATATTACATTGCCGAGAAGACAACATCGAGACAAATCAAATCTGCTTACACTGATACTTCTATAGAAGGAAGCGAAGAAAATTTTCTAGATTTCTGCGAAAAATCTTGAAATAGATCAGTGTTATTTTCGAGAGAACACTTGTTCCTTGAAAATAAAATCTGGCTTTAATACTTTTCACACAAATCGGTTGAGTAAACGGAACAAAATAAATGAGATGGAAAATTTTCCTTGACCTATATATGTATAAGATTTGCATACGTAGTCAATTATTCGCTAATAATGTAACGAATATTGTTCACCAATAATTATCCCAATGCGCATGTATATTTATTTTAACACGATAGCGGTTGTGAAAAGTGTACGCGCTTATTATGCACATGCAAACAAAACGCCAATAATCGAATTGGTTATATAACTTTAATCGTCCAATATAGCATCGACAGATGATTTAATCTCGGTGCAACCGAGATTACACGTCATTATTGAACTTCGAATCAGAACATTGTAACACATTCGCCGAGATAAGTGGTTGCTCACATGTTAAAGGTTATCTCAACAAGACCTACAAATATTTTTTTTTCTTTCATATTCCGCATACACAACATCCTCGCGGACGGTTGTTTCTCCTCGTGATTTCAGACATCTGATCTGAGAGAGTTATTTATAACTAAAGTGCATGCGTGCAAAATATATCGATAAAATGATCTTCAAATATGCATTGCAATATTACGTTTTATTATCTCCTATTTGTAAATATCGCACAAAATACAATGTGTTTATTATAATCTCTAGATTACAGGTTACTCCTTCAACACGTGCTTCTGCAAACTTCCTTTCTTCTTCTTTTTTTATAAACTGAATAAAAACTAAAGCCTCGTATTATTCAAGATAGTATTCTACACTTTGAAAACTAAAATAATTGAATGTTATAATTCAATGCCATTGTTGTTTGTAGCATTACGATATCTTGTTAAAAAGACAATCGACAATAATATAAAATAATGAGACTTATTTTATTTTGGTAAAATTTATTTTTTTATAATCATATTTTGTATGAAATTATTTCCTGCATCTTTATTTTATCATTGATATTATTAAATTTTACGAATCTCTAACTTCTTTAACGGCCTAATATTTTTCTCGACATAATATTATAGAATTTTAGAATATTGATAAAAATAGAAACAGATTAAACAAAATCCGACATCAGAAAGGGAACTGAGAATTTCTGTATTCTGCTGATCAGAGAATATATCGTTAATATTAGGATCGTTAATTGCAGGAGTCTATGAACGATGTATTAACGTTACGAAAATACGCGGCGGTACTTAAACAAAAGAAAAATCCAGACATTAACTACATTCATAATCGTGAGATAATTGACGGGAATTGCTCCGTCGATCGCTCGCGCGCAAGAGGAACAGCGAAATCGCGAGGCGGGATGCCGTTTCGGTAACGCTCTCGACGCGCATAGATGAGGATGAGACGACGGGGCAGCGGTGGGTCGAGATAGGGGCAAAGGGTTAGGCGAACAAACATCGTTAATTTGCACGCGGAAACTCGCCCCGACCTGGTAGAGGCTAAAAGGTCAACATTACCGCGGTTAACGTGTACACACGGCAAATACTCCGCGCCCCCCCCCCCCCCATACAAGCTCACCGGACCGATGCTGAGTTTTCAGAGTCAGTCAGAGGTCGGCAGCCCCCTCTGACCGACTTAATTGTCTAATTGGCAAATAAATCCCATTGTTTTCCGATCGCGCGATCGATACGCGCGCTGCTTGGTTCAACGGGGCCGTTCTTTTGAATTTCCGCAGCACGACACGCTCGAGTGTTTCTAAAACACTGGTGGTCAAACGCGTCAAGATGAACCATGCGGTGAACACTTGACACTCCGAGTGTCACCGCATTTGTATATCAATCGATCGAGACGCCAAAAAAAGAACAAAAAGCGAAAAACGCTGCGGGGGGAGGCTCTCGAGCTTAATTTCGCAAAAGCAAGCGTTTATTTGTCGTGTATGCTTCGCGTTATGCATGGCTTTGTGTCGGACGACAGCCGAATCGAGAGGGCATCATGTTCGTATGTTATTTTATTTATTTATTTATATTTTACAATACACAAATGTGTAAAAAATTTCAAGTTTTATATTGGAATATTGAAATGAAAAAAAAAAGAAAAGATAGAAAGAGAAAAATTCCTGTGAAAAGTAAAAAATAGATTCTATGGAAGAAATATGATACAAATAACATTTTAATTAAAATAATCAAAGGGTGTTAAAAGCATCATAAATTTTTTTTAGAATAATTTGAAATAGAAGTAAGTAGAAAATAATAAATATCTGACTTTACTTATAAAAACGATTTTTGTGACGGAATGCTGTTAAGATGTGCTCCTTCTCTTTCTCTCTCTCTCTCTCTCTCTCTTTTTCTCTCTCGCATGAGAACTTCTATACAGGTTGGAAATGAACTAGTGATATAGCGAACTGGAAGGAGGTAGAGCCGAACGATTATCGGACAATAGTTTGTTAGTGAGGTTCACCTGCTGTATTGTTCTCTGAGAAACGTGGATTCAGCTCTAGTGCGCGAATTATTCTGTTTCCACGTGTAAATCACACGATACGTTTATCTCATAGAAACCGAGAAATTGTTTCAAATTTCTTACAATCCATATACGATAGTGATTACGCATGTATTCACATATTGTCATGTTCAACAATGTAGTAGGAAGAGTTAAAAGGTAAAGGGACGTTTAAGAAATTAAAGCCTTTTTAAAAAGTCCCTTTAAAAGTTCTTTTTTTTATTTCTCGTTGAAACATTTATACATCATATATGATTCTGCAGAGTATGCAAAGTGCGACAAAAAAACGTGGTACATATAAATATAAAGTGATCCTTGTAAAAAGACCACTTAAATTTTTGAATATATTTAATTAAAGTATTGACCAATTAATCAAATTATTTAAACATTTAAATAATTTGCAACTCACATTAGCAAGAATTTATTTGCGTCGTTGCATAAAACAGCATAGCTATGCATTGAACTGCGGACGATGTTTTCGACATTGTATTTATTAATAACATTAAAAAATTATAAGAACCAAAGAAAATTAATTTTATTTTATAACTTTGTATTCATTATATACAAAAATACAGAAAGAAATAGTAACGTGCAGCGGTTTGCCGATCTGAATGATAGATGCAAGTACATACACACTCAACGGAATTTCAAAGTTATTTTTCTTAAGAACAAAGCTTCGTGCAAAAAAATTTATTTTAAATTTCAATTTATTAACAAGAATTTACTCTCCATAACTACATTTTCCATCGCATCCTGTATATTATTCATGAAATTTCTCAAACAATTTAATAGAACACTTTATTTTTAAATATTACAAAAAAAGGGGGAAAGGAAGAAAATACAAAAAATATAGATTTTTAAAATCGCATCGTATTATAAATACACGAATAATATATTTTTACTTAATATTTTGATATTTTTAAAAAACTGGATTATCTTTATGAATTATTATATACAAATAAATATAACAATTTATTCACTGAATGCACATTTTTTTTACTTTTTAAACAAAACAGTTAAAAATCATTGCATATTACAAATTGCATGTAGCTCGATTATAGAATATTTACATACACGATATTCATACGTATTTGTTATATACTTGTGTTTATATATTTTCATACTGCAATATGTTATTTTGCTATATATTTAAATTTACAATACATATAAGCACTCTTTGTCTACCCCGATTCGAAGAATTTATCATTAGTGATTGTTGTTTGGCTTAAAGAAATTAATGTAACCAAATTTCGATGATAAAACTTTATTTTCGCGATAAACATGATTTAGGAAACGGAATTAATACAACAGAGCGCATATAAGAACGTGATGAAGCTCCTGTGAAGAGATACATTCTTCACGTAGATAAATTTGAAGTTTTAAAGCCACCTAATAACACGTAGCAGTACGTAGCAGCGCGTGCAGACACTCCACATCACAATATTACAGAGGAAACAATATACTCAATTATACTTCTTATAATATTCCGTTAATTATCATTGAATAATTTGTTCTCGAAATTTCTCTTATATTACAATGAATTTACTCTTATATACATATTAATTAATTAATAATATATATTATGGAAAAATAGCAATTTATTTGCGTTGTTCTTAAAGGCCCCATGATGTAGCTAATTAGCAAATTAAACTGAATCGATAAATTAAATTATTGATCAATAGTTAACCATTTGTCTGTAATATTTTCTATTTGCTTAAAAAGAATTGGATTTCTAAGGCGGATTTTTAATTCCAGTTTTCCTCCTGTTGCTTTTCTGCCGTCCATAAGCTGAAATGATAACACTATATATAGTAAAATTCTTTTGCTCCGACAAAGAAAAAAGTATGAAAATAAATGAATCATTTAATCACCGGAAATGAATCGTGTAGAACACATTGAGATTCCAGAGGTTGCAGTTTAACCATTACTGTACCAAGCAGACTATCACTTCGGAAGAAACTTCTGCAACATCACAAAAAACATTGTAATTGACATAAACTCTATAAATAAAAATATAATCGATATAATTATGAAAAATAATGCGTCGCAAAAATCCCAATGTACGTTGTTACAAGTTGCTCGTGTAACGCTATTGAAACCATTCGAATATATATTTATTCTAAGCATTATGATAATTTTTTATATTTACTTAAACACACATTGCTGTTTTCTTGTATAAGCCAATAAGAAAACGTATAGGATGATACAATAATAATACATTACGCTTAAAAGTGTGCCATCAAAATCTTTGTGCATATAAGAAACTGCATACTTTACAGGAGCATAAAAATGCCATACCTTGGGTGAGTGCAACACAAGATGGGGTTCAGCGAGCATCTGCAAGCAACGTTCTATTTTTTTAAGTATGGTATTCTCAGTGTACAGGTTTCTAATACTTTACACGACACAATTAGCAAATACATAAAGCGTATTGGTCAGAGAATCCATAGATAAAAAGTAGTTTCCTGAACCACCATTATACTTTTCCACAAACTTTATTAATTTTTTAAATTAAAAGTTATTAATAATTTAAAAATTAATTTGATAACATCAAAGCATTGAAATAAGTAAAAATTATAAAATTTATAGTGCATTATAGAGCCTTGATATTTACATTGAGGATTAACGTGGTCATCACATTTGACGATCATAAAAATTGTTTTACCATGTAAGAGTTAATGAAAGGAGTCAAAACTCTAACATTAAGTTAACCTAAAACATTAATAATATCTGAATTACCCTTTTGCCCAAACGTCGCATTTTAAGGCATGTCGTTTGAACGCTCTCTGACACTGCCTAGAAGTGCGGTTTATAATTCCATTCAGTGAAAACACAGCCTGATATTCGGGATTGACAGAATCCTTGATCGTTGACGTTCTATCCGCGGGATGATTATCCGATGGAAATGGAAACTCAAACATAACATATGTGTCTGCTTCCCGAGGATAATTAATTCCTCGAATTATAGCAATCTCGATATCGTTATCGGTTAAATCTGTGCAACTCCTGAAAAACACAATATATTTTATTTTTAATAATATATAAGGCTCAACTGATTACTAAAATAAATTAAAATCAATAGGAGCGTAAAGAGCCACAATGCTAGTTCTTCGTGCGAAGGTTAAGATATATTCGTCAAAATTGCTTACATCAAATCAAACGTTTCGACCTGCCGTCAGGCATCATCAGGTTTCATATTTTTATTAATGTACACTGAAGAAGGCCTGATGGCAGGTCGAAACGTTTGATTTGATGTAAACAATTTTAACGAATATATCTTAACCTTCGCACGAAGAACTAGCATTGTGGCTCTTTACGCTCCTATTGATTTTAATTATTTTATTTTTATAATACAAAGACAAGAAAAAAGAGAGATAACAAGAAAAATATGTATATACTAACTGTACTATTTGATAGGTTTTAGTTTCGTAGTGATGTTGTGGTGGTGGCAGTAAATCGCGCTTTCGAACTCTCAGCATATCTAAATCTCGTGTATAACCCAATGCGAGCCGTTCCCATCTATTATATCCAGGGACATCTCCCAATTCTTTTGAGTGATCCCGTGTAGACAAGCACCACTACAAAATTATTAGAAAGTTTTAAAGACTGATAAGCTATACGAGATTAGTTTACATTAATATCTGTAGCTTCAAAGATTGAAATTTTCTTCTGAATTCTCCAATATATCATTTAACTATTACCTTAATTTGTTTAATTAACTGGGTTTCAAGATTTTCGTAAATTTGATCATCCGTCCCACTCGAGCCTTCCAGGAAATCGTCGGCAGATACTAATATAAAACTGTCATCTTTCTGAGTTGTACTCAGTTCTACTTTTTCAAGTGGTGATAATGGAATTGAATTCATGTCAACCGGCAAGCCGGCTTTGCTGGCTTCAATTAAAGGTTGTATCCCTTTCGCTTGTCTCAGATAGTCACGTGCTAAATCTATATTCCCATCTTTCTTCGCATTTAGAGCAGCTTGCTTTAATTCTCGCTGCCGTAGCTGCAATTGTAGCATTTGCTTTTCTGCACGAGATGTAATCTTCTGATTTGCTTTTCCTGATAAGAAATGCAGGCAAAAAGTGTAATATAATATTCTAGGTACATAATTCATACGTGTAAATATATAGAATATTTAAAGTGTTTCGCAAAATATGAAGATATTACATTTCAGAGATAAATTTAATACAGACACACATATAATGAAAGTTTCATATAAACGTTTATCTTATTTTTTTATAAAATACTGTAAAATAAATATATAATATATAATTTTAAATAAAAGTATAAAGACAAATTAATACCAGAAGAGATTTCGCTATTTCTTACCTGCTCTAGGAGGAGGAACGGGTGGTTTTGGTGGCGCAGGCCTTGTTGGAATGCTCTTTTCAGGTGATTCTTTCGCAGGCTCAGATGCAGGTTGCGCGGCAGTATCGTTGCTTTGTGTATTAGATGATAAAGGTGGGAAACCAGGCGGAACGGGAAGCTCATCCAGAGCCACTGGCTTTCCACGCATATGCAACTTAATAGCGTCTTCAAACTGCTTGCAGATTCTACCATATCTGCGCGCCTTAGAAGTATTATCCTCCGCTTCAGCAGCTACTTTCGTTCGTCTGTATACTTCGAGACGTTCCTTAAGAGCGCCTTCGATGTTTTCGGGACCAAGTTTTGCTTCACCTACATCAGCTTCTAACATAATTCACATTTATATCGTTATAATTTTGTTAGATGTTTTTTTTTTCCAAGTTAAAAGTACAAAATAGCTTTTCTATTTTAAATTTACTTTATATGTGCACTTTAATTGTTTATTATGCAAAAACAATACTATTCTACATTTGCAATTTAATAATATGGAAAATGGATATCAAAGAAAAGAGAATGCCGGTATATAAATTTATAATCAATGCTCAACTTTTATCATATATTTCTCTTCACTATAAGAATACAATCAATAATACAACATATATTTACAATATTAGTAATAAATACACAAGTTTGTAAAAATTTTTCAATGCCATATCTACATCTTACCTGCAGGTGTGGCATCTGTGGAAGTTTGAACTTCGCTTTCTTCTTTTGTCTCCGTCATTGGTAACGCAGTATCCGCTGCAACGTCAGCAGTGGGTAAAATTGGAGTAGGCGGCATATCCGATAAATCAAGCTGATCACCTGCAGCTACCGCAGCAATAACTATATCGAATTGTTTGACGGTTTTCACATACTCTAGTGCTTGTTCTTTGTTGCCCGCCTTTTTCCACGCAACTGCTGCGATCTTATACTTTTGTTGCTGCATTTTTAATTTATCCAAAGCTTCTTGATCAACTGCAACATCCTTCACTGGTTCAGAATGATCTTCGTTTGAGACTGCATCTGATGCAGCAGACGGTTTGTCAACTTCAGTCGGTTGTGGCGTTGTCGGTGTTGGCGTTTCTTCTGTTTAAAAAGAACAAAATTCATAAAATACATCTTTATATTACAGATCTCCGAATAGTAAAAATTGCAATCCAATAAAATTGATCTATTAAGAATTTAAAGCTAAAATGGAAAGCTGCATAATTTTTGAACATAATTACCACATAAAGATTATTTTCTTTGTATTTATAAAAATTTTTAAATAGGATTGATTATAAATATTCAACGCATAGATTAATAGAATTGACAAATGCACAAGTTAAAATACCTATTAAAAATAAAATAATATTTGTGGGACAGCATACCTGTATTTTTAACTGTGGATTCTGTAGTAGCTGAAGAAGGCAAGGGTGGAGGAATGTCAGCTTCACTTACGCTTCCACCTGATTGTGCAGAGGCCAACATTTCCTTGAGTGTTTTTACACCTCTGTTATATCTTCTAGCTTTGCCAGACTCATGTTCTCTTTTAGCCTTTTGTTCAGCCATCTCGTAAGTCTTCAGTCTTTCTTGCAATAATTGGATTACTTCTTGTGCAGAATTGTTCTCCTCTTTGGATTCATGTTCCTCGGATTCTTCTTGTTCTTCCTCTTTTACTTCCGGTACTTCTGTCTCTTCAGTCACAGGTTCATTCCCTGAGAGCATCTGTAGTTCTTTCTAAAACCATGAAGAATTTTAATTACAATTAAATTTTAATACTAAGCTAATTATCTTTAATAACACCGGGTATTCTATCACATACCAATAATGCAGGATCATCGTCTCCTTCAGACGGTTCTTCATCAGAATTTGTATCCTTCATGCATTCAGCTACCATGCCATCTAAATTTACATCAGCGGCAGCTTTACGTGCAGCTGACAACATTTACATGTACAATATACAAATACTGATTATATAACTTTCAATACAAGAGAAATAATTATAAGCTTGATTAGATAAATTTAAGCAAATAATTTTTCTCTATTATATAGATATATTTATTATATATAGAATACATTGTAAAATTTTATCAAACTTACCAGTGCGTCTGCTTTTGTAGCCTGTATCATTGCCGGCAGCCAAAGCAGCTAACTCAGCTTCTAAGTCTTCATCATTGTCGTCATCGTTCATGTTATCGCCGATATTATCCATATTTACATCAGGTACTTCAAAAATGCCATACTATATGAAATATAAGAGCATTGTTAATAAAAACTCACAAAATATATTTACAGAGAAAGTAAAATCGAAAGAACAACAAATGTATAATATAGATTTATTGTATTTTAAACCATACGAATTAAATTTCTAATTAAAAATAAAATATATGATGTAAAAAAATCTTTAAAAATTAATAAAAAGATTATCTTACATTGCATATTTACAAGAAAAAAAAGATAATGCGATACCTGTTCTAAACTGCCAACTGGCCTGGGTCGCCTCGGCTCTTTCTTTTTACCAAACATGTCAACACTTTAATCACAAAGTGACGCAGATGCTTAACGGTTTGATATAAATATTCAGAATCTGAACTCGAAACAAATTAATTATTATTATAATAATAGTTACGCCTTAATGCGATATCTCGGATGACACACGCACGCAATTATGACAAGTATATGTACCATGAAATATGTGTATAAGTGACCAAGCTTCCGTTCAAAAACTGTCGATTACTCAACGGTTTTACAACCGTTTATTAGAGTGAGACGTGCTTACAAACCAGCTATCTCTCTCAGTTGTGAACTACATTCGTATTTTTCGGCTTCATCTTTCTCAGAGAGAGTACGTAGTCTATTTATGTCGTTATATTTCAAGTCCAAAGAGCACGGAAGGAAATGTAAATGATATGAGTAGAGAAAATTCGGGTTTGCGAATCGTGAGAAGATAACGTACAGCTGTAAAGCAACGTGGTTCGTACACATCAATGGGAAGGAAACACGTAAATTACAAAAAGCTACTGATTGTGAGTGACTTATTAAACTATGTGACGATTAATGACGAATAACTTTAATGTGATAAAAATTAGCGTTATCTTTCGTCGGCGATAATACGTTCTCATGCGTACGTATCTCGTGTGCTCGTGACAACATGGGAATAAGCGAATTACGTTGTGAATCGCCTGATGAATAGGCGATTCCTATTATCGCACCTCGTCGCTTATGTGGGTGATTAACGTGTTAAGTAGGACGACAAGTGAACTCAATTATACTTCACATACTTTACGCAAAGTAACGCGATGATTTCGACATTGGCCATATCAGTGTAAAAGACATATTGTGCAAAAATGAGTTGGTTACGGACCAATCCGGGTTTCAGCAAGCAGCGATCCAGAGATTCGCCACCAAAGGACGCCGATCCGTCTGCGTGCTACGACAGTTTCTGCAAACACTGGCAACAAACTTATGAAATTATCCTGCATTCCTCAGTAAGGACAATTCTCTTTTTCTCTTTTTAAAAGATGGATTATTTTAAGATTTACACAGATAGACATTTATTTATACAAATCTGATGTCTATAGCAAAGGTTATTCACATTTTTATGAAACTTAAATTACAGATTGAGTTATAATTTTCACTGACTATTATAATTTAATTAAGCGTTTCTAAATCATAATAGTGGACTGCAAATACCAAAAGTAACAATATATCGTTTAAAGAAAGATCTATTTCAATGAGATATAAATATGTGCTTTATATTTAATAATTATTTTTATCGCTTTTTTTTCTTATCTCTGTTTATGAGAAATTAAAGAAATATAGTAAAAACTTTTTTTTAATTTGTCAAAACACAAATGTCAAGAGCAAAAAAAGCCAATACTAGTTGTTCGTGCAAAATACATATTGGAATCGAAGTAAAATAAACAAACGTTTCTGGCTGTTATTGTGTACAGTTTAATTTTTTACTGACATAGAAGAAGACAAATTCTGACCTGATAACAGGTAGAAATTTGATTCTTTTACTTTGATTTCAATATATATTTTGCACAAACAACTAGCATTGTAACTTTTTTTGCTCCTGACATTTGTGTTTTGATATTTATATATATCTCTAATCTCCAAAATTAATATTTTATTTAAAACTATTTTCTGATTTCTAAATACATCTATGGTAAAAACTAACGTCTTTCCCCTTTTTATTACAATCACAATAATCTTAATACTTATATTTATAGCTAATAATATTTATTCACATCCAATTATAAATATAATTCTTATTATTATTTACAGAATCTTAATAACCTTAAATATATCTCTTTGAAAAATAAACTTCATATATTCCATTATACTTTTTTTAATTATAATTAGAGGTTTATTAATCATTTTTTTATATTTCTCAAGATTAATTTCTAATGAACAAATAACTTTATTTTTAAATAATAATAAATTATTTTTCTTAATTATTATATTAAATATCATACTTTTTATTTTTAATATTATAAATAAAAAAATATATTATTTTAATCTAATATATCATATATTTGAAGATTAGAGATATATATATTTATCAGCTTTATAAATTATAATTTTAATTTTTAATTTGTAATTATGATTTAATTGCATCAGTAAAGTGGTTATCACAATTTGCAACGAATTATTGTAGAAATTTTTCATGTTTATATGAGACAATGTAATTTACCCTCCACAAAAGTTGTCTTCTAACAAAACAACCAGACCTGTTGCATCGTTGCATTAATTTCTTTCAGTCTTCTAAAGGACCTAGTCAAGATGATGTTCTCGGAGTTGTTAATCACATTGATCAAATGGTGACACTACTGATGCTGGAGCTGCGAAATCCACATAATCAACAGAGCAACACCGCAACGCATTCTCCTTGTTTGGAATATTTATTAAGTGAAAATTTACTTCTTAAATTATATAATTGGAGTAAACTTACAGGAAGGTACATCATCACTCTACAATATTGATTTACGCTTTACATTAAAATCTGAGACACTGGCGTAATTATGAAAATTTATTATAATCTATTTTATTATAATACCTCTGTAAATTTCTCTTACAGGTTCAACGTTGCTGTGAGAGTGGAGCAAATGAAGCTTTACGAATTACTAGTTGTACATAACGGTGCCCTTCTTGCACACGAGCCAATTACGAGGCCGCTTCTACGATTATTGGAAGACTGCGGGAACGACATTATGCCATCAGATGTAGAAAAAAAATTAGTAGTGTTATTAAATCAATTATGTGTTGCCTTAATGCAAAATATAAGTTTGCTGGATTTATTTTTTCATCCGACTGCGGCTGGAAAGAACAAGTAATAACTCATTATTTATTATGACAGATAGATATTTTTTACATAAGCGCATAATTCTTATCAAAAGGCCAACATTTATTTCAGATTCATTATATTCAATCTATTAATACCTTACGTTCATCAAGAGGGTAGTGTGGGTCAGCAGGCACGCGACGCTATGTTATTGTGTATGTCACTCTCGAAGAAAAATGATGAAGTTGGATTGTACATCGTTGATCATTCCAATATATGTCCAGTAAGTAATTCAGTTAGCAGAACAAAATATATTGGCAAAAAAATAGCAGACATTCGTGTGCGTGAAAGTAATATTAATGTTCTTATTTGTACTTTCTTAGGTATTAGCTACAGGACTGAGTGGGCTTTATTCTGTACTTCCAAGAAAGCTTGAAATCGAAACGGACGACTGGCATCAGTTGACGCCGGATGATGTAAACGAAATATCTGAGCTTACACAGCTCATGAATTCTCTGGAATTCTGCAACGCGGTTGCCCAAGTAGCGCATCCAATGGTACAGAAAGAGTTGCTTGAATATTTATACCAAGGTTTTTTAATACCTGTCATGAGTTCAGCTTTATTACAGGTAAGTACTTGTAACGTAGAAGAGAGCGACTGCACGAAAACATTTCGATATCAATATTTCGCGATAAAAATTACTATTCACTCCGGAAAAGTGTTGAAATTATTTCTTCATGCTTCAAGATTGCAAAATATACGAGCGTTAAGTTGTTTATTAGTAACATACGTTATCTCAATTGTCATTGCATGTGGTGAAAGAAGGTATTCACTTTTATTAGCACACACAAATATTCTATGTTATCTAATATTGCTTTGCATACACAATCTTATAGATTAAACACCAAAAATAATTGCGAGAAGCCTTAAATTAAAGATCAAGCACAGAAACTACTATCTCGATTAATAAATTTTAACATTATTGTGTGATAAAAAATATAAGTAAACAAATAAAATTTAGCTATCAGAAAATTACCTTTTTACACATTAATTATTAAATATCAATGATTGAACACTAATCTTTTACTTCTTATATTTATATATACATTTATTATTTATTTCTGTGTGTGAAAAATTTGTAATATCGGGTATTATTTCAGGATTTATTAGATTCTTAATCTTTATAACGTTTGCATAAATTCAATAAGTTGAAAAAAAGAAACGTGCATTTTTTTTTACTATTTTTAATTTGAGGATTTCATCAATTTTGTGTGTACATTGCATTTTATGTTACCAATACATGCAAATTCATCAATGTGGTGATGGTAGAGCTAAGTGCACTGGTATCAAAGCTAATGGCATACAAATCATTAATGTTATTATTTACGGTTGGTGGCGCCTTTCTCTCTTTCTCTCTATCCGGTAATACTTTTATGGTGCTCAGGATTCTATTGGCTTGACCCTAGAACAGCTAGATGCACCAAAATATTGGGTTAGTACAAAAATATCATTTTTCATAATACAATATATTTCAGTTGGTGCTTCATATACAAAACAAAAAAAATTTAATTTTCCATGAAACATAATTTTTTATAAACTATTTAATTTTAATACTTGATATATCTGATGTCTGATTTTGATACTTTTAGTTTCCTATTTATTTATGCGGACGATTGTTGTATCATAAGAGTGCAAAATGTTGCTTTTAGCATTAAATTAATTATATTGCAGATGTGTATATTTTGATACATCTCTATTTAACTAAATTAAATTAAATTATTTAAGTATATTCTTTATTAAGGTGCATAATTTGATTTGATAATATATAGCATCTTAAAACTGTGCGAATATATTAAGCATCCACTGAAACACTGATATTTCTAGCCATACAAAATCATATTTGATTTAGTAGCATAATTTTCATTATAAATTATAAACCACAAGTACATTTAGTCAAACTTTGTATCAGTTCGTGTGATAACATTATCTAGCATCTGATAACATAGATAAGAAAAGATATTGTAAAAAATTGTGTGTGGTTTATAACTTATAACATTTAAATACACCTTGCTAAAATTTTGCTTATTTCAACTATGAATTTTGCTTCTTTGTAATTTTATATTACTTATGTGATATTTTTCATATAAGCAGCTTTTATCCACATGTTTGCTTTATTACTTTCTCTGTTATATTTCATATATTCATATTTTAATGTCTCCATTGAAAAATAAATGTTACTCATCTTCCAAGTTTTATTTCTGTGCTATGTATGAAAATACAGTCTCATTGTAAATGATTGAATATAAATACTACAAAACTGTAGACATGCATTATATAAAATCTATACGCTTTCATACGTTATTAATGTATGTGTATATTATATCTTTTTATATAGCTTTTTATGTTTAATATATATTTTTTTATATATATGTAAGAATCCATGCCCTTCTTTTATCACAGTAACATGATGCTTCAAGACAAAAATTAAAAAGAATATAGTAAAAAAAAATAACCATGACAACTAATATTTCTCTCTTAATTTTCTTTCTTTTTTTTCTTCGCTTAACAAATTGGAGATGAGTTTCTAGCGTATGCAAAATTAATATAAAATTATATATTTTTATCAATAAGAAAATTATATATGTATATAACAACCAAGAGAAAATTTCTTTTTTGATAGAAAAAAATGTATAAAACGACAAAACGACATTGTAGAATTTGGTTTATCATTAATTTCTAACTTGTGGATGATTAACAATTTCAAAAAAAAGCTAACAAACTTCTTAATGAGACATAATCTTATATTTTCTTCAAATTTTTAATTCTTTTAAAATATTTGCAGACCACCGTGGAAGAATTAGTTGCAGCAACAGCCTATTTTGATTTGTTCCTTCGATCTGTGACACATCCCGGCTTGTTACGGTCACTCATTCGGTTTCTAATAGAGGATAATTACGATGATTGTAGAATATTAGATAGTTTAATAAAAAGGATTTCTTCTCGATCGAGGGTAAATTATTTCATAATTTATTTAAAAGAATATCTTTGAAATATATACACTTGTCTCTAATATTTTCTTTTTCCCAATTCAGTTGTGCATAGTCACTCTTGCGTTGTTCGAAACTCTGGTCGACTTGAACTGCGAGGATGTCATGTTGGAGCTATGTTTGGCCGCGTTGAATCCATGTTCGCACGTGATGTTTTCCCAGCGTAGCCGGCTGCGGGATATAGATCCTTTTGGACGTGCAGCAGAGAAATTTTTGTCCCTGTCTCCACGTTGCTGCACCGTGTTTACGCCGTTGGACTCACAAACGAACTCCTTGCCTAGCAGTGTATCGCATACACACGGACATACGTCCGATTCGCTAAATTCATTGCCAGCAGCATTAAACTACGGCACTAGATTATCGGATAGTTTATTAGGAAATTATCACGCCTATCTCTGCGACGCGAGGCAGAAGATAAAAGCTTGCCGTATCGCGTGTTCTGTTTGGTCTTGCCGGTACGACGGTAGCTTGCCGCAAAGTAGCAACGCCAGCAGCGCAGCCACATTAATCGAGGAAAATGTCACACCCGCTCAATCGCAGAAGAAAACGGAGGAGCCTAGAGTGCTGGAATGCGTCAAGAGTGCAACGAGTTCGTGTGACAATGACGAAGGCATGTCGATGGACAATATACTGCTCAATATTCAGTCTTTATTAGAAGGCAAGGACGATTTAATTAGCGACGAATGTAGCGTTGACAATAAATTGAATGCGAATGTTTCGCTGTCACTGGACGAACAAGCGCAATTGGACGCCGATATAGCGGAGCTATTGAACGAAGAGATCGGAATCACGGAATGTACGGAGGAAACTTGTCTAGATAAAAAAGAGTCCGATAGCTGCATGGAAGATTCGGCCACGGCCATGAACTCGCTCATGTCGCTCGGGGAAAGCAGTGGTTACGAAAGCTTCGCATTCAAAGGATCGCCGGAGTCAACGCCGGATAACGAGACGAACGAAGACCGCATGAGTGAACACGAAGAAGTGCACATTATAATTAAGAAGGAGATTGACGATCCCGTTGCGCATGATATCGCGGAATCGAATCCCGCAGCGATCGCGGAACCATCGTCGAGTAAATCATTTAAGGACACTGCGTATCGATCAGATGCGTTCGGTGGAGAACCGAACGTCGGCATATTTTTAGACATCCTTTTACGAAAGCTCGAGAATATGACGAGCAATAACTTGTACGTCAATTTACGTCTCACGGGCCTTATCAGCAGACTGGCGATATATCCACAACCCGTGCTGCAATCCTTCCTGCTCAATCATTCTCTTGTATTTCAGCCCAGCATCCGATCCCTGTTTCAGGTACATATTTGTGCACCTGCACTTCCAAACGTTCTGCAGAATATAAAAAATTTGCTGTCTCAGATTATTGTATTGTAAATTAAAATAATGTCTTTATATGATTTTTTTATATTGCAGATCCTTGCATCACTGAAGCACAAAATAGACCAATTTCTTTCAAAACATGACAACGTGGATTTGCTGGTCGAACAAGCAAAATCGTTTCTAATTAGCCGAGAAGACAAGTTAGTGAATGCGAGAAAAAATGTCTTGGTAGCTGATGGCCAATCCTCGCCCGTTAAAAGGCATTCCCTGACTAGTGAATCATTCGCAAGAGGTATCATCTATTTCGTGAACATGTTTTAAAAATTAGGTACATTTTTCTCACTATTCATGAACACGCGTGTGGACTCTTTCCCTCTTGCTTTCTCTCTTTCTGTCTTACTTAAACTATGTTAATTATATCTGTTAAAATTTTGTGCTGCGCACGCCGGAAGTGTTCAAAAGACGTATGTATTGATATAGGTTATTTTTACACGTACATAACATAGATGTATATATCACTTCAAACTGCTACACCAATCGTATTTATTACAGGTGAGCCAAAAAGAAAAAGTCTAACATCGTCGCTTACGCAAATGTTCAAACGGCCAGGTGGTAGCTTAGGTCTGAGCAGCTTAACGAGTTCTGTCAGTCAGCCGTCCAGTATATCAGAAGATCAACTACAAGTAGTTGGATCCGGATATAGGTAAATACTTCAAATCATTGATTCTCTTTACTGCAGCCATATTGCGTTATGTAGACAATGTACGATACATGGATATTGATAAGGCCTTAAACGCACTCCTTTTTTTTTTTTTTTTTTAATAGGTATACAAAAACTTCGTGGGAATCACCAAGTGAAATAAGTCCAGTACAAAATGTTGTTCTATGCGCTGTCATATTAGATGAATGGCTTAAAGAGCTCGCGGCAATCACTCAGGAGCAAGCAATTATGTCTCTTAGTGATAGTGTTGAATTTAAATTTCAACGTGTAAGTTCGTAAAAACATAATAGTAATTGCGAGAGAACGTTTGAAAGATTTCCGTCTAATTTTTATGAGCTTTGAATATGTGTAGAGTAAGCCCATCCAGTAATGTTTCTCTTGTCAAGCTAATGTTACATTTGTCGTACGATAAATTTTATTATACTGTAAAAAATTTGTGAAATTTCAGAAATTCATTATTCAATAGTTAATTAACGCGGTTTACAAATTTATCATACGACACATGAAACGTATTAGGCCTAGAATAGAGATAGAATTGTAAGATATCTCTACAATTTTTTTTTCTTTTTAACAGGGTCATTGAATACTAGTAATGTGATATATGTTGTAATTATAATGTATAAAAAATTATAACAAATGCACTTTTAAAAAACACAAAATTAATAGAAGCTTTAGCATGTATTTATTATTACGTTGTATATTTAAGAAAATACATCTTAATCTTGATTTTTTCTCTTAAAACCAAGAATTAGTAAAATCTTGAATATTTTCAGTAATATATGATACATGGTCAAAACTCAAAAAAATATCATAAGACATTTTTACAATTCTTCTACCTTACGAATATATTTGTGCAAAGATGTATATATAAAGTAATGTAAGAATATGTATAAAAAGCGTAAAAAAATTAAAATAAATATAATTAAGATTTACATTCAGAACAATGGACAGTCTGACAAAAGTATATTAGATGCTTTGTATTTTTTATCTGTATATAGTAAAATTAATTAAATTTTTATATCTTATGATTCAAATAATAGTTTTGCAATACAAAATTTGTGAAGCTTTGTTATAATTTTATGATTATACGACAATATTGTGAATTTTTGTGCCAATTTGTTATACTTTTTTTTACTATATCATTATAATTGTTCTGAATGTTTTAAAGATTGATTAGAGACCAATATGAACTGCAGAATAGTGATATGGATAACCAAAAAAAAATCTTGGTCTACTTTTAAATAGTATATGTGATAAAGCAAAATGTCTCTCAGTCTAATTTTTACTTGTGTTTGCATTGGTCTCTAATTATTTTTAAATTTCGAAATTACTGAGTTCAAACTGTTATTAAAATTAAACTAAATTGTTTTAATTTTTATTTTAAAAATATTATATTTCCATTAATAATTTGTGTTCGAACTTTGCTACGTTGCAACAGGTTGATAAATATTGATTATTTATTCAAAGAAATATGAATATGCCTGAAAAATTTTCAAGTCTAACATTGACACTGTTAATGCCGAATATATATTCATAATTTATTTAGTTGTACTTAACGCTTTTGTCGCGATTTAAATATTTATCTGTTCAGCAAGTTTTAATGTATCTTGAGAAGGAAATAGCTTTATATTGCAAGCATAAATATTGCATTTTTCTTTGAACTTATATGGCTATACTTAAATTTTGCTCTACAATGGTAAAACTACAGTACGAAAATACAATATTAAATGTTATTTATATGTTGTACCTTAGAATAACGATATTGTTATATAATTTTCTGACGTTTTATTGTTTATAATACTAGTGGAAAAGTGATTTTTAGATGTTTTATGAAGCTTGTTTCAACATATACATACTTTAGTTTCATATTATTGACTACTTGCCAGAACGTATTAAACTTTTAACAAAATTGAAGAAATATATGTCGGTATATATATATATAATATATTTCCTTGCGAATAAATACTTAGCTCAATTTGGTCAATAGAAATATTCGCTTTAAAGTGTAAAATGCAATAGATTGAAGTAGTTTAGAAAAGATTGGAATTAGAAATGTTGAGAATTATTATATATATGTATGAATTATAATATAAAATTACATAATATAGACATATTATGTAATTTTATATAATATATAAAATATATTATAATTATCTTAATAAGATATTTTATATTATTTTATACAAAATAATATAAAATAATATATTTTATATATTATTGTATTATTTTTATATATATAATAATTATTAATTAAATAGTTTGGGGAAAAAAACTAAAATTTACTATGGCACAATTAGTTTTTAAATATTTTTTATGGGCATATTTGAGTATGTCTCGCTTTTGAATTGTGATATTAAAATAGACATCATGTAACAATTGAATTTATGAAGATATATATATATATATACAATTTTTCGCCAAGGAATAAAACTAATAGTATTATAATGTAATAGTCGCAGTGTTATGAAAAATATAGAATATATATCATTGTTATGGAAGATATGTTTTAATAAACATTGAAATATATGAAATACATTTGCAGCTTCTAAATGAACTATCCTGATCATGTTTCTATACAATAGTCATATAATTTAATTAATGACAGCAAAATAATTAATTTTTTACCCGTTTTATTTCTAACATATTGATTTTCAATTTAATTACATAAATTAAGCATGTATTAATTTTTGTGGAAGTTGATTCAAACAATACGCTTGTCTTTTCGAATTATTTCCTCCATTTTTACTGAACCATGAAAAAATTAGCTTAAATATAATTATTTAAATGTTCAATATAATACGAAATAATCTAAAACTGTCATTTTAAAAGGATTTATCATTTTAATATAGTATTTTACTATTGTTGTAAGCAGTCTATAGTATAATGCATTATATTTAATTTGTCTATTAGTCAGAAAAAATAAAAATCTTACTTCCATTGCACATATCCACAATACACACAATATACACAATACAACATATATATTCTTGTATGAACGTAAATTTAGAAATAGTATAAGTTATTTTTATAAAAAATGTACTTTCTTCATAGATGAATAAGGCACTGAAATGTTACATTTTGTACATATTATATTGAGTTGATCAAGTTTCTTTGAATTTTTCAATAAACAAATAGACAAAATTTTCCAAATTAAATAAAATAATTATTCATCAATGTATGCGTCGTCTTTTTAGATCACCTTTGAAGTTGCCGAAGAATTCCATTTCGTCAGAATTCTTCTGGATGAAGAAATCATTAATAAACTTTCTTTTTAAATGTGCAAAAAGTTGTCTGCTATCAAAAAATATAGCGTGTCGTCTCACCGTATAATGTATAAATTTTTTTATTCAAAGATATAATGTGTACATAATGCGATTTACTAATAAATCCATTTGTTGCGAAAATACAAAGAAACTTTTTGATCAACCCAATACATACAAACACATAAAGACGTCCTATACAAAAAAAAGAAACAATGACTAATGTGTGATTAAAAAGTAAAATATGCAAGATTTATGCAAATAAAATTTATCTTCCGAAACTTAGATGACAATTTATGCACCATGTGTATATATATTATTAATACTTATATTCTAGTATATGAAATATTGCTGCAGTTTTTCATAATTTATTATGTGAAAGTGAATTATTACAAACAGTTCTAGAATATACTTTAAGAATTAATTCGCTAGAGAATTCGCTGGAAGTAGTAAAATCATTCTAAGTTAGCAGTCCAACGCAAGCACGCAAGTAGATGTATACAAATTAAATAGTTTATATTATATAAAGGCCTATATACGCTTGTTAGATCTTCATATTAAATAGTGCTACGCAACTTTTTCATAATTTCAATATACAATATATGTAAGATCGATTTACACAAGTAGCACAACATTTATGGAACTAGGATTGAGCTATTTCGTTGTTGTGCTTTGCCATATTCAACCAAACATACGAAAGTTAAATAATTAAACCAAAAAAAAAAAAAAAAAAAAAAAAACTAGAAACTTTGACAAAAAGTATATGTATAATTGCATTTAACTTTTCATATTATATTAATAAGTATCCTAATAAATCTTTTGGTTTCTAAATAGTTTATACGTATTTGAAACTTGATTAGTTCTTCGATTACTTTTTCTTTCAGTGACATAATTAAAATGTTATGACTAATAACAATAATAAATTATAATGATTTTATCACATATATATATTCCATATATATCAATTTTTAAATAATACTGATTTTTAGACTAGACAACTGTATATTATATAAGTAGCTTTGGATTTCTTTGTCTATTTTAAAACAAATTTAAAATTTTTACAATATAAATTTGTATAAATAAAATATCAAAATAGCAAATTATTCATTGTAAAAATAATTAATATTATAATTTATAAAAAATTTTAAATATAGTTTGCAAGCCTGAAGATGCTTCTATCGAACTTTCCAACTACAAAATACTAGGATAAGTCAGAAATTATCCGCAATATATTTCACTTGAAAAAATTGCGAATAATTTCTGATTTACTCTCGTACATAGGCGTCTCTCTACAATTACGTCATTATTTAATTACTGATTCTTCAGATAATTTGGAGTCAAAAATTTTTATACTAAAATGTTGAAATACTTTAATTCTTTAATTAATACTTTTCAATTCTTTTAAAATGGCAAGAGATTCAAAAGTAGAATATTTAAGCAAAAATTTAGTCCCTTTTGCTATACAAATATAGCTTAAACAAAGAACGTCTTGTTATCCATTTCTGATTGTAATATGAACAATATTCTAAATTGATGTCAAATATTCTCTGTTCGTTTTTCATATAAGTAAAATACAAAAAAAAAAATATATTACACTTCTGCAAATAAAACAGATATTGCTTACATTACCAAGATTCCAAGAGACTTTTTGATGTTAGATGTTTCGGGCAATGAGAGAGCCCACTTTCTCAATCCTGTTAACAAAACTGAACTTGTGACCAATATAGCACCTCCTACAGAATATCGATTCGGTATCTCGTTGAAAAATAGCACCTGCCAAAAAAACGCGAAGACAATATCTGTTGATCTTGCTATGGCCACTGGGCCAGCTTGTTCCATCTGAAGAGCCAAAGTTAGTAAAATCTGACCTGCGAAGCTAAACAATGCGAGCGCGACAACCAAAAGTCTATCTGTACCACAGCGTGGCAAACATAACGCGCCAATAGCCCACGATATAAGTGTGGTCTGTACTAAAGCAAACGAGCCGAAATTTGTCATTATAACGGAGAAATGAAGACCTTTCAGTGCGCGTAACAAGACGTACGCGTTTGCGCCAAATAAAGTAGCCGCGAAAGCAGCCACGGCACCCCATAAATCTGCATGCTCTGGTTTGACATTACCATCTGAGAGGGATTCTACAGTATTGCCAAAAATCAGCGGCGGTCGTGTTATCAGTATTACGCCGATTAACGTCAGACACACGGTAACGACATTAAACAGCCCACAGGGCTCTTTCAAAAATATCCGCGCAAATATTGCCACGAACACAGGAACGGAAAATACAACAACAGAGGCATCGGCTAACGGCATATGCCTGAACGCGTAAAAACTTAACATGAGCCCTGTTGTACCAATAAAACTTCTTAAAATAAGTATTAATCTACGTCCTTTCGGAAAAGGATGCTCTCCTTTGTAAATCACAATTGGTATAGCTGGTAAAAGTACTCCCACAAATCTGAAGATCGCCATTTCTGTGGGGTTTACTTCTACCAGACTCTTTACGATGACACTGCATAACGAGAAGAACAGGGATGAGAGTGTTGCTAATATTAGACCCAAGTAAGGACACGATTTGCAGAATAGGATGGAGAATTTTCTTTTGGGATTTCTTGTGTCACTTTCCACATCGGCATCAACTAAATGTTGCAATTCCACGTGCTCTGACATATCTGGAAGAAGGATAATTCATGAAGTATGCGACAAATATGCAATACAAGAATATTGAGATCACAACGTAAATGTAAAAAAACTGCATTACATTAAAAAGTTGTAAAGCAAAACATTTCTCTACAAATTCAATTCTGTTATAATACTAGGTAATGCGAAGTAATTCTTTTACTTGTAGATAATACAAATGTGTAATGAGAGAATGTATAGCAACAATAAGCAATGCTACAGCTGTTTGCGATTTTAAAACAGTAAAGCATTTTGGTATATCTAATCCTATTAATATCACATATAAAATGAATTTTTTTACGCATAAAATTATTCATTATTGAGAATGCAGATAAAACAAAATGTGCTCATAAAGTTTCCTTTTAAAGAAAATTGTGTTTATAGATTAAAAAATTAATATTATTTTTTATCACTTCAGCTTGAACTTAAAAAAAAAAAAAAAATAGAAAATGATTGAAATTGCTTTATTTCACAAATTGTACAACTTGTAATAGCCTGCATATATAATGTAAACACAGTTTTTTACATTTTATAAATAATGTGAACATCATTTTATACTTACAAAATAATGGAGAGTAGTGCAATGATACCAATAATTAATACAGTATCAAATAGCGAGTTTGTGATATTTTGCACTTGATATTTTTGATTAGATTTTCATCTCCTTAAATAATTAATCATGTACAAAGAAATTTATTATCAATCTGTACAGAAAATAATAAATATGCAATGTCTTGGTAAGAATAATTCAAGGCATAAAATACAAAACAGCATATTCGAAACAGTGCACAACATTTTATGTAAATCAAATAGTATTAATATTAAATAATGATACCAAACCATTTTTTTTATAATAAATAATTAAAGTGATTATGCAGATTTCTTTGCTTTTTATACTATCATATAAATTTTATAATGAATAAGATTGCAATAATAAATTGAGTAAATTATATGCATATAGATGCTGCGTTATATTTTACAATTCTATTTAATCAATTTGAATTTTGCATAAATCACACGTGGAAATTTTTACTATCTTATCCCACTTACCCAACACTTGTAACTCGTTAAAGACGTTGTACGTGAAATTACGTGATAAGAGTAATACAATACAGAACGTAGTTTAAATGGAAGACGAAGAATGTTAAAGATTACTGTTATCACACGACATTAGATGCAATTGTCTTATATTTAGGCGCTAATTGCCATATTTAGGATAACGTTGTCAAGGCTATGCTGTCGACAACCATCACTTCGTGTCTATATAACTTACGAGTAATGGTTTTATTTATTCCTACTTTTAGTCTCAAAATTACTTTCTCATATATATATATTTTCGCCAATACCAAGCGTAATAATAATTTTCAATGATTATTTTATTAACAATAAAAAAATTCTAAATTTTAACAGTAAGTCTGTTCATTTTAACTGTACTTTCTTGAGGTATAAGCTTGCACCAGACTCGCACCTACGTTTTAGGTGAAATAAGAAGGAAGAAAGAAAATATAGAATGTACCCTCGAAAACGAACAGATTTTCGAAACAAAATTTTCATTAAATAGCAAATCCTCTATACGCTAATGCTAGATTTACTGCACTGCGCCGAATGCCGATAGCCAATAGAAAAATGTGCCTTCTAGGAATTTTATTTAACGCCTGAACTGTTACTAGAAAATAAATTTTCTTATTGGACGTCAGGTGTCGTACGTGGATGACGAACACAATATGAATCTTCTATATAGCTGCAGTGGCCATTTGTATACGTTCGTCAGCCATTATCAACATTACGTTTATTCACTGCTATTTTCGTCCAAGGTAGTCTAGCATTATAATTATGAAGATAATCATCAAAACAATATTCTTACACCGTAATAAGAAAGTAAGTACCGCGCCATTTCACATATTTCTTTATTGCATTAATAATAGAGTTTATTGTATTCTAAGAATCTGCCAAATTGCAGATCAACCGAACGATAACGTGGTCCAAATCCTAAAAGCTGCAGTGCTCTTACTAATTGTATTATACAACTGTACAAATAATAACTACGCATGTATCGGGATTAATGCAGGATTAATATGGATAACAAAGCATCAACTTTTGGCATGTCATTTTGTACATCTATATATTATTAACATAAAGACAAGTTTTTGCTATATATTGAGTTTTACAAAGTCATACAAGGATGGGTACTTCAGGACAACCGGATAGGTCTCTCGGTAGTGGAATTTCATTGCCACAATGGATGAAAGGAAAAATAGATAACAGGTAGGTTTTATTTTTCACAATTTGATTATTGATTTTTACGAAGAATGATTTAATCTTGTTCAATTGTTTGATTATTGGTGTATTCAAGCAATAAATTAACGGTGACATTGTGAAGCTGTTATATCTATTTACTATAGAAACTGTTATGTTGTCATGTACATATAAGTTGGTGTTTTGCCAAATTAACCTATTATTTATAGTTGACATTTGTGTACTCCATTGGACACATAATTGCTTTTAATAAATTATCCATTCATTGTTTTATACAAAGTTTTTATGTAAATATAACAATTTATATAATTGATTATTGATTAGAAAATAATTTTTAATATTAATATTGTAGATTTATCATTGTTTAAAGATATTTTATTTGAATATAATATATTTATGTTATTTTTATCGGCGGAATAATAATTGGCCATGTTATTTTTATCGGTGGAGTAATAATTGGTTTGTTAAGAATTTTTATTCTGTTTTAAATCTTTGTTAATATAAAAAAAGTTATTAATTTATTAATTGAGTGATGTGTGACTCAAATTAACTATAATAATTTGCAATTTACTATATGCAGTATATATTTGATTGCACACATTTGTCATTACATTTTGTTCTAATATAATTTTCTTTGTATTTTTCTAGATTTGACTTTGACGAAGCTGCATTTAGCCCACCATCTTATGATGATAGTTTCTTTTATATAAGGTATCCAAAATCACAAAATTCCGAAGCACCACAACAGGGATTGAAACGTATTGTAACTGAGGTTTTGAATGAAAACAATAACACAGGTGCTTCAAATCAGATAACAAGTGACAAATCCATTTCCAATTTGAAAGAGGTCAAGGAGATTGATTTTAGCAAACACCCTTTGCCATGCCAACCGTTTATTCCTATCATAAACAGTAAAGGTATAGCATAATTCATTTTTTTTTTTTATTTTAAATATGCTTTAAACATTAATAAATTGTGGTATTACTGCTTTAGCTGGCAGTGTTATATCTCAAAAGACCTCGACAAGTGGAAATGTAAAACCTAAATCACAGGGAACAGACGACGGTTTTCACGGTGAACCGGCTCTTTGCGGCAAATCGATTGTTCATGTTGCCAATCAAATGATGTCTGGTAAATTCACCAAAATATTTACGTCGGATTCACACTCTCAGCAAAGCTCTCAAGAAAGCTCGCTGAAAAATGTTAGCAAGTCGTTACCGGCAACTCCGTTGACGTCGCCTACAGGAACTCCAGATAGTTCACCGAAAGCGCGTAGGAAGATTCTTGCTAACAGATACTTTACAGGTGCATTCGTACCAGACAAGGAGAAATATCAAGGTAATTGGATTTTGTCCAGCATATTAGGTCAATCACGGGAAGTTATTACAGCAAAGATAGAGGAGGAAGACGAGCCTTTGGAACCACGCAAACCGCTTAATCGAAAAAAATCGATATCTTCGCAAAATCTTACATATATCGGAAAGGAAGAAAAATCGGCAAATAAGTCGTCTATTTACGTAAATGTACTCGAGGCTAAACCGTCTGAATTAAGAGAGATGAATTTTTGGTCACCAACTTCTATGTAAAGCTATATTCAATTTAATTTTAACCATGTAGCTGCTAATTATGCTTCCACCAAACTATACTTAGATTATTTAGATGAATTTAGTTTTTAATTCTACATTATTAACGTGTAACTTTAATTGAACTCATCATAGAATTAATTCGGACATTTCGTGGAAATAATCACGAGTTTTACATGTGAATTCTTAAAAATTTATAAAATATATATTCGTATAAACTTTTGGGGTCAAAACAGCCTGTGCATTCAAGCAGTTAAAACGGGGCTATGTCTCGTACGATTAACGATAGAGAAGGTGGCAGAGAAGAAAGCTGAAGGACTCAATAATGTCTATTTTCTTAAAATAATGTATTCCACATATTTGCGTCTGCAAAGTGCGCATATTGCGCTGTATGATGAAGCATATGACTTTTTATATAATCAAATTCAAAGCTCTGCACACCATTAGCTCAATTCAAGGAAAGCTGCTTCCACGTCATGAACTATATTCTGTCTTTTTCTTACTAGTTTTATTCTAATTATCTTGCAAAAGTATTAAAATAATGCCATTGATGAATAAATAATTTTATACGACACATTCCATATTTTCTAACATATACAGAAAAAAAATATCATAAATTATTAATTTTCCAGTTTTTAATTATTAATGAGATTATATCTTTATATGCGGAATACTCTCTGAAATCAATGGATTGATTTAAAAAAATAATTGCATAAAAAAATGCAGCCGCACTTTGCAGATGCAACATTGCATGTATAGAGAAAGTAACTTGATCGGAAAATAGACATTTTAAAACTTTCTATTTTTTTTTAACATCAGCACTAAGAAGTATGACATTGAATTAATCGATTCTACTCGTATGATGAAATTATTATCGATATTTCCACTAAAACAAATTTTTGAAGTATATACACGCTACGGTTTGTTAACTTTGTTGTGTTAATTACTTAATATTAAGAATATTGATATTTCGAATTAAAAATACTCGTCCATTCTCTGTGCACTGCATCCAGATTGCGGCACAACCGAAGTGTGTTGAATATGCCAAATTTTGTCAATTTAAATGGCACATTTTATCAACGTAGAACATCTTGTAAACTGCGATGTGCAGTAAATTGAAACACAGTACGATAAAATATATATAATACACTAGGCTTCATTAATACCATTATTCAGTTATGCATTTTCAAGTTGGATTCAGCATGGCTAGATATTTAGTCGAGTCGGTTAAAAACCTTGAATTTATATTTTCATGGATTATTTTAATTTGTGTAATCTATTATATTTATTGTTTAACTTTATGTTTAATCTTTTACATCTCCCAAACATTTAAAGATGTCATTGTAACAGATACAAATTTTGAGACGTATATAATGTACAAATATTAAACTTTGATGTGACTTGAAAATAGCTGAACTGAAAATGCAAGATATTAATGATGCCTGGTCTACAACTCTATCATAGATTTCACTACGTTCAATATACCTTCAAGAATTTTCACTGTTAGTTAAATCGAGATTGTTATTAAACACACAAGAAAATTATGTACAAATAGGTATAGCCAATACTGACTTATGCCAATAAAAGCATAAAAGAATATTTGATATATTTATTTTTGCTATTATAGTTAGTACTTTATTTACCTCTTAGAAGTGTTTATTATTCACGGCTATAAACGTCTTGTGCCCAAAAAAAGGTTGCCCATAAGCGTCTTGTCATGTTCAAGAAATGTTTATTATTCTTGATCAATTGCCATAAAGATAAATGCCATATTGCGCCGATAAGAAGTATGCACAAGATCGGTAAGAAAACTAATATTTCTTTATTAAATTTAAATTTATAATAATATTAAAAAAAGAATTGTGTATATATTTTTATACGGATTTAAATCGCGCGCGCACCTCCCACTTCTTATTCTTTAGTTCGCCATTTCCGAGATCCTTGCCGTGGCGGCGCTACTGAAATCGCTGTTCCCCCACTTTTCAAGAGGGGAGTTACGACCCCGGTTTGTTGAATAAATGTTTTGTGTACCGTCGTGCGATTTTACGGTGATCTCGGTGTCGCGTTACGCTTTTCAGACGTGTGGCGTCCAAGCACATTTGGATTATGGCATCATCCGATCCGCCGCGATCGAATGGCGAGTGAATCTACGTAACAAATTAATTCCGCATCTTATGCCGCTGCAGCTGCGAAGGCCATATTAATCATTAAGTACGGCGCGCAGTATCATTGACAGAGTAAGTTTCAAACTTGTTTCAAACTAATCGTGCATCGCGCTTTGGTTTCATTTTATTTCTCTCGATCGCGCTGTCTTTCCTCAAAAAACATCGACATCGCTGTGTACATTGGTTTTATCTTCTTGCAACCGCAAATAAAATTCGTTGCATTTTCGTATCTTTTTGATAAAAGAGATTTTGCGCGAATTTATCATTCAATCTTTCTGTTATTTACTTCAGCGTCCCGAAATCAGTTATCTGTAGATAAATTTTGCTTTAGAATTTTTATATAGGCATTTTTCTTACGTATTTTGCACTTTGCGTATCTCGTATACCGATAAGCGCACCTGGGTAACCTTGATCTTGATGCATTAATATAAAAATCTTTTTTGTACGTTGTATTATACTATTTCAGATAAGAAGCATTATTGATAATTATTGATAACGTACGGACAGACCTATTTTTAAAAGCGAATACAAATTATTATTCTGGAATTTTTAATTTAACACACTTTGATAACATAGAATCGCTATTAACAAATACCATTTAATATTTAATATTTTAATATATAATATGAAAACGACTTTTATTTTGCACCAATTCATAACTTTATAACTTAGGAATTATAAATTGATGTAAATTTGAACCATGCTAAATTGAAGATACAAATCTAAGCTTCAATGTAAAAAATTTAATTTACGCTACCAAAAAAAAAAACATGTTTCTGATGATTTAAATTAGACTTTTTGGTGCGAAATATATAAATGGTTACGTGTCTCGTAACTTATTACATCATCATATATCATGCATAAGTTCATAAATTCTTAGTAATGAAAAGTAGATGCATCATATTGGACTTTGTCAAGTTGAATTCGATTAAAATAAAATGATTCTGTTTGTATATTCTAATTCTATCCGCATCTGAGTCGCACATAATATTTCTCAAATTCCGATCCGCACGTCTAATTTTAAGTTAAGCCCGCCAAACTTCATAAAGAAATCTTTAGAAAATGCAGATGTTAGAACCAAAATAGTACACTTATCTCTTTGAACGATTTATTTTGTTTGCAAATTCAAAATAGTGTTAAACAGTTTACGACCTCGGCATATTTTTTTTATCGTCACGGCAAGCAGCAATTTGTTACAACAAACTTCAAAACCTGAATGCCGGCAATAATATCCGTAATAATGCGAATTGGATGTCGAATATTTTTAACTTTATTCACGATACATAAGAAACATTGAAGCAGAGGTGTGCAACTTATAAGGTGTCAAGTTGCGTCTTATCCTATTTTTTGCGTTTCTTTCAACCGCGCACGAACTCTCAACACTTCAAGTATATCGCGCTATCGTAATTGCTTTGATAATTACGCCTCAAGGAACCAATGTGAATATCTGCGTCGTTCAAGTCTACAAAACGAATGAAATTATTTTTCTACCGTTTGCAGAACATTAATAAGACGTCAAGTTGTTTTCTACAACGAACGACGTTACATACTTCAGCGACATACGTATATTTGTTGAAATCTTTTTTTTTTTTATAAAAGATATCGTGATTGAAAGATAAAGAAATCGATATAACATTAATATCAAGTTCATCAGTAATTCATGATACGTCACGATGCGTTCGACTCGAAAAGTCCTAAGCGGACGTGCAAATCATTATTGCATAAAACCACTTTTAATTTTAGAATTCAACAACCTTTGCGACTATATTCGTCTCGTAATTTTAGAATGTTAACGATTCTCTTTTATTGAAAAAAAAAAAAAAAAAAAGAGGAGAAAACCGTCAGGCTGTCGAAGCGAATTGTCAAAATCATGTGTTGCGCTCTTCGATATCTTTGTAAAATTGTCGCAAACGCATGTAGAAAATACGGATGCACATGCTGCGTGTGTTTCGCGGAAAACGACGTGATTAACGACGATACTAGTAGCGAGTCTTCACGGACGCGCCAATGACTTTATATAATCCGGTATAAGAAGTCTCATAAGAGAGAAAGAGAAAGAGAGCGAGAGAGAGAGAAAAAGAGAAGCTTGTAACTTGTTGACTATAGTCTTGCCAAGCACAATTTTGTTGAAGCAATGATAAGAAATGATCCTTTAATTACGGAAAATAGCGCCGTGATTTATCTGAACGCAAATGGTGACTCATTTTCGTTACCGCATACAATTCTTCAAAGTATTAGTATGCAAATGTCTGTGTGCTAGATACATTATCGCTCTCTGATAATTCTGATAAATAGCGAGATAGCGATCCAAGTACAATCAATTACATCTTTTGTATTTCGAAGTATCGCGAGAGGCAAACTTTGCAAAATGTAGCGATATCCATATTTACGATTAGGATTGTTCATCGCCGATGAAAAATCGATCTCGCTGACTCAAAACATCCTGTTGCAGATTGCCGTCTGGCCTGGTTCAGGAGTTTCCTCCCTTCCACGCACAGATTGCCTTGCGATTTGCATAGTGTGTGCGCGCATGGAGTAGACATCCGGGAAGTGTGACCCCCGAAGACCCGACGATCAAAACCTACTACCAAACCGTCTTTCCCGGCCACCCGGTCTTTTTTTTTTTTTTACACGAGGTGCACAAACGAGGACAGTCGACATGGACCGAGTCTTCATAGACGAGGAGACCGGCGAGGATCTGATCCATCCGTTCGACAATTACGATTTTCACCGTCTGGGCGATTCGACGACGATGAACGACGCGGAGACCGGAGAGCCGGAAGTCAACATCACGGACCACGTGATAGTGAGAAGTCATCTGCGGAAAGCGCCGTTTCAGGTATTTAAGGAGCAGCTTTGCATCTCTCCCGTCGACTTACAGATCCCTCGACTTAAAGCTCGCGTTACGGTTCTTCTGTAAACACACTATTACAAAATTAATTTGTGTAAATATAAAATGAGATGCACATACATTTTTGTGTAACTTCTACTGCGAATTTGCATTTATATACAACTTCTCGTGCGTCACACTGAGTTTAAAAGACACTTTACATAAGTATAAGCGCGTCGGTTTTAACAAGCGGCTAGTGACTTCGCAATGAATGTGCGCGTTTGATTTACATTAGATTTACATTAGATACGTTTTCTCACACACGCACGCACGTATAGCAGATATATTCGTATCTCGAATTTATCTTTTTTTAAACAATATGCCATTTTGCGCATCAATATTTCCCAATCAATATTTTATTGCGCTGCAATATATCTTCGAAATACTTCATATACATTTATTGTCTCTATCTAGTTAATATTGTAAAAACTTTATTACATATACCGAACTATTAAACATATATCACTTATATAGTATATAAGTGTGGATGGTAGTAAAATGATTGCAATTGGAAACAAACAAGTCGTCTCTCGCAGATACCAAAAGAGATAAAGGAGAAGTCGTCGAAAAAACGTCGCCAAATAGAGATAGAACCGGTTCCAGCAGGTGCTTCATTCGGCCAGATAAATCCCATTTGCCTGTTTTTACCGGCCATTATTTACTTCCGCTGGTTTCTCGCTCTGCTGATGATCTTCGAGGTATTGTGGATGTCGAAACTTTGGCAATACTTCTATAAATGCAAATTATTAAATTCAACACTTTGATTTTTCACGCGCAGGTCATTCTGCACATATGGGCGCATCACAAAAACAAGAGTTTGAAGAACGCCAACGTGTACTTCCGTTCACCGTTCCACGACATTTCGGCGGAGTTCTGCGCTTTATGCCAAAATGAAACCTGCATGAATCGTGTCGGTAAAATGCACCAAATTCGAATGCACAAATTTCTGCGGCAATGCAACTACATGAAAAGAGTAGTGACGTGAGTAAATTTGAATTGTATCTAGTGAGATCCTAACGTCACGGAATTTTAAAATGGTAACGATAAATTAAATATGATTAGATACTTCAAATTTAAAAAATTGTTATAAAATAACTGTTATATTTTATACATATACAACTGTTACAACACACACGTAACACACACACACATGTGCGCGCACATGTACACAATATATAATATAGTTGTTATTCATTTCTATTCTTCTTCATAGTGGATATTATATTTGTCATATTAATCTGTAATTTGTTTTATTAATATTTTTTTTATATCTTGTTATATTTTTAAGAACAAATGCATGCAAAGTTTCTGTTAAGAATTAAGAAGATTGTAACACATATTATAACACAAATAGAGGAAAAACGTTTTATATTGTTCTTTTTATATTACAGTCTTGTAAAAAGGTTTATATTATTAAAATTTCTTTAAGTCAAAATTCAAAAATATAAAATAAATTACTTTGTTAATCCTAAATTGACTTTATTGCGTAAGATGCATAACATTTTACCTTCTTTTTTTTTCAAGTGAAATCTATGAGCTTGATGACGATATCCCAATATAAAATAAGTTACCGCATCTGTTCAATGTATGCACCTTGTTAAATAACAACTTATTTTTAAGCTTTTTAATAGCTTCAATAAATTAATGTTAAATTTTCTTGTCTTTTAAGCAAATCTAAAAATTATTAATTTATTTTAGGGCATTATAAATACCTACTCTGATTAAAAATAAAATGTTTAATTTAAGCAACAAAAAGTTATTTCAGCGCACATTACATACGTACTATTATTCAAACCAATCCCTATCGTAACGCTAAAATTTCCCTGGTCGCGATTTTGCAAATAGCGTTGAAGTCTGCAGCGAGATGAGTTCTCCAAAAACGACACTTGCTCCAAATCACAGCGGAATAATTTGGACTTTGTATTCCGTGAAAGATGCGAGCTACAGCGCGACCGGTGAATTTGGTGTCTCCGTAACTCATTATCAAACTGCGCACATCAGCAGCGATCTGCTGCTCATTCGCCACTTTATCCTGTCAAAAATAAGAACAGTTTTGTGTGTCATTTGTAGCGAAGAGATTTATAAACAAATTTTCTTATTGAAGAGCATACCTGAAAGCTGATATCGACATTTTTTATCGGAGAATCAGACTGAAAGTATTCTCTGATGACACTCTTGAGTTCTTCCGATCTCCTTGTGACATCATCGTTTAAAATCGAACAGTGCTTGATCGAAGATGTGCTGATTTTGCTGAGCGCGCAAGATATGGATTCGAGCTGCTGTAAACGCAAGGATTCCTGCGACTGAGTGCGCGCAATCAGTGCGTCTAACGCCTCGTCCAGTTCGACATCCGTCAGATCGCCCGGTGCCTTCACTCGTAAGCCGAGTTTGTCGTAATGTACCGATATTGCCGAGCGTTTCGCCTTGCCGTTAGCTGAGAAATATGTCGTGTAAGTGAAACATGTCCTGAAGAAAAATACAAAATCCATTTCCAAGAGAAAAAAAACTTGACAGAATTCTCACCTCCCGTCGTCCATTCCAAATTTTTAAGATGACTCTTCACTATGCCACTGTCCCAGCCAATGGCTGATGCGACCTCGATTACTGGAAATTCTATGATATTGCTATTCTCGTGCGAAATCCCTTTCCGCATGTCCAATGCTATTGCCATCGCGAGCGGTGGTGACTAAAATCAGATCCATTTGCAAGATATCAATTTCTGTTTAGTAGATATTATTCTCTCAAATCGAATAGGCACTCAATTATTTGAATGTACATCACTTTTCACAATTTTATAGAAAGTTTTCACAAACTCTTCCCTTCGTCTACGCATATTCTTTCAATATTTTTATCTTTTTTTTCGTATTATTCTTATTTCAATAACTTTTCGCTATATTTTGTGCATAATCTGTAATTCTGCTTTTAGAAGAATACAATATTATATATTTGTAATATGAAATAAAAACGCCATTAATATTATTGAAAAAGATCGCTATGTATAAAAATAAAACTTACAGATTGCGCGGCTCGTTTGAGAGCTTGCGGTCCATTGTAACTTGAAACCCGCGCTCGGACGTATACAGACGAGAGCACGGTGATGAATCTCTTCGGATGCAGCTCGAGGTAGCACAATAACGTCAAAATCGTCTCCTCCGTGATATCTAGAGCTTGAACTGTCTCGTCGACAGAAAGAGCAACCTCATGACCGGGACATCTTCGATCCAAACTTTTGTCATTCATTTTCGCGCAAGAGCAAGGAATAAAAATCCTTTGAAGCAAGTGTCTGATTGTATGTCTGTCGATACCGTTCGCATATATGTGCCTGCGCAATTCCCACTTATCGCTGTCTTGCTGTTTTAGGAATAACAGATTGAATTAAAAAAGCGGAACTCTCAAAGTGAGTAAAACAGACTTTGTTTGAAGAACAATCTTGAAATTTTAACCGGACACGACGAATACGATACCTTGGGATTTAAGAATAAGTGACAGTGCGACGTGACGGCGTCTCTTCCGGCACGGCCGATCTCTTGTACGTATCCCTCGAAGGTGCCGGGCATATTGTAATGAATGACAGCCCGAATGTCCGATTTGTTGATGCCCATTCCAAACGCAACGGTGGCAACCACAATCTTAATTTTTCCACTCATAAACTCTTTTTGTATAACTTTGCGTTTGTGAGCCGTCATACCGGCGTGGTAAGCTTCAGCTATCGTGGACGTTTTCGCTTTCGGATTCTCAGGCTTTTGCGCCTCCTGCAAATACATTTCTGAATTTAATAATTCATGTTCATATCATGGCAAGCTCCCTCGCGAAAAAAATTCAAAGTTAGTATGCGAATCGAAAAAACATCTGTTGTTACGTTACATTTCACGACTTTCCACTGTAACTATGATATATTAAATTATGAAATCAAAAGCTAAATTCTCGATACAAGGAAAAGACTTGCGTGATTCTAACACTTACTTGTAACGATATTCTTAATAATCCTGCGATTCTGTCGCACTCCTCCCTGCGAGTGCAGTAAACTATCACAGAGTCGCATTCTCGGAATCTCTCGCTTCTCAACAGTGCGATCAGGGCTTGGTCTTTGTTCTCGTCCTTGGACACCGTTAGAACAAGATTTCTAGGTAACGGCACATCCGATACGACGCCGGCCACACCGTCGTGCAAGTTCAGCTGCTTCGTTATACTCTCCGTCGTGGTCCTCGTTGCGGTCGCGGTGAGCCCCAGCACCGTCTTCACTCGCAGCTTCTCCCTGAGCACGCGACAGACCATCAGATAAGACGGCCGGAAATTGTGCGACCACTGGGAAATGCAGTGGGCCTCGTCGATGCAGGCGAACGCGATCGGCGGCAGCTGTCTGAGGAGGGCGCCGAAACCGGTGGATTTTTCGCCGGCTACCACCGCTTCCGGCGACACCAGCAAAATGTTCACTTCGCCGTCCTTCACCGACTGCATCACCCGCTCCCTCACCTTCGGCGTCTGGCCGGTGTGCAAGCACGCGGCGGACAGGAATCGAGGCACGCCGGTCACTTGGTCGTCCATTAGGGACACCAAGGGCGATACCACCAGAGCGATGCAGCGGGTGTTGCGGGAGTGCAAATACGCCGGCAGCTGATAGCACAGAGACTTCCCGGAACCCGTCGACAACGTCACCAGGGTGGATTGGCCCGACAGGATTCTCATCACCGCCTTCTCTTGGCCATTCCTGAAGCTCTCGTGGCCGAACATGCGTAGCGCCTCGAAGACTTCCATCGGGGTTTCAATAAGACTGCCGTCTTCGTTTACAGGATACAGTGGATTCACCGCTTCCACCACAGGCGGCAATAATCTGGACAGCAGCTCTTGCGGTATTTTGTGTCCACAAGTTAACGTGTCTCCCCTCTCACTCGAGTCTTCTTCGAAGTCAAATTCGTCACTGAATAATTTTATCATGTCTTCTTCTTCTTTTTCATTCCGCAAACAGGAATCCTTTGCAGTGAAGTGAGACGGCCTTTCCGGAAGCCGATCGATTCTATGAGTATGAGCGACAACCGCATTCTCATTCGCCATCTTTTCGGCCTCCTCCAGAGTCGGGAAATTCGACGATTCGTCCACTTCTTCCAAGGGCAGAAGAGCGTCGCCCTTGGAAGCGGGGCAATTTCTAGCAAAGTGTCCGGATTTGCCGCATTTGAAGCACGTCGTGCCATTTTTGTCCATCAAGTCCAACGCATCCAAATTATTCTCGCTAGACGCCAAATCCTTCTTCTTCTGCTTCCATTGATTCCTTTTGTACTTGGACAGATTAAAGTTCTTTTTACCTCGCACAAACACCTTCTTCTTTAGATTTATCCTGACATAATTATCATTTACTGTTCCAGCAGCTATTTTCTTCTCTAACTTTTCCTTCGCAGTCAATTTTATGTCCTTTTTCAGCGGTATCACAGCGTCCTTTTCCGTCGCATCGACACAAACCGATTCGGAAAATTGCGTAATGAGATCGCCATTGCCGGCTGGTTTCATCGCGAAACGAGGAATCGTTTGTGTCATTTCCACGCCATATATTGGAATCTTTCCTATTTTTAAGTCTGAACTTTGCTCTTCGTTATTTTTCTCCAAATCGAGCTCTTTTCTGAAAGATTCTTTCTGCTTATTAAGTTTTTCTTTACTGTACATTGTCTTCTTTTTACTTGGTTGCTTTGTAGATCTCTTAATGGAATGAGAACGTGTGACCTTCACTTTTACATCCTTGTCTTCCTCTTCCGCGTAATCGGGATCGGAATCGTCATACGATATTTGTTTTCTACTTTGACGCGATGCACGTTGCCTCACTGGTTTTTTCTGGAAAGAGTCCTCAGAATTTGTCACGTTAGATTCATTTATTTCATCCATATTGGTGCAGCAGACATTTTCAGATGTTACTCTCTTATTTTTAATATTTGATTCAATTTTTAAACTTGAAACAACTTTATCACTTTGAGTTCTATTCGACTGATTTAAATTCGTGGTAATGTCGTCAGTGAATTGGAATGCATCAACATTGTCAATTTTATTTCCATTATATCCACTTTTGGATACTAAATTAAAACTCGCCTCAATATCAGGAGTCAACTTAGATATATCGTTATCAGTCGCGCTATTGGACAGAGCGATTGCAGAATCGATTTCAACGCATCGTCGCTTCGCAGCGCGGCCGTCTTGATGACCGTCTAGTTGCTTCTTGAAATTTCTGATGCGCTTTTTTTTACGCTCTTCTTCAGAATCACTGTTACATATAAAGTCTTCTTCATCCGAGACTTGTAATAATGTGGTGGAATGAATGGTAGGCGCCAAATCCTTTGGGGAATAAATACTAGACTCGGTTGATTCCATTCCAGAATCACTGGTGCCGGAGAGCCTCTGCTGATTGAACGTCGCTATGTCCAAGTTATTATCTTTTGCGCATCGATTCAGCCAGCCCTGATCTAGATTACGGTTCACACCAGTCACGTGACCCTCGGCCAGTTGTTGAACAGCGTTAATGGAATGCGGAACAGACTTCATTTCCTCAAATATCACTTTTACCGATTCGCCGAGTGTAAACTTTATTTCGTCAGCCGTTACATCAATGCTATCCTTGCTATCAGCATCCAATTGATCAACATCTGAATTGTCAGTCTTTTCAAACTTGGTCTTTATTTTGGTCAACGAAAGCGATTTTCTCGGATTTCGTTTAGTAAAAGTCGAACTCTCAAACTTGTTTCTAGAAAGTTGGAAGGAGGAGGTTCTACCAATTAATAAAGTTTGTTTCTTCTTTGGCACTTGGTCTTTGCTCTTATTCAAATGGTCGCCCCAAACTCCTTCAATGTTTTTTACTGTATCCAATTGGTTAAAGTTTTTAATTTCTGTAGAACATTTGCTATCATGAGGGTCTATGTTCTCTGTATCCCTTGTGACTTTTTGTGGGCTCGGATTCTTATCTTGCTTCTGATCATTCACCAGCTTTTGTGGCGATTTGTTTGATACATTGTTCTGCACATCATCGCAGAACGTAATGTCTGTAAGAGTTTCCTCAAGTGCACGTGTCTTTAATTTCCAGTACATCTTGTATGCCTCTTTGATAGATACATCTGCTTCTTTTATATCATTCTAAAATGAAAAAAAATGAGAGATAATATGGAGTGATATGTAAAATATCTATAATGCAGAGTAAAATGTAATCCTTCAAATGCTCATAACTTTTGATGCATTTTACAAAAAAAAATGTTATTTATTTTTTCCTATAAAACCTAAAAATGTTATTATTGTTCATAATAAATTCCAATTAAAAAGTCTTGTCTTCCTTTATTGAGACAGAGAGAACAGTACAATTCTTATCATTATAAAAGACTTACTAAAAAATATATAAAAATAAATTTGATTTGATAGTAGTTTTAGAATTATGAACTTGCAACTTCATATGGGCCATTCCATGTAATATCAATGATTTTTATCCAAATATAGTAAACATATGTAAAAATTCAAGTTCTTTTAACAAGTTTTAAAATACCGTATTTTCGCAATTGTTAAAGTAAATGTATTTATTAATTATAATTTATTCAATATGTGACTTATTTGGATATATATAACAAACAAATATCAATTACATTTAATATTATTATAAAATATACGATAAAATTGTGACAGGCAACTCACCTTATTAGGCTTGCGTCCATATTTTTCCATAAAATTACTCTCCCATTTCTTCACGCGAAGCTTGCTCTTTGTGTACTTAGTTTTAAAAACAGGATCTTCAAAAAGTTCCATGTTAAAGCGAAGTAAAACAATTTACAGATATAAATGAGCTCTTAGTGCATTGGCAGCTCAAATTACGCTAAAGGTTATGTGTTCTCCAGGATGTTCCCGCGTAAACATCAGCAACATGACACCACATGACACACTCACAGGCCTCACAGCAAGGTAAAAAAAAACGACAACATAAAAGATCTAGACAAAATTCCCTAGCAGAAACGTTCCATTTTAGCCGGATTTTATGAAATTGTTAACAGGAACACATGTTGATACAGGAGCTCGCACGAAAGTTAGTCGCATCTTTTGATTAACTGTTACAACATGACGAAACCGATAATAAGTGCGAGCTCCTATATCATGTGTTCCTGTTAACAATTTCATAAAATCCCGGCTAAAATGGAGCGTTTCTGGCCGTTCCAATGGGACTTATTTTAATTTTTCTACGTCCTTATTTTTGTTTCTGAGCTACTTTTAACAGTGTTAGGATGCTCATAAAATACTTAAATAATGAAAAATTTTTGAAATTTTTTATTGCAAAATTCAAAATCGTTAAAGAAATTAAAAAACGACGTATTTTTAGGACGTTTTTAAGACATCTTAAAGATGTTTTTTAAAGACATTTTAGAGCGTTCTCAAGATGTCTTATTTAGAACGTTTTTCATATCTATATATGAACTTTATGTATGAATACTATTATTATATAATGAACAAGAAATTTGCTGAAATAAATATATTTTTGACTTAACATCTTTATTTAGCAAATTTTCCTAAGTATTTCAATTCATGACACAGCCAGATTATAGTGCTTAAAAGTATAAGACTACCAGACTGATGTGACGCAGCTAACATTACAGGAACATGATTTAATAATGTTGTAATTCCTAAAAGTACTTGAAGATAACCAGCACAAAGTACTGCTGCCACTGCCTTTCTCCCTCGACCAGGAAGTTTATATTTACGAGACACAATAGCCAAACAGGTTATTAATGTTACAGTACTGATTCCCTGTACAAAATATATATTTATATAAATAACGTGTGCTTGTGTACATACACATGCACATGTGTGAATAAATAAATCACAATTTTTAATATTTAATGAAAAAATATACACAACTTACCAAAATTCTATGATTAAATTGAACCGTAGTTGGATTTTCCGTAAAATTTCGCAACATTGGAGATATAGCATTTATATCATCGGGTATCCATTTATCTGCCATTTTTGGGAAGGTATTATAAATAAGACCAGCATCCATTCCAGCTACAAATGCTCCCGATAAAGCAGTGAAAAATATCAGTCCTTTTGTTGAGTGGACTAATCTTTTAAATCTTTTTATAGTCTTCATTGCATTACTTGTAATTTTGCTATTAGAGAAATTGACGGCCAGTTTTTTAGCAGGAATTAAATAATCCAAAGCATTATAAAGAAATCCTGTATATATGAGCAATGCTAATCCAAGATGTGCGGCTAAGCGATATTGTGATACTCGTGGCACATCAGAAGGTTCTACAAAACGATCTTCTAATCCGGATTTGACCATGTACCATCCCATAAGTCCTTGTAATCCAATTAACAAACCTAAAGTGACAACACGTGTTTTCATTCCACGTTTTAGCATACCCTTAGACCAAAAATATGTTGCTGGAATTATAAATACTGCGCCAATTAAACGTCCCCACATTCTATGCAAGTATTCCATCCACCAAATACGTTTAAACTCCTCCAATGTCATGTTCTGGTTGGTTCTAGACAAAAATTTCTTTATAGCATACATATTTCAACACAATATTGTAATTTTATCTCTTACATTTTGTATTCGGGAAATTGTTTGTAACGTTCAAATTCGGAAAGCCATTGAGTGTTGTTAAGAGGCATTTTTTCTCCAAGCAACCTCCAAGTAACCATAGATAAACCTGATTCAGTAAGTCTTGTTATACCGCCTAAATATACATAAAAAAGAAAAAATCATTTTCTGCTAATTCAAAATACATTTTATTTATGCAATACAATATATTTATCATGTACTTATTAATGTTTATTATACAGTAAATATAATATAAATTTTAGCACCATTCTATTTTCCATTTGTTTTTTCCACAATAATTTTGATTACAGTACAAATATAATAATAATATATGAAATAAATGAGAGTACCTAATGCAACTGCTACAAAAACCATACCGCCACAGGTAAGCAGCCAGGATCCCACAATTTTATCATGCTTATTCTTTTTTGAGGAACTTCCATAATTACGAGTTGCGATATTTATTTCTTTAAGTGGTCTCTGTTAATTAAAAATAGTATATCTAGCATCACTCAACTTATTGAATACAATTTATCATGTATGTCACACTATTATCATATATATTAAGAACTTATTACCTTTTGCAACAGGAATGAACAATATTCTCTCACAGAAACATTAGTACGCGTGACATAGGTTTTTGCATTTATAAAAATATGTTGCCGGTTACATGTATATTTTGTGACATTACACACTCTTAATAGTTTAGTAAATTTTACGATATTCAACATGTTGCAATTAAAATAATTTATAGTTATGAAGAATATCGAAATAAAATGTTTATATGCACCGATATATGTACATGAAACATTAATAAAAACGTAATAAAAATATTCTCTTTCTCTATAGAGGTTATATGGAAACGTCTTGCAGTTCTGTAATTAACTGAGTGACAGAGAAGGACATATCTTCTGTCCTTTTTTCTATCTCTTGCGCAAGCGTGGACAATTGGTGTGGAATTGAAATTGGTTAGAGCAGGTTAGAATAGAAATTGACACATGTTGCACATGTATTGCATAAAAAAAACATTGATTGTATTTTAAAAAATGGGGAGAAAAAGGTATAATTGGAAGTCTAGAGCTGTTGCAAATGTAGAGATCGATAATTCTACCACCAAGAAGGTACACATTTTTTATCCTATAGCATAATCATATTAGGTTATATACATGTGTGTATATTCCACTTTTTATTTACTTTTTCACTGTGTAGTAATTGCATTTGTACAATAAAAGGTGTGGTCTCCAAAGAATTAATAAAACATTATTGTTGTTGTAACATAAATTATTTTATTAATTGTGTTTTCTTCTGTGATAAATCATTTATGAATTTAGTTGAATACACTAGTACACACTGAAAGAAATTAAAGTCTATTGAACATTTTAATTTATCTAATTGTGAAAACATAATAGTAAACACTTTGGAAGGTCCAATATATATTCTACTAAAAACAATTTGTGTAAAATGATAAATTATACTACATTTCATAGATTCAATCTACTAATGCACTATGTATGTTTTGACATCAATTTATATATATAATATTTTAGTAGGCACCAGTATGATTACATTTAACTGAATTTGAAATTTCAGATTGCAGTGGATATCGAACATCATGCAGATAATTATGATAATTGTAATGCTCTTGTTTTACCCACTAAAAAGAGAAAAACAAAGAAGATAGATAAAAAAGTAACAACTCGGGTACTATCAAAAAAATGCAGAAAACAATTGGAGAAAGTAATAGAGCAAAAGAAGAAAAAGTTAAAGGTACTATCATTTTATTTTATCAATTAAACAGGTGTATATTAAATTTTTAAAATAATGTTTGTTCTGTAACGCAGAGAGCGACATTGTTAGAAAATTTGGCAAAAGTGCAAGTGTCTCCAGCTGAATTGCAACAATATGTGAGTTTAACATCTTTGCAAAATAAAGGTTTGAAGCGTCATTTTCGAGAACTAGAGACACCAATCTCAAAATTGAAATGCAAGACAAGTGAAGAAGAAGAAAGCAATGCAACAGAAGCTGGTGTAAATTCCATTAAAGGGAGTAAAAAGAAGAGATTAGCTATTTTGGATAATAAAAAACAAGACAAAGATACATCTAATCAAAATGTGGTTGGATTTGAAGTAAGTTTTAAGCAATTCTGATAAGAATCATAAAATTGTGATAAATGCACAGTTTATCTAAAAAATAATGGGATTAAATTTTTTGTTATGTATAAATATTATCTACTGACAATTAGTGACATTTTGAAGCTTTATATGTTTATTTTAAAAGATTAAATAAGTAAATATAAAGCTTGAAGATTAAAAAAGTCAGTAGAGAGCATTTGAAAAACAACAAAAAGTTAATCCCATTTTTGAGATACTGTGTATAATGAAATACTAAATAAATAAAGTATAATAAAATGAGTATTTATGCAGTCTAGTGACAGTAACAGTGAATGTGATATTGAAAGTGACAATGAAAGTGACAATGAAGCACCAGATGTTATCAATAGTATTGTTACTCCTGACATTATGACAAGTGAAATGAGTGATGAGAAAGATCTTCCTAAAAATGTAGATGAGAGAACAATTCCGACTAAGTCACAGGGATTTGATAAACCAGAAGAAAGAGTACAACAGCAAAATAATAATCCTAACATTCGCACACCTTCTGTATTTGTACCTCTTAATAGAAAGCAGGAAATACAGTCAGTTAGATTAAAACTACCCGTTGTTGCGGAAGAACAAATTATAGTTGAAACAATAAATGAAAATCCAGTAGTTATAATTACTGGAGAGACAGGAAGTGGTGAGTAAAAAATTAATAATATTCTCTTGAATTTTAAATTTTGATGTCAGATTCAAATTTAAAGACTATGAAAACTTGATAAAAAATTTTAGAAATCAAGTTTGATGAAAACAAAGCAATTTTTTAAATTTACATCTTATATTATAAGTTACTTATATTATTTGTTATTTTTTTTATATTAAATTTGAAAATTTTGATCAAATATTTAAACTTATTTTGTAAAAATTTTATAAGTGGGAAATGTTTTTTGAAATAAAGTTGTACATGCATCATTAATACATTAGGAATTAAATGGCTGAATAATAATCAATAAAATTAAATTAAATTTTATTTTTAAACATCTTTTAATATATTTTTTAATTTTATTGTTTAAATTTGTCATAGGAAAGACAACACAAGTGCCTCAATTTTTATACGAAGCTGGATACGCTCAAAATAAGTTAATTGGGATAACCGAACCAAGACGAGTGGCAGCAATGTCAATGAGTAAGCGCGTGGCTGAAGAAATGAACCTTACCCAAAAACAGGTTTCATATTTGATTCGTTTTGAGGGAAATGTCACAGAGGAAACAAAGATCAAATTCATGACCGATGGTGTTTTGTTGAAAGAAATTCAAAGTGTAGGTAATAACTCATTTTAAATATTTTGATACGATACAAGCGATTTATAATTTCTCTATTTGTTTCACAGGATTTTCTATTGACAAAGTATTCTGTAATTATACTGGATGAGGCACACGAACGCAGCGTGTACACTGATATCCTGATAGGTCTATTGTCGAGAATTGTTCCTCTTCGTAATAAACGCAATGATCCTTTAAAACTAATAATTATGTCGGCCACATTGCGTGTGGAAGAATTCGTAGAAAATGTGAGGCTGTTTAAGGTGAAACCGCCAGTAATCACGATTCAAACACGACAATTTCCCGTAACGATACACTTCAATAGACGTACAAGCGAGGATTATGTCAATGAAGCATTGCGCAAAGCGATAAAGATACATACTCGTCTACCAGAAGGCGGTATATTAATATTTTTAACAGGTAGAACAATGTTGATTGTTTTTTTTGTGTATTATAAAGTTTTACATTTATATTGTCGGCATATTTGAAGAATATTAATTTATTTAGTATGACGCACGATTTTTGATCTTTTTCAATAGATACTGTTTTTCAACAAAAGAAAAACATTATCACACATTTAAACATAGTGCATGGAACAGTGCTTGATGCTTTTTAATTTTCGTCATAGTCGCTAGTTCGTTCATGTAAACATAAATTTTTAAAATTCTGTCTGACAGTCTTTAATTTATATTTGTCATTTTTGCTGAAGAGAATATTTTTCGAATATGTCACAGGTCAACAGGAAGTGCACACGATTGTACGTAAATTGCGCAAAGCATTTCCACTGAGAAAGAATAAACTTTTTCGACAACAAGTTAAGTCCATCAACTTGGAAAAAAGCAAGTCACCCTCGAAAGAAGTAACAAACGAGACGCAAAGTGAAGAGGATGATACCGATGATGACTTCGATGCCGAGGAAGCGTTACGCCGCAACAAGCAGAGGCAAAAGAAACGGATTGTACTTCCGAATATCAATCTGGACGAGTACGTACGTTTATAATGCAGTCATTTTGGTCTTTGTCCCGAAAAATGTACGTGGAAACATTTGTGTTTAGTTATTCAGTAATTCCCACTGACGATACGCATGAAGATTTAATCGATGCACAGGATGACGAAGACGAGGATGAGGACGAAGACATGATCGATTTCAAGGGATTGACGAACTCTCAGCCGTTATGGGTTCTGCCCCTCTACTCTTTTTTGCCTAGTCATAAACAAGCCAGAGTAAATACACAGTACATACTGTTTATACGCATATAACTAAGAATTAGCAACTCATTTACAAGTTAATGAGTCTTGACAAAAATAAGAAGACGAATTGATTTTGTTATTAAGTAACGAATGATTTTTTTCTAGGTATTTGAAGCGCCGCCGGAAGGATGTCGCTTGTGTGTGGTGTCTACCAATGTTGCGGAAACTTCACTAACGATTCCCAACGTTAGATACGTGATAGATAGTGGTCGTTGTAAGACTAGAATGTACGATAAAGTAACTGGTGTGAGCACATATCATATTTGCTACACAAATAAAGCAGCGGCCAGTCAACGCGCCGGCAGAGCGGGCAGGACACAACCTGGTCATTGCTACAGGTATTTCGTGACTGTTAAGCAAGTATTTTATTGAACACGGTACAATATGATAAAAACTGACGTATTGCGTTCAATTACACGTCAAATTGCGCTACATTGATGCACACGACACTCTGTCGAATGTGAGAATTTGCACTTGTGTATTTAACAATCATACTGTAATATATTTTGCATGGCGTTAGCTTCATATTTATTTCGAAATAGAAAAAAAGGCACGCAAGCTCTCGAGATATAAATCCTTAGTTGTTTTTATATCTTTAATTATATATTAATATAATACATTAATGTATAATTATATTATATATGCATTACATACTTATGTTAATCCTTAATTGTTTTTAATGTATATTTGTATATATATATAATTTTTTTGTAGATTATTCTCATCAGCTATGTATAATAATCAGTTCGAGGAATACGGCCAATCAGAGATACAACGGAAACCAGTGGATGATTTACTACTGCAAATGAAGGCAATGCATATAGACAAGGTCGTGAATTTCCCGTTTCCTACGCCGCCGGACATTGTGCAACTGAAATCCGCGGAAAAACGCCTTATGTTACTCGGAGCGTTGCAGCAACCACCGAAGAAACAGGAAGGTAATTATTTAAATTTATTTAAAAAAAGTCTTTGCACAATTGAGATGTTAAAAATTATGACAACATCTACAGGTGTATTATTCGAGAAAGAGGAATAGTTATCTGTAATTTTCTATGTGCTAAATAGAAATCTAGTCTCAAAAAGGGTGTATTAAAAATTTGGGAAAAGAAAAATATAGCGATTTTTGTCATATTTACAAGATTATTTAAAAAAAAAGTATTGAAGTTTTGTTTACGCAACTTTTTAATTAACAAATTTTCAAAATGGATTTTACTTTATTTTGTTCCGATTTTTCGATTTATTTTTTATCATAAATTGACTTATTTATGATTTAAAAAACCGATTTCTTAATATATATACTTTTGTAGACAGATCTTTTGTTACTTTATAGTATTTTTTCTATGTAAAATTTGTAGATAATTTACAAAAATTAATGGTTTGTTGTTTAGAAACGTATTGCGCGAAAGTAACGCCTCTTGGGCATAGTATCGCCGCGTTTCCGGTTGCTCCACGTTACGGCAAAATGCTGGCATTGTCGCATCAGCATAACTTGTTGAAATACACAATATGCATGGTGGCGGCTCTCAGCGTTCAAGAAGTGTTAATAGAAGCGCTTAGCATGGAGGGTTCGGCTAAGAACAAATGGCTGCAAATACGTCGTCATTGGGCTGGTACTGGCAATAGTTTGCTTCTTGGTACGTATGAAACTATTATTATATTATATATCATCCATTATTATATTATATTAGTATGAGATATTATTTTCTTGATCATCTTTTTGTGATAAATACGATCATCTTTTTGTGATAAATACGATCATCTTTATGATACGTAATTATGTAAATACGTAAAAGAAAATGATACTATTCTTTCTATGCAGGTGATCCGATGGTTCTGATAAAAGCCATTGCAGCTGCTGAATATGCGGGATCTGAAGGAAAGTTGTTGTCTTTCTGCGAAGAAAATGGCTTGAGACATAAAGCTGTAGTCGAGATAAAGAAACTTAGACAACAGCTAACAAATGAAATTAATTTAAATATACCGGACCTAAATTTGTCTATTGACCCAAAGTATGTATCATATATTGATTGATTATATATTGAGATTGATTTGTTTGTGTAATAAACAAAAAATTTTTACAGAATGACGCTACCAACTAATACAGAAGCGAAATTATTGCGTCAAATAGTTCTCGCGGGTATGGTAGATCAAGTGGCAAAGAAAGTTTCACTTGACGAGGTGAAGGAGGATCAGGACAAGGCAAAGTGGAAGTATGCTTACAGGTACGCACTATTCGTTATTACAATTACCTTTTAAGTTAATTAACCGTTTAAGTTTTTATATACTTCATTAAAAAAAGGGAGAATATTTGTTTTCTATAGAAATTTCGTAAAACACACACGGTATTCATAGGTTTTTGGAGTCATTAAATTTGAATCTCTAGCTTAATTTTTATTATGGCAGACCTAATATAGTAGACACAAATTTGAAAAATTATATTTTTATTAAAATTTTATTTTCTATTTTTCGTGAAACTTGATTTTTAAGAATTTTTATCTTTGAATTCAAATTTGACGTCAAAATTTTTTTAAATTAAAAATGATTACTTTTATAAGACACAAAATCAAATCTATTCTGAAATTTTTATTTATATATCATATTTAAATTAAAAACTATTTTTATTTAATCACAGTTTACCTTAAAATTTTATTTTTTGTTTGTAAATTAGAGTTTATATTTTAATTTTCAAATTACAGATACCAAAAGCTTTCTGAAAAATTTTATAAAATCTATTTGAATTTTTAATTGTCACTTTAGGACGCCAGAAATGGAAGAACCTGTGTTCATGCATTCTTCGTGTGCCCTACGGAAAGTTAGTCCTGAATGGGTGGTTTATCAAGAGGTGTATGAAACAAATAAGATGTACATGCGCGGTGTCACAGCGATAGAACCTGAATGGTTGCCGAAATTTGCACCTGCGTTATGTCACCTCAGCGAACCATTGGCTGATCCGCCACCAAGGTATTTTTACAGCAATTATCTTATGTTTTCCCAACACCAGTTTTTATTTTTCTTGATAAAAATTCTAATTTTTATAAGTACTTTTATTTCTTATCAATTTTTACTGCAATACATTTATAGATATAATTCTGAAACCGGAAAAATCATCTGTCGCGTGTCTGGCACATTTGGAAGAGCCGGATGGGAACTACCGCCAATAAACATAGAACATCCATTGACGGTGGATGGTGTTAGATTATTTGCCTATTTTTTCTTGGAGGGTCAAGTGTGTCCTAAGTTGAAACGATTCGTGCCATCGTTACTGACGACACCTGGCAGCATCACTAAATCATGGGCCAAGTATTTGTTCTTTATTTTTTTTATTCATTAGATTCTTTTTCTTTCAGTTAATTCAATTAATCTTTTTATTTTCAGATTAATACCACGTACACAAGCGATGACACAAATGCTATTATCGCATGGAATTATGTCCAAAGATAAACTACTGGATACTTGGAGTTTGGACAAGAAATGTAAGATTATTTTTTAATTTGTGTATAATATAATATTCTCGTCTGTATGAAAAATAATAGAATTAATTTTGGAATAAATGGAATTATTTTTTTTATGGTTTTTACACAAAAAAAATTAATTTTGTTATTTTTTTGCAAACGTACTTTGTACAATCATGCATTTATATCATTAATTTGATTTAAATATGGAATATATTTTAATTTCAGTTTTACTATCAGCTTATCAGAAGTGGCTGCCGGAATCTGCGCATACGGAAGTAGCACTTTTATGGCCACCTTTGTAAAGAAGAATGTAATATTTGATGTATGATGTATATACATATATCTGACGATAATTACGTTTTTTTAAAGAGGGGATTCTAGTCTAGAGACCCGATTTTTAGGTTATCTTTGCGATTTTTTTGTGGGAAAGCTACGGAATTTTTTGAGATGGGGATTTTTCCTACATATTGGTACACCTTTCAAGTATCTTTCAAAATTTTTTAATTTTAAAATATAAATTAAGAAGCGCGGTACATGTGGTTTTTCTAACCCGTTAAAAAAAAAGGTGATAAACGGTGTCCATTATTCCGGCCGTTGTAGTGATCTGAAACAAAAAATTCAAAGAGATTCTCAAAATATAAGAGTTTGGCTCTTACTTGAACTAGAATTTTTATAAAATGTTAAAATTTACGAAAGTTGTGCGCTTTTGAAAGTAAGGTATCGAATTTCGCAACTTTTTTTCAACTTTAGTGTTGTAAAATTCACAAAAACCATATTTCAAAAAGATTCTAGTTCCAGTCATAGCCACACATGTGCTGAAGATGTGTGTAAAATTTGAGAAAGATCGGAACAATGGATTTTGAGATATCGTGGGTACCAGTTGAAAAAAAGTGGTTTCGCGAAAAACGCGTTTAAAGTTCTTTTCACTTTACTTTAAAAAAAAAAAAAATTAACATCAAGATAACATGCACATTTTGCAACTTACATTTAATCAGCGATTCCTAGGCCACAGAAAAGACCTTTCTCTTGCTCGTACATCTCCTGCAATACCGATCTTTCCTCCTGAAGCAGCACTCTTTGGTCTTTTGCAAAATCAGATGATCACCACTCCGATCGTAAAATGCGCGCGTCGTTGCGAAGATGAACGTACATCTCCGCTTGTCGACCAATCGTTACTCCCATAACATTCATGGCTTTCAGGACAGGTAACAATCCTTCATTAAATATAATAACAGCCGTCGTAATCTCAATCGTTTTTAAGCCACAGTGAAAGTGTTTCGGAGCAAAGGTTCAAATTATCGCATTCAAAGATTCGTTGTTGTTCTGCGTTTCCGTGCCCAAACAACGGTCCAACAGTTTATCACTTGACAAATCTTCGTAAATAGGTTTTATTACTTCTAATACCTTATCACTGAGCGGCGGATTTTGATGTTGGAAATTGGGAAGTGTGCCGTCGGCTTTGGCTTTGCGCCACTTACACCAGCTCTCCTCGCCCTCTGGACAGTTTTGGTGTTGCGGTTTTTCGTCGGCAGAACTTTTATGATAATACGCTGCCCATATTTCTTTCCGCATGTCAGCAACAGAATCTGGATGTCTTCGAATAGCCAAGCCGTAGTACTTCGTAAGTTCTCCGATCATTTTGTCTGTCAGCTTACCAGCACTTTTGCCACCGATACCTTTGTTATCTTTTTTTGCGTTTCGAAGACTCGTTTCCATCCTTTTTTCGACATGTCCGACGCATTCTTTTTTAACCACAGTAATATTATCTTCTTCATATGGATTAACAGTCGAAATGTTTTTGAAAGTTTTGCTGTCTCCAATGTATTGCCATCTCCAAGTTTTGCCATCTCCAATGTATTTCACATAAAGGACATCGTTCTTCTCTTTCGATCTTGAAAACATTTCTGTGATTTCATTGGTTTCCATCTTTCCTGCACTTCCTTTATGATTGATAGAGCAGTTTTTTTCGTGTGTCTTATACCATTCGTTATATTCATCAATATCTCCATTCTTTTTTATACTCCAAAAGTTACACGCTTGACAAAAACTACTTTTTACTGTAGCATCAATCACTTTTTTCGAATATTTACCGATGAGAGTTGATACGCCAAAGAGAGATGAGTACCCTCTTTGCTTCCAAGTACCGTCACCAGAAACTGTGAGATGATTTTCGATATTTCCAGCGTCTTTATTTTTTGGTTTTTTCTCTTCAATAGCTTTCTTTAAAATTACATTGTACACTGAAGAAACTGCGAGGTGAATATTGTCAAGGCAGACATAATAAGTATTCACAGTGAGGCCACTAGACATGTCCATTAAATTACAAAATAAATTTATGCCTTCTTTCACAACACCCAAAAGACGAAAAACGAAAACCATTCGTCGATTTATTTCATAAGCCTCGTTAGTAAAAGGCGAAGAATTGATGAACTTTTCACCACACGCATTTGATGCAAATCTTGAATCCCAAGCCTCGAAATGATGTCTGTGAAATTTGCACATCTTTGTTGCACACTTTACAAATCACAAGAGATGCCGATATTGTAAAAACTGTATAAAATGCAATACGTGAATTCTCTTGAAATAACGAAATCAATATCTTCGGAAGTTGATAATTTTTTTTACCGAAGTACTGGTGAGTTCAGTATCCTTCTCAAGTGTAAAGCGATTTCCACAAAAGCGTCGTTTCCTCTGGCGTTCCGGATGAATCCTTTTTTTCTAGAGCCTTTTTTGTCCATTTTTTAACAAAATATAATTAAATATAAAAAAATAACGGAAAACACAATCCTGCAAGTTGCTCGTGTCTGCTCACCTCAACGTTCAGAGCAATGCTGGTTTTCGAGCAGCTGGTTGTTTACAAACAAAGCATGATCGAACCTTTATTTAACATTTGAACGGTCAGCTCAGGTACTTCATGAATTTCGAAAAGTAATGATCATTTAAGCCAGAACCGAAATATAATCCCTACTCGAGATTTCTAGCGCGCTTCGAAATCCCAAAGTGAAACGCGCTCGGAGCGCGCAATGGGGAATCCCTCCTTTCTAGGCTTTAAACTCATGTTAGCTTTTCAAATCGGAAAAAATCCTTTTAGTCATTTATTCTATAGGGCAAATACTTGCAAAAAATTAAAAAAAAAATTATTTTTGATTTTTTCAAATCTCTAGACTAGAATCCCCCCTTAATGTATAATATTTTTATAAAAGGTAATAAAATACAAAAATTTTCTCTCTAGATACTTTCTAGCAGGAATATATAAATAAGCTGATTTCTAGGACAGTTTTCATAGTTCAATATTACATTTAAAATCATCTTTAGCACAATTTTAAAATGTTCCATAAAGAAAGAGAGGACAGTTATATAGATTTGTAATTGTTAAATAATTAAATTTGTTTTTTAATTTCCGATTATGAGTTTAAAATTGTATTTAAAATAATCTTGAATATAAAATTAAACTAAAAGTTGCAGAGATTGAATTATGTCTTATTATTTTTTTTTCTTTTTTAATTTTTTAATATTTTTTATGTTCCTTGTACATATATTATATTATTAATAATTTTTTTTATTTTTCTCATGTATAATGTTTCCACGATGCTAGAATTCGAACCAAGAGAAAGTTATTAAAACTCGGATTGTGGACGCACTGAATTTGGATGCAAAATTCAAACAGAAGTCTAGGGTCACTAGGTAAATGATCTAGAGTCTTTAGATTTGTCAGAGTGCACTTCTGAATAGCATAGATAATTTCATTGAGTTTAGTAGTTTAGTGTGTATGGTATGTGCGTGTATTTCCTCATATATAGATTTTCATAAAAAGGAAAATTCTATGTATCAATTCATTAATATTGTTAAATCTTAAAAGAAATAGGGCACGATGATGAGTTCCTTGCAGATATTAACGCGAACGAGTAAAATTGGTATGATATCTATGAATTTTTAAAACGAGGTTAATTTTGAGCATAACGTTAGATAATTTTTTAACGTGATATAACTTTCTTTAATTTATTAAATTTACAGAAATTGTGTACTATTATATATTTTTATTACTATTCTTATTACTATACTTTTTTTATTAATTTTTTAAAAATTATGTTACATATAACCAATGCTGATTGCATCTTAAATATGTTATGTTGAGGTTAGAAATTCTCTTACTGTTTTGGCTTACTTTTGATAAATATGTATTTTATGATACATATTTATAATTATAATTACAGTTTAATTGAGTTTCAAATTTTAAGTAGAGCATAATTTTTTAATAGGTTTTAATTTATTTGTATATTAGAAAATTTATTTTTTTTAAAATATATACCATGTACTAGTATAAATTATTATATTTCTTGGTTATTATTTTAAACGAGTTATTTTATTTCTAAATTACATAGATTATAGAATTTTGTGCAAGCTTGTTATTAAGTTATATTTATATTTCATATAACAAATATAATTTTAAACATTATAAATATTTCAGCTCCAAGATTTATTAAGATTGTTCCAAATGGGGTAAATACATATTTGAGTCGAAACAAATATTACTATGTAAATGAATACAAGGACAAAAATTGGAATGACATCATGGAAGCTGCAACTACCCATATGTTTTTTCTTGAAATTTTTCGAGGATTTGGACTTATTTTGTCTCAGTTATTCAGAGAACCAGCAACAATAAACTATCCTTTTGAAAAAGGACCCTTGAGTCCTAGATTTCGAGGAGAGCATGCACTAAGAAGGTATTTTTTTGTGATGTATTTTTATTATATTCTCAGTATGTTAAGTTTGTATTATATATCTTTATGTTAAAATTTCTGTTATATATTTTTGGCATTATATATCTATATTTTATTGTGCCTTATATTCTTATATTTTTACAACTCATTTTCTAAACACATTTTGTTTTTAGCACAATCATTGAAATGGTGATTAAAAAGGGAAAAAATAAAAATTTTAATTTTTTACATACTAGATACTATCTTTTTACATATTATTTTTATTTATCATAGATATCCCTCTGGAGAAGAAAGATGTATCGCCTGCAAGTTATGTGAAGCAATATGTCCTGCACAAGCTATTACAATTGAAGCAGAAGAAAGAGCAGATGGATCTCGACGTACAACAAGATATGATATTGACATGTCTAAATGTATCTACTGCGGCTTTTGCCAAGAAGCTTGTCCAGTAGATGCGATTGTTGAGGTATTATGTTATTAATTAACTATTTAAGTGCCAAGCAGCGCAATTGTAAGTCTCCCAATTTATGTCGAAAAATGTCAGCAAATCTTACAGTAGGTATACTGATGATACATTTTAATGAGACTAAAACAGATAGTTTAAATGTGAGATATATACCTTGGCAATAATGAATGATTCAAGCCGAGTCGGCCTTTCAATTATAAATGGAAACAAAAAGAAAGCACAATAGAGCTTATGGGCATTCTTCGATATAAAATAGAAAAAGCGATCTTGTGTTGCTTAGCACTTTTTCCATGCATTTCTCATGATACTGAATTGGTTAAGACAGACAATATAAAAATGCAAGAAAGGATTTATAGGATTAATACATGAAATTTCTCTATTGTAGGGTCCAAACTTTGAATTCTCAAGTGAAACCCATGAAGAAATGTTATATAACAAAGAGAAGCTCTTAAATAATGGTGACAAATGGGAATCTGAAATTGCTAGTAATATTCATGCTGATCATTTGTATCGTTAAGAACTGTTGTAATGTAGTCATATTTAAAGTTGCAATTAAGTCGGTATGAATTGCATCATGCATGTATAAAAAATATTAATCATACCGCTAGGTGTACAATGTATAAAATTAAAATAGTGTAAATAAATAATGTAAAATATATATAGAATGCCCTATAATTATTCTAAAAGTATACAAGTACTTGAGATTTTAAAGAATCGTCAAAGATATGTAATTGTGATGTGCAATGCTTTATTTTAGAAATCATACTATTTTCTCTTTCCTCCCATTAAACGCTGCTAAAGTCTTCATAAAAAATCCATTTGTTGTCAAATAATTATTTTATTAATATATAAAACCAAGTTTTTTTTATTATATACAATTAAGATTTTCTTAACATCTCCATATTATTACACACATCACATTAATATTTTTTACAAAATCTTTTATGCTCCTTCCTTATTATTTCATAATCTCATAGTCGTGTAATTGCAAAGTGAAAAACTAATAAAAAATGAAAATTTTACACGATATTATGCCGTGTGTGCTAGCATTTTGAAAATTGTGACAACATAAAATACTAGTAAACTAAGAAAAAGATGGCAACCTAAAAAGAACAAAAGTTCCTAGCAAATTAAGAAAGAAGATGACAACCTAAAAAGGACTAGACAAAATTCTCTAACAAATTAGAAAAGCACGGCAACGTAATAAATATTATAAATTAATTTTTTAAACAACACAAATTAGAGGAATTTAACAATTTATCACATTTAGGAAAGAGAAAAAGAAAGAAGTAGAAAACTAAAATAAAGTAGTACTGTGATTTCGAGAAGTAAATAATATGATTACAAAGCAAGAATAACGGTGACTAGGCATTTTTTAATGCTTGTATATTTAATAAATTCTTATTTACATCTGTGCGTATCAGGATATATCAGTTTATTTACATTTTATATTACACATTATACTTATAAATGTGTGTATGTAAACACACAGTAATATATATATATCCAGATAAATATAGATGTGTGCGTATGTGTGAATGACACGTCATGCGTGAATTGACAGTTCAATCAGTTCAATTAATAGTGCCACGACACAAGGTAACGCACAGGTTGGTACAGGTTGCTTAACCTTACAAGACTGCAATATTGTTCATCACTTTCATCGGGGCACACTTACCACGATGATATAAGAAAAGCACTGTATTGTAATTTCCACCTTGATACATATCAAAATTTATATAATAATATTGAAAAGGTAATTCACTTGTATAAAATCTCTTGTTTTTTACTTAATATTGGTTATGCTTCATAACTCAGCCATTCGTAATAGGTTAAAGATATTAAGAATATTAGAAAAAATATTTAAAATATTAGAAAAAATATTAAGAATTTTAATTAAATTCAATAAATTTACAATATGCTTTTTCATGAGATTTTCCAAATAATAAGTTTTGTGCTCTTTTTCAATCATGATTTGTCAATTCATCATGTGAAAGAGACTTTCTTGTGGCATTATGTTTGGTAAACTTTTAGCATGCATCTACAATTATTTTTTTGTTTAATATAAACAATAATATAAGTTTGAATCTTCAATTTATCTGATAATATATATTAAAGGCTCAAATTTTGTAATATATATAGAGAGAATAAGAAAGATTGATATTTTTTCAAGTATCCATTTGCTAACAGGGAGCATAATATGGCATTAATTGTTTAATGTACGAAGGAAGCAATAAATAATTGACACTTACATTTTGTTAATATAGCATTATTGCTTATGAAATTTTCTGAATTGTTATTTGTACTTATATTGTGTGTTTTATATAATATATGCTTGCGCATAAGAATCAGTGTCAATTATAATCATATTTTGAGTTTTGATCACTTAATTATATTAATATTTTTATATAAAACAAATAGTTTTGCATAGATAGAGAAGGTAGTTGTGTTAAATAGCTTGTTGTTTAAATAAAATCTAACCTAACCTCTTTTTGTGGTTTTAAAATTAAAACGACAGAATCTAATTAAAATGAACATTTCTATATATTCTTTTCTTCAATATTTATTTCTCAGAACATCTGTGATATTATGATTGCTTCATACTTTATAATATAAACAGATTGAAAAAAAAAATTAGTCTAAAGTGATTTACAATTTAGACGCATCTTGTCAATGAGTCAAAATCTATTAAAACAGTGACTTAACTCTTTAAAAATATTAATAGAAGAGATTAAAATCTCTTGAGCCTTTAAATAAAATTCAAAATAACATTTATTTATTTATTACGCATATTTTTACTTATTTTAAAGTGTATCTGCATATCTTGTATAAGTTGTATGTGTATTTATGTGTAATGTTGAAAAAAAGATTTAAATTTTAGTTTAGACTAGCTTTTGCTTTGCGTGAACACTAATAAAAGCTCACATTTATAATTTTTATTTTTACAGAGTAAGTATTAACTAAGGAACATGTAGTAAGTATTTATAATTAAAGTTTACACTTAATTATCAGATAGAATATTAGATTAATCAAACAGTTATAGCATGATGTTGTGCGAGATTTATTTCATCTGATTTTTTTTTACTTCTAAGGCAATTTTATTTGTAATTATTTGATAAAATGTTAAATAATAATTTGTATATGTTACTTCTATATGTTTTGATGTTTTGTATCATTTTGTGTTGCCACGATAACTACAATATAGACAAACATTTAAAATTATTGAAAACCGAATAAATTAACACTGAAAAACAACGAAAGAATTTTTTTTTATTGGTTATTTAATAGATTAAATTTTTAATTTTAATTTTAATAATAATATTAGTAAAACTGTAATTTCTTTTAGCTATATTATTTAGATTATTTAGAATTGAACCTGTTATTGCACTTCTTTTATTTGAGAATAATACTTTGCAAGTTGTAAAAAATAATCAGCAACTTAGATACTTACGTTGAACAGTAACTTGACTTATTGCAATTTGACCTTTGACTTGACTCATTATGAAACATGTTTTTTAGTAACAATACCAAGCTCACATTATTTCTCAGACGTTATGTGTGATTGTATATGTGATATATATGTGCCAAAGATTCGTGAATCTCAACAATACAATGATAATAAACTTACAATTATAGATATTGATGTGGATGCTGCACTGATTGAAGTAAATTATTATAAAATATTATTTTTTTCTTGTAGGAATGTTGTAAAACAGAGAAAATTTTTTTATTATTATTTTTATTATAAAATACTATTTTATTTTTTATAGATATATGTGATTTTTGTAACAGTTTGGCAACTACAATACATATTTCTAAGATTCTATAGTGAATAAGAAAAATATTGTACTTAGATATGTTTGAAATTTTTTTGTGAAATTATTTTACACAATCCAGGAAAATATTATTGCAAGGTGTTTCATTCACATAATAATGAAGCACTTTAAGATAAAAAATTTTCTTTGCTATGCAAAAGTATCTCAAAAAAGATGAAAAATGCACAAAATATTAATTTTTATCAATTAAAACTTATTAAATATTCTTGTAAAGATACACAAATAAGTCGCTAACTTAAATTCTATTTGTTTACAGATTAATTGTTTAGAAAATACCATGTTGGATAATTCTACTGCCATTCGACGTCCAAAAGGTTCCGTTAATGGAACTGAAAGGAATGTTAGACGAAAGACACCAGCAATGGAACACAGCCAGTCACATGATGTTTGGAATGTGGATCCAGAACACTTGACACTCTGGAAACATCCTATTATAACGTTATATTATTTCTTTAGTGAAGTGGCCATTAATGTGCTTAGTTTAGCGAAGAAAACGTTACTTTACAAAAGAACAGTGTGCGCTGTAATTTCAATTGTAATACTATTTCTCCTATCAGGCAGAATATCTGGCCCACAACAGGAGGTAACATATTTGCAATAATGTAAAATTATGCAATATGTATGTATCGGACAGATGGTGTACAAATAAACTGTTTCATTTGCTTTGTTTCAGATTTTTAAGTTGTGGGAGGCCAAAGTAATCTGGTGGTTATATTGGGTAGGATTAGGTGTATTATCAAGTGTAGGTCTCGGAACAGGTTTGCACACTTTCGTGTTGTACTTGGGGCCGCACATAGCGGCCGTTACTATGGCGGCATACGAATGCGGTGCTCTGAACTTTCCCGAACCGCCATATCCTGATCAGATAGTATGCCCGACGAAAATTGACCCGCTTTGGGTAGTAGATATATTAAATATTATGAAAAAAGTACGCGTAGAAGCCATGCTATGGGGGGCTGGCACTGCACTTGGTGAATTACCACCATATTTCATGGCTAGAGCCGCAAGAATGAGCGGACAAAATAGTAAGAGTGACAATTTCGACCAAGAAGATTTAAGAGAGTTAGAAGCCCTGGAAGCGTTAGAAAATGGTGAGAGTATACCGTTTGTAACGCGTATAAAACTAACAATGAAGCGATTCGTTGAGAAAGCTGGATTTTGGGGCATATTGGCTTGTGCATCGGTATGTGTCAGCAAATTTTATTTTTTTCAACATACAGATAGTGTCATTAATGCCTTACACTTTCAGTCGAGCATTTTTGAAGATATCCTCTTTTAATATGCTTTGATTATTCATTACAAAATCTAAAAGTATTCAAATAGCTTGCTAGTTGCTTAAAAAGTTGATTAATGAATTTTAATCTAAAATTAAAGCAAAAATTCTAAACTGAGAGTATAAAGTAGTATTAGCCATCTAGATATTACAAGAAATTTTTTGAGCAATGATTTAAAATTTTTGTTTTAAAATTTAAAATTTTTGATTTAAAATATTCTATAATAGATCTTGATTTATGTAAAAAAACTAAAATTTTCTGCTTGCATTACGCTTTGAACTAAATTTGTTAAATTTATTTAAGCCAAATTTGCGATTAACGTTTTAATCCTAATTTACATATCAAATTGAGTTGAGTATCAACAACAATATTTTTTAATTTAATTATATTTTACTTTGATTTTTTATTTTTTTTAAATTTACACATTTTAATTTTTAAAAAGATTGAAGACTCCCCACAAAAGTTTAAAATAAAATTTTATGTTCGAATTTTATTGCCATATTGGGTTCATAATTTGGAATTTTTTTAATTTTGACAACAGATTTGAATTCAGTTTTAAATAACCTTGAATATACTATTGTTACATAATTTAATTATTTTTTATAGAAATTATTTTTGATAATAAAGTGTTTTTTTTTGTTATTTCTCACCTATTAAAGAATTTATATAATTTGTTTTCTGTGTTGTTATTTATGTAATAAAATTTTACAGATCCCAAATCCACTATTTGACTTAGCTGGTCTGACATGTGGTCATTATCTCATTCCTTTCTGGACATTTTTTGGCGCGACGCTGATTGGAAAGGCTGTTATTAAGATGCACATACAACAATTAGCAGTAATCATAGCTTTCAATGAAGAGCTTTTAGATAAATTTATCAGCTTGTTAGCGATAGTACCATTTGTCGGTGCAAAATTCCAAGAGCCATTAAAAAGATATTTTGTTGAACAGAAACATAAGCTGCATGATAAATCGTCTATGGTAAGTTATAGTTTTATAAAATATAATGCACAACATTCACTGATAATCAATCTCAAAATAAACATTTATTCTTGCAGGACGGAACTACTACAATATCATGGCTGTTTGACAAATTTGTCACACTAATGATCGGTTACTTCTTAATAACAATTATACACGCGTTAGCGCGAAATCATCATCGTAGACGAACCAAACCAGCGATTGATTGAAATTTAAGAAACATAGAATAATTAGAATGATAAAATAAGTTCCACAAACAACCCACATACAAATAAATATAATATGTTTTTATGGTAAAAAAAGGATAAGATATATAAGAATACAGGAAATTAATTAAAATTTTCATTTACTATGGTTTTAACGTTATAAAACAGATATATACTGTACACGAGAGCTGAATATCTTAAGTAACTATTTTTTTCGTTGATTGTACGTTTATTTTGTTACAATATTCTGTAAATATCGAACATATTGCTATTCAAAGTTTGAATTATATGTATAGACTAGTTTTTATGAATCAAGATTTAGCGAAATCTTTATCATAATTGAACCAAATCAGCGATCGATTAAAATTTAAGATATAGGATAATTAGAAATGTCAAATAAGTTCCACAAACAGCCCATATATAAATATAACATGTTTTTATGGCAAAAAATAAGATATATAAGAATACAGAAAATGTGTTAAAATTTTTTCATTTATGTGGCTTTAATGTGTAGAATAGGAATATATATATAATCAAATATCTTAAGTAACATTATATTTTTCTCTTTGAGTATATGTTTATTTTGGTACAATATTTTATAAATCTTGCAAAAATATTAGTGTACAGGCATTTATATATACATATCTATAGAGACTGGTTTTGATAAAACAAGATTTATTTGCAGTTTATAGAACAGATATTTAAACAATATTTATGGCCCTTTTGCATGGTTGATTGATGTTTAAACTTCGGCATATTTAGCAAGAATTAGATTCAGAAAAATTTCCAAGCACAATATAAAATATTCTATAATTCAATAAAATAACATCTAAAAAGTTACAAATTTTGTATACATATTTCAAGATATTGAAATATAAAAAGAATAATTAATTCATGAAAAAGATAGATTATCAATAATAAATAATAAATGATAATAATATACATATATAGATGAAAAATGATTTAAGTGTATTGTATTATTAAAAGACAGAACATATCATCATTTACGACTATTTTCTATAATATGTGTTACACTTTTAATTTTGGCGCGACAGCAGTAGCGGTTCATAGCGGAATCTGCTGAAATTAAAACAATGCCTGGCTGTGTTTAGAAATTCACTGCCAGTACTAAAAAGGTTTGTTCTTTATAGCTGAACTGGCTGCACTAGTTCAGATTTTATCTTTCTCCTTTCAGTGTGAAGGGAAAAAGATAAACTCTGAACTAGTGCAGCCAGTTTAGCTATAAAGAACAGACCTAAAATCTGCAATATACGTTACGTAAACTATAGATTTTCAGTACTGGCAGTGAATTTCGGAACACAGCTCATATGTAGTTCAGTGATCCAGTCGACAACGTGTACCATTGTGTACCATTGAAATTAATTATCAAATATAGCAAGAAGTTGTAATTAATTCTGTGTGAAATAGATAGGAAAATAGATGATTTATTTCGCGATCCGAAAATGTGTTTTGGTTCTAATGTAGAGTTTAGTGTATGTACATACACAGTTTGGTGTAGTTCAAGCTAGGTGATTATATTGTGATATATTTGATAAATATAATTAACGCAAAAATAATGAATACGAAGGAAAAGGAGAAGTACATCGAGGAATTCGATTTTCCTCATTGTGATGAATCTGTGAAGTATGAAAAAGTTGCAAAAATTGGCCAGGGAACTTTCGGGTAGGTACAATTTGAAATAAAGTTTAAGGTTAGGTTACACAAAAGATTTGAGATTCTTGCAAATTTGTTGACGTGTAATAAACTAGACGCGTAGTAAACGTGTATTAAATCGAAAAACAGTATTAGTATTAGTTTGATATAGATGTTACATTTTTACAGTACTGTTCACAATTACAAATAATATTGCAGCTTTAAAATGATTAATTTATAAGTGCACGGATATTTAGATATCATTTTAAAAGGTTTAGATATTATTTGAATTAAGATTGTAAAGATTTATGCTTAACTATATTACTTATATGCTAGCATCTAATCTTATAATTTATAATGATATTTGATTCTTTTGCAGAGAGGTGTTCAAAGCAAAAGACAAGAAAACAAATAAGAAATTTGTTGCAATGAAGAAGGTATTAATGGACAATGAGAAAGAGGGAGTAAGTTTGTTTTATATAATTATCAATTTTAAAATTGTTTTAATATATTCTGTTAAAAAATTCAATTCTGCATTTGCTTGTGTTAATTTAATGTAAAATATTAGGTTATGTTATATAAAAATGTGGTTTGTATAGGTCGAAATAAAAACAGTATATTTTTGCTAATAGATCCTTTTTTAGAAAACAAATTAATTTTTTTATCTGCTTCAATTACACTGCATTCCAATTAAAAGTTATATAAAAAAAGCATTTAGAATTGTTTTCAAAATAAATTATTTACTATTTTGAAAAATATAAACAAAGTAAAAAAATGTAAGAAATAAACAATAATGAAAACAACTGAAGGGTGTTCCAAAAGGCTATCATCTCTGTACAATGAATACTTTCTGAAATAATTAACAAAAAGTTTTACCTTTGAAGGGAGTTGGGGGTGGAGGGGGCATTTGCGCCAAAAATTCATTTGGAAATATTATTTACTAGATAATATAAGTATTTAGACTGAAAATCAGCGGAGGTGATAGCTTTTTGGACGTTTATCCCAACTCAATAATTAAAGAAAATTAAAGAATACAATATTGTTATAAATTTTAAGTGGGACAATCAAAATATATATCTATTTTATGTCATCTTTACTAATTTGTAGCCAGTTTTTAGTTCACTTAATATCTCTAATGCAATGTGTAATTTATTTTAAATATTGTAAAATTTTATTATAGTTCCCTATCACGGCATTACGAGAGATAAAAATATTACAATTGCTAAAACATGAAAATGTAGTCAACCTTATAGAGATCTGCAGGACAAAAGGTAATATATTATAATTAATATTATATGTGATATTTTCAATCATAAATGAAATAAGACAAATAGAGATTGAAAGTTATTTCTTAACAATTAAGAGATCAAGTACATATACAGGGTGATTCAAAATAACCTGATGTCCTTGCAATGCCATATTCTTGAGCGAATTCTGAGACGATTTTTCCTTTTACAAAATTTTGTCCGAAGCTTAGTTTTCGAGTTATAATTGAAAATAATTTGCTACTTACGAGTCCGATACAACGGACAGGCAGGGACGGTGCAATGCGTCATGAGACGACAGTAAACACTTGACAGTCTCATTATACATTGCGCATCCCTGCCTGCCCGTTGTATCGAACTCGTAAGTTGCTACCTATTTTCAATTATAACTCGAAAACTAAGCTTCGGACAAAATTTTGTAAAAGGAAAAATCGTCTCAGAATTCGCTCAAGAATATGGCATTGCAAGGACATCAGGTTATTTTGAATCACCCTGTATACTAATTAAAATACATAATATTTATATAATATAAAAGTTAATTTTATAATTTTGCTTTCAGCTACACAATATAATCGATATCGTTCCACTTTTTATCTGGTATTTGATTTCTGTGAACACGACTTAGCCGGTTTATTATCAAATGTAAATGTGAAATTTAGTTTAGGAGAGATAAAAAAGGTTATGCAGCAGTTATTGAATGGTCTTTATTATATACATAGTAATAAGGTAAGATGTTTAAAATTTTATATTTTTGAAGATGTTCTAAAAATTTTATCTTTAATTAGGATGAAATGTAAGACTTATTTTTGAATAAAATTGATTTAAAGTTTAATTATTTCATGACAAAATAAATGTTATAGATTTAGCAATTTATAATAGTATATATGTTTAATGTATAAACATTTTATGTCATTAACACTTGGACTGTTACGTTACATATACTTGATGTACGCGTTTCCCACAAGAGCCTTATTAGACCATAGACAAATGACAGTTTTGATAAAACTACAAGTAGGAATAATTTTATATTAAATATTTATAAGAATTAAAAACCCGCTCAAAATTAGCTCGGCAGTCAAAGTGTTAATAATTAAATCTTTTTCTTGGATTTATTTATTACAATAACGATTATTATTATGATAATAATTGTAATAACACATTATTGCTATTGTTATTAACAAATTAACATAATAATAACAATAATAATATTAATACATTATTTTATTTCTTACAGATTTTACACAGAGATATGAAAGCTGCCAATGTTTTAATAACAAAAAATGGTGTATTAAAATTAGCTGACTTTGGCTTGGCGCGAGCATTTAGCGCAAAGAATGGCCATTCTAATCGTTACACAAACAGAGTTGTTACTCTTTGGTATCGACCTCCAGAACTTCTACTCGGTGATAGGAATTATGGACCTCCTGTGGATTTATGGGGTGCCGGCTGTATAATGGCGGAAATGTGGACAAGGTATCGTGTTTTTGACAATTACATTCTTGCAAAGTTGTAATACATAGTTAAATAATTTTTTATTTTAATCTACAGGTCTCCTATAATGCAAGGAAACACTGAGCAGCAACAACTTATATTAATTTCACAACTATGCGGCTCAATCACAACTGAAGTATGGCCTGGGGTTGAAAATTTAGATTTATTTACTAAGATGGATCTTCCTAAAGGACAGAAAAGAAAGGTCATACTAAAATTCAATGTTGCATAATTTTTGTTTTTTGCAGAAATACATGAGGTTATATGTACAATAACCTTTAATACATTTTTCAAAATTTAAGAATTTGTAACAAAGTATGTATTAACCCTTCAAATATTTAATGATGCATATGTTATTTGCAAGAATATATTTTCCACGTTGGCAAAATATATTCATAGATTTTTAAGATCGTTGATTTCGAAAATCGTCAAAAATTTTCAAATTTGATGTTAGATTTAATACAGCAGGGGTTGAAAAAGTTTTCTCTCTTCAAATTTAATTTCTTAATCTAACTTAATTTATCCTAACACATAAAAATGTCTAACTAAAAATAATTTGTTATATAGTACAGATTATGCGACTTCAATATTATCTTTTATAGGTCAAAGATAGATTGAAGCCGTACTTGAAGGATCCTTATGCTTGCGATTTGCTAGACAAACTTCTGATTCTCGATCCCAGCAAGAGATGTGACTCCGACTCGGCGTTAAATCATGATTTCTTCTGGACTGATCCAATGCCGTGTGATCTGAGCAAGATGCTAGCGCAACATACTCAAAGCATGTTCGAATACTTGGCACCACCGCGACGACCTGGTCATATGCGTCATCCTCATCATCAAGTACCTGGTGGACCAGCAAAGCCTAGTACCAGCATGGCTGAAAGCGGTTATCAAGATCGCGTCTTTTAGCACATTTTATTGCAATATGCATAACATGGTTGTCTAACATTTCACACTATATTTGATAATGAAATATTTAGTTTCTAAGTCATTTTTAGAAAAAATAATTACAGGAATATTTAAATTTCAAACGTGTTAAAAAGGTGTTGTACATAAAAGGTTATTCAGTGCTATTTTTTACCACGAATAAACTACTAATTGCGTTCATTGACTTGAATTTTTTATTCATTTTACCCCAGCCATTTTACATTAATTTCATTCTTTTCTAATGATGACTGAATCCTATTACTATATTCTGCAAGCATCTTAAAAACGTACAAATGATTATAAGATTTCAGTTTTACAACAAATTCTTTACAGATTTATTACAATAAGTAAGCTTATTCTATTAACAATTTATTAAAATTCCGGCTAAAATTGTGCGTTTCTGGCCGATTAATTGAAAATTAAAAATTAATCAAAAGTAAAGTAGTAATTAAATATTTATCAAGATTCGAATCTCCATCTTTTAATATGCACAAATCAAAGAAATATGCAATGTCGCCCTCGCTGTCGGTTCGATAAAAACGAGACAGAAAAAACAGTAGAAAGTGTCTGCTTCTACTATTCTATAGCTAGTCGAAATATTGGCGCACATTACGCTGTTCTTGATTGTGTGCGTTTATTTTCTTTATTACAGTTTACGCGGGGCCGCGTCTCCATTTTGTCATCACTAATGTGACGTCGTGTCACAAAAAAACGACTAACAACGTGACGTCATCAATCCAAATCAGCTGTTGATCTCGGTCGATGTCAGCTCACGAAGGGCCGCCTTGACGTTGTGCGTATTATTTCTCAAGATCGGACAGAAAATACTGAAAAGCAGAACGTAGGGCGGAATTGACGACAAATCGGCCGGCCGATTCAGTGCGCAGCTTTGTACGTCTCTGTCTGGAAAGTTGTTATGAAACCAAAATGAAGTGAAAGGTGCTCAAATTTGGAGTCTTAGGGCAACGACGACGAGGACGACGACGTTATCGCGAAGGTGAAGGGAGCGCTTCGAAGCAAAATTCCGTGAATTATCTACAAATATCACGCGCGTGTTTAATTTTGATCCAAACGTCACAGTATAATGTCAATAATATTGTATTAAATCTCGCAAATAGGCTTCATATTAAGAGAGGAAAATGGGACAGACTCTTAGCGAGCCGGTAACGAAGAAAAAATCGACCTGCTGTCGGGACAACAACTATCGAGTGGGTAGCTCCTGCATGCAGGGATGGCGTATTAAAATGGAAGATTCTCACGTGCACATACTCTCCTTACCCAGTGATCCAGACACTGCTTTCTTCGCTGTTTATGATGGACATGGAGGTAAGGTGCTGAAGATACACAAATGACAGTTCAAGCTCTTTAATTTGCTATCAAAGGAGCAAAAATTAAATAGCAAATGAGAACCCATGTGTAGATAAGAATGTGTTATGTACCTCCTATCTCAAGTAAACAGCAGTTTACATTCTTTATTTCCAAAATGTTTCGATTCCTTTTCGAATCCCATTTGCTGAGACAATCAGTGAATCATAATTGATCACAAGATAATCAATAAATCGTAACTAAAAGGTCCATTTAATTGGGATAAGCAATAATTTTCTAACTGTACGGAGATTTTTAGCTTATCAAGATAAATAAATGCAAAATAAATTTATTATGTAACAGGAAAAGTCAAAATAACTGTGAAGTACAATTGGTATTTGTAAATATTTGTATATCAATGCAAATATTTAGGTGCAGCCATGGCGCAGCATGCTGGAAAACATCTCCATGAATATATAACCAAAAGGAGTGAGTATCAAGCGGGTGACATCGTCGAAGGCATACAGCAGGGTTTTCTGGAGCTGGACAAGGCGATGCAGAATAATGCCGCGCTCAGGGACGAACACGCGGGGACCACCGTCATAGCGCTTCTGATCAAAGACAACATTTTGTATAGCGTAAGTCCTTCATTTATCCTGTCGGCGGCCATGCGCGCTGACTCTTGAATTGCCTGATCAGTGGAAAAGCTTTGCAGGCTAATGCAGGCGACAGCAGAGCAGTAGCGTGCGTCAACGGCGAGACAGTGCCGCTCAGTCGCGATCACAAGCCCACGTTGAAGGACGAGCGTAAGCGAATCGAGGCAGCGGGTGGTTTCGTCGAGTATAAAAGGGTGAACGGCAATCTGGCGCTGTCCCGTGCGCTCGGCGATTTCATATTTAAGCGAAACGACCGCAAGCCACCGCAAGAACAAATTGTGACCGGTAATGAGATATTGCGCAACGGCTAAAATCATTCAACTCAAACGTTTAACGTTAAAAAATATTGTGTGCACAGCCTTTCCCGAAGTGCAACAGTTTCCCGTCAACGAGGACTGGGAGTTCGTTATACTGGCATGCGACGGCATCTGGGATGTAATGACCAGCGGAGAGGTCGTGGAGTTCGTGAGGACGCGTCTAGCTCAGACGAAACTCGGCGACGGAGAGTCACATCAGAACGTCACGATACATCCCGAGGAGATCTGCGAGGAGTTGCTGAACTGTTGCCTGGCGCCCGACGCTCTCATGGGCACCGGCTGCGACAACATGACAGTGATACTCGTGTGCTTTCTCCATGGCAAGCCGTGTTCGCAGTTGATCTTGCGTTGCCAAAAACCACCACCGAGTATAGATTCATAACTGCTTTAGATTTTAAAGATATTTTAATCGTTTATTATGTAAATTACTGCAAGTATTTTACTTTCGTCTCGGTGTACCTTTCGACTTTTTATATAGATATTTGTTACGTAATGTATTGCACAATACATCGGCTCTGTTACAAAGATGACCAGAGATATATTTATAAAATACATCGTATTTATATTTTCACTCTAGTTACTGCGTAAACTTCCATATTGCGCTCTTGTTCGCGCGTTGCCGACTCATCATTCATTATGAATATATATATATATATATTATAGAAGTTGTTCGAAAATTCAATTATAAGCTTTTATTTACAGTCCTGAACAATGGACAAGATTGTGTCCAGATAATAAGTATTGTAACAATTTTTTTCATAAAATGCAATAGATTTTAATTAGAGTCCATAACGATCCTGTATAGAGGAGACCGCCGCGTTCGCGAGCGAGCTCAGTCTTCCGGCCACCTTGTTCACTCCTTGACGTACGCTTTCTCGAACGTCGTCGAGATCTACAACACCGGCTCGTCCCGCGGTCAAACGCATGGATAACGAGGACGTCGGCGAGGTCGGGGTCGAGCCTTCGGTGCCGAAATAATCGGCCGACGATATGCTCGATGAACCTTCGAAGCGACGCAAATTGTTCTTGCGTTCCCACTGAAAATTTACAAGTATAATTATAATTAAAAAAAAAATCATTGTTCAATGTGTCGATGAAATACGACTTTTAAAATACTGTTTAGGAAAATTGAATATTCGCAACTCACGCTCACCGCATTGTCGGAAGTGCTGTCTTGAAAATATTGCTCTGAGCTGATGGCCTTGGCGCTACCAAACTTCTTCTGAGCTTCTCCTTCGGCAAGGGTAGACGTGGGTTTCGCATCGGTCTTGGAATTTCGAGTCATGGGAGTTGATCGCCTAGGTGGTTCCGGCTCCGCGACAACTATGACTTCCTCATGACGCGTAGACTTGTTCGTTTTGTTGTTAGCATAAACCGAATAAACCTCGTCCAGGGTGAAGAAGCTTTCTTTCTCTCCCCATAGAAGCGATTTTCCCTTTTCTTTTTCCGCTGACATCACGCTCGCCTTCGACTCTTGTGTTATTGTCTTCATGTCACCGAGTGCAGAATGAGTTGCACCGCTGGTAGAGAAAAAAGAGAAAGAAATCAAAATAGAAAAAAGAAACTCGTATAGATGAAAATAATTTTACTCAAATGAGTGAAAGAGAGAGAGAGATATTGTGCAAATTTATTACCTTCGCGCCATAAATCCCATTCCAAGCCGTTCCGCCTGTGTGGCCTTGGACGGGTCCAGCTGCTTCGCTCTTTCCTCTATCTTCTTAGCCTGCTGACTCAAGTTTTCCTCATAACGCTGGGCCAGACGCTGGTCGATCGCCTCTTGTTCCTCCTTCGTGAGTTCCTTATCCTCCTCTTGCGCTTGCTTGCAAGCCCTCTCCAATTCATCAAAGTCAACCGTCTTAACTCTCACGCCTAAGCTTCCGGTTTTCTTCCCCAACTGCAATAAATAAAAAAAAAGTGACAGCAATGGCGGTGCAATCTCGTAATTGCTTAGTTTCACAAATGTATAAACTTACACCACCAGGACGTCGGGACTGCGCTGTCCTGCCACCTATGGTTGGTTTTCTTTCAGATTGCACATTTGAGATAGGATCGAAAAGATTGACGGAAGGCCCCAAGCAATCAGAATAGATTTCTGCTTTATCTGTATTATCATCATTTGACTCAACATTAGGTGTGAAGAATGCCTTTTCTTCTGTTGAAATTATTTCATTTTGTTGCAAATCTAAATTTTCATGTTGCTTGAAGAAATCTGGCTCATTCGCTTCTTCCAGCATTGTTTCTGTGCCTTCCTCTAAATGAAGCTATAAAAAAAAAAAAAGATTAAAAATTAGATAGGCAAAGTGTTTCTAACACATCTGACCAAACTGTACCATTAGTGCACGTTTAGCATTAAGAGCATTGCATAATAGTACTAACATTATCTGCTATGCTGTTCAATGTTGAATATTTGACAATTTATTCGAATAATAAAATTTCTTTGCCAATTTATAATTTTCAGTGTCTGTAATTCGAAAAAGATGCAATTGTGAATCTATATTTATTTTTTCATATTTTTTATTTAGGATGATTAGTAAAATACTAATGAAGCTTGATCAAGAAACCCTATGGATTGTTAAATCAAAAGCAACAACCAAAAGGAGAGAACAAATATACTGTTGAATATTGTTGAAATGTTTTAAAAATGTATATACACATCAGATATGGTTTTCACAATGAGTCTGTCGTATAATCTTGAAAATGAACAACACTTTTATAAACACTCAAGCCACACATATATTTCGACACGTGTGGATTATTATTTTTATATGGAGAATTGTGATTTGATGTTAAATGTATGAGAAATAATTTGTATGCATGTATGTATATACATATATCTATGAAGCAAATAAACATACATACATGTGTAAAATAAATGAGAAGCAATATTTTAAAAGTATTGTATGTAAGCAGATGTTAGTGAAAATTTCAATTAAAAAAATTGATTTAACACATTTACTCAGCTCACCATTGTCTTATTTTTTGTTGTAGAAAGGGAAACCTATAATTACCATGTTTATAGTTACAGTGTGGATCTAATAATGTCCATTGAATATCATAAATTTTATCTCTATTTAATAATCATACCTTTGTGCCATAACGACGCATTGCTTGTGCAGATGCTTGGCCCAATTTTTCCTTATATAATCTAGCTGCACGTGAATTATACTTTTGCTGAGCATCGGTCGTGGTGCAGTTGTGTTGTGAAAAAAATTTTCTCTAAAAATCAAGTGACAAAATACAAATTAATTTCATTATTGATACTATTTCCAACAGAAATAAGTTTATTGAAGAAATCATATGGATACTAACTGCATTGGCGTTACCACCCAGCTGCATGTTCCTGAGCTGTAACCATGTCCAGTTTGTGTCAAGTTGGGTGGATCTGACGAAAGTCAGATGCACTCCCAGACTGCGGTGCACTGCCGAGCAATCGATGCACAGAAAAACTCCATATGTTACACTGGCCCATGCTGGATTCTTCGCGTTGCAATCAAAACATGTCTGAAAAAGAAACCAGTTTTTCATGCCAAATTCCAGAGTAGTAATTAACAAAAAAAAAAAAATACCGTAAGTGAAAGCGTCACGTTGGTCACTGAAAATATTCCGCATATTTGCTATAAACAAAATGCTCTACAAAATGTGACGTTTAGATTTGACATTTTCGGGATCTTCACTTTCGTATGTGTAACACGATTAAAAGAAAACATCAAAGGTGAAACTGCAGACTGAGCTGACAGTATGACATTTCAGACACGTCAATCGACAAATAAATCGTTTTATCATTTCTCATGCGTTTGTTGTCGACATAAATTGAAATATTATGCTCAGAACAAACCTTATTCGTCGGAATGGCCCGTAATCGCTTGAAAATTTCTTCGATCTCAGCTTTGCTAGGCGAAGAATCTGCCATTTTTAACGTATCAACGTGCGTCACGATGGAATTCTGGGACGCGTGGCGAAAGTTGGTTGCTTGGCGCTGAAGTCACTCAATGACGTTTCTTTGAACAGTAATGAATGCTGTAAAAACACACAGGATGCATTCGAGAACAATGCAATTATATATGAATACCGGAAATTATACCGGAAATAAATAGCTACTTTGTTGCAAAAACACGGATTTTTTATTCTAATTAGATTAAAGATGTCTCACTTCATATTTTACATTTATCAACAAATACTCTTATAATCAGTAAACTTACAGATGTTTTACTTCATTAAGCTCATCTGTAATTTTCTACTTTATTAACAGGTTATTGATTTTAGTATATTTGATACTTAATCATTACAGAAGATTTATTCTGTCTGAAAGTTTAGGTTAAATTACATTTTTTTATTTACAATAATAAACACGTATGTCATAAGAGCAAAGTTACATTGTAACTTTATTTATACAACTTATAATTCTTTAACATCTCCTTTTATCTACAGATGCATCTGATCGTCCTGCATTCGGTGAATCGCTTACGTTCACCTCCTCTTCTACTTCCATACTGTTCAATCTAAAAGTATTAAAGTTATCACTTTGTTGCATGATAAATAATGCTTAATGTGCAAAAAAAATGACCTACTCATCTTGTTCCAAACTGTAGAGCATTTGAAATCCCGCATCCAGACTAGGTGGGAAGCCCATTTCAGGATCAAGCAGCTGCAACGTCGGGACTTCCCGGTACACGTTGCCAAACTCGTCTAGCTCTTCGAATTGTAACTTATTGGCTGCTTCGTCCAGGACCATCCTGAAAGGTCGACGAACATTATCTTGATATAACGCAGCGTTTGCCAGAAGAAAATTGTGGCTCAACGGCTCAGTGCGATTCAATACTTACAAGGGAACGTTCGCAAGTGCCCCCCCCCCCCCCCCCGATTTGATTCTTCTTGAAATATGTTGTAAAACATATAATTTGAGGATACACGTATTTTTTTTAGCGGCCCTAACCCAAATTTAAGGGGTGAAACACCCCTTAAAAAAAACGGGTTTTTTCTTTGTGTACAAATATCGCCAAAACCGTAGAAGATATAAAAAAATGTTTCAAATAGAAGTTGTATGGCTTGTAATGGGCTTTATAACTGTGTAGCTGGATTTTCAAAAAATGTAATTTTTTTAAATTTACTCCCACCCCTTGTTATTTTAAATTTCAAAATTTTTGTAATGACAAAAGTTGTAGCATTTTTTACGCTGAATTCAATCATATATGATTTTATTATGTTCCGAAATCGCATCTTTCAAAAATGCATGACGCATTGTTTATACCGCACTTGTGTTGCGCAATAGTCGTTAAATAAATATAAAAATGACATGTTATCACATATTTGAAGAAGAAAAGTTAACTAAAATTGTTGCTAAAGCATCCCTTCCACACTACACCCTTATAGACAATCGCTGCATTTCGTGCGCAACGCGTTGTCATATATAAGTTAGCTATCAGCGCATATTACACTTTGAAGTTTCGCTTGTAGTGACTACGGAAAAATAATTTATGAAACGAAAACAGTGAATGAATCAATCTATTCAACATATATCCACCCTGACTCTACCCTCTTGGTCCGACTTGACTGACAATGAATTAAAATATAAAATTCTGTACAGTTTACTTTTTTTCAATAATTTTAATATACTGCGATACATTCTACATGATATTACATTCCACTAAATTACCACGATACTTTTAAACTATAAGGTATATAAAATGTACATCATAAGTATAATTATAATATATATAAATAAGCTTATATATATATATAAGCTTATTTATTGTATATATTATAATTATACTTATGATATACATTTTATATTTCAAGATTTTATATACCTTATAATTTAAAAAAATCGTAGTAATTTAATAGAACAACAGTCGTAGTAATGTAATAGTATGTAGAATATATCGCAGTATATTAAAATTATTAAAAAAAAGTAAACTGTACAGAATTTTATATTGTGATACTGTATTTATAGTGTGATACTGATGACTCATTTTTGAAAGATGCAATTTCGGAACATAATAAAATCACATATGGTTGAATTCAGCGTAAAAAATTTTACAACTTTTGTCATTACAAAAATTTTGAAATTCAAAAAAATAACAAAGGATGGAGGTAAATAAAAAAAAAAATACATTTTTTGAAAATTCAACTACACAGTTATAAAGCCCATTATAAGCCATACAACTTCTATTTGAAAATTTTTTAATATCTTCTACGATTTTGGCGATATCTACACACAAAAAAAAAAACCCATTTTTTTTTTAAGGGATGTTTCACCCTTTAAATTTGAGTTAGAGCCACTATAAAAAAATACGTGTCTCCTCAAATTATGTTTTACAACATATTTCAAGAAGAATCAAATCGGGGGAGGACTTTTGTGAACGTTCCCTTGTTACTACAAGCATTAAGTTCAAGTTGCCTCTGTCTCTCCATCATCTCTTCGACTTTCTTCCTCATGTTTTCCTCGAACTTCAAGATGTACTCCTGATAGTAGTCGTGCAACGCTGTCACTCCACCCACACCTGTCTCCAGCAGCACCCTCTCCACAGCATCCTGATAAATACGCAGGTTTGTTATATAGACAATCGTATATAAATACATAGTAATAATGATATATTCTTCTTACCGGAAAGCCATGATCCTTCTGTTCTTTTGCTACTTTTAACAAGAGGGTCATCCGTCTTAGAAAATGATCTGCCACATCAATGAGTGTTTCTATAGCTATATCTGACGCGTTTTCAAACCCTATGTGAGCTAATAAAATAGTCACGGCATGCTTTAGTAAATTCCGTGCGGTTTGAGGTGTCAAGTAGTGTATAGTGGAGCAATCTTTAAATGTATTTCTGAAACAACGCAATAATTACGACAATATTACGCGATTTGCAACATTATACAATAATATAAACTGAAATAATACAACAAATACCCTTTTGGCTGATAAGGCAGAAAGCGAAATAGATTCTTAGAATGTGTTGCATCTTTTGAATTCTCTGATTCTATGATAGTCATGTTACTAAGCACAGTTCCTTCTTCCTGCAAAGAAAACAATCAATATTATTATTTTACTGAGTAAGCAGCATACCATTACTCTTAATAAATTTGCAATAGAAAATTTGTTTGAATTAAATCTTACCATTGTCCGTAATTGTTGGTGAAGATTTATGGTATTCAGCACATGTAAATTTCCCATTGGTAATCTATAATAATATAATATTTTACAATAGTTGCGCGTTCACATTTTTACGCGTCACTTTTATAAACATTATACTCACTGTAGATATTCAAGTTGTCTATTATCAATTCGGTAATCACAATCAGTGTTATTCGAGTCATCTATGACTTGTCGCCAGACATTTTCTATGAGGTCTGGTGTTATTACTTCCTGCTTAAGCATCTCTCGTGGCGGTAACTCTCCCCACAACCCATTGTTACCTAAACTCTTGCTGGACTTCATCTTGCTGGCACTTGAATAATATATGGGAAACATAAATTATTCATATTTAGCCAACATTATATTTGTTGTGGATAAAACAATGCATTTGTATAAAAAGATTACATCAGTTTCTCATTTTCTTTAATAATCCAAACTAACAAGCCTGATATATTTAAAAATTCATAATTATTTAATAAAATATTACATATTTATATATATATATATATATATATATATATATATATATTATTCAAATTATTAATGATTTGTTAATTCAAAAATTAACTCACTGTAAGAGAAGTTTTGTTTATAAAATACCAAAGTCTAAAATATATTACTCAAAATATATTCTGCCTATATTTTAATAATTAATAAACTGTATTGAAAATTCCCGCTTGTTAATAACGTTAGAGTCACGTGTCGTTGTAACATAAGCTATTCTTCGTAGCTGCACTTTTTCTTTATCTCTCTCCAATGCCAGGTCACATACCTATTTTGAGTGTAGAAGGTGTAATGTAGTGCTCTTGAGCAGAGACAGATTGTTGTCGATCGAAGACATACGTAAGTATTATGCCATTTGTAAAGAATTTCAAATTATTTTATCTTGATGGACTGCAACGAAAAGTTGTTCTCAAAAATGTGATCTTCTCACGTCGTACAATCTCGCGGTTTTACAATTCGTTATCAAGCATGTTCCGTTCGCACGACAATTAACGACACACCTAGGTTAAAATCATCGATGTATCGCGTCACGACGCCATATTTGTTTTTTTAACGGGGATCCAGAGAGCAAGAGAAAAGTGTTGCGCGAATCTCGTATCGTAAGAACGGCGCGGGCGATTCCTCGATGATCGATAATATTTGAAACTGGAATATGAGCACATACACAGGCATGCGAGGTGTGTGAGAAATATAACGGGAATGTTTGCTGTGTGAACGCGCAAAGCAGATAATAATTTTTCGCGTTTCGCACGTTCAATAGATAACATTATATATCGCGCAGAGCTGTCATCGTAATCGGATCATCGTCGAGGATCATTGTCGAGGTACATATTTTTACAGCGCCTATACATTTGTCTTATTCTTTTACACAATCTATTGGGTATGCAACAGATGAAATTGATCGATCGAAGCAGGAAGTGAAGGAAAGTGAACCTGTGTTGTATAGATTGTTGATCACAATGTAAACGTTTTTCAGAACAAAGAACTCTGAATCATCGTCGTATCGTTCAAAACGAGAAGCACGATGGAATCGTCGGCAGCTTCGGTGCTGAAACGTGCTGTAGATATGGACAGGAAAGAGCAGTACACAATAGCGTTGGTGTTGTATCAGGAAGGTGTGCAGATACTCCTTGATGCTGTGAAAGGTATTACACAAGACACTTTTATAATTTCCTTTATCTTTCCTTACTATGCAGCTTTATCTATAGAACAAAGAAATGCTATATTAGCTTGTCACAATCTTTGTGACTCCTTTCAAGACTCGATAATAAAACGATGCAGAAACAAAGGTAGCATTCAAAGTGGAATACCTGACCATTAAGGCAAAGGAATACCTGGATAGAGCCGAGAAAGTGAAGAAATTGATCAGCGACAGAAAATCAGCCGGTACATACAGGGAACTGACTAAAATCGAGAATGGATCAACAGGGCATGGCTATGCAAGTGTTTTTGGAAGATTCCTGGATGGAACTGTCACCTATATTGATATTGAGGATCCGTACATACGAGCCTTTCACCAGGTATAATATTATTTGTAAAATAACTTAAAAAATGTTGTATACACAGAATGCTTAAAAATAGTAAACATTTTTAGAATAAATAAGTTGAATTAATATATATATATATCGACAAACAATTTTTTTTTACATAAAAAGCACATAATGAGAGTAGTTTTTATTTATATTTTGATTTACTGTGATAATTGTAACTAAATTTAAGAGTTAATTATTAAAAATTGAAATAAAAATTAGTTTTGTTTATTATTTTCGAAAAACAAGTGTCGAATTATGATAGTCTTATGCTGACAATACAATATACATATGTATGGAAATTAATTTAAAATGTTAATTGTGATATTTTGTTTCTAGTGTCAAAACCTGGTTAGATTATGCGAGCTGGCAGTCCTAAAGTGCTCTACACTGACCAGGATATCTCTGCTTACCACTTATGATTCAGAAGAAACTACTCAAATCACGAGATTGGCCGAGTTGAAGGAGAGTTTGGCGTCTCACAATGTCTCCTTTGATTTTTCTTTTTCTATGACATTGCATGACAGGCAAATCAAGTAAGACTAAACGCATACATAGTCGATAATCTGAAAATCTGTTTTCTTATATATTTTTTTGTTAATCTCTTCTTTTATCTCAGATTGAGCAATGGATGGGTGATAAAAATTGGACGTGGATTGGATTACTTCAAAGCACCAGAGGGCAAATTCGTCCTTGGCTCATGCGATCTAGAATTGAGACCATGCTTGGAAACCACTGTCGACATTTTTCACCAGACTCAACTAACGGACGGGACTGCATAAGACATAGTTAATTTATAATGTAATCATGGTTACTATTTTTTTATATTTTTTTTCTTTTTCGCGAATGTATTATACAGACTATGGCACATTTTTTAGTGACAGTACAATAAGACAACTATATTTTTACAATATATGCATATCATTACAATACAATACACTAATTGTAAGTTAAATATTTCTGTACAAATTTAACAAGAATACTATATTCTTATAATGTAACATAAAATATTTTAACCATCTACAATCGCGATTATAAAATTGTATTTACAGCCTTTTTTTCATATTGTCCATTTGAAAGAAAAATGGCACAACTAAAAAAAAAAATCAAAATTTTTTAAACCAGCATTTACGAACTTTATGATATATTTTGAAGTTTTTAGTTAAACAAAAAACAAATTTGATATTTTTTATTTCGTGCAGTTTTTCTTTCAAACAAACAACGATCCCTGAATTGAGAATTGTAAATTTGTCAACAGATTTCCTCTCCCTGGAATTTCCTCAATCCATCGGACTGTGATCCTTGGCCTTTGCAATCCCGATCTGTCTTGCGGCCTTCTTGCACGCACGTCTCAACGACCTGGTGTACCTCAACAAGCCTGCTCCCATCTGCATCTCCTCTTCATCCTCCGTTCGAGCCTCGTCGACCTTGCACGCGCTCGGTAGACAATCTCCACCGCCCACCGCGACTACCTGCCGTGCGATTTCCGGCTCTACGCAGAGCCTCGTAAGCGCGGCCGTCGCGGTCATCTCCAATCGTCGGTACGCGTCTTCTAAACCCGGCGGTCTCATTCTGAGGAAAGAGACCAACGCGACGGAGGCACGCGCATTTGCTAGATGTGCGCGACCTTCGGGAACGCGCGCCAGCTCGCTGATCAGGGCGGCAACCTGCTCCATCAGCCAGACGTTGCCACCGGCGAACTTCTTCACACTTCGCAGAAGCTTTCGCACGCTGTCCTCCCGCATTATGACACCGGCGCACAATCTCAACTTGGACAGGTGATTTAATGCCGCGGCAGCCAGTAATAAAGTCTGCGCGCAACCGGTGCTCTCAACTAGCTGATTCAGCGCCGGGATCAGCGAATCCGCGAAGGGTTCCAGATACGGCAGACCGCGCGCATTTGTCCACGGCGCTGTGATTTGCACCACTAAGGCGGTGGCTTCAGTCTTCTCTCGCTCGGAGGAGGATTCCGCGGCCAGAAGATCCGTCAGAATCTCCGGGCCACCGTCCTTGGCAAAGCATTCGATTGCCGTCGCGGAACAGCATACGCTTGCGAGAGCGCGCAGCGTGGTCGCCACGAAATCATCCGGTGTGACTCGGCCGACAGCGATGAGACACGTCAGGAGAGCCTTGATACCAGAGCATCGAGCTATGCTGCTTCCCGCGCGAGGATCCGATAATCCTAGAGCCGTCAAGGCTGCTAGAGCGCCTCTGGCCACGCTGCTGTCTTCCTGCGGAGCTTCCTCGAGGCCGCGGATTATTTTCTGAAAAGGAATTTTTGTAAACGTTAACTTTTATCAATTATACGTATAATTTATATTCAATGAGCCGCGAGGATAATATAGCCAACCTCCATGTAGAAATCTAAGCGCGTGTCGATCGTGCCGTCGACGTATATCTTCATGTTCTGCAATTGAGCGAGGATGCTTCGCAGACTGCCCTGCTGAATCCTACGAGGTGGAGGCGCTCCCAACTGAGAGAGCATCGAGAATGCGGCCTCCTCGATGCTGCGGAGGAGTTCCATCTCGGACCTGCCGCCTTCCAGCCGTGTTATTTTTCTGTAATTATTAAATTGATTTTTAATCATTCACAAAAATTTTGATTATTTTCAATAAATAAATCTTACTTTTGATTTCCGCGTTAATATTGAAATAATTATCCTTATTTGTAGCCGGAGGAAAAGAAAGAAAACGGACTTACTCGACGATGCTGCGATGATGCTGCTCGAAATGTTCTGCGCTGACGAGAAGTTTGCTCGCGGCTGCAGTTGCCGCCGAGGACAGCATCTTCAGATCTCGCGCGTGCACCTCACCGGACACCAATCGGGCTCTCATGCGAGGCAGATTTTTGCTCTGTAACGTGCTGCAGCATTCATTTTCGGTCGCCGTGACAAGATCGGTGAGCCAGGCGCGCATGGACGACGATTGACGATAATTTCGGGAATTCAACACGTCCCTGCCGGCGGCGATGATCGCATCCGGAGTCGCATCGATGGAAGTCGTCGATTTCGTTGTCGATGGCTGAACGCTGTCTTCCGGTGGTTCGGATGCGTACAGAAAATCGCCTAGGCATTCATCCTCCAGTGAGACGGACGAAGGTAGCGTCGCGTCGCCCTGCTCATCGTCAGCTCTGAAACGTGAAGAAAACGTGATCATTATTTGGTAAGCACGTCTTTTATTAAAAGAAGTTGAAATATTTTTAAAATATCTAAAAACTTGTTAAAAAAACGTTTTTTTTTTTACACGACGTCGTATCTTTTGGAGTTCTTATTTTATTTTAATTACTCTCTGTCGTTTCAAGCTTACGCTCGTTTACTACCTTAAACGAGCCATTACGAATCGACGCAGTTCTCGATTATTATCATCTTGCTACTGCGAGACACATCGCGACGCAGTATCGTACTAGGTATAATCGCTTTTTCCGGGAGGAAGAAAGAAAGCTGCGCCGGGGACGATTAGCGAGAACGCAAGAGCTGACTAACCGAGCCGCGCGCGCTTAGGAAAGCGCGTTTTTCTAGACACGTGATGACTAATCTCCGCGTTCCTTTGACATGTAGTATTGTAATGCGTCCACCTGCGCGCAGTCGGCTGCACGTTCCGAAGCTGAATTCTTCGTAGATTCGCTGTCGCGGCACCACGAACGCGGCCTCGCACGGTTGACTCAAACCTCGCCGGTTACTCGGCCTGCTCGATCATTCATTTACGTATTCTCGTCGTGCGGCACGTTGCATTGACTCACGTACGGAATATATACGGTGACTTAACAGAAAAGCACGACCGCATGAGGGTGATTGCTATTCTGATTTCGTAACCAAATTGCACACCCGGTAAAATAGTAAAAAGCAAAGTCCGCTACAAAATTAGAATTATTCTATTTACAACTAAAATATAATTTTATTTATCAATTTAACTTTTGCAAAACACAAAGTGTATATCAGAGCAATATATTTTTGCAAATTAATATTATAATTGTGATTTGTAAAAAATAAAAATTTATTTTCTAATGTTTTCAGATAGCGCATTCATATTTTTAACGTTTATAATTTCATTTGCAACAATAAAAGAATCGAAAATGACTCAATTCGCGATTATTTAAAGCGGTTTAATAAAAAAAAAAAAACATTTGAAGACTCAGAATACATATCAGAACGCAACACATGAAAGATCTTTTCTCCGTTTATCCCATTTAGCTTCGCATTTCATTACGCGAGATTGCCGCAGTAAGTTGAACCGTATGCGCATTGACATGTGTTTCCGGCGCGCCACCGATTTACATGCCTGCGTTACAGCATAGCCGGCACAATCGCCTTCGGTGCTCTTTAATCAAACACGACGGCGGATACGCAATCTAATAATCGTTCTACGAGTCGCCGAGCTAAAAAGGAAACCTCGCGCAGCAACCAGCGCTATCAATACCCGGTTACTCGGGTGCCCAGTTCTAAATGACAGCGCTAGCAAAAGCCGCATATTTACTTGTCAACCGGATCGAACGTCAATCGTCGCTCCGAATCGCCGTTTGTACAGCGACACCCAAAAATGTCGCGCACCGTAAAAAGTCGGACGACCGTATATACGAGGGCGTGATGCGCATACAATGACCCGAACGATAAAGCCGGAGCACCTTATAAAACGAGTCAAGGACTGATAATCGTCCACTTGGGGCTGAGGCAATATCTTCGTCTATTGTGATGCGAAGAAGATGAGAAAATGAGAGAAGCCCTCCCGTATACGATTCTTCGGAGTGCGTCATTGCTTGCGACACAATAAACTTGTACATATTTAATTTATTACTTCGAAATAGAACAGCGCGCGCCAGGAAATTTGTCTTGCGTATCGCATTCCTATCGATTGCCTCACGTCTTCAATCTTATCGCGACGATTCACGCTTTCCGAAGCACTTCCCTTGGTTGCAATGTGCGACATACAGTTTCGACATTTCGAAGTACAAACATCGATCGTGCTTCGGTATTACAGATAATTTTTATCGAAATTAATAAACCACGTGTCTGCTGAATCAGACCCGATTATTCTTGTGACATCTGATTCCGCAACGCGCGGAAAGACGATCGAAATAAAGTCGAGCGAGATCGCTCGTCAACAAACTGCGATTCGCATCGAAATTTTCTCTACATTAAATTTTTACGCTTCAATGAACACTTCTTTAGAAACTTATAATTTGCACTTTACCGATTTATCTCACTCACCCTTGTTTTTGTGATGTGTTTCTCGCGGATTTTTCGAGACGATTCATCGCGGTTATCCTGGAACTTTTCGGTGTTGATGTATGCGTCGGCATCGGGGGAGATGCGCCTTCCACCCACGCCGAAGCGATTCCCGTCGACTGAATCCTGCGTCGCCGCATTTTTTTCCTCCTCATTTTCCGCCTCGGAGTCGCGTTTTCGTAATCTTCCGAGCAGTCCGATCTTTCGGAATCGGAGAATCCAGAATCCTGGCTTTTGAGATCCTGGCTCAAAGGGCTGCAGGATCTGTTCCTCGTGACGGTCTCGCGATCTTGCTCTTCTGCATCCATTTCTTCCATTTCCGTTCTAAACATTGAAATATTATTATTTTCAAATAGATTTGTCTGACAGAAATTATTTTAATAATGTAAGGCGTCGTTTATATCAAAGATACAAATAACGATGCAATAAAATTCCAAAGCGCGGAGCGCAAAAATCAATATAAATTAATATAAAAAAATTATTGTCTTCTGTATTATTGTTAGAAATTATTTTAATATAATAATACTTAGAGAGATCTATTATACAAACGTAACGTATTTTTCTTGACCGCAATGAAAAATCATAATTTTTTATTTTAAATTAATGTACTTAATAGATTTTGAATAATTATTTTTGTGACAACCGCTCGATAGCAAATTCTCGTTCAGCGTACCTGCTGCGTGCGACACTCTCGTCGCGTATCAACGAAATCCGAGACGCGTCCTGTTTTGGTTTCTCGTCGCTTTTATCGCAAACACGTATTGCGGTGATATTTGCGCCATCGATCGTATCGTTTTCTGATTTGTCGATAGAATCTTCTTCCTCTTCCTCCTCCTCGTCCCTCTCCTTTTCGCGGAGACTATTTTCGCTAAAATAGTAACGCGGAGGATCGTTCGTCCTTGCAAAGTGATCGTCCTCCAAATCGCGCGCGGCCATTTGGTTCCAGAACACCTTGCTCTGATATCTTTTAAACGCACTCATGTTCTCGCCGCTGCTTTCGCCAAATTTCAAAATATTCACCGCACTATTTGCCACACTAGAAAATAGAGTGCTAAAAATTGCTTTCCGATTCTTCTCCACAGAGTTTTTGTAACTTCCTTTACGCGTGTCCGCAGGACGAGAGAAGACGCTCGACAAATGTTGGCGGGACTTCGAGGTGGCCCAGGATGCGCCGCGGGTGTAACGCGATGTTACTTCAACGGGGTGCTTTCACGACTCAGCGGAGCGCGACGACCCTCCCACGGCTGGTGGTCGCGTGGCCGCCCGGAGAACCGACCGTATGGTGTCCGTCGCAACCCCCGCGCTGCTCAATGGTGAGTCTCGCATGCGATACGTACTCTTCCTTGATGAATCCCGATCTCCGACAAGGAGCGACGCGAGCCTCGTCAGAAAACGAGGCGACGGATCTCTATTCAATTTAACACTCTCGTCAAATCGAACGAAATGTCTCTCTTCGATTTCCTAATTAATTAAATCAAACCGTCCAATGGCAGAGAATCACTCTCGCACCTTCGATCGCAATTATCACGGATTCGCAATGAAAATGGCGTTTGGAATTTCGCGCGATTGCATCGCGACCGGTCTTCGATTAAAATTACGTTTTACGAGCGCATAACACACACACACACACATGTATATATGCACATTCGCGCGACGATTGACCCAAGCGCGTTAATGCTCCACAATCGACTGACTCGAGTCCCCGACTTCCGACTTCTTCGTCGTGCGTGCGGCATGACTCGATCTCTTCGCGTCCCTCCTCCCCGCCCCAAAAAGCGCGTAAGCCAAGTCGTGTGAAAACGCAGCGGCTCCTCCTTTCCCCTCCCTTTTCTATTCTCTTTTTGTTGTATCCGTGGGGAGGCAGCTTGCAACGAGGCACCCCCCCTCCCCCCCTTTGTGTCTCTCTCTCTTTCAGAAACACATAGGGCACCGCGTGCCCTTCCGATCCGTGTGTAACCGTCAAACCGTAACGAGGTGCGCGCTCTCTTTGACAGCGGCATGTAAACCGGAAGGCCTTTAATTGAGCTTCGATAGACACAAGGTGATCCAGGTTCTGGTATGCAAAATAGTAGACGACTGCGTGAATCAGCGCTGCAATTTTGTTGTCACAGAATCTTGTGACGATAAACACAGAAACGTGACGTAATGTTGCAATTTTTTAAATAACTACATTGCCACAATGCTGAGATAACAAAGTTAGTCTCTTTTACTTCTTCGTATGCAACCGCATATATATTCATATGCAATCGTATAAACAATACATTATTTATACGATTCACAAAATCACTCAGAATTCGTTAAACAATGTGAAAGATTCGGTGACTTAAATCATAAAGAACTTGATGAGGCGTAATGATGATGACTTATTTATATATATATTGAGAAAATGACTAATTAAGATTAAGAAACTAATTAAGATATTTGTATCTTAGAGATAAGGCGTAGTAAAACATTCGAAAATTAAATAAGAGATAAAGAACAGATAAAGCTTCATTTTAAAAGCACTCAAAACGTTTCGATTACAAGTTCTTAGCAGTAAAATGAACAAACTAGATATGGAAAATGTTAGTGAATTATTAATGGAAAAGAAATATAAATTTTTTGTAGATAAGAAAATATTAACATATATCTAAATATTAATATAAGAGAAACAATTTCACTGTGTAGAAAAATGTACTATATAGATTAAGGAGCTTAGCGAAATTTTTGAAAGAGTAAAGCACAACAATTTTAAACAAGAGAAAAGTTCAAATGGAATCACTTAAAATTTGTTTTTAACAAGTTTAACAAGTTTGTACATTATATTTTCGTGGTATGGATTGACGTAGCACGCGGTAGATAAAAACAGCAGTAGCTTTTACAAGTCTATGCTGCACAGAGCGGAAGGCAAGAAGACATTTTACTTTCAAAGGCGATAAGTCCGTCTTTTTAAAGACGACTGAACATTCACTGGCGTAGCAATTGCGATACGTCTCAAGAAGCCGATTCTTTTTTTCACTCAAGGCTCGCTCATAAAAGACGAATCACGAAATCACGCCAATGGTGCCTTTAAGGGCCAGGTGTCTGATTATCGATCCCCCGCGACCGAGAGGGGGCCCGAACCCCCGAAACAGTCGTGGCACTCATTCAGCGAGGCGATACAGCGCGGAGGCACGCGCCGCCCGGAACATCTGCGTGTAAAATGCCGGCGGTGATAATGCGTCATGCGTGTGCACACATAAGAGCGGATGAATCAGTCGCCACGCGCATTGCGTGGCTGAATTTAAAGATCGGAGAAATTTGAACAAGCCTCACGCGCGTTCAAGCGCGATCTTGGAGAACGAATTGCGCGAGAATTGAATAATACGAATGTGCGATAATAATTAAAGCTCCAATTCTTTGCGGTCTAAATTTATTTCGACACGTAAGCGATACTTAGTACTTTGTTTTGATGCTGAAATCTGATTTTACGCTCTCGGCTGCGAATTGACGAAGATCAGAGCTGCTGATAGTAGAAAATATCAAAGTCGCTAGTACAAATGGCATTTTGACTTCTTCTTATCACATTAACAGGCGGTCTTCGTTGCTTTATCAGGAATATGCGGATTCCAGCGGCGGGAGCGTCTGCGACCGGTATTCCTTCACATTATCTACGTGCATGCATATGTGCGCGTGACGATGGTCCCAACTGCGCGTCCCGTAGAAGCGCGAAGGGGTCTTTACGACCCCTATTATGTACCGGGCGATGGGGGACAGATGCGTGCAAACCGTTATTTAAACGCGTGCGCACGCGTCTGTGTAAACCTGCACATCTGTACGTTTCAATTTCGATACGACGTTTGAAATCTAGATAATTTGGATTGATTTGGTTAAAAACTACTATACTAGCGATTTTTATTCGAGCGAGTGATTTGTGACAAAATGTTTAATTTTATTTTATTGTGGAAAATGCAAATACACTTTAAAGGTAAGTAAAGTTTGAAATAAACGTCTACGTTTGTCCTGAAAAAGAGAAACATCTTTATTTGTATAGTAACTTAAATCTTTTAATATATATTTTTCTAAAATTTTAGTATGCTTATTGCTCAGCAGATAAATTGCAGAACATTACAAGTGCCTGTAAGTATGCAACTCTTTTTACGTGCAGTTATTCTGCGCATATGAATGGCTACGGTGACAGGGTATATTTGGATATATTTAGTGATGAGCCACGTTTGTTCTGCAGTGTGTCAAAATTAAAAACCTAATATTCCATACGGGCCGCAACAAACGCAATATTATTATAAATAAATATATTAATAAAAAAAAAAATTTAATTTATAGGGTGAAATACGTTATTTTCGACAATAAAACTTTTTTTAAAATTTGATTTACTTTTTATTAGTAATACTTTTAATATATACACAGGTGTATGTACATATGTATATTTCTTTTATCAGAAAGAATTAAATATGTAGCTGCTGTTTAATTAATGAGATATTTGACTCTGTTTCTTATCAACAAACTTTTCATATTGGGAGGTATATTTTTATACTTCAGCTAAATAAAGTTTCGGCGGGCCGCAGGTAAGTAGTTGGAGGGCCGCATGCGGCTCGCAGGCCGCGAGTTGCTCATCACTGATCTAGACAAAAACTTGCATAGGCGCATAAGGAAACTTGATTTGTAAAAAGATGTATAAGAAAATGGACCAATCCAATTCTTTATGCTTATGCGCTATGCAAGTTTGTCTGGATATACTTTTATGCTTATATTTTGCGTAATTTAAAAGTGTAAGAAAAGTTATTTTGATATATTATATTAAATTTAGAACATATTTTTTATTTATTTAAATTTTTTTTTAAATTTAGTTTTCTTATAAAAAATGATCAAATTAAAAAGTTCTGTTAATTAGAAATTTAGAAAAAACATTATGATTTACAATTTAAAAAAATAATACATGATTTATATTTATACTTCTATCTTGTATTATATATATTATTTATAATCCTATAATTTATTTATTAAAAAAAAAAAGAAAAAAGGTAGATGTAAATAAATATGTGTTATTTGAGCTGCATAAACTTTATTCGGATTTTGAGTATTTTTTTTGTTGCACTGTGTTCAATGATATTTGCAAATTGGTTTATGTAATAATTACTTTGTTTTTTTTGCAAGCCACATAGCCAAATGTTACCACTGTTGGTGGATTGACAGCATACTTGCTTACTGGATAATAATTTTAAAGTAATGAAAAAAGTCGATATTAAATCATTTAATATATAGATAATTTGCAAATAGACAACTTATAATTATAAACTTATAATTATAAAACTCCAATATATCTTTAAAAATGCCTGAGAATATTTATGTCCAATAATTACAAACTGGACAAACTGATATTGCATGACATGTGTAGCTTTCTTTAGACTCTCTGTTCAAGATAAGATGCATATGCGTCTTGTTATGTTACAGAGTAGCCAACTTATGAGTGATATTCCTAGTCGTCTTCTGGCGAATAAAAATTTTTTTTTATATTTGTATATACCTAAATAACTAGTAAATACATAGTAAATATCTAGTATATACTCGTCTACTTATAAATAAGCAATTTTTATTTCTTCAAGAAACAACGAATACTACCCTAAGCTGCTTTACTTTCATAATAGAGAATCCCATATTTTTTTAAGCAAAGTTTATTTAAGATTGGGCTTCCCCTATCACGTAGGTCACTCGCAGCCAGGATGGTATAAATATGCGTGCGAGATGACTTACGTTTCAAAATCTTTACAACTGTGCCGCAAGTAATTGCAATTTTGTATCGTCAATTGCGCAATTTCTTCTGAAAAAAGTCTTCGTAAATTCATCGAGTCTTTCGCTTTTGAAAAGCAACGTAAGTTATATTTATTTACAATTTTTAGTGCATTTTTGTAAAAATAAATACTTACGCGTTTATATCTTTAAAATTAGTAACAATATATAAAACTATGATGTGTGAAATGACAATTTATTGCATATTTGTTGGAGAAGAACCATTTATTGTTTATTAGAAATTTACGAAGTATTAAAAAGTGACTAAAAAAATTAAGAAAATGATTTTAAAAAAAGTGCGTGATTGCTGATAAACGAACTCGGAAAATTATAACGCGACAATTCCAAATTTAATCAAATTCATTGTGAATCTACCAATATTGTTAATATTTTATGTATTGGGATATTTAATGCTTCGGAAAAAATTAATATTAATACGGTAGTTTTGAATTATAAAATATTTAACTTTGCTTAATAATTATAACTCATACTGCATTAATATAAATCATAGCGCAGTGTTTTAATATATAGAATCTGATTGCGAGTGAAAAAATTAGGAATAAATGGTGATAGACAGTTTTAATATGATGTTTAACTATCATATAATTATTTTTTTTTTCTTTTTGATTTTTTACCTATACATACTTTTTAAGCGGATTGTGATTTGAAAAATTTTGTATATGATTTAGTTGTGCTATTATATAATTGTTAAGTGAAAAATTATTTTTGTCTAGATGGATAAAAAAGCTCAAGACAATCGCACTAAGCAGTGCGATCCAAAACACGCCCCGACTGGGCCCGGGCATCAAGCGGGTTATCAAGGATCAGGCACCAAACCCGACCTTGATAATCATTCGCAGCAGTTAGATCCCAAAAATCCGAAATATCATAAGTAAAGGATATGCATATTTCGCAGAATATTGACATTGTAATATGTAAAATGTCAAAATATGAATGAATAAAATTAAAATATAAATAATTACAAAAAATATCTTTATTTATATATATTTTCCACATCACTTCTATATATATTTTATCCTGTTCATAGTTTTTATTCCTATTCCCAGCTTAACCATTTAGAATTATTTATTATAAAATTAAACTACACCATAATGTAATCGTTAAACCCATTTTATTCTTAAATAAGGAATGTCATTATTTAAAAGCTTATTCGTACATAAAGAAAGAATATTAGTTTTGCAATTATTAATTTTTCAGTATATATCGCTTAATGCTACGTCGAATATCAAAGAAAATAATTGATTGCTAATACACGAACATTTAGATTGAAAACGTGTAATACTTAAAATAAACGACGAAATCATTATCTACTAGGCTGCTGAATCCAGTATCCCCAAGTAGTGAAAAATTCGTCATTTTTTTTCTCGGTCAGGCCGCGAAACACTCTTATCTTAACCCGTGGAATGTCATCTAAACAAATAGCAAGCGCATATAAAAATTCAATTAAAAAAGTGGCAGTTTCGGTTAGATACTATATATTTAAATACCCTTGAACTTGATAACAAATATCACGTAACACCGTTTACAATAATACCTCTTTTTATAGTCTGATGACGCATGACATTGATGACGATTCACTGCAACTAGCTGTCATAAATATTGCTATTTCAAGCAGACCGAGAATAGAAAGAATACTCTGCAAGAAAACATTAGTTCTTTAATTATTCGACGCGATCAGTAAAATAAAATATAAATTTATAAATACATCATACTGTTTACTGATCTGACTCACCACCGCTCTCATCGTGATTGCCATACAGAGGCTAACTGAGTTTCTGAATTTAAAGAGAGGAAATTTATATGGTATACGCAACATCTAGAGCATGACTGGTGGTTTTCCATCCCGTGACTTGAGGGATCGTTTTTCTAAAAAGAAAGCTGCATTGTCCTATAAGGTAAAGATAAAATATCGCAAAGCGACAAAAACATTACGTTTTTTCGACAACTCTTCACCTTAGCGAGCTGTCTGTAACATTGATCGAATTCATCGTGACGCTGCAAAGACATGTTTAACAGACACAAATACTTCCAAACGCTCACGTTACGATTGTCAATCTGATTCGCCTCTGATAAAGCCGCCTCAGCTTTCGTAAATCGCTGCAGCTGAAATAACTTTTGCATACAAGTAACTTTTACAAATAATTTTTATATAGAAGTTTATTCTAAAAATTTTTCTTTAACTGATGATTTGATTTATCCAAAGAATTTTACAACAAGCAACTTTAATTTTAACAACAGATTTTCTAATAAATTTGAAATTTATTTTTTCGTACCGAAAATATCAAGAACAATAAGTGATCAAGGACGATAAGTGATTGTATGTGAAAAAAAAAGATTTTTGCGAACTAAAGAACAATTAGATAAAAAAGAATTTTGATTAAATTGATTACAAATGTCAGAAAATCTGTTATTAAAATTAAAGCCGGATTGTGAAAGATTCTGTAATTACTTCTCATAAGAAAAAGGCTATCTAATAATTTGATTATTATAGTTTGATATAATGATTTACATCATAGAAAGTGACTCCAGCGCTAAGCCACGTTTCTGCTGACGGTGAAATTTGACACGCGTTGAGGACAGCCTTCAACGCATGTTCGTAGTCACCGACATCTTCGTAATACAGTCCCATTCTATCATAATATTGCTATATTAGAAAAAAAATAAAAAGTATAAAAGGCTCAAATAATTAAAACAATCAATTAAAATTAACAGGAGCGCAAAAAGTCAGAATGCAAGATCTTCGTGCGTTCCTGTTAATTGTTAGTTGATTGTTATGTTAGAAATAGCTTGCCTTTTTTATCTCTTTTAACTGTTTTATGCAATATACAAATTAAATGATCTCACCTCATCTGTACGAGATGCGAATCATCCGGTTCGTTTAATACCGCAATAGCGAATTCGTAGTAACGAATCGCTTCCGCAAAATTACTCTTTTGAAAATAACAGTGCCCTGTCAAACTGCTTACCGAGTAATTCTGTAAACTCAAAAATATTTTTGAAGTTTTATAAAAATTATGACTTTTATCTAACATGACAACTTAATTTTCTAGCAAAATCAATAAGAATGTAATCATTATTATTTAATTGTGTTTTTTTATCTGTGAAATAAACAAATAAATTAGTTTAAGTGAAGAATAAATAGATAATTCTGAATAAATAAATTATTTTACTATTTTCCACTAATTTACTAAAATATTAATTATTAGTTAATTAATGAAATATTTGAAAATTAATTAAAAACTTTACTTATTCAAAATTATTCATGTATTCTTTGTTTAAATTAATTAATTTTGTTATTCCACAAATTCATAATTGCGGAGATAAAATCACAATCTCGAAAGAAAGAAACGGCTAACAATAAGACATTTTGCGCTATGTTAAATGAAAATTAATTAAACAAAATGAACTAACCAGTTCGTAATTATTTTCGGTTTCTGTTAAATACGACAAAGCATCTTCGTATTGGTGCAATAAATAAGATTGCACAACTAAGTAATATAGCACGTAGGTGACTCTGCTGACTCACGACATTTCTTCTTCTAATGCTACGTTAGCAAACTATAAGTATAAACACCAAGTGTTATTGTACAGTGAGTTCCATGGGAAGTTTCTGAAACTTAGCTGAATTAGCTGTCATTTTTAAACGCACATAGAGAGCAAGAAAAATAAAATATCTTCTAGCAGAGGATATTTTGCAGTTTTACATATAAATTAAAAACAATCGGAGATATTTTTATTATTAAATAAACGTTTATAAAAAAATGCCAAATTTTGCTAATTTTAATGATTTATATTTTCGAAATGCGCACCGACGGAATTATAACAAAAAAATTAAGTCACTTTTGGAAACTATAAAAAACTTTATGCAACAAAAGTTACAGTTATAATTTTCGAAATCGACTTAATTTTTATTATAATTCTGACGGTGCGCTCGTAGGGATATTTGGCATTTTTTAATAAACGTTTATTTTATGATAAAAATATTGTCTTTAGTTTATACGTAAATAAAACTGCAAAATGTCCTTTGTCAGAAGATATTTTATTTTTCTTGCTCCCTACGCGTGTTTAAATATGACTGCTAATTAGTTTCAGCAACTTCCCGTGGGACACCTTGTACAATTTATGCGTTTTCACGTAAAAAATAATTTCAAGGTTAAAGTATTACGTCACAGAGATACAGCTTCATTAGTAACACAGCTGTTATCATATAGACACTATCTCGCGGACAGCAGATTGTTGTCCAAGCGAGGGCATCTTTATTCGAAATTTCCATCTCTCTATCGTTATCTTGCATACAATTTTCTGCTATGCGCAAAGCGAGATCTATTCCTACAGAAAATTATATTTATACAGGGTGTCCCGTAAAGACCGTAACAACGCTTAGGGGTATATTTCTGAGATAATTCTGTGCAAAAAATCTTAATATCAAAATATTCAGGTGTAATGGTTTTTGAATTTGAAGCATTTAAAGTTAGCGAATAAGATAGCCTGAAATTTGCGCGCTTAGGTGTGTTCAACGTACAGTGATAAAAGCGAAATTGACTATCGCTCCCCTGTTGTCAGTATTAATATTTGGAAAATAAATTTGCTAATACATATTAACATAAATATTGTTTACGCAATTAAGATTTTGTTGAAAATATTATAAAGAAAAAAATATTATGATACACAAAACGCAAGCTGTCAAAAATAACATTTTTTTGACATTTCTTTTTATCTTACAAATATTTGTACAGAATATTGTGATATGTTACTCATTATTTGTACAGAATATTGTAATATATTACTCATTTAGGTATGGTAAAATGAAGAAGAAGTGCTACGTAATGTAGAAGATAATCTTACAATGAGTATTCGTGAAATTAGTCAAGTTGGAATGTCAAAAACAATGGTTCATAAAATATTAAAAGAAAATGAAATGCATGCGTTTTATTACTCAAAGATACAACATTTATTACCTCAAAATTATGCGCAAAGAGTCTTTACATATTCAATATTATTTAATTATTTTTAACTGTTATTAAAATAAAATATTGTGAAACTATTTCAATTATTTAATAATTTTATTGTACAAATATCTGTAAGATAAAAAGAAATGTCAAAGAAATGTTATTTTTGACAGCTTGCGTTTTGTGTATCATAATATTTTTATCTTTATAATATTTTCAACAAAATCTTAATTGCGTAAACAATATTTATGTTAATATGTATTAGCAAATTTATTTTCCAAATATTAATACTGACAACAGGGAAGCGATAGTTAATTTCGCTTTTATCACTGTACGTTGTACACACCTGATTTTGAGTATTTTTTTTGTTCCATTGTGTTCAATGATATTTGCAAATTGGTTTATGTAATAATTACTTTGTTTTTTGCAAGCCACATAGCCAAATGTTACCACTGTTGGTGGATTGACAGCATACTTGCTTACTGGATATAATTTTAAAGTAATGAAAAAAGTCGATATTAAATCATTTAATATGTAGATAATTTACAAATAGACAACTTATAAAACTCCAATATATCTTTAAAAATGCCTGCGAATATTTATGTCCAATAATTACAAACTGGACAAACTGATATTGCATGACATGTGTAGCTTTCTTTAGACTCTCTGTTCAAGATAAGATGCATATGCGTTTTGTTATGTTACAGAGTAGCCAACTTATGAGTGATATTCCTAGTCGTCTTCTGGCGAATAAAAATTTTTTTTTATATTTGTATATACCTAAATAACTAGTAAATACATAGTAAATATCTAGTATATACTCGTCTACTTATAAATAAGCAATTTTTATTTCTTCAAGAAACAACGAATACTACCCTAAGCTGCTTTACTTTCATAATAGAGAATCCCATATTTTTTTAAGCTAAGTTTATTTAAGATTGGGCTTCCCCTATCACGTAGGTCACTCGCAGCCAGGATGGTATAAATATGCGTGCGAGATGACTTACGTTTCAAAATCTTTACAACTGTGCCGCAAGTAATTGCAATTTTGTATCGTCAACTGCGCAATTTCTTCTGAAAAAAGTCTTCGTAAATTCATCGAGTCTTTCGCTTTTGAAAAGCAACGTAAGTTATATTTATTTACAATTTTTAGTGCATTTTTGTAAAAATGAATACTTACGCGTTTATATCTTTAAAAATAGTAACAATATATAAAACTATGATGTGTGAAATGACAATTTATTGCATATTTGTTGGAGAAGAACCATTTATTGTTTATTAGAAATTTACGAAGTATTAAAAAGTGACTAAAAAATTAAGAAAATGATTTTAAAAAAAGTGCGTGATTGCTGATAAACGAACTCGGAAAATTATAACGCGACAATTCCAAATTTAATCAAATTCACTGTGAATCTACCAATATTGTTAATATTTTATGTATTGGGATATTTAATGCTTCGGAAAAAATTAATATTAATACGGTAGTTTTGAATTATAAAATATTTAACTTTGCTTAATAATTATAACTCATACTGCATTAATATAAATCATAGCGCAGTGTCTTAATATGTAGAATCTGATTGCAAGTGAAAAAATCAGGAATAAATGGTGATAGACAGTTTTAATATGATGTTTAACCATCATATAATTATTTTATTTTTCTCTTTGCTTTTTTACCTATACATACTTTTCAAGCGGATTGTGATTTGAAAAATTTTGTATATGATTTAGTTGTGCTATTATATAATTTTTAAGTGAAAAATTATTCTTGTTTAGATGGATAAAAACGCTCAAGACAATCGCTCGGAGCAGTGCAATCCAATCCACACCCCGACTGGGTAAGGATTTTAAACGGGTTATCAAGGATCAGGCACCAAAGCCGACCTTGATAATCGTTCGCAGCAATTAAATCCCAACAATCCGACATATCAAAAGTAAAGGATATGCATATTTCGCAGAATATTGACATTGCAATATGTAAAATGTCAAAATATGAATGAATCAAATTAAAATATAAATAATTACAAAAAATATCTTTATTTATATATATTTTCCACATCACTTCTATTTGTTGGAGAAGAACCATTTATTGTTTATTAGAAATTTATAGTAAAGTAGTAAATTACGAAGTATTAAAAAGTGACTAAAAAAAATTAAGAAAATGATTTAAAAAAAAGTGCGTGATTGCTGATAAACGAACTCGGAAAATTATAACACGACAATTCCAAATTTAATCAAATTCACTGTGAATCTACTAATATTGTTAATATTTTGTTTATTGGGATATTTAATGCTTCGAAAAAAATTAATATTAATACGGTAGTTTTGAATTATAAAATTTAACTTTGCTTAATAATTATAACTCATATTGCATTAATATAAATCATAGCGCATTGTCTTTATATATAGAATCTGATTGCGAGTGAAAAAATCAGGAATAAATGGTGATAGACGGTTTCAATATGATGTTTAACCATATAATTATTTTATTTTTCTCTTTGATTTTTTATCTATACATACTTTTCAAGCGGATTGTGATTTGAAAAATTTTATATATGATTCAGTTGTGCTATTATATAATTTTTAAGTGAAAAATTATTCTTGTCTAGGATGGATAAAAACGCTCAAGACAATCGCGCAAACCAATGCAACCCAAACCACACCCCGACTGGGCCCGGGCATCGAGCGGGTTATCAAGGATTAGGCACCCAACCCGATCTTGATAATCATTCGGAGCAGAAAAATCCCAACAATCCGAAATATCATAAGTAAAGGATATGCATATTTCGCAGAATATTGACATTGTAATATGTAAAATGTCAAAATATGAATAAATAAAATTTAAATATAAATAATTACAAAAAATATCTTTATTTATATATATTTTCCACATCACTTCTATATATATTTTATCCTGTTCATAGTTTTTATTCCTATTCCCAGGTTAACCATTTAGAATTATTTATTATAAAATTAAACTACATCATAATGTAATTGTTAAACCCATTTTATTCTTAAATAAGGGATGTCATTATTTAAAAGCTTATTCGTACATAAAGAAAGAATATTAGTTTTGCAACTATTAATTTTTCAGCATATATCGCTTAATGCTACGTCGAATATCAAAGAAAATAATTAATTGCTAATACACGAACATTTAGATTGAAAACGTGTAATACTTAAAATAAACGACGAAATCATTATCTACTAGGCTGCTGAATCCAGTATCCCCAAGTAGTGAAAAATTTGTCATCTTTTTCTTCGGTCGGGCCGCGAAACACTCTTATTTTAACCCGTGGAATGTCATCTAAACAAATACTTCGTAGAAAGCGACTCTAGCACTAAGCCACGTTTCTGCTGACGGTGAAATTTGACACGCGTTGAGGACAGCCTTCAACGCATGTTTGTAGTCACTGACATCTTCGTAATACAGTCCCATTCTATTATAATATTGCTATATTAGAAAAAAGAAAATAAAAAGTATAAAAGGCTCAAATGATTAAAACAATCAATTAAAATTAACAGGAGCGCGAAAAGCCAGAATGCAAGATCTTCGTGCGTTCCTGTTAATTGTTAGTTGATTGTTATGTTAGAAATAGCTTGTCTTTTTTATCTCTCTTAACTGCTTTATGCAATATACAAATTAAATGATCTCACCTCATCTGTACGAGATGCGAATCATCCGGTTTGTTTAATACCGCAATAGCGAATTCGTAGTAACGAATCGCTTCCGCAAAATTACCCTTTTGAAAATAACAGTGCCCTGTCAAACTGCTTACCGAGTAATTCTGTAAACACAAAAATATTTTTAAAGTTTTATAAAAATTATGACTTTTATCTAATATGACAACTTAATTTTCTAGCAAATTCAATAAGAATGTAATCATTATCATTTAATTGTGTTTTTTTTAACTAATGTGAAATAAGTGAAATAAACAAATAAATTAGTTTAAGTGAAGAATAAATAGATAATTCTGAATAAATAAATTATTTTTCTATTTTTCACTAATTTACTAAAGTATTAATTATTAGTTAATTAATTAATAATTTGAAAATTAATTAAAAACTTTACTTATTCAAAATTATTCATGTATTCTCTGTTTAAATTAATTAATTTTGTTATTCCACAAATTCATAATTGCGGAGATAAAATCACAATTTCGAAAGAAAGAAACGGCTAACAATAAGACATGTTCCGCAATGTTAAATAAAAATTAATTGAACAAAATGAACTAACCAGTTCGTAATTATTTTCGGCTTCTGTTAAATACGACAAAGCATCTTCGTATTGGTGCAATAAATAAGATTGCACAGCTAAGTAATATAGCACGTAGGTGATTCTGCTGGCTCGCAAAATTTCTTCTGCTAATGCTACGTTAGCAAACTATAAGTATAAACACCAAGTGTTATTGTACAGTGAGTTTCATGGGAAGTTTCTGAAACTTGGCTGAATTAGCTGTCATTTTTAAACGCACATAGAGAGCAAGAAAAATAAAATATCTTCTAACAGAGGATATTTTGCAGTTTTACATATAAATTAAAAACAATCGGAGATATTTTTATTATTAAATAAACGTTTATAAAAAAATGCCAAATTTTGCTAATTTTAATGATTTATATTTTCGAAATGCGCACCGACGGAATTATAACAAAAAAATTAAGTCACTTTTGGAAACTATAAAAAACTTTATGCAACAAAAGTTACAGTTATAATTTTCGAAATCGACTTAATTTTTATTATAATTCTGACGGTGCGCTCGTAGGGATATTTGGCATTTTTTAATAAACGTTTATTTTATGATAAAAATATTGTCTTTAGTTTATACGTAAATAAAACTGCAAAATGTCCTTTGTCAGAAGATATTTTATTTTTTTTGCTCCCTACGCGTGTTTAAATATGATAGCTAATTAATTTCAGCAACTTCCCGTGGGACACCTTGTACAATTTATGCGTTTTCACGTAAAAAATAATTTTAAGGCAAAGTATTACGTCACAGAGATACAGCTTTATTAGTAACACAGCTGTTATCATATAGACGCTATCTCGCGGACAGCAGATTGTTGTCCAAGCGAAGGCATCTTTATTTGAAATTTCCATCTCTCTATCGTTATCTTGCATACAATTTTCTGCTATGCGCAAAGCGAGATCTATTCCTACAGAAAATTATATTTATACAGGGTGTCCTGTAAAGACCGTAACAACGCTTAGGGGTATATTTCTGAGATAATTCTGTGCAAAAAATCTTAATACCAAAATACTCAGGGTGTAATGGTTTTTGAATTAGAAGCATTTAAAGTTAGCGAATAAGATAGCCTGAAATGGGAGGGTCTCAACTGCCTACATTCCCATTTGCCAACAGCTTCGTTTGCCCACAACATTTTGCCGACAGCTTCAATTGCCGACATTCCCGATTGCCTACAGAGCGATTGCCTACAAGCATTATTGCGCACATTTAAAAATTAAAAATACAAACGTACGTTTGCACACAAGACATTATTGCACACATACACATTGCACACATGATATTATTGCGCACATACACATTGCACACATGACATTATTGCGCACATACACATTGCACACATGACATTATTGCGCACATACACATTGCACACATAATATTATTGCGCACATTTAAAAATTAAAAATACAAACGTACGTTTCACACAAGACATTATTGCACACATACACATTGCACACATGACATTATTGCGCACATACACATTGCACACATAATATTATTGCGCATATTCTTTCCATGCGAAACGAGGTTCAACATGGGTTTACAACTTTGTTTGTGAACCTTGGTTAACTTTGTTAGGTTTACCTTGTTAGGTATAACCTGAGTAGGATTTGTTATTTGTTTTACGCGGGGGAGAGGCTTCGCTCCGTAGGGGCGAAGTCCTCCGCCGCCTACGCGTGAAATTTCAAACAAAGCGAGGTTCAACATGGGTTTACGAGTTTCTACACAAAACGCAATAATGTCATGTGCGCAATGTGTATGTGTGCAATAATGTCATGTGTGCAAACGTACGTTTGTATTTTTAATTTTTAAATGTGCGCAATAATGCTTGTAGGCAATCGCTCTGTAGGCAATCGGGAATGTCGGCAATTGAAGCTGTCAGCAAAATGTTGTGGGCAAACGAAGCTGTTGGCAAATGGGAATGTAGGCAGTTGAACCCCTCTCGCCTGAAATTTGCGCGCTCAGGTGTGTACAACGTACAGTGATAAAAGCGAAATTGACTATCGCTCCCCTGTTGTCAGTATTAATATTTGGAAAATAAATTTGCTAATACATATTAACATAAATATTGTTTACGCAATTAAGATTTTGTTGAAAATATTATAAAGAAAAAAATATTATGATACACAAAACGCAAGCTGTAACAAAAATAACATTTCTTTGACGTTTCTTTTTATCTTACAAATATTTGTACAGAATATTGTGATATGTTACTCATTATTTGTACAGAATATTGTGATATGTTACTCATTTAGGTATGGTAAAATAAAGAAGAAGTGCTACGTAATGTAGAAGATAATCTTACAATGAGTATTCGTGAAATTAGTCAAGTTGGAATGTCAAAAACAATGGTTCATAAAATATTAAAAGAAAATGAAATGCATGCGTTTTATTACTCAAAGATACAACATTTATTACCTCAAAATTATGCGCAAAGAGTCTTTACATATTCAATATTATTTAATTATTTTTAACTGTTATTAAAATAAAATATTGTGAAACTATTTCAATTATTTAATAATTTTATTGTACAAATATCTGTAAGATAAAAAGAAATGTCAAAGAAATGTTATTTTTGACAGCTTGCGTTTTGTGTATCATAATATTTTTATCTTTATAATATTTTCAACAAAATCTTAATTGCGTAAACAATATTTATGTTAATATGTATTAGCAAATTTATTTTCCAAATATTAATACTGACAACAGGGAAGCGATAGTCAATTTCGCTTTTATCACTGTACGTTGTACACACCTGATTTTGAGTATTTTTTTTGTTCCATTGTGTTCAATGATATTTGCAAATTGGTTTATGTAATAATTACTTTGTTTTTTTTTGCAAGCCACATAGCCAAATGTTACCACTGTTGGTGGATTGACAGCATACTTGCTTACTGGATATAATTTTAAAGTAATGAAAAAAGTCGATATTAAATCATTTAATATGTAGATAATTTACAAATAGACAACTTATAAAACTCCAATATATCTTTAAAAATGCCTGCGAATATTTATGTCCAATAATTACAAACTGGACAAACTGATATTGCATGACATGTGTAGCTTTCTTTAGACTCTCTGTTCAAGATAAGATGCATATGCGTTTTGTTATGTTACAGAGTAGCCAACTTATGAGTGATATTCCTAGTCGTCTTCTGGCGAATAAAAATTTTTTTTTATATTTGTATATACCTAAATAACTAGTAAATACATAGTAAATATCTAGTATATACTCGTCTACTTATAAATAAGCAATTTTTATTTCTTCAAGAAACAACGAATACTACCCTAAACTGCTTTACTTTCATAATAGGGAATTCCATATTTTTTTAAGCTAAGTTTGTTTAAGATTGGGCTTCCCCTATCACGTAGGTCACTCGCAGCCAGGATGGTATAAATATGCGTGCGAGATGACTTACGTTTCAAAATCTTCACAACTGTGCCGCAAGTAATTGCAATTCTGTATCGTCAACTGCGCAATTTCTGCTGAAAAAAGTCTTCGTGAATTCATCGAGTCTTTCGCTTTTGGAAAGCAACGTAAGTTATATTTCTTTACAATTTTTAATGCATTTTTGTAAAAATAAGTACTTACGCGTTTATATCTTTAAAAATAGTAACAATATATAAAACTATGATGTGTTAAATGACAATTTATTGCATATTTGTTGGAGAAGAACCATTCATTGATTATTAGACATTTACGAAGTATTAAAAAGTGACTAAAAAAATTAAGAAAATGATTAAAAAGAAAAGTGCGTGATTGCTGATAAACGAACTCGGAAAATTATAACGCGACAATTCCAAATTTAATCAAATGTACTGCGAATCTACCAATATTGTTAATATTTTGTGTATTGGGATATTTAATGCTTCGAAAAAAATTAATATTAATACGGTAGTTTTGAATTATAAAATATTTAACTTTGTTTGATAATTATAACTCATACTGCATTAATATAAATCATAGCGGAGTGTCTTAATATATAGAATCTGATTGCGAGTGAAAAAATCAGGCATAAATGGTGATAGACAGTTTTAATATGATGTTTAACCATCATATAATTATTTTATTTTTCTCTTTGATTTTTTACCTATACATACTTTTCAAGCGGATTGTGATTTGAAAAATTTTGTATATGATTCAGTTGTGCTATTATATAATTTTTAAGTGAAAAATTATTCTTGTCTAGATGGATAAGAATGCTCAAGACAATCGCACTAAGCAGTGCAACCCAACCCACACCCCGACTGGGCCCGGGCATCAAACGGGTTATCAAGGATCAGGTACCAAAGCCGATCTTGATAATCGTTCGCAGCAGTTAAACCCCAACAATCCGAAATATACAAAGTAAAAGATATGCAGAATATTATATATTTCGCAGAATATTGACATTGCAATATGTAAAATGTCAAAATATGAATGAATCAAATTAAAATATAAATAATTATAAAAAATATCTTTATATATATTTTCCACATCACTTCTATATATATTTTATCCTGTTCATAGTTTTTACTCCTATTTCCAGCTTAACCATTTAGAATTATTTATTATAAAATTAAACTACACCATAATGTAATCGTTAAACCCATTTTATTCTTAAATAAAGAATGTCATTATTTAAAAGCTTATTTGTACATAAAGAAAGAATATTAGTTTTGCAATTATTAATTTTTTAGCATATATTGCTTAATGCTACGTCGAATATCAAAGAAAATATTTGATTGCTAATACACGAACATTTAGATTGAAAACGTGTAAGACTTAAAATAAATGACGAAATCATTATCTACTAGGCTGCTGAATCCAGTATCCCCAAGTAGTGAAAAATTTGTCATCTTTTTCCTCGGTCGGGCCGCGAAACACTCTTATCTTAACCCGTGGAATGTCATCTAAACAAATAGCAAGCGCATATAAAACTTCAATTAAAAAAGCCAGTTCCGGTTAGATACTATATATTTAAATACCCTTGAACTTGATAACAAATATCACGTAACACCGTTTACAATAATACCTCTTTTTATAGTCTGATGACGCATGACACTGCCTGATTCACTGCAGCTAGCCGTCATAAATATTGCTATTTCAAGCAGACCGAGAATAGAAAGAATACTCTGCAAGAAAACATTAGTTCTTTAATTATTCGACGCGATCAGTAAAATAAAATATAAATCTATAAATACATCATGCTGTTTACTGATCTGACTCACCACCGCTCTCATCGTGATTGCCATACAGAGGCTGACTGAGTTTCTGAATTTAAAGAGAGGAAATTTATATGGTATACGCAACATCTAGAGCATGACTGGTGGTTTTCCATCCCGTGACTTGAGGGATCGTTTTTCTAAAGAGAAAGCTGCATTGTCCTGTAAGGCAAAGATAATATATCGCAAAGCGACAAAAACATTACGTTTTTTCGACAACTTTTCACCTTAGCGAGCTGTCTGTAACATTGATCGAATTCATCGTGACGCTGTAAAGACATGTTTAACAGACACAAATACTTCCAAACGCTCGCGTTACGATTGTCAATCTGATTCGCCTCTGATAAAGCTGCCTCAGCTTCCGTAAATCGCTGCAGCTGAAATAATTTTTGCATACAAGTAACTTTTACAAATAATTTTTAATATAGAAGTTTATTCTAAAAATTTTTCTTTAACTGATGATTTGATTAATCGAAAGAATTTTACAACACGCAACTTTAATTTTAACAACAGACTCTCTAATAAATTTGAAATTTATCTTTTTGTACCGATAATATCAAGGACGAAAAATTTTAAATGATAAACGATTGTATATGAAAAAAAAAGATTTTCGCAAACTAAAGAACAATTAGATAAAAAAAAATTTTAATTCTTTGTTTAAATTCAAATAAATTCTATTTTAACTAATTTTAATTTAAAAATTTAATTTACAGAGAAAAGATTTGATTGTTATAGTTTGATATAATGATTTACTTCGTAGAAAGCGACTCCAGCGCTAAGCCACGTTTCTGCTGACGGTGAAATTTGACACGCGTTGAGGACAGCCTTCAACGCATGTTCGTAGTCACCGACATCTTCGTAATACAGTCCCATTCTATTATAATATTGTTATATTAGAAAAAAAAAAAAGTATAAAACGCTCAAATAATTAAAACAATCAATTAAAATTAACAGGAGCGCGAAAAGCCAGAATGCAAGATCTTCGTGCGTTCCTGTTAATTGTTAGTTGATTGTTATGTTAGAAATAGCTTGTCTTTTTTATCTCTTTTAACTGCTTTATGCAATATACAAATTAAATGATCTCACCTCATCTGTACGAGATGCGAATCATCCGGTTCGTTTAATACCGCAATAGCGAATTCGTAGTAACGAATCGCTTCCGCAAAATTACCCTTTTGAAAATAACAGTGCCCTGTCAAACTGCTTACCGAGTAATTCTGTAAACTCAAAAATATTTTTGAAGTTTTATAAAAATTATGACTTTTATCTAATATGACAACTTAATTTTCTAGCATTTCAAAATCAATAAGAATGTAATCATTATTATTTAATTGTGTTTTTTTTATCTGTGAAATAAACAAATAAATTAGTTTAAGTGAAGAATAAATAGATAATTCTGAATAAATAAATTATTTTACTATTTTTCACTAATTTACTAAAGTATTAATTATGAGTTAATTAATTAAATATTTGGAAATTAATTAAAAACTTTACTTATTCAAAATTATTCATGTATTCTCTGTTTAAATTAATTAATTTTGTTATTCCACAAATTTATAATTGCGGAGATAAAATCACAATCTCGAAAGAAAGAAACGGCTAACAATAAGACATTTTGCGCAATGTTAAATAAAAATTAATTGAACAAAATGAACTAACCAGTTTGTAATTATTTTCGGCTTCTGTTAAATACGACAAAGCATCTTCGTATTGGTGCAATAAATAAGATTGCACAGCTAAGTAATATAGCACGTAGGTGACTCTGCCGGCTCGCAAAATTTCTTCTGCTAATGCTACGTTAGCAAACTATAAGTATAAACACCAAGTGTTATTGTACGGTGAATTCCATGGGAAGTTTCTGAAACTTGCTGAATTAGCTGTCATTTTTAAACGCACATAGAGAGCAAGAAAAATAAAATAACTTCTAGCAGAGGATATTTTGCAGTTTTACATATAAATTAAAAAGTCGAAGATATTTTTATTATTAAATAAACGTTTATAAAAAAATGCCAAATTTTGCTAATTTTAATGATTTATATTTTTGAAATGCGCACCGACAGAATTATAACAAAAAAATTAAGTCACTTTTGGAAACTATAAAAAACTTTATGCAACAAAAGTTACAGTTATAATTTTCGAAATCGACTTAATTTTTATTATAATTCTGACGGTGCGCTTGTAGGGATTTGGCATTTTTTAATAAACGTTTATTTTATGGTAAAAATATTGTCTTTAGTTTATACGTAAATAAAACTGTAAAATGTCCTTTGTCAGAAGATATTTTATTTTTTTTGCTTTCTACGTGTGTTTAAATATGTCAGCTAATTAATTTCAGCAACTTCCCGTGGAACACTTTGTACAATTTATGCGTTTTCACGTAAAAAATAATTTCAAGGTTAAAGTATTACGTCACAGAGATACAGCTTCATTAGTAACACAGCTGTTATCATATAGACACTATCTCGCGGACAGCAGATTGTTGTCCAAGCGAGGGCATCTTTATTCGAAATTTCCATCTCTCTATCGTTATCTTGCATACAATTTTCTGCTATGCGCAAAGCGAGATCTATTCCTACAGAAAATTATATTTATATATTTAATTTATATATTTATATATTTAATTATATTTTTATATTTAATCTAACGCAGATTAGAAACAGAATTTTGTTATACCTGGAGTATAATCCGTGTGAATGTAAAACAGGTGTAAAATGACCCAACCTTCGACGAATCGCGGGTGGAAATCGGTAACAGCTCGCAAAAAGATTTCGGCTTCCCGATAATTTTGCTCTCCGGCGAGAATTAATCCATACATTAATAAACTGAAGAAAGGTGTTCGTCGCATAAAATTATTTAGTTTGAAATATTTCCAAATTTTAACATTACACTTTTGTAATGATAAATATATTGTAAATTTTTACATACGCGATTTTATCTCGTCTATCTGAGAGAATCGCTTCGCGACAGCTCTCTTTTGCGCGCTCCGTATCGCCAATTTTTAAAAGGAAAGTCGCATACTTTGTCCATGCTTCGGGATCACTCTTATCTGCTGTAATTGCCTGTGAAAGGCAATCATGCTTAAACAACACGATTCATTGAGTTCTTATATGTGCAGAATGAATCATACGTACAGTCAGATGATGCCGTCTTGCATCATTCAAGTAACCTAACTCATAAGCTTCTTCGGCGTAGAAGTATAACTTTTTAGATATCACAATTTTTAGCGAATCATCGTCTACGAGACGGGTTTCGATGATTTTATTAATGGCCAAGTGCATTTGTTCGACGAGATATGTGTATACAGACGCCACAACGTTCTACGCACAAATTATAATTCGCAAGAGCTTATCAAAATCGCAAAATCGAATCTGAATAAATTTATGAATAAATCTGTGACTGTAAAATCACATAACAAATAATTGTTGTAAAAAAACAGTTTTTGATAACTTGCTATATTTTAATTTTAACGCGAATATCTTACTAAATTAAATAACAAAAAAAATTTTACAATATAATAAATTTTAAGTAATAATTCTTATGTATATATGATAATAATTGTTTTCACCTGACTATCGACGGAGTGCACGGTGCTTACGTCCGTCTTGAATTTCTGATCTAACAACGCAGTCACTTTTTCCTTCAAAGTGCTGCATATAGTCAAGTACACACCGGTTTTATATAAGTATTGCGTGAAACAAGTTAACTCGTCCTGAAAATTGTTACGACAAACATGCAATATAATAATTTTTCACATTGCCTTTTTCAATTTATTTTACCTCTTCGGGGACGAAGCAATATTTCGCTTTTTCTGTCTTTTCAATATTATTTGAATTATCTTGTTCATTCAAAGTGGACAATTTTTTTTGCTTTTTTTCCTCATGAAAATTCTAAGGCGAGAAAATGTGTTGCTGTGATATAATATTTTAATTTATAATATAAAATATCAAAGAGATATTAAAAGTGATCAAAAGTATTTGATATTTATAATTAAATCCATTTGTAACAAAAATATATTTGATTTAAGTTATATTTGATTATCATTTTATATTATACGATATAAAAAGCGTAATACTCGATAACTCTCTGTAAGAATTTCCACCAATTTTCGAATGCAAGCTGCGTATTGCTCTTCCGCCATCTCGCGAGAATAAACATAATACGGTTTAGCCACTTTCGGCGTTATTATTTTATCGATTCTAGATAAAATTGGATAACATGAAATAAATAAGAAAATGTTAAGCCTAATAATTGATTATCTTTATCGATTTTAAATAAAATTGGATAATATGAAATAAATAAGAAAATTTTTCAAGCCTAATAAGAATTTGATTACTTTTAGATAATATTAAATTTTTCTTGTTATACTCGAGAACTTACATGTTTGAAAAGTCAGTTTCGAGTTTACAAGGAATAAGTGGGCAATGAAGTTCGACTTCGATTATGAAAAACACAGGCTCTCCGGTTTCCGAAATTAACGGAAAATTTTGTGTTATTTCGGTATTCAATTGATTGCTCGTAGTGGATTTTGGTGTCGATTGCTTGAAATATTGATTAATTCTAATTACTTTTAATATTACACAGAAACTTTAATTTTTTAAATTTTTGCGTAGGACTTATTTAAACCGATATGTAATCGTGTTCGGCTAACTTTCTTTGATTCTCGTTCCTTTACATTTTTATTCCAAGAATTTACATGAAAAATATCTTTATCTAAGCCAGTTCTGTCGGCCATTTCCGACACATTGTGCGCATGCAATTGCGTCATTATACGAGTACTTTTCTCTAAAAAATATTTAATATAGCATTTAACAAATCTTAATAATATTTTAGCACATGTAGAAAACATTTTACTATTTATGTTGTTTAATTGAATTAAAAATACATTATTATTTAATAGCCATCATAAATTATTATTTAAATTGAACAAATAAAAAATAAACACTCGCGCTCTTACTTCCCGGGAAAAGAAGCTCCGACAAATCAACGTAACACTGATAAAGCTGATATTTAACCAATTTTTCATCCTTTTGTCTAATATTGTTCTTTTTCTCGGCCATCATAAATTGAACCGGCCAATATTTACGTCTTTAAACAAAATTTTATATTTAGTACAGATTTTTATATGAAAGATTCTATATCTGCTTAAAGTGACATTTATTTATTCCTGCATTAAGCTGCAAATATACAGGGTGTCCCTAAAATTTTGACAAAGCTCTCGCGTGCAGGTAGAGCGGACTAAACTGAGTCGAAAAATCCTGTACCATTTTGCAATTTTCGCAACAGTTAATGAGTTATTAATTACTAAAGATCGCTGAATAAGCGCGTATCCGTCCAGCTTACCGCCGAATGCAAGCGCGCAACGAGATACAATAAAAAAACGGGAGACCATTATATCTCAGAGCCTTTTGCCGCTTGTAGTAAACAATTCCCCGCGCGCCTAGCGATTATGATCGGTTGTATCTCGCCGCGCGCTTGCATTCGGCGGTAGGCTGGACGGATATGCGCTTATTCGGTGATCTTTAGTAATTAATAACTCGTTAACTGTTGCAAAAATTGCAAAATGGTACAGGACTTTTCGACTCAGTTTAGTCCGCTCTATCTGCACACGACCGCTTTCTCAAAATTTTAGGGATATTCTGTATAACACGATAAACATATACTTGGCAATATGCTTCTGCATCGCTTCAATGCCTACATCATTCATTATCCTGCGACACATGAGGTTCCATTCGATTCTAGGTTCATCCTGCGATAGTTTCTTCTACAATTTGCGCATTAATTTATTCTTCATTGTGCACTCATTAATTTGTTCAATTAAATATTGTGAAATATTGTGTGTCTTAAATCTACCTGCAAGTCGAGTTTTACACCGAGCGTATTTTTTATATTTGCATAATCGCGACTGATTTTCCATTTTGACAATCTGGCGTTACTTTGCAATTTCGATAAACTCTGCCACTTCTTCGCTCTTTCCGCGTCGTGATAATTTGTCCATTTGCCGTCTTCGAATATCACGTTTTCGGGAATCTGCGGTAAAAGGCATTGTACGATAATTTTTTATATACATAATATAAATAGCATTTATCTAAAGTAAATATGATAAATATGATAACAGTTAAATAAACTTTGTTTTTTTATTGCAGAAATACAATCTAGATTAAACTTCCTTCGACTTTTTTGATATGTTCTTAGAATTGATAATTCGTTCATATATTTTCCTCTTACTTATCTTTTTGTCAACACTTATACAGTTCTCTGAATCCATCAGTGCGCAGGTTTGTGCTTTTTATTCGTACTATAATGTTTATTAAACTATTCTTTTTAACTTATAAAATATTTTATGTATTAAAATGAAAAGTGCAAGAACAAATACTAAAATATTGTTTCTTTTCAATTTAACATATCGATATATAAAAGAATCAGCACATTTTTTATATTTCTTTTTTAATTTAATATTTTAATTATATTTTAATTATATTTTAATTGTATTTTAATTGTATTTTTCTATCTTTCTATTTTTTTATTTAAAAAATTTAAATAACCGAATAAGCATAAATATTTTATATATTAAAATAAAAAGTGCAAGAACAAATATTAAAATATTGTTTCTTTTTAATTTAATATATTGATATATAAAAGAATCAGCACATTTTTTATATATTTTTTTTAATTTTATATTTTAATTATATTTTAATTGTATTTTAATTGTATTTTTTTATCTTTCTATTTTTTTATTTAAAAAATTTAAATAACCGAATAGGCACAATTTAAAATTGTGATTAAAAAACTGAAAACTGCGTTGATAATGTGTAATTATTACCTCATTGTCAATATATACTATCGTGCCTGCTTGATGCTCCGCATCTTCAGCGAAGAAAACCGGTGGATTGTAGATACTTTCCACTGTAATATTCAAGAAATTAATTTTCATTTCCGAGGGAAATATATCTTTACCATCATATGCCATTGTCACTGTTAGCGCAGGAAGATTGTGCAATGAGATCGCATTGCCATTGAGCCAGAGATGCGCGGAATGAACAACCACTTTTTCAGTGAGCGATTTTTCACCTTACGACAAAATCATAAAACATATTTTAAAGTATGCTTCTCAATCTTATTTTCTTAGTTTCGATGCAATGAATAGTTACCTAGCAATATCGGCATTAAATCGAGACTGCAGAAACCGATCACTTTTGACGAAATTGATGTTTTTTTCCTCGCGGTTGACCCGACAGAATTGGACAAATTATCACAATTTCGAGTATCGCACATCACTTTTACTGACGAGACAATAATTATATAACAAAACAATTCACCATGGCTGCGTTTGGGGAGCGCGCTATCAGCGCTATAGTGTCACTCCATTTTTATCAATTATTAAACATAAAACAAAAATAGAATGACACAATAGCGCTGATAGCGCGCTATCAGCGCTATCGCATCATATTCTATCTTTATCGTTCATTGGACATAAAACAAGGATAGAATGACACAATAACGCTGATAGCGCGCTCCCCGAACGCAGCCCATGTAATTAAGATAATTATTATTCATATTGATAGTATTGTGAAATATTTATTATTAATATACGCCTTTGTACTTAAGATTGGTGTCGATACGACTGGATCTACGCTGTTGCAATCGTTAACTATAAACGTAAGTTTGACAGCAAAATCGACATCGTAAATATGCGAAGGTTCCTTTAAACTCGGATCGATGGTAAGAGGAATACTTTCTCCGAGCACTACATCATTATGTGTCACGACAAACGACACGTCAGCTTCTTCTGTTGTGTCTAATTGTGTCTATTACATAAAAAACCAATTTTTATTTTATCATGAAATAGTAGTTGAATTGTGCAAGAAAACTTACGATATTTTCAATGGATTCTATAACTATATTTATGCTTCTCTCGATCGGTTCATCTTGAACTACAGGTCGCTCCATTGGAAAATATACTTTTACCGCTTTTCGCTAATTTTTATTTGTACGATGTAGAGCTCACTCTAATAACGAAATGATGGTTATAATTTTATTTTCAATTGTTTCTTGAAACTTTTGACTTCAAACTTCAGATCGGAATTCACAAAATTGAAAACGCTAAAATAAAAAGATCACTGTGGTATAACAACATTAATTTTATTTATCAATAGTATATATATATATGTGCCTTCAATAATAAGCAATTATCTTTGTATTACGGTATACGTATGCATATAAATTATTATTTTATATATAAATATAAATTATTCTTCAATTGTTTTCGAATCAGAATCGAATAGTTAGACAACTGTGATAGTTTTTTTTTTTTTATAAATCCTAAATCTTTTACACTCGGTATTTATTCTGCACAATTTATAGACATTCACCAATATTTTTTTGTACATTTTTGAGAGCTTTCAAAATATGAAAGAGTCACAATTGCACTTATAAAAAAATAACTGTATCGAACGGACAAATTTAAATGTTCGACCTACTAGATCGTCATCGATTCCGAAATAGACTCATTGCCATCGGCAATGAACTCTTTTCCTCGGGAAAATTTGTTTAAATCCTTTTCTTCCTGCAACTCGTTAATGTAGAGTTGGTGAAGACAACAGAGTGAGACAATATTTTTGTATTCGCTTTCAGCGCACACTGTATCGATAATTTACGCCACGAGCGCTACAATGTGATTGAGCTAAAGTTCGCGATTACGGAATTTACAATCACCGATGTGAAGGCACTACAGTTTCTCCAAATGCATTTATGCCAAAATGCATCCACTATACAACCGTATAAAAAAATTAATATACATGCATATATATATATATATATATATATATATATTAAAGTTACAAGTATCAAAACTTCGCTTAACAGCGCGGTAAATCTGTCGATGAAAAACAAGATCAAAGTCGATCAAAGCACTACCCTTCGAATCCTCCCTGTGTCTCCCTCCTCTTTAAATACTCATTCGCTAATTCCTAAAATCACTCTATTCAATTTCCGAAAGGAAAATATACGTGCACAGAGAGAAAGCTGTTTATCAATTGTCTGTCGATATTTTCCTCGGTATATGTTGTAAAAAAATTCTTGTCTAGGCTGTAAATCGCTTCTAACGGACTGTAAAATACTCTCCGTGATAAAGCAGTCTTGTGGGGTGATCCAAGGCCAACGTTAAGGCAACGGCGTACGGTTAAATTATGTTTAACGCAGATTTGATCGATCGATTACAGGGTCTTCATGGTCTTGTCGATGTGTCTTAATGTCGTTTCGGGCACCGCGTCCGTCAGCGCCTTTCGGAATCCTTCGCAACGGGTCAGTCGCCGAAACATTCTTTTCGCGTAATTTCTGAAAATTTTTATTTCAATAATAAAAGTAAGACAGATAGGTGATTCAATGCGAGTTATAAAACATTCGGATTTATTCTCTCACTTCTTTGTAGATTATTGTAGGAAATCAATTTACCTCGCGTCCAGATTTCCATCCATTAACAACTTTGCGCCCGCATTTAGTAATTTGACCTTCACGTCACGTGGTAAGATCATAATGTGATCGGGTCCGATGCGATCAGTGATGTCTGACAACAATCGAGCGGTTGTCGCGCGAACAATAGCGTTTTGATGACTGCAATAGAATGATTGGAGAGTCAGCTTCGTTATATGGCTACTAAGTAATTTTCCGGCAGTTTTGAAATTTATTATTAAACTCACCTCGCTCCCCGAAGTACGACGATACCGATGGTTTTATGAGGCGGAAAATTCTGCATCATTTGATCCAAAGCCGCGTTGCTGTCCGCTCGCAGAAATCGATTCGTGTCGGCCGTTCTGTGCAGCAGAGGTCCAGCTATATCGTCCAGATCCTAAAAGAAATAAATTGTTTAATGAACATGTTTTAACTTATTACTCAATATTTATAAGTTTAATATTGGAGAGTATTGAAAAAATATTTACGTCAAGTATAAAATATTTAATACTGTTTTTACCTAAAATAACGTATGTTTAACGCTTACCTGATCGATACCTCGAATTTGAGAGCTAAAGATATCACCGGCAGCGAGACACGCGGCTCGCGCCACTTGCGAACGAAGGTTCTTTACGTGTCGTCCTAGGAGCCTGCCTATTGTTCCTGCTGCAAAGACGTCCAGGCACTCTGGTTGCTGCTTCGAAATCTGAGACAGGGCTTTCAAGCCTTTCATCGTTACTTCCCTGAAAAAATTAATTAAAAAAAAGACAGAATATATATTTCATATATCGGAATATGTGTCATACAGATAGATTTTATGTCGTAAAATCAATGAATACACTCTTACCAGTCTTTGTTCTCAAGCTGCGCGAAGCATTGTTGTACCATACGTTTCGACTTTTCCGTGGGCTTCTCCGCAGTTCTCTTTCTGGAAGGCGCTCGATAGTTAACGTCACGCACCGGTACTTTCGAGGGAAGTCTCCTACGCGACTCGATACTTTCCATGGATTGAGACTGCGCAAAAGGTTTATTATATTGTATAAATTATAAATAATATAGTTATTTTATAGAGGAAACATATACTCTTGTCGTGGCTTTACCTCGATCTTTAATATTCCTGGTTCCGTATTCGATTCGCTCGTGCTATCCTTACTTTGCCTGTCCTCCAAGGTGTCGTTCGCGCTAGACTCTTCTTCCGTAGACTGAAACAATTATTAATGTTTCAGTTAATTAGTCCCCCGATTAATCTTTCAATTGTGTTTTGGTCCATTGGTCGCGCTTCTCACCTCCTGAGTATTAATCTTATTGCGCAAGTTGTAGTCGGCGGCGTCGTGAGAATGCGGTCTAGACGCGATCATAATCGCCGGCGAATCACCGGTTATGTCTATGGGAGGGCGATCGACAGTATCCAACGATCGAACGGAAGCATCCTCGTCAGGTACCATGGAAGCAAGTATCTCCTCCTCGTTGAAATCCCTGGGATTCTCGATCTAATGTCGAAAAAATTAATATTAACAGCAGTTAAATTTAATATCAAGTTTAAGGAGATTCCGGAGTCTGTTTTACCGACTTCTTTTAAATAGACTTTACTTTTTTTGGCTGTGTAGAATAAAAAATCCTTTTCTGTAATTAAAGTACATATGCTACAGGGTGGACGGTCGATTTGAAAGGATTTTTCATACCACGCCAAAAAAAAAATTTTTATGAAAAATAGAAGGTAAAACAGATCAGTACTTGCACAGCCAAAAAAGGTAAAGTCTATTTAAAAGAAATCGGTAAAACAGGGATCCCCGACTCCGAGGACTCTGGGATCCTTTTAAGACAATTTAAAATCTCGTAGAACTCACGCAAATTTTAATTAGAAAGTTATTACTCGTGTGTGATAAAAACATAAAGTGATAATGTAATTTTATGTTTGCACATTCTTCTACAGTTTATTATTTTATATTCATCCATAATTTGTGTGACTTGACTGACCAAATCACGCGAATTGCAACGGGAATTCCGTTTCGACGGCGAGTTGAGGATCGGCGAGTGATGAGCGCTGTGATTAGGCGTCTGATACAGCGATTCCGATCTCTTCGAGCTCGACTGGATTGATTCCTCAGATATTTTTGGATTCTCGTAAGGTAGAATTCGCTCGTTTGGAATCACGGTTACGATGGATTTTCTTCTCGCGCTCGAACCTCTGTTCTCCGACCGCTCAGGAATATCGAAGCTACTCTCGGTGCTATTGTTGCTGTTTTCATCCACCGTAATTAATTCTCGATGATTCAAGTGCTGCGAAATCGATCTGATTCGACTTGTCGGTTTCACGTCATCCTCGCTGCTCCATTCCTTTGACGCCTCGTCCACGGTCGACGGATTCGTCGTTTCAATCGGGTACTCCGCTTTATTGGTATCTAGCGCCGTCTAAAATTGTTCAAGAAAATTGTTCGCATTATATAAGTTATTTAACATCGTTTAAAAACAATAAATATCCAGTGACTATTTTCTTTAGCTTGTATTTGTTTGAAAAAAAAAACGAAATCTTTTTTGTGAATTTTTCTACGAATGTATAATTTTCTAAAAAAAATTAGAAAAAGATAAATACCAGAATTTTTTTTAAAAAAGCTGGTTAAATAATCTTTCAATTAATTTCAAAAATCTACTTCAGCGGAATTCTACTTTGTCGTTTAATTACCGTGGCGTGTAATGTTGGAAAATAAAGTGTTGCGTCAAAAAATGACGGACTTCTGTTAAACTTTCGCTGAAGGAGTAACAACTCCAAATATGCGAAAAAATCTATTATTGAATTATTCTTCATCGGTGGTGGGCCACCCTGTGTGTGTAAAGATTGTGATTTGCAAGCCATTATTAATTAAGGAAACAGTTTGCCGCGCTGTCGGAAGAAAATTGACGAAAGCGATATCTTTTTATTCGCAGAAAAAAAGTTCTTACGAAAAAGGAGTCGTCGCGGACGGCACTCTGGCTCGTCTGTTGCGTGATGATGTCGAACGCCGGGTTGTCCCGGCTGCGCGGGGTCGACGATCCGCTGTCATTTTCGTTGTAATCCCGCAATACCGCATCCTGATTTTCCCCTCGTGCCTGTCGATCACTCCTAGAAGCGTTCGACGACGAGCTGCTCGCGCTCTTGGAACGTTCGTGCGCGGCGACTGAGAAGGAACGCAGAAATTCTAAGAATTCAACGTTCACAGGCATTTCAGAAACATTGTACTCGTATCGAATATTCAAAAATATTAAAAATAATCACTATTTAACTCTTTCATAGCGTTGTAACAAATTTATTTGGTAAGGAAAGATTAAAATGCTCGACGGTTTTCACGAAGAATGGATAATTCTCGTTGATAAAAATTGACTTGAAAATTTTGTAATTTGCAAAATAAGCAGATTATCGATCTGCCTTTTCGTACGATACAACGCGATTTGATCGTACTTTATACTTGACCAGCGGAATATTGATTACCGGCGCGTCAGCTCAGCCTAAGCTCTATATGCATGCACCACGACGAGGTGAAGAACCTTTCGCTCTATTTCACTGCATTCTCGGACGCGCGCGAGCCGAAAGCCTCATTTTAGTTTATTCAGCATCGCGTTATCATTTAGCATTCTCCGCCGAACGAAACCAGAATCCGAGTTTCTTTTCACGGTGATAAGCAATTGGAACGCGAAGTGCAAGCACATAAAGCCAAATGCTGCGCAAATCTGCACATTTATTATCAATAAAAAGTCAACGGCTTCGAGAAGTGTTAATTTGCTTTGCAATCGAAGATAGTAATTTGACTGGAAATTGAGATCAAAAATTGAAATCAAAATTTTTTCATCGTTTCGCGATGGCAAAATCGGCTTGTGAAAAAAGATAGAATCGCATACCTCGATAGCGCGATTCTTCCTTGTTCGAACTTTGCACGTGGTAGTTCCTCGCCTCGGGCGAGAAGTGACGTTTGTTCAGCACATTATACTCCTCCTCGTTCACCGTCGTTGCTTTATCGCTGCAAAAAAGTACGGAAATAGAAATCAACTCGGAAGTGCGGTCGCATGCGTATGCAACCGATTTGTATTGTACAACACATTAATGTTTCAATCACGGCGTACAGCCTTATAAAGTAAGACTGACTTTTTACGCGAGCTTTAGTTTTGTGTTCATAAGTTGAATCGCGTTACTCCCGGAACCAGCGAATCAGCTGTAGGGGTTTTAAATAAAACAGCGCGAGTGTCACGGTTGACGAGAAAGGCTAACGTGTCCTTATACTTGAGCGAAGTTAAATTATAGAACGTCTCGCATCCCTCTCGTCTTAATCGATGGATTTTGTAAATCAAACTTACCATTCGTGACTTTTAACATTGATTATAATTTTTTACCGTCTATACAAGTCGCATTATCCTTCTACTTTTCGAATCTACCTTTCTTTCTGCTTTCTGAATGAAAATTTGACAAAGTCCTTTCGATACTACATAATTTGCAATATTATTTGTTTAAAATTTTTTGCAAATTATGCCGCCTGTCTCTCAAAAATCGCCAGAGAAACCGTCAATCCATGCAGGTCATGATAATCCGTGAAAAACATACACCGTGTCACTGTTTCGGCTCAATCTCAATGCGATGACCGGCGTCGTCGCCGTGGTGATGATGGTCGAGACGGAAGCGTTCTCGCCGTCCTCCTCGTCGTGATCGCGATCGACGCCGACCGATTTCCTGCACCGGAAGATGCACGGGCAGCAGCGGAGGACGACGTTCGCGATCTTACGCTCGGTGGCCCCGCTCGCCGATATTTCGCCCACGACGGCGCGGCTCTCCTCCTTCATCTCGCTCGGCCACGCGCAGGACTTAAAGATCATGCTTTCGCAGCCTTCCTCACCGATTCCGGTACTCGAAAATTCTTCGTCGTAAAACGCGCCTCGTCAACGACAAATCGACAGTCCCCAAGTGCGACGTCATAATTAATTGCGATTTATCTGCGAGTCGCTGTTCTATGAATTCTCTTTCACGATGTGAAACATTCGTATTTATCTGTTCAAAATAATCCACTGGTCGCAGATTTTTAGAGATTAAAATGACTCGATCTCAGCAATCTGAGAATGATTTAAGATAATGATTTCGTTTAAAATAATCCATTCGTTCACCGAGTTTCGCGATCAAATTCGTGAATCTTTATAAATAGAAAAAAAAGATAATTTCCATTATTAGCGCGAGAGAAACTATCGATTAGGATGACTTGACGAATTCAATAATATTAAAATGATTAAAAATATAATTGATATTGGCGGTTTAGTGCAAGTCATTAATCAGCATTTAACCGCTTGAGAAAACTAAGGTTTTAAAAATCAAAGGTCACAACGAAAAAGAACTTCGTACATTAATTTATGATATTTTTCGCGCTTGATTTATGTTCTCTTTTTTTGGATACTGTTAATAATTGACTTTATTCAAAATTTCATGTATACTCCGCGATTAAGGCTTGATGATTAAATTATTCAGTTAATCGATAGATTAAATAACAATCAGGATGTCTTTTTTGTATGCACGAGCTTATTGACGTATATTCTATTTTTATTCGCTTCATCATTTGCGTAGTCTTTTTTCTTAACACATAGTTGCCCGCAACACTTTTCTAATTTTTTAACAATTTTTTTCGTATATAATAATTTTTAATAATTCACATTACGTGGCATAAATAATATTATATCGTGATGATACATCGCGCGGAAAAGGTTAAACGTGTAACTTCGCGAGCGATGGACAAGCCCCGACCTTTCGAAATATAATAGTTAGAACAGTGAAATAAGTGCGCGCAAGAAGGCTCCGAAGAATCAATCGATACTAATGACAATTTCAAACATTGGCGAACGGCCACCAACAAATTATCGCATTATGCGAATCGATGCGTCGGAATTACGCAGAGCGCGGGAGCTCCTGCTCGTGAAAGATCGAGCCACGGATTAATTATCGATCGGATGTCGCAGGAGCTCGTATTCCAAAGTTCTTAGAACGGATGTGACGTATTCTTTTTATCGGTCTTATCATTTTTGTCCATTTTATTACCAATTCTTTTTGCTAATCCACGTTTTTACAAGTCGAAGAAACTCGTTGCATATTTTACGTCACGTTTGAGCTTCTATATTTTAATTTCTTTATTTTATTTTTCTACTTATTGCACTTGTTCGCACAGCCTCAACATGCCGATTCGACAACATAAAATCGCTACGCTACACTCTCGCACGTTCGACTCACGCGATTATCCTACAATTGTCGCGTGCAGTCCGTCGAACCGGCGGCGATTCGATCGAGATTACGATGCTCATCGCGCTACCGTCACCGGGTGGCAACTTTTCAAGGGCGAGTCTTGCGTAATATACTACTCCGCGAATCCACCTGTCGCGATTCCACGCACTCGGCACACTCGGCAACGCGTCTCTCGTCATCGGATTTAAATGACAGCGGTCGACGACACTCGCGTACGGGCATAATTATCGAGCGATGCGACGCGAATGAATTCGAAAATTTTCCTCGTATATTTTTCCGCGACAAATTTTCTACGAAGAACGACGAGGGAGAAGCAACGTGCCCGTCGATGACGTAGCAGAGGCATAATTGCGCACATACGGGACACACACGCTCGCGAACAATCGACGACGTACGCACGACTGTGGCACGTAGCGTAGGCGCCGAGCGTCCCGACGCTGACCATTACCGCCGTTCCACCCCCACGTTGCCCGCGTTCACTCGCCCCCTCAGCTCCTCGCTCTCTACAGTCCTCTGTTGCTTTTTACACAAAAAGATAAGGAGGGCTGGGGATTTGAGAAAGCGAGGGGAAAACTACAATTTCGATTCTTTTTCCATAAAGCGAAATAAAATAGAATAAGAAATATAAAAATAGATATAAATGATTAAAAACCGAATACAAATATATACACGTGGAATAAAAAATAGGAAATTGAACATAAGAATATAATGGACGTGATTTGTGAAATTAGGTGTTCAATTTTTAATTTCCAGTTTTCAGGATTAAAAAATATATTAAGATTCTTGTAACTTTCATCTGTTTGTCTATTGAAGACATTCGCTCTGCTACTTCATTTCTTCACTCGAATGCATCACTTCTCCGAGCCCCCCTTTACGTTAAGGCGGGCTGACCATAACTCACCCTTCTCTACTCGAAGTGGTCACGAAAGAAGGGTTGCTAGACCGAGTCATGCGATCCGAGTGAAACGCGGTTAAAGAAGGTTGAGGTAGGTGCTAACCGCATTTGTCGCTTTCTTCTAAGCGTGATTTGTCTTGAAATTTAGCCCAGATCTTTTATAACTTTAGAGTTCTTGGTATTGAAATTACGTATTCAAATTTAATCTCATTGATCTGATTTTGAGGAAAGATTATCGCTCGCTCGTAATTAACATTCCGTTCGACGAAAATTGATTCTAATTGCCGGCACGCTAAGGCAAAGTTTCCAACTGTCTCATCATTTCGTCATATAATTTTTCCCACCAAAAAGCGATGCATCACTTCGAAAGAACCGATATGAGTCATAAACTGCATATGCGTTCCAAGAAATTTCCGTATCTTCGGCGATTTTCACTATGCGGGTAAAACTTTTATATATTAAAGATTTTGCTTTTATATAATAAATAAAAATTAATAATAATGTATTATAGATATACATTGGAATGACAAGAATTGAACGTTGAAAAGTTTAGTTTCATGTAGTAACTTATTGATATTCGCGATTTTGTAGCTAATATTCTAGGATGTAGGCAAGCATTGAATAGCGATCAGTAGCTGCGTGCCGGCTTAGACATAAAATATTCAGCGAGGAGGAACAGGCGATAGGCGCGGTAAGGCGTTTCGACAATCTACAATAGTCCCGCATGTTGTAACACGTTATGCATATAGCGTTACGCCCGTGTCCGCGTCGTTAATGCCTGTATGCCATCGAGCACTGGAAATTTCAAGTTGCATAATTTTTGCATGAAAGACGGAGAGATCGAAGTACACGCGTGCCTTCTTCCTTCGCGCGCGCGGCGAGAAATAACTTTTTTTTTTCTTTTCTCTCCCTTTTTATTTTATCGATCGGTTAATTCGAACGGTTAAGATTGTCCGCTCGATGCAACACAATGGCATACTTTATGAGCCCTCGCCCGCGCGTTAAATATTAAGCCGGCAATTCTTGCGATCTTGATAGAAGAATAACGGAACGGAGTGGTGTTTTTTTATAAATTTAAGGCCGATCGGATTTATCGGTTTTTAAAATCGCCGGCATGCAACGCGATTTTCGTCGACCTGGAATCCGCGGTCTACCGTGTTATATCGGGGATTTGGATCTCGCTAAATATTAAGTGTATTAAAAATAATGTGTGTCACGTTGCGAGATCGAGATTAAGCGAAGTAGCGAGGTCGCGCACCTCACGTCGCGCTGGTGCGCTATTACACTCGCCTTTACCGCCTTCTTTTAACTTATCTCAAGCGTGTGTATAATATCTCTGCAATTAACGGTCTCTGATGGTCTCGTTTTTCTTTAATTGGCGAAATCATTGTAAGTCGCAGGAGTGGTCTTTTAGATACATTTGAGATTTGAAGCACGTTTGCGCTTTCGTCATTTGGCGTTTAAAGCGCGAATCTCGTGTGCCCGCCGATGTCTGGAGAAAGTTTACGCATATTATTTCACGTGATCGATACACCGGCATCTCGCTCGCGGTTATTTTAGGACAAAATCGATTCTGGCTGGAATCGCTTAAGCGCTTGAGAGAAAAAAATATCGGCCGGCTTGTAATAGCGTGCCGACAGCGATTTTATTTTCGAGAGCGTGTATTTAGATTTAAGTAGTAAAAGGACTCACATGTCGTACATCGACGCGGCGTGAAATCTGCTGGCGGCCAGCTTGACGAATTGCCTCGACCGATGAAGTTGCGACGGCGACAATGATCGTAGTCTCCTGCGATGAGGATCAGGCAAATTTTCCGCAAAAGGATCGCTGTTCTCCTGCGGATTCGATAAGATTAGATTCATCTCAGCCCTCTAATTTCAGCTATATATAATATTGTAATTAAAATAAGTCAATATTCATTTAAATTCTAAAATGCTGAATTTAAAAGACTTTAAATTGTTTATTAAAATCAAAGTTCTCCGATTATCAAATTCTTCGGTAACAATTTATTGTAGCAATCTTAATTAGGAAAAAAAGAACGGAATGATAAATTGATTTTTTACCCGATATATTATGTTTCTATCACTGTCTACAGCAGCTTGCGGATCCAAATGCTGTGATTCTTGATACACGCGAGACGGGGCAGTTCGTAAGGGTCGATATGCGTTTCTGTCAGTAAGCTTCCTCTGTCGCTCGTGAATGGAACTGTAGCTGTAGACGCGAAAATCAGTGAATAGGGAAAAAAATTTTTGCTGAGCAAAGAATGCTCAGTTTTTAGAGACTCACGTTTCGACAAGCGTTTGCTGCTGCATATTTCTGGACAATGATCGTTGCCGTCTCTCTGTGTAAGCCGAGCTCTCGCTTTTATCCGCGAATCTGCCGTAATTACACGAATTGTCATCCGAAAATATTCCCTCCCTGCTGCCGGTAACACCCTGTGCAGTTATAAAAATTATTACATATAATCGTAAACTTGTGCAATCGTTGTAGCTTGTGCAATCTTTTACATATAAATTTTTTACGGAGAAATTTTTATATTCAAAGAGGAGAAGAGTTATCATTTCTTTTACACAAAGCAACATCTAAAATAACTTTGAAGTAACTTTTATCGATTTTAAAATAACTTACGCTATATTCTCTATTTGTCGTTCCTGAAGCTTTTGTGTAAGAAGACGGACGGAAATTTCCGCAGTGTGAGTCAAACGTCTGATTCAAAATTTGGCTTTCTTCTTCGCGAAAACGTTTCCGTCGTTGATACGTAGAAGCGTACGATCTGTTTTAACGTAATAGTGTTAATTTAATTTGAAATAAACTGCATTTCTTCTGAAAAGGTGATAAGATCGCTGAATGATTAATAGAGAATACTCACCCGACATTATCCTGCCGCGAATTTATCCGGTTTCTATTGTTATCTAACGCATCTTTCGTCTGTTTTCGTGAAATAGAATCAAGGTATTCCAAATTGACGGACTTTCCACGATTTTGTGACGTTATTTTGGGACGCTCGCGTGTTGACAATATTGGAATTTTGGATTCTCCCTTAAGAGCAGTATTTTCCTGCAAATATATATTTTTCTCATTCTTATTTTATAGAAATATGAGCAAGATAAAATTTTTGAATTACTAAAAACTTATAATTTGTTATTTTGTATTGAGATTAGAGAACAAGAGTTTCCTGCCTTTTCTTTAGCAACTTCATTAACGTCTTTACGATTTCGCGTTTTCTGTTCGAAATTGTTGTTGGAGCTCTCTCGATGATTTTTAACATCCGTCTCGATGGAATTGAATTGATTTGGCGTATAAGATGTTCGCAGTTGCTCCTCGAATCTCAAATTGACGTTTGAAGATACGCCTGAAAAATCAAATCGTCCTTACAAGAGTTCACCAAACTTAATCAGATCCTTTGATTGAAGGGTTAATAAATAGAGCAATCTTATTACCCGCATTTACGTTTCGTCCGTTTGGTCCTTTTATTTCATTTTTATTGTCGACCTGTAACAAAAAAAAAAAGAATACTTACTTAAATACGACGTTGAGCTTGCACGAATCGCGCGATACCTCTAACCTTCGGTATTCCTGACAAACACGCGACGTTTAAACGCGACATAATCGTTACAAAATTCTATTCCAAAAAGAACAGGCGCTTATGTGCAAAAAATGTCAAATAGAAAATTGAAGTAACCTATTATCCTGAAAATATTTTGCGTTTCATGTCGCGATGCACCGTCGAGCTTGATCCAAAAACATGTGAGCGCTGCATGTCGGTGACATGTCGCGAAATATTAAACTCTAACCACTTTAGCAGTACCATATTTTTTAAGAAAGAAAGTTCTTTTATTATAGATTTTATACTCATGATCAAACTCGACGATCAATCTCTTGCATTAAATTATTGACGATGCGAATACAAATTGTAAAGAAAATAATATTATTAAATCACGCACGCAGATAATACCTTTCGTGTTTAATGCTCCTTATTCAATTCGCATTTGAAAGGAATAATTATGAAGGGACGCGGAGATATGCAAAATAAATATTCGAGAGAAAAAATGTATCATTATGTATCGCTACTTCCTACTTTGTTGTTGTATTTGATATATTTTGGCATTTGCATTGCAAAGTTGATGAATAATGACAATGACATCGAGAAAGAAACACACGGCAACACTATATTTAATGAGAAATCAATAGAGTACTTCATGTAAAATAACACCATTGCTAATGCTGAAAATCATTAATAACACATTAAATTTGCGTATTATAAAATCGTGTTATTGCATCTTTCTTTCATGTAAAGGAATCTATTTGTTTTCTCGTCAAAAATTGTCGATATTTTTTTCGAGGGAAAATTTAACGCCGCCCAGCAAATACAGAATATTGCAGTAACATTGCGGCAATGTTGCAACATTGTAGCAACATTGCAGCAATATTGCAACATTGCCACAATGTTGCTGCAATGTTCTGGGTTTGCTGGGCGAATTCATTAGAGAATCTATAGTCAAAGGAATATCCTCGAATTTTTGGATATTTTGAATAATCTTATAAGAGATAAAAGAGAAAAATATAAGACACATAATCTTACGTTGATCTGCGAGCGCAGTATCTGCCAAGCCGATTGCTCGGTTTTGGACTGCAAACCGACGCCAAGCGCGACGAGATTGGGTCTTTCTATCCACGGACTCTCGCAATTATTGATATCTTCGTTTCTGAAACAGATAATGCAAATATTTCAGCACTTGTGTGCACATGAATAAATGTTTTCGAGCTTACTCCGAAGTGTTCGCAAATAATTGTACGCGATATTTTTGTAAAATCTTACCTAGATGCTCTTCCCTGTGCCGATCTGGATGTAGCAATAATCTGACCTTTGGTGCGCCCGGTGCCAGGCGACACCGAACCGCTTCCGGCCACGATCCAATCAACGTCGGATCCTGTAAAAAGTAAATCTTTTTTAAAAATGAAAAAAAAATTGTAATTTTACGATAATAGCTGAGAATTTTGTTTTTTCACACATTCTACACTTGAAACAAGTAAATCTACGCGTTCACACTTTGGAAAAAGAAATGAAAGAGAGGTGAAATGCAATTAAAGAGAACAGACTTTATGATACATGTGCAGATAATCATGTAATATCAAACTTCGCGTTTTACACAGAAACGTCACGCGATATCGTGATCAAATGTGAGATTGTTTCAAATGTCTGTTCAAAATTCGCGAGTATTCGAAATTACACGTGATCTTCTACGTACACACAATTATAAAATAAATTAACATACTAACTACATACTTCGAGAGGCAACATTATATTTAATTTATACGATATTATTATACATTTCTACGAATTTTGGAAGACAACGTTTCTGTTTCGCTCGAAGATCTACTGATAACAATTCAATTATAATGAGATTTTATCTACGGGAGTGCGCTATGCTTTGCTCGCTTATTCCTGGTTGTTATTACCAGTAGCGATTTGAACAGTCGGTGAAATTTGCAAACCGTATACCACGAGACCATCGGCCGACACCATCGGTAGAGATTTCCTTGCCAAGCGTGCTCTGATCGCGGCCAGCATCGCTTCAGCGTCGGCATATCCTTCAGCCGCTTGTTTTCCCGCCTCCAAAACTTCCTGCAAAGTTTTAACAAACCGCATTAATTTAAGTTCTTCAAAATACTAGATCTTAAAATAAAAATCTGACGACAGCTGAAGCAACTTAGCATTGCGCGAAAAGATAATCCATCTAAGAAAAGTTTCCTGGCACAGCATATTTGATATATTTTGTAATTACGTAATTAATAATAACAAAAATAATTGATGATTGAAAATTTCATAGCTTTTACATCGAATAGCACAGATGAGAAAATTCTCTTTCTTGTAGCACATTAATATCTAAAAAGATAGATAAACGGATTTTGATGTCGATATAAAAAGTATTTTCTTAGAAATTAGCCCTGGAAGTCCTATTTCGTAAGCTGCCTCGCTCGATGAAGTCATGGGAAATTTTACAAGCTTATCGTTTTCTCGACAGTACCTCGGGGTCGTAGATCTGTCCTAGAACAGCCATCGTATCGAGGGCGGCTTGACGCACTCTGCGTCGCCGATCAGCGACCATCGTCGCCACTCGGCTGGCTACAGCCTCCAGCTTGAACTCCGTGCTCGGGAACGTCACTAACGAGAAGATCAGCAGCTGCAGCGCGTTCTCTCTCGTCTGCGAAAGAGAATCGCATTCAGTCCATTTATTTACGCGGAGAAAATATAAAATTCATGGCAGATCGCGTCACGAGAAATCGCTGAAAACTCGAATGCGTTTAATCACCTTGGCGTTCCTGGCGCTCAAACAATGCGGTTGCAACAGCTGCTCCAGGAGCAGACTCGGCTTGAGTCTGAGCATCGCGATCCTGGCGAGCTGCGCCGCAGCTGGACCACCCTGTCTGGCGAGGCCCCAAGCCAGCTGAGGCAGCTTCTTCTTCAACGCATCCTCCGAAACGCCGGCGATGGCCACCTGAAGTACGCGGTGTACATTACACAACAAACCTTTGAGAACACGTGTGTGAGGCGCGATTCTAGAGTAGCTACGACGCTATCTATAGTGCGTCGTAAGCCTTTGGCATTATAAAAAAACATCGCAGAATGTATTTTCTCTTTCCGTCGCGTTAAAACTGTCTTCTATCGTAACGCGCGGTGTAGAATAATACGTGTCCTTGCAACTTGTGCTTAAATCTGTAACTCTCGGGTAAACGCTTCTGAAGTTAGACACGGATACCGGTAGTACATAAATTCCGTTTGAAAAATTCACATTGTTAAAGAGAATTGAAAAATTTTCAACTAATTTTAGAACACGGAATAATACAATCTTGCGAATTTTAATTAACTGTGAAAAATAATTTTCAAATATTAAAAGTAATATTGAACAATGTTGCGCGTGGCTCTTGTTACACATTCTAATAATAGACACTTCCCCGTTTATCGCGATGTATATTGTATAATAATAAGCTTGAGAGTGTTATCGGTTAGCGGCCGGCGATAAATTAGCCGAGATTTCGGTGCGTTTGAGGCAATCTTGCGAGACCTAACTTTAGCTGATTTTCAAATCATTTTTAACTATTGAAAAGCAATATTAAAACATGGTGGAATCCTAATCCTTGATTAGGAAGTCCTAATGATAGATACCTTTCCGTTTACCGCGAGATATATTGCATAATAACAAGGCTGGGTGTTATCGGTCCGCTCTCGGCGATAAATTAGCCGAGATTTCGGCGCGTTTAAGGCGATTCTGCGCGAAAAGTTACGAGCTTACCTTCGCCACCGCTAATCCGGCGGCGGCCACTCGGCAGCTCCTTTCGCCGCCGAGCACCGCATGCAAAAGCGATCCTAATCGCGACTCTATCGCGATCAGCGCCGAGGACGTTCGCAGGGCTGATGCGACTCTTTCCAAGCCTCTCACGCGCGCCCGCCAATCGTCCTGAAAAGTGACAAACGAATGAACGATAAGAGAATCACAGAATCCTCGCGACACGGCGTTGCATATCGCAATTGTCATAGTTTCTTTCTCTCAACATTTTGCACTACAGTTTCATTGTCGAATATTCAAAGGAATTGTATCTTCGCGCGGCGCGCCATGCAACGTTGTTCGAAGAAATTCAAGTTATGCAGCTCTGATTTATGCCATATTCTTTCTCACCTCGCGTGCGCACGCAAATCGTCTCGAATAATTACACATGATAAGAATAAGCCGCATTTATATCAGATTCGTCCTCGCATTAACTACTCACTTACTTGAGCATTTAATCGCCGAAGCGCTACTTTAATGCGTCATTTGTCCGTAATTATGTGTATATTGATTTTTGTAGATATTATTTGAATCCGCTATTGCCTCACGTCTCTTTGTTTCGTAAGTGAAATTAAGATTTTTTACACGGTAGATTCGATTGTGTGTGTGTGTGTGTGTGCGAACGAGTGTCGCTAGAATTTCGCGAGTCGACATTATTGATCGTCGCAGCCGAGACCGAATGCAATGCACCGGCGGTGCATCTGCATTCTCACCGTGTATTTCTATCGAGCTCTTATAACCGCGGAGAATCGATACGGGAACCTCGCATTTTTTAATATTCTCTAACACGTATCGGACGCCTCTTTTGAACTATGAAATAAACAACCGATATCTTAATCGGCGGGCTCGACTCATCGCACTCTGTATTTCCACGCGAACTTTTATTATCTCAAAACAGTATTAGTAGTTGTTTCATTTTTATTACACGTTATAATTAATTTTAATTACAACACAATAACTTCAGTTTCGCCTTCCTCGTTTTGTGCGACTTTAGCAATATTTTCTACGCTTTATTTATCATTACGTTCACTTTTTCCAGTGAATTTCATTATAATAAGTATAATTAATGAAATTCTAAAGTCCTAAAGTCCCTAAAATCAATTCGCCGCGGAGGAGCGAACGATCGATCTCACGGGACGCATTTATCCGCTACACCTACTTACGCCGTGATGAATCAGAGAACAATTTGAAAATTACACTCGAGCCACGACGAGATGGTAAACGACGGTACAATTGCCGGCGATTTGCATATACACGGAGGGAATGACGCTTTCCTGGACCCGAGCAACGACGTGGCACGCAACACGTGCCTAATTATTTTCTTGCGGCTTACCGCCCGCGTTTCCCCCTTCTTATGCATCGTGCATTATAAGGAGCGCGATATAACGATCCGCGGGGGAAATCTCCTGTCGTTTTTCACCCACGCGAATATTCATACGGGCTTATATTCTGACGAATCGTTCCTCGCGGCACGGCCAAGTGTTACGTGGACTTTATTCCGCGCGTTGTAAAAAGGCGAACGTAATAATTCGACACAGCGCACTTCCCGTTGTTTACTCCATCTTTTCCGTAAATCAATTTGGAAAAAAAAAGGGAGAAAACTATGTCCAAAGTTTCCACGTCGAAAAAATATTACTGCGCAATTTACATTCTCCGACATTATCCGGAATTAGCGCGGATCAATTATGCGGCGTGACACGATACGGCGATAGAAAAACGTCGGAGTAGAGATATATGTTTCCTGCGATTTTTGCGGCGAGCAACGTCTCGCGGACGAATTGATCGTATGCGGCACATCGGCATTTTTCACAGACTTTCTCTTTAGCATAGACGCGCCTCGGCGCGAGGTCGCACGTGCATTCATAAAAAGGTCTAGTGCAGCAACCTTGAGGTCACTTGCTGAATGAACATAAGGCGCGCACCTGTGACAAAAGCGATCGTTGCCGAAAGCATTAGCCGTGCATACATCAATAATGCGATCATGTTTTTTTTCAGATTTCACAACGATTAATCTCGGTGTCATTAGAAAATGTTAATTTCAAAATTTATTCCTCCGCGGCGGTAAACTTTTTTTCTTACATATTGCTGATCGATTTTATTTGTCAGGCTACCATGCCGGTTCGAGGTTTTTATCGAATGACCGTTTGAACAGCTGAGCTAACGGAATTAGTATGCGGAGAACGATCTGGGCTTCTTCAGCCGTGACATTCTCCACGCAGACTTCAGGAGTGGACTTGCTCGCTAGACGTCAAATCGATTTACTTGTCGTTCTTACCTTGTTAGAATCAATTAAAGTAGCATGAAATTTATAGTTCATTGTGCAGCGTGAATATTCCACTTCTCTACACATTTTGGCGAGAGATTCTTTGACCAAAAAATGATTAAATAAATTAACTAAAGAATCTGCGAGAAGCAACATCCTGTTTGACAAGTCTTCAATAGCATCAATTTAATATTAGAAATTATGAGACGTTTGTTAATTTAATATTATTATATAATCACATCACATTATTACGTGAGTAAGCGATGAAATTAAACGACAGAATTATATATCTGCGAGTTCTGATTAATTGAAATTCGTAATTGAAAACAATAATGACACGTTTGTGTCATTTTCGTGCAAACGCGTTTGATATCAATAATTGCTCAGGGCTGGCGATACTCTGAATCCATCACTGTCGCAATCGGCGCACGAAACCGGTCAGTCGACGCCTCGGCAGAAGGCAGACAGAATCTTTCCTCGCGAGTTTAGAAAAGTCGTTAGACAATTGTAGTGTAACAAGCGGAAAATACGCAGAGCAAAATATATTCGCATATTGCCATTCTAATTATGATACGGCAACGTGCGGTTTTACGGCTATTGCAAACCGCCATCTGCATCTCAGTTATCTTTTTCACGCTAAAACTGTTTCTCGTTGTTATCGGCGATGAGAGTAAACCGCTTCCCGCTGCCGATGAATTAAGGAAATTGTTGGTGAGTTATAATACATTGTAAATGATAAATATTGGTAAAAAAATAGCACATGATTCCGACAACTTTGGCCGACAATTGCTTTTAACTATTTGCAGAAAACGTGTGTGACAAACTGAACAAATAATAATATTAAATTAATTAATTATAATCTTTTTTGTCAATAATTCGACTTGTTGAACAAAAGTTGCAGCGACCTTTAGAGTTTTTATTATCACTTTGAAACTTTTAAGAAATATCTTTAAATCACGTTGTTAAAATTGTTGAAATTTCCTCTAAAAAAATTCAAATATATAACTCAACAATCAGAAAATATATAAATTCGAAATTTCAAGAAAATCGAATAATCTTGGATTTTTTATTTAAGATCGAGGCCGAGGCGGACAATACGCGGCGATTTCTCAATGTCGATAGAGTATGCAAGAAGTACAATTTAGGCTTTTATCGAAAACTCGTCGAAGACTCGCCGTTCAAGCATCCGCCTACGCCGCAATATAGCGCTTTTTACATGGTCAGGTTTGTAAAGATCACGCCTTAACGCGATCCACAGAAAATTCAGTCAAGGCTCTTCATCGTTGAGACGACAATTTTTTGTTTTGTTTTGCGCAGAATGTACAATATATCATATTGCCCGGTGTACAAAGCCGGCACTACAACATGGCTCTATAATTTGTGCTTATTGATGAACGTGTCCGAGGAGACGCTGAATAACGGCAAGGAACAACTGTCGACTATCGCGAGACGAGTGATACCGGAACTCGAGTATCCCGAGGCCGATCGCGTTCTGAACGCGAGCAAAAGGCTGCTGGTGGTGCGACATCCGTTCGAAAGGCTGCTAAGCGCCTATCGCGATAAATTAGAGAACTCTGTGGCTGGCTGGGAACACGGAACGCTCCACTTTTACCGGAAGTACGGGGCCAAGATCGTTCGGAAGTATCGAGGTAAGTCGCAGAAGAGACGTCGATCGCGATATAATTTTCCAAGCGTATAATCCAAGCTCATAAAATAATACATATTTCTTACAATTGAACCGTCGAAGCTTAATAATTTGCCATGTCTAAAAACGATCGACGGATTGACGACTGAAACAAATTTACGCAGGTGTGATTTGAGATTGATTTTTGGTAGAGCATTTGACTCTCAGTTGCTGCAAACGTTAGTTAAAATTAATTTATGTTACAAGTATTAATTAAAATTCAGCGCTAAACTTGATGAAATATGCATGAAGAATTTGGTGAATTTTTAGTGAAAAATTTCACGAAGCCGGGACCGGATCAGGTGATTCTGCGCGAAGGCGCACCGCCACCGGCCGGCGTGGAACCGACCTTCCGCGAGTTCGTAAATTACGTGATCGACACTGACCTCGGCAGTTACGGCGACGATCACTGGATGCCGTATTATCTCTTTTGCACGCCGTGCCTCGTCAAGTACGACGTTATCGCGAAAGTGCGTACCCGTATGCGAAACCTGCATACGTCATTTCTTGCTATTTTAAGAGTTACTTTTTATTCTCGTAATCATTTCGTTTAATCGATCGTTTACAAGCAATACGGATGTGACGAAATACGCCTTAATTAATTTTGCAGGTGGAATCGCTGTGGCGTGATCAACTGTACGCGATTAACAAGTTGGGATTGCAAAACAAGATCAAGCCCAGATGGAGGCATAGTAACAGTTACGCCAATGCTTCCAGGATATACTTCAGTCAATTGAACAGACCGACGGTGCAGAAGTTGTACGAGAAGCTAAGACTGGACTTTGAACTTTTCGATTATTCGCCCGAGATTTACTACGAATACGCCACGTCTGTCAATTAAGTGAGGCTGATTAAGCTTGAAGCTAACGACTTCTTTCTGCACGAAGTAGCACGTCGTGGCAACGATCTTCCGGGTATAATTTTGATAATTTTGATAACACAGTGCCTCGAGTGTCGATGCGAAACATCGATGGAACGCTGAGCGCTCTCTTGGTGAGAATAAATGAATGTGTGTGAGAATAAAAAAAAGAAAAAAATAAGAAGGCAAAGAGAGAGAAAGAGAGAGAGAGATAAAGAGAGAAATATTAAGCTTGTACATGCGGGCGCGCGCACACACGTAATCCCGATAATTGATGGAGCTTAAATCGCGTTACGTCACGCGACGAACTTTTGTCGACGAAAATCGATCGACCTACTTTTCATCGTATCCCCTGATGTATCGGCGCGGGCGACCTGTCCTAAAGTCAAGGGTCCCCCCCCCCCCCTCCAATCCGGAATGGACGTGGCGTTAATCGTCACGAAATCGAAAACGCGAGAAGCAGGACGTTTACCCTGCTTAACATGCGGCAGAAATAATCGCGAGTGTGTTTTTGCCCCGCATTTCCACGGGAAACGGAAAGAAAAGGACGCACGCATACATACATTTCTTCAAAAAAATACTCGGATACACCCGACCTTTTCCAACTGTGATATATCGATGTTGGATTCGATGTAGAACTTCTACCGATACTGATGCAACCGGTTCGCCGGTTTATTGGCTCGAATTAATTTACACGAATAAATCAATATTCACCGCGATTGACTATCTTTTCATTTCAATGCTATCAGCATGGATCTAATGTAATATATTCAATTTATATCGTTCGGGTGGGCCTTATAAGTGCTTTTAAATACATTTCTTAGGATTGATTTAGATCTGTCAGATCTTAAACGACACAAGAGAATCGAAGCTCGGCAAGTATCTCGTTCTCGCTTCGCGAGCGCGCTTACCTTGTTGTGCAGATCGTCCAACACCTCTTGACCGACCAACCCCAATTCCTCCCAGTTGGGCTCCTGCGGCTTGCCCTCGCCCTCGCTGCTGCTGCAGGTGACACTTCCGTTTCCCTCCGACGCGCCTTTCCGGTCGCGTTTACCCTGCCCCTTTCGCCCCTCGCTGCCGTCCCTGGCGGAAGCCTCACCGTCGCCGTATTTCGCACTAATTGCCGCGCGACTGTCCGCAGTCGGGCCAAAAGCGCGGTTCTCTTCGTCATCGTTGACGAGGTCGCCGCCGACCAGGCGATCTATTCGCGCCTCACGATTGTCGTTGACCGGCGATCCGAACGGAAAGCTGTCGGGAAATTTTTCCAACGGCTTTCGCTCGTTCGAGCATTCCTTTCCCGACTCCTCTCTGTCTTCCTTCCGCGCCTTTCGATCCGGACTTGACACTTTCGGCGCGTGATTCTTCTCCTGCCTCGTGGAAGTCTCGCCGCTTTTGCTCAAGTTAGTCGCCTCTTTTTTAAACATTCGCTCTTCTCCCGAGACTTCCGTCACGGCTTGAATCAATTTCGACGAGTCGTTTTCCCCGTTCGCGTTATTTTCATTACTTTCCAACTTCTTGTTGTTCACTTGAAGCAGCGCGACGTGCTCCTTCCTCGATACTTCGTTAACTTCTCGCGCGCCGTTGATCGCGCGAACACTTGCCACAGGCGTTTCGTCGCCTCTTCCGTCTTTCCTCGCCTCTTCCGTCGCGGAATTGATAATGATGACGGGACTGCCGGTCCTCGTCAGGATGCTCTTCTTGGGACTCAGTTGCGCGTTGTGCGTGTATTCTCTCTTCGGGCTGCTCGACGCCGACCTGGAAGCCCTCCTCGAGCCGCGCTTCTCCGCATGCGGGCTGCACGGCTGCGACGACGGTCGCCTCCGCGGCGTGCCTTCCGGCATCCTCGTGGCCGGCGATACCGGAAGCGGAATCCTCGTCTTGGGCGCCGTCACGTCGATCGATTCCGTCTCGTCGCTGTCGGGCGTCCTCAGCTTGACGATCTCGCCGCCGAAGTGCACTCGTCTAGGCGTCTTCCGTTTGTCCGCGGACGACAGCGGGCCCTCCACGCCGACATTGCCGTTTCTCACATCCCGCCGTTCACTGCTGCCCTCGTTGTCGTTTTCGTCCTTCTCTTCCAGGATCGTCATTGTGATGGCCGTTTCTTCGTTGAATTTGATCTCCGTCTCGAGGACGACTCGCCCGGGCGGTATCGCGCCACCGCCGGCGCTCGGCGCCTCGTCCTCCTCCTCGGCGATGCCGGAAGTGTCGCTGTCGCTGTCCCAGGATTTGTCGACGGTGCGCTCCTTTGCTTCGGCGGTCTTCATGATGTCCTGAGCGCCGCGATTCTCGCCGCGCTTCCTCCTGGCTGGCTTGATATTGTAGATTTTTGAGAGGACATTGATGTTCCTCTTCAGCTTGTCGTCGTAGTCTGCCAAGTAGCTCTCGAACTCCTCGTCGCCGACCGCGTCGCGGATCTTCATCAAGGACTTGAGAACGGCCTCCTGATGCGGCACCTGGACCAATCGCGCGGCAAAGGCGATTGTGGCGTCCTTGAGGATCTGTGCTGTCGGCGGCGGGCTGTCGGAGGACGGGAAGAGTAGCAGCGGCGCACTCAGGATTACGCCCGTTGTCACATTCGTCTGAAACGGATTGTGGGCGTCCGGGCGATTCAAGCCGTCGTGAAGAATCTGGAAACGAGCGCGATCCTTGATAGCGTATCATAACTTTCGCAACAATTTACGCCCACGGAAAAAATCCAGAAGCGTCGTGTATTTCGATTTGTATGCAAAAACGTTGCGATAGGAATTTATAGACAAGGAAAAATTTTCGTCGTAATATTGCTTGTCGGGAAAAATCTCTTGGCAAATATATTTCTTTTATCGAAGTAATAAGATATTTGCCTACTGAAGATTTAGATTGAATTTTCTCATACAACACAGAATATTGCAGCAACATTGCGGCAATATTGCAATGTTCTTGCAATGTTGCTGGAATGTTGCAATATTGCCGCAATGTTGCTGCAATATTCTGTGCTGTATGGGTTCTATATTAAAAATTTCTATGCTTTAAGTATCATTGAGTCTCCCAACTTCCAAGATTTCAGATAAAAGTTCAGATTTAATTGAAGATTGAGGGGAGAATTTCAAGGAGGCGCATTGCGGACACTTACGTTTTTGACCATGCCGTCTCTGTTGGGACTGTGAACGAGGTACACCCGCAGCGTGTCCAAGGCGCCCTTACGAACCGCCGGCGCTGGATGGCCCAAATTATTGATCAGTTCCGGCACCACCGGTTGCATGACCTTGTCAACGACATCGGCGTTCAGCGTTGGCAATACATCCATAAGCACCCGCAGAGCGTGTTGGCGCACCTCCCATTCCGGGTCGCGAAGTCTCTCGGAGATTTCGACGAAGGTGGCTTGCGTATCGACCTCGGACGGAAACTTGCGCGTACGCACCTGCGAGACACATTGAATGTACATTGGAATAAAAAAATTAATAGAATTAAAATCTATAAGAGAGCGGAAAAGTTTCCGCTGCAGTAAAGTCGCGAATAATGAAAGCCTTTGCGGATCACGCAGATTAGAAATCTCTTTATCGGATTCAGTGTAATTGAATTAATTTAATTTAATAAACAGTGCAGCGCACAAGCGCGCGGTTCTACACGAGGTTGCATTTAATCGGGAATTAAACTCGTCTGGCCAAAAATTGGTAAAGCAAAATACAATAGATATTTCATTTTCGCAATTTTGGCCGTACCACGTGCTCCCAGAGAGGAGTCAGCTGTATCGTCTGGCCGGACGGCGGGGCGGACGTCATCCTGCGTCGCGGCTGATGCCGATGACGGCCGCCTCGCCGTGCGCCATCGTCCTCCGACGCTGGCCTGAGGTCGAAGGTCGACGACGGTCTAGGGATGGCGGGAAGCGGCACGGGATCTTCCTGGGGCTGCAGCGGCCCCGCATCTGTCGATCCTGTCATAGATGACGACAAGCAGCCGGACATATCCCCCTACGTCTCGTCCCGCGGGAACCATCGGTTATCCCTCATGATCTCCCGCGATTGCGAGGATTCCGATCCCTGATCGCTCATCAATGATTCCAACGGCATGTACGAGTCGCGAACACGTTGTGCTGCAATCCAATTATGTAAAATTGATTTTTCCGCCCTTGTATACTGTTTCTATATCTGCACGTCCTCAATTTTGCATATCGAGAAACACTGCGCTATTTTTTAAAATTATTGAAAGAGACGTTGATGTCACGAAGGGCAATATGTCATGACGATGATAATGAAGAAGAAACGGTGGATCGATTCTTTCCAGTTAACTAACTAGGATTGTAAAGACCGGATGTGCTGACATAAAGATACGCCAATTTAACGATCGACATTGTAATGCCGAAGAAACATTCTGCTGCTTAAAAATTGCAGTGAATATATTACGTCGTAGTTACGAGACCGATGATTTAAACGCGCAAAAAAGACTAAGTTTATTAATAAAGTCCTTCATAGTTTGATTGTTCCTGTTACAAAAGAAGAAAATTGTCGAACGTATGGAACGGACGGTGGCGCGTTAACGTTTCCCTTGCGTTTGCAGGCATATCGGATTGCGACGTTATAAGCAGAAAGCCAGAGACGGCGGGGCATGCAACTTGCGCTTAATTGCGCCGTGCTTTAATATTATATTCTACATTACTTCTAAGCGTCCTGCAATTTCCTATTCGTGACCGAAGTCCACGACTTCTTCCGGAATTATGGGCGATCGACGGCGAATGAGTGACGTTTGTTTTGCTTCCGGGACACGTCTTGGGGATGCGCGATTGACGTCGCAAAGACAGCTGTCGCTGTTTCGACAGCCTGCCTGATACACCGCGTAACGTCCGCGATTACTTCCGAAGTGATGCATATTTTACAAACGAGTGTCACATAAATAAGAAAAACCGTTCAAAACACGTCAAGCGCATACGATATCTTACACGTCGCATACATTGCTCGTCACTGCTTGTATTTATATGTCTGTAAACGTACTTGGAATACTCTACTAAAAGGTATAAAATATCCTCCCTCGATTATTTCCGATTGCCGAGAGAAAAAATAGCGGTGTTTGCGCAGTTTTAAAGTTGAAATATCGCGCGCGACCTGACCGGTATTTTTAAAGTCGGTAATACAATCTCTCGGCGAGGGAAAAATCATGAAGTTTATCATTAAATCTCTCACGACATAAACCCCGCATAAAAAAGTAGCACACACGAAACGCTATTGCATAATACAGGGGGGAAAAGAAATCGTGCGTATTCTATACTTCCTAAAATACGTGCCGTCGAAATTCCAAGTCAGCGGAGACACGCTTGAAGATGATTGATCCAATTTCGACAAGTTTTAACAAAAAATGAATAATCAAAAATAATTAGCATTATGCTTGATTGATATTAATTAGATTGTAAATATTATATACAATTTGTTTCTCTAAAAAATTTTTAAAAATCGACAGAATTTTATTTCGCGAAATTACGAAATTATTTGAATCTTATTCGTGATTTTTGATTCATGGCTTTATAATTGATCACTTTTTTTCTTTTCATCTTTTCTATCTTTTCTATTTTTATCTTTATTTATGTATATAGTTCTGGTATTAAAATCAATAAGCACAAAAATTAATGTAAAAGGTATAAAGACTTTCAGTTTCGAAGATTTATACTTAATTTCATAAAAAAAATTAATTTCTTTCAGAAAGCAGCTTTCGCAGAACGAGAACAGCAATGCGAGAACAGAATATTTCTGTCGCATAATAAATACAGCTAATCGCAAAATTAATTTAAACCAAACAAATTATGAAAATTTCATAAAATTTGTTAACATAATAAGAAGAAAGCAGAATAGAAAACAGGCAGAATACATTTTTGTAACTTGCATATTAACATCCATACATGTTTGAAATAAATTTTGTATAGTTCAAAACGCTTAATCAAAATTAGACATCCGTGAAAAGTATTGCTATTTGTAAAAATTATTTCTATCTGAGAAATTTTATTTAAAAGTCAAATACTTAGATAAAAACACTAGATAAAAATTTGATCGTTTATAAGTTGCAAATATAATAATTAAAAATAAAAAATATCTAAAAGTACAAAAAGTAAAAAAAAATAGTATTGGAAAATATTTTTTCTTTTTTACGATGAAAAATATCTAAAAATGCGGTCACAATACTATTCGTTGATGCGGACAAATTTTCGCGACTTATTGTTATTCATAAAAATTAATCAGATGAGCGCTTACCTTCCGGAGCAGGCGAGGAACTCGCGGGGACACGGCGAGTATGTTCGACCGCGGCCGGCATGTGACTGTCGCCGCCGCGTTCTCCACCGCAGAAGGTGCTTCGCAGTTAATATCGACCACCCCCGTTCGTCCTCCCACCACGAGAATCGTCTTATACTTTACAACGACGATAGCCCGTTGCAAGTCCCTTGACAAAGTATCACGGAGAATATAAATCATCATTTTAGTGTCTTCGGACGAGAAAAAAAGAAGACCAAGTTGCAGTAGACGGAAAGTTTGCACACTTTCGTAAAGAATTGTTTATTAGACGATTAATTCTTAGCGGTATTAATCGCGATAAAAAATATTAAAATGTAAAATATAAAAATATACAAAGTATAAAAATATGTTTAAATTCCATATTTGAAAGTTATACTGGAACATACATCGCGTATAGAAAAACAAGAGATACATTTATCTATAAAATAAAGCGCATCTTATATATAAATTACTTGCAAGGCCGACTTGACGAGCCACTTACTTGTCTAATATTTACACTACGTCAATCTTGCTTTACGAGCTCTGATCAGCTGCTTTATTATTCAGTTTAAGTCAAGTTTCCTCTCTTCTAGAAAAGAGCGTTTTTTCCTAACTCTATTTTAAATTGATCTGGAAGACGCATTCTGGCGCATTCATTAAGAAGAAATTAATAAAGAAATATTTAGCATAAAAATATTTTACCTGACCGCAGAAAGCATGAAAGTTTGTCAAATGTGTTTACAGTAATGGATGCTATGAATATATGCCAACGCGAATGTGCGGTGTAGCACGCGATATTCATGAAATTGAACAATTTCGAAATACATCACGACAGAGGTATCACTCAGCGTTACACACACGTGCGAACGTGATTAGAAGAGAAATTTCAAATAAATGAATATGTAAAAACAGAGCGGAGTGTGACGGTTTTGATCGATTTCGCCTAGAATGCACGCTTCTTATCGTGGCTCATTTGCTATTAGCGGTATACGCCCGTATACATCGCTGCGATTCAATCCGCCGATTTCTTGGAAGAGAAATCGTCTTACATGACGACAAAATGCCTTTACGATCGATTCAGCATGTGCTTTTGGAGTTCCTAATTGTTTAAATTGTGTTACGATAAGTACAGAAGTATGATTATAGATCTTAGTTTTTTTAACTTCAGCTGAAAGAAAAAATTGTGAAAACTAGTATTGCAACGGGATAATATTGGAAAATTAAGTCTGAAGGAAATGAAAAAATGTTACATCTAAGGAATGTAACATTTATTAACCATTAAAATTAATTTGCATTTACGTTTAATTAATTTTAATTAATTGAACGTAAATGTACATATATCGTTGAGAATAATTTACATTTTTTTTGTTTTTGGTCAGAAAAGTGAAAATGTACATTATAATATAAATATAAATCTCAAAGGCAGATGATTTTTTTACGCAGTCGGAAGCTTAGCCAATGTATCTGCGTATTGAAACTCTGAGCTGTTTTCGTAATCGCACATGTCTAAAGCAATGATGCAGCTCTCGCGGACGACTCTCTTGCTGTCGTTGAGGTACTTGTTTAATATCTCGTAGCACTCGGGAGTGGCGATTGAGCCCAAGGCTTCCGCGCACTCGTGCCTGACCATTTCATTCTCCGACGTGTCTTCCAACGATGCTTGTAATCCCGGCACGGACACCTCCTCTTGAAGTTGACCCAACACGAACGCCACTTCGTGCCTGAACAAGGCGCTGCCGGCTTTCAAACCTTCGCACAAAACCAAATGTTTGTCAGTCAATCAATATTCGATATATTAATATTCTGTTTTATGCTAAAGTAATATAAACTACCTTCAGTAAGAGCAAGAATGCTTTCCTTAGTGCGTAAATTCCTCAGCGTGAACATTGCCCTGTATCTATCAAATAGCGACTTGCTTTCATCCAATAAAATTTCCTTTAGAGCACTGACATCTGTTATTTTCACTGGAGGTGCAGGATCAACACTCGAATATGGATTCTTTGGCAAACTCTCTGTGTTATTGGTGGACTTCAGCCATCTCAGCCGATCTAAGGCTAATTCACAGGTTTCTGCTACTTCAGGTACAGAATCTTCACGGTACTTCTCTAATAATGGAATCACACTTGGTTCACCGATAGCACCCAATGCTTCTCCTAGTCAAAAAATGAATTTTTAAATCTCTTTGTTATAGAACAGATAGATCAAGTAAGACTTGCATGCGTTAAACACATACCTGCTTCATGACGTACCATTGGCTCCTGTGAAAGATCCTCCAAAACATTTGTTAAGATACTAACAGCTGCTGGATCCTGCATCTGACCCAGGCAGTACGCGAGCTCATGTTTTAATAGTGCTGACTGATCTTTGAAGCAGATACGGATCTGATCTATCGCCGTTGGACCAGCAATGTTCCTCAGAGTGAACAGAGCACGAAATCTCTCCTTTAATGGTCTGGCAGGATCGTTCAAGACTCCGCCTATGGTTAAAATATCGCTCTCACTTGCTCGCACCATTTTAGACAGATGTGTATTAAATAAAACTATAAACACTAACGAGAATTCAAATGTCAAGGCTTTTAAATCTGCAAAAATATATAAAAGTACTGATATTAAAATTGCAAAAATAATATTGAAGATCTTATTAAATTTGTAATTATAAAATAAATATTTTAAATATTTTAAAAATTATAACCTTATAACTTGTATGAAATTCCGTAACAATCGCCAGTTGAAATTCCCAGCCAAATATTTATCACTTTTAATGACATAAATAAATAAATAAAATATTGTAATAAAAATTTATGATCCTCCTGATATTTAACATATATTAGTCATTTCAACTCAAATAGAATTACTCATCCCGGCTCATGCGGAAGATTAGGAGGAACGCTTAGGTTAGGAGTTGACAAACGAGGGTTATTGGTCAATAAGAGTGACGGCCCGAGTTCGGACTGGATTTTGATGACCTCCTGTGGGGAAATTAAGAAACTCCGGACAAAGACATACTTCCTTGGTAAAACAGTTGAGACAACCTTTAAAAAGACCTTAGAGGAAATTTTTTCAACTATAATGGTGATTTTGAACAATAAAGTATGCTTCAACTCGTTTTTTAAAATCTTTATTAGAAACGGAAATATTTGGAGTGCTCATGATAAATTGATACTTTGTATTCTGTATACAGAGAAATTTTTTAGACACTCAAAATTGAATAATTTTAAAACCATTAAAACTCGGCTAAAAATTATCGCAGACAAAAAGTTACAAAAATATTTTAAAGCTCAAAGTGTATACTTTTACCTGCTTTCGGCCATTTGTAAAAATTTTTTATCTTTACAGTTCTGTAAGCCTGAAAAAAGAACACATTGTTTTGTTTTTAAAATTATGTATCTTCTACATTCTGTTCGATAAAAAACTTAAATAATACATATTTACTAATAAATAATATTTTGCAACAGATAAATTTCAATTAAACTATTTTACGTTACAAAACTAAAAAACTGATTTGTTAAATATACAATAGAAACGATATTATATCTGTAAGTTTAAAGTCCTCATCATGGCTCATCATGTGAACTTATAATACTTATAAAAACTGCGCTTCATCGCACTGTAGCTAGAGTTATACTAGACGGCTTGGATGGATTTGGTTTAGAGTTAACTGACTGGCTGATACTTACAATTAGTGGCGCTAAGAATGTCGTATTAACTTCGGGAACTGGAATAAAGAATGACTATCAGCGAATGAGAATTGAGTTATGGAAATCGTACGATGTAAACATGTAGATAGTTAAAGACGCACATTCTTGCTAATCCCGAAGAATGTGAACATTTCCTATAAACGGCGGAGAAACAAGTACCAGTAGATGCAATATTTAATCTTGCTGTGATTTTGAAAGATTGTATTCTGAGAAACCAAACCATGGAAACTCACGGAATCTTTCATGTCGAATGCCTGGACAATACAGACATTAAATAAAGCAACTAGAAAGATCTGTTTAAAACTTCGACATTTTGTAATGTTTTCTTCCGTTTCTTGCGGAAGAGGGAACGCTGGGCAAACTAATTATGGAATGGCCAATTCCATCATGGAAAGAGTGTGCGAAAAAAGAGCGGAGGGAGGACTGCTCGGACTACTTGGCAATTCAATCGGGAGCTGTAGGTCACGTAGTCTCGTCGCTGACATGCAGGAAAACAGTAAAGAGTTTATTATCGGCGGTACCCTGCAGCAAAAAATATCTTCCTGCATTGTAGAACTTGAGAAATTTTTCCTCCAAAACCGACCAATTATAGTCTAAGCAGCATGAGCTGATTAGACTATAAAAAAGTGAATAAATAATTGAAGTGACAAGAAGGATAGAGGATACTGTCCTGGATGCACATTTTAATTAATATTCACGTTTGCGTATGGCATAAGTCTAAATATATTTTAATTACAAATGATTAATTACAAATGTTTTAATTACAAATGTATTATTTATTTGTAAATTGTTTGATTTTTTCATTGGAGCAATAGAAAACTCACTATCTTCAAATTTATATGGTATGTATGAAATTATGTTCCTTTAAGTTTATTAATACATGTGCTGTATATATTATTTTTGCTATGTTTTTGTTATTGTAAAAAACTAAAACAAGCTTGATTTTTTCCAACATAATATTGCATATTATGCACAATTTATATCAGAATTCATTTATAAAATGCGTCGTTTTGCAAGAAATTTGCAAGAAATTTGCAAAAATTATATCATTTTTTACATAAATTAATAAACATTACTCATTTGCATCCGAAGCGACGCATATTCTTCATTTCATTTTTAATTCCGTATATCTGATTACATGTGTATTAGGGTGAAATCAGATGATACGGAAAAGAACTGCGGAACGGAGAGTGCGTCATTGAGACAGCCAATCACTTGCGGAATACAATCGTACGCAATAGCTGTGATTGGCTGTCTCAATGACGCACTCTCCGTTCCGCAGCTCTTTTCCGTATCATCTGATTTCACCCTTAGAATACCACACAATTATATGCACCTACAATGTTGCCACAATTTATATATTTTATGCCCCAATAAATGCAGTTTGCAGCAGTTATATAAAAAGAATAATTAACGTAACAATTGTTATATATATTATGTAAGTAAATAAAAAAAAGGCATTACCGAAATATAATACTTGAAATCATTATGTGAGAAATTATAGATAGCATATATGTTATACAGTACCGGTCAAAATTACATCATCTTTCAATTTTTTTAGCATAACTTTCGTCAAAGTGCATTGAATGCGCTCAAAATTTTATAGTAGACACTTGGTAGTAGGTAGGTATACTTTATACATAAAATATAATAAGATTTGACAAAGTACATTATTCCACTCTTAAAAAAGGCATGAGAAGTCGATAGTCGAATGTATCGAAATCTCGAAAGTATCGAAGTGTATTGTTGCAGTCTTATCGCGACGCTGATTGGTTATCTCAATGTCATGTGCAAAAAATATATTTTGACAGTTTATATATTTAAATGGTTGTCAAGGCAATATTAATTAGCAATTTATTGATTAGCAATTTATAAATGTTTCTATGACAATTGTTTACATTTCCTCAAGCTGTCAAATTGTACAGACGTATTCCGTGTTTAAAAAAAGTATTTTTTTTAAAAGAGTGAAAGAAGAGCGAAAAAGTGAAAAAAGGAGAAGGAAAGGATAAAAGGGAAAAGAAAAGAAATTAGAAAGAACAAAAAAGGTAAGTAATAATTTTTAAAATATTATATATATAGGCAAAAATAATTTCAGCATTAACGATTTTGTGCTTTGATTTATGTAGTTATTTATGTAGTTATTTTTAGAATAATTAAAATAGGACTAAATCCATTAGGTCTTGCTGATTTTGCTGATTTATTAATATAATATATATATTATATATTATTATATATTTATATATAATAATTATATTATATTATTATATTATTTTTACATTTTTTTTACTATCATGCATTTACATGTTTCAGTTTTGGAAGGATATGTTAAAACCAACTTTTCTGAAATTTTTAATAATAAGTTGAATAAAATTATTGGTTGTGGGTCGATAACAGATGGTTTATTTAAGCTGGAAGTTCATATTCTGGAATTTACCGATGATATGAATAGCGATCTAGATTTGATAAAGGGAGATAAAATTGAAATAATAGGATGCATGCAAAGTAACGGTAAAAATATTGATATTTTTTATTAATTACTTTTAATTTAAAATAATTATTTTTATAAAATTATTTGCGCACATACGCATGTGTTTACATAATTTTGATAATTTTATGATGATTTTATAGCTGATCCGCCATATTTAATAATTAATAATTTGAAAGATATAAAAAAGAAAGAAGGACGTATGTCGATTCCTCTGCTATTAAAAGGAGTAAATACTCCTAGAAAAAGAAAACTGGATGGTATAAAATTACAATTATTATTATTATAATTTTATTATTTTTTAAAACAAATTTTAATATTTACATAATAATACATAATTTTTTTTACAGAAGCAGAAGAATTACCAAATAAAAAAGATGGCACAAAAAAATTATAAAAAATGAAAATATTAAAAAATGCAAAAGCACAGAAAACATCGTGAAATAAAATATATACTTTTACCAGCAATAAATTAATAGCTAATGTGACGTTCTGAGCAATTATATAATAAATTATATAATAAATACAATATATAATAAATACAATAAATATAAATATATTTATTGTATTTATTATATATTGTATAATAAATATAATAATAATAATATAATAATTATATATTTATATATAATATATAATAAATATAATATATTTATTATATATTATATATAAATATATAATAATATATAATATATATATTATATTAATAATATATATATATATATATTATTTATATATTTATTATATAATTGTATTTATTGTATTTATTATATATTATATATAAATATACAATATATCATAAATACAATAAATACAATTATATAATAAATACAATACTGGAATTCTTGTTCAATGCATAGTTCAATACATTTTGATCATTTGCATCATAAACTTTTAGTAAATACAAATAAAAATCTTTATCAAAACATTTATCAAAATTTTTATAAATTAAAAAATTCAAGATTTATCTACATTATTTATAAAAAAATGGATGCATCTCGACAAAATAATTTTAAATTCGTAATATTTGGCTTTATAAATGATTATAGTTTTAAATTTTTTATTAATTTTTCAAATATCTTGCCTTTGTGCTTCCTTTGTTTTTCATATAGTAATCGTTGCTTTTATCGTCATAATTTAGTTTTAGCAGTTAAATTTAGTGTTTTAATTATGACAAAGATCCGTGGTGCACGAGATATCGATAAACGACAGCAGAAAGCCATCATAGAAGGCCGCACGCAAGGACGAACACATGAGCAACTCGCCCAGCAGTTTGGCATTTCCAAATCGGCGATGACCAAATTTCTCAAACGTTCGAAGACCCAGGGAGGTTATATTAAGAAAAAGAAAACCGGAGGACTGCGTTGCACTACTTCTATCATCGATCGCAACATCCTCCGCACAGCCTGTAGCAATCCACGTCTCACGGTTCCGAAAATTGCTAAAAAAATATTACGTTTTGGAGAGTCTAATCCATTCGTACGGACCATACGTCGTCGCCTACAGTTCGGAGGACTGCATGGACGACGACCTGTGAAGAAACCGTTTATTTCCGCAAAGAACCGGAAGGTGCAAATAGAATGGGCAAAAGCACATCTTAACTGGACACCTCAGCAATGGTCTGACGTCGTCTGGAGTGACAAAAGTAAATTTATGTTATTTGGTAGTGATTAATAATTAATTAATTAATTTCTATTTTTCTATTAATTAATTTCTGTTATCGTGGGATATATTATGGGGTAAATAATTACTATATAATTGTTTAATTTCATACGCTATATAGCTTTGTGTTGTTGCATAAAGAAATTACACTTTCATCATCAAACTATTAATCATATATCATCGAAAAATAAGAAATTCTAATACTTTAATATTATATATCGCTGATCTATATTTGTTTCGATAATAAAATGTAATTTAAATAATTTATTTAATTAATTATAAAAGCAATATAGTGCAATCGAAGGTAATGGATAAATTAATGCGTATTCAGTCGATTTATTAGTTGGATACTTGTGATATATTTAAGTATTTAAAATTACAAGCAACTAAAACAATTTTGTGAAATTTTTATAATATTGTTATTTCGTATTCTATAATTCAACTAATATTCTTCTTCATGCTTCGGTGAATTTATGTTTAAATATTTTCAGTAAAAGTTTTTAGAGTAAAAATTTGAGTAAACCGAATATTAAATTGATGATAAAAATATTTCATTATTTTACATATCTTTGGACACATGTATTCGACTAACAAATAAATTCTGTATTTTGATTTAATAATTATATTATTCATATCTGCGATAAATAAATAATTATTTAATATATATATTATAAAACTTAGAAAAACACTTATTTTATATTTTCCACAATAAAATTTTGTATGAAATTAAATCATCAATGTACTTTAATTTCATACAAATAACAATCTCCATTTGAGAGATCGACTTTGAAAGAAATTCGCAATTGCTCGATAAAAAAAAAATCATTAATTCTGAAATTATCTGCTATCTTTTTGTTATTATTTATACGTACATTATTTAAAAATTTTAGAGAAATTAATTTTAACAGATATCATCGAGCAATTGCGAATATCTTTCAAAGTCGATCTCTCAAATGGAGATTGTTATTTGTATGAAATTAAAGTACATTGATGATTTAATTTTATACAAATAACAATCTCCATTTGAAAGATCGACTTTGAGAGATATTTGCAATTGCTCGATGATATTTGTTAAAATTCATTTCTTTAAAATTTCAAGTACTTAATTACATTATTTAAAAATTATTTTTTTTGTTTGTAGAAAAAATGGAACAAATAGAAGAAGATTTGCAAGTAGAAAATTTAAATATGGAGGATTTGTTATCTCCAAATAAAAATTTTGATAAAATTAAAGTGTTTGATTCAACAGTGTAAGTATATATTATAAACTTACACTTTGACATTTTTAAACTTTTTTTTCAAGCACTTAATAAATGAGAACTAATTTCGATAAATTTTTCTTTTAGAATCGTGTGTTTGGCTATTTTTGAGTATCTATAGAAAAATAACACGAGCCAATCTAAGTGACATAAAAAAAAAGTTTAAATTAAGTCTTTTAAACTAAAAATTTTAAAAATCAGATGTCATGACGTTGGAGTACTCGGGAACAGTTTTTCTATATGAGCGCGCACCACTTCCAGTACATGCTTTCCTCTTCGTGCACGCTGTTCTTTATGCTTCTTATTAATCCGAGTGTTTTTTTATGAGTACTTTTATGAATACTTTTTATCTCTCTCAAATTGTGGTGTATTTTGTTATTGTGAGTCTCTTGCCTATCAGGGTGCTTTTTGTCATTGTAAAAGCATTTGTTGGAATTGGTACGCACTCGTATAGAAAAACTGTTCCCGAGTACTCCAACGTCATAACATTTGATTTTTTGCTTTTTAGTTTTAACTAAAGCTTTAAATTTAAAAGAACAAGGTTCAAGCTTTTATTTTATTTTCCCACTTAGAAGAATTTATTAGCTTTCGTTATTTTTTTATAGGTATTCAAAAACCCTTTTTTTGCATTTTCGACACTTTTTTTCAAAAACTAGAGTCAATTCATTATTTTTTGCTTCGGATTCAGATTCTATCGAAAAAAACTTATTGAAATTAGATTTCATTGCTTAAGAGGATGTTAGAATTGTTTATTTTACCTCCTTTTTTAATTTTTATGGTTTCTTTTATTGTTTCTACAAATCTTTTTGTGTGATTAAAGTACATACGCTAATATATTAATGTCTGGTCAAATTAAAAAAAAAAAAGAAATAATTATGGAAATTTTATCGACATGCGTTGGTTTATATTAATTTTTTTCTATTTTTGGTTTTAATTTAACCAATATATCAATACATTAGCGTGTGTACTTTAATTACATTAAAAGATTTGTAATTTTATAGAAGTAATAAAAAAAGTCATGAAAATTAAAAAAGCAATATGTTTTTCTTTTTATTTTTCGTGAAATTCTTTTTTTGGCTACTTGCGGAATGAAAAATTCTTTTAAATCGAGTTTCTTATATTATTAGCATACGTATTTTAATTATAGAAAAGAATTTTTTATTGCAATCAAAAAAAAGAATTTGACGAAAAACAAAAGTTGATAAAAGAGAACTTCAGCGTCTTCTTAGGTACCAAAATCCACATCGAACAGTGTTATTTTTAAAATTGTAAAATTTTTTTTTTTAATTTTTAAATTTTTTTTACAAATTTGCTACTTATTTTTAATATTTAATTTAATTCAATGATTTATATATATATATATATATTACATTTGTTACATTTGTTTATCTTATTTTTATGTTTATTTTACTGTTCTTCTTGACAGTGAGATTATTGGATATGTTGACGGGATAGAATCTCCTCGTTTAGTGGGTACAAATCAACAATATAAATTTTATAAATTTTATTTAAACTAGAACAATACAAGCGCGCGCTGCGCGCGCGCACTTATTATTTTGCCATCGACTGAAACAGTAGGTTGTATAGTATAGCTATGCGTAGTTGCCGATACGGATTGTACTGCAGATTCAATCTTTTTTGTTCCTTTATATGCCAATGTACGACCGGCATGAAGTTCTAATTGGAATCCGCTTTGATCACTGTTGTAAATATTTTCAACTTCATATTCTATTATTTGATATTTAACGTTTTCAATAAATGTGTTACATTTTTCTTCAAAATTGACGTTAGACATTATAAATGTTTTTCTTATAAATTTTGTTATTTTACGAGATACAGTATTATGTATTATTTTTAATTTTTGTATTCATCACAATAAAGCTTTGAATCCTGGTACATTTAAATTTTTCAAAACATATTATGATTTGATAGATATCCGTACACTTTAAAACAATGCTAAATGCATTGCTAAAAAAATATGCTAAAAAAATCAAAAGGTGATATAATTTTGACCGATACTGTATCTAACATTTTGCAATAATGTAATATAGCACAGCAATAGCTTTAATGTAAATTAAGAACTTGTTTTCTTTACTTTTACTTATATATATGTCACAAATACAAACAATATTGCTTATTAATATGTATATAGTATTATTTTTAATGCATGCATTATTAGCTAATCATTGGTGTACTTTTACTCGATAAATGTGTGATATGCACTACACCGCAGCAATATAACTTATAATACGAAAGTGTTGTTGACTATATTACATGTTTATTGATTGTATAAAAAATTCCAAAGATGGTAATAGATTCAAAATTTCACATAGTGCATTTTTAAAAATACAATAAAAACTCATTAAATTTTGTTCAGTCACGAAGAGTGAAAATATCTTTTCTTGTATTTTTTTTGAAATTAAAAATTATGTAATTACGAGTTTCGTTAATTCACCGTTTTTTTGAGGCAACAGAGAGCATACTCTCACTAAAATTTATGTTGTCTATGATGATCTACAAATCGTACTTTCAAATTTCTTTTAAATTGCGTGTATCATAACATAATTCAAAATAATATTTCAAAAGAATTATATTAAACAGTACTTTATGTGTAGAATTAGTTTTTTAACTTTAATTAAACGATTTGTATTTTTATTTTTTAAATCTATTCAAAATTGATTTTAAAAAAGTACAAAAAATATATTGAAATTTATGTAATTTTTATAATTAAAATATACGCTGTACTTTTTATTACATATTTAGTATTATAGTAAGCTTATATAAATATGTGATTTATTTTAGCATAGTTCACGGCGTATTAATTATAAAAGTTTACTCTAGATTAATAATGTATACTTTAAACTTTGTCATCGAGGATATCATAATTTACGTAAATGAGTGAATAATGACTTCTGTCATTAATGTCGCCTGTCTCCAGGGTCATTAATGTCGCACATCCGTCTTTTGTTATTGCATATCTAAAATTTTCTTTCCTTTTGCGTTTCTCACAGTTTCAAAAAAAGACAGACTGCAATACACTGTTCTGCTCGTCTATTAAAAGATTCTATCACATTTTGTTTAGCATCGGATCATATACTATGACAAACATTTTTAATATGTTTCGTATGTTCTGCGGTGTTATAGGAACGTTAGTAGCAATGTTTTCCAAATGATGGATTGAATATGATGCAAACGCAACTTGGCCAGTCTGTTCACCAACTAAAACTATTAGATTTCTATTTATGGGGAATACTAAAATCACTTGTGTACAAGGAAGTTTCTATAGCAACTAACCTCGATCTCTTCTATTACACACAAAAAAAAAGATAAATTTTTTAAATCCTCAAAATTGAGTAATTTTTAAACCATTAAAACTCTACAAAAAATTATTGCAAAGATAAGTTACGCAAGCTTGAACAGTGTGCCGTTTGTAAAAATCTTTTATAAATTAGTTTAAAAATATAAAAAGCAAAAGAGCCAATGTTGGTTGTTAGTACATGTATTTAAAATTTTTTATCTCTATAGCTCCGTGTACCTGAAAGAAAGAACACATTGTTTTGTTTTTAAAATTATGTATCTTCAACATTCTGCAGCTCAATAGAAACTTTTTCTCGAAAAATTTGACAAGCTAAAAGCCACAACACTTTACCTATAAAACATGTTTCTGGAAATTTTCCTATGACAAATAAAAGTATTTTAATCAAATATTAAATAATCTGATATTAAATAAAAGAGAAGGCCCCGTTTGTCTACAAATTGATTGCCGACATCTCGTTTGTCCACATTTCGTTTGCACACAAAAATTATTGCCTACAGATCGATTGCTTACAAGCTCTATTGCGCACAAATAAAAAAGCAAGGTCTACCCCCATCGCCCGGTGCTTTGGATGCAAAACTAGGTCTATAATTATACGATTCCACTGGGCGATGAAGGTAGATTTTGCTTTACGCGGAAAGTTGCAAACCCACGCACGCACGCACGCACGCACGCACGCACGCACGCACGCACGCACGCACGCACGCACGCACGCACGCACGCACGCACGCACGCACGCACGCACGCACGCACGCACGCACGCACGCACGCACGCACGCACGCACGCACGCACGCACGCACGCACGCACGCACGCACGCACGCACGCACGCACGCACGCACGCACGCACGCACGCACAATATGTTATTTTAAATAGTATTTATTACTTTATGTAATATTTAGTATTTAATTTTAATCTTATGTTGTTCGAAAAGTTTTTTAGATTTCTTTTGTAAGATTAAAACTGAATAAAAATAAATAATTTTTTAAATAAAAAAATACTATTTTAAATACAGTTAAATCAAATACATATTTTACATTAAAATATACTACAAACAATAATTAAGAAAATATACATAAAAGAGGCAATTTTCAATGCATTGTAACTCCGCGAAATTTTATATCATTTTTGTGCTCTTGGACTTTTGTTCCCAACTGTCTTTTTGTCTGCCCTATGTGTGTGTGGTATCACACTCTTTGCACGACATCTTATCGACTACACCGCAATGGTACATTGTATCTAAATTGTCTTTGTGAGTCCTAATGAATTTCCGTGTGTCATCTGCGCGAGTAAAGGATAATTTGAAATCAAGTCTTTTTATTGTCTGCGAGAATTTTTCGGATATAAATCTCACGTACCGTACACTGAGAAAAATGGTTTTATTATATTAACAAAATTCTTCTGGTTGACCGTATTTTAGTCAAACGAAACAGAATTTCTGGTTATCGTCACAAAATTTTACACCTTATATCAACACCATTTGGTTAACTTTACTATAAGGATTTGAATAAGTGTTTTCTTGTTAGATTTACAAAACTTCTTGTTATATTTACATAAATCGCAGCGCTCTGCAACAGTTTCGTCATCACTCACTAAACGGTTGATCAACTGTTCGCCGCATTCATTTGTTACACTGCTACTGCGCCCTCGCTACTCGCGGCGTGAATCGCGCGCATTAGATCTTTCGCGAAGCAATGACGCTAAGCAGTCGGAACAGTGTGGGAACAGTCTCAATCTCAACTGAGCTCGCTAAAGTTTTACCTCGCGTCGTGGAATCCATTACGGAATATTAGTTAGGCCGATGGCAGAGAACGAGAAGTAAGCACTTATGTCTGTCGTAGACGTCTGTCGTGGACGTATGGTAAGGCAGAGAAAAACGTAAGTCGTGAAAGGTTATTGGGCGGTATTCATAGTCCGTTCTTATATTCAAGATCGTCTTAAGCACGAACTTATATTCGCTCTCTTCGTCAGACACAATCTATGTGTGACGAAGAGAGCGAATATAAGTCCGTGCTTAAGACGATTTTAAATATAAGAACGGACTATGAATACCGCCCATTGTGTGGATACGTGTGGAAACGACTACGACATACATAAGTTCTTACGTCTCGGTCTCTGCCATCAGCCTTACATCCGAAAAGTTTTATGATCACGTGGTGTTTTTTTTTTTTTAATGAAATATATGTATACCAGTGATGTAATGTTTCCTACCGGGCTCGGGAGCCGGGAGCCCGGTAGGAAACATCACATCACTGAGTATACTTTAAACCAAAATATATTGTTAGTATTTTACAAAAATAGTAAAGTTAACAAGAAATTCTGGTAGAGTTTTGTAAATCTAACAACACAATGTGGTAAGGTTTACAAGAAATTCTGGTAGAGTTTTATAAATTTAACAACACGATGTAGTAAGGTTTACAAGAAATTCTGATAGATTTAAACAGGATAAAATTTAACAGAATCTTCTGGTAATTTCAACAACAAATTTGTTTCGTCCATTTTTGAACAAACGTACTAGTAGAATCAACCAGAATTTCTTATAATACAACAAAACTTTTTTTTCAGTGTATCATAAAGAATTTCTCTCTCTCAAAATTTCCACCCTGCCGACCGTCTCCATCACCACCCCTTTTGTAAAATTTATATTTGAGTCCATCTTTAATGATATTAAATATGAATGTGATTTGGTATCCTTTTTTTAATAGAATTTTCATTATCTCTATTAAATTCTTTTGGTAGGTTTGGATGGTGGGTAAGATAGTGAGATGGCTTTATCTATTAAACTCATAATCACGCTTTTTTTTGCGTAATCGAATGTTGAGAAAAGAAAGTTAAAAATCTCCTCAAAAATGGGTTTTTTTCACTGGAAAAAAAGTTTTGTTGTATTATAAGAAATTCTGGTTGATTCTACTAGTACGTTTGTTCAAAAATGGACGAAACAAATTTGTTGTTGGAATTACCAGAAGATTCTGTTAAATTTCATCCTGTTTAAATCTATCAGAATTTCTTGTAAACCTTACTACATCGTGTTGTTAGATTTACAAAACTCTACCAGAATTTCTTGTAAATCTTACCACATTGTGTTGTTAGATTTACAAAACTCTACCAGAATTTCTTGTTAACTTTACTATATCGTTTTGTTAGGTTAACACAACTTTGTAGTTAAAAAACAAGTTTGGATAAGTGTGGTTTTTGTAAAATACTAACAATATATTTTGGTTTAAAGTATACTTAGAGTGATGTGATGTTTCCTACCGGGCTCCCGGCTCCCGAGCCCGGTAGGAAACATTACATCACTGGTATACATATATTTCATTAAAAAAAAAAAACACCACGTGATCATAAAACTTTTCGGATGTAAGGCTGATGGCAGAGACCGAGACGTAAAAACTTATGTATGTGTAGTCGTTTCTACACGTATCCAATAACCTTTCACGACTTACGTTTTTCTCTGCCTTACCATACGTCCACGACAGACGTCTACGACAGACATAAGTGCTTACTTCTCGTTTTCTGCCATCGGCCTAACTAATATTCCGTAATGGATTCCACGACGCGACGTAAAACTTTAGCGAGCTCAGTTGAGACTGTTCCGACTGCTTAACGCCATTGCTTCGCGAAAGATCTAATGCGCGCGATACACGCCGCGAGTAGCGAGGGCGCAGTAGCAGTGTAACAAATAAATGCGGCGAACAGTTGATCAACCGTTTAGTGAGTGTTGACAAAACTGTTGCAGAGCGCTGCGATTTATGTAAATATAACAAGAAGTTTTGTAGATCCAACAAGAAAACACTTATTCAAATCCTTATAGTAAAGTTAACCAAACGGTGTTGATATAAGGTGTAAAATTTTGTGACGATAACCAGAAATTCTGTTTCGTTCGACTAAAATACGGTCAACCAGAAGAATTTTGTTAATATAATAAAACCATTTTTCTCAGTGTATACGAGTCAAATATAGTATAATGCACCCATCCTTGACAATCAACTTTACATCCAGAAAATTCAAATGGCCTCCCTCAACTATTTCTATTGTGAGTTGTATTCTTTTATGATATGAATTGAAAATTTGTAACATTTGGTCCATATAATTTTTCGGAGCAGCTACACTGAGAAAAATGGTTTTATTATATTAACAAAATTCTTCTGGTTGACCGTATTTTAGTCGAACGAAACAGAATTTCTGGTTATCGTCACAAAATTTTACACCTTATATCAACACCGTTTGGTTAACTTTACTATAAGGATTTGAATAAGTGTTTTCTTGTTGGATCTACAAAACTTCTTGTTATATTTACATAAATTGCAGCGCTCTGCAACAGTTTCGTCATTACTCACTAAACGGTTGATCAACTGTTCGCCGCATTCATTTGTTACACTGCTACTGCGCCCTCGCTACTCGCGGCGTGTATCGCGCGCATTAGATCTTTCGCGAAGCAATGGCGTTAAGCAGTCGGAACAGTCTCAACTGAGCTCGCTAAAGTTTTACGTCGCGTCGTGGAATCCATTACGGAATATTAGTTAGGCCGATGGCAGAGAACGAGAAGTAAGCACTTATGTCTGTCGTAGACGTCTGTCGTGGACGTATGGTAAGGCAGAGAAAAACGTAAGTCGTGAAAGGTTATTGGATATGTGTGGAAACGACTATATATATATATACGACATACATAAGTTTTTACGTCTCGGTCTCTGCCATCAGCCTTACATCCGAAAAGTTTTATGATCACGTGGTGTTTTTTTTTTTTTAATGAAATATATGTATACCAGTGATGTAATGTTTCCTACCGGGCTCGGAAGCCGGGAGCCCGGTAGGAAACATCACATCACTGAGTATACTTTAAACCAAAATATATTGTTAGTATTTTACAAAAACCACACCTATCCGAACTTGTTTTTTAACTACAAAGTTGTGTTAACCTAACAAAACGATATAGTAAAGTTAACAAGAAATTCTGGTAGAGTTTTGTAAATCTAACAACACAATGTGGTAAGGTTTACAAGAAATTCTGGTAGAGTTTTGTAAATCTAACAACACGATGTAGTAAGGTTTACAAGAAATTCTGATAGATTTAAACAGGATGAAATTTAACAGAATCTTCTGGTAATTCCAACAACAAATTTGTTTCGTCCATTTTTGAACAAACGTACTAGTAGAATCAACCAGAATTTCTTATAATACAACAAAACTTTTTTTCCAGTGTACCATTAATAAAATCTTCAAAATAATAACATTCTTTTCGAATTTGATTTAATTCAATTTTTTCTTTCCAGGGTCCTCTTTTCATTTGCCGAACTAGCCCCGTTCAATTCGACAAAATTTAGTTTGTCGATTTTTTTTCAATCAAAGCCGGACATTTAAATCGGAAGTGCCCCTCTTTTCCGCATTGCCAACATTCTTTCGAATTCAAATTTTGCTTTGACTTTAAATTAATATTTAAATCTCTTTTTCTCTCTTCCCCATTTTTATTTTCTGAATTAAATTTTCTATTTTCACGAAAATTATTCAATTTTTTTGGAAAACTATTTTCTTGTATTGCGCGGATCGCGGAGGCCCTTTCAATTGCAGTCTTAAGCGAATTAACTCCCTCTAATTGTAACGTTCGTTTTAAGAAACCATCGGATATCGCAGAAACAAATTGTGCACAAGCAATTTTATCTCGAACTTCAATATTGCATTCAGAATAAGCTAATCGCGCTAAACGCTCTAATTCTGCTCCCAAAATTGTCAAATCTTCCCCAAACTTTTGCTTTCTATTTGTAAATTGCAAATAATAATTCTGTCCAAGATGACCCTCCCCAAACCGTAATTCTAATTTAGTTTTTAAATCTTTAAACTGAATATTTTCTACACCCTCAAAAGAATCTAAAATTGTACGCGCCTTCCCTCTTAAACAAGCCGCAAGCGCAATAGACTTTACGGAATCCAACCAATTGTTTGCCTTTGCAATTAAATCAAATTGAGCAAGAAATTCTCGAATCGGAACACTTCCATCAAAAATATCAGGCTTTAATTTATATCCTACACTCGCGCTAATATCCGTACGCATCGGAAAAACTTCCCTATCACCCGTGGAATTCGGAATATTATTTCTACGACTTAGCTGAATAAAATTTTCCTGTAGACGATGCAGCGCTTCATCTCTCTGTTTAATTTCTTCCTGCATCTGCTCTCGCTCTATCCTCCTTTCTTCTCGGAATTGCTCAAACTCCTGGAGAATTGCGCGCAACGTCTCCGACTCGGCTGTCATCGCTGGAGTTTGGGAGCGGGTTGCTCTTGGTGAATGAGCCGTAGTCATAATTCTATCCTCTTTTCTGGATGTCGTAATATCCCGGACGAGCCCCCAAAATGTTGCACTCGCGACAATCACTCGCGAATGCGCTCACGCAAGAAATAATAAACTCAATTTGAGTATAACAAACTTTAATGAACTCAACGATAACACAATTTGAACCGTAACAACAAAACTATCGTTTACAATTAAGAAAACCGTCTCACATTCGAAACGCGTCTTCACGGCACCGAGGACCAAACGTAACTGTCATTTGACACTTTATTTACAAATTACCAAGCGACGCTTCTCAACTTATTTACAAATTACTAAGCGACGTTTCTCAATGCCAACTCGCAGCCCACACGTCACAATCGACGATTTCCCGCGGCGCGAGCGCAACAATATTATTTGTATTGGTAAATATTTATTATTTAAGACTAAATTATTTAATAATATCAATACAAAATACTCTACAAACAACAATTAAGGAATCAAGAAAAATTGTTCAAAAAAGGTAATTTTCAAAGCATTGTAACTCCACGAGAAATCATCGTATTTTAATTTGCAACAAAGCATTTTAAAGCTTGAAACTACTTTTAAATGTGTGCCTTCAGCGAATTTTTATTTTTTTTATTTTATGAATCTGGTCGTATAACCGTGATACGCTTTGAATAATGTTAATGTCGCTTTTATCATTAAAAAAAATTTTCTATTTTGTATTTAAAAAGTTAGATAATAACACTTATAGTACTGGAAAAAAAAATTATTTTTAGAGATTTTTCAATTATTGATTGCGGTAAAGCAGATTGATCTTTTAGTTTCTAGCATTTTCGGCTGATTCAATTATGATGGACACATAAAAATAAATTTTTTAGCTCACAATGTTGAGTATTGTTGAGATAGAATTAAACTAAAAATGTAGTGTCATCCCTGATGGAAATATTTTTTTGAAAATATAACGAAATTTTGCTGAAATGTATTTGAAAATTTCTCTCAATTGACCCCATTAATTAATTTTATAAATATTTCAGCAATTTTTCATTAAAAAGTAACAGTTTTCAATTTAATTCAGTAAATTTCATAATGATCATTATTTCAAAACTCTTTTATTACTTTTCAGCAGTATATTTTAACTTTCCTTATATTTCATAGTATTACATTAAATTTTTATACGGAAAATTATGATTTATTTTGAAATATATTCAGTAATTTTCCAAAAACTTTTATTTTACTTTTCATTGATTTCATAGTACTTTCAGCAAAATATTTCCATCAGGGATTGTAGTCAAATATCGATATGATGTCATTAGTCATTAATGTTCCGACTGAACTAGCAATTTCTGGTATCAAAAAAATTGGAATCTTATTTCAAAGAACACAGCATTTTTTCAAGATGAATTCACATGCGCCATTAAATTCATATGAAGTTCCACATATTTTAGATTTGACGCTGGCATTTATAAACAAACTTTTGGGAGTCTTACGGGTTGTCCTCTCTCACACATCATCGCTGACATCACTCTATGTGACATAAAGGAGAGAGTAATAAATAAGCTCATATTTCATCCGTTTTACCTTAGATGTGTGAACAACATAATCCTACACTGGAAAAAAAGTTTTGTTGTATTATAAGAAATTCTGGTTGATTCTACTAGTACGTTTGTTCAAAAATGGACGAAACAAATTTGTTGTTGGAATTACCAGAAGATTCTGTTAAATTTCATCCTGTTTAAATCTATCAGAATTTCTTGTAAACCTTACTACATCGTGTTGTTAGATTTACAAAACTCTACCAGAATTTCTTGTAAACCTTACCACATTGTGTTGTTAGATTTACAAAACTCTACCAGAATTTCTTGTTAACTTTACTATATCGTTTTGTTAGGTTAACACAACTTTGTAGTTAAAAAACAAGTTCGGATAGGTGTGGTTTTTGTAAAATACTAACAATATATTTTGGTTTAAAGTATACTCAGTGATGTGATGTTTCCTACCGGGCTCCCGGCTTCCGAGCCCGGTAGGAAACATTACATCACTGGTATACATATATTTCATTAAAAAAAAAAAACACCACGTGATCATAAAACTTTTCGGATGTAAGGCTGATGGCAGAGACCGAGACGTAAAAACTTATGTATGTCGTATATATATATATAGTCGTTTCCACACATATCCAATAACCTTTCACGACTTACGTTTTTCTCTGCCTTACCATACGTCCACGACAGACGTCTACGACAGACATAAGTGCTTACTTCTCGTTCTCTGCCATCGGCCTAACTAATATTCCGTAATGGATTCCACGACGCGACGTAAAACTTTAGCGAGCTCAGTTGAGACTGTTCCGACTGCTTAACGCCATTGCTTCGCGAAAGATCTAATGCGCGCGATACACGCCGCGAGTAGCGAGGGCGCAGTAGCAGTGTAACAAATGAATGCGGCGAACAGTTGATCAACCGTTTAGTGAGTAATGACGAAACTGTTGCAGAGCGCTGCAATTTATGTAAATATAACAAGAAGTTTTGTAGATCCAACAAGAAAACACTTATTCAAATCCTTATAGTAAAGTTAACCAAACGGTGTTGATATAAGGTGTAAAATTTTGTGACGATAACCAGAAATTCTGTTTCGTTCGACTAAAATACGGTCAACCAGAAGAATTTTGTTAATATAATAAAACCATTTTTCTCAGTGTAGGTCATGTAGATTTATAGCGTTTTCGAATAAACGGGGTTTGAACGATCTAGGGTTGATCAATCACTATTTTACTATAAATGCAAGTCTTTCATTGGTGGAGAGGTTGCAATGACGTCATTAACCAATCTTGGGTCGTTCAAATCCTGTATAATCGAAAACGCTATTAGAGTTGATACAGGTTCTGATGTTTCCATTGTGAATAGAAAAATGATAGATAAAATAAAAATTTTTAATTTAAATAAAAAAAAAAATTAATTTATCCTACAGGGGAAGAGGTTTCAGTTTGTTCTCGAACAAATGCAAAAGTTGAATTAGGAAAATATTCGTTAGATTTGTCATTAATAGTTGCAGAAATTATTGATGATTGTATTTTAGGAGTAGATTTCTTATCGCTTACTGATGTAGAAAATAGTCTTCGATCAACATTAGGATTGTCAGATAAAAAAATTGTTTGTGCACGATTAGATTTACAGACGAATGAAGTTCCTTCTTTCTTAGTTGAATTATTTGAACGCGATTCGGAAAATTTAACTTCTGTTCAAAAAGAAATGTTTGCTAAGGTTTTGACAGATTTTCAAGACATTTTCTCTGAGGAGATTGTTGCAGGGGAATGTAATCTTATAGAACATAGAATTGATGTAGGTAATTCACGTCCCATTAAACAAATGCCGCGTCGAATTCCTCTTCATTTAAGGGTTGAGGTAAATGAAATACTTAAGGAAATGGAAAGACATGGTGTAATAGAAGAATCACAAAGTCCGTGGATGTCACCTGCAGTTATGGTTAAAAAGAAAGATGGGTCACTTCGTTTTTGTGTTGATTATCGTAAAATTAACACGGTAACAATAAAAGATTCTTATCCGTTACCTCGAATTGATGATACAATTGATCAATTATCAGGAAATTCTTGGTTTTTTACTCTGGATCTTAAGAGTGGATATTGGCAGGTTAAAATTCGTAAGGAGGATAGGGAAAAAACTGCCTTTTCAATAGGAAACGGTTTATGGCAATTTACTGTAATGCCTTTTGGATTATGTAATGCTCCAGCTACGTTTGAGAGATTAATGGAGCAAGTTTTAAATAATTTGTTGTCAAAGATTTGTTTAGTTTATTTAGATGATATAATTATTTTTGGAAAAACTTTTGAGGAAGCAATTCAGCGATTAAAAATGGTATTTCTTCGTTTTAGATTAGCCCATTTAAAACTTAATCCAAAAAAATGTTTGTTTTTGAAAAATTCTGTAAAATATTTAAGTCATGTAGTTTCTAATAAAGGAGTCACTACTGATCCGAAAAAGATAGCTACCGTTAAAGATTGGCCAATTCCTCAGAATAAAAAACAGCTGCATAGTTTTCTGGGATTCTGTTCTTATTACAGAAAATTTGTTAAAGGATTTTATTTTCTTGGAAAACCTTTATATTCTTTAACGGAAAATCAAACAAAATTTGAATGGACGTCGCAATGTCAAATAGTATTTGAAAAACTTAAACAGGCTTTAATTTCTTCTCCAATTTTATCTTTTTCTATTGAAAAAGGAGAATTTGTTTTGGACACAGATGCTTCTAATCATGGAATTGGTGCAGTGCTGTCTCAGAAATAAGATGGTGTAGAGAAAGTCATCGCTTATTTTAGTCGGGTTTTAAAAAAAACTGAAAGAAATTACTGTGTTATTCGTCGGGAATTGTTAGCGGTAGTTGATTCCATGAAAAATTTTTATCATTATTTATTTGGAAGAAAATTCCTTGTTCGCACTGACCACATTTCTCTTCGGTGGTTAATGTCGTTCAAGGAATTAGAAGGACAATTGGCTCGTTGGTTGGAGAGAATTCAACAATATGATTTTGAAATTTTATATTGAAGTGGAAAATCTCACAATAATGCTGACGGTCTTTCTAGACGTCCTTGTGAAAAAGATCTTTGCAATTATTGCGCTAAAATAGAAATTAAAGAAATTGAAAATACAAAAATGATAGTTGGTCAAATTAATTTTAATACAAATAATTGTATTAATTGGAGGAAAGATCAACTTAACGATCCTATTATTTCATTATTTTTAACAAGAAAAGAATCAGGATTACGTCCTTCTTGGCAAGAAGTGATTAGTAAAGGTTCCTCTGCTAAAATTTATTGGAATCAGTGGGATGCTTTAATTCTACAAAATGGAGTATTATATAAAAAATGGGAATCTCCTTCATTAAAAAAACAAATTCTTCAAATAATTGTACCTCAAAAAAGATTTGATTTGATTCTAAAAGAAGCGCATGATTCTCCTTCAGGTGGACATTTTGGTGTAAATAAGACATTAGCGAAAATTCGTCAGGGATTTTATTGGGCTACGTGTAAATTTGATGTTAAAGAATGGTGTCGGTCTTGTGAAGTTTGTGTAGCAAAAGCTGGTCCTTCAGATAAAGGAAAATCTCCTTTACAAATTTATAATGTGGGTTGTCCTTTTGATAGGGTTCAGATGGATATTCTTGGTCCTCTTCCAGTGACCTTTTCAGGATACAAATATTTGCTTGTTGTTACAGATTGTTTTTCTAAATGGGTTGAAGCAATTTCATTAAAAAATATTAAAGCTAGCACAGTTGCTTTTGTTAGTCAAATAGTTTCTAGACATGGCATTCCTTTAGAAGTACACACTGATCAAGGAAAATATTTTGAATCTCGACTTTTTCAGGAAATGTCAAATTTATTAGGAATAAAGAAAACTAGGACGACTCCATTGCATCCTCAGTCTGATGGTCAAGTGGAAAGACAACAGCGAACAATTTTAAATTATTTAATTAAATTTATTTCTTCACACCAGAAGGATTGGGATCGTTGGATTCCTATGTTTCTATTAGCATATCGTTCTTCAAAACATGAAACTACTAAAGTTACCCCTGCAGAAATTTGTTTTGCTCGAAATTTACGAATTCCATTAGATTTGTTGCGAGGAATTCCCCCTGAAAAAAGGAATTGTTTTTCTTCTTAAAACTATACCTCAGGTTTAAGAATGAAATTGGATTTAATACATGAAACTGTGCGACAAACTCTTCAAATTAAATCGGAAAAGGTTAAGTCTGTTTATGATCGTAAAGCTAGAGAAGTTAATTTTTTTGTGGGACAAAAAGTTTGGCTTTTTAATCCAAGACGAATTAAAGGAAAAGCTCCAAAGTTACAAAGTCATTGGGAAGGTCCGTACAGTATAGTGAAAAAGTTAAGTGATGTAGTATTTTGTATTCAAAAATCATTTAGACATAAAAAAAAGGTAGTTCATTCAGATAGATTAGCTTTATTTCATGAAAGACGGAATTTTGAAAATTGAGATAAAAATATCTAAGAAAAATTTAATAAAATTAATTGATTAATTATAAATAAAATTTTAATTCTTTATTTAAAAAAAAAAAAAAAAAAAAACAGTTTACGTTGTGATTTATTTTTGTTCAAAGGAAATTTATAGAAGAGGAGGATGAAAGAAAAGGAGAAAGCATAAAAGGAAATTTAGAAAATTGAAGTCCGCCTTCTCCACGGTTTTTAAGTCGTGGTTTCTCGTGGAGCTAAGGGTAAATATCAAGGCGGGGACTTGGAGAGTCCTTAGGATGATGGGTCCACTATATGTTTCCCCCCCTTTGTTCGAAGATAAAGAAAAAGGCAATGGTTTGCAGTGTTTTGGAGAAATTCAGACAACAAAGAAAATCGTTGGAATTTCAAGAAATCCAAAAGAAATTTTAGTCAAGAAATTCAAGTATCGGCGTCCGGTAACCTGCAGCAGCAGCTCAGGGTAGGACATGAAGCCGTTAGGATTTCGCCCATTAAACTATACCCCCTTAAGTGTCGGGACGACACTTTTGAAGAAAGGGGAAAGTGTTGCGCTCGCGCCGCGGGAAATCGTCGATTGTGACGTGTAGGCTGCGAATTGGCATTGAGAAGCGTCGCTTAGTAATTTGTGAATAAGTTGAGAAGCGTCGCTTGGTAATTTGTAAATAAAGTGTCAAGTGACAGTTACGCTTGGTCCTCGGTGCCGTGAGGACGCGTTTCGAATGTGAGATGGTTTTCTTAATTGTAAACGATAGTTTTGTTGTTACGGTTCAAATTGTGTTATCGTTGAGTTCATTAAAGTTTGTTATACTCAAATTGAGTTTATTATTTCTTGCGTGAGCGCATTCGCGAGTGATTGTCGCGAGTGCAACAATATTAAATAAATAAATAATAATACAACCAAAAGAAAAACCAATAAATTTTAATTAGACATATTTTACGTATGTGACAAAAGTAGAAAATTGAATTATACAGCGGAAATGATACTACATTCGTAAGTTTAAAGTCCTCCAAACTTGACGTAATGGCTAATTACGTCAACTGCTTATAAAAACTGTGCTTTAGCGCTTCATCATCCAGTCTTCAAACAATATTCAATATTACAGTGACATAGCGCATTTTCAAATTCAAGTATCATAAAAAGATACCGCAACAAGTAAAACCAAATAAAATAAGATAAGTATATTTGTATCTATTTTTCTGCATTTGTATATCCAATAAAACAATTAGAATTATGGGTACCGAAAAAACATATCAATCGTATATTAATACCGAATCCAGTGACGAAATTGTTATTTCTGGTATCGCTGGTAGATTCCCAGGCTCAGACAATATGAAACAATTACAAGAAAATTTATTCAACAAAATTGATCTTGTTAAAACAAATCGTCTTCGATGGAATATAGGTAATTAATTTATAAATTATAGCTTTATATTTAACTTGTGAGATTAACAGTCTTTCCCTTGTTATTAATTACAGTACCTAATTATATTAGGAGTACAAATTAGTTCGGTCCGTTTTCCAAAAGATACTCTGGCTGTTGTGAATGGTTCATAGTGACAGCTGATTTTGGCGGTTTCAGAGAGGTTAGACATCTGCTAATAATATTCAGTTTATATCGCTTTGAGTTTCATACAAAAACCTTGATTTTTACTGTGTTCGAAATGTCGAATTTTGTGCTAACCAAGCAGCATTTGCGGGAGGTTTTAATTTTCTGCTTTAATTGGAAGAAAAGTGCAGCTGAAGCCCATCGAATGCTTGTCGAAGTTTATGGTAACACTGCTGCAACTGATAAATCATGTAGGGAATGGTTTCGACATTTCAAGGATGGAGATTTCAGCGTTGAAGACAAGCCTCGCTCTGGACAGCCAAAAAAAATTCGAAGACAAAGAATTAGAGGCACTACTCGAAGAAGATCAGAGTCAAACGCAAGAGGAGCTTGCAGGATTATTGGGAGTAACTCAACAAGCCGTTTCTGTACGATTGAGAGCCATGGAAATGATACAAAAACAAGGAAATTGGGTGCCTTATGAACTCAAACCGAGAGACGTTGAAAGGCGATTTTTCACTTGCGAGCTGCTGATTCAAAGGCAACAAAGAAAAGGTTTTTTGCATCGGATTGTGACTGGAGATGAAAAGTGGATATTCTACGACAATCCCAAGAGGAAAAAATACTACGCTAAGCCTGGTCAATCGTTGCCATCGACCTCAACATCAACACCAAAGCCGAACATTCATGGTTCGAAGATCATGCTCTGTATCTGGTGGGACCAAAAGGGTGTTGTTTACTATGAGCTGCTGAAACCTGGCGATTCCATTACGGGCGATCGGTATCGGCTTCAATTGGTTCGTTTGAGCAGTGAATTGTGAGAAAAACGGCCGGAATACGAGCAAAGACATGATAAAGTTATTCTTCTTCATGACAACGCTCGGCCTCATGTCACAAAAGTCGTAAAAAAATATTTGGAAACGCTCAAATGGGATATTTTACCGCACCCGCCGTATTCTCTGGACATTGCTCCTTCTGATTACTGGTTGTTCCGAAAGATACAGCACGATTTGGCAGGTCACCGGTTCACTTCTTTCGCAGAAATCGAAAATTGATTCCAAACTTGAATCGCCTCCAAAGACGAGTCATTTTTTCGAGATGGAATTCGAAAATTGGTTGAGAGATGGGAAAAAGTAGTAGCCAGCGATGGACAATACTTTAATTAATCTGTTCATTTATTTTGTTTTGAAATAAATGCATTTTTGAACACAAAAAAACGGACCGAACTAATTTGTACTCCTAATACATTTGAAAAATATACTTTAAACTATAATTTTACAAAAATAAATATGCAGAATACAATATACATAGCTACAATTTGCAAAATTACATCATTTCTTAGAGCATTTGGACATACCAATTCGCATGGGGATAATTAATAATGTGGAGAAGTTTGATGCCGATTTTTTTGATATATCTTTTAAGCAAGTAAATGTATTAGATCCTATGACAAGAATGTTATTGGAACATACTTACGAAGCAATTATCGATGCAGGAATCAATCCAAAAGAATTACGAGGAAAAAATACTGCTGTGGTCGTAGGAACATGTATGATCGAATCACAAGAAAAATTTTTATACGAGAATTTGCCGGTAAAACAAATCATTGATTCATGAATATCTTAAAAAGAAATGATCGAGTTAAATTATAAAAATCATTATCTACATACACAAATTTATTACTTTTCTTTGGTAATTAGATAAGTGACGGAAATATCATAGACTGTGCTAAATCTACATTAGCAAACTTATTATCATATTCATTCGATCTTAGAGGTCCGTCGCAAACGATCGATACTGGTTGTAGCACTAGTCTTTATGCCATGGCTGTTGCTAAAGATTATATTACATCGGGTCAATGTAATGACGCAATTGTTGCAAGTGCACATTTATCTCTACATCCAACTGTAAATTTCCAATTCTTTCGCATTGGTAAGTTTACTAAAATTACCTAACGTACCCTATCTCATAAAGAATGACTTGTTTTATTTTTTATATATTGGAATCTTTGAAATATCTTGAAAAAATTGCAGTTTTTTAAAAAAGTGTTGCAAAGACAGTTATTTGACTTGTACGACACTGACAACGTAATCTCCTAAATGCCAAAGGTATCATTAAGTTCAAAATTTGTAATTCTAAAAAAAGTAAATAAGGAAATGTTTTATGATAATATTTTAAAACCTTCTTGACACCAGTTTTAGAAATATGCAATAAAAAATATCAATTTCTGTTTTGAAAACTTCAGCTAATTTTGATATAATTTCAATATAATTTTGCAAAGATCAAGCAAAATCAAACGTCAGCATCGTACATACCTCTTGAAACAGTGACTTTTATTTTAAAAATTTTTTCAAAAAACTTAAATCTTTCAAGATTTAAACACTGAAACTAAAATGGGACACTTTGTATGTGTAAATATATAAATAAACACTGTATATAATTTTAGGTATTTTATCACGTGATGGATGCTGTAGACCTTTTGATAATGCTGCAAGCGGTTATACGCGTGCCGAAACAGTGTCGGTGGTATACCTTCAAAAAGCTAAAAATGCAAAACGAATTTATGCTATTTGCAAGCATGTTAAACTAAATAATGATGGTTACAAAGAAGAAGGAATAACATATCCATCGACGCACATGCAAAGCGCTTTATTAACGGAGCTTTACAATGAGTGCAAAGTACCACCACCCTACTTGGATTACATTGAAGCACATGGTACTGCTACTACAGCTGGCGATGCTCAAGAGATCAATGCTATTCATAATGTTCTGTGTCAAAATAGAAAAACACCATTGATGGTGGGCTCTGTAAAATCCAACCTTGGTCACTCTGAACCCGCCAGCGGTTTGACACAAATCGCTAAAGTAAAACAATTTATTCAACAAATTATATTATTATGATAAAAAAACAAGTACAAATTAAGACATTTAAAATATATAAATTATCAATTATTTTGATATTCTTTTATGCAATTTTATTCTTATATTTTTTACGTAATATTTTATAGATTAAAAGAAATATTTCAAACAATAACTACTAATTTTGTTAAAAAAGATCATTAAACAGTAGCAACTTTTTTTAAATGTGATAATTACTCATTTTTTCAATAAAATAATAACTATAAATTTTTTATTTATTCAAGAAAAATTATGTTTTGAATACAAACGAACACAAAAATTCTTCTTATGCTGAAGCGTTTTAGCATAGCAAATATTACATTTTGTGTTATTAATTTTATACTTGTTTAACAGCAAAGAAAATAAATCAAGTACTATAAGTGTTTCAAATTTACATACAAAAATTTATTAATTTTTAAAGGTGATAATAGCATTTGAAACCGGTTTTGTACCACCAAACATTAATTTTACATCACCGCGGAACGATATAGACGCTTTAAGGGATGGAACCATCTGTGTTGTCACAGAAGCATTGCCGCTTAAAAATGGTTATATAGCCGTGAATAATTTCGGAATCGGTGGAGCCAATGCTCACATCTTATTACAATGGAATGCCAAAAAAAAGATTAATAATGGAGCACCTAATAATGATTTGCCAAGACTTGTGGTATTGTCTGGACGCACTGAAGAAACCGTGAAATTGTTTCTAAATGATGTAAGTAATTTTTTCAGCGACAGCACTAACATCATTTTTAACAGCAAGGAACATTATATTACGTATACTACATATACTTTTAAAACATTTACTTTGTAGATTGCTAATCATCCAATAGATGTAGAATATATTCGTTTACTACACGACATTCACACAGACGACATAGATGGTCATTCATGGAGAGGATACATTATACTGGATGCACAAAAAAATTCTATAAAAAAAGTTCAAAATTGTAAAAATATAAAAAGACCTATTTGCTTTGTATTCTCTGCCTTAGAATCGAAATTGCCAGAAATGGGTATGTATCTAACATTCAACATTTTTTATATGTACAAACTGATTAATAAAATAATACAGCAATTTTCAAACTAACTTTATCAGGTAAAGAGCTATTAAAATTTCACGCATTTGCGAATGCCATAAAAATGTGCGATGCTATTTTAAAACCGTATGATATAAGTATTACGAACATTTTGACGAAGATTGATAAAAGATTAAACGAAAGCGCTTTACACAACTTTGTTGGTATCATCGCCTTCCAGGTATTACATTTCCAAGTAAAAAATTGGTATATTGTACATATTAATAAATAAAAATATGAATTTTTCTATCTAATTATGCCATATTTGTTTTATTATATAATTTGTTACGTACAAATAGTATTTGTCGTTTAATATAAAATTTAGTAATAAAGTTAATAAATTTATTTCGTAGATTGGTTTAGTAGATCTCCTAACATGCTTAAATATTATTCCGGATTATATGATTGGGCATTTTGCTGGTGAACTCGCTTGTGCTTATGCGGATGGGTGTCTAACTATGGAACAAACAATTCTATCAGCGTACTTTATTGGAATAGCATGTACTAAAGGCAAATCTGTTCATAGTTCTATGATAACTGTTAATCTTGATTACAATGCTCTTAAAAGCACATGTCCGACGGATATAGAAATAATATGCCGTAACAGTCGAAACAGTAATATTGTAAATGGCCCCGTAAAATCCATAGAAAAATTTATACAAAAATTACAGGTACGTTGATCTTTTGTTTACATATGAATAATCAATTTCCTGCTTTTTTTCATACACAATTAAACGCTTATCACACTTTTTTTTTTATATTCCTAAAAACAGAAAATTTTTAGTTTTTCGCATTGATCGCATTCGCTAATGCATTTTTTATCTTTTTTAATCAGGATAATAATATTGACGTGAAAGAAATCTCTTGTAATAACATATCGTACCATAGTCGTTACCTCGCATTTGTGAAAACGCAACTATTATTTCATTTAAACCAAATAATACCACAACCAAAAGAACGGAGTTCAAAATGGATCAGCACTTCTGTACCTCGCTATAAATGGTCCAATGTAGCGTCAAAATTATGCTCAGCAAGCTACCATACCAGTAGTATATTAAATACTGTTCTTTTTGAACAAACAACGCATATGATCCCAGATAATGCCGTGATTATCGAAATTTCACCAGTTAGCATTTTGCAGGACATTTTGAAAGAATCGGTACATGCAAAATACATAACGAATATTGTATTGACTAAGCAAAATGAACCAAATGCTATAAATTTAGTACTGCGAGGGATTGGAGAACTCTACAACTGTGGCTTCCAACCGCGGATCGCCAATTTGTATCCGCCGGTGAATTTTCCGGTTAGCCGAGGCACTCCTATGATCTCTCCATCTATAAGGTACAATATATTATTAACCCTTAGTCCCGACTCATGGGTCGTTTTCGACCCAAGCGAAATTTCAAAGTGCTGTAATTTTTGAAAACGGGTACGAAACGCGCCCTACCTAAAAAAATAATTTTTATCGAAATATTATGATTGGGACTTCAAGTTGAAGGTTGAAAGAAGCTCCATGAATTTTTTCAGATTTTGTAAAGCGTTTTTACTGATCCAAATAACGCAAAGACGCAAACGACCCATGAGTCGGGATTAAAGGTGCCGAAAAGAACCGTTGGGACTAAGGGTTAAAATTAATCTAAATATTGTATATGTAAATAAAGACATAATTGTATAAAGAAACGTTTTAATATCATCAGATGGAATCATTCTGAAGATTGGTTTGTATATAAATATCAAACACATAAGCACATCAAATCCAGAGAAAGACAAGTAGAAATAATGACGGACGACAAAGATTATAATTATATGACCGGTCACGTCATTGACGGAAAAAATTTGCTACCTGTGACAGGTTATCTAATGCTTGTTTGGGAAACCATTGGAATGACGAAGAACAAAATATACACATCAATTTCAATAGTATTTCGAGATATAGAATTTATTCGGACTACTCATTTTTCAAAAGATGGCCTGGTGAATTTGACAATTGTGATACAGAAAGGTATGTGTAAAATTTTATTCATCTAAAAAAATTTTAAATAATTGTAATAACATGTAATATTCGATGTAAAATTCTTGTAGAGAGCGGCAAATTTGAAATCACTGAAGGAGATAGCACTGTTGTAACAGGTGTAGTGCACGCTACATCAAATGCTGAACAAGAAATGGTGCCGATTAATCTGTTATCGATGGATATTGACGAGGAAGAATGTATGAATTTTCGAGACATTTATAAGAAATTAAGACTATGCGGTTATCAATACAGCGATGCATTCTGTGGTTTGAATAGCGCATCAGTCTCAGGCAGCAAAGGGCATATCACTTGGACAGGTAATTGGGTAACATTCATGGACAATATGCTGCAGATGTATATAATTGGAAAAGATACCAGAAACTTATATATTCCAACGAGTATTGAAAAATTGGTAATTAATCCTGCACTTCACGCATTAACGTTGCGGGACGTGACATCCGAAAAAAATAAACGTAAGAACCATACTTCCAATTAAATAAATATCGAAAAAATTATCTTTTAAAATGTAATATTTTTAAATTGCCTTATTGCAGAAATACCAATACGTATATATAAAGAAATAGACGTAATTAAATCTGGTGGAATAGAGATACGCGGCTTGAAAGTTACCTCGATTTCTCGCCGAAAACCAATTGGAAATCCCGTTATCGAAGAGTATAAATTTATACCTCACCAAGATCGCGCTGATATTTCGTTAAATGAAACAATTCGAATATCGACGCAGCTCGCGTTAGAGGATCATCAGATCAGTAAAGCAACAATCATTGAACTAGTGGAAGATGCAGATAATGTAATGTTAGAAGATCTATCATCGACGTTACTGATTGAAGCTTTTGCTGATATTCCTTTAATAAAAGCAAATATTGCTATACTAACATCGCCGAATCGTTTCAATCCAGCAGAGCTGTCTTCAAATGTTTCGGTCGTAGATTTAAACAAACCATTTATTGGCGACAAAGCTTTGATAGCTACAGGATTCAATCTTTTGACGAAACATCAGAATTCATTAGAAAAACTTTTGCCTCTTTTGAGGGAAGGCGGTTATCTCTTAACACGCGAAAAATGCAATATAAATAACTACGACAAATATTTGCGTAAATATGCATTAAGTGTTATTCTGGAAAAACGTATGAATAAAGAAGTAATTACACTTTTAAAGAAAAAAGTTACGATAAAAAATACAATTGTTGTCTATATAAATAATAATAATTTTAATTGGCTCGAAGACTTAAAGCAGCTTGTAGACGACGAGAATAAACATGATGACAATAGCAGAATCGTAATTGTTGGAGAGGGAGACTTTGAATGCGGCATATTGGGTTTTATTAACTGTTTGAGAGAAGAGCTAGGTGGACAACTGATTAGAGGTGTGCTTATTCAAGACAAGAATGCTCCAAAATTTTCTCTACAGGATCCGTTCTATATGCAACAATTAGAAAAAGATATGAGTGTTAATGTTTTGCGACCTAATAAAACTTGGGGATCTTATCGACATTTGCGAATACCGCATCCAGAAGTCGAATCCGTACCTACTGCTTACGTATGCCAAATGGTATATAAAGCTGTTTACAGAAATTTAAATAATCTATCAATGCTATTAATACACTAATATTGTGAATTATTTAGTTTTAAATACTGTTGTGATATATTATATATAAAATTTTTCTAAAAAGTGTCTCGCGCTTTATCTAACGAATACATTTATTTATTTTACGAATATTTTTCTACAGGTTTGTGGTGATTTAGATTCTTTTCGTTGGATGGAAAACAATATATCAGTTGATTCTCATCGCAAAGATATAGTACGTGTAGTCTATTCGTCCATCAACTTTAGAGACGTAATGCTAGCAACTGGCAAATTAACTTCTGATTTCACAAAATCGGGACAACTTCAGGACATGAGTCTTGGACTGGAATATGTAGGATACGATGCCAATGGACAGCGAGTAATGGGAATTTCTCATAATACGTATGTAACTATATAATATACATATACAGGGTGTTTCAGATCAAACGCTGGTTCTTGAAGAAGTGGATAGATTTCGATAACGTGAGTAAAAAATGTCCGTACAAGAAAATTGTGGGGTCAATAGTTTTTGAATAAAATGCATTTGAAGTTAACCAATTACGGGGTTCGCATTTCGCGCCATCAGGAGCGGCGCGGCATGAATCATTCTTGTTTGCAATACATTCTGCCACATCAATTATATATCGTTTAGAAATTATTATTAACACTATCATATTAGTAAACATAAAAATAAAACTCAATTGTTTTAAACAATCGCTTGTGTATCCACTCTTAAAAAAGGCATGAGAAGTCGATAGTCGAATATATCGAAATCTCGAAAGTATCAAAGTGTATTGTTGCAGTTTTATCGCGACGCTGATTGGTTATCTCAATGTTGTCATGTGCAAAAATATATTTTGACAGTTCATATTTAAATGGTTGTCAAGGCAATATTGATTAGCAATTTATTGATTAGCAATTTATAAATGTTTCTATGATACTTGTTTACATTTTCAAAAGCTGTCAAATTGTACAGACGTATTCTCTGTTATTTTTTTAAAAAGAGTGAAAAAAGAGTGAAAAAGTGAAAAAAGGAGAAGGAAAGGATAAAAGGAAAAAATAAAAAAAAGGTAAGTAATAATTTTAAAAATTCTCATACCTATAGCGCGCACCACTTCCAGTACATGCTTTCCTCTCCGTGCACGCTGTTCTTTATGCTTCTTATTAATACTTTTTGTCTCTCTCAAATTGACTTTAGAAAAAAATTTTTAAATTTAAAACTACATTTACCAGCGTTGCAAATATATTTTAGTTTGAAAATTTAATTAAAAGTCTTTTTTAATTTGGAATTGCTACTTAAAATTTGAAATCTATAAACGTTTATAAATCACATGCAAATCTTATTCGTTGTAATTATTTTGTTCACATAAAAAAATAATTTTTTATCTACTTTCCATTTAAATATTTTATCGCATCTTATAATTTTTAATATTAATTTTATTGGCCTGTATATTTTGTATATTTTAATTGCTATTCCACAATAATTTAGAATTTATTTTATATTCAAGAATTTATTACATTAAAATTATATTATGCATCAAAAATAGTGTTTAAAAAGTTGATAAATTTGTGCAATTTAAGATTATACAATTATTATGCAATGTGCAGTTACCAAAATTTAGCATGTAACAAAATTTCTTGAGAGAAAAGGAGATTATATTTAAAAACGCAAATAATGATTGGATAGATCACAGCGGTGCAGTTTTTTTAAATTTAAGTAAAGAATAAATAATTCCCAAAAGGGATAAGGCATGCAATGCTCGTATCACTATCACGGGCAGAATGAAATAATCAGAATTTTCACCGTTATTTTCCAATGATTGTCTCCAAATGTGTTTAATTGTTGTGAAATATTATGCTCTACAATTACTCGAAAATTGAACGCGGTTTTATGTCATTTGATAAAGTTAAATGAAAGATATGTCTTCTCAATCTAAAATCTTCTCAAATCCTCAACTATCATAATGCAATCAAAGCTAATTTCAACGCCATTCATCCACAATTTATATTGCGTCTTAGCATAGATCATGAAAAGATCCATTTCTCACTAACATAACTCATTAACATGAAACTATTTGACAAATCATTCGAATTGTCATATCGTCTATGCTTGATCTTAAGAGTAAGCTCGGTAAGATCGTAACAAAGTTTTTGAATATCTCTTTTCTGTCGCACAAAAAAAATACATTTGTAACGATTAAGATAGAATTCATTAATTATACTGGTTTATGAAATTAAAATTGATGTGCTGAATTTATTACAGTATTTTTAAAATTGTAATAGTTATAAATTTTAAAAATTCTTATACCTATAGGCAAAAATATTTTAAAATATTTTTTTTCGGGAACAGTTTTTCTATATGAGCGCGCACCACTTAAAGTACATGCTTTCCTCTCCGTGCACGCTGTTCTTTATGCTTCTTATTAATCCGAGTGTTTTTTTATGAGTACTTTTATGAATACTTTTTGTCTCTCTCAAATTGTGGTGTATTTTGTTATTGTGAGTCTCTTGCCTATCAGGGTGCTTTTTGTCATTGTAAAAGCATTTGCTGGAATTGGTACGCACTCGTATAGAAAAACTGTTCCCGAGTACTCCAACGTCATAACATCTGATTTTTTGCTTTTTAGTTTTAACTAAAGCTTTAAATTTAAAAGAACAAGGTTCAAGCTTTTATTTTATTTTCCCACTTAGAAGAATCTATTAGTGATCTATTAATAATTTCAGCATTAACGATTTTGTGCTTTGATTTATGTAGTTATTTATGTAGTTATTTTGATTTATTTTTGTATTTATTTTTAAGAGATATTTGCAATTGCTCGATGATATTTGTTAAAATTCATTTTTTTTAAATTTCAAGTACTTAATTACATTATTTAAAAATTTTAAAGAAATGAATTTTAACAAATATCATACAGCAATTGCAAATATCTCTCAAAGTCGATCTCTCAAATGGAGATTGTTGTTTGTATGAAATTAAATCATCAATGTATTTTAATTTCATACAAATAAGAATCTTTATTTGAGAGATCGACTTTGAAAGATATTTGCAATTGCTTGATGATATCTGTAAAAATTAATTTCTCTAAACATTTTAAATAATGTACGTATAAATAATAACAAGAAGATAGCAAATAATTTCAGCATTAACGATTTTGTGCTTTGATTTATGTATAATATTTTTTTTTACATTGGTTGGATAGCTTAATATTAAAACGGTTTCAGCATTAAAATAGTCAAATAAATTACTAACAACTAATAAGTGAGAGTAATAGTGAAATTAGCAATAAAAATGTTTCTCTAGTAACTGAAGAATTCATTTCTTATACACAAGCGATTGTTTAAAACAATTGAGTTTTATTTTAATGTTTACTAATATGATAGTGTTAATAATAATTTCTAAACGATATATAATTGATGTGGCAGAATGTATTGCAAACAAGAATGATTTATGCCGCGCCGCTCCTGACGGCGCGAAATGCGAACCCCGTAATTGGTTAACTTCAAATGCATTTTATTCAAAAACTATTGACCCCACAATTTTCTTGTACGGACATTTTTTACTCACGTTATCGAAATCTATCCCCCTTCAAGGACCTGCGTTTGATCTGACACACCCTGTATATGCTTAATTTATCATAGAACACAATTTGTGAATAATAAATTTAGTGTTATTGTCTTATAATATACACAAATTTGTTCTAGTAAACAGGTAAAGCTGTTATTTTGTCCTTATTTATTATAAGAGATCATTATTTTGACTCAATCAATAATTTAATTAATTTAATATTAAAAATATTGTTACATTCTTAGGTGCATAGCGAATGTTGTTGTAAGAGATAAAGATTTATGTTGGAATATACCCGATACATGGACATTTGAGGAAGCGGCTACAGTGCCGTGTATTTACAGCACGAATTATTATGCTCTATACCATTTTGGAAAAATGAAGAAAGGTGATAAAGTACTTATTCACTCCGGTACTGGCGGTATTGGACAATCGGCTATTTATCTCGCTCTTCAGGAAGGATGTCAAGTGTATACTACTGTGGGCACTGCAGAAAAACGTACATTTATCAGAAAATTGTTTCCGTCTATTCCCGATGAGCACATTGGAAATTCGCGAGACACAAGTTTCGAACAAATGATAATGCGACAAACAAACGGTCGCGGCGTCGACATTGTATTAAACTCATTGACAGAAGAAAAACTTATAGCGTCTATTCGCTGTTTGGCAAAAAGGGGTCGTTTTCTAGAAATTGGAAAGTTCGATATTTTATCTAACAATCCTTTAAGCCTGTTTTTATTTAAAAAAAATATCAGTTTTTATCCTATTCTGTTAGATGCAATGTTTACCAGTAATCATAAAAATAAATCTCGATTATCCAAATTAATGGCTGAAGGTTTAAAAAGTGGAAATATAAAACCTATTCAGATGACAGTTTTTCCTAAGTCGGAAATTGGAGCAGCTTTTAGATACATGGCAAGTGGAAAACACATGGGAAAGGTACGTTTACAACAATTAAACATTCTTTCAAATTATTATTAAAAAGTTGTGCGTAACACGTAATAAATTTTATATTTTTAATACAATGATATGTTTATAGATTATTTTAAATATACAAGAAGATGGCAAATCTTTGGATTCACCTGTTGTTGCATACCGTCGTTATTACTGCTTCAGCGATAGAACTTACATTATACTAGGCGGCTTGGGTGGATTTGGTTTAGAGTTAACTGACTGGCTCATACTTAGAGGCGCTAAGAATATCATACTAACTTCAAGAACTGGAATAAAAAACGGCTATCAGCGAATGAAAGTTGAATCGTGGAAATCATACGGTGTAAACGTGCAGATAGTTAAAAACGCACATCTTGCTAATCCCAAAGAATGTGAATCTTTTCTACAAATGGCGGAAAAGCAAAGACCAGTAGATGCGATATTTAATCTTGCTTTGGTTATGAAAGACTGCATTCTTAAGAACCAAACCATGGAAACTTTTACGGAATCTTTCATACCAAAGGCCTGGACGACACAAACGTTTGATAAACTATCGAGAAAGATCTGTTTAAAACTTCGACATTTTGTAGTGTTTTCTTCTTTTTCTTGCGGAAGAGGGAACGCTGGGCAAACTAATTATGGAATGACAAATTCGATCATGGAAAGAGTGTGCGAAAAAAGAGCGGAGGAAGGATTGCCCGGATTGGCAATTCAATGGGGACCTATAGATGATGTAGGTTTTCTCGTTGACATGCAGAAAAACAATAAAGAGTTAATTCTCCACGGTACTCTGCGGCAAAAAATATCTTCTTGCTTTGTAGAACTCGAGAAATTTTTGCTTCAAAACCGACCGATCGTAAGCAGCATGATTGTAAGAGAGAAGGAAATGGGTTTATCCGGATTATACAATGTGGTGGAAACCATTGCTAATATTATGAGTAAGAATTAACATATAGATTTTTTTCTGTTATAGCCTGCTTAGAACATTATAACTTCTGCATGCATTATTTATTTATCGCAGCATCCCAAAAGTCATTGTTGCACACCCCAATGTATACACGAACACATACTTGCTGTACAATATGTTATCAAATTTTTTTTCATATAATATGATAAGTCATAATATTCCTATGAAATTTATATTGCAGATATCAAAGATATAAAAGTAATAAGTCAAAATATATCTTTAGCTGAACTTGGAATGGATTCCATGATGGCTGTAGAAATTAAACAAACTGTAGAACGAGAATTTAATATTTTGTTCACTGCACAAGAAGTACGGAACCTCACATTTGCAAAACTGAATAAAATATCTAATGTAGACGTTAATCAAGATACTATTATAAACTGAATTATTATAAACTGAAGCAACTGATATGAATAAGCTGGATCTTACAAAACTTAGTTATTAAGAAACTGAATCACGAATGGTGATATTATAAACGATAGTTTAAGAATTTTATAATTCTTAAACTTTATTTACTGGGAACGGAATCTGGTGCAATCTTTTGATGTGGAGGAGTGGGCAAATTATTATTATTATTATTTAAAATTTAATCTGTGGTTTAAAAATTATTTAATTATAGAAAAAATATTCCCAAACGTCTGCTACAAATTTTTGTCAGAAAGACTGCAGATGTATACAAAACCTGTTACATCAATTGATGACAGCAGAAATGTTACAAAACCTGCTGACATAATTGGACAGCAGATCAGTAGCAGAAACCGAGCAGAATTTGCTCGGAATTATTACAGCAGATTGGCGGCAGAAACCGAGCAGACTCTGCCGTCACAATTTAAATAAAATAGCGGCATTTAAATGCTTTATTACAATTTTACATTTCTCATTTCTCATTTATTAAAAGTAGTAAATAAGGTATGCAAAGTATGTAATATATATTTGCTTTATTGGAACAAAAAAAAATACTTGTTTTAATAAATTTATTAGACCAAATTCCGAAATCACTGCGGGTCAACTCACGGTGCATTTTCAATTTCAAAAATCAGTTTAATATTCTGAATCTCCTATAAGGATTGTATCAGATTATTGTATTAAACTGATAAGCCTAATTAAGCCACTGGCCACACTTTTATGCACTGTAGATGAATCTTGAGTACGAGTTTATACCTATATCAACTTTTTAATAAAAAAATGATATTAACATATTCTTAAAAAATAAAAAAATTTGGTTTCTTTACTTCCGATGCCTAGAACGGCCGCAATCAGATCACCCGATTGGATAAAAATTTTGAGTGTTATATATTTTAATTTTGGATGTTATATATGTATTTTTTTATAATAAATTATATTTACAGTCAGTTAAGAAAAAATTTATGAAAAAATAATACATAGTAATACACGCAATTAAGTACGAAACATTTTGCACAGATTATATAAATTGTCATGGTAACGTAATATTATAATAAATAACACCTGCTTACACTAAAATGGAGGCACAGGAAAAATTAAAAGAAAATGAATCGTAATAATATATTCTCCAATTTATCACCGGCAGACAGAGGCAGAATAGTGAGATTGCACCAAACAAGACGTAAAAAATCAGAAATTACAAGAATTGCTAGATGCACTCGTCAAACTGTTGTATTATGAGTTAAAAACATGAAGAAGGAAGAATGGAGAATCTTGAAGATCATAGAAAAAATAATTGTGCTCCACATAAAACTACATCAGAACAGAATGAGGAAATAATAAGAGCTGTAGACGAAAATCCCTTGAATCCAGTCGCATACGTTTTAAGGAACAGGGAATTAGATATTTCTACAGAAACCGTTAGACGCCGTCTATGTGCTGCAGGTATATACTCACATCCTGCAGCAAAGAAAATAGAACTCAAGCCACAACATAGGATGGAAAGAGTACAATTCGCAAGAGTATATTTGAATATACCTCAAGAGAATGAAATGCCGTCATTTGGATGGACGAAAAAGTATTTTCATCCTCAGAAGATAGACGACGTAGAGTCTGGCGACCAAATGGATCGCGTTTAAATCCCAAGTATGTTATCCCATCAGGAAATAGCGGCAGAATCACATTAGGATTCTGGGGAAGTATGACTTCAAGTGGATTGTTAAATCTACAAGAGATATCTCCAAGAATGGATGCCGAAGAATACGTGGAAATTCTTCAAGAAGTGTTAAAACCTGGTATTAGAAGAATTTTTCCGGAAGAACAATATCCAGTTATAAAAGTAGTGCAAGACAATAGTGCCGTCCATACATCAAGATTGGTGCAAGATTGGTGCAAGCATGAGAGTTGGTGAACTCCGAAAAGAAGCCTTACGGAACAATGTGCATCAAGTGTGGCAGCAATTATCGCAGCAACAAGATTTCGCGCAAAACTTAATCAACTCAATGCCAAGAAGATTGCAACAAGTTATAGACAATAACAGATACTGGATACTGGATATCTATCTAATAATTTTTCAATGCCACTTTTATAAAATTCTGTTAATTTGCCATCAAAAAAGCCATTGAGACACATTTTGATATCTTGGAAATTATTCAAATTTTTCCCACCCAAATAATATTGCAAAGATTGGAATAGATGGTAGTCTGATGGGATAATTTCGGGAGAGTATGGGAAGGATTAGTAAGGATTTCCCAGCCAAACTCATTTAATTTCTGGACGGTTTGCATTGCAACACGCGCATTATCCTGATGGAACACTATTCCTTTCCGATTTATCAATGCCAGTTGTTTCGCTTGCAGTAAAAATGTTATAAGAAATGACGGAAATTATATTACTAATTGTTTGGGAATTTCGCCGTTTCCAAAATATCCAGTTAGACATCAACCACAATGTTATGATTGTTTTCGACAGGCACAATTGCGAGACGTAAACATTTTGAATTAACACAAAACACAAAACATTTATTACTTTCACAATACTTTTACAAAGCAAAATTATACATGTTTACTCATTGAAAATAAACTGTAAACGACAACAACGGTTGCTAAGAGAAGAGATTTTATATCAATCGGTTGCTAAGACAACGATCAACAAGGACAGACGAAATATAACATATGAAATAGTCCATGCAAATGAACCATCCCCTTTCACCGCAAGCTACTCGATCCACTCGCGAATGAAAGATAGCTGGTCATTACCTTTATCAAAGATTCCACTCTTAAAAAAGGCATGAAAGATCGATACTCGAATGTATCGAAATCTCGAAAGTATCGAAGTTTATTGCTGCATTTTTATCTTGACGCTGATTGGTTATCTCAATGTTGTATTATATTTTGACAGTTCATATTTAAATGGTTGTCAAGGCAATATTGATTAGCAATTTATTGATTAGCAATTTATAAATGTTTCTATGATACTTGTTTACATTTTCAAAAGCTGTCAAATTGTACAGACGTATTCTCTGTTATTTTTTTAAAAAGAGTGAAAAAAGAGTGAAAAAAAGTGAAAAAAGGAGAAGGAAAGGATAAAAGGAAAAAGTAAAAAAAAGGTAAGTAATAATTTTAAAAATTCTCATACTTATAGCGCGCACCACTTCCAGTACATGCTTTCCTCTCCGTATTTATTATTTGTCATTTCAAATTAATAGCCATACAGTTTATTCTTTACTTAAATTTAAAAAAACTGCACCGCTGTGATCTATCCAATCATTATTTGCGTTTTTAAATATATTCTCCTTTTCTCTCAAGAAATTTTGTTACATGCTAAATTTTGGTAACTGCACATTGCATAATAATTGTATAATCTTAAATTGCACAAATTTATCAACTTTTTAAACACTATTTTTGATGCATGATTAGCTTTATGATATAATTTTAACGTAATAAATTCTTGAACATAAAATAAATTCTAAATTATTGTGGAATAGCAATTAAAATATACAAAATATACAGGCCAATAAAATTAATGTTAAAAATTATAAGATGCGATAAAATATTTAAATGGAAAGTAGATAAAAAATTATTTTTTTATGTGAACAAAATAATTACACCGAATAAGATTTGCATGTGATTTATAAACGTTTATAGATTTCAAATTTTAAGTAGCAATTCCAAATTATAATTAACTGTTTTAAATTAAAAAAAGACTTTTAATTAAATTTTCAAACTAAAATATATTTGCAACGCTGTTTTTATGATAAAATCAATATTTTATTCACTATAATTAGTAATAATATTAATAGCCATACAGTTTATTGATATATATTTATTCTTTACTTAAATTTAAAAAAACTGCACCGCTGTGATCTATCCAATCAATTGCTCGATGATATCTGTTAAAATTAATTTCTCTAAACATTTTAAAAAAAGTATGTATAAATAATAACAAGAAGATAACAAATAATTTCAGCATTAACGTTTTTGTGCTTTGATTAATGTATAATATTTTTTTTTACATTGGCTGGATAGCTTAATATTAAAACGGTTTCAGCATTAAAATAGTAAATAGAGTATCAAATTATAATTATTAGCTCAATATTAAGCTATCCAGGCAATGTAAAAAAAAATATTATGCATAAGTCAAAGCACAAAATCATTAATGCTGAAATTATCTGCTATCTTTTTGTTATTATTTATAAGTACATTATTTAAAAATTTTAGAGAAATTAATTTTAACAGATATCATCGAGCAATTGCAAATATCTTTCAAAGTCGATCTCTCAAATAAAGATTTTTATTTGTATGAAATTAAAATACATTCAGCTTATACTTACACTATAAATATATATTAATTTCTTAAATTTTATTGAAGGATAAAAAAACGACAAGAGAGAAAGAGAGAGAGAGAGAGAGAGAGAGAGAAAAAGAGAGAGAGAGAAAGAGAGTGAGGAACAAAATAAAAGTGGAACAACAAAAAAAAAGAAATATTAAGAAGAAATAAGCAGAAAAAGGAAACAACGTTTAGAAAAAGTATGTATATAAATAAATAAATAAAGGTAAAAAATTTTAAAAATAATGTAAAAAAAATATTATACATAAGTCAAATCAATGAAATTAAAGTACATTGATGATTTAATTTTATACAAATAACAATCTCCATTTGAGAGATCGACTTTAAGAGATATTTGCAATTGCTCGATGATATTTGTTAAAATTCATTTCTTTAAAATTTCAAGTACTTAATTACATTATTTAAAAATTTTAGAAAAATTAATTTTAACAGATATCATCGAGCAATTGCAAATATCTTTCAAAGTCGATCTCTCAAATAAAAATTTTTATTTGTATGAAATTAAAATACATTGATGATTTAATTTCATACAAACAACAATCTCCATTTGAAAGATCGACTTTGAGAGATATTTGCAATTGCTAGATAATATTTGTTAAAATTCATTTCTTTAAAATTTCAAGTACTTAATTACATTATTTAAAAATTTTAGAGAAATGAATTTTAACAAATATCATCTAGCAATTGCAAATATCTCTCAAAGTCGATCTTTCAAATGGAGATTGTTGTTTATATGAAATTAAATCATCAATGTATTTCAATTTCATACAAATAAAAATTTTTATTTGAGAGATCAACTTTGAAAGATATTTGCAATTGCTCGATGATATCTGTTAAAATTAATTTCTCTAAACATTTTAAATAAAGTATGTATAAATAATAACAAGAAGATAACAAATAATTTCAGCATTAACGATTTTGTGCTTTGATTAATGTATAATATTTTTTTTTACATTGGCTGGATAGCTTAATATTAAAACGGTTTCAGCATTAAAATAGTAAATAGAGTATCAAATTATAATTATTAGCTCGATATTAAGCTATCCAGGCAATGTAAAAAAAATATTATACATAAGTCAAAGCACAAAATTATTAATGTTGAAATTATCTGCTATCTTTTTGTTATTATTTATACGTACATTATTTAAAAATATTAGAGAAATTAATTTTAACAGATATTATCGAGCAATTGTGAATATCTTTCAAAGTCGATCTTTTAAATGGAGATTGTTATTTGTATGAAATTAAAGTACATTGATGATTTAATTTTATACAAATAACAATCTCCATTTGAGAGATCGACTTTGAAAGATATTTGCAATTGCTCGATGATATTTCTTAAAATTCATTTCTTTAAAATTTCAAGTACTTAATTACATTATTTAAAAATTTTAAAGAAATATATATATATATATATATATATATATATATATATATATACACACACCCGAAAAAAAAGCGGTACACTGAAAATGTGGGAAAAATTCATCAAATTTCAACTGACGATAACTTCGTAAATAATAAAGATAGAAAGTTCTATAAAATATGGAAATGAAGCTAAAAATCTCTACTTTAAGAATCAATTTATTTCAATGTTGCAAAATAAATTTATTGAAAATGGCGGATGACAAAGCGCGAGCATGCAAAATTGAAAAATAATGGTTCGAGTTTGCGACGGTGCACGGTATAAACAAAAAATTGTAGCTTATTGGGATCAAAAGCGTACGAAAGTACAGAGTCTCCTCTTTAAAATGCTTTTTTATGCATCTCGATACGATGATTTTTCGCCGAGAGATTCGCATTTGAAGAAAAAGGCAGATTCTTACTTCAAATGCGAATCTCTCAGCGAAAAATCATCGTATCGAGATGCATAAAAAAGCATTTTAAAGAGGAGACTCTGTACTTTCGTACGCTTTTGATCCCAATAAGCTACAATTTTTTGTTTATACCGTGCACCGTCGCAAACTCGAACCATTATTTTTCAATCAATTGTTTTGCATCCGAAGGAGATGTCTGCAGATCTTTTGTGATTTCTTCGCCCTGACTTTTTGTTTATGCTCGACCGCACATTGCGAGAAGAGTGCTTGATTTCTCTTGATCTTTTTCTTTCGAGACGCGTTACTTATTCGTACGACTTCGTCAAAGTAAACAATAATTAATCTTTTCGCATTGAAATTATTGGTCAATTATGGCGACGATAAGTCCTGAAAAAGCTGCTCAAGTTGTAGCGTTAATTGAAGATGGGAGAAGTCGAAGGTACGTTGCTGAGGCACTTGATTTATCAGTGTCAATCGTGCAACGTGCTTATGCTAGGTACTTGGAGACTAATTCTGTCCAAAGAAGACCTGGTTCGGGACGTCCTCGTTGTACGAATGAAAACGATGACCGATTTATTGTTTTAAATTCATTAAGAGACAGACATCGAACGGCTGTTCAAATTCGAAACAATTTAAGAGATGTCCGCGAATGTAATGTATCCGTTGACACTATTCGAAACAGATTAGCGGAACACGGTCTTTTTCCGCGCAGGCCAGCAAATGTACCTTCGCTTATGCGTCGCCATCGCGTAACTCGACTCAATTTTGCTGTCGAGCATGCAGGCTGGACATATGCAGAATGGAGTACCGTTCTTTTTAGCGACGAATCTCGTTTTTGTCTGTATTCTTCAGACGGACGAGAACGAGTATACCGTCGCGTTGGAGAACGATTTGCAGACTGTACTGTAAGTGAGAGGCCTAGAAGTAAGAATCTGCCTTTTTCTTCAAATGCGAATCTCTCGGCGAAAAATCATCGTATCGAGATGCATAAAAAAGCATTTTAAAGAGGAGACTCTGTACTTTCGTACGCTTTTGATCCCAATAAGCTACAATTTTTTGTTTATACCGTGCACCGTCGCAAACTCGAACCATTATTTTTCAATTTTGCATGCTCGCGCTTTGTCATCCGCCATTTTCAATAAATTTATTTTGCAACATTGAAATAAATTGATTCTTAAAGTAGAGATTTTTAGCTTCATTTCCATATTTTATAGAACTTTCTATCTTTATTATTTACGAAGTTATCGTCAGTTGAAATTTGATGAATTTTTCCCACATTTTCAGTGTACCGCTTTTTTTTCGGGTGAGTGTATATAAATTGACTTTTTTTTTTGGATGTTTCACCGGAATATATATATAATTAAATATTCATTATAATACAGCTTATACTTACAATATAAATAGATATTAATTTCTTAAATTTTATTGAAGGATAAAAAAACGACAAGAGAGAGAGAGAGAGAGAGAGAGAGAGGAACAAAATAAAAGTAGAACAACAAAAAAAAAGAAATATTAAGAAGAAATAAGCAGAAAAAGGAAAAACCGTTTAGAAAAAGTATGTATATAAATAAATAAATAAATGTAAAAAATTTAAAAAATAATGTAAAAAAAAATATTATACATGAGTCAAATCAATGAAATTAAAGTACATTGATGATTTAATTTTATACAAATAACAATCTCCATTTGAGAGATCGACTTTGAGAGATATCTGCAATTGCTTGATGATATTTGTTAAAATTCATTTCTTTAAAATTGCAAGTATTTAATTACATTATTTACAAATTTTAAAGAAATGAATTTTAACAAATATTATCTAGCAATTGCAAATATCTCTCAAAGTCGATCTTTCAAATGGAGATTGTTGTTTGTATGAAATTAAATCATCAATGTATTTTAATTTCATACAAATAAAAATCTTTATTTGAGAGATCGATTTTGAAAGATATTTGCAATTGCTCGATGATATCTGTTAAAATTAATTTCTCTAAACATTTTAAATAATGTACGTATAAATAATAACAAGAAGATAGCAAATAATTTCAGCATTAACGATTTTGTGCTTTGATTTATGTATAATATTTTTTTTTACATTGACTGGATTGCTTAATATTAAAACGGTTTCAGCATTAAAATAGTAAATAGAGTATCAAATTATAATTATTATCTCGATATTAAGTTATCCAGGCAATGTAAAGAAAAATATTATACATAAGTCAATGCACAAAATCATTAATGCTAAAATTATTTGCTATTATCTTTTTGTTATTATTTATACGTACATTATTTAAAAATTTTAGAGAAATTAATTTTAACAGATATCATCGAGCAATTGCGAATATCTTTCAAAGTCGATCTCTCAAATGGAAATTGTTATTTGTATAAAATTAAAGTACATTGATAATTTAATTTTATACAAATAACAATCTCCATTTGAGAGATCGACTTAGAGAGATATTTGCAATTGCTCGATGATATTTGTTAAAATTCATTTCTTTAAAATTTCAAGTACTTAATTACATTATTTAAAAATTTTTAAGAAATATATATATATATATATATATAAACTGACTTTCTTTCTGGATGCTTCACCGGAATATATATATATAATTAAATATTCATTATAATACAGCTTATACTTACACTATAAATATATATTAATTTCTTAAATTTTATTAAAGGATAAAAAAACGACAAGAGAGAGAGAGAGAGAGAGAGAGAGAGAGAGAGAGAGAGAGAGAGAGAGGAATAAAATAAAAGTGGAACAACAAAAAAAAAGAAATATAAAGAAGAAATAAGCAGAAAAAGGAAAAAAAAAGTATGTATATAAATAAATAAATAAGTGTAAAAAATGTAAAAAATAATGTAAAAAAAAATATTATACATAAGTCAAAGCGATGAAATTAAAGTACATTGATGATGTAATTTTATACAAATAACAATCTCCATTTGAGAGATCGACTTTGAGAGATATTTGACATTGCTGAATGATTCGTTAAAATTTATTTCTTTAAAATTTTTAAATAATGTAATTAAGTACTTGAAATTTTAAAGAAATGAATTTTAACAAATATCATCGAACAATTGCAAATATCTCTCAAAGTCGATCTTTCAAATGAAGATTCTTATTTGTATAAAATTAAAATACATTGATGATTTAATTTCATATAAGAATCTTTATTTGAGAGATTGACTTTGAGAGATATTTGCAATTGCTCGATGATATTTGTTAAAATTCATTTCTTTAAAATTTCAAGTACTTAATTACATTATAATATTATAATATTTTAATGTTGTAACCGTTTTAATATTAAGTTATCCAGCCAATGTAAAAAAAAAATGTATAAATAATAACAAGAAGATAGCAAATAATTTCAGCATTAACGATTTTGTGCTTTGATTTATGTATAACATTTTTTTTTTACATTGGCTGGATAGCTTAATATTAAAACGGTTTCAGCATTAAAATAGTAAATAGAGTATCAAATTATAATTATTAGCTTAATATTAAGTTATCCAGGCAATGTAAAAAAAAATATGATACATAAGTCAAAGCACAAAATCATTAATGTTGAAATTATTTGCTATCTTTTTGTTATTATGTATACGTACATTATTTAAAAATTTTAGAGAAATTAATTTTAACAGATATCATCGAGCAATTGCGAATATCTTTCAAAGTCGATCTCTCAAATGTAGATTGTTATTTGTATGAAATTAAAGTACATTGATGATTTAATTTCATACAAATAACAATCTCCATTTGAGAGATCGACTTAGAGAGATATTTGCAATTGCTCCATGATATTTGTTAAAATTTATTTCTTTAAAATTTCAAGTACTTAATTACATTATTAAAAATTTTAAAGAAATACATATATATATATATATATAAACTGATTTTTTTTTTTATGCTTCACCGAAATATATATATAATTAAATATTCATTATAATACAGCTTATACTTACACTATAAATATATATTAATTTCTTAAATTTTATTGAAGGATAAAAAAACGACAAGAGAGAGAGAGAGAGAGAGAGAGAGAGAGTGAGGAATAAACTAAAAGTGGAACAACAGAAAAAAAGAAATATAAAGAAGAAATAAGCAGAAAAAGGAAAAGAAAAAGTATGTATATATATATATTTTTTTGTTATTATTTATAAGTACATTATTTAAAAATTTTGTTATTATTTATAAGTACATTATTTAAAAATTTTATTTGTTAAAATTCATTTCTTCAAAATTTTTAAATAATGTAATTAAGTACTTGAAATTTTAAAGAAAATTTTAACAAATATCATCGAGCAATTGCAAATATCTTTCAAAGTCGATCTCTCAAATAAAGATTTTTATTTGTATGAAATTAGAATACATTGATGATTTAATTTCATACAAACAACAATCTCCATTTGAGAGATTGACTTTGAGAGATATTTGCAATTGCTCGATGATATTTGTTAAAATTTTCTTTAAAATTTCAAGTATTTAATTACATTATTTAAAAATTTTGAAGAAATAAATTTTAACAAATATCATCCAGCAATTGCAAATATCTCTCAAAGTCATATAGTACTTATATTAGTCTTATATTACTTTTTTTGAGTAGTGTATAATAATTTTTTATATTTTTAAAATAAATATAAATATATTAATATTTATTATTTCTTTTGTTTCAGGTACTTTGAGTGAAGTTCTAGAAAAAATTAATAAATATAAACAATAGAGAGACAGAAAAAGAAAAAGGGAAAACAAGAAAAAAGGAGAAGAGAAGAATATCTATTCATATTATAATATTACTAATTAGTTGAATATAATTATTATTATTATATTAAAATGTTTAATTATATTGTGTTGTAATATATAATTACGTTGTATATAAATAGTAATTTTAAACACTTAGTTAATATTTTATTACAGTTATATTTATATTATTAATTATTGTGTTGTAATTTATTTTATGTGTAATCTATTATATGTGTAATTGATAATAAATATAATGTTAATCTTAATGAATGATAATTGATGATAAAGATTATGATGATAATTATGATGATGATGATGATGATGATGATGATGATGATGATGATGATGATGATGATAATGATGATGATGATGATGATAATAATGATGATAATAATGATGATGATAACAATGATGATAACTATGATGATAATAATGTTGATATTTATCATTTTCCTACATATTTGCATGCATTAAAAAAATTCTTTATATATAATTTTTATTGTATACTAACAATTAAAAGAATAAAACAAACTAAATTTTGATAACATATTTGTTTAAATTTAATAAATAGAATTTTATAATTAATGTAATTATATAAATATATATAATATAATATAAATAATATAAGTATATTATAAAATTAATATAGTGTATACTTATATTTTTGTCAAATGCCGAAACGTAAGAAAGAGCGTACTTTAAACGAAGAACTTGAATTTCAACGACAATGTCGTGAAAGAATTGCAGAAAATCAACATCGTCGTTATTCAGTTGCTAAAGAAATAAAAAATAAATTAAAAACAATTGATTATAGAAAATATGCTATAAATGTTACTGGTACAATACATGATAATCATATAACAGAACTGAACAAAGAACATTCTTTAGATATTACACTAATAAACAAACAAATTAGTTGCACTGATAACATACATACTAATCGCATAATAGAAATAAATGAAGAAATAATTGAAGGAGATCCTGGAAATACTATATCATTAAATCAGCAAAAAAAAAGTTATGCAGAATATCTATCTCATTATCGATCACAGAAAAAACAACAACCTTGTTTAAATATTAATAATACAATATTAATTGACGACATAAATGAATACTATATTGGTTCTATGGATGTGTCTTGTGTTCATTGCAATGCAAAATATTTTGCAGCCGAAAAAATATCTAATAAAGGCAATTCATTTCACGATTGTTGCAATCATGGCGCAGTATATTTGCAACCATTGCCTGAATTTCCTCAATTTATTCATAATTTATTTGATGGTAGTCATGTAAAATCTAATGATTTTTTTAAACATATTCGCAGTTATAACAGTTCATTTTCATTTGCATCATTTAATGCCAATTTAATTAATTTTCAAAATAGACGACCTGGTCCGTACTGTTTTAAAATACAAGGACAGATTTATTATCAAATTAATACAGCGTTATATGCTGCGCAAAATGAAAGTCCTTCTTACGGGCAACTTTTTATTGTGGATTTAAATGAAGCGATCGATCATCGTCTTAATCAAAATTCGTGTTTAGATTTTGAAATTGTTCAAAACCTTGAACATATAATGCGGAGATCTAATGTATTTGCTCAATCTTATCAAATGATGGGTGAAGAATTAGAAAATCAACGACGTTTGGAAATGGAATCTGGTGATTTGTTACCAGGATTACAATTATCATTTACTTTAAGATCAGGTATGGATCGACGTCGATATAATGCTCAAAGAACTAATGAAGTTGCAGCTGTTTTTCGTACTACTGCTGATGGAGAAATTCCAGAATCATATGTTACAATACGTAATAAAAATACTAAAATTTTGCAAAAAGTAAGTATTATGGATCCAAATGTTGAACCATGGATATATCCATTATTTTATCTATATGGCACTCAAGGTTGGCATCGTGATTTAACAAAATTAAATAGCAATAAACGAATAACAAGAGGACAATATATTAAATATCGTATGGCTATTCGTGATGAATTTAATGTTTTTATATTAGGTCGTCGCTTATTTCAACAATGGCTTGTGGATAGTTATGTAAAAATGGAAAAGGATAGAATTGATTATTGCAAAACTCATCAAAAAGAACTACGTTCTGAAACATATCAAGGTTTAAGAGATTATATACAAACTATGGCAAATCATTTAAATGGACGTATTGGCAAAATGGTAATACTTCCTTCCACATTTATTGGATCACCACGTAATATGATGCAAAATTATCAAGATGCAATGGCAATTGTTAGTAAATTTGGAAAACCAGATCTTTTCATTACAATGACTTGTAATCCAAAATGGCGTGAAATTGAAGAAAATCTTTTGCCTGGTCAGCAAGCTTCTGATAGACCTGACATTTGTGCTCGCGTTTTTAACATTAAAAAAAATTATTTAATTGACTTGATTGTTAAGCAAAAATTTTTTGGTGAAGTAGCAGCGTTTGTGTATGTTATTGAATTTCAAAAACGTGGTTTGCCTCATGTTCATATGTTGATTACTTTAAAATATAATTTTAAAATAACAACTCCACAGATTGTTGACAAATATATTTCTGCTGAAATTCCTGATCCATCTGACAATCGTATTTTACATGATATAGTTATGAAGCATATGATTCATGGACCTTGTGGTGATTGGTGTCTGGTAGATGGTAAATGTTCGAAACATTATCCGAAATCTTATTTTGAAGAGACTAAAATGGATGAAGATGCTTATCCCTATTATTGTCGACGAAATAATGGTAAAAATTTTAAACGTCCTGGTGGTTATATATAGTTGATAATCGTTATGTTGTTCCATATTGTCCTACTTTATCGATTATATTTAATTGTCATATTAATGTTGAAGTAGTTTCAAGTATCAAATCGGTTAAATATCTATATAAATATATTTATAAAGGGCACGATGTTGCTGCTATAACCATTGAACCAATAACAGAAAATGTAATTATTGATCATGATGAGATACACAATTATATCGAAACTCGTTATGTTGGACCTGTAGAAGCCTGTTGGCGTATCCTTGGTAAGAAGTTACAAGATAAAAGCCATACTATAATGCGTTTACCAGTCCATCTTCCTAACGAACAAAATATTATAATTGAAAATGAATCTAATGAAGACACAATAACTTCTGCATTAAGCCAGGTTACTATGTTAATCGATTATTTTTCATTAAATTTGCGTGATGAAGAAGCAAGACAATATTTATATATTGAAATTCCACGCTATTATACATTTAAAAAAGAGAAAATTAATGATAGAAATGTGTCACACTGGGTTAAACGCAAAAGTCACTATAATTGCATAGGACGAATGTATTCTGTTAGTCCATCTCAAACAGAATTATTTCATTTACGATTATTATTACTTACAATAAAGGGGGCTACAAGTTTTAATAATTTAAGAACTGTAAATGGAGAATTATGTCAATCATTTACGGCAGCATGTTTGGCTTTAGGTTTAATCGAAGATGATGATGAATGGAATCGAGCTATGAATGAAGCTGTTGGATGGATGATGCCACGACAACTTCGTAAATTATTTGTACGAATATTATTACATTGTCAGCCATTACATCCTGAAGAATTATGGGATAACTTTAAAACAGCTTTGTCGGAGGATTATGTTCGACATTTTGGTATGTTACAAGGACAGAAGAAAGCATATATACAAATCAATAATATGCTTTGTACTGAAGGCAAAAGTCTTGCTGATTTTCCACAAATGGAGCAATTATTAGAAACTGAGTTGTTAAACGAAGAGAATGATTATGTGATATTTGAACAAGTTATGGAAATAGGTACCAAACAATATAAACAATTAAATGATAAACAAAAAGAAATAGTTGATCTTGTGTTAAATAAATTAGATAACAATATTTATAATAATAATTATTGTTTTTATATTGATGGTCCAAGTGAATCAGGTAAAACATTTATATATACAACTATTTATCATTTAGCAAAAATTAGAAACAAACACGTGTGTGCAATGGCTTTTACGGGTATTGCAGCGACATTATTACCTGCTGGAAAAACAGTTCATAAGACATTTGGATTGCCGGTTCCATTATTTGCTGATTCAACATCTGCTATTAAAATCCAATCAAAGGAAGCTCAATATTTGAAAAATACAGATATTTTTATCTGGGATGAAGCACCAATGTCACCACGATATGCTTTAGAAATTATGGATCGAACATTGCGTGATATTATGAACAATAATTTACCTTTCGGTGGAAAAATTGTTTTATTAGGTGGTGATTTTAGACAACTTCTGCCTATAAAAGTACATGGTACTCGAAATGAAATTGTAAATCTTTCTATTAAATTTAGTGCTATTTGGAAACATTTTGTAAATTATTCTTTAACACAAAATATGAGAGTTCTTCCAGAAGAAATTGAATTTGCAAAATTTCTTTTAGATATGGGAGATGGCATATTGAATGATTCTAATGATAACATACAAATTCCTGAATGTTGTATAGCACCTATTAATGCTGATATTGTAGAAGATATATATGGCGATTTAATACGGAAAAAGGAATTTACCAAAATGGCTAAATGTGCTATACTTTCTGCAAGAAATACTGACGTAGATGAAATTAATAAAAAAGTTGTTGAATTATTAGATATAACTAATGAACGAATTTATACAAGTGTTGATAGTACTATGAATTGTGATGATAATGGCGATATTGGTGAAGCTTTGTTACCAGAATATTTAAACAGTTTATCTCCATCATGTCTTCCTCCTTATGAATTACGTTTAAAGCCAAATTGCATTATTATGTTGATTAGAAATCTTAGTATCAATGAAGGTCTTTGTAATGGTACTAGATTAATGATTATAGAACTTACAGATCATTTATTGAAATGTAAAATCTTAACGGGTGATAAGGCAGGAGATATCGTTTTTTTAAATCGTATAACATTATATTGCGAAAATATATATCCTTTTACCTTTTCAAGAAGACAGTTTCCAGTAAAATTAGCATTTGCTATGACAATTAATAAATCACAAGGGCAAACGTTTGATAGAGTAGGAATAGATCTTCGCAAAGATGTTTTTAATCATGGGCAATTATATGTTGCTTTCTCAAGAGTTCGTTCTTGGCAAGCATTAAAAGTTTTTCTTGGTAATCAACGAGATAATAGACACGTTAAAAATTATGTATATAAAGAAATATATATGTGAAATAAAAATATATATTAAATTGAAAGCTGTATTTAAAGATGTATGTTATAGTTAATTATGTAATTAACAAATATCATCCAGCAATTGCAAATATTATACGTCGATTTTGATGACATTGGAACCATCGGTTATTTAGTTTCTCGAAGCAAACTAAAGTTTTACTTTTTTTTATATGTATAAATGGATATATATGGCGCTAAATGTATTAATTATTGCTCTGGAGTTCGCTGGATATATTTATTAATTTCTTTATGTTAGAATGTAAGGTTCAATTAATCAATGCGCCCTGTCTTCTACTTTAGTACATAGCGCGTTTCTATTTTTGTTTTTATATTCTGGCGCGTAATGTGTGCGGTAGCATCATGCGCATGCATCCGGTTTTCCTGTTCTGTCCTCCCTCTTGTGGGTTGGTCTTTCTGTATGTGTCATGTGTAGCTCGCCGTGTCATCACGCTGTACAACCAGTGTGCGCTAAATAAACTTTATATCCTTTATACTGTGCATTCTTTGAATCCCGTACAACCTCAACAGGTTATGGGCCCAGGGCGCAGAAAAGTAAAAATCGAGTGCGTGTTCTAAGTCTCGTTGTTCTGTAAAAATAACCTCTAGAAGAAATCATCATGTCGGTCGTCATTGGAACGCAAAACATTGAAAAATTGAACGATACTAATTACGAGTCGTGGAAAATTCAAATAAAAAGTGTACTCGTATGCAACGAATTATGGAAATACACCAGTGGAACCGAAATTCGCACGCCCGAAAACAGTGATGTTTGGACATCGAAGGATGAAAAAGCGCTGGCGTTAATACTATTGAGCATTTCGAAGAATCAATTAAATCACGTTAAAAAGGCAACAACGTCGCATGAGGCATGGGAAAAATTAACAAACATATACGAATCCAGAGGTCCGGTAAGGAAATCCGTTCTATATAAGCATTTATATCGTATGAAGAAAGGACAAGGACAAAGCATGATGGAATACGTGAATAGTTTTGTCGATAAAGTAGAACAATTAGAAGACGCTGGAATAAAGTTACCAGAAGAACTAATATCAATCATAGGGCGGTATTCATAGTCCGTTCTTATATTCAAAATCGTCTTAAGCACGGACTTATATTCGCTCTCTTTGTCACACATAGATTGTGTCTGACAAAGAGAGCGAATATAAGTTTGTACTTAAAACGATCTTGAATATAAGAACGGACTATGAATACCGGCCATAATGCTGAACTCATTACCACCCGATTACGAGAACTTTTGTGTTGCCATGGAGTCACGAGATAACATACCGACGATTGATTTCCTTAAAACAAAGCTTATTGAAGAGGAAGCGCGACGCATCGATCAAGATGATTGTAAAAATCATGACTCAGAAAACAACGCATTAATGGCAAGTAATAAAGGATCCGTCAAAAATGCAAAAGACACACATACGAAATACACGAAAAACTACAAGTTTACGGGAAAGTGCTATAAGTGCAACAAGATCGAACATAAATCGATAGACTGTAAGAGCAAATCAAAACGTCATACAGGAAATAACACACAAGATGCAATGTTTGCATGTGCCCAATATAGCGGACCACAAAAGTCAACGCAGTGGTGCCTAGACAGTGGTGCGACAAACCATATGTGTCACAACAAGGAAAAATTCCATGAATTAAATGCAGATGAGAGGTGTGACGTCTACACCGCTACAGAACATTTTGTTGAATCCGGCGGTAGTGGTGACGTAAGAATGAAAGTGAGATTAGGGAACAGTAAGATGAACGACATTAAGTTAAAAGGCGCGATGCTAGTGCCACAATTTAGAAGTAACTTATTGTCAGTATCTCGTATGACCGACAATGGCTACACGGTGACATTTAATAAGAAATGCGCGTTCGTAAATTGACACGATGGTTCTACGGCGTTAATTGCAAAAAGACAGGGGCAGTTGTATGTTGTAGATGAAGCTGTACAATCGGGGGCCCTGGCTGCGCGTGATGTCGGAAATAATAATCTTCTACGCTGGCACCAAAGGTTTGGCCACCTAAATCTAAGAGATCTAAAAAGGTTACAGTCTCAGGAGATGGTAATTGGCCTAAATATGAAAGGTAATTCCACAGAAATTAATTGCGAAGTTTGTAACAAATGTAAAATTCACCAACTTCCTTATAAAAGTTCAACTAAGAGGGAAAAAGAAAGACTCGGGCTAGTACATTCCGACATATGCGGTCCCATGAACGTCCCTTCATTAGGTGGAGCAAGGTACTTTGTAACATTTATCGACGACATGTCTAGACATGTAGAAGTCGTGATGTTGAAAAAACGTTCAGACGTTATAACAGCCTTTAAGGCTTACAAAAGGCGCGCTGAAAAAGAAACCGGTTGCAAAATAAAGAAAATTCGTACAGATAACGCGAAAGAATATTTATCCAAAGAATTTAGTAACTTTCTTGAAGAAGAAGGGATCAAGAGACAACTGAGCGTCGAATACTGTCCTCAACAAAACGGTATCGCTGAGCGTGCTAACAGAACCTTGGTAGAAATGGCACGCTGCATGTTATTACAGTCTGGAGTTCCCAATAGTCTGTGGGGTGAGGCCGTCAACACTGCGGCTTATATCCGTAATAGATGCCCAACAAAGGTATTAGAACATTCAACACCCATAGAAGCCTGGTCGAATGAAAAACCATACGTAGGTTTTATGCGTATATTTGGCAGCAAGGTCATAGCGCTCGAAAAGAAATCCTTTAGAGGTAAGTTTAACCCAAAAGGAAAGGAGTATATACTGGTTGGTTATTCACAGGAGTCCAAGGCCTATAGATTGTGGAATCCTCATACAAACACGATAATAAAAAGCCGTGATGTGAGATTCACTGAAGACTTGGAAGGTGAAGTAAGTAGTTTGGAGAAAAATTTCAGGGTCCTCCTAAATCCAGATTGGCACCAGTCAATGGAATTGCCCAGTACCAAGCCAGTGGATCCATCTACCGTTCACGAAACAAACGAAGAAATAGGCGAAAACATGGATTCCGAACAAGAATCAAGCGAAGAAAATGAAGAGGAGACGAATGAAGAACAAATAGATACTCCGAAAATTTCAAGAAGAGGTCCTGGCCGACCAAAAATATTGAAAACTGGAAAAAGGGGTAGACCAAGAAAATTATATCATGAAATGAGACACAATGAAGGATCATCAGCTGAGCCATCTAATATAGAAGAAATAGAAAACAGAATCGACAAACAAGCATGACTAGATGCTATGCAATTAGAATATGACTCCCTCATGAAGTACAAAACATGGGAGCTCGTAACACGACCCAAAGGGAAGAAAGTACTGTCCAATCGATGGGTATTTAAAATAAAAAGGAAACAAGATGGGTCAATAGATAAGTATAAGGCACGCTTAGTGGTACGTGGCTGTGAACAAAAACACGGCGTAGACTACGAAGAGGTATTCGCACCTGTAGCAAGATATGAGACAATACGCGCTTTTCTCGCCGGATGTGTTCAAGAAGAGATGCATGTGCATCAAATGGATGTCAAGACTGCTTATATACAAGGTGACTTGCCGGACGAAGTCTATATGATGCAACCTGAAGCTTTTGAAGTCCAAGGACAGGAGGAGAAAGTCTGTCTCTTGAAAAGACCACTCTACGGCTTAAAACAGGCAGGTCGATGTTGGTATGAAAAACTAGATACTTATTTTAGAAGTATAAACATGTTAAATAATGATGTGGATCCTTGCGTCTATGTAAGTACTAATAAGAATAATAGAGTAATAATAATAGTTTACGTAGATGACTTACTTGTGGCATCAAAAGACATGCATGAATTACAAAAGCTAAAGGATACTTTAAGTAACAAGTTTCAGATGAATGATTTAGGTCCTGTAAATGACATTCTCGGAATAAACATAGAAAGGGATGGGCACACAGGAAAAATAAAGTTAACACAACAGAGATATATTACAGATATACTACAAAGGTTTAAAATGGAAAATTGTAAACCAATATCGACTCCACTTGAAGCAAACCAAAAGCTTGTAAGAAGGTTGGAACCAAGCACAGAAGAAGAGAGATTGAATATGAAACGTAGACCTTACAGAGAATTAATAGGAAGCTTAATCTATTTGGCTAACGCAACGCGTCCGGATCTAGCGTTTGCTGTCAATGCGTTAAGTCGTTTCTGCACGGATCCCGAGGAGGTTCATTGGAAACTTGCAAAAAGGGTAATACGGTATTTGCAACATACTATCGATTACGGCATAACATATGCTAAAGACTGTAAAAGAATGCAAGCTTATGTAGATTCGGATTGGGCCGGTGATGTAGAAGATCGTAAGTCATGTAGTGGTAACGTAGTTATAATGGCTAATGGCCCAATTAGTTGGAAATCAAAGAAACAAAAATCTGTAGCACTATCCACGATGGAAGCTGAGTACATGTCTTTATCGGAAGTATGTAAAGAAATAGTATACTTAAGACGTTTGTTAGAACATATGGGATTCAAGTCTTGTGTAACAGATGCAACAAAAGTGTATTGCGATAATCAAAGCGCGATAGAGTTAAATAAAAATCATACATTTCATGGTCGAAGTAAACATATCGACATTAGATATCATTTTTCGCGAGAAATTAGAGAAAGAGGCGAAATTAATTTAAGTTACTTACCTACCGATAGAATGATAGCAGATCTATTAACAAAACCCTTGACTAAAGCAAAGCACGAAGAATGCGTAAAGTTGTTAGGATTAAAATAAGAATAGAAAGTTAAGAGGTAATGATGTTTTTTTTTTTTTTTTTTTCCTTTGGACGCATTGATAGGAGGAGTGTTAGAATGTAAGGTTCAATTAATCAATGCGCCCTGTCTTCTACTTTAGTACATAGCGCGTTTCTATTTTTGTTTTTATATTCTGGCGCGTAATGTGTGCGGTAGCATCATGCGCATGCATCCGGTTTTCCTGTTCTGTCCTCCCTCTTGTGGGTTGGTCTTTCTGTATGTGTCATGTGTAGCTCGCCGTGTCATCACGCTGTACAACCAGTGTGCGCTAAATAAACTTTATATCCTTTATACTGTGCATTCTTTGAATCCCGTACAACCTCAACACTTTATTTATTAATTTTTAAATAATGTAATTAAGTACTTGAAATTTTAAAGCAATTGCAAATATCTCTCAAAGTCGATCTTTCAAATAATACATTGATGATTTAACTTCATACAAACAATAATCTCCATTTGAAAGATCGACTTTGAGAGATATTTGCAATTGCTAGATGATATTTGTTAAAATTCATTTTTTTTTAATTTTTAAATAATGTAAAAAAGTATTCATAAAAGTACTCATAAAAAAACACTCGGATTAATAAGAAGCATAAAGAACAGCGTGCACGGAGAGGAAAGCATGTACTGGAAGTGGTGCGCGCTATAAGTATGAGAATTTTTAAAATTATTACTTATCTTTTTTTTACTTTTCTCTTTTACCCTTTCCTTCTCCTTTTTTCACTTTTTCACTCTTTTTTCACTCTTTTTAAAAAAATGCGTTTTTTGAACAGGGAATACGTCTGTACAATTTGACAGCTTGAAAAAATGTAAACAAGAGTGGATATGCGAAGATATGTTTGATAGATTGAGAGTGAAGGTTATTTTGACGGTTTTTTAAAATAAAAAAAATTTATTAAAATATTTATATTTTTTAATTATTAAATTACTATAATAAGTGCGCGCGCGCAGCGCGCGCCTGTATTGTTCTAGTGCATATAAAAATTTACATGCAACCGACAATGTTAAACTCTGTCGGCGACCGAACACTGATTAATAAATTCGTTATCATTGAGAAATTGTTGTTTAACTCATAACGCTAGAAAACGAAAAGACTTTTTCACCAATCAATATATTGAGTTGATCCCAAAATTCTTCTTTGGATATTGTACATTTATTCTTATGAAAAATTCGAAAAAATTTGATCAATTTAATAAATTAATACAATATATATTAAACTAAAGTAGTGTAATCTTTCTCAGTAAGAAAAAGGCGATTAACTATGTTGGATCTTTTGATAGCAGCATCCCATAATAATAAGATGAGTGATTTAGACATCAGAGAAGAAGTTGATACCTTCATGTATGCGGTAAATATCTGAAATCAAATTACTTTATATGACAATGCACATTTATGTGAGCTACTTAATAAAATAATTATTCCTACCTTAATTATTTTAATGTGATACAATAAACAATAATAATATTTTTCTGACTAATAATTGTTAATAAAATTGATATGAAATTGTTAATTTTTTGAAACATTTGTTTCATATGGACGCAATATGTTCAAAAATTATATGAAAAAAGCACTTTAAACAGCTAACAATATTAAAAATATTTAAATTTGCTTTTTATTTACTAAGTTTTTTTATGTATGTAGTTTATATAATACATAACGTATAGGAATAAATTAAATTCTTTGCATTACAGGGTTACGATACAGTATCATTGTCTCTATGTTTCACAATATTACTATTGGCTGAACACAAGAATATTCAGGTATATCATATATAAATTATTGATTTTTAAACACACAGTGTGTGTGTGTGTGTGTGTGAACACTTCATTAATTGTAATAACTAAATATTTAATTAGTTAAATTTAATATTGTTTGTCTTTCCTGATAATATTTGACAAATAGTTAAGATTATACTGTAATGAATAACTATGTGCACAAGTATTCTGCTTTAATTTATAATAAAATAAAATTGTTTTTAAATATAATTGTTAAATATAATTTAAATATAAAAGGATATATGTTGTATATTATGTGTGTGTTGCATTATATATATATAATTTCGTTGAAAATGATATAAATGCAAACCAAATAAAAAATTTGTTCAATAACATAGGATCGTGTCAGAAGTGAAGTTAATGCAGTGATGCTAGAGAACAATGGAAAACTTACTATAACAGCATTAAACAATATGTCATACTTGGAAAGATGTTTGAAAGAATCGTTGAGATTGTACCCTAGTGCTCCTTTTATTTTGCGAGTTGCATCGGAAGATGTAAAGATACGTGAGTAATTAATAAAAAATATTTTTTATATACACACACACACACACACAAGGTGACCCGCATAACTCTTTTTTGGATATTTCGAAAACTATACGATCGATTTTAAAGAATCAGCTCTTGAATTGTATGGGGAGGCTCTTGAATTTCTGAAGGGCCTTCAAACTGGAATGGAAGTCAATCTTCCAATCTCAGTTGCGTGGATGAGGCGAGAGTTAACTTTAAAATTTTTAGTGAAAAACCCCTAACAAAATTACATTTTTCGATCCTATGAAAGACAACAACTTAATTTTATCCGAAATATTTTTTGTCAGATATTTCTTTGAGAAAAATATGACAGTTTGAGTTTCGACTTAAAGCTACTTGAAGCGCTTGGGAATAGTCTTATGAAATCAAAATCAACACTACTCTGACTTATTTAATTTATTAAATGTTCAAAATACCCATCATGGACTTATAATATATAAATATTTATTTATCTGAGTTAATAAAATATTTTTAAATTTGATAGCATTTCAAGAGAATAAGCGATGCATGCGTTAAGTCGAAACTTTAAACATAATTTTTTAAAGTAAGTTTCTGAAAATATTTTGAATAAAACTAACTAATAAAAACTAATAAATGTTGTTTTTTTTCATAGAATCTGATATCGTAATTTTGTATAAGATTTTCCATTCAAAATTTTAACGTTAATCCCCTCCCCATCTATGCAACCGAGATTGGGAAACTAACTTCCATTTCAATTTAAAGGCTATTCAGACTCACACAATTAAAGATCTGAACTTTCAAAATAAATTGCATAGTTTTCAAGATCGAACTGTAAAGCGTTATGTAGAGCCATCCTGTATTTTCATAAAACTATACAAAAAATATTCTTATATTGATAAACCGACTAGTTTGTGATTTAATATTGTTTCTAACGAAAATATTATTTCAAGAAATTAGTAATTTATTGCATGAAAGAACTTCTATTTAAAAACAATTTATATAAGAATGTTTACTTTACCATCTAAACATCTTTCTTTAATTATTCTAATAAATTGTGCTTTGTTCTCTGATATTTTCAGAATCATATATGGTACCTTCTGGAACATTATTGTTTATTCCCATTAAATTCATTCAGAGATATTCCGATTTTTGGCCAAATCCAGATATTTTTGATCCAGACAGATTTTTACCAGAAAATAGCCAAAATCGTCATTCTTTTTCTTATTTACCTTTCAGTGCAGGACCAAGAAGTTGTATAGGTAATATTTGAAATATTAATTTCTTATAATATGTAAATTATTTCTAATTTTTTATGGATGTTAATAGGTCAGCGATTTGCCATGATGGAGTTAAAGACTATAATAGCTACTTTGGTGCATAATTTTTACTTGGAACCTGTTGATTATTTGAAAGATCTTCGATTCCAGGTAGATATAGTAAATCGAGTTATGGATCCAATTCGTGTAAAATTTATTCCAATCAAATAAATGCAGTCATTTATAGCTAATTAAAATTTAAAAAAGTAAACAAATAATTTGTTGCACCAATAGAAATATTATTAACATAGTTGTTACATGTATTATATACATTTATTGTTATGAATAATATAAATATTTTATATTTTATTCAGCATTACAATATGTTACTTGCTTTTTCACAATTATAGCTTGACAGCACTTTTCAATTTGATAAGTTGTACATTATTATAGATACTAACCACAATAAATGTAAAGCAATAAATTGTAATAATAATTTTTTGATGCAATCAGTCAATCATATCTATTTATTTCTGCAATCGATGTATCAATTGCATTTAGGTAGTTAGGTAGTTAGTGCATGTTAGGTAGTTAATGCATGGAGTGCGTGGAGAGCGCGGAGTACGTGGTGTGCGTGAAGTGTGTGTGAAGTGCATGGAATGTGTGAAATGCGTGGAGTACGTGGAGTACGTGGTGTGCGTGAAGTGCGTGGAGTGTTTGGAGTGCGTGGAGTGCGTGGAGTACGTGGTGTGCGTGGAGTACGTGGTGTGCGTGGAGTGCGTGGAGTGCGTGCAGTACGATTTATTGCAAAGCTGCAACGCATTCTCCAACTGTAAGTTACACAAGAAGCTGTGTAAAGTGATCGCTCATCAAGCATACGTAATATCATGCTTGAAATTTCAAGCGGTAATTGAGTGATAAAATCCATTCTTATCTCATCTTCCAGCTCGGAGAGTTCTCTGAATAGTCTAAAAGCTTCCATCGCTGATGCAATAAGAATGATGCTCTTTAGCTGTGTACTGAACTATATATAGTGTTTACCTAGCCCCAAAAAGGTCCAATCAGATATTATCTCCCCCCCCCCTACTTTACAACATTTGATTGGATCTTGTTTCCCTCACTAATTTGCCATAGGTTTTTCCATCACTTTTATGCCATGATCTGTGGGGGGAGGGGGGGCTCACTATACATGATTTGGACTGAGTTCCACTTGGTGATCGCAACGCTCGTGAACATTATCTATCTTTCTTTAACTTTCGATGAAAAACAAAGATAAAATGATTCCACAAGCGTTGCGATCGCCAAGTGGAACGTACCTTTGGAATACAGCTAACAAGCACTATTGTATTGTATCGGCGATGGCGGACCCTACAAGACTTGCAAGACTTATGGAACTTATCCTCTTGCATGATCACACAAAAACCGATATTATCAAGGAATTACCGCTTGAAATTTCACAAATGATACTAGGCATGCTTGATGAGCGATCCCTTCGCTCAGCTTGTTGTGTATCTCGCACATAGAGAATACTTTGTAAGGATAAAATAAAACGTAGAAAAAACGTAATACAATGGATTCTTCAAAAGTGTCAGGTAAGAAAACCAAGGTGTCGAAATTCTCTCCACGCACAATACGATTTTAGAATTTATAACATGTATAATAGGGCTACAGGGGAAGATCCACTTTAAAAGAATTAGCGCGCTAGTGGCACCTCATGGGTAGCGTGGAAGGCCACTATTAATTAATACTAATTAATTATTAATAATGAATCTTTCCAGTTAAAAGAGGTAAATGCCAAGTAGCATGCGTGGCTAAACGGGTAAGGCGAGTAGCTAGAATATTGAAGATATCGTGTTTGAACATTGTTTCTTGCAATTACCGCGGTAACGGTAATTCCAATAATTTTCTTAATATGTCCGGCCGCTCCTGGCTCAGTATATGGCAAAGGGACGCAGTTCTTTTATTTTGTTGAGAATCCGGAGTGAGAGGAGAACACAAAAAAACAACTCAGTATTGGATAATTAACAATAATATATTATAACAATTAGTTTAACATGGTTAAAGATGAGTAGATGGTGGTGCGGCGATAGAATGATTGTTCGGCACAAGCCGAAATAACGGCAACGATTTAGTAAGTGCGGCAGCGAGATTATTAGCTCGCAAGTTCGGTAACATATAATAAATTCGGTAACAGCATTGAAATTCGGAAACGCGATCACGAAAAATGACAATTGACCCGACAATACTTCGCAAAATCGACATCCGTTAAAATGACGAAACAAACGAGACCGGCGAAATTATACCCTTTACTTTGCAAACTTCTCGCGTTTGCCCTTTCGCTGTGCAAACCACGTATGCGTAAAATTTAGGACCACCCGATACAAACGCCTCGATATAGCTATAGCTCTTGAGTTCGTCCGTCATATCACCTAGAAAATTATATTTACATACTTCGTATTCACCGGAGACACCGCTGCTGTTCACGTAAATACAAGAGTCGGTATCGTAATATAAAACGACGATCCAATCTATCTAAATATTCATATAATACAAGACGCGCCTGTGCCGTCGTGTAAGCCGCTATAACTACGTTGGTAAGAGGCAAGGGTACGTCCAGCTCTTTTCGCAGTCGCCACGAAACATACATTACTTCGTCGTTCACGGGTAATATTTCGATTATCTCATGCTGAGGACTCGTGAGTAAACTCGCTAAACGTTGTTGAGTTTTTACGATCTCGGTATTCGGTAGGTTAAATCGTTGACCAAATTTCCCCCAAAAAGAATTTAAACATAGCTTTGCGACCGAGCGCAAATCAGGACGCAAATCAATCGTATCCCTGTGTTTGTTGTTTACCGCTAGTTCCCTATCGCGATTAATCTTAAAACACGACAACCATGCCAAAAACAACACGTGGAATTGCAACACGTGATAGTGCGTTATACCGTTTTTCACCGACTCGTAATAACCATCGACTAGCGTGCCGTCTTGCAGACGATATTCTCGAGTGCGTCCTGCGTGGGTGAAGCTATGTCTGAGCTCTTTTCAATTGCTCTTTCACGTAGAAAGTTTTTTTTTTAAATTCTCATACACGTGGAAGCGATGGTTGTGCATTCCTCGAACGGACACACGCCCCCGCACTTCAAGAAAATCTTTCTGAAAGACATGCACACGCGTTTTAGAATATTCACGTCGTTGCGACAGTAACGCAATATCTCGCATTCAAAATCAAACACGTAATTCGTACGAATCATTTCCGCGTGTCACGCTAAAATCGACATTGAACTGATTATCGTTAGTATTATATAAATGCGGAAAAATGCCTTTCTTTGAAGTATTCGTCAGGCCGAAAGCTTTCGGTAACTCCGATAATCGGCATATAATTAATACTATCGATAAATTTCGTATGTCCCACTGTTAGTTCTACTATTTTCATTCCGTTTAAGATTACCCGCGGTTCTAATACGGTTCCGCTCTCAACTATATAACATAGGATAAATTACGCATCGATTGCTTATTGCGTTATGAGCTATACAAATTATGTGTTTAAAATATTTAGTCGGACGTATCGCGAAATCTACAAACTCCTTTACAGGATCACGACGAAATACGTATTCACGAATACCACACCAGCGACAGCGCACCGAAGTATCGTCTATCTCGGCACACGTTTCGCAAATCTGTTGCGCGACGCAAAGTGTAGGCACGTGAATATTTACACTCGTGGCTTGAAGTGTTTCCTGTCGCGTCTCGAAATCGTAAAATACAAATGCGACGCGACTTTCTGTTTTAAGTACGCACTCATTCGTGTTTTGTTGTTGTAAACGCTCTCCCCCTCTCTCCCAAAACATGCTCCGTGTCGCTAGTACGGAAATTAGCTTTGCGAGGGAGAGAAACCATGTGACAAAAATGATTCAACGGCTAGGGAAAACGACACGTCAAACAGTAAGTCACACCGCATTCGTGTTGTCTATTACGCTCGATTAAACGACCGCATTCTTCGCAAAAACATACGGTGCTGCAAACGCTACGAGACGATTATCCATCGTATGATTTTTGCGCACGATGATGCTCAAGACACGTGTAATTGAAAAATTTACGATTACAATTTTCGCAATGAATACGCTCCGCGTCGAATCGCTCGCACGAGGATACCGCGTAACAACGAGGGCATTTATTTGAGCATCGGTATCCCTCTACATCGCTACAGTAACCGACGTTACACGGTACGCAATAACCTTGGTTACCCGCGGCGCGCTCTTATATTTAAAATAACGCTGTAATGTCGTAAATCAGCGTGATGTAATAGGTTTAAACACGAGAACGGTTCGCGATGTAGAGAGGCTAGTATCGCATTTCCATCGAATAAGGCTTTACCCCCGCGGCCAAAAGTTTTATAAACTATTATCGCGATGTTTTCCGCGGCTAGATATTGTTGGAAATGCTCGATTTCGCGAATACCGCAACCCTCTTCTGGAATTGTAATACCGACTTTCCTCGTTAAATCACGCGCCAACTCACGTTGTAACGGAATGTCGGTATCTCACGGCGTTCCATCTTTCTTGTAGACTACCCGTACGTAAATTACCACGCTCATTGTAAATTTGCGCCGTTACGAGTGCGCGAGGAAAACACAGATTATCCGAGTTGGATATCGTTAAAATCGAGCGTTTACCCGCGATATCAAGCGCGTTACCCGCACGACCCGTAGGAATGACACGGAAAACTCGGATGTTGAATTTCTGCGCTACGCTCAAGCCCCCGGAGCTTTAAGCTAGCGAACTCACGAGGTCCCAGATATTTTTGTGAGTCAAATCACGAGATGGCCGGAACGAAATACCCGCGGGCCCGTGCGAAAGATTCGGGGAATCGAAACTAAGTCCGATGTAATCACCGGGAACGCAGGGAAGTACCGCGTACGCGTGAAGCTCGCGAAACGCGTTTTCTAACCACGTGTAAACCTCCTTTCCCTCTGGTAATGGTCGAAGGCGAAAACCAGCCTCTCTCCTTACTACACCGAAATTTCTAAATTTACGCACGTTTTCCCTTATTAAATCTAAATAATTAAAATTATCCCCGTTATAATTCGCTATCTGTTCCGGCGCACCAACCTCGGGATACCGCGCTTCCTCCTCCTCCTTCTCTTTTTCCTCTTCTCTCTCCAGTCTCCTCTCCTTACGAACTCCTATCTTGTCGTTCTCCTCAGTTTCTTCGGCTTAATTTTCCGCCGACTGCTGCGTATTTTTTTCCATTTCTTCTCCATCGATCTGAACTGGAAAAATCGAAAACAAACGAATTAGTTTATCTTTAAAATTTAGAAAATTATTGTTTTTAAACATCCGTACTCGAATTTTATGCGTTGTTAAAATTAAAAATAGTAATACATTTTATGTTAAATTTTCTCACCTCTATACAGGATTATTCCCCTTCTTGCTCACCGATGATCGTATTGATCATTGAACACTAATATTCCGGCGAGTAAGAAATTTTCTGTTTGATCGTTTATATTGATTGTTTCAACTTCCAAATTTGAGATTACGAAATTATGTTCAGAATTATTATCGCTAATATAACTAATCGACAAACTACTTTCCGAACTGTCTGTATCGTAATGCTTTAGTATCTCTGTACGAGAGCCTTCGTTCTCCCGCAACAGAAAGAAAATATTTATTTGTGCCGGTTCTTTCGCGGGCAGGTTCGCGCTAGTAAATGATAGATCCGCCTTGTATGTTTCATAAGTCTTTATTAAGAACAAAACCCGGCGATCAATCTCGACGTCGAAAACATTCACTCGCTCGCGTTACAAGATTTGCGTCGTCGCGATTCACTCGCGTCGCACGTCCGTGTTCGCTGCTCTCTCATTTCGGATTCTAGTTAGGCACGCAGCAACCGGCACATAAACGACGCTAGCCGCCGAAAATCTACCTATCAGCGATCGACACCGCGAATTGGTAACAAGCTGCCAATCGCATTACGCGTTAGAAAAGTGAAACTAATCGTTTTTCGACAACTTCTTATACGGATGCGAACTAACAGCTTGAAGGCCGCTTTGCTGAGAATAAATAAACAGCGGCGAAAAAAAGGCTAACGGATTCTAGAAGATTCGTACGAAGCGGAATTCTCGCCTTATAACTTGTAATCTTAAACAGTCTCTAAAGTTTACAAAATTCATAGACTTACAGAAGTACGATGCGCAGCATATCTATGACGAGATGGTTTCACGCCGCTGGTAGATGTAAATGAATTGATAATGATGACGTAGATGAGTTGATGATGAGGTAAGATTGATGGTTGACCTTTTTTCGTGCTGGCCGTCCACAGAGTCTCGTTGTTGCCGTCCTTTTTCTTCGTTAGCTACTGTGCTCGTCCAAGAGCGTTCTGATGACCTTGTGCCTTTTTCTTTGGGGTAGGTTGTAGACTACACGTCGTGGTTTTATCGGTTGACGGACAGGATCTCAGCAGGTTGATCGAAATGTGCTCCCGTTGAGTTCGTCAAAATAGCACCAAGTTATGATTGACCTCGGTTCTTCTACTTTGATAACCTTGCTTGGCTACGAAATTTTCTCAAATTCCGGGTCTCTAACTTTCTTTCGCTTGATTTTAACTTACAGCAATCAGCTCAATTATAGCAAAAATTTTCGCACTTTTACGCACAGTATCCTACCGCTGCCACCAATTGTTACGTGCGTATAGCTACGTAATAGATAATTTTGAATAAATCTGGATACGTTTGTGAAAAGTTTTTATTAGGTTTAAAGTAGTGTTAGTTTAAAGTATTTTAAAGTATTGTTGACGCTTTTTTGCAACGCTGATTATTATCTTGATTATTCTGGCAGTTTGATAGTTTGAGAGCAAAAGTTATTTTGGCGGTTATTTAAAATTAAAAAAATTTTTTTTAAATATTTAGATTTTAAAAAAGTACAAAAAATATATTGAAATTTATGTAACTTTTATAATTAAAATATACGCTGTACTTTTTATTACATATTTAGTATTATAGTAAACTTATATAAATATGTGATTTATTTTAGCATAGTTCACGGCGTATTAATTATAAAAGTTTACTCTAAATTAATAATGTATACTTTAAACTTTGTCATCGAGGATATCATAATTTACGTAAATGAGTGAATATTAAATAATGACTTCTGTCATTAATGTCGCCTGTCTCTAGGGTCATTAATGTCGCACATCCGTCTTTTGTTATTGCATATCTAAAATTTTCTTTCCTTTTGCGTTTCTCACAGTTTCAAAAAAAGACAGACTGCAATACACTGTTCTGCTCGTCTATTAAAAGATTCTATCACATTTTGTTTAGCATCGGATCATATACTATGACAAACATTTTTAATATGTTTCGTATGTTCTGCGGTGTTATAGGAACGTTAGTAGCAATGTTTTCCAAATGATGGATTGAATATAATGCAAACGCAACTTGGCCAGTCTGTTCACCAACTAAAACTATTAGATTTCTATTTATAGGGAATACTAAAATCACTTGTGTACAAGGAAGTTTCTATAGCAACTAACCTCGATCTCTTCTACTGCACACAAAAAAAAAGATAAATTTTTTAAATCCTCAAAATTGAGTAATTTTCAAACCATTAAAACTCTACAAAAAATTATTGCAAAGATAAGTTACGCAAGCTTGAACAGTGTGCCGTTTGTAAAAATCTTTTATAAATTAGTTTAAGAATATAAAAAGCAAAAGAGCCAATGTTGGTTGTTAGTACATGTATTTAAAATTTTTTATCTCTATAGCTCCATGTACCTGAAAGAAAGAACACATTGTTTTGTTTTTAAAATTATGTATCTTCAACATTCTGCAGCTCAATAGAAACTTTTTCTCGAAAAATTTGACAAGCTAAAAGCCACAACACTTTACCTATAAAACATATTTCTGGAAATTTTCCTATGACAAATAAAAGTATTTTAATCAAATATTAAATAACCTGATATTAAATAAAAGAGAAGGCCCCGTTTGTCTACAAATTGATTGCCGACATCTCGTTTGTCCACATTTCGTTTGCACACAAAAATTATTGCCTACAGATCGATTACTTACAAGCTCTATTGCGCACAAATAAAAAAGCAAGGTCTACCCCCATCGCCCGGTGCTTTGGATGCAAAACTAGGTCTATAATTATACGATTCCACTGGGCGATGAAGGTAGATTTTGCTTTACGCGGAAAGTTGCAAACCTACGCACGCACGCACGCACGCACGCACGCACGCACGCACGCACGCACGCACGCACGCACGCACGCACGCACGCACAATATGTTACTTTAAATAGTATTTATTACTTTATGTAATATTTAGTATTTATATATATATAATTTTAATCTTATGTTGTTCGAAAAGTTTTTTAGATTTCTTTTGTAAGATTAAAACTGAATGAAAATAAATAATTTTTTAAATAAAAAAAAATACTATTTTAAATACAGTTAAATCAAATACATATTTTACATTAAAATATACTACAAACAATAATTAAGAAAAATTACTTAAAAGAGGCAATTTTCAATGCATTGTAACTCCGCGAAATTTTATATCATTTTTGTACTCTTGGACTTTTGTTCCCAACTGTCTTTTTGTCTGCCCTATGTATGTGTGGCATCACACTCTTTGCACGACATCTTATCGACTACACCGCTATGGTACATTGTATCTAGATTGTCTTTGTGAGTCCTAATGAATTTCCTTGTGTCATCTGCGCGAGTAAAGGATAATTTGAAATCAAGTCTTTTTATTGTCTGCGAGAATTCTTCGGATATAAATCTCACGTACCGTATCGTAAAGAATTTCTCTCTCTCAGAATTTCCACCCTGCCGACCGTCCCCATCACCATCCGTTTTGTAAAATTTATATTTGAGTCCATCTTTTATGATATTAAATATGAATGTGATTTGGTATCCTTTTTTTAATAGAATTTTCATTATCTCTGTTAAATTCTTTTGGTGGGTTTGGATGGTGGGTAAGATAGTGAGATGGCTTTATCTATTAAACTCATAATCACGCTTTTTTTTGCGTAATCGAATGTTGAGAAAAGAAAGTTAAAAACGTTCTCGAAACCTCCCCAAAAATGGGTTTTTTATACGAGTCAAATATAATGCACCCATCCTTGACTTCACATCCAGAAAATTCAAATGGCCTCCTCCAACTATTTCTATTGTGAGTTGTATTCTTTTATGATATAAATTGAAAATCTGTAACATTTGGTCCATATAATTTCTCGGAGCAGCTAGGATTATGTTGTCCACACATCTGAGGTAAAACGGATGAAATATGAGCTTATTCATTACTCTCTCCTTTATGGCACATAGAGTGATGTCAGCGATGATGTGTGAGAGAGGACAGCTCGTAAGACTCCCAAAAGTTTGTTTATAAATGCTACCGTCAAATCTAAAATATGTGGAACTTAATATGAATCTAATGGCGCATGTGAATTCATCTTGAGAAAATGCTGTGTTCTTTGAAATTAGATTCCAATTTTTTTGATACCAGAAATTGCTAGTTTAGTCGGAACATTAATGACTAATGACACCATATCGATATTTGACTACAATGGCACTACATTTTTAGTTTAATTCTATCTCAACAATACTCAATAACATTGTGAGCTAAAAAATTTATTTTTATGTGTCCATCGTAATTGAATCAGCCGAAAATGCTAGAAACTAAAAGATCAATCTGCTCTACCGCAATCAATAATTGAAAAATCTCTAAAAATAATTTTTTTTTTAAGCACTATAAGTGTTATTACCTAACTTTTTAAATACAAAATGGAAAATTTTTTTTAATAATAAAAACGACATTAACGTTATTCAAAGCGTATCACGGTTATACGACCAGATTCATAAAATAAAAAAAATGAAAATTTGCTGTAGGCACACATTTAAAAGTAGTTTCAAGCTTTAAAATGCTTTGTTCCAAATTAAAATACGATAATTTTTCGTGGAGTTACAATGCTTTGAAAATTACCTTTTTTGAACAATTTTTCTTGATTCCTTAATTGTTGTTTGTAGAGAATTTTGAATTGATATTATTAAATAATTTAGTCTTAAATAATAAATATTTACTAATATAAATAATATTAAATATAAATAAATAATAATACAACCAATAAATTTTAATTAGACATATTATACATACGTGACAAAAGTAGAAAATCGAATTATTAAATATACAGCGGAAATGATATTACATTTGTAAGTTTAAAGTCCTCCAAACTTTACGTAATGGTTAATTATGTCAACTGCTTATAAAAACTGTGCTTTAGCGTTTCATCGTCCAGTCTTCAAACAATATTCAATATTACAGTGACACAACGCATTTTTAAATTCAAATATCATAAAAAGATACCGCAACAAGTAAAACCAAATAAAATAAGATAAGTATATTTGCATCTATTTTTCTGCATTTGTATATCCAATAAAATAATTAGAATTATGGGTACCGAAAAAACATATCAATCGTATATTAATACCGAATCCAGTGACGAAATTGTTATTTCTGGTATCGCTGGTAGATTCCCAAGCTCAGACAATATGAGACAATTACAAGAAAATTTATTCAACAAAATTAATCTTGTTAAAACAAATCGCCTTCGATGGAATATAGGTAATTAATTTATAAATTATAGCTTTATATTTAACTGACAATGAGATTAACAGTCTTTCCCTTGTTATTAATTACAGTACCGAATTATACATTTGAAAAATATACTTTAAACTATAATTTTACAAAAATAAATATGCAGAATACAATATACATAGCTACAATTTGCAAAATTACATTATTTCTTAGAGCATTTGGACATACCAATTCGCATGGGGATAATTAATAATGTGGAGAAGTTTGATGCCAATTTTTTTGATATATCTTTCAAGCAAGTAAATGTATTAGATCCTATGACAAGAATGTTATTGGAACATACTTACGAAGCAATTATCGATGCAGGAATCAATCCAAAAGAATTACGAGGAAAAAATACTGCTGTGGTCGTAGGAACATCTATAATCGAATCACAAGAAAAATTTTTATACGAGAATTTGCCGGTAAAACAAATCATTGATTCATGAGCATCTTAAAAAAAAATGATCAAGTTAAATTATAAAAATCATTATCTACATACGCAAATTTATTACTTTTCTTTGGTAATTAGATAAGTGACGGAAATATCATAGGCTGTGCTAAATCTACATTAGCAAATCTATTATCACATTTATTCGATCTTAGAGGTCCGTCGCAAACGATCGATACTGGTTGTAGCACTAGTCTTTATGCCATGGCTGTTGCTAAAGATTATATTACATCGGGTCAATGTAATGACGCAATTGTTGCAAGTGCACATATATCTCTACATCCAACTGTAAATTTCCAATTTTTTCACTTTGGTAAGTTTACTAAAATTACCTAACGTACTCTATCTCATAAAGAATGACTTGTTTTATTTTTTATATATTGGAATCTTTGAAATATCTTGAAAAAATTGCAGTTTTTTAAAAAAGTGTTGCAAAGACAGTTATTTGATTTGTACGACACTGACAGCGTAATCTCCAAAATGCCAAAGGTACCATTAAGTTCAAAATTTGTAATTCTAGAAAAAGTAAATAAGGAAAGGTTTTATGATAATATTTTAAAACCTTCTTGACATCAGGTTTAGAAATATGCAATAAAAAATATCAATTTCTGTTTTGAAAACTCCAGCTAATTTTGATATAATTTCAATATAATTTTGCAAAGATCAAGCAAAATCAAACGTCAGCATCGTACATAATAATAATAATAATATATCGTAACGAGGGGGCGTTCCTCTTTCGAAGCGCCGCCCGCGGTACCTAGACATTGTCCATTGTGCCTCCCCTCATAAACTTACTCATGAAAGACCTGTTTTTCTCCAAAAGAGAATCAGATTCCTCACCGGCAGCTCCCTGATCTGCTTGGACCCAAGTAGTGCTGAGCCCAGCATCTTGTGTCTCAACCTTGCATGTGCAGGACAGTCGCTGAGTACATGAAGGCTTGTTTCCTCGTCGTCTCCACATGCCCTGCACCTGGATGTATCTCTACGCCCAAGCTTGTGCATGTAGTAGTTTAAGATGCCATGACCCGTCAGTATGTGTACCGCTGTCCTGGCATCTCTCCTGCTCAGAGCCCTTACGCTCCAAGCCAGTTCTCTATTAGGAGTATCTCCCATCAGAGCTCTAGCCTGTCTGCATTTGGACTCAGATTCCACTCTCCAGTGTCTTAGATGTTCTCTGCGGAGCCATTCTTTGATCCTCCCCCTTCCTAAACAAAAGGGGATTCCCAGAGCCGGCCCCGGTCCTACCATCGTTATTTCTGAACCCGCTTTTGCCAGCTGGTCCGCACATTCATTACCCTGGATGCCCGAGTGACTCGGCACCCAGGTAACGGTGACTTCTCTCTCTCTCTCGCCAGTTCGTTCAGAACGCCTCTGCACTCCTGAACCAACCGCGACGTTATTGTCGGAGCCCCCAGCGCCTTGATGGCTGCCTGGCTGTCCGTACAAATTCTGATGTGCTCTCCCGCTTCTACCCTACTCCGCACGGTCTGAGCACAGCTTAGGATAGCCACAATCTCCGCTTGAAATACCGCTGCATAACTATCGAGAAAAATGCTCTTTTTCCATCCCTCTCGACTGCCAAAGAAGCCGGCCCCGGAGCCCGTGTCCGTCTTGGAGCCGTCCGTATACCAGACATTCTCTCTACGCACTCGAGCCCCTAAGTTTCCATCTTCCTTTTCCCACTCCTCCGGCCTCGGTATATGCACTTTGAAGCGCTTATCAGAAGCCCGAATAATAGATATTCTGTCCTGTCGCATCTCGAATATCGGATCCAACAGAACGTCTTCCGGCAGCCTCGTATGCCGGGCTTTCTTCTTTCATCTTAGTTCGCATCTTAAACGGTATGTCGCCATTGCTGCCGCAGCCACCACCACCTGGTGAAACGGTTCGATGCCAAACATTACGTCCATCGCCGCCACTGGTGTCGTAGCCATAGCACCCAGGGCCCCTCTCAAAATCAGAGCCCTGACATGCTCCAGCGCAACTTTGGCTGTTTTCTTTCGCACCCTAGTCCACCATACTACGGCTGCGTATGTAAGTCTGGGGCGAAGTATGGCTGTGTAGATCCAGTGTATCATACTCGGTTTCAAACCCCAAGTCTGGCCAAAGGTCCTTCTGCACATCCAAAAACACTGGCACAAGCTTTTGCACCGATTACGAAGGTGCTCCTCCCAAAGCAGCTTCCTATCCAGGATAACTCCCAAATATTTCACTGATTCAGTCGGAACTATCCTTACTCCTCCAAAAGTGGGTCCCACAATGGTGCCCACCTTGTATTTGCGAGTGAAGACAGTAAGACCGGTTTTCAGTGAATTCACCGCTAAACCTGTCCTCTGACACCACTCTTCTACAACTTCCAGTGCCCCCTGCATGAGCTCTAGAAGCGTCTCTAGAAAAGGGCCTCGCACAAGTATTGCCACGTCGTCCGCGTAGCCTTGTGCAGTAAAGCCTCTATCGTCCAGTGCCTTTAATTATCCGTCTGCTACCAGGCACCATGAAAATGGGGAAAGCACTCCGCCCTGCGGGCAGCCTCTTCCCACCCACCCACAGACTTTCGCAGTTCCCAGCGATGTCATCACACGCCTTCCTAACATGCCCCGGATCCACTCGACGAGCTTCATCGAGACACCTCTTCTGGCGGCTTCCTCACACACTATCTCGTGCGGTGTGTTGTTAAAGGCGCCCTCTATGTCCAAGAAAGCACCCACTGCGTAGCCCTTCCTTTCCAGCTGCTCCTCAATAAACGCTGCTCCTCAATAAACGCTACCGTCTGATGTAGAGCAGTCTCGGTGGAATAGCCCGAACAATACGCGTGCTGATTTTTGTGGAGAGGGTGCCTCCACAAAGTTGTCTCCCTCAGATACGCGTCCACCAGCTTCTCCAATGTCTTACGGAGAAACGATGTTAGACTAATTGGCCTGAAATCCTTTGCCTTGGTGTAGCTCGTTCTTCCCGCCTTTGGGATGAAAACTACCCTGGCCAGTTTCCATGCGCTGGGTGTGTAGCCCATCGCGATACAGGCCCTTAAGGTTCGAGTCAGTGGGCCCACGATCTGTTCCAGTCCCTCTTGTAGATGAGCCGGAAAGATGCCATCCGGTCCCGCTGACTTGTAGGGCTTAAATGTGTTAATTACCCACTTGACCTTCTCGGGCATGACAACCTTGGCCGCCATTCGCCAGTCCGCTTGTCGGGCTCTTCTGAGTGAGCCCGGCTCCTTATACAGCATCGTACATACCTCTTGAAACTTTTATTTAAAAAATTTTTTCAAAAAACTCAAATTTTTCAAGATTTAAACACTGAAACTAAAATGGGACACTTTGTATGTGTAAATATATAAATAAACACTGTATATAATTTTAGGTATTTTAGCACGTGATGGTTACTGTAGACCTTTTGATAATGCTGCAAGCGGTTATACGCGTGCCGAAATAGTGTCCGTGGTATACCTTCAAAAAGCTAAAAATGCAAAACGAATTTATGCTATATGCAAGCATGCTAAACTAAATAATGACGGTTACAAAAAAGAAGGAATAACGTATCCATCGACGCACATGCAAAGCACTTTATTAACGGAGTTTTACAATGAGTGCAAAGTACCACCACCCTACTTGGATTACATTGAAGCACATGGTACTGCTACTACAGCTGGCGATGCTCAAGAGATCAATGCTATTCATAACGTTCTGTGTCAAAATAGAAAAACACCATTGATGGTGGGCTCTGTAAAATCCAACCTTGGTCACTCTGAACCCGCCAGCGGTTTGGCACAAATCGCTAAAGTAAAACAATTTATTCAACAAATTATATCATTATGATAAAAAAACAAATACAAATTAAGATATTTAAAATAAATTATCAAAATAATTTTTTTATGCAATTTTATTCTTATATGTTTTACGTATGATAATATTTTAGAGATTAAAAGAAATATTTCAAACAATAACTACTAATTTTGTTAAAAAAGATCATTAAACAGTAGCAACTTTTTTTAAATGTGATAATTACTAATTTTTTCAATAAAATAATACCTATAAATTTTTTATTTATTCAAAAAAAATTATGTTTTGAATACAAACGAATACAAAGATTCTTCTTATGCTGAAGCGTTTTAGCATAGCAAATATTAAATTTTGTGTTATTAATTTTATACTTGTCTAACAGCAAAGAAAATAAATCAAATACTATAAGTGTTTCAAATTTACATACAAAAATTTATTAATTTTTAAAGGTGATAATAGCATTTGAAACCGGTTTTGTACCACCAAACATTAATTTTACATCACCGCGGAACGATATAGACGCTTTGAAGGATGGAACTATCCGTGTTGTCACAGAAGCATTGCCGCTTAAAAATGGTTATATAGCCATAAATAATTTCGGATTCGGTGGAGCCAATGCTCACACCTTATTACAATGGAATGCCAAAAAAAAGATTAATAATAGAGCACCTAATAATGATTTGCCAAGACTTGTGGTATTGTCTGGACGCACTGAAGAATCAGTGAAATTGTTTCTAAATGATGTAAGTAATTTTTTCAGCGACAGCACTAACATTATTTTTAACTGCAAGGAATATTACATTACGTATACTACATATACTTTTAAAACATTTACTTTGTAGATTGCTAATCATCCAATAGATGTAGAATATATTCGTTTACTACACGACATTCACACAGACGACATAGATGATCATTCATGGAGAGGATACATTATACTGGATGCACAAAAAAATTCCATAAAAAAAGTTCAAAATTGTAAAAATATAAAAAGACCTATTTGCTTTGTATTCTCTGCCTTAGAATCGAAATTGCCAGAAATGGGTATGTATCTAACATTCAACATTTTTTATATGTACAAACTGATTAATAAAATAATACAGCAATTTTCAAACTAACTTTATCAGGTAAAGAGCTATTAAAATTTCACGCATTTGCGAATGCCGTAAAAATGTGCGATGCTATTTTAAAACCGTATGATATAAGTATTACGAACATTTTGACGAAGATTGATAAAAGATTAAACGAAAGCGCTTTACACAACTTTGTTGGTATCATCGCCTTCCAGGTATTACATTTCCAAGTAAAAAATTGGTATATTGTACATATTAATAAATAAAAATATGAATTTTTCTATCTAATTATGCCATATTTGTTTTATTATATAATTTGTTACGTACAAATAGTATTTGTCGTTTAATATAAAATTTAGTAATAAAGTTAATAAATTTATTTCGTAGATTGGTTTAGTAGATCTCCTAACATGCTTAAATATTATTCCGGATTATATAATTGGGCATTTTGCTGGTGAACTCGCTTGTGCTTATGCGGATGGGTGTCTAACTATGGAACAAACAATTCTATCAGCGTACTTTATTGGAATAGCATGTACTAAAGGCAAATCTGTTCATAGTTCTATGATAACTGTTAATCTTGATTACAATGCTCTTAAAAGCACATGTCCGACGGATATAGAAATAATATGCCGTAACAGTCGAAACAGTAATATTGTAAATGGCCCCGTAAAATCCATAGAAAAATTTATACAAAAATTACAGGTACGTTGATCTTTTGTTTACATATGAATAATCAATTTCCTTTTTTTTTTCATACACAATTAAACGCTTATCACACATTTTTTTTTATATTCCTAAAAACAGAAAATTTTTAGTTTTTTGCATTGATCGCATTCGCTAATGCATCTTTTATCTTTTTTAATCAGGATAATAATATTGACGTGAAAGAAATCTCTTGTAATAACATATCGTACCATAGTCGTTACCTCGCATTTGTGAAAACGCAACTATTATTTCATTTAAACCAAATAATACCACAACCAAAAGAACGGAGTTCAAAATGGATCAGCACTTCTGTACCTCGCTATAAATGGTCTAATGTAGCGTCAAAATTATGCTCAGCAAGCTACCATACCAGTAGTATATTAAATACTGTTCTTTTTGAACAAACAACGCATATGATCCCAGATAACGCCGTGATTATCGAAATTTCACCAGTTAGCATTTTGCAGGACATTTTGAAAGAATCGGTACATGCAAAATACATAACGAATATTGTATTGACTAAGCAAAATGAACCAAATGCTATAAATTTAGTACTGCGAGGGATTGGAGAACTCTACAACTGTGGCTTCCAACCGCGGATCGCCAATTTGTATCCGCCGGTGAATTTTCCGGTTAGCCGAGGCACTCCTATGATCTCCCCATCTATAAGGTACAATATATTATTAAAATTAATCTAAATATTGTATATGTAAATAAAGACATAATTGTATAAAAAAACGTTTTAATATCATCAGATGGAATCATTCTGAAGATTGGTTTGTATATAAATATCAAACACATAAGCACATCAAATCCAGAGAAAGACAAGTAGAAATAATGACGGACGACAAAGATTATAATTATATGACCGGTCACGTCATTGACGGAAAAAATTTGCTACCTGTGACAGGTTATCTAATGCTTGTTTGGGAAACCATTGGAATGACGAAGAACAAAATACACACATCAATTCCAATAGTATTTCGAGATATAGAATTTATTCGGACTACTCATTTTTCAAAAGATGGCCCGGTGAATTTGACAATTGTGATACAGAAAGGTATGTGTAAAATTTTATTCATCTAAAAAAATTTTAAATAATTGTAATAACATGTAATATTCGATGTAAAATTCTTGTAGAAAGCGGCAAATTTGAAATCACTGAAGGAGATAGCACTGTTGTAACAGGTGTAGTGCACGCTACATCAAATGCTGAACAAGAAATGGTGCCGATTAATCTGTTATCGATGGATATTGACGAGGAAGAATGTATGAATTCTCGAGACATTTATAAGAAATTAAGACTATGCGGTTATCAATACAGCGATGCATTCTGTGGTTTGAATAGCGCATCAGTCTCAGGCAGCAAAGGGCATATCACTTGGACAGGTAATTGGGTAACATTCATGGACAATATGCTGCAGATGTATATAATTGGAAAAGATACCAGAAACTTATATATTCCAACGAGTATTGAAAAATTGGTAATTAATCCTGCACTTCACGCATCAACGTTGCGGGACGTGACATCCGAAAAAAATAAACGTAAGAACCATACTTCCAATTAAATAAATATCGAAAAAATTATCTTTCAAAATGTAATATTTTTAAATTGCCTTATTGCAGAAATACCAATACGTATATATAAAGAAATAGACGTAATTAAATCTGGTGGAATAGAGATACGCGGCTTGAAAGTTACCTCGATTTCTCGCCGACAACCAATTGGAAATCCCGTTATCGAAGAGTATAAATTTATACCTCACCAAGATCGCGCTGATATTTCGTTAAATGAAACAATTCGAATATCGACGCAGCTCGCGTTAGAGGATCATCAGATCAGTAAAGCAACAATCATTGAACTAGTGGAAGATGCAGATAATGTAATGTTAGAAGATCTATCATCGACGTTACTGATTAAAGCTTTTGCTGATATTCCTTTAATAAAAGCAAATATTGCTATACTAACATCGCCGAATCGTTTCAATCCAGCAGAGCTGTCTTCAAATGTTTCGGTCGTAGATTTAAACAAACCATTTATTGGCGACAAAGCTTTGATAGCTACAGGATTCAATCTTTTGACGAAACATCAGAATTCATTAGAAAAACTTTTGCCTCTTTTGAGGGAAGGCGGTTATCTCTTAACACGCGAAAAATGCAATATAAATAACTATGACAAATATTTGCGTAAATATGCATTAAGTGTTATTCTGGAAAAACGTATGGATAAAGAAGTAATTACACTTTTAAAGAAAAAAGTTACGATAAAAAATACAATTGTTGTCTATATAAATAATAATAATTTTAATTGGCTCGAAGACTTAAAGCAGCTTGTAGACGACGAGAATAAACATGATGACAATAGCAGAATCGTAATTGTTGGAGAGGGAGACTTTGAATGCGGCATATTGGGTTTTATTAACTGTTTGAGAGAAGAGCTAGGTGGACAACTGATTAGAGGTGTGCTTATTCAAGACAAGAATGCTCCAAAATTTTCTCTACAGGATCCGTTCTATATGCAACAATTAGAAAAAGATATGAGTGTTAATGTTTTGCGACCTAATAAAACTTGGGGATCTTATCGACATTTGCGAATACCGCATCCAGAAGTCGAATCCGTACCTACTGCTTACGTATGCCAAATGGTATATAAAGCTGTTTACAGAAATTTAAATAATCTATCAATGCTATTAATACACTAATATTGTGAATTATTTAGTTTTAAATACTGTTGTGATATATTATATATAAAATTTTTCCGAAAAGTGTCTCGCGCTTTATCTAACGAATACATTTATTTATTTTACGAATATTTTTCTACAGGTTTGTGGTGATTTAGATTCTTTTTGTTGGATGGAAAACAATATATCAGTTGATTCTCATCGCAAAGATATAGTACGTGTAGTCTATTCGTCCATCAACTTTAGAGACGTAATGCTAGCAACTGGCAAATTAACTTCTAATTTCACAAAATCGGGACAACTTCAGGACATGAGTCTTGGACTGGAATATGTAGGATACGATGCCAATGGACAGCGAGTAATGGGAATTTCTCATAATAAGTATGTAACTATATAATATACATATACAGGGTGTTTCAGATCAAACGCAGGTCCTTGAAGGGGTGGATAGATTTCGATAACGTGAGTAAAAAATGTCCGTACAAGAAAATTGTGGGGTCAATAGTTTTTGAATAAAATGCATTTGAAGTTAACCAATTACGGGGTTCGCATTTCGCGCCATCAGGAGCGGCGCGGCATGAATCATTCTTGTTTGCAATACATTCTGCCACATCAATTATATATCGTTTAGAAATTATTATTAACACTATCATATTAGTAAACATAAAAATAAAACTCAATTGTTTTAAACAATCGCTTGTGTATCCACTCTTAAAAAAGGCATGAGAAGTCGATAGTCGAATATATCGAAATCTCGAAAGTATCGAAGTGTATTGTTGCAATTTTATCGCGACGCTGATTGGTTATCTCAATGTTGTCATGTGCAAAAATATATTTTGACAGTTCATATTTAAATGGTTGTCAAGACAATATTGATTAGCAATTTATTGATTAGCAATTTATAAATGTTTCTATGATACTTGTTTACATTTTCAAAAGCTGTCAAATTGTACAGATGTATTCTCTGTTATTTTTTTAAAAAGAGTGAAAAAAGAGTGAAAAAGTGAAAAAAGGAGAAGGAAAGGATAAAAGGAAAAAATAAAAAAAAGGTAAGTAATAATTTTAAAAATTCTCATACCTATAGCGCGCACCACTTCCAGTACATGCTTTCCTCTCCGTGCACGCTGTTCTTTATGCTTCTTATTAATACTTTTTGTCTCTCTCAAATTGACTTTAGAAAAAAATTTTTAAATTTAAAACTACATTTACCAGCGTTGCAAATATATTTTAGTTTGAAAATTTAATTAAAAGTCTTTTTTAATTTGGAATTGCTACTTAAAATTGGAAATCTATAAACGTTTATAAATCACATGCAAATCTTATTCGTTGTAATTATTTTGTTCACATAAAAAAATAATTTTTTATCTACTTTCCATTTAAATATTTTATCGCATCTTATAATTTTTAATATTAATTTTATTGGCCTGTATATTTTGTATATTTTAATTGCTATTCCACAATAATTTAGAATTTATTTTATATTCAAGAATTTATTACATTAAAATTATATTATGCATCAAAAATAGTGTTTAAAAAGTTGATAAATTTGTGCAATTTAAGATTATACAATTATTATGCAATGTGCAGTTACCAAAATTTAGCATGTAACAAAATTTCTTGAGAGAAAAGGAGATTATATTTAAAAACGCAAATAATGATTGGATAGATCACAGCGGTGCAGTTTTTTTAAATTTAAGTAAAGAATAAATAATTCCCAAAAGGGATAAGGCATGCAATGCTCGTATCACTATCACGGGCAGAATGAAATAATCAGAATTTTCACCGTTATTTTCCAATGATTGTCTCCAAATGTGTTTAATTGTTGTGAAATATTATGCTCTACAATTACTCGAAAATTGAACGCGGTTTTATGTCATTTGATAAAGTTAAATGAAAGATATGTCTTCTCAATCTAAAATCTTCTCAAATCCTCAACTATCATAATGCAATCAAAGCTAATTTCAACGCCATTCATCCACAATTTATATTGCGTCTTAGCATAGATCATGAAAAGATCCATTTCTCACTAACATAACTCATTAACATGAAACTATTTGACAAATCATTCGAATTGTCATATCGTCTATGCTTGATCTTAAGAGTAAGCTCGGTAAGATCGTAACAAAGTTTTTGAATATCTCTTCTCTGTCGCACAAAAAAAATACATTTGTAACGATTACGATAGAATTCATTAATTATACTGGTTTATGAAATTAAAATTGATGTGCTGAATTTATAACTATTACAGTATTTTTAAAATTGTAATAGTTATAAATTTTAAAAATTCTTATACCTATAGGCAAAAATATTTTAAAATATTTTTTTTCGGGAACAGTTTCTCTATATGAGCGCGCACCACTTCCAGTACATGCTTTCCTCTCCGTGCACGCTGTTCTTTATGCTCCTTATTAATCCGAGTGTTTTTTTATGAGTACTTTTATGAATACTTTTTGTCTCTCTCAAATTGTGGTGTATTTTGTTATTGTGAGTCTCTTGCCTATCAGGGTGCTTTTTGTCATTGTAAAAGCATTTGCTGGAATTGGTACGCACTCGTATAGAAAAACTGTTCCAGAGTACTCCAACGTCATAACATCTGATTTTTTGCTTTTTAGTTTTAACTAAAGCTTTAAATTTAAAAGAACAAGATTCAAGCTTTTATTTTATTTTCCCACTTAGAAGAATCTATTAGTGATCTATTAATAATTTCAGCATTAACGATTTTGTGCTTTGATTTATGTAGTTATTTATGTAGTTATTTTGATTTATTTTTGTATTTATTTTTGAGAGATATTTGCAATTGCTGGATGATATTTGTTAAAATTCATTTCTTTAAAATTTCAAGTACTTAATTACATTATTTAAAAATTATAAAGAAATGAATTTTAACAAATATCATCCAGCAATTGCAAATATCTCTCAAAGTCGATCTCTCAAATGGAGATTGTTGTTTGTATGAAATTAAATCATCAATGTATTTTAATTTTATACAAATAAGAATCTTTATTTGAGAGATCGACTTTGAAAGATATTTGCAATTGCTCGATGATATCTGTAAAAATTAATTTCTCTAAACATTTTAAATAATGTACGTATAAATAATAACAAGAAGATAGCAAATAATTTCAGCACATTAACGATTTTGTGCTTTGATTTATGTATAATATTTTTTTTTACATTGGTTGGATAGCTTAATATTAAAACGGTTTCAGCATTAAAATAGTCAAATAAATTACTAACAACTAATAAGTGAGAGTAATAGTGAAATTAGCAATAAAAATGTTTCTCTAGTAACTGAAGAATTTATTTCTTATACACAAGCGATTGTTTAAAACAATTGAGTTTTATTTTAATGTTTACTAATATGATAGTGTTAATAATAATTTCTAAACGATATATAATTGATGTGGCAGAATGTATTGCAAACAAGAATGATTTATGCCGCGCTGCTCCTGACGGCGCGAAATGCGAACCCCGTAATTGGTTAACTTCAAATGCATTTTATTCAAAAACTATTGACCCCACAATTTTCTTGTACGGACATTTTTTACTCACGTTATCGAGATCTATCCACCCCTTCAAGGACCTGCGTTTGATCTGAAACACCCTGTATATGCTTAATCATAGAACACAATTTGTGAATAATAAATTTAGTGTTATTGTCTTATAATATACACAAATTTGTTCTAGTAAACAGGTAAAGCTGTTATTTTGTCCTTATTTATTATAAGAGATCATTATTTTGGCTCAATCAATAATTTAATTAATTTAATATTAAAAATATTGTTACATTCTTAGGTGCATAGCGAATGTTGTTGTAAGAGATAAAGATTTATGTTGGAATATACCCGATACATGGACATTTGAGGAAGCGGCTACAGTGCCGTGTATTTACAGCACGAATTATTATGCTCTATACCATTTTGGAAAAATGAAGAAAGGTGATAAAGTACTTATTCACTCCGGTACTGGCGGTATTGGACAATCGGCTATTCATCTCGCTCTTCAGGAAGGATGTCAAGTGTATACTACTGTGGGCACTGCAGAAAAACGTACATTTATCAGAAAATTGTTTCCGGCTATTCCCGATGAGCACATTGGAAATTCGCGAGACACAAGTTTCGAACAAATGATAATGCGACAAACAAACGGTCGCGGCGTCGACATTGTATTAAATTCATTGACAGAAGAAAAACTTATAGCGTCTATTCGCTGTTTGGCAAAAAGGGGTCGTTTTCTAGAAATTGGAAAGTTCGATATTTTATCTAACAATTTTTTAAGCCTGTTTTTATTTCAAAAAAATATCAGTTTTTATCCTATTCTGTTAGATGCAATGTTTACCAGTAATCATAAAAATAAATCTCGATTATCCAAATTAATGACTGAAGGTTTAAAAAGTGGAAATATAAAACCTATTCAGATGACAGTTTTTCCTAAGTCGGAAATTGGAGCAGCTTTTAGATACATGGCAAGTGGAAAACACATGGGAAAGGTACGTTTACAACAATTAAACATATCTTTCAAATTATTATTAAAAAGTTGTGCGTAACACGTAATAAATTTTATATTTTTAATACAATGATATGTTTATAGATTATTTTAAATATACAAGAAGATGGCAAATCTTTGGATTCACCTGTTGTTGCATACCGTCGTTATTACTGCTTCAGCGATAGAACTTACATTATACTAGGCGGCTTGGGTGGATTTGGTTTAGAGTTAACTGACTGGCTCATACTTAGAGGCGCTAAGAATATCATACTAACTTCAAGAACTGGAATAAAAAACGGCTATCAGCGAATGAAAGTTGAATCGTGGAAATCATACGGTGTAAACGTGCAGATAGTTAAAAACGCACATCTTGCTAATCCTAAAGAATGTGAATCTTTTCTACAAATGGCGGAAAAGCAAAGACCAGTAGATGCGATATTTAATCTTGCTATGGTTATGAAAGACTGCATTCTTAAGAACCAAACCATGGAAACTTTTACGGAATCTTTCATACCAAAGGCCTGGACGACACAAACGTTTGATAAACTATCGAGAAAGATCTGTTTAAAACTTCGACATTTTGTAGTGTTTTCTTCTTTTTCTTGCGGAAGAGGGAACGCTGGGCAAACTAATTATGGAATGACGAATTCGATCATGGAAAGAGTGTGCGAAAAAAGAGTGGAGGAAGGATTGCCCGGATTGGCAATTCAATGGGGAGCTATAGATGATGTAGGTTTTCTCGTTGACATGCAGGAAGACGATAAAGAGTTAATTCTCCACGGTACTCTGCGGCAAAAAATATCTTCTTGCTTTGTAGAACTCGAGAAATTTTTGCTTCAAAACCGACCGATCGTAAGCAGCATGATTGTAAGAGAGAAGGAAATGGGTTTATCTGGATTATACAATGTGGTGGAAACCATTGCTAATATTATGAGTAAGAATTAACATATAGATTTTTTTCTGTTATAGCCTGCTTAGAACATTATAACTTCTGCATGCATTATTTATTTATCGCAGCATCCCAAAAGTCATTGTTGCACACCCCAATGTATACACGAACACATACACTTGCTGTACAATATGTTATCAAATTTTTTTCCATATAATATGATAAATCATAAAATATTTCTATGAATTTTATATTACAGATATCAAAGATATAAAAGTAATAAGTCAAAATATATCTTTGGCTAAACTTGGAATGGATTCCATGATGGCTGTAGAAATTAAACAAACTGTAAAACGAGAATTTAATATTTTGTTCACTGCACAAGAAGTATGGAACCTCACATTTGCAAAACTGAATAAAATATCTAATGTAGACGTTAATCAAGATACTATTATAAATTGAATTATTATAAACTGAAGCAACTGATATGAATAAGCTGGATCTTACGAAACTTAGTTATTAAGAAACTGAATCACGAATGCTGATATTATAAACGATAGTTTAAGAATTTTATACTCTTTACTGGGAACGGAATCTGGTGCAATCTTTTGATGTGGAGGAGTGGGCAAATTATTATTATTATTATTTAAAATTTAATCTGTGGTTTAAAAATTATTTAATTATAGAAAAGATATTCCCAAACGTCTGCTACAAATTTTTGTCAACAGATAGACTGCAGATTGTATACAAAACCTGTTACATCAGTTGATGACAGCAGAAATGTTACAAAACCTGCTGATATAATTTGATAGCAGATCAGTAGCAGAAACCGAGCAGAATTTGCTCGGAATTATTACAGCAGATTGGCGGCAGAAACCGAGCAGAATCTGCCGTCACAATTTAAATGAAATAGCGGTGTTACGTCCTAACCTGGAGGGAAAGGGGTAGAGTCAGGTATACGGGCGGACGCAACCATAAAAGTATTTTATGGTGTTTGCTCGCTGGTCGGTATGAGGAGAGGCGATCGCGCGAGCCGAACGATTTTCTTTGGCTGAGAACAGGTCAACAATCGTAATGATCGATATTACGCTGTTAGAGGCCTCAACCAATCGTTCGTGGTTCCCTTTTCTGGTCAAGAGAATTAACTCCTTTTACCAAGGGCGGAACCTCGTGCAAATTTTCAAAAGGAGAGGGGGGGGGGTAGAAGAGGAAGGCGAGAGGTCTTATAACTAATTTAATTATGAAGATTTTGACTTACTACTTGGATGTCCTGGAAATATATCTGGATCCTCTTGGGTCGTTCAGTGGTCCGTATTCACGTCGATGAATATTGCTCGGAGGTTGGTTTAATATGTTGGAGAAGCAATTGCCGCGCGCGGTACTTCACTCCTCCGCGACGAGTTTTGGATTTTGGGATAAGAAAGGAATTTTATGTTAGTCCAGAAATTCCAGGCGTAAAGCGTGCGGTGGGCCGCACCACGATACGCGGGGATACAGAAATCGATACCACGTGCGGTGGTCCGCACCGAAAATATCGATACTGAGTGCTGATCTGAAGAAACAATTAGGAATAAGGCAGGGGTAGGTTGAATGTGTGAGAAATGGTTTTAGTCAAAATATTGTTTAACAAACACGTTTACTATAATTATTGATATACAAGCACTTTGAGATACAATCGGTTTTTCTAATATTTTAAGGTATGAACTAAGATTCGATTGAGCTGGATTCAGAGATGTTGAGAGAACTATATTAACTGCTTAACTGCTGCCTTCACGGGTGGGTGTCTTCCCTTTTATACTCGAAATTTTGGGTTTTGGAAGGGAGACATTCCTTCCGAGGGGTTGTTAATAAAAATAAGATAAAAAAGGTTGTTTGAAGATTAATAGATGGATTGCTCGAATAACATGTATATTGTTCCGTCGGCTTTTCTGTCGGCGAAAATTCAAAGTCTACTATCGCGGTCGCGTGTCTTATCTCGATAAATTTTTGATTGAAGGCCTAAAAGATTATTATGGTACATTCGGGATCTTAAATCATTAAAATAATATTCTCGGAACGTTTCTTTGAATTTTCCCGACTGGTCGTGAGAAACTTGTGCAAAGGAAAGGTCCGTACAGGACGTAACAGCGGCATTTAAATGCTTTATTACAATTTTACATTTCTCATTTATTAAAAGTAGTAAATAAGGTATGCAAGGTATGCAAAGTATGTAATATATATTTGCTTTATTGAAACAAAAAAAAATACTTGTTTTAATAAATTTATTAGACCAAATTCTGAAATCACTGCGGGCCAACTCACGGCGCATTTTCAATTTCAAAAATCAGTTTAATATTCTGAATCTCCTATAAGGATTGTATCAGATTATTGTATTAAACTGATAAGCCTAATTAAGCCACTGGCCACACTTTTATGCACTGTAGATGAATCTTGAGTACGAGTTTATACCTATATCAACTTTTTAATAAAAAATGATATTAACATATTCTTAAAAAATAAAAAAATTTGGTTTCTTTACTTCCGATGCCTAGGACGGCCGCAATCAGGTCATCCAATTGGATAAAAATTTTGAGTGTTATATATTTTTATTTTGGGTGTTATATATATATTATTTTATAATAAATTATATTTACAGCCAGTTAAGAAAAAATTTATAAAAAAATAATACATAGTAATACACGCAATTAAGTACGAAACATTTTGCACAGATTATATAAATTGTCATGGTAACGTAATATTATAATAAATAACACCTGCTTACACTGAAATGGAGGCACAGGAAAAATTAAAAGAAAATGAATCGTAATAATATATTCTCCAATTTATCACCGGCAGACAGAGGCAGAATAGTGGGATTGCACCAAACAGGACGTAAAAAATCAGAAATTGCAAGAATTGTTGGATGCATTCGTCAAACTGTTGCATTATTGGTTAAAAAATATGAAGAAGGAGAAATGGAGAATCTTGAAGATCATAGAAAAAATAATTGTGTTCCACATAAAACTACACCAGAACAGAATGAGGAAATAATAAGAGCTGTAGACAAAAATCCTTTGAATCCAGTCGCATACGTTTTAAGGAACAGGGAATTAGATATTTCTACAGAAACCGTTAGACGCCGTCTACGTGCTGCAGGTATATACTCACATCCTGCAGCAAAGAAAATAGAGCTCAAGCCACAACATAGGATGGAAAGAGTACAATTCGCAAGAGAATATTTGAATATACCTCAAGAGGAATGAAATGCCGTCATTTGGATGGACGAAAAAGTACTTTCATCCTCAGAAGATGGACGACGTAGAGTATGGCGACCAAATGGATCGCGTTTAAATCCCAAGTATGTTATCCCATCAAGAAATAGCGGCAAAATCACATTAGGATTCTGGGGAAGTATGACTTCAAGTGGATTGTTAAATCTACAAGAGATATCTTCAAGAATGGATGCCGAAGAATACGTGGAAATTCTTCAAGAAATATTAAAACCTGGCATTAGAAGAATATTTCCGGAAGAACAATATCCAGTTATAAAAGTAGTGCAAGACAATAGTGCCGTCCATACATCAAAATTGGTGCAAGATTGGTGCAAGCATGAGAGTTGGTGAACTCCGAACAAAAGAAGCCTTACGGAACAATGTGCATCAAGTGTGGCAGCAATTATCGCAGCGACAAGATTACACGCAAAATTTAATCAACTCAATGCCAAGAAGATTGCAACAAGTTATAGACAATAACGGATACTGGATACTGGATATCTATCTAATAATTTTTCAATGCCACTTTTATAAAATTCTGTTAATTTGCCATAAAAAAATCCATTGAGACACATTTTGATATCTTGGAAATTATTCAAATTTTTCCCACCCAAATAATATTGCAAAGATTGGAATAGATGGTAGTCTGATGGGGTAATTTCGGGAGAGTATGGGGAGGATTAGTAAGGATTTCCCAGCCAAACTCATTTAATTTCTGGACGGTTTGCATTGCAACACGCGCATTATCCTGATGGAACACTATTCCTTTCCGATTCATCAGTGCCGGTTGTTTCGCTTGCAGTAAAAATGTTATAAGAAATGACGGAAATTATATTACTAATTGTTTGAGAATTTCGCCGTTTCCAAAATATCCAGTTAGAAATCAACCACAATGTTATGATTGTTTTCGACAGGCACAATTGCGAGACGTAAACATTTTGAATTAACACAAAACACAAAACATTTATTACTTTCACAATACTTTTACAAAGTAAAATTATACATGTTTACTCATTGAAAATAAACTGTAAACGACAACAACGGTTGCTAAGAGAAGAGATTTTATATCAATCGGTTGCTAAGGCAACGATCAACAAGGACAGACGAAATATAACATATGAAATAGTCCATGCAAATGAACCATCCCCTTTCACCGCAAGCTACTCGATCCACTCGTGAATGAAAGATAACTGGTCATTACCATTATCAAAGATTGCATATAAAAATTTACATGCAACCGACAATGTTAAACTTTGTTGGCGACCGAACACTGATTAATAAATTCGTTATCATTGAGAAATTGTTGTTTTACTCATAACGCTAAAAAACGAAAAGACTTTTTCACCAACCAATATATTGAGTTGATCCCAAAATTCTCCTTTGGATATTGTACATTCATTCTTATGAAAAATTCGAAGAAATCTGATCAATTTAATAAATTAATACAATATGTATTAAACTAAAGTAATGTAATCTTTCTCAGTAAGAAGAAGGCGATTAGTAATGTAAAAAAATATAATATTGTTGCAGTTTTATCGCGACGCTGATTGGTTATCTCAATGTCATGTGCAAAAAATATATTTTGACAGTTTATATTTAAATGGTTGTCAAGGCAATATTGATTAGCAATTTATTGATTAGAAATTTATAAATGTTTCTATGACAATTGTTTACATTTCCTCAAGCTGTCAAATTGTACAGACGTATCCTATCTGAAAAAGTGCATGACATCGATTCTCGCATATCTCGAAAGTATTGTTGCCTCTTTTCCGCGATGCCGATTGGCTCTCTTTTTATACTGATTTCACGTATCTGCGTAACTGTTATTGCACTTATTTTGACAGTTTAACAGTTTGACTCGGGAAGTACGGTTATTTTATCGTTTAGATAGTTTAACTTTTAAGTGTTTGTTGTACATCAAGAAATACAAAGAGATACAAAGCACATCATAAAAATTAAGTGTTTAATTAGTATGCAGTATGAAGATTTCTTTGATTGCAATAATATCAAGATATGAAAAAACCAGCTTTTGTAACATATAGAAATATTTATGGGTTATAAAGAAAAATAAGTACATTATTATATATCCGTGATTGATTAATACATATTAATTAATTGATTAATATATTACAATTAATTGATTGATTAATACGTATATTAATACATTTTGTATTCCATCAGGATAGAAGACGAGAAGAAAAAAAGGAAAGAGAGAGAGAGAGAGTGAGTATAAGTGAAAAAGAGAGGGAAAGAGAGAAAAAAGTAAGAGAGCGTGAAGAAAATGAAGAAGGAATATTAAGAAAGAACCAGACCCTTAAATATATGATCTGACTATGAATACCGGCCTAATTTATTTATGCAACTACAACGTTGGCTTGTGTAGCGTTATTTTATGAATGTTATTTGATGTATATTCTATTGGATGTTTTGAATAATATATTAGAGACATCTTTATTTTTTTTATCTTTTTTTTTTTTTTTATTTTTAATTTTTAAATAAAATTTTTTAATATTATGTAAATTGTCAATTCAAATTAAATATTAGATAATACTTTTTTAGTATGATGATAAACTGCATTTGCAAACAAAGTATTTTATTAATTTGTTAGAAAATATCTAAATTGTATGTCTGTTGAGCTTTTACAATAAACAAATTATTATGATAAAAAAATTAATAAACAATTCTACATATACGAAAAAAATTGGCAAAAGTTTGTAGTTTCGTATTATTATCAGAATGAAAACCACGTTGATCATGTTCTCTCTCGCGTAATATCTTACCACCAATTTACTATATAACTATATAACTTTTTCTACAATAGAATCGTAATTAAGTTGCAAGTCATAAGAAATTGACCAATAATTTAAATTAATTGTAATATATTAATCAATCACGGATATATAATAATGTACTTATCTTTCTTTATATAACCCATTTCTATATGTCACAAAAGCTGGTTTTTTCATATCTTGATATTATTGCAATCAAAGAAATCTTCATACTGCATACTAATTAAGCACTTAATTTTTATGATGTGCTTTGTTTTTGTTATTTCTTGATGTACAACAACACATTAAAATAAATAAAAGAAAAATTTAATATTCTTACTTTTTCCAGACTTTAATTTATCTTACTCATGTTGATTCTCAAACTCTCCCACGAATTTTTATTAAGTTTTTAAAGACACCGTTAGATCTAATGTACAACGTTTATAAAATTTAAAAACTAAATTTAAAGAAGAAAAAGAAGAGAAAGAGAGAGAGAGAGAGAGAAATAGGAAGATTTTATGATAACCTACTTATATATAATTTATATATATATTATATATTATTATATATATTTACATTTATTTTAATTTGAGCAAAATATTGATTTTTATTTTATTTAAATAATAAATGTATTATAAAAAGAATAAGATATATATATATATATATAATACGGGTAAAATATAACATACTAATTTATCCAAATAATAAGTGTATATATATTTAATTAAATTATTCATTAAATTTATTTTTAATATAAAATTGTTTAAAATATAGAGTTTTTCTGTCCAAAAATATTTTATTATACATATATAGAAATTGATCTAAACTCAAATTATATTTATTTTCAAAAATTTTTTAAATATGTTTATATATATTAGATATTAGAAAGATAATTAAATTTGAAGATATTAATTAAATGTTTTACTTAATTTATTAATAAGGTAATAACATACACCAATAATTATTTAAAACATTACAAATATATTAATAATTAAATATTAATAATTATTAATTAAATTAAGAAGAATTAAATTAAGAAGAATTAAATTAAAGAATTGAATTAAACACTTCATATTACATATTTTTCTTCACTTTATTGTGAAATTTTCTTTGCTTCAATGTTTGCTTGAGCCTGTAAGAAAATAATTTATTGTATATTATTACATTTTTATATATCGTTATTCTTATCATATATATAATTACATTACATATAATATATAGTATATACATATATAGGGTGAACAATTTCAAACGTAACGAGCCCAATATTTTGGACAATATGAAAGATAGGGGAAAATGTTTTAAGTAAAAATTGTATGGTCCGAAGAGACGCAAGTATTGATAAAATTACTTTTCAAAAAAAATCAATTTTTTAAGGTCATATGAAGGTCATCGCCATTTTTTAAACGGAACTACCTTAATTATTTTAGGAAAATGGATCCCTTATAATATTCTACAAAGTTAATAATCCTTATAACTAAAAAATATCTTTATAACATTGTAGTAATTTCTACAAGTTATAAGGATAACATGACCAAAAATTGTATCCATTTACGAGATATTTGTTAATTAATTAAGTTTGATGTATTTTGACATAAAATATACAATATTTCGTAAAATAATTTACTTTTTGATAATCTTGTCCTAATACTTTTATGCACAGAATAATGAGACGAATCATTTGGTTGGTGTATAGAAAGCGCATGTTTCGCGTTATGAATGCGTTTTATATATTATAACAAAAAGTACATTGTAAGTTATACATTTTTTGTTAAAACCATACGTTTTCTCTATATCAATTGATTCGTCTTATTATTCTGTGCATAAAAGTATTAGGGTAAGATTATCGAAAAGTAAATATTTTACGAGATATTTTATATTTTATGTCAAATTTATATAATTGTTAATTAAATATCTTGTAAAAGATACAATTTTTGGTCATGTTACCCTTAAAACTTTGTATACAGAATGTTACAAGAAATCTTTACATAAAACAATTATGGTAGTAGTTCTATTTAAAACAATGGCGATGATTTTTATGTGACCTTAACAATGTAACCCAAGGTCAAATCAATAGTATCTTTAATGTTCAGACAAAAGTTGTATGGTTATGAGGAGGATATAATGAAATTTATTCAATTGTAGATGGCGCCATTTTCTAGATATCTTTGATTAGACCATTTTTTAAAACGGAACTACCCTAATTTTTCTATCTAAGTAGATTTCTTATAACATTCTGCATAAAAAATTATAACATAACCAAAAATTGCATTGTTTACGAAATATTTAATATCTAAATCTGACATATTTTGACATAAAATATAAGATACCTCGTAAAATATTTATTTTTCGATAATCTTACCCTAATACTTTTATATACAGAATAATGAGACAAATCAACTGGTGCAAAGAAAACGCATGGTTGTTTATAACAAAAAGTACATTGCAAATTGCATATTTTTTGTTAAAAGCAATCATGTGTTTTCTTTACACCAATTGATTCGTCTCATTATTCTATGCACAAAAGTATTAGGGTAAAATTATCGAAAAATAAATATTTTATGAAGTATCTTATATTTTATGTCAAGATATATCAGATTTAGATATTAAATATCTCGTAAACAATGCAATTTTTGGCCATATACCCTTATAATTTTTTATGCAGAATGCTACAAGAAATCTACTTACATAAAAAAATTATGGTAGTTCCATTTAAAAAACGGTCTAATCAAAGATATCTAAAAAATGGCGCCACATACACACAATTGAATGAATTTCATTATATCACACGTCCCCCTTGTAACCATACAATTTTTATCTGAACATTTTTCTTCTAAACCCATTAATTTCGCAATAAATCACTATAGTCTACGTTAAATCACACATACTGTTATACCTATTTTTTATTATAAAATATTATTTATATATTATATATAATTTTTACAGTAACTGAAGGATTTGTAAGAACTAATATAAAAAGCATTCATAACAATAAGCTAAATAAGCTTATTGGTTGTGGAGCGATAACTGATGGGATATATAAAATTGAAGTACACGTAGTAAATTTCGACGAGGACAAATTCTATGAGTTAGATATTAAAAATGGAGACAAAATTAAAGTAACAGGAATGATGAGCAATACAGGTATATAATGTTATATAAATTAATGTATAAAGATTTAAGGTTCTCTGTATTAAATACAAATATAAATAATCAATGCCAAATAAGAACCACGCACGGATGGATTTGCGAATGTTAAGAAATTTAATTTAATTTATGTTCACTAAGCACAATATTTCTTGATGTTTTACCAAGTATTAAAATTAATTGATCTTATTTTTGAGATACATTTCCATTAAGAGTATTGTGCTTAGTACACATAAATTAAATTTCTTAACATTCGCAAATCCATCCGCGTGCAACTATTATTTGCCATTGATTATTTATATAAATTAATGTGTTTCTATGTATAATATATAATATACAGGGTGGTTTACACCAGATACTACTCAGTTTACGTCATTATTATTATGCGTAGCGAAAAATGATTCAAATAGAGTTGAATGATTTCTAGCGGAGGAGCATTCTTATGTTATTAGTTTTTTCCTGTAAATGGACGTAGAAGTCATATGAAAGTTATTAATTTTTTTTAAATAAGATTATATATTACTATGCATTGAAGATAAAGATTGAAGGCTGAAGATTAAAATTTGACTAATCAGGAAACAAAGAAATTATAACTTCTTTTATTTTGATTAGCCAAATTTCAATCTTTAAACTTCATTAAATAATTTTTAATATCTTATCTCTTTATCTTATTGTCTTTTCTTTTTCTTATTAAATTATCTTCATTATATTAAATTTCGTTTTTGTTTTATTGCTTAAGTTTTTCTATATATGCCCGAGTTCTAAAAGTTATATATATATATATATATATATATATATATATATATATATATATATATATATGTATATATATACAGGGTGATACACGCAACTCGCACACCTTAAATAACATCCACAATTTTCGAGATAGAAATAAATGCTTCATGTAAAAGTTGTTTGGTTTGAAGGGAAGAAAAAGATAGAAATATTAGTTTGACCTTGAGCAAAGGCGCCTCGGAGATTTAAAGGTCATCATTATTTTTTTAAATAGAACTAATTTTTTTATACAAATGGATTTCTTGTAATATTCTGCATAAAAAGTTATAAGGGTCACATGGTCAAAAATTATATCGTTTACGAGATATTTAATATCTAAAAAAGTGACTTATTTTATATAAAATATAAAATAACTCGTAAAATATTTATTTTTCAACAATCTTACTCTAATACTTTTATGCACAGAATAATGAGGTGAATCAACTGATGCAAAGAAAACGCATGATTATTTTTAACAAAAATGTGCAACCTTGCAATGTATACTGTTTGTTATAAACCATGGATTTTTTGCACCAATTGATTTGCCTCATTATTCTGTGCATAAAAATATTAGGGTAAGAGTATCGAAAAATAAATATTTTACAATATTTTATATTTTATATAAAAATATGTCACTTAGATATTAAATATCTCGTAAACGATGCAATTTTTGGCCATGTAACCCTTATAACTTTTTATGCAGAATGTTACAAAGAATCCATTTTTGCATAAAAAAATAAGGATAATTCCATTTAAAAAAATTGTGATGACCTTCAAATCTTCGAGGCGCCTCTACTCAAGATCAAACTAATATTCCCATCTTTTTCTTCCCTTCAAACCAAACAACTTTTATATGAAACTTTTTTTTATATGAAACAGAATATTCTTGATTGAATATTTTGAGAACTTAATGAATTGAGAACAAATAATATTCCAATAACATCCAAAACATTCTTAGTATTACATAGAATATTCTTTCCAAATATTCTTAGAACTTATAGAAGAATCTTGTTAGAATATTCTCCGAATATTTTGTGCTGTCTGGGTATATATATATATATGTATATTAATCTATGTTAAGGTGCTAATAATTTTATATAATAATATATTTTTACATAAATTTTACAATAGAACCGGCATACTTTACAATAAATTCAGTAAATGATATACAGAAGATAGATGGGCACATGACTCTTCCGAATTTATTAAAAGGAGTAAAAGTCCCGACAAAAAGGAAACATGAAAACGACAATTTATCACAAGTAAATAAAATGTCAATATAATAATATATAACAATAATAATAATAATAATGATAATGATAATGATAATGATAATATTTATTTGTTAAGTCTTCAGAATATTCTTGATTGGAATATTCTAAGAACTTAACAAATAATATTCAAATAACATCCAAAACATTCTTAGTATTACATAGAATATTCTTTCCAAATATTCTTACAACTTATGAAAGAATCTTGTTAGAATATTCTCCGAATATTTTGTGCTGTCTGGAACAGAACACTGCAATTACAATGCAATAATATAATATTATTAAGAACATTATAAGAATATATAACTGTATAATATACAGTATGTATGATTTAACGTGGCTTGTAGTGATTTATTGCGAAATTAATGAGCAACATAACAACAATTGCATCATCCTTAAGAGAGTCCTCGAACCACGTCATTGTTCTTTGCATATTATTCGTGTTATTAATACATATTAATTAATTGATTAATATATTACAATTAATTTAAATTATTGGTCAATTTCTTATAACTTGCAACTTAATTACGATTCTATTGTAGACCAGGTATTATAATGAAAAGCTCAATGGCGCGCGCGAAGCGCGCGCTTATAATGTTCTAGTTCCCTGTTCAAAAAACGCATTTTTAAAAATTTTTTTAAAAAAAGTGAAAGAAGAGCGAAAAAGTGAAAAAAGGAGAAAGAAAGGATAAAAGGGAAAAGTAAAAAAAAGGTAAAAAGTACAGACGTATTTCCTGTTCAAAAAACGCATTTTTTTAAAAAAAGTGAAAGAAGAGTGAAAAAGTGAAAAAAGGAGAAGGAAAGGATAAAAAGGAAAAGTAAAAAAAAAGGTAAGTAATAATTTAAAAAATTCTCATACCTATAGGCAAAAATATTTTAAAATATTTTTTTTCGGGAACAGTTTTTCTATATGAGCGCGCACCACTTCCAGTACATGCTTTCCTCTCCGTGCACGCTGTTCTTTATGCTTCTTATTAATCCGAGTGTTTTTTTATGAGTACTTTTATGAATACTTTTTGTCTCTCTCAAATTGTAGTGCATTTTGTTATTGTGAGTCTCTTGCCGATCAGGGTGCTTTTTGTCATTGTAAAAGCATTTGTTGGAATTGGTACGCACTCGTATAGAAAAACTGTTCCCGAGTACTCCAACGTCATAACATCTAATTTTTTGCTTTTTAGTTTTAACTAAAGCTTTAAATTTAAAAGAACAAGGTTCAAACTTTTATATATTTTATTTTCCCACTTAGAAGAATCTATTAGTAATCTATTAATAATTTCAGCATTAACGATTTTGTGCTTTGATTTATGTAGTTATTTATGTAGTTATTTTGATTTATTTTTGTATTTATTTTTGAGAGATATTTGCAATTGCTCGATGATATTTGTTAAAATTCATTCCTTTAAAATTTCAAGTACTTAATTACATTATTGAAAAATTTTAAAGAAATGAATTTTAACAAATATCATCTAGCAATTGCAAATATCTCTCAAAGTCGATCTCTCAAATGGAGATTATTGTTTGTATGAAATTAAATCATCAATGTATTTTAATTTTATACAAATAAGAATTTTTATTTGAGAGATCGACTTTGAAAGATATTTGCAATTGCTCGATGATATCTGAAAAAATTAATTTCTCTAAACATTTTAAATAATGTACGTATAAATAATAACAAGAAGATAGCATATAATTTCAGCATTAACGATTTTGTGCTTTGATTTATGTATAATATTTTTTTTACATTGGTTGGATAGCTTAATATTAAAACGGTTTCATTAAAATAGTCAAATAAATTACTAACAACTAATAAGTGAGAGTAATAGTGAAATTAGCAATAAAAATGTTTCTCTAGTAACTGAAGAATTTATTTCTTATACACAAGCGATTGTTTAAAACAATTGAGTTTTATTTTAATGTTTACTAATATGATAGTGTTAATAATAATTTCTAAACAATATATAATTTATGTGGCAGAATGTATTGCAAACAAGAATGATTTATGCCGCGCCGCTCCTGACGGCGCGAAATGCGAACCCCGTAATTGGTTAACTTCAAATGCATTTTATTCAAAAACTATTGACCCCACAATTTTCTTGTACGGACATTTTTTACTCACGTTATCGAGATCTATCCACCCCTTCAAGGACCTGCGTTTGATCTGAAACACTCTGTATATGCTTAATTTATCATAGAACACAATTTGTGAATAATAAATTTAGTGTTATTGTCTTATAATATACACAAATTTGTTCTAGTAAACAGGTAAAGCTGTTATTTTGTCCTTATTTATTATAAGAGATCATTATTTTGGCTCAATCAATAATTTAATTAATTTAATATTAAAAATATTGTTACATTCTTAGGTGCATAGCGAATGTTGTTGTAAGAGATAAAGATTTATGTTGGAATATACCCGATACATGGACATTTGAGGAAGCGGCTACAGTGCCGTGTATTTACAGCACGAATTATTATGCTTTATACCATTTTGGAAAAATGAAGAAAGGTGATAAAGTACTTATTCACTCCGGTACTGGCGGTATTGGACAGTCGGCTATTCATCTCGCTCTTCAGGAAGGATGTCAAGTGTATACTACTGTGGGCACTGCAGAAAAACGTACATTTATCAGAAAATTGTTTCCGGCTATTCCCGATGAACACATTGGAAATTCGCGAGACACAAATTTCGAACAAATGATAATGCGACAAACAAACGGTCGCGGCGTCGACATTGTATTAAACTCATTGACAGAAGAAAAACTTATAGCGTCTATTCGCTGTTTGGCAAAAAGGGGTCGTTTTCTAGAAATTGGAAAGTTCGATATTTTATCTAACAATTTTTTAAGCTTGTTTTTATTTCAAAAAAATATCAGTTTTTATCCTATTCTGTTAGATGCAATGTTTACCAGTAATCATAAAAATAAATCTCGATTATCCAAATTAATGACTGAAGGTTTAAAAAGTGGAAATATAAAACCTATTCAGATGACAGTTTTTCCTAAGTCGGAAATTGGAGCAGCTTTTAGATACATGGCAAGTGGAAAACACATGGGAAAGGTACGTTTACAACAATTAAACATATCTTTCAAATTATTATTAAAAAGTTGTGCGTAACACGTAATAAATTTTATATTTTTAATACAATGATATGTTTATAGATTATTTTAAATATACAAGAAGATGGCAAATCTTTGGATTCACCTGTTGTTGCATACCGTCGTTATTACTGCTTCAGCGATAGAACTTACATTATACTAGGCGGCTTGGGTGGATTTGGTTTAGAGTTAACTGACTGGCTCATACTTAGAGGCGCTAAGAATATCATACTAACTTCAAGAACTGGAATAAAAAACGGCTATCAGCGAATGAAAGTTGAATCGTGGAAATCATACGGTGTAAACGTGCAGATAGTTAAAAACGCACATCTTGCTAATCCTAAAGAATGTGAATCTTTTCTACAAATGGCGGAAAAGCAAAGACCAGTAGATGCGATATTTAATCTTGCTATAGTTATGAAAGACTGCATTCTTAAGAACCAAACCATGGAAACTTTTACGGAATCTTTCATACCAAAGGCCTGGACGACACAAACGTTTGATAAACTATCGAGAAAGATCTGTTTAAAACTTCGACATTTTGTAGTGTTTTCTTCTTTTTCTTGCGGAAGAGGGAACGCTGGGCAAACTAATTATGGAATGACGAATTCGATCATGGAAAGAGTGTGCGAAAAAAGAGTGGAGGAAGGATTGCCCGGATTGGCAATTCAATGGGGAGCTATAGATGATGTAGGTTTTCTCGTTGACATGCAGGAAGACGATAAAGAGTTAATTCTCCACGGTACTCTGCGGCAAAAAATATCTTCTTGCTTTGTAGAACTCGAGAAATTTTTGCTTCAAAACCGACCGATCGTAAGCAGCATGATTGTAAGAGAGAAGGAAATGGGTTTATCTGGATTATACAATGTGGTGGAAACCATTGCTAATATTATGAGTAAGAATTAACATATAGATTTTTTTCTGTTATAGCCTGCTTAGAACATTATAACTTCTGCATGCATTATTTATTTATCGCAGCATCCCAAAAGTCATTGTTGCACACCCCAATGTATACACGAACACATACTTGCTGTACAATATGTTATCAAATTTTTTTTCATATAATATGATAAGTCATAATATTCCTATGAAATTTATATTGCAGATATCAAAAATATAAAAGTAATAAGTCAAAATATATCTTTGGCTGAACTTAGAATGGATTCCATGATGGCTGTAGAAATTAAACAAACTGTAGAACGAGAATTTAATATTTTGTTGACTGCACAAGAAGTACGGAACCTCACATTTGCAAAACTAAATAAAATATCTAATGTAGACGTTAATCAAGATACTATTATAAACTGAATTATTATAAACTGAAGCAACTGATATGAATAAGCTGGATCTTACAAAACTTAGTTATTAAGAAACTGAATCACGAATGGTGATATTATAAACAATAGTTTAAGAATTTTATAATTCTTAAACTTTATTAATTTATTAATTTATTAAACTTTATTAGTTTATTAATTTTACTTTTTACTGGGAACGGAATCTGGTGCAATCTTTTGATGTGGAGGAGTGGGCAAATTATTATTATTATTATTTAAAATTTAATCTGTGGTTTAAAAATTATTTAATTATAGAAAAGATATTCCCAAACGTCCGCTACAAATTTTTGTCAACAGTAAGATTGTGACTGCAGATTGTATACAAAACCTGTTACATCAGTTGATGACAGCAGAAATGTTACAAAACCTGCTGACATAATTTGACAGCAGATCAGTAGCAGAAACCGAGCAGAATTTGCTCGGAATTATTACAGCAGATTGGCGGCAGAAACCGAGCAGAATCTGCCGTCACAATTTAAATGAAATAGCGGCATTTAAATGCTTTATTACAATTTTACATTTCTCATTTCGTTTATTAAAAGTAGTAAATAAGGTATGCAAAGTATGTAATATATATTTGCTTTATTGGAACAAAAAAAAATACTTGTTTTAATAAATTTATTAGACCAAATTCCGAAATCACTGCGGGTCAACTCACAGCGCATTTTCCATTTCAAAAATCAGTTTAATATTCTGAATCTCTTATAAGGTTGTATCAGATTATTGTATTAAACTGATAAGCCTAATTAAGCCACTGGCCACACTTTTATGCACTGTAGATGAATCTTGAGTACGAGTTTATATCTATATCAACTTTTTAATAAAAAATGATATTAACATATTCTTAAAAAATAAAAAAATTTGGTTTCTTTACTTCCGATGCTTAGAACGGCCGCAATCAGATCACCCGATTGGATAAAAATTTTGAGTGTTATATATTTTAATTTTGGGTGTTATATGTATATGTATTTTTTTATAATAAATTATATTTACAATCAGTTAAGAAAAAATTTATAAAAAAATAATACATAGTAATACACGCAATTAAGTACGAAACATTTTGCACAGATTATATAAATTGTCATGGTAACGTAATATTATAATAAATAACACCTGCTTACACTGAAATGGAGGCACAGGAAAAATTAAAAGAAAATGAATCGTAATAATATATTCTCCAAATTATCACCGGCAGACAAAGGCAGAATAGTGAGATTGCACCAAACAGGACGTAAAAAATCAGAAATTGCAAGATTGCTGGATGCACTCGTTAAACTGTTGCATTATGGGTTAAAAAACATGAAGAAGGAGAAATAGAGAATCTTGAGGATCATAGAAAAAATAATTGTGCTCCACATAAAACTACATCAGAACAGAATGAGGAAATAATAAGAGCTGTAGACGAAAATCCCTTGAATCCAGTCGCATACGTTTTAAGGAACAGGGAATTAGATATTTCTACAGAAACCGTTAGACGCCGTCTACGTGCTGCAGGTATATACTCACATCCTGCAGCAAAGAAAATAGAGCTCAAGCCACAACATAGGATGGAAAGAGTACAATTCGCAAGAGAATATTTGAATATACCTCAAGAGGAATGAAATGCCGTCATTTGGATGGACGAAAAAGTACTTTCATCCTCAGAAGATGGACGACGTAGAGTCTGGCGACCAAATGGATCGCATTTAAATCCCAAGTATGTTATCCCATCAGGAAATAGCGGCAGAATCACATTAGGATTCTGGGGAAGTATGACTTCAAGTGGATTGTTAAATCTACAAGAGATATCTCCAAGAATGGATGCCGAAGAATACGTGGAAATTCTTCAAGAAGTGTTAAAACCTGGCATTAGAAGAATTTTTCCGGAAGAACAATATCCAGTTATAAAAGTAGTGCAAGAGTGCCGTCCATACATCAAAATTGGTGCAAGATTGGTGCAAGCATGAAAGTTGGTGAACTCCGAACAAAAGAAGCCTTACGGAACAATGTGCATCAAGTGTGGCAGCAATTATCGCAGCGACAAGATTACACGCAAAATTTAATCAACTCAATGCCAAGAAGATTGCAACAAGTTATAGACAATAACGGATACTGGATACTGGATATCTATCTAATAATTTTTCAATGCCACTTTTATAAAATTCTGTTAATTTGCCATAAAAAAATCCATTGAGACACATTTTGATATCTTGGAAATTATTCAAATTTTTCCCACCCAAATAATATTGCAAAGATTGGAATAGATGGTAGTCTGATGGGGTAATTTCAGGAGAGTATGGGGAGGATTAGTAAGGATTTCCCAGCCAAACTCATTTAATTTCTGGACGGTTTGCATTGCAACACGCGCATTATCCTGATGGAACACTATTCCTTTCCGATTCATCAGTGCCGGTTGTTTCGCTTCCAGTAAAAATGTTATAAGAAATGACGGAAATTATATTACTAATTGTTTGGGAATTTCGCCGTTTCCAAAATATCCAGTTAGAAATCAACCACAATGTTATGATTGTTTTCGACAGGCACAATTGCGAGACGTAAACATTTTGAATTAACACAAAACACAAAACATTTATTACTTTCACAATACTTTTACAAAGCAAAATTATACATGTTTACTCATTGAAAATAAACTGTAAACGACAACAACGGTTGCTAAGAGAAGAGATTTTATATCAATCGGTTGCTAAGGCAACGATCAACAAGGACAGACGAAATATAACATATGAAATAGTCCATGCAAATAAACCATCCCCTTTCACCGCAAGCTACTCGATCCACTCGTGAATGAAAGATAGCTGGTCATTACCTTTATCAAAGATTGCATATAAAAATTTACATGCAACCGACAATGTTAAACTCTGTCGGCGACCGAACACTGATTAATAAATTCGTTATCATTGAGAAATTGTTGTTTTATTCATAACGCTAAAAAACGAAAAGACTTTTTCACCAACCAATATATTGAGTTGATCCCAAAATTCTCCTTTGGATATTGTACATTTATTCTTATGAAAAATTCGAAAAAATCTGATCAATTTAATAAATTAATACAATATGTATTAAACTAAAGTAGTGTAATCTTTCTCAGTAAGAAGAAGGCAATTAGCTATGTTGGATCTTTTGATAACAACATCCCATAATAATAAAATGAGTGATTTAGACATCAGAGAAGAAATTGATACCTTCATGTATGTAAATATCTGAAATCAAATTACTTCATATAACAATGCACATTTATGTGAGCTACTTAATAAAATAATTATTCCTACCTTAATTATTTTAATGTGATACAATAAACAATAATGATATTTTTCTGACTAATAATTGTTAATGAAATTGATATGAAATTGTTAATTTTTTGAAACATTTGTTTCATATGGACGCAATATGTTCAAAAATTATATGAAAAAAGCACTTTAAACAACTAACAATATTAAAAATATTTACATTTGCTTTTTATTTACTAAGTTTTTTATGTATGTAGTTTATATAATACATAACGTATAGGAATAAATTAAATTCTTTGCATTACAGGGTCACGATACAGTATCATTGTCTCTATGTTTCACAATATTACTATTGGCTGAACACAAGAATATGTAAATATATTCAAGTATATCATATATAAATTATTGATTTTTAAACACACAGTGAACACTTCATTAATTACAACTAAATATTTAATTAGTTAAATTTAATATTGTTTGTGTTTTCTGATAATGTTTGACAAATAGTTAAGATTATACTGCAGAGATGGGAATTAGTTGCAACTTTCGGCTCGATTTTCTGATTGACGCCTCTTGCCCCCTTCTTGCCGCTCGCATGCTAACAACGAGTCAACAAACGCGCTAACAACACGTTAATAACTAAAGTACGCGATACTCAACCTCAGGAATGTCCATATCACAAATGCAACAAGATAATAAATATGAGATAAATATAGATTTCCACATCACCTGTGAGACATTATTGTTGAAGAATGCGTTAATAATAGTACCTCACAGATGAAGTGGAAATCTATTATCTCATATTTATTATCTTGTTGCATTTGTGATATGTACATTCCTGAAACTGAGTATCGCACATCTTAGTTATGAGCATTGTTAGCGCGTTTGTGACTTGTTACTGGAATGTGAGCGGCAAGGAGGGGACAGTGAGCGTCAATGAGAAAATTGAGCCAAAAGTTGCAACTAATTCCCATCTTTGATTTATGTATAGACATGTTCTGCCGCTTCGAGATGTTTAGACGCTTAAAATGTAGCAATTTTCAAACAGCTGTAAGTTCAGCGAAAAATCATTGACAAAAAATAAAAAAGCATTTTAAAGCTTGAAACTTCCCAACAAACATCCCAACTAATCAACAGTAACATAGCATCAATGTTATGTTATTGTTGGTTAATGTTTACTGGGTTGTACTTTCACGTGTTTTAGGCCGTTTTCTCAACACTTTTTCATTTTTTTACAGTCCTGAGCTTGAAAAAAGAATGCATTGTTTTCAACACTTTGTAGCTTGATAAAAAATTTTTTTACAAAATTTATAACAAATATAAAAACTTACATTTTATTTACAGAACGCTTTTTTTAAATTTTGCTATGATTTTTTTGTCCGAGATACGTGATATCGAGAAAGCCAACTCTACATTCTATATTAAGTAACGTTTACTATCGGCAGTAGAATTACCGTAAAAAATATAGGTTAGATTTAACTTCAAAGTTAAACCTATATTTCGTCGTGTAACTCTCATTGTCAGCCAAGAAAAAGTCGTAAACTTCAAAAAACGTAGGTAAAATGTTGTAGTTTTTGACATTTGTCATAAATTTGGCGAAAAAATTATTTTATAAAGCTGTAGAGTATTAAACGTACGTAATTTTAAGAACAAAACAATGTGTTTTTCTTTTGAGCTCAGAACTATAAAATTTAAAAATTTTCAAGAATGACTAAAAACACAAAAGTACAAATTTTAAGTTTTTAATAAAAATTAATATAAGCATTTAATAAAAATATTCATACATAAATATCAAGAATCCCAAAAATAGAGATACATTTTAATATTCCGCAAATAGTGAAGAATACAGCAGTATATTAATGGTTCAGCTATTCAGACAATTTAAAAAGATTAAATGTTTATTTTAGTTGTATTTTTTTATATTTTCTGTATTAAAAATAGAGTAGACGTATAAACGCTTTCGAAAGAGAGCGAGAGAAGAAAAACAAAATGTAACGACTTCAATTAATATCTCAATATGATCTCAATATGATCGAGTTGTAATTATTCTTTTATATTTTCAACAAAGTTTATTCGAAACGAACAGAGGTATTGTACAAAAGTAGAATCAGATTGTTAAAATCAGATGAACTATATATTAACTTTATATTATTTAACTATATATTCCTTAATTAGATATGATAATACACAAGGTAATATATTTTACCTTATTTATAGATTTTAGATTAACTATGTTGTGTTTTTTGAATGCATCCAAAGACTGACTGTGAGTATCTCGTCAGTGCTTACATATACATATATTAGTTACTGATGCGATACATATCATTTCACAGATAATGATACGTATCAAATAGTAGTACAATTATGTATCATTTATATACTATTTTGATAATATATGAGATGTATTAGACAGAAGCATTTTTACGTATCATATACATAAATAAGTTACATATCAATGATACTTTATTGATACTTTCTGGTTATATAACAGGAAATATCAGTTACATGTGCGTTTGCTGGGTATACTATGTTAAGTCATATAAACTTTTCAGGAGAAGGATCTAAAGAAATTTTTTGCTAAAATTTTCAGTAAAATACTTATAATATTTTGCAGATTTCTTTGTATTTGCAGATATAATATCAAACTTCGATACGTTTCAAAAAATAAAGTTGTGCGATTACGACGAATATGATTTTAATGTGACTTAATATAGTTTACCTGATGAATGTGTCGTTACATTGTGACTTTGCACTTTGCGCATTGTTTACTGTGCAATAACGTCATATTCGATATGTATTCACAATACGTTTTTTATTTAACTTATCAATTGCTATACAATACGGTTTTTATTTATTGTATCAATTGTTATACATATATAAAAAAATCTGTCTTGTATTGACATTCAACAGAAACTTGATAGCAGTGACGATATTTAAATCGCTACATTGTTATTAAAATATTCGAAGTTATATACACGATTGTTGATATAAAGAATTAATATTGAAAGATTATAAGCTTTCTTAGAAATAAAGCAATCTTTTATGCAACGATCTTTAGAAAACTAACAAAATAAAATAATTTGTAATAAGGTAAACTTTATATTCTTATTTATAATAATAATAATGCATAATATTGGAGAATTAGTTATATCATTAGACCTGGGTATCAAAGAAAAGTTACAAAGTTAAAAGTTAAAAAAAAAAGTTTTTAATCTTATGTAAAACATAGTTTATGCATGGTTAAAATTTCATAAAATGATTATTTTATATAAATTATTCTATTTAAAATTTGTATCTATTTAAAAAATATGATATTTTTATTTGATTGTAAGATGTTTATTTGTTACAATAACATATTTTTTATGGAAAGTATTATCCATTTTGTTACAATTCGTAAACTATATAACAGTTGGTTATAAATATATTTATTACAACATAAATGATTTTAAATGTAATTCTGCTAAAAAAGCTGTGATATAAAGAATATTGCAAAATTACAGTAACACAGTGCAACTTGTTAATATCTGTTTTGAATATTTTTTTAAAATTGTATACAATTTTTATATTTAATTTACAAAGGCAGTGTTACATGAAGTGTTAATCGCGAATAGGAATGTATTATACATTGTTGAAAAGATCTCGTCAAGATAGAGTAGAGTCCAACTGTGCAATATTTTTTTATGAGTAGGGCCTCTGCCGCCTCTAGATGGCCTCGACCGTTACTCGATCCCTTCCTACCCGGTTCTTCGGAGGGCCGGCCGTAAGTCCACCAACTTCCGAACTATGCTCATAATATGCATTATAGCAAAATATGCTAATCAAAATTAATGCAATTGATTTTACAAAAAACGTTTGATACATTCTTACATAATTTATATTGCGCACATAGCTCTCTAGAGGCGCCAGGTAAACGAAACCAGTCTCATCAGTCAGTGTTGCGTAAATGGACTACTCGGTGAGACCTATTCAACGATACATCATACATATTCATTCGTGATTAATATTTTGTGCACTTTCCTTGTTACAGATTTTTATAAATATTTAAATATATCTAACTTTAAATATACTTTTTATGTAATTTAGTAAATGTAATTTTCTACGCGTTAAGTAATTACTAATTTACTTATCTTTTTGAAGTATTACGTAACTCGTATTGACATTCAGAAACCCAAAAAAATAAAAAAAAAAATTTTTTTAATTGTTATTTATTCAATAAAAAATGGTTATCACTTTACTGCTATTATGCATCTTTCTGATATTACTATGCCATTACCTTATTCATCATGGAAGATTTTGGCAACTTATTGATCAAATACCAGGACCACCGCCGCTCTTACTAATCGGCAATACTCTTTTATGGTGCACCGGTACATTAGGCAAGTAGAATTATGTACATTTACAGATTAATGAATAATATAATAAAATGTATATAAGAAGTGTTTGTCAGTAAGATACAAAGATAAGATAACAGTATTGATGATTTGCAGAATACTTTGTCGATAACAATAATCATAAAATTATCAAGCGTAATATTATATACATTACATATTTTTAGAAGTTATAATATTCAATTCTGTTACCGGAAAACGGGGCAGGGACCGGGGATCGTAAATGAACACGCCTTGCCGTAGTTTATTCTTGTAGAAATATTGCTTTATTGCTTTTCTTACACGTACGAGAACACTATACGCGACGTGAGGTAGATTCGCGGTAACTGGATATACCAGAAGGTGGCGCGCGTGGCTTTATTGAACGTGCGCCCTCGATCGCGAAGATAAAAAGAACGCGGTAAATATGGTTTAGCGAGAACCATACAAACGAGGAGAGCGGATCGTAATCCAGTTCTCACAAATTCGATTTACTTTTATTTTTTATAAAATAATATTTATGTTGATTATTGTATATTTTTATTTTCAATTCTCACATTTAAATATAAAAAAAATTATAACGCAACAATTCTAATGATTGTATTATGATCAATGTATCAAATTTGTATCAGATATTATAGCAGCAAATAAGCTAAGATTTATTCTACAGTCAATCGATGGCGCGCATACATGGAAGTAATTGATTGTAGTTTTTCAATATTTACGTAAATTTAAAGAAAATTAATTACTATTTTCTTAAATTTGAATTTCCAGAAGATCAATTAAAGACTCTGGAAAAATATCTTAAGATTTATTATCCTATTGCCAAGGTGTGGAGTTTTCATCTTGCAGCTGTTCTTGTTGGTCATCCTGATGACGTAGAGGTAAAAGAAATATTTAAAGATAAACAAATCTTTATTATTATATTACGATCTTATTTAATATAATTTTTTTTAATTATTTATTTTTTTAATATTGTATACATATGTTAGTGTTTGTTGTTCAAACGATACAAGGATAGAAGAGTATTAAGATATACATATGTATATGTGCATATACTACTCACAATAATTAAAGGATCAAGAAATATTGCTTAAACAATTTTTGAAGTATTGTAACTCCGCGAAAAATTATTGTCACTACATAAATTGGACCGTACAGCCTCCATGCGGTGCGCTTTGGGTAAAGTTAATGTTGACGGTATTTTCATTAAAAAAAATTTTTCCCATTTTTTACTTCAAAAGTAGCGCAATAACTAATGTAGTAAAAAAATAATGAAAATATCATAAAAACTTAACAAAATTGGAACCTTTATATGAAATTAACAAGCGAGGAAAACGTAAAAAAATATATTTAAGATAAATTGTATAAGCAAAACACAATTTTTATTATTACATTAAAGTTTTATAAATGATAAATAATACCGATATTTATAGTTTGTATTTGAAATTGTGCGTTTACCGTTTAATGCAGATGAGAGTTCTCCAAAAAATAATTAACTTTATTTAACATTTTCTTAGACATAACTGTGTTATTACAATTAGCAATTTACAATTTACATTTGTAGCAAGTTAACATACAAATTACATTCCATTTTTGCATTTTTTAATTAAAATATTATTATTTAATTTAATCTTTTATATGGTTGCAGAGAGTATTAAGCAACTCAAAAGAGCATTTTGGAAAAGGGTTTGCATACACATTTGCGCATCCTTGGTTGGGAACTGGCCTACTTACTAGTGAAGGTAATGTAATAGCTCTAACATAATTCTTATTTCTAATGAGAATATTTCGAATTGGAAGTAAATAAAAATTGTATTTTTTATTTCTTTATATTTATATAAATTCTGTATTTAAGTACACATAATAATAAAAAATTAATCTTAACGCAAGACTAATTATTGTCATTTTTAAATTATAATATATTTTATCTTATAGAATATAAGATATGAAAAAAAAGTAAATATTTTAGTCAAATTTAGTAAAATTTTTTACCTGAAATATAAATTTTAATTATTTAATTTGTAAGACAGATTATAATAAATATTAGTAATTTAGAGTATTGCAATAAACGGATGTGTTATCTTATTTCTGTTACAGGAACAAAATGACATGAAAGAAGACAGATGCTAACGCCAACATTTTATTTTAATATCTTGAAACAGTTTGTTAATATTTTAATTGAGGAGAGTAATCACATGATACAATGCTTGAAGGACAATAACGAATTCATTGTTAATGATTTACAGTCTTTTATTAGTCATCATACGTTAAATATAATATGCGGTACGACATAAACATTTAATTTATTAAACATTGATTATAATTGTAATTTTGTATTAATTAAACTTAATCTTTAAGCACTGATAAACTCTTTTTATAGTATAATGTGTTAGATTGTAATTTTTAATTAAAAGATTATCTTAAACTATATAATAATAATCATTAAATAAATATATTATATAACATATTATGATGGAAATAAAAATCATAACAAATATTTATATAACTTTAATCAATAATTTATAGAAACCGCTATGGGAACTTCTATGAAAGATATGGGTGAATTTCAACAACAATATCGCAAAGCAGTTCATGAAAGCGGCAAACTGATCATAGCTAGGTAATTATGCAATACAACTTAACAATATGTATAACTATTTGCATAAACCCATTTAAAGATATTCGTTATATTTTACAGGATGTTTGAATATAAGTAAAATATAAAATATTGATTAATGTTTCATAAAAATAATATGTAACTTATAGAATCATTTAAACTCACATACAGACTTTAATTTAATGCTATTATCTCCTTATGTAACATTATATAATTGTGTATATAGATTAACGAGACCGTGGCTTTATCCCGATGTGACATTTGCACTTTCGTCACTGGGCAGAAAGCAAGCTAAGAATTTAAAAATATTGCATGGATTCAGCGAAAAAGTGAGTGAGAATCGTGCGTTATTTAAATTGTGCAGAATTTTTATGTAAATAAAGTTAAAATAATATTTAAATAAAATTATAACAATATAATTTGTATGCAGCAGCACATTTAGCAGCACGACGGTATAAATGATGAATGAATTTATATTCTTTTTCTTCAGATTATTGCGGAAAGAAAACAGTATCACAAAAGCACTGGTGGGCAATATTTGAAGCAATTTGAAAATGATTTAGTAAACAACGATGAAGAAAAAATAGGAGGTATAAACTTGCACACATATGTAAATATATAAAAGTATAAATATGTGTACTTGCATGCGTGCATATATGCGCTGCGTGTATACAGAATGTGAAAGTTTTGTTTATTATTATATTCATATATATTTGTATATTGGGTTAGTGAAAAAGTCATTTCGTTTTCTAGCGATAAATAAAACAACAATTTCTCAATGGTAACGAATTTATTAATCAATAATATCATTTCCGTCATTTCTTATAACATTTTTCCATCTATTTAATAATTTTTCAATGCCACTTTTATAAAATTCTGTTAATTTACCATCAAAAAATCCATTGAGACACATTTTGATATCTTAGGAATTATTCCAATTTTTCCCACCCAAATAATATTGCAAAGATTGGAATAGATGGTAGTTTCATGGGGTAATTTCGGGAGAGTATGGGGGGAATTAGTAAGGATTCCCCAGCCAAACTCATTTAATTTCTGGACGGTTTGCATTGCAACACGCGCATTATCCTGATGGAACACTATTACTTTCCGATTCATCAGTACCGGTTGTTTCGCTTGCGGTAAAAATGTTATAAGAAATGATGGAAATTATATTACTGATTAATAAATTCGTTACTATTAAAAAATTGTTGTTTTACTCACAGCGCTAGAAAACGAAAAGACTTTTTCACCAACCGATATATTGGGTTGATCCGAAAATTCTCCATTAGCTATTGTACATTCATTCTTATGAAAAATTCGAAGGAATCTGATCAATTTAATAAATTAATACAATATATTTATATTAAACTAAAGTAGTGTAATCTTTCTCAGTAAGAAGAAGGCGATTAGCTATGTTGGATCTTTTGATAGCAGCATCCCATAATAATAAGATGAGTGATTTAGACATCAGAGAAGAAGTTGATACCTTCATGTATGCAGTAAATATCTGAAATCAAATTACTTCATATGACAATGCTCATTTATGTGAGCTACTTAATAAAATAATTATTCCTACTTTAATTATTTTAATGTGATACAATAAACAATAATGATATTTTTCTGACTAATAATTGTTAATAAATTGAAATAAAATTGTTAATTTTTTGAAACATTTGTTTCATATGGACGCAATATGTTCAAAATTTATATGAAAAAAGTACTTTAAACAATTAACAATATTAAAAATATTTAAATTTGCTTTTTATTTACTAAGTTTTTTAATGTATGTAGTTTATACATAACATATAGGAATAAATTAAATTCTTCGCATTACAGGGTCACGATACAGTATCATTGTCTCTATGTTTCACAATATTACTATTGGCTGAACACAAGAATATGTAAATATATTCAAGTATATCATATATAAATTATTGATTTTTAAACACACAGTGAACACTTCATTAATTGTAATAACTAAATATTTAATTAGTTAAATTTAATATTGTTCGTCTTTCCTGATAATATTTGACAAATAGTTAAGATTATACTGTAATAAATAACTATGTGCACAAGTATTCTGCTTTAATTTATAATAAAATAAAATTGTTTTTAAATATAATTGTTAAATATAATTTAAATATAAAAGGATATATGTTTCATATTATGTGTGTGTTGCATTATATATATATATATAATTTCGTTGAAAATGATATAAATGCAAACCAAATAAAAAATTTGTTCAATAACATAGGATCGTGTCAGAAGTGAAGTTAATGCAGTGATGCTAGAGAACAATGGAAAACTTACTATGACAGCATTAAACAATATGTCATACTTGGAAAGATGTTTGAAAGAATCGTTGAGATTGTACCCTAGTGCTCCTTTTATATTGCGAGTTGCATCGGAAGATGTAAAGATACGTGAGTAATTAATAAAAATATTTCTTATATACGCACACACACACACAAGGTGACCCGCATAACTCTTTTCTGGGTATTTCGGAAACTATACGATCGATTTTAAAGAATCAGCTCTTGAATTGTATGGGGGGGCTCTTGAATTTCTGAAGGGCCTTCAAACTGGAATGGAAGTCAGTCTTCCAATCTCAGTTACGTGGATGAGGCGAGAGTTAACTTTAAAATTTTTAGTGAAAAACCCCTAACAAAATTACATTTTTCGATCCTATGAAAGACAACAACTTAGTTTTATCCAAAATATTTTTTGTCAGATATTTCTTTGAGAAAGATATGACAGTTTGAGTTTCGACTTAAAGCTACTTGAAGCGCTTGGGAATAGTCTTATGAAATCAAAATCAACACTACTCTGACTTATTTAATTTATTAAATGTTCAAAATACCCATTATGGACTTATAATATATAAATATTTATTTATCTGAGTTAATAAAATATTTTTAAATTTGATAGCATTTCAAGAGAATAAGCGATGCATGTGTTAAGTCGAAACTTTAAACATAATTTTTTAAAGTAAGTTTCTGTAAATATTTTGTGAATAAAACTAATTAATAAAAACTAATTAATAAATGTTGTTTTTTTTTCATAGAATCTGATATCGTAATTTTGTATAAGATTTTCCATTCAAAATTTTAACGTTAATCCCCACCCTATGCAACCGAGATTGGGAGACTAACTTCCATTTCAATTTAAAGGCTATTCAGACTCACACAATTAAAGATCTGAACTTTCAAAATAAATTGCATAGTTTTCAAGATCGAACTGTAAAGTGTTATGTGGAGCCATCCTGTATTTTCATAAAACTATAAAAAAAAATATTCTTATATTGATAAATCGACTAGTTTGTGATTTAATATTGTTTCTAACAAAAATATTATTTCGAGAAATTAGTAATTTATTGCATGAAAGAACTTCTATTTAAAAACAATTTATATAGGAATGTTTACTTTACCATCTAAACATCTTTCTTTAATTATTCTAATAAATTGTGCTTTGTTCTCTGATATTTTCAGAATCATATATGGTACCTTCTGGAACATTATTGTTTATTCCCATTAAATTCATTCAGAGATATTCCGATTTTTGGCCAAATCCAGATATTTTTGATCCAGACAGATTTTTACCTGAAAATAGCCAAAATCGTCATTCTTTTTCTTATTTACCTTTCAGCGCAGGACCAAGAAGTTGTATAGGTAATATTTGAAATATTAATTTCTTATAATATGTAAATTATTTCTAATTTTTTATGGATGTTAATAGGTCAGCGATTTGCCATGATGGAGTTAAAGACTATAATAGCTACTTTGGTGCATAACTTTTACTTGGAACCTGTTGATTATTTGAAAGATCTTCGATTCCAGGTAGATATAGTAAATCGAACTATAGATCCAATTCGTGTAAAATTTATTCCAATCGAATAAATGCAGTCATTTATAGCTAATTAAAATTTAAAAAAGTAAACAAATAATTTGTTGCACCAATAGAAATATTATTAACATAGTTGTTACATGTATTATATACATTTATTGTTATGAATAATATAAATATTTTATATTTTATTCAGCATTACAATATGTTACTTGCTTTTTCACAATTATAACTTGACAGCACTTTTTAATTTGATAAGTTGTACATTATTATAGATACTAACTACAATAAATGTAAAGCAATAAATTGTAATAATAATTTTTTAATGCAATCAGTCAATCATATCTATTTATTTCTGCAATCGGTGTATCAATTGCATTTAGGTAGTTAGGTAGTTAGTGCATGTTAGGTAGTTAATGCATGGAGTGCGTGGAGAGCGCGGAGTACGTGGTGTGCGTGGAGTGTGTGTGAAGTGCATGGAATGCGTGGAATGCGTGGAGTACGTGAAGTACGTGGTGTGTGTGGAGTGCGTGGAGTGTTTGGAGTGCGTGGAGTGCGTGGAGTACGTGGTGTGCGTGGAGTACGTGGTGTGCGTGGAGTGCTTGAAGTGCGTGCAGTACGATTTATTGCAAAGCTGCAACGCATTCTCCAACTGTAAGTTACACAAGAAGCTGTGTAAAGTGATCGCTCATCAAGCATACGTAATATCATGCTTGAAATTTCAAGCGGTAATTGAGTGATAAAATCCATTCTTATCTCATCTTCCAGCTCGGAGAATTCTCTGAATAGTCTAAAAGCTTCCATCGCTGATGCAATAAGAATGATGCTCTTTAGCTGTGTACTGAACTATATATAGTGTTTACCTAGCCCCAAAAAGGTCCAATCAGATATTATCTCCCCCCCCCCCTACTTTACAACATTTGATTGGACCTTGTTTCCCTCACTAATTTGCCATAGGTTTTTCCATCACTTTTGTGATCCAGGGGGGGGGGGGCTCACTATACATGATTTGGGCTGAGTTCCACTTGGTGATCGCAACGCTCGTGAACATTATCTATCTTTCTTTAACTTTCGATGAAAAACAAAGATAAAATGATTCCACAAGCGTTGCGATCGCCAAGTGGAACGTACCTTTGGAATACAGCTAACAAGCACTATTGTATTGTATCGGCGATGGCGGACCCTACAAGACTTGCAAGACTTATGGAACTTATCCTCTTGCATGATCACACAAAAACCGATATTATCAAGGAATTACCGCTTGAAATTTCACAAATGATACTAGGCATGCTTGATGAGCGATCCCTTCGCTCAGCTTGTTGTGTATCTCGCACATAGAGAATACTTTGTAAGGATAAAATAAAACGTAGAAAAAACGTAATACAATGGATTCTTTAAAAGTGTCAGGTAAGAAAACCAAGGTGTCGAAATTCTCTCCACGCACAATACGATTTTAGAATTTATAACATGTATAATAGGGCTACAGGGGAAGATCCACTTTAAAAGAATTAGCGCGCTAGTGGCACCTCATGGGTAGCGTGGAAGGCCACTATTAATTATTACTAATTAATTATTAATAATGAATCTTTCCAGTTAAAAGAGGTAAATGCCAAGTAGCATGCGTGGCTAAACGGGTAAGGCGAGTAGCTAGAATATTGAAGATATCGTGTTTGAACATTGTTTCTTGCAATTACCGCGGTAACGGTAATTCCAATAATTTTCTTAATATGTCCGGCCGCTCCTGGCTCAGTATATGGTAAAGGGACGCAGTTCTTTTATTTTGTTGAGAATCCGGAGTGAGAGGAGAACACAAAAAAACAACTCAGTATTGGATAATTAACAATAATATATTATAACAATTAGTTTAACAAGGTTAAAGATGAGTAGATGGTGGTGCGGCGATAGAATGATTGTTCGGCACAAGCCGATATAACGGCAACGATTTAGTAAGTGCGGCAGCGAGGTTATTAGCTTGCAAGTTCGGTAACATATAATAAATTCGGTAACAGCATTGAAATTCGGAAACGCGATCACGAAAAATGACAATTGACCCGACAATACTTCGCAAAACCGACATCCGTTAGAATGACGAAACGAACGAGACCGGCGAAATTATACCCTTTACTTTGCAAACTTCTCGCGTTTGCCCTTTCGCTGTGCGAACATATGCGTAAAATTTAGGACCACCCGATACAAACGCCTCGATATAGCTATAGCTCTTGAGTTCGTCCGTCATATCACCTAGAAAATTATATTTACATACTTCGTATTCACCGGAGACACCGCTGCTGTTCACGTAAATACAAGAGTCGGTATCGTAATATAAAACGACGATCCAATCTATCTAAATATTTATATAATACAAGACGCGCCTCATAGTGATGCCAAATCCCGAAAAGCTGGTCAAAATATGAAAACGTTATTCAATTTGTATGAAATTTAGTATATAGGGGTTTTTGAGGTCGCTGATTACGAATCAAAAGTCAAAATTGAAAAAAAAACAAAATGGCGGACATAAATGTTTAAACACATAAAATTTAGTCAAAATACATATAATACACCTTGTTAACCAGGAGAAAGATGTAACAAAATAAAGGATTTATAACAAGAACATAAATGTTTATATAATACAAAATATATATAGAAATATACATAGAAATTTATTTAAAAATCTATTTAAAAAAGAACTTTGTAGTAAGGGAAAATGGGACAAAGTAAACCTTTTTTTTTTTTACAAAAAATTAACATTTTATTTTAATAGTAAAGTTTATAATTAATATGTTTCGCAAAGCATGTATTTTACACTAAGAAAGAGTTTTCTTACGCTTACTATTGTCAAAATTAAATAAAAAGAAATAATTAAAATAATTAATAATAAATAATAATAAATAATTAATATTAATATTAATTATTAATAATTAATATTTATCGTCATCGGTTGAATCATAAAGACTTGTGTCATAATCGGAAGAATCTGTCATCGAAAAAGAAGACACAGTCGCTTTAGAGTCATCAGCGTGCAAATAGTTGGCGAAATTAATAATTCAATTGCCTCTGTTGATAAGGATTTTAACTTTTTTTTAGGTAATTTTCTTATACTTGAAATGAACGGATCGGATGCAATTAATAAACGTAAAAAAAGGTCCTCCATTGTCTTTGTTCTGCTGCATTTTCGCGTGAAGTCTTCACGATATTTTTTAATGTATTTATTACAAGATTCTTGCGCATCTTCAGACATTTGTCCTATCGGCAATAATGCATGAGCTATAATTTCAGTGCCATGGAGCAAAAGTTTATGCACAGAAGTTGGCATATAAAACCAGGGATATAATTCCACAAATTTACGAGCTGTTGCTAAGGTATATTCTTTAAATTTAATTAAATTAATTTCATGACCACTCGAAATGACTTGCAATATAACATGAAATTTTTTAATTAAATCTTCATCAACACCTGTTATAGAGGCAAAAATAAATAAATTTTCAAAAAATCGTCGAGCAGTATTTCCATCATTCGTACTGCCAAATCCATGCTTTGGTTGATCAACAATAAGTCCTAATTGTTAACGAAAACCTTTTTGGATCACTTTTTTTTCTATTCTCTGTTTTTTCTTTATCTTCATTACTTCGCGCTTGTCACTTTTTAATATCTAGTTTATAAGATAAATGTAAACAGCATTTAAACAAGCGAATCCACATGTGTAATGTAGACAATCCAAATGATAAATTATCTTGATTGATTTCTTTTTCTAAAATTGCATCGATATCATTGAAATATTTTGATGTTAATTGGCAGAAATAGCAACGTTGAGTGGATGCAGTTTCGGTAATTGCGTTACAAACTTTGCCATCTACCATCGTTAATGCAAGTTTATAAGAAACTGATATTTCTTTGCCATTTATAATACTCTCAAAAGGTACAAGCTTTGTCTCTTATTCTTTAATACATTCAACTTGTTTTATAGTGGCTTCCGTGCAAAAAATCAATTTTAATTGACCGACAAAATCGAGGAGATAAAGGTCTTAGATTTTTCCATATGATAATTGTTGCATTCGTAACTTTATTTTCAAATATGAGTTGAAGTGGGACAAGTGAAGTGAAAAAAATATTTGCATCTGATTTGCTTCCGTCATCATCGCTGAATTTTTGTTTATATATACTTTGGTCAGAGCTACCATCACAACCCCACTTGCAAATCAAATTCAAATTATTAAGGTTTTCAGAACTCAAGCTCTTAATGACATCCATTTGAGTCCATAAAATTCTTCCAACTGTAAGATCCAACAAAGCTTGTAATTTTACTTCTGCACTGCATTCAGTTATAGTAATGCTTAATTTATCAGGATCAAGAGACACGGTAGTGTCTCGCGCCAAGTTCACGCGCAGCGCAAGACCGACCGTGTATCTTTACGCGAGACGGAAGGTTCAGATGAGCCGAGATTATCGGATCTCAATAACGGTTGGGCCGATTGAGTTGGTAATAGGCTCAATCGAAAGCGCATACCCAAATTACATAAGATAAATATGCTTGTTTTTGCTCTGTGTGCTTTATAAATCAAGATATATGCATCCAAAGTCGAGAAATCTAAAAAATCATTATTTTTCTCAAATGTCGCGTAAAATGTACGCTAAAATGTAACACATGTCTTATTGGTCAGCGTCGTCAGCACGCAACCAATCAGAACGCACTCAACTCAGATTTCTAATATGGCGGCGCTCAGACCTGTCAGCTCGCAGCTTTGATGATATTAATTAACGTTGATATAATTAATATCGGTCGTAAAATGTATATATAACGTGTTGTGGAGACGAATAAAGATAGTGTATATCAAAATAATAGTATTATTTATGAAAAAAATTTTTTTCGATCTTAAAGTGCAGAAGTGTAGCAAGACATGTTGACAACACTCTCAGTATTCTGTGGTTAGTGGACAGACAGAACAGAATGAAATTGACTGGAAATGATAAATATTATTAGAACTAATTTAGTATACATAGAACAGAAATATTAAAATTTGATATTTAATTTTATTTATTTTGGACAAATCATACACTAAAGTCTCGAATCATGTGCTTTTTTGACAGAAAGTATGATAAAATTAAAATTTATACAATCCCAGATAGGAAAATGTATGCATTTTGAGATCATATTGTACTCATATATCTCACAAACATGAAGACAAGAATAGACACAGATGCGGGCTCATATGCTGCTCAGAACGCAGACATGTCATGATATCCATAAAAGTGCACAAAAGAATGACATATGAGTACATGCATGAGGTTCAAGCTAATATTGCATTTTGTATGTCATATGTAGTTCAGAACATGACGACAATGTATATTCACATTTATTGTGATTTATGAGTTTATTTTACGATTATGTTTTTTTGATATTTAGGTTAGATTAGGTTAAGTTATAATAAAATTAGATGTTTTCTTTTCGTTATTGAATATTAAATATATTCTATTTATTTTAATTGTACACTCAATGGGCTTGTTCGTTTTAGCTACACTGGGGCTGCTCTGGATCTGCTCTACACAGGATAATACAGGACAGATAAATAGTTTGTTCTGTATTATCTTGTTTAGAGCAGACCCAAAGCTGCCCCAGTGCAGCTAAAACGAACAAGCCCAATATAAGCGCATTAGAGCGATATAAGCACGTTTATGACAGAAATATTTATAAAACTGTCGAGTCCCACTCACTGCCGAGGACACATGTCACACTTTTAATTTCTCTTTACACAATTTTGATGGGCCGTTCAAGATGGTCCATGGCTTCACATATATGTATATAATAAGACTAACTACAAAAAATGTAGGAACCGTAGTATCAGAGGATGCGTTTCTTAAATCATAACCACGTTCGGAGAGCGTTTGTATATTAATTGTTCTTATCAACGCTTCTCTTTTTATGTACTAAATTATTTTTGTTGTCTATTTTACACTGAAGATGGCTACATTCCTTGGCCGAAACGTATGTAACAATTTTTAATAAAATAAACTTTTGAGCAACTCGATCCGGCTCCTGCTCTATTAGCTTGATGTCAACACGATCATGATTTTAATAAAGAACAGCAATATCCTAATATAATTTGTATTTTTATATTATTAATTATTATTAATATATATTAATCATTGAAAATTTTGTAATATTTATTAAAATATTATTTCATATTTAAAAATGTAAACACATAAAACACATTTTATCATGCAAAATGGGTCACGGAAATCATGCGCTTGAATTCTATAACAATGACGAAAATATTGAATGTACAAATAACACATAATAATTAATTATTGCAATCAGTTTGTGATTATCATGAGTTGACAATTTAACATCAATATGTGAGCTCACATTTTTCCTCATGTGCACGTTAACTTGTGCTCATGATATGTATTATCATAATATGATTACAAGATATACATAATTTTGTGGTAAATATCTGAAGATCATGACGTGATGAGATCTGATCATCAGGCATTGCTATCTGGGATCATACTAATTATCACTATGCCTTATGTGACAACTGTTTAGAGACTTTAGTGTATGATTTGTCTAAAATAAATAAAATTAAATAACTCAAAGTTTAATATTTCTGTTCTATGTATACTAAGTTAGTTCCAACAATATTTATAATTTCCAGTCAATTTTATTACAATCAAAACAAAACAGTGTTTTACCTTTCAAGAAAATTGTTGTATATATTAAATAAAAAAAACTGTCGTATATATATTATTAAAAAAAAAAGAAATATCTATCAAAAAATTACCTTTTTTAAAAAAAGGTAAAAAAAAGGCGCCAAGTACACGTTCTTGTCACAACTAAAACAAAACAGTATTGTTTTACTTTTCAAAAAAATTGTCGTATATATTAAACCAGTGCTCGGAATTAGTCTGAACATTTCAGCCGATTTCCGTGGTATACGCCTCCTTTCCTCTCCTTACCGCGCGCGCCGCAGCCGCTAGGGCCAGCGCCGCCGAGCGTTAGGAGCGGCACTATCTGATTAGGTTCTATGAGTAGGTTCTTCTCCCTATTTATTAAAATTTAAAAAAATTTATTAAAATTTATTAAAAATAAATTTTTTTTTTAATTTATTAAGTGGAAATATTTCAATAGATTTCTACGTCACCCATAAAGTACTAATACTGACACGTTTTTCAAAAAGTGGTTTCTATCTACATTATTGCATCAATTGTTCATTCTCATAAAAGGCCAAGAAAATCTAATTAAGAAAATCTCTTTTATATATATTTTTTTTTAAATTAAGAATTTATTTTTATCTTTAGTGAAATAGGTCTACGGGGGAAACCACTTAAAAAAAAACGCGTCAGCATTAGTATCTCATGGGTGACGTGGAAATCTATTGAAATATTTCCACTTAATAAATTTAAAAATAAAAAATTTATTTTTAATAAATTTTAATACTTTTTTTAAATTTTAATAAATAGGGAGAAGAACCCACTCATAATCAGATAGTGTCGCTCCTAACGCTCGGCGGCGCTGGCCCTAGCGGCTGCGGCGCGCGCGGTAAGGAGAGGAAAGGAGGTGTATACCACGGAAATCGGCTGAAATGTTCAGACTAATTCCGAGCACTGTATTAAACCTTTCAAAAAAACCTGTCATATACAGGGTGTCCCAAAAATTTTGACACAGCGGCCGTATGCCGGTAGAGCAGACCAAACTGAACCGAAAAGTCCTCTACCATTTTACAATTTTCACAAGGATTAAAGAGATATTAATTATTAAAGATTACCGAATGCGAACGCACGGCTGAGATACGACCGCCTACAGACTACGGTCGCTAGGCGCGCGGCGTGCGGTAAGCGGCGAGCGACAAGCGGCGAGCGACAAGCGGCGAGCGGGGAGCGGCGAGCGGGGAGCGGCGAGCGGCGCGTCTCGCTAGACGTTGTTCTAAATAATTATTTTCTATTTTATAATTGAAATAAAATCTAATGACACAAAAAATGTGCAAAATCTTTGTGCATGCGTACACGTATGAAAAACGAACGGTTTATGATAAACTATCACGCGTCGAAAAATAATTTCTCTTTCTTTTAACAATGCGCTATCGTTTCCACACTACCTTGCGATAGATAATACGTTACAAAAGGAATCTTGTGTATATTTTACTGATTAATATACGTTAAAAATATTGTGAATATACAACGTTGATAACAATATCTTTACAAAAATTTACGAGTTGTTTGTCTTTTAGTAATTGCAATTACATATGCTGATAATAGAGCTGTAATCTGTTTATGCGTAAAATGTGATGTACAATTTTTTAGTACGCCTAAATTATGCATCAAACGATGCATTCCAGGATCTTCATAAATTAAAAGAATTGTTTTTTATCATGAATACGACAATGCACCTAATTGACAATTCCATGATTATGCACGAGATACTTTGTTTTTCAAAACTGCTGCATAATAAATTTGACGTATCATGCGATGTTGCGCACGCCTAGGAAATTTCTTTTGTAAATCCATGTTGCGGCACGTGCGCTTTTTTCTGCAAATCTGTACACAATTATATCACAATATTCTTGTAAAGTAAATCTCATTGTTAAGAATCACTACACTGAGAGAAAAAATAACTTAATATTAAAAATTATTTACTCGGTGGGTGCTATTAGCATATTTATTTAAATTGCTTAAATAATTACATTACTTAAGCAAAAATATCTAATTTTAAGTAAAAATTAATATTTACAAAACTTTAAGTTTTTAATTTAAATAAATATGCTAATAGCACCCACCGAGTAAATAATTGTTAATATTAAGTTATTTTTTCTCTCAGTGTAGTGATTCCTAACAATGAGATTTACTTTACAAGAATATTGTGATATAATTGTGTACAGATTTGCAGAAAAAAGCGCACGTGCCGCAACATGGATTTACAAAAGAAATTTCCTAGGCGTGCGTAACATCGCATGATACGTCAAATTTATTATGCAGCAGTTTTAAAAAACAAAGTATCTCGTGCATAATCATGGAATTGTCAATTAGGTGCATTGTCGTATTCATGATAAAAAACAATTCTTTTAATTTATGAAGATCCTGGAATGCATCGTTTGATGCATAATTTAGGCGTACTAAAAAATTGTATATCACATTTTACGCATAAACAGATTACAGCTCTATTATCAGCATATGTAATTGCAATTACTAAAAGACAAACAACTCGTAAATTTTTGTAAAGATATTGTTATCAACGTTGTATATTCACAATATTTTTAACGTATATTAATCAGTAAAATATACACAAGATTCCTTTTGTAATGTATTATCTACCGCAAGGTAGTGTGGAAACGATAGCGCATTGTTAAAAGAAAGAGAAATTATTTTTCGACGCGTGATAGTTTATCATAAACCGTTCGTTTTTCATACGTGTACGCATGCACAAAGATTTTGCACATTTTTTGTGTCATTAGATTTTATTTCAATTATAAAATAGAAAATAATTATTTAGAACAACGTCTAGCGAGACGCGCCGCTCGCCGCTCCCCGCTCGCCGCTTGTCGCTCGCCGCTTGTCGCTCGCCGCTTACCGCACGCCGCACGCCGCGCGCCTAGCGACCGTAGTCTGTAGGCGGTCGTATCTCAGCCGTGCGTTCGCATTCGGTAATCTTTAATAATTAATATCTCTTTAACTCTTGTGAAAATTGTAAAATGGTAGAGGACTTTTCGGTTCAGTCTGGTCTGCTCTACCGGCATACGGCCGCTGTGTCAAAATTTTTGGGACACCCTGTATAATTAATTATATTATATACTATATTTTATCATATTTTACATATATTATACTATATATACTATATATATTATTAGATATACTATATATATTATAAAAAAATTTAAAAAATATTTAAAAAATAAAAATATTTATTAAAAAACGCAAAAAAACTTGGCGCTGCTACAGTAAACTACATGTTAATTTCATTACTTTGAGGTGTAGCAGCGCCAAGTTTTTTTGCGTTTTTTAATAAATATTTTTATTTTTAAAATATTTTTTTTATTTTTTTATAATATATATACCCATACAGCACAGAACATTGCAATTACATTGCAGCAATGTTACAATCTTGCAAGTTGCAATGTAATATTGTTGAGACATTATTGCAACCTGTAATTGTAATATTTCATGAGAATGTGACAGCAACATTCCAATAACAATGTAATAGCAATATTCGGTAATCGCTAGTTCGTTCGTTCACCGCTATGCGACGCGCGTTGCAAAATCTATCTCGTATTTAAGTTTTAGTCATGATGATTATATGAAACTTGCAAAGAGTGGCTAGTAAGATTAAAGACATAGTAATTATTTTTATCAGTTTAATTTTTCTGATACGACCTCAACACAAGGAATTCAGATATTGAACTGATTGTTCAAAAATTGAACAGATAAATGTCCGAATAAATAAAAATATATGCAACATTATTCTAAGATTGCAATAACAATGCATTATTGCAAATTCATTACATTGCAATATTACTGTAATATTTCGTTACAATCTTCCTAAAAGCGGACATTTTAACGTTGCTGCAATCCCACAGCAATGATGCAACAACATTTTGCAGTGAATTTGCAATATTGCAGCATTGCGATGAAAGATTGATGCAATGTGTATGCAATCTTTGTGTGCTGTATGGGTAGTATATCTAATAATATATATAGTATATATAGTATAATATATGTAAAATATGATAAAATATAGTATATAATATTGTAGGAGTAGGATTTGAATCGCCCTCTAGCTACCGAAAATCTTACTCCCTACTCCTTGTCTCACCGTGAGAGACCGGCGATACCGAGAATTCGGACGACGATTCCGAGCAGTCGAAATCGAGACATTGTACAAATAAGAAGCTAAAATAAAGAATTGATCGAAGCACGGTATAGTTTCTTGACGCCTGTCTGTTAAAGGAAATAGAGAATTGATAAATCGGAGAAGCCTCATCGTAAATAGGCAACCTGACAGATTGTGAATCGGAATCGACTCGCGAGTTGAATATTCGTAAAAGACGCCCTACAATATAATTAATTATATATACGACAGCTTTATGTACAAGAGTTTTATAGAAGAGTTTTATAGAAATAGTGTACAAGTTTTTTCATAGTTCTTTAGTCCCACTTGGTGCCATTTCCTGATATCATATTTTTTTGTAAAAAGTATTGTTTAAGATCAATATAAATGCAAGATCTTCGTAAATAAACGCCAATAGTTTAAATGAAGAAAACCGCTACGACATAAAGCTCCGCTACACAAGCTAAGCGATCACTCGAAATTCGGCGTCTCGACAACCGCCGCAAACTCTAATGCGCAAGTCGCGACGCCGAATTTCGTCGCTCGATGAGATCGATCGCCGTCGATCGCGAGAGATCGTTTTGAAAGCTTCACTTGTTCTTAAACAGTCGAAACGTTCAGATTATTAATTCCTTCTAAAAACGCATCTGAAAATCTTGAGACTAAATTGTCGAACCGCTCTCCGCGATTTCACGAATCCGAGTGCGAATTAACGTCAATTACTTTCGTTGGAATTTGTTCATTTAATTGTTAAAATTTGTGTTAATTAAATGTTATTGCCTGGTTTACTAAAAAATAGACAGTTGCTTTATTTCTCCGTAAGTTCGAACACCAGACATTTTATCTTCAACTCGCTCGTGTTTATAAGCTTTGTTTTTCGACTGTGCTTTGATCGGCTGAATAATATTTTCTGGCCTTGCTGCTACGTATGAGAAACGGTCGCACGAGTTGAACGATTTGTCGAGATAATAATTCGCATAAAGACTTTCAGCTTCAATTCAAAAAAGGGATTCCACCCGCGACTCCGTTTGCTGCGCGTTTTTCGTGAAAAACGGTTCCGGTAATCTGTGTCTGCATCGCCGCTAGCATACGCGCGAATTCGACACGAACATTTTGGTCCTTCGAGCCGGATCGTAGCGACGGATCGCGAATTGGAAAATTCAAAAGTAGCACCCTTTCTGGTGCAGTTTCATCTTGATAAATTCTCGTTCAGCATGGCCGAAATCTTAACAAAACAGAGGCAGGTGTTACGCTCGCTTGATCGCTCATTAGACAATTTTAAAAAAATCGGCAAAGGCAATCTAAGTGCAGCGCGAGTACGGAATCGAATAAGCGCGTTGAAAGACTGTTGGGCCGAAATTCAAGCCGGTCATCTCGAGCTAGTGACTCGACTTACGAAGCAGGAGCAAGCCGCTTGCAGTTACTTCTCGGAGAATCTATACGACCACGCTGAGGACACATATCACGCAACCTCCGACTTTATGGCCGAATGTCTGGAAGAATTGGAACCTCCGGTGAGCCCGAACCAATCTATTATAAATAGTAGTGTGCACCATGGCTACACGTCGTCGGTTGCTCTTCAACATTTGCCTCCCATCAAATTGCCGCCCTTTGACGGAAAATTCGAGGAGTGGGAGAGCTTTCGCGATCGTTTCACCGCGTTAATCATTGACAATCACGATCTCACGAATTTTACGCGGATGCATTATTTAACATCAAGTCTCAGAGGCCACGCCCTCGATTGCGTGAAGTGTTTAGCTGTGACCGAAAACAATTTCACAGTAGCGTGGAATTTGCTAAAATCACGTTACGAGAGCGCGCGCCGTTTATTGAATGTGCATCTGAGCACGCTGTTGAATTTGAGCAGCGTAACTCGCGAGTCCGTGTCGGATCTCCAGTCCCTACGCGACAGGGTCGGGGTCGCTGTAGCAGCATTGAAAAATTTAAAACGGTCTCCGGAACAATTGTGGAACGACATGCTTGTGTGTATCGTTTCGCAAAGGCTCGATCCTGTTACACGAAAGGCGTGGAATCTAAAGTTCTGTACTGAAGACCTTCCGTCCTTCGAAGATCTTAAAACGTTCCTTGACACACGCATCCGCGCGTTAGAAGATCTCAAGCTTCCAGCCGTCAACGCGGATAAGGCAACCAAAGCATCATCTGCAAAAATTAATAGCGCCAACGCAACTACAGCTCTGCATGCTCCATGTTCCTTGTGTAACGCGAATCACAATTTACAATCCTGTTCAACATTTATAAATAAGAATCCGAGCGAACGTCGCGAAATAGTCAAAGCCGAAAATCGTTGCACGAACTGCTTAAGCAAGCGACATAATTACTACGCATGTACAAGTAAATTCACGTGCCGACATTGCAAACGTAAGCATCATTCCATGCTGCACGAAAGCTCGGATTCTTCATCAAAAAGTGCTGAAAGCGCGGCGCAGCAACAGCCAGCAAGCTCTGCCGAGACAGCTGTCTCAGAAGTAAAATCTTTGTTTGTTTCCACTAAAAAACAGACCCGACAAACGATCTTGTTGGCAACTGCTTGGCTGAACGTTGCCGCGCCGTCCGGTCGCACGATTTGCGTTCGAGCATTGCTCGATCAAGGGTCCGAAATGACCTTCATTACTGAGCGTCTCGCTCAGCAATTAAAGTTGAAGCGAATTCGTATGCCGATTTCAATATCCGCGATCGGAGGTGTAAGTGCCGGAACGCATCGCCACACCGCACAAATACTTATTTCGCCGCGAAATGCATTGACTCCGGTTTTCTCCACGACCGCACTCATTCTAAAAACATTAACGGCATACTCGCCACCTCGCGCAGCACAAGATTCAGTCTCAATTCCTTTCAAAAATCTTACGTTGGCGGATGACAATCCTTTCAGCTCTCATCCCATCGACATCCTCATCGGTGCAGATCTCTATGGGGAAACTCTGCTCGATGGAATCCAAAAATCCACGTCCGGAGAGCCGGTCGCTCAAAATACCGCGTTCGGTTGGATTATCTCCGGGTCGATCGTTCTTTCGAACTCTCCCATGAACACGTCCTCAGTTAACACGACATGTCAGAAAGCACTAAAGGTTAACGCAAATCATTGCTGCAATTCCGACTCTCTCGAGTACGAATTGCGCAAATTCTGGGAGATCGAAGAGATGCCTCACAAAAAAATATTAAGTCCCGAAGACGAACGTTGCGAGACTCATTTCCGGAATACGCACTCGCGAGATTCCACCGGAAGATACGTAGTGCGTCTTCCATTCAAACACGGTCCTCCAATTGACATTGGAGACTCTCGCGCTATAGCTGAGAAATCACTGCGCAATTTAATTCGAAGACTCGACGCTCATCCCGCGCAGGCACGCGAATATTCAGATTTTCTCTCAGAGTACGAACTCCTCGGGCACATGCAGGTCGCTCCGAAATCGTTCTCGCACAAAGGGCAATGCATTTATATTCCACACCATTCCGTCATCCGGGATAGTAGCACAACGACACGCTTACGCGTTGTCTTCGACGCTTCGAGAGCAACTTCAAACGGATCGTCTCTAAACGATCATCTCTTAGCAGGCCCGAAGCTCCAATCAGAACTTCCGGCCGTTATAATGCAATGGCGACAGTTCAAATACGTCTTCACTGCCGATATCACAAAAATGTATCGGCAAATCCGCGTTGATCCTCGCGACATGGACTATCAGAGAATTCTATGGCAGTCCGCCTCAGCACACGTCACAGAATTTCAATTACTCACGGTCACATACGGAACAGCCTGTGCACCATTCTTAGCTCTTCGTGTTCTCAAACAACTGGTGCAGGACGAAGGTCAGAAGTTTCCTCTCGCAGTTCCCGTGTTGACGAATCAGACTTATGTCGACGACGTACTCTTCGGCGAACACGACGTAACACGCATTCGTCAAGTACGCGAACAGTTGATTCGACTCTTGCGATGCGGCGGTTTCGAATTACGAAAATGGGCAAGCAACTCGCAGGATCTTCTAGCCGAGATCAACCCGGAGGATCACGGTCTCGCTTGCACAAAACCTCTCGACGAGAGCGAAACGCTCAAAGTGCTCGGCGTCGGTTGGAATCCCGTGCTCGACGTGTTCCAATTCCAATCGACATTAAAGGACCATCCGCCAGATACCAAACGCTCGATACTTGCGATCATTGCAAAAATTTTCGATCCCCTTGGTTGGGTGACACCTGCAACTATCATCGCAAAGGTTTTCATGCAAACTCTATGGCGCCTTAAATTGGAGTGGGACCAAAAGATTCCACCATCACAATTAACTACATGGCACCAAATTCATTCAAATCTTAGGTTGCTCAACGAATTCCGAGTGCCCCGTTGGACAGGGTGCGGTCCACACGTCGTCAAGCAAGAATTGCACGGCTTTGCCGATGCTTCGCTCGTTGCATACGCCGCAGTTGTTTACCTCAAGGTCACTTCATCTGACGGAAACTCAACAATATCGCTCATAGCCGGAAAATCTAGAGTAGCTCCATTAAAGCCCTTAAGCATTCCGCGTTTAGAACTGTCTGCCGCCGTTCTTCTATCACGGCTAATGAAATTCGTACAAGAATCAATCTCAGCAAATACTACTCAATGCTACTGTTGGACGGACTCCACAATCGTATTAGCGTGGATTCGTCAACATCCATCTCGGTGGAAAACATTTGTTGCAAACCGCGTCACCGAAATTCTTGCAAATCTCCCTCATCTCACTTGGCGTCATGTATCAACCGACGATAATCCAGCTGATTGCGCGTCTCGCGGATTGCTCGCACAAGATTTAATCAATCATCACTTATGGTGGTCAGGCCCACCATGGCTAAAACGCTCTTCCGAATTTTGGCCGATTGAGAATAGCACAGTGTCTCACGAAACGGAGCTCGAAGTGCGAACTACATGCGCAACGGTCGCAATGAACGATCGCGAATGGGATCTAGCGAAAAAATATTCATCCTGGCCTAAATTGATCCGCGTTACAGCTTATATATATAAATTTTTAAATAAATGTAAACGCAGGAAGCACGATCAACCGCAAGGGTCTGAAGTTCCTGCCGCAGTATCCGCTGACGAGTATCGCAGCGCTAAACTTTATTGGATCCGCTATATCCAACAAGCCTTATTTTCCACGGAAATCCAAGCGCTCACTCATAAAAGATCGCTCAACCATAAAAGTCCAATCCGTTCCTTTAATCCATTCATTGATCAGGACAATGTGTTACGAGTGGGAGGCCGATTGCAAAATTCGCCTCTCCCATTCAACAGGAAGCATCCGATTCTACTCGCGTCACATCCGCTTGTCCATCTCATTATTAAAAATGCGCACGTGCGATCCTTGCATGCTGGATTACAACTAACCTTAAATGTATTAAGACAGGAATTTTGGATCCTACGCAGTCGAAGTATGACCAAAGCCATCATTCATCGATGCGTTCCGTGCGCTCGCGAAAAGGCAGCTGTTCCGTCACAGTTAATGGGAAATCTTCCCGCGATCCGAGTCACAAAACCAGAGCGCAGCTTCCTGCATTGTGGCGTTGATTATGCCGGTCCGATCCAAATTCGCACAAGTAGCGGTCGCGGAATCAAGACTCAAAAGGCATATATCGCCTTATTCATTTGCCTTAATTCACGAGCGATTCATCTTGAGCTCGTTAGTAATTACTCGACCGACGCATTTCTCGATGCGTATTTACGATTCTGCTCTCGTAGAGGATTACCGGAGTCAATGTATTCCGATAACGGAACTACATTCTTAGGCGCTGACAGAGAGCTCGCGTCCGCATATCGGGCCGCTCTCACCGAGAGCAATTTTCAAAATAAAATCGCGACTGACAGTGTAAGCTGGAATTTTATTCCCCCATCTGCGCCGCATTTCGGCGGACTGTGGGAGGCTGGTGTAAAAAGTGTGAAACATCATCTCCGCCGCCTAGTCAAAAACGAGACGCTCACATTCGAGGAATTCACGACGCTTCTTTGTCGAATAGAGGCGTGCTTGAATTCGCGACCTATTGCGCCGCTAAGCGACCATCTCGACGATTACGAACCCTTGACTCCGGGCCATTTCCTAATCGGTTCTGCTATCACAACGACTCCTGAACCATCGTTGCTCAATCTGAAGGAAAGTCGGTTGTCACGATGGCAACGCGTGCGATTAATGACCGAAAAATTCTGGAAACTCTGGCAAAACGAATATGTCAACACACTCCAGCAACGAGTCAAATGGAAGCGCAAACAAGAAATAATAAAGGTCGGTCAGATGGTTCTCTTGCGCAAGCCAGATTTGCCTCCCTGCAAATGGGAGCTCGGGCGCATTACGCAATTACACTCTGGTTCAGATGCATTACCTCGCGTCGTGTCAATAAAAACAGCGTCGTCCGAATTCAAGCGCCCAATCACAAAATTATGTTTATTACCTCTCGATAGCGAGCCAACGAACACTCCAAAAAAAAAAAAAAAAAAAAAAAAAAAAAACCCCACGCCAAGAAACTCACAAGAATTTATCATCGAATTTGATTCTGTGTTTACTCGAATTTCACCAGTCATCAATTTCGCATTCGCGACGGTATTACGGCTGGAGCTTCGTTGTCGAGCGTTTTCACTAGTTCGAGAGTTCGATCATATTTTGGAATTGCCATTCCAAGGCGGGCGGTATGTTTAAGATCAATATAAATGCAAGATCTTCGTAAATAAACGCCAATAGTTTAAATGAAGAAAACCGCTACGACATAAAGCTCCGCTACACAAGCTAAGCGATCACTCGAAATTCGGCGTCTCGACAACCGCCGCAAACTCTAATGCGCAAGTCGCGACGCCGAATTTCGTCGCTCGATGAGATCGATCGCCGTCGATCGCGAGAGATCGTTTTGAAAGCTTCACTTGTTCTTAAACAGTCGAAACGTTCAGATTATTAATTCCTTCTAAAAACGCATCTGAAAATCTTGAGACTAAATTGTCGAACCGCTCTCCGCGATTTCACGAATCCGAGTGCGAATTAACGTCAATTACTTTCGTTGGAATTTGTTCATTTAATTGTTAAAATTTGTGTTAATTAAATGTTATTGCCTGGTTTACTAAAAAATAGACAGTTGCTTTATTTCTCCGTAAGTTCGAACACCAGACATTTTATCTTCAACTCGCTCGTGTTTATAAGCTTTGTTTTTCGACTGTGCTTTGATCGGCTGAATAATATTTTCTGGCCTTGCTGCTACGTATGAGAAACGGTCGCACGAGTTGAACGATTTGTCGAGATAATAATTCGCATAAAGACTTTCAGCTTCAATTCAAAAAAGGGATTCCACCCGCGACTCCGTTTGCTGCGCGTTTTTCGTGAAAAACGGTTCCGGTAATCTGTGTCTGCATCGCCGCTAGCATACGCGCGAATTCGACACGAACAAGTATATAGGATAGCTTTTTTTGAAAATTTTAATAAAATTTAAAAATTTTAATTTTTTAAAATTTTTGACAGGTTTTTTGAAAGGTTTAATATATACGACAATTTTTTTGAAAAGTAAAACAATACTGTTTTGTTTTAGTTGTGACAAGAACGTGTACTTGGCGCCTTTTTTTTACCTTTTTTTAAAAAAGGTAATTTTTTGATATGATTGTTATGATTTTCATGGGTTTGTCTTCCCTCGTAACTTCACAGATCGTCATCACATATTCTCCGGTTTCTTCTCCTCGTTCACATATTCTGCACAGTTTTTGGTCTTTTTCCATTTAGTATCTGCTCGTTTTCCATTCATTTCCTGTTCTGAATTTTGTTGTTGTCTTAAACCTTTTGGTTTTTCCTTTCTCTTGTAAGCATTTCCTCTTGAATTCATCTGTCATATTCTTTTGCATATTCTGATTTTCGTAAAATTTCTTTTCTTGTTTTATCATTTCTTTTTCATTTTCCTTTCTCCATTCTTTAACAACATTCTTTCCTGTATCGTCCATTGCTTCTATCTTTCATCTGTCATCTTCCAGTCTTTGCATATAATTCTTTTCTGCGCCATTTATAGTATTGGACCAGCCGTTTCTATCCATTTCTCATTTGCACTCTTTGATATGATATCTCCTTCTTCATTTTTTTTTCATATTTCAGCACTCTTACTAAGGCACTAGATATGTAGGTATTCTCATCCGCCATTTTGGTTCCTACTAGATGGAGAATTATAGCGTATATAGTATAGTATAGCGTACATGTGTAACACGTCAATTATTAAAAATGATTCAGGACTTTTTTCGACTCATTTTTTGGCAAGGAATAACGCTATGTACTTAGTGGGCAGTCTTTAAGTGTCACCCTGTATACGCTATAATTCTCCATCTAATAGGAACCAAAATGGCGGATGAGAATACCTACATATCTAGTGCCTTACTCTTACTCCTGTTTCCAAGCTTATTTTTTTCTGTCTTTGTTTCTTCTCTTATTAGGTATCCCGGCGTACATTTGCCCAGTCCTAGCGCTCCTCTGATATATCTTTCTTGCACTGCTTCTACCTCTATCCTCTCTTGATATCCCCATACTTCTACTCCATACATCATAATACTTTTTACAATCACTATTTACCATCAACATTAATATTCTTCTTTCATAGTCTTCTTCAAAAATGAAGGTAAAGTTGAAGTACCGGAAGAATTCGCGGAAGTGCGTGGATGATAAAAAATTTTAAACATAGAACTTCGCATATTGGCATTGGACTTCTTTTACCGCAGAAACTCGATTGCGTGATAAAGGGTATTGTACAATTTTCATATTAATATTTACATATATCAGATTATTGCTTTGAAACAAAAAAGTTTGAACTATCTTATCTACAATTCGAATAGTCTATGAGGTAATTCATTGCGATGATTTACTCTCTTTCTTAGCTAAATAAAAATTAATATTGTAAGAAATTTAACATGGGCATATAAACAGATGAAATAACCATGAGAAAATATGTACGTTGTAACGCAATTTCATCAATTTTGCATGACTCATGATTTTTTGTTCACGTGTATTAAAATTAAAGTTTAAGTATTAAGCAGCTGCATTTAAAAATTGTCATTTCTCATCGTACGCACTGTGCGCTACGATGAGTGATCGTGCAAGAATATATGTATATTGAGGTCAGCAATAGAAATAATTAATAGTGAAACGGAAATTGCACATTGCATACTTTTTGTAAGAATAGAGAAAATTATGAAGTGACTTCAGAGGTGACAGTGTTCTATACGTATGTTCTTGCTTTTCTCAGCAAATTCCGGATGTTCCTTCATCATCACCCAACCCATATTTGAATAAAAAAAGCCGTGCTTGGCATTGAGAGGATTCACATTGGTATCGCAATACTTGTGATGCATACGATGGTTTTTTGCTCATTTGCATATAGTATTCTGTAAGAAAATTCAAAAAAGATTGTAAGTAAAGTCCTATCTATACTTTCAAATTACACATTATATATTGTTACGTCCTGTACGGACCTTTCCCTTGCACAAGTTTCTCATGACCAGTCGGGAAAATTCAAAGAAACGTTCCGAGAATATTATTTTAATGATTTAAGATCTCGAATGTACCATAATAATCTTTTAGGCCTTCAATCGAAAATTTGTCGAGATAAGACACGCGACCGCGATAGTAGACTTTGAATTTTCGCCGACAGAAAAGCCGACGGAACGATATACATGTCATTCGAGCAATCCATCTATTAATCTTCAAACAACCTTTTTTATCTTATTTTTATTAACAACCCCTCGGAAGGAATGTCTCCCTTCCAAAACCCAAAATTTCGAGTATAAAAGGAAGACACCCACCCGTGAAAGCAGCAGTTAGGCAGTTGAGCAGTTAGGCAGTTGAGCAGTTAAGCAGTTAATATAGTTCTCTCAACATCTCTGAATCCAGCTCAATCGAATCTTAGTTCATACCTTAAAATATTAGAAAAACCGATTGTATCTCAAAGTGCTTGTATATCAATAATTATAGTAAACGTGTTTGTTAAACAATATTTCGACTAAAACCATTTCTCACACATTCAACCTACCCCCGCCTTATTTCTAATTGTTTCTTCAGATCAGCACTCAGTATCGATATTTTCGGTGCGGACCACCGCACGTGGTATCGATTTCTGTATCCCCGCGTATCGTGGTGCGGCCCACCGCACGCTTTACGCCTGGAATTTCTAGACTAACATAAAATTCCTTTCTTATCCCGAAATCCAAAACTCGTCGCGGAGGAGTGAAGTACCGCGCGCGGCAATTGCTTCTCCAACATATTAAACCAACCTCCGAGCAATATTCATTATACATCGACGTGAATACGGACCACTGAACGACCCAAGAAGATCCAGATATATTTCCAGGATATCCAAGTAGTAAGTCAAAACCTTCATAATTAAATTAGTTGTAAGGCCTCTCTCTCTCAAAGATCTCTCTCTTTCAAAGACCTCTCCTTTTGAAAATTTGCACGAGGTTCCGCCCTTGGTAAAAGGAGTTAATTCTCTTGACCAGAAAAGGGAACCACGAACGATTGGTTGAGGCCTCTAACAGTGTAATATCGATCATTACGATCGTTGACCTGTTCTCAGCCAAAGAAAATCGTTTGGCTCCCCAAGGAACACGTTGTAGTCAAAATGACATCATTTTGACATCAAAACTGCTAGTTTTGATGTAGTTTTGATGTCAAAATGATGTCATTTTGACTACAATGTGTTCCTTGGGTCGCGCGGTCGCCTCCTCTCATACCGACCAGCGAGCAAACACCATAAAATACTTTATGGTTGCGTCCGCCCGTATGCCTGATTCTACCCCTTTCCCTCCAGGTTAGGACGTAACAATATAATGCAAGCAGAGTCGTTCAAATTATTAACAAAATTGATTAAGAAATTAAAATTACCCGTGCACACGCACTGAAGCATACCCAAGGAACACATTGTAGTCAAAATGACATCATTTTGACATCAAAACTGCTAGTTTTGATGTAGTTTTGATGTCAAAATGATGTCATTTTGACTACAACGTGTTCCTTGGGTACTTATCAAAAGCAAAATAGTAACTTTGCTTTATAGCATTTATGAATCCAAAGTCGATGTGCGCCAGCAGACACGCTAAAATTGGATATAATGAACATACCGATTACTTAACAATATATAAAAATATATTTCTTAAATGTTCTATAAACATCTATAGATAACAATAATGTAGAGATCTAAAAGGTAAAACTTAAAAAAATTTTAACAATTTGAGAAGATTTCGAATAATTTGTAACAATAATTATTTTTGGTAAAAATTTATCTAGTGAAGGAAATATTACAACTTTTTATTATAAAAAATAAAAATTTCTTAAATTTCTATCTATATGCTGAAATTTCTGAGACGGGTATACTTACTCCACAATGATAGTTTTCCACCAAGAGACACAAGCGACACAAAAGTATTATTCTCTCTGTTGCTCATTGAATATCGAACAAAGACAGAGTGATACTTGTGTCGATTTGTGTCAACTTGTGTCCTTTGCTGGAAAACAACCAATGTAGTCATAAGATTTTTTTATGTAGTTGAAAGTGAACCATAAATACCAATGGCGTGCAACACAACAACTTGCAGAACAATGTACCATACTAAATTCGTTTCAAAATCGAAAAGAGCTGATTTTATTTTTTCGAATTTTTTATCGGTAGCGTCATTATCAGTGTCAACGATTTTTACAGGATTCATATCGTTGTTTAGTGCTTTTTCAGTTTTTTTTATTTTTGTGCTGGTATTGCATGCGGAAACTGACAATGTATTGGCATCCATTTTACTGACAAATGTCAGGAAATTATTCTGAAAAAGAAATCAAAATACATGATTATAGCACTTACATTTCAAATACGACAAAATGGACAAAACGCGATAATACACAAATCAATCTCATTTTTTTTTAATAGAAAGGAAAAAAGACACTGCGTATTCTATCTGCAACAGCTTTTCCGATTATATCTTGTAGTTTTAAATATACGCAACTGTAAATCATATATATTGTGAATATTCTTTAATAGAAAATAATGATAAATTGTACAAAGAAAGGTTGAGAAAATCAAGTACAAAAAATTCATTATTATTTAATTTACGTTTATTTAATATTGTTATGTTATTTAATATAATTATGTTAATTTAATATTGTTAATTTATCAAACTTATAAAATTTAGTAGTAAAATTTATCAAAATTTATCAAACTTAATAGGATGTTGACAAAAAAAAGTTTCCGAATTTGGCAATTTCGTCATTATTATTAAATAATTAATAAGTAAATAAAAAAAAATATATATGAGTCATTCTTTGTCAACTGGACCGCCTCCCCCCCCCCCCTCCTTCCCAGAACAGTTTTTGTCATAAAATATTCTACCAGAACTCAAAATGTAAGTATAAATATAAACTTTATAATGCTGTTGGGCGATTTTTAAAATTCAAAATGATTGATTCAAGATGGCGACTAAAAGTAATAAAAATTACATGAAAGTTTTAAAACTTTGTTGCATAAATGTTTGTATTAGACCGATTTTTTTAAACATTGTACTCGGGGATTTTTTGGGTTGCTTTATGCATTATGAATCTAAAGTCAGATTTTCAAAATTCAAAATGGCCGATTTAATACGGCGGACCAAAAATTAGAATATTTTTTAATTTTTAAGAAAATAAGTAAGCGGGGATTTTTTGGGTCGCTGATTACGAATCTAAAATCAGATTTTTAAAATTCAAAATGGCCGATTTAATATGGCGAACCAAAAATTAAAAAATTTGTAAATTTTTAAGAAAATAAGTAAGCGGGGGTTTTTGGGTCGCTGATTACGAATCTAAAGTCAAATTTTCAAAATTTAAAATAGCCGATTTAATATGGCGGGCCAAATATTGAAAAATTTTAATATTGAAAAACTGCACAAAAATTAGAAAAATGAACATTATATCATTTAAATATTTGTCAGTATATTATTTGGGGGTAATTACGAGGGCCGTCTGAAAAGTTTTGAGCCTCAATACGAAGATGGCATTACTCGTCAAAACCATTTTGGTATTACAATTGTACATGCTATGAAAGATAACTGTGAAAATTGTAAACATTTTATACGCTCAGTTATTGTTTGACGGTCATTTGTGCCAGTCGATGTCAGTATTTTCGTAAAAATGAAAAAAAAACGAATATTGTGCCGTAATTAAATTCTTGCATTTGAAAGGTAATACGCCTACGGAAATTAAAGCCGAGTTAGACGCTGTTTACGGGGACTCTGCCCCATCATTTGCCACCGTAAAAAGATGGGCAGCTGAATTTAAACGTGGTCGTACCAGCTTGGCTGATGATGAGCGTTCGGGACGACCAACAACTGCGACCACCACCGATAACATCGAAAAAGTTCACCAAATGGTACTGGACGACCGTCGAATTAAGGTTAGAAAAATAGCAGAGACTGTGGGCATATCGAAAGAACGTGTTTGTCATATATTGACTGAAGAATTAGACATGCATAAGCTAACCGCGCGTTGGGTGCCGCGCTTGCTCATTGTGGACCAAAAACGCATTTGAATGAACATTTCCAAGGCCCTGTTGGAGCGGTTTAAGCGAAACGAGTTAGATTTTTTGCGCCGATTAATAACTGACGACGAAACTTGGATTCACCATTTCACTCCTGAGACGAAGGAACAATCAAACAGTGGACTGCGAAGAGTGAACCTGCTCCGAAGAAAACAAAGACGGTTTCATCGGCCGGGAAGGTGATGGTGACTGTTTTTTGGGATAGTCATGGAATTGTGTTCATTGACTATCTTGAAAAAGGTAAAACAATAACGGGGGTGTACTATGCATCATTACTTGACAAGCTGAAGGCAGAAATTGCGAAAAAACGGTCGCATTTAAAAAAGAAGAAAGTGCTGCTCCATCAAGATAACGCACCGTCTCACACTTCGACGGTTGCCATGACAAAAATTCACGAATCACGGTTCGAATTGATTGACCATCCACCATATTCACCAGATCTGGCTTCCAGCGACTTTTTCCTGTTTCCTAAGCTCAAAATTTGGCTCGGAGGACAGAGATTTTCATCGAACGAGGAGGTCATTGCATCCGTAGAAGCTTATTTTGCAGAGCAAGACGCCAACTATTATTTAAATGGGTTAAAGAGTGGGAGCATCGCTGGAAAAAGTGTATCGACTTAAAAGGAGATTATGTTGAGAAATAAAACTGAATTTGATCGAAAAAATACTTGTTTCTATGTTAGGCTCAAAACTTTTCAGACGACCCTCCTATAAGAGCAAAACAAATCAGTCATAAATAAAAAAAAATTTTGTTTTTTTCTATGTTTTTATTTATGTTTCGAATACATTGCTTTTGGTCAGTCAGTGTACAAAAATTCAAATCCATCCAGAGCATTCGAATATCATTTTATAAGTATTTTTTTTGTGGCAATACCGTAAATAAATGATTTTTTTGTATTTCTAGAATTGGTACCCTGATGGAAATATTTTGCTAAAAGTACTATGAAATCAATGAAAAATAAAATAAATTTTTTGAAAAATTACTGAATATATTTCAAAACGAATCATAATTTTCGTATGAAAATTTAATGTAATACTGTGAAATATAAGGAAAGTTAAAATATAATGCTGAAATGTAATAAAAAAGTTTTGAAATATTAAACATTATGAAATTTACTGAATTAAACTGAAAACTGTGTTACTTTTTAATGAAAAATTGCTGAAATATTTATAAAATTAATTTGTGAAATTATTGAAAAATTTTGCGATATTCTGCTGATTTTCATGAAAAATTTACAAAAAATATCGATTTATATAATAAATTTTTATAAATTACTTTAAAGATTACTTATTTCTTTAATTTACTGATGCTTATCGAAATTTTGCTTTGTACAATTTGCTAGGTATTTGGAGTAGGGAAAATTATTAAACTGTCGTTGAAAATTACTGCTATATCGAAAATCTGATTCTTTCATTATATTTGTAAAGAAATTCATAAAATTGTTTATTTGTACATAATATAAAGTATAAATACGCGAAATATTGTAATTTTATAATTACAAAGAAAGTTTTTATTTTATCTTAAAAGTAATTTTTTTTATAAAGTTACGTTATCAAGTTTGTAATGAAGAAGAAATAATAAATAAATATACAAAAAAAAATATACTTATGTATACATTCCTAGTCAATACCGAGCATTAATTATATCACATCTATGTTATAATTTCGTAGTCAACAATGCAAATGCAATATAACACATGGCATATATTGCATTTACACTGTTGAGTACGAAATTATAACATAGATGTAATGTAACAAATGTTTGGTGTTGACTGAGTTACTACAGTGAATTTTTTTCTCTCTCATTGTATGCATTTTAATGAACTACAATGAACAGTGCTGAATAACTTTTTTCTGAAACTGAATACATAATTAAATTTTATTAAAAATACTTTAATACAAACAAAAAAAAAAGATTTTTCACTGAATTTTTACTGAAATATTGATGAAATGATAATGAAATGGGGTCAATTGAGAGAGATTTTTAATATACAGGATATCCCATTTTAAATTACGCACCTGAATATCTCGTCAGGGGAGCCACCAATCCGAAAATAACCCTTACAAAAGTTGTTGGGTTCGGAGGGGGACATCCGATGATGACATTGGTTTAACCTAGGGTGTACATGCCAAGGTCATATGGAGGTCAACTTTGTTTTTTTAAATGGAACACACTATTTTTGATTCCAAAATCTAATAGCTGGTGTCAAGAGCTTTTCAAAACACTATAATAAAGTTATTTCTCATTAAGTACTTTTCGAGTTATGAGGCTTGAAAGTTACAGCATTTTGACATAAAATACAAAATATCTTGTAAAACATTCAATTTTCGGGAATTTTACCTTAATACTTTTATGCACAAAATAATGAGACGAATCAATTGTATAAAGAAAACACATAGTTGTTTTCAAGAAAAAATATGTCATTTGCAACATGCAACTGCATACTTTTTTTTAAAACCATATATATATATTATGTATATATATATATACATGTATATTGGCAATATCAAGAAATAAAATTGTAATAATTAGAAAAATTTATATCACAAAAATCGCTTTAAAAAAGTGTTGTTCTGGAACATTATACTTCTGGCCTAAAACATAGATCATCAATGACGTTAATGTATTTAATAATAAGTCTATATATAATCCATATTTAACACGTTTTGTACATCTCGTGGATAAACCAAAGATAACGAACATAAGCATAATTTTGGAGGAGCCTTCTTATAACAAAAGATTGATTTCAGAAATTCTCTTTATTATGTGTCAAAACATGAGGTTAAACAGTTGAAGTTACTGACTTTTTATCAGAGTTTTACCTCCTGATTATAAACCTATTGCCTCCCCTCTAACTTAAATTCCTTCTCCTTCTTATCGCTCTCATCTCCTACTACATTACCCCCACTCCTTATTCTTCCTCTCTTATTTAATTTTCCATTGCTTCCGATGTACATGTAGTGCTGATATTAACAATCTGACTCTTAAGCCAGTAACTTACCTTTCGTTCTCTTCTATTTCTTTTTTAACAAATCGAACAATTGAACGAACGATTATTATGGACAATATTAGAAAAGTCGGGTATGTACAACTTATATAATTCTTTATTCTGTGAAAAAGAAATATCAATATAACAATCGTGTTTCTCAATTTTTTTCAGTTTTAATACGTTAACATTTTTCATTAATCCTGCAACAAATTTTGCGTAAAAATTATATTTGATTTGAAACCATATCTTATTGTAAATGATTAGCGTGCATTTTCATATTTAATTTATTAATTTGACACTGAGGATAGTCTGATGACAGATTGAAACGTTTATATACTATGTATATTAATGGTTTTTATAACACAATACAAGTTTGTTCGCACTGAACTCTAGCGGTCTGGCTTTTTTTGCCTTTACCGCCCGGTAAAAAATTTCTCATACATAATTAGACAAAAATAGTACATATCTAATTATACAAAATTATATACCGAATTTGTCCATACATAAATAAATACACCTATATATAAATGAATATGAATATATATATTTATATATGATTATATAAAGGTGTGTATGAGTAAATATACATTTTCTTGTTTTATTTTGTTGTGTTTTTATTGCGCAAACATAAAGTACATAATCATACATACATCACATCATATATATATATATATATACTCATACAGTACACAAAGATTGCATACACATTGCATCAATCTTTCATCGCAATGTTGCAATATTGCAAATTCACTGCAAAATGTTGTTGCATCATTGCTGTGGGATTGCAGCAACGTTAAAATGTCCGCTTTTAGGAAGATTGTAACGAAAGATTACAGTAATATTGCAATGTAATGAATTTGCAATAATGCATTGTTATTGCAATCTTAGAATAATGTTGCATATATTTTTATTTATTCGGACATTTATCTGTCCAATTTTTGAACAATCAGTTCAATATCTGAATTCCCTGTGTTGAGGTCGTATCAGAAAAATTAAACTGATAAAAATAATTACTATGTCTTTAATCTTACTAGCCACTCTTTGCAAGTTTCATATAATCATCATGACTAAAACTTAAATACGAGATAGATTTTGCAACGCGCGTCGCATAGCGGTAAACGAACGAACTAGCAATTACCGAATATTGCTATTGCAATGTTACTGGAATGTTGCTGTCACATTCTCATGAAATATTACAATTACAGGTTGCAATAATGTCTCAACAATATTACATTGCAACTTGCAAGATTGTAACATTGCTGCAATGTAATTGCAATGTTCTGTGCTGTATGGGCAGTAAGAGTGACTTGATGAGGTCCTTTCTTAAAAATCTCTTCTTTAAATACCCCAAGCACTAATTTTCGAACTATTTGTATCATTCATAAAATGTATTTATATCTCATGTTATTTATTTTTCTCATATTATTTAGAAATACAATAAATAACATATATTTCTTATAAATGTAAAATAGTGTTTTTTTATTTTATTTTGTTTATATTCCTCTCTTGCATGCACGCGCGCGATGAGAAAAAGGTATAGAAACTTTTAGAAAAGTAAAATATTTTTAAATCAAGGCATTAAGTGAAATTAAGGAAAAAGTGACACAATTAGCCAGAATTTCTCGTTTATACAAAATCATATACAATTGCGTATGACTATATCTGAAATTTGCTTCTTACTTATATATGTTTATACATGATGCAAGACTTATACATAATCATATATTAGACTAACAGAGATTCATATATAATTATATATAAAATATTGTGGACATTATATATAAGTATGTATAAAAAGTACTTACATGTAATTCTATACTGCAGTCGCTCCATTTATATATATATATATATAACGTTTTATATTTCGTCATGTATAATTATACATATTTTTACACAATTATGTAAAATATTGTATAACTCTATTAAATGCTACATGATTATATATGAGAAATTTTTTACCGGGCGTTTTATAATAAATTTAACAGTATTAAACATCTATGTGTATATTTATGCTCGATTGTTAGTTCTTATTTAGTGTTGTTATAACAATCAATATTTAAAAGATACTCCAAGATTTTTTATCATTCTTTTTATCATTCTTTTCTTTTCCGATGCTTTTAGATATAATGTCAATTACTTTTAATTACTTAATTTTCATTAACTTTCAAGAAAATACAATGAAACTTAGATCTACGTACCGAGGCAACTGTTTTCCAGCCGGGCACCATAGCATTTTTGATTTAGATTAGATTGGATTATTCTGTTCAACAAATAAAAAAAAAATTTTTTTTAATTTTTTTAAATTATTAAGTTATTAATTATTATCTCGTCCATATTGCGTAGAAACAGAAGCTAAAAAGTAAAATTTATAGGTGAGAGATTCCACATATATTTTATTAACAAAGAATATTATTCTAAGTTTCCATTTTTTTCAGCTGGTTGAAGTTTGAAACGTTCCTAAAACGATTTTTTAAAAATGATTTGTTGCTCTTGTCCTTTTGCAGGGAGGAAGTTTTGAGACCCACAAACAAAGTACAAAAGAGACCGATCCGATACATGCGTCGGAAGACACCCTTATACCCGAAAAACCACCCCCCAAATCACTTAAACAATTCTAGACAAGCTAAAAATGATTTGTCTCTTTTTTTCTTCTGCACGAAGAAAGTTCTGAGGCCCTCACATAACATACATAACAGACCGATCCGATACATGCGTCGGAAGACACCCTTATACCCGAAAAACCCCCAAAATCACTTAAACCATTTGTTACGTCCTGATCAGACTTCACGATTCTTTTCTTTTTATTAAATACCAGACCTAGTAAACACGGGACCAACAAAAAACTTTTAAAGAATATTATAACGCCAGAGCTGTTTTTCTCACGAGACACCATGAGCTCGAACTTTCTCACAGAGAAAAATAGCAAGGGGGATAGATATTTGAAAATACCTTGGTCGGTCAGCGTGCCTATCGTCGTCAGAAAAATCATAAAAGTCAAAACTTGCGGTAACCGGAGTCTTTAGTCGACTCCAGATGTTTAAAGTAGGAAATAAAAACTGGCACTAGCTAGCCATATACTTGGATTCTGCCTACGGGAACCCTAATAGATAGGATTTTACCGAGTGACGATCGGGTAATGACCACAGTCGCACGCCTAGAAGGCATGACACCTGATACGGTGCACGTGTTCAGTAGGTCTGGGAAACCGAGATGCATTAATCGCACTCTCCACGCGACCCCAGGGCCACGCGACAGTCGTAAACTGTCAAATTTATTAGATCAGTGACCCAAGGCCTCGCGAACTCATATACCGATTCTCAACCCTCCAATCCGAAAGCCGGGAATCGGGGCAAGCACCTCTATAGACCACCCTTCATTCCGTCGTACGGTCTAAAGACTACGCCCACCTAGATCTTAAGACACTGCGATGCACCCCACCTATACTAATTAACACCAACCGGGTTACGCCACCTCAAAAACCTACCCCCATCGCATATGGACCCGAAACGACGCTATTCCTTATTCGTTAGGGCCCCTTTCTTCCTACCCCCATTCCAAGTAACTTAATTACCTAAACCTAATCCTATTAGTTAAAAATGACGCCATCCTCCCCCACATTAAAAATCTTCTCACAAGACTAATTCCTATTCGATCCCCGCTTCAAAAACCTAAGATTTTCCAAATGGATCCACCCCAAGGAAAGGGTATAAAAACCCGTGTTTTGGTGGCTCCAGGGGCAATTATACACAATCACACACAGTTTTTCAAGCAGTTTGCGCAGTTATTCCGTTTAGCTCAAACAGTTTTTCGAGTAGTTCGGGGGCGCGAATCAAAGAGTAAAATCAGTTGATACTTTGTCGCGACCATCTCGTGGTGCATCTCAAGTAGAAGGCCCATCACCCTGACGACACCATCCCGCAGTAGGGTGCCCACTCGTTTACAAAAGGGTCCGACGCCTATACAACACCTTCCCTCAACGGGGCGCCTGCTCAGAACCACCGAACATATTCAACGCGATCCGAAACTACTCTGCAACGAGTAAGTCAGTTCATTTCTCTTTATTTTATTATTTCTTCTGTCCTCCCTCCGGAAAAATAATCCACATACACACACACACACACACACACATTTGTAAAGAATACACAAATAAAATTATTAGCACCTGCAATTAAGAATTAAGTTTTGTATCCTAATTATAAATCCAATCAAATTAAAATGTTGTCTTTAATAAATTAAACTTTTGTTTTTTTTTCTTTCATTTAACCACACCCTCCTCGTTCGTCACCCCCCTCACACCTTCCCTCTCAAATTGCGCACAAAGGTTCCGCCCCGGGTAATAGGGATTCAATTCCTTGACCCAAAAAGGGAACCACGAGCGGTTGACTTGTTGACGGAGTAAAAACGACTCTTCCAGTCGCTGACCCGTCGCAAGTCCTAAACGTGCCGCTCGGCTCGTGCGGTCAGGTCCGTTTACGTCGATCGCCGAGCCCAACGAAAAAATTCTACATCTATCAGGACGTAACAGACTTGATAGAAAGAATAAAAATTGGGGGCTCGTCCGGGATGAAAAGTGCAATTTTTGAGAGGTAGGAATGACAACGAGGTCTAACTCCGATAAAGATAAAATAGAAGAACAATTTAATGCCGCAATAAAAAGCAAAAAGAAAACTAAATCAGACACATTAGATACACTTTACACATCCACTCCAGCAGCCTCCTCCGCTCGCGTCCCTAAACAAATTAAATTCAACGCTAACGAACCTGAAATTGAAGCGTTTTTAGTGGAGCCTAGTGCTCCCGAGTACGATTCCGACGATTCTGGTGACGAGACTATTAGACCGTGTGGTGAGAACGAACACTTAAATTTTAAACTAAGTCCAAGTGACAGTAAAAGGGTGAAAAATATGGCGCAAGGTAATCCGTTTGCTACCCTAAAATACGCGGTCGAAGCCGTTCCATTTTTCGACGGAAAAAATATCCCATTAAGTTATTTTATCGAAGGATGCGAAGAGGCAAAGTCTATGTTGCCCCATGAAGCAGAGCCTCAATTTACTAAAATTTTACGAACGCGAATAGTAGGCGAGGCGCGACGAACAATTAGAGATCAAGATTTCGAAACAGTAGCTCAGTTAACTAAATATCTAAAACAAATTTACGGCGGATCTAAAAATGTGTATCAGTTACAGGGAGAATTAGGAAACGTATATCAAAAGAATGACGAGGATGTCGTCACTTATGCTAATCGTGTAAAACTCTTAGGAAAACAGATACGAGAAGCCTATCGTAGTTCAGAACACGCGTTAACAGATCACGACGTGCGAGCATCTTTAGAAAAAGACATGTGTAAATGTTTCATCCGAGGCCTAAAACCCGAAATCGAGCAGAGGATCGCTCGAAACTTAGACGTACAGGCGACTGTAACAGATGCCCTACGCATAGAAAGAGAGCTTCGTGCTATTACAGATTTACGACATGGACCTGCTAACTCCGACCGAAATAATGTACAGGAAAATCGTTCCAGAATTTGTCAAATTTGCTTTAAAATTGGCCACTCAGCAGCTAATTGTAGGAAACTTATGCAAATGGCAGACTCTTTTAAACAAAATAATTTAGGCACTGAAATCCTAATTCGCCAGATTTGTAAAAAACGCGGACATAGTGCAGAAAAGTGTCGATTACGTGATCCTCAAGCTCAACGATCAATAAATATGGTGCAGGAAAATACCATAAAATGTCAATTATGTTTTAAACCGGGTCATAATGCAAAAAATTGCCGCCTAAATAATTCTAATAACCAAATAAGTAATTTTAACAATAAGATCTCCATAATTTGCCAGTGGTGCGACCGACCGGGCCATTCTGCCAATAATTGTTGGAAAAAACAAAACGAGCAAACAAATCTTAATAATCAAAACAGAATCATCTGCCAAATTTGTAATAACTTGGGCCATACAGCTAAAAACTGCCGTTCAAATTCTAATCAACGGGCAAATTCTGCTGACGGAACGTTTTGTCGTTATTGTAAAGAAAACGGGCACCTAATTGAAAATTGTCAATTACGCATTGCAAGCAATAATCGTAAAAGAGAAGGAAACACGGGAAACGGGAACGGCCCCTCGAAATCGGGCGTACCGCAGGGGTCCGACCAGACTTCACGCCCGTCGACCTCACAGAAAAATGCGTAAAAAATGACCCTTCGGAAATTCGGCCCGTAACTGTAAATCTTAACAAACAGAGTCGCGTGCCTACTGTCAAAATAAAAATTAACGAAATGATTTCGCCCATAACCTTTATGCTAGACACCGGTTCCGGTCCTAACATAATTAAGGAAAATTTTGTGCCCCAAAATTTAAATATTAATTATAATAACGTTTTACAGTTAAATGGTATAAACAATTACCCCGTTTATACACTCGGAGAAATCGCTTTTACTCTTTTTGGCGAGTCAGTAAAATTCCACATAGTAGCCGATGACTTTCCGATTACGCAATCAGGAATATTAGGAAACGATTTCTTTAAACAAACAGCTTCAACTATCGATTACGCACACGAACGCCTAAATGTTTTTGGAAATTGCGTGACATTTTCTTCTCCGGAAACTATCGTAGCATCACCCAGATCAGAATCCTTGTTTTACGTAAGAATAGAAAATCCAGAAATAAAAATAGGTTATTTACCAAAAATCAAATTAGCGCACGGAATATATTTGGGAGATACTATCGTGGAAAACGTGTCGGGAAAAGCTTACTTGAATGTCATAAGCACTTTGGACGAAGAGGTTGAAATTCGAGTACCTACCCTTCGACTCAGGCCCCTGAGTGAACTGCTCGACGACCATAAAATTGATCTTAACCAGGATAGTTTAAGGAAAACGCGAGAGACAACAATACAACCTGAAAGCGACGAAACTCTTAAGATGCAAAATGAATTTAACAACGATGAATTCGACGATAGAAACATTAATAACGTTAACATTATTAATAATAATGAAAAATTCGAAGATGGTAATAAAAATAAAGCTAAGATCAAAGTGAACAAAAATGATGACGTGTCAAATAATAAAATTAAAAGGGAAATTAAAAATAAAGATAAAATTGAAGATAAAGATAAAATTAAAAATAACGTTGAAAATAAGAATGATCCTGAAAGTAGAGAGGGAAGTTGTCAAGTCCCTCCAAAATTATTGAACAATTCTAAAAACGGGGAGGAAAGCCGTCAAACCTCGTTAAAAGAAATGAGTGACTCTACATCCTTTGAAGGGAAAAGTTTCTGTACTTTTCCGAATCATCAAATCATTCCCGGAGGGGGAAGTTACCAAACCTCTCCAGACCCCGTCGGTTGCGAGGAGGGAAGTTACCAAACCTCGCTACGCAATTCGACACAATCTTCTTTTAAAAATATAAAAGGGAGAAGTTTTCTATCCTCCCTAAAAAATATAAAATTTCCAAAGGTTGGATCACTCTCGAAAATTAATGGAAAAGAAAATCAGGATATATATGTAACAATTGAAGAGCTACTGGATAAAATCCAACATTTTAATAAAAAAATGACGATTAATGACAGTATTAAGAGTAAAAATAAACCATCTTCGAAAATTTTGGTGTTATCAAAAATTAAGACTCAGGAAATGATAGATAAATTTATGCGAAAGGGGAAATCTAAACATAAACATGAAAATGTGAAAAAATTAGTAAAAGATTGCATGGAGAAGTTAACTCCGCGTGAAAATCTGAGTCAAGACGCTGTTAACACTCCAGTCCGTAGCAAGTGTCTAGTAGTAGCAGAAAAATCTGGAAAGGATCGTCTTACAGAAATCGTCGACCTACTACGTTTGGAACACTTAAACGCACGAGAAAAAGAAGGCATAATAAGGCTTATTACACAGAGTCAAGACCGATTTCACATACCTGGAGAAAATTTAACTGCCACTCAAATATTACAACATCAAATTTCAACAATGGATGATCGACCGATAAACACGAGGCAATATAGATTTCCGCAATCTCATAAGGAAGAGATAAATAAACAAGTAGAAGAACTGCTGACAGGAGGTATAGTTAAACCTTCACAATCACCGTATAATACACCCATATGGATAGTACCCAAGAAGGAAGACTCGAAAGGAAATAAACGCTGGAGAATGGTTTTAGACTTCCGAGCTTTAAACGATAAAACAATCGGAGATGCTTATCCATTACCGAATATTGTCGATATTCTTGATCAATTAGGAGGAGCGCAATACTTCTCCGTATGTGATTTAGCTTCCGGATTTCATCAAATAAAAATGGATCCTGCAGATGGCCATAAAACTGCTTTCACCACTCCTTTTGGACATTATGAATTCGATAGAATGCCTTTTGGATTAAAAAATGCACCTGCTACTTTTCAACGTTTAATGGATCTAGTATTATCAGGACTACAAGGCCAGGAATTATTTGTTTATATGGACGACATCGTTATCTACGCCGCCTCACTGGAAGAACACGAAAGGAAATACAATTTATTAATTGAAAGGCTTCGAAAGGCCAATTTAAAATTACAACCGGACAAATGTGAATTCTTAAAAACGGAAGTAACTTATCTAGGGCATATAATTAGTAAAAATGGAGTTAAACCTGATCCTAAGAAATTAGAAGCAGTAAAATTATTTCCTAGGCCCAAAACACCAAAAAACATTAAACAATTTTTAGGACTCGCCGGATATTATAGACGATTTATACCGAATTTTTCAAAACTGGCGAAACCATTAACTAATTTGTTAAAAAACGATACACGATTTGAATGGACGATTACTCAAGAAGAATCTTTCGAAATATTGAAACAATTATTATGTAAAGAACCCGTATTGCAATATCCTGATTTTTCCAAACCATTTATTTTAACAACGGATGCTTCTGGGATAGCAGTAGGAGGAATATTATCGCAAGGAGAAATAAATAAGGATCGTCCAGTGGCCTATGCATCTCGTACCTTAACAGATAACGAACTGAAATACGATACATACGAAAAGGAAGCATTAGCAATAGTTTACTGCGTTAAACATTTTCGACCATACTTATACGGACGAAAATTCACACTGGTAACCGATCACAAGCCTTTAATGTGGTTTAAGAATGCTCAAGATGCAAACATGAGAATATTACGATGGAGACTAAAATTAGCGGAATACGATTATGAAGTGGAATATAAAGCAGGTAAAATGAATGTAAACGCAGATGCATTATCACGAAATCCTATAAACCTTGAAGAAGTCGATTGTAAACCAGTTAGAAAGGGCAGACAGAAACGAAAAATCTTTAAAAATGCTAAAACAACCTTAAAAACGCAAAGAGAATTTGACGAAGAAGAAGATAATTATAAATTGTATCTCTCCGATTCTTCAGAGGAAGATGATAATTACGAACTACGCCTTTCTGACACTGAAGAAAATGATAATTACAAATCACATCTTTCTGATAGCGAGGAAGAAAATTATGAATTACATTTTTCCGACACCGAAGAAAACGAAAATGCAATTAAAAATAATACAGACTCGATACCATTTACCCAAGAAGAATTAGATGAACCAAATCAACAAATAATAGAGAGAGCATTAATTCACAGTCCACCTACACATGACAAAATACTAACAAGAAGTCGGACAGCACGACGTCGAATTACCGATCAAGATAATTTAATAAAAGAGCAAATAGACGATAACGTTATATTGTTAGACGATAGAAATGATCCGCCTGATAAAGAAAACAATGATGAAGACGAGGAACAAGAAAATATAGACAATAACCAAGAGATCAATATCAAAAATTATAGTAAACCCACTATTAATAATCAGCAAATAATAAAAAATAATATAATTGAATCTCGCGATCTATTATTCTTACGTAAAGACAACATAGCATATTTTGTTGATACAAACGGTAAACCTTTAGATTCCGGTTCGCAAAAGTTATTCGAACGAAACAAACTTCCAAATTTAAATAATCTTATGTTAAATCAACCTAAAACCATTAAAATAAAAAATTATTATCATATAATATTGCCGATAAGCGAAGAACAACGAGAAGGCCCAACATTAACTTTATCTCGAATCATAACCGCTTTAAATAACTTAAAAGAAACTGTTGAAAATTTAAAAATTGAAACACTTAGTATTGCCAAAACGGATTTTATTAACAATGTACCGTGGAACAATGTCAAAAATCAGCTACAATTAATATTCCTTGACGCACCAATTAAATTAATTATTTGCAATGGATTAGTTAAATATCCACCTAGAGATCTACGACCAATAATAATAGGAGAAACGCACTGTTTACCCACTGGGGGACATCGCGGAGTAACTAAAACGTATAATAGAATCAAACATAATTATTACTGGGAAAATTTAAAAATAGATATACAGCGTTTTATCCAACAATGTTTACATTGCCAATTAAAGAAACTAGTTCGCGTAAAAACCAAACAACCTATGATAATTACCGATACACCCGGATCATCTTTCGATAAGGTCGCCATGGATATCGTAGGACCTTTGCCTAAAACCGAACGTGGCAATGAATATATCTTAACTCTACAAGACCAACTCACTAAATTCAGCATGGGAATACCGTTATCCGACCAAACTGCCGAAACGGTAGCCGAAGCTTTCGTCGATCGATTTATTTGTGTATTCGGTTCTCCGAAAGCAATTTTAACAGACCAGGGTAGAAATTTTATCAGTGACTTAATGAAAAAGGTAGCTAAAATATTTAAAATTCGTAAATTCCGTACAACCGCATTCCATCCTCAATCAAACGGCTCATTAGAAAGATCACATCACGCATTAGGAGAATATTTAAAGCAATATGCAAGAGAACAAAAACAGTGGGATAGATGGATAAGTCTCGCGATGTATAATTATAACACTAGTGTACATGAAGCAACTAAACACACGCCTTACGAATTAATCTTCGGCAAAATAGCACGAATTCCGTCAAATGAACCTTTAGCATCTGGCGATAAATTAGCAACTTACAACGAATATCTTGTAAATTTAGTTAGTCAACTCCACGCAATTCAGAAAAATGCCCGAGAAAACGTTGTCGAAGCAAAAATTAAATCGAAAAGACACTATGATAAAAAGATAAACCCACAAACATTCAAACTTGGTGATCAAGTCTTTTTATTAAAGGGCCCTAAACCTGGCAAATTTGGAGATCAATACACAGGACCCCATGAGGTCTTAGAAATATTGAATAGAAATAACGTAAGAATTAAAATAAAAAAGAACAGTCGCGTTGTACACCCTAATCGCCTACGAATCTCACACATCAAACCAACTCCTAATAATTAAGTAATTTTATTATTGTTAATTAAAATAAGTAACTATAAAAAAAAATATATATAAATATATTTTACAAAAAAAAATTTTATAAATAAATAAATGATAAATTGATTAGCAAATAAGGAAATAAGTAATAACAACAAGCTTGACAATTAAAGGTGCGCTATATTAATATACCTTAGACGTGCTAAATTTCAGATGGATCTCCGAGGATTTTTAATAATCGCCGTGCTAAATTTTTGGTTACGCGGCACTAAAGGCATAATAGGATATGACTGCGGATCTGCATCGACGAACATTACGACTCTATCATTACTGGGGATAGAGGAATGTGATATACCACAGCCAGAAGTAGCAGCTCAAAAGATTTATATACAATTGCTACAAATTAACGAATTTACCTCCGCGAGAGTTATACAATGCAAAATAGAAATAGACAGATTAATCAGGAGATGCGGAATGTTCTCTCACTCCATGGACGTGTACAACGGAAAACACGCGTATATAGAAGAGGTATCAAGAGACGCCTGCCAACGAATGCATATGTATGGTACTTACGAAATCGGGAATACTCGAATAACAGGATTGAAATCCAATCAAACTGCAACACGACCGGTAACACTGGCCGGACACGTGAACAATGATGGCACCTGTTCCGGAACAACGTATAGCGATCCATTTGGCACATGGGAAAAAGCCGTGGTACTCGCAACCATAAAAATTACACTACAGGATTATATAGCTGACGTGAAGATAAACACGAACCGAGTCCAACTGAGGTCTGGAGTGACCTGCGCGTTGAGCGCAACACATTGCACTGACATCGAGGGTGGGGATACCTACTGGGCATCCATGCCCACGGATACCTGCAGGTTCGGCACTTATGGAGTATTATATGAAGGATATGCACACAGAATAATAGACGTCGTCAACAAACAACAGCAAATTGTTTATTCCATGACTACAGAAGACACAGTTTTTGCATTGGCAAGCAGAGACTCCTATTCGACTTGTGGATACACTCTTTTCCACACGGAACATCCAAAATTAGTAATTTTCGAAACTTCACCAGGCGTAGCAATTTTTAAAAAAGAATCACGCATAGCTAATTTGGACATCTTCACCTATATGAACTCTAAATTTGTATATGTAGAGAAACATGTGCGGACTCAATTTAGTGAACTATACAAGAATATTTTACTGCAACAATGTCAGCTCGAACAAAAAATATTACACAATTCATTAGCCATAGCCACCCAATCGCCGGATGTCTTCGCTTATCACTTCATGAAGGGACCAGGATACATGGCCTTACTAGCTGGCGAAGTAATACACATAGTAAAATGTGTGCCTGTCGAAGTAAGAGTAGCACACACCGAAGAATGCTATGATCAATTGCCTGTGACGCGAGAAAACAGAACACAATTTTTAACACCGCAAACCCATATACTGTTACGACAAGGAACGCAGATTACGTGCAATTTATTCGCACCACCCATGTATCTTCTGGGAGATGCATGGTATAGACTCACTCCTAAACCAATACATACAGTACCGCCGATGACCATGAAACCGATGACAACACCGAGCTGGAAATACATTAGCCCCGGATCACTTGCTACCAGCGGCATATATACTGAAAGAGATTTAAGCGATCTCAGGGATCATATTATGTTTCCTGCTGAGAGACCCGCAATGTTAAACACCTTGGCCAGAGGAATGATGGGCCACTCTACGATTATGCACGATGGAGGATCTTTTGCAAACTTCCTAGATGAGGCATCAGTTGAAAAAATAGCTATCTCGGCATGGCAGAAATTTTGGAATCGATTCCTAATTTTCGGCAATATAAGCGCTGGATTTTTAGGAATTTACTTGGCAGTAAGAGCAGTAAAACTAATACTGGATACCATTGTGCATGGCTATGCTCTACACACAGTATACGGATGGTCCATATATTTGCTTGGAGCCATCTGGGACTCGTTAACTCAGCTCCTATTACACTTAAAACTGAAAAAACCACGCGATGAAAACCGAGAAGCTACACAACCACCCGCAGAACGAAACCCGATAGAAGACTCTTCACAGAGGGGAACCTACCCCCTACTACCTGCAAAGGACGCATCCACTTATACATTCGCACTGAAGGATTGACCGCTTGATTTCTCTTTCCCTTAAAGAAAAAAAAAATAATAAAAAAAAGGGGGGAGACGGAAAGAAAGACAGGAAGAAAAGAAGAGAAATACATAAACAACAGTTTTCCTATCAACTTTACACAAGCGCCAACTTTGATTTTACGCATTTTATTGTTTTATCTATTTTAATCTGTTTCGCTCCTTATCATGAGGTCTCGCAGTTGCGACTCGAAATTCGCACCTAACCCCAACACCACCTTTTTGTTTATAGAAACATGGAGATCGAACACCTCGATACTCAAAAACTGAGCCGCTCGCCGTTTGCTGTTAAAATAGTAAGGGTGTTTTCGCCTATGCTAATTTGGATTCACTTGGAAAATAGTAAAGAATCCTTCCAAAAAATGATGGAGGACTTCAACCAGCGGATGAACAAACGCCGATTTTTCCACTCGAATACAAAACTAAGTGACATTGTTGCTCTTGAAACAAAAGGAGGATGGCAACGCGGCATCGTTACGAAGATGAACGGAGATGAGACAGTGCAGATAGGCCTCCGAGACTGGGGCGTGTATATTCGCCATGCAACAGCTGAACTCTACCATCTCGAGGAGAGGTTCAGAGAACATTACTGGCAAGCTGTGCCATGTGGCTTAGCCTACACAGCCCCCGCCACTACAGGACCCACATGGTCTCGTAGGGCCATAAATGTCACTCGAAGCATCGCAGAACAGCAAACCGGAATTATGCAGATAATCAAACCAATTCGGGACGAAGGTGCACTCATCAAATTAGATATCAAGAATGAAACTAACAACGTTTACCACAACCTCAGAGACTTATTAATAGAATTAGGAGTTGCGCAAGAAATAGCGAATATAGCCACACACACCGTACCATCCGCGTTGAGTTAAAACGCATAAGAATATACACATAATTAGTGCTATAATCACAAATAATAACTAATAAAAATAACAAAAAATATACATATGTATATATATATATTATGTTTGTTATTAGGCAAAAGAAAAGTTTTTTTTATAAAAAAAAAAAGAAGGAAAAAAAATTTATATAACTATCTTTTATAAAAAATTATCTTTAAATTATCTTCTATAAAAAAGAAAATACATAAATATATATACATATATATTCAATAGTATAAGTAATAACCATAATATTATACACACACATACATACATATATATATATATATATATATACACATATATACACGTTTAAAATAATGTTAAGAAATATCTATATATACATATATCTCTATATATCAAACATATATATATAGTACAAAAAAAAAAAAAAAAAAAAAAAAAAAAAGAAGGTTTTACTATCTACCTCAATAAATAATCAAACATATATAATCTTATATATACATATATATAGATACATACTTCTAAAAGCATATATATATATATATATCTAAGTAAATAAGCAAAATAATTAACTTAGACGTAGGCTTAACTTCTAGTAAATATTCTACTTAATACATACACAAATAAATAATATCGTATACTTAAGGGATTTTCATATATCCGTAATCCTCTCATAAGTAAATCTTAGATAAAGTGGAATCCTTTTCATTAACAATTTGCTATAGGGAGAATTACTTGATGATCAGTCACAGTATAGAATGTCAGAGTACCAACTTTTACAAATACAAAAAAGAGAGAGAAAGAAGAAGAAATATCTATACATACATCGAGGAGTAATGTGCCACTAATCCATTTGACGCTACACTGAAAGATCACCCTGGAGTCTGCTCGCTGCTCACGGAACTTAATGTACGACTGCCCTGATTGGGAAAATACGTTAATTGTGGTAGACTACCACAATTCCCGTCACCAGTGTTGTCATAATCCGGTGACTAAGGACAAACCTGAGTACGCACCTACCACATCACCCTACCTGATCCATGAGATCAACCCATGTGAAGGTTGCGGAAACTTTATTAATAACAATGAAGATAAGAAGACTGTACAGAGAAGTTCCTGTGTGAAGATGAAAGCCGAGCTGGGGCCAAGGGATGGAGAAGATAAGTGACTATCCAGAAAAGCAATAAAAGGGAACATGTGGTTGGACTGACCTGCGGGCCTTCGTACGTGACATTTTGGGACACGATTATCACGTAAATAAAACTCCATCTTTTCTTTTCTATACTCATTTTACCATGTTCTATCAAACATTTAAAGGGATTCCACGGAAGAAGGCTTCACCAAATCCTTTATAGTAGATTTTTATTATTAGAAATAAAGTCGAAAGAAAAATATATATATATATCCAGTATGTAAGCGACAGCAAAAAAAAAAAAGAACGAAAGGAATAAGGAAGGGGTTTTGGAGGTCGCCTTTCCTTTCCTTCTCTTTAACAAACAAACAGTGTAAGAACGATTCGGCATCTTAAATGGGAATGTTAACCGAAAAAAAAAAAGGGGAAAAGAATCTATCTTTAATTTAATTGCAAATGTTGCATACCCCCAACATTTGTCTAAGGTGGGGGGTGTTACGTCCTGATCAGACTTCACGATTCTTTTCTTTTTATTAAATACCAGACCTAGTAAACACGGGACCAACAAAAAACTTTTAAAGAATATTATAACGCCAGAGCTGTTTTTCTCACGAGACACCATGAGCTCGAACTTTCTCACAGAGAAAAATAGCAAGGGGGATAGATATTTGAAAATACCTTGGTCGGTCAGCGTGCCTATCGTCGTCAGAAAAATCATAAAAGTCAAAACTTGCGGTAACCGGAGTCTTTAGTCGACTCCAGATGTTTAAAGTAGGAAATAAAAACTGGCACTAGCTAGCCATATACTTGGATTCTGCCTACGGGAACCCTAATAGATAGGATTTTACCGAGTGACGATCGGGTAATGACCACAGTCGCACGCCTAGAAGGCATGACACCTGATACGGTGCACGTGTTCAGTAGGTCTGGGAAACCGAGATGCATTAATCGCACTCTCCACGCGACCCCAGGGCCACGCGACAGTCGTAAACTGTCAAATTTATTAGATCAGTGACCCAAGGCCTCGCGAACTCATATACCGATTCTCAACCCTCCAATCCGAAAGCCGGGAATCGGGGCAAGCACCTCTATAGACCACCCTTCATTCCGTCGTACGGTCTAAAGACTACGCCCACCTAGATCTTAAGACACTGCGATGCACCCCACCTATACTAATTAACACCAACCGGGTTACGCCACCTCAAAAACCTACCCCCATCGCATATGGACCCGAAACGACGCTATTCCTTATTCGTTAGGGCCCCTTTCTTCCTACCCCCATTCCAAGTAACTTAATTACCTAAACCTAATCCTATTAGTTAAAAATGACGCCATCCTCCCCCACATTAAAAATCTTCTCACAAGACTAATTCCTATTCGATCCCCGCTTCAAAAACCTAAGATTTTCCAAATGGATCCACCCCAAGGAAAGGGTATAAAAACCCGTGTTTTGGTGGCTCCAGGGGCAATTATACACAATCACACACAGTTTTTCAAGCAGTTTGCGCAGTTATTCCGTTTAGCTCAAACAGTTTTTCGAGTAGTTCGGGGGCGCGAATCAAAGAGTAAAATCAGTTGATACTTTGTCGCGACCATCTCGTGGTGCATCTCAAGTAGAAGGCCCATCACCCTGACGACACCATCCCGCAGTAGGGTGCCCACTCGTTTACAAAAGGGTCCGACGCCTATACAACACCTTCCCTCAACGGGGCGCCTGCTCAGAACCACCGAACATATTCAACGCGATCCGAAACTACTCTGCAACGAGTAAGTCAGTTCATTTCTCTTTATTTTATTATTTCTTCTGTCCTCCCTCCGGAAAAATAATCCACATACACACACACACACACACACATTTGTAAAGAATACACAAATAAAATTATTAGCACCTGCAATTAAGAATTAAGTTTTGTATCCTAATTATAAATCCAATCAAATTAAAATGTTGTCTTTAATAAATTAAACTTTTGTTTTTTTTTCTTTCATTTAACCACACCCTCCTCGTTCGTCACCCCCCTCACACCTTCCCTCTCAAATTGCGCACAAAGGTTCCGCCCCGGGTAATAGGGATTCAATTCCTTGACCCAAAAAGGGAACCACGAGCGGTTGACTTGTTGACGGAGTAAAAACGACTCTTCCAGTCGCTGACCCGTCGCAAGTCCTAAACGTGCCGCTCGGCTCGTGCGGTCAGGTCCGTTTACGTCGATCGCCGAGCCCAACGAAAAAATTCTACATCTATCAGGACGTAACACATTCTAGCCAAGCTAAAAATGACTTGTCGCTCTTTTCCTTTTGCATGAAGAAAGTTCCGAAGCCCTCACACGACATGCAAAAGAGACCAATTCGATACATGCGTCGGAAGACACCCTTATACTCAAAAAACCACTCCAGAGCGTCTAAAAAATTCTTCTTTATTTTTTCGGGTATAAGGGTGTCTTCCGACGCATGTATCGAATCGGTCTTTTTTGCATGTCGTGTGAGGGCCTCGGAACTTTCTCCGTGCAGAAGGAAAAGAGCGACAAGTCATTTTTAGCTTGGCTAGAATTGTTTAAGTGATTTTGGGGGTGGTTTTTCGGGTATAAGGGTGTCTTCCGACGCATGTATCGGATCGGTCTCTTTTGTACTTTGTTTGTACTTTGTTTGTGGATCTCAAAACTTCCTCCCTGCAAAAGGACAAGAGCGACAAATCATTTTTAAAAAATCGTTCCAGGAACGTTCCAAACTTCAACCAGCTATTGCATTACGTATCTCCTACATCGTATTTGACTGATTATTAAAGTGAATTAGTATAATAAAATAATTGATTATTAAAATGAATTAATTAATTCTCGTTTGCGTGTGTGTCAATAATTATTTTTCGCAGTCTCATTTGCATAATCGGTAAATATATGATGATATAGCAGTATATATGTACTTATGCAAGTCTTATTAATACTTTGGCAGCTACACTAAAATTATATAAGAAGAGAGAACTGTCTTCTCTGTAAGAATATCTACTAATTATTTTTCTTTTTTAAGGTCGTCTTTTAATAATATCCATTATTTAGAAAGCAGAGATTTTCTTATATGTTTGATTTAGGAAGATCACCGTTGACACATTAAGCTAATTAAACTCATCTAATACTCAATAAATGACATTACGTCGAGAGAAAATTATGGAATATCGCTGTTCTTTCGTGGGAATTCGTTACTTTCTACACTTCTTGATTCAGGATAATATACCCTAACTATAACCGGATTGTCTGATCAGCCGATCGCCTGTCGGACGATCCGGAGTCGTTGCATAGACAGTTGCACGGAGGGACACTGTCAACATGAGCACCGTTTGTCGTGTCGGTGTCCCGGCACTGTATGAGCCTGCGCCCGGATGACGTCCGTCGAGGATCCAGCCGACAGTCAATAGGCGGTCCTCGACTAGACATCACCAGGAGCATCCCGCTCGCGGAATAGGTGAATCCTCGCGGTACATACATTCTCTCATATCTGATATTGGGAATCACACTTGTGGAATTGCAATAACGATCGGAACTCTGTGTGCGCGTGTATGTCAATGTTAATAACTCTGCTCATGATTTAGAAAACATTAGCATCTAAACACCTCAGTCAAAAGGAATTTGAAAATGATTAAAATAATCATATGTCATAAAAAGAATTTATCGAGATATGTACTATGTGTAAAGATATTTCATAGTTATAATAGTAAAGCAACTCTTCTTCGTTAAATATTTCAAAATAGCGTTGTAATACAGATTTTAACGTTGTCATGTGATATGTAATATTTGCTGATAAACCGTGGCGTTAAAAAAAATCTTAAATAATTAAAAGTAGCGTATATATGAGTGATGACAACTGATTATTTCAGATCGTGCCACCGACGAGTCTTACAGGTGTCATCTCTCCAGAATCATTGTCTTCGAGCACTCGTAACCAATTAAGCAAATTGGTGTATACGTGTGAGTGTGCGTACAATGCACCGAGTACGATCGATGTAATCGCAGCTGTTTTATGTATATATTATACATTGCCTCGTCCGAATATTACCATTCCGTTTTCAGCGATAATTTTAAATTTAACATTCTCAAGTAAATGCTTTGCGTAATTATAAACAGCATTGACAGTATACGACTTAATATTTGTCCTATATAAAACTCGCTATTGATTTTTCTTTTATCGATCGCTCTTGCGTCACACACCATTACAATTGCTTGTTTCATCATGCTTTCATTTAACATTCATGGGACATTCGATTGCAATGAAGCATCGATAATTAGAGTATCACGACTTGCAATGCAAGCTCCAGCAAACGGACCACGTGCAAATATGATTATCATCATTGCGACGATTCCGTGAAAGCAATTCTATTCCCAACTTTTATATTAATCACTAATTTAATTTAATTTTTATAAAAATTTAGCTAATTCCCGAGTCGAAATTTTTAGCCTAGATTAAACCTACAAGTTTTGTCGAATTTGGAGAACCAATGTAAGCTTTAATTCATATATATAGATATAACATTACATTGGCTATTGCCCTCCTTTGATACTAAAAATTGTTACTTATTGCCGTTTTTTCCATGTGGAAGCTCAAAAGAGTACTTACTGAGAACCTCTAAAAAGGCTTCAGGTTCTATAAATATGTATTTCTAGAAAATAAATATTTAAAATTATTTAATAATCTATTATCTCATATACTTTACTTGCATTTAATGTATGGATCTTGATTTCAATAAACAATATATTAATTATTATAATTTGCTTAACTGTAAATTGGCTACTATAAGCAAATATTATATAAATAATATTCACTTATCTCTTACATATCTATCTGCAGTTAAGTAAATTACATAATTAATGTATTGCGCTTATTGAAATTAAGATATGCATTAAATACAAATAAAGTAAATGTGGTAATAGAATATTAAATAATTTCGAATTATAGGTCAAATATGTAATAAAATATTAAATAAAATTTTGAATTTTAATTGTTTTTTGTTTATTTAAATAAATTTTTAGTTATTTATAATACTAAATATAATACTAAGTTGCACTTAATTTTTAAAAATATTTTTTACTATTCATTTGTTATTATTTATTTTATATTATAACATTTATTATATTAATCTGAAATAATAGAAATTGAACTCAATTATAGATTGAATATTAATATTTTTATTGCTAGAAATTTCGATAAGATTTGGAGATTCAAAAGAGGTAGGAGTTGTAAGAACGAAAGTAGGAATTGTATATTTAACATCAATAAAAATAAGGGTTTTCTAGGACAACAAGATTAAAGAAAGGCCAAAAGAAGACATAACATTTTCAAGATAGAACTTGTAGGTCAAGGAACATTATTAGAGGCACAAATAACCATGTATGAGGTTTATAGTAGGTTTTAAATTTCGACTCGGGTTGTAGTTTTGTACATAATATATTATTAATATATGTATATATTAATCTTCTCTGTTATTTTGTTATTCTTAAATATCTGTAAATTGTAAATCAAATTGATAATACAAAGTTTATTTGTTCAAGATTGCAAAGAAAAAGAATCAAATAATTGTCAATATGAATAATTAATATACATATGATGAATCCATTACAATCTAAAATATTTATTCAGGACAATTATCAGCTCGAGATTTATTGTTTATTAAAATATTTAGTGATAAATTTTAATTAATAAGAATTTTTCATATTGTTGTCAACAGTCTAGATAAAAAAATGGCTCCGAATATAACCAGCACACCGACGGGAGTACTCTTCGAGGGCGATACTATAACTGAGACGCAACTGATAAAGGAACCGAAAGAAAAATCCAAATACGTCAGGCGTATTATTTGGAAGAATGTGGCAATTTTCTCGTTTTTACATCTCGGCGCTCTTTTCGGAGTTTATCTCTCGTTTACATCCGTCAAATTAGCGACCGTTGTTTTCGGTAAGTAGCATGTTACCATTAACATACTCTTAAGATCAATTTTCTTAATTGCTCGTTTTTTTGCCATCCGAACACCTATCTATTGTTAAAACTAAAGAGTAGCCAGTGCATGAATGCGGTAAATAATTACTGTCCTTTTCTTATTCTTGTGATAACAAAATTCTAAAAAATATTCTTTTTCCAAATTATTCGAGTGTAACACTAGCAATGTTTTTAAATTATTATTCGTTGTTGTAATTTGTTTAACTTTGCACTGAAGCAAAACTTTTTAACACGAACGATTAGCGGGATGTCAATCAGGTCTACTAAAATATTACATTCGACGAACCTGCGAGTCTTTTAAACGACAACGCGCAAGATCAATACACGTGTTAACGTAATAGTTTTTTTATTATTTTATTAAAGCTGAAGCTCTTTTGATTTTTTTCCCTGACATTATACAATTTAATTTTCATAATTGGAATGTAAGAAATCTGATTAAAAACGTAATACTTTAATTACAAGGTTTATGCCAATTATATTATGTGAATATAATTTACAATTTCAGTGGAATATGATGCATATATATGCATAATTTTTAATTTTGCTTTATAGTTATTGAATTTAAAACATATATAATTTTTATTCAAAATAAAATTATGTATTATTTTGCGTAAAGAAAAAAGTAATATAATATGTTGCAAAAGTTGAAATGTTTAAAATTACGCGATTCATGTTTGCAAAATTAAAAAAAAATAATTTCTTGCATAATTTTCCAATGTGATTGTAAATAAAAAATGAGTGAAAGGTTATTGAAAGGTTATTCACAAAGTAATTTCATAAATAAAATATTTGATCAGCATTGTCGAACTTGTTTTTCATATAAAGGCATAGCTTGTTTTAAGACAGTCGTGATCGTTATCAAATAAGACGGCACTATTGCAATAGTTTCGAATTCCTTTGTGTGTAATCATGCATTTTCTCCATTATAGCAATCTTGTTATATCAATGCAGCGGCTTCGGAATCACAGCCGGAGTTCATAGATTATGGGCACACAGATCTTACAAAGCCAAGTGGCCTCTCCAGCTGCTGCTTATGATTTTTAATAGTATAGCGTACCAGGTACGTAAGAAAACAGATTTTTTATAAATTTCGAGAAATTTGACGAATAAAAGTATTCGTAAAAATAAAGCTTATAAAGCTTATTTTTTCTTAATAAATTGAAAGGCCAGAAACATGCACGAAATTAACTAGATATTAAATAAACGATCAATAATATAGTAATTAGTTGAAAAAAAAAAAATTGGGATTAAATTAAATAATTATAGAGTTTACTTTTTTCTACTAATGAGACTTAAAAAATTCATGTCAGTGCAATGATGTCGCGTATAAAGCGCACGTCGCGTGTAAGAAAACTACTGCTTATGATTCAATACGTCATTAGACGTTGTCTAACAAGCAATCCGTTGTTTAGAAAAAAACATTCTTTTCCGTAAATTCGAGAATGCATGCGGTATTATCCGCTATAGATAGATCATTTATAGATATGAGTAAACATTTTCAGCATTTTTAATGCAAGAATTTAATGCGAGAAAAATATTCAAAAAGATATGTAAATAAAAAAAGTAATATAGACTGCAATTATGTGGCAAAAACACATTATTTTTGCTAATGAAACAAATTAAGGTATTTTATTTGTATCGATTAATATGTAATTATTTTGTGGGATCTAGGATGCCGCGATCGTTTGGGCTAGAGACCACAGAGTTCACCACAAATACAGCGAAACCGATGCCGATCCGCATAATGCTACGAGGGGTTTCTTTTTCTCGCACGTAGGCTGGCTGCTTGTTAAGGAGCATCCTGAGGTGACGGAAAAAGGCAAGGAAATCGATTTGAGCGACCTCGAGAGCAACCCTATACTGGCATTCCAAAAGAAGTACGTGCGTCGCGGTTTAGTCAAAAAAGTAATTCTTTTTGTCGGCAAATAAATTTAGTAAAATAAATTCTATGTGTTTCAGATATTATGTCGTGCTGGCGCCATTCTTATGTTTCGTTTTGCCTACTGTCATTCCAGTCGTGTGTTGGAATGAGACGTGGTTGAACGCTTATTTTATTCCCACCGTTTTGCGTTACATTTTCACGTTGAATATGACGTGGCTGGTAAACTCCGCAGCCCATATGTTCGGCAACAAGCCTTACGATAAGTAAGTATCAATAAAATGTCTCAATGCTTACAATCAGCTTTTAAATAAAATTGTTGATTTTTTATATATTCTTTTTTAACACGGAAAGAGTTTTTTTATCCGCTCCTTAAATTTGTTCTTTATTTACACTTGTCACTTGTGCAATACTTATTTCCGGAATGGCACGATCGACATTCTATTAAAGTTTCTTTTTCATTTGCTATAGATATATCTATCCGTCAGAGAACAAAGGTGTTACGATATTCACCCTCGGCGAGGGTTGGCACAATTACCACCATGTTTTCCCATGGGATTACAAGGCGGCCGAGTTCGGCAATTATAGTTTCAACTTTACGACGGCCTTCATCGACTTCTTCGCGAGGATCGGTTGGGCCTATGATCTGAAGAGCGTGTCCGAGGACATGGTAAAAAAACGCGTGGAAAGAATGGGCGACGGTAGTTACGAGGTGTGGGGCTGAGGCGATAAGGATCAGACGCAGGAGGAGAGAGATCAGGCGGTAGTGACGCACAATCATACAAAAGATCAGTAAGGTCGGGTGAGAGATTCGCGACTAGGATGTAAAGCTTCTCTCTCCAAATTTATCCACAGTTAATCCATTCCATAAAAATTCCATAAAGGATTTCATGCAGTGGTTCCATCGAGCCGGTCTTTCGGAACTTGCGTCTCGACCGTCGCGTCTCTCGACATGTTATCGCACGATTATATGACGGGTTTTATATAATATCCTCAGAAGACTCGGTATCGAGCAGAAAGTTTCTCAATTTCTCATAATGTCGGTGGTGTTCTGGATCGCGGATGCCGTACTAACTCGGTAAAATCTTTTTCATCTACTCTCGAGATAAATCAAACTGCATTTGTAATTATTCGTAATATGTACTGCTATTACATAATTGTTTAACCGTTTTTATATATATTCAGTGGGTTATACGGGTTTTTAATATGTGATCGTAATCAAGAATACATACATTTATATATATGTACTATTGAGATACGAATCAAATATATTTTGTACTGTTGCCAATGAAATAACACATAAATTTACTGTAATACTGCGCGAAAATGAGAAATGCAGAAATATAAATTTATTTTAAGGTATATACAGTAATACCAAGTACACGAAAACCTTCCAAAAAAAAGTTGTTGTATACACGCAAACCTTACAAAAAAGTTGTTGTATTTTTTATTACAACATTAATCTAAGAGGACCGTCTTATATAACGAGGGTGGTGGTGGGATTTATATATTACTGAAAAAAAAGAAATGATATCAATCAACAAATTACCTTTTTAAAAAAAGGTAAAGAAAAGGCGCCAAGTACACGCAAACCTTCCAAAAAAAAGTTGTTGTATACAAAAAAGTTGTTGTATATTTTACTTCCAAAAAAAGTTGTTGTATATATAAACCTTTCAAAAAAAGCTGTCGTATATATTAACCTTCCAAAAAATTTATCTTCCACAAAAAAATGTATATATTAACAAACCTTCCAAAAAAAGTTGTTGTATATATAAAATAATCTCTCAAAAAACCTTTCCAAAAAAAGTTGTATATATTATAAAAATTTTTCCAAAAAAATTGTACTTTTAAAAAAAAGTTGTATATACCAAATAAAAATTTGCTATATATTCTGCCTATAAAAGAGGTGATATCAGAAAATGACGCCAAGTTTAAATAAAAAACCTTTCAAAAAAAGTTGTATATATATTTTTAAAAAAGTTGTATATATCAAATAAAAATTCGCTATATATTCTGCCTATAAAAGAGGTGATATCAGAAAATGACGCCAAGTTTAAATAAAAAACCTTTCAAAAAAAGTTGTATATATATTTTTAAAAAAGTTGTATATATCAAATAAAAATTCGCTATATATTCTGCCTATAAAAGAGGTGATATCAGAAAATGACGCCAAGTTTAAATAAAAAACCTTTCAAAAAAACTTGTATGTATATATATACCTTTCAAATAACATTTACGCTTAGCTTTTAATACTTCTTTATATGATGGATATAATTTACAATTGTTTTCTAAACTCATATTTCTTAAACCCTGATATTGACTTTGTGATAATTTCTGCTCAATTAGAAGCAAAAGAGCTTTATCGCCGGAAAGAATGGTTTCTGAAACGAACTCTAAAGATTTTCGATATTTTTCAGCTTTTGATGGACTGCCCAATGTTACATCTTTTACCACTTTCGCAGCATTCACTTTTCCTGCAGCTCGAAGATTCATTTGAGTTGCATAAGAGAGTTCTTCGGTACTCATCTGTGAACGAAGTTTTTCGGTCCTCCTTCGCTTTGTTCGTTCACTGGAATTCGTAAATTCCGAACTTGGGCGACCTGAACATTTTTCTTTTTTTTTTGATGTAGTAGCTAAATCTTTGATATCCAGACAAACGAAAACGTTGAGCCAGTCATGATATTTGTCAAAAAATTTTTTTTCTATTCTTGCAACATTTTGCCACTTCGTTCTAAAATCGTGTAATAATTTGCGTATAACTGGTTTTGTATTATCTGATAACGTAAGCACACGTTGTAATTTATTGGACATAAATTCTTCAATTTTTTTATACGCTACAGTCGCATTATCATTTAAGTTCTCTTTTATTAGCTTAAAAATTTCCTCTCTCAATAAACCAATTATTTCATCAGCAGATTCTGAAATATTAAATTTTCGCAAAAATTAAAAAAATATTTAAAAATAATTAATGTTAGAGTCAAAATAATGTGTTATAGAAGATATCAAAATGTATTATTTAAAATAGGACACCCTGTATATATTTCTAATTTTTATGTAAAAAAACAGTTTATTTTAATACATATTATGTTAATTAAAAAATATTTTACAAGTTTTTTTTTTAAATGAAAAATGCATGCATCTTTTAACATACTTTATTAACGCGTATTTGTAATTATTTTTATAAAAACTTACATCAAAACCATAGTAGCAGCTAGTAGCAGCTGGTTTTTGTTTCTTTTATTAATCAATTATATAACCTACAATTTTAATTAAAGTTTGTTGCAGAACTCTGCAGAACTTATATCTTTTTTTCTATTTTTCTGAACGTTCGCATGTAATTTTTCAGACTTTTTTGTTCCAAATATTGTTAAAGTATTAATTTATATATAAATTATTATTGTTTGTGTAATATATAATAATATTCTACTTTCAACAGAAGACTCCATCATACAGAATTAAAAAAGATGAACTGTACGAATTTTCACCAATTTTTGAATATTACGTTATTTTTCTCTCTCGTGCGCTCCAAGTGTTATTCGTGCGAGGGTCACTTTAGCACTAGATTATAACCGCTAGGTATACCAATCACAGATATCTATATTATAACTAGATCGCTAACTTCCATTGATGTTGTACATAAAATTGGTTCCCGAAAACCATGTATTACGATGGTCGCGCATGCGTAACGTTGGTAGAAAAGTAGTATGGCGCATGACTGTTGACTATTACTCGTGTGAGGTTAGTTATTATAAACAGGTTATAAATTTTAGACAGATTTTAATTTGTACAAAATGCCTACAGTTTGTAGTGTGAAAGGATGCAAAAGTTCTTGGAAGAAACATTTACGTATAACATTTCATAGGTAAGTATTAATCTTTTAGATTAATTAAAGAGTTTAATTTAAATAACCAAAGTTTTTATTATTTTTAGTATTGTAGAGAGTATTTATATAATTTTTAATATTTAAGTTAAGATTTATTTGTTTTATAACATTAATAATATAAATGTACAATATTTTTTGGCCAAAACTTTTTATACTATTTACTTTTAGAAATTAAATGTGTTCTAATAATATAATTTTAGATTTCCATCGTCAAATGAAAAATATTTCCATTATTGGATTGCGGCTGCTGGAAGAGAGGATTTAGTTTCTTTTTTAAATGCAAGAATATGTAGTTTACATTTTACAAATAATGATTATTTTAATCATACAAAGCATGTTGGCAAAAATTTTTTAAAACCTGATACATTCCCAACTCAACATGTACATAAAAATATTGTCCAATTGTTAGCTAAAGCAGATGAAATTAACGAAAGTGAGTAACATTATTTTATGTATTAAAATTTTTTATTTATTATTAAGTATACTAAGCATACATTACATTCAGTAATAAACAAAATAATATAAATATTTATTATAGATAATAATAAAGACCTGCCTATTATTAATGAAGAACGAACAACGACAAACAATCAAAATGATAAAGAAAGAGTAGTGACTAATCAGAATAATATGTTCATTGATGAGGAACAAACAACAACAAACAGTCAAAATAATAAAGAAGAAATTAATCAAAACGATATGCTCATTGATGAGGAACAAACAGCAACAAACAGTCAAAATAATAAAGAAGAAATTAATCAAAACGATATGCTTATTGATAAGGAACAAAGTGTTTTTTCTGTGATATCAAAATGTATGTACAAATTTTTTGTAATTTAAAAACAATTTTGTAATAGTTATTATTTATTATGTATTAAAATTATACATTTTATAATTATTTAATTATTTTTAATATATTACAGATATAAATTGTGAGAAGTTAAAAGTACAAAATAAAATGTTACAACACAATATAACAGATTTAGAAATATCACAAGAAAAACGATTAGAACAACAAGCAAACATGTTTCATATAATTATTAATAAAAACAAAGCTGAATGAAAAAAAAACATAGAACTTTAAAGGAAAAAAAATAAAGCTTTAACTAAAAGTGTACAACGTAAAGAGACAAATATTAAAACCTAGAGTTTATTATGTAATTAGAGATGAATGTTATACATAACATATATCCTGTTCAATATATTATACCTATATCCTGTCTTGTGTGCCTACTGTTAAATAAGTTTGCTATATTTGTGTGTGTATACTAATATATATATATATATATATATTTATTTATTTATTTATTTTTTATTAAAATATATATTGTTTTTTTTTTAACAAATGTTTTTTTTTATATAAAGATATTAAATCTTTATTAAATTTCTTTTAAAATTGCATTATTACTTTATAATTGTGTAAACATTGCTAACTAAATATAGCTAAAATAATTGTTTTAAATATTTAACTTTTTATCTTAAAAATTATATATCTTTACTATAAACATTTTTGATTTTGTCTGTTTTTCAATATACTGCATATTTTAAGAATATTTTTTACATTATTTTATTTTTAGGAGCTAATTTTTTACTTAAAAGATGAGAAAAGTTGCATATTACTTTAAAATTTTATTATAATATTATATATACAAGTTTCATACTTATATGTGTACAGATTATACATAACATCAACCAATGATTACTGTCTACGCTGTCTACCAATGTTACGCATGCGCGAAAGTTTAGTACATAGATTTTGGGGCTATGTATTTAAAGCAAGTTAGCGATCTAGTTATAATATAGATATCTGTGATACCAATAGACCCTTTCTAACTATGGTTGCGTTCCGTTTCGCACATTATGCGCACGAATTACATAGAAAACGTTCCGTTTCACTCAATGCGCGCATGAACAGCGCTTAGAATTCCCTAGATCCCCACCACCTGCAGCGCATAATACACGCATCAGCTACCTCAAATTTGAGTTGCAGCAGCTTATTGGCCGGAGCACAGACTTTTGCATAAAGCATAACGCATAAGCATAAGGAAATTGATTGGTCCATTTCCTTATGCATTTGCTTATGCTTATATATAGACCAATCAATTTCCTTATGCTTATGCGTTATGCTTTATGTAAAAGCTTGTGCTCTCGGCTTATGCGTTCCATGCGATTGCGTAATTGCATATGGCGATTGATAGCGATATTGTAAAAAGTGTCAAAATAGGAAGAGTCATAATGGAAGAGTCATTGATGATTCACTACTATTACTGTCACTCATTTTATCAATTAAAAACATTGTCACATTGATAGCGCAATTTATTGTGGAATCCATTTTGATTTTCCACTTCTAATGCGTTCAATATCGTTCCGTTTCAAAGCATGTATCATGCGCATAATGAAACGAAACGCAGCCAATGCGCTAAGCATTAGCGATGCGAACGATGCGTGCTATGCGCAAAACGGAACGCAACCTATGCCGTTATTAGAGTCCCTATATATATGGCCGGAGCACAGACTTTTGCATAAAGCATAACGCATAAGCATAAGGAAATTGATTGGTCCATTTCCTTATGCATTTGCTTATGCTTATATATAGACCAATCAATTTCCTTATGCTTATGCGTTATGCTTTATGTAAAAGCTTGTGCTCTCGGCTATAGAGTCTGGCCACGCTTGTGTTTATTTTTATTGGTCGAAACAAAGTTTGGAAAAACATGGCGGAACCAATAGGAATTCTTATAGAAAGTATAATAATTTGAAAAGAAATAGAACAAAAAAATTAATAACAATTAATATTATTCTTTTCTAGAAATTTTTAATTGAAAAATAAAGAAAAATTAACTAATAATACTTAAAATCATATCATTACAGTACATATTATTATTACTTATATATTCAGTATCACAATAATGTTTGTATTACAATAATAAATAAAACTCATTTAAATAAAACTTATTATAAATAAAACTTATTGTAAATAAAACTATTAAAAACAATGTAAGGTTAGAATTACAATTTTTATGACAAATCCTACTTTTTTATAATATCATTATTCTTAGATATTTTAATTTAAAAACCATATACCAAATAATTGTACTTACTTTTATAGGCTTCACTCTGCTTTTATTAATACTATCAATTTGTAGTCGAATAAGGTGTAGTCAATGAAAGTTTTATTCCATAAATATGGTAAACACAAGATGCGTCTATGCATATACCGCCGCCATGTTTTTCCAAAACTAATCGAGTGGCCAGACTCTATATATAGAGCTCTAGCCGTTATGTGTTTGAAATATCAGTCTGTCCAACCTTATAGTTCAAATTTCCTAAAGAGAAACTTTATTTTTCGACTTTTGACGTGTAAGCCGCTATAACTACGTTGGTAAGAAGCAAGGGTACGTCCAGCTCTTTTCGCAGTCGCCACGAAACATACATTACTTCGTCGTTCACGGGTAATATTTCGATTATCTCATGCTGAGGACTCGTGAGTAAACTCGCTAAACGCTGTTGAGTTTTTACGATCTCGGTATTCGGTAGGTTAAATCGTTGACCAAATTTCCCCCAAAAAGAATTTAAACATAGCTTTGCGACCGAGCGCAAATCAGGATTTTTCGCGATGTTTTGCTTATCGAGAACGACACCTTCGGTTTTTTCGTAGTCGCGAAGATATTGTTCTTTAGACACGTCATCCTCGCACTCGTTCGGCCATCCGCTGGCTTCTTGTTTCAATTTTAAAAATGTATTTATGTATTCCGTGAATAATCCATTCTGCTGTGTATCGGGATCGTAGCGAACTGTGATGTATTGTCAAATCTCACAAATCCTCGTTACGAGATAACCTTTGTCGATGGCTTTGCGCAATTCGAGCGATACCCACGTACCCTCGAATTCTCGCTCGGTCGGCTCGTGAGTACATTCATCATGAAAATGTTTCGCAACAACTGCGACACACCGCGAATAGCAGCTTTCCACGCACGCGATAGGGTAATACAGGGTGAAAGAGATCGCTCGGAGGGAGTACTCTGCAACGCACGAGACCTTCGACGAAATCAAAATTGTAACACGGACCTATGCCGATTAGAGTCGAACATTCCTCTGCGACGTACACTGCGGGGTCCGATCGGGAAAACTTCGGTCTTCAATACGTACGGGTACAAAGAACATACATCCACGTAACGTATTTTCTCCGTACCCGTAATCTCGTACCGCGTCATGATATTCCCCGTACGTCCACCGTAGAACGCATCGTGCGGGTTAAGCGGCTCAATCTCTATCATCGGGTGATTCTGTAAAAATTCGCGCATTTTCCATCATTTCGCGATCAAAGGCGCATTCCCACTTCTCTATCACCGTGTACCCCCGTCTTCGAAGACGATATGTTGCGATGCGTTGGTACGCTCATAACGCAAATCAATCGTATCCCTGTGTTCGTTGTTTACCGCTAGTTCCCTATCGCGATTAATCTTAAAACACGACGGACAACCGTGCCAAAAACAACACGTGGAATTGCAACACGTGATAGTGCGTTATACCGTTTTTCACCGACTCGTAATAACTATCGACTAGCGTGCCGTCTTGCAGACGATATTCTCGAGTGCGTCCTGCGTGGGTGATGCTATGTCCGAGCTCTTTTCAATTGCTCTTTCACGTAGAAAGTTTTTTCTAAAAACCCTCATACACGTGGAAGCGATGGTTGTGCATTCCTCGAACGGACACACGCCCCCGCACTTCAAGAAAATCTTTCTGAAAGACATACACGCGCGTTTTAGAATATTCACGTCGTTGCGACAGTAACGCAATATCTCGCATTCAAAATCAAACACGTAATTCGTACGAATCATTTCCGCGTGTCACGCTAAAATCGACATATGACTGATTATCGTTAGTATTAAATAAATGCGGAAAAATGCCTTTGTCCGAAGTATTCGTCAGGCCGAAAGCCTTTGGTAACTCCGATAATCGGCATATAATTAATACTATCGATAAATTTCGTATGTCCCACTGTTAGTTCTACTATTTTCGTTCCGTTTAAGATTACCCGCGGTTCTAATACGGTTCCGCTCTGAACTATATAACATAGGATAAATTACGCATCGATTGCTTATCGCGTTATGAGCTATACAAATTATGTGTTTAAAATATTTAGTCGGACGTATCGCGAAATCTACAAACTCCTTTACAGGATCACGACGAAATATGTATTCACGAATACCACACCAGCGACAGCGCACCGAAATATCGTCTATCTCGGCACACGTTTCGCAAATCTGTTGCGCGACGCAAAGTGTAGGCACGTGAATATTTACACTCGTGGCTTGAAGTGTTTCCTGTCGCGTCTCGAAATCGTAAAATACGAATGCGACGCGACTTTCTGTTTTAAGTACGCACTCATTCGTGTTTTGTTGTTGTAAACGCTCTCCCCCTCTCTCCCAAAACATGCTCCGTGTCGCTAGTACGGAAATTAGCTTTGCGAGGGAGAGAAACCATGTGACAAAAATGATTCAACGGCTGGGGAAAACGACACGTCAAACAGTAAGTCACACCGCATTCGTGTTGTCTATTACGCTCGATTAAACGACCGCATTCTTCGCAAAAACATACGATGCTGCAAACGCTACGAGACGATTGTCCATCGTATGATTTTTGCGCACGATGATGCTCAAGACACGTGTAATTGAAAAATTTACGATTACAATTTTCGCAATAAATACGCTCCGCGTCGAATCGCTCGCACGAGGATACCGCGTAACAACGAGGGCATTTATTTGAGCATCGGTATCCCTCTACATCGCTACGGTAACCGACGTTACACGGTACGCAATAACCTTGGTTACCCGCGGCGCGCTCTTATATTTAAAATAACGCTGTAATGTCGTAAATCAGCGTGATGTAATAGGTTTAAACACGAGAACGGTTCGCGATGTAGAGAGGCTAGTATCGCATTTCCATCGAATAAGGCTTTACCCCCGCAGCCAAAAGTTTTATAAACTATTATCGCGATGTTTTCCGCGGCTAGATATTGTTGGAAATGCTCGATTTCGCGAATGCCGCAACCCTCTTCTGGAATTGTAATACCGACTTTCCTCGTTAAATCACGCGCCAACTCACGTTGTAACGGAATGTCGGTATCTCACGGCGTTCCATCTTTCTTGTAGACTACCCGTACGTAAATTACCACGCTCATTGTAAATTTGCGCCGTTATGAGTGCGCGAAAAAAACACAGATTATCCGAGTTGGATATCGTTAAAATCGAGCGTTTACCCGCGATATCAAGCGCGTTACCCGCACGACCCGTAGGAGTGACACGGAAAACTCGGATGTTGAATTTCTGCGCTACGCTCAAGCCCCCGGAGCTTTGAGCTAGCGAACTCACGAGGTCCCAGATTTTTGTGAGTCAAATCACGAGATGGCCGGAACGAAATACCCGCGGGCCCGTGCGAAAGATTCGGGGAATCGAAACTAAGTCCGATGTAATCACCGGGAACGCAGGGAAGTACCGCGTACGCGTGAAGCTCGCGAAACGCGTTTTCTAACCACGTGTAAACCTCCTTTTTCTCTGGTAATGGTCGAAGGCGAAAACCAGCCTCTCTCCTTACTACACCGAAATTTCTAAATTTACGCACGTTTTCCCTTATTAAATCTAAATAATTAAAATTATCCCCGTTATAATTCGCTATCTGTTCCGGCGCACCAACCTCGGGATACCGCGCTTCCTCCTCCTCCTCCTCTTTTTCCTCTTCTCTCTCCAGTCTCCTCTCCTCACAAACTCCTATCTTGTCGTTCTCCTCAGTTTCTTCGGCTTAATTTTCCGCCGACTGTTGCGTATTTTTTTCCATTCCTTCTCCTCCATCGATCTGAACTGGAAAAATCAAAAACAAACGAATTAGTTTATCTTTAAAATTTAGAAAATTATTGTTTTTAAACATCCATACTCGAATTTTATGCGTTGTTAAAATTAAAAATAGTAATACATTTTATGTTAAATTTTCTCACCTCTATACAGGATTATTCCCCTTCTTGCTCACCGATGATCGTATTGATCATTGAACACTAATATTCCGGCGAGTAAGAAATTTTCTGTTTGATCGTTCATATTGATTGTTTCAACTTCCAAATTTGAGATTACGAAATTATGTTCAGAATTATTATCGCTAATATAACTAATCGACAAACTACTTTCCGAACTGTCTGTATCGTAATGCGCTTTAGTATCTCTGTACGAGAGCCTTCGTTCTCCCGCAACAGAAAGAAAATATTTATTTGTGCCGGTTCTTTCGCGGGCAGGTTCGCGCTAGTAAATGATAGATCCGCCTTGTATGTTTCATAAGTCTTTATTAAGAACAAAACCCGGCGATCAATCTCGACGTCGAAAACATTCACTCGCTCGCGTTACAAGATTTGCGTCGTCGCGATTCACTCGCGTCGCACGTCCGTGTTCGCTGCTCTCTCATTTCGGACTCTAGTTAGGCACGCAGCAACCGGCACATAAACGACGCTAGCCGCCGAAAATCTACCTATCAGCCAGTGTTGCGATATGGGACCGGTTGTATGCGCATGTGCGGCTCTGCGCATGTGCGGTGATGGAGATCCAGTGCCGTTATATGTTGTGTGTTGACTGTATGGCGGGACGTTTTGACATGAGAAGGTTAGGTGACTACAAATAAGGTAAGATTTATTTATTTACAAGCATGGAATCTACGAAGCCAGCAGCTAAAAAACCAAGAAGTAGAAAATTTCAATCAATTTCAAAAAATTTAGAAATATTTTTAATGTAGCGGGGTAACGGTGCCTTGTTTAACTTGTATGAGACACTGTACTGATGCCGTATTGCCGCACATGCGCATACAACCGGTCCCATATCGCAACACTGCTATCAGCAATCGACACCGCGAATTGGTAACAAGCTGCCAATCGCATTACGCGTTAGAAAAGTGAAACTAATCGTTTTTCGACAACTTCTTATACGGATGCGAACTAACAGCTTGAAGGCCGCTTTGCTGAGAATAAATAAACAGCGGCGAAAAAAAGGCTAACGGATTCTAGAAGATTCGTACGAAGCGGAATTCTCGCCTTATAACTTGTAATCTTAAACAGTCTCTAAAGTTTACAAAATTCATAGACTTACAGAAGTACGATGCGCAGCATATCTATGACGAGATGGTTTCACGCCGCTGGTAGATGTAAATGAATTGATAATGATGACGTAGATGAGTTGATGATGAGGTAAGATTGATGGTTGACCTTTTTTCGTGCTGGCCGTCCACAGAGTCTCGTTGTTGCCGTCCTTTTTCTTCGTTAGCTACTGTGCTCGTCCAAGAGCGTTCTGATGACCTTGTGCCTTTTTCTTTGGGGTAGGTTGTAGACTACACGTCGTGGTTTTATCGGTTGACGGACAGGATCTCAGCAGGTTGATCGAAATGTGCTCCCGTTGAGTTCGTCAGGATAGCACCAAGTTATGATTGACCTCGGTTCTTCTACTTTGATAACCTTGCTTGGCTACGAAATTTTCTCAAATTCCGGGTCTCTAACTTTCTTTCGCTTGATTTTAACTTACAGCAATCAGCTCAATTATAGCAAAAATTTTCGCACTTTTACGCACAGTATCCTACCGCTGCCACCAATTGTTACGTGCGTATAGCTACGTAATAGATAATTTTGAATAAATCTGGATACGTTTGTGAAAAGTTTTTATTAGGTGTTGCTTATTCGAGCTGCGATCGAGAACTGAACTGATGAGATGGATCTTCGTTCCAAGTGCTCTAGGAAATTCGTAGAGGTGGAAGGTTTTATTGAAGAAAAAGGTTTTATTGAAGGAAAAGGTTTTATTGAAGAAAAAGGTTTTATTGAAGAGAAAAGGTTTTATTGAAGAGAAAGTGCGCGTTATGCACAGGAACAGTGATTAGGCTAACCTACGGTTTTTGCAATTATAGAAGGGTCATTTGTTTAGGGTCCGGAAGAAGTAAAGATGAAGACGGTTTGAAGGTTCGAATAAAAAGGATAATTTAGGGAAATAGAAAGTGACGGCACGTAACAGTGCGCCGCAGCCGCTAGGGCCAGCGCCGCCGAGCGTTAGGAGCGGCACTATCTGATTATGAATAGATTCTTCTCCCTATTTATTAAAATTTTAAAAAATTTATTAAAATTTATTAAAAATAAATTTTTATTTTTAAATTTATTAAGTGGAAATATTTCAATAGATTTCTACGTCACTCATGAGGTACTAATGCTGACGCGTTTTTTAAAAAGTATATGTATATGTATATGAAAATATAAATTAATGTAAATATACTTTATTTTTTTATTGATTTTTCAGAAAATAATAATTTTTTAAAATAAACGGGTACCATATGGTATACTTTTTTTACTAGACTGAAACACTTCATTGCGTTCGCCGCGTCGCGCATGCGCGAAAAACCAGACCAAATCTGGCTACACTGCTGTCTCGTACTACGGAGTCCGGGGAAAACTGGCACCTCTGAATCAATGCTGCCAGAAACGAGCGGCGGCATCACACTAATACAACCGAGAACCGATGACGTCACCCTATCCGTGTGAGCTCGACCCGGTCGACCAATGGAAGAGAACGCCGTCTCCCTTCCACCGAGCCGACGCAACAGACGATAAATGCTAAGAAGTAAGTGTTTCTAAGGCATGTGGCTGGAATATGAAAAATCCCGTGTTCGAGATTTGCTTCTCGCAACTTTCTTTTCTTTTTTCCGCATTTGTTTCTAACAGTGTAAATTATCAAATAATCTTTTTTTTGCTTAAAAAATAATAGTTTATATTTATTAATAATATTCGCATATGTTAAAACTAACAATTTTTGAAATAATTCAGATTTGCTATTGTCAATAGAAAAATGAAGTTATTTTGCAATATTGCAACAAAGTGTAAATTTAACATATACTATGTTCTTGCCATTCGCCTTATTCGTTTAGCCATGCTTGCTTTGGCATTTATGTCTATCGACTCGAAAGATTTTACATACCTGTAAAACTTTTAATTATTTCCCAACTTACAATTAGTCACTCGCGTCCTGATATTTTTTCTCCCGTTCAATAATTTTCTATTCGTACATTCGGAGAATCCGAATAGTGAGATCAATAATGTACTTAATTTTCGTACACTCTAGTATCTCAATCTGAGATCGGTGTACATTTTAACGTGTCAAATGTAGACGAATTATTTCTATATAAAAGATAATTAAAATTTTCACACCAACAATCTATGATATATGCTCCATATGCCATATTATATTTTATTCCATTTTTAATCATTTATTTTAAACTACTGCATATTAGCAAAAGTTACTGTACTATGGAGATGAGTGGAGGAGACGGTAATATATATTATAAATGCAGTCAGATTTATTGTACTCTTGTTAAAATATTGTAAAAATAATGTATTATTAGTAATTATAATAGTATTTATTAGTAATTATAATAGTATTATTAATAGTGGTCTTCCGCACCACCTTCGAGGTTCCACTAACGGCGCGTTAGGTTTTTTTAGTGGACCTTCGCCAGGAGCCCTATTATACCACATTTCATTAATCTTTCTATATATTTCTTTTATACATATGTGATGTCATTTGTAGACAAAATACTTTTTTTACACTTGTCATTTACAAGTGCGGTGTCATTTGCAGACAAGATACTCTTTTTACTCTTGTCATTTACAAGTGCGGTGTCATTTGCAGACAAGATACTCTTTTTACTCTTGTCATTTACAAGTGTGGTGTCATTTGCAGACAAGATACTCTTTTTACTCTTGTCATTTACAAGTGTAGTGTCATTTGCAGATATACCAAATTTTAAACAATTTCAACAAAATTTGGCAAAATTACGACGATTTATATCTTAAAATCTTATTGAATTTGGGAATAAAAATTTTTCAATTTTTTATTTTTATTATTAAAAATAAGCATCGAACAAAAAAACTGCAGATAGAAAAAAGTTTCGTCTCATCATTCTCTACAAGCCTATGTTTAAAAAAAATTAATTTTGCGACTTTCAAAATTTTCATGCTTCGAGACGTTTAGACGATATTTTTACACGATTTCGAGCGCAGAGCGATTTCGTTGATCCGCGTCCTCAATTGTGTTTATAAGTCGCGTACAAACAGAGATCAGACTAGTTCCTTCGGTTCCTTATCAGTTAATACACTTGACGGAAAAGTCGATTTGAAGAATATTGCGAAATATGGATCGTAAGTAGAAAATTAAATTATTATTAAAATCATCATAAGAGATATAAATTATTATTATTTATTAATTAAAAATAAAATTTTTAATTAAATAATATGAAAAACGGCATAAGAGTGATGACTAAATTGATTATGACTAGAATTATGTGTTAAGAATTAGGAATAATTAATACATTTCGTTATCTTATTTCAAATAAAATAATTCCAATTTGATTTTCCTAATATTTAATATTTATTCCTATTCCTAATATTTTCTCTATTCTACGTAGAGAATCTTTATTATAATATAACGTTACTCCAATAATCGCTAATCTCAATCTATTGTTTCTATGTTGCAAGTTTCTCAAGTAGCATAGCTTTTTAAAAAAATTTACATTAAATCTTGCTTAAAGATTAAAATTTTTAATTTTATGTATTTTGAATATTAAAATTGCTGATTCTTTTAATTTTATGTATATTGAGAATGGTCGAATAGTCAACTGTTTATATTCTTAAAGACAATTTTGTAAATATAAGAAAGGTTAACACATATTATTTAGCTGTAGCTTCATAATTCTTCTACCGTTTTTCATGTTATTTATTTTGTTAGCAAAATGTTTAATCTTTAGTTTCTTTCTCCTCTCTTATACATATATAACAGTTTTTATTTTTTTTAAACTCATAAATGTATTACTAATTTAATAAATATATATTAATTTTTGCAGAGGACATGACACAAAGAGTGGAAAGTATGACGCTGGAGGAGAAAGATGCTGCTGTCACAACAGTTGATGCAACAAATGTTGCATCAACAAGAAAAATTGGTACAAATGCAGCAGCAGCTGCATTTGTTAATAAGCTAGTGGTGCAACAACGCAGCAGCAGCAGCAGCAAAATACAAACACAGAAAATATCCAAGAGCAGCAGCAGCCGGAGGAACAAACAAGAGGTACATTATTTTATTTTTTTATTTTTTGTAACTAAATGATTAATTTATATGCATGATTGTTTTATTTAATATAGTACTTATCTGTAAATGTGCTTATTTTTTAGAAAAAAGGAGAGGAGGCGGAAAGTCTCGCGCTCGCTGGTATCACCAGCGAGGTGGAAGAAGTGAATGGGGAGGCAGAGGTGGATGGGGAGGCAGAGGTGGATGGGGAGGCAGAGGTGGATGGAGCGGCAGAGGTGGATGGGGTGGCAGAGGTGGGTGGGGACCGAGAGGTGGCCAGGGCGGAAGAGGCCATATCATAATAAAAAAATATTATATAAATTTAAAAAATATTAGATAAATATAAAAATAATTTTATATATTAATTTCATATTAATATTAATTTTATTTTTTTAACAAACTTTTATTTTTTAATATTTTTTTTGTATTTTTTATTTATATTTTTATTATTTTTTAACTTATTTACTTATACAATATACTTATATTTTTATTTTTTAATATCTTTTCTATTTTTTATTTATATTTTTATTTTTTAACTTATATTACTTATACAATATACTTATATTTTTTTTATTTATATTTTTATTATTTTTGACGATATTTTTATTATTTTTTAATTTTTTATTTATATTTTTATTTTATATTTTTTTTATTGATTTATTATTATTATTAATAATATGTTTTTTAATCTAATTTATGTGATAACATTATAATAAATATATATTGACTAGTCATATTGTGATAATTTTATATTAAGATTTATTTTACATATATATAAAATAAAATTTCAAATAAAATCAATTATCTCGTGCTAACTCTCTATCCCGTCACGTATTTATAGATAAATAAAATATTACTAACATGTCTGCAAATGACATCACATATGTATAAAAGAAATATATAGAAAGATTAATGAAATGTGGTATAATATAGGGCTCCTGGCGAAGGTCCACTAAAAAAACCTAACGCGCCGTTAGTGGAACCTCGAAGGTGGTGCGGAAGACCACTATTAATAATACTATTATAATTACTAATAAATACTATTATAATTACTAATAATACATTATTTTTACAATATTTTAACAAGAGTACAATAAATCTGACTGCATTTATAATATATGTTACCGTCTCCTCCACTCATCTCCATAGTACAGTAACTTTTGCTAATATGCAGTAGTTTAAAATAAATGATTAAAAATGGAATAAAATATAATATGGCATATGGAGCATATATCATAGATTGTTGGTGTGAAAATTTTAATTATCTTTTATATAGAAATAATTCGTCTACATTTGACACGTTAAAATGTACACCGATCTCAGATTGAGATACTAGAGTGTACGAAAATTAAGTACATTATTGATCTCACTATTCGGATTCTCCGAATGTACGAATAGAAAATTATTGAACGGGAGAAAAAATATCAGGACGCGAGTGACTAATTGTAAGTTGGGAAATAATTAAAAGTTTTACAGGTATGTAAAATCTTTCGAGTCGATAGACATAAATGCCAAAGCAAGCATGGCTAAACGAATAAGGCGAATGGCAAGAACATAGTATATGTTAAATTTACACTTTGTTGCAATATTGCAAAATAACTTCATTTTTCTATTGACAATAGCAAATCTGAATTATTTCAAAAATTGTTAGTTTTAACATATGCGAATATTATTAATAAATATAAACTATTAAAAAAAAAAAAAAAAAAAGATTATTTGATAATTTACACTGTTAGAAACAAATGCGGAAAAAAGAAAAGAAAGTTGCGAGAAGCAAATCTCGAACACGGGATTTTTCATATTCCAGCCACATGCCTTAGAAACACTTAGGGCGGTATTCATAGTCCGTTCTTATATTCAAAATCGTTTTAAGCACGGACTTATATTCGCTCTCTTCGTCACACATAGATTGTGTCTGACGAAGAGAGCGAATATAAGTTCGTGCTTAAGACGATCTTGAATATAAGAACGGACTATGAATACCGGCCTTACTTCTTAACATTTATCGTCTGTTGCGTCGGCTCGGTGGAAGGGAGACGGCGTTCTCTTCCATTGGTCGACCGGGTCGAGCTCACACGGATAGGGTGACGTCATCGGTTCTCGGTTGTATTAGTGTGATGCCGCCGCTCGTTTCTGGCAGCATTGCTCTGAATAGAGATTGTGTTTATTAGGATATTGACAGCTATTGGTGTGTTGCGCATATATGTGCTACAATGTAAAATCTTGTTGTTTAAATATCTCAGATAATAAAAATTGGCAAAACATTGCATATCAGAATGTAGAACATGCTGCTTGCGTAAACAAATGAATAACGCTATGCGAAATACTCCACAACGGCACAGCTGATTAAATAAGGTTATGTCACAGTATACAAATTAGAATACAGCGAAAAATGTCATCAAAGGGCACGTCGAAACGGCGTTCATCCAGCCCAGATTTTAGTAAAGATGACAGGTACCACAGAAAAAAGTATCACGACAATCATAAGAGCAAAGAGCGTAAAAGATCTGCACGGAACGATCGAGAAATGCATAAATATTCCGATTACGCGCGAGATTCCGAATCACGAAATTCGTCCTCAGAAGATTATCCTAAAAAAGATGACAAAAACATCTATTTCACCAAATACAGACACGAGTTAAATAAGATTTTCTTGGCAAATCCGAATCTCATTCGCGATGTTGGAGATTTTTGGAAGTTTGTCGAGAAATATGAGTCTGTCAAGAAGCAATCGAGCAACAGTGATGAATCTGTAATCGATGGCACTTTAAATTCCATTGGGGTACCAGAAAAGTATCACAACTCCCATTGTCTAAATTTCAAACTTGGTTCTTCCCTTGAAAAATTTGTGCAGATGTCTGAGGAAAAACAATTGGATAAATTGCTACCACAATTCAGGAATGTAATAATCTTGTATTTGGATTTCAAACAAAAAGAAAAATTTAACAAATTGAAAAAACTTAAAGATATGCAAGCTAATTTGCCAGTTGCACAATACAAAGAGGAAATTATTAGGACAATAAAGAATGAAAAAGTGGTTATTATAGCAGGTGACACTGGTTGTGGAAAATCTACTCAAATACCTCAATATCTGTATGAAGCAGGTTTTCGAAAAATAGGTAATCTAGTCTTAAAATAAGCATTGTGTGTCAATCTACGGATATAATATATTTTTCACGATAAAATTATACATTGATAAATATTTATCTGTTATATAGCATGTACGCAACCTCGAAGAATAGCGTGTATTTCGTTAGCAAAAAGAGTTGCTTTTGAAACACTGAGTGAAAATTTTAGCAGAGTGGGATATCAAATACGGTTTGAGAAACAGAAGAACCAACAGACAAATATTACATTTATAACGGAAGGTTTACTATTAAGACAGGTAGATATTTCAATATCTACAAATTATTAAACAATCTCAAGAGGGTTTAAATTATCACAATTTTTATTTTATATAGGTATCAGGTGAATCAGCATTATCTGCATATGATGTGATAGTCTTAGATGAAGTCCATGAACGTCATTTACATGGAGATTTGTTACTGGGTATTATGAAATGTATTATTCATCAAAAACCTGACTTAAAATTGGTGCTAATGTCTGCCACCATTAACATAGAGCTCTTTGGCAACTATTTTGCAAAGGAAGATGTTAAAATAATAGAAGTAAGTCTATATACATAATATATAATGTTCTAATAATTTAAGCAATTTAACGGTTCTTAGATATTTTTTGATAATTGTCAAGTATAGTTACATTAGTAACATTATTGAAATGTTGTATCTCTCTAGGTTCCTGGAAGATTATATCCTATTCAATTGCTCTATCGTCCTGTAACTGTAGAAGATCTCAGATACAAAAATGACCGATTTAATCCAAGTCCTTATGTGCAAATAATGCATATAATCGATCAAAAATATCCAGGTAAGAAAATTTTATCTACATTTTAATCATGTATTTATCGAGATTGTTTCTAACGTTTATCACAATTTTATTTACAACTATATTTTAATTAAGATTACGAATCAGTTTTGATAATTGCAATGATAAAATATTTCAGCGGACGAAAAGGGTGATTTGTTAATATTTCTGAGTGGAATAAGTGAAATTACTGCAATTGTGGATGCTGCCAAGGAATATAGTATAAAGAAAAATAATTGGATAGTTTTGCCACTCCATAGTACCCTCTCTATTGCCGAACAAGATAAGGTATGATTTTCTCGTGATATTATTTTTATGAATTGTATTTTTATATAAACTCTTTATAAAAAGATATAGAATTTTTTGTTCTTTCTTAGGTATTTGATTATGCACCCGAGGGTGTTAGAAAGTGCATTGTCGCAACAAACATTGCGGAAACTTCTATCACTATTGATGGAATCAGATTTGTTGCTGATAGCGGAAAAGTGAAAGAAATGAGTTACGATCCATCGTGTAAAATGCAGAAACTGAAAGAATTCTGGATAAGCAAAGCCAGTGCGGAACAGAGAAAAGGGAGAGCAGGCAGAACTGGACCGGGAGTTTGTTATAGGTAATTTATCTGTGAGATAATAAACTTCTATAACTTTATTGTATAAGAAAGACATTATAAACATTGGTTTTTTTTAGAATTTATTCAGAAGAAGAGTACAAAATCTTGGAAAGATACTCGACACCAGAATTACAACGTGTGCCTTTAGATTCTTCTTTATTACAAATGATAGCAATGGGACTTCCTGACGCACGAAAATTCCCGTTTATAGAGCCACCGCCAGTCGACAGTATAGAAAACGCTATACTATCCTTAAAAGATCACGTTAGTATCTTGATTTTGCATTGTTTTTTTCTTGTTTTCGATATAAAGTTAATAATTTTTTTGCACCAGGGTGCACTGACGGATAACGAAAAGATCACGTGTATCGGGAAAACTTTAGCGCGACTACCCGTTGATATTACAATAGGAAAAATGTTAATAATGGGATCCATTTTTCATCAAGTGGAACCTGTACTATCATTAGCTGCTGCTCTAAGTATACAAACACCGTTCACCAATAGAGCGTACAGGGATGCCGAATGCGAGGTAATGAATTTTAACACATGAAACAGTCGTCTTATGGAACTAGATTTGCAATAACATAATATCAATAATATTGAAGACATCTAGGAAGAAATTGGAATCTGACCATGGCGATCCAATAACCTTACTAAACGCGTTTAAAGAATGGCTGGAGGTGAAGCAAGAAAATTCTCAAGAATATAGAGGTAGCAGCAACAATAGCAGAAAATGGTGCAAACGAAGAGGTTTGGAAGAACAACGGTTCTACGAAATGATAAAACTGAGGGCTCAATTTAAAGATTTACTCCAAGTTAGTCGCATATTTTATATATATATAATATAAATTTTAAAGAATATATTTACAAATGTTTAATATCTTTACAAAATATTCAATATTCTATCATTTATTCAACAGGATTGCAATTTACTCAAAAGCCTCCCAGAACCAAATTCCTCTATGACAAGCGCGGAACGCGCAATGCGGCATGGAGAGTTAAAACTTTTGAAGTCTCTTAAAAGAAATTACAAACAAAATGAACCCAGGAGGCGCAAGCAATTAAAGGTAGAGACATTCGATATAAAATTGGAAGACAACGACGATGATAATGGCGAGCTTGACATAAAAGATATAGAATTTCGAATGAGAAATGATTCGAGTCAAGTACAGAATCTTCTGACGGCGTCTACAGCATGTAGCTATAAAGATCTAACGATTTTGAAGTTAATATTATGCAGTGGTTTATATCCACAATTTGCTTGTGCTGACGAATTTAATTATTGCAAGGTAAATCGCGTTAATCCGTAAATTATATATCTATAAAATATATTTTCTCAATACAATTCATATATTAATATATCACCATATTCAGTGCATTTATATATATAATATTTTAATAATTAATTTTATAATATTTTTAATTTAATAATAATATTTTAAATCATTACGTCTAGTCTATGAATGAGCAATTATTTCACACAAAAGCGAAACCGTATGTCGCTTTACATCCGATGAGCTTCTTTGGAAATCATCCGCAAGTTCTGCAGATTGAAGAAGCGGATATAGTATCGATACCAGGATTTAAGAGCAAAACCCCTGTTAGCCCTAAACATAAAATATTGGCATATCTGTAAGTTTTAATCTTTACTTAAAAAAGGCTGCGATAACAATATGAATTAATTTGCAAAATTAATGATATGACAGATCTCTCTTGGAAACTACAAAACCATATCTAGTAAATACTTTAAGGATGCCTGCCGCACAAACATTGCTGCTGTTTGCACGTGAAATAGATACAAATAGTACATTTTCCAGGTAAATATATATATAAAATATATATATAAAAATATATATTGATATTAAGTATGCATTTTATACTTTCTAATGATAGTACTGTTGCAATGCAGTGTAAAATGATTTTTGCGTCTTACAGGATGGCGTGCGATTCATGGCTGATGTTAGAATTTCCTATTCCCGACAGTGGTCAAACTTTATTGATGAAAGCTACCAAGTTGAGAAATAAATGGGATTTCTTATTAAACCAACAGTTACAAAGTAGGAAGCAAAGACGATTAAATCGTTTCCTCTTGTATCCGGAATTTGTAATAATCAAATGTTATTTTAGGATCTGGCGATGCAAATAATGAGCAAAAGGATTTTAGCAAAATTGAGCGGAGTCTTACACAAGAACTGATTGAATACATGCATACCACAGTACCATACACCATAAAACGATTGCTACCGGCCGATTTAAAAACGATATATGTCAGCGGTGGCAATAATAACATAAACATAGAGCCCAATCCTTTTCAATCCGATTTTAAGAGTATACCAAATGTAACTAAAGGTGGAATTCATGTAACAGATAGTATTACATATAATTGGTGAGTAAAAGAATATTATTAACACACGATAAAATAATTATTCAGATTGTTACTGCGTAAAATATGAAATCAAATATTGACTTTTTATTAATAAATTGTTACAGCATAAAGGAAACTGATTGGAGTGAACATCTAATCGCAGAAATGCTTGAGACCGAATGGCAGTGTCAAAAATGTGATTTTCAAGCGATTCTGTCAAGTATAGAAAAACTTCAACATCAAAACTCTTGTACGATCACAGATGCGACTGATAAAGAGGATAAAAAATGTGAAAATATCACACGTAAACCTAACAGTCAAGCATATGAATGTCCTAAATGTTCACAAACATTGTATCTAACACCTATTGAAATATTGAAGCATAAAAATTCACATGTCAAAACAAGTTGAGGTAAAATATCTTTATTATGTACATATATATATAAAATATACATATAAATATATAAATAAAATATTTTTTACATCAATAAATGTACAAATATTCATTAATAACTAACATTTACATAATTTTTTATCCATAATATACACATATAACTGTTTGTAGGAACTCCGTTCGTATATTTTTAACATACCTAAAAATAAAATTAATATTTTATTCTATTTACAAGTCTTTAAGTATATCCATTCTTTATTTACAAGAAGTTTAATAAATAGATGTAGTATGAATGTGTCCAAAAAATATTTTTAATAAAAAAGGCACATACATATTTACAGAATGTAATATATTAAGTCCAAGGCAGGAAATTTGGAAACATGAAACATCCTACAATTGTATATCCTATAAAATAAAATAATACAAGCTTATCTTGTAACGTATATTGTTCTTGCGATAAGAAAAATACTTTCCACTTGGAGTGCACATTCTGTTCGCTTTCATATAAATGAAGTTGATCGCTATATTTATGAGACATAATCAAAGCACAATGCCAATATATCAAAGGACTTGCAGAAGCTAAAAAACGTGTGCTGACTTGAATGTGCATGAAAAATAAGCAAAACAAAGTTAGAAATAACCCATGCGCTACAAAGGAAAACATATTTAATGGGTATTTCTTTATTTTACTTTTGCTTGCTGTTTCATTATTTTCAAATAATCCTAATAGACACAATTCATTCTTATATTCACAAGCAAATTCTTTTATACACCGCAACATAATGTACAATATCGGGAGGGCTAAAATAAAATTTGGTATCTGTTTGAATTGGTAATACTTAAAAAATCCAATATTCCAGTATGTTTTTTGCACATATGGATATGCAAGAGGCAGACTGTCATTGCACCATGCTGAGTGTATCGAACCTGCTAGGACTAGATCATTTTCCGTGGCATATCGTAAAACATATTCCGGCAATGGTGATTTGTTGAACGTAGCAATACAAAATTTCATATAATTGTATACTTGTATAAGGGCGAATTGAAATAGTGATACGATTATCGCGATTAATATGACGAAGAAGTTCTTTAACGTAATTAGTTTTAAAATATGCCACAAGATTGATAATATACCATAGTTTTGTTGATAATTATTTATTCGTTTTGACGCAGAATCTTTAAGTCCGAAATACACTGGAAAGCCAAGATTAATAATACCGTTGGATCTCACTCCAATCGACAAAGCCAGTGGAATATAAATGGTAGGCGCACACTTGATGCTCGCGAGCATGGTGTAAAATGTTAAATACGCAAACATGGACTCCGAATAAACAGCTGAGAAAAATATGCTGGCTGGATTTACGCAATAAAGTATCGCTGCTTTATACGCTGTTACAGTATTCGAAAATACGTATTCAGTCAGATCGTACAAAGTAACAGCCGCTTTTACAAAACATACGAAATTAATTAACATCGCAGCGATCATCAGCGTGCTTTCTCTGTTTAAAAAGAATTCAGGAATTATTAGCTTCAAAGTAACGGCGACAGTGCGAATAATAAGTGGATACACCGGGTAAAAAGCGATAGTATTCTCGTACGTGTATCCTTCTCTCGCGATATGTAAAAAGTATTCTCCATCCCAACGCGTAAGGCCACTAAATAAAAAATGAACTATTTGATCCCACTGCGAAGCTTTCTCCGCAAAATTCAAAGGTCTTTTGAACGCATCTGCATCATGATCTGGAATTGATGCGTTAGAAACAAGTTGCAATAACAATATGGCGATTCTGCTGGTAATTGCGAACCAAAAAACTTTTTCTCTTGGCGAGTACATTTGTTACCGGCTCGAATCCGCTAAATTTCTATGATATAATCGTAGAACACTTATATCTATTCAGTCGTGAAAAATTGTAGGATAACTTTGCGAATATCTCGCTTATGATCTAATTATATTCAGTGATTCACAATTTTGGTTTCCTGTACATATTATCGTCGCACGAAGAGGAAGTAGTTGAATCAAGCCACTTGCACAAACGATATTCTTGGCATATCGCAATTCTGTTCGAGAGTGGACAGTGCTGGAACAAATAATTTTTTACGTGACCAAGTGCATATTTTTCACATGGCATGTTAACAAAAGACAACATGTATTATGTATCGAATTTATTAATCATCGCGATTAATTTTTTATTAATTGCCGCACAAAACGACACGAATACACAAAACGACACAATAGAAAACCCATCTCCAACCTCATTTTCACTTCCATCTCAATTTGCACCCACAACTTCAACTTCAACTTTACCTACGCCTACACGGGATCCAAATGAAATATGTTCGTATATTACGTATCGTGTTTTAAATTACGTAAATATAACTTTATGATTTTTAAATTAAAATGTTTCTATCTTCCAGACAATACAAAACCGGAAAGAAAAAGTGTTAATGAAGAGTTTAGCCGAAAGTTAACCGATTGGTTATTTACTGGATGTTGGAGTGAAAAGTATCATCAGTCGAATGAGTGCCCACAGTATCGCGCTGCAAACGAATATCCTGGTTACGATGGATGGAACAATAATATTGGTAGACCAAAACTTGGAGCGGTTGACACGCCGTTACTAAGAAGACGGCCAGCAGCTTATGAAGATGGAGTGTATAAACCTTCGGGTTCTAATAGACCAGAACCATTAGAGATAAGTGAGAAGCTGCTGAGTGGAAAAATTGGAACTAAATCAAAAACGGGAAAAAACGCTTTACTCGTATTTTTTGGTAATGCAAAAACGACTTATATTGCGAAACTTTTTTTAAATCGCATCTTTTTGCCCTTGTTAATTTTTGAACTCTGCCGAAATATGTTTATTTACAAAATGTACAATATAATTTGCAAAAAAGTCTTTCAGAAAAATGTTTTAATGATTTATATTGTAGAATTCTTTATTTAAAATTACATTTTTCCTATTTATAAAGTTGAGAATTCTGTCAGAATATATTTATCTATAAAACAAAATATGATCTGCAGAAAACAGATTATAGATTTTTTTATAGACTTTTGTATTGTAACTTTGTAGACTTTTATAAATTATAATATTCTGCAATAACATATCGTATGATTGATAAAAAGAATTTACTTTTAGGTCAACAAGTGGTGGAGGAAATTTTGGATGCTCAGAGACCAGCGTGCCCGCCAGAGTATATCAACATAAACATTCCGGAAAATCATCGATACAGAGATAAACTAGAACACACGACAATGCCTGTTTTGCGTACACGGTATGATCATCGAACGGGTCATTCGCCGAATAATCCTCGTCAACAGGTGCGAATAAAATATTTTAAAGAATCCAAAAAAACTCTATAGCCCTCAAAATAAACTATATAGTTTTGCTAACGAACGATACTATTATTTCTATAGATTTTAAGTATCGATATACAATTTTGTAGCTGAACGAGATTACACCATTCTTAGACGGCGGAGTAATTTACGGCACATCCAAAGCTTGGTCGGACCTTTTGCGCACAAATGCCGACGGAACGTTGGAGCCGAACGGCCAACTTGCAACGGCGTACTTCGGCAATTATCCCGCTTTCAACGATATCCGTTTGCCAATGGCCAATCCACCGCCGCCTAATCATCATGATGAATATATTTCGCAACACCGCACTGAGAACGTCACTAGATATTTCAGTGAGTAAAAGTTTATTTATGCAAACGGATATTAGAGTTTTGTGCCGCAAACGCGTTTAGCGTAGTCAGCTATATGATGGTCCTTCGGCGTGCACTCGTATTCAATCTTCTCCGAATACGGCATCGGAACGTCGACGCCGGTGCAGCGCACCGCAGGCGCGTCGAGCTGAAAGAACACCGGATTCTCCATCACCGTCGCGACTATCTCAGATCCGACGCCGCATCTGGGCCAGCCGAGCTCGACCGTCATCAGCCTGTGCGTCTTGCCGATCGACTTGAACACAGCGTCCCAGTCCAAGGGTCTCAGCGAGCGCAGATTCACGACTTCCGCCTCGATTCCCTGCCCGGCCAATATCTCGGCGGCTTGAAGCGTGTACAAATACGCCTGGCCGTGCGTCACCAGAGTGATGTGCTCGCCGGACTTTTCCACCTTGGCCTTGCCGATGGGTATCTGATAATCCTTGTCCATAGCTTCGTCGGATACCGGAAACTCGACGTTGTAAAGCAGCTCGCTCTCCAGCATGATGACGGAATCGGGGTCCCGCACGGCCGACTTCAAACAGCCCCTGTAATCCTCGCAGGTCGCAGGCGACAGGACCTTCAGGCCGGGTACGCTCATGTACCACGCGGCGAAGCATTGCGAGTGCTGCGCGGCCAGGCCTTTCGCGTTGCCGTTCGGACCGCGAAATAGAACGGGAACGGGATATCTGCCGGCGGACATGTAGAGATTCTTCGCGGCGCCGTTGATAATGCGATCGATGGCCTGCATGGCGAAGTTGAAGGTCATAAATTCGCATATCGGCCTGAGGCCCAAGAGCGCCGCGCCGATGGCTATGCCGCAGAATCCGGCCTCCGTGATCGGCGTGTCGATTAGTCTCTTGTCGCCGTACTTTTTCCAAAGACCGCGCGTCACCTTGTAAGCGCCGTCGAACTGCGCGACTTCCTCCCCTATTATGAACACCCTTTCGTCCCGAGCCAACTCCTCGTCGAGGGCCAGATTCAGTGCGTCTCGCACCGTCATTTTCGCCGCCGATCTGGAAGGCGTTTTCACGCAAACGCGATGCGTCGTTTGCGATATGAGTTTCAGTGGTCGAAGAAAATGCATCTCGAACTCGGGCTAGTATAGTCGCGTGTGTGATTCGAACATGTGTTTTATAGGATTGGGAAATCCACGCGGCAATGAAAATCCGTTTCTGCTGACTTTCGGAGTGGTGTGGTTCAGATGGCACAATGTCCTGGCATCCGCTGTCAAGCGACACAATCCAAAGTGGTCGAGCGAGAAGATTTACAACGAGGCTCGTAAATGGGTGATAGCGACTCAACAGCACATTGTCGTTAACGAATGGTTGCTTTCATGGTTAGGGAAGAAAACTGACTTTCCTGCCTACAACGGTGAGAAATGAACGAAGGTTAATGCGCTGAATATATGATGCGCGATATGGGAAAAAATTTATTCAGATTACTCATAGTTTGCATGTAACCCAAGCGATAATTCACTCCTTATTCAAAGGTTACAATCCCAATATCGATCCGCAAATAGAGCAATTCTTTCAATCAGCCGCCTTTCGCTTCGGACACACTTTGGTTCCACCAGGTAAATAGCGTGCGCACTTTTTACGAACGTTATCCAGATATTTTCAATGCCGCGAGCGAAGTCAATTAAACAAGGAATGATTTTTGTGTTACGGTCCATTTGCTTTTATTCGACTTTCTTTTTGTTCAATTATAAAGTGATACAAAACAAATCGATTTACACCTCCGTTGATTAAAAATCATAGAATGCAATAAAATAATGATTGTAATGTTAGGTGTGTATCGACGCGACTACGGGAGAAATAATTGTACCTTGGAATATCCGGTTAGAACGTGCAATAATTATTGGATGTCGCAGGTATTTTAGCAATTACATTTAGAGATTTCACAAGCACGTATAATGTACAAATAAATTATTGCTTAGAATTCCGTCTACGCCAATTTGAAAGCACAGAAATTTGAAGTTGAAAAACTACTAATGGGAATGGCTATACAATTATGCGAAAAGGAGGATCATAAGATCGTTGAAGATCTGCAACGCAGTTTATTCGGTCCATTGGAATTTTCAAGAAGAGATTTAATGGCGCTGAACATTCAGAGAGGACGCGATCACGGAGTACCCGATTACAATAGCGCACGTCGTGCGTACAATTTGCACACCGTTAAAAATGAATCCCACTTTATTAATGTGGATGAAGAGGTGCGTGCAGGGAAATCTTTAATTCGTAGATTTAATCACAGCGAAAGATACATTATTTGTGCTTTATTTAAGAGCCGAAAGGAGTTTCTCAGACTGTATAACAACTCATTCGATGACGTGGATGTCTGGGTAGGCGGAATATTGGAGACTGGCGATGGGCCTGGAGAGCTGTTTGCAAAGATCATCAGTGATCAATTTCAGCGAATACGCGACGGTGATAGATTTTGGTACAAGAATTTCGACAATAAGTACGTGATTACGAAATGTGTTACATTTTATCATATTCTCTATACGACTCAATTTAATGGTCTTGTTTGCAGACTTTTTAATGAAATGGAAGCTAAAAGACTAGAAGACCTAACATTTTATGATGTGTTAATGAGTGTCACTGAAATGGACTGGAATGATATTCCACGTGATCCTTTCAGAGTTCCTGCGGGAGGTAAAAGAAAAAAATATATGCAGAAGTTTTGAAAATTGATAACTAAAAAATATCGCTAAATATATTCGCATTTTTTTCCAGAAAATGATATACATCCCAACTGTACTATTAATAACATTGTTAAAGAAGGCAATTGTACAAAAAATATTATTTGTTTTCATGCTGACCAAATAAATGAGCATAACATCGAAAATTGCACGTTGAAACCTGGAACTTATGACTTTTTCTCTAATAGCGGTTTGTCTTTCACTGCGACAGTTTTAGGTGTATTCACATTTCTCTGCGGTAAAAATCTATTACTCTTGTCCAGACGTTAGCTACAATGTGGGCCTTGTGATATATTTAATGTTAAATTTTGATGCAGGTTTAATTATACTGATCTCATGTAAAATACAATTCAAAGATAAGAAGCCAATGAAAGAAAATTTCGGGAGAACAGATAGGAGTGATAATACATTAGATATTATATATACTGAGTATGACGGTAAATTTTAATTTTAGATATGTTATATCTATATGACACTGCACATATATTAATGGAAATACTTTATGAACAGCTAGCGAATGGCAAGATGTAAATGCTCCATTGAGACATGTAATATTAATGCTAAATGTTAGAAGGAAGCAACTGGAAGTGAAAAATCGATTGGGACATTTGATACGCGCAGTGGAATTTCCACCCAATAGCAACGTTATGGTATATATTTTTCAACATACGCCTATTATTTGCTTTAATTAAAAATTCAATTGAGAACATAATAAAATGTAACATTTGTCTTTTTTTTTACAGGTTTATTGCGCGCACGATAGCCATTACATGTTGATTCGCGTACATCACAGTTACGATTTAGTGCTAAAGTTCGATTCCGAATTTTTGAGAGACACGTTTATAAAAGCATTTGAGAGATTTATAACAGAAATTAAAACAACGTCTGGGATTACATGCTCCGTGCAAATGATGATGAACAACACAAAGAAGTCGCTACTTAAGCTAGCAATAACCAAACGGCATCGTCAGAAAAAATTAGAAATGTTCTTCCGCGTTGTATTCGCACAGGTAATAACTTTTTTTATGAAATATACAAATAAATATCGATTCGTCAGGAACTAAGATAAGCATCCACATTTCTCTTAGGCGTTTCATATTACACATGCAGAAGAAGAAATCTTACAAATAGATGCGAGAGTGGCAAGAGAAGTAATTTACACCGAGATAACCATCATAGAATTTGCGGAAGCCCTAAGCATGAGGCCGGATGCGGAGTTCGTAAAGAAGGTGATTTACGCTAAATCCAACGAGAAACACGAATATGTGGACACATTTGTTGAAAAATTACATTTGCAGATATTTAATCTAGTGGATAAAGATAAAAATGGCTTTATATCGTTTCGGGAGTTCGTCGATATGTTGGTGATATTTCTGAAGGGCTCTGCTGAAGAAAAAATGAAGTTGATGTTTGATATGTATGATATCAATGGCACCGGAAGACTTAAGAGAGAGGAATTCTCAAATATGTTGAGGTACTCAATTAGTTGAATTACTTCGTCATGTATACTTCTTGTAGATTTTCTTGTTAAACTTTATGTATCGTATTAAATTGATAGATCATTCATGGAGACTGGCAATGCTGACATAGCAGACAATGAGTTGGAATCTTTAGTACAATCCATGATGTATCATGCTGACTTAGCGAACAAAGAAACTATAAATTTACAGGATTTTCAGCAAATATTAAGCGACTTTAATGATAAATTTCATTATGTGGAGTTAGAATTCAACATGCCTAGTGACGGAAAGAACAATAGGAAACTTCATGCAGGCGTGAAGACCGTTAGATCGACGTTTATTGGCGAAGTGCAAAGCACGGTCGAAAGTCTGTATACCGATCCAAGCGAATTAAAATCCAGAATTGAAGGCAAAATTGAGACCGAACAAGATGCGACGGATGATAGTAACGAAATTTTCGTCAAAGACGAAAAAAAAATTGTCGAAGACATGAAGAAACACTCGGACTATTGGTATCCTATAATGAAATATCTCGCCAACAAACGACTGCAAATATTCTGGGCGTGTTTGTATACTTTGTTTTTGCTTGGAATTTTCGGAGAACGAGTGTATTGTACGTTTTTCAACTATTTTTTCACAGCAGGTTTCTAACTTCAATTTCTGCTATGTGATCCACAATGTTTTTGTAGATCATCACATAGAACGAGAACATTCTGGCTTGAGACAGATATTAGGTTGCGGCCTGACTATAACGCGAGGCGCGGCGTCGGCTATGATGTTCACTTATTCCACATTATTAATTATGATGTGTCACAATACTATCACTGCTCTGAGAACTACGGTTTTGCAATTTTACATACCGTTCAATTCGGTGATTAAAATGCACAAGTATATCGCTTGCTGGGCGCTGATCTTTACCGGTAAGAATATTTTAACTTAAACCGTGTCTAAAACGATATATAGAATAATGCATTTTAGCAACAAATTAATTTGAATTACTATTATACATGAAAATTTTCAGTGTTACATGTAATCGGACATGGCTTCAACTTCTATTATATATCTACGCAAAGTGCTGACGATCTAACATGTTTGTTTCGCAATTATTTCCACGCGTAAGTTTGTATAAGTATTATGTCTCTTTTTAGATATTTCAATTATCTGTACGCGTTTATTAACCGTATTGGCATTTAGGACACATGAACTTCCCAAATTTCATTATTGGTGTTGGGGTACAATGGCAGGTGTAACGGGAATACTTTTAACAATTGTAACCGGATCGATATTCATATGTTCATTGCCAATGGTACGAAAATCATTCTACAATTGGTTCTCTTTTGTTCACTCCTTATATCCAGTTTTCTACATACTCATGATTTTACACGGCAGTGGAAGACTAGTACAAGTAATTAACGTTTTTATATTTACAAAAATTTGATTATCACACAATAATCTTACATAACTGAAAAATGTCTGATGCACCACAACAGGAACCATATTTTCATTATTTCTTTTTGGGACCAGCTATTCTATTTATTCTCGATAAAGTCATAACTTTGACTAGGAAAACAATAGAGATACCATTGCTCAAAGCAGAAATCTTACCATCAGGTACGTTTTTTTTTCAAATTGTATTACTAGATTATCTATAATTAGGCTTTTATCTAACTTTTCACATACTACAAATTTGTAATTTAATCTGCACATATATATATTGTAGATGTAACATGGATAACATTTCCAAAACCTTTAAATTTTCAATATAAATCTGGTCAGTGGATTAGAATAGCATGTCCAGCATTACAAACAAATGAGTATCATCCATTTACTTTATCTTCTGCACCACACGAAACAAGTTTAAGTGTACATATACGGACAATTGGACCGTGGACGACAAACATTAGAGAAAAATTAGAGCAGTGTATAATGTCTAATGAAAGTCTGCCAGTGGTAACTCTTCATATTATAAAATTTTGCATATTTATTTACATCTACATATTATTTTACTAATAATACTTTTATTATCTGTACTGATAGATTCACATAGATGGTCCATATGGAGAAAGTCATCAAGATTGGGACAAATACGAAGTGGCAATCATGGTTGGTGGTGGAATAGGTGTTACACCTTTTGCATCAATACTCAAAGATGTTGTTTACAAGTCAAACTGCAATGTAAACTTTGGTTGCAAGAAGGTATAACAACACACCATTGTTAACATTATAGTAAAGAGAAGGATATATATATATATATATATATATATATATCAAAATGTTCCACTTTAGATATATTTCCTTTGGGTAACAAGAACGCAGAAGCAATTTGAATGGCTGGTTGATGTGTTAAGAGAGGCCGAAAAAGCAGATGTTAACAACACAGTGTCGATTCATATTTTTGTTACTCAATTTTATCAAAAATTTGACCTACGTACAATACTTTTGGTGAGATATCTGAATATTATTGTTAATCCGAAAGAATTTCACAGATAATCTAACTAATTTTACTTTTAGTACATTTGCGAACGGCATTTTCAAAAGATTTCAAATAAGTCTCTATTCACTGGACTGAAGGCAGTGACACATTTTGGACGCCCAAAGTTTCCTCAGTTTTTTATGTCTATACAAAAGTTGTATCCTACTGTAAGCATTTCATCATTATCAGATAATATAAATTATATTTATCGTGTAATCTTTTAATCTATTTATTACATTATGTAATATGTTCTTAAAACAATTTTTTTTTCAGACAAACAAGATTGGTGTTTTCAGTTGTGGCACACCAGCTTTGACGCAAGAAGTAGATGAAGCTTGCAAAGCAATAAATTTGTCAGAAATGTATGATACATTATTCCAACATCATTATAAGAGCTTTTAAGTTTATAAATCTTTAGTATTAGATTACATTTTTTGTGAAGGCTTAATTGCTTCATATTAATAAGAATTTTAATTATTTTATTTGTATATGTTCCTTATAAGCTCTTACAAATTTATATTATGGGATAAATAAATTTGTATTTGGATGTTATGTGTTTTTTAACTATGCACATTTGCATCAACATTAAAATATATAATTGTAAACAAGTATTTCTGTCATTAATTATTGTTAATAATAGACATAATTTATTTACTTGACTGTAATAAATCTGTAACAAATCATGAAACTGTTTTTTTTAAGTATTTATATAAAAAGGAAAAATTAAATATATACTTACAAACATATTACCAGATTACTGTAGGCTACTTCATAGCCTCTTCAGAATCGCGATTTTGTTAGATTCATCATCTATGTCGATCACAAATCACTCTCATTCTTTGATACTACAATCAATTACAAAAACATAAATAATAATTTAATCCTTTGGAATCGAATAATCCAATGCATGAAATTAAAGATTTGTTTTTTATTGCCGAATTTTCTGCACTAGTGTACACTAGTGACATCAAAGCGTTCTTCATTGCAGTATGTCTTTACTCACCGTTTCTACGCGTGCGCACATCATTGAGAGTACAGGCAAGTCAAAAAGTTAAAGTTTTCTTTTTTTAAACATTGTTTTGTTTTTGGCAATCAAAAATTTCGAACTTGACTAGTGTTGATTTTTCGTGTTTTTATTTGTAAAGTGAAAAGCGTTAATTTCTGAAAAATGCCGAAACAGCTTTCTCAGCATCAACGTGAGTTAATCATAATGTTAAAAGAAAAGGGAAGGAGCCGAAAGGAAATAGCGAAAACTATAAAATGCTCATATGCTGCTGTTCAAACAACTATAAAACGTTTTAACGAGACCAATTCGCATTTATATAAATAGAAAGCGCTCAGGCAGAAAAAGAATAACCACGAAATGCAAAGATAAAAAATTAGTTCGTGAAGCTTTAAAAGACTCGAAAAAAACGAAAGAAACATTTTCTGAGCTAGCTGACTTCACAGACGAAATTGGTGAATTAATTTCTGCTGGAACCGCGAGAAAGAGACTTGCAGAAGGTGATCTTAAAGGTTGCAAGCCAAAACCCAAAAGCCATGATTCTCTGAAAAAAGAACAAGAAGAAGAAGAAGTCCCGCGTAGACAAACTCGCTCGATGTCCAAGAAATCACTCAGGAAAATTGGATAAATATAGTTTGGATGTTTTGATGAATCTAACTTTGAAGTTCGTATAATTTAATTTATTTTACTAAAAAAAAAAAATACTATTACTAGCATCAATTGATCTACTTAGACATAAACTTTTTTTAAAAAATAATGAATATCAATGTGTTTTTTAGATCTCCTGATGTACATACATATGACGAAGAGTGAAGAATACCATCTAGAATGTGTGATGCTTACTATAAATAATGATTTGGGACTGCATGGCTGTGTGGATGAAATGTTCATTCGATCTGTGAGGATCAAATATTGAAAAAACACTATAATAAAAACACTTTCCTTCATAAACTCTGTGGTTTCATTTTCTTTTAACCCGAAAACATAATCAGAAAATTAAATTATTATAGGGTGCCGAATACTTTTGGCCTGTATATTATGAGTAGTGATGAGCATTCAATCACATCTTTTGCGAATTTTCAATCAATTTAGTCACTGCTCCGTTTCGAAACATTTCGAATATTATTGAAAGTCTTGATAGATCTTAAAAGTTTTAATAGAATATTCTCTATGACAGAACTTATTCTCTAAATAAAAAGAGAAACAGATTCGAGAAATAGATAGAAAATAACATTGTAAACAAAATTTTGTTTCTACATTAGAAATATTTCTATATAGAAAATAACATCGTAAACAAAATTTTGTTTCTACATTATTAATAAATAATTCTTGTTTAACAAATAAAATTTAATGCATTATTTATTTATAACATCCTAATATTTTTTTACTTTCTCTCTCTAAAATTTATTAAAACATTCAAGAAACTCAAAATCTTCAAGATTAATCAAAACTTTTAAGATTATATAACTTCGAATAATATTCGAATTGATTCGAACTTCGCATGATATATTCGAACTAATTTAAAGCATCTTGAGATACCCATCACTAATTATGAGCTAGAGATGATAAGACTTGGATTATGTTCTAAGCACAATTGCAATTTCACAAATTGGAATAAAATCTACTACAGGGAATAAAATAAATCATAATTAATATTATGAATCAATAATCTACAGCTGGTCATGGTATTAATAAGAATCAAAATGTGTGAGAAATAAAAAAGTATTATTGATTTTCTTTTACATTATACATTAATACAGTATAAAGAATCAAATGCTTGTAATTTAAAGCATCTTGGTACTCGTCACTAATTATGAGCTAGAGATGATAAGACTTGGATTATGCTCTAAGCACAATTGCAATTTCACAAATTGGAATAAAATCTACTACGGGGAATAAAATAAATCATGATTAATATTATGAATCAATAATCTACAGCTGGTCATGGTATTAATAAGAATCAAAATGTGTGAGGAATAAAGAAATATTATTAATTTTCTTTTACATTATACATTTATAGAGTATAAGCAATCAAACACTTTTTATTATAAAGTTGTGAGTAGTGTAAGTTTTTCATTAAGTTGCAATTGCGTTTTTATTAGTCGAGATAAGGCCACAACCATCAGAAGATCCTTAACATTACTATTAAACATTTTGTTAAATTGATCGTTTGTCATTTTTGGTACAGAATGCACCATATCCAAAAGGGCTCTGCCTACCTGAAATAACAAAATCATTGTGTATATTGGCTAGACAACACTTACAAATAAAGAGATAAATGTTCATCCGTATTTACTTGATTATCTGGTGGTTGTTTTCCCGCTAACACGTCATCGACATATGCAAGTACTTGTTCCAGCATCAAAGAAAGTTTGGAACAAGCCTCCGAAACTTGCGCAAGATCCATCATGGGTTCTGTCCCTCTAGTAGTAGTTCCAGCTTGTACTTGAGATTGCAATTGAGTCTTGGAACATAATTGCATTCCTATAACCTCTGGTTCATAGCATGAAACCTGAAAGTGTTTAGATAAATGTTAGTTTCAATTATATTATCAAATGTTTTAACTTAAACTTTTTCTCAAATTTCATGACTTAATTTTTCAATATTGAATTGTCATAAAACAACTATCTTAAATTGATATTTTGACAAACCTGAACTTTAACAGGCGTGAACATAGATCCTTGCTTGCCATTAGGTACTCCTAATGGAACACACACGTAAGCTTTAAATGCCATCCTCGTGGTGTTTGTTAATGTAGTATTAACAGTCAAATGCACTGGATTATTACATTCTCGCACATAATATTCGTGGATAACAGATGAATGTGTGGTAACCTAAAACATATTTTTGCTAGCAAATTTTCCAAGAGTACTGTAATATCTATAAGACAATACACAATGTAAAAAAAAAACTTACCTCATCACCAGTAGCCCACCAGCCAACAATGTTCTCTTGCGTATTAACTCGATGATTTAAATCATACAAGTCCATTCCGTAAGTAAGATCAGCTTCTACTTGACTTTCAGATTCCTTGTGTGGTACGCAAAAACAATTTGTTACTTCCACAATTCCTTTCTCTACGGTACCTGAAATAATAAAGAGTACATATTTGTTCACAGCTGCCAAGTCACACATTGCACGTCTCACTATGCTCCAGATGTGACCAAGATGCAAAGCCGAGAGACGAAAGATTCTTCGTTATTCAATATATACGTTACCTAATAAAGTACCAACAACACGCGACGATTCTGCTTTCCGTCGTTCGTAAGCATCTACAATTTGGAATAATATTACAGGATGCACCTTGACAGTTAGGTTAAGCGCCATGTTTGCTGCGACACGAAAGAAATGTGTTTGAAGCAGGAAGGTGAGTATATATCTCCACTTTTAAAAATCGATATTTTTAAGTTGAGCGTAAACGGCGCAGAGAACAGCAGTACTACTTCTTTTCCAAACTAAATTTTGTACGCACTATGCTCCTCGCTACAAAAAAGCAACCGTGGTACAGATTTTCACACCTTGTTCCAATGAAAAAAATGTTTTACAGTTTATTTCCACTCCAGCAGAAGTCTCTATTGTCGCTTCTGTACCGTCCGCTACATTGACAGCTGTTGATACTGGATGCTACCACTCGTGTGCACAACGCACGCTAGGTGCTCTCTACACAGCAAAATATTCAGGCAAAATATACGTCACTGTACGTCATCGCGCGCGCCGTGCGGCAACACGCACTGCATCAACTTTCATGTATCAGCTGGTTACGATCGTGAGTGCGCGCATTACCGCAGACCCGGTCGAAAATTGCAGTACATTATATAAGGCGAGTGAGTGAGCGCGGTTTGCGATGAACGGTGGCTAATGCATGGCACCGTGCTGTGACGAAAACGAGGTTTTCAGATAACACGCGGCTGTCAGTGCGGCTTCGAAGTGATAGTGACGGTTTTATAATAGTGCGTCGCGAGCGATTCGTTAAGTATTCATTCAAGGACGACCATTTAAGCATTTAGACTGTAATTCGCGAAGGAAGCTAGGAATTACACGCGAATTCGTGGTATTTTCTTCTCCCTCTCTTTCCTCCTTTTTTTTATCAGCGTCTCCTACCTTGCGTTCTCTGCCGTGCGTTACCGCTCACATAAATCATCCACCACGCACGTGATACGTCAATGCTCTTAACAAAAAAAGTGACAAAACTATTATAAAAATCACCGCTCACCACTTGCAGGTCACCGCGTTATTTACGCCCACGCACAACGACGAGTTATCGCCGTCTGTTAATACTCGTGCTCGTGTCTCAGTGCCGATTACACTTGTTTGACAGTTCGATAGGATGTCCGGCAACTTGAGAGAAATTGATCCGTTCAGCGAGATGCCTATGGAACTAGAATCCTGTGAAGGTACGAAATAGGACACAATAATTGCGATATCCTACAGCGTCTATTAGAACGATCGTTGTCGCGCGTTAATCAAGATCGTTTAAGCTTAAGATAAAGTTGACGTCAATTTGTGCTGCTTATCGCGAGTACACTCGAAGTGTCCATGAGATATTCGAATTAAATCTTTGATAATTTCGATACTATTGTATAATCAGTAAAATATATGAGTCAATTTCTGCTTAGAATTAAATTCTATAGATTTTTAATTTGCACCTTTTAATAACTTATGATTGACACATTTTGAAAGAGTCTGATTTACATAGATTTGATTAAAAATTTTTTTAAATTTGTTTTTTTCTCTAGTGTCATCTCTCAATATTTATAAGCATACGATTGTACTAAAAATTATGAAAAATTATTGTTATATATTCACAAACGCATTTCAGCTTACATATTAATTAACATAATTTAAAAAGTATGAATATGTATTGCAATTGAATGGTTTATGGTTCAAAAATAATCCTTGTCAAAAATTGAGATAATGGTGTATTCTAGTAGTCAAAAGTAAAATCTACAGTATGGTTCCACCAATTATCATAAAAGCAACTCATGCTTTGGTTTACATTCTTAAGAAGTTTGAATGGTTCTATTGAAAACTTAAGGATGACAATATATGTTGTTTTCTTCTCCTGAACAAATGAAAAAATTGACAAGAGTTATTTTTGTTATAAACCCTTCAATTTTTGCACATTTAGCTACTAAACTTTATTAATATGTTAATATTTTTATTTATCATAATTCTTGGACTGTGAATGTTGGACTGTGAAGTGAAATAATGATTTTATTTCTGTTTCACAAAGAGAATGACGAAGCAATAGAAGAGGGTCCAAAGGACAATGTAGAAACGAATATAGAAACTGAAGAATCTTACGCAGAATCTTTAACTCCAGAAGAAATACGGTGGTTTTATAAAGATGGTGTTGAAAAAAGATGGAATGAATTTTGCGGGTACGACAGCTTAAGAATCGAAAAAATTTATCAGGAGCGTCAAAATTTAATTGGCACAAGTAACGACGAGATAAACAATGAAAATAATTTACCACCTGCTGAAAGAATTGTAGTTAGAGGAGGCATGTACGATGTTCAAATTGATAATATGAAATGCGTATCTATATACTGGCCAGGTGAATATTATGTATTATTTTTCTTTTACTTTTGCTAGAGATTACATTGCTCTTAATTTTTACTTTTACACTGCTTACACTTATCAATATAATTTGTATAAATCAATGTTAATGCAGGTCAACATGTTGATGTGAACATATCTGAATGCCTTAATAACATTTTAATGCTTGTTTAGATTTCTGCACATTTGCCTGTTTGTGTGCAGTGTACACTGTCTTTATACTGCAAAGATTACTTTGTCCTTGAGGTTATTATAGCCAATTTCTATTGACTGTGTGCCTATTATGACTCGCATCATGTGAAACAAATATAATGCAGGCAATAGATTTTATTTAACAGCACTTAACAAAATATTTATCTATTTTTAGTTATGTCTTAAATTTTTATAATATGATATAATGTATGAAATATTTCAATTACTAATAATGTATTTAGAAATATAGTTTATTTTATAATTATTACAAGAAATTTGCAAGCTAAAAGAATCATATATGTATTTTGGGGGGAATTTTGGAATCTTACAGAACTGTTAATTATCTATTGAATGTTTTCGCAAAAGTTGGAAATTTAAAATTGTGCACTTTTCCAACAAAACTAAATAGACAAAGAATGTTGCGATTTGTATGAAATGTTTTTATCGTATTTTTACAAAATCAGTTTACATAATCTCTAATTTATTCAACTTGTGCAAATATAATATTTCGTGTGAATTTTTTTGATTGAAGGTGAAGAATGGGAAATTATGAGAGCTACGTGGTATTATGATGGCAGTTGGATACCGTTAGAGACAGAACATTCCAAAGTAATAGAAGAAGTCCACCTTAGATTATTTCAAAAAGAAAGTAACGATCAAAGTAGCTCTAAGTGTGATGCGAGTGTTCCTCAGGCTTATAAAGGTATTCTTCTCGCTCGGTTTCATTCTATTGAATGTTTCAAGTCACGCGTTGTTTTCTTCCAGTATTACATACCGAACAGTTCTCTGAATTTCACGTTGACTGGCACTCGATTAACGACGTAATATTATATAGCGAATACACTCCTACTAAACTGATGCGCAGTGTCACGTCAAAGCTGGGCTTTGCCAAAAGTAAGTGCAGGATTAGCGAATCGCAGAGATATCAAGCTGCCTATATGAAGTTAGCCCCCCATTTTTCGATTTTGAATATTTTTTTAGTTGTTCCAGGTTGTTCTACGTTTGTTCTATATTGTTCCAAAGTTATGAACAAAAAAATCGAAAAACATGACGGGAAAAGCAAAAAAACGATTTATTTTTGTGGCCACCCATTTTTTTTTAAATTCAAATTTTTTTGCTGTTCTGGATTGTTCTAATTGTTCTAAACATTGTTCTAAAATATTAATCCCCCTAAAAAAGAATTTAAAAAGATATAGCAAAAAATAGCATTAAGCGTCCAAATAGTATTTTTACATTTATCGCTATTATTATATTATGTTTTGACACCAAATTACATATTTAAGCTAAAAACGAATAGAACAACCCAGAACAACTCTCAGTTTCACCAGAACAAACATATAAAAGGCACTTTACTCTTGAAGGTAGAGAATTATTTTGTCTTTTTCGACCGATAATGTTACATCAGCGACACTAAAACCTAGAACAATGAGAAATAGACACAGAACAATCCGGAACAACTCTCAGTTTTGTCAGAACAAACGTTTAAAGAGCACTTTACTCTTGAAGGTAGAGAATTATTTTGTCTTTTTCGACCGATAATGTTACACCAGCGACACTAAAACCTGGAACAATGAGAAATAGACACAGAACAATCCGGAACAACTCTCAGTTTTGTCAGAACAAACGTTTAAAGAGCACTTTACTCTTGAAAGTAGAGAATTATTTTGTCTTTTTCGACCGATAATGTTACATCAGCGATTAGTGTCGATTAGTGTTTTTTTTGAATTTTTTTATTTTTTTGAATATAAGAGTGAAGTGCTCCTTATACGTTTGTTCTGACAAAACTGAGAGTTGTTCCGGATTGTTCTGTGTCTATTTCTCATTGTTCTAGGTTTTAGTGTCGCTAATGTAACATTATCGGTCGAAAAAGACAAAATAATTCTCTACTTTTAAGAGTAAAGTGCTCTTTAAACGTTTGTTCTGACAAAACTGAGAGTTGTTCCGGATTGTTCTGTGTCTATTTCTCATTGTTCCAGGTTTTAGTGTCGCTGGTGTAACATTATCGGTCGAAAAAGACAAAATAATTCTCTACCTTCAAGAGTAAAGTGCCTTTTATATGTTTGTTCTGGTGAAACTGAGAGTTGTTCTGGGTTGTTCTATTCGTTTTTAGCTTAAATATGTAATTTGGTGTCAAAACATAATATAATAATAGCGATAAATGTAAAAATACTATTTGGACGCTTAATGCTATTTTTTGCTATATCTTTTTAAATTCTTTTTTAGGGGGATTAATATTTTAGAACAATGTTTAGAACAATTAGAACAATCCAGAACAGCAAAAAAATTTGAATTTAAAAAAAAATGGGTGGCCACAAAAATAAATCGTTTTTTTGCTTTTCCCGTCATGTTTTTCGATTTTTTTGTTCATAACTTTGGAACAATATAGAACAAACGTAGAACAACCTGGAACAACTAAAAAAATATTCAAAATCGAAAAATGGGGGGCTAACTTCATATAGGCTATCAAGCTCGTATTTTTGCACGTTGTTGTATGATTATGCGTCTTTTTGCATTTCTAATTTTGCAGCAACAGGGTATCGATTAAAACGAGGCTACAAATCGCGTGCGAGCATGGAGGATAAGCCGCGCGATATTGACCATTTAGTATTTGTTGTTCACGGAATAGGACAAAAACGGGATACAGGGAAGATTATACGTAACACCACATGGTACGTAAAAACATTGCATCTATTATCACAGAAATAACAGCATCTCCTTTAATAATAATAATGTGCGCGATTGAAAACAGTTTCAGGGGCTGCGTGGATTGGCTCAAACAGAAGTACTTCCCAAATTCTCAGCATAGAGTAGAATTTTTTGCAGTTGAATGGCGATCGTCGTTAAAGTTAGACGGAGGTAAGGACTTTTGCGGCAAAGCGAAAGCGGCATTTGTTTAATTGATCAAACGTGCGACTTTGCTTCCAGATATAGTCGACGCGATTACGCCTTATAGCGTGTTAAGTATACGTCACTTGTTAAATACATCAGCGATGGATATTTTATATTATACAAGTCCTTTATACGGTGCTGAAGTTAGAGCCGGCTTGCAGAAAGAACTGAATAGATTGTACTTTATGTTCGCGAGTCGGCATCCCGGCTGGCAGGGGAAGGTTTCAATACTGGCGCATTCCCTAGGATGCGTGATTGTGTACGACATAGTCACAGGCTGGATGGGACCCGACACGCGACTTCCATCTCCGCATGCACACGAAGTTTTGTTACAAGGATTACAATTTCCGGTGAGTTTCTAAAGTTTCCAATAACAATTAAATAAATCATCTGAATTTTTTCCACACAGATTGTCTACAAGAATGTTGAATTATCACGAAGATTCTTCTCCCGTTCACAGATTGAAAATCTATTCTGCTTGGGCTCACCGTTGTCTGTATTCTTAGCGTTGCGCACACGTACTCCATCCAATAGGTTAGACGTGATGCCGCAAAGTTTGTGCAAGAGATTTTATAACATATTTCATTGGTCCGATCCGGTCGCTTATCGTATGGAGCCGCTCTTGGAGCGAGGTTACAGTAAAATCGAGCCAGTTCTCATACCGCCGTACGGAGGGGTCGACGGACAGCAGATACCACAGTCGCCTTCGTCGTTAAACAACGTCGATCCAACTCTACCGCCTACAGGTATTTTTGTTTCTCACGATGAATCGTAAAATATCAGACTTTTGTCACTGCTTGCATTGCGTACGTATTGCGTATTCATATGGATGATTGTGATAATCCGGAGACTAATGTAGTCAAATGGTTGACGCACTTGGCGACAAAGTTTTTTTTTTTTTCGTTTCAAAAAGGCTGACTGAATTGTTGGAAGTATCGCGACTTTCAATTAAAAATAACATGGCATAATTCTGTTTAAATAGAAACTGACGATAAAGATGATAGCCCAACGGATATACCGAATCGTGCGGAGAAGGGCTGGAGTCTTTGGGACCTAGTGCGAGGCGGTTGGAACGTTAGAGAAGGCCCGTCTTCGCCGACGCCAGAGTCGAATCCGCCAATCCGTCCAGGTCAAGGTAAAAATCTATACATTTGAATAGCGAAATAATTTAATCCTCTGTGCATCATGAATGAAGAGTTTGTGCTTTATTAGAATTAACGCAGCGATTGGATTATGTGCTGCGTGCAGTCGGTTTAGGAAGGAATTACTTGTATACGGTGGCAGCGCACACGGCATATTGGAATAATTATGACGTGGCCTATTTCGTATTAACAAGACTCTTTCCGACGTTGGAATCGTGATGGCGGTTTAAACATTTTAACGCGGAATCTTCAGTCAGGGAACTTTGGATTCTGCTGAAATGTTCTAGTCCATTGTAGGCCTGTCCCCAAACGTGATATCCCAAAATAGGCTTACCACAAAAACAATCTGTGATAATGGAAAAACGATACAATAATGTTTGCAAATTCTATGAAAAGTAATCATTTTATATTGCTCGCATAATTTAGTATCAACTCCTATCAAGTTACGCAAGACAAACGAAACTTTGTCTCCACTCGTATTTTGGAAAGTAACTTGTTTGTACCAAACGTAATTTGTACGTAGCGTAATATAGATTCTATATTATAGGTATGAAAAGATAATGAGTTTTACGGTTTACGTTACCTCTTGCGATATAAAGCATAGTTTATGCGCGACATATTTGTCAAGTATAACACTTCCTATAACTCTCTCTCTCTCTCTCTCTCTCTCTCTGTTACTTGTTACAACGCAATAGTTATTTTCGATTAGTTTTCTTCGAGCGGTACCTAATATATTCTTGTTGATCGCTTTTGTTATATTATTGCCATATTTTAAGATTAGCGTTTAGAAGTAAAATAAGGTGATGTGCTTACACATTTTTCTTACGTACGTACTCGAACTGTTAATCGAGTTGCGAGTACATTTGGAAACATTCATTTCCGAATGTACGAGGAGTAATGCAGAAACATAAAACACCATAATACTAACTTAAATTTTTAAATAATACATAATTTAAGATACGCTACTTATACAATGGTATATGTAATTTTACATCTTTAATTTAATAGCAATTCGTATTATATCATAATTAGATTGTTTTCATATTGTTTTAGAGAGTTTACTTAAGCACAAAATATTCTTATGAATTTTTGTAAGCTAAGCTGGAATTATCTAAAAATCTTCGAATACAATGACTTCTTTGTAAAGAATTGCGCAGAAATAAAGTTTGTTACTCTGATAGGATATTTCTAAATTTAGTAATTTAAATCGTGCGGTGATATTTTGAGAGATATTATGCATTGAAAGGTTTGCTTTATCTCACAGAGAAAATTGTTTCGTACCATTCAAAATTTAGGCTAACATACCGAATACAGTTGGAATAAAAAATTATGATTTTTTTTACGTTGAAAGATACTTTTGTGTATTATCTACGTCTTAACGAATAACAGTAGATTAAGATATATTTATATTACCATATTACAGAGCGTAATTATGTTTTTTGTTATTATATTATGAAATTATTTAAAATATGGAAGTTTATTTATATCAATCATTGCATTAACGTTTCTTAACACTACTGTCTTATTTTGCGTATCATATCACGTGTTTGACATATCAGATAATTATGTATTAATTATTGCAAAATGTAATATTATTTTGATTATTAAGAGTTACAAGTATTTGTATTTGTATAAACATAACACGAATTTTTAATGTCGATCAACTTAGACGCAAGGATCATTTCTACATTTTCCGCTGAAAAATATGCATTGAATAATATATTAGTTGTTTGTACTATCTTATGACTATTATATATCATGATATGTAAGTTAGAAAAGCGAAAATGATGTCGTTTTGTCTTTGCGATGTGTATGAAAGAATGTTATTGAATGCAAAATGCATGAAATAGTTTATTAACGATGCGAAAAGGATAATTTAATAGCGTGACAATAACAAAGAAATTTATTACATGAAGTTTTTATCAGAAGAGTATAGAAGAGAATATCAAATTTTATATGACACGTCATTATTAATAAGCCTATGGGAACATCGATATAAGTAATTTTTCTTAATATAGAGAATAGTGTGGTGTATATATCCATTATTATGTGATCAAAAATCTGTTTCTAAGAAATGCCTATGATAACAGTAATAACAAGGCTTACAATATAAAATAAGCAATCTGCCATAGTAATAAAATTATAAGAGACATTTCAGATCGATATATATTGTTCAATACTCTTTCAAACATTAACATATCTGTACCCGCGCGTTTAAAATATAATATTTTATGTAATGCTTTTTCACAAGAATATTAATCCATTAATGAGCATGAATTATGGAAAATTGAAATCAAAGAATCTTGCAGTGACAACCTTTTAAAAGTCGAGTTGAATCTGTGCATACAATGAAAATTATTATCTCTTTTACGAAACAAGAATGATAATAGCTTGATTATGCAACTTTCTGCAGTCATAATCTTAATAAGAATAGATAATTGTGAAAAACAGCAAAACAACAGATACCATATCATAACTTTTATATAATAATATAAACGTTTTCATAATTTATCACTTTCATAAAAGTGTTGAAATCCAGATTATCTATAAAGTTGGTGCATTGCGAAAATGGTTTGATATCTTTGGTCGAAAGCGTAAATATATGTAGACAAGAACGTAAATAGGAAATAACATGTTTATAGTATTGATTGATGTGATTTACATATTTTATACCAGTCACGTAACTTCGATGTTTCATCGATGTTTCTTATGAGACAATGAGAGAAATTTTATATCTGTTCTTTATGCTGTGTTATGTAAATTACAAACATTTTTGAAATAAATATATTATACAAAGATCATTTTTCTCTTATATTATGTATTCTGAGTTTCTGTTCTTTCTTTTAGAAAATTTAATAAGAATTGATAATTTGTCACTGTTTTTTACTTTTCAATCAAGTATTATGGTGCTGAATGAAATGGCAGTATAGCATTAAATCTCTGTTGAAATATACAAGAGATAGCAAATATTAAAAAATTTATACTTATTACATTAATTGGAATAAAGTATATATTGATTATATTTTTCTACTATATTATATATGACTTTATTGATAGAGATAATATCGTAAATACAGTATAAAATTGCATTACAGCATGATTGATATCGAAAGAAATTAAATACAGTCAAAATATGAAATGCACACTGCAGTAAAGTGTGCAAATAGCCTCGATAATGGCGATAACGAAATAATTACAAATTCAGAGATAGATATTCAAATCAGTGCAGTAAAACTTTTTCCACATGTTTCTTCAATAGCACGAGGCCCGATAATACAAGCAATCTAATTTGAAAATGCGCTTAAAATTAATTTACAGCGTATAAAAATACTATTACAGAAATACAAGTTGCTAAATCGTATCTGTCACGTATCGATATGCTTAGGAATTAAAATATCTGTTATTTTTTATTATAATTAATACAATAAGTTTATTTAAGAATACATATACGCTTATCTTACAACAGAGAAGATATAAAAAAGGAGAGATCGTCGTTCTTTTGAAAACGATTAAAGAAATAAATATAAGAAATGTTGTAACGATATGTGCTGAGAATAATTTAGATCTGCAATTATATTATGGTTTACGTCGTAAAACGAACGAAATAAATAAAACGAATGGAGTAACGCGGGCATTTGTATAGAGTTTCGATGGAATGCAATTCACTTTAACATCGCTAACATTCAAGAATATAAGCCAAAACACTTTTGAACATGCCATCTAACCACAAGCAAGATATAAATCAGATATAAAAACGCGTACCTAACAATAGATACTTTATTTAGTCGAAAAGATAATGTATGTACGTTCACATCGCCTTGCGACTTTGTATGTATACAGTCATAGCCACATGAGTAAAAAACGGCTTGAATATTTCAAATGTTTATAAAATTATGCATACTATTCTGAAATACAACTTTTTTTTTTATCAAATACAACACTCGCTATTACGTGGTTTCGTTGCTAAATATTTTTCGATTTTTTTACGTACTTATATAAAAATGTTAGAACTTTGTGATATTTTTAACATCATTCACGATGTTTTCCATCGATACCACATGTCCTGTTCACATGCGTAATATTAAGATATAATAGAAATTAATTAATTATGCAAAATGACCTATCTATATAATAAAATGACATACAGACTTCTTGTTGTATGTAAATGCTATTTTATCACATATTAGTGAAAATAAATTATATAATAACACATCGAATAAAGCTATGGTTTTAAAAATACAATAAATAGAAGAATATCATTGTCATTTCTGGGACACAAATCGCGTTTACGGAAGAGGCGCGCGGGAAAAGCTATCGCATATATAGCGCGCGCGAATATTTACATGGAATAGTAAAATCTTCATTTCGTTGAAATAGCTAATACGTGATATAAAAAATACTAAATTTGGCAATCTGAATATTTCTTCGAAGGTTTCTTAATCGGATAGGTAACTGCTCGTGTGTATATATTTGCTCAGTCTGCAGTTCTCTCGTTGCGAAAAAAAGGAACAGTTTCTCCTCTACATTATACATATGTAAAAAAAATATTCGTATAAAAGACTGTTAATAAAAAAGGTTGTCCCGTCTAAGAGAGTTTGCTTCCACAAACGCGATGCAATCCACATGTCCCATTTTATATCTCCGCAGAGAGACATATACTTTCCTGATTAAAAAATAGTTCTCGTAGCACACGCAAAAGAACATGGTCCATTTGTGATTAAAGATACGATTTCGTTCCTGTCGAAATAATATGCCGATGGTCTACAGCTAACGATATTCTGAGGGCGTTTACGCTAACTTACGTCTACAAGCTAAATACGAAGAAGCATATAAAGAAATACTTTGCATCTCACGACTATGCAAAAAGGTTTCCATTTGAATCCTCGACACCGTCAAAATGCTTAAATTTCAATGTATAATGTTTAAACTGTTTAAATTTAAAAAGATCTTCATCCAAAATACGACTGATTCAAAAATCTTAGAAGGCTGAAGGCTGTATTATTCCTTTATCCTACCTTTTTTCGCACTCTCGTTCACGTCTTACAAGAATATAATCAATATAAATATATTGCCGCCGTCGATTATCAATCCTCCTTCCGTTTTTTTTTGGTTACCGTATTTCCTCATACATCTTCCTCGTCACACACTTCTGCTCTTATGCAATATATTACACACAATTTGATTCACATTTATACACACACATAAATAGTCCATGTGCCTTGTGGTCGGACGCACGTTCATCTCGGATCACGGATAATACAAAAGAACGATACTCATCGCAAAACACCTTTTCAAATATCGCTATCCCTTCAGCGTTAAGAACGACCTCACGTCGGATACATGGACATCTGCATAAATTTCTTTCCTCCTTTTTTTTTTTAATCGTTATTATTATCGGCGTTTATATTAATTGTCATGATTCCACAGGTACTACTACGTCGCACCACAAAGGCATGATTATCTTTATTCGTTATTCGTTAATCTGCGTTATCTCGTACAACACTAATCGTATCCGTCTATTTAAGTAGTCAAAGTACATATCTGTGCCGTGAGAATCTCGTTCCCGGAAATTCAACGGACAACGCGCGCCATTCGGGAAACGAGTTTCCATATGCCAATACACAGAAACCACACAGCGACTCGCGGAGGCTTTCTAATCGGCTCGGCCGAACATGGGTACGATGTTATTGTTTATCCAGTAATCGCAGTTGGGATAATCGCGCTCGAGCAACGTGTCCTGACCGACAACCAAGATTCGCTTCGCGCCCGACGGGTCGACCTTCACGACCTCGCCGTTCCACACATACTGATTGAACAGCTGTTGCATGGCTGACACGTGTCTCTTTTCCGCAGGTGTGACAGCGGCGTAACTTCCTAAAATCGCCGCGGCATCACTATCGGGATCGGCCAGGCGTCCGCGCGGCTGAGTGGCTACGTAAAACGGTATATTATTACTCGATCTGGCGAGCGTCAGCAGCGGGCACACTACACGGATGTCGGAGATCATCGTGACCAGTCCTTTCAATGTGGCGTTGTAGCGCCTGGAAAGAAAAATGTATAACGCGTTAAAGTCGCGGGCTCGCTTATCATCTTGCAAAAAGATTTCAATTGTCCTGAATTGCGTCTCATCGATTGTCGATTACGAAATTCGGATTATTTACCTAATAGCTTCCTTCGTCACGTTAGAGCCCAAAACTCGGAGGTACGACGAGTCTAAGAGAGTGTTGACTTGCGTCTCGTTCAGGGTGGCGTTCGGCAGCAGATATTGTGACGGTGTGCCGGCGTGCGCGGTGGTGCCCATCACCACTTTCACCGAAAGCTTGTCCCGTGCCAGGATCTGACCGACGTGTTCCTGGAGGATCGCGCCGTCCAGGACGAGCCAGGCGTGCTTATCCTTATTGTACTCCAGCTTCGGTAAGTCCGCGGTGTCTTTGTACCATATCTCTGGCACGGCGTTCATGATGTCCTCGGCGCTCTTGCTCTTCAAACAGGCGGCGTCGTTGCACTGGATGGCGTTGAGGAAGCGCTGGTTGTTCTTCTCAGACGTGGTCAGTTCGTCACCCGGGAAGATCGCGCTGCCGCTCGATATCCACACCCTCGAGAAAAGATTCTTGCTTCGGCGAGAGCCGATCAGCGTCGTGACGAGGGTGCCGCCTGCCCGATGTCCCCACAGAGTGACGGACGACTTGTTGCCGCCGAAATGCTCGATGTTCAACTGCACCCACTGAAGAGCCACTATAATGTCTGACAGTCCGTAGTTGCCCGAGGTTGGAGGGTGAGTCGCTCGAGAGAGCGGCTCGGCCGCCAAGAACCCGAAAATTCCCATTCTGGTGAGAATAAATAAACATGAGTCTTTAAAAAAATCTTCCCTTAACTGAAAATTTCATATCTCAAAACCTTATCATTTTATAAAAATTACGGAAAGCTTTTAAAAAATGTTGCAAATAAAAAGAAAGTCGAAGCATTAAGCTTAATAATGATGTAGCGTATGATTCTGCAAGAACTAATAAAGACAAGAAGCGCGGAAGACATAATTAATGCACAAAAATTACAAATTGTGGCGGAAACGTATTTGTAATTATTGTATATTAAATCTTATCGCCTTTGCTATTATCGATTAGACTGAACGTATTTTACCGGAAGTTCGGCCGTACAAGCACGACTTCGCGAACGCGCGCCAGCTTAGCCGAGGGTTGCATCACGCCGGGTGAACCGCCGCTCAGGGTTTCGGCGCCGATCATGACGATCACGGGCAACGGATTTTCGTATCGAATCACTGGAGTGAAGACGTCGAGATAGAGACAGTCCTCGTCGCCGTGTGTGCGACCGTTCTCGTACTGCCAGCAGCTCTCGGAGGTGTTGTGCGCCAGGTAAGTCCCGTTCCAGCAGCGGTCGATCCGGCTGAGAGATTGAGCCTGCTGCCAGCGACGATTGTCGATTGGCGGCATCGCGTAAGGAATACCGCGGAACGCGTAACCGCCGTCCTCCAGGATGCCCTGCACGTGCCCGCACGACGTTATCGTCTCGATGTACTTGCCGTTCTTCAGAAGCGACGTTAGGGCGTTCCTCCTCGGTCCAGCGCAGGCGATGCAGATGATGATGATGACGCTGAGTAGGACCAGCGCGGTCACCGCTGTCGAACAATTTCACGTGCGATTAATACGCTAATTAAAATCGTCGATTAAGCGCGAATCGAAATTTCGTTCAATTCGCTGTCGAAAAACTGCATTGACATCGCTAGCATTTCGCTCCCCGCTCAATATCGTGAATATCGCTCTGTGTTTTCGTACCTGAGGCGACCGTGTGCTTTCTCACTGCAGTTATGCAAATCAAAGGGTGCTTCGGCCCGGGAGCGGCGCCGTCCGCTCCATCCTCTCCGTCGAGTCGCACGGTCTCCATGCCGTCTTCGTTAACGATAGGCTTCAACTCACCCGCGCTATCGTCCAGCGTTTCGACGCTCGCCAGCCCCGCGGTACCAGTCTGGCCCAACTCGCTATCAGATTCCTGAAAAAAGGAGTCGTCGTGACAACTTGAAGGGAATTTAAAATCGACAGACGCAAGTAAAGAATATTTCTTTACGAAATAAGTGAAGAAATTATTTATCTACGTTAAAAAACGTTGCAACATTCCAGAGAGAAGAGATTCAAATTAAACACCGAGTATATCGGCGATGGAGGATACGCAATAGCTGAGGAAAAACAAGTCGGCTCTCGCACAGGTATAATTTACATCCGGATATTGGAACGAATACGACGGCATATCTCGGTGCACTCTATACGTATCGTACGCGCCCTTCGATAGAACGCAAAGCCCTTTCACCCATTGTTATGCATCCGTGCATCAATTTGAAAACATTTTATTTTCCGCGTATTTTCAATAATTGTAAAATATGAACTGCGCAATCCAGCTACTTCATTCGTCCAAGTTTTTTATTACATAGATAATTGAACGTAGAATTTACACGAGATGTCCGTTTCGGCAATAATTTCCCTTCACAAAAAGTAGTAAAGTTTTTTCTCGTAAAGAAGTTACAGTTATTTTTCACTTTTTGCGTGAGTCTCGAGTCATCATTTCGCTAAAGATCTCGTGTGTATTTTATAACGCTGACGTGTATTATATTTTGCGCCTTAAGTGCGGACTGGACCGGAAAAGGAGCATGAAAAGATTAAAAAAATTGATAAAAGAAAAAACGCCTCGGGGAAGATTTGTGTGTGTTTGAGATTCGAATGGTCACGCGAGAGCCATTATTTTGCATGAGTGATTTACGGATTAAAATGAACGCTGGATATTCAGTTTTCAGAGACTTTTTGTTTGCGCCTCGCAACAATATAAAAATTCTCTCTCGTTTTTACGCCGCTATTATTTTACATGGAGCACAATAAAAACGGTGAAATCGCAGACAATTTATGTTTCGCTGTTTAGACGAATTAACGTCAACTGCGACAGTTTCTCAAATACACGACGCGAATCTATTCCGGATTTGTTATTAAGAGAATTTTTATCTAAACTTCCAAATATGTACATATGTTTCAAAAGTGTCGTAATATTCTACCAAAAAGAGGCATTTCAAACGCGATGCAAAATTGATTCCTTAAAGTTTAATAAATAATTTTTCTGAATAATCGAAAGATTATTTAAAGCGTAAAATGATATCGTTCGGCGGGGAGATTACCTTCTTCCTTCTGGAGAAAACAGATGATACCGAAGGGAAGCGAATAGCACTCAGGATTCCCCTTCGTCCTTCTTTCTCCTTTGAATCCTTCGCGGGCGTAATAGGCTTTTCCACGGAGGAAGCATTCTGCTCGTTCTCCTTTATCGCCGCAGGAGCTGATTCCGCTTCGGTGGACTCCGCTGGCTTCGTCTCATCGTCGACCTGTAATGATTTTAACAATGTATGCTACGCATACGTTGCAAATAGAGAATATTAGAAAAAAAAATCTTTTTTCAATATACAAGGCATGCATTTCTGTATCTGCATCGGCACCGACGCAAGCGATATTAGCTTCCGTTTACGACGCTCTACGAAGAAGAGAAAAGTCGTCGGTTTTTTTCTCTCAGTAGAAAGTGCAGCCGATAAATTATCCTTTTCATGCAATTTTCCACTTATAGATGCACTTTTTCATCCCCTGCGTTTAAAGTGAAATAAATTTAATAGGGATTTATCCTTTGAAAAAAGGAAGGAAGAAGTGAGCGTACAAACTTAACTGCCGAGAGAAACATATTTCTCAGAGCTGTTATGATACTTCCTAGCTGCGCGACACGAGCTTCGCAGCTGAAAGTCAAGGCGATCGTTCAATCTCGGAACGACGAGAAGCGCACATAGCGAAATCAAGGTCAACCTCGGCAGGACAAAGAGACGACGGCGACCGAGTGACGATGCGCGTATCGCCGACGCCAGACGCTCGCCCTCTCCGGAGCGCAGAGCTCTCCAAGATGCGACAGATTATTATTTTTAGAATAGCACCACTCATGTGCGCCTTAAAGCCTTGGACTTGAACGCGTTCGGGACGATAGCTTGCACCATTTGCCCCTCTCCGCGCTAAACTCCGCCGCCAGCTGCCATCGGGTCGTCATGCTTCGAATTTCTATTGTAGACGAAGCGGATGGAGGCCTCCGGTCGTCTGGAGGATAAACAGGAACGGAGATCTACGTTCACGCACGAATAAGAAATTTATTTTTAAAGGAGCGTATCGCGGTAGCAGCGATATTTTTAAACAAACAAAAGAGAAATACGTGACTGCAATTTGAGAAATTTATTCTTAGAATAAAAGTGAAAGACGAGAAGCGAGAAGTAATATAATCATTTTATATCAATTTTACAGCTTTTTCAGACATCAAACTGTTGGAAATAGTAAGATATTGAAAGGGAAAAAAAAAACGAAAGAGAGAGTAGCGCTTGATTCGCTGTAAACATGGAAACAATACGCAGAGGAAGTTAAATTATATGCTTGATAATTCTGTAGTGTACAATGCAATTCCAAAAATAGTTAATAATAATATTTGCATAGATCGCTGAAGGTATCTTGAAAATACTTGAAATTATCCCCAATTACGGCGAGTTCCATATTAGAGATACGAGTTAGTTTATGATCGCCGAAGTTATTATTCTACGAGCTAAATTAACCAGACATTGCTCTCAAATCAAATTTTTCTGTTGGAAACCAATCGCGCGCTTAAGTTAAGCGTTCATTATTTTTGATAAATCAGCTTTGTCTATTTTCATCTGAAAAATCATCTTTAACTTAATTGCTATCAGGTTAGTTTATTAAAAAGATGTGTTTATGAATTCTCAGATGAAGAAACTGTAAATAGAAAAATGTATCGTCTATCTTTGAACTTGAAAACATTAAAATATTTCTCTTGCATTCGTCGCAGTAAATATTTTTTAATACAAAAATACGTGATTACTTGTAATTATATTGTACACGCATTTCAAGATAGTATCAAGAATCTCCAGTGCCTTGATTGATTTATTTAAGTAGCAATTAAGCGAGATGATCTTCTCTGAATCTCTCAACTCCGAGCGTTGGCCGATTATCCGAGGCATCAATCCCGCGCCTCTCGCTCGTCGGAAGCGCGCGGGATGCGCTTAATGCTTGCGTATATACGAACACGCTGCTATATTTGGATGTCGAATGCTTTCAAGTGAAGTCGCGTGGCGCGGCCACCCGCCGCATGAGTACCAGAGTATACGCACACACGCACGCACGTGCGTGACATGTATTTATACGACGTTAGTGCTCTTCGAGCTCGCTCATTTTCTCAGCTCGGTGTTATTAATAAATGTTACATTTCTATAAGAGACCCCCCATTCAATTTTCTGCAGCGCAAATAATTTCTTACATTTTTTTACGTTCAGCGTAATTTTCCGCGCATCATATAATTGCGCATGATTACTCGAGACGATATTCTTAAGAACAGGATGTTTATTTTACGGATAGACGATAATGAAAAAAGGCTCGAGATAAAAAAGCTGCGAATGGTGTATTTTTAGAAAGAAGTTTGCTTTAAAAGACTCTGCGTGTGTATTATATATAAATATATACATATATTAAATATATATACGATTGAAGATCGAAATTGAAGACACGAAACACATATCCTGTTTTATTAGATAGCGCACAGCAACGCATGACTGCTTCCAGATTCAAGTATGCGTATTTCCCCTGAGTGTCATCCGGGGTTCCGCACCCAAATTTCTATAAATAAATTTCACGCAACGGGTATCGCAAGGTCGTGCACCGTGACTGCATCTCCAGGTTGCAGGATACATTTAATAAGCGCTCATTACAACCAATTACGTGGTCAAAAAAATCTCCCTTTAACAAATTCAACACATTTGTGTTTTTACCACTTTAGTCTCTCACTATTGTTATTTTAGTTATCATCGTAAGCGTTGAGAAGTTTGATCGTTTTGAATAGCAAGAAAAACAGTGTAAAGCAGCTGGTGTATAAAAGAAGCCGGGAAAAATCTGTAATCTTAATCTTTCGTCAGCAAACTGGGTCTTTTTTAAGGCATAAGCGAAATTACTTACTTCAATTACTTTTTCCAAAGAACGAAGACAGTGGGATCTGTTTTTCCTTAAAAAAACATTGAAAACTATTGAATGACATTCTAGAGACTCTGAGAAGTAATCAAGAATTTTTGTAGATTTTTTGAAAGCCTAAAACATCAAAAAAACACGAGGTGGAACTAAACGACGAATCCAGATTGCTGACGAAGGGTTAAGAACTGAATTGTACAAAACGATTTGAACACAAACTACACAAAATCTAACACACAGAGTGGCAATGATAACATTGACATAAAAATAGCTCCTTTAAATAGGAGGCACATGTGGATCAAGCAAGTATTTCCAAATAATATTTCTGGCCGCCTGTTTGCGGAAGTAAACACTTGATCTCATACGCAGTGAATGTGTCATCAATACCTTCCCGACTGAAGCAAATATTTATTATACGTGTTTATACGAAAGCTATGTAATCCTACACAAAATAAATGTATCATCAGCGCCTCTTTCTGTAACTAAACTGAACATATATTTGTCCAAGAATTCTTTTCTGCAAATTATTTTATCAGCGTCACTCGATTGCCTCGGAATTTTGCAGTTTCACGCTACGTTGCACCTATTTAGTTACCGAAGAATGTACGTACGTATAAAATATGTCACAGAAATCGCGAGCTCGATTTTAATGTTTTGACGGCGTCTTGTAGCGTGCTTGGTTCCCAATTGAACCAAGAAAAATTGGCGTTACAGTTTGCATAACGTCGACTACGTCGACTACGAAATTATTAGACGATAGATTCGCTATCGAGCGTGTTCTTCGCCACACGACGCATGACGGATAGTCGCCCCATTGTAACGCCCCACGAGAAGGGCGTCTTTCTACATAGACTTAATTCTGAAGAATAATCCGTTATTTCTGGGAAGTTGCATTCACTTCGGAACGGCGGCTCAATGTGAATTATTTCTGCACAAGCAGCTGCATCATCGCGCGCGCACGCTATCTCATTCTGCAGTTATAAGCGCTGTTATTATCCGGCAATAAATAAAAAATGCGCATTCAGTTCGTTGAACACAATCATCAAGTAGATGTTTTGTGTGATATTCAACTTTCTCAGAATTTGAATGCGTGGAAACGCGCATTTCGAGATTTATCACGATATGATAATCGACGATTGGCATTGTTAAATACAATTGTTTCGCACAGACGCGCGCATTTTTAATTTGAACGCGATATATTTCGAGATTTAAATCGATCTCTGACGGACATTGCTAAATCTAAACCGCTTCGTTCTTAATTTACGCGATTGAGGTGTAAATTAATTTTGATCGAGATTTAAAAATTGAACGGATAAACTATCGATCGCATTTAGCGCTCTAGACTTCTATTTAGCGCCGCATCTGACGTTTGATTCTTAGGTTTATCGGACGAACGTGAAGCAACGCTAAACAGAGCTAAATGGGGGACTTCTGAACACACACACCGTCAGAGAAAGATACACTCGTCGGAGTCCCGTAATTCTTTCTCAATCTCTTTCTCTCGTGTCACAGGTGGCACGGCGGAAGCGAGGCTGACCACCGCGGAGAGGAAAGCTGCAATTTTCCGGTCTGTCGAATTCACCGGTGAATCAGGCCGCAGAATCGATCTACGAGCAAGTAACGGGATCCCCCGAAGAATACAAGTCGGTGAAAAGCGTCGTAAACCGTAATATTGACAAATTTAAAGTTGATTTTTTTGATCGGCGAAAATTTCTTTCAAGACAATCATTAATCACAAATTTCTACTACGTGCAGAAGTATAAATGTAGGGCATAAAATTTGGAATTTTTACAAGTATATTTCTTCGTACAGATGGATTCATAGATGAGAATTCGTGGAGATTGCGTTCGTATAGTATAAAATAGGCCGTAATCGTATTTCTCGCTATCTCGCAGGAGATTCTGAATGACACTGTCGCGTGCGTAATTTCTTTCAAGACAATCATTAATCACAAATTTCTACTACGTGCAGAAGTATAAATGTAGGGCATAAAATTTGGAATTTTTACAAGTATATTTCTTCGTACAGATGGATTCATAGATGAGAATTCGTGGAGATTGCGTTCGTATAGTATAAAATAGGCCGTAATCGTATTTCTCGCTATCTCGCAGGAAATTCTGAATGACACTGTCGCTTGCGTAATTTCCGCAGCGTAAAGTAGTTACTAATCGGCTGTCCGGCTAGTCTTAGTCATCGTCTTGTGTAGAATCATGTTTCCTCAGGGTTGTTGCACCCGACCATGTGTTTATCACGTCGTCCGTGACAAAGGAATTTATTAGTATTCTACATATTTATCTTATCTCATACAACTTTATTGAATTTGTCGCGGCGCTGCGAGCAAAATTCTCCGTAAGCAAATAATAAAGAAATTTTGATACGCGGGCCGGAAATGTATTATCTCGCCATTATCGTATCATAACGCGAATGATGTTCGACAGAAAAGGTCTTCCGGGCCCATTGTGAAACGTCAGCGTCTACTTGTGAATGACACGATTATCGTGCAGTTAAAGACTGTGCGATAGTTGATTGAAATGACAGCACGCGATTTTGAAGAGAATGAGAGTTCGCGTTTCTGAAACGCGCCTGATTTTCTGCCGAGTTTCGCTACATTGCAGTTTCTCGAGGAGCTCATTGTCCTCTTTGACACTGTACAGTCATCCTCTCGACTTCTCTCTTTCTCCCTCTTTCCTGGCCGATCTCCTTCCACGTCTAGGCGCTCTTTTCTTCGCGTCTCGCTTCTGACGCGCTAGTATCTAGAAAGTACATTATGTACGTCCGCAGAGACGCCGGGTGCAAACATGTGCACTCATGTATTCGCCGACTCAGGCGGAGCGCCGGCGGTGATGGCAGATGCTGGGCGCAACCGTGTGACCGTAAAGCCTGGATTCGGCATTGCATTTACGAGAGCGATGCGTCTAATAGCATCCCGGGCTTTCTATTATGACGGCACGCAGCGATCTCGATCTCGTATATTTCTGTACATTATTATCCTCGGATTACGCCGCAACTAAAGAGTCGGCGGGACACGAATATGTTGCAAATGCACGAGTGAACTGTAATTTATGAAAATTCTGGGCTTAAAGCGATTTATAAAGTGAAAAACAGCGAAGGAATAATCGTAAAGTAGAAAATGAGAGAGAGATATTTTTCGCGTATAATCTTTTTATGAATATAAAATTTTTAATTATTAAAATATTATAAACATAGAATGTTCGACACGAATGATTAAAACTCTTCGACGTATTAAAAGCAAATATTTATCCAAACTACTTTTCATTGATTCAAACTGAATATTAACATTTTATATAGCAGAATATTAATATTTAATAAAAACGTTAAATTTCATCAGACATAAATTATTCGACGATGTATGAAAAGTTGGCATAACGTACGTGAAACAAATACACTCGATGCGAGCAAATAACGCAAATATAATTTATTTCAACCATTGTCTGACGAATTTAATTTGCAGCGATTTATTTTTAACGAGTTTTAAGCATAATTTAAATCTCAGAGGATCTTATATATAAATTCATCCCTCGATACGTGAAAAATTTATTTCACCTCCCGGCGACGGGAAACGCTCAAATTTCCTGCCGTGCGTTTTCCATTTTATTTTCTTGTACTATTCGCATTTTTTTCCACACGTCATAATAGCTTTGACGAATTCGATCCTCTCCCCCTAAGGATTCGAGAGAACCCCATAATAACTACTAATCGTGCATCAGTCCTTCTCCCGTTTGGTCGCCTTCACAATGCGACACAGTTCTCTCGCATAATACGGCATAATAATCGGCACCCTCCCTCGATCATGTCCATATGCTTTGAGCATTCTCAGCCCAAGCTCTAGCGCGCGACCAGCAAAAACCTCTTCAAATAACACGAGGCAATGACAATCGCGTTGCGCAAAGCCACGGAATGATCGGGCACCCGTGCCAAATGGGAAATTTGATTTATACAGTCGCGGAGGAAATTGCATATCTCGGAAAGAGTAGTTCACGCTCGATGCTTCAACTAAAACGCGCCAGATGTACTCCGTACGAAATAATTTAGTGTGCACGCGCAAAAAAAAAAAAGAAACTATATTTACGGATCGCGCACGCGAAATTACGTGTTTCCTGATGTCATCCACCCTCGCCGAACGGTGCGTGAGTATATTATTTTATACGCCGGTATACATTACTTTTCATTCACGAAGCCGCACTTGCGTGCGACAGAAACGTTCGAGCGCTAGCGTGTATTTATATATATGCGCGTGCGTGCATCATTTCGCCCGCGAATAATTATTTTTTTTTTTTTCGGGAGAACAGTTCAGAGCGACTGAACCGTGTACCGATCGCATCGTTAATCACCGCCTCGAGCTTTAATCACTTTACGAGGCGAACCTCGGGTTTTATTTATAATTGTGCAATATTGCGCGAGGTGTCCGGTAAATATTTCGCCGGCGAATTGTTTCCGATATTTGCACGAATATCGGATAACGCAATAAACAGTTGCCGGGAAAAAAAAAAGAAAGTTAATAAAATACGAACAAAATGGAAACTGCTTTATTGGCAGGATTTTGTTCTTTTTTCGTATTTTATCGAGCATCATCAATTCGCTGATGAGAAAAGTCATAATTTTGTGAAAACGGGATTAAGTTATATTTAGAACCTAAAAACCTTCATCTTTGCACATGTAAAAGTCAAGTCAATTCAATTACTGAAGATATTACAAATGCATTGGTGAATAAGTCATGAGAATGGTGGAATGATTTTGTGTAAAGTCAATCAAAAGTCACTTTTGCACAGTATTTTTTCACCCAATTTAGAGTGATTTCATTTTTTATTCAATATTATCATATTAATAAGTAACGTTTTCAGCAGAAAGTTGAACCGAACTATGTCAAAATCGATAATTTAAGGTTAGATTTTTTTCTGGCAAGTTTTCTGAAACCTATTATTTTTTATTTTACACGCGCAGTAGCGAATTAATAAAAATAAATTCATTGGCCAATGAACAAACCTAGATTAAACGCTGAATGTTACGAATGAAAACCACGAATGTTCATAACGCATAAATATGATTTATGTTATTTGCTAAATAATCTATTATTTATACTGATTGCCCGAATATTCACGAATTCTTTCTCTTTTCACGAATACTCCATTATAAAAAATTGCCGCTTTAGGAAATCATATAAATAATTCCATTATAAATGACAGGATTCCCGGCTATTTAATTATTCATGACAATAGCGTTTTCAGCCATTTTCCAGCCATTTTCAAATGTGCTGTAATAAATCTTTCATTTACGTCTTAAGATGGGAACCTACTTTATGAGGCCGAAAAAAGATGATTTTTCGTAATTTTTTTTAAAAGAAAGATTAATGTTTATCGTTTTAAAACTTTTGCATGTTTTAATACAACTATTGAAGAGTTTATTCAAATTTTTTGTATACAAAAAAGTATTATTAATGATATATAAATAAACATTTAATTTTGCGCCTCGCCATTGGAGTTATCGTTTTGTGTACATCGTCGGGACTTTAATTCTTGCCAGAAACAAAAAAAGAAAAAATATTTTTAATTTTCATATAATTTTATCCTAAATGAACCCATAAAATTTAAAAGATATAAAAATTAAAATTTTGTGCAACTTTGAAAAAAAAGTTACAATTTTCACTAGGTAGCGTCTACTTGTTTATGTAAAAAAGAAATTGTTAATATTGATTTTTTTTAACTTTTTAGCTTCATCGAGGAAGGTTGACCATTATCTAACTAACGAGCTTTATAAAAAGTCGATTGGTCAAATAATTTTTTTTTAATCGTGTACACAAAATTGAAGAAAATGCAAAAAACAGATTTCGAGAAAAACGCGTTTAAAGTTTTCGGTGTACCTGCGCGCCGTTACAAGCGCTGTGAATCGACCGAAGGACTTCGAATTTCACTCTAAAATTTTAAGAACATATTCTCGAATTGTACTATCAATTTATAAAAAAAAATCGACTTTTTTCAACCCTGTCGGTTCCCCCCTTAATCGTCACGTTAAATATCGATCATAAATTAGCTCCAAAATTTCTAAAGACTTCGCAATTGAAAAGAACTTTGTGATATCGATGTCTTTTATGAATCTCTAGATCCTCAGAAATATCGATGTGTCGCACTGCGAAAGATAAAAATTATTCGAAAAATCTTTCAGAAATATCAACATATTTGCGGTGTCACTTCAGTTAAATCAGTTTTCTCGCGATCAAGCTAATTTAGACCAGACTCGCCGTGTAGGTAAAGAGTTTCTCGGTTAAATTGAGTTTCGCGAGAACGGCTTGGTGGGATTCGCGCCTCGACGGGAACTCGAGCGTCTATCGGCGGCGGGTTCTGCCGGGCGGAAATCGATATCAGACGTAACTTTCACCCTCCTTCAGCCCTCCCGCTGGCAGCCGCCGCGTGGAAGCCACCCTCGAGCGCAAACGTTCTATAAATACGCACTTGCGTGTCGCCACGAAAAAGAACGAAGCTTTTCCCTCTCCCCTCCTTTCCCTCCCGAGTTCAAAATTTCATTTCGTCTTTTCCGAAAGCGACACCCCGAGCGAGCAGTCATTGTCATGCAACGCCAATTTGCGACTTCCGCCGAGGTAACGACGAAATCTACATAAGTATTCGTGTCACTTGTGCCGCGAGCAATTATGCTACCTTTTAGAGCTGTCATCGAGTGTGAGACGAATTGCACGCAGGATTATTTTTTCTTATTGTTTAATACACAAAATAATACTGCTAATTAATTAATGCGCAAAATATTCACTATTTAACGTAGAAATCGAAAGAGTACATTTCTAATAATGAAATCATCAGAGCTATCGCACGGCTGTCGCATGACGGATTATCGTTACGCGATAATCAGTAATGTCACACGTATTCACGCGAACGAATCGTTAGGAAATCCCGGCGTCAAGAGAACGAGATGTCATTAATCGTCACTTTTATCGCTTCACTTTCAACTGATGATCGATAGGGGAATCGCGATTGGTCAGCAGAATGCATTAAACGCATTCGCAATCGAATGATAGATTTATGCAAAGGCCATTGTCCGGCGGATCGTCGCTATTTACACAGCGGATGTGTTGGAGACGAGCGAGAGAATGAGAGACGTCGAGGAAAGAAAAGATAAAGAAGTGGATTCGACGTGAAAGACGCGAGATTATCGTTTATTGTTACTGACAGCGATAGAGAGCGCGAGAGAACGCGTTGTCATTTGCATAAACAGAGCTGCGGATGAATGCAGTCCGCTCGTTACATCTGATTACAGACCGACGGCGTGGAAATAAGAACCGCTTAGCGGAGGAATGGCTTAATAACGCTCAGCTCGCATCTGCCCGTAATGACGTAATCCTAATTAATCGCCGAGTTAATTTATATCTTGGGAGATATTGCCGAGTTCAGAGCGATAACAGTGCGCCAAGTGTTTTATTCAAATGTCCAGGGAATGCCGTGTCCTCGCGTGCGCGTTACACGCTCTTATCTAATTATCGCAATTAATTTCAATTTTTACGTCACGCCTCTGAAAGAATATTGCGGAAAGAATGTAGGTCTTTCACGCGGAAATTTCCGCGACTTTGTGTCTCTGTGAATGAAAAATATCGAACAAACGTGGATGCGATTGAAGAGAGAATTATATAATTAATTTATACCAATTTTATAAATCGATACTTCAACAGTTATATTTATTTTCCTTTCCGTTATTTATTTATTTTGCGCCTCGCGTAATTATTTCATTCCACTTCTTCGAGGTGTAATTTTAGTCTGAATCGTATCGATTTCGTACCTCTCTGTTTGCACATATCGAGAGCGTCTTCCGTCATTCCTGTCGGGTTTTCCGCGAAAACTTTTGTCTCGATTTTACGAGGAGTTGCACGGCACCTATACGGCACACAACATGCGTGTTGTGCGTATGAATCAATACAAATACTTGTCGTAACCATGTTCTGGTAGTAAGGGTTCCGGTTATTCTGGTTCTGGGCTCTGTATTTCGACCCCCGAAAAAGCAGTTCCGCATCCTGCGAAGAGGAGGGGAAGAGAAAAAAGAGAAGGCGACGCGAAATGGGGAGACGAGGGCGGGGTACGTAATGAAAGAATGAAAGGGAAGCAGATGGCAGGGACGACCGGATTTAAAATTGCTCACAGGCACCCTATAATTAATAACAATATAGCGCCAAGTATCGCGTACACACAGTCACTTTTTCATCACAATTACGGAAAAGATATTACATTGTTCTTTAGAGATAGAAAAATATATTTAAATAATATAAATTTCTCAATTTAAAAATAATATGTGATTACACATTTAATAAAAAAACGAACAAAACAGGCAAAGAAAAAAGAAATTAATTGGTGAGTCAAAATTTTGAATTAAACTCTAATTCACTTCTAGTCGGATTAACTTGTTCTTTTAAATCACCGATTCGCTAAGAAAAAAATGCAATCTATCGTGCTAAGAGGATGACTTTTTAATCCTAATCTGATTTCAATCCCATTCATGCGTCGGTAATGTTCGAAAAATCTCTCGCCAACCGCGTTTCAGTCTTCTTTGAAAGGAATCGCGAAAGCGTGCCGGTTCTTTTATACGGTATCCCGTGTGCTTACCGTTGCGTCACGGCAAAATAACACTACCGTTACGCAGGATTAAACGTAAAGGCGCGCTTTTTGTGGCGCGGAATTAAGCGATCACAGGGATGCAAATGCGTCGTAGTGTACGATTTAATTAAGCGAGCAAGAAAGCTCGCGAGTTTCGCGTGCCGTAAAGCAGCCTGGCGAAATTTACGCCTTGACCCTCCGCCGTTTCCAAGGATACAGTTGGCGGCGTAATGAGAGCGGTTCATTGACCCACGTCGACCGGGATGATACGAACAAAATCAAGGACGCGTGTGCGCGTAAAGATGTAAAACTAAGAAGAAACGATAGAGCGAGGAGCTTCCGGCTTGCGCGTCAGGTGACTGCGTTTAAACGGATAAAATGAACGTTTCGTTGCACCGGCGTGCGCACACACCGGCCGTCTTGCACTTTAATGCTAATGAAACTCGCGGAGCACTCCGATACCGCGCTCGAACTTCCAGTAACTTCGAAACGACTGCATAGAGGTCGGCTGTAAAGTCGGCTGTAAAAACCGATTAAAGAAACGCCGGCGTTTTATGTTTACAAAGAGCAATGCGGTAGTAAATTATTGTGATTTACGTGCGTGGGTCTCGACTAGAGAAATCCCAGCGTTCTCTCGTTGAAAAATTATAGCAAAAACGTAATTGGAATAATTCTGCATCCTCTGCTGATAACGTTTCAATAATAAAGATTGAAAGATAATTGTATTTTATTTTACAATTGTTAAATAATCCATTTTAAGTATCATAATTACATCATTTTGCAGAACGACGTAATTAATTACGTCGATTGTCTCTCGACTGAATAATAGACTGAAATAATAGAGCAGCAATGAGGACAAATTACAATTTATATCGATTTTAATTTAGGTGCAGCCGGTGGAAGTAAAGGGTTTAGAGCAAAGTCCGCCGCAAAAGACCGAAGCGTCATCGTAGCTAAAGCAATTATGTGAAACGCAACACTTTGGGTTTCCTAATCCTATATTTTTCGTTTCCTTTGCGGAATTGTCGTGCGGATGATTCAATCGGGTCGATATAAATCGACCGAGCGTGAGAAACGCACCTGGCCATCGCCGCACAATAATGTTCCCTTCGGATTTGGAATTTTATTCGATTAATACAACCGTACATAACGGCTCACTTCTCACTTTCGTTTAAGGCTTCGCAAACACTTGGAAATAAGGCTAATCCCAAATGTCGTGGGTGGATTGAAGAAGCCGTGCATCGTGCGAAATATAAAAAGTTCGATATTTTAAGTAAGTCAGATGATTTTTTTAAGCAAATAAATTCATACACGGCTGTGAGAAGAGCGAAAATGTTACGGACCTTTAAATTCAAAAGGTTGAAACTAAAGTCTGCGCTGAAAAGGGCGGCGCAAACAAGAGAATAAACGACGATTGCCGTCGATTCGAACTGGTCCTCCTACCCAAATCTTTTTTTATGAGCTCTACACGTGCCGGATATCAATCCGTGCGACGAAGCGCTTCCTTCTTTTGTTCGTCATTTCGTATTCATTCGTCGGGAAGAGATAATGGTTCAAAGCTGTGTCCACAATGAAGCCGGCACCAATTGCCTCCTAGCTGCACGCTCGCAAGCGCGTTTACACAGAGAGACCGCGTTCCATCCGCGATTTACGAGCGCCCGTTGAGAGAAAAAAAAGAAGGGAAACGAAAGCAGGTCGGAATAAGAATTACGAGGAATTAAGAATAATATTTTTACTTCTGCCAAACGTTGCCGTTCCGCGCAACGCGCGCTACCGGCTCGACGCGCGCGCATCAACCTGCTTTGTATATCCGAAACCCTAACGATTATCCCACGAGAATAAGCGCTCGTTGATTTCATCTCCTGGAAGTCGTTCGCATTATTATTACGACGCCGCGAGCGCTTGCTTTCTCGGTAATGACTCGCATTTAGCTGCACCGACGCTATTCAAGAAGATGCAAGACGGCAGCTTCCGCGTTGCTGAATGTATTCCGAGAACTCGTTCTTCAGTCGATTGTAGAGACTCATCTCGAATCCGGACGTATATTACGTGTTTTTACAACGCCAACCGTTATAACATAAAAATTATTGCAATGCTGCGCGACGGATTTATTGTGAATATACGCGTGAATGCAACAATTACTATAATAATTATTATAATTCAATAAGATTGTTGCGATTAAGCACGAAACTGCTACTTCGAAATGGATGCGCAACGCAAAGACACTGCAGATCTTTCCGTTGTTTGTGGAAAGAGCGCGATCCCGCTGCATCTCTGCTCTTCTTCATCATCCTAGTTTTTCATTACTTCTTCCACATGGCTGTGCCACCACGAGGCAGATGTTTCACGCTACAGCGGAGTTCGGTCAAGTGTAATGCTCTCGTATCACGCGTGTGACATAAATTTTACCACAATCACGCATCTGCGATCTACGGAGTATTTAGAATGCGCGTGGAGATATGCGAGAAATGCCTGGGAAAGGCCGGAATTACGAAAGTACGACAGTCTCGTCCGACGACTGACATAAAAATGGACTCTCGATCGATACTCGTTCTTCTCCCTAGACAAAAACTGTCAAGAAATGAAGTAAATATTTTCTGAAAACATTTATCACACATCGCATTTACTCTAACAATATTTCAGATATATAAAGTTAATTTTCAAAGGCGATTGTTATTTTAACTCGCGACTGCCGTCCTGCTTACTCTGCCCTATATTGTCTATTATACAAAAGTTTACTTACAGAAAGCATCCACTTCATACGAACAATATGAGGATATTCATAATACTGCACACAGAAAAATGCATACTGTATTTAAGTAATGATTACTTGTTTTAAGTATTTTATAAGTTCATATATCCGCAAATCTATCGTAAGTTCATCATAAGCATCAATTTTATTCAAAATATATTTTGATCCCAGTAAGTTTAATACTTTAATCAAGAATATTAAATTTAAAAAAGAATTCTATTTGCTTATTAAATTAACCAAATCTGACTTTTCTTCGATACAATTTTACAATATTCTTCACCAAAAAATAATTACTTCTTTTGAGTGATGAGTATATTTTAAGACTATTATCAAGAAAATATTCTTTATTAAAAATAATTGTTACTTAAAAAAAGAAAAGTAAGCCGAGTAATTACTTTTCTTAGCAATAGAATGATATTTTTCTGTGTGTAGATCTATAGACATCTTAATTTCATACGAGACAAGTGCTCGTAAATAACTATGTTGCTTTGTACACTGTAAATGGAGCGAATGAAAAAGGAAATACACTATCCCTTCTATAGAACGGCATCGCAGAGATCACGGATTAAGATATTCTTCAGTTCTAAAACGTCGCGCGATCGTCTTGAAATGAAACGTGTGAAAGTCAATACGTTGTGTGCACTGATTGAAGGAGCGAGGGGGGCCGAAGAATGACGGTAGAATGATTCTTAGAGCAAGGTGACAGCCGACACTTTTTTTTCCCAATTAGACGTTTAATAAGATGAATTAAGTCAATTAAAGAAGAGTCAGTTGGGTGCAATGGCATCGGGCGCCGGCACGCCGCTGTGTATTTTACGGTCGTCATCGCCGTCGTACATTTTCAGTCGACGCGACGTCGCCAACTGGGCGAACGAGGGGAAAGAGGAAGAAAGAAAAGAGGAGAACCGCGGCAACGCGGAAACACGACGTCTCGGCCCGGCTTGCTCGCGATGGCTTATCGCCATGCGCGCTCCTTCGCGTTTCTCTCGTGTTTTCTTTACATTTTTCGCGCGATCCCATTAGCTCATCGAGCCGTGGATATACATATAAAAATTGCAGCGCGAAAGTCGACGAGTGATGTTGAAGTTTGCGGACAAACGGGTCCCTCCTTCGATCTAATCATCGACCAAAATAATTAAATCGCCGTGCACATTCGCGAGCGTAATCATCCGCGTGAGATCATAATCGTTTCCTGTCGTTGAAGAAATGCGTCGTTACCTCCGCGCTATCTGCAATACGCGTGTACGCGCAAAACTGTTTCACGGAATGCTGACAGTAGAAATAAGCAGATAACGAATCAAACAAAACACGAGCGTGCGATGAAACCAGATAACCGTAGACGTAGTAGGACTGCTCGCTTCCTATCTCTACGCCTAAGCGGCGGGCGTACAAATTTAGAAAGAGAACGCAATGTTTCAACGGAATCTCTTTTCAACTTCGCTGGGAGGGATAGCATGTAGACGAGTAAGAAGCATGACTCCGAGCACACACGTTATTTACCCATATTATCTTTTTCTATTAACGCCTCTCTTCTTTATACGTGAGAGAGAAAACGATTCGAAGCTTCCTGCCTCTTTCTAAATTCTCGACACTCTTCGAACGACATGAGCAGTCTATACTTTTACTACGTCTCTACGTAATACGAACTCACGATTATAAATTCTACGAATAGGTATTGCAAATAAGATTTCAATCGGGAGAAAATAAATACACTTGCGTCGTACATATTGCGCATTATTGCGAAACATTCCGCGTTATCGTGATTTAGTCTGCAAATCATCGTATTGGATTAACGGTAATAATTCCACGGGATTCCCTCAATCCTATCAAGTTTCCGACGCAACTGCGTATCGTGGATCTTGCACTGAAATACATTCGCATTAAGCTTTTAATATTTATCTTTTAATATTTATCTGTAGAATTCTCTCAGTCCCGAGTTTGCGATGCAAACTCTGTTGCATTACTTGTGCAAAATATTACGCAATTGTGTTTGCATTAAAGTATGCTCGCATAAAAGTCTGAACGGCGCAGTTTCAATATCTAAAATAATTTAAAAGCGAGATCTTTAAATTCCGACAACACAAATGTCAGGAAAGTGTTCTAAAAATATTTAAAAAGACGTTTCAATTTTTTCAAATATTTTTTAGAATTTTCAGGACATTTTTTAAATACGAATTCCATGTGTGATCAGCGCTCTTTGTTTCCTTTTCAATGTTACCATGGAGTATCGTGATGAGGTAATGCGTTTCGAATGGAAGAAGTAAAGCCCTCATAGTGCACGCCGTAAAGGGTGTTCGTAGGACCGTAACGATTTTTTACCACAATGCTAAACGGGATGACGTCAAGCGTCACACCTGGTATCGATCAGACGCTTCAAAAATAATAATAACGACGGAGAAAAAGGATCGTACTTCGCGTTCGCCAGCTTGATCTTATCGCGAATCGATTATTCAGTCAGGTAAATTAAACGAGGAAAGACGAAACAATTCGCTGACGATCCGTATAAGCATTCGCAATCCGGGCAAATATTATTATTCTGATCGGAAATCAACGATCGTAAAGACTTATTCAGATTGTTCAAATTTGTAATATACTTCAATCCCAGACTTCATATTATTCAAATGTCAATGCACGCCCTACAATCTTCTTACAATCTTGCCGTTCCGTAGATTTAACCATTTGAATGCCAAGCACAATTCTGTTTTATGTAGAAAAGTGCATTCGGTGAGCGGCACAGCCCCTCTGCCTCTCAGGAAGTTAAGTTAATCTTTTAGTCATACGGGGAAAAGAGGTTACACTAAATTGTACGACCTTTCGTAAAAGCTTTCCTCAAATATTCAGTTGAATAATGAATACGAAATAATAGCGCGATAATGACATTTTCCGACATAAATAAGAAAAGCGCGACCGCCTTCGACGCTGAAAGGGTTAAAACGCGATAACGATCGCAATTACTCGCGTGAGCGCCGATAATAATGTGGGCAAAAAGTGAGATAACTGCTAAACAGCAGGTCTGTTTAACACCGCATCTTTCATGCTCTCTGCATTTGAAGCAAAACAAGTGCGACGTAAGGTCTGCGCGTGGGAAAAAGACGCGGAAACGAAAAACGTATAATAGAAAGCGCATGCACAAAGCGCGATCGATGCGATGTTGTTATTTCACCCTTGTCCAAACAGAATTCTTTCGTAAACTGCCAGCTGAAAGTAAAATAAAGCGCGTACCTTGCACGGTTCTTTGCTCCTCGTGCGGCAGAAACCGGGCATCTTGATCCCGCCGATCGGTATCTTTTTCTTCGGCTTCTGCTCCTCGGCTTCGAGATCGGCCGCAGGTGCGGCACCGGTGTGCTTCGTGTTTTCGGCGTTCAGCATCTTCTCCCGCTCCTCCTCGGCGATCTCCTTTTTATCCATGCTTTTGTATTGTTCCTGATCCGCTTCACTCATTCTCCGCTCCTGAAATCGGGAGCAGAGAAAGTTAGTTTAATTATACTTTACGCGCAGATGTTCAATTTAATTTGCCGAAATGTTCAGCATTTATAAATAAAATATTATTTAATATTTGAAATATCATCGATAAGCGGCGGTCGCGTGTCGAGCCTTTTGCTAAAAAAAAAAGTAATCTCCAAATTCAACAGAGTCATCGACTGGAATGTTGCGCGGCGTCTGGAGCACTAATCATATTCAATTGCTATTCAACAGTCACTTGTTATGCATGAGAGTGACACAGTAGGCGATAATTTCTTCTCCTTAATAGCCGTTTTAAAGCACGCTAATCCGCTTGAGTACGAAGCCGAAATATTATATTAAACATTCGCCTTCTACGCGAAATTATAAGATTTTTCCAAATAGTTGGAATAAAAAGTTTCTTCTGATCTCAAAATTATGTCAAATCTTCGATGCAAAAGTATAAGATTTTTCCAAATAGTTTGAAAAATTTCTTCGAGTTTGACGGTTTTCTGACGTGCTTCATTAAGAATCTTTCCATACAAAACACTCCACTACAGCCATCAACAAGCTTGGTCACTTCGATATTTACTTATATGGCAAATCGATACCTTTCACCTTGAAACATGACACTGTGGGGTGCACAAGCGCGTGCAGTAAAATTAGCATACGCAAAAATGTGGAGTGACACGAAAATGAAACCTCGTGAGAAATATGCCGTCTTCACTTTATCGATCTTGGTGTCGCAGTAATGAATAACAAAAAAAAATAATCTTTTTATGAAGAAACTTTTCATATCGATTTTCAGAATATCCGAAATTTATTTCCCGCATTATGAAGAGTCTGCTTGATAAATTCAAGAATATGTACAAATAATGCAATTCCAATAGCGGTCTTTTGATCAAAAGGGGCTATATTCGTTGTATAATGTATCATGATTTATGGACGTGCGTGCATCAAACAATATACGAAACATCGCGCAGTCCCTGCAGGGCATGTTCGCTTAAATGATTTAGCGTGCTACTCCGATCAACCAAATTTAATTTGATTTACCATGCCTGGTTAAACCGCTCTACTGTCGTGACGCACAGTCAAGACTGTGGTTAGATTTAAAGGAAAAGAAAACATTTTTTTTCTATAAAACATTCAATTGAAAGAGAGAGAGAGAGAGAGAGAGAGAGAGAGAGAGAGAGAGAGAGAGAGAGAGATACTCTCGTAAAGCTAAAAAATTTAAAGCTTAACGCTTGCTTCTGATAAATTGTTGATGCGCAAAGAATATTGCAAGATAATTTTATACTAAAGCGTTAGAAATTCAGGATAACTGTATAAGGTGAACGAAATATTTAATAAGCTGTATAATTTGATTAGAATGTACGGAATAGTAGAATTGACTTATTAATCTAATTTATTATTAACAGGGTAGATGAAAGTTTGAAGCGGAAGAACGCGAATTCGTGAATACACTTAATACTGCATAGAACTTGGAAAGTAAGGATACTACTGTAGTATGCATCAACTACTATCTAGCAGGTTCGAGGACCGGTGCCGCGCAATCGATCGGTTTACGTCTGGCCGTCGCCACTCCGACTACGACGTTGAATTGTCGTTTCGTGTTTGATATGCTACCAGACAATTTCTTTGCATAAATATTTACAATAACTATTTGCACTGATCTTTATCAATCCATGACTGTTTTCCTTAAATTACGCGCAGTGAAATCGCGATATCCTTCGCTTCGTTCGAGAAAAAATACAGCATCTGCTATTTGACGTTCGTGCAAGATGCTGGTATTTTGTTAGATTTGAGACTTGAGCCTTTTCAGTTGTATCGTGAAAAATTTTTTCTGATAGAATTATTATCCTCTCTTACTTATCATAAACAGACACTATTGATTGATAAAAGTTTATTGTGAATGAAATTAATCTCACTATTTTTCTCGTTAAAGAAATACTGGTGTGAATTTAACAGTAACACATGCGTAGTGTTCCGTAAAAATTAAATTTATTTATTTATTTGCACCGGTGATCATGAAAGTGGATTAAGGTAAAAATTTTGATGATTTTTTATTTCGAGATATTTCGACTTTAGAAATCGATATAACACAAAATAAGCGATAAAATCAATTTCAAAAAATTTTTTATTTAGCCCGTTTTCATCGGCACATTTAATCTCTCAACTATTTTATACGTTTAATTTTATTTAAAAAATTTTAATATTACAATTATTTCATGCAATCACAATTATTTGTCACTTTGTAGTGTAGCTTTGTTGTAGATTTCTTCACTTTTAGACTTTAGACAATGTTGAAATCAAATACATGCAATGCAAGGAATAACTGTCTTAACTTTCGATAACTTCGGCGTGAAGTCAAGATTAAATGTAGCGTGTAAATGTAAAAACTTTCTCTATACGTCTTTGTTAAGACGTGTTCCGTTCTGCAAAAACACGTTTAGAACTACAAAACTGACGTGACAATGCTATTATTCATAATTAATACACTAAAAAGAAGAGTGGCGAAATTCAATAGGACGTTTGCGTCTTTCTTCCGACAATTTGAATAAACTAACGATTAGGCTCTTTGAAGTTCTAACAAAAGAATTTTTCTTTTCTGTTGCAGATTTGTTTCTCTTTAATTGTACCGCCTTGTAATTGTTTTTTGTTTTCTCTCTCTCTCTCTCTCTCTCTCTCTCTCTCTCTCTCTCTCTCTCTCTCTCTCTCTCTCTCTCTCTTTTATTTGAATTTTTAATATACATTTATTTCATTCTAAACGCATTAAATGTATTATAATGCAATTAAAACGTATGAATATTATATTCTACAAATAAGATCGATTGGTAATCAGAAAATAAGAATAATAAGAAACAGCGTATTATTAATTTCGAATTAGTAACCTAATCATCGGGGCAACTGTAATATTATTGTTATTAAAATTCGTTAATGGCCTGTTTAAAATTAATTAATTACGCGACTCTCGCACTTGCTGTCGGATTTGCGTGATAGCATCGCCGGAATCACGTGTGGATTCGATCTCGCAAAACAAAATATTCGACTCCGAACGTGTCGTTGCGGCGAGCGCAAAAAGGGACGCCAAGAAGAATCGCCGCCATCCGCACGATTTCGAACGGCGTTTTCGACAAATCACCGATGGGTTTCCTCACCGGCGTGAGAGAAATACACGACATGAGGCTCGCATAACACTCTTCTACTTTATCACGCCAACTTCAGAACGCCAACAATCATTACAGTGCGAGATTCCAGTTGCAAGATTCAAAAAATCGCATATTACATTATCCGAACTGCACAACGGTTCACCCGATATCGCACATACTTTCTAAATCTGTTCCTTAGCTTAATTCCGCGATTCACACGAATAGTACGATACGAGCGTATCTCGCACTGATGCGAATCGCATTCGCGCGAGTACGAACGCGAAAACAAAAGCGCGAACTCACCCTCCAGCAGATGCGCCTTGACTGACGCCGTAATTTTTTTTTTTTCCGCTCACACACGACTGCCGGCTATGGGATCATAGAAATAGCAATCGCCGATCGAAATTGTCGAGATTCCCGACGATGACGTCCGTTTCTCGTCCTGCGAGAACAGCGAGAACACGCGTGTCTATTTCGCTTGTCCGTTGCAAAAGCCGACGATACAAAATTTCTCAAAGCTACAAAGAAGGAAAATACGAAACCTTCGCAAAGACGCGGTACGCGCGACTGGCGCTAATACCGGGACGCCACTAGAGAGAGCGTATATGGGAAATGCAGCTGCCGATTTGGGACGCCATCTGATCTATGGGAAGGGTCAACAACTTGGAGTGTTTCGATTGGTTTGAACCGTTTCGTTATTATCAACAAAATGCGAATTTTGACAAGATAGTTCTGCATATACGGCGACAGTGATCCCTTGTCGAGACCTACTTCCGGAAATTTCGCATCTTCGGGTTTTCGTGCACAATGGCCGATTCAAAAAAGCGTATAAAGTAACGTAAAGGTAAGTAGAATAACATGACGTGCAATTTAACAATTAAAGTGCTTACAATAATCGAGTTTAGTAATCTAACACGAAGTTTCAAATATCGGGATATTTTCAAGTACCACTTGAGATTTCCGAAGAAACAAGATATCGATATGAAAGAGGAAACTGTTGACGCAATCAAGATCAAATATTTGATATATATAAGAAGTCTGTAATATTCGCGCGCTCATTTATTACGCATTTGTCGAAATGGGTAAATGTTCTTAGAGGATATACTTTGGAATTATCAATAAAAGATAAAGAAAAAATTCGTGATAAACAGCTATTTATCAAACTTGCAGAAATTTTCTTGGAGAAACATGATCTTTAAAATTTATTTATAACAAATCGTAGATAATATTGCATTCTCAGATTTTGTCGTCTCACTCTTGAAGAATGTAAGTCGTGATTAACAAAATTTCTATGTCTTTTATCACTCTTTAGTCTAAAATGTCAAAACATATTTGTGCTATTTGATACAAATCTATATTACATCATATCGTCCACAAGTATATTATTACAAAATCTTTGCCATTATGACACATTTATTACGTTAACATTTAAAAGATACGTCATGAAACATACGATGCGATTAGGTCAACAGCAGGAAAAAAATGTTTCGGTTTTTTTTAAGTTTTAGATTACAGATCTAAGAATGCAGAGAGGACAAGAAAAAGAGAACAAATAATTGTTTATCTGTTTTTAACTCTTCATCGTATATTTGTAATATAATAATCAAATAATAAAATAGTACAAACAAAAGTTTTATATATATTTAGTATTAAAAAGAGTAATTTTGTAAAATTTAGATATATTATAATTATCATTGTGCATTATTAACATTGTGATATTTATATTAATAATTTATACAATTGCGCATAATTCTATACATCTTGAAACGCATAAATCTAAACATAAATAATAATTATAATCCTGTACATTTGATCATTATTGCAGTTACAAGAAGAACAGCTTTGCTGAACACTGTACTTGCCATTCCTTCAAACAAAAGTCCTTCAAAACGTGCGATTGCAAGACTGCACGTATTATCTAATCGTTCTTTTTATTATTTGGCGATTAAATGACAGTCTGCGATCATCATTCATCTATCCTAATAGAAACTATTACAGGTAATACAGTTTGAATATAATATCTGTACATCTATTTTAACGCAATAATTGTATTGCAGAATGCAATTATTCGTTCATTATTTAAATATGTACACATAATCTTATTTTAATACACAATTAGATTTGTGTATACGCTTCAATTATATATCAGTCAATATTAATAATAAAAATTGGCACATTGCGTAAAATGTTGTTATAGAAAAAGACAGGATGTTTTTATCTAAAAGAAAGTCAAACGAAGAATTCTAAAAATAGTACAGTTTCTAAATATTGCATAATGCTTTTTAACACACTTTTATCTTAGAAGCTATCGTGCATATAAATAAATATTAATTTAAGTCAATCCGCAGATCACTAAAAGAATCGTACAACGTTCAATATGACGAGAATCTTCTATCACTTATTTCACTCGATGACTATACACCATGGATGGTCAGATATAACACCATACTGTATGTCCAGTAAATATTTTCTGAGCATTTGATAAACTGGCTCAGATTGTTTTGTTGTTGGTATGTGCAATTCTTGATCCATGAAGTCAATATAAGATACAGGACTGACCACGCATGCTGTACCCGCTCCAAATATTTCCAACAGCTACGGTCAGAAAAATTGATTGTGACAATAGGTTGTTAGGTATTTAAGAAAATGATAAATTGCATATGCATAAATCTTACCCTGTTTTCTGACAGTAATCGCATAATCTCACTCATTGTGATAGACCTCTCCGAAACTTTGAATTGATTCCATTGCTTTGCTATACTTAGAAGCGAGTTCCTCACAATTCCGGGTAAAATTAAGCCATTTAAAGGTGGGGTGAGCAGTTCTTTCTCTGTGAAAAATAAGAATGGTGATAATTAATAGGATTATATTATTAAACAATTCGCCCTTAAGACGATTTTGATCACAGATCAATATTTTATAACTGAAAATTGACCAAAGAATGCTTCTTACCTCCATTATCATTTATATAAACTACAAAAACGTTCATGGTACCAATTTCTGTGAGTTCGTGGTTTTCTCCGTATAGCCATAGTACTTGCTGCAAGCCTTTTTCAATGGCTTCCTGTTGCACTTGTATCGTAGGTCCATAATTACTGCCTAATTTAACGTCGCCACTACCACCAGGCCATGCTCTTGTATATCTGGGATCTGCAAGCAGGGAAATCCCGGCTTGCTGTCCCGAACTTTTAAAGTAATTTCCGACTGGAGACATGATTACGTATAATAAAGCTGAATCGGAAGTTACCACTCCAAGTGTGGGCTAAATAAAAAAAAAATTAAATTAAATTAATTTATAAAAAATTCTTATTAAAACGTAAAGATTTTTTTATGCATTTTGCAGATGAAATTTATATTTATTTATATATGTCTTATTTTATAAAATAAGTAACTCTTTTATTAATATAATTTATTTTTGTTATTAATTTTTTTAGAAAGTACGAGTTTTGTATAAGATTATTGCGGCATTATAGAAATTTATTGCATCAGCATCAATATTACTAGTTACGAAATTACTTTAGTAAACTCATTAATGTACAGCAGATAACGAAAGAAGAAAGAATTTCTCTGAATGTCATCTTATCAGCTTGAGGTCCAACAAATATTCCAAGACAGAACTTATTATGTCGGCATAAAGTAAAAATTAGATAAGATGTTTTTCAAATTTTATTCATGTTAAATCAATGTTACACTTCATAATTAAAAATATTTTAATTAAAAATAATAAAGACAAATTATGTTTTACACATTAATTTATATCAAATATATGAAAAAAATTAAAAACTTTAAATTTGCACATGATAAATCAAAACTATGTTCAAAAAACACAATTGTAAAGGCACGTGCCATGTATTTATTTCTCATGTAGCATCTGATATTCAACAAAAGACTATAAATGAATTTATCAAGTATTATTATATCAAGTATCATGAGGTTGAGAAAACGTGTCTGATATATACAATACTCTTATAGTTATATTGATGACATCTGTGACATAAGTGATACCAATTCTGTTTCTCTTTTATGTTTATGTGATTTAACGTATAAACAGCTGTTTATCGCGTCATGTATTGTGAAGTATGGCGCAAGTTTTAGTCAAATAAGAAATAACAAGATATAAATTTTTGATAACTTAAATTCTTAATAACAAAGTAGTACTCACATCAATGCCTATAAGCGTAGGACGAATATAAAGACTAGAGGCAGTAGAGTGTGGAACCCATTCTTGATCTATACTAATCAATCTGCAAATGCACTTAATTAATTCTTCTCCTCTGAAGGGAGGTAGACCAACTTTTATTGCTGAATTATTCATTCTCTCCATATTTAGCTCTGGTCTAAATAATCTTATTTTGCCATCAACACCTCTATAAGCTTTCATACCTTCAAACAACTAAGAAAAAATTGACATATGTATTATTACTGCCAAACTAAAGCACATAATAAGAATTTCTAGCTCCATAATGTCAGTATACAAGTCTAATAATCTCTGATATCTAAAACTATTTTAAAATATATTTTATATATTTTGGTATTGACACATTTTGATTTCTCAGAATAATAATAAAACCTTTAAGAACTTGGATTATCGCTTAAAATATTTTTGGTAAAAGATAAAATTTCTTCATGTAACTTAATCTGATAAAAGAAAGCTTATCAGCTTCATTTGTACAACTTATAGTAGAAGATTGATCATGAATCATTCAAGATTGTATTAACCAGGTTATAAAATCAACAATATTATTGATATAAGCAGTATTAAATCATATATTATACGCAATTGCAAAAGAGCAAATTATTTAGAATCAAATAAGCAATATTTTTCCACAAAAATGTAAAAGATATGTGTTAATGATAACATATTAAGTATTGACTAATGAACAAAGAAATTTTTTTAATCCATTTTCAATTTTATCTAATAATAAAATATAAAATTATATATACCTCCACAGCATAATGAAGTACTTTTGCTGCTGGATGAAGAACTATATTTTCAAAAGCCATAATTTCTGGTGTCTGCCAACCATTTATACCTTCATAATAATTTATTTTGAGCATGTGATCAGTAAAATATTTACCGAATGAGAGTTTATTAACGTCAGGTTTAGGATTTAATTGATTTGGCCCAGCCAAACGTACAGATAAGTCTGCATACTGCAAAAATATAAAAATTGTTTTTTAGTTTCTCATTTAACTACTTATATAAAAAATTAGTACCACAATAAAATACCTTAAAGGAACGCAGTGGTTGTATAGAATTCTTGTCTTTAGTTTTTAAAGAAGAGTTCCATCTTACGTTCTGTTGTAGCTGATTAATCAGATTTCCATAGGATAAAATCTAAAACAGAGAAATATACATTTATTTCTAACTGAAATAAATAAATGCATATTTTTAAGAGAATATTTGAAAGACTGAAATCTCCATTGACCCACCTCGTGTTTAAAACGTGTCATGTTTTCACTAATAATTATTTCTTATAGGATCGAATCACAAGAACATTGATCAAAAAAGAAACAGTATTAGAATTTTCCATATATATCGGCATAGATAACTAAAAATTATTTGCTTCATCGTTTGACGAATCGTTTAAAAATATAAAGTTGTTGTCTGACTACTCTATCTGTCCGCACGATCTTATTTTCGTTAAGAATTTTGAATGAATCCATTCTAATGGATGTTAATATTTATTCTGACAAAACAGTATTACGATCTATGTATTTACCGGTATTCGATGATTTATTACGTAATGAAGAGATAACCGTAACACATCAATATTTGTAAAATGCGTAAATGATTACGAAAATTAGAAATGCTTTTACGCAATTCTAAGTACGTTAATTGATGATTTATCAACAATATATTTAGAAGAGAATAGTAGCGTTATATCAGTGGCACGTGTAATCCGCGTGTTGCGTTCAACGCCATTCATCAGAAACGAATACATATAACTCTTAATGTAAATATAGATTTCTTGATTTTATTTGCTTTCCTACACTTTTATCTCTTTTTTTTTCTTTTTTCGGAAAAATATATATCTGTATTACTTTAAACGCAGCTGATGCAAGAAGTGCAGTCAAACCAGTGAGCTATCTAACATATCGGAGCGAGCCTTGAAAGGGTGGGGATGAGTCACTGTCGAAAAGAGAGAGCTACATGGACGGGGACGTTTCGTGTCCGTCTTCGTTTTAATATCCCCCACCATACACGTAAACGTAAGAAAAAAGACAAACGTCTTCGCCTACCATTATCTTTAGACCGCAAACATTAGTTCTTAAGGGAAAGACTCACTCCAATATGTTACATAGCTCAATGAGTCAACAATGAGTCTTCTCCATTGAGTTCTATTATATAATGGAATAGGCCTTTTCATAAGAATCAAGGTGTAATTTCCGGCCGAAGGAGAGCAATAGTAGGCGGGGACGTTTGTCTTTCTTCTACTTTTTATTACTGCGTATGGTGGGGATATTGAAAACGAAGCGGATATGAGATAGGCGTCCCCACTCAGCAGAGAGAGAGTGAGACTAACTCACTCCTTCAAGGCTCATTCCAATATGCATAGAGCTCTCGTCGTATGTGTTTGGATTAGGTTGGGTTAGAATTTAGCTCGGGTTAGGTTAATTCGTGAAAAAGCACGTGTATTGCTGCATGTCACTTGTGTGAAAATGCAATTAGCATATCTCTTATTAATTCGCTTATTAATTCGTTATTGCGCCGTTTGATTATAAATGGTTATACATACCGAACAAATTTGTATATTTTAAAGATAATTTGTAGAAAGCAATTCGTTTAGAATAATTCGTTGTTTACAACGTGTAATTATTGTTATATTTTAAAAGAAATTTGAATTACCGATAAACTTACGGAAATTTTTATTTTTTATTAATATATTTTTTAAGGATATTTATATTTTATAATGCACATTACCCACTCAGAACAAAAACTTCTAATGGATATCCACTAGATGTCCATCATGGAGATTCGAAACCTCTATTAGATATCTATGTAATCTCCTATAGATGTCTACTAGACATCGACAGTTCTGCATTACATACCTCCATCCATTAAATATATTCATAGATATCATATGGAGCAATCATAGATGTTCCATAGATATTTCATAGAGCTTTGATGGATTGTAGTTTCAATTCGTCATTAATAAAATTATTTGGAAGTAAAGTCACAAATATGATTGCGAAATAGTCTTGTTTATGTAGATGTTAACAGAACGTCACAACTATGAGATAGTCGAGAACATGGTGACATTCTGTTAAACACCTACATAAACACCTACATAAACAAGACTATCTTGCAATTACATTTGTGACTTTACTTCCAAATAATTTTATTAATGACGAATTGAAACCACAATCTTTCTACTAAACAGATTTGTAACGTTAGCACTGAAGATGGCTGAAAGATCAGCCGAAACGTTTGACATCGACGCCCTAACAATATTTGTTACTATGGATACTAATACTTCTATCAAACATCGATAACAGATGTCTAATAGACATTTATGATGGATTTATATCGTCATTTATTATGGAAATAATATGGATTTCTAATAGAAACCTATCTAATATCCATCGTAGAGATAGATGTAGTATGGAGTTATGGGGATTATACGGACGTCCATTGCATATTATATTCCGTGTGGGTATATCGTAAATCAACTATTAAATTAATAATTCAATAGTTATTAAAAGAAAGACTTGCGTTACCGTATGTACATGTAAAATGTACGGTGTGTAAACATAATTTCGACGCACATTAAAATCGTAATAATTTAAATTGTATGTGATATATACAAATTATGATAACAAATATTTTAAAATAGAATAATTAATTAGTTATATATTATTACATTTAGCTATACATCAAAGAATGAACAAAAATCGAAATCTTTTTTATTCACTTATCGGACGTTATAAGCAGCATTCAATTTTCCAGCATCTTTATCTTCGGTTTGTGTACATTTTTTTTACTATTTTTAATTTTTAAAAATACGTATATATATATAAAAATATATAAATTGTGAAATGCGCGATAATTTTTTCTGCGATCTGCTGCTAGCTGTGTCGCATTATTTTATTATGCGGCTTCATGCATGAATCATTGATTGTCATATACCTTTTTACTGAAATTATATTTCTTAATCAAACATTTTTTAACATGTTTTAACATGTTTTAACATAAATTTAAAAACTAATGAAAAAGCTTGATGTTTATTTCATTCCGATCGATATTTCAAATTTCGCAAATTTTTGGCATGAAACAATGTGTCGTATTGCATTAGAAGAAGAATTACGCTCTTAGTTTTTCATATTGCATCTCCGTAAGAAGAGTGATACAAGTCAAAAATATTAAATTGTTTAGGAGGAAAGAAGCAATTGCGTTAATATTTTCTATTAATAATATTATGAATACAAATAAGTTCAAAAAAAGCGTAAAGAGCCACAATACAGATTCGTCGTGCGAAGGTTACTTTGTATTCTTTTAAAATTATTTACGTTACAAACGTTTCTGCCTGGCATCAGGTCTTCTTCAGTGTACAAAAATAAAAATAAAAACGAAAGAATCGCTCGCGGTAAATTACATAGTTAGTGAGATGTAGAAGAAGTATTTTAACTTCCGTTTTACGTTTTTGAATTATTTGATTTTGTCAATCACTAGAGCCTTTTACATCAATTATTATGAATACATTTTTATCTCAAATTCTATCGCAAATTATAAATCGTCTGAAGCAAGCTTGATTTTACGGAAAATAATTTCACATGTCTATGCTTAATTAAACAATAATTTTAAAATTAATTATTTGCGGCTGTATTAAACATAGCGGACTCATGGGAGAAGTATTTGAATTCAATTTATATCACTATTTCTGATTAAAAATTGATAGAACACAATTCGCATAATACGAAATTCGAAAAATTTCGACTTGCGTCACTTTTCTTCCGGAGGTACGATATGATTTCTCTTCTCATATTTTAACGGCTTCGTCGAAAACTCACCTTACGCCGTAGATGAACCATGTTGGGTTGAATAATTGCCGGTTATAAAAACTGAATTAACAAAGAATACACGATGTTTACTGTTTGTTTGCGTTGCCGTGTTTATCCGCGCAGCTCATTCTACGCTCAGTCTCCTGTTTTTTATGTAAACGTCGATTTTGAAAATTCTTTCGAAAGGTCTTTACATCCGGAAAAACGGAAAAAACGCAGATAACAATATCTGAGTCACTGTCTGTTCAAGTATCGCTGATAAAAAGGTGGTTGATGAAAAGAAATAAAATATAGACAATCGGAAACTGAAAAAGCAGGCTACACTGCCTATCTTTCATAAATCACGCACAGATCATACGGAAATTCGGATCGTAATACAGTACGAATAAAGAAAAAATGGAGACGTTTATTCTGACGAAACTCGTTCTTCTTTTCGTTTCGCTCGTTCACTTATTGCCCAGTTCGGTCGCTCGATCACGAATACTACATGTTCGAATTAAGCATCGGTTAATATTTTGTTTATCAGCGATTCACGAAGGAAACAGAAAGGGAGACCGAGAGAGATAGTTAAATAGATAGAGGGCAAATAAGAGAGAGGGAACAATGCTCGCTCTAAGGCTCATATATTTCTCCTTCTCCTACTCAATCCCGCTACTTGCCGGCCGTTTTTAATGACGACGATGGTGGGGATGCAAGTTGATTTTATGTTACGAGGAGGAGTCGCAATTCATACGACATTACAAGAAAAGGGGAGGAAAAATTGCGTCAGGGCACAAGCTCGCGCGCGTTTGAACGGGGCATTAAAAACATGTGATATCGCGCGCTCCCTCCGCGACTGATAAGCGGAAAGCACGCGCGTTGTTTAATAATAAGAAGCGCTTGAGCTCATTCTCTCCAAGAAAGTACATTGGGCAGATAAGAAATATTCATTGGAGGCGTGGTTCCTACGTATGAACTGACGCAATAGCCCCTTTCGTTATGATTTGTAGAAAAATGACGACGCAGCATGTACATATTTTAGTGACGTACGGCCGTTTTTGACGTACGCCCTCTTCCCGTTTTTCGCATAGCGTCATTTCTGCGCACCGGAATACTCCACACGTTGTATCAAATACTGTATCTTTGCACTTAAATGCACTTCATAATTTTAACTCGAATATTTTAAATGTAGGGAGAGGCTTGGCCATTAATATGAATGAGTAAAATGAGAAAAAAGACGTAAATTTTTCTCTAATCAATTTACTATCAATAAATGGTGCAAGAGCATGCATTTGCGAGAGGGAGATAATTAGTCACGCAGAGAGTTAAGATATCGACTTGGTGCAGAAAGAGCTCATTAAAACGTTTATTGTATACGATTTGCAAGGTGACTTTGGACATGTGTCCGATTTCTTTGTTCTTTCTATGAATAATCATAGCCAGGGTCAATCTTAATCCTTTTGACGCCCCTGCATTTTTTGTGCGTCTCTAGTTAAAAAACAAACAGGCCTCTCAAAAATCTGACCCGCTAAAATGAAAAGATTACTTTGAGTGGTTAAAAATATTATCTATTTGAATAAAAAGTACGAAAAAAAGAAGGCGTCGGTGTAAAAGCTGTCTTCCGTCGATCGAAGACGCCGGATTCTCACTTGATATCTCCATGCAAAGTTTGTCCAAATATCAGCAAGATATACACTTAATACACTTTTACGGATAATAGTTTGTTGAACTTTATTTATATAAATTTAAGAGATAAATATAATAAGAAAGAACTGCGACATGCAGTAACAAAAAATACAATTACACGTGATTACACCGTGCGAGCAGAGTGCATAATGAATTTCAGAATGCATAATAAATCAAAACACTATATTACGTCATGCGATTATTTATTCGCGCATCATCTAAAATGCACCAAGGTTGAAGGTAATCAAAAATATGGCTAATCCTAAAGCATTTCGTTCTTCTACTTTGAACATGTTTTGTAGAATATCAACTCAAACATCTGTAATACATAAAATCCTTAATCAGTGAAATATATAGCGCTGAAATTGGCGCAGTAATTAATATATGACACCGATTTGCAAGAATAGATACTAAAATATTGACCGAGAAGAAACGATTATTTACATATAATGTTATTGACGTCGAAAATCCCGAATCATCTCGTCTGTTACACCACTTGTGAGATACTGCTGGCTCCAACGTCAAAGCTATGTACATACACACACACACATTTTTTTTCTTTCTTTATCTCAACACAAAGATATTTTATTCAAGCTTTGATATCATATTTGTATTAATATGAATAATCTCCGACTTTCGTATTTAGTAAAAACACGTATAAAAAATCATATGAATTTAATGCAAAATGTATGGAAATTCGCACAACTGCGCAGTCACCGAAAGAAAATGCATTAAATTAATAAATTAAAAAATGTATAAAATTTTTCGAAATACTTTTTTCCAGTTTACTTCTTCCAGTCTTCATTTAATGTATTAATAAAAAGTAAAAATTAAAATCAAAATGTAAAGAAGATTTATCAAAAAACACATCACGATCAATTGGTTGAGCACCCCTGATCTATATCTATGTCCAAATAGTTATGATATTGATAAGTGTGGATTCGGTGAAAATACATGTATACGCCGTTGAATATCGTATGATGTCAAAGTATGTTTATGTATATCAACATAGTTCCAAAGGTAAGAATAAAAAAGATAGAAATGTTGGCATCCTGTCTTAGTCAACAAATGTGTGACGTATACGATTTCCTTAATTAAAACATAGAATTATTGTGAAATAGAATTTTATTTCCATTGCATTATACAGTTTTCTAACAGATTGTTTTTGCGAATTTTTTTTCCAACAGTGAAGAACATATCGCACACCCGCAAGAAAAGTAACACAAGCCAAAATTTTTCGAATTTTGTTTTATGTGCGGATTGTGTTTTACACACATCAGCCTTCAATCAGGAAAAGTGATAGAAGTGGAATTCAAATACTTTCCGCGTGAGTTTGTTACGTTTAATATTGCTGTAAATAAATAATATTATTGTTTAACCAAATATAGACATATGTGTGTGTGAAATTATTTTCCGTAAAATCAAATTTGCTTCAGACGATTTATAAGTTGCGACAGAATTTGAAATAAAAACTAATTCATAATATTATTAACAGAAAACGTTATTATTAACGTAATTCCTTCTTTCTTCTCTGCTAAACAATTTAATATTTTTTACTTGTGTCACTTTTCTTGCGAATGTGCGATATAAAAATATAAAAAATATATTGTTTGATTTTAAAAATGTATAAGAATATAATTATACTTTTGATTTCTTTATGTTCCGTTTTGATTTTATAATGCAAATTAATTATAAAAATAACTATTTAATATTTTTTATATGAATTAAAACACTATGTAATGCATTGAAATAAATTGTAAATTAGCACATGATATTTCGACTGAAGTATAATAATCACACAATCAAGGGGATTTAATTATCAATTTCAATTTTTATAAAATTATGACATTTCACTTTTCATAGATAACAGTCACTTTTTCTATACATATTTATCGTAAAAATATACATGTCACGAAAAGAAAAAAAAACAGCTATCACTCAGTGATGATTTCTTGATAAAAATTCTCACGTTACTCGTTACATGTTACATGTTACCCGTATCACATGTTATTTATATCAGTTGCAAGAAAAAACCTTATACCTTTTAACCTTCGTACAATTACGAGCGATATTCAATCAAGAGTGATGCCTCGTCTGTCTGTGATGACACGCTGTCTTTAAGAATCTATCCTTAAGATAGTACGCTGAAGTAAACTGCACTTGAAACGACTATTCAGCTACACGCTGTATTTAAAGATCGATAGTTTGTTTCGTTTCGCGCAATACATAACCTCTAAAAGTATTTTTTTTAGAATTTGAGCCTGTCAAAAATTAATTGTTTCCTAATTCCTAATGAACAACCAATGGATACAAATATATAATATGGCGCTACAATTATTTAATAAGTGGTTAAAAGATAAAAAATAAATCGATATAAATCAAAAATCGATATAAATCGATATTTTCTAATATATGATATTGAACTGGAATTCTTATGCCCATTTCCACCAATGTAGATTGACTTTAATCTCGGTTCAACTTACTTTTCATCTTTTTCTAGTTTTAAGAATTAGAAAAAGGTGAAGAGTAAGTTGAACCGAGATTAAAGTTAATCTACGTTGGTGGAATCGGGCATTAACATCTTAAAGATAGTTTCACTTAAAGATAGTTTGACACAGCTACACGCGTAATTTAATATCAGATCTCTTCAACACACTATCTTATAAGGCCGGAGCACAGACTTTTACATAAAGCATAACGCATAAGCATAAGGAAATTGATTGGTCTATATATAAGCATAAGCAAATGCATAAGGAAATGGACCAATCAATTTCCTTATGCTTATGCGTTATGCTTTATGCAAAAGTCTGTGCTCCGGCCAATAGCGTTTTCGAATAAACGGGGTTTGAACGATCTAGGGTTGATCAATCACTATTTTACTATAAATGCAAGTCTTTCATTGGTGGAGAGGTTGCAATGACGTCATTAACCAATCTTGGGTCGTTCAAATCCTGTATAATCGAAAACGCTATTAAAGACAGCGTGTAGACGGGGCATGAAGAATATTCAACTTCTCGAATGCGTATGTGTATCGATATGCGCATCGATATGCGAGCAATCGATTCTGTTATAGTACCATCGATTTCTAGTTTACAATTAGTGTCATACATCTCATCGGATTGGCAGCATTGATGACCACATCCATCTGCCGGCGTGTAATCGGGCGTGAAATCGTGTGATTTCGCGACATGATTGTGGCGGACGATAATCCGCGTCACATTAGTATGAGTATTGTAATTTGATCCGTCTGTATTCTCTTTGTTTTTTTTTACCCTCACGAAACACATACGGTCGCGAAAGAAGCGACAAAGGAAAGACGGAACGCGACAGAGGCGCGGTGCTGCGCGCGAGAATGAGTCTTAGTCTGACAAGGTTGTTCTCGAAGAAGAGGAGCAGTCCTGTGGTCGACAACACCGTGGCCGCGGAGATCGGACTGCCGACCAATGTCTCTCATCAGTTCCACGTGAGCAAGAATGCGGAGACTGGTCAACTGGAGGGCCTGCCAGATTCATGGATACGTCAGCTCAACACGCAGATCTCGAAATCGGAGCAGGACGAGCATCCGGACGCCGCGCTGCAGGCTATCAAGTTTTACAACTATTCGATCAAGCGCAGACCGCAGGACCAGGAGGTTTTCAAGCCGTTCATCACGCAGGATCTCATCGAGGAGGAATCGCAGGAGATTGACAATATCTTGAAAAAGAAATATCAGTCGGATGGCTCCGACTATGACAGCTTGATCTCCGAGAATTTGGCATTTGATGAATTGAAGAAGAACAGATTGCCCGAACTTCCACCGAAGGTAAACAAACCGCCTAAACCACTGCCTAAACCAGCGCCCCGCAGATGTAACGACAGAGCGGAGAAGACCCTCACTGAAATACTGGAAGATCTGAATACATTCGAGATAGATGACGATTTGTCACCGGAAGCAGAGGAAGAGGAGGCCGTTACAACGACCAGAGTCGAGGAAAGTCCCATACTGCGGCGGAAAACTGAGTGTACCGGTGCGAGACTCAACGAAGAACAAGTATACGAGGAACTCAGAGCTATCTGCCAATGCGGAGATCCTAATTTACGCTTCGAGAGAACTAAAGAGGTGGGCGCTGGTGCTTCAGGTACTGTGTTCATAGCCGCCGACCTTCAGTACAGTCAGAAAGTAGCCATAAAGGACATAGATTTGTCGAAGCAACCAAAGAAGGAGCTGATATTAACTGAAATCAAGGTTCTCAAAGAGTTTCAGCATCCGAATCTGGTCAACTTTCTCGACGCTTACCTCGTGGATGAACATCTTTGGGTGGTCATGGAACTGCTGGAAGGTGGGCCGCTCACAGACGTGGTCACCGAGACTGTGATGAAGGAAGTTCAAATTGCAGCCGTCTGCAGAGAGGTCCTCAAAGCAATAAGTTTTCTGCACACTAGAGGCATTATTCACAGAGACATTAAATCGGACAATGTGCTGTTGGGGATGAACGGTACGGTGAAAGTTACAGACTTTGGTTTTTGTGCTAATATCGACGGTGACGAGAAGCGACAGACTATGGTCGGCACTCCATACTGGATGGCACCGGAGGTGGTGACGAGAAAGCAGTATGGCAAGAAAGTGGACATCTGGTCGTTAGGCATAATGGCTATCGAAATGATAGAAGGAGAACCACCTTACATGAAAGAGACGCCGTTGAGAGCGTTGTATTTAATCGCTGCCATTGGTAAACCTTCCATTCCGAGATGGGAGAGCCTCAATCCCATGTTTCAAAACTTTCTAGAAAGATGCCTCGCTGTAGAAGTCGATGACAGAGCAACAGCTGATGAATTACTCTCTCATCCATTCCTAGAAAACTGCGCAGAATTATCTACGCTCACTCCATTGATTCGCGCAGCGCAGAAAATTCTTCACAAAGCGTATTAAATATTTTCAAAGCATTTCCACCACATTGATAATATGTTGATTCATGATGCTTTGCACACACACATTGCTCTGCTTATATGTAATAATGAAAACTAGAAGAAAATATTTTCCTAATCGAGAAATTATGAAAAAGGTATTTTGTAATTATTATTTTATTTGATTCTGACATTTCAAATTTTTTTAACTGCCCATTGTTTTTAATCTACTGCGCTGGTTTAATAATGTGCATAAAACTAAAGCACTGGTAGTTTCAAGATTATTTTATTCAAAGGATATTAACACATTTAAAAAGATCATAGTCATCTTTTATTTGTACTACATAATTACATCATAATTTTTGTTGAAAATTTGTAAACATTTAAATCTATTTTGATTTCTGAATTTATTCTGTCATCTATTTTGTCAGCTGCAATATGATTTATAATTCAGGGTTTTACATAAACTTGAGTTTATGCTGCATGACATAATACTAATGTGCGTTTTGCCATTTAATCTATCAGAATGTTCCAGCTGTAAATAATTGTGGATAGAATGCAATTTTTACATCTCTTTTGAGGAGTGAAATGTATATTTAAAATATAGTATTTTTATAGTACTGGCCATAAAAGATGTAACACAGAATTTCATATTTTCTTAAAAATTGTACTTATACATCACTAAACACCAAGATATAGTAAAAATAATAAAATCAATCATATAGCCATTGATGTCAATGAATAAAATTGCATTCAATTTCAAATTGGCAAAAAAATCAAAGTGAGACTAGTATATATATATATATTGAAAAATCATAACATCATAAAAATATAAAAAGAATCATATAAAAATCATCTAAAAATTCTCCACTGTGCTTGAAATTAGACGGTATTATTCGATCTTGTGGGACAATGCATTTTGAAAATAAAGTATTATGAATTATGTTACATAGCAAGCATCGTTCAATGCATTTTTATCAAATTATTGAAGTGCATAGTGTTATAAGACTTTACCCCTACTTTTATAATATACTCTTTTTAGAAAACTTTTGTATCTAAGAGCGCAATATTGCTCAACCAAATACCGTATTCATATAGTTATTTTGTAACCGATATGTATATAAAAAGTGATGTCGAATAACTGCGTTTACAATGCAATGTGCAAACATGTAATATGATTAGATTATTGAAGAACGAATAATTAGATATTTAAGATGATTTGAGAGCTAACGTCAAGTATGTATAAAATCACGTCTGTGATAAGGGAAAGTTAAATTATGCTATTATTTCCATGTAATGTTTATATGCTCTTTTAAATATCATATATACGATCATTAAATTATCATACCGAAAATATTTAATTATGGCAATAGTTCAAAGTACTGCTGATTGTTATAAGCAGGGCAAGCACTATTCTTAAATCATATAGAATGTTAATATCTAAACAGTATTGTTTGCACGATTTTGAATGATGAATATTTTATCACTTGTATATTTTATTGTATTTTGTAAGACATATTCAACGATTTCAAGAGCATTAAAAAATCAAAATAAATTGCAAGAGATATGGAGTACATATTTCAACATCTGTGCCTTATCCAACGAACGCATATATTTTTATCTAATAAACTAAGTACAAAGTATTGTTATTAAAGACGATAAATAACGAAGTTAAAATTATAGTGAACAATTGAAATATTTGTACATAATATTGATTTTAAGTTCTTTCAAAAATATTGTCAGATACTATAATATGTCCTCAAGAAAGTATCGTTGGTCGCATAAAAAATGTAATATATATATATATATATATATATATATATGTATATATATATATATATATATATATATACATATATATATAACTTTCTTATGTATTAGGGAAGAGAAAGATTTTTAACATTTATCAGCATCGTCGATAAAACAACATGTATTATAGTTAATAAATATTTTATTTACAAGATGAATTCATGACTTTCGCTCATGATTACATCATCCCGAACATTTAACAGGATCACATAATCCTATTAAAATATTACAACTTGGATTGTAAATTAGATTATATACAAGTGAGTCGTTCAGCTATAAATATCTCAAATTAATAAATTAAGTTGAAGGACCATATATTTTTTTGACAAAAAATTAAGCAATTTTTAAATTTTAAAATAATTTATACTTTTAAATATTTATAGCAATATAGGTATATATATTATATTTTATAACCGATTGAGAAAGAGAAAGTGTTATACAGTATTTATATGATACATTTATATATTATATCAGAGTCAATCATTTGTTTAGATATTTACAAGAGCTTATATAGATAAATTTAAGCGCCCTAATTATTTACAAGAATCTAAATACAGAATAATAGATTCTTATTTTCTGCCTTTCAAACTTTTCAACGATACTAATCTCTTAAACAAAATTTGACAATTGAAATAAAGAATGCTTTAAAAATCACAGATTAATCTTTAAAATCTAATTTAACTCAACTTGTATGTTACTAATTAATTAACATTACGTTAATGTACATGTGAGAATATGTCCATGACATTGGTTGGCTAAAAATTTTGTTGGCAGTATAAATATATAAATTATGTATTCCCTTTGGTCTAAGTTGGATAACAAAGTTTAATAATGAACAGCGTTGTTTGTAATAGCTTTTCATATGGCTTGTGCTTTTGATATCTGGTAATATGTGTGGCACGAAAAATAGGACTGACACTGATCAATCTCTTTATTGCAAAAACAGTCAATAATTATATTATTGCGATCGTATGAGTTAATTGACATTGAACTTTCTTTTTTCTTAAACTATATTTTTTAAAAAGCACAGCAGTGTAAAATAATAATTGCTACATCAAATATTTAATTTTTTAATTTCTAACATTCTATTTTTCTAATTTTTATAGTTAGAGTGAGAACAAGCAATAGAGTTGTTTTTGCAATAAATGATTTCAATGGGATGTTATTTTATTAAAAAAGATTAATATGCATCACGTTGATACCTTAATGCCTGCATTTTGCCAGCTGCTAGAAAAGCTGGATCTTCTAACGTAGCTTTTAAAACAGCCAAAAAGTCAGCTGCTTGATCCTCGTCGATCGCCCGCCTATCGTACGATAGTTTCACTGACATTTTTGTTACTTTCGTTAACGAAAGGTCTGCAATAGGTTTTTAAAAATATTATCAATTAGTGTTGCATTCTTAGAATATATTTCCCGTATTCTTTACGAAATATCGTTTGTAATGAATTACCTAATTCTTCACGTCCTGCGCCTATAGCAAGAATAGCAGTTTGTGGAGGATTTATTATGGCGGAAAATTCCTTGATGCCAAACATTCCCAGATTCGAAATTCTGCAATAAGAAAAATCGCGCATGTGTCATTGTTATGTATATGCTTTTTTTGTAATTTTGTTTTTTGTTTGAATTTACGTGAATGTTCCTCCTTGAAATTCATGTGGTTTGAGCTGTCCTTTTTTCGCCTTCTCGGCTAACTCTCGAACGTTTTTAGAAATATCTGTTAAGCTTTTAGTGGCAGTGTCAAATACTATTGGTGTAATAAGGCCTGTTGGTGTTGCGACTGCTACAGATACATCTACTTTTGGAACTCGAACAATCTAATAAAAGTCAGTCATTTATATTATGATTGAATATATTTTTATGCGATTAAACAGACTGATCATACTAACTTGTTCCTTTTGATATAACGTATTTACATCAGGACACTCGAGAAGCGCATGAGCGACAGCCTTAATAATAAAGTCATTAAGCGATACATTTATATTCTCTGTTTTTAGTTTACTACGAAGCTCGACCAATTTGTCGATATGTATATCTATAACCGCATAAGAATGCGGTATAGTGCTCTGCAAAGAAAAAGTTGTTACGATTAAATCAAGTAAAAGATGATTCTTATTATAAATATTCACGATGCCAAACCTTTGACTCTCCAAGTCGCTTAGCGATAACGGCGCGAATATTGGATATTTCGATATCTTCATACGGAGATGGCTTGCCAGAAACAGGCCTCTCTGCTGGACTAGAAGGACGTGCCTTATCAGTGCTTGGAGCCGGTGCTGCAAAACAATATTCATAAAGCAAACACACGCAAACACATAGTTATTCTAGAGAGAGATAATATCCGACATACTATTATACTTACTGGATTTAGGCGCAACCTTTTGGATGTTGTGCGTCTGAATATACGCGAGAACGTCGCCTTTCAGTAAACGATTTGTACGGCCGGTGCCCTTGATCGACCCGGAACTTAGACCATATTCTTCCAGCAATCTTTTTACTGCTAAACCATATACTCTAATGGAAGATATATTATATGTGTAGTTTTAGTAAAATACATAGCATATATTAATAAAACATTTTATGCTACATTTAAAGATGAACTATAAGATACATACTGTTCACTTGGCGGTGGTTTTGCATCAGTTGGTTGAGCAGGACTTGGTGCTGCAGGCGCAGCTGATGGTTTGGTTGACGTTGGAACAACAATTTGTTTCCAGTCCATCCCTTTCTCAACCGTAATCGCAATCAACTGACCTATTTCTACCTGAGATCCCTCTTGAACCTAATAGAGAATAATAAACGTATTATAATGAAGAATTTAGAAATATTCCATGCAAAATTTAGGTAATTAATAGGCAAATGCAAACCAGAATTTTGGCAAGTATGCCTTCCTCTTCTAATTCAAAAGTCATAATAGCTTTGTCTGTTTGTATATCAGCTAATGCGTCACCTGGTTGTATTTCATCACCTTCTTTCTTCAACCATTTTACAATTGTGCCTGTTGTCATGGTTGGCGATAGGGCAGGCATGAAAACATTTTGCCTGAGAATTATAAAAGAATTAGCAGCAATTTGATGATATAATTACAAATCTTTAAGCATGTGAAAATATACACATTTTGGTATTATTTTAAAGCAGATTAATGAATATATTTAAAATGTATTTTAAAAGATCATACTGGCCAGGCGGTGGAGCTTCAGCTGCTGCGACAGGTGCTGCTTGAGTAACAGCTGGCGTTGCTGCGGGAGCCTTTGCTGTCTGATCTGGAAGTTCGACTGTTTTCCAATCTTCATCAGCTTCGACAGTAAGAGCTATCAGAGTTCCTACTTTAATATCTTTTGTTCCTTCAGGTATCTATAACCAATTAAGATATCTTGTATAATTTGTGATTGTGTATTTGTCTCTAACATGATTGATTTGTCATTATACTTGTCTACTCGGCTTACAATTATTTTTGCTAATACACCTTCGTCATCAAATTCCATTGTAACGATAGCCTTGTCAGTCTGAATGTCTGCGATAGCATCACCAGGTTCAATCTTGTCGCCTTCATTCTTTAACCACTTCACTATCGTACCATTTTCCATAGTAGGCGATAAAGAAGGCATTAATAATTCTTTTCCTTTCACTGAAATAAAATATCTCTTTGTATTAATATGTCATTACAAAAAAAAAACAGATTTTCTTGACAGTAAAAACCTGGTTGCATAATCAATCAAACCTGGAAACTTATGTATCAAATGTTGTAAAAAATTTATTTTATTGAGAACTATCAAATTAATTTTCAACATTATCGTTAAATGTTCACATCAAAAATAAAATAGTTCCATTTCTCTCATGATTTTATTTAATCCTTTCAATGATAATTTAAATTCTTTGAGATAACCTTCAATCAAGTGACATTGCATGAAAAAGTCATTGTTTCTGAATGAATGTCATACCATCGAGAATCCAGCTGGTGTGAAAACATAATCGTTGATATTTTAAGGGCACAGAAATACGAGGCGCAGCACGATTAGCATATTTTAATGACAAGAATACGAACTTGGATCTTATCATGTGCGCCATTTTCCACGTCTAGCTATAAAATGCCTCGATCTGCTCACGAGCAATCTGTGACCTCAAACCGGTTGACCTTTAGATACAGCAATGTTAATTAACTATCTCTAATTTCATATACTAAGTCTTCATTTAAGAATTTCACAAGTATATTTCTTACCTTTTTTAGTAATTTCTTTATATAATTAACCCTTTCGTTTTTATTGTAGGCATATGGCTACGTATTTAAAATTATAAAATAAATACTATTGCCAAATATATTTCCATATCTGTGAATATGTATTAGTTCTTTTTAGTCTTGTATATATAACTAATATGTATTTTGATATATATTCACAAATTTCGCGATAAAATATTAGAATATTATCATTTTTTATTTCTTGTCGTTATTCGATAATAAGAATTATTCTAAATATAATAAAAGTTTAAAAATTATAATTTTCTTAAAATATTTGAAATAGATTTTTTAATTAATTTTAAATTGGATTGGACGTTTGAAAATTAAATATAAAGCTTAATTAAATAAAATTATTTTATTTTCAGATTGAAAGAAGGATTAAGAAAAGGTTTTACCATCATTGCTCGCCATACGATTTTTATTTCATTAATATAACAATAACAGTTCTCGTTCTCGTGTAATAATTCGTGTAATGTTTCGCGTTTTCCTATTATTATTTTCAATATCCCTCGCAGGAATCTACGGAACGATTCGGGATTATTCGTTCAAAATCGGCGACGATCGATTGCATTAAATCGAATACGATTCGATTAATATCGATAGCGCGCGCCTGCGATTCTCGAAGCTATCAGTTATGGCGGACTTTTGCAAGGAACGCCGGGTTTATAAAAGAGAACCGTATTTCATCGAGTTTTATCGGTTTGTATCGTGCGCGATTATATACAATAAATGCGCATAACATAAGTACATAGTATACAGTGACAAAAGTATCGCGCGCGTGGATTATCATTATAAAAACTTATCGCTAAGAAACTCGGTGGTTCGTGTGTGTGTGTGTTGTGTGCCGGAGACGAATAATGCATAAAGATGTCGGAATATCATCCCTTCAGCTTGAGATTAAGTTTCACGGATCGATACTCGATCGACTTTCATAGTTGTTCGGTAAGTCTATAATTTCTATGAAATTATACACTTCTTGAGCCCTTAATTGTAAAAATTGTTTTACGATTGTTATTGTTGATCTTGATAGCTGGAAAATCATTTTCTTTCCAAGATTTCAATAACTCGAATTTAATGTCTATAAATAAACTGAAACGCGCGCGTTAGCTAAACACCATCTTGAAATTTTTAAAGTTATTTAGAACTTTGTTGTTCCCAAAGTTGCTCTGTGTCAAGAAGCGATGAATGAAATAATAATCTCGACGACTTGATTCAATCAAACTTCACTGATGAGAGAGCGTTATTGGTAAAACTCGATTAAATTAAAGGTTAGCTAATTTGCACGGGCGTAACACGGAAGTAAGAGAGTGAAACCGCGAACTATTAATCCTGTACGATCAGATGATTCTTTTTTTACTTATATTAAATGCTCGATCGCATCATATGCGACATTCACTCGCTTTATTGATATCAGTAGCGATTCTTTAATTGACGGTTACTCAATCGCTCGTTGTCGCTTGTCATCGTGACAGGAATTTTGGCACTCTTTCTTTACGACTGTTACAACTGCTCTAAACATTAAACGCCACACTATAATGGCCCGTGAAAAATTGTATGTATGTATATAATGCTAATAATAACGGGCGCTTCAGAAGCGTATGCGTCATACCTTCCTTACGATCTAATTTACATGATAATTTATGCGCTCGCCATCAACGCCATTATCTTTTCACCATCGAGTTCGGCGAATAAAATCCAGCAGGCTCAATATTTTAGCGCGCTTAACATTCTAATAAATGTGTGTATACTTTTTTTTTCTTTTCGATTTATCTGCATAATTGAGTCGGTCGCTAAAGTGTTGAGCCTGCTGCGCCGTTGAATTTAAGGATACCGTTTCGTTCAGACTTCGGTGATGGTACGCAATTTTGTTTCGGTTTAATATAAAAGTTCGCATCGTGAAAATGATTGTACGTAAAACATACACAACAACATCCAAATCAGATTCTCAGTCGGGGGAGTATATCTCTTATAGTTATAAATACGTATCAATCTTAAAATTTTCGAAAAAGAATGTTCGATTACGAAGAGACGTGATAAAAGGTTTCTCACATAGAGTCGGATACATCGTCCGGAAAATGTGTTAAATTCGTTCCAGCAAATATCGCTTGTGCAACGCTGAGTGTCAATGTCGGTAAAAAGCGACAATAAATCACGATATTGCTAAATTTATCATTTAGCTGAGGAAAACGACACGCGTACTCGCTCTCGCGGTCTGATAACACGCTGATAATTCTTTCTGTAAGTCACGCAGTCACCGTCTGCGCTTCAATTAATGTTGCATTACGAGTTTTTATCGTTAACAAACATGACAGCTATTTTTATTATCATGTTATTTAGTCGATAATTATGTACAATCGACGCGAATAGAACGCACTTTTTCAGTATACTGCACTGGAATTTCCGCGCGCCTTTTAAGCACTGGAAAAAAGTTTCTCCGTGTTCTCTTTCTTTCTTCTTCTTTTCTTCGTGTTGGCAGTAGTGTTATTTGTGCTCTTGAAGATGATAGCTTACGAGTAGAAATTTTCTCTTTGCTGGTAAAGCGGTAAAGGAGCCACGGGCGAGAGGTCCTCGTCATCTAAGCTCGATTCAGTTTTCAAAGGGAGTGTTGCCAGGGCTTTCACTGTCGGTGAATAAGATATGATAAAGTAACCATTGCGAGTTAATGCGTTTACTGAAAGCGAAACTTAAGAGTTGTTACTTTAAGCTTTCGCTATTTTATCTTTTCATTTTTTATTCAATTTACTTTTTTAATTATTTGTATATAAGTTAACAGTAACGACGATTGGCTTTGTTTTAATAAATGCATATCAATAAATTGCGACTGCATTTGATAGCTTGATTGGGGAAAAAATAAAAAGAAGAAATTAAAAAAAATAAAAAGTGGCAAACAAACCTGAAAATGATAATGTGACGTGCGTATCCTATAAGAGGGGGGGGGGGATGAGGTAAGCATGTCAGTCAGTGTGCCTGGTTACCTACACACAAGCACAAACAATGCAAACAACTCCCTAAGACGAAACTATGTATTCACTGTCTCGAATAAAAGCTGTATATATCGTAAAACAGCATAACTCAAATAAAACATGCGTGTCCGTATCAGTGAGAAAAATACACGTGACCGGACAATGCGATGTGAATTGCTCAGATTAATTGAATGAATAAAATATTGAAAACATTGCAAAACAATTTTGTAAGCAATAGAAAAATTTGATTGATCGTTGATTAAAAAGACGACGTTTCTTGAAAGCTAAATGAAATGAGCATGCTGTCACAGCTCTACATATAAACGATTAAAGTCATGCGCTATTTGCAATATCGTCAACCTACCCGCCACCATTTTACTTTTCTCCATCACTTGCTTAGCCAATATTTGATTAAGCTGAAGAATGTGTTCCCTCTGCCGCTTTTCTTCCACCACTTTTCGCTTCAAAGTGTCTGATTTTTCTATGTTAGAATCGTCGTCTGAAAAAAGCATACGATATACACATTAGCAAGATAATATATAATCAATTATAAAATAGTTATATTAAAACCAATTAAAAAATATTGGCTAACTAAAAGAAAAAAGAAATACTGCATACCACCTCCTTCTGGCGCAGTCACGGTTGTTTCCGACAGCATCTTCCTAATCGCTTCTGCTTTCTTCAAGCGTTGCTCTTGTTCTTCCGCCGTGAGTTCCGGCGTCTGGAAAATTACAATAATATATGTGTAATTTAATTTATTTAATATGTAAACGTCAAAGAAACGTTAACAACTCAGATTTTTATTTTATTTTATGTTTAGAGCAGAGTATAGATTAGAATAATTTTTACTTTTTCTATGCTCGATTCGAAGAAATAAAGAAGCACATACCTGTTCAGGAATATATCTCTCGGGGATGACAATTTTGTTGGGCGTACCTAACAGCTGGTCGATGGTACTCTCATTATACTTCAACTCTTTGTGGCTCAAAGTTGACCGTACCACATCGGGGGCGTTTATTCTGGGTCTGAGTGCTCTCTCCATGTCGAGATCGTCCCTGGCTCTGCCCATGCCCTAAAAATCGTCAGAGATTCCCGTCACGTACGTACACGAGTCCGGAATGTTCAAAGCTGGGCGTTAGCGGGACATAGCGAAGCAAACGAATTGGGAGTGAGCGACAAAGGTGAAACGCGGATAAACGAAAACGGGGAAAGTATGTGACAGAGAGAAACGGAAATTGAATGAAACAAAAAGTACCATCTTCGAAAAAGTGTCTTCCAAGTCGAGCACCGGTTTACTACTAGACACGGTGTAGTGCCGCCTCTTCTCCCGCGGAATCTGCCTTCGCCTCGGCCCCTCCACTCTCTTCTCCGTCATCTCTTTGATGATCTGTTTGGCGGCCTCGCTCTTGAACACCGGCGACAATTGCGGCGACTCGGACGGATTTGCGTTGGGCGCCGCCGCCGCCGGGGCGGTCGGTTTCTCGTGAACGCCGACGACGCTGGCCGACGACGTTAATTCGGGGCTCATCGCGCTCACGAGGACTTTGTCGTACTGCCTGTATCCGAGCGCGTGGCTGTGATAGTGAGGCTGCGCGACAGCCATTGTCGCTAATTGTGTCGGATAATTCTGGTTCTGACTCGGGCTGTACGACGAGGCGGTGGAGTAGTTGGGCGAGCTCAACGGCACGTGAGAGCTGGACGTCGTACTGTCCGCGTACGGCGACAAAGTGCTATCGGAGCTGCCGTCGTGACTTTCAAACTGCGATTGAGCGTCAAAAAAAGAATGTAAAATGCCGGGAGCAAATGGGATTAACAAAAAACAAAAAAAAAAACAGGCAGGCGAAATGGCGATGCTGAGGGTGGAATGAAATTAATCAATAATTATCATCCATAAAAAAAATATGAAGGGGAAATCGGGTTCAGCTCTACAGAGCGGTCTACAACTATCGCGCAGTCCTTCAAGCATCGTAAGCTATCGCAAGACTCACCCTGATTTTATGTCGTCGCGCTATCATACTCTTCAGAGCGTGCATGCTGTCGCTTCGCGGTGGCGGCACCACGGGTCCGTAGTGCATCGCGGAATGCTGTTTTTGTCCGCCGAAGCCGCGCGGCAGAGACATGCTCCTCTGGAACTGCACGTCGTCCAGCTCGGTCAGTTGAACCGTGCTCTGGGCATGAATGATCGGCGATTCTTCCACTACTCTGCCCAGCTGAGCTTTCTGCATGTTAAAAGATTGTAGTCGTCAGTGAAATCGATACTTTTCCAATTTACTTTGATTAAATTTTGCCACTTTAACCAGTTGAGTGGTAGACTTTTCCGAAAGATTTGTGCCAAAAGTGGTAAGAGCCAAAAGTTAAAATATCGAAAAACGGTGAAACATGGGTTCAAAGTTTTCGAAAAAGCAACTTTTCGAAATGGGTGTGGATCTCCCCCTCCCCCCACGCCCTGGGGGCGGGGGGGGGGGGGCAGAATAGGGATGGAAAATGTTAAATGGCACTATGGGCGAGTGGGGATCATTTCAAAGGGCGTTTCAAAACAAGAACAATGATTTTTAAAAATGTTTACTACGACTTTCCAGTCAAAAGTGGAGGTGGATCAAAAAAGGGGGGTAGACTTCCGAAAAGCTATCACCTCCGATTTGGCTTATATTCAGCCTAAATACTTATTTTATCTAGTAAATAATATTCCCAAATGGATTTTTGGCGCAAATGCCTCCTCCGCCCCCCAGCCCCCCTCAAAGGTTCAAAAATAAAACTGTTTTTGTTAATTATTTCAGAAAGTATTGATTGTACGGAAAAAGTTGTCAAACAAAAAATGAAGCTCATAAAAAGCTCTACAAATAAGGTCTTATACATATTTTACCTAACTCCAATATTTTAGTCGTTTTAACAATTAACAGTCGCCATATTGGATCCGCCATTTTAAATTTTGCAATTTTGACAACAGATTTGAATTCAGCAGCCCAAAAAAACCTTAAAATATTAAGTTTTATGCAAATCTGTTGAAAATTAGTGGAGTTATTTAGAAATGTACATATATGATACATTACCACGTTTGGCATTTTTTTTTGTACATATATGATACATTACCACTCAACTGGTTAATACGAATAATTAATATTCTTGAATTATGAATTACTATTTACTGTTATTACCCAGACAGCACACATGTCCAAAATACATGTCCAAAGGATATCCGAAGGATATCCAGAGGACGTCTTGTAGTCCCAAAAACATCCTCTGGACGTCTTTTGGATATGTTGTGCTGTCTGGGTATTGACCTTACCTCGAATTTTTGGGAACCTCCCAAGTCCTCGTCGCACAGCCTCTTCGCGCCACCTGGCGCTTGGAGGCCGTTCGTCAACGGAATTCCGAGGTTACCGGTCCGGTCGCCGCGGTCCCTCTGCCGCCTCTCCGACTCGCGTTTCACTATGCGCACCGTCTTAATTTCTTGCTTCTCGCGATTGTGCATTAATCCTGCGAATGCACGAACACGGAGAATAAAATTTCCGATGCACACGAAGCTTCGTGTTTCTGCGATAAAACCGACAACTCACCGGCGAATTTGTTGTCTTCGTTTTGTCTATAATTGTCGTTCAGCAGCAACGCCTCCTCGCTCAAAGGAGGCGGCGGCGGCGGAATGTATTCCGGCGCGGAATTCAGCATGCCGTTCAATACGCTTCCGTTATGCTTGCTCGTGTCGGTGATGTAATCACCTTGAATTAAAAAAGTCAGCATACATAGTGAAGTTGTCTTGCAATTGTATTAATGGTTCGCTGCCACTTGTTCGAACGGGCATAAGTTCGACTTGATATAACTCTAACGCTTATTTGTGACGCGCGACGCGGGATTTATTCCACGGACAACATTACCTGCTACTCGAGAGTCCGTATTGACGTACAAAGGCGCCACTTGAATCGCGCCGCCCTTGCCCTGCATTTGATCCTTTAATAATTGTTGCTTCAATTGGTGCTGTTGAATCTGCTCGCGCAGCTGCGGCGACAGCGCCGATATGTGATTCTGCGAAGGCTGCACAAAGGATGACTGATTCTGCGGGCGATTCAACGGCGATAAATCCTTGTACTGCGTAGGGGAGCCATATCGCTGGTGGGAGAGGTCGTTCTGCTTGTTCGGGGGCGAGATGGACAGAGACGGACTCGACGGCGAGTCGAGGCCGTGGTCCAGAGTTATTCCGGAATCCAAGTCGGTCTCCAGCCAGGAATTCTGCGTGCGCTTCTTCGGGTGGTGCACTTGCGGAGCTGAGAAATTCATTCTTAATTACTTTCCTTCTTCGCGAACGACATATGGAAATACATAACACTCTTCAATTCTCAAGTTTCTGTGAGAAAAAAAAACTTGCGAATTCATTCAGCTGATCAGATCAGTAATTTATAAGAGAAAAAAAAAATGAGTTTGCGAATTTTATCTCGTAAAACAGGTAGCTTTTTTTTTGTTTTTTACACTTACTGTGCGAAGGCTGCGGGCGAATTTGCTGCACCAAACTATGAGATTTCTCCGTCAATTGGCGAACTTGAATGCTCAGTTCCTTCCTTTGTCTCTGCAGATCGCCGACAAGTTGCTGCACTCGTCTCAATTCCGCTTCCAGCGGTGCGGTCGTGCTCGAAGTGTCCCTCACTATGTTACCGGCGTATCTTCTGGATGCTTGCACTTTCTGCCTCAGCACCACCAAATCCTGCTCTAGCCTCGCGTTTTCGGCCACCGTCTCCTCGAGTTTCTGAAAGCACGTCGAAAGTCGCGGGATGAAAACGCGCGTGAGATTTCGTAAGATTCCATTGCGGAACGAGAATGGCAAAACGAAACGGCGAACGACTGAACGGAAAAGTATAATGTGAATAGTGCAATTTTTTTTACCTGGAAGAATACCGGCTTTACCTGGAAACAGTGAATCGAAATTTTAATTGCCATACATAATACATTCGCGATCTACATTTCTACATCGCGAAGGATCAGAAATAATGAAAGAGCAAAAACTGAACAAAAACACATTACAAAAGTATCAAGAGGTATCCAATGATTGCCTTCAATCAAATTCTCATTAGTAAACAATAAACTTGAAATGAAAAATCTATTATTAGCAGAAATATTAGCGGTAACGATAAAGCGCGATTGAATATTCAATGTTCGATGCTTGGATGATGTTAAAAAGCATGCAAAAAACGATGAGCGGCAATTACTCGCATTTTGGAATCTCGACTGACATGCAATTTACTTGTTTTTCTGCCAATCAGTTTACGTCAATTTTTAATAATAGATCCGCGCGTAAATCGACGCGGGGATCGCGCGGGCGGATAGAGGCGCGTATTAGTAGGCTGTCAGGTGCGCTTTCGAAATTATCTACCTTCGAGTTTTGAGCGAGCAGCACCCTCACTCGGCTCAGCTCGCGCTCCAACAAGAGTTGCTGTTTCCGGTATCGCTCGGCTTCGGCCAAATTGCTTCTGCTACCTTGCAGTTTGTGCCGCAACCCGCCCAGAGCCTTCTCGAGTATTTCCTACGAGAATTAAGTCGGCCATGCGTGTGACACGATCTAGCGATTTCTATGTCTCGAAATTAGGACAACTGATGTCATTTCGCAGCTTATATCCGAACGATCCGTTTTAGTTCCAAGCGAATAATGAAATCGGCTTTTCTAAACAGTAGACGAGATGTGTCTCGCGCAGATTACAAATTTTTAGGCTCAAAGCACCGTCAAATTGTGTTTATTAACAAAAATGACAAAGGCTCGGATTAAGCAACAAATAAAAGGATAAAAGAGCCAGTTCATTGCTATTTACACATTGAAACGTTTTTATCAATATTACAAGATATATTTTTTCAGAAAAAGTTGAAAACATACGCAGTCGCGCAATCAAAGCGCGAGTTCACGGAATGTGAATTTTATCTTCGAAATATATTCGGAATCTTTCGAACAGTTTAAAAGCCGATGGATACTCGCTGTTATGACGCCAGATATCGATACCAACCTTGTCTTGCTGGAGACTGTGAAGCGTGCCAGATTCCTCCTGGAGCAATCGATCGAGTTTGTAAAGCTGCTGCACTTTAGCCTGCGACATAGTAAGGTTACAGAGTGAGCTACGAAATCTTCAAGTTTCGCTGCTCAAGGGGCAAGCTGGGTATAATGTTTCAACAGAACCGGAACAAATCTCACGGAGAGAGATCTGCTGTCGTTAATTCTAGAACAACGTGAAGCTTTATTCTCCGCCGGCGTTCGTCTTTGTCCTTGTTCTTTCGTGTGTAACGCGTAAAATATTTTTATCTTTCCGACTACGTCGGCGGAAGAGATTTCACTGTATTTCCTTTATAACTTTATACTCTCGGCAGCGGCCATCAATTTTAAGTTATCGCGTTGTTCGATGATAATAATTCCGAGGTGTCTCTCTCGTATACTTTTCTCAACTCTTTTTTCCGTTTGTCATTAATTCATTATTATTCGAAATGAAAATGCGTCTTGCGCGCGTCCGATTAAAAGATATATTTGATCGAGGAAAGAAATGTGCGCTCGTTAATTGAATTAAATTTTGCACCGCGGCACGCGCAGACGTCGAAAATTCTCGAGGGCTTAGGCGGTAATAAAAAGGAAACGGGACGTAAGATACTAAGTGGACACTGTCCGTGGAGACTAGAGAGTATATATCCTGGTAAAGTGAGCTCTTCGCAGAATTTACGAGAGGTCTTAAGTGTCGTCCGACTTCTGTCTCCTTTGTAGTTGCGCCTGCGGTGGCCATTCCTAATTTTTGCACGCGCGCTCTTTCCAATCGGCTTTTTACAGCTTCATTCATCGCGGATGTGCTCGGCGGTAGGCGAGAGATCAGGAATCCTTTCTATTGGTCAAGAAGAGTTCGCGAGCGCGATGCGCCTTAAGTACGCTTTCTAGCGCGGAGTATCATTTCGCGGGAGGAATGCAACGGAAAATATAAAATAGAAATTGGAACGAGTAAAAACGAGTTGGATTTCCGAGCGTCAACACATTTCGCGATTAATATCCGTCATAAGTTGAGAAAGTGGACAGCGTCTGCGAATCGAGTCAGTTTCAGTTTCAAAGGCTTTAATCGAGGCGATATATTGAGATCGTGTTTTTTAACGGCGCGAGAAATGACAATTATTCTTATCTAAGCAATTGTTTTTCGTCGCGTGCATTCGCGCAACCCAAATCGAAATTTTTCTCCTACTTGTTCAATCTAACACCTAATTTGATACTTTAAGCAGTCACATCGTCCTATCTTGAACCTATTTAACCTCTGGCTCTTTACTGAAACTCCTCTTTTAAACCTCATAATGGGAAACGGTTCGTTTACTGCCTATTCGAGGTACAAAATAGGAGCAAATACAGTATATACATATTCTTGTATAAATGAAATCTATCGAAATCCTCCAGAATCCGTGAAAAAATAGAGGTTGAAGTTAAAATTTCGACTCGGGAAGTTAGCTGCAAAGCGATTTCAATAACACAGATTAAATCACCTGTAACTGGCCGTGATCGGGGCTCAATCTGTCCCAATCTCTGCGCTCCTCAGCCAGCAATCGCTGCTCCTGCACCCTCTGGTTAAACTCCAAACGGTCGCGATGATCTCTCGCGTTCTCGTGCATCAGATCGTAGCGAGAACCGGAAACGCTGCTGGTCCCGTTGGCAGTGTTACGGTTATACAGAGAGCCCAGCTTTACCATGTTGTCCACGAGGTTCACGAGAGGCTTGCTCTTCTCGTACTTTTCGCAAACAATCGAACACGATTAAATTTAGAGGGTTCTTCGTATAAATATTAGTACTCTAAAAAAAGTACTGATTAAATTAACGAATGAAAAGATTGTTCGAGGAAAAATTCGTTCTAAAAAATTAAATTTATTTATTCTTTAAACTTTGAGGAAAACTTTTATCTCAAACTATTTTTCTCCACTTTTCATTCCATCTTAATAGTAATTTTCTGAAACTTTCACAGGATGTATGAAATTATTATTACTCGTTCTTTTTCCAAGCTCTTATATTGAGCTATTCGGCTTCTTTTTTACTTCGCGTCTATGCAGAGAATTCGATATTTTTTTGTCGAAAGTGAATATTTTTGCACAATAAACGTATCTCACCTGCTTCTCGAGATCCATTAGGTGTCTCTTGAGTTCCTCGAGTTTTTGAAGATTCTCCAACCGCCTCGGCGTGTCGAGCTCCGCCAGTCTAGCCTGCGAGTGCAAACACACGAAACGTTTATCGCGTAACGTTGGTAGTCTCCGTTTGTTTTTCGCGTGTCAATTAATGCACTTCGTGTTTTCGCGTGCCAAGCGCTACACGTCACCTCCGTGACGCTCTCGAGTGCAAGCCGAGAACACAATAATGCAACGGACACATATTTGCGTAGAAAGACGACCCTAAGTTCGACTCGACTTTCTCCTCCAAGTCCCGCAACGTTTGCGAGAGATCACGGCGGTGTGTTCGCGCGCGTCCCATATTTGACGCGTGCTGACGGCAGCTGTCCGGTTCTATGATCGAACGTTCAATGTGAACTCGTGAAATTGTCGGAGGAAAAGAATTTCGATCGAGCTTTAGCGCTAAATACGGACTCGGCGGAAAGCAAATGTGTCGCGCTCGCGCCAGTTCGACGAAGGTCAAAAAGGTCCGTAAAACGTAACTGAGTCCACCTGCAATCCCGCTTCGTTATTTGCGCGCACCGACGACGACGACAACGATAAGAAACGACGTCGATCGCTCATACTGTATCATTGTCACGATGGATTCGTAATCTACGTGCACCGTACACACACATCGATCTAATTCTAACACATCCTGAAAGATCTCGCCAAACGCACGGTCGTCAATCAAAGCGATACATTTCTCTCCCTCTCTCTCTCTCTCTCTCTCTTTCGCTAATGTCGAAGCAGTCGTTCAAAAGCAGCGCTCCTCGAACTCGATCGAAGAGTCGATCCCATCGTCCCGGCTTAATCTAATCGCTGTGAAAATTTCGTGAACGTGTCACGAAATGTAAAACTCTCTTCGGACCTGCGCCTCGATCTCCATGTGGCACGTCTCCATCGCCTTGAGGACCGTCGCGTTCTGCCGTCGCAGCTGGATCAGCAGCAGCACCAGTTCCTCGTGGGTCCTGCCGAGGAGCTCGCCGGCGGAAACGCGCACCAGCCCGTGGGCGCCCGCCTGCATCACCTGCCTGCCGCCATCCGCTCTCTGGGAGCCGACGTTACTCTGTCGAGGCATGCAATCGTCCGTTAGCCACCAGCGCGCGAACAACGCGCGGAATAATCAAGCTGCGGAAATTTGTGTGTGTGTGTGGGGGGGGGGGGAGCTTGCGAACTTTGCCAATAATCAAACGAGAATCGGAGGAAGTGGGAGCAAGCTAATGGGATCTCTGGGCGGGGGCATAATTAAGCGAGTGATGCTAATAGAAAACATACACACATTATTGCACAACTACGTTCTGCGCGATCGTCAGCCCGAAAACGTTGATCAATTTTCCGCACAATGATTTTGCTGTTTGAACTTTGGGAAAAAATTCGGGAAAATAGAGATTGATGTTCGCAATCGTTGGCGGAATATACGAGCGTGTGAATCAGATTGGCATGGGAGAGGAGACTGCATTATCATCGGCACAGCATCGATTAGCACATCGCACTTCACAGCTAATACACGCTACAGCTACGGATAATATTCTGCGGCTCGCTGTTTCGCTGAATCGCTCGATTCAGTGAGATCTTTCAGAATATGCGGCGACTCCGCCGTTCGCGCATTTCTTTCGCCGAAAGGTAAACCAGTGTTGCGCTATCGCGATAATACGCGAAGCGGCATCCAACCGAATCGCGCAGCGCCGGAAGGCGCAGAGGGGAATTAAATTATGGGCGACGAGATACGCGTACATATATTCGGCTGCATCCCGCGAGCCGAAACTGATAAAATGATGGAAACTAACTCGGAACAAAATTCCACATAAATGCGGGAAATACATAGAGAATGCGGCGAACCGCATCAGCTCGAATTAGGCAGCCCGTTTAGCCGTATTGAAATTTCAGCTGGCGGTTTTATGTCGGTTGAGAGAGAGAGAGAGAGAGACAGAGGGAGAGACCGTAGAAGTTTTTAACCGCCTGGAATTTCCTGGGTGAGCCCAGGATGAGGATTACCGCTTAGCCGATCTCTTCCCCCGTCTGCCATTTCGCATTCATCGCCGCGTGTAACAAAACCGCTACGTTTTAGTGGCTCTTACGGTTGGATTTGCGGTGGCTTGGGGGGAGCGGCGGATACACTCAATCTCGTGTAATATAGCGGGGAGCGAAATGCGGGACACATCGTTGGAATAACAACAATTGTCGTGCCGAAGTAATTTGCTTAATATTTGCGCGCGCGGCGCCGATAGGTAAATAATAAGCGGCGCGCTATCAATTCGCGAAAATAACTGCACTGCGCGCTCGGTCAAATATTTACCGCCGGCATTTGCGTCAGACAACGCGTTATTAACGTCCCGGTGTTGTTTCATTAACAAATCGATGAAATATTTATTTTCAGATCGCGCGAAAGTGTCGCGCGAAGACGATTGGTTTATTCGAAATTTATATTCGCTTAGCGCAGGCGCGCCGTCGCAATACAATTCCAGCTAATTCTCGAAACCGTTCTCTCTTCACTTAAATCCACGGCGCTTTTAAATTCTCGAAAATAGCCCGGCTCGCCAGACCGTATTTACTTACATTCCAGTCCGAAGGTAATATCGACGCTCCGGGCAAATTGGGCGAACGGTCATATTTTCCGCGCGCCGTCGCAAGCATTTCTAAAGGTCGTGGAAAAGTCGAAGAAACGAGGCGCGCCGCAGTTTTCTATTACTTTCCAATCCTCTAATACAGGACCGTCGCTCGCCCGGAGGACGACGAGCCGTACGAATTCTCATCGACGAGCGCGCGAACGGACACGAGTCACGCCGCGGCTCGGCGCTGCACGTAGCGTTGCGGCGGATCCTCAACCGGTCAGCAGCGAATGTTCGGTACGGAGTCCGTGGCATCGATCGTAGCTCTCTTCGCGCTTCGAACGAAAATACCCTTCTTATTTTAACGGACAGCTTCTCCGCCGGGATCGTCCGCTTTTCGAATTTCACTGAAATTTCCGTCAAATCGTCGATATTCTCGTGCGTGTGCAATCTCGATCTGCACTCGCGCAATATTCTCGCGAGATCGGGCGTTATTCCCCCGCGAGGAACGATCGCTCAGTAAATCCCGAGTACCTTGTCTCGCGTGTAGAGGCACATCAGCATACCCGCACGACAAAGCGCATTGCGAAGAAGAAAGGCGCGCTCACACACGCTCGCCGACAACAGTTTCTCTCGTTAAACGAACGTCTTTGCGAGGGAAATTAATGAGTTTTTAAGAAATCGTTTGTATTTTATAGCGATTTACCAATTGATTTTTACTTTCCGTATCTACAGAAGGTATATGCGTATCGTGCATTTCTCTCTCCTTTGTAATTTTACAAGCTTCTCGGGAAGCGCGCGTGCGAGCGGAGAGCTCGACACTCTAACGTTTAACAGACAAACTCGCGTCTCCCCGGCATTAAACGCCAAGTATACGTCGAGAGCGCGCGATACAGTGTCTGGAAATCGCTTTTCACCTCCCTCGATCCCGAATCTTCATTTAATCAAGCGAATATATCGAACGAATTACTTAATGGCACTTTAGCCCGCCGCGTCTCTCTCGAGTCTTTACACGCCGACGCTTTCGTACCTTTTGAATCGCTGGCAGACCCCGCTCGTCCGTTTCGCAGATCAGCTGAGCGCTCCAGAAAAAATGAAGAAATTTCCACTGCCGAAAAAAGAAAAAGGAACTACGAGCCTCACCCGGCGAATCACGGGACGCGTTATGGCGCGCGTTGAACGACGCGAGGACTTCGGCGGGCGGACTGGCGTCTCATCGGCACGCTTGTACGCCGACCGGCCGGCTGCATAGTGCGCATCGCCGCCGTGCCTGGTTCGCCCAGTGCCCGGCGTTTTGTACCTTTTGCCCCCGAGGGGCCCGGTCGGCCCTCGACCACACGCGGGTATGCTCGCCGACAAAAGTTCCGAGCTGCCGCCGTCTCTTCCTCCTCCTCGCTTCTCGGGCGCCTCTCGTCGCGACGCTCTCGTTTCTCCCGTCGGTTTATTACGCGCGCCAGGACGACGACGCGGATCCACACGCGGCGATCGGACGTCTTCTCGTGTGTCGTCGCGGGCGCGAGGTGTCGATTTACGCGGTCCCGATATTATCGCGGCGGCCCGATTCGGAGAAGGAAGGATGATGTTTCGCGAGAAGCCGTATTATTTCGAGGCATCGTGCTGGAATTAGCGGTCGACCGCATTTCAACATCCGAGACGCAACTTTAAGACGCCGCGCACTGTCTTTTCTCGATTCAGCCGCGATCGAAGATCTCGCGGAGGCGAGATTTTTGGATTCAACGACTTGCTTCGACGGGTTTGCGAACGCGTCCTACGTTGAACGTGTGCTCACCGCCGACTTGTGCATTATCGCGCATCGCACGGGGGCTCTATTTTCTCTTCCACGAGAGATAAGACCGTAAGGAGCTCGGCGGAGTTGCGAAAGGATGAATGCCGCGCCGTCAAACGGCGAGATCCATTGTGCACGGAGCTTAAAGCCCGTCTGCAGTTCCTTGGCACGGTGCCCTTGCTGACCGGCGCTGACCGTATGCAGGATCGACCCTGGACCCCCGGGTTTCTCGGTTCTCTTTTTTCCCCACCTGTCCCCGTCGCTCTCCCCGCCTCTCCCGCCTTCTCTCGCTCGCACTCTCCCCGTCTTGGCCCTCCCTTCCCGCCCCTCCCGTCCCCGCTGCCCCGCTGTATGTAATAACGCCAGGACGACGACACTCGGGTCGTTACTTTCTTGCCTCCCCGCGCGTACCACGCGCTCGAGATAAACTCGTGTAAAAAGGAAAAAAAAAAAAAAACAACAACAACAACCGACTCTCCGTTCGAATTCGCGAGACGAAGAATTTCAGCTTCACCTGCGCCGCGAACGGACCTGGTGACGGTCGCGAGAAGGGCAATGAAATCGTATTCGAAGAATGCCGTCTAACAGGATTTATCTGTAGCGCAAACTTGCGAACTTCTCGAGTGACGCTTAGAATTTTACGACCGTCCGGCGTTATACTTGTTGCATACTAAACAAACGATTTGTGGAATCAAGGATGCGTGTACAGCCGCATATGGCTTCATTAGATTCGACGCGAATCGCAAAGGTGAAAGGATCTTCGGCAAAATTCGTATTCGATTCTCAAACTCATTTTCCAACCTCATTAATTTTATTTTCCTTGTATATTAATGATTCTCATTTATTTTATCGCATATTCACGATTCACTTCGCGTAATGGCGAAATAATGAAGACCTCTGTTTCATATTTACGATTACACGGCGACACGGGTCCATGTGATTCTCCGCATAAATTATGAGAAACTCATCAGCTGTAATTTGTCGAAATTGTTTTCCGCTTTGAAAAGTCAAAGCGTCGTTGGAAATTGTTGCTCCCGCGCTTATTGTACGCGATATACTGCGCAGTGCGGACGTTATCAATCACGTTCACATCGAATCGCAATATAGATTCGTACGTGTGCGTGTGTAATGTGCGAAAGTACTAGTCTCTCTCTCTCGCTCTCTCTTTCTCTCTCTGGGGGCTACATTTTAATTAATTGAGCTAATGGAATTTACATGCTGCGATGATGATATGCGGACTACGCCACGTCAATAAAACAGACAGTGGGTATTTGCGTAACAGAGACAAAGAGATGATTATGGGTGATGCGGTAAAAACGGATAGGCCGTCGATCGTGCAACATTCGCGGGAAGGAATTCGCTCTGTGATCGTTGCGCGATAATTGATATTGTGCATAAATCCGGAATTTTCGAATTGTTTATCGGAGAGATGGGAGAGTAGTTCGTGCTGCAGGAATCGCCGTAACGCGTTTATTTTCACAACCTGAAAGGTTCGGCGAGAATGTTCGCGGAGCAAATTTTTTTTAAGCCGCGAGATATCGACGAAACCGTAAGCACCATTGGCCGACTCTGCTATAAGCCATCGACGATACTTCAAACAATACAAGCGATACTTTTGCCGAGCGCGTCTCCGCGATCGTCTCCGACCGTAAATTTCCCGTTTGCGGTGACCGCGATGCCACAAACGGCGCGGTTTAATTCTTGCGCGCGACGGTGTCGCACGATCGATGCCGCGAATGGACTCGCGGAGTTCCTTTCTCTTTCTCTCTGTCTCTCTCTCTTCCTCTGTCCACCATGCTCTGCCATGCCAATCAAATAAACAGACGCTCTTTTCGCGTTGAGGTGCTAAAAGGACGACGACTTGTCGCGTTCGCTTACCCTTTTGTGCAGCAGCTCGCTGCAATCCGCCGCGCGCGTCCGCTGCTGTTGTCTCTGGCCCGCCGTCGTCGTCGTGCCGCCGCCGCGATCGACCTCCCTACCGATCGGGCTGATCATTTTTCTCTCGCCTGCAAGCAGTAAGAGAGATAAGTTACAGCCTCGGCGCGAGATACGGCGCGCCTCGGCGAAGAGATACGGCGAGAGAAAGCCGCGCACGGGAGGAAACGGAAGGAAGCCGCGTATTTCTGAGCGTGTCGTAACGAGCGAGAGGATATATGAGGGATCGGGACCATCGGAATCGCTGATACTCCCGAAGATTTCTTTCTTCCCGCGGACTTAGATTCCGTGAGACGGCGAAAAAATTGCAATAACGAGCGAGCGGATTGACTTTCTCCTTAATAACGCTCATGGCAGTCGTTTATATTTGCGGTTCTGTTAGAGCCACTTACTTTCATTATTATACCCGTTTCACGGAGTGTCGCGCATGCCGCCGCTTTTCAGATTTTCACCGCTCCTCCAAAGAATCTAACGCGTACACGGAAAAAAAAGATACTTATTTTAAAAATATCTGTATTTTTAACATGAAAATCTTGAAATGAGATTATATTGCTTTAAACGAAGAAAACTGGCTTGAATGAAGTCATTTTATATAGTTCAACCAAGAAAAAAATATTCTTATTATTTAAGAATAATTTTCTTCAGTGGAAAAGAAAAAATGTTGGATAGAAAATAGCATATTTTTCAAATAAAAGGAAGATGTTTTATTGTCAAAATAATTATATTGTATTCTTCAAGTGATCGTTATAAAATGGAAATATAAGACTATAGTATTGTTAAAATTTAAGATTATTAAATTCTTATCGGAAGATTATAAATTGTTGCGTATATACGCAATATACTTTTTTTTCCGTGTACGTTCGCGAGAATTTAGTAAAAGATGATTATTTGGAATTTTTAATATTAAGCTTGTAGCAATTTTTGTATTTTGAATTTATATGTCAAAAGTTTGAGCTTCGTCGAATTCTGTGACATTCAATTGGTTTAAAAGGATGAGTTTCGAAACAATTAGCCCTTCGTGTTGCTGTTTGGCTACAGCGAGCGGTGATGGATCTGAAACGCCGTGTATAGGATATTCAAATGCCTGCAAAAACGTTTCGCAGCTGCGTCCGTTAGACGCATCGTAAAATGGAGAAGCGCGAACTTTCGCCTATAGCGAAATATCGCGCAGCTATTGTACTCTGCGCAAATGGAATCGGATTGTGCGCGGGATACAAAGAAAATTTTTGATGGACCGTATTCGCAAGCGATGTTTTCCCCATTCTTTTTGAAGATGATATTCGTGAAAGCTATCCTCCGCATTTGCGATTTCCAAAACAGAAGCTACTGCAGTTTTACAATTTTCTCGGCATCGCGTTGCATCATAAATGCAAAAAGATCGCAATTGTTTTTTTTTCGGAAAATTAAATTCTTCAAAAATCGCAATTGTAACAAAAGAATCGGCGAAAATTATACTCGCGCGAAGTGTCCATTGCTACAGACTTGTGATATTTTTAATCCAAGAATAACGATTCCGATAGTCGTGTGATTTCTTTCCGTCGCAACAACATCCACGTCCAATATTCACGCGATAAATTGCGCATTCGCAGCTCATATGTTCCGCGAGATGAGATTCCCGAAGCCTGATATCGATTATGCGTACCATCGTGTAGTTAGACGGAGCACCGAGTGCACACGGGATTTCCATTATTCCACGTTGTGCATTAGACGGGCGGCACACACACCTCACCAAAGACCGCATCGCCGCGCGGATCCTCGGATAATTAAGGGCGCTGGGCGCACGCTTGAATTCTCGACCTAAATTTATGTGCTTTTCAGGCGGTTCGGCAATCCTGCGATTCAGAGCAGACGCTAAATCGCCGCTTAATCTCGCGGGTATTAATCGCCAAGCGAGGCTCCGTTTATCACTCTTAAGTTCGCGCGAAGCAAATGTTTCGGCCGGGCTGTCTTAGGCTAGCTTTAAATATTGAAGACGGGTGTCATAAGTGAAAACGTGGCGATTATACGCTGCATATTTTTCCAAGTTCATTATACGAACGTTGTTTAACAGTTTATCCTCTTAATAATTGCAAAAAGTTTTGTTTTCAATTAAATTTCTAATATAAAATTAAAGTAATTATGACATGGGAAATTTTGCGTTATGGAAAAGTTTTCGTGAACGAGGAAAATTTGTATTAACGCACTTGGAAAGTCATTAATTTCACAAAGTTTCGCATGGTGTAAATAACAGTTTCACAAAGCACGTGGGCGTTGTACTGACCCTCGGCACTATCTTTAGCAGCGTTATTAATTAGCGTTTGTTAACGGCTGGACTTTTATGCGTTTTCACACCGAAGAAAGCAAAGGGGGCGCTTTAACTCGCTCGGAGACATTTATTACGACATCCAGCGTCGTAACTCTTTCTCGGAACCGCCGAACTTGCCGCCGCGGAAGTGATTCCAACTCGTATTACGGCCAACAATATATTAATTGCGCCTTAACCAACTTCGACTCCGCGGTAAAAGTTCGAGTTCTTTCATAAAGCCGGATTCCCCATCGGCGGAAGTTGCCATCGGCGGATTAATCGCTTCGGTGATCGAGGGAAGATCGCCGTGGAAACCGGCGGGAAAAGAATCGGACAGAACGGTAAATTGTGGACGCAACAAAAGCCAAGTGATGAACTTACTTGGACTGTGCACGCGTATCTCGCTGTCGCTGGGGCTGGAGACGCGATGGTCGTTTAACGAGGCGACCCGCAAGTGTCCGATCGGGCTGATCAATCGCTGAGTGGAGTGACCGCCTGGCGACGCCAACCTCAGATCTCTCATCTCGCTGCTGGTGATCCTGAAATTTGACGAGCAGGTTAGCGGGTCGGTTTGTGGCGGGTCTGCTTCGGTCAGGTTTAAAATGATACCGGAGAACGCCCTAACGCGGAAGAAATATGACGGGAAAAAGGGGACCTTGAGCAGCTTGAAAAGAAACGCCGCTCTTAAATAAGGGTTCCTCGAGTTAGGCCTCTTTCAGCCTTGAAGCATCGACGGGATTTTTCCAGATAGATTATATAATACGCATTTTCGGATTTGTGATTTTTATTCGACATACGTCGTCTTTCAATGTTTTTGTAATAATATTGCAAAAACTTCGCGAAACATAGAAATAAATGTAACAAAAACTGAGGAGACTCGAATGAAGCAAATCAAATAGAAAAAGGACAAACGAATCAACGCAATAAAAATGCGAATAATAACAATGTGTATCTTGAAAGAAATGTTTCGATTATTATCAGGTTTGTAGTATAACTCGAAATAACACAGAATTGAATACGATTGCAAATCTGAGTAAAATAATACTGTAAAAATTAAATAGGGACGCAATGCTAATGCACGTGTAGTTATGTGATGAAGCTGAGATTTCACGCCAAGCCGCGCCGTGCCGTTTACCTGAGAGTCGTTAACAAGGCGTCAGTATTCATGGGCGGAAAATAAAGGTTCACATCTATAGCGAAGCGCGTAATAATAGTCATCAAGTGTGATGAGCGAATCGTGTCAAATGAGGCGAAGAATAAAAGACCCAAAAATAGTTGGATGCGAGAAACTCGTAGAAAGTAAAATAAGAACAAAGTGAAAAGCGAAGTGCGAGAGAGAGAGAGAGAGAGCCGCGCCGTGAACACATTTGATTATTAATGTTCGTATCTTAAAATTTGTTATCTATGTAACGTTGCCAAAGATTAAAGGCGCCACGATGCGACGTGGACGAGAAAATGTCGCCGGCGCGCGGTCGAATTCACGACACTGTTAATTACAGAGCTCGGCGAACTTGAGAGCGATTCTCACATCGATTATGACATCGCGCGGCGCCCTTCGCGCGAGCTCGTTATAATTAGCGCAATTGCGGCGTTGCTCAATTTTGTCTCCTCGCTCTGCAATTTGCCAAGAGTGCGCGAGAAATTTGACCGGTTGCGCGCTTCATTCCGCGCTAACTAACGCGCTGTTGTTGGCGCAAGCGGTGACGAGTAATTAAGCAGCGAGCGAATGAACGAATCCACGCGCGAGGTAACGGCTTGACATGCGAGCTAAATAAGGCAATAGCTAATCGCACTCCGTTTGGACGGAGACGCACGCTATGACCTTTTATGGTGATTAACTTGGTGTGCCCTTCTCTGCATCCCGTTTCGACACACCAGTTGAAATAAATTTCCAACATTCTAACGCTTTTAAAAATGAAACCACCGTTGAGCCGAGTTGATTTTTATATTGGCTTGTGTAATAAGTAATTTCGCATTGGTGTTATTTTTTTTACGCTTTTAGGCAATTTGAAAAAATACCGAAGGCGGAACTTTGTTACAATTTCGATAAACAAATATTTAATTTACATGTTAATTAAACCGTGCTTTGCCAAAAAAAAAAAAAAAAAGTTGATACATCCCAGCAAACACAGAACATTGCAGCAACGTTGTGGCAATGTCGCAATATTGCTGTGATGTTGCTGCAATGCTGCTTGCTGGGATTCATTTAAAAAAAATCTGAAACTATTTATTACGCAAGGCCGACAACGATTGATCGAACAATCGCGCGGCTCGTCGTACATTTTAATATTAAAATCATGCCGAACGTGAATTCTCCCAAGCATCTCCGCGAGAATGTACAGAATGCACAGACATTTGACTGGAATGATGTACAACATCCTTGCGAGTCACCGCCTCGAGTAAACTGAACACTCGGGCGACTAACAAACCGGAATTAGACGGCAGGGTTGCGGTCGCGCGAGTACGCGCGTACGCTAATAAGTTTCTCTATTACGAGGCGCGATAGGGGCGGCGGTTTAATTACAGCGCGCCGAAACTTCGCTGTACAAATAGCGGCGGGGGGGAAGATCGTGTGTCTCCACTTACATGCCGGGGCACTTGCCGATGTCGCCGTTGCTGGCGGCCCTCAGCATCTGGGTGCTTGTGTTGGACTCGCCCTCCAGCTGCCTCATGGCTGGTTGCTGCGGAGTCGAGCGATGAAGCGGAAGCGGCTGCTGCCGATGGCCGCCGCCGCCGCCGCCGTTGCCGGCGTTGCTGCTTCTCGGTAACGGAAGAGTGGACACCGCCGTCGGCGGTTGTGTCAGCGTTCTTTGAGGCAGATGAGACGTGCTGACGGCTCGTGGCGGAAGCGGATCCCTGCCTATCACGGATCCCGAGCCGGACGCTGTAAAAAAAAATTATTTACACTCGTGTGAGAATTATTGCACAAAGAGTTTTGTCTTGTTTTTTTTTTTTTTTTTTTTTTTTTTTTTTTATTCCGAGAGCGGCTTAAATTTTTACGATTTGAAAAATATTCACGACGCGTTGTTGTCGTGCATTTATTTTTATCCGTAATTTATCGGCCGCGATCGATCAACGGGTGTAAAATTCTCATGCTTTTGTTTCCATCTGACTTTCATACGCGATATACGCTAATTGGACCCTGGCGCGGTGAGAGCGTACGCGCATTCTTGGACTGCGAGGCCGTTCGGGAAATGTCCGTTTCGCTTGAATGGGAAAGATGGTAGAAATATGTGGGAAACCGGAATAGGTATCGGATTGAGTAAGAATCCTTCGTAGATCATTTACTCGCGGCGAGTAACGAGCTAGCCGTTTACGAATTAACGATGTGTTCGGTTAATTAAGATTTCACGATCATTTAAGCCCGGAGCGAACTGAAAATCCATTGAGAGCTAGATAGTGCAGTTAGCGCCAAACTGAATATTTACAACGGGGATACCATTGTTATTTTCTCTCCGTGCGCGATAACTTTGCATCAATATTTGAGAAATTAATTCGAATAGAATTTTGATATTTGTGCAATATCATTCCGAAAGCTTCCCGAAATCACATTTTTAATTCGTCGCTCAAAGCGAAGCAGCTCTATGTGAATTGTGCGAGAAATTCTGGTGCAAGTCCAAACTTCGACAATCGAATCTCACGGTAGCGGGCTCACAACCGCCGGATGCAGCGTGGACATGGGAATGGTATGAAACGTAATAGACAGACAGAAGGAGAGATAGAACGGAAACGCGCAGCGCTCGGGGCGATGGGAGCGGCGGCAGACCGCCGCGTTTTAGAATGGACTGATGAGACGGACGACGAGGAAGGGGGGGGGGAGGGGGGGGCAAGGGACAATTTATCGCGCGCAATTAAGTCGACCTCCGAAACCAGGGCAGCGTGCGTGCGGTTGCGTAAAGCCGCGGATTGCGGGCTTAAAGGAGACCGGCGGCACCGCGACGTTACGCAGCCAATTGTGCGTCACGATTGTGCCTTTCCTCTCCGTAAACTGTAACGATCTTGCATTTACACGCAAACAGATGGGAGCCGCGCTCATTCGTTACGCGGGGGAATCGGCGGCAATCGCCTGGAATCCGATCGATGCGGAATGCAATCGGGAAATGCGAACGAATCCCGCGGAACTCGCCGAGACGCGCGGACAATAAAGGCGCGCGAGGAGGAAATCGTGTGACCGCCGCGCTAACATCCGCGCGCTTGACATTTGCGGTCGAATATCTGTCGCGCGGCAATCGTTCACGCTCAAACTGGCGTTCACGCTCAAACTGGCGCTGAGAATGCAAACGGCGCAGCGCCCCGGCGCGATGCCATATGGGCGCAGCAGGAAACTCCTCTCGCACTTTGCGCATAATAGATGGTATTCAATCTGCAGAATGTACGCGCGCGATAAAGACATCGCGCGGACAGAAGTTCTGATCACAATTCAGTTATATTTGCAAATTGATATAGCGCAGTTTTTTATTCGGGCTCCGAAGATTCGTAAAGCGCAGTTTGCGCGAAAAATAAGGAAGATATGCGCGAAAAGTTTCAGAATATATCCTTGCATCCATTGTACGCGTATGTTGTTTCCGTTGAATTAAAGATCGCCTTTTTCTTATTTATCGCTTGTACACGCAAACGCATAATATTGCAACGTGACGTGACATTTATTAGAGCCGGCCTATTGTCACGGTCCAGACTGCGCAATCGAGAGATTCATGAGCAATAAAACTGAAATGAGGGTCTTATTATGCATAAAGTGCCACGGGATGTGGCGGTAACTTCACCGGCGGGAATAACTTCGCGTCGGAATGGTAAAGGGTTTCAAAAAGCGGAGCGTTTGCGAAAATAATCAGCGAACAAACGCAAACCCGCGGACTTTGGGAACTACACAGCTGACGAATTATTTTCTTACAATTTCTATAACGTCCGCGGAAGTTTATTTCCTCGCGCGCGCAAAGTTATTCCCGTTGCAGTTCCGTTGCGGCGCTTCGTTAAATCAGCGATGATTCATCTTGTACCAACAATTAGTTCCTCCACTTCGCGCTTTCTGCTTATAAAATTATACGGGTTAAATAAAATAATATTGGGATTTTTCTCGCGGCCGCGAGAGTCCACGACTGGTGCAACTGTAGCGTTCAGCGGTCCGCGTCTCGCAAACAATGCGCCACGCGACATTTTCCATTGTTACGGATCGGAGAGTTTAGATGCGTGAAGTTTCCGCGCGCGATCCTTCGACTCGGCCTGCGTAACGCAAAATTCGAGCGCGCTCAATGCTCTCTGGTGCGCGATTATATCGACTGACCGTGGACAATCGACGGTGTGACTGCGGATCGCGATGGAATGCGTGACGACCCATCCGGGATGCCGGCGATTTGCGCGGATTCATCGTCGTGCAGCGAGCGGACACGCGAACTGGATGACTTTGTGACGTTCGTATTGATAACCAGCCGTGACGTGCATCGCGCGATTAAATCGGGATCGATTTCCTAAGTGAATTCGTGTTTCCTTTGCGCAATTCGTGTTTTTCCTGTTTCTCGGCCTTCGCGATAAGAATGCGACGGTCGACATTGTTAGCGGTCTAAACAAATATCAAGTGTCGCAACAAATTTATTCAGGTCTCGATCAGTAAATTCTTGTGAAAAAATTGAAACTGTGTGTAAATAAATTAGAGCGAATATGATGACAGACAAATCTCTATACGATAAATATGCACTTGATACATATAAGATTTATATTATGTCATGATTCTCTGTCCTTTACTTTTCTTTATTTATATTTAACTCTATGATTATTGGTGAGTCAATACAATAAAAGTAATTTAGCTATTTATATCTGTCCGGAATATTTCTGTTTCCAATATTTTCTTCGGCTATTCAAATCCAATCAATTTCTTTTACTAATCTTCATCACGTTATTCGAAAATAGCTTTCGACTTCGAAAAAAACGATAGAAGCTTTATAAATAGCATTTTGACAATCAAATATTATCAATCACTCTATTGACAGCTGCAAAAATTCTTTCCAAAAATATATCCAGGAATATTGTATACCTTAAAACCAAAACCTCGTATTTTTGACCTTTTCGATCAACTTGACTTTTTCTATTATTATTTTACTTATTCTGTTATATATAATAGTATAATATTTTTGAGATAATTCCAACAACTTATTTATTAACAATTAAAAATTACTTTAAATTCAAAGTTTGACTTGAACTTATCGGAATATGTTATAAATAAACAGTTTTTAATGTCTCCTGTAAAATTTGGACCTTTCAGTTGCGAGGTTTTAGATTTAAGGCATCGATATTCATTCCCGGGAGAGAATTTTTAATTTCTTTTTTTTTTTTAATGCAACATGGTACTCATCTCCGCTGTAATGTAATTACAGTGCATCGATCCAATGTTAAACACGGTCGGAGTTGAATTTCGAGCTGTCCTCGTACGATGTGAGTTACGACAGCCAGTCCGGAATATTTAACGTGCGCGAAAGATCGAAAATACGTAGATAATCGGAAACGGGCGAAGTAATTTAATAGGTATTCGTGCGCGATCGATGAGCGATAATACCGCGCTGAGGGGTCCCACTTCCGTAGTTAAATATATAGAAGTCATAGTCGGCGCAATAACTTAAACGTATGAGCCCATTGCGAAAGTCGTCCTGGTAATGTTAGACCGTGTAACAGATCGGAGGAGCATTACCTAATTTCACTGTTTTAGAACCGGACCCCGTTTCGCAGCATTATACAATTTGCGATATGAGAGAGAAATTCGCGCAAATTTCGCGCAGACTTAATTAAACGCGGGATCGGCGAAAATTACATAACACATTATGCGAATTACATATGAAAATAAACGATTCCAAGTTAAAAACAACGGAAACAACAACAAATTCCAGGGATCGATTCGCGCTTGCACGTGCGTGCGTAAATATAGGTGTGCCACTTGGCACCGAGCGCAGAAAAAAAATCAAGGTGCGCAAACGAAAGCCGTTATCCGCGCATACAGGGTGTCCGCGAATTTCCTGACGCCTCGGGCGCTTCGAATCGAGTCGCGACGAATTTCTCGTCTTCTCATCTTCGCGTCGCGGGGGAGAAAAAAAAAACGCCGTTTCCGCAAGGACGACTAAACTGTGCGGATTTTAGATATGACGATTCCGCGGGGCGTCTCGAATCGGGAAGAGGTCTGAGCTTGAAATTACGCTTTCACGGTGGAAAGAGCGGAAGAGCGGAGAGAGAGAGAGAGAGAGAGAGAGAGAGGAGAGGAGAGGCGGTCTATGGAATCTCCGGCCGTGCAGAATGCACGGGGATTAAAGCTGGGGTTGTTCACCCCGAATACACTCCAAAGGCGCCGGGGGACCGGGGAAACTCTCTATGGGGGTTTAATGGCTGGCGCCGCGACGCCGGAAGAGGCGTCAGAGGGTCGGTGAAACGGGCGATGAGCGTTTCGGCTCCCGGAAGGGTGTGGATATCGCTCTCCCGCATCAGAATTCGGCGCAGAATCGCTCGGAGGATTACGGAAGACGGCTGGCTCGCTCACTCCAAGGCTGGTTAATGAAATTCGCGAAAAGTTGCCGCTAATTTGCAAGCATAATGGCAGCGCCTAATCCGATTTGCGATTCATTAATTTGTAAAATATTTTGCGAGGCCATCTTTTTTGGGAAGGAGGGAGTTTTGTGTTATTTCTGAATACCAAACACTTATTAGCGACTTTTGAATTTTGTTAATCAAACTTCGCCAACGTATTAAACTGTCGAAACTGCGCGTTGAATAATAGATTTCTAACCTCAATAATTGTCGACAGCTCTCTAGATTATAAATACAGCTTCATGTGACACATCGGACCGGTGGGGTTTGCGTTTCTTTTTGTTCGATCGGACATCATGTTGAATCGCGCGGCGTGAAAATAAGCGGGCGGGCGCGCAGAAAATGGGAGGGGGACGCGGGGGTAGGCAAACAGAAATAGATCGCGGCACTTTGAGCGCGACGGCGGTCGCGGGAACGTACTCTCACGGTCATTTGTATCGTCCTCGACCTGTTGCTGTTACGGTCGGACCAAGGGTGTTGATTTTCCTTTTTCCCCGCCGTGCACGCCGGACCGCTCCTGCCTCCTCCGGCGTAACTCTTCCCCTCCCCCCCTCGCCCGCGCGTTCCGTTTTCCCACCATTATTACAGCGGGATGGAAAAAGGACGGCGCAGAAACGACCGGCGGTGGAGTTACGTCCGGGCGTAATAAATATTTTACACCCCCGCGGAATACCTCGGGCGCTTGTTTTCCCGCGGTGCCTCACCGTATCCTCCGCCGCCAGGATAAAATAGGATCACGCCATCGTACATCTCGCTTAGCGCGCCGCCGTGAAACAGCGACGGCTAATTCGAAGACGGAAACGACCGGTGAGGGGGCTTCGCCCGTTGGATAATTCATCGGAGGGGGTTTCTCGCGGCATTAATGCGCCGCGGAGAGCCACGCGCGTCGTATTTATGTATTTATCCGGGCTCGATTCCGATCGAGAAATTGAAAAACTTGTTACCGAGCTGATAAATTGAGAGCCAAAAGCGAAGACGCTGAATCTCTTGATAGTCCGCTTAAATTCACCCATTAAAGGCTGGGATTATTTCCGCCGCGAGAACTCGAATACAGCCGACGTCGTTTCACAATTCGAAGGCGGAAGAAAACTGCGATTCCGAACATTACCTCAGTTTTTCCAGTTCCGGAACATCGACACACTTTGTCATTTAATTACAAAAGTTCAGTTTAAATTGTTGCTTGACGTTATTATTCATTATGCAGTTTCACCAACGAGTGACTCTTCATTCCGCGAATAACTCGCTTTTATCTCCGACCGATATTGTGAGGGGAAAAAAAAAAAAAGAGAAACATGCGCAGCCATGAATACAAATTGTTGTTGATGAAACTATGCGCTACCTGGAATGGAAGAGTAATTTGGTAAAATGAGTGATCGCATTGCTGAACTATGCAACTACTGCAAACGTCGGTTTGCGGCAACGTGTTTCTCGCGCCAACTAATCCAAACCTCTTCGTCGTTCCAAGATCATGCAGCAATCTACTGCAATCTTGCCACTATCATTATGGTAGCAAGTAGCTACTCTCTCTCTCTCTCTCTCTTTCTCTCTCTCCCTCTCTCTTTCCCCCTCTCTCTCCCTCTCTTTCTCTCTGATACGGGTACGAGTGTCGACCCGACGCCGAGTAACGGGATCTGTAGTGATCAAGTAGGTCAGACGACTCGATATCGTCGCTTTGTCTCTTCGGCCGAGTACTTCAAGGTCCGGTTTTGCCTTCCAATCACGATGCCTGAGGTACATCGTGATCTCTAAACGTGCCAACACAGAACGCGTCTACGCGAGCTGACTAAGAATCCGCTTTATTAACGGGCATGCGATAAAACGCATTTTTAACGTTTTTTTTTTTTTTTTTTTTTTTTTTTATATACACCGATAAATTGAAAATGGCGAACGGCGCGAGTGTTTTGAATAATTAAAAAACGCGTCAAACCGGTGGACGATAGCAAATTGATCCGTGATAAATTAGTATCGGCGATATTGCTTCCAAAATGATTGCAGTAAAAATTAATGTAATGCCATCAAGCGTGTTATTATTCAGAAGTATTTAATGCGCATACAATCCTTTTTTGACATTTATCTACTCCAACTGTTAATTGATACTGCAATATCAATGAAAAAAAAAAAAAAAAAAAATTAAAACAGACGCACCGATATCATTTTGTGGACGTAAAGTTTAAAAATCCGAGAAACGTGTTTTTATTCCTTCGCAGATGCGTAAACTTTGCATTCCGCCGCATCGGTCTAAATTCCGACGCATCGCAGAAATTTAATTGCAGCGCGCTATCTTCATTTGCGCAACAGCGGAATCGGTTTCTTCGGCTTGCGCAAAAATGATGGCGGGTTAACGCGAATGGAGATTAGGGCCACGGGGAGTTGGCGCAAGAAAATATTCGCGTTTTATCCGACATCCGGGAAAGATGTGGAGCCCGCATAGCGAGAGTCGCCGAGCGTCTAATGACACTTTTTGTCGCCGCTGTAAACTCAAAGTGCAAAAATGTCGCTAGCCGGCGCGCTGCCGGAGTTGAGGGCGTCCTTCATCGTTTCACGAACGGCCGTAAAGCGGTCGTTGAGCGTTAACTGACAGACTAACCGGAAGAAGAAGCAAAGTATCGCGCGTCGCATCATGGCCGCGCGATCGATAAAGTTCAGTGTTCAGCTTCTCGTCGTCGACACGCGGCGTGTGTTATTCAATGAAACGCAGAAGCGGAATTAAATACCGCCCGCTCGACGCCGGATTAAAGTAGAAGGGATAACAGTCCGGCGCAAGAAACGGAATAAATAGCGCGTCTCGCTCCGCTGATCCTACAACAGGTCGATTATTCCCGTCTTATCGAGGGCACGAGGGGGTTGTTTTTGTCACGCGAAGGTTAAGCATCGAGGCGGAAATGTAATTTAGCATAGCGATGAACGCATCGACCCGTCCGTTAGCGATCCAGTTACCGTCGTAGAAAAAGGAACTACGCCGACGAACGTGAAATCTACGAGTGACCTAACAAACTAGGCTGTCCGCTTTTTCCTCGTGTTTCGATACTGCGAGAGAATTTCTTATCGATTCCCGATTTCCCGGTTTCTCTCCGACACGGTCATCGCGATTAATTTCATGTCGACAGGTGCAACTGCGTCTTCCTGCCGCCTACTTTACGTCGTTGCAAAGTTATGTCGGCGCTTCCGCCATTTAGCTTTTTGTAACAAAATTACAACATTGGTTGAAGCAAATGCAAAAAATATAGGCGCACGCAGTTCTTCGGAATGATAAAAGTCTCCAGTAAGGAGATCAGTGGGTCACTTTTCCAAAGTGGTGATTCAGAAAAAGCTGCTAAAAAATTCGCCATTAAGTGCCGTTGACACATATTACGCAAGGAGTGAACCCGCGAGTTCCACGACTAGTAACGGTACTTACGAGGTAAAATCGTTCTGCATCGCGTACAACCGCGTTAAACCCTGCTGCTTTAACGGTTCACGTGCCGCAGCTTAGTCCAATTGACGCGTCTGGCGTGTCCCCGGCGACAAAAAGATTCCGTCGCGCGATCGGTCTATTCGTCAATGACATACCTTCCCCGAGAAGACACTGCCAACAATCGTCCGAGGTAAAAAAGCGGAAGCAAAACACGATAAATACCACGTTGTTTTATTGCTGCCTTGTGTGGACACGACGTCGAAATAGTTGCCGGAACGATGATTTATTTCTCTCTGAGAAAACGGGTCGACGAAGATCGCGACATCAGTTGCGAGTGTCTCGGTGGAAAATTAACTATCAGCGGACAACTATATCGACATGATCATATCTCTGATTTCCAATTAAATGACTCGGAGAAATAACGTTAGGATTAATCGAATTGAATCGATTGCCGTTATTAGGAGGCGATGATGTAGGCTACCAAATTGGTTGCAATCAATTCATCGACCGAAAATAGCGGCAGTACTTTTATTCGCAGATGAAACCAGTTGAGAGAAAACATACGCTGCTCGACTATATATTTAGTAATCAATACAGATAAAGCTGTATGAGCCAGGATTCTTCAAGAAGAAAAAAGGACTGCGGAAAGTCAAGTGTGGATGTGCGGAGTGCAAAAGAATATTAGAAATTAATATGCAAACAAACCGTGATTATAAAACTTGAAGAGGGTCTGAAATTGAGATCAGAAACTCTTCATAATTTTATTCCACATTAATTTATAATATATTCCGCACCCCGACGTCTCCGCGCTCGGTTCTCATTTTTTAGAAGCACGATTCTTACGCAAGATATCCAAATGGATTAAAATACGCGAGAAGATACGCGGGAGGCGTGCGAGCGTGAAAAATATCCTTATTGTTAAACAACAGATACAAGCAGATACCGCGCGCCGTTAAGCCGGCTAATTACCCGCAAGTATTTAGCCGTTTCTAAGCGCTTAATTCATCCGATGCAGACGCCTGCCGAGTGCGAAGGGTTAACACGCACTTCAGCCTGCGTGATCTCAGCGCGCGCGTAGCAGCGACTCGATGATCGAAAGTGCCTCGGCACTCGAGTAACGGTACTCGACGAGAGGAATGCTCCTTGCATCGCGGCGCGCGCGGACCGGGTTCCAAAATGTGTTCGTCGAGTCCCCGATCTCTCGGACGGCCTTTCGCGTGTACGGCGGCCCTCTCGCGCGGCGATCGATAGCGGTTCCCGAGCGCAACAGTACTTTTCTGGCGGGCTTCCAGAGCCGCGAAACGGGGAGCTACATCGCAATCTTCGTACTTCAACGTCCGGGAACAGATCGACATCAGGCGAGAATACGACTCACTTTGGATAATGGAAGTCTAAATTTCAAGTCGTGCGCTAATTTCGAATTTTCGAAACGAGAGAGAGAGAGCTCGACGTTCTCGAGTGTGATCGACACTTTGACGTTCAACGTCCTCGTTTTTCGGCGGGAAAAGGACCATTGTTGCGCAATCGCATCGATCTCTGACTCGCGTCGCTGAATTATTCTTAAACCTCAATTTATACGGCGCCTTTAGCTCGGCGGATTAACGGCTCGTCTCCATCCGCCCCCGCCTTGTCCGGTTTAATCGAAGTTCGCAAATTACCTCGCCTACCGCGATGAACATTTTAAAGCCCCGCCTGTCTTCACGGGGAATTCGAAGAATGTCCCGCATTAATGAGATCTCGCGAGCGAGCGGGCGAGTGAGCGGAGCGACGACTCGATATGGGTTTGTATGAAAAAAGAGCGGGAAAACTCGGGACGCGCGTTTTTCGACTAACGACGCTCTGAACTGCGCTCTCCAAAGTTTACCCTCTCGCGCTAACTTCGGCCACCTTGTGCAATAATAGTCTAACCGATCTGACTGTGTAATGAGAGACCGCCCGATGAAAGTCGCGCATTGCTGGGCTTCGAGCTAAATTAAACGCGCCCGAATTAAACGTATCGAATTACGTGTCGGAATATCATGCGGATAATAGCATAATTCCGACTCAATTATCTTGTTCGAAATATACGTTTATCCGTATATGAGAGTTGCTCGACGTCGAGCAGTAACAACGCATTAAAACCGCTAGTTCTCGAATGTCGATACTTCATTCTCGATATAACATTCCCGGCAGTGAAGGGAACGCGACGTACATACATAATACACGCAGTGCGCGATGTATGCCGTAAGTTTCAACCTGTCAATTGTCATTATACCTACACGGAGGAAATTTTATATCAAAAGTTACCATAATACGGCGACGGCCGCGCAGAGGAATTATAAGCTTAAATACTGCGGCCATTGTGGAAAACATTCGACCGCTACCGTACATAATAATTTTTTATGTAAAATTTCCTCCGCGTAATAACGCGCGCGGACTGCTTGTTTCGAAATCGTAAAAAGGTATTTTCAATCCGCTCAAACGGATGTGAAATGCGCAGGATGAAGCGCGTGCGCGCGGAGCCATTATTTATGTAATACATACTGTACTTGCCGGACCAGCAACTGCTGCAAATCAGACCGACTTTCCCGCCCATCTTCCTCTTCTCGATAACGATGTGCGCGGCTATCGAAAGGCTTCCCGCCGTGAATCTTATTAGCAGCGTGAACGACGTACTGTCGCGCCACGTGCATGTCATGGGCACCTCCGCCACACGCGCGCGCCACGTCGATTTTCCCGTATCGTTGAGAACAAATATCGGTGACAATAAGCAGCCGCGATCGATACGCTAGCGCAAACAGTCTGAATCAGTAGCCTTCCGTTCTCCCGCACTCATCCCACAGTTCGATCGATCAACCACTGTTCCGTAGAGCCACGAGGTCGCGTCGGTGGAATCGATCCACGTGGAATTTATTCCACGATCCTTTCGTAGTCTTGGAAAATTTTGAAGCGCGCTTTCGCGCACACGTGCCGTCTTCAAAATTGATCCATAAATTCCGACCGCTGTATGCAAAATCGACGATTAAGACACTCCCGAATGAATATGTTAAATAAATATTAAAAATATTAGAAAATGTTTTACGTTAATGTAAAAGGAAAAATGATTGTTGTGTGTAGATGGTTAATTGAACGATCGGAACATTTCGAAACAAGGATCGGTTATTTTGAAAGCCGATCAGAGAAGATTGGCAGATTTTGTACAATCGTTCCGTCAGTACGAACGATTAAGAGCGTCCACGTATCGATCAATACGAGCCGTCATGAGTTTATCGGTTTATTGAATTAACAACGAATAACCATTCGGTAGAAATGGAAGCATGTCAATCTGCGACTCGGATTTTTCGTCTAAAATTCCTAAATACTCTGCCTCGTTTATTGCTGTGAAATATTTCCAACTGAATTCGAAAAACCGATCCCTTTCTATACAACTTCGGTACCATATCAAAATTGTGGCAATCAAATTTGTGCGATAACATATTTTAATAATAAAAAAAAACATGTAACATTGATACCTGTATAATAAAAAAAAAATATAGTAGAGAACATATACAATTTATGTAATGTGTATTTTATTTTATTTTTAATATGTAAATTTCGTCGGTACATACGCGCTCCGATTTTCGAAACAATATTCTTCAATTCCGAGATGCGTTATTATGCGTCGAAATTTTCTTTTCATAGTTCTAGTTTCGAGTTTCAGCAATTCAACACTGACGTGTGTACTATATCCGCGTCGCGGCGCCGCTATATTTTAAGACACAGCGAAAACCATTTCGCGGCTGCGGAATTACGCGGTTGCTCGCGACTCTTATTCTTTTTCCAGGACGCGTAAAAATTATCCGCGTGCTTCTCACATCACATCCCGCGCACCATCATCCTTAACGAGCATTGCGCATCTTCCTTGAAATGCCACGACCTCGAGTGAACTTTCAAGACGATCTTTATTCGCGCGTCGCGTGAGCTCTCCTCGCCTACGTATTCGCCGATTTGTCCGCGAAACTCTGCGAGCTCGTCGTGAATTCTCGCGTCGGACCAGATCGCGAACCAGTCGCCGACGTCCGTCACGGCGTTTTAAATTTCACGTGTCGGTGTCACGCGCACACGTGCGCCTCTCGCACCTGTCCACTTCTTTGCAAAAGTTTTTCAAAATCGTACAGATAGCTGCGAAATTTGTCACACAAATCACCCGGGCGGGCAAACAGTCTTGATTAAGCAATTCGAAACGGTTACACGCGAAATCGCTCCCGACGATCCGCTCGAACACGATCCCGATCCGCGCACCGATCGATGCGTACTGGCACGCGTTCATTCCGCGCGCGAGAGTCGCGTGGAACCGCGCGGAGCGCCACCGACTGACTGAGTGGCTCGCAGCCGCTATCATCCGGCCAGGCAGCCAGCTGTCTGTCCGCCTGACACCGTATGTGTAACTCCGTCTAATTTGAAGGGAACCTGGCGAACTGTTGCTCCGATCACGACCGAACGGGACAACGCGCGTGGGGATGTGTGCGATACTCTAACACAGAAATACTATAATAGCCGCTTCATATTATTAGTATTAGCGCTCCTGCCTTTGATTAACTAGAATTAATTTAATTCACCGCCTCTTTTCGATTCGATTACCCTCTAATTATATTAAGAAAAGAATTTGGACAATTAAACTCAAGTGATATGATTTCATTTTCGCTTCTATTCAATATACTAATTAAATATATTTGTAACTGAAGATCGATACCAGCTCACACACACGCGCGCACACACACAGCAATCGAAATGCTAAATAAAAATGTTAGTAAATATTGATAAGTTACATTAATTACGCCTGTCATAATTTTGAACACTTTCTGCTTTAATTATAAATGATAGAAATGTGACATAAGAATATCGTTTTCCAAACTAAAAATTCATCGCTTTTGAATGAATAAAGATATCGATATCTCGCTGAAGTTATGCATTCACTGCTATGCTTCGTTAGCGAAATCTTGCTATTTCGAGAGCTTCGCCAACTGCTGGAATTAAACAATTTCCGATAACAGGCTGGATTAACGCGGTGTTATTTCTCTTCTCACAATATGGCACATCGTCGGAGCTGTCAAAAATAAAACGCTCTAAGCGCCGTGTGGCACCCCGTTGGAACTTGATATAACGCTGCTTTATTTCACGAGTGGGTATACGATTACTTAATCAAGATTGTTATCCTTCTTTCCACACTCAACGACCTTCGTGACATGCTGTTGAATACGGAAATATCGCTCTGGCGCTCCTCTCGTTATTTATTATAGCAACATTATTATATTAGCACACGCGCTTAACTGTCATCTTGATTCTTTTTATTCTATATTCACATCGCGGTGTTTGTATCATTTTCAATTTTTGTCTTAAATTATTTTATGCTTTAAAACAAATCCTATACACGTGAAAACTCTCCGATAAACTGTGAAGTGCGATTTTTTATTAATTTAAAGTCGATTATTCTTTTTATCGAAAATTTGATTTTTATGCAATTACATTCCGTAACGGGCGCTACAACTGTGTTTTTACGCAGATCGATTGCTGTTTCGCGAGATAGTGTTCATTTTTCCTAACTCAGAATGTGATAAATGAGTTTTCATGTTTGAACGTGTTGTGGCTTTGGCAAACAATAAAGGTTTGATTTTTCACCGAGGTCAATGGCAGCCAATGGCTCGATGAGTAGAATCGCATTACCGAAGTGCCAATCACAGGCGCGTCGAAGTTTCAACGATTACGTTGTAAAAATATTTCACTATTCTCGGGTGTCTCTGCGTTCCTTTCGCGTATAAATTATAATTTCACGTAGCATAGTGCTTTCGTCAGCTAGACGCATATCTATAATTTTATATCACTGTATTAAAGTGGCAAAAGCAGATTTTACGAGACAACGGCAGAAAGTAAAATCTATTTCGACGAATTCAGAGAGAGAGAGAGAGAGAGATATTTCTGCAACACAAATGTATTTTATTCTATTATCGAATATTGCCAATTAAATTTATATCGACAATGTCAAAATTCTCGATGCTAAATATGTTAGCGTTTAAAACAGCGCTATTATCGCAACGTCGGGATAAATTTGAAGGATCTAAGGTTAAAAATAAAAGTCTCGGAACACATCCGATTAGGTGAAATTTCTCTTTCGGACTTTCGTTCGGTCCGGCGAAACGTACGTAGCGATCCATCCAGTTGTCCAATACCGACCCAATATTATCCCGTCAGGAACCAATTCCTTCGCAGTGGCTCCGACCGAGATAGCCCTTCTTATTAATTCCACGAAATCGGAAACACCCAGCACGAGTCCGGCGAGACTTTAATTATGGAGTATCGTACACTGTAGCGTTTCTTCTGAAGTTCCACAAAGGGGAAACGTATCAAAAAAAGAAAGAAAGAGCGAAAAACTTCTCACGCGATGGCAAGACGCAATCGATCGTCGACGTAGTCGAAAGACGACCGTGGCCGCGCTTCTCTCCCTCTCGTCGATATTTAACGATCCCGCGAGAAATCGATGCGACGAAGTCATAGATATCGCGCTTCACAACTGCTATCTACATCGGATGGCCGTTCGCGCATGTTATTGAACCCGAGGCAAAGTGCAACGAACAAGTCACCGAAGACGACGACGTACTTATAGCGCTATTGCTGTTCGTGTCGCGCAGATGCAGTTACGATATTGCGTTCGCCGCGCGATGTTAGCGACCGATGCAACGACGGACTTTTCACTCGCCGATAGACGCTGGAAAGTCGTTCGCATGCACCGAGGAAGCTCCCCGAGCTGCAACTATACGTAACCATTCACTATTAAAGTACGTGACGCGCGAATAACGCGTGACGGCAACGGAAAACGTAAGGACGGTCTCGAGAGCGCGCGCCGATTGTCACTCAAGTGGCCTTAGCGTCATCTTCCACGAAGAAAATCAACTGACGGCGAATCTCCGAAGAAAATTAATTAGAGTGATTAATCGCTTCCGATTAATTGTCAGATATGCTGGAGGACGCGAATGAACGTTTAATCGGGAGTAATGAGATTGCGACCTCCTTGCGCTTGAATTTTTATGCCAGGGACGGTAATAACGGGTAATGAATTACGCCGTAATTACATCAATTTTACATATCACCTACTTTCTTTCTCATGGTAGATTACATAAATTCAAAGAATCGCGCGCATAGCTTTTTTAAAAATGCTTGTCGTACTTGAAGAGAAGCATGACATCATTGGCCGAGTGACATTTTATATTTAGAAATCAATTCGAACCCTGAGAAACTTTTCACTCGAAACGGAGAAAAGTATGTATTCGTTCTTAGCGCGAATAAATCTCGTCGAAATTGCCACATTAATTTCACCAATTTGTCAGAGATATTTCGACCGTTCGGAGCCAATTCGGTTCTTCGTTCTATTTGTTACAAGTGAATTTACATTTGTCGAATAAATGGAAAATATTAGAACTTACCTTTGGTACATTTCACTCGGTTCGTTTCTTGTTTCGTTTATTTTAGACATTTCAAATATTTATTGTTGAAAATCTGATAAAGCAAAATTGTTCGGTGAAACAAATATTTTTATGTGAAATGTTATCGTATTGAACTACATAACTGTATGATTCTTTCAATTATTTTTCAATTTGTTGAGATTTAAGTGATTAAAAATGCTATAAAAATTATCTAGCATGCGTAAAAAGCAATTGTGTGTATTATATAACAAGTCAAATATCTTTTTATACACTTTATGCATAACGAACTATATACATATGTTTATGAATGCTTAAAGTAGTTCGATTGAGTCCCTTAACTGGTTGAATGAATTTCTGAGATAATTAATAATAACGTCATTGCTGATAGCATACATTGTATTCCCTAGCTTCATTAATCTTTGAGTTTGATCGAGAGAGACATTTTCGAGAAAGCTATTTCGAATTCTATGCTTCGCGACGATGAAACACTGCGACGATACATCTTGGCAAATTGCCTAGGCAACTGAATTAAGCGGCATCGCGCGCAGTCTCATCGATAATTTTATCGATATCATTCCAAAAACGTTTGTCCCAACAAAATAATTCGCGACTCAATGCCGATTTCGTGTCGAATTTGAAATTGAAAAAAGAAGAAACATCGCACGCGTGAGAATGAGATCCCGCACGAATTTCAAATCTTGGACGAGAGATCGATTAGATTTCATTGAAGGAAATCAACAACGTTTGTTTAACACTCTTGGTGAAAAAATATTACCCTTATCGTATCGATAATGTCATTACTTACGCACTTACATTTCGAGTCAATTAACTGGCACGATTTCAACTTTTATTTTTAGCAAACGAGCGAAATTAAGTGAGAAATATAATCGTCTTGGATTATATACATTAATTTTTTTTTAGCGATCATAGAACAAACTTAAACGATAAATATTCTAAAAATACACTCGCGCTTACACACATACAATATTTACGCAGTCGGCAGCTTCGTATATTCCCTAATAGCACAGATTTAATTTACTATTATTTGTATATTGCTATTGTTATAAATTAATTGTTCTCTTGTTGTTCCATATCCGATTTTCCGTATGCGTTGTCCACTGTGACGAATAATCACGGTAAATAATTGCAATGAACTAAACCGCGTTTCTAAATAATTGTTTTGCAAACGCAATCACTCATACATTCACACACCAGGCCGTGTTCCAACTGGCATCGATCGTGAAACTCTACCCACGTCGTTCTAAATTATATCTGCATCCAAACTGATTCTAGAATTCAACAAACTAGTGTGGCGAAAGAAAAGGAGATTCTTAGACTCGAGATGTTCTTAAAATTGAATAAGATATCAAGATCCAACAGATTTTTCCCGAAAAGTGTTTCTGTAGGATTCGAATCTTTCTCTATTTTTTAATGGGATCTGTTGCACATGTCACGCACAATCTGTGATTATTCATTCTCAGTTGTTGTAAGTTAATATTATATTTACACTCATTTCATCTTCGAATAGTAATATTTTATATCGGTGACAAGTAGTTTAAAAAAAAAAAGAATATCTAATATCGGCGATGAAAGAGAATCGTAATGATTAGATGCGAATTGGATCTCGGCCTGGTTTATAATTACAACAACAAAAAAGTGATTGCATCACTGTGCAAACCACCGCAAGCGCAGGTACATTTGGTAGCGAAGACATCGAATTTAATCCTAAACAACGAGCTTATCGTTCGATTAAACTATTGAGACAATTTTGCACAATTACTGCAGTTTTCTCTCGGAAACTCGAACTCGATAAGAAGAATGATGAACATAAATGCGTAAAAAATAATTTTTGCAAGATGGAGGATTATCGAGTGCTTCCGCCGACAGGTAAAGCGGTAAGTTGCTGTAATTTAATGCAAATTATTTATCAGGATATTGAATTGTAAAAATGAAATGTAACTTTGAACGAAACTTATTGGAAAATCTACGGCTAAGAGAATATCCGAGGAGGTATTTCTCGTATATCATAGCTTCTATTATTTAGGATTAAAGATCCATCGCATAAAATCCGTGGTCACGTGGAACGAGTCGGCCTGTTGAACGGGTAGCTCGGCGATTTGGAACACGGCCTCGTGCAGTCACGGTCTGTACACTGCAGCGTTGTTGAGGAGCCACTCACCTGCAACCCGTTTACACGGCTCCTGCTTCGATATCCTCGTCGGCAGGTCTTCGCGTACATCCGCGGTATCGATTGGCTTTACGATAACGTCTATCCGCTCGTTGCCGATCGCCGTGCCCATCGTCGTCGTCGTCGTCGTCGACGTCGTCGTCGTCGTCGTTGTCGTTGCCGTCGACATTGTCACCGTCATCGTCGTCGTCGTCGTCGTTATCGCCGTCGCCGTCGTCGTCGTCGCCGTCGTCGTCGCCGCGACGACGGCGGCGAGCCTTGGATCGCGCGCGTCTCCAGGTTGCTCTGCGACCGGCAACCCTCGCCCCGAGTCCGCCATCGAGGTGCGCTGCTGCTCCTGGAGTAAGCAGGCGCTCGACAACAGGTCCCACTGGCGGAGCTTCTCTCGGTCGAGCTCGAACGACGTGGCGGACATACGGGCGTCCGGGTTCGAGCGAGCCGGGGGAAGGTTGCCGTCCTCTAAAAAATGATTCGCGTCTGCGGCGGTGGGCTTGCGGTAAGCTTCGCTCTGCGGATCCCACACGTAGCCGCCCGCGCCGATTCGTTGCATCGACAGGCTCTCGTAGGCGACGTCGCCGATCGATTGCTCCCGCGTCTGGTGATCCTTGTTCGTTCTACGCTTGACCCGCGGTCGCTCGCGGTCGCAGGACAACGGCTCCTCGGCGCAGTTGTCCCGCCGCAGAACGACGCTGTCGTTCACGTAGGTCGCCCCGCGGGTGATCCTGCCGCGCGTCATCTTGGCGTCGCCGTATCTGCCGGGTCTCGGCGGACTGTCGAGATTGTCCAAGGATCTGGCGTTCCGCAGACTCACCCTTCTCAGACTCTCGCGCCACAGACTGTCCTGCTCCCAGGGGTCCTCGGCGTTGAAACTGCTATTGGCCGTGACACCGTGATCGCCGGATAACGACATGTTCCGCGACGTTATCTCGACCTGGCTGGTCGAAGCCGTCGCGGCCGCCGCTGACGCCGCGGCCGCGGCCGCCCGATTAGCCCGGTTTCGCTGGTCCACTAAATTCTGCAGACCAACGTCATCGAGTAATCCCTCCAAAGACCTCGAGCGACGATGAGACGTTTGCGCGACGTGCAACGTCGGCTCGGCGCTATCGACGCTGCCCGGATTAACGGACTTGTCTCGCAGACCGTGAGGATACAAGTTTCTGGCCTCGGGCAGCGACAGGTCCGGCAGCGGATCGGTGGACTTGACCCGGCGCAGCGTGTCGGCCTCGTAAAAGTTGCGCTTGTCGACGAGAGCGGCCTTGTTGTCGCCCAGCAGCTGACAGGTCGTCCGTCTCAGCTCCGCGGCGATGCGTCTAGCCTCGTCTATGTCGTCCACCTGGATCTGTCGCGGCAGCTGCCGCGCGATCGGATTCACGATCCGACCGATGTCGTTTCGCTTGTTCAACCCGGTCGCGGCGTCGTCCCTCTGATTATTCAGCTGCGGCAGTCGCGAGGTATGGCCGATCGTCGGCTTCGCCGACGACTCCGCCATGTCCGCGCTGCTGACACTCGCCTGGAGGTCGGAGTAGTAATAGGGCGCGCCCGACTGATCGCCGTGGCCGCGCTGGTCGCTGACGTTCGGCAAATACGACTGCTGTAAAACGGACTTGGCGGTCCGCATCGGGCCGGGATAGTGGCTCGAGTCCTGGCTGGAGGTGGATCGATGGCTCGGCGGCAGCAGAGCGTGCCGCACGCACGTGTCGTGACTGGCGGATCGCGAGTGATTGGGGAATCTCTGGTCGGGGTACGCGTTCTGCAGCAGGCTCGCCAGCGCGCCGCCGTGGTTCAACGAGGACGAGGACTGCGCGCTCGCCGGCCTCTGACAGGCCATCGACGTCGAGGTGGACGCCGCGTTCGAGTAGCTGGAGTCGCGGCTGTGCGAGGCGGCCGCCGGCGACGCGCCGCGCATCCTGTGGATCGCGCTGTCGCGCGACGGCTCGCCGTCCGACGGCCGGACCGCCGGCGATCCGCGAAGCGGCGAGAAGCTCGCCACGTTTTCGTAATGGGCGTCGCCGGTGAAGGACTGCGAGTGCTGATGCGCCGGCGGCAGATCCGACACTCTCATGGACGGCAGGCTGCTCGCCGAGCCGGTCTTGTTCCTGCCGGAATAGTCGAACGGCCGGTCGAGATTGCTGGACACGAATTTCATCTTCCTCGAGAGATCCTGGCACGTCGTCTTCTGCAGCTTGTCGACCACGAGCATGTTCTCGTTGAATCCGTAAATGCCGTTGTAGCTCGGCACCTTCCTGTAGAGATCCACGTTGAACGCGTCTCTCGCCTGCAGCTCCTCCAGGTATCGATCGAGATCGATGCTCGCGCCGTCGAAGCGGCTCCCGAGCGATTCCAGCTCGTCCAGGCTGTCGAGGACCTCGCAAACGTCGTCGCTGACCGGTCGCCTCTTCAGTTGTCTGTGACGCGCCTCCTCGGCCTCGAGATTCCTCAGATCGATCGAGTCGCTGCCGGACGCGCTCTCCAGCGATATCCTGCTGTCCCTGAAGGTGGAACTGATGGTCGCGTCCGAGAACCTCGACGGCGGCCTGTGCGGCGTTTCCACCTGACCCGCCGGTTTGTTCCAACATTTCGGGGAATCGCGGCTCGACAACGCGCCGTCCTTCGCCGTGGCCACCTGCGGCGAGACCTTCTTCATCTCCAGCGACTCCTGCATGTCCAGCGAGTCGAGATCGTCGAGCGGCAGCGGCGAGGTCGGTATCGGCGGCGGCGAGACGAGCTCGCTGTCCGACGAGTCGTGCAGCTCCGCGATCATGTTGCGGCTCGCGCCGAGATAATAGGAAGCCGGGCGGAAAGTGTCGGACAGACTGAATCGCGGGTGCCGCGGCGCGTCTATGGAGTCCAGATCCTTGGAGGACTCGTCGTCGGCGTCGGAGCTGTCGGACTTGAGCGCCGTGAGAATGTCGGGCAGGTCGCTTCTCGAATGCGACGAGCTTTCGCTCGCGTTGCTCTTCTTCTTCTTCTTCTTCGTCGTCGACGAGGACGTCTTGCTCCCGCCGTCCTCGTCTTCCTTCTCGGACAGCTGGCTCACCTCCATGTACACCGGCTCCATCTTGCTGTCCGACACGCAGACGAACTCGTAGTGCGACGCGTCCAGCGTGGAGTAATCGCCGGAATCGTGCTTGCCGCCGTTCTCGCTCGGCGCCAGAAGCGAGTGGCTCATCCCGTTCTGCGCCATCTCCACGTACGAGCTCTCCTCGTGCACCAGGGTGCCGAACAGGCTCTCCATTATCGTGGGATTCGGCTTGTCGTCGCTGTTCGGGTCGAGTATGGCCTTCCTGGGCGTCATCGGTAGGTAGTGATCCTCGTTAATATCGCTGCTCGCATCGTCCTGCTTCAGATCGCCGAGGCAGAATTGATCGCTGTGCGTCACCAACGACTCGGTCACACTCGCCCTCGCGCAGTTCGAGCTCGAGATGACGTCCAATTCGTCGGATGACAGCGCGCATCGCTCGCTCAAGCTGTCCCTCGAACCGCCCACTTTGCTCAGCTCCGAACACTCGTTGGAACTCGGCATCCGCGCGGAACTCGCGTAGAGAGCGTCGGGAGGGAAGCATTGCGCAACATCGGCGTCGTCTCGCTTGTCCGCGAACTTGTCGTCGTTCCGACGATCCGAATCACCGCCGACGTCGTACTGCCGCGACGTTTCGCCGTAATTCCCGCCGTAGTCCGCGTGATGCTTCGATTCCTGCTGCCGCTTCTCGCACTTTCGGCTGATCTGCTGCGACTTGCGCTCGAAATCCGCCAGCAGATCCTTCACCGACTTGTTGCTGTCGGTCGAAGCTTGCTTGGCATGTCCCTCCTCCACGCTCTTGTTCCTGAGAATGCTCTCCGCGGCGCTCGATTCGGAGCCCAAAGCGAAGCTGCGTATCACTGCGGACGACGTCTTGTTCGCGCAGTCGAGCTTTGAAACGTGAGCCTCCGTCGACTGGAGCGGCGATACCTTCAATGGTTCCTGCATGGATAACACCTCCTTCACGGGACTCGCGCCGTCCATGTTCATCTCGAAGGATCTAATTCTGCACTGAACCAGATTCATGGTCTCCGGTTTCTCGCTCTCATCCTCCGCTCTCGATTGCGCCACCTTTTTAGGATTAATATACTGATAAGAGAATTCCTTGACGACTTTGCTCTCGTCGATGCCGGGATCCCATTCGTCGTTATCGTCCTTCGAGTTATCCCACTGCACGTTCTTCTGAGCGTGCCAGGACTCGCTCGTCCGGTAAGCGCACAAACCATCCGATCTACCGCCGTCGATTTTGCTGCCGGCTTGCTGTCCGTCGACGTGCTGCTGATCGAAGCTGTAAGCGGTTGACGTCTTCAGGATACCGAGCGGTTTCCTCGGGGTCTTGTGCTTGATCGCGGGATCCTCGAAGGTGGCTTCCGATCTCCTCGACGACGATTGTCTGTCCGCCGCCGCCGCCGCCGTCGCCGCCGCCGCCGACGACGACGCGTACGCATAGTCGTTTCTCATCGGCGGCGGGAAGCTCACCTCGTCGTAGCCCGCGTCCGGCGGTATGCCGCCCGACGAATAGTACGCGCCCTCCGAGCTTGCTTTGCGAGCGTTAAGCGTTTGCGAGCGCGGGGTCTGATTAACGCTCGCGCGGCCAGTTACTGCGCCATCCTGGACGGCCGTCGTCGCCGCCGATGACCGATCGTCGCCAGTGTGCCGGGGGCTCCTTCCTGCATGCGAGGGTCTGCGCGTACGCTTCCTCCGGACATCTCCCAGCTCTGATTTGTTCGTTACAAAACACAAAGACACGAGTTCGTCCGTTACTTACGAGTATGTGTATGTGAGTGAGAAAGGAACAGCCCAAATTATATTACATTCCCGTTTTTATACCCATCATCAGAAATCTAAGCAAACTCGCCGACAAGCGCGACAACGACATCGTAGATCATTGCACTGATCGGCAAACAAACGTTAATTTATGTTAATCACCTATAATTGAAAAAAAAAAAAATAAGTCACTTGCGTGGAAAAAATATCTCATAAGAATTGAAGTAAAGTAAGTGAAATGAAACGATGAAAAATCTCTCGTCGCCACGATTCGATTCGTCGTATTTTCGACCGTGCAATGATCCCGATAATCGAATGACTAATTTTGCTGTTAATCGTAGGTAGCGGACACGCGAGCTGGAAGGTAGATGCGATCGCAATTGCGTAGCTACGGCGAGTAGTGTTAGTGAAATTCTTTGGCATGCCATGCTTGACCCACATATCTTCTACGGTAGTCTGATTATGATCGATGTTGAGTCGATACCGACACATTCGATCGTCTAAGTTAAGTTTTGAGATTGTTAATCGTTCCCAGTCACCAGTCAGACCCAACAACAGCAGATAGAAGGAGCCCCGTGGAGAGACGTTCGCAGATATTCCATGATTTTTCTAATTTCCTCTCGTTTTTCACATCGCATTTCGTCGAATACGTCTACATTTTCCTCGACGATTATATTAGTACAACAAACAAAAATGAAGGAAAAGCAACTCTCGATTTCGAACGGTACACAATATTCGTGAATAATTCAGGCACCTTTCGCATCGATTGCAATATTCGCACACTCGGCCGAACATTTTCGTTAGACTATAATATATCTTTGCGTATATCATTGAAATAGCAAACATGCTAGTGATTTGTTTATTGTAAATAAGAACCGATGTAAAATCGGCTGACACAATGCGTTGAGATATGTCAGTTATACGAGCACCATTCACAAAAATATAAAAACTCTCGACGTGCGTTCTCGTGAAAAAAAATGCCTTTGTTCTCGCGAGCAATATGCACATTTTTTCTTCGTGTTAGCGATTAAATACTTCCGTGTTAGAATTCGTATTAAAACTTTTAGCTTGGGACAACTATCTACTTCTAACTGAATACATAGCAGACACGTTCTCGAGGGACTCGCGGAAATCAAAATATTTGAAGCGAAAAATTGATCAAGTTTTTTTTCGTTGCAAAAGCAGTGCGATCTACTCGCGTGTTTTCGGAGAAACGCTCGTCACTTCTTTCGCGCGATGTTCGCGTAATTCAAACACACACACACACACACACGCCTCGTTTTCAATGTGTTGCCATGCATGCGTTTACATCCGAAAAAAGTTAATTGTCCGCGCGATCTTCAATATTTCGATCGGGTCCCTCGTTTACGCGGAGCGACGAAGCTATCGCTTAAATAATAAGTTCAGGCGAACTGTCCTTACCTTCGTCATCGCTGGAATAGCTGTTGTAGCGTGGCACATTGACGGCGGTCCGACGGCCGTCCGAACTTTTGCTCCTGACATGCGAACGATGCCCGTCTTCCCGCCTACGTGAGTGACGACCCTCCGCGACGGCGGCCTCGTGCGCCGCTAAATCCAGCAGCGCCTGTTGCTTGTAGTAACTCGAAAGATCGTTCTGCGCCCTGCCCCGATTCGCAGAACCGGATGGCTTTCGCGTCAACGGGGACTGCAGCATACGCTGCTTCCATTCTAGTAACCGCTTCATCGACTCTTCGCGCTAAAACACGTGACGATCGTTAACTCGCATGAAAAGAAAAGCCTTTTTTCTATATCGTGGGATTTAATATCCAGAGAAGATCAATTTTTCGACCGACCTTAGCGATAAATAATTTTGAAAATATTAAATACAAGGAAATGTAAAAGATTTATATATATAATTGTATTAATGCAATAATAGCGATGACGATCGAGTGAACGATGGTGAAAGCAAAGACACGGGAAAGCCAAGATGACGTAAGGTAAATGTAGCTATGCAACACAGCATGATTCACACTCGTCCACCGATGTTACCGACGCGATGGGTCTTGTACGAGGTGATACGAGCAATGCTGATGACCTGACGAGCTACCGATTCAAAGAAAAGATATTTCGTGACTCATCTCAGACCTTCCGGGATACAAACGAAGCAGAGGAATTCGAAGCATTTAATGAAAATGTTGTGACAACATATTTTTACGTTAGAAAACTCTAACGTTATTAATTTGCACAAATGGGAAAATAAATTTACCCGTCCAATTCGCAATTTGTAGGATAAATTTTATGTATTTCGCTATAAGATCAATCTAAGAAGTCAATTTCATTATTTTATTTCTTTACTCAATTCCTTAATTAGTTATAAAACATATATTTACTAATTTGATTTTATTACAAAGCAAGTTTCTTTGAAATATAAAGAAAGATTGAGGTTTTTAGATAAATCATAAAAATTAAAGACTGAGAAGCGTAATTCAACATATTAATGACAGGACGAAAATTATACAATAACGCTTTGAAAAAAAAAAATTTTCTGAGAATGGCAAATTTTAAATCTTACCTGCTGAATCTTGCGTTCGCCATCCCGCGAATCTTGCTCGGAGGATCTCTCGGCGTAGTCGTCGTCATCAGGATCAAGGGCGGCAGGATGTCGCGTCCTCGGCAGCCGCGCCGACGCCGATCTGTAGAACTGTTGCTGCTCGCTCCATCGCCTGCCGCTGCCACCTGCGTGGCCAACGTGACACGTCTGAGCGATGTGAGTCCCATGAGTACCGTGACCTCCCGTTCGTCCCCACCCGTCGTATTCGCTGCGCGGCACTCTTCGAGGGATCGTGTTGTCTTCGTGCGTCAGCGACTCGCGGCCGTTTACCTCGCAGCTCTTCTCGCGCAGCGATCTTCGGAGTTTCGGATCGGCGCCCATAATCCTAACAGAAGGACCATTCGATGTTAAATACGCTTTTTCCCCACGATATATTATCCATGTAATATTCATGATTCAGTACGGGAAGAAAGGGTGGAGAGGATTGTTCATTTTTACTTTATTTCAACCGGATGTGAGTTTTTTACGTATTTATAAATTGGAAAAAGCTATTTTATAACTTTAAAACGCTTACTGTAATATTCTAGCGCTCTGTTTTATAATTGAAAAGAGTTTATAACATAAAACAACCCTTATCAAAAATTGAAGAAATTGAAACAACAGCGTATTTTAGTAGTCACAGGTGGAGCTTACAGCGTGATTGCGTCAATTCTCATAAAAACAACTGTCTTGATTTATATTGCTAGGAAGTTTGGGTGATTCTATTGAAAACTCAAGGATGACGGAGAGAGAGAGAGAGAGAGAGAATATATTTTTCTTCTGCCGAAAAAATGAAAACATTGACAGGGGTTTGTTTTTGTCACGAACTCTTCAACTTCTTCAGAGAATCAAAATTAGTATAAAGTAATGAAGTACAAGTTTCTACAAATTTATTAACAAATTTAGCGTCTTACAATTAGTATGCGCTTCGATTTCTAAGATGCGTCCAGGCGACAATAATATGTTTTGATAAGCGCGGACGATAATCGTAACTTAAGCGGCATTTTGAAACTATTCGAGTCGACAGAATTTTAAAACGGGCTTTCCGTGATTACGGCTTAATTATTTATTCGGACAGTGTACTGTGACTCACTCGGAATGTCTCTGCGTCAGCGACTGAGCGGGCATAGTGTGTTGCTGATGAACGTGATCCCGCTGCGTGCGTCGCAAAGCGGGACAAGAGGAATCCGGCAAAGTGGATATTCTACTTTCGTCGGCTTTATCACGGACACCCGGCAGTTTCTGCTGCATCGTGACGCGCGAGAGGGACTGATTCCTCTGTTGCTGATAATGCTGCGGCGTCTGATGTAAATACACCGCGGACTGCCGCATCTGCGCTGCGTATCTAAGCACGAATACAGGCAGAGCGTAAAAAAAATGACTGTCTTCGATTTTTTCTCTCTTCATGTTTGTATGAAATTTGGGAAGTGTATAAGTCATTTGGAAAATTCTCAGAATGAAGCACGAGCGGCATCGATAGAGATATTAGAAAATCATTGATTAAAAGTTTCCGAAACCGTTAAAGCCGCAGCGAACTCAGACGAAACGTGCATTTTATACCTCAGCTTGCGAATTGTGTACAAAAAAAAAAAAAAAAAAAAGAATAAAAAAGTTCTTTTCTAAAAAAAGATTTTCATTAAATGAAGAAATGAAGGAAACAGTTTACAAATATTTTGCAAGCTTGAATCGAAGTTTCGTAACGATGTAATGACTTTAGAGTGTCGTGATTCGAGCGCATTGATGTTAGAGAAATTACATTGAAAAGTAAAATTATTTAAAGAGCGAGAGAGAGAGAGAGATAAATTCTTTTTTTTCATTCTGAAAACTTTTCAAATGACCCACGTAAATTTATGCGCACGTACCTTTCTTCGGAGTAAAAGTAACCGTCATTAGTCGTGTCTGACGGGTTTACTATGTCTAAGCTGGATTTAGGCCTCTGTGGGTGTCTTTGCTGATCCGGGGGTCTTTCACATTGTGCGGGTTGCTGCTGAGGTCGCCTCGCTGCCTCGTATTCGAGAAAGTCCGCGCTGTGCGGTCGCGGCGGTGGTTGCGTTCTGGCTTGCCTTACCATCGGGACTGAAGAAAGCAAATTGTAACGCCCTTTTTGTATTACCGCGTCGAGCTCTCGACTAGATTACAACGTTACCCGACGCTCTTTGTAACACGAGGAAAAAGGAGAGATTGAATTTTATCGTGAGAACAGCGGCGCGCAAAAGGGAAGATCTAGGTCGCGCCTTATTATCGTTGCAATTATTATCATAACGCGATGGTGTAAAATCAGTATTTATCTCCAAAACAATTTCTTATCGATTTCAAACTGCAGCTTACGGATCGAGAGTGTCCTCGCTTAATTAAGATTATTTTCATAATGAAAAAGATGCGACCAACCTTTCGCAGTTTCGCGATAAATAAGCGGCGACTTTGAGGATCTAAAAATGATGGATGTCAAAGTGACGCCATAAAGCGCTGGAAGCCGTTAATAACAGCGCAATATTTTTTCAGTAAAACCCACACTTATGCGACAACACGTGTCGACAGTGTTCGATAAGAAAGTTCGCTTCGAACATTCATACATTCGCGCAAAATATTTTCGTCTTCGCTCTCGGGAAACTACCGACACTCGCCGATACTAATTACTCGCTCCTTTGCGCAGAAGAAGAGAAGGAAGGTGCACAAAAGACTTACTATTGAGCGGCGTGACGGGGGAGTGCAGTTGCTGGAGATGCTGCTGCTGCTGCTGCGTGTAGACGGGGATGGGAATGGGCGCCGGCGAGGCGCCCTTCGTGTAGCCCACCGGCCCCGCCGGCCTCTGGTAGAGCTGAGGGGTGCCGTACACCTCCTCGTAATCGCCGTTGCCTCTGCCGCTGATGCGCGGCTTCGCGCTGCGACCGTACGTGTCCGGAGTCCTCCTCTCCGTCTGCTGAACGGCCTGACCGTAGCCGTAGTTCAAGCCCGACTTGTCAGTCCGCAGACTCTGCTGCGACGGCTGACCGATCCGCGCGCCGTAGATCGTGTTGCTCCGCTCGTAGTCCGACATCGGGCTCTTGCTCGTCACCGTGACGTCCGGCGAGACCGGGCTCTTGCGGTAGTCCGGATCCGGCGACGGGGTCGAGTACTCGTTCGAGCCGTCCGTCAGCCTTCTGGGCTTCGGCGGCGCGTTCGCGTAGATCGGCTGCCCGAACTTTCGCGACATCGGCTGCGCCGTCTGAACTACCACGCCGGTGCCTGGATGCGGGAGCTGCTGCTGCTGCTGCTGCGGCGATTGCTGGAGCATGTGCTTGTGCGGATGCGTCGGGAACGCGTTCTGATGCGACGCGGCCGTGAGATGTTGGTGAAGCAGCGCCTGGTGCTGGTGCGAGTGGCCCGGCTGCAGCTGCTGCGACGGCAGCAAGTGTCCGTACTGTTGCTGCTGCTGCTGCTGCTGCTGCGGCTGCGAGGTGCCGGGCTGGCCGTACTGCGACGGCTGCTGCACCCAGCCGTTCATCATCGGATGACCCGAGTCGCTCCCGTGATTGTTGTTGGCCGAGTTGCCGTTGCTGTTGCTGCCGCTGAGATTCGGGAAGGAGGCAGTGTTCGCGCTGTTCGGGCTCGAATTGTTGTTCGAGGCGTGGCTGGGATCGTCGCGCGACTGGAAGCCGTGGAAGCCGGAGTCGCTGTCGTCGGCGCTCTGATTCAGGATCGACGAGATCGACGAGACGCTGGGTCGCGCGCTCCGCTCGCCGTCCTGCTGCCCGGCTATCTCTATCACCATCGCGGCCTCGCCCGCGCCACTGGGAAAACGTAAAAAAGTCCAGGGGCGAAATATTATTTAGCCCGCGTTGAAGTCCTTCGTCGCGCCGCGGCGGAGTTTCGATCGACGGAATTATCAGTGATTAAATCCGGCTCGTAGTTCGACATCGAAATCAAATATATGAACAAGGAAGTTTAATTTTTTTCCCACGCTCCCCTCTCCGCATTCGAATTAGGACTCATCGGCGCGGATGGCGCCGACTCGAACGGTCCGCAAAATTCCACGTCTTGCCGAACGCGGAGGGACTAATTCCCGCCATTGTTCCGATTGCTCCGACGCGCATACTAAAAACCTGCGTTTTCGCTACTTTTCGGTCGTGCAAATTGAATTTCAGCCGGAAAATGGACAACGACCGAGCTCACGAAACAGGCGTTCATTGTCCGCCGCTGCGCCGGCGTGTCGCTGACGACGTGCTAATGGACAACGGGCCGGTCCGTCCACGGTGTTTCACGGGGCGAATAACTCTCGAGGAACTAACTAACTAACGAGTTGGTTAGTTACACCGCGATAACGCGCAAGCGACAGATGCGCGCAGCTCCATCGCGATATTTTCGCGTACAAATAAACGTCGATGGCTGCTGCCGTTCCCAATTTCCTTTATGGCATCTCAAAGAGCTATCTCGACGCCACTCTGTCGCAACGTAATTTCGGGATCCTCGCCCGGATGCCATTTCTGATCAAGTTTAATGCCTAATATGTCGTCTTGCGAGATTACATCTTTTAGCCGTGACATTAAGAAGCTATTGCATTTTCGGCCAAGATAAGAGATAGACGATTTTCATCAAGGATGGATCGCGAAAGATTTCCAGTGCGCGTCTACAACGGGCACTGCGAAATTTTCATAATGTTAAAGCGTATTAGAATTCCTGAATTTTCGAAAATCGTTATATGAGAGAAAATAATCGAATGTAAACAAGAATCAAGATTTAATACGTCTGTTTGGAATTTCGAAAAGCAATTGGGCGTGATAACGTAAAGCGAGAGGCAAACGAAAAATTATCGCAAATGGACGCAGCGGATGAAGAATTAAAGTGTTCACGCGAGCCGATGTGGCAGCGAGAACGTTTAACGCGAAAATAACGAAAATAAATGATCCTATATCAATCTCATCGCTACGTGTCGCATTCGTTAATTTATTCAACTCATACGCTGATAAATGTCAAAATGTTCATTTTGCAAACGAATTATTATTAAACATCGAAAGATGTATGTTTCTCGCTTGTTAAAATAATAACTTCTAAATTTTGCATCTAGTAAAATTGTTAATTTTGTGCATAACATTATAATATAATTGCCGCGTTTCGCGTAAATTTTTCCGTATAATTAAAGAAGTGTTTGCAGAGGACTTACGGGTTGGGATCTTGCAAAAGCGTGGCCAAAGTCAGAGCATTCATCCACTGGTTCATACTCTCGCGACTGTCAGCCGCGAAGTGGTAAGTCCTCATGTTCGCGTGTTCGGCCTTGAAGGCGAACTTCCTGTTGACTTTGTCCTCGGGTTTGCAGACGGTAACTCTGTACGAGGGTAGTAATATAGAACCTAGCAGTTTCTCCTCTTCCGGACCTGAAAATTAGTAAATTACATCGCCTTTGAAGGCTACCGCGAAAGGAGCTTTATTCTTAAAATTAGGATCGGTCGATAATGTCAATTTTTCACACAGAAGCTCGTAAATTTCTGTCACAATACTTCGATGTGTTTGAATTTTTGATCGCAAGATGGACACGATTCATTTGTCTTTTATAATGAATAAAATCCCAAATGTACGATATATCTCGTTCGTATAATGGATCAAGCGCAAAAAATATTCGCAGCGACATCCTGTTTTCAATCCTGATGAGTATTAAATATATTATTTGATGATACGAACGCAATACTCTCTTTCTGACTTTCAAAATATTTTTCCTCTATTTCTAGCGATATGGTCGATGTATGACACACGTGCATCAGAGAACATTTGTTTCAAATATTTGCGAGAATAAATATATTTACAATTTATTATTACGATAATAATTATAATTGTAATAACATTGATTTTAAAAGATAAAAAGTTGCTTTCACAGTCAAAATACGGAATTTGAATGCACGTACACGGCGTGTATATATATATGTATATATATATATATATAACCACGAAATCTCGACGAGCAAATTGAATTTCTCTACGTTGCGTTTCGGACAAGCTGAAATTTCAGTCTAAATGAATTCCTAGCGGCGAACGATCCGACAAACGCTAGATGAACGTATCAACGTGATAAACGAATGCTTTACCAATCATAGATCGGAATCTCAATTAACTCAGCCATGTTCTTTTATCGTATTTTAATAGCCAGGGGAGCGCAAATTATTTCCCTGTCAAAACTTTAATCATTTAGATAAGCAAAACTGAAATTGTGGCAAACTCAATTATGATTGTAAGGCGATCAAAGTGCGCTTTCGCGCGAGAAATTAATAACTGTTCGCTAACGTATTTTTTCCCGCTCAAAGCGGAATCGCCAATCTTCAGCGTCTTCTCAACGTGTTAAACAGACTCTCTATTTACGAGCGCTCGGGTTGATAGGGAGAAGAGTTTGTTGCGCCGAGTATTAGTTCCGGTGCTTTTGCGGGCAAGAGTATACGAAGAGGCCCGGCGAGCCGTTAATTAGGGGGTGGTATCCGTCGAATTTAATTTAACTAAAGTTCCGCCAGTGTAAACGACGCATCGAACCGCTAGCGAACTTGCAGCGGGAACTTCCTTCTTGTCGGATGACGTCGCAAGACAAACTGGGATAATGGCGGACGGCGTGTGTACCTTTAACGAAGCACATCTCTCGCGCGTCTCTGACCGCGCGATGCTGCAACCGTGGTGTTCGGTGCACGTATTGAATCAAAGAGCCGGGTGTAATTAGCACTCGCAGTCGGGTCGTATTAGGAGAGCAACGGCAACCAAGACGGCCGGAAATTGGTCGTCCGCGCGACTCCGCAACGAGCAAGATGTAAAACGGAGACTTGGCCGCGCGCCAATAATGCGCTCGCGCAGCTTCGCTTCGCGAACGCGCGAAAATAAAAAGCACTAAACGGAAGCAGACTGTAATCTCTAATCGATCTGAAACACTACGAGTTTCAATTTCAGAAATGTTTATACATTCAAGATGAATGTCCGTGTTGCTACGCCCGTTTTTCGCGACACGATCGATGGGCGCCTGCAACGATTAGTTTTAATTTCCGTCGAATTGGTTACTAATTGACGCTCCTCGGATAATTGTTAACGATCACGCCGGTTCACAATGTTGATTGTTAATTGCGCGGCGAATAAATGGTTCAGTCGTCGGATCTGAATACCAAACAAGCTACTCGATTCGGAATAACAATGCTTATTATAATTATACATGACATTACGCTGAATGGTATAAAGTATCGAAGATACAAAACAAAAATACGTGAATGGCGCGTCGCGCACGACTTACCTTTGTAATAAAAGAGGCAGTACTCGGAGAGAACGAACCATCGTTTCTTCCAGAGCATCAGACCTTCCGAGCCCTGTTTATGCAGCCAACCCTGAAGTGCGACGGGAGCGGAGACGGGCCTCTTCGCGGCGGGCGAACGTAGCCCTCCTTGAGGGCCGCTCCGTCTGCGCACCCCCGACACTGAAGCCGCCACCCCCGAGCCATCGTGTTTGCTGCGCACCTGGACAGGTACGGCTGGCGGCGTGGACTGGACAATCTTCAACGAGAAATCTTCCATCAGAACACTCAGAATCTGACGGCCACGGTTCCGTCAACACCGATTAAGCTCAATTTGAATTTTTAATTCAATACAGAATTCTGTGTTTACAAAGTACCAGAAAATCAAGATTAATGATTTATTCTACTTTAATTCCGGGGAAATTTTATTAATAGATCGTGAAAACAACAAGCTAATAATTCTATTAAAGAATTATTACTAGGGCGCGGATGTTCGTGCACGATCCCGTGTTGCGCGCAGAGAACCGCTGCGTGCGAGTGAGTCGAGTATACACATTATACACGATAGATATATTGAATTCAGATGAATTGACAATCGGGTTTTCTCGAGAAATGCTACCTCAGCGAGCACTCGACTCACTCGCACGCAGCGGTTCTCTGCGCGCGACACGGGATCGTGCACGAACATCCGCGCCCTAATTATTACAAACGTTTCGGCCTAAGATGTGGCCATCTTCAGTGTAAAATTGACATAAATGACGTAGTCGTAAGTAGAGAAACGTTGATAAGATAGTTAAGCTAGAAACACTCTCGAACAATGGTTAAACATCCTCTGGTAATACGGTTTGTACATTTTTGTTGCTAGTCCTATTAAAAGTGTGTGAAGCCACCCGAGTCGAAATTTAGCGTCTCTTTTAATGCTCATACAGCCTATATGAACCTATTTTTACGGAATTAGAACCTAGAACTCCTCTTTTAAAACTTGAACTCCTCTTTTAAAACTTGAACTCCTATAATTTGACGTTGACATACTACTTTAAACCTATAGAACCTCACAAAATAGATTGTATTACTGCGAGAACTCCTCCATTAAACCTCGCACTTTTATCTAGTATATATATATACTAGATAAATTCGACCTATAAAAGTTATTATAATGTTTAATCATAAAGGAAAATATTTGATTCGTTGCATTTCCAACTTTCATTAATATTGATACCTTTCCGTTTTCTTCTTCAAAATAGTGATATGATATCTGAAAAAAATTCAACGCAAAAAAATTTTTTTAAATTAATTTTTTTATTAAATGTTAACTATTTTAGATGTACTCGTTAAAATTCAAATAAAAATGAAAAGCTATACGAGCAATATGCATAATGTGGTTGTATTTTGATTATTGCTTTATTAAGTGATACAATATTATCAAACGTTTCAGTCTTAATTTGGACCTTTTTCTGTATAAGTATTTCTGTCTGAACTTGTTTTAACGCATGTTAACTATACTTAATAATATACTCTTAACTATATGTATTACATATACTTAATAAATAACATTTAATTCAATAAATATTATGTAATATTTTTAATATCTTATTTTATATTTAATATCTTAATTTAATATTTTTAATATAATCACAAAGGTATATGGATTTTCAGCACTAGTTTTATGATATTATCAAGAAATTCTAATGATTGCAAAAATTTTCACAATAATAAAGAAAATTACTAACTATATAATTTTAATTGATGATAATTTTAATAGCATACAATTTTTAAAAATATCAGAAATCAATACTCAATAGTTGAATTTTGATATTATATTTTGATATTATCAAGAAATTTTTAATAATTACAAATTTTCAAAAGATAATAAAATTCAACTAAATGGTATTGATTGATGATATTTTTAAATTGTATGCTATTAAAAATTATCGTTAATCAAAATTATAGTTAGTATTTTTCTTTATTGTGAACATTTGCAATCATTAGAATTTCTTGATAATATCATAAAAGTAGTGCTGGCAAAAAGGAATCTATATATTTTCAGGGTCTAAAGCGGGTCAACGGAGGGTTTTAACTAAACCCTACTTTGAAGCTTTAGCAGGAAAAAAGGAAATTTCGGACATATTGTAGCGCCAAAGTAGGTGCTATTATATACATACGATACAATGCATAACATCTACTTTGACTCTCTTATGCCTACCTCAAAATAAAGGATTAAGGTTCAATATAGGTGCTAAATTTCAACTCGGGCAAGGATCATCTTAAACGGTCCGTCAGAAATGTGTATCAAAAAATTAAAAATGACACATGTGTCAACGGCAGTGAGTGGGACTCGACTGACTCGATTATTTGTATTTTTATTAATAGAATTTTGTTACGAAGATGTTTGATGTAAAAACTAGAGAAAGAAAGAGAATTGTGAACAGAAATAACACCTGGTCAAAGCTTCATTAAAAGAGTGACTATAATTCTCAGATACTTGGTATTAATATATACCATATATATGACATGAAATGCGCAGAAATAATTTACGAAATATACGTTCGGTTAGTATGACGTGTAATAATAAATAAACGCTACTGAATATTTTATTACGGGCTTTCAAATGCGGGGACGGATGAGAGATGGTCGAGATTTACAAAACAGACGCACGTCATGTCGTGTGACATTTAAAAAGAAATATCAAACAGCTTCGAATATCTTCTAATTCCGAGAACGACAGTAATGTGATTCCGTGGAAGAAGGACGGAAAGCTAGAAGCGATAAATCTTATCAAATTTGGAGTCGTCCTTACGCCGTGGTCAGCACATGGCCGAGATCTCGATATCTTTTATCCGATGCCTTCCTGAATGCGGTTGATCAAAATCCGCTTTTCCGCTTTGCCGACGCGTCACGTTATCGCGAAAACTCCCGTCGGCCGACAAAAATCTCGCCGTGCTGCTCGGAACGTCTATCCGATAATGAAAAACCATAGAAATGAAAAAGAACATAAGAAAAAAAAAAAAAAAAAAAACCGCCGACGATAGCCATTCGAATGTGAAATTCGTCCGATCCATCGATTTTTTTTCCTCGTTACGTCACGCGAGAGAAAAGAAAAACAAGGGCTGACATTTGACGAGCGGAAAAAGTTGTTAAATAACTAATTATGCGATGGACAGCGGGAATACATTTTCGATGAAGAGCACGTGCTCCTGCAAAGTTCAGTCGGATTTAATCCCTGAAATAGACCTGTGTATTATGCAGCCCAATATCGATTTCGCGCTCCGCCTTCCCGTCCGATTTAAAAATACACGCGCAAAAAAATAGCCATATATCGGCCCGGACACAAAAGATTGGGGAAGATCGCGCAGGAGCGCCCGAAACTCTTCGTTCCTGACACGTGGAAATGAATAATTTACCGCCCATTCTATCTCGCCCGACTTCGGAGCGGAGAGGAGCTCCAGCAGCCAGCTTTCTCTTCCCGCCGCGACTTTCCGCGATATTTCGGCTCCGAATGCAACCGACGACGAAAAATAGTTTACACGCGCAGCGCTCGCGAGTTCGCTTCGTGAAATATTGCGGCGGGGGCAGGGCGGGACATCGTTCCGCGCGGAGGGCATTAATATTAACATTGTTCGGAAAGTGTTTTGTAACGCCGAGCGAATCAATATGTCAATTCCTATCAAATGTTTTCCGCAAAATTCTTTCTCGCGTTGTAAAATCTATGAATAATAAAATGAGACAATTAGTATCGCCGAATCCGACGAATGAATTTGCCGGGAGAGCTCGGCGTGCCAGAAAATCTATCTTGAAAGCACCGCGCGAACTCTTTCGGAAAACATATATCGCGCTTTTTAATGTGTGTCGACTGGCAGATCTTACTTCCTGCAGAGACTAACGTTCGTTAACATAAAACTAGTACGTTTTATCTATGTGAGAGAGAGAGAGAGAGAGAGAGAGAGAGATTCCGACAATTGCACCGGAAATACTCCGTTTTCTTAATACTGCTCTCAGTTTTTCGGCACTCCGCGAGATGCCGATAAGATCCGTATTTTTCAAGGGATACAAAGTGCCGCGAGTGTCTTTGGGAAACTCGCAAGTTGCAACTCACGTACAGCGCGCGAATAAATAGTGTTCGGAGTGCTTCTAAATTACGAATGCTAAGAACTACATATGAGCCTTTCAACTGCAGCAAATAAAAAGCAGAGAATTTACAAAAAGCGTGGTAGATTCGGTTTTGGCTTTCAGGAGGCTCGTATATAGCAGTCGAAGCGAAATATTATCAATCGTCTCAAACGTTAGAAAAACATTACGCAGAAAATGCGTCGGGAGTGCATCAGCAGCGCGCTCGTCTGTGCGTCTGCGTCGTGAGATTTTCTACGCGAGCTTTCGTCGCGCTACGAAAAAGCCGGACATGGAAGAGGAGTTGCCTGAATAATCCGTTAAATTACACCGCGCTCGCTGCGCGGTTCTCGACGACGGAAACGAAAACGCGCTTGCCCGACCGAAGAAGACGTAACTCCGCAGGGTTCGCTGATCCTAAGGAAAACTTCGTTTCGCGGGACGACGAAACTCCTCCTGGCGAAACTTTTGTCTTCCCTCTCTTCCTTTTTCTCTCTCTTTGTCCACTCTTTCTCACGCGTGACGTCGGATTGAATCACAACCGATTCGCATCGCTCGTGCCATTAGTCCCGATGAGATAATCGTCACACAGCGCTAATTCGAGCGATGCCTCTAATTGGATGGGCAGCGCAGATAGTTTCGCCATTCTCGCTCGCACAAAAGCCCCGCGGTCCGCATACAACTCATTAAACATTGCGGTTCCGAACAGTAGGTAATAATCGATCGCGAGAATGGTCATTATTTGCGATTCGTGCGCCGCGGCAGTTCCCTGCGACGCGACTCGGTTAATTTTAGCTTCCTCCCTTTATAAGATGAATTCTATCGCCGTATCTTCGGGAAATATGTAATTTCGGAAATTGTGCGCAAAATGTGCAAACACTGATAACGCACTTGTGAGCAGTTTTACCTTTTTGTTGTCCATCCCGGGTGTCGAGCTGGTCACCGGCTGATCGAGCCTGCAACAAAAAATTATTTATCGTTAGGCAAAAGATGTATATAAATTGTACAACGCTTTGAATTATTCTTGTGTCATTTGATTAGAATTATATCAAGCCAAGTCTGACTTTATTGTGAATATTTCGCCAGTACTTCTCTTCATTGTTTATGCTTTACGATATAATGTTTCGCGCTACATTTTTGTACCGGAGTTCCGCCACTTTAAAGACAATAATCTTAATGTTTGTCGAAGTATATCGAGCGATCGTCACTTTCCGCTTCCGTAGCTTCCAGACTAATCTCGACCTCGATTTTCAAACAATACGTACGACGAAGCTATGGCTCGGCGTTTTTCGACACGAGAGCATTGAAAATTTATTGGCCATGTGCCGTCAGAGACCGATCGATATCTCGCCGCGCTAAAAAAAAAGAATCTGAAATGAAAGTTTCATTCGACGAGCTTCCGCACTGGAGAACTAATATTTTATCCAGTAGTGACCGCGTATTGGAATAATGTAATGCTATGTGAAATGCGCATTCTTCCTTTGGAAAACCAGTGGACGTGCATTCGTGAATATGGATTTGTTTCACACAAATTCAATGATAAAATAAGTTAATCATTTCGAGTTGTAGGAATTTTTTTTAAATTTATCTCTTCTCTTTCTTTACTGCAACTCGATTCCTTTGTGAAAGAAAATTATGCTTTTACGTTCATCTGTCTGTTCTAAAAATTAATATAATTATTCGATACATTTGTTCTCCATAAGCTTTCTATGTAAAAAAAAAAAAAAATCTACTCTAGTATTTGCGCCACGCAAAGATAGACGGAGATGCGCAAAGCGCGTAACGCGCTATCGCTTTTTATTTTAACTGCAGGGCGAAAAAGTGCAGTGTAGTGCGACGTGACGCGGGGTTATTCGTTCGGAAAGTCGCTTCGATAAGTACGAGAGATCGATTTATCGTCCTGAACGATTTTATTCCTCAGGGCGACGAGCACGTAGATCCCATCTGTAGTTTCCGTCCATCGTAGCGTGGCCGAGCGCTGCACGTGACGAGATGTACGCGTGTGAATGGACGCGCACGCGTGCGCATCGATCACCGAGCGCAACAGAAATTCAATGCTCGCCGAATGCTATTTCCATTCTATACATGTCGGCCGATATTAGAACTCGGATCTTTTTATCGTCGATTTGATTTATTTTCCGAAAATCCTAAGAATTGTTATAAATTGATACCATTAAGCTCTCGCCGCGTTTCTGATCGTCGATAATTGAAAGAGATTGAAGAATTTCTCTCTCCCTCCAGCTGTCATTAAAATATAACGAGTGTTAATCTACTATCGTGCCAAGCATAATATTTGACATCCCGTCGATCGCACCTATTTTTAGCTTCTAAACGCGGAATAACAATTGAAATGTTGCAGATTTCCGTTTTTATATAGAAATAAATCTCGTCAATCGGATACGCAATTAACAATGTATCCGGAATACACGTCAAAAAAAAAATAAATAGCGACCTAAGCTTCTAAAATTGTACCATCGAACCTTTTTTGCGCACGCTAATTGCGAGATCGGGCGATCCAACACAGCCACATATAGTCGACTCGAAAACAGTCGATTTATCAAGCCTCGGAAAGCTAAAAGCAACGGGCAATGTATCGGCTTGCCGAAACCGCAGATTCGATTGACCGGTTCTATTTGCCATCCGTTTCCAATTCGACCCATCGAATGCCACCCGCCGATCTCCTTATTCGACATTAGCAATCGTGTTTAGAGGACGATAAGATAATCGAACTGCAGTGGAACGCGCGATGCGTTGTGCCGACGGCGCGCGTCGACGTCAGAATGATTAATGTCATTGACTGCCGTATTCGTCCGGAATGGCGAGCGAAATGGCGTCGAAATGAAATTCTAGACACGGCCCATCGCGTAGCATCTGCCGATCCGCCCGCAAATTCGTGACAGCGCGCGGTCTTTAATGACCGCCCTTAATCGGCACAGAATTGCTCGCTGTAGCGGCTGGTCCAACGAGGAAAGGAAGAAAGATATACCGCGCCGTAAGTTTCGGCTGTAATTAAAAACCGATGCACTAAATCGCACTCGCGCGCTCTAATGAAGTTGTTTCCATTCGCGGAGTCCACCGGAACATTGTTTTTTCTTCCGCGGAAACTTTCTCCTCGGAGAAGACGCGGTTATTGATATTTTTCCTAGCGATTCGTAGCTTCCTTATCAAAACGGCAAGATCGCGATGAAATACAATACAATGTGAGTTCTATGCAAACATCGGGAAATATAAAACAATCTCCTGCGTAATCTCCTCCTCCAATTGCATCGCGTACGTTGCTTCAACGTCCGCGTAACACGGCGACGTAAAATTGGGTCGTCGCGATGCGGCGCGATGCGCCACGATTTAACCCTTTGATGTAGCTCGACGTGTACATTCGTTTGCTCACGGCACGTGGCGAATGCGGCATACGTTTCTGCGCCACGCGATCATATCAGCTGCATTGATCTTTTCAGGCTAGGAATACTTCTTACGGCGGAAACCTGGCGGAGATAGCGAGAATGTAGCGTCGCGATTATCACTTCGTGTTCCATTCGTCACTGTTTGTACGACGAACGCCCGACAAATGATCTCTCCTCGGCTACGAATAATGCAATTTTTGTTCAATTCTGCGACTCCAATTTCAGCATTATACAGATATCGAATCGATATCCGTAAATAGAAATAATACCAATTATTACAATAAATTGGAAAATCTTTGACATAATGGTCTGGATATTTAATGACAGAAATTAAAACGTCGCGACAAAAACAATCGTATAAAATGGTCGTTAGACCTCAATTACAAATAAACGTCAAAGGATTGTAACGTGCTTGAGACACGTCGCGCGAGTGCCGCGAAAAAAAATACTGCGGTGTTCTTTATATTTTTATTGCAGTATTCATATCATAATCATACACCGTGTGTATTTACTGTAATACGACACCGCCCGTGCATCGCACGGCATAATGAAATTAGAGTAGTTATATGTAGTTACATATATATATGCTCGAATGTATGTACGTTGTGAACGTGACAAGGGGAACAAAGTAAAGCAGACAATTAAAAACGCATGCGGCGGTCGGTCCGGCCATTTGAAAATGAGAGTTTAATGCGGTCCACCGAGCTGCACGCTCGCACGTAGATTAAATACACTTTAAACATACGACGGTAATTATGTTATTAAAATGCCGTTACGCGTATTAAGCGTTATTTTCCCGTATCGACACGGCCGCGCTTCGGAGTATCGGGCAAAAGTTCACTCTGTTACGCGACACCGTCGTAATCCTCCTGCGCGACAGCGATCTTTTAAGTTCACCGTGTCACTTGACCCAGAAATTTATATCGGAAGCGTCGAAATCGATATCCTACGGAAATAGATGCGAAGGAGTGTACAGCGAATAATTGAACATCGATAAATCGCTAATAGGCGAACGAGAGAGAGTACGTTACCGGATACATAGCTATATGCACGAGTCGAGTACGGATTTTTTTCACCGATGACCTTGTCGGATGGAGCTTGCAGCATCCGTGGGAAGGTCAGGTAAAATTAGCATGTAGGGATACATATGAACGTAGACCGCCTCGTGCAGAAATTGCTTGAATGAGCAAATCCGGATGCCTCCGAGTGCCGCATATTTTGCTCCGCGCGCGAATGTACAAACAATAAAATAGATATTTCAAGAGAAAACGGACAAATTAATTTAGGGAGCTCATTATTTTAACAATTTACATCCTTCATGAGCAAACGCGCTGGATTTATGCCCTCGCATAAAAACTTTTGGCATCGGGTAATATCTCGTTTAGAAATTACGCATATGTGTGTATGTTTAATTGCAAAAAAATTTATTCGAAATGCGAAGGGAGAAAAAGAGGGAGCAAACGCAAACAAAATCCAATGTCGGAAAATGGGAGATAGCTAAAAAAAGAAAGTATTAACGGATCAAATTAATATAAAAAATTATATTTAAAAAAATGGTGTCAATTTTTATTTTTAAAATTGTAAAGAAAATGTACGCGGAGAATTCGAATGAAACTTATACATTTTCACGTGTGTCTGTCTGCGTTTCTGAAATATGATTTGTGACATTTAGTACTTTTCGCATTAACATTGTTCACGATAAACAAAAAATGAAGCAAATATGTTCGTTATATATTTGTAAAGGGAATTTTATTTGACTGGAGGCCCCCGGAAATGTTAGTTTTTAAACTCTCTTCACGAGAACTCGCAAATATTTTTGCATTCTGCATGAAAGCTTCTCTCGCGTAAACCGATGTGAAGTGCTTGCTTGTCCGTCTCTTCCCGGTTCATATTGGAAGAATGTAAAAGGATCCTTCCATGGCCCCATGAAAGTGCGACGCTTCCCCAGTTTGCTCTCTTCTAGCAATTTGCATGGGCGATGTTGTTCCACCGCTTTTTTATTTAATTTCCCGAAAGTTGACGAAAAGTATTATACAAGTGTACCACTGCGGTAACGAGCGCGTACAAGTGGAACAAACATGGCGAACGACGAGTCTAGGTACTTGCAAGTCCCAATATGCACGGTCTAGTCGATAAAGCTGCCTTCCGCTTCCTTTCCCTTCGTCCTTTCTCCCTTCCCGTTTTCCCCGGCAGCTTTTTCCGCAGCCGCAGTTCGCGGCCTGCTGAAGAAATTTTATTGGCGAACTTTATGATCGCCAGAATCGACTGTTGAATGACTATCGGAAGACAGTCGGGACTGCTCGGAGGACGGCTGACATGAAGTTTATTGGAAGCCGAAGCGAAATGAAGGCCGCGCGCCGAAGCTAATTTATAAGCAAGCCGAGCTTAATAGCGCACGGCAGGATATTAGTCGGAGAATTTATGTTAACTTCCCGACAGATACATCCTGTTGCTTTGTCAAGCTCCCTGCTGAATATTCGCGCAGGAATAAAACTTATCTCGTAGCTTACGAGTCGGCCGAAATATTACACAACGCGCTTCTCTTGAAAGTGATAAAAGAAATTGTAAATTTCAGTGAGATGTCAATGATTACAGACTGCTGCGGCGTTTCTATTTTGAGAAGCATATTTAAAAACAAAGATTTTGGAAGCTATAAATATCGTTAAAGTTACTTAAAGAACGAATGGTTTGCACGATGTAAACAGCAATTACTATTTCAAATTTATCAGTTTTTAAAAATTATATCAAGAATTTATTTGATGAAACAGAAATGTAAAAATGTATACAAATACGGAATAAGAATTCACGTTCATTGAAAAAAAAAAAATAAATAAATTGATTGCAATACTTCGAATTCTCGTGTTAATTATTTGTTTCAACAAAATTATTCTCAAATATATATTTGTACTAAAACTTATGCGTCTAACCAAATGTTATTCATATGCATCCAACCGGAAGATTTGAAGTTTGTCTACCGATGCGAATTGTAAACTCAACGAGCTGTGAGTTAATTAATACGACAGGCTCGAAGAGCCTGGTATTCTACATGCAGCGATGAGAGTACACGAGAGTTTAGATAGGTACATGGCATCTTGTTGGTCGCGGTATACCGTACACATCGATACGTCACTTCCTCTCACAGCAAAAGAATATAATTGAAATGGATTCCTTTTCGAGGCGCGAAAGACTTTTCGTCCTGTTCTCGGTTTTTCATCTATGGATTTTCACTAACGCGCATCATAAATCTTATCCATTGAGCATTGCGATTCGATAACGCGATTATTCAAAAGTTAAATAATACGAGGCTGATTTCGCGTCAATATCGTGGGATACAACGCCAACTCTGGTTATTATTATTTAGTTTCATAATAGGAGGCGAATTACACGTAACAATGGCAGCGAGAAATGCAAACTGGCTACATCGGGCTCTTCATGTTCGAGCTTGATATAGTTAACAATCGAGGAAATTTATAATCACACAATTGAAGATTAATAATATCATTCGAATATTTTATATCATTCAGTATCAATTATTTAATGCAAATATTTGCGCTTCGCGTGTCCATTTATTCAATTTCCGCGTAATATTCTCCGATAATATTCTTCGCACCGACTAGTCGGACACTTGATTGTACACGGGCAACAATCAGCGAAACGCAAATATCGTAACAACGTGACTACAATGCCGTTACACCGGGCCATCGAACACGTCAGTAATATGTGTGAATGGTTCTTTGCACTGCGCATGCCATACGCTCGACGCACGTGTCGAGCGACGAAGTCTTCCCGGCGAGTGCAATCCCTCGCAACACACACATTCGTTGACCTAGGTAGCCGATCGATAATCATGGGGGCGAAAGGCTCGGCCGGTGAAAATAGTGCAACCCCATCGTAACACAAAACGAAAACGCGCTTCACACGGCCGAGCTGCTGGCGACACAAGCCGACGTAACGAAGTAACGCGAGATGGAGAAAGCACAAAGATTAATTACGTTTGTCAAGCTCGTTTCACACAACTGATTTCGTTAAGTTTTACATTACGAGAACAGGAACGGTCGTAAAATATATGAGACAACTGAGAATCGAGACGCACGCAACGACGATACGAACATGCGTGATTATAATCATCTCTTTCCCGCTTAATTAATTCTGATTTATTTTAGTGAAATTTTCACAGAAGCACACAAGTACTGTGGAAACATCGTGCCGCGCATAGTCATCAACTTTATCAAAGGCGTGCAAACCTGTTATACGCACTTGACCCACATACGCACATTCAACCCTTTGCTTTCCTCATCGATAACAATCACTCCTTTATCACGACACAGGCTACAATACCTCGCTTCGCGTGCAGTTTTCGCGCGGGAGATCCTCGCCGTGTGCCCGCCCGATTCCTCTTTCATCCCCGTTTCACCGACGCGGCATACATTTCCCGCGGCTGCGAGCTAAATGAAAAACTCGGCCGTATCGAAGCGATATTTCGAAAGCGTGCAAGTTTACGTTACAATAGAGCCGCGGCGCGAGGATTCCCGCGTTACATTCTACGGAGCCGCATCTCGCGGCAGCGGGAGAGAACGAGCAAATTTTGCAAGCGCGAGCTGTCCTCGAAGCTGACACGTTACTTCTAGCTTTATTAGAAATTCTGCTGGGCGAAATAAAATATTTGCGCGAACCTGCCGTCCACTCCCCCCGCTCTCGTGAATTCTAGCCGAGTTTATTCATATGTAAGGAAATATGTCCGCTCGACTATGCCGGCAATATTCGGCCGAGGGTCTTCGTGGCTGCACATCGGAACGAGAATCAATTTTGAAGCGCTCCTGTGTCGACAAGGCGCGCCGAAGAATCTTCCAATTTCTCTCGGGATTCAATTTTTATCGAATTTGATGAGATTGAAGTTGACAATGTGAAGTATTCGTAAAGTTTGCGCTATTTATGTCTTATATTTGCGTGTAGATTTGGGAACGGAATTCTTTTTTACGGAATATCATTTTTTTTACAAATTTGTGATCCAAGTTAAAAAGGCAAGGCATTCGCGATATCCTTGCTATTTTTACTTTATGTTCTTCTCGAAATATATACTATAGATTTTTAAATTACAGCCAGATAGTTTCTATAAAAAAATATCAGCCAGAATGTAAATATTTAAATAAAATAATAATATGAATAAAATATTCGCAGATGTGAAAATAATATTTGCTTTGTTCAATCGTTTAAAGGGGAACTATTTGCATTTCATACGTATTTTTATCATTTCAACGCCGTGATGTGCTCGACGCGCATATTTTTCGAATTTCAATAAATTACAACTAAATATTTTAATAATAGACAAAGCGTTAAAGCAATGAAATAGCAATGTAGACTGTCGCGTAGACTGAAAATAATCGCAGACATAGACAAAAATAGTAAAAGACGAAGAGAGAATTTGCCGTGTCACATCCTCTGGTGATATCGATTACACTGTGGACTTTCATTCTTCCGTTGCAAAGCTCCTCTTTTTCTTTTAATTACCTCGAAATATTTCGCGCGTAAAACGGAGATAAGAAGAGGTGAATGACAGTTTCAACGGAGCAGAGCAGCGTGAATAAAATTTCTTTGAGCACACTTCCCTTATATAATTATGTAAAAAGAAATATATATATATATAAGAATGCGAGAAAAAATTAGTGCTTCGAGAACACGATGAGAGAAAATGAGTCAATGTTACCAGTAATAAACTAATAAGTCTAATTGAGAGCGGCACGAAGCGAAAGGATTTATCGTTCCGTACCATGCGCGTTCCGCTAATCCGTTTCCGGCGAATTATGCAACGCAAAGTTGCAGTCGACCGAAAGGATTTCATCGTTCCGTGAATTAATGGACCGAGCGTAGAATATAAGAAAACAATTTTTAACTACTGTGAAAATGTCACGTGAGCGCTACATTGCGCTACATTAATAAAAACTCTGAGGTAAAACGGTCGTCAATCGTGCGGTGGCAGACTCGAGATTATTATTCTAATTGCATTCGTTTAAGTTAAGCTAATTAAAATTCTTCCACTCTCAAGAAAAGAGACAAGGCATCTGAATCTCAGCTTTAACGAGTTCGAATCACGCTATAAAGAATAAGATATGAGAAAACATACAAGTGTCAGACATATCGAAATAAATAAATCGCAAATGACTGAGATTAATGTATCATCGAAAAGGAAGGAATAAAAAGGAAACGGATGTTCTAAATAAGCATTTCCCGTGTCGTAGTGTGCTGTATACAAATGTGTTGCCATTACTGCTTCTTACCAGTCGAAGAAATTCCATAGGCACGCGAACATATTGGCTGCGCGTTTTCCACATCGAACGGTGCCTCTCGAGCGTTCCTTCAACTCTTCCGTAGATTCTCCCGAATCAATCACAATCGTAGATTTCGCCCGTCGGCGAAATCGTTACATTTTCGCACGTACGACGGAATTTGTCTTCGATCGCGCATTTAGGAAGCACGCTTCCGGCTTTTCCCCGTGTTTTCCGATCGGCGGCGCCAACCGGCACGCGTGTTCAAGCGTTAATCTCGATGGGTGAACGCACTCGGATTTCATGTTTTAAATCGACAATCGTCGGAATTCCAGCTTCGGCCATTGCAAAGTGCAGCTCAACGAATGTATTTCGTTACGTCAGCGGCTCATTTTATCGATCTATTAACGTAAATACTAAAACTAGATCGGCGAAAATTATGCACGCAAAGTTCATTGCACAGTGTTACACGTGTCGCGATGTGTACACGTCGTGTTTCCGCGACGCATCGAGCTTTGAATTCGTTCTCACCATGAAACCGTGGCAATTAGTCAGCTAATTCTAAAGCGGAATAGCAAATTACCTGTCGCACGGAAATGTCGTTTCTCTCGCAGCGGAACATGCAATCCTGTATTAATATAAACAGCCCTCCGAGAAAATGGCGTTCCATCTATTCTTGCCGCAATTTCCCTCACAATATTTTGTAAAAACAGTGCAACAAGCGGACGAAATTCATATAAGTTTCCGGAAAAAAAACGTTGCAAATGCATTATGAAATGCTTTAATACCGGACTACCAATTTTGTCTGATAAAAATGCATTTATACTGTCGTTTCCACAAAAGGAGGCGTGCGTTCGGAGGAAAAATTGAAAAACAAATTAAGAGCGAAGACCGCTGAATCGACTCCGAAGCGATAACCACTTCGGAAACTCGTGTAAACTCGTTGCCAAGTCTATCACTGTTTATCAAAAGTTGCACGCATTTACGGAAATAAAGAACCGGCTACTTTCATCCGCCTCTTTTCTCCTCATCTCGCCGCTTCGTGGATCTTAATATCTATAATATACGTCTTCGTCACACGCGGTGCCTAAATTTTGCCGGAAATGAACTCCGAGATACGCCTCTCGAAGCGATAAATCGATCATAAACTCATTTAAACGGTCGACGATGCACCAAGACATATTAAAAGCCGTCTGACAAGCTTTCCGCAGCTACGCTGCAAACGATTTGATATTAAGTCGATATTCATTAAATTTCGGTACACCGTGTAATAACGTGATGTAACGAAAATATTAGAGATTACGTTGCATAATTGAATCATTTATCTTCCCGATTCTTTCTCATTCCGTTCGGCGCGGGAAATAGATTTCATCGTATAAAATTTATTCCTTCTTATTATAACATTTTTTTTTTCCACTTTCCGTATTTCTCCCCAAAGAATTTCTAAAAGTGCCGCGGGACAGTTTCTGTTCTCTTTGTATTCTACAGTTCCTTTCAAATCGTATAAAATATACATGTGCAGTATTCAAATTGATGTTGCACAAAAGAGTTGGCAACCTTTGGCAAGAAGATCTAGTACTACGCTCTCCGTCCTTCGCTTGGTGATATAATATCGTCAGTAATTTGGCGAAGCTTGTCACGAGTAAAAAAAGGGAAGCGGCGTGCTATCTTTCCATCGCATTATCGCCCCTGCGGCGTAATGTATTCGGCAGCATGTAAAGCGTGCATCGAAAACAGAGTTGCCGGAGTTGCTAGTCGAATACATGAATAATCAAGTTGCCACTACAACTACGTTCTCGGTAACCACGTCGGTTTTATCAAAAGACTGTTCATCATCGCCGCGAAAAGCGACCCACGTCTTAGCATTTTTCTTTCATGCAAAATATAAATTCCCGTCGTCCAATTACTCTCGCTCCCGGGAGCGTAATCCGCATCGTTTGGATTGCGCTGATTTTTTAATAGCTTTCCCGTGTAATCTCTTTAACCTTTCAAGTAATCTTTAAAAAGGTGATTATATATATCGCGAGTGCGAGAGAGCTTAATGCCAAACAAGCTATTTTCCATGAAACTTATTATTCCGTAGAGAAGATTAATATAGACACTGCGCCGCGAATAATTTGACGTAATTGAATAAGAAATTATTTACGACGTGAAAGGTTACGTTAAAAGATGAACGTGAAACATGCTAAATATGTTTAATTATATGGAAAATGCGTCTCTCTCGAAGTAAACAGCGACGGTGCGGCAACCGTCGAAGCTCCAAGTGTTTCCTCACATCGATTTTAATTCTATCCTTCGAGCGGCGAACCTTATTTCGTTTTTGCCGCACATACGTTTCACGCTTTTCGAAACCTTCGCGCCGGCGTGAACCGTAAATTCGCGGCTCCGCTCCAACTATTTTCTTGATTAAAACATCGATCGAGGAACACGCGGGAATTCGACAGCTCCGTTCGATTCGCCAAATCGTGCGACAGGCATGCAGATACGTTTGGGTAAAATCGATCGTCAAGTTCGACGCGATCGACAATCGAGCGCGCTTAACGAGATGCATTTAACGATAAAACTCATTAGTTGAACATATCGCACCGATTTCAACTAGTTTCTCCCTCGCGCTGTTCCTGTCGTTCCTCCCCTCGTATTTCACGCCCTTCTCATCGCGCGAGTTAGCACTCCGAGGGAAGAGAACACCCCCGATTAGCATTCGTTTCCGCGTGTCGTGCGGCGACGAGCAGGCGAATAAATGACCGACGAGATAACTAAGCGCGCGGCGAGGGGAGAGACGTCGACCTCTGCATTTTTCGCACACAACTTCTTTCGCATTCCTCGTATCATTAACACACCGAACGCGCAATCCAAATATCTCAGCATTCTAAATATCGAAAATGTTTATTTTCGTCAAGGCCGATGGTTCGTTAACTCCCGCGAGTCCGTTCGCATCGCCCTTGGCCTTTCGCGATCAACCCTTCCCGAACGATCGCGTTCGTTGCGCTTTGCCCTTTCGCGAACTTTGGGTCGAAGCAAAAATTGACGCTCGCGACGCGAAGCTTCGTGTGAAATTTCGTACGAAAATTTCAACAACCGATTTTCGCGATTTCTCGACAAAAGTTTTTGCGAGCAATAAAATAGATGAAATTAATTAATGGAAAGAAATTTGTTAATTAAAATTACAATGTGTATTCATGATTTGTTTCAGCATCCTTCATTTATCTGTCATTATAATAGATGCAAATTAATTATTTCGCAATTATTTGGAAATTATCTTTCCAAACATAATGAGAGCAAAATTGCTTATTAACAGTATAATCGTAACAAATTTACTCACATATGTAAATTGTTATTTAGTTAAATTTATCCAATTCTATACATCAGTTCTACACATTAATGCAAGAACTGCGTATAATTTTGGCGTAAAAAGGGAATCGAGCTCTGAATACGCAATGCGAAAGTACCGAGGGTTCGAACTGTTTTACTGGTAAGAATTCCAGAGACTACTAATTGCCACAGACACGGGAAAACGACTTCCGCGTTTAATCACTGCAATGAAACTTCGTTTCGGCCAACGTTTTTGTCGGATCGCGCCACTCGTGCCAATCACGATCGAAACAATTTTACGTTTAACAGAGGCACACCGGAAGACGGATTCTCGACCGGTCACGTGCCGGCCGTCGCGGGGCGACGTCCGCGCGTCGTGACGTCGCGGCCGACGCACGACCGCGCCGCTCGCCCGACGAGAGCGTGCGAAGATTCGTCTACCCGATCGCGCGCACGAGACCGACGGCAGCCGTTCGCCTTGACCGAGGTCGCGCGAGGACGCGCCGGAAGCGGCGTGGGGAAGACGGGCGCCCGGCGATTATCATCGACTGTTATCACTGTTCCGGCGACTCATTCGCGACGAATCGGACGAAGGCGGGCGATGCCGCGACACGGAAGAGAGAGAGAGAGAGAGAGCGGCCGCCGGAAATCCGCTCCCGAGTCCGCGAAGGCTCGCGACGCCAGGAGGGTTAAAACGTCGCGCGACCGCGCCGGGCTTCCCCGGCGAGAAAAGGGCGAGAATTCCTGGTTTGCCCGACTCGTAGCGCGGCGAGGGCACAACTGGCATGCGCCTTTGCCACCCTCCCATCCCGGCGTACGCTTCCGCCGCCGCCGCCGCCGCCGCCGCCGCCGCCCCTCGAGCTGCCATCACTCCCCCCCTCCCCCCCCGGAGCGTCCTCTCCACCACCACTATCATCCGAGAGGGGAGTAGCAGCGCCGCGGCTTTCGCTCTCTCGGTTTTCTCTCTTCCGATCACCCCTGTCGCCGAGCGGGTGCGCGTGTGCATCCCCTCTTCGCGCGCCGGGGATCGCCGGCGGCGCATTATCCTTACGAAGGATTTCGCGGAAGCCGCGTCTTCTGCGGTACGCGTCTGCTTCACGACGCCGGGTTATGTTATCGTAAGGGTTTTAGGATTGAACACTGTATACGCATGTGTAACGTCTGCGAATAATATCTGCCGAAAAATTCACTCGGAGATGACAGATGCGTATCGAGAAAAGCTTCGAATAAATGCGATAAATTTACCCGAATTTCGAAAGATACTTTGAGAACAAAATCGAAGTGAGTCTGAATGATGTTATGTTTTAAGCCAGAATATTATCGAGCAAAAAGTACAAATAATGTTGTCTGTAAAAATAATTAAACGTTACAGCTGCGAGTTTGATTAGCATAACAGCGTATGCGAAGTTAAAAATGTAAAGTACAAAGTACGTGAAAACGAGAATTGCATTCCACGCGCAGAGCGGATCGTAGAAATTAGAATCATTAACTTTTCGTCGCCCGTGTATCCTCCGACTCGGTGCCAGCGAGACGCTCGTTTTATTATCACCGCGTCGTTGAGCGACAAACTAAGTCGTTCGCGTCACGAAGGAGTATTAAAGAGGACCTTTCACGAACATCGCTCGTCAGCGATCCTCCTTAAACGTCCGCTGTGTTCGATCAGGCGCGGAAGGGAGCCCTGGCGTCGAATGAATAGCGAGTGATGTGACCCACAAACACGCGCGCACAAAACGATACGCTTCAAGCTGGACGAATATCGCGCACGTGTGTGCCGCGTCATTGAAAAGAGCGACCGGTGAGGAATATAGTGCCGAATGGCGTTCGCCAGATGGGGTCTCGATACCGCGACATTCATTCATTCTCTTTAACTTGAGTCACGCGCAACACGCGGGCGCATGTGATGTTCGAGAAAATGATTGAAGGCGGACGATGGACTCTGAATATTGCGAGTGATTGCAAAAATATTTGACGTGGAAATGTGAATACGAAACATCTGCGTTAAGCGGAATAATGATCGAGTAATTAAATATGTTGTACGCGTAGGTCTGTGCGAGTCGTGGTGGGCGTGTCATTTCCGAAGAAGGTTACTTGGCTGGAAGCTAGCTATTACGGTTGGTCAGTTTCCAACTTCGGCATCCCTTTCGTCTCCCTGCGGTCTGCTAAATCTAGAATAATGTACTGCCGCGCGTGACATGAGCATTCCCTTTTACGTCCTCAACGTCTTCATTGTCCTCCAATTTTCGGGGTCGATGCGCATGATATAGTTGACAACGTCTCGATGCCAAGAAATACGAAGGAATTTTATATTACAATGTAAATATTTAAATATATAATAAATTAAAGTGGAAAAAATATATGAATATTTAATTAAACTTGTAAAAAAAAGTGTATAGCAATTTTCTAATTTTAAATTTAATTCGAGCAAAAATCTAAGAGAGTGACATATTTCTGAGAATATTTAAACTCTGCCGAAGAAAAGGCAGCTAATTTCAGATCGTTTAGGGAGCTAAAATGAGGTGCGGTAAACGTGCAATATCCTATTGTACAGTCACTTGCATAGTCAACCAGGTGAGCGCTAAGCGCCGTAGCGATTGCTGCACCATAATGTGGTTATGCAATAAACAATAGGACACGCGTTTATTATATAACGCGCGCGGCACACGCGCGCGATACAGGCGGTTATTGTCGCATTAATGCAGAATGATGTTACACAGAGCTGCAGAATCGTAATTTCGCGCGTTTGTCGCAACGTTTGCAACGTGTCGCATAATGTTTACGAAACAACGGTTCCTCGATTGCTCTTCGCTATTTTACGTGCCGACGAAAGGTTCTTCCCGTCCATTTGACGGCCGTTTTTCGATCGCTCGATCCCGATAATGCCATCGCTCATCCCCGAAGGGCGGCGGCGACCCTTCGACCCCGGGCGACGCGAATGCAGAAGTCACGTGAAAAGAAGTCGAGGGGCACGTATTTCGTATCTCCGATGACACAAGGCGCCTCGCTTCGAAATCGACGTGCTTCGAAAGGAAATTCGAGCGCGACTTCGAAATGCCAAAGTGTCATCTGAATTCCTTACGTGTCTGAAAGCAGCTTATTGACGATATCGTTCATGCGCAAACGTCCCCGTCACATCATATCGACGCCGCTTGCAATGCTCAGCTCGATCGAGACAAGTCGCTTTCGCGACTCCGGCGCGGAAGGAAGGAGAAGTTAAATATCGAAAGATCGCGGCAGCAATTGAAAATTGGCAAACGTTTCCCCGGCCGTTTGATTCGACGTTAAATTTAAAAGCGGCCTCACGTCGTTCCCATCGACTGGTCTGATATTATCCAGTCGGGCGTAAAGCGCGGCGTATCTTCGACAAAGCCGCGGATAAACTTCGCAAGCCAATATCGTCTTTTATTCGTTAATAATGTAGGCGCGCGGCACCGCGGCGGCCTGTGGATCATTGAACCGTAAAACGCCGTCGGCATAACCTGCCGCCTGCATAGTTACATAATGCGCAGTGCATTTGCGTGGTCGTGTGCGCCCGCCGCGCTAAATACACTCGGGTAACCGATCCACCTTTCACGCTCATCATCAACGTTATTGCAGCAGATACAGAGCGAGTTTCGCAAGTTTTCCCAACTCGGAGAAAACTTGATATCGGACGCGACACGCTCGGAGTAATTATCGCGAGACTTGAGATCGTAGCAGTGACGCCCCTCGAGGGTTACTTTGTTAAAGAGGGAGGGAGGGGGGGGGGGGAGATCGACGTGCACGGCTCCTCTCTCGTCGTTAATCTTTTGCGATCCGAGATAATTTCAAGGAATGAAACAGGATTTATTTCAACGTTATTAACGTCGCCAAACGTAAAAATCAATTCTCTCATTTGAACTGCAAAAGTTTGAAAAATACTTGAGAATTCATGAACATGGATTTAAAAGCGTTGATATAAAAATTAATATTTTCATAAAGCACTGTATATATATATATATATATATATATATATATATATACAATCTGGTCATAGAGACGTAAAAAGTTAACGAGGTTTCCCGAATCCTCTGAAAAGAGTCCTCTGGACGAAATTACGAGCGGTTTCTTTTCATAAAATTTTTCTTTCATTCTCGTAAAAAAAAAAAAAAAAAAAAAGAGAGCCATAAAGTTGACCGCCAACTGGCACACTCTCGCTGTACGGCAATAATAAGGCAATTTCCTCGTTAAGATCGCATGCTCTCTTCGGCAAAGCCGTTAAATTGAATGCGTGACGGCGCGATCGATTCTCGCGCTGACAGCGCATTATAACGTTAACATCGCGACGACCGCGCGCGCTAGAACGCGCGTAAAATCGTTGCTTAAATAAGCAGCCTCCATTACGCGGTTAAGACGGGGGGGTTTCCAGACGCCGTCCGTCCGCGCGCTTACGAAGGGTGAGTCGCTTTGCCGCTTTCCGAGCACGACGCTAGCCCAGCTTAAGCTAACCGCACAAAGCGATGCATCGTAGAGCACACACGCCGTCGGTAAGATGCATAACCGCACGCGCGCGATCGTGCGAAGATGACGAGACGTGTGCGGGTGTGCGTTGTACGTGCACGTCGCGCTTGTGGGTGTGAAATCTCCCCGCGAAAGATAAATAGACGGAGGAAAGAATAATAGCGTGCAAGTTCGCGTGCACCATATTTTATAAATAATTACAACATCGGAAATAAAAAGGACTTTTCGAAATAACAAATGCGCACGACACTTTCCGTAGCAATCTCTGGCGCGGTGATACATAAATCTTCTCCATCAATTACATCTCGTATACCTCGTCTAACATTTGTTTAACGTCTGTCGCGTACGTGTGTGTGTGTGTGGATTCGTATGTACAAATCGCCCGCGCATGAATGCGGATTGCAGTCGCGACACACGCACGCGGAGGTGCGCGCCTCGGATTGTGCGTGCAGAGGCCGCACAATGCATCTACGTAACAAGATCCGTACCTGTGTACGGGTTTAGGTTATCTCGGGAGAACTTTGGCACTTGAAACACGATGCCAGAACGTGCCTTCCGCTGGCCCCAAATTGAGACAAACGGGGGGGGGGGGGGTGGAGTTGCGTGTGTTGTAAGATACACGCGTTCGTATCGGAGATACGGGAAATTCAACCGCAACCGCGTTGCAAAATCTTGAGAAATCCCCTCGATAACTTTTCCCAACTTGAAATCTTAAATCTTATTTAAGAATTCATGAATAAGATATCTACTTTCATAAACTCCTGGCATTAGTTTTCAGTGCCTTGTCGTCCGTTTCTTACCGCGCGCAAAATAAAAGCGGAATTTTTCTTCCCCCCCTCTTCGTTCAGCTGCAGATTTCAGCAATCGCTAAACTTTTAATTAATCCAAGTGTGAAACAAATGAAAATAATTACCGCCGAGTTTTTCTCCCGCGCCCGAAGTACAAATCTCGCGGAAATATGCGGGGGATAATCGCTTTTAATTATCAGTGGCTCGGGAACTACAGCAGTGTGCTTAAACAAACACGCTTTGCGCCGAAAGCGGCAAGAAAATGGTACGGACGGCGCAGCGCGTCGACGCGGCATTACGTTAAATGGATTAAAAAGTTGCGCATGAAAATGGAATTAATTAGCGCGAAGTACGCAGTGCAACGGGGACGCGCGCGACGGAGAAACATAGTTAATTAACCAACCTTCAATCCAACCTTCGTAGCGTTCGCAGAAGCGTGCGCAATTAACCGCGATGTTGTATGTTTGCGAATTAATAATCGGAAGCCCGATTGAAGCAGTTCGCTCCAGCGATCTGGACGAGATCGACCGGTCAAGGACGGGGATATCGCTCGCGCAAGCGAGCAGCAAATTCTCTATTCTTTGTAAAAAGATCTTACAACGCGGAGAATCGTTTCTAATTTTCTTGCCGGAAAGTAAGATTTGTTTGCAGTACGGTTTCGCTAAGCTTTCGCGCGCAACTATTTATCATCGGCAGATACCCGCCCGTGGCGCGTCGCGTATACGGTCTTTTCGCTCGTGAAGTTAATAGCCGAGTGTGTCCGAGAGCGCAGTGAGAGACTTTCTCGGAGGACAACGAGATGCCGGGGTCCGATAGCAGGGGGATGCGCCATTCCCGCGGAGGAAATAACACCCCGGGAACACGATGTACGACCTGGACTTATGTTATTTATAGACTTTGAGACAACGCGCGCGCCGGCCTTTCGTGCGTTGGACCATTCACCGGAGTTTTCCCCTCCCCGGGCATCTTCGGCGTCCTGTCCTGCGAGAGCATTGCGGTACAGCGGACTCCAGCGTGTCCGCTAGCGGAACGTGAACTGTTAATCCTCCACGCTCTTTCGTCGCGACGGTCAAAGTAATCCGAATCAATTAAGACGAGTCGCGCCGCCTCGTCGCCTTTTCGTCGCTGTCAATTATGCGATATTCACTTATCAATACGCGCACAATTCTCTTATCATCGGAGAAAATAATATGTTCCCTTTGACAATGAGAACGATATACTTAAATTTGCGCTCGAATAAATTACATTCGAAGAAGAATTTTTCATTAGCTTTTATTGCTGCTTCCTCTTAATGCCATTGTATTTCGCACAAAGCACGGTCGATGATAAAATCATGAGTATTCAGAATGCTATTTCCAAGCCGTAAAAGCGTACTAAGAAATTTATTTTGTTCGTGCGCGACATCTTCGCGTCGCGGAAACGTTGAAAAATTTCACAAGCGGACGCGCTTCCAAAAGCGCTTTCAGCTTCGCGAACATGCGACGGAGATGCGGGGGGAGGAGGAGGGGGGGGGGGGGCTATTCTGCTGGACAACGGGCATTTCCATGCGCGCACGGAGAGTGAAATAAATGACGAGTGCCGTTGCACTCGCCGTGTAATACGTGTATCGCCGTCCAGCGGCGCGTGGAATCGTTCGAAACGAAGCGATCGGAAGGACGCCTCGGGCGAGCGATGCCGCGGCTGACCGATAAGATCCGATCGAACGGAACCTCTTCGCGTCCCTTTTCTATTTCGTCCGTTCGGCGATTTCTCTCGCCGGCTCTTTCGCTCGAACGCCGATTCGGAGTGCCAGCCTCGTCCTATTTTCGCGCCCGCCGTGCTATCAAACCACGCGGCGCGCGTAGCCCTCTCGCGTAATTATGATCGCGCGACATCGCAGCGTTCCGCTCGTACCAGAGCGAACCGCTTCGGTCCACTCAAAAAAATATTTCACTGATGTAGCTAGATTTCTAGATATCGCAACAAGAATGTATCGCTATTTTTCGTATCTGTGAAAACATTGTTTGTCACATATAGAATTTATAGCAATAATGTTCTAGCAATAGCTTCTGAAAAATTTAGGTACCATTGCTAAATGTTATTCATTGCATGATCTAACACGTGATTGATCTTATATAGATAGGCGCTTTAGAGAAACTTTCTTTTTAAAGTTCACAAACAATACAGATATATAGGGGAAGGTGGGGTAAAACGGACCGCGGGGTAAAATGGTCCATTTGCTAGATCTTATTAGTAAGTACCTCTATCTGCTGGATAAACATAAAATTAATTTCCTTTTTGATGCTTTTTAACTGTTTAAAAATTACGTCATTATATCATAAGACTATCATAAGTTATTTATAAAGAAACGTCAAATTCTTGCAAATAGATCTCGTGATCTAATTTCTTAGTATTACATTTTAAGTGACTAAGATTGCAAAACTTAATATTTTTAAATTTTTCTACAAGTTCCATATTTCTGGTTATTGAGAAGTAATATTTCATCAGTTACATTTAAAAAATAATTTTGATACAGGTAAATAAAAATAAGATAATATTAATGTTGTCATGTGGGGTAAAATGGACCAATTTAAATGGGGTAAAACGGACCAATTTATATATTTGTTCTACTTATATTTTCTACTTATACTTTCTACTTATAGTTTTCTGCTTATATATTTGCTCTGATTTGAGAAATATTTTACATCTCATTTTTTTTTACTGAAAAAAGCTATGAAAAATAAAAAACGCACTGTTAAAAGTAGAAGAAACTTGAAATTTATTGAAAATAATGTCTCCAAATAAAAACAGATTTTATAATAATTATTTATTTTATTTACATGCTTTATTTTAAAATGTTATATTTAATGTTATATTTAATATAAACGTTAAAAATTATAAAGATTATAATTATTTTAAAGATTTGTGTGTATAATAAAATGATTAATGTTAAATTAATTTCTATTCTTATTCAAAAATATTTAATAAATACTATATAGTTTTGATCTTGAGTTGATCAGTTAAATTATTTCTTGATCCATATTATCTCGGCTTGGTCCATTTTACCCCATGGGATGGTCCATTTTACCCCACCTATGGGGTAAAACGGACCAAAATTAAGTTTTTAAAAATCTTAATAATAATTCAAACTTTTGCAAATTTTGCAAATTTAACATTATAATCTTATAATAAACATTCTACAGTTTCTTCATGCTAAATTTCAGTTATTTTTTGTCATTAATATAAAAAATATAACCATTTTTGCTTAGGGGGTCCGTCTTACCCCACCTTCCCCTATTCTGTTTCTGTCATCTAAACTGATTAAGTAATTTCATATGCAATATCACAACAGTTGCTAATCATTTATCTGTTTTAGTTAATTTTTTACACCTAGAAAATTTTAGCTATTATTGCAAGATCATTTTTTTGAGTGTCCCTGGCGGATTAATCGGAAAGGTTATTCAACCGCGCGGAAAATGAGAATGTAAGTAGTAGCGCAAAGAGGAAATATATTAATAAATTATCATTAATTAGTTATGACTGATGACCGCTAATCACCAGCGATCTATCACTTCTGCATGCTCATAAATGTAGATATGAAACATTGAAATTTGATGAGGCGAGAATAACAGATCGCGCGTTATGGCATACCTCGAGGCAAGCGGAATGAAAATAGCACTCCCGCGCGTCCTTGAGGGATAATTCTAAATTTTTAGCCCCGGTCATTTTTCATTAATCAATACATCCATCTTCACCGGACGGTTATTATTTGTATTGATCTTCGGAAGGTCAGTCGCGCCGGTGGGTATCGATTTACGTCGTGGCTTGTTTTATTGTTCCGTCGGAGATCAATAAACCGTTTTTCCGAATCGCCGGCGTTTCTCGTCTTTCCACTGACTCTAATTTCGCGCATGACCCGATTTCCGACGTCAAAAGAGTACAGAGGGAATAGAGCCAGCGAAAAGACACGGCGGAAAATTTCCGCTCGGCGGCCGACAGATCGGGAGCGTTTAATCGCGGAGGAGAGAAGTGACGAAGCGTCCAGGGCTCGCGGTAATTTCGTCGCGCGCATTTTTCTCTCGTCGTCGTCGCTCGTCGCCCTGTCGTTTAAACGGGGGCGATAGGCGGGACGCGGTAACGGCACCGCGGGAAAGAGAGAAATGACGGGGCGCGAAAAGTGGGAACGGAAGCGAAATTTCCACCAAGGTAAGCGAAACTCGTCCAGGTCGAACCTCGACCTATTGCGGGCGGCAGGAACGAAGAACGGGAAAGCAAGAAATCTTGGTGCCGAGCGTGACGGATAACGAGGGCGTTAATCACGCGTTATCACTCGCTTTCTAGAAGCGAGGGAAAGAGTGCACGCGTGTTACTGAAATTACTGAACCTTTTCGCCACGAGACACATTAAAGAAATAGAAAGATTGTATCTAAAATGCCAGAACGTGGACTTCAGATTTTCGCGATTGACATGCGGAATACGATAAATTTAATAAATCATCTTGAACGCTGTCTGTTATCATAAAACTGTAATTGATTTAGAATTGCGTTATTAGTTACATTAATGCAAAGCAGAAGTATGAAAGAAATATTATAGTCGGATATTGTTACAAAGGCAATCCACGATCTCAAGCGCCAAAGACAATTCCACGCGTACCGTAAAAATAACTCGAGCAATTTACAGTATGACGGCATCTCCAGAAAGGACACAAAGCAAGGACCGAAATTCAAACGAGGAATATACCGACTACAAACAGCGAGCCGCTGCTGCAATATGTACGAGACAATTGAATTTACTTCTACCATTACGAAGGGAACGAGAGGAAAATCCGGGATTGCAAATAGCGGACGCGTTCACTGACAGACCAGGAAGGGTGAAAAAAAAGGAGGAAGGGATAAGAGATGAAAAGTAATGGCACGACGAAACTCTTGGCGCCGTTGTGGTGGAGATGGCACGAGACAGATGTACGGCACGTACACAGCGCGACAAGGAGTAACGTCTCGCCTTTCATTGAGCATCTCGGGATACATTTCGCGAGTGGACACTGCGCAAAAGTTACGACGAATCGACCCGCGCGGAAATTAAAGGGAAACCGCTCGCCGCAAACGAAAGAAGTCGCGCGGTGACCCGATTAAAAATTAATTTCCCGCTTTCGTTCGTGGCATTCAAAAATTGCGGAAATATTCGCGACGGAGTCTTATTTGTTAGTTGCGTGTGACAGAACATTAATCAAATTCTTTCTCTTACTTTGTAATTTGTTAATCCATTCTGCCTGCTGAACACATCATTGCACGAGATCGCGAGGTTATAAAGAAATTTGTTATACAGCGTGTCTAAAAAGAAACGTGACCGGAATTTCTCTTATTAAATTTATTTCAATAAATGTGAAAAAATTACATCCGCAAGCTGTCCATTCGAAGATGCTGGATTACTTGACCACAATATCGACGTATTGATGCGATTGCGTATTACATTTTTACTTGTAATATAATTCTTTTCAGATTTATTGAAATTTAATGCAAGAAAACGCCGATCACGTTCTTTGTATAAACACTGTGAATTAAAGTGCTGTAATATTAAAAACATTCCAAAAAGATCACATCGGTGATCGAAACGTTTTCCAAAAATGTGTTGAAGCACTTGATTTATATGCCACTGGGTTTCTATTTGCTCAATTAGCTGGAAAGTGCAACGATTGTTATTTGCTGGCATCGCATCTATTCGCGTAAAATCAATACGACACTTCGACTGGTTCATAGTCTTACGACTCGTACAACAGCAATGCGGAGAGTTTGTCGTCAATCGACAACATCGTGATAAAACCTGGCAGTTAAAAAGTTGAGAAGCTGCTCGGATATCCAGATGAAGTTATGATATGTTCGTCTAGCGAAAATTTCGACACACCGTGCGAGATTTAACGTGAGGTGAACGTGAACCTCGTCGAAACATAGAGAGCGCTGAACTAGTTCCACGTTCTTCGAACTTCCGGGAATCCTTTTTCCTTCGTTCTAATAACAAACTACGTCGATCTAATTACGCAATAACATTATGCGGCTTAAGTTCACGAGCGAAGGATGAGCTTTATCAACAGCGTATTCCGTATCGCGTTAAACGGCATTTACGGTATCTTCAGTTAACAAGAAACGTCGTTTTGAGATATTGCGAGTTGTAAAGCGTAAAAGTTTCAGCGAAAAGAAAAGAAAAGGAGGTATTTATTAAAAATATTTACTGCAAAGTCTATTTTTAGTTCGTTGAAAAACTTCTGTAATTCGTGAGCTGTAAAATCCGTATCATTAATCGAGAATCGATATTAATATTGTCAGATAAAAATTGTTACGTCAAACAGAAACAGCAGACGCTTTCTTCCGTGCCGTTGATTATTTAAGCGGAGCGGCGGATGAAAAGGGGGATAAAGGATGAGGAGGGGCAGAGCGACGGGGGAAACGCAGGAAGCTCTTTATTTTCTTTATCGTGGCACGCGAAAGACGAGGAGGATTTCCTCGTCGGCTGGACGACTTGTATAGTACGAACAACTTGACCGCCCGTAATTTGTACATATATCGAGGTCTCTTTCGAAATCCCGGCGCTGGAAAAACGTGATCTGCGGACCCGATTTGCAGTTCATCGCGTGTATTGCAACAGCCGAACGGACGAAAACGGGGATTTGCTTCTAGTAAATGCAGAAATCGAAATTACGTTGCTTCTGATCGTTGGAGAATTAACTTCCGGATTTAAACGTACGGTTCGTGGCGCGCCATATTAAAATATTTCCAAAATAAAATGTTTATAAAATATATATTAATACGTTGCGCACGGAGGGCGTTGCAAGGCAGTGCGCAATACACGCTCCAGCGTAGGGCGCAAAATTTTAATAGGCGCCAATAATTTTTAAAGTGTCCAAAAACATGTAAAAATTGACCGCTCGGTCGGCGATGCTGCCTGCTTGTGAAACTTCGTTTAACCGCGTGGCGGCTAGAAAAATATGACCCTTTTTTTCCAGCTTTAGGATAAAGCGCTGAGGGTAAATTCCAGCATAGGGACGTCTAAAACAGTCGTAACGGTTGCGCGTCATATGATATTGATTGCATAAAAGTTGCTCGAAATATCTCAGTTAAAAGATAAAAGAGTTTATTAGTTTGATAAATTTACTTCTTGCGTGACGCGTGATATATTTTATATATATATATATGTGTGTGTATATATACTCGAAAGACACAAATCGATGTTTCCGGCTGTCAACGCTTGAAAAATAAAACACATCGGTTCTCCGGTTCGTAATTAAATATGAATTACTCGATATCGCGTAAATGTTCTTTCAATCTTTCAATCAATTCCTTGGAATATTGATACTTGCACAAGGCACATAACTAATTCAATCATTTAAATCATCGATTATCACTTAAAAAAATGATCTTGCAATAATAGCTAAAATTTTCTAGGTGTAAAAAATTAACTAAAACAGATAAATGATTAGCAATTGTTGTGATATTGCATATGTAATTACTTAATCAGTTTAGATGACAGAAACAGAATATATATCTGTATTGTTTGTGAACTTTAAAAAGAAAGTTTCTCTAAAGCGCCTATCTACATAAGATCAATCACGTGTTAGATCATGCAATGAATAACATTTAGCAATGGTACCTAAATTTTTCAGAAGCTATTGCTAGAACATTACTGCTATAAATTCTATATGTGACAAACAATGTTTTCACAGATACGAAAAATAGCGATACATTCTTGTTGCGATATCTAGAAATCTAACTACATCAGCGAAATATTTTTTTGAGTGATTTCATCCCATTTTTCTAGATCATGCTTTATGTAGTTCGTGTTAATTATTAAACATATCTATAGAACTTTCAGCGCGTATATTTTTAAATTATTAAACGTATTCACAAAACTTTTAGCACGTATATTTTTATCTAATTTGGATAGAACCGTTCTAGTGCTTCGGGAAGAGAGTCTTAATCGATAACAGAGTGGAATAATACACGGCCAATGAGATCGAAGTCGTAATTAAAATCTAATGTTACTAAGAACTTCCAACACGAAATGAATCGTTGCCGAACACGCGACGCGATCGATCATCCGCGGCACATTACCGAATAGAAGAGCTCATCGTACTATCATAGGATCCGCAATAAGCAAAGCAACACAATCAATCCGTTCGTATTTCGTTCGCGTCATGCTGCGTATTGCTTCGAATACTAGATACACCTCACGAGAGAAATGAGTTTCAATATTTTTGCGCATCTCCCTCTCTCTCTCTCTTTCTCTCTATCTCTATTGCGCACGCGAAAGGAATAGTCATCACGCCGATGGGAATATATCGCTCTTAATATATTTAGCATTCTCTTCTTGCATAAAGATTTCATTACAATTGTGGAATTGAAATCATAAAGCGTGTGCCTCGCGGCGGTAAGAGTGGAATGTAGTAGAATTAATATTTTAATTAACAATAAAAAAATAATTAATTTAATAGCATATATTCGTATAATAAATATAGATATTAATACCACGCGGATAATAAAATTGCGGAAGAAGAGTCTAGTATTCTTATGTTCAAAAATATAATAAATGCTTAGCTCTTTGTGACTTTCCACTCTCTGTGTACGACTTTACACAATTTACAATTAATTTTAAATTTAAAATAAACTATATCGACATATGAGCAGCAAATTAAGGCTGAAATCGATAGTTCTTTAATCGATCTTGGGAGTCCAAACAGAGTCTGTACTATTAAAAGCATATATTATTTCATCTAAATAAAAACTGACTCACCTCGAATGCAGAGCGCAACCGCGTTGCACCGCGATGTAACTCGATGCTGGTGGTGGCGGTGGGGGTGTAAGATACGTCGTCGGTGATAGTGGTGCTGGTGGTTCATGTCTGTGGGGATGATTGTGGTGGTGATTATGGGAATGGCTCAGGGAACCTCGCAGAGTCCCAGGCAGATGGCGATGTGGCGTCGACTGCTCGCTAAAACATCCAAGGGGGAGGAAGACTCGGTTAGAAATCAAGAAACTCTCACGTGAATATTCTTTTCCCACCAGGTACATAACGGGTGTACAACGGGTGAAATTATACCAAATGTCGATCGTGCAGAAGGATGTCCACCGTCGGTAACAACCGGCGCAAGATAAAATCAAATTTGCGAAACTTGCAAAGTTCGAGAGGAGATTTCAAACGGATAATTGAAGATGTTTGTGAATTATTTTAAAATAATTGTTTTCTTGTAATATCAGAAAATAAGCGAATAAATTTATGATATTTATGTTGAGAAATAAAATTGTGATATATTGCTAAAATAAAAAAAAAGTATTCTTTATTATTTAAGCTTAGCTCGCTGGGGCTAGGCGGCAAAATATATCATTTTGATATGCATAATAAATTGAAATTTCCAAGATGAGAATAAATCGGAGATTTTTCTTCTTGTAATAAAGTGTCTACGGGACCGGAATAAAACTATTCTCTTAAATCTCGCGATCCTATAAATTTTTTAAGTAATGCTTTTAGAAATCCAACTTTTTAAATGAAATTTGATAGTCATAATCGACTCATATATATTTTGTATTATTTCATATATTTCTTACTTTTCCTCGGTCGCGATATTACAGCGCGATTGTCACACATTCTTCTCGCAATTGAATTAAATGCATAAAGAGTTTTAATTCTTATCCGATTGCCGATAAAGTGTTATCGAATCAGACACGTATTTCAAATTTATTCCATTACGCTTGTGCTTATTTTAGTGATAGACTCACGTCTTTTCTCTGTATTTCGATGCTAATCGGTTATCGACAAATGCGAGTGGATGCGATAAATTCCGAGATAAGAAACATTTTATCATCAATAATAAGATATAAATTCACAGATATAAAAAGCATATGCATTGGTAATGTATTTAAAATTAAATTTAATACTCATTATCGTAATTTTTTTCATTTTCATATGTTTTGCAATAATTCCCCTTTGCAATTCAAGTTACAACGTACAAATTATTTTCCTTTTTGTTGTGGATTTTTTGAGTTTCGATTTGTTTTCACACCTGCCAGTAATTACATGCACAGGGACGCTCGTTACAATCGCTCGTTACATCCGGTCGCAGGGCACAATCGCACCTGGGTCTCTTTATCCAGAAATTCTGGTGGGGTTGCGTTTACAATATACGAGTGTCTCGTTCCGGAATCTTTGTTATTTGTTCGAGACACTTTCATACATATCTGTCACAATTTTAATTACTATTTGTGGAGCAAAAGCGTTGATTTACTATTTCGGGAGTTAAATCAGATTCTTTGTCAAATATAAATTTGTTTTGAGCAAGAAGAGTATAATTATTTCTTGCAAATGACACAAATGCAAATGTAATGTAGAAATGTAATTATAAAACAGATTTTTATTTATCGCATTAATGTATAATTGCAAATAAATTGTAGGAATTATGCACATATCGATATTTTATAACCTCCGGTTATTTAATTCGCGTTTATCAGTTTAAATTTACTAACTACAAAAAGATTTTAAATTAACCGAAAAAAATATTATAAGAATTATAAGAATTCTGCATGAAGTTAAACGACGTTTTATAAGCAGATAATTTTATCGCAACAGCGCGTGAAACTGAACGTGGGACTGGAAATGTTAAACAGAGCGATTCAGAGGTCTCCTTTCCAAATAAGACTCTTATCTAGCGTGGAATTAGTCTCTCCGTTTTTTCGAGTCCTCCTATTTGCTGTACAATAAAAAACGGAAGACAGAAACATACATTTCGTGTATGTGTAATGAATGTGGTAGTTGATTTTGCGCTTGTAACGGAACCAACAGGTGTAATTTCAGTTTCCAATAAAGCTTTAAAAATTTCTCGTCGAATTCACCGCGAACTTCGCTGACGAGTTCGATGAGTTTTTAATAGCCGATAATAATTCCGCGAGAGGCGGAACTTTGAACACATACCGGAGTATGTGCTCTGAAACGCTGTAATGAAGGCGGGAGCATAAAGTTCTAAGAATAGCGATGCTAGCGGGACAAGATAAAGACTGACGAACGTTTCGTGAAAGAGAATAATTAGACACTGCGCCGACTGTTATCAAGATCCGCGCGTGTAACAGTGAATCGCTGAGTAATTAGGTGAATGAGAATGAATATATACGATCAATTCAGTGGCTATGAATGCTCTTTTCGTTCGAAAATCCGTGTTTGAGAAGAGAAAACAGATGTAAACATAAAATACATATACTTTTAAAAGACAAAGATACAAAATCATAAATATGTATTTTCGAAATCAATTGAATAAATAACTTTTAATCAAACTCGATCGAAATTTATATATAAAACAGCGTGGATATTTGCTGTTTATCTAAATACTTTTTATTTTTCAAACTAATTTCTACAAAAATTATACTTGTTACGTTTCCTGCATCGCTCTGACTAATCGTATTTGGGAATTTCAATCATAATTTATAAAACTCGTTTCTCTCATTGCAGCGCAACAGCTTAAATATATCGATAATTTTGGACTCGACGCCTCTCGCTTCTTGGGAATTTTCGCAAGAGATTGAGAAAATTTACACAGAAGTTTGCCGCATTCAAACTGCCGGCTCTACCGGCGAAGAACAGGAGTTTGGATCAACATGTAAGACGGGTTATAAATGTAAGCCCTAAACCCGCCACGAACACCGGTGTTCACGGCGTAATTCAAGACCGTCGTGCGAGCCCTGAGCGGGTTCGTCGCGCAAATGTTTAACGAGAAGTCACGGAAAAACACAGCGGTCCGTGCATTCGCGCAATTCGCTCAATGCTGCCGTACGGCTGCGCCGTATAAGTTGTACAAACTGGGCGAGAGAAGAAGGGCAAACGAGCGAAGCAGGGTCGGACAGAGGGAAAATTTGTGAAATATTTCTGCGCGTTTAAATGTTTCAAAATGCGGCGGCAAAGACACGCTTTATTCCAGACCTCGAACTTAACATTTTACGGCCGAAAAATTACGACTCGCGCTCTCTGCAGATGCCGTAAAATAAAACAGTAAACGAACGATAGTCGACACAATGTAAGACGCGGATCGAAGAGCGAAAGATACTGTGCCGTACAAAACTGATTTTTATCCCCCTTTTTTTTTTACAGACATAATCATAAAAAAGAATGATGCGTGAAACGTCGAGCTCCGCGCTCCGACGAAAGTTGCATTTTGTGAAAAACCGGCTTTTACGTGCGCGTTAATATCATTTTTAATTTAGCACACTGCGGTCTAATGAAATCCGCAGTTGACATTTCTCGCTATATTTTCGATATAAAAAAGTACGGCTTATTCTGTTATAATAATGTCATTATTATATATTATTGAATATATAATAAAGACATTTTTCATATTAAATTAATTTTTTTAGATCAATATTAAAGAGCTTCGAGAAAAAGGGCACTCTTCGCTCTTCAACGAAAATATTACGGAAACTTCAGGAAACATCAAATTGTTAACCTCCAATATTGCAGTAATTCCGCCTTTTGTAAAAGCATATATTGCTGCATATTTTGTACGTCAAAAGGGTCTAAAATCCTTCGAACTTAACTTAGCAACGCCCCCTACCGTGCCCATTTTTTAGAGGTTCTTGAAGACGTTTCAGAAAATGCGCAGTAAGAATGTTATAAAACGGTATTTACTGCATTTTCTCTTTTTCTTCACAACAGTAAGTCTAAACGAGACAACTTTTTTCTTTTTCAATAATTAATAACAAAAATAGTTAAGTGAATATACTATCTCACTAAAAAAAATTGAATTGTATTATTGTATTATTATGTTAGACTTTATTTATATAAATTTCTTCGCAATTTTTATCGGCGATGCCGATGAGAAATAGACGATTTCGGAAAAACATCTTTCGACTTTTTCTTGCGGAAGTTAGCTTTTATTCTCCTATTCTCATCGATGATAAATTTAATTCAGCTCGCATTAAACGATCGCGAACAAGTTGCGCTGTCGTGCGTTAACTTTTGCATCGAAACGATCACGCGACCGAGAAAAAAGCGAAGTAGAAGGAAAAAGAGTATGATAATTGGAAGCTGATGGCGAAGTATCGACGTCGATGCGGGCATTGGCTTCCACGGCAGATGCTGCCTGACTGGAAATTACCGTCCTCGCGTCGGCCAAGAGGTGGCCCTAACAGGTCTTCCAATGTTTGAACACCTTGGGAACAATGTCACTCAAATAACTCCCTCATCTTTCGAAACGTGTGCGTTTCATAATCGGACAAACAGCCCGACGATATATCTATGACGCTTAGATAAAGTATATCTATCGGAGTTAATGAGTTTGCGATTGATACGAGTTGATAAGTCAAGTACGCCTTGAGATAAGAGCTGTGATACGTCACTCTAAAAACCCGCCTTCGCAGACCTTTTCAATTAAGTATCAGGAAACTTTTGTAATCTGTATAAGTTTTATGAGGAAATGCATCGCGGGAGGTGAACATCGGTTTATAAATATCGAAAAATCGCTATCGAAGGATGCACGAGGGCAATTCGTCGCGTTGTGTTACAAGTCACTTTGCTTTGCATGCGGCGAGCATATGCTCCGGTGTTCGAACCTTCCTGAAAGCGTAGGAGCCAACTTTAGACAAGGAGACGTTCTATACTTGACCTTAATGGCGCTATTCCAATGCATCGCGGCGTCACGGCGGTGGTCCCGAAAATCCCATGTTTCTTTTTTATCCATTCGTATTTTTAATTAAGCCTCGTTTTCGCCTGCCGTAAAAATCGCCCATTTTCGTACGTGAATGCTACATTTTTTTCGATAATCAATTGTGACCGAAAGTTAATTCTCGAAATTGATTGGGAACAAACGATTAAATTCAATAATCGATCTTTTTTTTCGCGTTTTGTTCGCATCGTGTTAATATAGATTGGCCGCGCTGGAGCGCATCGACGAGCGCAATCTCAATACCTACATACGCCATTAACCCGATAACTCCAATCCGAATACTCCAAACTATGGTTGGAATTCGCACTATTGCCAAGGAAGAACGTCCGCCATGCACAATTCTCGCGCGTGCTATCAGTCGGAGTGTCCATTGCAAATATTGCTCGAAATAAGAAATTCTTTTTGTACGACGCTCTTTTCTTTGTTCGTTCGTTCTGCATCGAGATATGAATTCCAACGGCGTATTGAAGATTGAAAATTTTTACGTGTCGTTAACGCCATTCCGTTCACGCGCACATGTAAATTAAATATGCACTGATTAAACCGATTATTGTTGCAATGAATAATGTCGCGCTATTCAGTAATATTATTTTCTGCACGCAATTATCCCCACAAATTTGATCAAATTTACGTCATCAACATGAATTCGTTGATCGGACAAAGATTAAATGAAAAATTGCTCGATTTAAAAAATTAGAGAAAGCCCCATTATTTTCTTACTGAAAAAATTAAAAAAAAAATGATTTGCTCCAACATTTATGCTACAGATTCGACATTTATTCGATTGCATATTGCAAAAATAATTCACGCGATAAAACAAGCATCCTTCGTAACTTGCGCAACTTTGTTTTGATCGATAAACGTGCCGCTTGTTTGAAAAGATTTAATCCCCTCAAGTCGATTCTAAAAGGTTTCGCCCCCACGGCAGTCGCGGTCGCCGCAACGGAGCGGATCGAACGAATCCGTACGAGTGCACTGAGCAAGAGGTACCTGGTTACGTTATTGCTCTTGAAGCTGACCATTACTCCGTTCGCCAGTGTCGGGCTATCACGGTGGTCGCTGGAGCACGTTAGACCGCATCACATTTGGCTGCACGCACACAACACGCACACACGCGCGTCTGTACACGGAGGGCGCCGGTGCGGAGAAAGAAAGGGAAACGTACGCGAGTCACGTGTACGAAACACTCAAACGAAGCAACACGCATCCTTCCAGCCCCGCGTTTCCGGGCAGACTGACGAGCAGCCACGCTTCGCAGCCGCTTTGCCCCTACTGCTACATCCACCGCTTCCTCTACCCCTTCTTTCATCCGTCGCCGCCGTCACCGACAAGCACGTCGCATCCCGCTGCCCTGACTTTTGCAAGTGCATTGCCTTGCATCGATGAACTAACTAACGTGCCTTAGAAGCCGTCGTGTGCAAGTTGAAATAAAAATATATATGCATGTATATGCGTTTGTCGGCCAATGAGAGATGGAGATCAATATCATTTTAAATACATCGTTCGCAGAATTTATACGAAAAACGTAAACGAAATTTATGCACAGAATTCTGTTGCATCTAATTAAATTTGTTATTAGCGGTTATCGCGACGATTTTGTTGCAGCTTGTAAAAGGAATAATTATATTATAGCTTTTACTTGAAAATTCAAACTTTGTAACGTTTCCTTGAAATTAATCGAATATGTATTTTCAAAAATAAAATTTCTTGATGAAACCTTTGCACGTCTCTTCTCGGAGAAATAGAAACTATTTAATATCAACCTAATTAACGTAATGTTTCCTAAAGTAATTGGTTCAAAATTACAGTAATAAAATTAATTTCGGAATAAAAAGTTAAAAATAGTTATCTTAGTTAATTCAATTAAATTAGAAAAGAATAAGTATTGTATTTTGTTAAAATGATTCAAGATAAGGCAAACCTCACGGCAGAAGAGGAAATCGTAAAATTCGCCTCTGTCATCACAAGTAAATACGTTCTTCCTCTCACAAGTGCATTACATTGCCGTCTCTGGCAAGTATATCTTTGTCCCGCCTCTCTCAATCGCGTCCTCTTACCATTTCTTATCAATAGCGGATTTATACATTCAAACGCCCCGAATATATAAACTCAATCTTTTATCAGAACCTTTCATATTCTTTTTCACGATAATCAGTTCGCAGTAACTGCTTGTCTCCCTCTTTTCTCTAAAATCTCTACTTCTTTAGATTTTTTTATATTTTCATTAAACGAATATTTCTTCTTTTTGCCGACGCCTCTTTCTTTTCTACACCTATACGTTATGGATTTAAAACCAGATGCATCACTGTCTCCAACCGGCACACATCTCCGCCTTCCATAAATGCAATCTTCCGCTGTTTCATAAGCGCATCATTTCGCGGCGTCTCGCAAGTGTGTATCATTCATTCCGCCGTCCGTCGGAAGCGCGGCGTTTAGGGAGTCTCGTAAACGTGCCGTTCCGCTAGCCTGCGGTTCTCGTCCTTTCTTTCATTGTCCTCCTCAATCCGTCTCTGATGACAACCAGCGCAGCTCGCACGGAAACCACGCTGGCTCAGCATTACATTTTCCTCGTCACTCGTATAAGAGAGTATACACTTTACAAATTAAAATGCCAAAAGAAAAAAAAAAAACTTAATCGCCTCGACTGACGTTAATTAGATGTAGGAGTCCCGCTACAATTTGACTTCAAGTGTACATCTCAAAAGTAATTATTTTAAACGCAATTTTAGGCAATAATTGTGGCGTTTCCCGAGTCGAAATTTAAAACCTACTATAAACCTCATACATGGTTATTTGTGCCTCTAATAATGTTCCTTGACCTACAAGTTCTATCTTGAAAGTGTTATGTCTTCTTTTGGTCTTTCTTTAATCTTGTTGTCCTAGAAAATCCTTATTTTTATTGATGTTAAATATACAATTCCTACTTTCGTTCTTATAACTCCTACCTCTTTTGAATCTCCAAATCTTATCGAAATTTCTAGCAATAAAAATATTAATATTTAATCTATAATTGAGTTCAATTTCTATTATTTCAGATTAATATAATAAATGTTATAATATAAAATAAATAATAACAAATGAATAGTAAAAAATATTTTTAAAAATTAAGTGCAACTCAGTATTATATTTAGTATTATAAATAACTAAAAATTTATTCGAATAAACAAAAAACAATTGAAATTCAAAATTTTATTTAATATTTTATTACATATTTGACCTATAATTCGAAATTATTTAATATTCTATTACCACATTTACTTGTATTTAATGCATATCTTAATTTCAATAAGCGCAATACATTAATTATGTAATTTACTTAACTGCAGATAGATATGTAAGAGATAAGTGAATATTATTTATATAATATTTGCTTATAGCAGTCTATTTACAGTTAAGCAAATTATAATAATTAATATATTGTTTATTGAAATCAAGATCCATACATTAAATGCAAGTAGAGTATATGAGGTAATAGATTATTAAGTAATTTTGAATATTTATTTTCTAGAAATACATATTTATAGAACCTGGAGCCTTTTTAGAGGTTCTCAGTAGGTACTCTTTTGAGCTTCCACATGGAAAAAACGGCAATAAGTAACAATTTTTAGTATCAAAGGAGGGCAATAGCCAATGTAATGTTATATCTATATATATGAATTAAAGCTTACATTGGTTCTCCAAATTCGACAAAACTTGTAGGTTTAATCTAGGCTAAAAATTTCGACTCGGGAATTGTTTGAAAGTTCCAAGGTTGAAATTTTTCTGCGAAATTATTTAAATAATTCTTTTTAAATTCTTTAAATGCGAAATGCTAGATCAGAATCAAAATAGCTTCAACACATCACGTCAAAATGTGAAAAAATATATTACAAAATGTGATATAAATTTTATATTAGAATACATGTCCGAAATATTACATAAAATTATTCAAGGGAGAAACTTCATTTCATAGTGTTTCCGTGTGGAATACGTTTGGAACACGAATAACGAAGTTCTAGAGTGTACGGGAAACGGCGTTACTGAACACCGGCGCGAGGGTGGCGTTATTTCATGCGAATTGTGACGTAACGTTCGTTATGCTTAAGCACCGCTTCACGCGTATGCAGCTCTACGGAATCTCTCTATTGAACTTTCCCGTCACGTCTGTATCCTTCGATTCAAGTCTCTCGCGTTTTTCCCGGCAAAGCCAGCCTTTCCGTATTTCTCTCAAAAACGACTTCCCCGAAGTCGAAACTGTTAACTGTCATTTTTCAAAAGTCTTTGATCTCAGTGAGAAATGCGACGCGGAGCGGTCGCGAAAAATATATCCAAGACATCCGCGCAGTTGGGAAGACGAATTCGTTGTGACTTATCGCATGATTCGGATCTCGTAAAAAGAATTTCACAAGCACAAAAATCTATTTTATATTTTCTAATTCTTGCTGAAAGACCTGCTGGTTGTTCGGAAAAAAACTAGTGCTGTAAAAAAGCTTACGATATGCGAAAATAAATGTATTTTACGTATTTTCTGAAATAGAAAGCGGTGAAATATACGAAATAAGGAATGCGAAGTCAAGAAAGCAACTGTACTAGTCGAGACTTCGAGGCACAACGGATGAATATCGAGCAGGCAGGTAGGCTTTTTTTCTCTTTCTATTGTCAACGTAGACCAAAAAAATGAATGTTGGACACCTGTAGATGCCCCAGCAGGTAGACTGATTTGTTTGTTTAGATATTATTCGGTTGAAAACTACAATAACTTAAGCTTACATCGCTTTACTCCTGCCGCTTTGAGTTTCATTACGTTAGAGCTCGCCTCGGCTATCGTCTACCTGTCATTAATCCGGCTTTTGTTCCCGCAGCACGGGACAGATGCCATCCGGGTCATCAAGGGTGAACTCGGTGCCCGCTCGCCCACCGAAATGAAATTACGAACGTTTCGCGGTTGACGCGTCCGCAAGTCGCTCGAAAATGGCAATCCACGCGATTCAGCGCTGCGAAAGGGCTTTCCTTTTTGACCCGTAATTAGTTCCGCCAGATCTAATATTCAGCGCAATATGTTTTCTTGCCTTATAACGATTTTAATTTCACTCATTTCACGAGTGTCTTCAAATTAATGGTTCGAATCACTCAACACCGTCCGCGATTTTCAGTTTCGGAATAACAAATGGGAAAATAATTCATGATAATATAACGTTTTTTATTCGTATTTTCTATTTGTGCTTAATATTTATTACACGCGATCGCATATTTTAAAGCACGATGGAGATAGAGCGTACGGCCAAGATGTATTATTCCGTTCGCGTATTGCACTATTGCCTTGTTAAATATTGGCCAGCTTTGTTATCATGGTTAGCGGATCGGTAGCGCGCCATTCAAATAACTTCTTGGGAAAATATTGAAGCTCGACGTCTCGGGAAGAGAGCGAAAGAGCGTGCTATTCACGTGGCGCGCATGTGTGCGAAGTGTGTTCGGAATTTCAATAAGAATCAGCCGGAGATCAACGGAAAACTTCTGGACCATGTGACGACACGCCGGAAACTACGAGAATGGTCAGAAGTGCACGCCAACCCTCACGACGCTCGATACACGTGAATGCAATAAACCTTGAAAGTGTTTTGGCATTGTCTTCGAAGATTATTCGTGGATTCGAGCTACTTTTCCACCGTCTTCGAAAGTAATCCAGCTATAAATTTCCACTTTGTCATATCAGCCTCTAAACATTACACAAAGCAATTAGAGCCAAAGTTTTGGGACGTTCAAAGCGCTCCATATTAAACTAAGTAAGTCATAAGTCTGAGAGCAAATGCATTAAGGGAACGAGGGAACGTCGGAAGAAGTTTACGTCGCAGAAAAGAAGGATTTAGACTCATTAAACGTCCGACGAGAGTAGCCTGTAGTGAGCAGCTTCAATTCATAAAATGAGCGTCGTTCGTTAATTATTTCCTCAGACGGTTCCGAGGTTCTTTTATGCGACACTATCGATTGTAACTGAGGCAATGTTGCCTCATCGATTGGCCAGATAAGCGGAATAACAGGATATCGAAATGCGATTCATACGCGGATACACGCGCGCCTTTCGAGAGCTCGGAAAACCTACGTCAAGTATCTTAAGCGTTCATTCGAGTGCCGTGAATAATCGTTCACGCTAGCGCGAATAACAATTGACGCCCGCGCGGATTTTCGCGGCAAAGTCATCTGTATCGCGTGTCACGGTGCGCAGACTAAGGACACCGATATCTCTCGCACAAGGAACAAAATTCAACTACGCGGTATCATTAAGCCGCCATCCGCGGGTTTCTAAGAGGCTTAAGACGAGCAAAGGCGACGTCGTCGCGCTCCAACGACGGTTAATGAGATTTCCGAAAACAGACATTTACGCGGCGCTTACTAGAGAGAGAGAGAGAGAGAGAGAACGAGCAAATTCAACATTGTCGGCCGAGTAAACGCACGATATACCGCCACGGTGTCCACAATAAATGTCGCAGGTGCGATAAAGTTATAATCGTCTCGGCAATAAAATCCGAAAACCAACTTCGAGGCGAAGGCCCGTCCGTTGAATTTATGGACTTCGCTGCATTACAGTATTGAAGCTGCATTCGCTGCATTCGCTTCATTACAACGGAAATTGTTGGTTAAACTAAAATTTGATAAACGTTTCAACGGCACGATTGTACGGTTCCTCTGTAATTTAATACTACGCTCATAAATTCTCATGCTACGGTTAAAAAAGATAAAGGCCGCTTTTTAAAAAGTTTTCCCGAATGTCGCGGCACTCTCGCCGTTTCATTTTTATTTCGTCACGCGGGAAACTGTATAATTCCGGCGTATTTAATAAAGAAAACTTGAATTTGTCGCACGCGCTGTTTTGCGCATCCGACAAGGCACAAAGACCGCAATGGCCGCTGAGAGAAACAATTTGCCAAGCCCACTGTAACTTATGAATCGTATAAATATGTAAAATTATCATAAATTCGCGAATATTCATTGTTACGTCATCCTTTATTAAGCGAACTCGTTAATTAACCGACGGACTTTCATCGCGCAGAGCAAAGAACATTTCAGAGAGGATAGAAAACTTTTCAAGACAGGAGGGAAATCGTGGAAGAGAGAGAGAGAGAGACTGAAAAAGACCCGAACGGAACACGGTGATAAAAGAAGAATCTGACAAAGTTCTCCGCCGTCCGCGACGTTGGCCTAACAACGTTGTAATACCTGCTCTTATCTTGCCGACGCGAGAGAGGAAGATTCTCTTCTTCTTCAGCTTAGCACCGAATTCTACCGGGATTACTTGGGGTACGTGGGAACGGGCGCACGAACATGCAACTAAATCTCAGTACTTTGTTACTGAACGCTTACTTCATTTCTAAATGCAGCTTAAACGTTGGCCGATTCGTTAAACTTTACAGTTTCGCTCAGAAATAAACATGGCGGAAATAAACAACTCTGCAGAATGTCCTAGATTTCTCGCATTTCCTTCTATTTACGAATGTCTCTCGATTTTCCATTTTATATAAATTGTACATATATATATCTTTTACAGAACAACATATTTAATGGATATCTTTAGTAAGAGAAATACATTTAATCGTTGAGAAAAGATTAAATATACAAGGCCGAGAAATAAAACGCGACTGGTAACTGTATAGATTGCAAACATTATTTTTTTTATGTAAAAAAAGCTTGAGATAAATGAAGTTTCAAGTTAAATATTACTAATTCTAATAAGATACTTTTAATTCTATTGAAACGCTACTAATTCACAGATTTCGAGTCGCGTGCTTCAATACAATCTCCAATTCTCCTCGTCCGATACTTTTCCTGTGTTTTTCGTTTCAGTTTCGCGGGACATTTCTGTGTGCGGGGCACCCGTATTTATTTGCGCAAGTTCGGCAAGCGTAACAACACCGAGTGCGGCAAAGTGCACGGCGCACGCGAGGTGAAGGGCAAACGAGATTCAAAACTTCTATCACTGGACGCGATGGAGGAAAAGAGAAGCGTGCCCGTGGCTGGAAGACAGGTTCGTCGCATCCGTTCTAACTGCGAATCTTTCGCAACAAAAGCTGCAAAAGTTCCCGCCCGGGCGGTGAAATGACGTTTAGAATTTTCCTGCATGAGAGATCGGCGGCCGTAACTTTTCCCTTACGCGGCGGGGGGGAAAAAAAAGATGAACTTATCTTTCCCGATCCGCGACACGGAAGATCGCGCGAGGATGCAGAAAGAACGGATCTCGACATATTGTTCATCAATAATTTATCGCATTGCAAAGCGCGCAGTAGCGACCTATGAAAAAGATACGCGACGCGAATGCAGAAAATAGAAAAGTATTTCGTTTGGTAAAATAAATAAAGGGGATAGCGACGGTAAATAAACAATGAATTCTGGAAAGTAATACATGTTTTAAACATCTATGCACTTGTTTGGCGTGCACTTTCGACGTTGAGGATATCCCATGTTTTCTTAGAAATTCTACATATATAAAAACAATTTCTACAACAATGCGTACAATCGAAAGTAGGAAATTAATTGCTAAATATATATATTATATATTATGAATGATCAAAAAATGGAAACAATTTTCTAATTCAGCAATCAATTTCCTACTTTTGATTGTACTTTGAACACAAATATGCAACTATTGTCTATTTTTCCATGGTTATTCATAACCTCAGTTATTCTGTCTAGACTCATGTTGTGTCTCGCTATGACGCAGATATGAATGTGACGGACGTGGACGTTTTTTCACACAACATTGGGAAATGTCCATTATGCCATAGTGAACACTGTTGCAAATTCGTGGTCCAGCATTCACGAGCGCGTTCGGTTGGTCGAGCTTTGGAAAAGGCGATTACCGATCGGTCCGCGGATATACCTTCGATTTCCGCGATGGCTTATAGCCAAACATCAATGTAGGCAGGTTGCACTGGTTTCCAGCAAGAAACGCATCCAGCTAGTCGAAATTGGAGACCGCGGGTAAACTGTAGCGAAACATAACACGGGCAAAATAACGGGCAGAATTGTCTCGCGCGATGATACGAGACACAAATGTGTACAGAGTGTACAATTCGGGCCTCACTTCCTCTCGCTTAAACTATTAATAATGGAATATTTCATGCAAAGCGAGCGATGCGAGCCCGCATTATACGATCGTCCGCAACTGTCCGCACGCAAATCGATGCTCGCACGCACGGAACGCACGATCCTTCAACGATAGACGCGGGCTTTTGAACTGCGATTTTCGAGCACCCGGTGTGTTACGTGTGTCGTGTGATAAAGGAGAATCCGGATGACAAGCGGAGAGAAAAGTAGAATGGAAGGCACGGCGAGAGAAGGCGGCGGCCGCGAGTATTGCGGTCCGAGTGATACGGCAAAGAGCGGCGAATAGAAAAGCCGCTTTTGCCACGGGCACATGACGTTTTCAAGAATAACCACACACCCGCGGAAACAATTACGCGGCAAAGCATACTTCGCAGGGCTCGCGACGCGCGGCCGGTTCTTTGAAGAAACCGAGATTTATGACAATTTCATGGCTCTAACGTCGCACTTTTTAAATGTGTCACACTCGCGTAATGCGCTCGCATAAATAATCCCGCATTCTGAGTAAATGGAGCATTAATAATCTAAGTATGGGGATATCTCGCCTGTCCGACCATTACGGTACTTGAACGAAAGGGACTAAGGGATTAAATTAATTCCTAGCGTTACGATATTACTCAAGGTTTCATAATAGTACCAATGCTCGTGGAATAACTGCTACGCGTAACGTGTTTCATCGTGTTTCATTTGTATCTCCGTGTTGCACAATGTTCGAAATGAATGTAAAACATAGAAAATAACGTACAATGAAGAGATCGCCAGTTGATTAATACAACTTTCACTCGCGAGTCGATCTATGAGTTTTACATTTCTGTGCGATTTCGAGACAGCTCGTTACGCTATTTTTATAACGAGCTGCACGTGAGTATTTCATTGCAGCGCGAGAAAAAGCCGAATGAACACGGTGGGCGGCTAAGAGGGAAAACTGCCTTCCATTATCAATTAACGTCGCTTAATATTTTTTATCTCCCTATTCGAGCGCGGTAATAAATGCGTGATGAAAGAGCACCGAGAACCGGATTATGGACGAGAGAGTCGATAATAAAACAGCGACACATTCCCTCCGGCACGTTTATCGCGCCGATGTGCCATTTTCAGGCAGATGGCAGTGCGCAAAGATGTCGGAACTTGCACTGTCGTAAACTCCGCAACCTAAACGCACCGGCCATTGTGACAAGAAATTTCACGTCGGTTCGGTGAAATTGTCTACGAAAGGCGATTTATATCTGTCCAGTGCGACGTGAAATTTCCAACCATCTTCTTCAGGTTTTCTATCCTCTCAGGAAAAAGAAATTCATTGTTTTTTTTTCCAGGGAAGACCTCTATTGTGTTCAGTAAATATTAATACTAAAAATAAATGCCCCACGCACGTTGCTGATATTTTTACCGAGCTAATTATCCTTCATAGAACTTTCGTCGATTGAATCGAATGGATATTTATTTCCTTAATTGTACAAGATCGTATCGTTGATCAGCTGTTCAGATAATTAAACTCTGCGTGTGTCGTAATTTAGCTAATATTATTTTCTCTTTCAAGCGAGCGTGTTTCTTAGATTAAATCTACATATTTCCATTCAGATGTTTGCGCAATTCAATATTTTCAAACCTTTTATAATAAATACGAAATGTGCGCGATTGTGTAAACACTATATAATTATTAAAAGACGCTCTTCCTCAGCTGCTACAAAATTCCATAAAATAAAGATCATGTATCACGTGCCTGAGAAAGCACTCAACACTTTTTGTTATATATTTATTATGCACACAGTATAGCAGACCACTCAACTTTCGCAAATATATTTCTAAGACATAATGCGTTGCTGGAGAGATAATTTTATTTTTTAAATTTTAAACTTATACATGCAAATATAATTCATAATTGTTAAATAATCGACATTTATTCTCTCTGTCATTTCTCGAGACGCGCCGTGGATTTTCTATCATTATTTGTTTTGAAAACCGACGGTTTGTCAGAACGAGATTTATCACTTAAGTCAAAGTCGCCGGAACAAAACTTCCTAAACCAAAGTTGGCACGCTCGTTTTGTTACCACATTATTTCCAGACACATGGCAAATATTTTTCAAACAAGCTGTTGCATTTACACATCTTTTAAATCCGTGAAGCACAATCTATCGAAAACATACTTTATCAAACGCTACGACTTCTCTATCAAAGAGTTAGTTCTACGTTGTTGAATTTTGTTGAATGGCACAAATGCGTTCTCCAAATAGTGAATCACACATTCGATACGCGATATAATTTCGAAGAGGAATATAGATTGTCGCATTGTACTCGCTTTTTAATAAACTTTGAAATAAAATCTTTCGGGCTTTTCTCTTTTGAGTAAAAATTTTCAATGTAATTACAAGGAATTTAAAATACCTTTGAATCTGAGAAACTTACTTTCGCGCTGAGCTTGTCGCTCATTATCAAATTTATAAGAAATAATAATGCCTACAACCCCGAACTTCAATTCTTCTAACTTCAAGAACAAAATTACTTTCTCACAAACCCAATATATATTTTCTGCATTCTACCATTTAAATAACATTCGGTATGTGCGATACGTCGCGCAAAATGCTGTGTGAACTGCACAGGTGTGGTTAGACATGACGATTATACGAAAGGAGAAGAGTTGTGATACACATGGAGCCGCGATCGCGCATAACATTCTATTCGCGCTCGTACTTCCCGAGCTCGTAGAGAGCTATCGGCCACATCAGACGGGGACAGTCTTCTTTTCTCGTCTTCCTTCCCCCCCTTCCCCCCCCCCCCCCGCCCGCCCGACGAGGGGAAAAATTCGCTTCTCATGCTCGGTGAGATCCGTATCGCGATCAAGAGATCTATATGGATTCCTCGCGTCTTCGCCCGCATCCTCGGCTCGCTGGCACGGAAATACGAAGCTTTTCCTTTCGTCGAGCATACAAGAGTTCTACATATACGAATAAATGCATTGTGATCCAAGATTCGTCTCCATTCGTCCTCCGCCGTCGCTATGCACCCGCGCTTTGCCATTCAAGAGCCATATCGTCTTCCGAAAAATCTCTCGACAAACTTTATCTCGCGAGGAAAAATTACGCCCGCCAACTATTGTAATTACTTCTGAACTCGAGCTCCCGCGACAAGCTCAGCGCAAAAGTAGGTTTCTCAGATTCAAAAGAATTTTCAGTTCCTTGTAATTACATTGAAAATTTTTGCTCAAAAGAGAAAAGATTTTATTTCAAAGTTTATTAAAAAGTGAGCGCAATGCAACAATCTGTATTCCTCTTCGAAATTATATCGCGTATCGAATTCTTATTTCACTGCCCAGATAAACGGTTTAGATAACGTAATCTCGAGGGAACATCCGATATAATAAAAAAAAACTTGCACTTTTGCTGCACACTTCGCGATCCTCATAAGCTATTTATCACGTTGTGCAGCTCGCAATTTACGACTTCCGCGGCATTACGAGTTTTCAGTGCTACGGGCCTAGTATTTCTTATCTCCGACTGTGCAATTGTTGCGACTGACGATAAGTGGGCGCGGATGGCGCGTCACTAAGTAAAGCAACGGATGGACGATTTCGTTGAAATGAGATTAAGGCTCGTCGGCGCTAAACAAACTTTCTTGCCGTCATTAAATTGTACGAGTAGATTCCGCGGGAATATTTAATGAAGATTTAAGAGCGTAGCGCACGCTCCGCGCCGCAAAGAGCGCGAATATACCCCCAGCGACGAAAAAATCCTACGACAATTTTGAAATAAGCTTTTCCTTGGCGAAAAATTTTGCAGAACCGCGTTGTGTACACATGCAGAGCGAAGTGAGATTTACGGCACAAGGCGCGGATATGTTATGCAAAATACATCTGACTTCGAAATTCATGCGCGGGGATATTCGATCGATAACACAAGTTTCTTGAGTATCGTAAAGGGCCGTTCAGCGATGTAATGTATCACACTGGAGAGATGGAAAACGCCTCGACCATCTGCCGACTTGCACGTCTCACACGCTGCAATATCGCTCACCTTGCGTTTTTCGTGATATCAAGATTACAAGGCGGCGAATGGCCGGATAAACTCCAATGAGAAAGTGTGCCGCGGTATTATGCAGCCACGTAACGAAAAAATTCCGGAAAAGATCTCCCTCCGTGCGATCGCGAGTTGCCAAGGATCTTAACTTTTATTTGCTAAGACTGTGTGTGGTTTCCCAGCTTTTGTTTGAAAATATTGACCGTAGCATTATCCGACTGCTGTCGCGCAATTTTTCTTCGCCAGCTGCACAAAAAGACTGCTGCTGGATGTTCCGAGAGAAATCTGTTAGATTTGGGAGATACTTTTCACAATTTTCAGCGCTGTAAAAGATTTTAAACATCAATAAAATATAACATTTAAAATCCTTTTATACTAATAATAACACGGCAACACTGAATAAAAATCCATGTTATCGAGCGTTGCTCAATAAATAATTGAATAGCTTTTCATGCACTTTCTCATTTTTATCCCATTCATCGTTTTATTGCGACTTTTCTCTACTTTTCACTCGAATAATTTTATTTATTTTCTCGAAATCAAGCGTATTTGCGAGGAAAAAATTCATATTTTAGCGCTTGCATTAGTCGTGCGTAGTTGGTAATTGTTTATTCAGTCTATTTAACCTGACAAATATGCCGAGCAACTTGATTAATACTGCAATTTGGATATACTAGTTAGCTAGTCAAGCTCTCGCGCAACATCTCGAATATACGGGAGTTTAACGAGATACGGTTGCACGCGAGGCAAACATATAAACAGACGATGCACAAGGTCGAGGTCGAAACAGTGTAAAGCATTTACGTATCGTTGCGAACATCCATTTTCTTCGCTCCCATCCGGCCGCTGCGTCTCGATGGACGCAGAAAACAAAGTTTACGGGCAGAATTCCGGGCTGTAAGAGCCGACGAGATTTTGCTCGTTCCGGCTCAAAGACGCGGCTAAGGGATCCTTTAGAAACGACCTGCTACGACTTGCAAATTTCTTGGCGGCGCTCCACACCGTATATTAGCATCGAATTAGGTGGAGCGATTAGTGCTCGGCATTTCGCAGTCGGCTTTCGACTCCACGCCACTTTTCGACCGGCGATTAGACGACGCTCCAACTTTGCGTGAATTATCAAACTGCGCGTCCGTAATAGAAAATCGCGAATAACGTTGTCGCGTGATGACGTGATTTCGTTCCAGACGCAAATCATGCAAACTGCGCAAATTTGTTTTGTGCTTATTTATTTGTCGGAAGATCTTCAAAATTGTTTTTCTCGTCACTTCTCTCGATTAAAAAAAATTTCTCCCAAGTTTTTAATTATCCAAATGTCGAGAAACACGAGCGATCGAGCGCCTATCATTAAACATCTCTAAATTGATCCTTGCGCGAACATTTATTTATATCTCATCTCCAACACCTTGTATCGCGCTGCCACGTTTCTTTAGAAACGCATTTGCAGCGTCAGCGGGAATCTGCATGGCGGTGCGCGACGCGCAAATTTCACTGCGGACGAAACGATTAAAGTTTCGAGTGGCATTCATAAATGACGTCTCGGGACACTCGAAACTCTCGCGGAATCCTGGGAGATTCGCGCCGCGTCTCCCGCCCGGCGAGAGCTCCGCGAATTCCAAGTCGACATGCGGTGCACGATTGTTCCGACTTTGCCGCAAGATTGCCGAACTTTAGTCACGCTGTTTGTGACAGGATTGGCAGCGCCATGCCCGCCGTAATATACATTCGCGTGCCACAGATTCCGCGTGTCGACACGTTTTTCGTGTTGCTGCAAAAATCGACATCTGGACGAAATGCAACCAGCGAGCTATCGCGAAAAATTTACCGACGATAAATTTTTTGCGAGAAAACTCATATAGTGGTGAATAATTTCAACAACATTTTTAATCAAATTTATTCAAATTTTGTGAATTCAGAATTTAAGATTTATTTAAAAATTTCAAAATGTAAACACGGATATTTTTATATTCCTGGTATTTCATTGCAGACTTCTAAAATTTCTCAAAGTTAGAATTGAATTGTTCAGACGTTATTAATTATGTTAATGACGTACATTTATGACTTTAAAAGAATAATCAATTCGCGAGTGATATAATAAATTTGAATATCAAGCGGAACAAAAATGCGCATTGACGCAATAAATAAAATCGTAATGCCGTACTTTCTGCCGGCAAGTGGAATTTTGCGCCGTTTAATATCGACTTATTGACAGTAAACATTCCGCGATTGCGAACTTTACAATCGCGATATGAACGGTTTACGAGAAGCAAACGCATTAATGAATTCCATTTCTGTAGCCCGGAGCAATTGACCAAATTTAATTAGCGACCTAAAAAGGGGCGGGACTGAGAACACCGGAAATGAATAAATATCCGGTCGGAAGTACGTACGTTTCCTATAAATTAGCCTGTCTCGATCATTGTCGTTTTATCATCTCTCGAATATAAGCACCGCGTCTTCGTGTGCAGCGCAATGAAAAACTGTGTGCCGTGTCTGACTCAGTTGTTGTTTTTGAACATTTCCGGAATATACATTGCATTCGATTTATTCAGGCAACAAAAAACATTCGGCTATACGAAGCATTTAATTTTGCATAAAAACAATACGCGGATTAACTTTGATTATTAATTTATGAAATCGTAAAAAATATAAATCAAGGCTAACGTTATCTCACAATTAGTTTGTAAATTAGAGCGTCGATTCTGCAAATTAGGCGCAAATATCACGTACAGTGGATTGTACAACGCTTGATGAATGATCAACTTACTGTTGAGAGTGCAAGATTAATACGTGCCGTTTCGGTTGTTTGCGCGCTGTGAGCGCACTTTACGGTCACAATGACGCCGTGCGAAGTCTCACTTTCTTAGGCGCGAAATTGCGCGCTGATTTCGTTTAATGAACGAGCGCGGTACGGTGTTTCGCGTGCGCGACGTAACCGGGAGAGAAGCGCGCGAATGCATCGCGCGAGAGCCGCTTACGCAACGCAGGGAGCGAGGCGAAAACCGGAAGTGCTCGGTCAAGGTAAGACGTTGCCTCCATTCAGCGCGAATATGCATTTGTACCGGTCTACGATTTTTCGCGATCGTGTTGGTGCATCCTTCACAACGCCGAGACTGCGACTCGCGCGCCGCTGTGGACGCTACGAGCGCTTAAAAGTAAAAGTATCAGCTACCTATGAAAGTCTCTAAACAGTGAATTCCAAAATATCGCAAAACTCAGTATCTCCACGCTAATTTCTCGATATTATCGTCCAACTTTGTGGAAAGCAAAGAGTATTAACATTTTAGAGTCTTTCTAAACAACATGCGCTGCCGCAGTGAAATATGTATATTCGCAGAAATTGTGGAAGCTATAAAAATACTAAAAAGTTCGCAAGGTTGAAAGATTTAAATTATTCACAGAGCAGTGTAATATTTTATAACATTGCAGCGAGGAGATGCAAGGACTGTTCGTAGAATTTATATATATATATATATATATATATACTTTTGTTTTTCATTCCCGAGTCGAAATTTTTAACCTAGATTAAACCTACAAGTTTTGTCGAATTTGGAGAACCAATGTAAGCTTTAATTCATATATATAGATATAACATTACATTGGCTATTGCCCTCCTTTGATACTAAAAATTGTTACTTATTGCCGTTTTTTCCATGTGGAAGCTCAAAAGAGTACCTACTGAGAACCTCTAAAAAGGCTCCAGGTTCTATAAATATGTATTTCTAGAAAATAAATATTCAAAATTACTTAATAATCTATTATCTCATATACTCTACTTGCATTTAATGTATGGATCTTAATTTCAATAAACAATATATTAATTATTATAATTTGCTTAACTGTAAATAGACTGCTATAAGCAAATATTATATAAATAATATTCACTTATCTCTTACATATCTATCTGCAGTTAAGTAAATTACATAATTAATGTATTGCGCTTATTGAAATTAAGATATGCATTAAATACAAGTAAATGTGGTAATAGAATATTAAATAATTTCGAATTATAGGTCAAATATGTAATAAAATATTAAATAAAATTTTGAATTTCAATTGTTTTTTGTTTATTCGAATAAATTTTAATTTTTAAAAATTAAATAAAAATAAAAATTTTAAAATTTTAAAATAAAATATTCGAATAAATAGTTATTTATAATACTAAATATAATACTAAGTTGCACTTAATTTTTTAAAATATTTTTTACTATTCATTTGTTATTATTTATTTTATATTATAACATTTATTATATTAATCTGAAACAATAGAAATTGAACTCAATTATAGATTGAATATTAATATTTTTATTGCTAGAAATTTCGATAAGATTTGGAGATTGAAAAGAGGTAGGAGTTGTAAGAACAAAAGTAGGAATTGTATATTTAACATCAATAAAAATAAGGGTTTTCTAGAACAACAAGATTAAAGAAAGGTCAAAAGAAGACATAACACTTTCAACATAGAACTTGTAGGTCAAGGAACATTATTAGAGGCACAAATAACCATGTATGAGGTTTATAGTAGGTTTTAAATTTCGACTCGGGAATTGTCACTGAGAATATCGCCATCCTGTTGCACAAAATCCAATGCACACAGTAAGATATTTCGTTCCTTTCTCAATGCATGTTTTCGGCACTCGATTTATGATTTTCGATGGATTTCTCTCTTTGACGGACGCCGTTCAGCGCAAGAGGGTTTGCCGGTCTTCGAAAATTCTTTTTAGCAGTTCAAATAAATGTCGGTTATTTTCGCCGGCTTTCGTACGATCGTGATGTTGTGATGCTTCTTCGGCCGAATGCGTTATGATATACATATATCTCGTTGAGTCGAACACGACCATCGCATCGCCGAAACACCAGGAAGAAAAAATAATTCCGAGTGTGAACAGGATGGGTATTAAAAACGTACGAGCGCATATTTCACTGGCTATTGTTGCTCCTCGAAGCAATTTTGAGAGATTGCTTTGGCGCACGTTATTTCGGCCTTTCGCAACTTTGCAGTCCGTAAAAAAAGACACGAGAATGCAAGAGCTTACAATATCGTAGACTGCGAGTGTCGTAAAAAATTAAAAAAAAAAAAAAAGCGTGAATAACGTCGATAACCTATTAAAAATAAAATTATTATTGCACCTGTGACATAAAAATGCATAAATGCACTCAAAGTTTCCAAGGTTGTAGATATCGGTATATGCTGCGTTTTTCACGACTGTGTAATTTACATTCTCTGGCGACTACACGTCCGTCTATATTCGATTTTGACTATTGTAACCCAACGTCAAGGCATTTGCATGGAAACGACAGCGAAGTGAAATGCGCTGGCGCGTTGCAAAAATGTAGGAAAAGAAAACAAAAAGCAAAGTAATCTCGTCCGATACGTTTTGCCTCCACGCAATCGCGATTTCACGTAAATGAAGTGCGCCTCAAATCGTTTCTATGCTGATCAGCATGCGTTTATCGATTAACTCATTACTGGAGAGCCGAAAGATGCACTTTGACCTTCATTAACCCTTACATTCCCAAATTACTTAATAGCTACAAAAAATATATTCATCCGTATTTTGTGCACATTGCATAACAAATAAATCATTCACAAAAAATTTTGACGTTTTAAAAACGTTTAAGGGCTTTTCCTATATTTATTACTGTTTAGAACAACAAATTTTATTTTTATTGCAACTTGTATAATAATTTGCATCGTAAAATTATTATACATAAGAAAAATCTTTTCTCTTTGATGTGTTAATAAATCTATTTAAAATATTACAAGGAAATTATAATTTTTAAGCATTAATTGCATTTTAAATAACTCTTATCATCAAATCGACGGCAAAAAATAAAAGGATAATATTCTAATATTTCTTTGCAAAATTTGTAAATTTATATCAAAGCACGTGTTAGAATCATGTATGCAAGACTAAAAAAAACTAGTACATATTCAAAGATATGGAAATATAGATATAATAATATTTTATTTCATAATTTTAAATACGTAGCTATATAGCTACAGTGAGAGCGAAAGAGTTGAGAAATTCTTAAGCCATCAATAATTCATTTCATAGACCATTTAGTGCAGCAACAATATTTCAAGAGCGTAAAGTTGCGAGTAAAAATTTTTACTCTTCTTCATACTTTCGTTTTAACGGCAAACAAAAACTGATTCGCCAAGAAACACAATTCAACCGCCGATTTTTCTACCCTTGCAATTCCGACAATCGATTCTTTGCTGCGCGTAGTCGCTTGCGCGGCCTATAATGAAAATTAATCGCGTTTGAATCATTAATTATCATCACTCGGTCCATATTGCCGGGATGTGCAAGGTTCGTTTACCAACGACATACACCGCCCTGGTTAATAACGATGCCGCCAACAAACGCAGTCGGTTTCATTAATCCCCGCGCCGATACGCTCGACCGCGTCCGCTGTTGTTTGGCCGCACGTAGTTTGGAACGATCGTTACGAGTGATAAAGTTACCCCGGGGACAGACGACGAGAATGTACGTACACCGGTTAGAGCGAAAGTTTCTCCGCCGAAGGTGTAATCAACCGAGCGAATGCGAACGTCTCGAGTCGCGACACAAAGCGTCGATCGCGCTTGTCATTCAACAACTTTCGTCGCCGTTCCCGCAATGACCTTTACACCGTTGTAAACGGTTTGCTTAAATCTCCGTGGATGCGCAACGAAGACAAATTGCTACCGTTACATGTAAATCGAGACTACAGGGGCGGCGTCGAATTCAATCATTTTCGTGGCGCGAAAGGAAGAAAGGAATTTACGGTAATCATTTTCGATCTCTTTCATCGAAGGAGAGCTTAATTAGAGATCACATCCATCGGCTTACGTTTCGTAATTTACGATTAAAAGAATTCACAGTTATTTAGCATTCATATATCAGTGCTAAATAACGATTAACTCGTTGTAAACTTTATTTAAGTTTTTAACAAGTAAATGAACGATAAGAGTCTCAAAAGAAAAAGTGGAGGGCGATCCGTCAAGCTAATATCGGACACACGGACCGGCGGAATTGCTATAGCAAGGCGAAAGGAAAGAGATTTTCTCCGGAGACTGGAAAACGAGATTCCGGCGAGCTTATATCTTGAGAAACTTCAAGGAGATCAGCGGCCTTTCAACAGCAATAACGGTCAACCCGATCATCCCCCTTTTTCCCAGGAAAATCCGGGAAATCTTTTACCGATCTCGCGATTCGAGAACTCGAGACTAATCTCTAACTCCAGAAAATGTACTTGTATCCATCGGTATTCTTATTTAATTCCATCGATATAAGGTATTCTTCTAAATTCTCAATACGATGATAAAGGTATCCAATTTTTTTTTGCTTTCTACCGTCAAGCTTTATTTTTATCTCCTCGCGAGAACGGCTCTCAAAAATTGCAACTCACATATGCGACCGTAACATAAATGCAGAATGAATATAGAACTTGGTCTGAAACGAGTAATGGTCCTAAAAGCATTTCAGGAGAGGCTCGTAAACGCGGATAAAATGGTGAGCGAGTAGCGAAGAGATCCCGCGGAAGAAAAACCCATTCCGCTAACGGTTTTCACCACCTTCGTTAGTTTTTTCACGGCGAAACTGTTCCGTAAATCTAAACGCCTCTATTTACCTCAGCATCGTATCTTATTAAATAGCTTTTCGGAAGAAAAACAATACGCAAACATCGAGCATGCCGTATCTTTAAGTGCAAAAATAAACCAAAACACCCTTTGAAAGCGCGAACAAGATCGATATATTTCGCTACTCGTATTAATTTTATTAAGATCCTTCCTCCAAGGAATACATCGTTGTTGATCAGTCCAGCGTAAATGAAGATGCGAATTAAGCACCGCAGGAAGATGGAAGATTCGCTTAATAACAACGTACCTAGTGGAATAATTTCATTTACGTACTTATCCACCGCGAAAATGTATCGACGAAATATACGCATGAAATAACATGTGTTTATTCTACATTTTAGCCGGACTCCTGCGTACTGTTGCACGTTATTATATTAACGTTCCGTGTCAAATATTGCCGTGGCTGTATTATTTAAAGACTTTATTTCTCCCTCTCTTTTTTCCTCTTGTTATATGAATTTATGTTGTGAAATTTACTATAGATTTATATTATGAGATTATAATTGTAAGAATTATCGAGAAAAAGATCCAACATAAAATACAAATTGTAAAACGAAAAGTATCGCGAATAATAAATGTAGAATATTTTATTTCAAACGATCTGAACGAAAGGTTCCGCGTGGGTCACCGATGATCCAAGCAGCACGAAAATATCAATATTTTGGATCAAGAGTACACATGTTTAAACTCACAAATTTTCAACAGTTGCAGCGAGCAAGTATTATTGCGGGCTATATGCAAGTAAAAATGGTAAAAATGGATATATTTCAGGGAGACTATTATTTTTCAAGGTATCTCGTAACAAAGCTCGGATGCATAAAGCGCTAACGGCGCTTTAAAGGCAATCGTGAGGAACGGCGAAACCGTTAAATCCAGTCTGCCGTCTGTAATCTCGCGAAAAGCCGCACGACAATGTCTAGGCGAGAAATTTCAATGACACGAGTGAACTGCCAACAGTGCGCTCAGTCGGAACTGTGTCGTTAAACGCGCGGGCTTTGACGAGACGATAAATTATTACTTATTACGCGCTTTAAAATATCAAGCAAGAACTGATTATCTCCGGAGATTTCTCGATTTTCGCCTCGGAAGTATCTTTTATAAAATAACGGTAAACGTGCTTGTTTAATAAATCGTCCTCGCGCGCGCTAATCTCGCCTGGGATTTGCGTGCGCAAGTGTGCGCCCGACAGAAAGAGTCGTAAAGTGACTGGATGGTAATTGAATTCGACAATTTTGTGTAGGTACGATTGGGTCCGCAGGGAAAATTTGCGAGGGACATTGCGGATTGTCGCATATAGATAGAGCCTCGCTCTACCTCTCGAAATACCCGGGCCACGATTAAATTAGGCACGACGAAGATGCGCTGCGCAGGAATTCCGGTGGTATGGGAGCCCCCAGTATCGCTCTGATCGAAAGCATAACCAACTATGATAATTCCCTAATGCCTGATAGTATGAAGGAGATTACGGTATAATGCAATCTGCGTCACGCAAAGCTTTGTTACGTTACGTATTATATGTCCGTATTACGCCTCTTTAACACGCATTTTATGCGCAAGTTGAATAGTAAAGTGAATTAAGAAAATATATAACAATTGTTATATATTTTCTTAATTCACTTTACTATTCAACTTGCGCATAAAATTAAGAAAATATATAACAATTGTTATATATTTTCTTAATTCACTCAATGCATAAAAAAGTAATAAATGTTCTAGAAAATGTGTCAATCAATGTGTTTCTGAAAAATATAAAGAGAACAAGTAAATGTTCGCACCGATACGTGTAATAAAAGAAGAACGTGTGTCACGTGCTACTCGCATTTTGCATTTCAAAGATGGGAGATTAAGAGTAATTTACGTACACCGAAGGCGAAAAGGGGGCACGGTGGCGCCACCGGTAGTCGCAGAAATCGCGACCGCCGTTATTTTACTAAATCGCGTGCGGACGTACTTGCTTGCCTCTCATAACTCATACGCGCCGGTCTGGTGTTATATCGACTACGTGGACGTCCGTTCCTTCGCATTACTGAAAATTGTAACTAATTGTCGTGCTCTGCGATGGAAATAAATAGATCCTCTCTAAACACTCGACTGAAAGTTGCCGAGCGTATAAGCTACAAATATATAACGTCTCAGACCTATCCTTTCGGATGTTAGCGGCTGAATTGGAAAAAATTGTCTCCCCAAATCTTTTCGATGCCATAAAAAACCATTTGTGACTATGTGCGGAGATATTTAATAAAATAGCCAGGAATTTTGTCAAATTATTGAGAAATTTCACCCAACAGGAATTAAATTGAAAACTTGGCATCGCCAAAATTTTTATTCATTAATCGCCCATTAAAGAATGGAATTTTTGCAAATTCGTGAAAAGAGATAAATCTGACGCGCTTGTGTACAAACTTGGGTTCAAGTTGCACTAAACTACTTTATGATTACATTAGTATTTAAGATAATAAGCAAGCACGAAAAAGTTGACGGTGTCAAGCCATGTTACGGAGATTATGCTTCGGCGTAACTACACTTCCGTTAAGAAAGTTTTTGTATTAAATACGACCGAAGAACATCAAAATTGGCTAACTTTTGCTGAAGCGCGACTAGTTGCATGAAAAAAAAAGAGAAAAATTTCGCTCCGTCGGAGTTTTTCGCTTCGCGAGGCGGGACAGCGGAACGGGACGGGTAACGGTGGAGATCGCATTTTATGAAAGCATTCTCCCAGAAAGAAGAGGAAACTTGTTTAAATCGCGCTACACGAGATTAGACCACAAAGCGACCCGGTTTCTCGTTAGTTCTCGCGACGAATCGAGATAATCGGGAGCTACAGCAATTTCCGTTTCCACTTTAACTTATTCGAAATACTGCCTCTGGTCCACCGCGAATCGATATAACTCTTGGAAAATATCCCGTAATGAACGGCATAACGGCATTGTGCGCGCACAAAGTCGAAAACGATGTTCGAGCGCGGTATAAAAGAGTTTCCGCGATGAGAAGCGGAAAATGGAATTAATGATTCGCGACGCACGCAAAATCTGCGATGGGAAAATGAGAGAGAAAGAGAGGGAGGGAAAAAAAGGGAGAAAAGAAAATATTTCGCGCTTTGACCTGCGCGAAAGAACAGAATATCTGAGTGCAAGGTTGCTCCAGTTTTTGCGATTTACTTAGCTTTCAGACGAACTCGACCCTGGTCTTCCTTTCACAAGGTAGAAATACATTGAACATTCATCTCACGACCTCATCCTTGCCGCAGCTTCTTTTTACCGCGCGTTTCTTCCCTTTTTACTATCAAAATTGCTAATCTGACGGACTCTTTTTATATCAAGGACGAATTTTTTCTATTTAAAGATGCTGATATGTAGTCGACATCATTGATTGGTCAATATTTCTAATGTACTGATTTATATTAACTCCAAATTAATAGAGTCTTTTTCATAAATAATATGTAAAAAAAAAAAAAAAAAATCAAATGAGTAAACTAATAAATTTAACTATTTTTTTATAAACTCTAATTTGTTTGAAACTTTTTAATCCTTATTACGACCCAAGTTTTTAAGTGATTCTATTATTCCTCGTTGCAATCCGAAGTTACTCGTTTTTTCCAAATTAGAAAAGAGCTTCTCAGAACGAGCGAAAATTAGAATGGTCGTTCAGGCAAGTTTAATCGCGAAAATGTGTTACTGTTCCTACAAATTTTCGGACGATTGACCATCTTACTACAGTCACACGAATGTGAGTCCGGCGGCGAATCACGTCGGGCAAAATAAATTTCGCAGACGCGTTTCCGGTCCGTTTCGCTTGCTCTCGACAAGTGCGCAAAATGATTTCGCGTGGACTCAGCTGAAAACGACGATAGCGCGCTGCTGCTCGATAGAATCCGTTGTTGTTCAAACAAATGGTTGCTCGTTTATACTGATTTCAATCCGCGCCGCGCTATCAATTGTACGATAAAACTGACTAATTGAACGACACACAGTGAAAATCCTACGGTTAAGTTCTGTTTTCCGGATCCACTAAATTGGCGATATCCTCGACAATGTAAATATTTATCCCCTAAGTTCAACGGTCTAGATTTCCGATTGCGAAAGTTCAATGCTCGTTTCTGTCCTAATCCAATTAAAGAGACAAACGAATTTATCACTCAAAATAATCCTAAGAAATATTTTCGCGAAACTGGTATTGCGTTAAAGTGATGTGACGCAAGCATAAATCACACGTCTGATTGATATACGTGCGAGCGCGACGTAATCTTAAAATGAATCATAAACATATCGCCGATCTAATGCGTACAATAACCGGCGGGGTAATATCGGCCGCGGCAGCGAATAGACGACTGGCATTAAATCCCAAGATTTAGGGCAACGACGCGCTAAGCCGCGCGACGTAAATTTTATAGCGAAACCTCTGAAAGTTGTACAATACATTTTATTAACAAAACTTAATATTCCCCCGTCAACTAAGCTGCCAATATGAAAGGTCTTGGAGTCATTAAAGCAAATCATCTATTTGTTGCTTGGAATATGTTGGGAATAGGTTGGGAAATTCATTGCTCGGTCAATATCTCGGAACAGATCCCATCCGTATTCCGACAATTCCTCACCTCGATTTGGTATCCAGCGTACAAAATAGGAGCGGATCGATCGTACGATCGATGTCCCTGCACAACACAAATTAAAGGAATTTACGGCCGATCGACCGATGCAGTCGACACTCTCTCGGGCGGGCACAAAAGTCGACGCGTATTGCACGCGCATGCACACGAGACACGCGTGCACGTCATACGCGACTTATTCACTTTCACCCCGCGACACGGCGACGTACGAACGCACACAGTTCGCAGCCTGCGACGTGAAATAACGTCGTTCGTTAGCGGCTACCCGACGCACTGTACGAAAAAAGGGAAGTGTCTAACAAACGTACGCGAAATTGCAAATAATACAGAATGCCGTTAGAAGTCATTAAAACAGAATATTGATACAACAACACGCGAAATGCCGCTCTAATTAAAATAAATAAATTGCGAAAGCCAAACAAGGCGGTCGGAGATCGCCGTGTGTCAAGTAATTCGTAACGAATATATGCATGTACGTATGTGTGCAACAAACGCGGCCAAATGATTATTTCAAAATCTGTCAATAATTAACCGCGATATCATATAATTATACATCTCTCAATTTTATCTCGTGAACAAATTTGTGCGTCGGATAATGGCAGAATATTCAATATTCTATCATTAGCCAGAGTTGAGATAACGGCCGTATCAAGTTAAAACTAATGAAGCTCGATGATATTCAGCTTTCGATGAAATATTCGTACTTTGTCAAAATGTATCGATTAACTTTTCACATTCATCATGAATTAAATGTAACAAAGTGCTGGAGGAGTTTGTGCGAGTTTGCGTATGGGATCTTATGATTACGTTTGCAATAACAGCGTAACAGTTATTAGCAAGTCTGTAAATTTCAAACTCTTAAAGTTACTGTAGTTGAATTATGAAACCGCTTTGAACCTCAACTAGTTGCACATAATGCGACGATGTTAATCGGACGCGATGCGGCAATTTCCTACGAAATAATGCATTATTGTCGCTGCAAAATAAAACTAATGGCGATGAAAAACAGACGTACAGATTATGTCGCATTGCCGCGTATAGACAGCGACTGGAGATAGATTTGAGTCTGATGCAAAGGCGATTTGAAAAAATGTTTCAACATCATTTACCGAAGTTTGGATTGCGTTCGAGAGGACGAATCTTCTATGTATAGAAATTTTAAAATTTTCGAAAACTTTCTGCATCTCGAAAAACTTGCCCAAAAACTTTCAAGACACTATAACAGATGTGACGTAATAATAACGTTGGATTAATTATACCGAGTTCCTGACCTAGCGAGTGTTTTTTTTTTCCTGTGAAAATTGCATTGTAACTTGAACGCAAAGGGGATTTCGCAAACGATTACAGAGACAAGGTTATTTTAGAACGATGCTCTTGAATGCATTTTGAAATGAGACTAATTAAATTGTAATTGAAATTTCTTTACAATGTTCAACTTCTCTTCTTCGTCGTGACTCACATATTCTTAACTTTTTAATATAAAATATTTTTAACTTTCCGATATATATAGAATGATATAGCGATCGTATATAAAATGTTCACGCAAGTTTGAAAAAAGTAGTTTTATCATTTTCGCGTGGAAATAATTATGTTAAGAGGAGCTCGCTATTATCTGACGTAAATGCAGTTATGTGGAACGTAGGTGAAAGGAATCGCGATGGTTCTGGGTCACTACGCATATTCTACGTATGAGGTGGCCTCATATCTAGACTGTGTCTTAAGAATATCACTTCGACACTAAACACTTGATGACGAGAAGAGGCTGCGAAAAAACAGGCACGGCGGCAGTGAGAAAGAAAGATATTTCGCTTTCGGGCGAGGCTGAAGGAAAGCAGAAAAGGCACAGTTTGCAGTAAGAAAGAAAAGAAGGATACCAAACGCACAGTCGATCACACGCGACGGGACAGCTGTACGCGAACATCCGTATGGCGCGAGAGTTCCTGCGGAACTAGCAGCACTTCCGTACGATAGCGTAAAAATCACGAGACCTCCATCCTCTTCCCACCCTCATCCCCCTCCATTCCCAGCCGGCGATCACGTGACCTTTCGCCTCCCGCCCTCGCCGAGATGCACTCTCACCCCCCGCTTCCCCGCTCCACAACGCCCTTTTCATGCTCACTCCGAAAACGGCCGAAAATTCTCGCCGGTATCATTCTCGCTCCGACATTCCAGTCATGTTCCGTTACGATTGGTTTTAAGCAAAACGATGGTTAACGCGAGATTGTATTTTAAATTAATAGCGCTCGGGCGTGTTAAAATAAAGAATGGGAACGGTAGACATAAATACAAAAGTCCGTAAAGAATATGGAAATTGAAGCTGCATCAAGTTCCGTCCTGTAAAATAACATTTTGAAATTTTTCCTGCATAGTTTTAATCTCTCATCACTGCCACGTAATTTGTAAGCGAGACGAACGCGATGTCAATGCGATAACGCCAAAAGAAACCGACTCACGCTTTTGCATCTCACGATTTCAATTCCTGCTGGAAAACTTCAAGATATTACCGGGGCCAATGACTTATACATTTCGCTTATCTCACGCAACTTCTACGGGATTAAGCACGTCTTCAGGGTGGACGTTTAAAAATACCCACTTTTCCACACACAAACAAGATTACATCGCGTGGAAGTGGGCGAAACATCCCGAAATGCCGTTGGATATAAAGACGGTCGTAGATCATCCGCTTATTATACGGAAGCGACTGTTTACCGAATAAACGCAGACGGCTCGAGTAAATAACGCCGCACGGTAAATCTTCCGCTCGCCTTCGTATCTGTAAGCGCGATAATTACGGCGCCCGCGCCCTCGAGACGTGCTCCCGACGCGAGAGAGCTTACGTCAAAATTTCGAACACGGCCTTCGCTTGTACTTGAAGCGCTACAATTCCCGAGCGGACCGAGCCGTCGTGTCGCATTTCGTGAAAATATTCAAAATACTATTTAAAACGGAGATTCATTTTTTTTTTAATCCGTCCAATAGATACACAAAATTCGCCGCAGCGCCTTTTTCAAAGTTTTAAAAAAAGAATTTCGTACAAAAATTTTCCACAACTAAAACCTTCTGAAAATCGAATTTTTCTTGTCGTTCAAAATCCTCACCTATTGTTTCCGAGAGTCCTCACGACATCGTAGCGAACGCTAGGTTTCCTGCGACGATCCCTCGGACTCCTGAGGACCTCCCTTCCGTTTCTGAACGGTTCGTGGATAATGTCGTGCGAATAGGTTGGAGTCTTCAACGGCTGATACGCTTCCGTCGTCGTGCAGCCACCGATGCAACCGCAGCATTTGGACATTGCATTCGACTCTTTTCACGCAATGGTTAAATCTATTCTTCCCTCTCTCTCTCTCTCTCTCTCTCTTGTCTCTCCGCCACTGCTGCCGTTACCACTGCAATCTCTTGAATCGTTTTACTTTCTGGCGGCCCGGGATTCTGGTATCGACATCGTCCGCGCATCGTATCGCTCGGGAGAGGAAAAACACGAGGCGCGGCTTTTGCACCGCTCTTGGGCGAAAGCACGTCCGCCGTTATAGAAGGTCCGAGTGAAATACATTCGACGGTTTAGAACGGCACGCCGGGGTCTCGCACGGCCGGCATAGAAATCGAAAAAGGCAGTGATCTATCGCGCGCGTGCTCTTTACGTGAACGAACTCACGATAGAGAGATCAGTGAAGTCTCGAAATACGCAGCGCACTCGCGAATACGCTACCGAGAGGAAGCCACTTCAGATGAAAAGTTGGAATGATTTTTCGTCCGTCTGCACGCCACGAACATTTTATTCAAACCAGATGCGAGAGCGAATTTAATTTTGGATGCTGTAGATATGAAAAAAAAAAAAAAAAAAAACTAGACGTCGTACTTTATGTCGCGTTCTACCTTATCGCGAACAAAAATTATTTTCTACAAATCTGTTTCCGTGAATGTAACATCGACATTAATCGTTCTAACGAATATTTACAGACCTCGCGATAAACAGTTTTGATCTCAGATAAAATTCTGCAACCAATGACGATGCAGTTTAAACACTTGAGCGTAATCGAAATTCGAAGAAGTGCGAGATAAAATGGAGAAAACGCGGAAAAGGGTCGACAGGAATGTGCTCAGTGACGTGCACCGTGCGAGTGCGAGACAATGTCGAAATTGTGAACCGGCTGCATATCGTCCATCAGGATTGCGAGCACGTATATCGAGGAGGAATGTCTTTTCAAGTACAAACACCGTAATTCTCCCGATTCTCAATTCCTGTCGCGCTCACGCCGATAATTACATGAAAATTCTTAATATTCAGAAAACATCACGCGCGGCCCTCCGTCGCGAGTGTGTTAACGATTCATCAATCGCTACGTGACTATCGCGCGCGATTTATTCACAATAAGCCTTCCGAGAACGTACTGAGAATAAAAATGTCTTACGCGACCGCAAAAAATTTTAAACAACAAATTGTTTTATCATTATTCATAGCATATATATCGCAATTCTTAATTTCCGTAAAATTGAATTAATATGTAAAAAAAATATTATTTTCTATCGGTGAAAAATAAAAGCGATTTTACGAGCTTACCGTCGATATCTTTTCGCAGTATTAGTTTGAAATTGGTTTGTTTTCTATTCGCCAAGAAAACGTGGAAACTTTTAATTCGATCGGACGCGCCTCGCGCTACACGTCATACGTCGGAGAACGCTGTTAGAAATTCGCGAGGTCCCTCGCGATGAACGCTTGGAACGATACTGAGAGAAATCCTCTCCGCAGGAAGGAGATAAAGAAGAAATAGAAGAAGAGTCAAAGAGACGAGGAACGCATGTCCTCCGTCTGTGCGTCAGCGGTACGTGACGCACACTGTTTTAAATAAGCGTTTTCTTAAGAACAACGTATCATCACTTTTGTATATATAAACATGCATGAAAGATTTTACCTTGTAAAAAAATTAAATAACATTATCCGTGAAATTCATTTTGAAACAGGTTATTTTCGATTAAGAGATCAGGACCAACCGATGGATCAGCCTGAATATTTCGCGACGTTACATTTAATTTGATCAATTCGAATCTGATTTTGTGCGTTACAGAATACTCGCGATTTTCGCAATATTTCAAGTATAGCCTGTACGCGAAAATGATTTAACGCAATCCACCGAATGTTACGCCAATGTGTCGAGCGCGTACGATTGCATCGCATAAGAACATTCATCGGCGTACACTGCGAGAACGCGTTTGCTCGACACACGCATCGCTGTAGTCTGCAAACCAGGCGGATCAACAACCGGACGTGGCTCCGGATTGCAGCTTCTTTTGCGTTTCGTCTGCTCTTCGGGAGCGCACGCATATTGCACGTGGAAGATTCAACGCATTTTACTCGGTCGCGTTTACAGGAAAGAATGCACAAATAGCTCGAGGGAATCGAAATTATTTTTTCTCAAAAATAACGGAGCTTTCACATGTGATGAAGTAACAATAACGCGTTATCATCTAAATGACGATAATGATCACGTAACTAACAAAGAAGATGAATTGATAAAATAATTATTCGGTAATTAACTACGTTAAAAATTTAGGTAAAGCGGAAAGACAAAACAGAAATGTTATTATTAATGGCGAGAGTTTTTTAAACAGAGACATCGAAGAAGTTCGCAAAGTTGCGGCGAAAAAGGTCGCATTAAGAGTTACAAGGTAAATTGCGGAAACGGACGGCGGTTTGAAGTCGATGCGGTGCGCGAATTTACACGGACACGAAAATGAGACACGTGCGCGCCAGAAGGACGACGATCTCACGCTCCGTGAATCCGGATCTCTCTGATTTTCATTCGCCAACTTCCACCGCAAAAACTTTGTTAATTTATCGCGCACCAGAATACTTTGCTGATAGCATAACAGAATATGCGTATGGCATCCGCATATATGATCAAAAGCCCACTCAATATTTCAATAACATTGCTCTTCTGTACAATGTAGCGCTAAATTGAACGTCGATGAATTAAATTTCATAATTTACTGTAATTATTCGAGCATGAAAAATCACGAGGCGAACGAAGAGTATATGCGCTGAAAGCAATATAAATTAAAGTGCGCTACACTGCAGATCACGGAAATATGAATTACAACGAGAGTAAGATGCGACTCGAGTTTATTTCGTGTTTACGCACATTTTACTCCTTGTATCTCGCCGAGAGACGTGCATTTTCCATGCAACATGAAAATATCTTTCTTCAATTTTACATCTCCGTTAAATGCGACTATGCTAAGTCGCATTTATAATGCCCAACCATATATATTTCAGTCGATTCTGACCTAATTTTTCGTTCTAGCTTATATTTTTAATTGGAATTCAACTCCAAGCTTAAGTAAAAGAAGATTCGACGATGCGAAAGTAAGCATAATGCAGCAATGTAATATTTAGCGGTTTCAAAGACAGCTTATGTGTGTGTGTGTGTGTGTGTGTGTGTGTGTGTGAAAACTGTGTCATAACAGCGGACGTTGCAATAAGTATCGCATTTAAAGTGTCTATTTAAAAAAGTTTATTTATTTGCAATAGTGAGTAATATTATAAAAAGTTTATCAATATCGATTATCGATGGTTTATGATCACTTTCTGAGTGTATTTCATACAGATATATAGATACAGGCGTAAAAGTGATCATAAAACATTAAGGTCGATATTGCTTCCTGTCTAGAATTCTCGCTACCCTTCTATCCGATAAATCACTTGTAATAGCCGTGTAGATACGGATAATTCGTTTATCAATTCAAGAAAAACGTGGCTCCCTTGCATACCAAAAACTTATTAAAAAATAAAGAAATTTTCAAGAAATTTTCTAGTCCGTCCGGAAGATAAGTTTATCCAGTGTGGTGCCTAGCGCACCAAGTTTTCTCTACCTTAATAATCCCTTCTTACGTCAATCTACAGTTACTTGCTTTCTTCGTATGCATCATTTAATTTTGTTCGAAAAATCAGAAGTTGATCGAGATAGTGGCCATTTATTTTCTCCAACATAAGCGCACGCGTTTATAAAATTTATTTTAAAAATGTGCAAACACAAACAAAAACAATGTTCGATACGAAGAGATATTACATGAGATTTGAGTTAATGAGATTTGCAGTAATAAACTGCTTTACGATAATTAAGTCAAACTTAATTAAAAGATATTTCTGTCTTTGACATGTAATATTATATTATGAAAGATGTGTAAAAAGTGTGTAAAAAATTACAATTGTAGTTGGTAATTTTAAGGTAATAGTTATACATGTAAATATTCATATGTATGTAAATTTGTAGATAAAATTAATTTTTGCACGGAAAAAATTTTATAACAAAAATTTCTATAATGTGGCACTAGCTGCGGACCATCAAGGAATTATAAATTTAAATGGAGTAGCCATTGTTTTAAAAATAATAAAGCAACACAATTTTCACACTTTCTCAGTAAAAAGTTAGTATTGCAAAGAAAAGTGAAAAATATATATCGAGTAAAATTTTACTGCATACCATAGTAAAAATTAATTCTTCCCACCTTAGAATATAGCTAGAGCGCCGGTTTCATAAAAATCACTTTATCTATGTGATAAAAAGCAGTGTTGCCATAGTAAAAATTACGTCGAAAAATCATGTAAACATTTCAAATTCGGTAACTCGTTATTAAGGACTCGAAAGAAACGGAAAAGTGATGGGCGTTGTTTGTAAGAATCGACCGAAACGCGCAGATTTTGTCGAGCATGTAACAATTGAACGCTGCAGCCAGAAGTGTGCATGCGACCTCACGAGTTCAGTCATGGAAAAAATGCGCACACAATCGAAATCTATGTATATGTGACACATGTACGTAGTTCTCGGTTGTGTGCGCATTTCCCTTATGACCAATGCATTGAGTGAGAGTTGGATTAATCCAACTACTGCATCTCAATCACATACTGGCTATAACAAAATTTCTAATAGCACCTTCCCGGATATAAAGTCGTCATTTCTACGAGGGAGAGTCAAAAAGTAATCTTAATATGGCAATAAAAAAGGACTGTAAATATTAAGGTTATTTTTTACTCTCTCTCTCTCTCTCTCTCTCTCTCTCTCTCTCTCTCTCTCTCTCTCTCTCTCTCTCTCTCTCTGTATCTGTAGTGCTAATTAAGACGCTAGATATAATTTATGGCGATACGGTATTTTAATTTCTCCTTATTGTAATATAATTCTTTATTTTAATGCGAAAATGGGCTTTATTTTTAAAGATTATGCAAAACAAAAATAACTTTCCTTTATTTATTTTCCTACGCATCTGAAAAAGAGTGTCAGAAACAGGATTTAACGCTACTTCAAACTCCTCAGAACACAGAATCTAGAGAGTCTTTATTTTCTACACAGTTGTCATCACAAATTCAATATAATTGCCAACAATCGCTAGTAGCATCAGTTCAATACCCATTATTATTTTTGTAATTAGAAGAAAACTTATTAACATTGCTCAAACTGAAGTATTTCTTTTTATGTTATACTTAAACCTTTATTAATATGTATTTATATATTCGCACAAATTATTAATTCTAGATTTCGGCTGAAGATTTATCAAGTTGTACCGTCAATAACTGAAATTATTCACAACAGCAACTGGATACTCAACATAGAATCAGAATTAATAATAAAACAGTTTGTTATCTCCAAAATAATTGTTACATTGTAGTTTCGATTTATACTTTCTATTTCATCTAAATCATAAGTTTTATTCGTCTAGAAACTGTATAATTGAATTTCTAATTAAAGAGAAGGAAGGTTGGTCTATTTTGACTATCCAAAAACACGGATTTTTAACCCCGAATGCTCGTAATCGATTATTACGACTTATAATTCGAAAAGAATTAGATAATATCTTGCTGAAAGTTCCTCCACAACAGAAACTCCGTACTGTAGAGTAAGTCAAATTTTATTAATTGAATTTCTATATGTAATATGTAATAAAAGAGAGAGAGAGAGGAAATAAAAATTATTTTTCAATATAAATATTTTATGTTTCAGAATTTCAAGTGCAAAGTTTCAAGCATTGGCAAAGGAAATAACAGAAACATTTTCTAGTGAAAAAGAAAACACATATTATGAACAGTTCGTGCTAATAAATAGTAAACAAATTAATACGAGTGGCAAAAATTATGGTATTTCAATTATTACTTCAATTATAGAAAAACTGTTCTTCGTAAAAGACAAATTACTGCAGAATCGTGAATTTGATAACACTGTTCAATCTACGTTGTCTAATGACATAATTACTAAGCTTAGTGTTTTGAAAACATTAGTGAATCCATGGATTAAAGGAGGAACTTTATAGTGTGAAACGTCCGAAGCACGGTGGATATATTTGAGCTCAGAAGCATTAGCCAGAGTGGCTAACTCCGTCAAACAAAAAGTAGAGAAAATTGATAAACTTATAAACATTGCTTTTTAAAATTTCATTTGAAATATATACACAAATAATGTAGAATGTATTAAACATGCAGCTTTTATGTTACAATGTCGAAAATACATAAAAATATATATATCGAGAATAATTGTTCATTATTTCTTATAAGAAAACCAATTACAACATTATTTATTACAAAACTTTAAATAAAAAATTAATTTAGCCGTTCTATTTTTATTATTATTTTCATTAGATTCTATTATTAATATTATCGAGATAAATAATGTCTTCTCCGGCAGATGCATCGAAAGTACCGTCACCTCGATTTATTCTTAAATTTTTATAATAATCGTGTTTAATGGGAGAAATGTATTTCAATTTTATCATATCTTTTCTCTTTTCTTTTGTCACAGTTCTGCTAATAGGATGTAACAAAGGTTGATCTATATTTTTCAGAACTAATGATCTACCTTGAGATTTTTTAATATTGATGTAATCAAACTCTGTGTCTTCGTTAAAATTGCGTTTGAATTGTATAATATGTGCTTTCGATCTCTCTAACTTAATCCATTTTGAGCCAATTTATTGATAATTCTGTGATTATTTTTTTCTATTAGTTACAGAATCCACTAATGGTTTTGTTGAGAAAAAGATGATGAGTCATTTCAACCATCTGAAACGGTGCTTTTTTCTTACAAGTTTTGATTATTTCATACCAATCGTCGGAAGAAAAAGTTTTGAATCTTTTTTGCATGTGACTTGATAATGGCAAAATCTGAATTATTAGGCAAATAACTATACCCACTTACTAAAAATTTCATTTCAATTGATTTGGCTTTATTTCTGTAGTTTGAACCAATTTTAATAAACTTCAAACAGTTTTAATGTTTCTATTTTGTCCGGTACACTTTTGACAATTATTATTGAAGAATCACTATCTGATTTATTATTTTGCATGTTAAAATTATTATTCTTTGCCATTTTAAGAATTAGCAAATTTATTAGAAATAAAAAAATTATTGCTAGATGGAGTTAAACGCAATGGCTTCCGAAGTAGATAATATATTATTCACTAGCAATAAAAAAATTTGGCCATCTTGAGGTGATAAATAGAATTATCAAGATAATTAATTTTATTTATGAAAAGTTAATCATCAGTCATGTGCTTTGGTACATTCAACGAAAGAAAAAACAAAAGTTGAAGTCACACGCGTGTTTGCGAGTTGACAGAGTTCTTGAATTATTTGAATCAGATTTCAATTATTTGTATACTGAGAGTTCATCATTATTACTAACAAATTGATCAAAAACAAAAAATTTTTGAATTAAAAAACTATTAGCATTAAAAATAACGAATGTAGAAAATAAAGGTCTTATCTATTTTTTATCATTGTCTTGGTTTGTTTTCAATTTTTCACTAATTACTCAAAATATTTTTTTAAAACTTCAAGCAAAATTGAAATTTGTTACAGATAATCAAAAAATAATTTTGTTTTATTTATTGCCATATTTAATTCCTGCTGGATCACAAAGAAAAATAAATTTTTAGGTATAAAAAATATCAATTCCGCTGAAAAAACTTTCAGCCACCGATCATTTCAAGAACGAAATTCATTTCTGATTTATTTGGAAGTAAGTTATTTTATATAAAACTTTATTAATTTAATTTTCTTTATCATTTTTATTAAAAAAAAAATAAATATCTTTATATTTCTTTTGTTAACAGTTTGCCTTGGGAACTATATTGAATTTAACTAAACTTAGAGTCGAAAGTATTCTCAACAGTTCTTGTCATTGTTGGACGTATCCTTGGAAATACGGCGTCATATATTATTTTAAATGACAGAGTCTACATTGTTTCCAACACACATGTTCATGTCTACGTCAAGATTTATTTTGCTATCGACTGCGAATATCCACCAAGTGTATATTCTTTGTGTATGATCTTTCAATAAGATTGTTATCAAATTAAAAATCGTGGGGATGCTGTTCCAATAACTTTGCGAGCAATTATATAGTAAAATTTGTGAAGTCATTATACAATAATACCGGTAGATAATAACATTGTAGATAATTCTTTAATTTTGAAGACTTAAACGATTTCAGTCGAACAAAATACTTTGCTTTATTTGTAAATGTGATTTTACCGATAATACCGAGTTAATACATCACAATCGGTTCATTCAGAGGAAAAAATTTTTCGGTGCGCAACAGAATTTTGTTCAAAAGCTTATTCGATATTTAAATCTTTTAAAATATATCCATAAAAGGCATCGTTATAATGTTTATTCGCCACGAAAGTCTCCCATTTCTCGAAAAATAAAATCAATCGCGACTTTGTACGTTTCCGATGACACAAATAGCACAAATTTTTGTAGCCAAATTGCAATAGATGAAGTGAACATTGCTCTAAGTGAATTTTCAAATGAACAATGTAATGAACTATCTAATGATATTAAGATGTCAAATCAAGTATTTAAATATTTTATGTGCGCTCCATATCATATAATACTTTATGTACAATATTTTGTGCAAATAAGAAGTAACAAATAAATGATACTTTACCTGCGCTCGATGCTCCTTCTAAGCCTTCTCAGTCCTCGCAGTCTAAGGCACTCACTCGCGAATGCGAAAATCGCTCGATTTTTTCAACACACGACACTCCCGATGCGTACTTTGTCATTTTAGGACCAAGATGTAACTCGAATATTGCTGCACGAAATACGTCTGACACAATAGGTAACAACGGAAAAAGATGAGATGGGAAATTGCAGGAAGTAGTAAGAGTATTATTGAGGAGGACAACGCACTGCTACGGAATAATTTGCCCCGTACAAGTGCCGCCGTGCTAATAACAACAAGACAATGGCAAGCACAAGGTCGCGCCGATTCCGACTTGAAAGAATGTGGAGAATGGAGAGCAACAATGTTACGCCGATAGATAGCGCGTGAGGAAGAGAGAGAGAGAGAGAGAAGGAATATGGAGCGCGCATACCAAGCGCGATGACGAAAACAACCCCATCATACGTCGCGAATCGGTCTCGAAAAATTAGAATAATTACACAGACCTGCGAGATTCAGATACAAAAAGCAGAATAGTGATTTCCTACGTAATTTTGGTCGCTGAATCCGAATCCGTCAGCAAAAAATGTTCATCACGTCAGGTTTTTGAGAAAAATGGGGTAATATGGGCCAAAAACAGTGATTTTTGCCATTTTCAAGGCGTTATTATGGCTGACTCAAATAAATTTTTAACATTCTGTCTGCGGCATCTTAAAGCGTTATACTTTGTCTTCAAATTGCAATTTTTTTTATTCTTGTACGATTTTTTTTCGCCGAGTTATGAAGGTTTGAAGATGGCAACTTTTTGATGATGAGATTATGCACTGCCAAAATGGTGAAAAATCGACAATTCGGTGAATTATAAAATAAATATTAAAAAAATTTTTTAAATATATAATATTAAAATAATTATAATTCACCGAATTGTCAATTTTTCACCATTTTGGTAGTGCATAGTTTCATCATCGAAAAGTTGCCATCTTCAAACCTTCATAAGTCGGCGAAAAAAAATCGTACAGAAATAAAAAAAAAGCAATTTGAAGACAAAATATGGCGCTTTAAGATGCCGCAGACAGAATGTTAAAAATTTATTTGAGTCAGCCATAATAACGCCTTGAAAATGGCAAAAATCACTGTTTTTGGCCCATATTACCCCATTTTTCTCAAAAACCTGACGTGATGAACATTTTTTGCTGATAGATTCGGATTCAGCGACCAAAATTACCTAGAAAATCACTACTCTGCTTTTTGTATCTTTTAGGACCCTTAATTTCGCAGGCCTGTGTTATCGAACGTTGATAGAAATCGAGTTTAAACTCGATTTCGATAAATCTTCAATAAATGCCCTAATGTTAGAGTTTCAAGGCTGACTCACAGCGTTTAATGGCGTTGTTTTCTACGCCTTTAGCCTGTGTGATATGTTTCTCTCTTTCTCTCTCTCTCTGTCTCTTTTTCTCTTTTTCTTGCGTTATGTATCGGCACATTATTGCACCCTACTTCTCGTATTCTTCTAAATCGGAAGCGTAACTTTGTCCTTAATATTTATTGCACTCCTATCGTTCGCACGACGACATTTTGTACAAGCCATTTTTGTACAGGTCATTTCGTATTGACGCGTTATCCTCTCTCCAATAATACTACTTTCAGCACTTCCTGCAGTTTTCGACCCCATTCTTTTTCGTCGTTATTTGTTATCTGAGAATGTTGAATATATGTATTTCGTGAGATAATATTTATGTTACATCTTCATCCTAAATGACAAAGTACGGGTCGGAAGTACAGTCGTTTAAAATATCGTCCAATTTTCGTATTTGCATCGCGAATGAGCGTTTTGAAGAACTGCGAGGACTGCGAGACAATAAGAAGACTTATCAAGTGCCAGCTGAGCAACATTTAAATAATTAATGTATTTGTTATTTGTTAACACAAATCGCACAAAATATTATGTAACGTAATATAACGTAATGCATATAAAATGTTTAAAATACTTAAAATATTCAGAAAAATATTTACAATACTTAATATTCACCATTCTTAAAAATTTTTTACATATTTATTATTATTTCAACTAATTAAACTTTTTCCTCCACAATAATTATTTCATAAATATTAATTATTCTGAACACCGCTCTAGTCTGAATTTACTTTTCTATTTTACAGATCAACTGTGCAGATCAACAACACGTTGTCAAATAACGACAACTGTTTAAAAAATAATGTTAAATATAGACCCAAACTAATAAATCAAATATTGTATGCATTATTATATTGCATATGTAAAACCAAAAAAACGAGTAATCGTAAAAACAATATAGCCACTGTGCGACACATCTAAAAATACCAACGGAAAGCGCATAAACGCAAAAAAAATCAATTGGCAAAGATGGAGGGTAATATTCATGCCAGTGCGCTCGGCGGACTCAGAGTAGAAGTCAACGCTCTCATATTTCAGTGCAGTGTGCAATATCGAGAATCTACTGAGCTGCGACGTGCTGGCATACTTTTGTGTTTCACCTGAAACAGGTGGATATTGCCATCGATGCATCATCCATGTCATTCGCGTAGCATTCTTTGCCATAGTTTAGCCAGAAGTATAGCCGCAAAATCGACTGATTTGTTCAGTGTCGAATTCTGCGGTTAACGGATGCGGCAATTCTCACAACTTCAAAATTACACATGCGAGATTATTAAAGTACTTATAATTGTAACAAACTCACAAGATATTTATACAATCAAGCCATTGCTACTTTTGTTTCTATCTCAAGCCGGTTCAGAAATTCACATGTAATAATCGAAAACAATTTTCCTTGAAGGAAAATTTGCCTAAACGTTCTTCTAACATCTACTGTAATTAAAAGTAATTTCACGGATTTCCGTGATTATCGTCGATTGAAAATTACTGAAATTACTTTTATTGGGAAAAATTTCAGCTTGCGACTACCTAAAACATCCGAATTATTTTGCACGTTCTAATTTTTGAATTTTTCTTATGGATTTTCATTTCGGGACTTTATCCTTCCCCTCCCTTCTTTTGAGAATAGCCAGCGTAGTTGAAACGCTTGTAATATCCGCAAGACGAGCTGCAGCAACAAGCAAGGGACGGTAAGAGAAGCGAAATAATTGTTTGCTCGCTTCTCTCTGCTGCAACTCGACTACCTGAACTCGCGAGAATGCTCCTCATCGTCGTCACTTGAATTGGTGATAATTTTCTTCCCTTAATTCAGCTTCAAATAGTAGCCCAAGGATATTTCCTCGAGCAAACTATAAGATCGCCGAGACGTTCGAGATTAGTAAAATATTTTAAGAATAACAAAATAATCACAATTCCAGTCGATAAAAAATTAATCTCACCCAAGTCTCTCATATCAATACTTTTATTAACTCAAATATAGCGTCTTTTGTTTTATTTTATTTATCACTCGCAATTTATATTTCAGAAATTTCTTGATGTTACGTTTAATGATAACGATTTTTAAAAAGTTCAGTGAATTAATCGCACATGTTAATCTTCACAGAGTTTCTTATAGTTTCGTCAGCCACGAACGTATTGTAATGAGAGTAATTTCTTAAATCACGAATTGCAGACAGTCTCGTGTAAAACAATTCTGCTCCAAAGAAAAACGGGCGCTACGAAAACTATAGGAACGAGATATCGGAAGTCGTATTGGGCCGGTAGTGACGAGAAAAAGGAACGTTTCTCCTTCCGTTTCGCCGCAACATGACCGCCGCGTTTTTCTCTCATCGCCGGTCTTCAGACGCAAGATATATTCAAGAAAGAACTACAGCGAGCAAAGAAACTCTTCTGGGTAATGCCCGTACAATTTTCTTACTTGAAATATTATTATTCTTGTGAAGAACGCCGTGCGCACAAAAATCGGTTAAGCATTTATAACTTTTTTGCGGTGAAAACTTTTTCTTGTTTCTCTATTGATTATTTTCGCGTTTCTATGAAGAACTTTATTCGTTAATTATCAATGATGGAAGAAAGATTGGACTTTTTCACGCGACAGAGTAAAGTGCAGCGCATATATATTCTATTTCAAGATATTAAAATAGTTGAATTTTCAGGCCGTGATCCAATTTCATTTCCTTTATGTCGTATTTTATTTTAAAATTTGTAACGAAAATAAATTCGAATCCCTCGTAACTCGAATTTAAGAGATCCAGCGAATATCTCCCGCCCGACGCGATAGGACCGATAAATGTTCCGCGGGAACGCACGATGGCGAGCGAGGGGAAGCCGCACGTTTCGGGAGTGGCTCACGGGAGTCCGATCGCATCGACCGGCACAGCCCCCAGGATTATACATCCTTTCTATCCTCCTTACGCGAATTGCCGAGAAGTCCAAGTCCGGGATCGATATTCCGAAGCGTACCGCGAACTCGGAAGTGAGGAATGGGACTTCCGTCGAAACTTTAATCGATCACAGCGAGGTATGTCGAAAGGTGGGAGAAGGGGAAGCGGGAGCGCGAGGGAGACCGAAATCGAGAAAAACGAAGAGGAGGAAGGGCGAAGCTGAAAGAAACGAGAGCCCGTGGATTCGCCGTGGCGCCATCGAGCACTCTTACTCCAATACTTTCGCCGGACTCGTGCGTGCACACTGCAATCGAGTGCACTCGAGAAAGTAGCCACGTGGTGCCGTGGCGTATCGTCCCGATACGAGAGGGCTGCCTTACTCTCGCAAAAACGAAAAGCTGTGTGCGGCGTGAGCCGTGAATATGTATCGCGATATTTGCGCAAAGCAAAGCAGAAGCAAAACAATATCCCGATAATTAGATAATTAATTGCGCTAAGTAAGCTGCAATTTCGCCGAGGCTCTTGTTAATTAAATCTATATTCATATGGCATCGAAGTGTGTGGATTAAAGTTCAAGTATTTCACAGCAATATTAGAGCGTTTATCGCAGTGTCAGAAAAAATTACATCTCCGCGTTCTGTCTCGCGAAAATTAACAAATTGATGGAAGCGCAGCAGGGACGTTTTAGCGATGAGGCTAGAGCAGAAAATAGCTACGTATGCCAGCTTAGAAAGGAACATCGCTGTGATGGATTACGCGGTGCTCGCTGTGCGGACAAGGGATGCAAAGTCAACGGAAAACTTTAGTTTCGGGAGAAAACACGCGCGCGCGTGATGTGTCCCTCGGCGATGTTTCCCGTCTCAGCACGACCTCATCTCCCTGGCGTTACGACGTTTCCTTTGTGTGCGTCAACGCGCAAGTGCACGTAGAGAGACCGGGAGGAAGAGAGTGGAGAGACAGACGAGAGAGAAGAGAGAGAGGAGGAGAGAGGGAGAGAGGGCAGAGAGAGAGAGAGAGAGGGGGGGGGGGGGGCGCCGGTTCGAGGATGCAGAAGAGTGGTACGGAGGAAACGAGTAAACGGGGACGCGGTGGTGAAGGAGAGAAGGAATGCGGTGCGGTCACAACATCAAAGTGAAACGAGATGGTGAGTCGTCTGGAGCTGCAGCCGAGCGCACATGCCGAATGCACGAAGGCTGCCGAGTACGGGCTTATGGTTACTGCCATAATGTGCGCGAGCACGAACGAAAGGATTTTCGTCTAATGTCCCGAGTTTGTCGCTACGTTAACGGCGCTCTTACCGACACAACAGTTTTGCACTACGCGAGGCATCCGGCCTGAATGAGATTCGCTCGCCTGTTCGCCTGACTTCTCTCAGTCACTCAGCCACGCGGTCATTTTTCTCTTATGTATCGAACATTAGGCCGGGAGTTAAGACGTGCTTACAAGACGGCTTTCCGGATATTTTCGCCAAAAGATAAGCAAAACTGTTCCCAAAGCTTATAAATGGCCTATTCAAGCCAGGTACTTTACGTTACATCGTCGATTCTATATGCTTCACGGTTCACGATAAACGGTCCGTTTCATTCGTAGCTTTTCCAACAAACCGACGACGATTTCCCGTTCAACTTTCCGTGATGTTCTATATGCTGTATTGCGTCATGAAAGAAAGCGGGAAGGAACGATGAATAAAGAAATCGCAGTTTAAAATAGACATATTTTTACCACACTGTGAGTTCTTTTTCATAATTTGACTTGTAGACTCTCGATGTTAAAATTAGATATATTGTAACTTATCTTTATTTTAACGTCTGCATCTATAGTTGAAAGGTGACTCTATGACATTTAGTGCATCGGAGTGTAAATTACACTTCACTCGACCATCGCCACGTTCGACATACCTAATTAGATTATTTTCCGCAAAGCTCAACTGCACTTTGCTTGATCAAATTCTGCGGCGCTGAGAAATCGGTAAACTGCGAAATGAGCTCGCGTGCAGTGCCCTTCGTTGTATTCTCCGATGAGAAACGAAGAAAGCGACCGGAAGATTCTTCCAGACCGCTCGATCAAAGCTCGATGAAATTTAATTTAGATTAAACGATGACTTACAGAAGATGAATGGACTTTCACGAAAACGACGAGCTTCGTGCTCATTCAAACAGCGCGAGTTATTTCTTAACAATGCTTTCCAATTGATTTTCCCGGCAGATAACAACGACGAATTATCGGGTATTGCCGAGCTCTAATCGGATGGGAAGAGCTTCTTCGTTCCTCAATGCGGTAGATGAGAAACAACGCAACATTCCGAGTAGAAAGAGCGGACACTCACCTCAGCTGCGATCTCAGCTATTGCTTCGACGAACGATCTCACGGCATCCAGCATCCTCCGTTCTCTCGTCCGCCTGTGCTGTCCACTCCGTCTTCGTCCCTCCGCCTCGTTCCAAGTACGTAATCGGAAACGGCGTGCTGCAAGAAAGACGACGATATTAAGTTTAATGCCACAGAAGGGCACTGTTCTGGTGGGCATATGTGTACGCGCGGTTACTTTAGCTAACAGTTCTCGCAAGTTATACTTGAGCCTCCAAATTATACGAGTGTGAAAGAAAAGAACAATTGCGAAATCAATTTTCAGGAATTGAGAAAATTGCGCGAATAAAAATCCTTTTGAAATAATAAACATGTTGTGTCGGTGCAGCAAGGGAAGATTATATCTGTGCAATCAAGTGCTAGATAAATTGTTATCTTTTAATTCTTTGCTTTTTCCTATCATAACCAGATACTTTTCAACTTTAAAAAATTTATCTTTGCTTTCGAAGTAAACTGAACAAGTGCACTAGAAATTCGAAAACTTTGAACATGAAATATTATGACGATAAGATGTATAACGTTAAAAATTATTGTTAAGGAAATTTCAAATGCTGTCTTAAGTCCGACAAATTTCGTTCAACGATGATTAGTGTCACATGTGAATTATGCATGAATTTTTTTAATTTGTTTCAACTTTACGGCACATTCCAGCAGTTTGAATTGTGTTGTGCGACCCAAAATTACATTTACATAATTTCCTCTTTTTTACAAGGGTCTCAAAATGGCTTTATTCTTCGGTTGGTACCAACGATGAAATAAGAATGCGAGAATACGCCTACGACCGAAATATCTACCTGCGCGACTCGTTTCTCCGGAATACTTATGAGTCATGAATCCATAGCGCAGTTTGTTATGTGACATTTCGTCACGCATTTTTCTCGTGTTGATCGTACCTTTGTAATTCTTACAAAATCTCACGCGTATCCTTACAAATCTACAGAAAGTTGTGTCGTTTTTTTCCATTCTTTCACAGCGTAAACAATAACAACAGTCGCGTAATTATCAAAGTTACACACGTCGCAATTAATGATAGTGTATTTCTGTGTTATTAGATGTAGACTGTCGTTCGAGAAGTTTCAAAAATGGAAATATCATACCATTAATCGCAATTTTTGCTTCGAGAGTGGAAAAAATATTTAGAACTATAGATTAATACGTCTATCTTGAAAAAAATTGACGGATTTATCGTGACTTGATAGTGAAACTCACCGTTCTTAATTTGAAATGACGAGAAACTGCCTTTAGAGCATAGCCTTTTGAAAATATCTTTGCCAATCGCGATCGGCACAATTCACTAACATCTTGTGTGTCACTGCACTTAATTTACGTACATGCGATACAAATTGATCTTTTTAACAAATGCTAACTAAACTCTTATGGCTCAAATTATTTCTCATCACAAATGCGTTTAAAGCTCAATTAGAATTCCTTTTTGCGAGTAGCAGCTTTCTTTGCCAAATTTTTCGTAACAATATCTAAAAAACCGTCTCGGTCGACACTAATAGCACTGCATTTTCATCACTTAAATCCCAATTTCCCAATTTTTCGAGAGTATTCTTCGAAAAAGTCGAAATAAGTATATTTTATCACTCGCACAGTTAGAAATAATTGTCGTTCGAACAAACGGACAACCCACGATCAGTAACGACAAAATCTACGAATCCGACACATATCATTCATCGTTTAAATTTCACTAGGATTTTTCGAAAATCGTCGATCGCACAGATCGAACGAGCAGCCGCTGCGATCGATGAAACGCTCGGCAGGGAAAGCGCATACGCCGTTCGCGATGACGCGCACAACGCGTCTCGAGGAAGCGACGAGGAAACTCTCACCGATCGCACTTAGCGGCCACCGCGGGCCTTTTTTTCCGGTACACGCACGTGGAGCACGTGGAGCGTTTTTCCACCAGGTTTCCCGTTAAAACGCAGGAAGACGCACGACACATCTGAGCGCGACGCACGCACGCGCTGCGAAAGCAACACGTACCGCATAAGAACGAAACCGACACGATACTGGATGAGAACGGGCAACAGGTTCGTCGGCTTGCCCCCGAGGAACGCGCGATGAAGGTGAGAGGAAAAGAGGGGAGAGAAGGCAAAGCGACCAGCCAGGTAAGCCAGGTAAGCCGCCATTGCTCCTGACACAGCATCCAGCACGGCAGTGGCGTAATTAACGGGACTCATGAGGCACCATTAGTATCTTTGTGAAACGCGGGAGACTCTAATGCTTAAACTTTTTTGCAAAGTGGACGGTAGTTTAGCAACTATGTCTCAGTATAGCAGCGTGAAGCAGATTTTTCGTCAAATTATTCTTACATCATCTTTTTGCGTGTAGCTATAGAACACCTTTTTGTAATAATTCGTCATAATTTGTAATAATTCATAAATACTGAAATCATGCATTCAATTTTACACTCTTACTTTAAAGCTAAAAAAATAAGAATGTATCCGGAATTGTAATATTCTCGATATAAAAATATAATATGTAGCGTTATTACTTGTTTAATAACGTGTAAAGTTTAAATACTCATTTTCGACAAATTTTCAATGTTGAAAATCTTAGAAAAAATATTAAGCCTTAAATTAAATTCTCTCACGCTAAAGATCCCTTTAAATCGAAACGATCAATTACACTTTATCGTTAATTTTCATAACTCACAGCTGCAAAATTAACTTTTCAATATTTATTTCAAAAAAAAAAAAAAAAAGATCAATTCGAAATTATTCGAAGAGAGGACTATTTCTATACATTTACTCGCGCCAATTTCAGGATATTCTGCGGGGCTAATCCTGGTGTAATCAACCGTTTCTGTTTGATATAGTACCTCAGGTAGGAAATGTCGGTTACGCCACTGCGGCAACAGGTTGTTGCCAATGAGAGCTGCCATGAATGAGCGAGCGAGCTCGTTTCGTGGCAGCACAACCTACCTGGCACTAAATAAAAAGAGTGCGATCTTTCGTTGCTAGACATAGTACGTCCTCCACAATCTACGGTCGCACAATAAATATACAAAATCGCGCTCACAGTTTTTCGGGTCATACGCATATATTTCGCGACGATTGTACGTCGTACGTCTGTTCGTTCGCTCTCTCTCTCTCTCTCTCCCTCTCTCTTTCCCTCTCTCTTTCTCTTTCTCTCTCAGTGGGTGGCTTATCAACAACGGTGAAATACCGAGCCAGTGGATTCTCACGATTCGCTCTGCAAAGCGCGATTGCGAAAGGTTCTTTGCTCGCAGCGAAAAATCAGGTCATTATCAAAACTATCGATAATCGAGAATATCGCGTCAACTGTTTCACAAGTTTCTCACAAATAACAATCAAAAACATCCACATTTTTTCTCCTAATTTTCCATCTTTTTCACTTTCCCTCTTGTGCTCTCCCTTGTCTTTCCACTACGCCGCACACGGTTACCATGTTAGAAAATGAATGAAGGACAAAACATATTTTGCAGGGAATTTTATAACCGATAACATCAAACAAAAGAATGATCTATGTGGCAACGAATCAAGAGCATTGCGTGGTATCTTTTGTTTTTTACTTTCTCACGTGCTTACGTGATCGCGCAAGAAAAATAAAGGAGAGGAGAAAATTGGAAGAAAAAATATTCATGATTAACTGTAATTGTAATTAAATATATTACCATGCTGTAATGAGTGCTGTAATTTTTTGTTCTATTACTTCGACAAAATGTTACGTATTGAGAAAAGAATTTAATAAACCGTAGCTAAGAAATTGATTATATAATTTCTTTCGGTTTTTATTTCACGGAATTGATCAATTTGGCTTCTAAGAAACTCATATAATACTCTAATACGTTTTTCTTTGTAAAATATTGTCAAAAAATTCTGTGCTATCCAAGGACGTTCTTATGTTTTGTAGGAATTCATAATTTGTTTTTCGCGCGAATAAAAAGGTAGATCGGCCATCGAAAGAGACAGGAAATAAGTAGAGCATGTTGAAAAGAACACGATGTAAACGTCAGCTGATAACGTACATGACATCCGCAAGCACTCCGAAGCCACGATGGAAGATTAAGAAACGCGAGGCGCGTGAACAGCGTTCGTCCTGTCATACGCAAAACAAGTTAAAACTTTATTTTCTTTCTACGACAAACTTGTGAAACATCGCTCAAGAATGATTTACAACTGGCATTTCACTCAAGAGCGACAGTATTCTTCAAAGTGATCGTCACTTTATTTAAAGATAACCTATATATTATACGCGAATGTGCAAAACGGATATCGGAAAACGGTTCTGTGCTGAAAGAAACATGAAATATATCTATCGAAGATAAGGCACATTGAGAGAGTCTATATACAATCATTATTGCGTGCATCGTTCGTTTAATCTAAACGAAAAACTTTCTCGCTCTTCTCTTGTTATCAGAGAAACGTCGCAAATTATTCGAATAAAGCTGCTTACCGTGAAATCTGAGCAATAACGACAGGATGTTCGATGTAAAACGTTTTCCACCATATTTTCGCGATCGAAGATCGAACTAATTGAAGTTAGACTATTTTCAATTCCAATATTGCAACATTGATCGAATAAAAATACAACGATGGAACTTCTGCTCTAGCTAGTTACGCATGTTTTCGCCGTGAGATGGAAGCAGCGTACGCATGTTGTTTTCTGCTGTCTGGTAGCTGTCAAAGATGCGTAATCGTGTCGTACATTCGTTGTCTCCCATTTCGAGACAACGTCGATCATCGCGAAGTACGTTGAAGCGACGGTGATAAGTGTGAAAGTGGCGTATGCGCGGAGTTGCGATGCACGGGAATCGCAGCCTCTGCCCCTAAATGCGCCGCGTTGCGCTATCCTACGACACGAAGGCTGCGATTACTTGAGGATAACCTCTCGGCCGCCCTGATTATCGATAACGGACGCAAAAATCACTTGCCACGTATAAGCGAGCTAATCCGCGCATTACGACCTGGCCATGGCGTGCTTGCTGCTGAATCAAGAGAACGTAAACCTGAAAATACCGTCAGCTGACACAGTCGACGGGGTTACGTATTACTGCATTGAGGTTGGAATCGCGTCCATCAAGTGGACTGTGAAGCACAGGTAACATTGGCAATTGTATTCATTTCCGCCACATGGCAAAGATTTTTACACTTTACTTCTATTCGATCAACGTACCAGTCAAACTGTTCAACAAGGAAAGAAAGAAAATGTCGCTCAACTACATTCTAGATACAATGAATTCTCGGAGTTGCACGAGAAACTCGTTTCGGAGCACTGCGTCGAGAAGGACATCCTACCGCCAAAGAAACTCATCGGCAACAAGTGCGAAGCTTTCGTGGAGAAGCGCAGACAGAGCTTGGAAATATATCTCAATGCTGTTTATAATTATTTGAAGAAAGCGATGCCTAGAGAATTGGCCATATTTCTAGATCTACATGTATACGACATTTACTTTCTACTGCAAAGTATGGCCTTGGAATTCTTTACAAGAGGTGACACCTTGCTGCAGAATTCCACCAACTACAAATTTAATCCTATACAGGTAATAAAAGTAATTTTTAATTAGCAAACATTTTTGAATTCTGAAAATACTAATGTTGTCCGTTTATTTTCAGCTCTATGCGATCAGTGAAAGATTAAAGCAACCGTGCCCATCTTTGGAAGTCGTGGATAAAAAATATGATTTTAGCCATGTTTTGGATTTCAATTCTCATTTAACTAGTCTTATGATCGAGGGAAGTTCGGAACCTTACAAAACTAGTAATATTTATTCGTCTGCGTTGTCCATCGAATTATCTACCTTTAAAAATATACAACATCTAACAATCGATCGATATCCCATGGACAAGATCTACAACATGGGGAATCTTCGAGATACCGTGACCATGCTAAAAGTTACGAATACAAAACTCAGAAACATCGTAGAACTGGCCATGTGCGAGGAAGTTCACAAGCATATCGAAAATGCGAATGATTCGCACGTGTGGTTAAAAGTAACGCATTTGGATCTTAGCGATAATCGCATTGAAGTTATCGATGAGGCAATTAAGCTGTTACCGCACATTGAATGCCTGACATTGAACAACAATCATTTGTCCGAAATTTCCAACGTGACATTATTACCGAGACTGTCTCAATTGTATCTAGCGTCGAATAATTTTATCAGTCTGCCGGACGACCTTCATACCAAACTCGGATACATTGTATACATCGATCTGTCGCAAAATAAATTAACGTCTCTCGCCAGTTTCTCAAAGTTGTACTCGTTAGAGGGATTAGACGTGAGCTGCAATCGCATTGAGAAGATCGAAGAGGTGAAACACATAGGTCATTTACCTTGCCTGGAAAACCTGAGACTGACGGGCAATCCGGTGTCGACGATCGTAGACTACCGAGTCAAAGTGTTGGAACCGTTCGGTAAGAGGGCCGCCGATATCTGTTTGGATAACGAAAAGCCGAATCAAAAGGAACTCGACACCGTGTCGGTTCATCAAGCGTTAAGAATTGCGCGAGAAGGTAAATCGCCAACATTCACCGCGTCAGACGCGCCGCTATTTTCCGCCGAAGTTCCGAGTATATAGAAATGTCAGTCGTAATTTGCCCTTTTATCACGATGACCACCATGATTGTGTGAAAAATATTTAAATACGAAACAAACAAAAGTGTTTTTATACTTGTAAATTTGATCGCTACGAGACTGATTCTCCTATCACAATCAGTAAAACTAATAATAATATTCGCTCTTCTATTATATTGTAATAATAATATTGTTTTCGGTTTCGATTTGTTATACTTTTTTTGCTAGTTTTATTGATGCAATACGAGTAAACCAAAAATAAGCGCTTTTCTTTCTCAAACAAAAAAACGTTAATTTGATAAGGCTCAATTTAATTAATTTAAAACGAAAGCGTAAGTGGACTTCAGAACAAATTGTTGGTGCTGATTTTTAAAAAATGTTTACGAATATTTCGTAAGCATGTACTAATTACAACTTAAAAATGTTTACAAAATATTTTGTGAATATTTTTAAGTTGTAATCAAATACTTCGTAAACATTTTTAAGTTGTAATCAGCACCAATAACTTACTCTGGCTTTGAAGTTAATTTACATTTTAGAAAATTAAAAATTCACAGACAAATTCACACCTGAGAAAACTACGAATATAATAAACAACTATTATAATTTATACAATTAGCAAAATAAATAATTCGTAAAATTTCCGCTGTTTTATACAATGTACAATGTATGAATGCAATCACATATAGCATGTGATTTCTGTTAATTGTTTATAACAATGAACAGATCCGTCTATCAATTGTATAAATTGTACATGCGATTATTTGATATCATCAAAATCTTTTACTAGAGTTAGTACAAAATGTGTCAATCGTGTAATATTTATTCCGAGATAATATTTAAATTTGTTCATTTTATAAGAAATAATACAAACACAAATTTTGTGTATCAATTTTACAATTATTTAACATAAGAAATTAATGTGTATATAAAAAAATATTTTGTTAATAAAGACAAATAAATTAAAAAGCTGTGATAAAATTTAACATTGTTATAATATTTAACCAAAATACTGTTAGTGAAAGTAGTGAAGATTCAAACATCTTGCGCACTAAATTATTACTTATCCTGTATTAGGGAAAGGATATAATTTCTTTGTATAGTTTCTACCGTGAGAAAAATTACAAATTTGTTTATCATTGATTTTTATTTAAACTTATGTTTCGCATTACCTTTAAATATTTTGCATTTCGAAAATATTAAAATATTCATAAATAATATCAATATAATGCTTATTACATACTAAGCATCGTGTTATAGTCTTTTAACGTACACCTAAACTAATACATAGGTAAGTTAGCCATTACAAACGGTCGCTTTTCCGTTGATTTGTAATAGTTTCGATTCGTTGGTACGACGCGGTGCACAAGTAAGCGATATATAGCTCACAGCTTCTCTCCAAAAAACATCTAACTAAAATATATCTTTTCAAAAGGCAATGCACATGTCTGAAAAAAGTTATGCTACCTCTACGAGGAAATCTGAAATATTTTGTGTATCAAAGGAATAAAGCTGCTTCGTATGAAAAAGGAAAGGGCTTTATCAAATATTTTCTCTGAATTTTCACTTATATAGCACATTCATCTACGTTTGATTTTCTTTTTAGTTAATGAGTCGATGCGCACCATGCTGCATTTGGCGCTGTTTCTATTATTAAGATTGGTCGAACAACTCTCGCGCAAATGAATCGATTTGCATTTAAGTTACATAAAGGATTATAAGGATGCAAAATTTACCTTGAGGAAGGAAAGTCCAATTTGGATAAATCGAATGGTGCTTGGAACAGGAGGAATTTCAGACAGGAAATTAGAAATCGATTTTCTGCGTTCGATTCATTGCGAGTTTACTGATGTGCGATCGGGATTAGCTTCTCTCCGGAGCCGATCGCTGGTAATGGCGCCTCCACGGTAAGGACACCGTCCTTACTCAGGGAAGACTTGATGCTCTCAGGATTGGTTCCTTTCGGCAACAGGAATTCTCGGTTGTATTCCCTGTACACTGATTTGCTTTCCGTTTTCTCCTCGTGTTTAGCGTGAACCTGCACAATCAAAAATTATATTGCGTTATTTAAAATAGCGGATTTCGCACAATTATTATAATTTACATTAATTTATTTCATTAAATAAACGAAATCGAATGCAATCTACGCAAAACGTTATATGATGATTTAACATCGTCGTGTTTAATTATACAAGTCAGAGCTTTTGTGATCTATCGCTTTTATATAAGATTATAATTGCGCCTAAAAAACAGAGAACAAATTTACTTAATAAAAATTAATTTTAGGCGATGTTGCAACTAGCTTTTAACGCGATAGCTTCCACCTTGAAGCTTAAATATATCAGTCACTTGGCCAGCAACCAAATTATGCTGTAATTCTGTGGATAATTTATTATTAATATCGATTGCTATTAATGTTAATAGCCATATTAATATTTCATCCGGCAATTCATTCACGATACGCATACGTACTTACTGACGTGAATTTACAAGTTCGCGTTAATATTCACTTCGCGTGCGGCGAGAATGCTGGAGAATGTCGCCAATTGATTCAGCGCGAAATGATGAATAAAATTTCCATCTCAAAAATCATACTTACGCAAAATTTCTTTTCGCGAGAAAACCAAAGCGAAGGAATTTTTCTGATTCACGAACGAGGAATGAATGTCGCTGATAAGATTGAGAGCGTTAAAACGGCATGACACTTGAAAAGTGTCCTTCGCAATGCTGACGAGCAATTTCCCTGACCGATCTAGAAATGGGGCAACGAGAATACCCAGTAATAATGACCGTATTACTCATGCATTCGACCCGTGAGTCACACCCGCTCCGTTTGACCATGCGTAGGTTTCATCTCCTTAAGTGCGCGCGCGTAAGTTAATATAACATATGTCAAACATCGATCTCATTTTTTCGTACAACACGCACGCATTGCGTTACAGATGTACAACAAGATATCGATTACACTTTCGCAGTATGAAAAAGTGCGATGTATCTAATGACAAATCCATGTTTTACGTAAGCGAGTTTTCAATTCCTTGAAATTTGCATTAAATACTCCAACCAAATTGTTAATTCTTCAGTTTGACGACGTCTAAGTTGTGGAGAGAAATTTCAAATTCGTAATATGGATTATCGCTTTTCTCCTTTAATTAAAAATTTAATTGCGGATTTAAATTTTGCTACGTCCATGATTAAATTCATAAATATGTAGCATGTTATAACAATGTGATTATGATCTGTCGTTTCAAGGAAACGACTTAATTGAGATTGGGCGGAAAAAGAAGTAAAGGATCTCGTTGCAAAAGAACATCGTCCTTCGCGACGAAAGTGGGTTATGAGAGCCACAATGTAATCGGGACGCCTGCTTTTTACGACAGCCGTGGGGGTAATAAAAGGATCGAAACACGGCAGGACGAAGAACGAGACGGAGAAGATGGCAGACCATACCACCATGGCTTCCACTATCTATATCACGCGAATCGATATTTTAAAGGTGGTTGCTTTCTTGCAAGCTGTCCTCCCTTTTGCTCGACCTCGTTTTACACGCGACGATAACATCTTCAATCCCATAATTTTCCAACAAAAAAGTTAGTATGATAAATATGCGAAACTCGTGCTACGTATTTCTCCATAAAACATCTGGATTAAACTTTGCGCCCTTCTGCGTGTTTCTTATCGAGCGAGACTGCTACTCGATGACTCAACGATCGATGAGAATTTACATTTTATCGCAAAGCGATCGCCGCTCGTGTATGTGCGCAGACTTTCTGTACTTCATATTCCAAATTCTTTCAACATAACTTGTTTGCGTGATACGTTACATTCGTTCGTCGAATAAATTCACTTGGAGAGAAAGAAAGCACTCTGATAAAATGTGCACGAGATGTATCCACTGGACTTAATCACCATTATTTCTTTTTTTTATATTCTCGTCTCTATTATTATTTTTAAATTATGAGAAAAGATTTTTATACGATTTGGCAGATGCATTTAAAATTAAATTTCTGCTAAAAACTAATTTTAAAGTATTACACGTGACTTCGGTAGCACGCTGCCGCTCAAAGACTGCAAATATTATTGCACGGCTCGCAGATAGCATCATCGTTGAGTTTTGTGTAAACGCGAGTTATTACGACAAAGTTGTTACATCACGTTAATGCCGAGTTCGATCAGCGACGTATTTAGAAATCGCAGAGTTTGTATGACAGAAGCGACTCGCCTTGAAGACTGGTGGCAAGTACACAATGTTGACTCATATGATCAAATAACAAAAGTAGCACTGTATTTTTATAACGCACACAATACAAAGTACACTAAACTAGCCATGCTTGCAATCCTAGAAAATTTTAATTTTTTAAATTAAATGTCACGACAATTAAGCTGAAGAGTTGAATTAAATTTCTGTTCTACAATCAAACTAATTCGACATGTCTCCATTTTGTGATCAAAAACATGTTCTTATCGAAGAAAGATTTGCGATTGTTTAATGGAAATTCGTTAAAAGTATAAACGTCTATAAACCGATCCGTCGCGACTGGCAATAAATGATCACGACATTGATTTCAGGTCACGCTCGCCCTTCATCGCTAATCATGATGCTATTTCTTGAAGCGTGTCTCGATGACTTTTTCGCACGTGAAAAAAATGCAGGTGCCAGGATATACGACCGCGCCCATAAGAGCGGCAAACACATCAAAGGCAGAGTCGCAAGCGGTAGGCGAGGCCTGCCATGCTAATTGCATTACGTAAAAGCCGCTAATGAGTTATACCCGCTTGGACTTGATTCGCTCCGGTTCGCTTCTCGAAGTGTCTTCCATCACGTTACCCAAAAGACCGACCGACCAACGACCGCGAACCTATCCGCAGTCGTCTGCGATACGTGCCAACAAACGAAATAAACCGGCCTTAACCTTGCGTCACGTGAAAAATTGGGCTGGACTTTACCTATGTTTGCATTGTACGTCCTTAGCGCTCCTCTTTGTTTATCATTACAAGACCGGCGGTTTCGTATTTAATTCCGAGGCGCGTATGTCCTGCATAATTTTCGAGCATAAATTTCTTGGCACTGCTTCTCCCAGCCGTTCTATTTAATAAACGGTGATGCAAATATCGAGACGCAATGAAGATATTAATTTGTTTAGTTTTTTTAATAAATTTTTATAAATAATTTTTCACTAATTTCTTGCATCAGTCACATATCAATTGTAAAAGCAATTTGTTTTTCTGTAAATTGTTATAATATCAGAAAAGAAAATGATTCAAAATAATTGATCACCAATTGAATATATCTAGATTTTCATATTTATCGAATCTTTCTTCCGCAACCCGAGTAAAGAAAGAATCGTTTCCAGCTACAGTCGATTGTCTGTCTCGGAATATCTTCGACAAATACGGGTCACGTTAACGTAAATCGATCCCAAGTACCGGGATTTCTTTTCCCGATAGGCAAGTCACGAAATAGATTTCGCTGTGGCAGCGGTCATCCCTCCCCTCCCTTCACTCCGCTAACGCAATTCTCTTGTTGCTACGCTCGGGATATCGATCGTGCCGACTGCAAAAGACGAAAACCACGAAGAAAAGCATGCACGGGTAATCTTAGACCTCGCGAGACCCTTGCGAGAGCAAAGGAAAGAATGAGCGAAGAGAAAGGCGGGAAGGAAAGAGACACGACGAGAACGAACGAACTACGGTAACTCAACTCTTCGCAAGATCTAAGTTTTCGCGACGGATATCGTCTTACGGGAGGCGAGCATTACGCAATCCTACCAGCTGTAACCACTACTAGTCATTGGAACGACCGATTTGCCAAATTTCAGCACCCCCGATTCGCGTGGCACGAACTCGGCAACGAAATCTGGGTTACGCATGATGATGTCACGGTGATTTAATCAATATTATCGGCTTTGAATGTCTTGAAAAAAAAAAATCATACAAATTTCTCATAAAAATTTAACATCTCTATATTATATTTATATTTTTCAACAATTTCTGAAATATTTTATCCTGCAGTTGTAGCAATTTTATAGTATCGTCATACAATTGATTTAATTCTTTTAGTTTGTGGAAGGAGATGTTTATATTAAAATATTTTCAACGCCAATAGTTAGTCGCGATAGTTGCTATCCGAAATTTCGAAACGGTGATTCTCGAAAATAACATAAGCCACTGGCAACTCTGACTCACGAACTAAATATAACTACGAATTTTGACGTTCCTATTTCCACTTCTGCCTTCGTGTGAATAATTGTAAAATAGATTCGAAAGCTTTTAAAAATCGATTGAATGCCCGTGTAATTTAAAATAAACTTTCAAAACAAAATTTTTTTCTGAAAAAAACAACCGGAACAAACAAAAATCAGCAAACATGCGATACTTTCAGTGTGTTTATTGATAACATTTCTCGTACATAAATTTCGGAAAAAATTTGAATCACATCTTCCCCAACTAACACTTAATAGAACATTCCTTTTCAATTATCAACCAATTACCGCAGTTCTTCAATTACCAACTTTAAATACATCCGAGATTAAGCCGCCAATTAAATCTCCATCAAAGTACATTCAACTTATGTTAGCTAGATTACACGCTATGGAGCGACGAAAAAGGAGAGACAAAGATACGTCTTCTCGTCGCTTTTGCGATGACGTCACTGCTCGTAAAACTCGCGAAACGCTCTACTACCGTACGCATCCCGACCTGGACCGCTTGTCCTTCGGAACATCGTCCTTGATCAAGCCCTTTAAGGACCGTGGTGCGCGGTCGACCTGAATTCGTCAGACCCTGACCACGATATAAGACAAGTTTCGAGCAGTTTCTTTGTGCCGTCAAGTTTCGTCCGGCGAATCCATTTATGGAAGACTGCTCTCGTTCCCTCGAAATTATTTCAAAAGAGGAGGACCGTAGCGAAGATAAATGGCCGATGTTTTTCTCAACAAAGTGGAAGAAGAAAAATTGATCGTGCAAAAAATTACCGGCGGTGATAAAATAATAAATAAGAGTACAGTAGATGAATTATTCGAATTATGCACTAGCACGATCTTGTTGTAGAAAGATAAAATGATTCACAATGAATGTGAATGAGAACGAGTCAACAAAAGAACGTACCTCCTTAGGTTGACATACAGACAAACACGCAGAATGTTTTGACACAGCACATAGGTTTCACTGAACTGCTACAAACTACTCGAGGCAACGCTGAGAAAAACGGCGGTTATTGTTTTTCAATAACTGTGATACATCGAATAATATTACAGAAGAAAAGATTTCTCATTTGTAACAAATGTTAATAAAAATTGAGCAAATAATAAATCTAAAAAGAAGTCGAGTGTTCAAATAAACCATGCGACTTTTAAAATACTTTGTACAGGATACGCTTTCGTGGTACCAGTTATGAATTTTTAGAAGGTCGTGAAATTGAAATGAAAGAGCATCCGTTCGAACGACCGAGCGTTTATCGAATAAATTAGAATAATACCGTGCCTTGTTCACCGATGGATCTTTCATCGTTATGATCTTCCTTTCGTCAATGAATAAGAGTACGACGGTACAATGACCTCACCGTCTAAGCATGCATAACGGTAGTAGAATTTTTGCAATATTCATCCGATAGAGAGAGAGAGAGAGAGAGAGAGAGAGAGAGAAATATCCACTTTATTTCTTTTATTGAAATAAGCAGATAACCTGATTACTGTCTTATGTTACAAAAACGGTGAGCGGATATTGCGTGTCAACGAGTAACAACGTCCTTATGCGCAATTAAATTTAATACTTCCTTGCGATGTACGTAATTATTTATTTCGCGTATGCGCATAAAAAACTAATGCACAAAGATTAATGATTTCCTGACTCGCTAAATTACCGTAAAAAAAAATTCAGTATTTTTATTAAATTGTAATGTCCGCGTTATTGTTGAAATTGCGCGAAAAGAATTGTGTCTCTTGTGTAATTCATAATCGCGTCGCGCCGCATTTCAGCTTGTTCGTTTACAATGGCCGAACATTATTCCGGACCGCCCGGTGTGACGAGTGGCGTGAATTTATTTTCGGCGCCAGTTATTTCCGTCCAGGTCGGTACGAGAGAACGTGAGAGAACGTTAGAGAAGGAGCTCGCGAAGAGGACGCGCGTTAGAAATTTCGAGAAATTCTAGCTCCGATATTCTACTTCCCGCGTAAAATCCTAATTTATTGAGACGCGAAGGGAGAGCGCGAGTTTCCATAAACTCGCTAATTCACTATGAACTGGCCGCGTTCAAACAAGACGTAATTGCGCGAAAGACAGCAGCGAAAACTTTATTCCGTGCGAATTCACTCGATGAAGCCAGCTTTCCGGCGGGAAGTGACGTAACGCGAACAATTACAACACTCTATGCAGTTCATGAAGATTCGTAAGCGCTCTGCATTTCTCACCGCGAGATTACTTCCTGTCCATTCCGCCGAGTACAATTTAAATGCAAATTTTTTGAAAGAGGGTTGGAACATGGTATTTTCATACTTGATTGCATGTTCGTTTAAATCTCGAGTTTTCCATCTAAACATAAAGACGCGTATCGTAATCGGCGATTACCGGTAAACGATTCTAGCGGCAAACGCAAATTGCAAATTAATCGACGAAAAACCATACGACGGCACGCAATTTCGATAATTTGACTTCGCCGCTATTACGCCGGTATATTATGCATGACGAGCAACTTTGTGTCGCGCCAATCCCCGCCAATTGCGCAAAAACTTGAACCCGATTTGCATCTTGCCAAGTTGTGCAAGAGACCGTTTCGGCGCGCATCGTGCGTGCGATGAGTCAACCGTATAATAATTTCGGCTTGCCGCGGTGTGCTTTTCTGCGCTCGCTAGATGAACCGAGAAGAGTCGCAGAGCGATAAATTCCAAGTTTCAGACTCGTATAGCAATCTAGTGCCCGAACGCATTGATCCGCGCGTGAGAGACGACTAAAGGCAGCCTTCAGCCACCGAGTACGATAGTTTTATTAAAACAAAATATTAAATATTTTCGTATATCAATAAAAGAAATTTTATTATCAAGCCCGCAGTGCGAACGCTCGTAAACGCAGTTAAATGCAATATTTAAATGCAGAAATCTTACTCACCAGTAGCTTGTTGTCCACAGTCTTGACGACGATCTCCTCGGGCGTGTACTGCGACACGTCGAAGCGCAGCTTCAACATCTTGTTGTCACCCTCGTCCTGGATGAGAGGACTGTTGAGGCCTTCCAGCCAGGTATGGTCATGGTGAGGACTCAAGGAACTGCTATTCTGAGTGCTCTGTTGCGTGGTGGTGCTGTAATTTAAAAAGGAAAACTTCGGTTATCGCCGATGATTATACACGCTCGTGTGTGAACAAAAATTCTAAATGAACAATGAAATGTCGAACACATTGATAACAGTGATATAGCGACGCTGGATGTCCGTGACACTAACGTGAAACCTGTTGGCCGTACTACAAGTAGGTGCGATAATCTGAAGCCTTACCCGTGGCGACAAGGTGACGGACGAAAAGTATAAACACACGCCAGAGGCTGACATTAATTAAAAGTCGTGCATTAATGGTGTTAACACTGAAAGTGCCGGCGCTTAAATGCCTAATATATTTCACGCGACAATTCCTGTTGCCGCTGAAAATGGGAGAAGCGAAAAAGGGTTTAAACTTTTAATGCAGTAGAAATTAAGATACACACATACATATATACTTAAAATTCTAATTAGTAATTAAAAACGTTCGCTTTGGCTTTGCTAGCGTTAATTAAAAATGTTATTCGAACGCAACATTATGGCCTGTGTGGAATCGTAAGGAACGTGAAGTGTGAATCGTGTCAAAAGGGCAACGATCTCCATCGTTCCCGAGTGCGAGGTCACAAAACGTGCGGATATTCGTCTTTTTTTTTTTCGTTGCACTCGCTCTCGCGCGATTACAACTGCGTTAACCCTTCGTAGAAAAAGGTGATGTAACGTTTTCTTATCACTTGCTGTATACATTTTGTTATTTATTACAATTTTCCAATTTTTCCAATACGCTAGCCTAATGCAATGAATAACTTAAATGAATACTAATGATTCGTTAACGTTTGAGAATAATTAAACGTATATATTCCAATGCAAAGTACTCGTTAAATATTTTTTTCTCTTCAGGTTCATCCTACAAAGGGTTACATGAGAAATAAACGGCACAGTGCAGGATGAACATTCCGTTTGGGAAACAATTTAAGGTGCGGATTAATTTACTAGCACCGTGCGCTATTTCAGCGCAAAGTGTCAATCTACTTGGTTCTTTGGCAAGCTTTACGAAGTTAATGAAAAAGTGCGCGCCTTTGCGATGACATTTTTTCCGATCCTATTAATTGGTCGTCTCTACGTCGACCGACTCGTGCTTTTCTGTTCGTTCTTTTTTTTTTTTTTTCTCTACGATAGCGTCACCTTTTGAAGCTGTCGAACGCGGATTGCTTCGACGGTGCTGCAGGGTCGATCTTGTCCCAACCTTCGGTCTTCGAGGTCGTCGATGTGCGATGCTCGCTGCTGCTCGTGTGATGCCGACTTCATGGTTAGTCACCAACGTGCCAATGCAGAGAGCCATTCGGTAGTCGAGCGCAGGAAGAGGGGTTATTGTTATTATTATTATCGGTTAACTCTAGTGGTTGCAAAGATTTCATCCAGATTTATTGTTAATCCGCGCCATCGCGTTAACTTCTGCTCCTGTGTTTCTTGGCGGTACAATCGCTCTGCACATGCGATTCATCTCTGTTTCTTATAATTTCTGGATTTTTTTTTTAATTCTTCTGATACCAACGGTAAATAATTTCTTTTGCTATTTGTTATTTTCTCTAACAAACGCCGATTCTTTTTCGATTAATAACAAACTGTCCAAAATCCATTTACGAGTTCATTATTCATTTCGTTACGTCTACTTTTGTTCTTATCGTCAAGAAAGCAAATGTTTCAGTTGCTATTGATTGTGCTTGTGAAATTGTCGGTGTCATTGAACTAACAATCTCCAATCACAACTTTTAGCAAAATAATATCGCTTCAAACTAAACATCACGTTATGTATTATATTAATAAATTAACATTGAGCTGTATTTTTAATTATGAAGCGTCTTCAATCATCTGAGCAATAAGTTTATTTACGCCAAGAAACAATCAGTGAGCGATGTTTCAAGCAAGATCACTTGACTAAAACTGTCATATCTTTATTTTTCTTTAATTTATTGTTGTTTTTTTTTTGTAATCTTAACACTTTTATTTCAGTTCAAAAAGTTGGACTGCTGAAAACATATTCTTATAAAATTTATAATCTTTTATCGTATCTTTACGTCCGCATCTTAAAATTTGGCAAATTGTAAAATTAAAGGTGAAAATAAATTATATAAATTAAGCGCTAAACTTTTCCTTAATCGATATCTAATCGCGTATATATTGGCGCAAATAATATAACACCCCTAAATCTAAATTATCTTCAAAGGCTGGAGAATCCGCTTCAAACAATAACGATACAAGAAGCAATAAGACAATCGACACACGTCAACACGCAGCAAATTAACCATAAAAGCTACGTGCAAATTATTTGCACAAATAAATTAATTAATAAGCGCACTCGACAAATATATATTCTTTCTAAATTCATAAAAATTCTTCGCACGGCTAAATAAAAGTTTTCAGATCGGTACCTGGGTTTATCTAGGTGAACCTTTCTCCAACGGAGAGCGACACTAATTATTGCCGATAATCTATGTTAAACTTATTAACGGCTCGGAGGGGTTTCGCGACTGATCTATCATGTGTTTATCTCCGTGCTGATAAAAATAAGACTATTTGTAGCTACATGCGAAATGATATCGCTTCAAATATCACAATGTCGATAACCGGCAAATCTTACTTCGTCTTCGTGGAAGCCATCGATCCACCACTATAAAGAATACGTCATCATGTCGTCATTGTCGCGCTTGCCGCGAGGATGATTACATATAAAACCGTTCTAAATTTATTTTTTTGACCTTCCGAATAAAATATTTTATTTTACTAGATGTGAAAATTGTCTTTGAAAAAGAAAACACAATCCGGCGGGAGTAAACGTTCCAAAGGATTGTAACACCGCGCATGACATTTGTAAAGTTTCGTGATGGCCGAATAAATTCTGTGACAGCGGAACGATTCTAAGAACAAAATGTCACTGTATCCCATCACGCGACATAACGTGTTTAACAGCAGTAACTGCTGTTTTCCGTTTTCACTGTACGAAGAAGTCTATTATTATCGAATAATGAGACAATAAATATATTTTTCTATCAGGTTTTACGAGACTTTCCGACAAATCTGTTGTCGGGAACAGAAATGCATTATATAATTTATATGCTTTTTTTCTCGGAAAATCAAAACATACACAGACTTAATCGAATCCATTCTGCAAATGTTTAAATATCACGAGATCTCCGCTAGCAGGAAGCGCGAAAGTGTTAAAGTAAAACCGCAGAAAAGTTACGTGAGAAAGAATGGTAGAATGCGGCAGAGAATAATTATGCCAGACAAGAGAAAGGTCTCGGATCTTGTCTCGTGCAATCGAGGGAGGTCAGGCATAACGAGCAGGTTCTTACAAAACGTGGCTCGTCGGAGTGAAAAGGGCAAACAAAACGTGAATAATGGCGAAGCAACTTTAAATGCTATCATCGCGTTATTATATTATATAATTTGTTCACACGATTGTACCATCGATTTCATTGTCAATCGAATTGTAACGTGTAAAAATCTGATTTATAAAATAACCAAGGAATGTGATTAAAAATAATTTTTCAACTCTATTAAATTTTCACGGAAATTGAAACATTTTGTAAAACGTATAAAAAAAAATATTAAGATGCTTGCTCGGCAAATGATGAGAAAGATAATCACTTGCGTCATCTACACCGCGAATCGTGTCTAATTAATTGATTCTATCAAATGAGATAATCGAGCGAGTTTCAGCGGAACCACATTTAGCAATTACGCGATGAACGGCTGAGAGTCTACGAATCATTCAACTCACAGTCACACATAGCCCGACATTGTGAAACAGTAAGACGATACGCAATACTCTGAAACAATGGCGCGTGCATGTGAGAGTGAATTAAGGTGAATCTCCCTTTGGCACGCATGCATCGTGTTACTCGAGCCTTCGAAAGGCCATAACTACCGACGGTACGTCAATCGTCCGCGGAGGTTCAAGCATGAAGTTTAGCATAGTTCGCCAAAGTCAACTAACATGCTATTGCCCTGCCTACAAGAGGTAATTTCCTGTTGCTCGAATCTTGACACGCTGTCTAAAGATCCGCCCGTCTATCCGAAGGCATCACAAACTTGTCGGATCTGTCAAACCTTTGTTATTATTCATATCGCAACGATGAGTTCTCACTGTAAGTTTTCTACTGTAAAATGGGAAATTTACACGAAAGATACTTGCTATTGAAATGTAATTCGACGAATGTATTTATCGACTTGATATAAAACCGTTTCTCGACGCTTCAATCATTTAGCATTTAGTGATTAATGACGCTAAATCACAAAATAATTTTGCAATTCTAAATTAATGCGCAGACTTGAAATGTATAAGCCGATTGTACGCAGAAAAGTTGAATTCAAGCGGCAATAGAAAAAAAAAGTTAAGTGCGTGAAGAGTCGACAGCTATATATCTTGCTAGACAGGTTCACAGTCCACGTGTAAAAAAAAAAAGGTTTGCGCTGAAGACTCGCCGACACTCTGCACGATGTGCCATACACACTTGTCTATTTGCAGTAACTGTCCCTGAACGCGAGCATTACGTCAAGCACACATGATTATTCGGACTTCGTAATGGACCATACTTCCCACAAGCGATTCATCAAGAATACACGATCAATATCGAGCACTTGTTTGCCACGACGCATATTTATAGACGTGTTAGAATCCGTACGCTAATGGCGATGACGCATGTTTCTTCGACTCGCGTGTTTTCAAATTATATATATATAATTTAAAAAATCACGACGACGGAAGATGATATTTGATTAACTGATCGGTTAATTCGGATTGCGTAATGTATCGGATGCGAATTATCGCCAACGTACCGGAATTGGAGCACTGTTTTATGCCTGGGTGGATAGAGATCCTCGTCCAGGATCATCGCGGATCGTCCCGGTGATCCTTGCCGGCGGGGAGGAACCAAACTCGACTGTTCACGACCGAGCGCGCCGCGCTTTGAAACGCGGTAGCGATGCAGTAGCCGCGATGTCGCAAAAATTACTGCGTAAAATCGCTTGCAGGATCCCTGCAAGCTCCTCACCTTTCCTACACCACGATTTAGTGCTTGATTCCAGTGCTCCTGTAGTGGGGAAACTATCCGCGATGGTACACCAATGTCAAGGTGACGTAATAACGTGATGCTAAAGTTATATATTTTTCAGCACAGATGTTAATCTCGTCTCGAAAAATAGATCGGGAAAGTGACGTTAATCCGATATCCGATATGTAAATAACGCCTTCGATTTCAAGAAATGCGATTTCTAAGACAATATTTTTCCAAAAGATGAGTAAAATGTCTAAAGTGTGTTAATTATTTCGAAATAAGAATCGCGAAATTAAAGAACGGGAATTTTATCGTTATAATTTCTTCTTATCATGTTTTTATCTGATTTCTTCAAGTAAATATTTTGAAATAACCGTAATGTTGCATCCAGCAGGTGCAATCGTATGTTCTCATCGGTGCGTCACCAAACTGCAGTGAACGCGTCCGTTGTGTGCATCCAACGAGACGCATCCAACGTAATTGCGTAATAGATACCGATTGTTATTCCGCGAGCAGCACGTATAGCCACATTTCCCACAAGAATGCGCATAAAATATGCGGAGTTTAACACGAATATTATTATGTAACAAAACAATTAAATCCCCATGCCATTAAACTGCCATGTAAAATTTCAATTTCAGTCGCGTTGGACCGCCGACCGTAAAAACAGCTTGTAGAAAACAAACAATCGCAATGTAAAATCTAAGTATGCCAAACGGTTTTGTTTTATATTTTAATTAAAGTTTTATATTTTAATGAAAAAAATGTTGCAAGGTGTGCGTAAGAAACGCGTAAAAGGAACGCGTAAAAGATGAAGAGGATTCAAAAGCACAAATAACCGCATAAGATTACTTGTACGCTTTCGATATATGCAAATACTGTTATTGTAAAAATTATGCAATTTTAGTAACGAAGCAGCCGCCTTAGTTTGTATGCAAATTTCCAGCGTGTATACGCCCCGAGATTATCCGCTTCGCTCCCCGTGGCGTACGCGCGGTTGAGACGCCAAAGGGGGCTTCTGGTCTGCGAATGCAGTGACGGAATCTCTATAAATAGCAGGTACGATACTGAAATGCACGAAACGACTGTATCGATACAAAAATGCTGAGCTAATCTGCGAATCGCTGGAGCATTTCAATCGCGTTATTGAAAAATCTACACAAACTTCGTTTTTGCGAACGCACTTTGCGAATGACATTTCCACGTCAACAAGAAACCGTTCGGCTATTAATCTTTTTAATGTACTGTAATGTGATGACATTTACTGCTAGCACACCTGATAAGATTAGAATACACATTTCAATTTTCAATAAGGTAACGACAACGTAAATTAATTACGCAAATCATCGACTTGTGATATCTTTTAAAATTGTATGCAGATAATATTGTATCAGCTTTTCTTATCTATTAATTTATCTTGTATTTTAACGTGTCAGAAGTATCATCAAAGTACTTTAATATATTTATTACAATAATGCTTGAGAAATAAATTATGATTGAACATTGCGTTTACATGATAAACACATGCGATCGATCAGTCGACGAATAATTTTTTCAATCAACTGACGAAACTATAAAATATCAGCGATCGAGAGATTCATGAATTTTTATTACGTAAAACAATGTATTTTCAGATATATTGCAAATCAATGCCTAACCTGTGATTGATCGTCGTTAAGTCAACGATGTTCGATCGCCAGTAATTTCAATGCTGGACAATGCATCACGTCGCGCGAGCGAAGAAAAATGATGCTTTTAAAATACGTGAGAGATAAAGCCTGTCGCATTATAGATACAACCAGTGCGAAAATAATAAAATATTCAACATATAAAAATAACGAAATAAAGATCCCTTTTTCAACGTTCTCTCTGATCTCACACTACGCAGCTACGACAAATGGCATTATGTTGTTTTACAGAAAGATCAATACTTTCAATGCCGACTGTATTACTAATTACGACATAAATCAACTTTTATCGATTTCTCTCTGCAACGTACACAAAAGCGCAATAAGTTTCTTTGCGCAAAAATTTCTGAAAGGATCGCATTGATGTTTTGCTACGCAATACGCTAACAGTATTGGCATCCCGCGCGTAAACATGCACATAAGTTCGACTTCGCGGAAGTAGATATAAACAAAACAAATATTCAATGCTTTCGAATTAAACCGTAACACGTTTGAAGAAAAATCCTCGACAACGAGTAAAATGTTACGCATATAGTGAAATTTATCGTAGAGCAACGCGTGAGAACGTATGAGAAATATAACCGGCGTTATGGCCGGAAAAGAGGTTATGCGTTTCGCGAGAGAACTCGGATCTCTAATGTACCTGGTGGTGCTCTTGAAGAAGTTGTTGCTCTCGCGGTTCATCAATTCGCTGCGAAACCGCGACATCTCGTCCTCCATCTTTTTCATCTCGGCGTCGAAGCGCTCGCGTATATTAGAGAATTCGGTGTCGATCACGCTGAAATCACCGAGCTTGATGGGAATGTTACGCTTGATACCACTGTCGGCCATGTTTTCGCCCGAGTTAAACACTATGTGTCTCTTATCACTGTATCACTTAACGAGGGTTCGTGCTCGTCAAACACGATTCGATCGCGAAAAAATACGTTGGACGTCGCACACGTATATCTACTCGTATCTCGTCTCGCCTAAGGAATGAGCGCGGCTCGCCGGCTACCCCTTAAATAGCCGGTGAAACCTCGTAGGAGTTCGGCCACGTTCGTGCGTGCTCGGCGCCGTGCTCGATTTGCCTCGTGACTACGCCACGCGGTCGGTCGCGAAGTTTGACATGCTCTCATTGACGACTCTAAATTTAATTAAGTATTAATCGCTGAAAATGAGAGTACTATTAACGAAAAATTAGATAGAAGCCGAGATGAGATGGACGGAGAAGTATCGCCGCAGCGTTCCGCGTAAGATGAAAAAGCGCACTTCGGTATTTTGTCAGTTATAGATGCCGCCACTTTGAATCACTATACTTTGTTTTTCAAAAAAATAAGCACTTATTTGAAATTATTTAGAAGGGTTTGAAAATATTTAATTGACACATTGTCGCGTATTAATGATATTCGCGAATATATGTTGGCTATCTTTCTGAGAAAAGAAAAAAAACAGCAAACCTTATGTATACGTTATCAAGTTTAAAAGACTTGAATTGTTTTTCGTTAAAAATTTTCTCATAAGATAAACGTATCAACTTTTCGACACATTGTGGTCGGATTAATTTTTGTATTAAAACAAATTATTCCATCACGTGAAAACGGAACGTAAAATTTGTTCATATAAAGATTGCGCGTAGGCGAGATGTGATGTCGAAAATGATACAAAACGAATCATCCACAATAGAGCATGACTAATAAACTCGTGTGATCGTTTCCTTATAAATAACCTCCGCAATCGAACAATCTAGTAAGTTCACACGCACGCATTTCGAGAACTATCTGTACTTATAGATATAAAAGAAAGACAAAATTAAGTTTACAGGTGCAAAAGTAATGTTTTCGATTTGTACGACAGTTTTTATCATTTTTTTAAAAAGATCTGTAGTGTATTTGAAATAATTTGTCATGTTTTATGTAGAAGAATAAATATTCATACTGGAAAGTATGAAAACAAGAGTGATTGAAATGACGTAAGATGTTCAATGAGTTGTAATGACGGATAATACGATTTTTACGGTATTAATTGATTAATTAGGCTGCATGCTAAATTAAAAGGTCTCTTTAAAGTCAATAACGCTCGTCAGAAAATTAACGAGACATCATTTGACGTGAATCTATTCATAAAAATCTATGATCGTCATCAAAGTGAATTTTAATCAATGACAAAAACAATTTTCTAAGGACAATATTGTCGAAATTTCTTATAGAAAAATTACCGTTATTTGATAAATTAATGCATCGTTATCAACGGATATAAATAAATAATCATTTGATTATCAATCTACGATAATCATTTTGCAATGCTTATATCAGACAAATAAAATCTGCAATCAATTAAAGATATGATTACGAACTAATTATACCTTTTAACGTCAACAGAGGCGTGAGATTCGAAACGCATTCTTTCTGTATTGCGTCTGTCGAAAATTGGAAATCGCATCAGTGTGCCGACACGTTGAAAGAATGTTTACGTCGTCACCAGAGAATTCTTTTACGGTATCGAGACTAGCAAGAGTCGCGTATGACGCCGACACTAATTTCGGCGCTTTGCGTCGTCACGAGCTGTCTTCGACTGAATGGAATGGCACGTCACTACGCCCCCTCATTCCTTATATACGTACACATTCACCCTCGTCAAGGATACACTCCCACAAATCGAAGCAACGGAAAGCCTCTTCACGTGAAGATTGGCTGAATGAGAGGAAAAATCGGTCAAACAGAGATGCATTTATTAACCCTAAACTTGGCGAAAAACAGGGGAGGTTAAATTAAAATTGTGATGAATGATCTCCATAATCTGTAATAAAAAATATAAAATAGATAATAAATATGTCAGAAAATTATTTCTAGAATACCGCAATTTTTATTTGCAACAATAATAAAGTATGAATAACTAGAGTTGCATCAATAAAAACCAAATTAAATAAATTTGTTTCGACAAAAACTCGTTTTTCTTTTCGGTATTAAAAAATTCACCTACGACACAGCAACAAAAAAAAATTTAATCAATGCCAGATAGAATTGAACGAATCTGAATTTCATAGAATTGTTAGCTGAACGCCATTTCAAACCCTAAACATTCTACTCATCGTCCATTGCACAAAGTGAAATGTTTACTGCAATACAGTGTCGCATTGTAAAATGTATGCAGTAATAAAAGGACAAAAGGCACGATCAAGGAGATCATCGAGGTTGACGCCAAAGTGTGTCAATGTCGATGCGCTCGTGTCTCCAGACAGTAAGTACGACGAGATTCTTTACGGAGAGACTGGACTTCCTCTCTCGTTTCGGAAACGTAGACAGCCGTCACTATGTGTGGGGGAACTTGACTAGTGTGACGTCATTCTCATGGAGGTTCGCCGATCGATAAAAGGCGTCACAACAATTCCTAATATGGATCGAAAATAAGATTGCTGCAGATCGCACTTTTCGATCAGTCTTTTCCGTAATTGTGTAGGATGTGCATAAATCATAAAAATTGCGTCACACACGAAAATACTAGGATTTGTAATCGCGCTTTAAATCTCATTATTGTTAGTAGGCATAAAAAATAATTCTTATATCTTAAAAACCATAATTATTTCTTTCAGAATATTTCTTTTTTCCTCTTTTCTGTCTGTTTGGTTTTAATTTTAACTTTTCATCTTCTCTATTTTTGATTTTAATAAAGCTGTATTTCTCTGACTTGCATACTTTTACGTATTCTGATTGATAACACTGCATACTGTATGCAACCGCTATATGAAGTTTGGAGGAAAAGTGAACCAAATCCTTTTTTAAATTCATGTATAAATTAGAAAAAACTGAACAGTTTTCACTGAATGATTTAAAAGTGAGTGCAAATGTTTAAATTAAAATTAAAAGAGATTATAGTACCTGTAAAAAACAGTGTACATGTTGCACACAATTAGAACAACTTTAACTGTAAAACTAATTTTGTAATAATAAATAAAATGGACTTGATTCACTTTTCTTCAAATGTAACTAAAAACAGCAGGATTATATAATGTCTACACATCGTGTCTTCGACATATTAAACCGGCGAGTGTCACATTTCGCTTGTAAATTTGCATAGAAGTCGTCAAAAATATATCAGTTTAAAATATTGCTTTTCGTAATTAAACAAAAACAAATTTTTTAAATCTACGTTGCGTGTCTTAGCATCACTCAATGCCAATAAAAAGAAAATGACATTTTAAAGCGGAACTTGTACATGGATCTGATGATACGATGTCACGGCTGAACGACATCACGGCACGTTAACCTCAAGCCTCATTCGTATTGGTTTGTAATGAAATTTATTGTGACCGAGATGACGATCTGTCATAAATCATGCCACTTACTACGTTCGTATATTATTAAAATAAAATATAATTAATTATATAAATAATTTAATAATAATTAATTATATAAATAATTATATCAATAAAATATAATTAAAATTTCAAAAAAATTGTTATACGCTTATTTAAAAAATACGATAAAAACAAATTGTAAGAACAAAGTTAATACACTGATCGATATTCTAGCATGGTAAAATACTATGCAAACACATATATCATATTTCATATTCTCGATTTTGCACAAGAAGGCGGAAGATCCGAACAACCAATCTATTCCTCATTGTATCCTCGACATTGAATCACGAGGGAACGGTCGACAGAATCGAACGATCCGAGAATTCCTTTAAATTTGGCCTCGGATACTATGACTGTCTCGAATTTTGTCAGCTAATAATAGCTTGGTAGCGCATACCGAAGAGCTACTATCTTTTCGACGACGTCAGAGTTTGCTTGTTTTCCTCAGCTAAGCGCATACCATGCTATGAATAATTGTCCAATCTCTCATAAATGCAGCCCGATAGTTTCGAAACATGAGACGCGAAGAGAGAATTTTAGTTTAGCAGCAAAAATATCGCGAATGAGGAATGTAATCTACTGAGAAATGTTATAATATACATTAAAAATGTAATTTTATAAAATATAAATTTTTCTCTGTCAATACGTGCGACGTTAATAAGATGTACTGCTGAATACATCGTGTTACTATTATATATATATTTAATTTCCGAATTCTACTATCCTAATGCTCAGTCTGTATATCAACGTCGATTACCAATGTCACTGCTACGAATAGATTTGTACGTAACGCGATGACAAGTGGCCGTGAATAAAAAATCGATTGTGCAAGTACTACTAAAGAAAAATCTGAGAGCAATTATTACTGGCGTCTTTCGTGGAATGCTTACTGATCAATATTCAATACTGTTATCTACATTTATTATAGAATTAGAATTACATTACCGCATCTATTTTGCAACACTGCTGTCTGTATATCCGTATTACATATACAAAGTGTTGTTTAAAAATTACACAATACAATACAGCAAAATAATTCCAAAATGGATTTTTAAAATAAAAGCAGATAGCGCTAGTATTCAGTAGCAGTCAGTGAATATTCCGCAAAATACGCCATTTGAAAAACACTGAAAATCAGCGTCTTATCTCTGGTGCCATCCATTCATTTTCCTTGCATATTTCGTGATACATTATGCATCAATTATTTGTATACATAAAATACAATTCAATGCTTTTTATATTACGGCAAAGAATACGCAGACAAATAGACATATATACATATATATGTTTAATAAAAATTATATATATTATATATTATATTAAGTGTATAATTATATAATATACTTGGTAATTAAATTAATGTTTATTTCGTTGAAATCAATATTAAATAATAATAATAAAGGTAATATTATTTAAATTATAGTTTACAATAAATACACAAAAAGTGAAATAATTTTAATAACAATATAATTTTGTAATAAAATAATTTTGGAATAATTAAAACTTGTCATAATATTTCGTAGATATCTGTAACTAGGTAACTATATTTTCGCTGTTATCGTTTCAGCTTGTTTCGACTGTCAGCTTCTTATTTTTGCCGTCACATTTGACGGGGGCATTAGTGCTTGTATCGACCAGTGATGTCGACATATGAAATTAGATGTTACAAACATGAGGAATAATAGCAAAAATGTGAAAAATAAGGGATGTGAGACGAAGAAAGACAATGAAAAGCACTGTGAGAAGAAATTTGATAAAAAGAAGTACAGATTACAAAAGTACAGCAATAAATATAAAAGTATGTATACATATGGCATAAGCATTAAATATAGGTTAAGTTTAAACATTTGTTCTACATGTGTTTGTCTCCTTGCACGCTAGTTAATCAATGGGAAGAAAGGAGGAAAAAAGCTGTGTTACGTGAATTTTACAAGGAAGTCCAGAAAGATCAACGGAATTCAGCACAAGATTCATTAAATTTAAGTAATACATCCAAAGAAAGTGAGATAACAAGGTAGGTAAACTGTGGAAAATCAATAAAAAGTATTTAACATATAAATTCTAACATTGATTAAATCTGTTTTGTAAATAGCAAATCGAAAAAGAAGGGATATGCCTTTTACAAAGCTAAGCAAGAGTATAAACGTAAACTTGACGAGAAGAAGACAAAAATAGAAGATGCCAATCGCAGAAAAGAAGAACGAGAAGAAGCTTTGAAAAAATATAAGGAGAAAAAAATACGTAATTTCAAGGTGCTATCGAAAAAGACGAAAAAAGGACAACCTGTTATGAAGGGCAGAGTAGAAATGCTGTTAGAAAAGATACAGCAAAGTTTAGCATAATTTATAATTTTTTTAGGGAGAATAATGTTATTTTATCTCATAGACTGTGATTTAGTCATAATGAGTCAAAAGATAAAAGCGCATTGTACATTGTAACATAAATGTTATCCAGAAAAACAATGAATTGTCAAAAAATTTTGTATGAAATATACACAACATAAAAATATATAGAATATCACAGATTGTGGCTAGTTTCTTCAAACCTTATTAAATTTTTACAACAAATAATTGACTCCAAATTTATTGAAGAATATGCTTGAATTTTGAGAAAAATATAAGAATAAACTTACTAAAATATTTTTAACAAAAAAATTGAGATAAAGACAAAATAATATTCATTAAGCCCTCTTATTTTTTTTAGTTACTCGCAAATAACAAAAATACAAACTATTTGATATTGTAAAATCGCCATTTTTCCAATTTGTGATATTTATAATTCAACAAGTGTCTGCGATTTTCACTCTAATACTTCGCACAATATTTTTCATGTTATTATTTTATCTGATTATTACCTGGAATACAGAGAGCTGTTTCGCATAGTCAGTCACCTAATCTCAATGAAATGGAACGAAAAACCATCGAATTCTTGAATTAAAACTCAAGCCACCGCCGAATTTATCACCGCCATCGGACCGTGTTCGTGGTCAATCGACTGCGAACTCAATTGAGATACTAATTTTCTAATCTTGATCGCGATAAATTAAAAAAGATTTAGAGTTTTTACGTCTTATAACAATTTTATAAATTAAATTGCAATTTTTACGTTTATACATCAAGTTTAAAATAAAAAACCTAAGAGATTTGAAAAAACAGATTTGTTTATACCTCAATTGTGTTGAGCAATGTGAAAAATGTCCATTTCCGGTTTCTTCTAACAAATTTCAGAAGCATTCCTTCCGTCCGGCGGTGACGAGTGCCACTTTATGAAACGAGCTTTTCGGCTCTTTTCAATACGGCAAACTTTTTGTAAGCATTTTAATTACAATGTATTCACGGATGGATGGAAACGCCGTGATTGACCGGCGTGCCCTTTCGTAACGATCAATCGACCGCCACGATGCGGTCGAAATGAGAAACTCCACGCGCTAGCGTGGATCACGCGTGCGCGCTGGCATTTTGACGGATAGCTAGTCCGTAAGTCCGTCAGAGCTAGTCGACGGTTGCAAATGGCGACAGCCACGAAGTCTCTGACACGGGCTCGCGAATAGTTCCACGCCTACCGTGCGCCCCGCGACCGAGCCGTGCGCGAACGCAACCCTAGCCCAGATTGGTACGTACCTAAAGAAATTCGGTGGAAGCGTCGCGATCTGACAGATTGACACGTAAAATCCGGCGGAGGCGATCTCTGTGCCGCGCGACAACTCGCGTGAAGACGAAAATGCATCCGTTCGATCCGTCTCTCCTCTTCGAAACGCTTCGTTTCCCCGATCGATCGATATGCTACGATATGTCGCGCGGTTTCACACCGTTAAATCAACCTTCGTCGATCCCGACGATCGCATACATTCCGCACTGGCCGCGAAAGAACCGCTCCGTGTGCATGCCGCTGTCAAAATTTCGTCATTGGAATTCAGTGCAGATCGCGCCGGCTCCGATCCTTCGACGTCTTTTCGTGCCACGCGACGTTCAACGCTGTCGATGAGCTAATCACAATCATGACGGTCAATTGTAGCTTCTGCTTCAACGTAAACGCTGAGTGCCTCGATAGCCGCACTTTATTCTCGAGCGCCGTGTGGATAACACATTGCGATAGTACGTCTCTGGAAAAAAAAAAAAAGAAAAGAAGAAAAATAGTTTTATGATTGTAAAATGAAACATAGGAATGCAATAAGAACGGCCTCCGTTAATTTGTTACATCATTATCATTTCTTAGTTTAGTGCGCGAAACAAATATCAATTATAGTATATTTGCATTGGAGCGTGCCTCTCATTACTCATACCTCAAATTGGAGGGGTATAAACGTTTGAGTATCTCTTTATAACTTGATTTCATTCACAGGTAGTTTTAAACAAAACAACGCAAAATGCCGGCCGTCAGAGGAGATGGTATGCGTGGATTGGCGGTTTTCATATCGGATATCAGGAATTGTAAGTAATATTGTGTGACAGTATTTTGTATTTTTATTGTAATATCTAGATATTCGGTTGTGTAACATCAACATGATAAACTATTCTTTTTGCATTGAATGTATTGGCCCTGTATTTCGAATTAAAAATGACATTTCATTCATCAAGTGATAATGTGCCATTGAAACAGAAATGGTATGCAAAGTGTTTTAACGCTGAGAGGAGTAGAAGAAAGGGGGCGGAGTTCTGATATAAGCCTATCTTCCTGATAGAGCTTGACTCTCAAACACCAATCTGTGACACATTGGCATCATTACAGATCATGATGAATTTATTAAAAATAAATGCAAACTTTCCTAAGAGATATTTATAAAATAAAAAAAACATGTATATAATTATAGCTCTATATTTCTATTTTTATTTATTCACAATTGTGTCTAAATTTTGATTTTATGTTTGTATATATATGCTAATATAAATTAGTAAAAATATTACAAATAAAAATACTACAAATACAATATAAATAAAAGAAAGATTGTTCTGAATTGTAAATCAATTGGCATATTGTCATTATTTTTTATATAAAATATTTCTATTAATTTATTATTTTTTATCAATATATTTATGTAAAAATATAAATAAATGTATTATACACAGGGAATAATTTTTATTATTTTAATGTATATTTTTTATTTTACAATTTTAAAAGATATACACACATTTATTAGTAATATTAGTAATATTGTAATAATTTTATAAGAAAATGGTGATTTTTCCTTTTTTTAAATAATATATTAATATTGTTAGGCAAAAGTAAAGAGGCTGAAATCAAGAGAATTAATAAGGAACTAGCAAACATTCGCAGTAAATTTAAAGGAGATAAGACACTCGATGGATACCAGAAAAAGAAATATGTCTGCAAGCTGCTGTTCATTTTCCTTCTTGGCCATGACATTGACTTTGGGCACATGGAAGCTGTCAATTTACTTTCATCAAACAAATATTCCGAAAAACAAATTGTAAGTACAACCACTTCAACTCATCCATAGTGCGTATAATACAAAATTACATGTTATTATGTCAATTCTAGGGTTATCTTTTCATATCGGTCTTAGTGAACACCAACAGTGATCTGATCAAGTTAATCATACAAAGCATAAAGAATGATCTCGCATCGCGTAATCCAATTCACGTCAACTTGGCATTACAATGCATTGCTAATATTGGTAGCAAGGAAATGGCAGAAGCTTTTGGGAATGAAATCCCCAAATTACTTGTCTCAGGGTACGGCGTGATATAATTTATTGATACATAATATTTACATTAGCCATGCCGATAGCTTATGTATCAGATATATCAAATTTTTGTTTTATTTCAAAATTTCATTTCAATATTCGTTCTTCAGAGATACTATGGACGTGGTGAAACAGAGTGCTGCGTTATGCCTGTTACGACTACTACGGACCGCTCCTGATGTTGTACCTGGCGGTGAATGGACATCGCGCATTGTTCATCTGTTAAATGATCAACATCTGGGCGTTGTAACGGCCGCGGCGTCGCTTATAGATGCTCTTGTAAAAAGGAATCCTGACGAATACAAAGGCTGCGTTAGCCTCGCAGTTTCGAGATTAAGTAGAGTAAGTTTGCGAAATTTTGATTAATCGTATAGGAATGAAAAACATTATATTTGACATTTCTTTTACGATTGTAGATTGTCACATCAAGTTACACAGATTTGCAGGATTATACATATTATTTTGTTCCGGCCCCATGGTTGTCTGTCAAGTTGCTACGCTTGTTGCAAAACTATACGCCACCAGGTATTTGATTTACGTCTAGAATACGTGATATTTGGAAACACAGCGCGCAGTTGAATAATATATAATATTTACATTTATATTACTTTGACAGCTGAAGATCCAGGTGTAAGGGGCAGATTAAACGAATGTCTAGAGACGATATTGAATAAAGCTCAAGAACCACCAAAGTCAAAGAAGGTCCAGCATTCGAACGCAAAAAATGCTGTACTCTTTGAAGCCATTAGTTTAATTATTCATAACGATAGTGAGCCAAATCTTCTAGTACGGGCATGCAACCAACTCGGTCAATTTTTATCGAACCGCGAGACTAATTTGCGATATCTCGCACTTGAATCTATGTGTCATTTGGCTACTTCGGAATTCTCACACGAAGCTGTAAAGAAACACCAGGAAGTGGTTATTCTGTCGATGAAGATGGAAAAGGATGTTTCCGTGAGACAGCAAGCGGTAGATCTGTTGTACGCTATGTGTGATAAAAGCAATGCCGAGGAGATAGTGCAGGAAATGTTGAATTATCTGGAAACGGCCGATTACTCGATTAGAGAAGAGATGGTTCTTAAGGTAGCGATTCTAGCCGAGAAGTACGCGACTGACTACACTTGGTATGTCGATGTTATTCTGAATCTAATCAGGATAGCGGGTGATTACGTCTCCGAGGAAGTTTGGTATCGAGTTATCCAAATCGTTATTAATCGAGATGATGTCCAGGGTTATGCTGCGAAGACCGTATTTGAGGTAAAATATATCATTCTTTTTTTCTTCATTTCTTACTTTTCTCATCACTTTATTCTTGCTTAGGCATTACAAGCGCCCGCTTGTCACGAAAACATGGTTAAAGTTGGCGGTTACATACTTGGAGAGTTCGGCAATCTTATCGCTGGTGACCAACGATCCTCCCCAGCTGTCCAGTTTCAACTGTTACATTCCAAAGTAAACATTTATCCATTCACGTTTCTATTATTATCGCTAGTAACGTGTATGCAATTAATTGATGTATTATTTTTTACAGTATCATTTGTGCTCTCCTATGACTCGAGCATTGCTGCTTTCAACATACATAAAATTTGTCAATCTATTCCCTGAAATTCGAAGTCAGATACAGGATGTCTTCAGGCAGCATAGTAATCTACGTAGCGCGGATGCTGAATTGCAGCAGAGAGCGTCGGAGTATTTACAATTGAGCATCATTGCCTCAACTGATGTCCTGGTACTTAACATATAATGATCGAAAAAGATGAGAGATTACATTCAATTGCGACATCTGAGATATCTGTGCTTTTGTAGGCCACTGTATTGGAAGAAATGCCGGCGTTCCCTGAAAGAGAGTCCTCCATCCTCGCCGTTTTGAAGAAAAAGAAACCGGGCCGCGTACCGGAGAATGAAATTAGAGAGAGCAAGAGTCCGGCGCCAAATGCTAATCATCACGCTGAAGCTCCCAGCGCTCCTCCGGTCGCGGCAGTTAACAATTCTTCCGCCGATCTACTGGGACTATCGACTCCACCTTCCTCTCAACCGTCTAGCAACACAGGCGTGTTGCTCGACGTACTGGGCGATATTTACAATATGCCAAACAAAGTTGGCGCTACCAATGGCGCACAAAATACATACAATCCTAAAAAGTAAGATACGCGATATGATCCGAGTATTAATCGATATTTAAACAGCAGCACTTAAATGTTGTTTTAACTCAACTTTTCAGGTTTGTATGCAAGAACAATGGTGTCTTGTTCGAGAATGATTTAATACAGATTGGTGTAAAGTCGGAATTTAGACAAAATCTTGGACGCATTGGTCTTTTCTATGGAAACAAAACACAGTACGCACTGCACAGTTTTCAACCGCAACTATCGTGGTCAGACGAGAATCAAGCTAAATTGGCTGTACAAGTAAAACCTGTTGATCCCATATTGGAAGCTGGTGCTCAGATCCAGCAAATGATCAATGCGGAATGCATTGATGACTATAACGGTACGTTATTTCGACGTTTTCTGCAATTTTACAAATTATTAGCAAATTACTTTATAATACTTTCCATTACGACTTACGCATAACGTACACTTTTTTTCTATTTACAGATACACCGAGCATGCTTATCTCTTTTATTTACAACAATGTGCCACAAAAAATCACAATGAAGTTACCATTAACAATTAACAAGTTCTTTGAACCGACGGAGATGAATGGAGAATCATTCTTCGCAAGATGGAAAAATCTCGGCGGGTATGTAACACGCGAAATATTTAGCAAGATGAGACATGGAATTGATTTTAACAATACTGGGTCGACTTATCGCACGTTAAATTAATTCTCAGAGCGAATCAACAACGCTCACAAAAAATTTTCAAAGCGCAACAACCGATGGATTTAACGCAAGTGCGCACGAAATTGCAAGGATTTGGGATGCAATTACTCGACGGCATCGATCCCAATCCCGATAACTTTGTCTGCGCTGGTATTGTTCACATGAGGGCGCAGCAAGTTGGCTGCCTGTTGCGTCTTGAACCTAACAAACAAGCTCAGGTAAAGGTACTCGTAACAATCGTATCAGATAACAAACGAAGTTTATGCGATTTTTTTTCACAGAATGTATTATCGACAAAATCGCACAAACGCACGTGTTGCTTATCTAATAATTATGATTACGCTATATTACTTGATTTTTAATTGCACATTCTTACTTGCAGATGTTTCGTTTAACGGTACGTTCAAGTAAAGAATCGATGTCGGTAGAGATCTGTGACCTGCTGGTGGACCAATTTTAAACGGCCTAGCAGGCGTAAATATTGTCGAGAATTTAGCACCGCGTCGTGAGAGGGCATATCGTCGAAAGAGGATATCATCTCGCGTCGTTCCAAAAGATACTGATCATTATTTGTTAAGAAATATTTGCGTTGTACCCAAGCTTACACTCACGCTCTTGTAAAAGATCTATATCTTTGTGTAGGTAGCTCCACGCCATTATATATCATTTTTATCAAAAAGGTATAAATTTCAATTGGGATTATCGAGATCAATCATGTGTATAGAAAGAACGAGGGACATGTGTGTAAAATAGCTATGAGAGACAGTATTAACTCATAATTGAAAATGATAAAGTGCAGGATTAATTTTAGATGGCTCTGTATCTTATATTGCAATCTACACTTTATAGAAATCAAGCGTGAAAACGGAACAAAGAGAGAAGAAAGGAATAATTAAATACTTTAGCTAAATAATATGCATTATAGAGCCACTCGAGCCGCATCATAGAAACAAAGTATGTATTTGAGTTTTATAATACAGGTGTTCTCCTATATATCTCTATACTAGTTTTTAATATCAGTAAATCATTATCAGATCGTTAAGAGTGAAACACTTGTTGGTATATGAACATCTCTATTATATCAATTTACATCTACGTGTTAAACTCCGTTCCTGATTTATGAGAATTATTCACATTGATATTTCACGATGAGATTGCCGCGTAAGTGAGAGTAGTTTGGGCACAATGACAGTAGTTGTATAATATTAGCTGTTTATCACTAGATACTTCTATATTTAACGGAGCTGCGAATTAATTATTGTGTAATTAGTAGTTTATATTTAATAGCTCCCTGTTTTTTTTTTGTTTTTTTTTCGGTTTTGAATATCCTAGATTTTCTATTTCATTGATGTTGATGTGTAAATCCATGGCTGGTCATTTCTACATTTGTAAAACGAGATTCCAATGAGAGATATAGTGTATTCTTAATATGTTAATTGAATTCTAAATGTTCGCAGGTTAACAATTTGTAATTTGTAGAAATACGTTTTATTATTTTCTTAGAATTTTGCGTAAGATGTATATTTCAGTAGAATGTACACTCTGTACAGATTTATGTGTTGAAGTTTTGTGAAATGCGTTTTATAATATTAACAACGGGAGCAGCTCTAAGTATGATTTAAATGTCTTTGTAATGGTCGGTGACGCGTCGCCGACTTACGAAGCTTTACACAATTGTATATATGAAATTTCAATTAATTACAAATGGCTATAAACATTTATGAGATACAGCTTACACTACTTGTAGCCATATACAAGCTCAAATTCTATTCATGATTATCGTTTATGCTTTATTTTACAAGGAAGTAAGATGTATATTCTTCATATTCATATAGTGTAAATCTATGTCTAATGTTCCCATCATATTCCTTTCTTCCTTAGAATATATATTAGCCATATTTTAATTAAGTACGGGTCGAGAGAATGCGGCGCTATCAGTTTTTTACTCCTTGATTTTTAGTACGTAATTAAATTTTATTATCCCTTTCTTTTTTCTAAGATTATATATATATATATATATATATTTTACGGTACGACAGAGTTTGGATACTTTATTCTTAGACTTACAATTGTAATCGTCGCTGAATCATAAGCAATGTAAAACGAAACTTGGGCATTTTGTATTTTTATTCCCTTTGTTATCATAGAACAGTTAAGATTTCACACAAAAATTGTTATAACAGTATAACATTTCTTTTAACCTGAATTATCTTGTAAAATTTAAACCACGTTTTTTAATAGCAGTAAGCCAAGTTGAAAATATCTATAAATTATTATTAATGTGATAATTAACTGTCTAATATCGTAATAGATTTTTTGTCTTTCGTAAGAGTGTAAGTGTAATACATGCGAAATTCGTAATTTGTAGTCTGTATGCCAATAATATATATGTTTTTTCTCATAATTTTATTTACAATTAAAAATACTAATATATATCGTAATTTTTACGCGCAATAATCAACTTTCGTCAATGAGTCTCACAGCATGCATAAGTTTCTGTTGCTTTATCGAGCTTTGTTCTTCCGAATTTTAGGCTTATCCCAAAAAACAAACTGATTAACGTAGACTCTCGACCACTGTTGATCACCAGTCATGGATTTACGAGAAAACAAATATAATATTCGATATAATTGTGTTTTAAGGCAGTCAACGAGATTTATAATAACGATATTCCTTCGTCCGCGTTTATTATAATAAAGAGAGTCATGTTGCGCTTAGATTTAAAAGGTCTACGCATGATCCAACGATTTGCGTAGCAAAAGACTATTGAAATTGCATGTCAATTGAGCTGTTACGACGTGAATACAAATACGTCAGAAAAATGTGCAAAATTCACGCAAATCGATTGATCGTGCCTGAGCCACTTTACATTCAAAATGAAAGTTACGTTAATATATACAGTACACGTATCTTCATATTATAAATACACGAATTATATATTAAGAGAAATGTGTGATGACACACAGTTGTTAGATTATTATGCGGCGATGCTCCGATCGACTGTTGATCGTGTAAAATCGAAGTCGTCGGTGTCGTTACGATTCGATATTCGAATGCAACATGCACTGAATATTCGTAATTCGAATATCTCGAATGGTACGATTCATGTAATTCATTGTTACGCCTACTGTAGAATTTACGATTATTTGGCGAACTGAATATACTTGCAAGGTCATGCAAACAGACATAATATAAAGAGAAATTGATAGATATGAAAAAAATATGCTTTATCGCGTTTTATATTTTGTATTAGCGCCGTAGAGCCTATCGCCTTCTATGTCAGAATCACTCGAATTTATTTGCCGATCATCGGGATATTCCAACATTCGGATATTCGAAACATGTAGTTTTAAGAATACTCTGAACGCGAGAGAAATTAAAGTGTCTATCGTTGCGCGGAGAATTCCTTTCGCGCCCATCACCCTGTGTCGTTGTTTCCATTTCATTGCGGTCTAATCGTGTACAGATTTAATGTAGGAATAAGATCCTCTATTGTAAGTTGATCTCCGAAGTTGATATCGGCGAGCGTAAAAAAAAGTGTGATCGCATTGTGCGAAGGATGGATCGATTGATCGGTCGATTTTAGGCTGCTTTGCAATCGCGCATGGCAGACGAGTGTATTGTACGACAATATCGTGATAGATTTCGAATTTCGTCCCCTTTGTAGTTATCGGTGCTCCTTGTGTATTTATTTCTTTGTGTAGCATATGCTAGATGAATGTTATCGCGCGTGACTTCTGACCGTCGTGACTTGAGGTTGAATTAAAATTAATGGGCATACATTGGTCTTGATCTCCTCAGCTTGATCAGCTAAGATTAACTGTTATTTGTCTTGATTCACGTCGCGGCGAGTCTTGTAACGAGAATTTTTTTTTCTAGCTATTTATATTCGGACACGTTACTCAAATACACTTAGACCTTTTATTAAAAGTTCATCATTCGTTTAGTGGCTTTTTTTTTTTTTTATTGTGAAAATACATCATGCAGTCTAGCGTCTTTCGAATTTCGACGTTCTAAGCAGCTCTAAGAAAGTTTTACGAAGGTTCCGTAGTTTCTACATTTAATCTTTACGCGAAAACAATCTTTAATCCCGTAGCACGCAGTCATTTTTATCTTTCTTTTTCTTCCAAGTGCCGCTCCGGTGATTCCCACGCAGAATAAATTGAGCGTTCTTTCCTGAATCATCGATTTATTTTGTTTAGTCGTTTAGTGTTCCGTATGTACATGTACGTTTGTAAAACATCATTGATTTATATCATGTGAAACAAAATATATATATATATATATATATATATATATATATATATATATATATATATATATATACACATATTATCTCTCGTAAAAAAAAATACGCTTACTTTGTTCGATTCTCTTGTTTTCTTTGAAAAATTAAATTTTCTTCGTTTAACTCGGATATGTTCAACACATATATATCGTTTCGTTTTATTCAATCCTCGAAGCTGTTGTTAGGTGTGCCAAAACGATTATTTATGACACGAAAGTACAAGCAACAATTGTATGGGGGCCACAATCGGTTACGGAGGCGCATTTTTATGTTTACAATTTATCGAATGTGATTTTTAAAAAAACTGGAAAAGACCTGTGAATACAAAAGTTCATTATACGACAAAGAATTAGAATCGCATGATAAATAAAGCAACAATAATATTGAGAAACAGTGTTTCATTACAATATATATTTACAATAACTTACTCTTAAAGATACATTGTATCGTTATAAATTAATAGCACTATCTCATACACTCTTTTCACACAGTACCGCTGGGGCTAGTCTGGCTGCAACTTTGGCGTTTAATTATTAATTACGCGTGCATAACTAATAATTAAGACGAGCACCTTAACAATGTCGATTTTTTCATTCTTGTTTTTTTTTTCTCCAAATATATCAACATCAGACATTCGATGCTTCAATGACAATTCAAGGATTCCATTGAGCAAGCATGAATATTGATTGAGGAGACGAAAAGGAAACGATATATGATCTGACTCCAGAGATATTTGTTCGTAAGATATTTTGGAAGATTATTGAACATCCTAGGTATAACATGTTGTTTTCCTTGATTTTTAATCTTTAATTATTACATACTGCTACGGGTTATGGACCAATCATGTGTGTCTTGACATATCTTTAAAAGCATGAAAAATAAAGAATAAAATAGAAGTGTATTGCCTTCTATTTATTAATAAGAAGCTCTTTCGCGTCGAAAGAGAATAATTGTCGTGGACTTTGACGGTAATTGAAAATTGACACAATTATTATTTAGCAAAAATCGAATGAGGACACGTGACGGCAAACTTTCACCTTGAACGCACTTAAAATTAGCACGATCTTTTTCACCGATATCGATCCGGTTTGCTTGCTTGTCGCACTCGTTAATCTCGCAGCTAGTTTGCTCGAGCAAAGAAAAGCCTACGCGCAACGAAGTAATCCCGATCCATCCTCGATTGTCAAAAACTATAAATGCACGTAAATATGCGTATGCTATATCTATCTAACAATAAGATAATTCATAAAGAGTTCTTTGGATATGTATAATATCGAAATATGCTTACACTGTAAGAGAGTCTATATGTATAATATATAGAGATCCATAAACAGAGCTATGTACAAATAATGTTAAAAGCTGTAAACGACAGTTATGATCTAGCGACACAAATATCCGTGTCGCTAATTTACATCCGATATTTTTATCTTTGGACCGCTTGTGCATCTACGATCGATGCAAAAAGCGCTCGTAAATTACGAACATCGGAATGATCCTCGATAAAGTAAATTCCGAATGAAACTCCGAATTCACATGGATTTAAAAATACCGATTAATTGTAAGTATGCGCGCACTTATCATCAGTCATAGCAACAGTGATTTTAGTCGGCATCAGAATGTAATCATATTCAAATTGAATCATATTTCTAATACATGTAAAAGTGTATTACGAAAAATTTCGCAAAATCATGCCCTAATTATATATAAAAAATCTTATAGAAGAATATCCGCAGCACTCGCGAATGACGGTCATTGAACGCTATACCCACGTAACAATAACATAGTTTTGGATGTTAAAAATGTAATTGTTCACTCATATACAAGAGAAAGATTTGTTTATATGATAATGTACGTAGCGAAGATAGAGAGTATTTCCCATCTGTCCGACATCAATGCGAACGAGTTCTCGTGTAACGGACGAGTAAGATCAAACGAATAAATTTCCGTTTGAACGTTGTACCGAAATCGTACGCCATTACTCGATCAAACGTTACTTCTCTTAAGTTACTAATTGACTAGCATTGAAGAATCGATCGATATATCGAACATACATGTTTCCTCTTCCAATCCTATTATCAGCAAATTTCTTGCTGTTGTTCGTCTGTTAAATAGCCCAATTTTGAAAATTTTGTAACAAATTAGCATTTGCATTATATATCTTCGGTGTCCGATGGAGCTGAGCTGACGCGACACCTTTATTATTCGGGATTAACATTCGGATGGTAATTAGATCTCTCGTAGACGACCTTCTCCTTTGATTGCGCGGTCGATTTGTCCCTCAGAATAGCTTCCACGTCCTTCTCGAGTATTCGCTCTCTGTCGTTCATCTCGAATCGGTACGCCGGCTCGTTCACCAGCACGCTTTCCTCAGCGGTGCTCCGCGCGTCTTCCGGCGCGAGGAAGAACTTTGCGCGGCCCTCGCACTTGCGCTGATAATCAGGATTGTTGAGCGCCGGACGATGGCAGGAGTCGCAGACGGTGTCGGAGCGCGAGGTGCACGGATGCGCCTCGTACAGGCCCGGGCCGCATCTGGCGCAATTCCAGCAGGCCTGCATGCTGTGATGCGGGCTGTACGTGCCGGCAGGACACTTTCCGCACTCGGTGTCGCGACCACGAGCGCAGCGGTTAATCACGCCCCAGCCTGGACCGCATCTGCTGCAGTGCGAGCCGTCCCGATGGTGCCTGATGTGAGGCCTGCCTTCGCCCGCCTGGAAACAAAGTGGCAGATGGTTAGTACTTCGAGAGCAATTGCAACAGAGGCCGGTGTGTGAAACGCCGTGAATAATTTTATGTCCCAACCTTCGAAAGCTCAATCGGATTTTCAAAGTGTTTCAAAGAATTCAAATTAAAAACCGGCCATCGGGATCCCGCGAAAAGTTAATCGACTCTGAATAATATTCTTGCGTAATTAAAAACACTTGTGAGATTCGATAAATCAATTTCTTGCAAGTAATGCTGACACTTTCACAATGTTCATAACTTCTTGCGGGTAATTGTTATATCTTCTACAATCAACTTTATTTTATACATTTCGTTAAATATTTTTATGTAAGAATCGCAAAGATTCTCTCTCTTCCAATTGCAAAATTCACAACATACTTTTAGTTTAAAATTACTCCAGAAATCAGTACGAAATTACACAATATAAGCCTGCAATTAGTGAGTATAATATTTTAATTAAGGATATCTTCTTGGGCATCTGAGGAAGCAAAAAACGACGCACTGTATACAAAATAAAGCTCAACAACTGATCCATCTATACTTATTATTAAATTACACAATTAAGAGACTACCAACCACTAACAGATACGGTGGTACACAGACTGTGTAATTACTTTGTTTTTTTATTCCAATAAATTCTTCTTAACAATCCTATAGTGATCTCGTATGTCGATATGAATACTCGTTCGACACAAAGCTGCCTCGAAAGAGGCGCACACTTACTATCCAAGCAAAATATCGCGTAATAAACGCACTAGGACTGCGAATTGTATCATCGAGCGCCGACATTATCTTGCTACCCTTCTAATCGGAATTGATGAAATGCAGGTTCAACCGTCTGACAACAGGTGCACAAGGGAAGGCGGCCACCTGACTGTGAGAACACCTTGCGCCTTTCTTCCGCCTACTTCGGCCAGATCCAGACGCGATATATGAGCCTCCGTGCTCTCTCACGCATAAAATGCGGTTCTTAATACGTTAAGATACCCGCTATACTTTCGCCGATTAATTTTCTCGAAATAAATAAGGTCAATCGATCGCCGAATTGTTTTTAAACTTTCCCATTTTATAGCTGTTTTAAACGTCGAGTAATATTATTAAAATACAGTTCATTTATATTTAATTCAATAATGCAATCTATTTTATCTTCCTCAGCCGGATTAATATTCTAACAGAAAAAGATTTTATATAAATCTATATCGAATTCTTGAATTCATGTAAACTTAATTTATTAATTGAGTCGAAAAAGTCAGAAAGTAGCACTTTAATTTTTTATTCAAACATATTGCCTTCTTAATGTGTGCAAGAATAAAATCCAGGTTATAACTAAATTTTGAAAAAGGTTTATTCCATTTTTTTACGTCACAAAATTCGTGTCCAGGTATTTTCAGAACGTTCTTTCGATTGACCACAGAAACGACAGGCAAAAACAAGTAAAATAAGGAGGACGTGAGCTGATCCCTTTTTACAGCAGCTGTTCGCAGCTGCTTCGTGTGGCACGCGCCGACGGTCACCACGCATCACGCGAATCGTTAGCACCGGGCCTTAATTCGAAACCCTTCACCTTTTATGTGCAGACGCTGCTGTCGTTTGATGAGCCGCGTATGTCGTGTCATTCTTTTTAAAGCATAAAGCATTAATTTAAATCTTATTCTAAATACAGCATACATTATTCATCGACTTATACATATTTACTTCGTGAATCTGCGATTTTACGAAAAAAACAACTCTAAAAGCATTTTTCCGAATCAAAAAATCATATTACTTTCAAGTCTTTCTTTTTATAAATAAAAAGTCTTATTCATTTGATATTAAATTTATTCAACGTATGTGATTAATGATGCAAAATTTTTGTCAAAAGAAGCAAGTATTGTCTTTCCAACAATCCAATAGAACGCGTCCATCATCTTAGACGTAACATGAGCCATCGTTCTCACGTAAGGATGCTTGCTGTCAATTTACGGTCGCAGTAAGTTTAGCTAGTAGATTTACGACCCTTCGAAGTCAATAGCTATCTTATTAAGTTAACATATTAAATAATAATAAGCTATTGGAAAAGTATCAAACAGGTTTCTCGTTAGAAATATGCTTCAAAAATGCAAAAAAAATATATAAGCAAAAACATAAATATTGAGATAAAATCTTATTGTTAAATTAAATTTCCACAAAGCTTCACTTTACAGAATTTCGATACGGATAATTGCATTTACCGACAAGAATTGTAAACGGAATAACTGCATTTGACGTTACATTTGCGGTCAGAGTATTTCGAGCATTGACGAGCAAAAACATCGATCTCCTGGAGCTTCCTTCAGGGCAATCGTTCCAAGTGGGAGGCGCGTCACATTCTTCGACGAAGATGTATACTTTCGAACGCCTCGCAGCAATCAAGAAGATGCGGCGGTTTTACCTGGGTAAGATTTATCGATTGGAAAAAAGCTCGTTCGTAGAAGCCGCGGAGCGTACTCTTGGCCAGGATGAACCGACGTCGCTTCGAGCGTCGACGTCACGCTCGAACGATACAGAGAGCTATCCGGAGAGAGAGAGAGAGGAATGAGAGAGGATTTGCACCACGTTGGGAACACCCTTTGGCTATTTCCGATCTTTTTTCGCCAGCTCCTCGCTAACCGCTGGCACGTCGTAAACCGACGATTATGCGCCGTGAAGCACGGACTCTGCAAGCCTGAAGTATCCACGGTACGCCATAACGTCAGTACGAAACTCTGCTGAATGAGAAAACATAAAAGCAAAAGTGGTGAAGAATTCTTTTGCAACGCGATTTTTCAGGTGATTCGGAAGATATCGATTCGGTCTGGCGAAAAATCGGGCGGTGCCTGCGAACGATCCGCAACGACGATGACGGAAGTAACGTTGCGTTCATAGTGTGACGAGTATGAATAGAAACTTCCGAACGGAACGGAAGTGGTAATTGCCGTCCCTTTTGTGTCCTACTTTTATCTTTTTTTTTTATAGTCGGCACATCGACGTCGATAAATTTCAACGCGGATTGATTGCGTGATGGATGCAGTCGGTAAAATTCGCACGATTCGATGATATTTATTTGATTGGCATTTGTTAAACGCTGTTTTTATTTTACTTAAATATTTTAAACAATCCATTACTTTGTCGTATTTCTGCGACAAAGAAAATTAACGCAAACAAAGGAAAGTATTTTCGCGCATATTAATGTTCGAGAAGGATATCTGACAATGAGACTCACAAATGTAGGTAGGTATTTTCGCATCAGGGTTAAATTTTTCTTCTGCCCGATTCACCCGAGGGAACATGGCCCACTTCCATTTGTCACCGGAAGGGGCGGCCACCTTGCGCACGAGAGAAAAATTGCAGTAATTTTAAAGTCGAACAGAGAGACACGTTCCAAGCGTTATTACAGGATAAGATATTTCAAACCCATGACATTTGTCGTCGACGCGCTTACTCCGCGATGAATCAATTTCCGACTTATGTCATCGACATCAATTGCGAAATATTTATTAAATCCGCCAATACTGTGTAAATATGTTTACATGTAGATATACAAAAAATTACAGATGTATAAAACAAAATTAAAAAAAATATCAATCGACTAGAAGTGTCAATTTGCGAAAGAGAATATTTCGTATGAAACGTACAGCAAGTTATGAGCTGAGAATATTTTGCCTAATCTACTTCTATCAAATTCATGAGATTCTTTTGCATCCTTTTCCTACTTTCTTGCGTTATTTTCGACAGGAAGTTTTCAACGAGCTCGGACAAACCGCAAGGTCTCGAAATATTCGGAGACTATCCTCTAAACTGCAACACAGGTAGCAAACCCGCGGAGTCACGCCAGACTGGGTTCTTCCCCCCGTGTATATGTATTCGTTCGACTTCCTCGGACCGCGCACACCGGTCGGTTCTACTTCCCGGAGGAAGACACTCTGTTACCCCGAGGGTGAACCCACATTCGCAGCTGCCTCGAGAGCTGCGATAATTATCTTCGGCCGCTACGCACCCTATTGTTCACATGAACACTCCGCCCTCCGCGTATCTCACGGATCGAGAAGGTTACCGCGCACCTGGACGGGAGAGCGTAAGAGCATACCCTTGTAAATACCTCGCGAATACAGTGCATTAGACGTTGTCGACGAGACTCTGCTTTCGCTCACGACCGAACTGGAGCGAACTACTTTAGTGGGAAATTTTATCGGATGAATAGAATATATCGCGTGAAAAATCAGCTAATTACAATTAATTTTTGGCGCAACAAAATTGTCGAATATTATTTCTGGAAATAATTAATATAAAAAGATATGTAATTTTTTAATTTATCAACACTTTTGCGGTATAAAGTAGTGAAACAAACTGCGTTAAACAAATCACGCTAATGAGAAAATGGAAATTATCGAATGAAAAATGGGGAGGGGAAAGCCGATGGTGGTTAAAAGATTCGCGTTTGCGCGAATTGTCGCCGGTTGTGCTTGTTAGTCGGCGAACAAACACGTTGTGTTCGTTCAAACGTAGACAGGAGTATCGTGACAATTGTACCGCGAAGGAAACCGTAACCCTTGAGTTCGCTTACGATGCTAATGAGACTCGTACTTTCCGAGACCCCACCAGACATCCGTATAAACAAGGTTTACCTTTCAACCAGTCGTATGCATTTGCAGCGTGCCAAGGCGCCACTCGGACAGACTCCTTCAATAATTCGCAGTGTAACGTGAAAATACATAGAATTTCATCAAGACTGCGCCCTTCCTCTGAAGCTTCGCATCTGTACAATTGCACTTGTACAAATCTCCCCTTCCTCTATCCGCTCTTCTCCCTCTCGTAATTTAGCTCGCGACGAGTAGACGCATATTTTCGTGAAAACTTTCTTCCTGTTCTCATCTTTTAGGCTGCCATCGATGTCATAATTTGCGCAAATTGCCGATACGTGTAGAGTGTCGCTCGAAATAATTGCACGTGGTGTTACGTTAGCGTGCTGTAATAATGCGTCGTTTCTCCCCGCGTCTGCGGCGACAATATCTTTGTGTGTGAGATCCTCTCTGTTGAAACACACGAACGTACCGCGCGCGTGTGCGTGTGTTTGTGTGCGAGGGCGTAGGCGTGCGAAGGAGTCAGGGCCAACGAGAGCATCGCGAAAATCGCACCGCGAGCGGAACCGCCGTCTCCCGGTTCCCATGCAATGCTAATGAGCCTCATAAAGCGCAGCGTACCCCAGTGAACCGAATAACCCGCTGACACACGGCGGACAAGTATATGTGCATGCCTGGTACGTGTACGTGTGCCATATGTGTTTGCGAACCGCCACACGAACACAGAGGACACGCGCGACCATACGCTTTGTATTCGTGCGTTCAACTCTTTGCATACGCATGTGCCACCGGCACGATGCTTCGCAATGCGATGTATCGCAAAATATGCGACAAATGGAATTTCGCAATGAAATTTAAACGTATGTTGCGCTTCAATTGATTCAATAAATATTCATGATATTTCTCAAGTTGGTCAAACTTTAATAGTAATATTCTTTGTCAGCGTGAATAAAAAAAAATTAATAAAACTAGATTTTGAATCACACGAATCATATCTTGTTCACGCACAGGTATGCGTTGCTTTAGTGTCTGAAGGACTATAATATTTCCGGCTCAATCCTCAGGTAAGAAAATGTCTCCTTTTTCTTTGTCGTTCTATTCTTTGTCGTATATTCTATCAGCACAGAGCTTCGCATGTGAACACCGATATGCGATCTTATCCCGTCGTAAAATCGGTCAAAATTCCGCGTTTTCGCACATCGATCGCTATCATGATTTCTTTGTCTTTCTTCTTCCTTGCGATAATCAGAGGCATTCAACAGATAATTAGTCCGATGTCTCTTTTAATAAGATCGTGTACGCTCGGTATTACACGAAGATAACAGAAATCTTTTCACAGAGGAGGATGTAATTATTTTTTCTCTTACGAACGCGCTTGCACGATGACGGTGGTTCCCGTTTAATTGACTTCAAGAACAAAACGCGATTCAATATTATTGGGAAATCTTACATTCTTGCGAATTACGGCAATACATTTCTCTTTACGCAGTTCTTTTCCGATAATAAACACAATTTCTTATCAAACGCTACCTCGAGCACTTTCATTTCTTATTGTTGGTTCGACGACTAGATAATTTTTTAAATTTTTCCGCGTAGATAAAAACAGGTTATAAACATTCTCAAACCCTTCTAATAATAATCATTCCTATACGCAGGTATCTATTTAGACATTTCGTTGAGAGGCATTGATAAAAATTTTGTTGAAAAATAATTCCAAATATACAATCGCTATAAAAATATGCGAATACGTACCTTAATAAATACAGTTAACATGCACACTATGATCACTGTCAGTGTCATGCAACGATTGTGAATCAGCCTTTTGTGATTATCCATGATTCTTCCAATTTTCTGCTCTTACTCCGATTTGCCACGGCGATTGAAATCACTTTCTTTTCTCAATAATTACGCGTTCATGACTTGCTTTGCATCGGCGTATTGAGCGCGCGCGATAATTTTGCACCCCAAGCTTAACTTAAGATTATTGAAGGAAGATAATTAGCGACAATGATTTGACGATTTAACGTACGAATGTAAAATCTATTTCACTGTATTTAGAATCAAGAGGCAAACTATTTTCGAATGATCGAAAAAACCGACTAGATGACCGCCGTGTTGCTTCGACGAAGGTTCAACGTGAATTGAAAGGAGTGCATCAGAACTGCAGCTGTTACCTGAACACGCGCTCGATCACGTGGTCTCTCGTATCCCTCTCCCTCTACGATGCTTTGATCAAGCGTACAAGCATTCAAGTTTTCGTAGGTGGACCATTGTATAAATAGGCTAGATATAATATAAGAATACAAGATTTTGCTCACAACGGCAAACGATATATGCGGTAAAACAATTAACGTCAATTTACGAAAGTTATCTTAATAATTTTCGCAAAGTTTCGCTTGCGAACAAAGATAAATATTTAAACAATATACAAGTCAATATCGGGATGAATAAAAAAATCTCATTTTTAAAGTGGTACATTCGATTCCTGTGAGATCGGTATTTATCTGATTGTCAGCTGCAGCAACAGCTGAACTACCGCTGTATGTTCAAACGAGCAGCTCCTGTGAAGCAGGTGCTCTTTTCTTCGCAATGTGGGTATTCACGGCGAATTTTACGGTTACAATATTGCGCCGAAAAAATTTGATTCGTGTATAACAAATAATTATAAACGCGCGAGTTTAAAAATAATTTCTAAAAACGAAACGATGCGCAATTATATGTAAAAGTAAAATTATAATAATATCGATAATAACTAATATCTCACAAAGTTTTGTAGAAAATCAATAAAATTATATTATATCTTTAATTGCTTCGTATTATATCAATGAGATATCCAATAAAAAGATTTTCCATGAAAAGTAATAATAAAATAATTTGTTGGAAACTTTTTTCAGTTCACGAGCGAAGAGCGAACACAAGCATTTCCGACAAATAGCAAAACAGGTATTGCGAAACATCCAAGCCAGGCATTGATTTCACGTGGAACAAGCGTCGTCTATTATTATTACGCACATACATAACTAACGCCTCGCCTGCGCTTATCGTATTACATGAATCCCATTATATGTTATTAGATTAACCACTTATTATAGAAGTTATTTTCTCATATAAGCTCGGTCTCAATAACAATGAATATTGACATGAAAAATGAAAATAGTTTATTAGCTAGCGCGACATTTTTCAAGGAATGTTAAAGAAAAAGGCAAAATTAAAACGTCATCAAACAAGTAAATTTCGGAATATGTAAAATTGACATTTCGACATTAAAATTTGACTGTTTTGGCTAAAGTTTTAGCTTTTTTTAAACAAAGAAAAGAATACGATTATGTAAAAGTCAACAAGTTTAGGACGTAGCGATATTATTAAGCAAAATCTTGTACTGAAGATGGCCAAAAGTTTGACTGAAACGTTTGCAAATTAACAATAAAAGGAAATTTAAAAAAACTTTCATCTGTCTTCGGCCTTGGATCCTCAAATACTATCATTATTTTTTCAAACAGTTCCAAAACTATTAAATTATATTAGAATTAAAAATTTAATATTTAAAATTTTAACGTTTTAGATAAAAACAAGTGTATGATTGATAGTAATAATACTAATTCTCATATAAAGTAAAATTTTCAGATTTATTAAATACTCTAATTGTTCAATATGCAGTGGAATAAGAGTTACCCAAAGTTTATCCGAAAAGCAAGGCATCATCTGATCAATAAATCTATTAATAATTTCTATGCAGATGCAGGACTCTAATTATAAATGTTGCTTAAACAACAATAAACAAAATACTGTAATATCGAACATTCCGTATGAGCACCTCAGAGGTATACTATGTTAAATCACATTTTTTCGAAAAGTTATTATTATTACAAGACTCTATACTCCAATTTTTATTCAACGGTAAATGTTTTCAATGAAAATAGAAATGTGACTGTATAAAGTTAAGTCACAATGTGACACATTCACCAGGTAAACAGTATTAAATCACATTAAAATCATATTCCGTAATCACACATTTTCTAAAACATATTGAAATTCGATATTATGTCTGCAAATACAAAAATTCTTTTCCTGAAAAATTTATTTATGTGACTCAACATATTATAGTATACCTCTGAAGTGTTTATATATAAGGTTAGGGAAAGTCTTTTTACAAATTAGAGCATAATTAAAACACAATTTTTGTTTACAAATCTTTTATTAAACTAAGTATGTGCCGTTTTGATCAATGACCTTCTGCCATTTTTCGGCTAGAGCCATTAATCCATCGGTATAGAACTTCTGGTATTTCTGGGCAAAAAACCGAGACAAGTGATTTTCACAGGCCTCTTTTGAAATTAGGTTTACTCCATTAAAGGAGTTTTGCAAAGACCGGAACAAATGATAATCTGACGGTGCAATGTCAGGACTATACGGTGGATGCATCAAAACTTTCCAGCCAAGCTCTCTTAATTTTTGCCGGGTCGTCAAAGATGTGTGTGGCCTGGCGTTGTCATGATGGAAGACAACACCCTTTCTATTGATCAATTCTGGCCGCTTTTCCTGAATCGATCGCTTCAGTCTCATTAGTTGTTGACAGTAAAGATCAAAATCAATTGTTTTGCCTGGCGGCAGTAGCTCGTAGTGGATGATTCCCTTCCAATCCCACCAGACACATAGCATCACCTTCTTTGGCGTCAATCCGGGCTTTGCAATCGTTTGTGGTGCTTCACCTCGCTTTGATCTTTTTCGAACATTATTGTCGTATGTTATCCACTTTTCATCGCCCGTTATCATTCTTTTCAAAAATGGTTCAATTTGGTTTCGTTTCAGCAGCGATTCGCAAATAGGAATTCGGTCCATTAAATTTTTTAGCGTCAAATTATGTGACACCCAAACATCGAGCTGCTTTGTGTATCCAGCCTTATGCAAATGCTCCAAAACGGTTTTATGATCGATTGCACACATTCTGCAAATTTCGTAGCCGTTCTCGCACAGGACGTCCAAAAGTAACCACCCGACAGGAAGATCAACATATAGTAGTTATTAGCAAGAGAAATAGACGCTTAACAGCACCGGAAATCCGCGCAGACATCAATAGAACTCGAAAAAATCCAGTATCGCTTACAACTGTGAAGAGACGTTTAAGAATTGCCGATCTAAAAGGATGTGTTGCAGTAAAAAAACCTTTGCTCCGTCCAATAAATAAGAAGAAACGACTTGAATGGACTCTCCAACATCGAAACTGGACGATAGAGCAGTGGAAACAGGTACTTTGGACTGACGAATCCAAGTTTGAAATCTTTGGATCTCGTAGACGAATTTTTGTAAGAAGAAACACCTCTGAAAAAATGACGCCGCAGTGCATTGTGCCCACGGTAAAACATGGGGGTGGTTCTATAATGGTATGGGGTTGCTTTTGTGGCTATGGCATTGGAGATTTTATAAAAATCGATGGTATTATGAGGAAAGAGAACTATAAAAATATTTTCATTCGAAATGCAATACCTTCCGGTGTCAGACTAATTGGCCGTGGCTTCATTTTACAACAAGACAATGATCCTAAGCACAGTTCCCGCCTCTGCCGAAAGTATTTAGAGAATAAAGAAGCTGATGGCGTTATCGTTAATATGGTCTGGCCACCTTAATCGCCCGATCTGAACCCAATAGAACTTCTATGGGAAGAGCTTGACAGAAAAATTAGAATCTCCTATCCATCATCTGCTGGGGAGCTATGGCGACAATTACAAAATGCTTGGTCTTTCATAGAACGAGATACAATAAATAAATTAGTAAAAAGGATGCCTCGACTTGTGGAAGCAGTCATCAAAAAGAAAGGTGGTTTTTTTGATGAAAAGGCAGTTTAAAAGTTTTGTCTCAAAAATTTTTTAAATTCAACTTATTTGTTTTTTTTTTAATTATCTATAGTTTTTGTATTATTATTTGATTATTTAAACAAAAATTATATTAATAAAAGTTTTTGTTTCAATAATATCTGGTTTTTCAATGGTGTATCCAAACTTTTGGCCGGCAGTGTATGTAATGCGGAACTGCGGATGTCTAGTAGACATCTATAGGAGATTACATGGACATCTAATAGAGGTTTCGAATCTCCATGATGAACATCTAGTGGATATCCATTAGAGGTTTTTGTTCCGTGTGGGTACACTTTCTCGTATGAATTCTATCATTGCTGTGAAAAGTATTTTCATGGTAAATATTTGAATATTTATTTGAGCTATTAAGCTTTTGACTAATAATACGTATTAAAGTAAAAAAAACTACCCTTATATCTCCATTGAAAGAAGAAGCAAAGTTGTACTAAAAAACCACAATGCACAATTTTCATCTTATGCATATATAACTGTCGTGCACAACTTATACGAAAATAATTTTTTCTACATTTTCATCTATTTGTTTTATATTGTACGAAACGCGCAGCTTCAACAGAATTCTATGTTACCATCCTGCCAATACTGGTAATTCAGTTTCGTTGTGATGAATGAAAACGTACCGTTGCCTTTCGCAGCTGTGTTTAGCATACCGAAAAATACTGCAGCGTGCAGTAGCGACATTAATTAATTCTAGTGCATGAGTCAAAGTTTTCTGGCCGCTACACACATCGGAGATTGCAGGATCTAATTTTGACATACGAAGTGCGCACGCTTGGGTACGAAACGTCGCAAATTAGATGGATCGATGCCCGTGTCATCTCGAAATACGAACACGAGCTACAAGGTGCAATTATTGTAATGAGTTTTAGCTGTGTTTAGTTATGAAAAAGATGGTGATGGAAGCATGAGCCGTTTCTGCAATTCAGTGCACTTCTTCTCACATCTGCTACTTCGTTCGACAGGTAAAGCATCGTGAAAGCGATGCCCCGATGTGAGATCAATTCTTTATCTCGTTTTTAAATGGAAAAAGATATCGAGCAGGAAATGAACGCAACCTCGTACGAACGTAATTTGCAGAATGTGTGCATCTCCTAAAGTTTACAGTTACGGGAGTAAATATAATACATAGAAGCGTAACTATATATTATTATACAATTGCATATTTCTACACTGAAAAAAAAAATTCTAGGTAAACTTGTGAGATGTATTTAGTAATGCATTTTTTTAAATTATTTGGTTGTTATCATTAATTATAATAATAATAACATAATATTTGATAATAATTGAGAGCGCGGATCAAAGAACTCGCTCAGCGCTCAGAATCGTGTAAAAGTTTTGTCCAAACGTCTTAAAAAATAAAAATTTTGAAAGTCGCAAAATTAATTTTTTTTAAATATAGGCTTGTAGAAAATGACAAGACAAAACTTTTTTTTATTTGCAGCTTTTTTGTTCGATGCTTATTTTTATTAATAAAAATAAAAAACTGAAAAATTTTTATCCCCAAATTCAATAAGATTTTAAGATATAAATTGTCGTAATTTGGCAAAATTTTGTTAAAATTGTTTGAAATTTGGTATACGCATGCAGTATAGTCTAGCGATGCTTACAAAACAATAAAGAAGCTGAAAATCGCCTATTGTTTAATAATAATTAATTGCAAATTGAGGCCAGTCGGTAACCACGTTTCTTTAGTTTCGCCGACAAAAAGTATCGAGGGAACTTGAAACAACTTCCAGTGAGACATTTGTTCCTCACTATTGAAGGAAGGTTTCTGGAAATTTTCAGATCGATTCATTGAAAATTTGCGGAAATATGCATTTTATAAGAAAACGTGCGACGTCGCCAATGATAGCTTCGTGAGCGCTGAGCATCAGGCAGCGTACTCGCCGTTCGGTTTTCCAGGACTCGATTTTATAATGATTTTTTAATGGTTATACATTTGAACAATCGCCCACTCCCCACAAAATATCGAAATGACAAACTATTATTTATACGGTTTCTTAATTAAATACTTTTATTATTATTATTTCAAAATATTTCACATACATTCCAGAGACGCGATCTCTAGGACAATAGTATATGGAGAAAAATTGATGAGAATCCGTGTTTTACAGTAAAAGCCTTATAGAATAATGTATATTCAATTAAATGCTTACTAACTCTATTTTTTAAATAATACATATTTTCATCATATTTTTTAATGCTGAAATGTGTATATTATGTTGGAATCATTTTTTTGGTTATTATATGCAATAAAACTAAGCTTTACAAGTTTTGTTTACAGTAATTTTTTTACAGCTTTTCCAAGGGAATGTTTTACAGAACCTTTTATTTTGCAGTTTTCTTAGCAGAATTTTTCGTAACATTACCGTTATTGTCAGAAGCTTCTTTCGCAGACTTTGTTTTTACAGAATCTTTTTTTTACAGTTTTCCCAGATTCTTCTTCTAAAGCTGTTTTAGATGATATTTTTATGAAAGCTTTTTCTATGAAACTATTGAAAAAGTTGTGCCCTTTAGGACTCAAATAAGGAAGCAACATTTTCACGTCGTTCAATTTTTCCTTGTTTATTCCAATGGGCAGTGCGGGTTGTGTTTTTAGCAAGTCATCGAATTCAAAGACAGAACGTATGATATGATCGGTTTTTCGTTATAACTATTAAATATATTAATGTGGCCGTTTGCGAAGTAGGTGATTTTTACAGCGTCTCTAATATGAAGGTTTTTTGGAATGTCTACTTGTTTTGGAATAAGTGTTTCAAAATCGTTCACAGTTACTTCCGATTCTTTGATTATGGTAAACGGATGTCGCACTTTCAATAAGTCAAAAATAGTCATCATCTGTTTCTATTGTTTCCATTTTTTTCTTTTTTTGTCCGTACATTGCGAAGTTGCGATCGCAAGAACAATAAGAATGACCACGAACCGGATATACATGATGTATTTCAATCTGTAATTTCTTAGACAGTAATGATAAAAAAGAAACAGTCAAATAATTTTCATTTTGGCCTCCGCAACTGTCCGAAAACAAATATATTTTATTATAATAATCGAATTTAAGTTCTCGTTCTCGAAAAGAAAATTGCACACCGTGTTTGCACCTTTTTTCAAGTTACCTTCCATGAAGAAATAGATATAATTACGTTTGTGTTTGCCAAAAACGTGCACATTGAAAATGTGTAGCCAAATGAGTCTTCGATAAAATTAATCGGAAATTGGAATTTTTTGTAAGGGCAAATTCTGCTTAAAATCAAATTTAAGGCACAAAACATTCTTTTCTGATAGCATGTCTTTTTTAAACTTTTATAATTTTCAACAATTTTTTTATGTTTTTCCAGCTCAACATTAATTCCTACGTTATTTCTATGTTCAAAACAAAAGTTACAGACATCGGTGCGTGGTTTCGAAAAGTAAAATTCAGATTGTGGTTGAAGTATTTAGCATAACGACTTTGTAATCGGAGGATCTGAATCACCAGTTTTGGCAGTGTAATATTCAATAATTCGTATAATTTACTCACAGTTAAATCGGAATGATTTAACATATACATATTGAATATAGTTATCTTTATTTTGTATTTTATATAACTAAAATGATATATACTCTCATTATTTCAGTCATTATCATATAAAATACAAAATAAAGATAACTATTTATTCAATATATGTGTATATGTATATATTAATTAATTGATTAATTAGTTATTTTGTATTTACTACATAAAAATAAAAATAAGAAAAGTATATGATATTTTTCTTCAACGATATATATAGTATTATATGTATATTTTTTATTTATTATTTTGTCATATTTAGTTCATATTTATTTGGCACCTTGTATACGCCTATGTCTTCTCGGACATTTGCAGCCTTGCAACGAAATTTCAGTGGAGGAAACAAGCGCAAGCATCGTTTGTTTACAAACTATCCAATCACACGTACACAGACCACACGTCAGTGTAGTGAGTTACCACTACAAACAAATGCGTACACACGAACCTACGCGGCGTAGGTCCGTAGGCTACGCTGATAATGGGAGTTTTCCATCAAGGCATTTAGGCGACACACATCGACACGGTGTTAGACACGGTGTTTTTCAACAATGACACGCCACGGCACGGTTCAACACAGCAGAAGAGCATAGTCGAACACAGAGTCTAGTTCATGGCTGCCAATTTTTGAGATAGTATTCTAGAGAATTTTCATTTTATCCATCTGCAAAATATATTTATACTCATCGCGATCGTAAACAATAATTAATAATGGTTATGTTTGATTTGTACGTACTTTAAATATGCCAATATGCTCTTGGTACGCCAATTTTTCAATTAAATAAACTTACTAGATATCATGGAAAGACATAAGCAGACTCTAGCAGTCTAGAACAGTTCAGAATTAAACGCATTCCATCAAGTATCCAAGCACGGTGTTTGATCGTGTCACACAGTGTCGATCTGTGTCTCCTAGATGGAAAGCTCCCAATGTCATTTTCATTTTTAGTACCATCGAAATGATGGCGCTTTCGCGTCGGAGTTCGGTTTTCACTCCAGCATTCTCTTAAAAGGAAAAAAAAAGGTTTCTATTCAAGGCGCTATCGTTGTTATTATAGTCGAGTGGGAGGACGTAAATGCGGGGGGGGGTTCGAGGTTGGTGGAACGGGCGGCTCTTGGAAATAGTCGGCTAGAGTTTCACGGACAGGGGGGACGGGGGATTGTCGTAAGTAGGCGGAGGAGAGACGGATTCATAGTCGTTATCACTATTATTATCGTTATTATGGCTATTATCGCTAGTTAAACTAATAGAATTAGGGATATCTACGCCACTATTTCTAGTAGTATATTTCACCCGTTTGGCTATTCTCCCTCCGCGACGATTCGTACGGGAATTGTACGCTGCTTGTTCTGAGAGAAGAAGAGAGATCGGTTCGGCAGGGCCGGCGGATGGCGGGAGTAAGCCTTGTTGTGAGAAGGCCACAATTCCAATAGTTTCGTTGGCAAGCGATCCTGCGCTCGACTAGCTTGGGATCTTCCACTAAATTATATATAGGGTTGCTAAAAATTCTTTTGCTCGAATCAAGCGCAGAGAGAAAGAAGCAGAGACAAGATTCAAGAGACACGAATGTTGCTCGAATCAAGCATAGAGAGGAAGAAAAGGATAAACGTGAAGAAAGAATCTGAAGGCGTGTAATGATAAATTGAATAAAAAAGGAGAAGGATAATGAGAAAGGAATTAATTGATGTGGATTGGAGGTCTGCTTATTTAATCGCGAGTCACAAGGTGGTTTAATTCTAGCACTTACTTGTTGGTTTCTGTGACTCGAACTGGTCGAATTTCTTCTGGCTGAAACTGGTAGAACGGTGACTGCACAATCTGGGCCTCATAGATTGATAACCAACCTTGTGGTTGCACTCACAATTTATACTCGTAAGATTTTCCCTGGCAAGGAGTTCTCACTTGCTAAGCTAGTTCTCCGAAAAGATAGCTCGGCGAAATTCTTGGCGACTGTCACGAGAACTCCGACAGATGTCAGCGGCGAGAATTTGTTATTTCTGCGAAATTCACAGGACGATAAGTGTTATGAGACGGTAAGACGGTCAAGAAAAACAGTAGCGATCGTGGTTAAAGCTCGGTTTTATATATCAGAGGTTTTTGGAGGGAGGATAGAGTTTCTTAAATTTCGGGAAACTTGTCATATGTGTGGAGAACGAATTGGAATTCTGGATAGTCGAGGAAATTCTAAGGTAGAGGAAGGTTTGTAAAATTTGTTAGTAAATCGTGACGGTAAGATTGAGTGAGAACAATTTCCGTGATGGAAGATCGATAGGATTCGACGAATGAGATTTTATTTTTTCTTAAGTGATGGAGGAAGATAATAAATGGAGTTTGCAAATCGGAGCTAAGAGTTGTTCTAAGGTAATTAGAGAGAATAAGGGCCCAATAAATAGGAGAGGGGGTGTTCGGTAATGGTTTTAATGTGAAGTGTTATAAGGTTTATCTTCGGAAACTTTCCGATTGTTCTGTTCCAAACGTGACTGTCGGCGAAAATTTTAAGAGAATTAAAAAAATTTTTATTAGCGTAATTTATTAGCGCGCCTCGTGCTTATTGCGCGTTAAATTTCTTAAAAGTGTTTTTTTTAATATATTTGTTTTCTGGAAACCGAAAATTTATTTTCCCTTTTTCTTTTTATTATAAGCGATCCTTTTATGAATACTTTTCATTTCCCTTTCTTTATTTTTTTATGATCGCCGCCTTTAAATTTTACCCTGAGCAGCAAATATTACTTATTTCGCTCAGATATGGCGGTTTTAAGAATTTTCAGACTTCGTGCTCTTTTTTAAGAAATTTTCAGTTCCAAAGGATTATTTTATTATTATCATTATCATATTATTATCATTATTTGTCTAGAATGTTATTTGATCTATTAAACAGGTATTTGCACGTTCGGTTCTGGTAACGGAAAATTTTCCATTAATGAGACTTTCTTTGAATATTCTTGATTAATCGTGGGAAAGTTGCGCAAAGGAAAGATCGAACAAGACGATCGTAGAACGAAACACGATAATCAAGCTATGTAAAATACTTAAACTTTATTCTGAAAAAACTAACAAAAATTCATGAGAAATCGAAGAGTCGGTTATTTTTCTGTTATGTGTTAACACTAATAAAAAAAACGTCTTTACAAAATAAAATATATAAAATAAAAATTTAATACAAAAATTATAATCAAAGGCCAACATAAATTCAAAATTAAAGGAGTAAATAAGAAGCAAAACGGCCAAGATTAAGTGTTCGTACTAAGTATATTATAAACACAATCTTGACAACATTGACGTTTTGACTACAATTTGGTCTTCTTCAGAATTCACGATTTACAAATATTACATCAATTAAATTTAAGAAAAAGCTTTCAGATTAATATAAAAAAATTAATTTCTCATCGCTTATATGTTCCAAAAAAATTCGCATCGCCGATCTTTTATTATATGTCGTTACGAATGAAAATACCTAATTATTAACAAGGTAATTTTCTTAGTCAGTTTCATAATTAAAAATTTTTAATGAATATTTCGGTGATTTGTAGTATTAGAGATATTGTTTAATCATGGAAAAATCAAAGATAATATTTGTAAATCGTGAATTCTGAAGAAGACCAAATTGTGATCGAAACGTCAATGTTATCAAGATTGTTTTCATAATATACTTAGCGCGGACCTAGCCTTGACCATTTTGCTTCTTATTTACTCCTTTAATTTAAAATATATAACTCTGTTACACATTATTGTTTAGTATAATACAATCAATATTTTTAATTTGATAATCGCATAAACATTGCAAAATAAATAATGACATTAATAAAATCTGAACCCAACCAAATAACATCGACTAGATGCTGAGACTTTACATAGAGAAATTTTTCATAACCAGACGCGACGTATACCGAAATGATGCATGAGATAAGCATGAGATTGAGAACCAAAGAGACATATCATTGCGTCAATTGCAGAGAGAAATAAGAAGTTTCTCCCCAACAAAAAACTTATCAGGATGCACATATACATTCGCACTTGGATTAGATTGCAGTAATATCGTGCAACTATTATAAACGCATTCTAACTTTACTTGCTTAACAAAACTCATTAGAAAGGTGACTTGTATTATTTGTGCAACAAAAACCTTTTATAAAACATGACAAATCTTAATGAGACATTTGAAAATGTGTTACTAAAAATTCAACGCACTGCGTAAAACATTGATAAGCGCTGTTACGTACTCATCTTTATCTTTCACATAATAAAACAGCGCTTACGAATATATTAAATTGAAAATTATTTCCGAACAACTTTAATATCCGAAATATAGAAGAACAATATACCTGGATAAATGAGAATATCACGAAAAACCAAACGTACCGCAGTCGTTATTAAGCTGCCTATATCTAGTCCACTAGATTTACCATTAATGAAAAAACCTATATGGTTGGATATGAATAAATATATCAGCAAACAAAAATAAGCGAACATGACGCCTCAATTCTCTTTACCAACCTATTGGGAATGATTCATCTATATTCTTAAAGAGTCAACGATTCTTTAAAATCGTTGATTACGTCAAAGCGCTCTGATCAGGGGCAGTACACAATGTAAGCTCCAGCGTAGGGCGCAAAATTTTAATAGGTGCCAATAATTTATTAAGTGTCCAAAAACAGGTAAAAATTGAACTCTCGGTCTGCGCTGACTCGCTGCCTGTTTGTAAAATTCCGTTTAACCGCGTGACGGCCACAAAATATGACTTTTTTCCAGCTTTGCGCTGAGGCGCACAGGTGAATTCCAGTGTGGGGGTGTCGAAACAGTCGTAACGGCCCCGGTTCTGATACATCATATTTAGAATTTCAAAGGTTTTTGTCTTTTAATTTAATGCCGTACAATCAAATCTTATATTAATTTTTTTAAAATCCCAAAATAATCTTATTACAATTTCCTATTTAATTAGTCAATATGTAATAAAAATAGTTGACGCTGATTATAAAATATTTCTGTATAAATATTTGTCAATGTGTCTTCTTCAATATTTGTTATTAATTTGCAAGATATCTGTTCACAGAGTCACTATAACTGGTACAACGGAGAACGTTGGATTGATGGACCGTCTGTTGATGAAGACATGCTATATACACGTAATATGCAAGAGTTTGGTAATAAGAAAAAGATTACGTGAACTTGATAACGAGCAAATCGATAATGCGTTCAAAATTGCGGAAGTTAAAGTCTTTACAACATTACTCAGAGTAATGACTTTGATAACATATGTAAAAATTATTGAAATCGAAGGCAACTCCCTAATTGTAAATAATTACTAATATTTGTATAATACTTTAAATGTTTTGTAACATTTTTAACTATATTCACGTAATTTGTTAAGTACTTTTGCTGTGGCAAAATCTTGAAGAAATAAAACAATACATGCGAGATTTCTATCAATATTGGATACCAAATTTGGAAAATATGACACACGAATGACAATATGTGACAAAATGTTTCGTTGTAACCATCAATTTTTTTTTACTATCCGTTATTTTATGCCTTATAAAGTGATACTATTATTTGCAATAAATTTATTAAATCTAAACATGCCGCATTTGTATGTGTCTTTCGATTACTCAGAATGAATTACATACAAATTTTGGAAGTGAGTTATATTTCTCTTACACTTGTGTAGTTAATAGACTAATAATTTTCTGAATATCATTACTGATCTTATCAGACATTGAGGCTTTGATATTAAAAGAGGTATAAATGTCAAAGTGTAAAAAAAATTTTTAAACTTGTGAAGAAATTATGAATAAAATTATATAAGTACACTATTATTTATTTTTTCTAAAAATAATATTTTAAATAAAATTTTTTCACGTGCATTAAAGCATATTTTTCATGTTATTTTTCATATTTTTTATTTTGACATTGAATATAAATTATTCCTTTAGAATATTAAAGCCAAGTTTATTATATAATAATTATATAATATATTGAAATACGTATGTACTTTGTTCGGTCGCCGCCAGAGTTTTATATCATTGTCGGTTGCATGTAAATTTTTTACATGCAATCTTTGATAAAGGTAATGACTAACTACCTTTCATTCGCGAGTGGATCGAGTAGCTTGCGGTGAAAGGGGATGGCTCATTTGCATGTCTATTTCATATGTTACAATTTCGTCTGTCCTTGTTAATCGTTGTCCTTAGCAACTGATTGATATAAAATCTCTTCTCTTAGCAACCGTTGTTGTTGTTTACAGTTTATTTTCAATGAGTAAACATGTGTAATTTTGTATTGTGAAAGTATTGTGAAAGTAATAAATGTTTGTGTTTTGTATTACTTTTAAATGTTTACGTCTCGTATTTGTGCCTGTCGAAGACAATCATAACATTGTGGTGGATCTCTAACTGGATATTTTGGAGATGGCGAGATCCCCAAACATACTTTGTACTTTTATTATTTTAATCATTTCAGATTTACATTACATACTTTAAAATTTTCAAATTTACAAAAAATTGTTAATAAAATCCTACGCAAAATAATAGATAAAGCGGCAAACTTTAGGAAAAGCACGCAGAATTTCAGAAAAAATAAAAAAATCAGAATTAGAATTTATTTGATAAATTATCGAATTTATCTACTCTATTTATATGTATTAGGTAGTAAACTTAGTTTCCGCGGTTTTTTTACTTAAAAAACTCATTTATCTCGATATCAAAAGCAAAAAATACATCAATCAAAGTATTTTCCCTCGCTAGCTATACATTTTTCCCATCTTTCGGGCTATAAGTAGATTCCGCGATGATAGAACGATTGGTCTTTTGAAGTAATCCATTCATCGATCCATTTTCGCACATCCTCGTAATTTCTGAAGTGTGTATTCACCAAGCCGTGCTGCATCAATCGGAACAAGTAATAATCTGAAGGAGCTTAGTCTGGTGAATACGTTGGATGCAAAAGAATTTCCCACTCGAGCTGCATCAGTGTTTCCTTGACGGCTTTTGCAACGTGTGGTCGAGTGTTGTGCAAAAGCATAATTTTGCGTCGATTGCTGGCTACTGCTGGCCTTTTTTCCAACAATGCTTCATTCAGACGGTTCAATTGTAATTGATATCGATCCCCCGTGATACTTTCGTTCGGTCTGAGTAGCTCGTAGTAAACGACGCCTTGCATATCCCACCAAATGCAAAGCATTGCTTTGTGGCCATGGATATTTCGCTTTGGTGTGGATGTCGATGGTTGGCCGGGGTCCACCCATGACCTTTTGCGTTTGAAATTGTCAAAATAGATCCACTTTTCATCGCCAGCCACAAAAAACTTTTTTTTCTGCCTGGCGAGTAGAGAAATAGAGATGTTTAAGCGATTCGCAATGGCATTTTCGGTTAATTCGTGTGGTACCCGTTTTCCTTTCTTTTGAATCTTTCCCATTGCATGTAGACGTTTGGAAACAGCCATCAGAGTAACATTTAATGCTGCAGACAATTCTTGGAGCGTTTGAGTTGAATTTTCGTCCAATAATGCTTGCAATTCGGTGTCTTCAAACTTTTTCGGTTGACCTGAGCGTTGTTTATCATTCACATCATAATCACTACTCGCTGAAATAATTTAAAATAATTAAATCGCTGAAACCATTCTTGGCATGTTCTTTCCGATGGAGCACAATTGCCATAAGCTTCGACAAGCAATTTATGAGCTGCAGCTGCAGTTTTTTTCAAATCAAAGTAATGAAGCAGCACATGTCGAAAAAACAACTTATCACGCTCCAGGTTTAATCAAAAGAAAAAAATGGCACTGTTCGCTTAAATGAATCTTTTCGCACTGAATTTTATTGACAAATGTCTAACCTCTAAAATGCAGCTAGTTTCAGATGTCAAAGTAAATTACACTTACAACTAACGTCATCTAAATGTAAGCCGCGGAAACTAAGTTTACTACCTAATATATTAACATTTTCGCGGCCATTCACGTATTTTTACGTTTAAATATTTTGGTAAAAGCCAAGAAATCCGACATTTTATATTACACGACCTAATACTTAGGTGTACATTGGATAAAATTGTAAACCAAGTTCCTTCTTGGCAAAAGTTGAAGTAATAAACATATATAGTTACAATAGATAAACATTTAACGTGTAAGAATTTTAGATTTAACTGTTTTTGCATATGGACTACTCATATGTGTTGTAACTTCTCTTTCATTTATAACCATTTTATGTGTATTATTTGACGAATATTTTTGGCTTTCTTTCGTATCAAGCATAAAAATGGTGTTACTAAATGTTGTTAAATATAATAACATAAATATTATAACATTCCATGTGGAAAATGGTTACCGGCGAGATAATGACCCAGTACCGATTTCTAGTACTGAGTATTGGCGCGTTACTAGATGCCAATACTGATGTAATACTGGAGAAATACTGAGATGATAGAATTGGGCTAAGACTCGAATTACAGTACTATTTTGGTAGAGGATTCCAGTATTACTGCAGTACCGATTTCCATTATTGTTTACGGTATTAAATCAGAACCGATTCTCAACATAACAGTACTAAAAATCAATACCAATCCCCAATACAGTAACAGTATTAAATATCTGTACCGATTTCAAATACTATTATCTATCAATACTACAAAATACTAGTATCAAAAATCAATACTGATTCTCAATACTATAACAATATTTAAGATCAGTATCAATTTCCAATAATTAGTATCAATTTTGTGCGCGATAATCACAAATTAAATTACAGTATTATTATTAGAATTATTTATTATACACATATAAAATAAATTAATTGACATTAATTAAATATATGAATGTTGTAATGTTATAATATTAAATGTTATAACATAATTAATTAATATTATAATAAATAATATTTATATTATTGTATTTATAATTAATTAATTAATTGACATTTTTTTCCACATTTTTTCTTTCTTTGCGACCTCTGCACCGATCTACTGCTCCCGAAAATCATCGACTTATGGAAGAATTGATTTCTCTTTCTTTCTTAGTTCCAAATTTACTTATGAGAATATCTATCGAATAATTTTTAATTCTTACATTATAAAATATATCAATTGATAATTAATATTGATTTAATAAAAGCTGAAATAACACATACCCATAAGTAAGCTATAAATTTTTGTTTTGCTGAAGTTTAATTTTTTTGTTTCATTTTTTTGTCGACCAAAAGCAGTAAATAATATTTGAACATCTTTAGTCATTACAGCTGATAAAGCATTATGTATAGCTTTTCTGTGTGTTGAAGCTACATCAACATATTTCTCAAATAACGTACGCTGTAAAAAATATAAACTTATAAAATATTTTATTTATTAAATAAAATATTAAAATAATCTAAAAAAATTAATTACCAAGGCATTTTTTCGTCAGCGTTCATTAAGGCATCTAAAGTATTAAAATCATCTAATATAGATATCGGTAATATAAGTCCAATAATCTGTTTTAGAGCAGAAACTGGATTCATTTCATCTTTGTGTGATAAATTTAATAATAAATTGTTTTGTAATTCTTCAAATCCTTTCCGTATATCGTATAAAATACTTTTCTTTATGTTATCCATCTTTTTTTGTATAAGTACTTTCACTTGCTCATAGCAAGCATTAGCAATGACTTGAGTGTATTCTAAAATAAGAAAACAAATAAGTATTATTCTTAATTTATTAATTAATTAATTTATTTTTAATTAATTAATTAATTAATTTATTTATTTAGTTATTTATTATGAGAAAATCTAAGTTATATTATTGTAAAAATTTTTTAAGTAATCTTAATTGTTAAATAATACTACACCATTAATTCTATACAATTATTGTGTAATTTTGTTCTTTGCAATGGATTCACATTTTCGGCTTTGTCAGAGAGAGAGAGAGAGAGAGAGACAGAGAGACAGAGACAGAGAGAGAGACAGAGAGACAGAGACAGAGAGACAGAGAATCGCTTTACGCTTGTTACTTTTTTTGCTGTCAAATCTTGCATCGTAAATAAACTTTTTTTATTTTTAAAAGTAATTGATTCTGATGACCTACTTGGAACGTCATTATCTACGAAATAAAAATATCAATTATAAATGTATAAATTTACGAATTTCAAACATATTTACAAACATATTTACAAACAATAAATATCTTCTTCTATTTCCGTAATTTTGTTTTTTACAATTCTTTGACTTGAGAATGATTGAAATTCAAAATCACTGATTTTACTTGATTTATCTGATTCTGTATCTGACAATTCTTCAGCATCTATATTAGATATTTCATTTGAAAGTAAAACAGTGTCTTCTGAAATGCGTGCCATACGACGTAGTCCCTGATCGAAATTATCTATAACGTAAATAATTCAATGCATTTTTTATTTTACTTTTTTTTTTAACTTGTATTTACTAACATCTTTCATTAATTTAACAGGATATTTCTTCCATGTTAATTCTGGAGTTTTACTTTCTTTACTCCATTCTTGTACTTTATCGTACTCTAATTTTGGCGGATATTTGCAAAACCATGTGCATTTAGGTTTTAATACCCATTTTTTGGTACAAGATCTATACATAATTTTTTGTCTTGACGCCGAATACTAGTAAAACAGACGATTACGCGTGTAACATTATCACTTAGTTCAATTCTATATAAATTACATGAATAATAAATTATGATAATTTTTCTTTATTGGTAAAAAAGCTTTTATGTCAATAATATTACGTATTTTATTTGAAAAATTAACAATAACATAATTACCAATAAATTAAAAAAATACATGTACTCACAAATACGAAAAATTATTCATGGTTGATGCGAATTATAGCACTGCACTGCACTAGACTTAATAATACACTGGACTAAAATATAGTTTCACTTTTTGTCACGTAAATTAAAATACCCAAGAAAAATATACCAATATCTAATACTAGTCCGAAGTATAAAATTCCCACATGGGATACTATAATATTTTTGCATTGTGATATTAATTATGTTAAAAAAAATTGCAAATGTAAAAAATTAGTTATTAAAAATTAAAAATTGAATAAATAACTAAAAAATTGTTCAGACTAAATAATAAAAAGCCACAAATACTGCGCAACAAAGAATTACTTATTAAAAAAATACAAAAATGAATTATATAAAGCTATCAATCGTATTATTTAAAACTATAGTCTGTGCAAATTAAATAATTTAAATTATAAATTCATCAACATTTTTATAAATATTTCTTATTTCTCAGAATGTTTTACATTTAAAGTGTAATTTTTCACAAGTTTTTTTATTAATCTCTCTGCAATTAATTTTTTAAACGTTTTTTACGTAAATGTTTTTGTCCTGATGTATTTTTGTTCAATATGCATTTGAGTGATGTGTTTAGACATTTACATTACAAAAAAATAAAGAGATATACATGAGTCAGCTGTTCTGAGAACGAGAAAAGAAAGGAAGAAAGAGCCGATTTCCAGGAAAAGAATTGCGAGAAATGGCGACGAGAGCAGTGTTAACCTCTTGTCTTACGATTTAATTTGTGCGTGTCATAGTTAAATTAAATAAAATTTGCATTGTCATAGTTAGACATAAGTTTGCTCGCGCACCACGCAAACAAAAATATGTCAAATACGCTAATGATGTATCAAGAGACACGGTAGTGTCTCGCGCCAAGTTCACGCTTGGCGCAAGACCGACCGTGTCTCTTTACGCGAGACGGAAAGTTCAGATGAGCCGAGATTATCGGATCTCAATAACGGCTGGGCCGATTGAGTTGGCAATAGGCTCAATCGAAAGCGCATACCTAAAATATATAAAGAAAGTATGCTTGTTTTTGCTCGGTGTGCTTTATAAATTAAGATATATGCATCCAAAGTCGAGAAATCTAAAAAATCATCATTTTTCTCGGATGTCATTTAATTCATACACCACGAGTCAGATTCATGATTCTTTTGTTTGGTCCATAATTCGTACTACAAATCACACTCGTGTTTTTCAGTTTTGACATGTAATCTGTAGCACGAGTGTCACTCGTTATTATAAGGCAAGAGGCAATAATTAATTAGGCAATGATAAAGTTAAAAAGATCTTGGGTTTACGAGAAGAACCTAGAAAATATTCGGTTATGCGGATCCGCGAATTATTCAATCTACTGTGTTCTTACATCATACAATTTTAATTCGTAAAAATACAAAATCCTGATACTTCTTTTCAAAAGACTTTTACGTTAATTTTTAATTCATTATATCAATTTCCTCGTTCACTTTATAAAAATTATCCCCGTTGTGTATTTTACGTTTTTGTTTTCTTTTCCTATAATTCAGATTGTACTACTTTTTCATATTTTGCTAATAAAATAAAAAATAAGGGAAATTAAATAAAATTTGCATTCAAACAAAAAAGTGGAATAATATAACATTGCTATAATCACGTGAACATCACATGATATAACGTAATGTCAATATATCAAAATCTGAATCTGATAAAATTGCTTGATGTAAAAGTTTTATCACAGATCACCGCATAAATTATATGTCATAAATATGTAAATTATATGTCATTAAACAAATATATTCATAACTGGGATATCAAAACATAACTAATAACTTGCAATGTATCAATTATAAATGGGGACAAGGAATTTCCCCACTCAAAAAAATTTGTCAAGAGATATATATATATACATTCATACTTCGAGCAAGACATAGTAGTATCAATCGTGCAAGCATCGTATCCTAACGTATCTAAACAAAGATCACAAGAATCGATTTGTATTATTTCCATTACAAAAATACTTTTTGTAAAATATGGCAGTTCTTCATGATACGTTTGAAGACACTACTAAAATTACCAAGTGCGACGTGAAACATTCGAGTGAACATGAATATATAATAGCGTTCAAGAATACATTCGATCGAAAATTATTTCCGAACGACTTCGATATCCGAGCTGTAGAAGAACAATATACCTGGATAAACGAGAATATCACCCAATTCTTTCCAAACGTACCGCAGTCTTTATTGAATATGATTCCAGCCTTCTATCGTCAAATAAATTGCGAATTGTCACCAGTCGAAAAGCCTACATGGATGGATATGGATAAATATCACAGAGGGCAAAGATTTGTACGCGATCACTATGCTTCCATCGTCGTCATTAAAATAGTGGGCATCATTCATCTATGTACTTTTAATGACTTTCTAAAACCGATGATTATGTCTAAGCGCTCGGAGACACCGTATTTAGGATTTAAAAGGTATATTTTTAATTCAATGCTTTATGTTTATAATGTTTTAGATTTCGCGCAAATTTTACAAAATTAATTTTAGAATGTTTTGTTCTAATTTAACGATATGTTATAAAAATGTTACACGCTAATCACGAAATATCCTACATAAATTAATATGCATCCTTTTAAATTTGTTACTAACTTGCAAGGTATCTGTCGACTATACAACGATTGCTCAACTGGTACGACGGAGAGCCTTGGGTTAAAGGAACACTTGCTTATAAAGACATGTTACATGCACGTAAAATACATTTATTAATAAGGAAAAAATTGTGCGGACTTGATAACAAGCAAATCGATAAGGCTTCCATAATTGCGAAGCCATGGTGTCCGGATCGCGAATTGTTTGTAAAAGATTTTACCGCGGCGTGTCCATTTGAGAATTTTGGGCAACGTCCTTATATGTTATTCAGTAAAACGCCATACAGACCAAAAGATATAAACAATGCGGACATGGCAGTCGCGCAATGCTGTCTCATAAGTTCGCTTGTGCTATGGCCGCAGAATGTTGGAGTGCACGACGCGACCAATGAAGATCTAGAAGCTTTATGTCATATGTGGAGATGTTACGGATATTTTCTCGGAATAGAGGATGAGTGTGTAAAACTAGAGAAATATTTATATCATACTATAAATATTCCGCACACAATACTTGACTACATTCATATAATTCGTCAGGTACAACTTTTGTCGTGGCAGCCTGGAGGAAATAAAACAGCGTGTGCGAGATATGTTTCAATATTGGATAATACCAAATTTTAAAGATATTACACCTGAATGGGAGCATATGACCAAATGTTTTATTGAACCGTTTAATTATTACCCTTTTGTATACTTGCCTTATAAAGTGGTAATACTAATGGCTGTGGATTCATTAAATCTAAATATGCCGTATATATATACATCGCTCAATTATTTAGAATGGATTGCTTACAAAAGCTTGACGTAAGTAATTTTTCTTATAAAAATATTTAATTTGTCAATGCATCATTATCAATATCAATTTTATTAAACGTTGTAGCTTTTTGAGAGGGATAACAAATAATATAAATACTAAATTTGAAAAAATTATTAATATTTAAATTAGTTAATTTATTTTGTGTCTAAATTTTAAATATAAGATATTTTTATCATTTTTAAAAATAATATTCTTAAGAAAGTTTTGATGTATATTTTTCATGTTTTCACCAATTTTCTTTCATCCTTAGAAATTTTATTTATTGTGCTTTTTTTTTAATTTATTTAGCTTAATTATTTTATAACGATATCATGTATATTGTGTATTATTGATACTTTTAATTATTTTAATAATTTCAGATTTATATTGCGTCATGCTTTAAAACATTCAAGTTTACGAGCAATTTTTAATAAAATCGTATACAAAATAATAAACAAAGCGACAAACTTCAGCCCGGAAAAGCACGCAGAACTTCAGGAAAAATCAAAGAAACAGTTATCAAGTTTGTCTGCTATGTGTTAATACTAGTACTAAAGGAGTTTAAAATTATGGAATCATATTTTACTTCAGATATATATATATCGAATGATGATGTGGACGTGTATTATAATTTCTTTTTTATTTTACTAATTCTTATATTTTACAAATGTTATAAAATAATAATAAAATGCTTTGTTTTTTGTTTCATCGAAATCTTTGCGCATCTTGATAGCACATGATGTACAATGAATGCATATAATAGTAGCATGTTTGCATATATTCTTTTACTGCATCAATATGTGTTAATCAATATGTGTTAAATAATTGAAGTTATTAATTCATTAAAATTTTTATTAATATCTTTTATTTATATTTACAATACGTAATTTTTCACATTATATTTTTTTATATCTCTGTCATTGATTTTTTTCTTCATAAATATTTTTTTTTTTTATGGAACATGGGGATAATATTTGTATTTGAACATTCAAGTTTAAATTCTGTATTGCCTGTTGACATTTTTAGTTGACAGATAAAAATAAATAAAAAATATAATTATACGCATTTTCATATATCAGTGATTCTCCCAAAATGTGCGCCGCAAAATATTCAAAAATTTTAATAATTTTAAGTAATTTTAACTCAATACGCTGATGTAGGTACAATTTTTTTTATTTAAAGATATATAGATGGCTCTGGCAACGTCATGCAGCTCGCGAAATACAAATGGTGTGTAAAGGTACAAAACTTACGGTTAGTGTATTACAAATTGTTGTGGATAGAATATTTAATGCAAAGAAAATTAAATATACTAGATCTAATTGTACCGCACGAGAACAATACTAGTTGAATAGCGCTGATTTACAATAATTACAATGATAGGAAGCGATATCTAACTGACACATCGCGAATCTCATTCTATCCATCTAGTATTATAGTTTCAACCATTTCAACATTAATCGAATATAAAGTAGTTAAAAAACCATATATTTTCATACATATAAATATTATACTGCGTCACAATAAAAAAATATAAACAAAATGCTATGATAAAAACTAAATACATTGTTAAAAATTATTTTCATAATGTTACTACTTGTATTTCCTATATTTTAATGTAAAATGTAATATATTAAATGTATAAGTGAATACATGACTCATTATTTTTTTACTTAATTAACCTAACCGCATGAATGTAAATGCAATTGTTCAGTATTTTCTGACTTAAGGCGCCGTGAAACGAAAAAGTTTGGGAACCACTGACATATATATTAGGTAACCAAAAAAGTTTGTGCAGTCTTTTATAATAATTTTATAAAAATAAGTTCAGAAATTTTTATAAAATATTTTAGTCATTAAAATAAAATTCTTCTAATATTTCTCCAAGCGATTATCTTTTCTTGGCGCTAGACAATCACATGCGAAACAGACAATTTCACAGTAAAACAGAGATTGAAGCAGAGATTGCTAGGTTTTTTATTTCTAAAGACACAACGTCTTATAAAGACAGAATTTACAAACTTATATCTCGCTGGAAAAGAGTTGTAAATTGTAAAGATACTTATTTTAATGACTAAAACGTTTTATAAAAATTTCTGCACACGTTTAATTTTTATTATAAAAAACCATGACCTTTTTTGGTTACCTAATACTTTGATCAGAACACAATAATTTTGCATCTGAACAACGCTACTTACGTAGCTTAACAAAAGTGATTTGTATTATTTGCATGACAAAAAGATTTTCATAAAAAAATGGTAGATCTTAATGAGACGTCTGAAAACATTACTAAACATTCACAATGTAAACGTGAAACATTCGAGTGAATATGAATATGCAACAGTGTTCAAGAAAATGTTTAATTTGAAATTATTTCCGAACGACTTCGATAGTTTTTCTCCAAACTGTAGAAAAACAATATTGAACCTGGATAAATGAGAATATCACCCAATTCTTTCCAAACGTACAGTAGTCTATATTGAATATGATTCCAGTCTTCTATCATCAAACAAATTATGAAATGTCACCAATCAGAAAATCTACATGGATGGATATGAATAAATATCACAGATAACAAAGATTTGTACGCGATTACTATGCTTCTATTGTTATGATTAAAATAGTGGGTGTATCATTCATCTATGTACTTTCATGACTTTCTAAAACCGATGATTATGTCAAGGCATACTTACGAACCTCGAAATATTTATAGAATTTTCGATTCTAATTAATCGATATGTTATAAAATTATTACACACACTGAAAAAATTGATTGGTAATAGTTATCAAATACATTTTAATTAACTTTAATAACTGTAATCAAATTTCGATAGCAAAAAGTAAAATATTTCATATAAGTATTATCAAATAAAATTAAAGAAATTATCTATTTGGGCTTTTTTAATTGGGTGTTTTTAATATCTGGCATATTTTATCGTAATATATTTTTGCGTTTATTGATTACAACATCAGCTAATTCACAATAAATAAACAGGTCAATCTAGATTAAGTAATTTGAATTATCGATTCGTTTTATTTATAAAAATATATCTTTTATTTCTCAGAAAATTTTACTTTGACACCTTTGACACACTTTTATATATTTTTTGTTATCAATCTGAAACTCCTCGAATATTTATTTTTTTGTTTTATTACGAAAAGGAATTGATATCATTATAGACATTTTAATTAAAAACATTATACTCTGACATGTTGACTCATAACGAATAAAAAAATGAAATACCAAGCGTCAAGTTTTTATTTCTGAGAACCAGTCTTTAATATTTGGCAAAATGGTACAAACTTGGCGAATAAATTTTACGAATGGCATCAATACATTATATCGCAAAACATAAAATATTATGTAACTTTGCAGAAATAAGTAGGGATGACTGTATAAAAAGTCTCATCCCAATTTTTCGCGTACAGTTCACTCTTTGCCGCGTAGAACCAAATATCGTTTTCATTTGCATATTGACAAGTTGTTTATAATGACGAACAGTAGTACGTATAAAAATGTTTCTAATTTCGAAAATAATACAATAAAAATTCAAGCAAACCAAAAAGAAAATTCAGATGAACGAGAACAAGTACTGTTGCTAAAAAGTACGTTTGCTCGAGAGATGTTTCCTAACAATTTTGATACGTGGACAATAAGGGAACAATTTATCTGGATAAACAAGAACCTCTCAAAATTCTTTCGAAATGTGCCTGAAACATTATTAGGATACGTGCCGGCCTCTTTTCATCAAATTAATTTTGATCGGTCGCCAGTTCAATTGCCCAAATGGATGGACATAGATAAATATCGTCGAGGACAAAAGTTTGTATCTGAAAATTATGTCGCAATTATTATGGGAAAGCTAATAGGCCTCATCCATATATACACTTTCAATGATGGTTTAAAACCAGTTATTATAGGAGGACACGGTCACACGCTGGATTTAGGATACAAAAGGTATTTTTTTCTAATTATTTATTATTTGCTGATTCTTACAACTGATTAAAAAAACCGTTGATCAAAGTCATTAATGCCTACTAATACTCCATATTTAAATATTACTATAAAATTTTATGTCATGCTCCTTTGTAATATTTTATTAATACGCGATGCCTAACCAATTTTATTTATTTCAATCATTTCTCTTTCATCATTTTCATTATTTTCACATTTCTTTTTATTTATTATCATTGTACCAGGAATGTCAAGATTTTTCACATAGCATATTATATAAAAAAAATATGATTGTATAAGTATCATAGATCACAAAAGAATTAACATACATTAACATACATTCTTTTAACATACAAACAGCTTTTTTTAATTTTGAAGGTATCTATCAACTTTTAAGCGAATTTTAAGCTGGTATCAGGGAGACCCTTGGATTAAAGGAACACAGGCTTATAAAGACATGCAGTTTACACATAAATTGCATTTGCTAATGAGTGAAAAATTGCGTAAGCTCGATAATGAGCAAATCGACGCTGCATCTAAAATCGCGGAACCGTGGTGTCCAGATCGCGAAATTTTTCTAAAAGATTTTGCTACGGCATGCCCATTTGAAAAATTCGCGCAATTTCCTTTTACTATGATGAGTGAATCTCCGTATAGACCAAAAGGTATAAATAATATGGACCTCGCAAGTGTACAAGCCGCTTTTGTAGGTATGTTTGTGTTGCGTCCGCAAGATATTGGAGTGCACAACGCAACAGATGAAGATATAGAGGCTTTTTGTCATATGTGGAGATGCTACGGATATTTTCTCGGATTGGAAGACGAGTACGGAAATTATATATATATATATATTAAAAATTATAAAAATACACAGATGATATTGTAAATTAAGTCTGTCCAAATTTCTAAAGTTTAGGAACCTAAATGTCTTCCCTTCTGCGCTGCTTTACTGATTAAGGGTAAAAGCAAAAAAAAAAAAAAAATAGACGTTAAAATTCTAAATTATCATAAATTTATTAGCACTTATTGATATATTCATTAATACGTTACAATCAATTTCGATTACATTAAGAAAAACCGTTAAGAGAAATTATGACAATATGAGCGATTTTAGATTAAAGTAAAGAACATTTACGTTCTCCATAAATTTGGACAAGCCCATTTTAAAGACAAAAAGAAAGAAAGACGGATGTTCTACACACGAAGCACACTACGTATACGTACAATCAGATGCATTTAAAGCTATTTACTTGAGCACCCCCACCACTTTACAAAAGCATTTACTATATTTACTATATTTTTTATTTTTCCATTTTTACTTGAATGTAGATGGAGATAGTAAATGCTTTTGAAAAATCATAGAGATACCCAAGTGGATAGCTTTCAATGCTTCTGACTGTACACATTAGAGCCTCTGTAAAATATTACGTTACTAATATTATATAATTTATTAGGCACAACTTTTTTCGTGGCAGTTTTGAAGAAATAAAACAACGCACACAAGATTTCTTCCAATATTGGATAACGCCTAATTTCAAGATTATTACGCCCGAATGGGAGCACATGACCAGATGTGTTATCGTACCAATGAATTATTATCGTTTTATATATATGCCTTATAAAGCAATGGTGTTAATTGCTACAGACTTATTAGATTTAAAGATGCCAAATTTATATGCGTCTCTTAGTTATTCAGAATGGATCGCTTATAAAGTCTATACGTAAGTAAAATTTACTTCAATCACAATTAAGTTTTCACTATACTAGTTTATTAGTAATAATTCTTATTATATTCAATTTATGCAAATTATAAAATATGTTTCATAAATTATGTATATTTATATTACGTTTTAATAATTTCAGATTTATACTTCAACATGCTTTAAAATTATCTATCATAAGAAAAGCTATGAACAAACTTGCAATTTACATTTTAAATACTGCGGTAAACTATAGCTCGGAAAAAAAGCCAGAACTTAAAAAAAATCAATGAAACTGTTATCGTAAGTAAAGAAGGAGGATTATCAAAATATAATATATACTATTATATAATCAATAAAATAAATACAATAGCTTTATCTCTCAGTTTTATTCATCATGTATTGCTAAAACTTTAGAATAATGATTGTTTCAATCATTCGAATAAAAAACATGTCAAAATTAAAAAGTATGTTAAAATATAATAAATGAACGCGTAAATTATAATAATTATAGAAAATTGCCGTTTGTACAAACGTTGGGATCAACGCTATCTTTGTTGTTATTTATGAGAGTTCGCCTCGAGAAAACTATTGTCAAAAACGCTTAATTTATAGCAGCCGAACATTGACAGCCGAATATAATCCCTGCCATCGATTAAACAACAAATCGCGTTCGAGGAATTAGCAATTAGTTTGATTGATCCGATTTCTAAGAACATACTTTTTCGATTGAAAGTATGAAAGAGAACGAGAATCATGCGCAGTCCAGACGATACAGATAATTAGCCAGCGCAAAAAGCAGAAAAGAAATCTGCCGCAACTAGGAAAATACAAAAAATACAAAAAAAAAAAAAAAAAAAAAAACAGCAGATCTACGAAAGCTCGGAGATTTCGCGTGCATTATACTGACTAGCTACCTACTGGTCATAATATAAACATACACAATCATAATATTTATCGGTCGATTTGCTGGTAATTTTCCCTAAAAGCTATCGATTTGTTCTTTCGAGTTGTTCCAATCGAAACGCAACCTACAAAAGTATGTAAAATAAATGTAAAAAAATAAAATATAATTATAGAATCAGATCTATTTGTGGAAAACGAGAGATAGTAAAATGTATATAATTCTTTACACAATTTATACAATTAGTCTATTAATATTGCTTATATTGACTGCTAACATGTTTAAATTATGCGTTGATGCAATGATATATAATAATCTATTATTCAATCTACGCAATGTGCATCGAATTTGCTAATCCGCATAAAATTATTAATATCATTAATAATAGTGTTCTAACAAGGAAACTGACCCAAGTGTCCCCCTCCGATTTTGACGAGCTTTAAATATATTGTAAGGTAGCTCAAAATAAGAGACACGTATCTTTTTTTATCTGCGTTCTCGCACGTTTAAGGTTGAAACAACCCTTACAAACTAAAGCGGTTTATTTGGTTTTAACTGAATATCGTCAAAACTGTAAGAGATATTAAATAATGTTTCGAATAAAAGTTGCATAGTCTTTTATGAGCTTTACAACCGCACAGCTGAATTTTTAAAATATTTTATATTTTTTAATTTACCCCCACCCCTTTTTATTATTTTTACGAATTTCAAAATTGTTGTCATGACAAAAGTTGTAGCATTTAATACGCTGAATACAACCATATATGATTTTAATATGTTTTGAAATCGTATCTTTCAGAAATGAGCTGTCAATGTCGCACTATATGCGTCGCGCTGCATGACGTATCGTTTGTACCGCGCTTGTGTAATCGATAAGACGAATAAAATTAGAAATAAATATTAGCATGTTATCGAGTCTTCGGAAAAATGTTCTGATCAAAGAACAAAGTTTACTAAAATTGTTGCCAAGGCATCCCCTCTATATTACACTTTTATAGTCGTATGTCGAGCGCAGCGTGTTGTTATATCCGTTCAGTGCATATTACGCTTTAAAGTTGTGCGCTTCTTAGTGATTACCAAAAAACAATATATAAAACAGCATCAAATCACTATAAAGTATTATTTTTTTGTACACAAATAAGGAGAAATATTTAATTTTTATATTTCTCAGAATGGTTCAATTAAATCCATTTAACGTAATAATGTTGGTATACGTAACTTTTTCGGCTTTTAATTTATCAACAAGTCTAATAACATCTAAAGAACAAAAAATGAGTAAAAATGGTACGTAAAATAGAAAGAAGAAAGTGAGGTATTTGACGCAAATCCTTCTGTTCTTGGCCTTGTTTTACTGCTTTTCCAAAATTCGACTGCATTTTTTTTATATTCATACAGAATACGTTCATCTGTAGTATATATAACTTTAGGATTTGCGTCAAATACCTCACCTTCTTCCTCTTCATCTCTTAGTTCGACTTGCTCTGCTGTTGGAATATCGTTATCGTTTTCATAATCCAAAAATTCTTCTACTTCCATTTCGTATCTCTCATCGCGCATTTTTTTCAGCATAGATTCTATTTTACGTGCCATTTCTCGTTCTTCAGATGTTATGAACTTGTTGATAGATTAACAGCCAAAAAAGTTACGTATACCAACATTATTACGTTAAATGGATTTAATTAAACCATTCTAAAACATATAAAAATTAAATATTTCTCCTTATTTGTCTACAAAAAAATAATACTTTATAGTGAATTTTATGCTGTTTTATATATTGTTTTTCTGCAATCACTAACAAGCGCATAACTTTAAAGCGTAATATGCACTGACTGGATATACCAACGCGCTGCGTTCGAAATGCGACTATGAAAGTGTAATATAGACGGGATGCCTTGGCAATAACTTTAGTGAACTTTGATCTTTGATCAGAATATTTTTCCGAATACATGTTGATAACATGCTAATAATTATTTCTAATCTCATTCGTCTTATCGATTACACAAGCGCGGTACAAACGATGCGTCATGCAGCGCGACGCATATAGTGCGACATTGACAGCTCATTTCTGAAAGATGCAATTTCGAAACATAATAAAATCATATATGTTTGTATTCAATGTATAAAATGCTACAACTTTTGTCATGGCATTAATTTTGAAATTCGTAAAATAATAAAAAAGGGTGGGGTTTAAAAATCCGCTGCGCGGTTGTAAAGCTCATAAAAGACCATGCAACTTTTATTCGAAACATTTTTTTATATCTCTTACAGTTTTGACATTTAGTCAAAACCAAATAGACCGCTTTAGTTTGTAGGGGTTCTTTCAACCCTAAGTGCGAGAATGCAGATAAAAAAAATACATATCTCTTATTTTGAGCTACTTTACAACATATTTAAAGCTCGTCAAAATCAGAGGAAGGCACTTGGGTCAGTTTCCTTGTAAGTGCGATAACTATTTTTTAAGAAATGTTATACATAAAAAAACAGAAGAAAGAAAAAAAATGAATGAGAGACGAAAGAGGTGATGAGAGAATAATAAGAGAGATAGTAATATCGTGTAGTTGTTTTGTACGATTCGCAATTATATGTATGCATAGATTATACCATATAAACTTTTGCACAGGTTTGTGTGCAAAGTCTAAAAGTATCGCGCAGTTCCGTACAGTATCTCGTTGTGGTATCGCTCAGTTCGTTTCTCATTGCAGAGAAGTTCTTCTCGTCATGACTTTAGATATGACGGACATTAGTAATACGCTTAAAAACAACGTAAAAAATTGCAAGTGCGAATTAAAAAATACAACGAAAGTACAGACAAACAGGGAAGAAAATTTGGAGGAATATGAATACGTGAAGACGTTGAAAAATATTTTCGATGAAAACTTATTCCCACACGATTTCGATATGTGGACAGTAAGCAAACAATACAATTGGATAAATGAGAATATTTCTAAATTCTTTCCGAACGTGCCAGAGTCCTTGCTGGAATACATTCCGGCATTCTTTCATCAAGGAGATTGTAATCGATCGTTAGTAGATATACCCGAATGGTTGGATATGGATAAGTATCGCAAAGGGCAAAAGTTTGTGCAGGATTATTTCGCCGCAACTATCATAGCTACGTTATTATCACTCTTTTATGCGTATTCTTTTGAAAATACTCTAAGGCCAATTATTCTGAATGGTCAATCTCATACGCCATATTTGGGGTACAAAAGGTATTTCCTCTATATTACTGTTTGTTTCCTGCGAAAAGAAACTAACAAATGTATCGTACGTGATCGCAAAATTGTATCACAACACAATTGCATTACTTTATAGTTTGCTATCACTCGTTGAATTCATTTTAATTTAATTTTATTTAAATATTTATTTCTTGCTTCATTGCTTTCTACACTGAGAAAGAAAAGTTGTTGAAATTACTAAATAAATTTAATTGACTTCATTTCTTCAGTTCAATTATTTTTAATTAACAGTTTCAATATATGTTTATTTGACAGTTTCAATATATGTTTTTAAGTAAACATAACGTTATTAATTTAAAACAACAATATAATTTTGTTGACATTTAATTCAGTGAATAATAAATTTTATAATTCTAAACAATTTACAGTTAATCTGAATAAAGATGCTGCTGAAGTAAATAAATGCTACAGTTGTATTGATTCAACATTATTTATACATTTATATTAACCAGTCATTGAATACATTTATATTTGAACATAATACAATTCTGTTAGGTTAACTAAATATTTCTTTTCATACAAATTAACTATTGCATTTATCAAAACATAATATTTTGCTGGATTAACAAATATTCACTTGACAGCTCGTGACCGCCGCATATATGTAGTTAGAGCAAAAAATATTTGTTTGATTCAACATTTTTTTTCTCAGTGTAAGAGTTGCTTTTATTATTAGCTCACGAGTGTGAATTTGAGTCGCAAATGTAATAATTAATCTCATGCGTAATACATTGTACTAAAATAGCACAGCTTTTCGATATAATTTTATAATTCAAATATATATAATTTCTTAATCTCGATAATTTTGAAGATATATCTCAACTATACGCCGAATAATAAATTGGTATAAAGGAAAACCTTGGGTTGAAGGGACGCCCGCTTACAAAGACATGCAAATTACACGTGAAATGCATATGATGGTAAGAAACAAACTCTCTCGTCTCAGTGATGACGAAATTAATGCTGCGTGTACATTCGCAAATCCATGGTGCCCAGATCGTGAATTGCTTTTGAACAACTTCACCGCAGCGTGTCCATTCGAAAAAATTAAACAACGCCCTTATAAGTTGTTCGCTAAATCGCCATATAAGCAAAAGTATTTCAATGACGTGGACATGGCAGTGTTTCAATGCTGCTTCGTAGGCTTAGTTTTACTTTATCCGAATAAATTTGGAGTACACAATGCAACTGACGAAGATTTAGAAGCTTTCTGTCATATCTGGAGATGTTACGGATATTTTCTAGGAATGGAAGATAAGTATGTATTGCTGAATCATTCATTAGACGCGACGCAAATTAAACGCATTCATAGCATCAACTATTCTGCATTATTAATGGTTGTGATATTTTTCAGGTATAACTTCTGCCGTGGCAATCTCGTGGAAATAAAACAGCGTACGCGTGATTTCTATCAATATTGGGCGCTACCTAATTGTAAAGATACGAAACCTGAATACGAACACATGACAAGATGTGTCGTTGAATTGTTTAATTCCTTCTTTCCTTTCATTCGTATGCCTTATAAAACTGCGATGTTACTTTTTATAGATGCCTTTGACATAAGCATGTCGCATCTATATGCGTCTTTTACTCGCTTAGAATGGATTACTTATAATTGCTGGAAGTACGTAAAAATTAAAATAATAATTAAATCCTCTCATTGCATGATAAAAACTGATAGTTAAAAAATATATATTATAATAACTATGTTATTTTTCAGATTTATATTTCGCCATGTTTTAAAATTATCTAGCGTGAGATCACTTTTTAATAGAGTGATGTATAAAGTACTTGATCAAGCAATAAATTATAGTCCGCAAAAACATGCGCAACTTCACAAAAAATCTAGAAAACAAGTACAAGATTTTTCTATCAAAAGCTAATAGTGGAAAAATTATATGCAATAATGAACTAACAAGCAAAAGAATTATATATATTAAAAAATAATGTTCTTGTGATATTTTTATACTGTTAAAAAGCACAAGAAAATCATGTCAAAATATTTTGCTTATTGAATTCTAATATCAATACTATTGATTTTGTACCACATCTTGTTTCAACTCAAAAATTAATATACTTTAGAACTTTGCACCTACGAATTTTACTATAACAAATAATAAAATATGTTAAGAGAGTATGTTATTATATTGTACTATAATTTATCCTATAAAGTCATGATGGTTCACCGATAAAAAATAGTTACAAATTACAAAAAATAGTAAAATATTATTTAAAATTGTATTACAAATTAATATAAAATATTTTCCGTGTGTTTCAACAGAAGGATGTGTGTACAAAAAAATTTTCAACTGTTCAAACTATGCGAAACGGATAAAAAAAATGACATATGCATATGCCATTATTTGGCATTAGTGTGTAAAAACTATAGTTTTTGGAATATTTTTTTAAACATAAAAAATCTAACAAAGATAAGAATGTGCAGCCTGTTCCAACTGATAATGAATACCAGGTTAATGCTCCAACGAAAAAATACAAAGGAACAAACGTTCTAAACTAATTAGGGTCTGCTTTAGATCTGCTCGTTTATATATTTACTATTATATATTATTACTATCGTAATCGCGCAATTTTTTTCCAACCTACACATATCATAAATTCTTTTACAGTTATGCAATCATTGCAACGAAAGGATTAATCCAACGAATACTAATCAAAAAGAGTGCTTTGTTTATAGTGCCTTTCAATCGTCCTTTATTTCGCCAGCAAATTCATTCTCACAAAAAACATCGCGTATATAGCACGAAGTCACGACACCGAATACCACCAGAATACCACCAAAATACCACCGAAACACACCAATCTCGCGGCAAAACGTAATACAAATATTAATTTTGCACATTATATGAGCGACAAGGCGACGCAAATAAATTATATTCCACGTATATTAATCATTTCTAAAAAAAAAAATGACAACACGCTTTGTCGCACATTTTCTGTACAAAAACTGTGATGTAAATTCGTACTTCCGCGCGAACCGGACTCTGAACCCTATGCGCACTGCTAGATTGCATTTATTGTCTGGTCATCCATTCGCCATTTGCCTTTAGATTAACCTCCGTGTGTAACGTATACGTTTATATGTATATGTCGCGATGTCCATAAATATGCGCCGTCACTAACTTCCGTGTGAAGGACACTGCGTCCGCGTTGTCTTTCCGTGTCTTTCATTTCACTCGAGAATAAAAAAAATATGTAAATCATTCGGCGTGGCAAGATCGATTCGATTCTTTGTACAATGCACAAAAGTATTGGACCTCGTACGACGTAGCACAAATAATTTAGACAAATCAATTTGTTTACTGCGATGCCTCTGAGCCGTCTAGATGCAGTCTACAGAAGCGTACTCCTCACGAAGTTCTTTACAAAGGGTTGGGGAAACCCTCAAAATTTGAAGAGGTGAATGCCTAACCTGATCTAACCTAATTTCGCACTATTCGTTGAGTACTTCACGCCTTGAATTAACTATATACAGATTTTCATTGTTATTTTTATGTACATTATTATGTATTTAATTTATCTAAAATATGTTATATTTATGCACTCATGTAGACAACACATTTAATAACTGTAAACATATCTTTTGTCTTTTTTGAATAAAAGAACAATATTTATTTTAATTTAAAATTCCTTTCCATACATAATGTATAAGAATGTTATATAATACTTTCTTGTATCTCTCTCAATATTAAAACATACCAGAAAAAGTTCAATCATTAATAAGTATTTGCTTATATATCTAGTCAATAAAATTGACAATATAATCATTTGCAAAAAAAAAATAAACAATTCTGGATGTCTGTAGCATATAAACAATATAAAATTCCATTATATGTGGTTTAATGTTTTAATATAAAATTTATTGAAATAATGCTTGTATATCTTTCATTCCATAATAACTTATTATTTATAGAACACAGTATTTAAATGCACCATTCTGTTTCAGGATTTTTGAATTCAGAAAAGTTATTGCAAATCGAGAAGCATGCTACAATATGATACCACTTGACTATCCAATAGAGATAACAAAAGTATATTCAATAATTGCTTGTTAATTTAGATTTTATAATTATGTAGGCCATTATATGTTTCTTTACACAATAGGATGAAATTTGGTCAGATTGTCATATAATCGAAGGTCAATTTAAATCACCCTTTGAGGAGCATCTTCCAGGAATAATGCCAGATAAGACCAAGACGGCTTACTTTCAAATGGTTTTACCAACTAAATGGAGCTCCCACAAAATAAAGCCAATTTGTTTACATCTTGCAGGTACAGGAGATCATGTATGTATTCACTATTATTATATTATTGCTTCTTATTGTACTACTAATTTTCCTCAAAGTTTTATAGCATAATACAACTATTTTTATCAAGATATTTACATATTTTACTCATCAACTAGTTTTTTTGGCGACGTAGAAATCTTATTGCTAAACCACTGCTCAAAGAATCTGGAATAGCATCTATATTGCTGGAAAATCCATTTTATGGATTGAGGAAACCAGATGATCAAATGTAAGAACTTAATGGGAAGGTTTGTATGGGATAAAATTATACAACCAGCCACAATCTGACAATTTTTTGTAATTGTATAATCTTCTTTTTAGACGTTCCAGTTTGCATAATGTATGTGATATTTTTATTATGGGAGGCTGTTTGATAATGGAATCAATCGTTTTGCTAAATTGGTGCGAACAACAAGGATTTGGTCCACTAGGTCTTACTGGATTGTCAATGGGTGGCCATGTTAGTTTATGTAAAAATATGCAATGAACTTTAAATATATCTAAATATATTGTTCTCTCTACAGATGGCTTCTTTAGCAGCCACCAACTGGCCGAAACCTATATCACTAGTACCTTGCTTATCATGGTCAACTGCTTCACCTGTATTCACGGAAGGAGTAATGAGTGCATCGATAAATTGGGCACTTTTGGAAACACAATATTTTGCGGACAAAATTTATCAAAACGATCTCGCAAAAATGGTGAAAATAATTGATCACGATGTAAGTATATGATTTTTGTGTGGATTATGATTATGATTATATTTTTTTAATATCAGCAATTTGTTCTCAATTTTCTCAAATATACTTACAGGATGCTTTCTTGGCTGGTCAACATTTTGCAAAGCATTATCCCGCAAGCATGAACAGAATAGATAAGTTAAGAAAAGAATCCACAGAAATTAATGGAGACAATAATACTGCAGATAATACAAATGGTACAAATTCTATCGACAATGGTAAAGACAATAATATTTCTGTTGAACATGAATCTAGAAATGAGAAGCAATTGCAACATCAGATTGCAGAAGAAAAGGCAGCAGCAAAAATATTTCCCCTGAATTTGATCTCCAACAAATTTAAAGCGAAAGATCCTAATACTCTCAAAGGTAAATTAATCTTATATAATCAATAATAGAGTTTTTCTTATATAATCAATTGGAATTACATAACGTACAATCTATTGATTTGCCTAATTATAAATAAAAGTAATATAAAATGTAAAAAATGATATATCTCAATTTCCATTTTCTAGCGATGAAATTAAAGCAATTTGAATGTTTGTTCAAATGTTTGTTTCTATTGTCCTCGTGATTCTAGACAGCATGTAAGCAAGATTTTATATGATTTTTTTTTCTACGACAGGAGTTTGTTTACTGCCAGTGCCGAAGCATCCACTGTTTTCAGACAACAAATGGCGCGAGCACAAAGCGTTGCAATTTATGCGTGGCGTAATGGACGAATGTACACACTTGAAAAATTTTGAGGTACCTGTTGATACCGAATTAATTATCGCAGTTTGCGCCAAGGATGACGCTTACGTGCCACGAGATCATTGTATGAGCTTGGAAACGATATGGCCAGGAGCCGAAATTCGTTATATCAAAGCTGGCCATGTGAGTGCCTATCTTCTTCATCAGAAAGTCTTCAGGTACGACAGAATTTATTATTTTATTAATAAAAAATATTAATTTATTAAATTTATCAAATTGTCTACGTATTTCACATTAATAATATAGAAATATTTCATTAACATGTGTATTCTACTTCAGATCCACGATAGCTGAATCTATTCAACGATCCTTGAAGAAGTATCCTATTGAAGTGATTTGACGGTTTTACAACGTTATAACATGCGTATGTTATTTTAGACTCATTATTTTAAATTTAGTTAGATGATGGAATATTTTCCTAGTTTGTGATTACCGATTAAAGATTTACTGTTGAAGGTGTGCACACAACGCACAATTTATTTTTCGATTGATGCAGGTAAAAATCGACCACTCAATAGTACAATTATTCAGTCAATTTCATAGAATATAATAATTGATATCAGTGTCATTGAATGTGCTATCTGCCAATAATGTTCCTACATAATACGATTATAGTAATTAAAAATTACGATATTCTTTGATATAGCAAACAAGTGATATAATTTTCTTTTTATATATATGTATATGTTTTATAGATCTATACATAGTTCTAACAAAGTAATTTTTTGCATTCATTTGTAAATCACAAATATTCACACAACACTATTGTATGTATCAAAATAAGTGTTTAAAAATTATTATATTTACTATACTCGACGTGTGTTTTATATAATGTTATATACAAATCATACTTTCGTACTCTTTAATGTGAATCATTTTGTGTAATCATGTAAGAGCATAAAATGAATGAATTTATTCACCAACGTAATATTTTAATTAAATATGTCCTCAGCAGTGTCTAGAGAAATTAATGTTTTAATTATGAATTATATGTTATGCACAGTTTATTAAATATTTATTAAATTATATATAATTACATTTAATTGCATTTGACATGCAATTTTTAAAATTTGTGACTTTGAAATTAGTGATATGACTAGTGATATTTGTACAAATTGTAATTAAGTAATTAAGTAATTAAGTAGCTTTATATTTTAAATGTAATATTTTGTCAATAGGATGCACACAATATTTAGATGTGACATGCATATCCAGAGTTATTCAAAATTGCTGCACAATTCATATGGAAGATATTCTTTGACACCAATAGTACAACATGGCATCAGGAAACACTTGAAAAAAACAACTTCCATATTAAAATCAAATATGAAATTTAAATATTTATGCATCACGATTGTTGGATTAAGAAAGCATCAACATTTTTTTCAGAGCTGTATCTATCTGTTGAAATATTAATACTTATCACCTTCAGATTGATAGATGCAGTTCCAAAAAAATACTACTCTTGAAGCAGCCATGATGTATAAATGTCTAAATTTTATACTCCACATAATGCTATATACATATTTAAATTATAAACAAATAATTGTACTCACTTTTGCAAAGATGTTGCAGTTTTTTGCAGACCGTTGCAGACCATTGCAGATACTTGTTACTATTCCGTATCAGTTCCATTAAAAAATCGATAAATGCCATTTTGCATACACTTTACACACTATCGATTGAAATTCAACTCGTACACTCTATTTTGATAATTACGGAATCATGTCGCGATTTTACTACTCTGCAAAACACGAAACTCTGCGACATCGTTAGTCGTAAACACCCGCGAGTAAATAATACATTTCAACAATCGTGCGTCACTTTAATCGACAATCTTGACAAATATTTGTACTTGTTATACATTTCAAAGAATAAAATGTTATTAATCGCAAAGCTAATTCGCTCTGCGCATTTCAAACCGGTGTATTATAGAAAATGTCATGGCGGCCAAAAAAGCGCAATAAAAAGAAATAATGCCAGATTTACATTGCATCTATCACGCAATATAATATATCTGATATCCAATGGCTTAGTTTACACCGATTGTTTAGTACGCGTACCAAGTACTAAAGCAGCTTTTTTGATTGGTGTAGATTTTACACTAAACGATTTATACCTATCGGAGAAGCAGATTTAGTATTTGGTACGCGTACTAAACAATCGGTGTAAACTAGGCCAATAAAGAATGTGTTTTTTAATGCTTGGTTTACACTGCCAATTTTCAATATTTAATCAAAAATCTTATTTTTTAAAAACATATACAGCATTAGACAAAATTCCTAGAAAGTACATTTTCTTATTGGCTATCGAATTGCATTTGGTACAACTGGTTCTACTTATTTCTAGAGTCCTTGCCGCACGTAGAGTCCCTATATATAGGGACTCTAGCCGCACGGAAGTAATGTATGCCATCTAGCGTGCCATATGTAATCGATGAAAGCGGAAGCCGGGCGGCTCGGTTGTGAGTAGGGCCTCGCTAGCGTTGGCCGCATGTGTTTCGCGTTTCCTTTTCTCGTGGAAAAAGCTTCGCCGAAAATGCGCCGTGTTTACGTAATCCGCGGTAACGCGATGCCACGCCGGTACTGGTAGAAGCGCGGATCCAGTGTGAGGAACATTCGATTGTGTCAAGTAACGTTGTCGCGAGTTACGCGAACGCAACGAATTGTCGTTAACCGAAGACCGGAGATACGAAGTACGACGGTTACGAATCTGCGTGCCGCTGTCTGCTAGCGCTCTCGCAGCGAATCTCGCGTATGGTGCGTGTCCGAAGGACCTTCTCACGATTGTCTGTTGGTTTTAAAATAGCTTCGTGATTTGCGACGCTATTTAAATCATTCGGAACAATATATAAACTCTGTACTAAGAGTTTATATTGTAAAAACGTTGAGTCAGCGTGTTCTCCTAACCCATCGGAAAGCACGAGGCACTTCGGGCGGCCTATATTTCGTATGCGATCTCCACGCGATTCGACAGCGTCGAGACTGCACGGAGTGTCGCATTAGGACGTGTACGTGAGAAACGTAAGAGCACATCTGCTTTGTTCAGTCGACCGCGTGCGTACACACCACGCGCGCACCTTCTAGAAAGACCGAAATCCCGACAACGTGTGTGATCGTTAAAACTCGTTAACATTCACGACATTTCAAAGATTTTTGCTGTCGCGCTCTCTTCATCGGAGAGAATAAACGTGCGTGCGACTAGGTGTCTCTTAGCATGGAAAGAATTATATGAAGTGTGAGGACGCGTGTGAGGTTAGTTTGCCCGTTCGCATAAGTTCGCTAACCGTTGGTCATAATTATTTCCTGAAAGTGGGAGAGTCGCTTCTATTTTCGCAAAAGTACGTCTCGGCGGCGACGAGGACGATAATTTCATAAGTCCAACGGGACGCGCGGCCTCGTGCACGGTCTGCAAACCTCGTGTTTTTGTCGGCAGCGTGTGCCGCAAGATGGCGGCCAAGCTGGCGAATCAAGGTGGCGCCCGGAGCACTGGCGAACGACAGGAGGCAGTGCTTTGCCAGTCCTACGCCAGTGTGCTCAATCCAAAGAGTGCTTCTCAAACTCGAGCAAGTTCTTTTAAGGGCAATAACAAAGAAAATATAGACGACCAAGCAACAGTTTCGCAGCAGCCTCCACAATCACAACAGCAGCAACAGCCGACAGCAGTGGTGAAAGAGAGAATAGTGCCAAGTATGGTAAGGGGTAAGCCCTACCAAAGAATCGCACGATGTCAGTCAACGCAACCGAATCAGTCTGTATCGAGCAACTATCCGACGAAATATAATCGTCATGACAGTCCGTCAAACACGCATATTAATGCCGAGAAGTCGGTCGCCGTCGTTCATAAAGAAGTGCTTAGTGAGTCACAACAAGAGGACAGTCATTATAATCGTGACGCCGAGCAGTTAAATAATGGTGATATCGGAAACGACGGCGAGTTCCAGACAGTCGCTCCGAAAGGTGCTCGCCGCAAAGAGAAGATGCGTGAACAAAATCATCGGGAGCGTCACCGGCTACGCGAAAACAACCGCCATCAGCAACCACGTGGTTCCAATGGCGCCGGAAGTGGGGGTATTGTTAGACGCGGAAGCGTGGAGAGATCGCACAGAGAGCGCGGCGACCGCAATGGAGTCGCCGATCATGGCTTGAAAGAGGCTCATCATCACAAGGACGAGCAAAACGTTGATGCAGATGTGCAACCGGTATCTCCATCGCTCCCTGTCAAATACATTGAAGCACCCTTGCCAGCAGTGAATCCTTGGACAAGGAACAAGGCATCGACGCCGCAAACTGCACCGACGTCTTCGCAACAGACATCCTGCAGTGTCCTCACAACACTCACATCTGATAGACAGAGTGAGAGAGAGAGAAGAGTGCTACAACAGCAACAGCAACAACAGCAGCAGCAGCAGCAGCAACAACAACAACAACAACAACAGCAGCAGCAGCAGAAACAACAACAACAGCAGCAGCAGCAACAACAACAACAGCAGCAGCAGCAGCAACAACAACAACAGCAACAACAACAATATGGTACAACCGGTAAGTTAAATAATTTTTTAAGCACTGTTTTATGATTAGTTATGTGTTTCTATTGAAAAAAACTTTTTTCTCTACTTTTTAGTCGAGTAATTAAGAGATATAAAAGCAAAACACATTTGTTACTTTCAAAAATTTGTAATAAAGTTGGAGGAACCAACTACATTTAATACAGATGTGGATAAATGTTTTAATTTTGTTATTTTTTATAAAATAGTGAATTAGTTTATTATTTATAAGAAATTTTTTAAATAAAATTTTAATACAATTTTTTTATAAATATTTTTTATAAAAATTAAAAAATTATATAAAAAATTAAATTTTAAACTTGAGAGATATTTAAAATTGAGAATGTATGTCTTGTCCTTTTATATTTCTCATTTAACTAAGGCAAAAAAATGTTAGAATATGTTTAAAAATTGTTTTGAAGAAAGAAGTGACGGATATGTTAGAGAAAGTCAAAAAATAAAGGAATTTTTTGATTCTCAAATTATTTGAAAATGTTTCTTTATTTTTCGACTTTTTCTCATTTTATGGAATTTTGTGAACGTGATCAGAATTTTTCCTTATAAGAATAATTTTGAAACTCTTGAATTCTTTCGAACTTACGTATTCATATTTCTTAACCATTTTAATTTGAATTAAAAAATGTATATTAAAAAATGCATACAAATATTTATTAGGGTATTTTAACATTAGAATTGCTTTATGAAGTATGTTTTTTATACGACCTTGCACTTTGCCCTCTGATTGCGTAATAGCCTTATCGCCTTTCTTTAAACTTTCTGCTTCTGAGCTATTACTCGCGAGAATGATCCCGATAATGATTACATAATTAATATGTCAAGTGCATGTGCCTTATTTTGTCGGTATTCCATGCTTAAATTGTTTTGTTGAAATTTGAGAAGTGATGGAATATCCGATTCACAAAATATTATGTGTATATATTTATATACCAATTTTATATACACAACAAATTTTTTATGATAATCAAGATATTTGATATTGAAAATATATATATATATATATATATATATATATATATATATATATATATATAATTTTTTTTATTAGTTTTACTTTTTATTTTACTTTTTTTTTTTAAATAAAGATGTCATATCAGATATCATTCTCTATGACAACACTTGAAATTTGATATCAAATATCTTGATAATTATTAAAATTTGTTAACATTAAACTGATATTCACGCAAAATCAACTAATATTAAACAAAGTTAACAAAATATTTCGTTATCCTTAAATATATAAATGAGAATATTTGAAAATATTTACAGAAAATATGTTATCTAATTGTAAGATTGTGCTCTTTTCGACAAACCGTGCAGGAGGTCTGTATCGAATGAGATATACATTACGAAACGAAATATGAAAATAGAACCACGCGAATGTGTGAGCGCTGAAAAATCACAGAGCGAGAAACGAATACACGAAGAGAAGTAATCGAGAAAAAAATTCAATCAATCATCATCGTTTCCAGATGTTTTGCTGAACATTATATATTTTCATTAATAACTAATATTTCTACACTTAAAAAAATTGTAGGCTCAGAAATTGCATGCGTATTTAAAAATCTTGCCCAATTATGGAAAAATTATATCGCATTTCTTTAAATTAAAACATGAGAATTTTTTGCTACTACTATAGATCTTGTTGATGTAATTTAATTTAAATGTTTAGCAACTATGCAAAATATAAACTTAAAAAAAAATCTGAAACCAAATATAAAGTTTAACAAACATTTAAGTAATACGCGTCGTTAATCCTTCGATTAATTATAATAGTGATAATCGATAATAAAATCGTGGTGAGCCATTAGCGCTCGACTACCTTATCTACACTGTCAACACATCTGTGATATACGTGGCATCGAATATCCATGCTAATATGGACGAGAGCAACGTGTTTTTTTTTTTGGCAATTTATTTGCATATCAACAGATTCGATCTTAGCTTCTTGCAAAGCGAACCATCGGTTGCATTGCCGCAGAATTTACTTTTTTTATCAAAACCTTTATTTTGTTATGTTTGTTAATATTTTTTAATTCAATAATTATATCTTTAAAAGATCTATATTTTTATTTAATATGTTTGTTAAATTTAGAGAAAAAAGTTAAGAAAATTTTTCTTCTCTGTGAATGAACAAAAAATAATTTTTATTAAAAGTTAATTTTTTTTCTTCAAAAATTTACAGAATGGGTTTAATAATACTTAGTCTAGCTTTTTTTTATAAAATTTGACAGTTTTTTAGATATGTTATTAATTGCAAAAATATTTGTATTTGATAAACTTTCTTATTTCTTATTTTTACAGCAGATTTTGGCAAATATCAGAGAGATTTAAACGCTTCACGAAAGGGTGAAAGGGACACTCATTTGATTCTACACACACATGGACGCTCTCGTTGTTTGTATAAACTTCTAACGCTCAGGGCAAAACTCGCCGAATTTGCGGACCGCAATTGGCCCCGTTTATTTCGATTGTACGAACACAAAGGAACGCTACGAGGGCAATGACATTGACACTCTTTCTGCACCGCAGTAGACACCACTAGTTACAGCATACGATTACAATTACGAGAACGTCCGTATGACTCGCGTCTTACTTAACAGTCCACGCGATCGAACATTCACTTTCGTCCAAAGGATCGGATTGACTAGAAACAACTAGGAACTTTCGGTATTTGATTCTTATTCCATTCCATAATCATTTATTTTACTACATTTTCTCTCAGCATTTTATAAACTCTTTTATTCTCGAAAAAAAAAGAATGCAGAAAACGTACATCAAATAATTTGCAATGTTAGAATTGATGAGAGATAGTTTCTTGATTCATTTTCATTCAACGTTATTTTTAAATTCCATTTTGTTTATTAATCTATTTAGCATTGATTTTTCATTCTATATAATATTGATATGAGAATCGCGTATGATATTAATATAAAATAAGATAAAGTGATGAGACGCATTTAGCTTGAAATGAGAACGTGGGCCTTGGTCTTATTGCAATCACTCTGACACGTTCGATCCACATTAAAATATGTCGCGGAAAGTGAGAGTCGCGAGTATGAAAACCTGTTTCGGGATTGCCACGATAGAAGTTAGAACGTTCGATCAGCAAATATTTTTCGACTGTGCGTCGTGTACAGACGTTTCGAATTGCAGGAACGTTATTTCTCAATTTCATTTAGTTATCAAAGCTTTTGTATAACGAAAAATTTCTATTAATTGCACATCTTTAGCTGAAAACTATATTTAAAATAAGTGGTATTATAAAAAGGAGGAAATAAGATGAGATAATCTTTCTCGCTGAATTCCTGCGTTTATTTTATGGAATACCGATTTTCTGCAGAAGGCCATTCAGAAAATATTGCGCTGAAAGAACGACTTGTTCACCTTTAGTGTGTTATATGAATACATTACAATCGAATGGTGATATGACATTTTTCAGGCAAGTATGTTGAGAACGAACATTGCATAGCCTTTTTTTATTACATGAAATGTAATTTTTCAAATTTTATTTTTAATTACAAAAGTAGCATTTATATCTGAATGGTTTTGATTTCTTTGATCTCTTCCGTTTGTAGCAAGCACCTCGGATTTAGCATTTAGATAGACATTCTCATTAATAAAGTAATTATTCGAAGTAATTAAATTTAAAATGTGATAACAATTAAATGTTAATATGAAGGAACGATATAAAAAGAATCTTCTATGTGGAAGAATTTTAACATTTGTTGATTGATAGCGCAGAAGAAAACATTTTTCAAGATTGCGCAAATTTTGCTCGACTTTACTTTTTGCCGCTGTATTACATGTCATTAAGCCATAGAACGACTCTTAGCGTTTGCATTTTGAACCGATCAGAAAAAATTGTAACTTAATAACGTTACTTGATTGCTAATTGATCAAACTAATTGATCAAGCTAATTGATCAAGCTAATTGATCAACCTGTAGTCTCCACGATTTCATCTTGCAACGATATCGAATAATTCAGTACAAAGAATTTAGAATGCTTTCAGTCAATAGATTAATTGTTTAATGTCATTAATGATTTTTTATAATTTCTCTATCTTTATTTTCCGTTCGTCTAATTTCGTATAATTTTCTAAGAAGAGATACGCGATAAGAAAAGTACAGACATCTTCGAATAGATTTAGATGAAACAAATGGGTACCTAAGTACCTACGGATAGAGATTGCTCGGTTCACATTAACAATATACTAGCGGAAAATATTCGCGTTCCCGGCCGCAGCAGCTCCGTCGCCCGTCGTCATCGTTGTTGGATCGTTTCTTGAGCCAGCCGGCTTTCAGTGACTTGTCGACGTTCGAATCGCGACTTTAACATCTCGATCACGATACTGTGTCCCGTGCAAGATTGCAAGATATATTGAATTGATTGCAAGACTTACTGAATTCGAGTCAAGAATTCGCGCGCCTCCAGTCGATATAAATAAAGAGTTGATAGAACAAGACAGTTGTTACGTAACTTTATTACGTTTCGCTCGATCGAGAAAATGTGGAGAACTTGATTATTTATTAAAAATTGAAATTTGCCGCAGGGCAGATGCGACGCATCTGTTACATCGAAATGTATGAAGTGAAGTTTTTGTTCGCGTACCGGTTCTTCTTGCTGACGTAATTAAAACTACAATTTAATTACATTGCAACGCGCGCGCAACACGAGGCGGAACGAATCGGATTGTTAAATCTACTCGTGACAACAGGAAGTCGCATGTGAGACACGATGAAAATAGACGGACACGAAAACAATACTGTTAATCGTGAGTCAATATTATTCCTGCCACTTCTTTCATTACGCATGTAATTATCTAATTATCGTATAACGGTAATAATGGTTAATGATAAGATGACAGCAATTTAATTAGATCTCAGTAAATAAAACGATTATTAATAGATTAGGAATGTTCAGCTCATTAATTTATTATAATTACTGATATCGATATGGCTATTATTTATTTACTTTGGAGTTTACATAAAATTATTGTTTTGTAATATATATTATTGGATCTCTATTTCACGTTACGACGCATAAAATTTACGATTTCTATCGAAAAAAGATTTTGTTTTTGCGCAACATTTTACTGACAGAAAATGTTCGAATTGATTGAATTGATATTTAAATCGTTGTTTATTGTTTTGGACATCCATGATCGTCAATGGTTGTACGTTCAGGGCAATTTGCCACGATTATATTCTAGCTTCAGCGAAGTTTCTTGGCGTCGAGACAAGATCAAGCAATGCTAACGAAAAATTCAATTCGAACACAGATCACGGATAGCTCACGCTGTCTTTCAACTCTAGACTTTATTTTAGCTTTCTTAAACTCGATAAAACTGAGGAAGCAAACCTAAAAATATGTTATTGAAAACACTTTGAAGAAAATAATAGATCACATATACATATTGTTATATGATAAAACTTAAAATGTATAATAAAAAGTCTAAAAATTTTGTCTCTAATATAATTTTTCTATATGGATGCCGAATATAGGAAACTATTAATAACGATAAAATGATAAATATGTCAACATAATGCACATAAGTATTTAGAATTTAAATATATGCTTATGCGCGAATAGTAAAAGTTTATGAGCAAATAGGAAAGTGCAAGATGAAAAGGATAAAATGATACACGTTTTTGAGAAACGGTCTAATAACAAAATATACGAAAAGTAAAGACTTTTTTTATTCTCAAATCAATTGAAAGTCCTTTTACTTTTTAATTTTTCTTACTTTTACTTCCCTCTGTAATATCATTACAAACTCACTTTATTATTTATAGCACTGTACTTTATAAATGATATAATTGATTGCTCTGATTTTATAGCTTTTAGATTACCTGCATAACGTTTCAATTTTGATTTCGATTAAAAACAAAGAGTAGCTCTCAAAAGATTTGCCCCAAACTAATATTTATTACAAACGTTTAACCTGCAGTGCTAATAATTGCAAAAATGATTAAAAAAATTTGTCAAAAAAGTAATTAATGCATTAAATAATAAATTAAAGAAAATGAAGAAGCACGTTTTTTTATTTGAAACTTTTTCGTTCAACATCGTAAATTTTCCACTTCTCTTCTCTGGTTTTTAACGTCGGATGTTGCAGATAAAAGTATTTAACAAACTTGCATGTGTGCGATAAAGATAATCGAGGTCATGCGGTTTGAAACAGGTTATAAAGAGGCCGATAAGGATGTAATTACGTGGAAACAGCTTTCGAAAAATTCTGACACTATTCTGAATTATTAAATGCAATTCAAAAACTTGCAACGAACTTTATGTTGTGCAACCTATTTGATTGTAGTCGTAGCATACAATTTTCACGAATACTTTATGTATTTTTTACATCTAATAATTCTTTATCTCTGATCGACTTTTAGAAACATATATCTTATTGTACATTTATTTTTACATTAAACATATTTTTTTTGTGTACAGAAAATGGTGTCGAAAGCGGTACCCAGTCCACAATTGTCAGAGCTCCCAGAGATAGGAGGAGACTCAATCAAAATGTAAGTAATGTACTTTTACTTTCTTTATTTATATTTTCAAAATTTATACATTTATTTCAAAAGATGAACAGATTTTATAAAGCTTGCTTGTTCATGACTGCACAATATGCTTAAAAAGTAATCTTGTATTTTTGAGACACTTGGAGAGCTGGATGTGTGATAAGTTAATATAATTGTTTTCAAAAAATATATAAAATATCAAGTTAATATATATATATATATATATATATAAAAATAATTTTTCTTTTCCCACATCAATAATTTAACGAGCATAATGTAAGAAATCTTCAATCTTTATTATTTTGTTCAATCTTTATTTGAATCGAAAGAGGTCCATCAAATATTAATATATAATTGACAACGATGTTTCTATTTATTTATGTTACTTTAGTTATTATAACTATGGTCATCATTTTTTTTTTGTTATCAATTATATTATTAATAACATGATATTAACGTTTTATATATTGCAATAGGCAAGTGATTTCACGAATATTGGAGACTGGCCCACTTTAGGAACGCAAGAGGTGCGTATTATTATTGAATATTTATTAAATTATTAGTTCAATATGCTTGCACACATTTAATTACATTTAAGTACAATTGAGAAGTTGCTATGTTAATAATAATTATTTAATAATTAGTGTATCTGGATTCCATCTATTCAAACTATAATATTTGTGATTTACATACTAAAGATATGCAAAACCTAGAGCTTGCAGATGATTTGTTGATGATCCTGCGAGTGTAGAAGTTTTGCTAGAGAAATATCAAATGTTATGTCATCTCAGATGATAATTCTTATCTCTAAGAATCTGTTCAGCATTTGTACACATGCTCTTTGAGCTAGTCCTGTCTTTTAATTTACAATATTTTGCTGTATTTTACATTTTTCGAACGTTTAATGAATGATATTTTAATTTAGAGAAAAGCCACATCTTCTCCAAAGCAAAATGGCATGGTCAATGGTGAATTAAATACTCCTAAAGTGAGTAGCACAAATACTACCGAAAGCAAAGGCAAGGAAAATAAGGAGCAAAACCACTGCCAAGATGATAGCGACGAGCATGCAGATAACGGCGAAAAGAAGAAGAAAGGTGAGACAATTGATACTTGCATCTGACAAAATAAATGAACTTATTGGTGGTTGTTTTAAGTCTAATTAAAAAAAATATTATTTTTAATGTGCAATTTTATTCTATTTTTATATTGTTTTTATAGCGAATAAACAAAAATGGGTGCCGCTCGAGATTGACTTGGCGCAAACACGCGGAACTATGCGATCGCCAAGATTTCACAGAGAAAAAAATGGCGAAGGTAAAATTATTTGTATATAATGATATATTGTTAATGAAAACGAATGTTAATGAAGTCTGAATAATAATTGCAATGTTAAATAAACAGCAAACGATGGCGAGCACTGGCGTGACAGAGATTACGATAGATCGACAGGATACAATCAACGAGGACGTGGCGGAAGAAGTAGAAATAGAGGACGCGGCGGACGTGGTCGCGGTAATTTTAGATATCGACAGGATCATGAATATACAAATTATACTGCGGACTATGCACAGGTAAGTTTTTTACAGATATTCAGCACTTGAAGAACCACTCATGAATTATTTATTTCTTCCAATTATGATGTTACCATAAGTGGGAATCTATCTGACAATATTCTGATGGATAATAAGTTTTGGATAGTAGAACTGAAAATTTTTCATATTTGTATATTTTTCTTTCGCATGTGTATTTTTAACACTGCAACTTGCCGCATTGCCGCATAACAAGTATCTTTTTTTTGCAGGTATATAAATACGAAAATGCAGATGCTGGATATGCGATACCTTACATGGGGACTTGCTATTTTGATAATGTAAATTACATAGATTCCATAAAAGAATATATACGGAAACAAATGTAGGTTGCATTTTTATATTCTTCATATTCTTTGTATATAATTTATATAACAATAATAACAATTCTATTTTTTTTACAGAGAGTATTACTTCAGCGAAGAGAATCTTGTAAAGGACTTTTACATTCGTCGTAAAATGGACGCTCAAGGATTTTCGCCTCTCACGTTGATCGCATCTTTTCAACGTATTCACAGTTTAACAGAAGACTTGAATTTAGTAATAAGAGCAGTTCAAGAATCTGATAAACTGGAATTGCTAGAATCCGAGAATGGATACAAGGTATTGCGAATTCAAATTAATGAAATGGTAGATTTTGTCCGACAAAAAATCGAGTACACGCATAGCACATATTTTCAAACAGTTCTAATATTATGTGCATATATATTAGACACAAAATTTGTGCTAAAGTAAATAGAAGAGGATTCGCTAACACCATTAGAACTTAATACTAAGTTCGATGAATGGGGTTTGATAGTAGACCTCTTTACACGCATATACAATTGTCGAGTATATCGTGTACGCATTTATGCGAAAGCGAATTCCATGATTAATTTTAATTGTTTTCTTTACAGATTAGGACAAAGTTCGATCCGTTAAAATGGCCTATCGAGGATCGAACCACTTCTTCAAATTTAGAACAGCCTATCTTACCTCCAAGCAAAGTAATACCTTCTGTCTCTGAAACTATATTCTGTCCTGCTACAAAGCCTCTATCCGCGGTACCTCCTGCTCCGATTCCTCGTGTTTACGAGACTTTCTATTCTGCAAGAAGACATAGTGAATCAGAAAGTATTTCTTCGTCGATAAGCGAGACTCTAAATCCTGATGTACCAGAGTTTGTACCGACGGATTTGACGGGAAGGACAAATGGATTCACCGCTGTGGATGAAAGCGGTGAAATAAAAAACAAAATTGATCTGGAAAAATCCAAAGAAGACATTTCTGAATCGACTGTCATAGAAACGCCGCTTCTTCCTCCGAATAATAATCTTTCTATGGAGATAAATGAGGAATCCACGACAGATTCTAGCACCCCTAATAGCCCATCAGAAAGACAAGTGAACGATGAATCAAATTCTTCAAGTGATAATGCTTGGCAGGAGGTAAGTGTTCATAAATTAGGTTCTTAAAAGCATGTGATTAATTGTGCAAACTCAATGAAAATATATGATTTATAGGTGAGAAGAAGAGTCAAGCAACCGCATAAAGACAGAAATGAAAAGACAGAGGTTACTCATAATGTGGAACGAGAGGAATTAGATTTCCAATTTGATGAGGAATTCGATACCCCACCTCCACCACCCCGACATAATGCCTTTTCTGAATGGTCAGTTCCTTTGACCATTCAATATTTATCCAATGGAGCCATTTAGAATTAGATATAGCTAATACCTAATTTTAGCTAATATCTAATTTCTTGATATTATATATTCAGTTATCCAATTCCATTTAAACAAAAGACTTTCCCTTTCTTATTTATATCCCGATTTTATTTATGTCAAACTGAATAGAACCACTAAATTATTTGTGAAACCTTATTTAATTTGTAATATTAATGGCATATTTTAATTTATAACAGTCCATAGTTTTTGAAGGGAGGGGGGAGGGGGTGATTAACAATTGTTTTTCTAAGTTTACTTTTATTTATTTTTTTTTTCTCAAAAACTATATGTTAAATTATTTTAAATAAAATTTAAAAAAAAATTTTTTTATGTATATTATAATATACATTAAATTGGCAGTTATAATCTAACAAGAATATTTTCAATTAAGCACTTAAATTGACTATTGCCATACGAGAAAAATTAAAAACTTAAGAAATACTAAATAAATAAATATATTTTAATTAAAATTAAATTTTAAACAATTCGAGTTTATCAGATTCCTGAACTGCTCTTATTACTAAATTTAAGTCTTCCGTTAAACTGTGAATACGTCGAAAAGATGCGATCAACGTGAGAGGCGAAAATCCTTGAGCGTCCGATTTTACGACGAATATAAAAGTCCTTTACAAGATTCTCTTCGCTGAAGTAATACTCTCTGTAAAAAAAATAGAATTGTTATTATTGTTATATAAATTATATACAAAGAATATGAAGAATATAAAAATGCAATCTCGTATGGCAGTAGTCAATTTAAGTGCTTAATTGAAAATATTCTTGTTAAATTATAACTGCCAATTTAATGTATATTATAATATACATAAAAAAATTTTTTAAAATTTTATTTAAAATAATTTAACATATAGTTTTTGAGAAAAAGAAATAAATAAAAGTAAATTTAGAAAAACAATTGGTAATATTGTTAAATTATTTTAAATAAAATTTAAAAAAAATTTTTTAATTTTTTAATTTTAAGAAAATAAGCATTTATATATAAGAAATGAAGACAAGTTTATTGGTTTGCTATCATGCAATCTTAAAAAAAAATATCTTTCTGTGTAAAAAATGAAAGATAAGTGAAGAACATATTTAATCCCAACATCTTATCCACGGATAACGCTATTTTGCATCAAATTGAAATTGTTATCTGTTAAGAATGATGCGACAATACAAATGAGTATTATGTACAATTATGCACATTCAATCTCAGTTACTGTGTAAACTCTTCTTTTATAAACAGTAATATTGACTTGTGCAAGATTAATTAAGATAAGGTCGACTTTTTTATTTGTGTACCTTATCACATTTTCAAAATTGGCATTAAAAAATATAGAAAAAATATTGAAAAAAAATATATAAAAAGAAAATAAAAAATACAAAAAAAAAGATACAATAAAAAATGAATTTGCAATTCATTTCTATATATAAATGGGTGTAAGTAGTAAGCACATATTGGTCTTATTAAGAAATGAAACATTTATTAATGAGAATAATTGATTATTATATTAACGTTTTAATTATTACAGGTCTGAAGATGAGGAAAATTATGAATTAGCGGATGAGGATATTAGTAAAATACTTATTGTTACACAAACTACAACACCTCCGTCAACTAGACTTCCAAAGCATGAAGGTCATGATAGAACAGGAGATTGGATTACAAGAGTGAAAATGACTCAAGAATTGGAACAGCTTATTAACGACGGACTGCATTATTATGAGGAAGAATTGTTGAAGCAAAATTCTCAAAGAGTAAGATTGTACTTTTATTCGCTAAAGACAAAAAACAACATGACATATATCATCGTTAAATGATCTAATAATACTCATTTAACACAGTATGGTTCGTCCTCATCCATTGGGAGCTATAAGACAGTTAATGTCGTTAGTCAAGAAGATTTTGAGAAAATGGTACCAAAAGCTCCGAGAAAAGCGAATCCGGAAGTTCCACCGCCACCTCCATCTGCCATTGAAAGTTTAGAAATCGTGCAATCGTCCGCCTCCTCATCGTTACAGGTATTTGCGAACTTTGTAAACTAAGAGTCTATCTACAAGTCTATTGTAAAATGAGAGATAAACATTGTAAAATTATATATATATTTATCCAGCCGCTCCCAAGTACAAGCAGAGTTTATATTCAGGAAACAAAAGATCACAGATTGGAAAGGAATCGCGAAAGATCACAGACAAGAGAAGGGCGAAGAGGTGTCCCGCCTCGTTTCTTTGCTGTGATGAAAGATAAATCGGTTGATCCCAGAACTCCGCGAAAAAGGAAAACTCGCCATAGCAATAATCCTCCGGTGGAGCATCATGTTGGCTGGATAATGGACGTTCGAGAGCATCACCCCCGAACATATTCTACAGGGTACGTATTTGTCTGCTGTAACTAAAAAATAATATTGCCACATTTCCATAATAATCCCGGAAAAACTGCTAATGTATAAAGATTGTAGTCTCTCGGAAAATAATTGTTATCATTTCAACTACTAATTTTCTATAAAAATACACGTAATACACTTGCCAACATATAGTCGTCACTGTAATGATATAATTAACGTTTTATAAATTTCGACTGGTTTTCATCATATTTTTATTGATATCTCGATTTTGTTTAAACAAGATGTGCAACATGATGAATCATCCATATTTATGTCTTCTTTTCCCGGCTGAAGAAGTACCTTGTTGAAAGATTTGGATCTGAATAAAAATAGTCGACAGAAAGATGAAAATTGTGTATTTCATCTCGAACACATAACTAAATTTCTCCCCTAATTCAATAACAGGAGCAGTACAGGCACAAGTCCCAACGAGGGTTATCTTGCAAGCAGTTACGGAAGTATGCCCAGTATCTGCGAACACCCGAGTCACGCTTTATTGAGAGATAATGGATTTACTCAGCAAGCGTATCACAAATATCATTCGCGCTGTCTGAAAGGTATAGCGATATATATTTTCTTAAATTATTGCTTGAAGTGATTACAAGATGATGAGTCTTTCTTTTGTCTTCTTTTCCCGACTGAGGAAAACGTTTATGCGGAAACACTTTTATCTGATGATTGTTTAAATAAATTGTAGGATAATAATAAGCCAACATTTTTTCTGTAACGTATTTATTTTTTTTTCAGAGCGCAAGCGATTAGGTATTGGACAGTCGCAAGAAATGAACACTCTCTTCCGTTTCTGGTCGTTCTTCTTGCGAGAGAATTTCAATCGTACTATGTACGAAGAGTTCAGAAATATAGCCAAAGAAGACGCCTGCGAGGGATACCGATACGGATTGGAGTGCCTTTTCAGATTTTATAGTTACGGCTTGGAAAAGAAATTTAGGAATATGTTGTATAAAGATTTCCAGACGGAAACGATGTATGATTACGAAAGTGGTGGGTCAAGATTTTACTTATATGTATATTTTGTCCGTAATATTTGCACAAAATAGGTTGTTTAGCTATAACTATAATTGGTAGTTAAATGGTAAACTTGTGCAAAAGCAAATGTAATGTTTCGCAAACACCAAGAGGACATTTTTGTTCTACGAGTGATTTGGGTGACAGTACGATAACAATTAAGAGAAAGCTTGACGACTGTCATTTTACACAAGCTGATGCAATAGTAACATTAATAAATCAAATTGTTTGAATTAGGACAACTTTATGGATTGGAAAAATTCTGGGCATTTTTGAAGTATTACAAACACGCTGATCAGCTTCACGTAGATCCTAAATTACAAGAGTATCTCTCGAAATTCAAGAGCGTCGAGGACTTCAGAGTGGTGGAAGTGAGTATTGTTGCAGACAAACGTTTCTATTTCACTATTCATCAATTATTTTAAGTATTTGTGAACAATTTGTAACATTTGCAACATTTATACATAACAGTAGCTCAAATCTATATAATATTTATATTGTTTCTTGCAGCCTCAAATATACGAAATGCTACAAGCTGCGAGAAAGCGTCATAGAAGCGTTTCCGAAAGTGCTAGTGTAGAAGAGTCGTCGACCAGCAGAGAACGCCGGCTTTCAGGCGGCTGCAGCGCGGTCACACTGCCAATCCGAATTCCGAACGAAGCAAATTTCGAAAGTAGCATGCAAAAGCTACGCTTAGAGTCCACAGGTTCATCGCAGTATCGAACCAGAGCCGGTTCCTTCGGCTCTAGTAGATTACACCATCATCTCCGAAGACGGAACGATTCCGCGCCGTCGTGCAGCCAGCGAGATCTCAACAAGCAGCAGTCTCGAAGTAGACAGAATTCCGGTTCGAAGTCTCACGAGGTGAATAAATCCCAAGTCACTGCCAGAGAACGAACTCAAACCAGTTCCAAGTCCGAAGCGAGCAAATCCGTCACGATTAAGACGGAGAGCTCATCTACTTCTCAGAAATGAGGAGCCCAATTGCGATGCAAGCTTTTACCCGAATAGTCTCGGTGAGGATCAGAAGAGGCATCGAAGTCGAAATGGCAATAGTTATCTACGTTATGTACGCTGCTGCGAGAGAGTGATCGATACAATGCTATAATAGCGTGTGAAGAAAAGGAAATTGCATCGCCGATCCTTGCATATGCGATTTTGAAGATTGTTGCCAGGTAAATTTGCGACTTGGATCCGTGATTTAGTTGTAAGGTTGTATTTACTGATATTTAAACCCCTCGCCTGGCAATGCGCAGTTATCGCTGCAAAAGATATTTTCATTTGCTTTACATCACTTATGATGTTTTACTGTACAATGAAACAGCTGTGAAAGGGGGAGCGTTGAGAATGAATATGCGCGTATGGAAGAATCTAATAATGCGAGTGTATATATTTCAATTATTTTACGCTTTGATTTTATACATTTTAATGCGTGTACAATGACGATTCGTATAAGCGGTATCTTATGTGAAACTGCTGGACGCGAGAGAGTTACATTTATACAACATTTACCTGAATGAGTGTTTAATGTACAAAAGATGAAGTGTTATGTTTATCGAAAAAATAACGTAGAGATTAATACAATCGATAACCATCGAAACATATTTGAATATGTATTATTCTTGATCAACATTCTCCCTTTTCACAGCTATTTCATTATACAGCCATAAAGCTTGTATACGTAAAGACACTTTTGCCTTATCTCTCATAAAAGTACGTCGAAAGAATAGAAAAAGAATGTGATATTTTCTATCCTTATTTCCGAAAGTACGAAGCACATGCTCAAAAATGATGTAGATATGACCGTCGATTGTACATGTGTCCAATCGCGGCAGATTAGTGCATCAAAAAGATGATACGAATAATGATGGAATTCAAGCCGTCTCAAGACATCTTGAAGGCTGAAAATCAAGAGATCTCAGTACATTTTGCAAGACTGTTTGCTTTTGATTGAAAAATCTTGAAAATCTTGAATACCCTTGAATGGTTGAATATTTTGAACAATGTAACACATACACATGTGTATTACATTATTCAATCTTGCTCTTATCCTGGGTCCTATCATTCAGAGCGGTTTCGGCAGCACAATATTATGTAGGTGATCCATAATATTTTGGCTCATCAGCGTGTACACACACACACGCGCGCGCGCGCGCGCGTGCGTATGTACAGCCATTCAAGACTTTAAAGATTTTTCAATTAAAACAGTCTTGCAAGATTATTAAAATTTTTTATTTTTAATCATTCTTTGCTTGCTTAAAAATTTGCAAAAGTTTTGAAATTTTATCATTACTTGTATGGAAATTGTATGGTGTACGTTGCAAGTTTATAAAAGATTACTTGCCAGATATCACATTTTACGGTCAACATGTGGCAGTTCTTGATACAATTTTATTGTAGCAAGTAATTGTCCACGCTTGTATAATAGAAGATAGAAAGAGTGAGACAGAAGATTGTATCCTTTTTCGTCACTCAGGTTGATCGTATAATTTGAGCCGCAAAGCGTTCCCATGTATATAAGCTCTATGTGTATAGCGAACATCATAAGCAATGTGAGCAAATGAAGGCTCGATTTTTTTCTCTGATATTTGATACTTTTATCAGAAATGGCAGTTTTTTTTGTTTTTTTTTTTTTTGTTTTTTTAACAAGAATTTTTTTAGGAGAAAATGCTTATTACATTGCATTCTTCATATCATTAGAATATTTATGGATGGTGTCTACTTTTGTTGTTTCAAACAAATACATTTAGAGGAATAACAGTTACAAAATTATTACATTTTTTGAGCTTTTGAAACCCTTTTCGAAAATGCATAACTGAAGTGTTTTTTTTAACACGTATAACGACTTGCTATTTATTTTCGGTTCTGCCATACTCTTGTTTTTCAATCATAAAACATTCATAGAACTGATATAGTTCACATTGATTTTTCCATGCAATTAGTGTGGCGTTTATTTTGTTGCTCGTGATATTCTATGCTTGTTCTATAAATGTTTTTTTTTCAATCGAAAACGAAATACGGCAAACTTAAAATTCGTAAAAAATTAACTAGAGGAATCATGAATTTGCCAGGCACTTGTAAATAAAAAATCGATATGCACTGGTTGTTTCATCAGTCAATCAAACGAATTGGTGAGCTATATTGATGATTGTTTTTTACTCTTTAAGCAAATCGATGGTCGACTGTGCTAGATTGTTTATAAAATGATTATTCGAAGGACGATAGTATAGTTTACGCGAATGTAAAAATCCACGTTCATATCCTGATATCGTCCTTGACATAATACTAGTCACACATTAATTTAACTCACTATATCACGCATCGTTTGCAGAATTTATACACACAAAAATCGAGGAAGGTGGATTATTACGGGTGATTAGCAATAATGCTTAGTGAAAATAAACGATAGTAACGTTGATTAGGAAGGCATATTAAAAAAAAAAAAAAATATCTTCAGATGCAAGACATCTGTAGTTCTTGTTGCACCGCGAATAGCTTTTGCTTTTACCATGTTTTTCGATGGATACTTATTTCATGAAAATTTATATACATATTTAAGTAGCAATCACTAATAAACAGGTATAATGTTACATGCAGCGACATGCTCATATATGTTGACATTTATGGCCATGATACCAAATATTTGTTTAAACAATATTCGGATATCCTTTTCCTCGGCTGCACAATATTAATTCTATTCTCGATAAATGAGAAAAATAAACCTCGCAATAAAATGAACGATGAAGTATAAGTGACTTTAAATTTCGATATACGAATGCACGTTCGTGTACGATGATTATACATTCATCCAGTGCGATCTTTTAGATTCTTCAATCCTTCCTTTCTTCGTCTTCCCATTGTCGTTTCGATAATTTTCTTTTTGCGTGGTTGCACGACAAGGTGAAATGCGAAGAAAAATTTTACGAAGTTGGAATTGTAATATCATTCGTTTAAAATTACGATAGATTAGGTTAGCGTTATCTCGCGGACGACATTTAAACGCTAATGATATCTGAATTATCTGCAGTGTGAAATATTTAGCATTTATTGATTTTTTTCTTCTTTCGCAATAAGTAAATGGTAATCAAAACATTTATGCAACTAGACAGCGAAGAATGAGGTGCATCTTGTTCATATTGGAGAATAATGTCTGCTCTCGATTTAAAAAGTAAAGAAAGACACACGCATCGACGTTGCTTCCGTAAAAGCATAGTAATAATGAAATGTGAAAATAATTCTTAGACAAAGCGACAATCGAAAATCTCTGCGTTTGTTCAGAACGATTTGTTTTGTGAAAACGAAGGAGATGTAATCTTATCTGACGTTGTTCAATTCGCAAGCAAAATTTTATTATCAACGCGAATTAGCGTGATCGGTGTTATCTGTCTTTGTTTGAATTAGCATATTTCAAATGTACAACGAAACTACGTGCGTTTGATGTTTTTTCATGTTACCAAGAAGAATGAATATTTGATTAAGCTTCTAATACGGCAAGAGTAAAAAGCCGATATATATTTCCCAAGGAAAGAAAGAATCGATTATCGAGCAAACAGAGAGCAGTTATTAGCACAAATAACCTTCAATCGAATTATCAGTCGAAATGTAGTAATAACTGTACAGAAAGGTGCCAGAGAAACGAAATAGTAAAATAATTGAAACTCCATGCTCATTGATTACTGTACATACTTTCACAGTTCGGCTCTTATAGTGATTTAGATTTATCCGTAATTTTTAAGCAAATGACGTGTACTATAGCCTAATAGGATATAATAATAATAATAACAATAATAATAATGATAATAATAATAATAATAATAATAATAATGATAGAATTTAATACTTTAAGTTCAATAAATTCATAAGTTACATCGGCATATTATACGGGCTTGTCCCTCGTGGTGTGCTTTATAAATCGTTAAATATGAAAAGAGAACATAGAAGCATATTCTGAAATGAAACGTGTTAATGTTGAAAGGATTCACGACGAAGTACTCGATATAAGTACGCCGATTTTCTCACTAGAATTGTACTATTTCGTGCGCATATACGATCGTGCAACGTTGTTTTCTTTACAGAAAAAAATAGACGGAAATGTAGCATAATAATGTACATAATTTTTATCCAAAGTTGATAAGAGCCGCGCCACGAGATCGATGTCCAAATGTAAAAAAAAAGATTATACATATATGTGTGTGTATATATATATATATATATATATATATATATATATATATATATATGCATATATATATATATATATAAATATATAATGAATATTCTTACATTGTTACTTATATACTGCTAATAAAGCTTAATTTTACACTTAAGGCTTACGCTAAAAAAGGGATGGGGTTATTGATTAGTAACTTTAATTTTAAGAATATGTATAAAAAAACTTTCATATAAAGATTACTAGATCGCGAGAGATTATTATGTTCAGGAACCAATATGAAGATATTGGTATATTTTAAAGAGGGACCGTATTAATATTTTCGATTTATAAATTTGCTCAATTATCTCTTTTTCTATTTTATTCTTTATTTTAGATCTACATTATCTTCCTAAATTATTTTTGTATATATATGTATTTCAATAATTCGATTTAGAACAATGCATTTAGATTCTACTTGTAATATTATGCATGTTTATTTGGTCTGATATATATTAGGTTGTCTCAAAAGTTCTTTTCGTTTTTTTACTAAAACTCAAATACTTAATCTTTTATGAACGACACAATTTATTGAAGTATATACGAGCCATTCTGCTCTACCACCTTTCTCCATTTCTCCGGAAGCTTCATGATGCCATTTTTCCAACATGTCTTTGATTTACTGGTAAAATATTGATCGAGGTGATTTTTTATGTCATTCAAAGAGTGAAAGTTTTTATCACAAAGAGAATTTTTTAAAGAAAGGAATAAATAGTAATCAGAAGGTAATATTAATAGTAATAAAGGTAATATTAATAGTAATCATAGTAATCAGTTACTTTTCATGTTGATAATATATTAAAAATTTAGATAATTATTAAAATATAAACATATTGGAGTGTCTTTTTTGGAACTTGGCCAAACCTTATCATTTATGAATTTTTGTGAGATATCATCTACTTTTTAGAGCACAGAATTCTACCCCAGATTTTAAAGGGATAAAACGGGGGGTTAAACATTTAATTTTTAGTAAAAAAACGAAAAGAACTTTTGAGACAACCTAATATATATATGTGAATATGGATACATACATATATATGTATGTATGTATGTATGTATTTTTTATTCTTTAAACGATGTTTGTATTTCCATTATATCATCATTATAAATATGTTAAAAAAGTTAGATTGTTGTTCAAGTATTTATTTAGGAAAAGCGAAATTTGTTAGTAGGATCCCTCTTTAAACGTTACAAGAGAATGTATGATCTATCGAAAGGCGTCTTCGACAATGAGAATTTGCGAGTGTGTGCAAAATTTATTAGAAAAATTCATGTGTTTTGCTCCCGGCATTGATCAGTCGATTAATCGTTATTCGATTTTGATAATATTATTTATGTTATGTAATCTGTTATCATGGTATGTTAATATATCATTAATAACATTTTTTTTTCCATTACTCACTCAGTGCTGCTATAATTTATATTTATTATTTTATTAATCCCTTTCCTTCCATTTTGTATTTGGTCATTAATCCTACAAGTCGTTATATTAACACTTTATCTACCGATCTGCGCCGCCTACAAAGCCTATTATTAGGCTTCCGGCGGGTAAAGTGTTAATAGATCACGTCACGTGCGAAATTGTTTCATCCAAAATCTAATTGCTTCAATCGATTGTTAGAAGCTTCTGTCTTCTAAGCCAAAATGATTAACGACTGAACGATGCCAAATTTTGATGACCTGTGCCAGTGAGAATCGACCGATTAATCGATTGGCGAATTTATTGATCTGAGAACTTCGGGGATCTCATCTGGCCGTGCCTAGAACGCTTCGCAAATATTTAACAGACACAACACCAGCTTGCGACAAACCCGGCAGATAATAAATTCAAAAGCTCGTTATCGAAGCGGGTTTTCGTTTATGTACAATAGTGCCTTCGAGAAGAACATACTTCCGCGTGATGCGACGAAAGATCGCATCATCATTCATACACCTCCGGACGATGCACAAACGACGAGGAAGAGAAGCGCCGCGAATTTAGGATACGTTTATAGATCGCTAGAGAGAATCCATAGCATCTGCTAAGTAGATCGAGGCCGGTCGAAAAGCGAGATGAGACCGATGATAGGGATAAACAATCAAGTTCAAGCCTTTCGTTGAAGATAATGCTGCATATTTTTTTAAATTCTAACACGGAACCGCGTAGATTGATAGAGCGCATTGTCTCTCGATGATGATGAGAATTCGATAAAATATTCCCGATCAATCTACGCGGTTCCGTAAGATATAGATGCAATTACGCGTCAACTATGTAAATACGAAAAAAATATATAGATATACACGTACGCTCATATAAACATACACACACACATACATACACACACGTATACACAATAAATTGAGAACGAGTGTCGGCTTAGAAAATTTTGGGATAGAAAGAGAGCATAATTTGTAATCAGTACCTAGGGGGCTATCGTGTCCACAGGTGAGTGATAATGTATGCATGATATGATAACGATATGTCGTGTGGATTGCGAGTCTTGTACGCGTAGTCGACAGTTGTAACGTTTGTGAATATATAAAATAAAAAAGCCAAAAAAACCGACCATTGAGGAGCTCTACGCTCTCCTTCCCTCCTTTCTACAAAAATGTAGAACGTTCTTTTAAAGATCCGATTATAATTTTTTATAACTAATTTAACTCAATTTTGATAGCAAAAAAGATACTCTTTTATGAATTTAAAATCTATTTTTTATTTTATTACAAATATTTAATATTAAATTCTTAGAGAAGTACTTGATTTTAAGGGAATAAAAAACGATTTTTAATGCTTGTAGCACAAAATTAATATTAATATTAGATTCATATATTTATAGGATACACACGGGTCTGATTCGTGAATTGCGGATGTTGCATCGACACGAACCAAATAATGTTTTACCATCTTGAGAAGTATGGATGTGACTACGTAGTTCTGCGTTCACAATAGAGTGGCGCTGCAATCAGTACAATGTCCGCTGATTTTTCGCTCGTGTTCTCTCCGCGTTAGCGTTAAGATTTTTTTTTTCTCGTTAAATTTGTATGAAATGAAGCGTGATCCTACGGATGAGACACACCGTAAACCACGTCAGCTTAGAAATACACCGCTGTTAAAATATGTTCGCCTTATGTCACTCGCGACAACACTTATTTATGCTGGAGCAATGTACATTGGCTACAGAAGGAAGTAGGTATTTTACATTCAGACATTTATCTATAATTTGCATTATGTATTTGTATTTAATCTGTTTCAATATGATGTTTTGATAAATGTGAATCTTCTCTATTTTCAGTATAAGTTGAACTAAATGTTATTCTGTACTTATAGTGTTCTTCCATACTTAAATGACGAAAGATATAAACTTGACGAAATATCTCAAGACAATTCTGAAATGGTAGAAGATTATGCTACAAATCCATTATTGAGAAATGTTATTGAGAAGTACACTGAGAGACAAGAAGCTAAGTTGAAAGAGGCAGACTTGAAGAAGACTGAAACTTTAGATAACGCTTAAGCAAGAGTAAAAGTTTGTATAGAAATAATGAATGACGAGAAGCATAATTTGTACAAGCCTGGTAGTTCAGAGAGAAGATTAAGATTGAGGAAGGATTATAAAGAAAGGTACTACTACATGCAGCACATGTATAAAATATATTAAGTCAAGTTCCTTAAATCTGTAGTTTGTTTTATTATGACATGTATCTTTAAAGAATATAAGAAAAAAAATAGACAATTGTCAATGTTTTTATTGCATTTTTTTCCTATTAAACTTGTGTCTCCTATTTTATGTGTTTGATTTTTACAACGTATGAAATGTTTTAAGGTAAAAAATGTGTTTTTTTATTTAGTACAGATGATACGGTTTGTCTTTCTGTTGATTCCAATAATGAAAATGGAAAGAATGATGTAGCCTCTACATCCAAATGTGACGATGACAGTATAATGGATTTTAAATCACCAATAAAAAAACATTTTATACAACCAAAAGTTATTAATAGTAGTAGATTTCCAGATAGATCCAAAACGAAAGTACTTTGTTCCAAAACCAAAGTTACTAATAATGAAAAAAGATCAGGAAGCAGTAAATCATTACAGAGTAGCAAGATATTACGTAACAAACAACAGCCATCAATTGAATCATCTTTCTTTAAATCTGAAAAGAAAGAAGCAGACTCACCACAGAGTTTAACTGATGTAAAAACAGCTTACGTATGTCCGTTGTGTTTCAAAAATTTTAAGGATGAAAATTCGCAAGCTGTGCACGCGAAAAGTTGTGCTGCAAAAAATAATGTCACCACAAAGAAACTGATGGATGCTATGGAGCTACAAGAACGGCAAGCTGCAGAAAGAAAATCATTGGGTTTACTCTCTGCTCCTGTGTTGCAAGATAAAAAGAAACCCGCACCACGTAAAATGGTAAGTATTTAATAACAAAACAGTAATGCAAAAGTTTTTAGAGCAGTGATTTTAAATATATGTGATTTCCAGGCGTCACATAATGATCCCGATCTGCAGCTTGCTTTAGCGCTCTCTAAATCTCTATATGAAAAAGAAATGGAAGAATGGGATGAAGTCCAAATCATCGCTATGTCGTCTAGTTCACCATTGCCAGATAACAACCTAGAAAATGCTTACAAAACAACGTTGCAAAATTTTGGATTCACTAGCAACAGAAATGTTGAACCAGCAAGATCTACTAATAAAACTAAGAGAAGTACATATATATATTGAATCGCGCAATTAATCAATCTTTTAAAAAATCATCTTATTTCCATTTATTTTTTGTTTAAAAAGGAAAACTACTAGAACCAACTACTCTGCAGAATCGTACAGCTGTGGAAAGAGAACGTATTTTAACAGAGAGAATAGCTGAAATACTTATGGGCTATAAAGATTTTACTCAAAACCCACAGGAAGTGGAGAAACAGCTTAACATCAAAGAAAAAATTGTTATAAAGAATCAATTACTTCAGCAACTACATCGAGCTGTAATTACATCTGCTTTTTTTTCTTTAATTGAAATTATTTTTTAATCCAGATATCTACATCTCTTTAAAATCTGTCATTATTTTCAAGGAGAATACATTGTGGGATAGAACGAAACTAACTTCAACTCAAAATGTATTTTATGTAAAACAACTGTTACCTCAGATAACACCATTAGAAAAGAAAGAACAGAAATTAAAGGTAAATTGCTATTCTGTCAAGAAATTATTTAAAAAATATATAATACGTATAAAATATATAAATAATGATATGCTTTAGGAAGAGCAGATTGATGTAAAACTTGAAGATCAAAGTATAAACAATGAAATCTCTTTGGATAATAAACAAATGCAAGAAATACAAGCAGCAGATAACAATGAAAAGTTAATTATCTCTTCAAATTCAAGCAAGACATGTTGCAAAGAGAAGAAATTTCTCGATATTCTCGCAACAAGTTGGAAAAATATACTAAACGACAGTTCTGCAAGTGATATTATCATATTCGTGAGAAACAGCAGACACATTTGGGCGCATAAATTGGTTTTTTACGTACGTTGCACGGATATTTTACTGGATGTGACGTCCAATGATACAGAATATTCTACTGCAAAAGAAAAGATTTGTTGGACTGATGTAGATTACGATGCTGCTTTGGCCTTTCTAGAATTTATCTATTGCGGATTAATCGATAGGCATTTGGAAATACTTAATTCCGACACATTGTCTGGTGTTAGATTTCTGGCAAGGAAGTACAAGGTAAATGATTTATTTGTTTATTTGCGTCAATTAGAATTGAATTCTACCACAGCACAAGTGAAATACACCACTTGTGAGAAAAGTACAGAAAATTTACACGCAAATGTGCGAAAGGGTTCGAATGTTTCGAAATTGGAGAAGTCTACTTTTAATGTATCGTCAAATCATATTTGTAATGATCTAGAAAACATTCAGTGTTCGCAAAAAATGCAGAAGGTCGTTAATGATACTTCACATTCTCTGGAAGACAGTTGTATATCTGCAAAGGATTCCTGCGTTCTGCAAGATGAAAAAATAGATTTGATGAAGTTATCAGAAAAAATAAATCCCAGAAGTGACACACCTACAAATTGTACATCCCCTGACTTGTTCGATGACACGCCAGTGACGAAACGCAACGCAATTATTAAAAACAGTGAATCTGCGATGCATTCTGAAGATCACGAAGATTCCAATATTCACGTGTTATTGAGTTTAATTAAACAAGATGCTGATACTGATATTTGTAGTCAGAGATCATTAACTCAGAGAGCTGAATACTCCGAGTCCTGTAAAGAAATGTCTACCTGCTTGGAAAATGTGGAACAAAGTGTAATAGAAATCGACTCAGATTCCGAGGTAAATTCTCTAAAATCATTTATTGAAGATGCGCATGAAAACTCTTTAATCGATACTCCTCAAAGTAGTAAGCCGAAATTTAGCCAAGATTGCTCCTTAATCAAACAGAAAAGTGATCTCACATTATTTATCGAGAAAATACAACAGGAAAATGCGAAATCGGATTTAGATTCCGATACAGAATATCCTGTAGAAATGTCTTTTACAATGCATAAAAATCCATTTCGCGTGGACAGACATGCCGACTTGAAAAATTCTCAATCCTGTGACGATAATGATAAAATTTCTGACAGGAAGCAAAAACACGGTAAATTAAGCATAATAGAGCAGCGTATGCAATCATATGCTGAGAAAAATCCAGAATTTTATTCTCATCTTTCCAATGAATGTGTAGAAACTGTTAAACGCATTACTTCGCATGTAGCTTCTACATCACCAGAAAAGACAATGAAATCTTTTCAGAGTAATGTATCCAATTATACACAAAACTGCATTTCACCGGCTGATAAGGACATCTCGAAACAAGTCACAATTACACCTTCGTCGTCGCAAATTAAAACAACGAATCAGTCGCCTAGCGAAACCGTCTTTGACTATGAAACGGATGAAGAAGATATTTCCATGTATTCGAAATACATGAGAAATCATAAGGACAATAGTATAGCGAAGTATCGCACAGCAATTAGAAGAAATAAATCAGATGGTAATCTATCTAATAAAAATGTATCATCTCATTCAATTACTAAAAACAGTGACATTAATGAATCTAAGAATAACGAAGTTGTCGCTCAATCCACTTTGACACAAAAGGACGTAGATGTAATCGTTTCATCAGATACAGAGATCGAAAGTGTGTCTTCCAATGTTAGCTGCCCCGTTGCTCTCCAAAAGGATGACTCTGATCGTGAGGATAATATATTTCAAACCGGAAGCGATAGAGAAAGTAGCAAGCAGAATATAGAAAATGAAAGAAATAAATCTCTCGAATTTGAGATTCCAAAAGCGATAACGACAGATTTGGAAGAAGAAATAAATGTTAATGATACAACCAAGTCAAATCGAGATGAATTTAATACTAGCAATGCAAAAATGACATCTGATGATATGGATTTTAGTGCAGTCTTGACACAAAAGTCCAAATTAAATGAATCGAACGATGATCAGAACGCAGAATTCATTCCAAGCCCAATTATGATATCCTCTAGTCCAGATTTCTTAAAAATGGAAAGCTTACTTCCTGAACATAAAAATACAGAAACAGATAGTCGCAAATCGAGAAATACAGCCGAATTTTCTCTTAATTTTGAAGACGATATATACCTTGCCAACGTTAATGTTGACAGATACGAAAAACATCATCTTTTAGAAAAAAGTCAGTCAGCTAGTCAGTTAAGTATAACGAAATTTAGGAAAAATAGCTCACGCAGATATAGTAATAAAAATAATCGCGAAAATATCAAACATACGAATACAATGTCGGATGATGTCACACCAGAAAATTTAGATCGCATGGCTTTGACACAAAATTCGACGAGTATTAGAACGTTTAAGAAAAAATCTTTGTCCGAAGGACAAATTAATATAAATAGATTACGTAATCAACAAAGTACGTCTGAACACATATCCATGCGATTGCAATGCAAATATAATGAAAACATTGGAAGTTCAAAAACTGCGCCCAAGATAATTGAAAAGGATGTTACACCTCCGCCTGATTATCATGGTATGAAAACTCCTGAATTACACGTAAGTTCACTGATAATGATAAATCATTACAATCGAAAATGTTTTCTTTTTAAATAAGTATATTCTTTAATTTTTAGAAAGAAATGAAGAAATATGGATTAAAAGCACAAAAGCGTAGCAGAGCTGTGAAACTGTTAACACACATTTATAACGAACTTCATCCTTTAGTATCTATATCTGAGGCCACGATAGAGCAAAAGAAAGCCGCTGAAATTTTAAGTGACGAAAATGAGGGTCCACCGCCGAAGAAAAGAAATATGGATAATAATAGTTTAGAGAAATCGAACGATAGTGATGATGAATTGCTTTGCTCTCAGGATAGGTGAATTTAACATAAATATTGAGTATTTCTAAGATATATTTTTTTATATAGATAAAAAAAATTAAAATCTTGTTACAGCAATGATAGTATGAATTCTGTAAAAGATGCGACCAGCAAAGAAATGCAATTTTACGAAACTGAGTCATTGCCGGCTTTGGAGAATTCATCAGACATCGCAGAAGCCTTTACAAAATTGATTGTGGCTGATAAACATTTACATAACAAAATATTGCGATACGAGCCTGTAAATATCGAAACGTTGCATTCCACGTTACGAACACACGGATTTAAATGCAAGCTTTCCAATCTCATGAGTTTCTTAGACGAGCAGGTGCATTTTCGTTGCAATTTTTTTCTTTCTTTAAACTTGTGCAACTTATTCAAATAAATATACATATTTTGGGATTTTTATTTCAGTGTATTACATTTTATGCGCCAGAACAGAATGCCAAAAGCAGGACACGCAAGAAAGTATAATTTTATAGGAATAAAATATATTTGAGAGAAAATCCATAATTATAATCTTTATATGATGAAGGTATGTTTATAGATAAAATGTAAGTTTGTATTTTTTTAACAAAGTAAGTAAATCATATTGTTATATAATTGATATAGAAGTAATTTATATTTTGTACAAATAAGTGTAGGTGATATTTATATAATAACATATTACATTATCATATATTATTTTGTAATTTTGCAAAAATTATACGAGATCAATTTATTGGAATAAAAATATAAGTCCTGTTTACAAGATAAATCTTTATTTACAATTGTATAATTATTATTATTAAATAACAAAACGTAATGTTTTCCTTTATATTAAATCAATTATTAATACTTTTCTAGCGCTAACGTAAGTAATTCATTCATTGGTGTCAATAATATTCGCGGATCTTCAATTAAACCAGCCCCAACCATGGCACCAGCGAATAGCTACAATATAAAAAATACGGATAGGTTTACTGGAGAAAAATATAGGTGTAAAGGGCGCTACAATATTATTCATGTTTAACATACCTGCTGTATTACGCGATCAGCTAATTCTGCATTTGTAGTCGTCAATTTACACAACTTTTTGATGATAGGATGATTTGGATTGATCTCGAAGCGCGGTTGAAGCATGGAATACCGCATTTCTTCGTTCATTTCGTGACTTTGCATGCGAATAAAATGTCTAGCACTCGCCATGTCTTGCACGGTCACGACACAGGGATATGATTCCAAACGATTTGTCATCTTGACATCATAAGCCTTCTTGTCAAGGATCGTTCTGATATAGCTTATTAGATTATCTAGTTCGTCCTTATTTATGATACCTATGGAAGATATAAAATAACATTACCAACCTTTTAGATAATTTAACAAATATGAAGCGCTTGTGATGTACCTAAATTTTCTGGCTTATTTGCTTCACTGTCATCTCGCATTTCTTTCTCCACAGACGTTAAGAAGTTAGATTTATATTGTTTCAAATGCATCAACACTAACTCATCATACGGTTCGTAGCAAAAGAGAACTTCGATATTTCGTTTCTTCAGAGACTCGTAATATGGTGACTGCTCGGCCAGAGTTCGGCTGTAACATGAATATAAATTTTGCAAATCATTCGTCCATGCTAGTACGTGTTATTCATATCTTGCTATACCTCGGCGCTGCTAAATAATATATGTCCTTTTGGTCTTTTGCTAAGCGACTGCAATATTGCGGCAGGCTGACAAATTCCCCTGGAGTTGTGGCAGAAGATTCAAACCGCAAGAGTTTGCCTATATCTTCCTAAAATGGAAAAATGGAATTGACAGAATGTATTTTATGACCATCTATGTAGAATCGATCGATAACAATAAAATTATCACCTTTTCAGACTGATCGCCACTAGTGACAATGCCCTCTTTTAAGTACATGCCATATGCTTTGTAAAATTCATGGTACTCTTCTGGCTGCTTCGTGGATCGCTCATTTAAGAATTTTAATATGCGCGCCGTCAACACGGTTCGCAGTTTCCTACAAAGATTACAGGTGTTTAGTTCAGGTTGTATTTAATAATAAGCGATAAAAGTTGCAAACATTCATTCTTACCCAATTAATGTACTATTTTGCAGCAGTTCGCGGCTTAAATTCAGCGGTATGTCTTCCGAATCGACTACGCCTTTAACGAAACGTAACCATTTTGGTAAGATATTTTCTGCTTTGCTTTTAATTAAAATTTTTCGGCTATAAAGCGAGATCCCACTGGTAGTGTCTCTCGACAGATCAAAGAATCCGGGTTTGTCTTCTGGGAAATACAACAGAGCCTTAATACTCAACGGCACATCTGTCGAATAATGCAGTATAAATCTTGGTGCGTCAATGCAATTTCCAATAAATCGATAAAATTCCGCGTGTTGCAGCGATGTGACATCTTTTGGATCGCTCATCCATAACGGCTGTAAAGAAAGTTGCTTGTTCAACAGACATAGATATAACACCAGAGAGAAAACAGACAAAAAAAAGTTATCGATAATACCTGAATGACATTAGCTCTCTGCCCATTTACAAAAATAGGGCTGCCGACAAAATTACTGTACTTGTTAATAATACCTAAGTGAATTAATCACATTTTATTGATTGCGTGTAAAAATAGCGTAAATATATTTTCTTATTATTAATTTAATTACGTACGATTAATAGTATTCTCATCGCTGAATTCTCGGCTATCTGATTTAAGATGAATAACAATTTTTGTGCCTGGCTGCACTCCATCCGCATTTGAAATTTCAAACGTACCTGATCTGGATACAAATATTTTGTTATCATGTAATATTGTTAACATCTACAAAATATATTTTTTTATTACATACCCATCTGAAGTCCAGCAGAGATCTTCTGCATCTTTTGCAAAAGATTTCGTAAATACTTCTACTTTATCAGCAACCATGAAGACACTGTAGAAGCCAACACCAAATTGTCCGATAATTTTGGAAGTATCATTGGTGTTTTGTTCTTCCTTCAATTTTTTCAGAAATGTCTATAAAATAAATACATTATAATTTTTATTTTCAAATCTGGAACAGTTTTTATATTTTGCAAAGTGGAAAAAAAATAAAAATCTATAAATTTTGTTTTATTTGCCTTAGAACCGGATCGAGCTATGGTTCCCAAATTGGATATCAGTTCCTCTCTAGTCATTCCCACACCGGTATCTTGGATCATGAGAGTACGATTCTGCTTATCAGTGCCAATATGTATCTCCAAGCTTCTATCGCCTGCTGCTTGTGCCGCTTCATTATCGCTTAAACGTAAGTATCTTAATTTTTCCAATGCATCACTGGCATTTGAAATAAGCTCTCGCACAAACACCTGATAAGCAAATTAATCGATAAAACTACTATAGCAGATATTCTTTTCTTTTTAAAAAATTAATACTTTATTACCTCTTTATCTGAATATAAAGACTTTGCTACAATTTGTAACAACATTTGTGTCTCCGATTGAAATTCATGCTTGGCTTTTTCACCTGTAATGTAATAAATATTTGTTATATTGTCATGTCAATTTATAAAAAAATTAATTTAAATAGATGTTACTATAATTATCATTAAATATTACCTATAGCCTTTTCTGTATCTTTTATTATATTATGGTACTCTGTGGTTTGAACTTCTGGCTGAGATGACAAATATCTCACATGTTGACATATAACTGTAAAATAAAAAATGAAAAATTTGGCATTACTAGAATATATTTAAAAAGTTTTAAGCAACAAATTGAAAGGAAAATCATAATTATATGTTAAAGTATAATAGCGGCATAACCTATAAGCATAACTATTGAAATATTTGAACATAATAAAAAAAATAACAAACCAGATAGTTGGCGACATTGTGCTTGAACTAATTCCTCCTGCAGATTTTTATTTAATGATCTCGTGAGAGATCTTCCTAATTTAAACGCGTGTCTAAATCTGAAAACAGCAAACATCTTCGTGCAGTTTCGCAAAGGATGATAACCACAATGTGAGCCAGATTTGAAATGCGAGCAGCAAGCAGCATGAATGGAGGAGTACTGCACACATGCGCAAACCATGTATATGTGATTCGATTATACGTTCGATTATATTTTGATCGACCCAAGGTTGATTAATAGCGTTTTCGATTATACAGGATTTGAACGACCCAGGGTTGGTTAATGACGTCATTGCAACCTCTCCACCAATGAAAGACTTGCATTTATAGTAAAATAGTGATTGATCAACCCTGGGTCGTTCAAATCCTGTATAATCGAAAACGCTATAAGATTGAAATTTGACCAATCGAGACAAAAGAAGCTAAAAGTTCTTTGTCCTGATTGGTCAAATTTCAAACTCAATCTTTAATGTGTAGTCTGATACAGGCATAAGAGGTACCAATTAATATCAAAAATTAATATGAATATTAATATCCACTATTAATATGTCACTTCATTTAATTATTGATTTTTTCGACGGATCAATATATTGATGATATCTCAGCTGATTACAATTTTTTATTTTTAAATATTTAACGTTGTACGTATCAAAAAGCGAACAACGTCGTTTTTGTGTCAGCTTCATAAGAAAGAGATAGATGTAACGTAATACTACAGATTGGAGCGTAATAATGGAGCGAGTAGGAGCATGTTGGAGTATGTTGGGGCATGCGACGCGAACAAATTTATAGTCTGCGCATAAGAGGTAAATCAATTTTAGTGTCAAAAAACCAACTAAATGTCACATGACGGCACGTTAAATACACAAAAAAAAAGAGCTAAATGTTTTGGATATTCAATGTTTTATTACAGAATTGTTTAATTTCTAACTAATAATACATGTATATAAGTACCACAAGTAATAGTAAAGAATGACACAATACTGTATATAACGCAAGCAAAGTAAAAGAAAAACTATAATGAAATTTACAAGTGAGGTTAGGTAATGATAAGGTCCTATATACATAGAGAGACACAACCGGTTTCTCATGATATGATTGGTCGGCTTTCAACGTGATTAGTTGATATCCACCATTTTCTCTTTTGTTTAGGCCTCATTTACCGATTATGCATGTAAGATAAGATAAATTTATATTAACATACTATTAATTGATTCTTTTATGCATATATAAGCAAAATATACACTTGTGTTTTGTATAATTCGCAACAAAGATTTAAAGAATATATTCAATCAAAATTTAGCAAAAATATAAACTAACTTTTCATAAATTGTGCATTCCTGTGCCAATAATAACGTACATACACATTTAACATAATTACATACATAGCTGTATAGTTACACGCCTAATTTTAATATATAATATTTGGTTTAGTATTTCGATCTATATTTTGATCTATCATATTGATTTATTGAATATTTTACTTTAAACATTTACTGGATTTTACATTCCATCTTATATATCTGTAAAATAGATGTATAAAATAGTTTAATGAAGCAGAGTTGTGAATGTCTTAAAACTTGTATAATTTATACAAAACTTTTCTGTCGAAAGTTGAATTTGAATTCCAGAATAAATAATTTTTCTTAAATACAAAATAATCGTGATAAAAATTTTTCACACATTACTTGTACAATGTATTCCAATTATAATTATTTACAAAAGTTTCTCTAATTTTTAATTGGTTTTATATTGTGCTTTCAAAATATGTTAATAATAATATATGAGATAATACACTTATCAAAGATCATATTTCAGATCACTACATAAAAATTATGTTTCCGAAGAATATTAAGACAACATTATTATGTGGTCCGAAAAAACTGAGCAAGTCTTTTATGTTTGAGGTATGCACATAATGAATAAAAATAAGTTAATTGTAAAAATTAATCATGAAAATTTGGCAAGCTCTAATAAATTCTATAAAAATGATTAAAGTATTTTTATTTATTTTGTACTTGTATTATTCTATATTTTGAAAGTTTTTTTAAAATATTTAATAAAAATTTGAATAATATTCAAAATTTCTGTTATTGTAATCGTTTGGATTATACAATTATTAGATACTCTGCAAAATTTGTTTTTGAGAAATGGATATCAATCTGCTATAACATTCTAATCGAGTCTTTTGCCAAACGGCTAGTGTACTGTTAATATTTTGTTTATTAGAAAATATCCATCTAAAGTAGATATTTATTTATCTTCGTAAATACGCAGTATATTTGAAAAATAATATTATATCAATTCAAATTTGATTGTATGTGTAAAAATCATTAATTTTATTTAAAGTATGTCTTTTCAGAATCAGTATTGCGGACGACCATAATTAATTAATAAGTAGATAGATTATTACAGATCTGCTTTTAGAATTGCCTCGAGAATCCTGATCATGAATATTTCGATGGCTGGAATGTTATGGCGAGTTCCTTTTATCAGAATTATGAGTTTTTAAAATTAATTTTTTGTATAGGCTGCAATATATTGGGCGGAGGAAGGACGACGTGTCGTGTACATTACGCCAGAGCCACTGGAAAGATGGCCAGTAACCTGTCACGACAGAAGTAATCCAACAGTCGCGGCTCTTAAATTAATGAGATTTATGTAAGATTCGTGCAACATCTTTGGTATATATATAAAAATACACACACACATACACACACACACATACACACACACACACACACACACACACACTCATATATGTGTGAATTAAAATTTTGTGTTAAAATAAATATTGAATAAATTAACGAGAAAAAATTTATTATATTCTAAAATTTATATATATTATATATTTATATATCACATTTAAGTTAAATATTAACTAGTTTTCATTTTAATCATATCTGAGGTTTTTCTATTTTCTATTCTTAAATTACCACACAATTCTTTAATTAAAAATTTTTTTAATTCTGAAAAAATTTTATATACAATTTATTTCTTGAGTTTCTAATTGCCACATTGTTTTCATCGAGAAAAATTTCACAATTTTAAACTTTCCAAAAAATTAACATTCCAAAAAATTCTAAATGGATAAAATTAATTATTTTTGTATCGAAATTATTATTTATAATAAATTATTTTTATTTTTTTTAAAATTAAGGGATTATATAAATAAATATGCATATTTACAGATATTTGTCGAATTATGAAACTCTTGTGGAACAACTTGTTAAATTGTACACCTATGCAGCCGTACCTTCTGTGCTTTTGATAGATGATTTGGACAATTATCTCAACGACGAAGCTATCCAAAATAACTTGAATGAGCATATTTCTAAAACTTGCGCCTTAATACTCCACTCGATGAAATTGTGTTCACGAGTTTTAAAAATGAACGTAAGCGAAGAATTCTGTGTATGATAAAAAGAAATTTATATCTTTCTAAACACACAAATTTATCTTTAAGAACATTTATTATAAGATTCGAGTTTTGCGAGTGAATAGAAATTATTGTTTATTGTTGCAATGCTATAATTTTTATGCAAACTTTCATTTAAATAACTTATTTGAAAGCTTTTAAAGTTTATTTAAAATAAAATATAAGTTTAGTCATTTAAATGAATTTATGTGGAATTAATAGATAGTACGATATAAACTTTGGAAATATAAAAAATGTTGGAAACGGCTTAATTCTAAAGATTAATCAGTGGAATTTCTTATTGCGTTTTTAACGGTTATTTTCCAAAATTTATATCGTAAGTAAAAATCTCGGTTTTCTGCAAATTAAATGATTAATTTTTACTTGTAATTCAATTTTGTTAATCTTATTTAAAAATTGTTTTAAGTATATTAGGAAAAAAGGAGAAACATGTCTTATAATACTTTACATCATGAGAATTATAATTTTTATTTTGTTTTTACATAATGTAATGTACAGTTAAAAGATCACACTTTCGCTTTCAATCTCACAATTCAAAATATTTTACTTCAAGTTTTACTCAAAGAGCTTTAATTAAAATTCAAAATAACTAAAAACAAAAATTTCTGTCTATATAGGTACACGTATGCGTATGGACCAGTTCGATTCTTACCAACGATTTTCTTCAAACGATGTACTTTCATAATATTTGGAATTTGACAGAAGAAGAAGATGGAAAGGTGATATTGTTGGAAAAAAAAGTTTTTGTTAAATCATCAGAGCGATTATACAAGTATCGCAAATTCAAAGATGAAATGCGGGTTCTCCAACAAATATTATGCGATTCAGCAGAAGTTTAATGGTATGTTTTTTAGTAACTTTATTTGTAAATCATTATCTTATTTTTTTCATTTATTAGGATAAAATAAAGTAAAAATAAAATAAAAATTCTGTAGGAACTATTGTAAAGTAAAACGTTAAAAAGTTTTTATTAAGTCATTATTATTGCGCAACTGTGTCTTTGGTTGACAATAAATGTATCATTTTTACTTTTCTGTGCAATGCATTTGTGGAGCTTCAAAGAGATGACTTGCTTATTAATTCGAGAGAAAGAAAAAAAATTGAAAAAAAAAACATTTTGTATTTTCAGTATAAAATCTCTCGGAATAAGTAGAGCCAGTCGGTTTTTGCAACAAATTTTACAATTAAACTTGCAACAAAATATAGAAATAATTACAGTACGACTAAATGTAAGGTGAAAGTGTTTACATAGAGAAATTTAATCTTGTCATTTGATCCAGAATCTCTAAAGCAACGATGAATCATCTTTACAGGCGGGAAAGCGACGAGAGGAAAAAAGGAAGAATGAATATCGAAGGAGAGATGAAAACCGTTGCATACCTGAATGAACAGATGTGCCAGAGTGGATGACTAAACTGTTGATTAGCTTACCTTGAGTGTTGCAGTGCACAATTTTCCATAAGAATTAATACCATTGTAATAAAGGTATTTTTAACTTTTAAGTGTAGATACATTCTCTTAAACATATAACAATATCATATTGACACGAAATCCTCCGGAAAGTTAATTTTCTAAGTTAATAAAATTTTTTGGCTGCCAAAACATCTATCGATGTTTCCGAATTTCGATCACTCGTAGCTATCTGCAATTTTAGATTTATTCGTTGTTAAAAGTTACATTCCATCAGTCAAATAACCAGTTTGGAATTCAAATTCCTCAATGACTCATGAATCTTTGATAGCATCCGGCATACTATGCATCAGTATCGGTAGGAGGGGGAGGGGGGGGTAGAGAAATAAAAATAACCACCGAACGTAATTTCTGTAATTCGCTAATTTCACACGCTTTTTATTTAAACAGAACCTTATAAGGTATTTATTATAAAATGCGGATTAACCCCTTAAATGTTAACGACATGTGTATGCATTATTTGAACACTAATCGTCAGTATTGATTATATATATCTGTCATTTAAAAAAAAGTATTTTTTATCTATAGAATTTTCGTAAAACACAGTAAGTTTTTGAAATCATTCGATATGTATTTCACATTAAAGCTTTGAAATTTAAGAAAATATTTTTATAAAACATAATAATATTTTCTTATAATAGAGAAATAATATTTTTTTTGAAAATAAATTTCCAGTGTCTCAGAAATCCTTAAACATGTAGTTTTTACGTAAATTTTATTGTTTTATATATAAAAATTTTTGACAATAAAGCATTTTAATTTTTTTTTGTGCTTTTACTTTTTCCTTCAAACTGGTTGTTTGACTTTCTACAGTCAAAAGATGAATGAAGAAATTCCGGAAGATTATGCGAACTCAACATGATAGACACAAAAAATTGTGACATTTTTAAATGTTTCTGTTTTTCTTCAAAATGTTTGCTATAATTATTTTTCATCGTTCTACATAAAAATACATTTTCAAATCATTACAATGATTTTTGCCGTTTCTTCTGCTTGATAAATATTTAAATCAGGACCGTACGACTGGCTGAATTTGAGCAACGCTGCTCCCGCTTACTGACCAGCAGCGGTTGTGAGCGTTTTTGTCTTTTTCCAACTACTTATACCTCCTTTTCCCATCAAACTTGCTGCTCCAAGGCCTTTTCACGGCCGCTCCCGGCATTGCTTATAGAGCGATCAGTTGCATGGTCCTGGTTTAAATGATATACAACTCTAAATCTATTGAGAATATTATTCCTTCGCAATCACTGTAAAGTTCCTCGCTCTTGATTATAGGTCGTTTTGATTATAGGTTGCTTATGCTCATATAAAAAAAAGAAGAATTAATAATTAAATCGAATTAACATTTTCTCTGTTAAAGATATAAATTTTACTTTTTTAAATAGATTTTGAATATTAAGCACATCTTTGAACTTTTATATTCTTAAATCCCGGTATCTTAGCAGTTTTTAATTTGTATGCATAAAAATGAAAAAATGTTTTTGTTAAATTTAAGTTCCAGATAAGATTTTTAAAAATTTAAAAATTTTTTAATTTTTAGATTTTTTTATATTATTGGTTTTTAAAATAATTTTGGACATACGTATAGGATTACGATATACGAATTTTAGACATAGCATTTTTTGAGTCTGGAGAATACTTTTGCCACTAATTATTTAGATATTTGCATATAAACTTGTGCACAATTTCTATATTCTAAGTTATTGGGATACTTGGAATATTTAAATATGAAAAATCTTTCAATAATATACAAAGTGCAACTGAAATAATCAAACTTTAAAATTGTATTTCGCTTATTTCAACTTGTTTTCCGAATTTTAGAAAATTATGAAAATTATAAGCAACTAAAATAGTGAAAAATGTTATTAAAAAAAGCTTTTCCTAATGAAGAAAAAAAGCAACAGACTAAATTTAAAAAAAACTCTTGATATCAGAAAGAATTTGATTAAGAACATCTATGTAAAATTTTAAGAAAATTGATAAATGAGATAAAATGATTTAGTCCCACTGCTTAGAAAAGACATTTTAAGAAAAATGCATTTAAAGTTTTCATAAAAATTTACATTGTTTTTATAAATATATAAATTTTATTTTATTAATTATGCTACCTGGACCACATTTCCAAAAATGTCAAAAGAAGCTGTTCCATTGAAAATCTTGCTTTTTTTTTAAATATAGCCCCGTTATGAAATTTAGCGCTTGCTGTTCCGGTTATAGTTGGTGTAGTAATTGGTAATTTTATTAATTTTACGAATTGCATTATAGAATTTTCTCAATCGTTTTTGAATGTTTTAAGTTTTGAAAACGAAAAGATATGAAAAATTTTAAACGTTTAAGGTGATGTAAATTTAATATGATTCCTAATTTTTAAAGACAAATCGTTGAAAACACTAATAAATTAAAAGCAATATTTTTACATTTTAGTATACAGAAAGTATCGTGCGCATCCCTGTATCCCGATAAAGATCGGGACCCCACATTATTGAAAGAGTCACGCAGCAGTCGTAGTGGCAGAGTGCCGCGTATATCAGGCTAGAGCAGAGGTTGCTCCAGCAGCCAAACAAATGGTAAGTGCCAGTCGCTCTGCAGCATTTGCTATAGTCGGTCACGCTTAATGCCGTCTTCTAAAAGGATCTTTTTTCCCAGCTGCAAGTATTTTGACCATCCAAAAAGTTCGCGTCGTCAGTCAGAAAACTTTCGCGAAACGTACCAAGTAAAAAGGCAAACGGACAGAGACATGTGTGTCATCGGAACATAGAAATGTGAGTGTGTACGCGAATAGTGTCGTGTGTGGGCGTGTTTTTCAGATAAGTGCCTTCGGTGTTTCATTATTCTCCAAAAAACGAATTGAAAAAATACTCCGAAGAAGGCATGATGTTCCCGATACGCATCGTTTTACTCTTCTTGCTCGTTGTCGACATTCATGCAGCAGCTAATAGCGTAATATCAGCTAAGGTAATCGAAATTTGTTTTTAATCTTTATTTATTCATCAACTTGACGTATCTTATGAGAATTTGATACTTTTTATTTTTCATATTTATCCGAAATGTAATCTTCACAATCAAAGAATTCAGCTTTGAGTTAACCATATTTAACTTTAAAAGTATGGAATCTTAATTTTGTACATACTCAAATGTTTAGATTATTCAATAAATAGTTCCTTGAATATATTTCAAAATACATAATACATAAAACATAATATAGAAATATTGCATATTTGTAGTAATTGAGTAAAAAATCATTAATTAATATAAATAATATAAAATAAATATAATCATAATTAATTAAAATTTATTGAAAGTTTTAAAAATATCACCTGTTTATAAACATAATAAAATAAATTTACATTATAAGAAAGCACAACGGTAACAATCGTATATGATTGATTTATATTTCTAGAATTATTAATATAAATTTTTTTTTAATTTTACTGTATACGACGTGACGTCACGATTAAACGACGGGCATATCGATGTTTTTTTAATGTGAAATTTTTAATGTTATTTAAGTGTTACTTTGAAGTTATTTATACATTGTTGTAACAATTTTCTTAAAAACGGAACTTTTTTATATTCAAAATCTTATATTATTTATTTAAAATTAAAAAAAAATTGAAGACAAATTCATTGACAACACTGTTCAATATGGTAAAAGTAAGCAAATTTGCTCTAGCATTATGAATCTTAAGCGCTACTGTGTGTTTGTAACAGAGTGCATGTTCCATTCGTACGTTTCATTATTGTATCATCAACGATTATCTAAAGTGCTGCGTGCAATAGTGATCCAATGGTGATGTTTCTTGAGTTGTCAGACAAAGATAAAAGCATCTTAAAGAAATAAACATCTAGTTAAGCAATGAACCGGAAAATGAATACTCAAGCACATTAATCAACGATACAATATTGCAAAAACAGAGAAATATTTGAAAGAAGATAGGCTGATGTCTCTCTCTCTCTCTTTTTCTCTCTTTTCTCTCTCTCTCTCTCTCTCTCTCTCTCTCTCTCTCTCTCTCTCTGGGAATTAGCCTTTTTAACCTCAATATTTCTTTGTCTAACTACATAGGAAGCATCATTCGGTCGCATCATTGCCTGCAGCACCCTATAAAAGATAACTGTTGATAATGCAACAATAAAACGCACAGACAAAACATACACTTTGTTACAAACATAGTAGTATTGATGATTCATAACATTGTATTTATTTACTTTCCTTTTCAAAACTTTTTTACTGGAGTAATTTCAAAATATTATTGTTATCATGCTTTTTTTCTCATGGGATAAAAATAAATGTTAATTGAAGAGCAATTGAAGAGTTTATTGAAGATAATTAATAGAGAAATGTTCGGTTACACAAAATATAGTTGAGATTAATTTAAAAAATATGGAGCTTCTTTTTATGTCATCACATCAGTCACATTAAGTTCATCAAAACTCCACAGAAACAAGTGGAGAAGGAATCACCGAACATTAACTCGCTTACGCTTAAGAACGCTTTAAAGTCTTTGGAGATTCGTCTGCTCATTTGCCTACGATTGCTGTAGAAAAGAAACTCATTAGAAATATTGTAAATATGTTTTCTCTCGGATCTTACTGCTCAAATGTTTGAAATTTAAATATTTGTAACAATCAGATTGTATATATAACAAGTTGGATAAATATAAACAAAAATGAAGATAATACAACTTGGAATTTTTGAAGATACGCTTTTTTGTAGCGACAAGTTTAAAATGGAAAAAGGGTACCTTCGGTTATATATGGAATATCGAAAATGCAGTAATACATGAGATTGAATCGAATTTTAACAACATCGGGTTTAAATATTTATGTACGATTGTATGGTGTTGCGTGTTAAGCGATTGTTGGTAAGGAATATAAAATAAAATTTTTTTATTAACTAATTTACTTACTATTAATATTCTGATTTTATTTTTTATTCGCGTGTTAAACACCTAAAGATGCCAAATTGTCAAACATAGTTATAAATATCTAAACGTGCGCCCATTCCATCGTCGAAATTCAACTTGATGTATGAAAGCATTATTAACTTTCAATGTACGAAATAAAGAAAAAAAAGAAGAAGGAAAAAAATTTAAATATATTTAATTACATAAACGGTCTAGTTGAGAATCTTTTCTCGAGAGTGCTTCTGGAAATCTGAGATATTTAACTGTGCTATTATTCCATCTTTGCTAAATTGTTAGCGTGAGACGCGAAAACGATGTTTACGCTTAATGCAAATGTTTCTCTTTATCCCTCTGAGGCATCTCGGCTTACGATACAATTGGCCTTTTGTTTGCAGTGAGTAAAGAAGAAAGGTAAATTTACAGCGTGTCTAACATTGCGATTAAAGTTCCGGTGAACGCCATAATTTTTTTTTAGTTAATTATAAACACGGCTTATCGTGCTACGCTGCGCCATTGATTACTTGCAGCTTTACCATATCATATCCATAGCTAACTTCGTTGCGGTTAATCCTATTTGCGAGGAATGAAACTGCACAATAAAGTAGCAATTGAGTTTTAATTTAAATTTTCCGAAACTTTAATTTTTTTATTATTTTCCGCATAAATTCGTGAATGTTATATAGATAATTAGTGAATGATAAAAAGAAGAAAGAAAAATTCATATTTTATATCAATGACTTTAACTTTATAATATATAATCAGACTTTCTCTACAATTTTTCTTGTTCTTTCTTATTGTAAGAGCAAAATATAAGAGCCAATATTTATTAAATTTTGATATGAATTATATTCAGAGAAACAATCGGGCAACATGGTGTGTGTAAAACTAGCGTATCATTTCGTGGAAACTCATTAATTATTAAGAGTTTCTAATAATTCTGCAGTGCCTGATGGATTAAACAAATAGTTCTGATCATAAATCAAAGAAAATGCCTTAAGACAAATTGAGACGCAGCTTACGAACCATGGCGTCTCTCAATTTGTCCTAAGCCATTTTTTTATTTATGAAACTAAAACTACTTGCTTAATCCGTCACTTTAGAACTATTAGAAATGAAGGCAGAACTTTCAATAATTAATGAGTTTCCATGAAATAATATGCCAGCTTCACACACACGGCAACATGGCATACGAATACCCACTCGTCTACTCATAATCCGTTCCACACTGGGTAGGACCGGTTTCGCAAGTACCTGTATCACACTGATAGGTATGTGTCTTATGCAGGTATGATTTCCGTACAGGTATGAGACCTTAATATCGGTATACAGAGTGATATACAGAATGTGATATTCTATGCATTCTCATATAATCGCGAGAGCTATAATAGTTGAATTTAGCAGGACTTTAATTTCAGAAAGCTGACGAGAAGGCATCGAAAAGTTAAAAATCGTGGGAAATTAGGTATTGCGTAATAAATTCGGTACGATATTGAGAGCAATAAGAGAGTATTTTAATTCCAAAAACGCCGAAAACAATTGATTAATTTAATGTATACTTTATTCTTGGACAAAAGCTAATACCACCTATTATTTGTATCTTTTAACGTACATAATTTTCTTCGTAATCTCTCTTTTTGCAAGATGTTAGAGCAGAAAATAGCAAAAGAATTCCGGTATATTTGCTTTTATTTGGTTTACTTTTTTCTAAATATGTTTTTTAAAAGTGAGGGTAAGCCAGAGCTTAACGTTAAATCAGCACCTTGAGCAACAATCAGTTTACTTTTAAGAATGTGCTCTGTCTTTAAAATTAAAATTGTAACTTACAAGTCGTCATTCTTCTGACAGGAGTAGTCCAATTTTTCTTTCTCTTTTCCCTTTGTTACCGCATTTTTATTCGTAATTAGATGAATTTCTATAAATTAAACATTTTCTCTCTCTTGCGCTCCCACAATTGTCCGATTAATAAAATTATAGATTTTTGAATATATCACTACAAGAATGACAATTTTTTCTAATTGGGTATATAGCTTATTTTGTATAATAAATTTATAATGAATATGTTTAATTACAATATTTGCGAATACATTATTCATTTGATATTAATGTAACAAAAATGAAGGTAAGCAAAAGTTTATCAGAGAACAAGCCTATCATCTAATGTATTACAATTTTTCTTTATTACAGAAGGAGTGCAGGAAGAGGATAGCTGAATGCACGATGAACGGTGGTGGAAATACGCCAGTGTGCGGAAGTGACGGAATTACATATTCCAGTCAATGTCAAGTCATTTCTAAACAATGTCAAGGAATATCTATTCTTATTAAACACACCGGATCTTGCCCAGGTTTGTCTTCTACATTCCTTAATGCCGCATACACATACGCATAAGGGTATACATACATACACATGAAGAGAGAGAGAGAGAGAGAGAGAGAGAGAGAGAGAGAGAGAGAGAGAGAGAGAGATATTTAACATAAAAATATTTTTAAATTTAATTTTCTAATTTATATATTATTATCATTTATAATAGAACAATATTGAAAGTTAAGTTTGCAAACACCTGACAATATTTTTATATCCAGAAACACCAGCGTGTTTTTCAGCAAGATTAACCGCTCGATCGGGCGCACAACCTGTCTGCCGAAGCGATGGAACATATGCGCCGGTACAATGTCACATGGAGAGTGGATATTGTTGGTGTGTAACGAAGCAAGGCCGGCCGTTGCCCGATACGTCGGTAAGACATCAAAAACCGAGATGTTCGAAACTCGGTTCCAGATCTGCTGCATCCACTAGGAACGGCCAAAGACGACGCTCGCCGAGTTGGAAACAGCGCAGACAATATGTCAGTAACAGACATAGGAATACTTGCGATCGTTCCGAGAAATCTAAATTTCACGAAAATCTTATTGAGAATTTCAAGATTGAATACAGGCGAATAAACATATCTGTTGATGGTGAGTGGCATAAAATAAAAGAATTTTTAAAAATTATTAATTAATTACCTAGTTTAACATGATTAATCTAATTAATGTGAGAAACAAAGTTAGCTAACATTAACTTTTCATGATGAGCAGTTTTAAAAATATAAAAAATAAGAATTTAACTTTAATTTATCTTAAAAGTGCAAAAATTTTTTTTTTTTTTTGTTCAAAGTGTTTTTACATTTAAAAATGTTTTTTAAAAAGTCATATTAACACATTTAGTTTTTCGCGGTGGCACACGTAGAACTTTCCATTTCAGGCCGTTTAGTATTTTGAATACAAACAAATACATTATCTAAAATATTTTATAACTTATTTCTTTTATTCTACACTACATTTTGTAAAATTTTTATTTTGATAATACATTTTTCAATTTTAAATTTCGCATAATATACACGTGGGTTTGTGCTCAAATAATAAATGCGCCAGCGTGGGCCATCGGTGATATATGCAGCCTGACTCGAAAGTCACGTAAAAACGGCTCGGCACGGAACGTGTTTAAACTTGTAAAATCAAGTTCTAGCTGATTTGGTTTTTAAAATAATTTTCTTCAATTCGTATTGTTTTACTGTTTAAAAAATCAATAGACACAATGCTCTTATTCTAAAAAGCTAGTATAATTTTCAAAATTATATAAATTCTCAAATATTTGTTGCTTATCTGTCAATAGATGATAAGAATGTTGAGCAGATATTGTCATGGAAATTTATAACCTTGGACAAAGATGGGGACGGATTCTTAGACAGGGCAGAGTACAAGGAGCTCCGAAGGCTCGCTAAGAAAGCGGTGAGACCGAAGAAATGCGCACGAACATTTGCTCGCACGTGCGACCTAGATCGGGATTTAAAGCTATCCAGGCAGGAATGGGGTGCTTGTCTCGCAAACGATTTCACTCGTAAGTTATACATACATTGCATGTGTTTGTTTTATTCTAGTTGGAATGGTGGACAGCGTATACGACAAGCATGCAGACGCAATTTCTTTAAAAAAAAAAAAAAAAAAAAAAAAACATTAATGTATGCATTTTTTTATTACATTGGCCTGCAAAATTAGATATTTTTTTCTGTCTAAAAAAAAGTAGTTTTTCATAGCTTTTTTTCATACATCGAATTCAAATCCGGCCTCCATGCATAAAGGTATGTGTATCATATCTCAGGATTTTAAGAAAGTCAAAAAGTCAAAAATATGCCCAAAATAATAATTTTGCCCATATTTATGATATTTACAATATTATTTCGAAAAGAAATCAATTGCTTCTTTAAATATTTATTACATTTTAAAGCACTAACTTAAAATGTAGGGAATAATCGGCATACGGATATTTTATGGACTTTATAAACTTTATAAAAATACAATTAAAAGGATGAATCTTTTGATTCTAAAAGCAATTTTTTCTTGTTCAGGCTAATTAGATGAGCTAATTGTGAAATAAATATCTGAAGAGGTACTTTTTATATTATATTATAAGATACAGAAAATAGTTTGTATAATATTTATTTTACATAAATCGATATTTTTAAATTGATAATGTCGAGCAAAAATTAATTAATTTATTTAAAAAACAAAAGATTTTATTTAAAAGATGCATATTCACTTTTCGCATATTTGTTGAAAAAGTAACGCCATAAAATAAAATGGACATTGTCAAGTGTCGACTCTTTTCTCTACTATTTTTCGCTTTATTTTAAACATTAAAAAAATATAATTCTTTGAAATTATATAACTTATGTTTTATACATATAAGAAATTTGTAGGATATATAAGCCTTAAAAATTTTTCTATTTTCGTGAATATTATTATTTAATCTGATTGCTCATTTTGCAATAAAGCAAACTGGATTAAAGTTTTAGGTGCAGAGTGAGTAAAGTTGTTGGAAGACTAATTTTATGAAAAAAATTAATATTTTAACAAAAATGCAAAATAAAATTTCTTGTCATAATTATATATTTTATGTATTGTAAAATATTTTCAAACATTTATCTTTAATTTTTGAAAAATATACGAAAGCAATTTGTTTTTCTCTATAAATAATATTGAAAGAAATTCTTACGTAAAATTATTTTTTAACTATTTTAAAAGACTTTTTTCGTTAAATTTTTATGCCTGCATATACGAAGAAATGAACAAGTCAGAAAAAATTTAACCGGAAACAAGAGAAATGAGATAATTTTCTGTTAAGTGTAATGCCGGAAAAGGAATATCATTTTGGCGTCTAAATCGTAATTTAAATTAATGACAATATCGCCACAACAGGATGTTACATTTGTCAAGGACAGCGTGTATGTCGTCATGTTGACTTGCTGAACATTGCTTAACATTCGTGAATCCTGCCGGAAGTTGCCTACACAGATGTGCGCGCGCGACCGGTTACTAAGAAATTCAAGTAATTGACCTCATGTTGCGAGTTAAATTCTTGCTTATGCGTCATGACGACAAAGATGATTTACTATTTATGACTGATGTGATAAGAAAGAGATGAACTACCACACACTATTTACACGATTTCTGAAATAATTGTTTGTATAATCTCAATAGAAAGATGGTGTCGTAAAAATGGAAAGATGTTATATTAAAGAGAGACGCATTATTCTAATAACTTTAATCGTCGTATAAAAATAATTTTAAATTATTCTCAACTTAAATAGATTTTGAGAAAAGTAAAACATGGATTTTTTGACACCTCGTATGTACAATGGCTTAGTTTACACCGATTGTTTAGTACACGTATCAAATACTAAATCAGCTTCTTTGATTGGTGTAGATTTTACACTAAACGATTTATACCTATCGGAGAAGCAGATTTAGTATTTGATACGCGTACTAAACAATCGGTGTAAACTAAGTCAATGTTAGAGCTTTAGATCTTCTAGTAACTTCTAGTTTCCTAAATTCTTATTTATGAATATTGTTTTGGATATTATTATATTATTAAAAAAAAAAAACGTTTTGTAAAGTTTATTAAGAGTACAAAAAATTAAAAATATATCATATTTTCAACATTTGTGTTCAAAATAAATGTTTAAAGCATATTTTAATCATTAAATCGTGTCCAACGTAGCATTTAAAACAAACACATCCAAACACACATCCAAAAAATATTTCTTAAAATAGTATTAAAATAAAAATATGTTTCAATTAAAATAAAATTATCTTCAATTTTTCAATCTTTCATGCACAAGCATTATACCAAAGCAAAAAATCAGTTATTTTATATTGTAAAATTTCAATAGTTTGAATATAAGTTCGAGTAAGGAAGACAGAAAAATCCAAATAAATTATATGTTACATTTATATGCAGAATTTACTGTAAATTTCGCATATAAATATATTAAATATATTAAATATATTAAATTCAGTCTATATACGAATAACATCGCATAAATGTTAGCTAAAAAATTCACATTCAGTCTTGAAAGTTAAACCATTAGCCATTAACATTAATCAAGACATACTACGTGAACGTTGCCTTGATTGAAATCATCTTTTACATTTCGTAAAATGAGAATCAAATATATATGAGTACTAGAGATTAATGTTAACGTGCATGTTGTGTTTCATGTGTTCATGAAATTTCTATCGTTGCGGAATTATCAATAATCTTCTGCTCGCTGATGTGCTAAAAAAATCCTGCGATGCGTGAATGACACAAAACAAAAATTGTACATATGTAGGTAAGGCCGGTCGGCTGAGTGACATCATTGTTATCATTTAGTACGTTTGTTCTTGTCGCTGAACCCTGCAGACGAGCGTTCTGAGGTCCCTGAGGCCCAAAGGACACGGCCCACGGACCAAGGTGAGTCCCAGTCTTGCGCATCGAAAGCGCGCTGCGACATTTATTTTTCGAGGAAAAGCTTAATTTTTATTATAGCAACGCAACCCTGCCAGTTTCAACAATATTAAAATTATTTTATTTTTAATAAGAAATTTTATGAATCCAATAAAAATCAACACTTTCTACTAAAAAGTTTGTTTAGCATAAATTAGAAAATATAAAAATACAAAACTTTCTTTATACTAATTTACAATTATAATTATTTATGCTTAAAACATAAAAATATAATAACTTTCGTAATTTTGATCTACATCTTTTAATTGATTTATACGTAAAAAATGCATTTTTGTACAATGCATTTTTGGAATAATTGGAAATATTGTATTACTTTTCTTGTAATTAGATAATTTATAGCGGTTGTTAATCTATCATTACTTACACGATTTTTTAAATAAAATTAAACGTACAAAGTGCATTCCACACTTTACTATTATATTTTTATTATCTTCTTTAATAATTTATTATTAAGTAAAACTTTGAATAATATATTCCCTCTATATAATATTTAAATAATTATATATTGTAAAAGTTTTGAAATAATATGCGATATGGCCAATAAAGCACAAAGTATAAAATACATAAACCTATTTCTAAAAAAAAGTTAGGTGATTATATTAATTAAATTTTATTTACACATATAAAAATGCATATATATATAATATATATAAATGGAACTCTTGTTCAACATATCTATTATATAATACGAAACACAGAACGAGAAGGGTAAAAATAAATTAATATTCTGATTTCATTACAGAACAATCCGAATTTGATTATCCTGTTTCAAATACGAATAAGAATCAGAACGAATAAGTTTGTGACAAATCTATGTATCTTTCACAGTTTTGAAAGGCAGTCCAGCACCTATTCATTCTCTATCGATATTTAATGACGATGTTTCGGATACTAAGGATACTACGGAGGAGAGCGATGGTAATTGGCGATTTTATATTTTATAAGAAAGAAGGGAGTTAGCGATAAGTTCTTATAATGACTAAAAGACGTTTACACAGTGCATTGTCCGGACACTACTGTAGTTGTATTTTTATATAATCATAAACTATGATTATTTCTTCATGTTTTTTCTTGCAGCGGCCGATTGCATATCGGATCAAAAATCAGCATTGGAAGATCAGAAGAAAAATTCGAAAGGCAAATATTATATTCCAGATTGCACGTCCGATGGAAGGTATCGTCGGGTGCAATGTTATTCGGGTTATTGCTGGTGCGTATATGAGGACACAGGTAAACCAATACCAGGCACATCCTCGAAAGATCACACGCCAAATTGTTATCCAGTCCCAACTCCCAGTAGACCTATGAAAGGTAATCATGACAAAATTTTAGAAATGTAACTCATAAATTTTTAAGTTTAAAATCTCTTTATTTTGTAAACAACTTTAAGCTTGTTTCAATATTGTTATATACACAAAATATAAAAATTTATGATATATTGATTAATATTAGTTGACGTTGGCAGGATGTCCAGAAATGAAGAAACAACAATTTCTTCGGGATTTGATGAATCTCATGCTGGAGAAAATGATGGCATCCAACACCGATTCTGACGAAACCACCGCTAAATGGCAAACTTCTAAAGAAGAACATATAGCTACATGGCATTTTGTGATGCTTGATAACAATAAAAACAAGGTATACAAAAATATTCGACAAAAGCTTTTATCTCCTCAACTAATATTTATGTGCAAAAGACGTTCTGACGTTTTTTGGATGTTTTGGAGATATTTTTTAGACATGCATGTTATCTGAATATTAGTGAAATGATATATTGCTATCATATTTGTATTTTTGGCAAAATAATCTTCATTTTTTCGGTTTTTAAAATTGATTGAAAACAAAATCTCATAAGAAAACATTATTTTACAACTTTGATTTATTTTTTTAAGAAGAATTATTCTATTTGCAGTTATGTACATTTTATCCTTTCCATTTATATTTTGTATATAAATAATAAAAATCACAAAAAATAATAGATGTACATTCAACGTTGATAAAGTTAGTTGTTTTCATAGGCAACATTAATTCGTATACCTAATTATCATATTTCACAGGTCTTAGAAAGGAAAGAATGGAAAAGTTTTCGCACAATGGTGGCAAATAATATGCAGCTTCGAAGGTGCGGTAAAAAATTACCAAGATATTGTGACATTAATAATGACAGAAAAATCAGTATGACAGAATGGTACAGCTGTCTTAATATTCAGCATCCAGCAACAGGTAATATATCTTTTATTTATTGTATATTCAAGCTTTATTTAATTAAAGAAATTGGTTAACAAATTTGGACAAATAAAACATTCTATTTCTAATACCATTGCCCGATAATTATAAATTCCGAATGTTTTAGCCAACGATCCAGAGAAAACATCAACGAGTACACCGAGGAGAGGTCCAAATCCAATAGACTTAATTCTCTATGGTGATTAATAACATAATGTGATAATAAAGACTAGGTTCTAATTATGGACCATAAACTTATAACTTCAGATTAATTCTGATTGAAAAAGAATTAATTCTTACGCGCGCCAAAAACGATATGATTGATTAAAAATCAGGATAGTCTGAACACAATTTATTATTTTGTAATAAAGAATGTTGGCGATTTTATAAGGAAATAATTAATGTGGTTGCTAATAAATAGTAGCCGCACAAAATAGCATTTATTTTATGTGCTAATGAATATAGCTGAGTAATATATAGAAAATACCCCAAAACTACTAATTACAAATTACGAGAAATCATAGAAGTCAAATTGAGGGTGATTTCAATCACTGTTAAATCTGATAGCCTTAGGTAAATTTTCATAGTTATCAAAGAGGCTTTGAGAACTTGGAGATAATCGAAAAGCACTGAGAGAACTACATACATTCTAGAAAATGCACCTTATCATTTAAATTTCATATAAAAAAAGTGTATTATTCACGTTAATGAAACGCAAGACGCTTCTTAAAGTGTTTATAAAAATATTTTCATTTTTGTTAACAATTGTATAAATAATAATTATTAGTAATTATATTATTATTAACAATGATTAGTAATTGTATTTTGATATCTGGCTTATATTAGATTTTTCATTCTAAACATGTACACATAAATGGTACATGTATAGAAACTCAAATATTCGCATTCATGTAATAAGGATTGACTGCAAATATAAAAAAATAAATAAATTTTATTACTGCAATCAGTAAATATTATATAATCTTATTTCAATAATTACTTTAGTGATAGTTATTAATTTTTGCTTTGGATTAATTTAATATTATGATTTTGAATACCAAAGAATTCAGTACAGATTACAATTTAAATTGTCCTTAATTGTATTCACTATAAAAAATTAACTATAAAAAAATATAGTATTTAATTTAAAAATTATTAATAAGAAAAATGGTATTCTTCTATACAATTAATACTACAATAAATGTGATATTCAAATCATTTTTGTTAACACAAAATATAATTTAAAAATTTTTATATATTTTTTCTACCTGAGTTTTGTTTAGAGTATATTATGTTTTTTACCGTTATAACACTTGAGATACCCTCTTTTTATGAAAATGATAACGCATTGTAAAAATGTATTGTTTTGTTATTCAACGGAAATATGGAAAATATCTCGTAATAAGAACTCATAAACTTCATTATTTAAAAAAGTATAAATCTAATTAAGTAATGTATATTTTCATATATACATATAAGTACATTAATGTTTCTTTCATTTATGTACATTTTAATATATTGTACACCATTTTGAATGCCATTTTTTGTGTAATAATTGTATATCCCTGTTTTTTTTCTTTCTTTTTTTTTATCATAAACAACAAATATAGTTCATTCTGTAATAGCCATAGTTTTTATAAACTATGTTACAGTTTATCAAGAATCACAATTATCTGTGAGATTTAGTCCACTTTCTTCGCACCTCGTGTTTTCCAAGCAACCAGTAGATTCCAGGAGAAATACAAAGAGAAACAATGAACTTGCGAAGCTAAAAGAATAAAGGCGTACCAAAGTACGCCATATGGTAAACCCTGAAAAAGAAACCATACAATATATAAAATCTTGGAAAAATTTAATTTACTTTGCATTGCAATTTTGCTTATGGAATTTAATTAACATGTTCTGTGCTGCATAAATTATCAATAACTTTTCATTCAATCTATTTAAAATAAAATATTTCATATTTCTTATTCATATTTTTGTTTTATAACACATTTTATGTTACATTTCCTTTTTGATTATGTTTATTATTTTATATAAACATGCTTTATAAAAGAAATTTTACTGCATGAATGAAAAATTATATAAAATGAATGCAGCACATGTTAAGAAAAGTTAATGATTCTGAAAATACCTGCCACAGTAGGATGTCCTCAGATTTACCTATAGTTAAATATGTCCAAACATCTTTGAAGTAATAAACAATGGCATAAATCAATGGACCCAAACCTAGCACAACGATACTTATCATATATTTCTGCAATGTTTTAAGACTATTTTTTTTAATCGCTGAGAGAGCAAAGAAAGATAGTAGTAAACTAGTGCTCCATATGTATTCCCACCATAATGGCTGAAATAAAAGAAATGATAAAGTTATCAAAGAAGTACTAATATATATATATGGTACAAAAAAAAGCAAGACTAAATATTACAAACGAAAAAGAATATATAAAGCATATGTTTATATAACACATATACTCTCTTAAAATTAATTTTTAGCCAAATCACGCACAATGATTATTTTAAAGGGTTTATATTTTAAAGGGTCTATAGACACAATTAAGATATTCTTTACTATACCTGTGGTACCTGCAACTCCTCTATTTCTAAGATGAAAATATCACAACGATCTAATATATCTGCGGACAGCTTGGCAGCCATGAGAACAAGTAATAGATAGTGGAAGAATATACAATATTTCAATCTTGATTTATTTGTTGCACTAAAAATAAGCACAGTATCAACAATAATAAAAAGTGATAAAAGTTGATATTTTGTACACATTTTATTGCATAGCAATCATAATACATATATATACACAGTGTAAACAAGTCATCAAAACAGAAACGTTTAATTAAATGCAGATTTATATTAACCTGTTATTGATCAATAAAATTTGCGAATCTTGCAGCCGACCTTTAAAAATGATCGCACGTTTTTGGATTTTCTCACCTGACTTGGTAATGCGCGGCGATTTTCTGTCTGTGACTGTAATCACTCCCATCTGTTCCTAGAGCTTGAGAAAGCGTAACTTTCGAAGCCATAATTGGGAAGCCTAGTAGTCTATTTCAAATACAAGGTACTAAAACTTGCTCAATCCAAGAATCGAAATCTGAGGCAGTTTATGCGGCAGTTCACCACCACGTATTCTACTATTTTTAAACTTTCCGTAACCCAGTGGGAATGGTTGATGCCTCATGGCTCGGACACCGACGACGTACTATTAAAGACAGTTGACTTTATCGACCTTTGTGTGACTAACAGTATTTGAACAGTTAGCCCGTAATTCAGTATTAATTTTATGATTTAGTTTTATATTATTATATTATTATACTATTATATTATTATATATTATGTTGACAATCCAAGAAGGAAAATATAAGAAAGCGTGAACGAACTGTCTGGAGCAAAAATGTCGACACGTCAAAGATGAAATTTGATCCAATATCATAGTCTTTTTTTTTTGCCAATAAGATTAAGGTTATCAGTGTCAGTTAAAAATTAAATGGAATGTAATAATACATTATCAATCGTAGTTACGCTCTTGTGTGGTATATATTATCGATGGAAGAACGAGAACGACGTATATAGTTGAACTTATAACCTACAAAAATAATACCAATCGTATGTAGAATTATTGTCTTTGTGATATAATTTATCAGTGATAACGCAAGATATGTTAGAAATAGAAGCTCGTAAATATGGACGGCACATACGAGTTGAACTTGAAAAATATAACCAATTGTGTTGCATCCGGCGCGATGATTTTTGGTGCAATTGTACCTTATGTGCCACAATACAAGGAGATCAAAAGAAAAGAAGATGCAGAAGGATTTTCCCTTTATGTTTGTCTCACCCTTCTGGTCGCTAATACACTTCGTATACTATTTTGGTTTGTACTTGCTAGATAGTAATTTATCACATACGTATCCTTTTTTCTTGTGTCATGTTGATTTTATATATATATTTCTGAATGTGTTTACTATTATGCAATATGAGTGAGGTATTCTTACACATTTTACATATTTTCGTTACAGGTTTGGCAAACACTATGAGCTTCCACTCTTATTGCAAAGTATGCTTATGATTGTAGCAATGTTTGTTATGATTAAGCTTTGCATTAATGTGCAAAACAGAACACAGATAATTAAAGTAAAGGAACGCGTACTTACAGGTAAGTTTAATTTATTAACCTTTCAAGTTGAAATACTCTACTTAATTATTTTTAATGTTTGCACTTGCAGATGATACTGAATCTTTTAATTTCACAGATTTGGATGCTAGGTTTTTTTGGAAATGGACTGATTTCAAGTCCTACCTGGGTTTTATGATTTTATTTGCCAGTATAGGTAGTGTATCAATGTATTTATTTATGGATATACCAATATTTATTGAAATTATTGGGTTCTTAGCATTATTAATTGAAGCCATGCTAGGAGTTCCTCAATTTTTACGTAATTCAGCTAATAAGTCTACTGTAGGAATGAGGTAAACAAAATTTATACATATATATATATATATACATATATATATATAAGAATTCTTATATATATACATATATATAAGAAATTGTATATACATTATTTATTTGAGAAATTCTTTTTTTTTTCAGTATTGCTATGGTAGCTATGTGGACTGTGGGAGATATTTTCAAGACGTGTTACTTTGTCTTGAGGGATACTCCTATACAATTCCAAGTGTGCGGTGCTCTTCAAGTCACGATTGACATTGCTATCTTAGCACAAGTATATCTTTACAAAACTAATAACTCTGTACATACAAGAGCTCCTACAAGAGCAGATTGATGCTTGTCCAATATCATTTTTGCATAGCTTTATATATACAAATTTTAACATTTTAATGCCAATCTAATGCCAATCTAATGAAAAATAAAAATAATATATTTTTATACAAATTATGCAAATTGTGGATTTATGTATGTATGTATGTATGTATGTATGTATGTATGTATGTATGTATGTGTGTATGTATGTATGTACGTATGTATGTACATACATGTAAAAGTTTTTCACTTTTAAACAAATAAAGATTTTTCAATGTGTTTTGATTTCTTTTTCCTAACTTTTGCTTATTTTCAATTATTACCAGAAATCGATATATAAAAAAGAAATAAAAGTGATGAAAAATCTTTGTGCGCCTGAAAACAAAAAACTTTATTGCCTTTTTTATTCTGCTTCACACTTGCTTTTGAAACAAAAACTTTTGCTTAAATGTTCATACAACAATAATCTGCAGCGTGTTAATAATTGGTAGTTTTCTGTCAATTTTATAAACGATCCGTCTCGATTGGATGGTATGATAGAACTAAATTTTGAGGACTCTCTACCAGTTCTTTTAATTTGAATGCATAATTTGAACCGTAGTTTACATTTTTTATAAAAAGCTTTGCTTCTCATCCTCTACTTTTTGACTGTACTTTCTCTCTAAAGCGTTAGTATAAAATTGTATTTTATTTTCAGTGCAGAAAATGTATGAAATTATCATATCTTATGTAAATGTCAATAATATAATTTATCAATTTATCTAATGCAATTTTACAAAAAATTTCACAGTTTTGCAAAATCACGAGAAGCACATTGTTTACATGAAAAAAACTATATACAGGGTGTATCAGAACTGGTGGAAAAGTTTTTAATACTAGATTCTTCATAAAATTCTAAGGGCCACTTTTTCCCAAGATCTATAGAGAGAAGGTTACCTCATGCGCAAAGAGGGACAAGGGGCAAGAGGGGCTAATGCTGTGCGGGGCGAGCGGCAAGAGGGGCAAATGCTGAGCGGGGCGAGCGGCAAGAGGGGCAATGAGATCTCATCACGGACTAAGGAATAGAGGGACTGAGTCTAAAGTCCTAGTTTAGGCGAGAGGGGATGGTAACTCAAGCGTGCGGGGGGGACTGCTTTCCGCCATATTGATGTAACGATTCTCACACAGAGATTCTGTGTCTGTGACATGGTTACACTCGTGTAGTGGTGCCACTAGACATAACGAATGACAAGCATAAAAAGATTAGGCGATTTTATTATTGTTGTATTATAAATTTTATAAAATACTTTAATTTTTATTACTCTGAGGCTCTGCATACAGTAGACAAAATATTAGAAATAGCAATAAACATTTAATATTAAAAAGAGAAATTATTTTACATCTAAGAGAATAAAATATATTAATTAGTTCCAATTCTTATTTCTTAATTTATGCATTAATTTTTTCTATTCTTTTTATTTTTAAAATAAATAATTCCAATTTCTTATTTCTAATATTTAATAATTATTTCTATTTCTATTTCCTATTTTGTTTATTGTGCGCAGGATCTGACTTTCATTTCTCACATATACGCAAATAGTGAGTTCTATGTGTGGTGATTACTAAACGAATATGGCGGCCCCCCCCCCCCCCCCGCCGCAAACGTGCTCCCCCGGTACAGCTTGTGCACCGTCCCTCTATTCCTTAGTCCGTGGATCTCATCGTCAAACAGTAGTTGTCTCTCTCGCATGCTTTAGTGTTTTCTCTCTCGCTCCTTTAATATAGAAATGCTTTGAGTTTTTATCGAAAAAATACTTTTATCTTGTAAAATATTGATAGCACTGGAAATTGCGTAATAAAAATTGAAAAGTAAATTAGAAAGGCTCTATAAATTACATATATTGCAAATTATAGCGCTAGATATTTAACGTTTATAATGTTAAATATCGCTGCAACAGATGCATTTGTAATACAAATTGCTTTGTACTCGTATTTAGACTGTAATATTAATGTACTGTAATATTAATGAAACTGTAATATTAATGAAAATAAAATATAATTTGGAGATATACACAAAAAACATCATTTGTAAAGTAGTAAAATAAAAGAAAAAATAGTACATATTTAAAAATTATTTTTAAAATAATATTTACTGTTTATATGCATTATTTACAAAAGAAATATTATAAAGAAATTTATTTTTTATATTTAATTGTGAAAACCTCAAAAATTGTCAAAAAATTGTAACTAAAATTCATAAATGTAAGTACAATTCTAGGATAATATAAAAAGCATCATACACAAATTTATTATGATACAAACTTAAATAATGAAATTGTAATATATGTTTCAATATTGCAAATGTGAATATTTATATGATAAAATTTACAAAGTGTTAACAATTTTCAAATATTTGCTAATAAAATATTATTGAAATGTTTCTGTTGAAATCTTAAAATAATTCTTTAAAACAAATATGATGGGGTATATATTAGGGATCATTAAATATGCGGCAACATTGTGATTATAAAATTTTATAAGTATCTATAATAAAAATTAAGTATAATAAATATAATAAGTATATAAGTATAATAATAAAATTTTTATAAGTATCTATAATAATAAAAATACATATATGTTGTATTAATCTGTTAATATAAAGAAATTTATTTGCGTTAAATTAATTAATAATTTTTTTATATTAACAGATTAATATAACATATATGTATTTTTATTATTATAGATACTTATAAAAATTTTATTATTATACTTATATACTTATTATATTTATTATACTTAATTTTTATTATAGATACTTATAAAATTTTATAATCACAATGTTGCCGCGTATTTAATGATTCTTAATATATACCCCATCATATTTGTTTTAAAGAATTATTTTAAGATTTCAACAGAAACATTTCAATAATATTTTATTAGCAAATATTTGAAAATTGTTAACACTTTGTAAATTTTATCATATAAATATTCACATTTGCAATGTTGAAACATATATTACAATTTCATTATTTAAGTTTGTATCATAATAAATTTGTGTATGATGCTTTTTATATTATCCTAGAATTGTATTTACATTTATGAATTTCAGTTACAATTTCTTGACAATTTTTGAGGTTTTCACAATTAAATATAAAAAATAAATTTCTTTATAGTATTTCTTTTGTAAATAATGCATATAAACAGTAAATATTATTTTAAAAATAATTTTTAAATATGTACTATTTTTTCTTTTATTTTACTACTTTACAAATGATGTTTTTTGTGTATATCCCCAAATTATATTTTATTTTCATTGATATTACAGTCTAAATACGAGTACAAAGCAATTTGTATTACAAATGCATCTGTTGCAGCGATATTTAACATTATAAACGTTAAATATCTAGCGCTATAATTTGCAATATATGTAATTTATAGCGCCTTTCTAATTTACTTTTCAATTTTTATTACGTAATTTCCAGTGCTATCAATATTTTACAAAATAAAAGTATTTTTTCGATAAAAACTCAAAGCATTTCTATATTAAAAAAGCGAGAGAGAAAACACTAAAGCGTGCGAGAGAGACAGCTACTGTTTGACGATGAGATCATCATTGCCCCTCTTGCCGCTCGCCCCGCTCAACATTTGTCCCTCTTGCCGCTCGCCCCGCTCAGCATTTGCCCCTCTTGCCGCTCGCCCCACACAGCATTAGCCCCTCTTGCCCCTCGTCCCTCTTTGCGCATGAGGTAATCTTCTCTCTATAGATCTTGATTTTGTCAGCCCCGTTCTAGAATTTTCATTTTATCACATTGCCTGCCGAACAGATTTTTTACAATGGCTTAGTTTACATCGTGCACTTTTTACGCGTATCAGGTACTATATTCGTACAAAATTCGTACTAAATATTTAGTACGTATGTAAACGCTGCCAGATCAATTTGGTACGAGCGTATCAAGCAGGAGTATTGTACTAAACTGATACGCGTATCAAATGATAAAAATGATGATGTAAACGCACGAAACGCATTTTGGGAAGAATCTAGCATTGAGCATAACCTCAATTAAAACCGGTATTATCATTAACCTTTGGTCTTTCTCAAACGATATTATATTAAAATGTCTTATAGAAAAGGAATAAATGGGGGAGAAGATTACTTATCGTAATCATTATGCGTCTTTTTCGATTATATTGTAAATTTTAATACATTTAATATTTAATACATTTAAAACCTGGCCATACACTTTTACATACAATTATTATTCATATTTTCTCGTTTTTATTCAAATAAATAATGTACTTTACTTACCAAACAAGAATAAATTCGAGCGAATTGTAATTCCAAATATCACCACTAGAAGGCAATCGACATGAATTATATTCATATTATTTTTTTTCCTTTAGTACGTTCGATGTAAACGCATCCGTACTAAAACATTGGTGCGCACCAAACTTAATACACGTCCTAACGTTTTGACGATGTAAACCACGGACTAAGGAATAGAGGGACTGAGTCTAAAGTCCTAGTTTCGGCGAGAGGGGATGGTAATTCAAGCGTGCGGGGGGGACTGCTTTCCGCCATATTGATGTAGCGATTCTCACACAGAGATTCTGTGTCTGTACATGGTTACACTCGTGTAATGGTGCCACTAGGCATAACGAGTGACAAGCGTAAAGAGATTAGGCGGTTTTATTATTGTTGTACTATAAATTTTATAAAATACTTTAACTTTTATTACTCTGGGGCTCTGCATACAGTAGACAAAATATTAGAAATAGCAATAAACATTTAATATTAAAAAGAGAAATTATTTTACATCTAACAAGAGAATAAAATATATTAATTAGTTCCAATTCTTATTTCTTAATTCATGCATTAATTTTTTCTATTCTTTTTATTTTTAAAATAAATAATTCCAATTTCTTATTTCTAATATTTAATAATTATTTCTATTTCTATTTCCTATTTTGTTTATTGTGCGCAGGACAATCTGACTTTCATTTCTCACACATACGCAAATAGTGAGTTCTATGTGTGGTGATTACTAAACGAATATGGCGGGCCCCCCCCCCCCCCGCCGCAAACGTGCTCCCACGGTACAGCTTGTGCTCCGTCCCTCTATTCCTTAGTCCGTGATGTAAACTAGATCTATATTTTATTTTATTGACAGAGGCAATGCAATGACATCATTAATCACTTCTAAATTGATTTAAATTTGTCCAATTAAAAGAATTAATAGAAAAGTGTTTTTAATGAACATACTTTTTTTCAAATCTTATACAATATTTGCGATATAACTTTTTCACATATTAACGTTAAATCACAACTTTTTATTTTGTTTTTAATTATGCAAAACTTTATTCAATTTTTTAATTATATCTTTTTAAAATACATTTTAATATTTACATATTTTCAGAATATAGAATATACACGATTTTACATAAGATCACATTGGAAAACACGTCTTATTTTCTTTTACAGATGTAAACCACTATTATCTTCATATAATTCTATATTTATTACATATTACAATTGGATATCTGCGAGTTATAAAGAAAGTAATATATATAAAGAAAAAGAGAAAATATATATAGAACATATATCGCTTTGTAAATGCCTACATATGACTAAAAATACGGTATGGTTTTGTGAAGGGGTAGTAATTTTCTTGCTTATAATCGCGCAAAGAACGGTACCATTAAAAAGCATAAAAAGATTGTGGGAAATAATAACACTTTTATTAAATCTATTGCTCTTTGCGATGATTATATTATAAGTGGCGACGTGTGAGTATTTATTTATGAACTGTATTTTATGTTTATTTCTTTTTTTTATTTTTGACAAAAATTTTTGCAGACATGGTATTATTAAACACTGGGGAATTGAATCGAAGAAGGATAAAAGAAATGATCTTAAATATTCAGAAATACATAATGTAAATCAACGAATTGATCTCATAGACGCAACATCACAACACATTATAACTGGTTCTGATAATTTAATAAAGGTAAGATTCAAGAGAAATTGTAATAATGCTATGTTAATGTAGTATATAAAAAGTTTGTTTTTGCGTAGATACTAAAATATACAGACGATAAAAAAGGTTGTACGGAAGAAAAGGAAATATTTTGTGAAGTCAACGCGGAACGACCTGAAGACGATTCTTTATACGATTTTTCTGTGGAATCAATCTCATTTGATCCTATAGAAACAAAATTTGCTGCTAGTTCCTATGATTATTATCAATCATCGTTCTTTCTAATTTATGATATTGAAAAAGGGTAAGTTATATTTCAATTAATTATTCAGTTTCTACAAATGTTTGATTAAACATTGACTATGTTTAAACAGACACTATTATATGATTCGATTTAATAACATTTTTAATTATAATTTACAAGGACGGTTTGATAATCCAAAAATTCTAAAAAATCTGAAATTGCAGTATTATCATATATAAACCTAATCAAAAAGCTATTTCTTGTTTTGGCAAAAAATAATTCTAGAGGGGGAAATATTCTGCAAAAAATCAGATTTTTTTAAAGAGTGTTTCCATTCCTAGAATTATTTTTTAGTTAAAACAAAAAATAGCTTTTCGATTAGGTTCATATGTATTATATTTCTGTAAAGTTTCAGATTTTTTAGAATTTTCGGGTTATCAAACCTTCCTTGTTAGTGAGTACTAAGCTATATATACAGGATAAAACACTGAATTGCTTGTCGCGAGAGAGAACTACATGTCGTGTATTTCTATCCTTTTACATACAGTCAAGTTCGAAACTTTTGACTGTGTTTGGCGTTGTAGATACTAAGGCACTAGATATGTAGGTATTCTCATCCGCCATTTTGGTTCCTATTAGATGGAGAATTATAGCGTATACAGGGTGACACTTAAAGACTGCCCACTAAGTACATAGCGTTATTCCTTGCCAAAAAATGAGTCGAAAAAAGTCCTGAATCATTTTTAATAATTGACGTGTTACACATGTACGCTATACTATACTATATACGCTATAATTCTCCATCTAGTAGGAACCAAAATGGCGGATGAGAATACCTACATATCTAGTGCCTTACTATTAGTCGAGAGTAGACGAGATAGAAAGAGAAATCCGGTACCGAGACACTGCCTTGTCTGACCGTTTTGTCGAATGGAGGGGGTAGCCTGTGCTCGTTCCAGTCTTATAGCGTTTTCGATTATACAGGATTTGAACGACCCAGGGTTGATCAATCACTATTTTACTATAAATGCAAGTCTTTCATTGGTGGAGAGGTTGCAATGACGTCATTAACCAACCCTGGGTCGTTCAAATCCTGTATAATCGAAAACGCTATTAGAACATATATACTGGAAGGGGCATAGCTGACTTGCCGTTGTCCTCAACATCTATCTATCCTTGTCTGTACATTTTATTGCAATACGAATGCGTTGATTATGTGATGTGTGTGATGACAAACTAGACAAGCTTATCTATGAAAAGCCTTCCAATATAATCTAGTCTAAAGAAATAATCATAAAAAAGTATACAAAACTAATACTATTTAAACATCAATAAAGTTTTTAAATATTTTTTTTATTATTTATTATAATAATTTTTATTGTACTGGTTACTATATATACAAGATATAATTAAAATAAGATAACAAACTTTAGAGGAGCGAGAATATTACATAATGGGCGGTATTCATAGTCCGTTCTTATATTCAAGATCGTCTTAAGCACGAACTTATATTCGCTCTCTTCGTCAGACACAATCTATGTGTGACGAAGAGAGCGAATATAAGTCCGTGCTTAAGACGATTTTAAATATAAGAACGGACTATGAATACCGCCCAATAATAAATATTACTTTTTTATTTTTTATTAATAATATATATTTTATATCAGTAACAGTGGGTTTGACGGACATATGTTGATGTCAAATTTTTTTTCATGTTTGGTCTCGCTCCTCAAAGTTTGTTATCTTATTTTAGTTCATCCTGTACATCCTGTATATAATTATTGTTCATTACAGTATTTGTTTTTGGTTATGTGCATCATTATTTTTATTTTATTTTGCAAGACTATTATTACATATTACTACATATTATTATATATAATTTATAATATATTGCAATTATATTATAATATAACTTAAAGAATAAATTGTTATAATCAAATTTTCAAATGCCTTCCACCTATTTTAAATCTTTCTACTTTCAATTTAAGCGGTTATTCATTCGCGCAAGCGCATTGACCGATTTCGTACAGACAAGGATAGATAGATGTAGGGGACACTTTTGTTATGTGTATTTAGGTAGGCTATGCCCCTTCCAGTATATATGTTCTAAGAACGCAACCATAGTTCAATGGATCATGTACATACTGAATTTGGATGCTGGGAGAAACGAAACTCAGCACCAGTAAATTTCACTGCTGCCAACTGAATTATTTTTACTTGCAGTAATCAAACCTATTTTTGAACACACTAATAAATAGTATGCATAAATAGCAGATATGGCGTAGCTTCTAAAGATGGCAAATTTTTAATATTTTACGTTACTGCATCACTATTTTATCCAAAATTTTATAAGAGAAAAGTTTGCCATTGTTTAATTTATTATTTGTCGTTAACATAATTATTAAAAATTATATAAAAATATAATCAGATATTCAGAATTTTCACCAGAAATGACAAGATGTGCAAGAAACGTGGTTAATCTAAAAAGCAGTGGTGAATATTTATTATGTCAAAAAGAATGTTGTATTCAAATGGAAAGTTAAAAATTTTATTGTATATTGTTATAGCCTATAATCAAACAGGACAGGGATATTTCGAGCAATTAGTGGCGTACAATTCAATGAACTCGCATCTACGACGGATTTTGTTAGCAAAGAGTACGATCGACACAAGAAATAAAAATTATTTATTGAAAAAAAATCAACGATGTAAGGTGCAAGATGCTGACAATAAAAAAACATATTTGCACCCGGAAGTGATAGATGATGTGATTGAAAAATTGGCTTATGATACTCGACATCATCCAATGGTAAAGCTTAGCTTAATATTAGCATATTCAAATTTGTAACAAGTAAGGATTTCAGCAATTATTAAACTTTGTTGTTATTTTATCAAAAAATGTTAGTCTATCTGCTTGAAGCTAATAAACTATTATTTTTAATCATTTTAAATTACTTTTAAATTTTGATGCAGGATGTATTGAGAATGAATTTCAATTTGAAACATCCGGATTGTTGCAATAATTTAAATCGTCATCAATCAAGAATTTGCGGTAATCACACATATTATGAAGAAAATGATCAAACAGGCCATCGACAACGATTAATGTCAAAGAATGAAAGAACAATGTCACCAATGACATCACGTTCGGCAAGACACAAAAAGCTAGCACCAAATTTTGTTTGTGGAAAAGAACTAAAATCAATGCGGAAAGATCCTCGTACAATCAATCTATCAACGTATTATTCGCAATGGAGGTAGGCTTGTATATATAAGCAATTTAAAAGTTTTCACAATTTAAATAATTTAATACTTTATTTAATATTATTTATTTAGAGCATAAATTAACATCTTAAATGGCATTATTTTCTTTTCTTTGCTCCCTAGAAAATGTAGACATGAAAAAGATCCGCTTTTTGTTTCTTGTACAACTACTACCTTAGATTCATCAATGTTTAAATCAGAATCACAATCTCTAATACAAGAAACGGACAATCATCGTTTAACATCCTTAAGTGCTTCACAAAGTTACGACGATCTAAATTACGATGACAAAACCATTAACCATTACATTGTTTCAAAACAATGCTCATCCAAGAAGGAAGAAGAAAAGAAATATATTAAGTTTGTCTATGACATCACCAAAGAGATAATGCAGAAAGGTCTTTACACTGATAAAGAGCTGCAAGATGTTTTTAAGAAGCATATCGAGCGATATAAAGGAATCCTAAACATGGTATAAATACAACATTATTGTAAATATGAAAAATGTTTCAACATATTGTCTCTCTCTTCTCTCATGATTTAAAATTACCTGTCTCTCTCAACATTTATTGCAATGCTTTTAAATCAATCTTATTTTTTACAATATAAATTACAAAATCTTTTTTGCAAGCTTGTTTTACTTTGTCCTAGAATAAAATGCTTTACGAGATCTACCAGTTGAAGATCTCGTTAAATATAGTGGATTCGGATACGGACGATGAGCTGGAGGATCTTGTACATGCGCAAAAACTGTTGAGCATATCCGAAATCAGGCCGCCTACACCACCGAAGGTACTGGACGAGAACAAAGTGATGGAAAAGTTGGAGTCTTATAAAAAAATGATGGAAGCTGAAAGCAGACCTTTGAGCACTACTGGCAAATCAGTTACAATAGTCGATGCAAATCCCGAGTTGTTTGTTACAGAGAGAGACGTGTTGATTTCATTGATAGAAGTGGGTATAGATCCTAAACAGGCCCAACATATTTGTAAGAATCTGCTGCAGAGGAGCAAAGATACGGCTCTCGCCGGAACGGTAAGGTAATTACTGAAAGATCTTATTGTCCGGAAGACAACGTTCGATATTTCTTTCTAGGTGCAGGTAGGCGCAGAGGCTTATCTTCTCGATTTGGAGGTAGACAATTTGGAAAAGCTACGAGATAACAATGTAAGCACTTCTCCCGGAGCTGAAACAATCGAAAATATCCACGATTCTATCGTTGATTTAGCAAAGTCTTCGGTAAAACAAGAAGTTAGCCCTTCAATGTTAAATCTCACAGCTGTACAAAATGAAACAATAGAAATAAAAAAGAAGACTGAATCTCAGAATACGGCCGAAGGTGACGATAAGATGAAAAGTGATAAAGTTGAATCATAAACATGACAATTATATTTCTGTTTACATTAACAGAATATTTTTATTGTTCAAAAATATTCTTTTCTATTTCCATTGGTAAAAAACCATTCTTTTTCAATCAACGTTTGTTACAATGTCGCCTTTGTATTTATTGTTATTGAACAACTTATTGTATTAGCAGCAAAATAAATAAATGTGCAAATTTTTGTTCATGTAGAACAATGCAATTTGTTCATTGTCTGATAGTGGTGATATTAATAATTTATAATACGGAAAACATAGTATGCATGTATGATTATCTCATTCATATACATTTCTTTTATTATATATAGTTTCATAAAAGGTCTGTGACGCTTTTAGGTCATGTCATTTATAGAATCTCCGCTGAATTACTAACAAAAATAAAATATGCATATAATGAAAGTCTTGTACATTTACACATGTACGTACGTATACAATGTTCTTGTACATATCTATGTACAGATATACAAATGTTTTGCGTTTGTACAATAAGAAATTACACGATACATCATCATGATAAATGATATATCTCTAATGTATAAATTACATGCACAGTGCAATTTAAATTAATACAGAGGATAAAATAGTTGCATATAATTTTTCATCTTTTGTTTTGTTTATATATTTACAGCTACTGGCACTGTACTTGCGCATTTCATTTTGTACATATTTTTCTTTCCTTTCATTCAACATACGGCTATTTAACTTGGAGATGGTAACTGGAAAATATGTGTACTTCATTTGGCATCTATTTGCGACAAAATTCAATAAGTAAATAAGTCAATGCAACGCAGATTCTCATTGTTTGCGCAAAAACTAAAGAATGTTAATATCTAATGTTATCAAAATAATTTGCATTTACTTTTGAGCTGCACTTCCGCTACATTCACTACATTTAATTATATGCAGAATTATATTGCGTTGAATTCTCAATATAACTAGACACATATGAAAGTTTTGCAAAAATTTCCGAATTATATGGACTCTGTCCGATATTATGACAACTTAATATTATGAATAATATGAAAACTTAAACATCTTAATGTCTATAAGTAAATTAATATATTAAATTTTGAATACGTATCACTTGCATCGCCTACATCTGAGTGCATAAAAATCATATGCATAAAAATATACGTTCAAAAAAAAAAAAAAGAAAAAACGAAAAAAAGAAACATAATGCTTAAACACAACAGTAAATAAAATTTTAATAAACCTCACTTAGCAAAATAGTAACCCTTTAAAAATATTGAGTCGACTGTTCATGGCGTTAGAACGAATTAGTATCACGCAGATCTTTTCATTAACTACCGTCAGATGCATTTGATGAACAGTCTTCGAGTTCCGGTGCATTTGGACCTCTGTCCAATATGCGCATAATTTCTGTTGCATGTCTTATTATAAAATCTGGCTTGGGATCATCACCCAAGAGACGAGGTTTATCCACAGTAGGTATCCACACGGTCCCGCCTAGTCCAGCTTCAATTCCACCTGCATAAATAGTTTTACAAAAACTCATTGTAATATGACACTTTTTTTGTCAGATATTTCTGTAAAGAGACAATTTTTGAATAAAATGAATAAAATGAATTTTGCTGACCCGAAATATCGGTCTCCAACTTGTCGCCGATCATAATGCATTCCTTCGGTCTCACGTTGAGCAAGTGACAAGCCTTGTGGAATATTTCCGCTTCCGGCTTCTCCCATGGCAGATCGCCGGATACTAAAATGATATCGAAGTACTGTTCCAGCGACAGCTTGTGTATCTTTTCCCACTGAGCGTTTGACGGGCCATTAGTGATCAAGCCCAGCACGTATTTCTTTCTCAATTGACGTAGCATGAACACCGTATTCGGTGTTAGTGCCATGTAATGGTATCTTAAATAGAGCCATCGTTCATAAACTTTTTTCGCTAGACGTGAATATTTGTCGCCGAGCGCTTTATTCCAGAGAATAGTACGCCAAGTGTCCAACGTGAGTGTTGCGTTGTCCGGACATTTTCTAAATTGCTTCAGATAAGCGGCTGTTATCTTGACGGCCGCATCTTCTGGGATATCGTATTCTCGCATCAATTCCTCAGCCAACTGTAGATAAATGCATTTTATAAAAATTCTTTTTAATAAGCATTCATTGTAGTGCAACGTTTTAATGATAAAGTATGATGAGTGAAGAATTGAAGAAAGAGATGAGTATGAAAGTAATTTCCACACTCAATAAAAATGTGCACAAATCGTAAAAGACCGTCTTATTCACATAAAAAAATAAAACGGTTTCTTTTTGTTAAAGAAAAAAAAGTAGAAAACGATCTTCTCTCTAACAGACAAGATGTAAAGTAAATGAAATGAAGACGAATATTGAATGTGGAGTTCATTAGTCAAAGAAGGTCTCAGGGCGACAGGGCACAGAGGTCAGTTAAGGATTTTTAGGGCACTTAATTCATTATTAATGATTACCTAGAAAATGCATTGATTCATTGAAATACTCGAGCCGATTAGTGGACACTCGAAGTGGCACCCGCGGACGTTGCTGTAATCACAACAAAATCAGTTGTGCCAACAACAACAACATTATATGTTATTTCCAAACCCTATAAGAGTTATGGCTGAAAGATTTCTGGATAATTCTAAAACATAAATTTGTCTTTGAAAAACGTTGGAATACAATTTATACATAACGCTACATAAAATTCATAATTGCCACGTGAAATCGGTTGCATCTGCTATCCAGTAATCTTTCTGCAATATCTTTGTTAAAAACAACTTTATTAAACGCTAAGCGTATCAATAATAGTGTGGATAAAATTGGTGATAAAATCAGAAAGCGAACGCTTAAAAAATTTATTCATTTTAATAGGAAACTGGTCTACAAAATCTTTGTCAAAGTGCTTCAAGATCATAATAATATTAACACAACAATCTTCAGAAGTAATAAAAAAAAAACATACTTGATTACAGCTCGTAAATTGCTCGTAGAATATGTTTACAAATTGTTAAAGCCCGATTTAAAAATCAGCGATGTTCGTATGCATAATTTGTAATCTCTTCCAAGCGAGACGCTCTTAGCTTTCCTGTTTGCCAGAAAACTATTTCCAGATGTGATGTAGTCTAAATTTACACTGGACTAACCGCGCATACGCCTTTCGAATATCATACAACGCAGAGAACACGTACAATAATAAATTCAATTCGCAAAATACTACGAAAGCTTTTTTCATGTATAAAAAAAGTTCAATTGATGCTTCCCTCAAAAATCGATTAATTCTCTCTATTGTTAATTTTACAAGAATAATTAATTCTATAAGAAATTTTGCTTAGTTTTTGTTTCTTAATATTGTTTGCACAAAACAAAAGCCAAAAGCTACACCGTAATATTTTTTCGTCTCTAATCGCCAAAGAGACGCTTTCCAAGTTCCATCATACGATGATTTCGACAGACGGTCAACGCGCCGTGTTTCTTCAGCACCGATGCGACACTGTCGTCGGCCTTCACCAAGTGACACAGCAAATCTTCGAAGGCGGACTTGACGTTCGGCTCCAAGCCACCAATCTTTACTCGCTTCAACGTCTCGATGATCTCCTCCACCCAACCAGATTCTACCGTAAATTGCGACAGCCAGGGTATCACTAGCAGTACACCAGCCATCGTCTGCATACCCAGGAACCAGAGTTCCATCAGTTCCATCCAGTGTTCCTTGTAGGACATGGAAACTACCAGCTCAGTAGGATCGTTGCTCTCGTCGATAATGTACGCGTCCCACAGAAACCTTATCGTAGCTTGGATGTATCGACATATCGAGAAATCGTTCTTCTTTATGCGTTTTGCCTGTTGCTTCATCAGCAACAAGCCCAAAACGGCCAGGTGACCGTGCAACACCAGATTTTCCGGAATCTGTTTCAGCTCTGGCAAATTATTGTAGATGAACTTCAGCAATGAGATGAACGTCGGCGATTCCTCCACCAGCTTCGTCTCCAGCACGGTGATATTCATCAAAACATTGCAGACAGATACCATTGCGGTTCTAGAATCTTTCATTTCTTCCAGAAGATGCAGATCCAGCTCCTCCACGCGATTGCCATCCTGAAGAACTTTCAAACGTTCCGATCTTGGTACCGGCGGCCTCTTGTAGTGCACGATTGTCCAGTGATAGGACAGACACTCGAACAGAACCTCGTCTTGCTTGTGTTGAAGGAGAATTTTCCTAGCAGCCTCTTCCACGGCCAAATAACATAGCGCGGGTAACAATAATCTCAATATATCAATCTCGCTCATCGGATCGTGAACGCTCGGTTCTCCGAACGACGTTCCTTCATCCGCTTTAGCTTTGGACTTGGCCTTCTCAGCCAATTTCCTATTTCGATGTGCGTAAAAGGTGTCGTTGGCCACTGTCAACACATACGGCAATACGGCGTAAACTTGAGGGCGCATGGCGCTTGTTTCTTGCGCTAGCCAAGCTGTAAGCACTCTTACAACGGCGCATACAAACATTTTTTCCTTCACATCCACCAATGTTTTCATCTTTGATACAGAGCTCAACAAACCAATGATAGCCGCGAAAGAACCTTTTAGAGCTGTGTATAAAGATTGTTTCTCCTTCTGCTCTAAATCTAGCTGATCTGTAACAATGTAGCTGATTGAAACCTCGAGAATAATAAAGCAAGCAGTGACCAAGTCGGCGTTGGCAAGTATAGTTTTGAGTTGCTTGTCCTCCAATTGCATTCTGACTTCGATCGCCGCTAATTGAATGAGCAATAAAAAGAATATTTTTGATTTTTCCTTATCAGATATGGCCCATTCCGCCCCCAGCAAATCTAATGTTACAGACGCGAACTTCAAAGCTGGATCTCGCTGCTTCTTGCCTATCTTCGATCCTAGAATATCGCTCAAACCCTTGTGAATGCTCAACGGCCAAGATTCATCCTTCACGGTTGTAGATATCACATCCTTTCTACAAGATTGTAACAAAGCTTGTAGAATAGCGCATAGCTCGAATTTTCTCTCTGTGTGATCAGTTTCAAAGTCCAAGGCTATTTTGTTGATTATTGCGTGGAAAGGAGCGATGTCCGTCGGATCCCAAGCTTCTGATCCAAATCTACTGACCAATGTGACTAGAATATTCAAAGCCTCATCTGTTTGAAAGCTTTTCTCTGCATATATATCGCACATCTTTGGAACTGCTCTCTGCTCAAGCAATGCCTTCTGTCCAGGAGGATGTTGGGCGATACATTGCAAGCAGCTGTAAGCTTCACTGACAATTATTAATGTGTCATCTGGTGCATCCTCATCAGCCTGAGACACTATTTCCAGGAGCGCTGAAATATGTCCTACCATGTCTGGATGAGAAGCTAGCTCGGGTTCTCTGCAAAATGCGGAAAGAATTGACAACGCCACTGATTTGTAGTCCACCTGCAGTGGACAATCACTTTTGGCAGACAGCAACTTCCTGAGGAATTTAGCTCCAATGGCTTCAAAAAGCATCTTCTTGGCAGCTGGCGTACAATCTTTGCCATTTACAAGTTTGGTGACCATGAACAGTGCAGCAAACTTCTCAGAGTCTGTGTCCACTGCTTTTAGTATGGCCACGCACTTTGTGACACTCTCTGAGACACTCATTGTTAGATTATTTTAGTAAAACAAGAAAAAAATGAATTGTCTTTATCGAAATTGGATGTGTATTTTATATTATTGCTCCGGTGCAATATATCGATGTCATCAATGTTGTCAAAACGTTGAGAATAAATTATAAAATTGTGTATGTTATTAGCAGGCGTTACCGGCTAGCGCGCACCGTCCGTCGCGTAGTATAATCGAGAGCTAACTGGCGGAGCTCCCAGAACAGTCCTCTTGCTACCTAGCCTTGCCCTTTGACACATTCACCAAGGTAACCAAAAATAACCATCGAATAACGCATACATGTATACACGTTCGCTTAGCATTTGCTCTGTTATTAAAACTGCGTCTTGTTGGGAATTCCGTCTCGTGAATAACCTTAAAATTATTTTACAACTTTTATCAATAATGTTGAAACAATATCATATACGAGTCAAATCGCTTACTTTCGTTTTTATTTAAAATAAAAATGTTGTACGTTCACCTAATGTTCTCTTTTAAATCAAGAGGTTAACAAAAGGTATTTTTTTACAATTCTTAAGTAGGACATCTCGATTCGATCCGTGCAAACTTCACGCCGCATTGCCCTTTATTCGTTTCTAGTTGCACTTTTCAGCACTTTTCGTACCAATAAATGCGCATCTACCTACGTATGATAGAAGTAGGTGAGAAATGCAATAAAGAAAATGCAGTTAAAAAATGAAAAATTGTCCTAGGAGTATGATAAACCGTGCAAGAATTCGGAGAAGGATGCGACGCTGAAAATAACCACAGCGTCGTAAAGAAAGCACGCTATATCAGGGAGTCGGCTCATATTACACGAGGGAGGGGGAAGGGGATAGGCGAACTGGCGACAGTGACTTCATTCTTGCAGTGCGAATAGGAACAGGTAGGAGAGCACGACTATCATGAGAACTGATGCGCGCGTGTACTCCCACAATCTCTTATAATAGCGATTAACTTCGAAACAAGCATGTCGAAAGAACGAATCTTGTCTCAAATTTCACATTGAGCTTGTAGGTTAGGAGCATACTCTTCGTACCTTACGACAAGTTTGATTGTCCGCCTTCCTGGTCTCCACAAGAGTATTATCCAAGTCGAAGAAGACAGCGTTTAAGGGCACGCTTGATAAAAAGGACTGCTGCTTGTATTGCTTCTGAAACGTAGTTTCCATTGCTATTTCTTAATGACAGTTACAATCAGTTACAATAATTGAGTGCGCTTATCTAGTACGGAAGAATATGTGCGTAATTTATATATAAAGTAAATTTAAGGCAAGGCTTTGGAAAAAGGTGACAACATGAAAGGAACCCTAGACAAAATGTCCTATCAAACTTAAAAAGAAAAGAGACAACCTAAGAACACTAGACAAAAATTCCTAACGCATTAAGAGAAAGATGACAACTTAAAAATGAGATTCCAAGCAAAATTCTCTAACAAATATTACGAACACATTTATAGATAGCTGTGCTGACAAATGCAAATGACGATCATTTCCATCACTCGATCCGTCGAGTATAAATTGTATGAAATATTTAGCAGTGTTTAGTGCTACGTGTTACTGTTTATGATATATACGATAGTGTTGTACAAATAATGTATAAAAGTTCTCATGTTTTTTAAGACTAATTTATACTGATCATCTTGCATAAAGAAAACATATTTATACAGATATTGTTGATGGATATACGATCAAGTGACGTGTAACATAATATGCATTTAGTGCGAATAGAACATACGGTGTAATAAGTCATCGATTATTTCAACAAGATGGATTTTGGCGCCTTGTTATCAGTCGCACAGAAAAATGAAACGAAAAAACAGGTTAATCTATATTGTCAATACATATTGCATATTTATCATTATACTTGAAAGTGTATAGTTAACATTGGAATAATTAGGTTATGTTAACTTTTTGATGTAAGTAATTTCTTTTAAAATATTATTTTTTAACAGACTGCTCCATGCTATCAAACAAAATTTGCACCACCAAAGAAACAGAGTAAACAGTCTAAAAATCTTTCTGATAATATCAAGAAATTTTTGGCTCGGAAAGAGGAAGAAGAAAAGCAGAAAGCTCTAGAAGAAAAAAGAAAGAAAGAGGTAATTTTATTAAAGTAAAATATATGATGAGGTATAATATATTGGTTTGCAAATAATCTACATAGAGTAGTTTATTGTAATCTATAAATGGATTGATCTTTGAAAGTATGATAAACAAAAAAGTAGCATATGCAATATACAAATAATATATACGAAAAATATTTACATACATCAATTACTTTTTTGTGTAATTGTCATTAAGATGTGTCATATTGAAAAACAATATTATCAATTACTTTTGCAAAAAAAACTGCCACTAATGAGCTTAGCCATTTACTATACTTGTGTATATTTTTCATGTATAACAATTTTTGGTTTACCCATTTTTGTTTTTTTTATGGTCCATCAGTGATTATTTTTCAAATATATTTTGTACTTTAAATTTAACCTTATATTAAAGAAGTTTTAATTGTTCTCTAGAATCTTTTAGCTTTACGGGATCACAAAACTCAAAGTCGCATAAATAAGCATTTGAAAGTGTGTAAAGCAGCGAATAAATCAGTGATTGCAGATGCAATTGACAGAGAAAATACAGCTATTACTATGGCAGGTAATATCATAGTTCCAAATGTATAATCAACTTTTATATTATGCTAATATATTTGTATAAAGGTTAAACAAAGTTTTGTTCTGTTTTACATTTTCATCTGAAGTATATTTAAGTACAATAAGCTATTATTGAAACAATGTTCGAATCAAATATAAAAATCAAGTTCCAATTATGCATAGAAGTTTACTTTTGTTTTGTACGTGAATTATTTGAAGTCATTATGCAATAGTTTATTTGCATAATAATATCATCATTAGTTTGATTAAAAAGAAACAGCTCTTATCTATAATGGGCAACATTTTTGCTCACAGGTTATAATATTTACAAGCAATGCATTATTTGTAAATCATCCCAAATCAAGGCAGAACAATTTGTACAACGGGGGATAATAAGACATTAATTAAGGTCAGCCATTTAATCCTAGAGTAGTCTGGAGATTTCATAAGCATGAAATATGTGCTACTGCAGTGCTTTATTGTATTTTTAAATTTGATTCAAAGAAATGTGGAGCTGTAATTTTATTTATGTTTGTTCTATTAATGTATACATATATGATGCTTTATTATTTCTCTCGGTTTTTTAATATTAATTTTTATGCGTTGTGCGTGCGTGCCTGCGTGTCTTGCCATATATATCTTCTAAAAAAATTTATATTATTTCTTATCATATCATACCATATTATATTATTAATATTTGTTTATTTACTCTAGATTTCTTAGTGTACTTCTGTTTCTCATAATTCCTATTAAAAGTAAGAATTAAAAATATTTTTATAATTCCATAAATTACATATTTAATTTGTTTTTTTTTTTTTTTTTACTTAATACTAATACTAATACTTTAATTGTAGTGTTGAATGCATATCATATTAATTTCATTCTTTTTTATACTAAACGTAATGATGATAGTATTAAATAAATAAGATATTCTTATTTTTTGATGTTCAATTTAAATTATCTGATATTGTTTTCTTATCCTTTTATGATATATTATATTTTTTGTGATTATATTTTTATATATTATTTATATCTATTTATATTTCATTCAATATTATTCCTTGATACTTATTTTTGAAAACTTTAAACATCTTGTACAAGTGTACAATAAATTTTTATGGCATTTGGAACTTTATTTTTATATAATGTTGAAATGATATCATCAATTGCTTGAAGTGATAATTCTTAAAATAAGTCTTCTAATGCATATATTGTGGTAAACAGTTATATTTATGTATCAAATATTATTTATAGGTCCTTCTCAGCCTGATGAAGATGATTATGGATATGAATCCCAAGCAGCATCTGCATTGTACACTCAGTGGATGAACAAATATAATAATAGTTCAACTTCAGAAAAGTTCATTTTTACCAATAGCGAAAAAAGAACAATAAAGGATATTGCATCTACAAAGGTACTGATCACTATTAATATGATTCAACCTCAATTTTAAGGAAATTATATATATATCTTATTTATTCTTTATACTCTTTACTTGATAATTACGCATTTTTTGTAGTATTGTATTTAAATAATTTTTTTTTTTTCACGATAGAAAAGAGTTTTTATCAACGGAAAATAAAAAATAATATAAAAATGCTATTCTATTAACAGTATAGAAGGAAAAGTTAATATATTTTATGTTATATTATTTTATAATTAAATATTATATGTTACAGGACAGAGTAAAGCAAGCTTTAAAGCAACAAGAACTTGAGGAAAGTAACGGGCATAGACGAAAGAGGAAATCATGCACTTTGGAGATAAAAGAAGCTAACATTGAAGAAAAAACACAGGACGATGGTGACGACGACATCAAAGAAGATATAAACGAAAAACCTAAGCAAAAGAAAAAACCACTGCCACCGCCTATGGGTTTTGCAGAACTCTTAAAGCTCGCAGAGAAGAAACAGTATGAACCTGTGGCTATAGAAGCTAAACCAAAAATTGAAGAAGAACGACTAATGACAAAACGTCAGAAGGAAGAATATATACAGGAAAAAGAAAGAAGAGCGCAACGAGAAAAGAAAGATACTGAAGTAAATAAAAAAACAAGCATTACCAATACACCCAGTAAATCTACTAAACCACAATTAAACAAAGTTCTTAAGAGTAACGAAAAATCTCAGATCTCAAATGCAACATCACCTAAAAGTATAACAGCTACTCCTAAAAGTATAACAGCTACTCCTAAAAGTATAACAGCTACTCCTAAAATTATAACAGCTACTTCTAAAAAGACAATAGACAAATTCAGTGACAAACATAGTGCGGAAAAATCTGTCTCAAATAAAAGCCCATCTAAGAATGATTTATTAGAAGAACGAAAAAAATTGGAAGCTGAAAAAAGAGAACTTGAAGAAATGCGACGCGCTATCGAGGAGGAAAAAAGGAAGTTGGCGCTAAGTAAAACTAAACAGGAAAATATTAAATCTCATTCTTCTAATAAAGTAATGGCTAAATTGAAAACTGTAGATAAACAAGTGCCAGCAAAGGATATAAAGCCACGGCAAAACCCATCTTCGGATTCAAAGTTATATTCGTCATTAATTAATAATAAACCAAAACAACTACTTCAATCCGACGATATATCCATGAAATTGAAAAAAGTTAAAAGACCACTTGTATCCAATAAACGTGAGTTTACTAGTAATTATATATCTTACAATTAAAGAATTTAATTGAAAGTCAAACAATTTATTTATACGAAATATTTTGAATCTTATAGGACGAATCTGTGACAATGGCAACGAGGACGACGAAGACTCAGATATGAATGATTTTATAGATGATGAACCAGAGGAAAACATAGAAGATTATAGTAAACATATTAGTGAAATATTCGGCTATGATAGAAGTAAATATAATTACATTGACGATGAAGATGATACTGCTATGGAAAGCAATTTTGCACAGCAGTTGAAAGAAGAATACAGGTCTGCCAAAATAGGTATATATTCATGATAACTCAACTAATATATTTTTTATATTTGTCCAAAATAAACTGGCACTCTTTATTATTAGCAATATTATTTTATTATATCATGTACGTGCAAAATGTATATAGAAATGTGATTAAAGTAGAAAATTGCGGAATGGTAGATTCAAACTGTAAAGTAGATAACAAGAATTTATGTTTTATGGAAGATATTTCACAATATAAAATTGTGAAATATTAAGATACTTACATTGAAGATACTTTATGTCGACTGAATCTTACTTAGTCTTGTCATGTTTAAATTCACTCGTGTACACAACATTACAATACAATAAAATAATATTGTCATAGAGTGCTAATCTGTTTTATTTGGATAATTATAAATATATATATAAAATATGTAAAGAGTTTATTAATGTAAAATTAAACATTTGTAGGAATTATGGAAGACTTGGAAGATATGCGTATGGAAGCAAAGCAGAAAAAGCAAAAAGCTTTTTTGAAACAGAAAGTCAAGAAATAACGTGAAATATTTTAGCTCTATACACAGGCGTGCGCGTTGTATGTATATTTATTTGTATCATCTACAATTTTGATATGTATTGAGCAATATATTCAAATTGATAAAGAATATATGAGAATGTTAATATGTTTTATTTAAACATTTTTCTTTTATAAAAGATAAAATATATTTTTTCTCCCTTCTTTTATTTCTAAATACATAAATATACGTTTATTATACCGAAAAGAAAAAAATTTATGAATCACTATCTTTTTTAAAATAATCAATTAAAGGTGCAGTAAATAAAATATAATTGAGAAAATATTGCCTATAATAATGATCATGTATTTGCAATAAATTCATGTACTATGTGCAAAACTGTTATTTAATAATTGCAAGAAATTTTAATTAAGTTAACATTCTACGAGATTTTACACAGTTTCAATGTTTATACCGTTGTTGTTGTCATCGTTGTTGCTGGACCTTTCGGTTTAATCATCATTGATGCACGTTTTAGGGTATAATCCCAGCCTCTCCAGCGAAACCATACGATACCTTTAACAATAATATGATTTTTATTTGTTGATAAAAGTTAAGAACTTAACTTTTCGATTAACAACAAAATAATAGAAGATTTCAAGCCGACGCAAAATATTTATTGCTTGTAGATATTCTTTATTTTAATCGTGAAACAGCTAGACAGTCACAGTTATCTACTGTCTGCTGAACAGTCAACATATCAGCAGTTCACATCACATACTCACAGTCTCTCAGAGCTTGACCTCAATCGAAAATTGAACAACAATCGTTAGGTTTACTGAAGATGGTAAAAAATTAACCGAAACATCTAACTGTTTCATGTTAATTAAGATGAAGAATGCATAACGAGCAATAAACATCTTGCGTCAGCTCAAAATCCTGTATTATTTTATTGTTAATTGTTTTAATACGAGCCTATATCTATATTTCATTAATTTTTCGATTTCTATTAATTACCCGGCTGAGGATTTACAATCGGCGGAGTGTCGACTTGATATTAGCTACATAAGTTTTGATACTATTATGATACTAGTATGCAATTGACATTAAGATATAATAAGTTTAGAATACTAAATTTTTAATATCACTAATATTGAAACGATATAAAGCTAGCTTTAAGACCCCCTGAGATTTCCCGATTATTTTACATCTGATAAGAGCATACGCGACAACGAACTTTCTCCAGACGACAAAGGATTCGACTTTTGCCAACATCGGGCACATATTGCTCCGTATTTTCGATATTGGCAAATTCCATCTAGGTGTATGTTAAATAATATTCCCTCTTTACTTTAGTAAACTAGCAACATAAAATTTTCTTTAAATATATTTATTTTAGAAAATCATAAACATACCTTGTCGCGCAGTAAGATCTTGAGGATCGTTTAAATAAAGGCCATTTAAACCACGTCCACAAGATTTCCACCACCAACCGCCTTTAAGCATCGAAGCACAGTTCAAAGAAGATCTATCGTTATCCCTAAAAGTGTAAAAATATTTGTAAATCGGATTTTCTTAGCAAACGTATATTCTGCGCAACTATATAATTATGTAAAAAGATATACAGGGCGTATAAAAAGTACCGGAACCCTAGAATATCTCGAAAAATATAAGTTTTACAAAAAAATGTTTTAGATAAAAGTTGTAGAATTTAAACAGATCTATTTACTGATCTTATCAGTTTGACCTTAGGTGGAGACGCTTCGGAGATTTGAAGGTCATCTTTATTTTTTAAAAATAGAACTACCCTAATTTTTTTATATAAATCGATTTCTCGCAATATTCGGCGTAAAAAGTTATTAGAGTAAAATGACCAAAAATTGAATAGTTTACGAAATATTCTATACTTTAATTTGACATAATTTTATGTAAACTATGAAATATCTTGTTAAATATTTATTTTTCAATTATCTTACCTCAACACTTTTATGCACAAAATAATGAGAGGAATCAATTGGTGTAAAAAAAACACATAGTTGTCTTTAAGAAAAAATATGTAGCTAAAATATCACATTATATTTTTTCTTAAAGACAACTATGTGTTTTTTTTACACCGATTGATTCCTCTCATTATTTTGTGCATAAAAGTATTGAGGTAAGATAATTGAAAAATAAATATTTAATGAGATATTTCATAGTTTATATAAAATTATGTCAAATTAAAGTATAGAATATCTCGTAAGCTATTCAATTTTTGGTCATCTTACTCTAATAACTTTTTACGCCGAATATTGCGAGGAATCGATTTATATAAAAAAAATTAGGGTAGTTTTATTTAAAAAAATAAAGATGACCTTCAAATCTCCGAAGCGTCTCCACCTAAAATCAAACTGATAAGATCAGTAAATAGATCTTTTTAAATCCTACAACTTTTATCTGAAAAATTTTTTTATAAAACTTATATTTTTCGAGATATTCAGAGGTTCCGGTACTTTTTGTACACCCTTATATTTTATTCTATGCTACATATAATAAATATTATATGTATATTACATAAAATATCTTACCTATTGTATGTGGAGAACGGACTATTATTCGATCCATACCAAGGATCATTCAACGAATCTCCAGCATTTCCTTCATATCCATCAATCTCCAATTTATAATACTCTCCTTCTGAATAAATCTTGAAATGGGAATACTGAGCATATCTGATAAAACCAGATTATAATTGTAAAGTATATCTGATCGATTTCAAATTTATATTGACACGATTGATTAATGATTCAACGATTATAAGACTGTACATTTATATAATTTCACAGTTTTTAATATTCTTTTACTGTAGTTTTAAAGATTAAAATTATTCTACAATTTATGCATATACCTTTTGTTACCTTCGAAGTCTTCAAGTTCAACTCTCAACGTGTAATCTTCATTATTTGTTAACATATATATATTTTCATTGCCTAGCCAAAATTCCTTAGCGGGGTCCCCAAACCCATTTTTATAATCTGCCCAATCTCTGTTAAAATTCTCCCTTGGTTCTCCAAAATCATCCCTCCTTTGAATAACCTTTAAATGAAGATTCGTTATAAACTTGGAATAATACGTAGATATATTCCCATGCAGCACAAAACATCCTCAGGATATCCTCAGGACATCGAGGATATTTTGGTGTCCCAAGGATGTTCTGAGGACATCGAGATCTTTCCAAGATGTTCTAAGGATATATAGGATATTTTGTGCTGTATGGGTTTGTATCATTATTGATTATCTAAAACTTTAGCAAGAGGTATTCTCTCTCCTTTTTTTATATTTTAATTTAATTTTCAATAATTAACAACGTAATATGAAATTTATTACAACATTCTTCTGATTTAGTATTAATTACAAATACATGTATTCAAGAAAAAATTATTATATAGGAGCAGGTGCTGTTTAATAATATCAATCTGTTTATGTTATATGTTATATTCATTTAATAAATTATAATTAATAATTTTTTATGGGATATATCACTTTATAATAAACTCACCGTCCATCCGCCATCGGCAATTTCCTGCTCACAGTAAACTTTGAGGAACCAATATGTCGTACCGCGTATTTGCAGATAGTAAACTCCATTGTCTCTCATTCCTGCGTTTAATAAATCCACGCAAGAATAACCCTAAATTAACAATATGCAAAAAATAGTAAAAAAAATAAAACCAAACATTTAAATATTGAAACATTTAGTTATGATTTCTGAAACAAATCTCGTAAAGAGTAACGAAAAATAAAAAATTGACCAGAATATTTTAAGTAAGATAATGCTGGCGTGAATATGAATAAAAAAAGAATCATACAACACGTTAACATACCTTTACATCCTTATAATTGATTAATATGTCACTTGTAAAAGTGGAGTTTGCTAAACTCGGTTTATTCTTAACGCTCGGAAATATGACTCCTCGATTTCTACTATTCGATCGGGCGGTACTCGAAGATGTCGTCGTCATAGGTGTCGTGGAACTGGTAGGATTATTTGAGGGTGAAGCAACAGAAGATATCGAAGTTGTAGTTGACAGGGGTGGTGCAGTAGTAGGTACTGTAGCTGTAGCAGGTGTCACCGTTACAAAATCTTCGGTTACGCTGACGTATCTTGAAATAAACGTCATAAAAATGATTTTAAAAAACGATACACTTAGAATATAGAACTACTCTATACATAGGTTGGTTTGTTTTAAGAAAAAAAACTCAAAACTCAGATTAGAACTAAACTATAGATTAAACTCTCACCTGCTTGGATCGTATTCCACAAGTCGATCAATTGTTGGATCTAACAGCAATTCAGCTGGAATCGGACGTTGCGCAAGAGTAGCTACATCATCCTCTTGCTTCCTCAAGCGACTTTCGACGCCCTCCAAATTTTCAATGATTTTATTTGTTTTTGACCTTAGATCGGTATGAATTTCATTAATTGCTCTCTCTTGCCTTTGCGTTTGAGTGAGTAGTTCGTCGGATTTTGGCAATAGATCGTCTACTAAATTCTTCGTTCCCATCTAACATAAATTAAGCTGTTAATATTAATATCATTATTTGCTATCATATTGCTTTATATATCGACTGTTTATTGACCGAAAGTCGCCGATACACAAATATCGATTTCATTCGTCACATTTTGTACATTAATTTTATTCAAAACTTACCACTACATTCCAAACTTGATCCATCTTCTCGGAAACAGTAAGCATCGAGTACATTTGGTCAGCGAGACGATCAATTTTACTTTGTTTTATCGGAGCTTCGGTTGTTGTTAAGTTAAGATTATTTTGTCGATTATTCGCATAATTTTTTTCAACAATAGCTTCGTGTACGTCAGTGAGCATATTGTACATCGATCCGAGATTGTCCGACATCAAGTTCATGTGAAATTGAAGTTGTCGATCCGTATTACTTGTTGCTTGCCTAAGATTCTCAATTTCGATCGTCATATGATTCATCACTTCGTTACTCATAGCCTTAGTGACCTCGATTACACTCATACTGACAGGTTTCTTCTCACTTGCTTCAGCATTTATATCATCAGTTTGTAAGAAATTGTTGTCAAGTTGATTTTTCAGATTTACCAGTTTGTGATCGATATCGGAAACTTTTTGATCTAAAGAAACTAATTTCTCGCCAAGTGATTCCGGAGCCCGATTGTTTCGATCATGATGGATCATACGTATGAATGGAGCTGTAACAGTAGGTACAAATATAGATAAAGTATTTGATTTCGCATCAATATTTGTAATATTTGCATAATGAGAATAAAGTACATAAAAAAATCGCAATTTTTTGCTCAGAACAAGCTGACTTTCTCCCCTTTCTCCTCTCCCTCTATCATCCCTTCCACTTTTTCTTTCCTTTTCACTCCTTTTTTTTCCTTCTCCCCTTCTTTCCGCCCTTTCCCTTTCTCTATCTAATGCTCTTCTCTTCTTTCCCTCCAACTCTCTATCTTATTCATATTTATTTCTTCTCTCTCCCCTCTTCTCTTTTCGTCCCATTCTCTATTTTTCTCTTATACGCGCGTGTATTTCAATAAATAGTTTAATACAGTTTTTTTTTCGTTACGCACAAAGGAAAAAACTAAACTGGCTGAACAACAAGGTACAATTAATTTCTTTAAGATATATATTTCGCGTACTTACTATCTTCGGTATGACTTTTGCTCTTATTTTCGGTAATCCTCGCTGCGTGAATAGCTTCCGTTGACATAATAGGATATGCGTTGAAAAGTTTCAGATCTAATGTTCTGAGTTTCGTAATAATCGCATCTGTTTTATCAATATTATCGGTTACGCGTGAATCTAAGGCTTCTACTCTTCTCATCAAATGTTCCACCGCCTTATCTAAATTTTCGATTCGCTGTAACTTGGACTCCAATGTTGACACTATTACTTCGAAGACGTTGAAAAGGTATTGTTCTCTACAACAAACGATGTTCATTGCTTTTGTCTAATTGTTATTTTAAACCATGGTTAGTTTTGTTTATCAAAAAAATAATCTCTGATGATGAAATCAATCAAATTACGTTCTTTTATATTTTTCTGATTACTGTTAAATAAATACTTATTATCATTTTTAGTAACATATAATAATTTTTTATGACTGTTCTTATTTATCTCTTATCATTGACAAATTATTTACTTAGCCAGTTCACTAATTAAATAAAGAAAAAAATTTATTATGGCAATAAATCAAATATTCACTACGACTCTTAATCATGTGTTTTACCGAAGCTACATCTGATATTAATATAAAGATAACATCGTGCGATGCATGATGAATACTTTGGCAAACTAAATAGAAAAGTAAAAATATTGGCAATCTTTAAAAATATGATCAATTTGTTTATTAACAATCGACATTTAACTGTCCGATTCTCTCTAGAGATCTAGAAGAAATCTGTCACTATACTTTATGCTTGAATAAAAAGAGATAAAAGTATCTAATTGGTTAAATAGAAAGGAAAAGAAATGTTTCTTTATAAGACAGATACGATTTCTCCAAAAGTCTCACCTATTCCGCTGCGAATTGCGAGAAGACGGTTGCACAGTAGTACTGGTGCTATTATGGACGTTTGCACTACGCGTGCCGCGCTGATCAGCGGATGTCCGAGGTAATCTAGGACTTCCCGCTGAGACAAAGCTCAAAAAGCACACGATAACGAACACCCTTTGTTTCATAATTATAAAAGTCTTGGCAAACTGTAAGTCTCGGCAAAGAATCTTCATTCAAACAGCTACATTTGAGAACACAAGCGCGCAGCACATGGACGTGTACATATGGACATTTGGTCAATTCACAATCGGGTTAGTTTATCAAAGAGATCCAAATATCCGTAAATAAATAAATGCACGTGATTTCGTATGCACTTTTCACCTTCTTCCTTCTTTCCTCTTGTTTTGGTTTATATCTTCGTTGTATGCGTAAATATACATTTAACTCATCGTTGTACACTCGTTTCTTACAAGCATCATCACGTAATGTCCCCGATGTGAATAAAATTGCGACCAAAATTCATTTATATCGTGAATCCCACTCGTCTGTACATAACTGCAGATGAAGCACTCAATTTACACAAATTTTCTAAACTATTTTTTATAAAATCCTATGCAATTTATAAATATATAAAATAAAACTGATATCTTAAAATCAAAAAGAGATTCTTAGAACGGAAAGATACTATTGATACATGTGCCACTTCTTTCTCAAAGACACAAAAAACTTGTCTTGAAATAAAGTTGAAGAAATTGAAGAAACAATATATCGAACACTGCGTATTGTTTGTCGCGAAGAAAAACACTCAATTTTTTTGATTGAAAGAACTTCGTTAAGAACTATTAAGCAGTAACCAATTTTTACCATTATCTAATTACAATGTATTTAATTAAAGCGTTATAATAGTTTGTATGAAATTTCATACATTTCCCACTTGTTGCGACTGCTTCCAAGTTTTCATTTCTTCGTTTTTTTTCTTCTTTTTCTTTTTTTCTACGATCTTGTTGCTAATATCTCTGTCAATCAGATCCTTTTTAAAGTAACCACAACGCGAGAGAGATACGAAATTGACGAAATTTGCTATCCGAATTGATTTAAAAAACTGATTGTAATGAAAGTATTAGATATGTACGAAGAAAGTTGAAAGTATACCGTGATAGAAATATTGTACATAATCAACCTTGCGCGAAGATACAGAGAGATGCGTAGTAATTAATGCCGATTATTTTCTGTTTTTTTTTTTTACAACGGTGTCACTAATGGTTTTAGAACTGTATTGATATTAAAGCCGTACAGATATATTCCACAATTGAAGGAAACGCTCTACGGCATGGCACATCGGTCGTGGATTATCGACGAAAGCACGGAACGTAGTTTCGGTCAACTGTGAGACTTACTTTCACACTTAAGTGTCCGCGCGAGTGCACGCGCGCACTCGGCAGTCGCGACGGCTACTCGCGGGAAATCCTTCCCCCTCTGATTCGGACTCTCACTGCCATTCCTTTTCAACTCAGTCTGCGGTCCTGGTTCCATTCTCGTCCAGCTCGGTCGATTTGTACAGGTGGCGGAGAAGACGGTGAAAGGGTGGGGTAATCAGGAATTGGAAACCTTTCCCATACTGCCGCATAGGCCGTGCGCAACGAGTTGCGACTGAAAACCTTTGCAGAAATGAAACCGAAAGTGCTGTTGGAATGAAAGGAGACCGCCGGTTGCATCGTGCGGTCCAATCATGAATTTTCATTCAAGAAATGTTTAGTCGTTTATTCTTATTTTTTTTTATTATTGTGTTTATTCAATGATTATTCTCGGAGAAGTTGCAAAAAAGGAGATCAGTGATTGTTTTATAATATATATATGTTCTAATAATAAGAGTATGAGAAAATAATTTTTAGAGCTACCGTATATTTTGAAAATTCATACTGGATCAGCTTGAAATACTTTGAAACGATAATAATATGCAAGTTTTTTTTTTTCAAAAAAATAAAAGTATACTTATAACAAAATGAATGTATGATCATTAAGACACAATTTTATGTACAATACTTTGTTTATAAAAATATTATATTGCTTTTCATAGCGTAAATACCTCATAATTCACGATCTTATATCTACAAGATATAAGACGATGATGACTAGTGGCGAATGTAAGTTAAAAAATTTATAAGATTATAATCAATAAATGATGTGTTCGTCTCGCGAAATGCAACACGTAATGCATGTAATCAATAATGCGTGTTGAATGTATCGGAAGATTGTGCTGCAAGGTAAAGATAGCATAAGAGAAAGTAAAGAAAACAAAGAAGTGAAATAAGATAGAGATTACGAAAAAAGTACAGGGCAAAGATGAGTAAAAGTAATAAAAAAAAGTGTTAAGAACAACAGCACGAGTCATTATATTATTAATCCGACTGGTTGTTTTGTACCAGTTTATTTCTACTCGGATAGATTATAAAAGGAGAGCGCGAGCCTGTTCATTTATACCGGAGGATACTGGAGTAAAACCACGAATCACGAATCGTGATTGTCGGAGAACGGTTATATCGCCTTGAAACATTCACAAGTCTGCTATAATACAATCTCTATGATTATTACTTTCGATCATTGAGCAATCGAGATCGATGGAAAAAGCAAAATCTACAAATGTCTATCTTATTTCCGTAATATATATTAGACTGTAATACATAACATTATACGGATTATAATATTTGTTTCATAACACTATTCTTTCGTGTTATTAACGCGAGATACAAAAATAACTCCATTCTAATCAAGAAGATCGGTTGACCAATCGACAATATGCCTTGTAACAGTATTATTTCCGGCATTATAGTTGCAGCTGTCTTGATTTCTCGCAAAGTTAGTTTTTCAAAGTTTTGTGACGTATACGATGACAATTTCGATTTCATCGGATTCCTCTATCTAAATAGCGATTACATCACACTTTCGAAAACGAAAGTGCAACGTATGAAAGTCATGATTACGTAAGCATGTAGCTAGTACATGTCTGTAGGTTCGTAAATTGTATAAGGTCGCGCAAGTATTGTCGCATTGAAACGTAAAGATTTTTTTCAGCATGAAATGATGATTACGCGGTGAATATTTATTTTTCCAATTAATTTTCTCCCATCTGCTTAATCTTTACCAATTACAACTGTTTTATTTTGTGGTTATATATATTGCGGCTATAAAATTGTGTGTGCGCGCGCGCGCGTGTGTGTGTGTAAGTTGCTTCAAGTTCTTATCTTACGAATAAAATTAACAGGTAAAATTGCTCAAAAGATTATTATAATACAATCTCTTAATTAATTACATATTCTTATTAAAGTTTTCTTCAACACTTGTTGCGTTTTGTTGATACAAAATCACATATATTACCTCGAGTAGAACTATCACAGGAAATACCACTTCTCAGCTGAAAATGGTAAAGGCACTTTAATTAAAGAAATGGTGGTCAGTATCTCGCCACGCCTCGCTCGTCCTTTTTCTTCCTTTCTCTGTTGCGCATTTGGTGTAAAAATGACCAACAGATACAAGCGACACATAACAAGCTCAAGAGCCTTTCGTTTGCCAAGTAATACTAAAGGTGAACAACCTGTTTAACATGTACACGGTTTAGAAAAAAAAAACTAGAAAATTTTCTGAACAACCATATATATTGTTTTCTAAAGCAAAATTTTCATGACCTAAAATACCGGATCCTCTAAAGGCTAATTTTGAACTCATTAAATTTTCAAAAAGTAAAACAATGCTCAAAGACATTTAATATTTAGTGTTATAATTCAGCAGTATAAAAATTTTTTTAATAACAAAAATTGATAGTGATGACTGCGACATAAATACTTCGAATTAGCTTCTCTGATTTATCATACTAATTTATACCGATTGATATCCTTGCAGGAAAACGCTTATGTCAACATTGTGTCACGTGTATCATTATGTTGATTGTGCTTCTTGTTGGGAAGTATGCAAACATTTTTCAGCTATTATTTAATTTTCACTTTTTATACGGCTGTGAGACATATATATTTTATAATGTTACTAAATTGTCCTAATGAAATGTGTGGCATAAAATAAAAAATTGATTTATAAAGCTACATTTGACATTACACATGTTGTGTATAGATAGTATAGTAAACTATAATAAACTATAAAGAAAGTCAAAAATTAAATATAATTAATTAATTTTTGTATTATGTAATATCTTTGCTAATAGCTTTAGGCACTAATGAAAGAATCATTAATTTTTTTGAAATTATTAATTTTAGAATTTAATAAGTTTCGGTGTCCAGAGGGAATTTATATGATATAGAGAAGCGTTTTAAACTTTCTCTTTAAATTACCCCCCCTCTACCCACCCTTCTTCAATTTTCTCCGTTCGAAAGTTACTGTATTCAAAATTTACATAAGGAAACTGCTAACAATCACGTATATTTAACACGTTATATCTTGCGCAACTTTTAGAATTTTTTTATATTTGCCATAAACAGATGTAATTAATAAGTTTTAAGTATACGACATACATACGAATTATAGATTATGATATTAAATGGCTCACGAAAATATATATGTACGTCCACATTCTTTTTTTAATTGATCTTAATATGTTGACTGTGAAAAGAATTACAAATCATTTTATATTATCAGTAAATGGGAATTTAAATTGCTTTTGCTGCAAGATATTATGGATTACTGCCTAAAAATAGGGACATAGATGTATCTCGAACCAATTTTCTCGTATAGCAACAGATGCCGCGGAGGAGAGTTTAGCGGTCGATGGTTTAGCGTCAAAGTTTAAAATTATTCACAATGTGAAAGAAATCATTTGTACTGTACTATTCTAATACAGTAACTTTAAGACATAATATTTTTGATATTGTGATAGTAAAATATTTTACGCTGTAAAATATAAAACGCTGAGAAATGTATCTATTAAATTAAAAATGCTTAATCATAAAACTTTATCTGAAACAAATGTTAAGCAAAATAAAAATATAATTCAGGTTTCATTAGATAAAAGAAGAAACATTTGTCATGAATTAAAGTAATATATCTCAAAGTCATTTATTATCATTGGTTATTGTAACATCATAAATTATTTTAAGATTTCTGATGGCCTAATTACGAAGATTATACATATCGCACATCTGTAAGAAAAGTAACACAAATCGAAATTTTTCAAATTTTGTTTTATGCACGAATTGTGATCTAAATACATCGGCCGGATATAATCAGGAAAAGTGATAGAAGTTGAATTCAAATACTTTCCGCATGAGTCCGCTATGTTGAATACTGCCGTAAATAATTAATTTTTAAATTATTGTTTAACCAAGTATAGACATGTAAAATTATTTTCCGTAAAATTAAGCTTGCTTCAGACAATTTATAATTTGCGACAGAATTTAAGATAAAAACCAATTCATAATATTAATTCATAATATTACGTTATTATTAACACAATTCCTTCTTTCCTCTCTCCTGAACAGTTTGATATTTTTTACTGGTGTCACTTTTCTTGCGGGTGTGTGATATGTAATTTTGCAAATATGTTAATCATCGACAGAGAAAAATATCTGAAAAATATAACAATACATTACTGACAAATTTTGATATTAAAAAATTTAACATACCGAGAATTCACAATAATAAATTAAAAGATTTTGGATATCATGTAATAATATATTGCAGTAAACTGGACGTTAAGATAAAAAGAGTAAAGTGGCTATTACATTGAGCGTAATAAGAGAAAAGAAAGAGAAAAGAAAAAAATAGAGACAAACAAAAGAGAGGAATCAGACAGTAGAGAATCAGGAAGCAGGTAGAAGTAGGAAAAGCAATTATAGTTAAAACTCAAGCAGTTGTTCAAAGCAGACCAACAGATTCAAAATGTTCTTAAGAAGTATTATCCCAACCTTTTACCAAATTTGAAAAAATATGCAGCAAAAATGTTACTATTATTCATCTTTAGGTATCGCTAATAAGACTGAAATAAAAACTCTATATAATATAAGCAATAAAGAAAAACTTGTAGATTACAAAATAACAGCTTCTATTTCTATGATAAAAAGCAGTTTTAAAGATCACGCTCCAACAAAATTTACATATAAATTAATATATTTACCCATGATTCGGTAAGAAATGCTAGGTGAAATTTATATACTTTATCAATTTCTTTCATAACAAGTTGTATATATAACTCTTCAAAGAAATTCGATTCATGATAAAAATTAGTTTGATAATATTATTTGGTAACAATAAGTCTGTTCTTTATAGCTGAACTGGCTGCACTAGTTCAAAGTTTATCTTTCTCCTTCCAATGTGGTGGGAAAAAGATAAACTCTGAACTAGTGCAGCCAGTTTAGCTATAAAGAATAGACCTAATAAATGCGTATTTCATACCGTTGGCAATTGTTGGTGACTGTTGAGCATTGAACTATATATATAATATATATACCTCTGTGAAGTTGGTCCCCATTTTTTAAAATTGAAAAAAATGATTAGAGTTTTGGATGCTCCTCGAGGAGTTTTAGAGTTCTTAGTTCATTTTAGAAAGAGTTCTGCCATTTAAAGTAAAGAAAACACCATTTCAAAAATCGGGGGGCTAACTTCACGACGGGGGGCTAACTTCTCCATTATGTAAAAAATCCAAATTTTTTATAGTTCTGAGTAAATTTTAAATAGTTTTATAGTTCTAGATAAGTTTTAAAAATAGTTCTGCTCGAAATACTACGAAAATTAAATTTGAAATTCTCGATTTAGAACACGAAAAATAGCGAGAACTCGTCCAATTTTGGTTTTAGCGTTTTGAGCCTTAAGGATAATCGTTAGAACTCGTGAGGGGCTATACGAAACTTTCAACAGAACTGCCGGTTATCGAGAAAAATTTTTACCCCTGTGGGACTTAGAAATTTTTCGGACCTGTAATTTCAATCATCGAGAGCTTTTTTATTTCGCTACAGAGTGCTTCGAGTGTTAATAATTATCGTTACTTTTTGGGGGGTTTTTATCTTAATAAGTTTTGGGGGGCATCCAGAACTCTCAATAGGTTTCCAATGGTTGAAGTTACGGGTCCAAAAAATTTCTAAGTCTCACAAGGGTAAAAATTTTTCTCGATAACCGACAATTCTGTTAAGAGTTTTGTATAGCCCCTCACGAGTTCTAACGATTATCCTTAAGGCTCAAAACGCTAAAATCAAAATTGGACGAGTTTTCGCTATTTTTCGTCTTTTAAGTCGAAAATTTCAAATTTAATTTTCGTAGTATTTCGAGCAGAACTATTTTTAAAACTTATCTAGAACAATAGAATTATTTGAAATCTACTCAAAACTATAAAAAATTTGGATTTTTTACATAATGGAGGGCGTCGTAAAGTTAGCCCCTCGATTTTTCAAATGGTGTTTTCTTTACTTTAAATGGCAGAACTCTTTCTAAAATGGACTGAGAGCTCTAGAACTCCTCAGGGGGCATTTAGAACTCTAATCATTTTTTTCAATTTAAAAAAATGAGGGGCCAACTTCATAGAGGTAATATATATACTGGAATGTGCACTGACAGCCTGACGCGAGCTGAGAGAGAACCACATCTCGGGGCTAGCTATCTTTCTCCACCAAGGCCATTATACTTAAAAAAATAGTACGGCGTAAAGGCCAATGTCCACGATGCTAGAAATCGGTCCGAGAAATGTATAACCAATCAACTTGCATTTTTTATGTAAAAACGGCAATTTTATTGGCTAAAAGTTTCTCGGACCAAAATCTCAGATCGATTTCTAGCATTGTGGACATTGGTCTTAAGCAAATCGACCAATCACAGTGAGCAGTAATGCGAATTACTCGCATCTACTCATTGAGCCTTAGACATTGGGTGTTTACGATAATTCAAGTTCGAGTTAGTTTCACTAGGACCGAAAAATGAAATAGTCATAACCATCTAGAATCTTTATGATTTATGACAACTCGACGCTGTCTTGTATTGCTTGAGTTAGGGCCATTCTACAATGAGTTGCAAATGCCTCGTTGCCAGTTGCAAAGAATGGCAACTACTAGTGGAAAAGTGATATTTCCGGTTGCGCTTGGCCGTTGCAGTTGCCAACACAGAGTTGGTCAACTTTTTACTTTTTGGCAACAGCAACTGGCAATCGCAGCACGTCAGCCAATCAAGTGTCGTGCATTTTAGAAAAAACGCGAAGAGTGAAACCAAGTGAAATAAGTTGTGAAATGTAGGTTATATGATTTTCGGTGTTCTTTTTCCAAATATTTTTGTATTTTATTTTGTTAATATTTTAATAATTTATGAAAATGGAAGAAACATACGATTTGGATACGTTTGAAGAAGTAGAAGAATGGAATGAATCCGAAATACGATCGCTCATTACACTAATAAAAGCGAATGAATTTTTAGTTAATAAGACCAATAAAGATTTTTTTAATAAAGAAAAAAAAATAATGCTTGGAAAATAATAGGAAATTTACTACATAAAACAGGTACGTTTTTATGTGCTGTATTTATGTGTAAAATTTAAAATTAATTTTATTCATAACCTCAACACAGTATAATCGTTATTTTGCCATTTGTTACAGAAGTAGAAGTGCAAAGGAAATGGAAATCATTGAGAACTGTATTCAGCCGCAAATTAGCGCAATTGAAGGAAAAAGTGCCAAGTGGGAGTGGAGCTGCTAAAGAAAAGTCAACAAATATTGAATGGGAGTACTGGGGTGACATGCAGTTTCTTATACCACATATGCGTCATAAGTAAATAATCAATTAATAATAACTTATAAAAAATATATTCTTATTTTTGTTTCTAATTTTATGCTTATGTAATGTATGATGTATAATTTATAATTTCATTTCTGTTTTATTATTTCAGGTCAAACAGAACATCAAATTTTTATAAAAAGCCATTTTTAGCTTCTTCTACAACTAGTGGACCTTTGGCTTCTACAACTAGTGGACTTTTGGCTTCTCCTTTAAACAATAAAAACTCTGTTCTTAAATCATCCTCGGAACCATTTAAAAACACAATGAAATGTACTGCACCTGAATCGTCTTTGCAGAATACAAATGTGATAGATTTTGAATTTTCAAGTATGTCATGTATATTTCAAAAATATTTGTATTATAATTTTGTTTTTTGGTTAATCTGATCTGTATAGATTATATTTGAATTTGTAGATTTTGCACCAGTTCTCACTGAGACACTAAACAGTGAAACATTGCTTTCTTCAGATGACTCTTTTTCACATGTTGAATCATTGTCAGCAAGCAGCATTGAACAAAAGATATCTCTGTCTGAAACTGAAGATAAGAAATATTTATCTAATATGAAATGTAAACGTAAAGCTCCCACACCAGATAAATTCCATATTAAAAAAAAGAAAGAACTTGATTTTTGCTCTGCTCGTATGTCAGAAGCTTCTCACTATTTGAAGGAAACACTTGACACAGTAAAACAATCCTTAAAGGAACCAAATGGAAGTGACGATCTTCAATATTTATCTTGTCTTCTGCCTACATTTAAAAAATTAAATGATGATCTAAAGACTGAATGTTTAATGACGTTGTTGAATGTTGTAAAAGAATATGGAAGTAAGAACAAACAACAATGAAAAATATGGATGGAGAGTAACTTATATATGATTTTTAGCTTATACTCTATTTTTTTTTTATTTTATGCCAAATGTGCAATATAATTTTTATAATTTAGTAATGTGCATTTAATATATATTTTTTATTTTTTAAATTTGTGCTAATGTCTTACTTTTTTTCTTCTTTTACTACTATTGTTTTACAAGATGGATAAGATACATAAGATTATAGATATATATTATGAATATATATTAATAATAATATGTTAATGATACTTGTTTTTTTTATATATAGTATAATAAGAAGTGATATTATTTTATTAGTTATGCCAAATATACTAATATCTGTGATTATTTAACTTATTAGGCATGTGGACTTAGCGTCTACTAGTTGCATGAGACTGTTTAAAAGATGCTGACTATTCAGTATTTCTTTAAGATAATTCAGTATTTCTTTAAGATGCAGAGAATAAAATTCTTATGTGTTGAGTATTATAATTTTAATTTTAATTTAAAATTCTTTGTATGGATGTTAATATGTACATCTTATAATAGAAAATAATGGATGGTACTAATGATTAGTTATTATTTTAAATAAATAAATAATGTGATTTTGTAAAATCTTTATTTGTATTATTTTTATCTTACTATACTATATAATAATAAATTCCCCTTTTAAAACTTTGCTTTACAGTGTTTTTATATATAAGATAATTTATATACAGGATTTATACACGTAATTCAATATGATAAACATTACTATAAGTCAATTTAGATTTATATTGTTATTACAAAAAACATGAGCTCGTTGCCACTCAACTTGGCCCTCGTCACTATTAACATAATTCAGAAGTATATTCCTTAAATTAATTACTGCTCTTCCAGAATTATTAGAACCAATTCTACGCAACTCTTGCATATGATTTAAAGCACCTTCATTTCTCCAAGCACCAGGTTGAAATATTCCATTTATTTCATGATCTAATAAATTATTGGGGCAATAACGTCCGCCAATACCTCCTTCCTTAGTAAGAAGAAAATTATGAAGACATACTAAAGCTTTTACTATCACTTCAGCATTGGTAGGAGAAAAACACAGAGAACGTCGCAGCACTCTCCATTTAGCAGTAAGTATACCAAAAGAATTTTCAATTACTCTGCGTGCCCTACTAAGCCTATAATTGAAAATTCGCTTACGATCACATAAATCTTTCTTTGGGTATGGCCGCATCATGTACATCTTTAATGGAAAAGCTTCGTCCCCCACAAAAAAATGTGGAAACATTATATTTGAATTGGGAAGCAAACGTGGCAGTGGTAGATCAACAGAGCCTTCTTCCAGAGCAGAACCAAATGCGGACTCAGCCCATATGCCTCCGTCACTCATAGAACCTGTAAGAAATGAAAAATGAACATATTAACAATAAAAAAACATTAATAAATCATTTTTTTTTCAGTTAATACACTTACCATAATCTCCTATATCAACCCAAGTAAATTTATATTTAGCATCAGCAGCAGCCATTAGCACTATGCTAAAAAATTGTTTATAATTGTAATATAAACTTCCTGTTTTAGGAGGGCATTGGATTTGAATATGTTTTCCGTCTACTGCGCCAATACAATTTGGAAAATTCCAAATTTCATAAAAATCTTCAGCAATGCGCCTCCATGAATCTGCTGTTGGTTTGGGAAGATAGATTGGTTGAAGTACATTCCAGATAACATTACAAGTTTCAAAAATAATTTTATACGCAGTAGATTTTCCAATTCTAAATCCTCTTGCTGTTGTATTCACACTGTCTCCATGAGCAAGAAACCTATAATATAAAAATTCTTTACATATTAGAATTTTAATCAATTTTGTATTCCAACACATAAAAATTAGATTACGTACGATAATGTCAAAGCTAAACGCAAACCCGGTGGATGTGGAGTCCTTTTAGAAAATTTTTGTAAATGTGGCTGTACCATAGCGAGTATAGTTTTATACTGTTCAACAGACATTCTATAATCTTGATAGAATAATTCATTATCTTCATTTAGAAGATAATTAAATAAGTTTTGATAGTGGCCGCATTTTTCTTGATCAAAATGAACTGGTCTTACCCACCATCTTCTATTTACTTTTGTTAATTCTTCTAATAGACTAGAACTCGTTATCATAAATAAATTCCAGGCCATTGAAAGATTTAAAAGTGCGTTTTGTAGACGCTTTAAACGTTTTCTTTTATTTCGTAACATATTTTACTCTTTCGTAATACACGTAATACACGTAATACACTTGTACTATTAACTCATAACCTGATGTAAAATGTAAAGAAATTTTTTTTTTTCAATTTTAGCTGTTCATACGATAGATGCTCTATTTTCTGATTGGCTATTTCTGGACAATTTTCAACCGCCATATATCCCAATGTAGATTAGATGTTGCAACGACTTACAACTTGCGACTGGCAACTCACAACTTGCAACTGGCAACGAGGCATTTGCAACTCATTGTAGAATGGCCCTTAAATTAATTGAATTTGTTGAGTTTATAGAGCAAATTTTATTGTAATAAAAAAATGTCAACTGCAAATCAGTCTATGAAAGAAACAAATAATGTTGGTATGTATGTTGGTATACCTCTTTAATAGATATAATTATATATATATGTATATAATTATATTTATTAAACTCAACAAATTCAATGAATTTAACTCAAGCAATACAAGACAGCGTCGAGTTGTCATGAATCATAAAGGTTCTAGATGGTTATGTATATCTCATTGTCGGTCCTAGTGAAACTAACTCGAACTTGAATTATCGTAAACACCCATTGAGTTATATGGGATCAAGATTTATAGAGAGAAGGTTACCTCAGTAAAACCGGTTGAGGGCGAGGGACGATGAAGTAAGAGGGGAGCTAGAAACAGCTTAATGGCGAGGAGCGATGAAAGAAGGGAGGAGCTAGAAACAGATTGATGGCGAGGGGCGATGAAGGAAGGGGAGAGCATGATGATCTCATCGACAAACAGTAGCTGTCTGAGATCAAGATCTATAGAGAGAAGGTTACCTCATGCGCAAAGAGAGACGAGCGGCAAGAGGGGCAAATGCAGAGAGGAACGAGCGGCAAGAGGGGCAATGATGATCTCATCGGCAAACAGAAGCTATCTCAGACAGCTACTGTTTGTCGATGAGATCATCATGCTCTCCCCTTCCTTCATCGCCCCTCGCCGACAAGCTGTTTCTAGCTCCCCCCTTACTTCATCGTCCCTCGCCATCAACCAGTTTTACTGAGATAACCTTCTCTCTATAGATTTTGGTCTGAGATAGCTTCTGCTTGCCGATGAGATCATCATTGCCCCTCTTGCCGCTCGCCCCTCTCTGCATTTGCCCCTCTTGCCGCTCGTCCCTCTCTGCATTTGCCCCTCTTGCCGCTAGTGCCGGTAGTGTAAGTATAAAGAACGTTTCAGTGCAGTGATCAACATGACGCACCGCGTAATATTAAATGAATTATTGAATTCTTCGGATGAAAATATAAATCTAGTGCCACCATTTTGTACCTCTTTTAGATGACGATGACGGTGGTAAGATATGTATTTTATGTGCAATGTATTATTATTTATTATTATATATTAATAAAATTAAAATTTTTTGGAAATTTAATCTAATCTAACTTAGTAACTATTTTTTTTGTTTTAATTTTGATGAGTTACAATTATTACATCCAATTTTTGGAATGATACAAAGGATTGAACGTGTCAACATAAATAATTAAATAGAAAATATTGTTCATAATTATGACAAATTGGATTTTATCGTGCATTTTCGATTATCGAAGATAGTAGCATATGAACTGATAGATCGATTTAGAGTGTTGGAAATATTTATTTTTTTACAAAGTATATATTAGTTTTAGATAGAAACAAAGCTTTGAAGATAATATTTAATTAAATCTTTATATATATATATATACAGGGTGTCTGGCAATAATCGCCCCACCGGTCATATACAGGTAGAGGAGGTCAAATCGAGTAGAAAAGTCCTTTACCATTTTTTAATTTTCATAATAAGTACTGAGTAATTAACGAAAAAAGATCGGCGAATCCGCGCGAGTAAAGCGCGCGCGGTGAGAAGGACGTCCCACTGCTACGCGATCACTAGGACACAAGGATCTAGCGTTACGCGCCGCTCGTATGTTGCCATTGTCATTTGTAGAGCGCTCCTCCCAACGCTTCATCGCGCGCCTAGTGATCGCATAGCAGTGGGATGTCCTTCTCGCTGCGCGCGCTTTACTTGCACGGATTCACCAATCTTTTTTCGTTAATTACTTAGTACATATTACAAAAATCAAAAAATGGTAAAGGACTTTTCTACTCGATTTGACCTCCTCTACCTGTATATGACCGGTGGGGCGATTATTGCCAGATACCCTGTATATATATAAAGATTTAATTAAATATTATCTTCAAAGCTTTGTTTCTATCTAAAATTAATATATACTTTGTAAAGAAATAAATATTTCCAACCAATATATATATATATATATACATATTTTTTAGCTGTTCTGTAAATTTGCAATTATTATTAACAATAAGTATAATTTTATGTTACACAAATACAGCATAAAAAAACTTTTATATACATTTAGCTTCTTTAAAAAGGTAAAACTTTTCACATTTAATAAAAGTTAGTACTATCACAGTTTGATTTTCTGAAATTCCGATTATTAGTACAATTTCAGTATTTATAATTTAATTTTAAGAGAATTATTAATTACTTCAATATTAAATAGGTTATTTTAATATTTATAATAGATTATGTGTACTTTTTAAATTTCCCACCATTATCAACTTATCCGATTCTCGCACTGCCATGCACTGCTTGTTCTTGCTCAAAACCATGAAGAATAGAGATCAGGAGGCCGAACTAGGCTTTCAGAAATGCGACCAAAATCAGGTTTTTGAAGTAATACTGGTGGTACTCGATAGACGGTGTTCGAATCGCAAAACTCCTCACATATACATATACGCTTGCGTATACATACACACATTGAAATATATACCATACTGGAACGAGCACGCCTTTGTTCTCGACCGGTCAGATGGAGATAGCTGTTCGGACCCGGATCTCTCTATCTAACCAACAGTTTTGGTCACGTGTTCACAGCTACTATTATGGCTGGTTTATGCTTTGGTCTTAATCTTATAGCGTTTTCGATTATACAGGATTTGAACGACCCAGGGTTGATCAATCACTATTTTACTATAAATGCAAGTCTTTCATTGGTGGAGAGGTTGCAATGACGTCATTAACCAACCCTGGGTCGTTCAAATCCTGTATAATCGAAAACGCTATTAATCTTAGTCTTAGGCCGGTATTCATAGTCCGTTCTTATATTTAAGATTGTCTTAAGCACGGACTTATATTCGCTCTCTTCGTCACACATAGATTGTGTCTGACAAAGAGAGCGAATATAAGTTCGTGCTTAAGACGATCTTGAATATAAGAACGGACTATGAATACCGCCCTTAGTCTTAACTTAATCTTAAGGACTCGTTTATGCTTCCCTGGAAATTCGGACTACGCATGTGCAAATGTAACAAAACCTAACCTAACCTAACCACAAATTGTAATAGATCCCGGTGCTGCAAATTATAGTGAATGTTAAAATGAATTGTCAGCGGCAAAAAACTGTAATGTTTGGAATGGCACTTTTGTTATCAAGTGCCTATGCAGCATGTGTATTATTAAGAAATTAAAAAAAAAATAAAAGAAAACCACGGAGATACGCTGTTCGGCCACTGAATCGAAAAAGACACGAAACTGGTCATTTCTTTTCTTTAATGAAAGATATGCTGAATACAATCCGGAACAATTTTTTAAATATACACGGATCGAAAACCATTATTTCGCGCGGTTTCGTGCTGCGTCGGACGTCAGACTTACCTCATTGGCCCGGCCTTAGGACATTAGGGACTAAAGTTAAAAGATGGGATCTTTCCAAGATTAAGATTAAGACTAAGATTAAGACTAGGGAAGTATAAACGCCCTTATGGCATTCTACGTTATCAACTCTTAAGATTAAGATTAAGACCGAAGCATAAACCGGCCATTAGTCGAGAGTAGACGAGATAGAAAGAGAAATCCGGTACCGAGTCACTGCCTTGTCTGACCGTTTTGTCTAGAGACCATAAAAAAAGAGACTCGCCAACTCGTCACGTGACTGTTAGTGGACTCTGATTGGTTGGTGTATGGATCGCACATTTGTGCCCCGTGTGCACCATAAAGCTACACTGAACTACACTATGGCCGGTATTTATATAGTCCGTTCTTATATTCAAGATCGTCTTAAGCATGAACTTATATTCGCTCTCTTCGTCAGACACAATCTATGTGTGACGAAGAGAGCGAATATAAGTCCGTGCTTAAAACAATTTTGAATATAAAAACGGACTATGAATACCGGCCATAGTGTAGTTCAGTGTAGCTCACGGACTAAAGAATAGAGGGACGGAGCACAAGCTGTACCGGGGGAGCACGTTTGCGGCGGGGGGGGGGGGGGCCGCCATATTCGTTTAGTAATCACCACACATAGAACTCACTATTTGCGTATGTGTGAAAAATAAAAGTCAGATCCTGCGCACAATAAACAAAATAGGAAATAGAAATAGGAATAATTATTAAATATTAGAAATAAGAAATTGGAATTATTTATTTTAAAAATAAAAAGAATAGAAAAAATTAATGCATGAATTAAGAAATAAGAATTGGAACTAATTAATATATTTTATTCTCTTGTTAGATGTAAAATAATTTCTCTTTTTAATATTAAATGTTTATTGCTATTTCTAATATTTTGTCTACTATATGCAGAGCCTCAGAGTAATAAAAGTTAAAGTATTTAAAAAAATTTATAGTACAACAATAATAAAACCGCCTAATCTCTTTACGCTTGTCACTCGTTATGTTTAGTGACACCACTACACGAGTGTAACCATGTCACAGACACAGAATCTCTGTGTGAGAATCGCTACATCAATATGGCGGAAAGCAGTCCCCCCCGCACGCTTGAATTACCATCCCCTCTCGCCTAAACTAGGACTTTAGACTCAGTCCCTCTATTCCTTAGTCCGTGGTCTGACCCATATACTTCTTTTAGATTTTTTATGCTCTGACAAGACCGTGTGTAATGCCAATAATTTTAGCAAAGTTAATCTTATTTTTTTTTTTTTATAATTTAACATAAGGGTTCTTAAATATACCTTTAATAACTGTGCTATAGATTCTGTGACCATATTTAATTCACTGTCCATGATTAAATGATAATTTATCTTTATTAAAAAATCTATACAAGAAATCTCACTCAAAACTCCAAAATGTTCAGTTGATGTTTCGATGCAGCAACCAAGGACAGCTATTCCGTACGATTGTATTCCGCAAGCCTTGTTCTCTCAGTTCACATGATACGGAATAAGGAATCCAATGACGCATCTGCGAAAAATAAAATTTAAGAAAACAAACATTTTTATAATTGTAGCGCTTTTAAAATAACATATAATGTTATAAATTATGAAAAAGTTTATCTGCGTATAGTAATTTAATGATAAATAAAGATTTTGAAATTTAAAAAGAAAACAATTTTTAAAGGTTATGTTTTCTTTAATTTTAAAATCTTTATTTATCATTAAATTACTATACGCAGATAAATTTTTTCATAATTTATAACATTATATGTTATTTTAAAAGCGCTACAATTATAAAAATGTTTGTTTTCTTAAATTTTATTTTTCACAGATGCGTCATTTGATTTTTTATTCCGTATCATGTAAACTGAGGGAACAAGACTTGCGGAATACAATCGTACGGAATAGCTGTGATTGGCTGTCTCAATGACGCACTCTCCGTTCCGCAACTCTTTTCCGTATCATCTGATTTCACTCTAAGGCCGAATTCCCACTGAGCGCGTCACGCGTCGCGTTATCCGCTGCGTCACGAATTAACCAATCAAAACATCCCATTTTATTGCATCATGTGCGGCGCGACTCCTTGCGCGACGCATCGGTTCGGTTGCTTGACATTCTAGAGACAAAAGATTCTTCCTTTGTACGAGATCCCAGATCGGGCGCATTATGAGACAGGTCACAGAAAATGTAACAATATTCGTAAGTTCCAAATTATTATTTAATATTATTATTAAATAATTATTGGCTTAGTTTACATCGATTGTTTAGTACGCGTACCAAGTACTAAATCTGCTTCTCCGATAGATATAAATCGTTTAGTGTAAAATCTATACCAATCAAAGAAGCAGATTTAGTACTTGGTACGCGTACTACACAATCGGTGTAAACTAAGCCATTATTCTCTACTATTATCTTTTGTCTCCTTACGGCGACGCGTTCAGTGTGAATAAGAACGACGCTATTTTTTAGCTTACCTCGCGTCGCGTCGTTACGCGAGTCATGACGCGACGCGTGACGCGCTCAGTGGGAATTCGGCCTAAGATGCTTGCTGCTTGTTTCTGGCAGCTCCGTCTGGCAGCACTCTTTCCAGCATACTTATATTTCAGTTTCGGTCATGAAGAATAGAGAACAGGAGGCCGAACTTAATAGGCGATGGCGTTAGATTATGAGCTCAAAAGTGGTCATCTGAATTAGTTCAAAATGCTAATCGAGATGTCGCTTGCGTTCCACGACACCGTCCTCACAATCAACCTCACAGTCAAGATCTATAGAGAGAAGGTTACCTCAGGAAAACCGGTTGTTGGCGAGGGACGATAAAGTAAGGGGGGGAGCTAGAAACAGCTTGATGGCGAGGGACGATGAAGAAAGGGGAGAGCATGATGATCTCATCGACAAACAGTAGCTGTCTGAGATAGCTTCTGTTTGCCAATGAGATCATCATTGCCCCTCTTGCCGCTCGCCCCGCTCAGCATTTGCCCCTCTTGCCGCTTGTCCCTCTTTGCGCGTGAGATAACCTTCTCTCTATAGATCTTGCCTCATAGTAACCTCTGTATTCTTTACATCTTTCGTTCGTGTGTATGTATACGCAAGCGTATATGTATATATGAGGAATTTTGCGATTCGAACGCCGCCTATCGAGTACCACCAGTATTACTTCAGAAACCTGATTTTGGTCGCATTTCTGAAAGCCTAGTTCAGCTTCCTGATCTCTAATTTTCATGGTTTCGGTGATGAGTTGGAATTTTGTGCGTCAGTTGCTCCGGAGGGATGAGTGGGAATTGTTGCTGAAGGTTTACCGATTTGATAAAAAGTCTAACAGAATTATCTAAGGAATTTCAACATAGTAGTCTATAGGAACTAGAGTGTTTGTGCCGAATAGCCGTTCTTAAGCTGAAGACATTCCACTTTAAAAATAAAAAAGTATAGCATTCAGTGAAGTGAACATACCGGTTATAATATTCATATTCTTACGTGATAACGTTTAATTAAGAAGACAAATATGTTTGTTTTGCATAATTTGCCGATAGAGTTATTAGAAATAATTTTCAATTTTTGTGATATACCTACTTTATCAAAGATTAGTATGGTATGTAAACAATTTAGTATTTTGGCATTCGAGATATTTGCAAAAAAAAGTGATTATTTGCTTGTCACGAATCAGAAATCGAAAGAATTTTCTGAACGGTAAGTTAAAAAAATCTGAATCTATATTTATATTTCAATTTATTCTAGAACAGTGCTTGGAATTAGTCGAGCATTTAGGCCGATTTCCGTGGTTGATGCCTTTTTTGCTTCTCACGCGTGCCGCTAGGACCAGCGCCGAGCGTTAAGACCAATGTCCATGATGCTAGAAATCGGTCCGAGATCTCGATCCAAGAAATGTATAACCAATCAACTTGCAGTTTTTATAGAAAATGGCAATTTTATTGGCTAATGCTTCTCGGATCGAAATCTCGGGCCGATTTCTAGCATTGTGGCCATTGGTCTTTAGCAGCGGCATTGTTCAATTATGAGCAGAGTGTAGTAAGATATAAAGCGCGAGAGTTAGCCAAAAAAGCGTGGTCTCGTTAAAAAGGGAAGCAAAATCCGGTGAGTCTTCTGTTCTTGTTTAGCGGACTGTGGAGTGAGGAATAATATACTATATAGTTATGTCAGTTGACTAGTGAGACTAGAGCACTAAAGATACAGGTATTCTCGTCTGCGCCATTTTTGCCCCATTCCTCCACTCCTTGCCCTCTCGCCCCTTTATCGCTGAGCTGAGAAGTTTATAATAATTAGGTTATGTCTTCTAAGCAGCTTAGCAAGCGAGAGGGCAAGGAGTGGAGGAATGGGGCAAAAATGACGCAAACGAGAATACTCACGTTTATAGTGTCTTAGTTTATAGTGCCTTAGTGAGACCAGAAAGCTTTCTGAGTGAGACAACCTGAAAAAATATTTACTGCACACGCGATAATAAACAAAAACAGCAAACTCATCCAATTTTGTGTCCTCTTCTAACTGCGCCACCTCTCCACTTACACGAGCCTCAATGATACTCGCATTCTATTAGCGTTTTGGCTGGCACAGGTTTCCTCGCTCTGAGAGTAATTGAATCCAATTTTCGATTGAACATGTGTTCAACCCGAAATGGTTTTGATCTGACCTAGGTTCTAGTTATAAAGCATATTACGCATAAATACATTTATGCAAGTAGTTGAACAATGAAAATGAAGTTAGTGATAAACGTATAATCTTACAAATCTCTATGTAAATTACAAAATAAATTAATAAGTAATGCAATAAATTTTATACAAATATAATTTTATATTTCGATTATTTCAATGGATACATACGTTAGGTATACTATAGATGACGTATCTATAGCAGCGCTCGGAATTAGTTGCACATTTCGAACCGATTCTCGAGACGATGCCTCCTATTCCCCCACTATCGTCCGGCCGCTGGCGGCTGAGCCGCCAATAGCTCTGGCTCAGGAGCGCTTTATATAAGAAATAGGCTGGGTTGTTGAGACATCTCTCAGGAAATCGTAACATTTTCTTCGTTACATAAATAATGTTTATTTTTATTAATAATTAAATATATATATATATTATGTATTAATAAAAATAAACATTATTTATGTAGCGAAGAAAATGTTACGATTTCCTGAGAGATGTCTAAACAATCCAGTCTATTTTAATATAAAACGCTCCTGAGCTAGAGCTATCGGCGGCTCGGTCGCCAGTGATCGGGCGGTAGTGGGGGAACAGGAGGCGTCATCTCGGGAATCAGCCCGAAATGTGTAATTAATTTCGAGCATTGATCTATAGTATACATAACTTATACCATAGATATATGCGCGCATATGCGCTTTACGGAACGTAGCTCTAGTAACACAAAGTGGAACTTAGTAACCGGAATGGAACTTGTGACGTTATTATTCACTCTCTGAGCGAGTAAACCTGTACCAGTCAAAAACGCTATATATCTTACTTCTCTTTGAGTGGGCTTTTTTCTCTTGATTATTGAAATTTAAGAAAATTTGTTAAAATTTAATAAAAATATTTTTCTATTTTTAAATCTATTATATAGAAATATTTCAAGAAATAGATTTCCACGTCACTTATAAGGTATTATTGCTGACGCGTTTTTTTTTAGTCGTAAGCCGGTATTCATAGTCCGTTCTTATATTTAAGATTGTCTTAAGTTTTGTCTTAAAATGCTACGAACCAATCAAAAAGCCATATTAGTATTATCTTAAGACGACGATGACGACAACTTAAGACGATCTTAAATATAAGAAATGACTATGAATACCGGTCATAGTTTGTTCTTATATTCAAGATCGTCTTAAGTGCTGGCTTATATTCGTTCTCTTCGTCAGACACAATCTGTGTGTGACGAAGAGAGCAAATATAAGTCCACACTTAAGAAGATCTTGAATATAAGAACGAACTATGAATATTGCCGTATGGGTCATATGGACGGTACTCGCAGTCCGTTCTTATTCCAGGATTATCTTAAATGCTGTCTAACAAGGGTAGGGCGTGGACTTCGGGTCACCGATTTTGAAAAGGCTTATATATGTATAGTACTCGATTAGAAGAGCACTTGAGCAAAGGGATAGGGCGCAACGCTCAGCCGTTTTCAAGAAAACTTGATTTAAAGTTTATAGAGTTCCTTATATACCGATCGCGTTGGATCGATTTTCGAGAAAAGCGCGTAGCTCGGGCACTAAGCCTCAAACTATTATACTGTAGACCCAGGTTCGATTCCTGCCTATTAGGGTGCCGCACGGACTAAGGAATAGAGGGACCGAGTCCTAAGTCCTAGTTTAGGCGAGAGGGAATGGTAATTCAAGCGTGCGGGGGGGACTGCTTTCCGCCATATTGATGTAGCGATTCTCACACAGAGATTCTGTGTCTGTGACATGATTACACTTGTGTAGTGGTGCATAACTAGACATAACGAGTGACAAGCGTAAAGAGGTTAGGCGGTTTTATTATTGTTGTACTATAAATTTTATAAAATACTTTAACTTTTATTACTCTGAGGTTCTGTATACAGTAGACAAAATATTAGAAATAGCAATAAACATTTAATATTAAAAAGAGAAATTATTTTACATCTAACAAGAGAATAAAATATATTAATTAGTTCCAATTCTTATTTCTTAATTCATGCATTAATTTTTTCTATTCTTTTTATTTTTAAAATAAATAATTCCAATTTCTTATTTCTAATATTTAATAATTATTCCTATTTCTATTTCCTATTTTGTTTATTGTGCGCAGGATCTGACTTTCATTTTTCACACATACACAAATAGTGAGTTCTATGTGTGGTGATTACTAAACGATAATGGCGGCCCCCCCCCCCCGCCTCAAACGTGCTCCCCCGGTACAGCTTGTGCTCCGTCCCTCTATTCCTTAGTCCGTGGGGTGCCGTCACATACAGCCCGTAATCCGTAATCCGCATCAAAAATCCGCAAAAGTTACTGGGTATTTTGTCCGTAACGTTACGTGTGTTTTTATCTCCTTGTGTCCCATGGAGCCATAATTCCATGAAATTTCCGTAAAAGTTACTACAAGTTACTAGTTATTACTAGTAATGCTTTTTCTAATTTTATTTATTTAACTAAATTTGACGATTTAATAAAAACTTTTGTTAAAATTATAATATATTTTGTAGTTTTCTTATGAATAAAATACAAATAAATAATTATAATCTGTTAAATAAAAAATAGTACTACCGTTACGTCTGTATTTACGGCTCCATGGGACACAAGGAGATAAAAACACACGTAACGTTACGGACAAAATACTTAGTAACTTTTGCGGACTTCCAGTGCGGATTACGGATTACGGGATGTATGTGACGGCACCCTAACACTTTCTTTTTATTTAATCTAGCAAATATTTATTTATTATATTATTATGTTAAATATGTATTATAATATTATGTAAAATTAAATTAATTTAAGTTACAATTGTGTCTTTTATTAAAAATTTGTACTTTTAATTTTTTTTTATAATTTACTAAATATAATATTTATTCAATTAACAATCTTATTATTTTACATGTTCCGATATAAAACTAATAAAATATTACTTTCAATATAGTTATTATTAAATAACACAGTTATTATTTAATACAAGAAACATTTTATTCATTGTCAGTGTAATCTTTCACTCAACTTTGTTAAGTTTAGTGCTTACTGCTCCGACCATAATATTTGTATATCTAATGTCCTCAGGTAATAGTTTTTGACCTCCCTTCCAGACTACTTCCCTACTGTAACGTATATCCCTACACACACAAAAAAATTCGAAATCCCGTCCGATCCTGTTTTTTAACAAAGGCAGTGAGCGATCACTTCAACGTGAGCTAGTGACGGCGTTAAGCTATATTAAAAGTAGTATTTTATTAATTTTATATCGGAACATGTAAAACAGCGCTCGGAATTAGTTGCACATTTCGGGCCGATTTCCGAGACGACGTCTTCTATTCTCCCATTACCGCCCGGCCGCTGGCGACCAAGCCGCCGATAGCTCTGGCTCAGGAGCGTTTTATATTAGAAATAGGCTGGATTGTTTAGGCATCTTTCAGGAAATTGTAACATTTTCTTCACTACATAAATAATGTTTATTTTTATTAATATATAATATATATATATCTGTTTAATTATTAATGAAAATAAACATTATTTATCTAGCAAAAAAAATATTACTATTTTCTGAGAGGTGCCTCAACAACCCAGTCTATTTCTTATATAAAACGCTCCTGCGCCAAAGCTATCGGCGGCTCGGCCGCCAGCGACCGGACGGTGGTGAGGGAACAGGAGGCGTCGTCTCGGGAATCGGCCCGAAATGTGCAACTAATTCCGAGCGCTGATGTAAAATAATAAAATTGTTAATTGTAGCGCTCAAAATAAGTTGCACATTTTGGGCCGATTCCCGAGACGACGCCTCCTGTTCTCCCACTACCGCCCGGCCGCTGTCGGCCGAGCCGCCGATAGCTCTGGCGCAGGAGCGTTTTATATAAAAAATAGGCTGGGTTGTTGAGGCACCTCTCAGAAAATAGTAATATTTTCTTTGCTACATAAATAATGTTTATTTTTATTAATAATTAAATATATATATATTATGTATTAATGAAAATAAACATTATTTTGTGTAGTGAAGAAAATGTTACGATTTCCTGAGAGATGTCTAAACAATCCAGCCTATTTTAATATAAAACGCTCCTGAGCTAAAGCTATCGGCGGCTCGGCCGCCAGCGGCCAGGCGGTAGTGGGGGAACAGGAGGCGTCGTCTCGGAAATCGGCCCGAAATGTGCAACTAATTCCGAGCGCTGGTTAATTGAATGAAAATTATATTCAGTAAATTATAAAAAAAAATTAAAAGTGCAAATTTTTAATAAAAGATTGTAAATTAAATAATAATAAAAAATTGTAAACAATTGTAAATTAAATTAATTTAATTTTACATAATATTATAATACATATTTAACATAATAATATAATAAATAAATATTTGCTAGATTGAATAAAAAGAAAGTGTAATAGGCAGGAATCGAACCTGGGTCTACAGTATAATAGTTTGAGGATTAGTGCCCGAGCTACGCACTTTTCTCGACAATCGATTCAACACAATCGGTATATAAGGAACTCTATAAACTTTAAATCGGTTTTTCTTGAAAACAGCTGAGCGTTGCGCCCTATCCCTTTGCTCAAGTACTCTTCTAGTAGAGTACTATAACATATATAAGCCTTTTCAAAATCGGTGACCCGAAGTCTGCGCCCTTCTCTTGTAAGATACTAATATGGTTTTCTAGAGAATCTTTATACTCTGTTCAATAAAAGAGTAATCTCGGATCGGACGAAAACTTGTCCGTTCGGCGCAGGTTTTCTCTCACAAAGTGTTCAGAAAGCCCTACCACTCTACAGAACTGTACTGTTCGTGCAGCTTGTCAATGCCAACGCTTTTCCCACTTTGTTCGCTATACTTCTCTTATGCGCAGACCGAGGTTACTCTCTCATTGAACAGAGTATAGTAAAGAGAATTGCCAACTTGATGACATGTTACCAGCTTGGCGATTGGCTGACATCAACATGGGTGCATTTGTTTATGCAGCGGTTAGCGCATCCACTGCGTTTAAGGCCATCACACACAAAATGACATAACTACATATGTATAGCATAAGACCGTCTCGACCAATGAACATCTAGCATAAAGGCGCCATATTGATTTACATAGCATGCTTATTGGTCGAGACGGTCTTAAGCCTTGTGTCCACGATACTAGAACTCGGTCCGAGATCTCGGACTGAGGGAAAGTTACTAGAACTCGGATCATGTACACACTGAATTTGGATGCAAAACTCGAATAAGAAGCTCAAACGAAAAAATGCGTTGCGTCCCATTTTTCGGTACGAGTTATTGCAAGTTATTAGATTTTACTAGTTTCTTTTACTATCTGTCAAGACAAAATATAAGATACTTATAGTAATACGAGATACTGTGAACAATATAAATAATATTTTAGTAAGTAATTATAGAATTGAAAAAATAAAAGAAATATAATTCTTAAATAAAATAAATTAATAAAATTTATAATTAATAAGATTTACATAAGTAGTTATTATTAGTTTTAATGCAGATTAAATTAGACATTAAAAATGTATTATAACCTATATATACATATTATTTTTCAAGAAAAGTATAATAATATATAAAATTGATTTTCAGAAAAAACTTCTTTTATAATAAAAAATGGATAATAAGGAAAATGTTAAAATTTTATTAATGTTATATCAACAACATTCTTGTTTATATGTTACAAAAAGTGTTGATTATCATAATTGTATGAAACGAGATCAAGCTTTACAGATAATCTGTAATCAGTACAAAGAATTAACATGACAACCACTAACAACTGAAATTGCAAAAAAAAAATTAATAATTTAAGATTACAATATCTGGACCATCTAAATAAAATAACACATTCGAAATCAAGCAGTGCATCACTTGATGATATCTATAAACCAACTTGGCAATATAACATAGATCAGAAAATCATCGTAAAGAATCGTAACTCGATTACAACGCTAACTATATTCAGCCAAGTATAAATATTATTGTTCGAGGACTCGGACCGAGATCTCGGATTGAGTTCTAGCATCGTGGACACAAGGCTTTATGCTATGCATATGCAGTTATGTCATTTTGTGTGTGATGGCCTTAAACGCAGTGGATGCGTTAACCGCTGCATAAACGAATGCACCCTATAGGCGGGAGCACAGACTTTTGCATAAAGCATAACGCATAAGCATAAGGAAATTGATTGGTCCGTTTCCTTATGCATTTGCTTATGCTTATATATAGACCAATCAATTTCCTTATGCTTATGCGTTATGCTTTATGTAAAAGTCTGTGCTCCGGCCTTAAGTCGAGAGCACAAGCTTTTACATAAAGCATAATGCATAAGCATAAGGAAATTGATTGGTCTATATATAAGCATAAGCAAATGCATAAGGAAATGGACCAATCAATTTCCTTATGCTTATGCGTTATGCTTTATGCAAAAGTCTGTGCTCCGGCCATTAGACTGCTTTCACATGAGGCGTAACTTGCGTAAGCGTAATTTATGTCAGTCAATCAAATCATTCAGCTATCATATGCAAAATTTTACGTATAGTATCTGAACGATTTGATTGGCTAACACAAGATACGCTTACGCAAGTTACACTTCATGTGACGGCACCCTTATAAGTTCCGTAAAACGCATATGCGCGTATGTATCTATAGTATACGTAACGTATACTAAAGATGCATGCGCTCATATGCGCTTTACGGAAATCAGCCACTATGTGTGGATTTGGGCCAATGGGTGCATTTGTTTATGTAGCCGTTAGCGCATCCACTGCGTTTATCATCTGCTAGTCACGTTACCTAATTTACCGAACGCACACCTGCGTGAATGGCTGCGTGAATGGATTTAAAAGCATTGGCGAAGTTGCATTACGTTGTGTACAAAATTTTGCGAAAATAATGAAGACGGGATCAAAACATTCTTAAACTGAGAGTTCTCTGATGCTTTTTCCATATCAGCTGTAGACAAAGTCATTACATGATTAGGAACTATTGCAGCAGAACCTGTACCTGAGATAAATTTACAAAAACAAATTCCAAAACATTACAAAATTTGTTTATAGAAAATTCAGACAGTTTAGAATCTTATAATATGTTTAGATTTTCAATCTACATTCAATACGTGCATTTTTAGGTTAATTTGATTGTAAATACGAATATTGTAAACTTTAAAAAATTTTTCCATTATATAATACTTACCTTGGATTACTTTCACTTTTACGGGATCGATTTCGAGGAGTTCTACTTCTTTTTGATTTTTTACTTTAATAAAATTTCTTTTCACATTTTAATTAATCAATGTGGATGCGGATAATTAAGCTAGATTTGCAATGGGTGTATTTGTTTACGCAGTACTGCAAGCAGAGCATCCAGAGCAGGACCTCCGAAGTATCTGCGCAGATGAAATACATCCCTGCGTAAACGAACGACAAACTGCGCTGCAGTCGTTTTCGCAGGCGGAGTAACGACATCTGCGGCAGTAACTGCATAAGCGAATGCACCCAATGTGTTGGCATTAAAACCATAAACGTATGATAAACAGACTGTTCGTTTAATTGAAAAGTTTTCTCCACTTTAGAAAAAAACAACATGTTTTGAACACTGACTCTCTCCTCTTTCTCTCTCTCTTTCTCTCTCTCTCTCTCTCTCTCTCTCTTTCTATCAATATCTACCAATCAACAAAAACTTTTTCATCCCCACTGCTTTATTAGACAAAGATAAGACTATTGTTCAACATCAGCTGTCTCTTTGTAAAGTAAAGACATTTCCTTAATAAGGCAGAGGTATGGAACGCGCAGTCTATTATTATACGTCTATGGTTAGAACAGACGATCACTAACCTCAAGATCTATAGAGAGAAGGTTACCTCAGGCAAACCGGTTGTGGGCGAGGGACGATGAAGTAAGGGGGGAGCTAGAAACAGCTTGATGGCGAGGGACGATGAAGGAAGGGGAGAGCATGATGATCTCATCGACAAACAGTAGCTGTCTGAGATAGCTTCTGTTTGCCGATGAGATCATCATTGCCCCTCTTGCCGCTCGTCCCTCTCTGCATTTGCCCCTCTTGCCGCTCGTCCCTCTTTGCGCATGAGGTAACCTTCTCTCTATAGATCTTGCACTAACCTTATATGTGTCACCAACTTCTATTCTAAAGGCCAATGTCCACGATGCTAGAAATCGGTCCGAGATCTCGGTCCAAAAAACATATAGCCGTTAAAATTGCCGTTTATCCATAAAAATGCAAATTGATTGGTTATACATTTCTTGGACCGATATCTCGGACCGATTTCTAGCATCGTGAACATTGGCCTTAACGGCAACGCATTGGCGTTACAATTCCCAAATCCGCACATGTTGATACTAGCCAATCGCGGAGAAGCTGATCACATGACCAAGTTTGCCATTCTCTTCTCTAGAGATTCTCTCTATGACTTTCTGATTGGTTCATATATAGCTGCGTTCGGCATTGCAAATAGAAAATCTATACGTATACATGACGAATACTATAGATTTTCAAGGTGAAAGAGCAAACGGATGCCTCCGATTTGCAATGCCAAACGCAGCTTATGGAGGACCTGGAGAGAGCATTAGACGATTTAGCGTTAACCGCGATGGCCTATCTACCAGAAGCAAAATTCTGGGTGGGAAATTTTGAAATGATCATAGGCGTAATTTGTTGGTTCCCAATCTGGGTGATCAACAAATTGTATTCATTTCTTCCGTCTTTCCGGATCTTTCGGAAAAACGGAAACCTGAAGGAATATTTTGTTACAAAGTTTAATCTTTTTTAAACGGTTGTTTAGAACATAACGCTCTACATAAGCATAAAAAAGGCATCTGAAAGCAGCGTTTCCGAAGCATTATTAATTTTATTTACTTACATGTAAAAAATTATAGATGTATTTTTGGATTTCAATTTTGATGGACCACAAATTTTGCAACTACCCATTTTTTAAAATAATTACAATATAAAAGGTCTGTTCTTTTCAGCTGAACTGGCTGCACTAGTTCAGAGTTTATCTTTCTCCTTTCAATGTAGAGGGAAAAAGATAAACTCTGAACTAGTGCAGTCAGTTCAGCTAAAAAGAACAGACTTAAGCTGCGTTCCGATATTCACTGCAAGTACTGAAAATCTATAGTGTACGTGACATAAACTATAGATTTTCAGTACCTGCAGTGAATATCGGAACGCAGCCTAAAAGTCAATTTGGGTTTACTCGTGTCAAGTATCAATACATGGAGGCAGCCATATTAGTTTTTCTGCCCGATGGTAGTGCACCATGCGTTAAATCTATGCGAAAAGTGGCCTGTATTTCGTCACATCCGTTACACTACCAAGCATTGTCTAATCACCTAATGCTCTCTTCAGGTCCTCCATGGATTCATAGCATTTTAGGACCATATTTAAGACAATCTTAAAGACATGAACGGACTACAAATACCGCCCATAAAAGACCATTTCATGTCATAAAAGGTCAAGAAAATTTAATCTTTTTTATATATTATTTTTTTAAGTAAGAATTAGTTATTTTTTGTCTTCAGTGGAGTAGGCCTTCTGAGGAAACCACATAAAAAAAAAAACATGTCGGCGGCGATGGCCCTAGCGGCTGCGTCGCGCGCGGTAAGGAGAGGAACGGATGCGTCAATCATGGAAATCGACTAAAATGCTCAACTAATTCCGAGCACTGTTCTAGAATTTTCTATTTATCATGTTGTCTGCCGCACCAATTTTTTATTTCGTTTTTTATTAAAAAAACGATGCAATGACATTATTAGTCACTTCTAAATTAATTCAAATTTGTACAATTAAAGATATTAATAGAAAAGTGTTTCAAACAAAAATACTTTTTTCAAATCTAATCTAACTTTTTTACATATTAACGTTAAGTCACAATTTTTTAGCTTGTTTTTTATTTTGCAAAATTTGATTTAATTTTTTAATTATATCTTTTTAAAATACATTTTAATATTTACATATATTTTCAGAAGATAGAATATTCACGATTTTACATAAGATCACATTTAAGAGCGCATGTCTTATTTTTTTTTACAGATGTAAACCACTATTACCTTCATATAAATTTAAATTTACTATACATTACAACTGGATAAATGGAAGATGTAAAAAAAACAAAATATATAGAATAGAACAGAGAGCATTTAAGAAACATGTGTCGACTAATAAATGCATACTAATGACTAAAAATACGGTTTGGTTTTGTGAAGATAGTAATCTTCTTGCTTTTAATCGCGCAGAGAATGGTACCATTAAAATGAATAAAAAGATTGTGGGAACTAACAACTCTTTTATTAAATCTATTGCTCATTGCGATGATTATATTATAAGTGGCGACGTGTGAGTATTTATTTATAAACTGTGTTTTATGTTTATTTCTCTTTTTTATTTTTGATAAAAATTCTTGCAGATATGGTATTATTAAACACTGGAAAATTGAATCAAAAAAGAATAAAAGATTTGAAATTAAACAATCAAAAATACATAATATAAATCATCAAATTGATCTCATAAACGCAACATCGCAACACATTATAATTAGTTATAACAATTCAATAAAGGTAAGATTAAAGAAAACTTGCAATTATGCTATGTTAATGTAGTATGTAAAAAGTTTGTTTCTGCGTAGATACTGAAATATACGGATGATAAACAGAGTTGTACGGAAGAAAAAGAAATATTTTGTGGAGACAAATCTTATGCGCACTCATATTCATATCAATTTCATGCTCAATCATTTGACCCTATAGGAACAAAATTTGCTGCTAGTTCCATTAATTGTGGTCAAAACACATCGTCGTTTGTAATTTACGATATTGATAAAAGGTAATTTATGTTTCAATTAATTAATCGGTTTTTAAAAATGTTCGATTAAACATTGACTATGTTTATACAGACGCTATTATATGATCCAATTTAATAACATTTCTAACTACACAACAACATTTAATAACTTTATTGGCCGGTTTATGCTTCGGTCTTAATCTTAATATTAAGAGTTGATAATGTAGAATGCCATAAGGGCGTTTATACTTCCCTAGTCTTAATCTTACAGCGTTTTCGATTATACAGATTTTGATCGACCCAGGGTTGATCAATCACTACTTTACTATGAATTCATATCTTTTATTGGTGGAGACGATGCAATGACGTCATTAATCACCTTGGGTCGATCAAAATCCGTATAATCGAAAACAATATTAGTCTTAATCTTAATCTTGGAAAGATCCCATCTTTTAACTTTAGTCCCTAATGTCCTAAGACCGGGCCAATGAGGTAAGTCTGACGTCCGACGCAGCACGAAACCGCGCGAAATAATGGTTTTCGATTCTTGTAAAATACGAAAATGAGTGATGCTGATTTAATTGAATGTGTCCAACAATTCGATGTTGTTTGGAATAAAAAAAATCCAAATTATAAAAATAAATTAGTGGTGAAGAATAGTTGGAACGCTATTGGAGAAGCGCTAAATTTAAGTGGTAAGTTAGTATGTAGAATCTAACCTCTTAAATTGAAAGAACAAAAACTGTGTAGGAGTGTTTTTATAGTTTTTCTATTACAATTTGTGGTTAGGTTAGGTTAGGTTTTGTTACATTTGCACATGCATAAGCCGAGAGCACAAGCTTTTACATAAAGCATAACGCATAAGCATAAGGAAATTGATTGGTCTATATATAAGCATAAGCAAATGCATAAGGAAATGGACCAATCAATTTCCTTATGCTTATGCGTTATGCTTTATGCAAAAGTCTGTGCTCCGGCCAATAGTCCGAATTTCCAGGGAAGCATAAACGAGTCCTTAAGATTAAGTTAAGACTAAGACTAAGATTAAGATTAAGACCGAAGCATAAACCAGCCATATAACTTACAAGGACGGTTTAATAACCCAAAAATTCTAAAAAATCTGAAACTGCAAAAATATAATATATCAACTTAATCAAAAAGCTATTTCTTATTTTGGCAAAAAATGATTCTAGAGGTGGAAATACCCTTCGGAAAATCGGATTTTCTTTTATTCATATGTATTATATTTCTGCAAAGTTTCAGATTTTTTAGAATTTTTGGGTTACCGAACCTTCCTTGCTAGTGTGTATTAAACTATATATACAGGAATGAGCACTGAATCGCTTGTTGCAAGAGAGAACTACATGTCGTGTATTGCTGTCCTTTTACATACAGTCAAGTTCGAAACTTTTGACTGTTGTTTGACTGTGTAGTAAGTACACACGGTCACAGGAATGCCTTAAGAGGATGCTGAAGTGACAGGCGAACTCCGACGCGAAAGCGCCATCATTTCAATGGTACTAAAAATGAAAATAACATTATCGGCGTAGCCTACGGACCTACGCCGCGTAGGTCCGTGTGAACGCATTTGTTTGCAGTGGTAACACTACACTGACGTGTGGTCTGTGTACGTGTGTCATCGAAAGTTTGTAAACAAACGATGCTTGCGCTTGTTTCCTTGACTGAAATTTCGTCGCAAGGCTGCAATATAATGTCCGAGAAGATATAGGCGTATACAAGGTGTCAAATAAATATGAATTAAATATGACTAAATAATAAATAAAAAATATACATATAATACTATATATATCACTGAAGAAAAATGTCATATACTTTTCTTATTTTTATTTTTATGTAGTAAATACAAAATAACTAATTAATCAATTAATTAATATATACATATACACATATATTGAATAAATAGTTATCTTTATTTTGTATTTTAATGACTGAAATAATGAGAGCATACATCATTTTAGTTATATAAAATACAAAATAAAGATAACTATATTCAATATGTATATGTATGTATTGAATAATTAATTAACTAATTTATTTATTTTGTATTAATTACATAAAAATAAAAATAGGGAAAGCATATAACATATTTTTCCAATTAGATATATAGTATTATACATACATTTTCCAAATAAAATATTTTATCATATCAAATTTATATTTATTAGACACCTTGTATAAGTCTATTTCGACTCGTATGTACATCATACAGCCATACGATAGAATTTCAATTGCGAGAAAAAAGATTAAATGATCTTATAAATTATCCGATAAAACATAAACAGACTACACGTGTAGTAAATTACTAACTAAAAGAAATACGTATTTCTTAAAATCTGCCAGCTCACGATAGATCGCCTCTGACAATATTTTTTACAATTTGCCAGCTAACGAATAAATCGTCTTTAGCTCTCTTTTTTCTAAACTGTCAGCTGACGTTAGATCGTCTCTGGCTTGTCTTATTCTATATTGCCAGTCCACGAGAAAACCGCCTCTGGCTTGTTTTATTTTTTATTGTAAGATACTTTTATTACGTTATATGCTCTATGTAAATATATATTGTATATTATGTGCTCCATATTATCAATATTCATATCAAAATATCTTTTTAAAAAATTGACATTATTTTGTATACTCTTTTTACAATAAATGTATATGATATATGCCATATTTTTTATTTCTAAAGCATGAAATATAAAGATATTTTTAATTTCTTGTGTCTATCATTTGTAAAAAAATCTTGATAAAAGAAACAACATTAATTTTGCGACTTGAAATAATCTGTTTCATTATATGCTTCTTTTAAATTAGCTTAGCAATAATTTGTTTCATTATATGCTTCTTACAATTAACCTTATTTTATGTGATTAACTTGATATTTAAAATACGTATCAAAATCGAAAATGTATTTCTATTACAGTAGAAAAGAAACATGAGAAATGGAGAAACATGAGAAAAAGAGAGAAATGACAAAATATAATATTGTCTAAAGTACAGTCCAATAAAAACTGTTAAAATTGAACATTTTATAAAACCACTGTGATTCATGAAAAATCAGAACTATTATTTCAAAAATATAGACATATTTCGACTGTGTTTTAAACTGCACATTCAAAATTCACAGAATAAATTTATTTCTGCAAAGTTGTGTATAATGTCAGTGGAAAAGTGATTTATTTGTTATTACATATACATGATATTTTACCATTCCTCTGGTGTAAGACTACAGTGTTTTCTTTCTACTGAATTAGAAATTAATTTTATATTTTGATGTGTATTTTAGATACCAAGGTAAAATAAGGCTAATTGTAAGTATTTAAAAGAAGTATATTATATTGAAACAGATTATTGCAAGTCACAAAATTAATACTTTTTTTAATCAAAATTTTTTACAAATGATACATACAAGAAACTAAGGTAATTATGCAGAATACCCACGTCACCTCCGATTTTGACCCAACTGGTCTCATTCGATGCGTTTTTTCTTTTAAAAAAACTTTTTCCTTTCACTAAATTGTCGCTCTGTCCCAGGAGACGAGATATTAAGCGTCAAAGTTGACGACTTTTCAGGTTAAAAAACCTGTCACTTTGACGAATTATAGCGATGTGAGCATACGCTGCGGTCAGGCGCGCATGCGATGTAACAGAATTGTGCGCGAAGTATAAAATATATTTCCGATAATCATTAATTGCAAGTTGCAAACCCATATAAAATAGTATAATTATGGACCTTGCTTTGCGTAGACACAGGGTATTCTGCCCCCCCTGCGGGGGGGCGGACCCCTTGTGTAAAATAAAAATAATAAAACTTTTGTGCGTATTCCAGAGCGGCATAGATTGCTTTATCTATCAAACTAGCTTTAGCATTATATATTTTTGCAATCCAAACTAGCTTTAGCATAGCTAGTTTGGATTGCACAAAAATATATAATGTTAAAGCTAGTTTGATAGATAAAGCAATCTATGCCGCTCTGGAATACGCACGAAAGTTTTATTATTTTTATTTTACACAGGGGGTCCGCCCCCCCCGCAGGGGGGGCGGAATACCCTGTGTCTACGCAAAGCAAGGTCCATAATTATACTATTTTATATGGGTTTGCAACTTGCAATTAATGATTATCCGCGCACAATTCTGTTACAACGCATGCGCGCCTGACCGCAGCGTATGCTCACATCGCTATAATTCGTCAAAGTGACAGTTTTTTTACCTGAAAAGTCGTCAACTTTGACGCTTAATATCTCGTCTCCTGGGACAGAGCGACAATTTAGTGAAAGGAAAAAGTTTTTTTAAAAGAAAAAACGCATCGAATGAGACCAGTTGGGTCAAAATCGGAGGTGACGTGGGTATTCTGCATAATTACCGAAACTAAAAATACCTTTATATTTCATGCTTTATAAATAAGTTATATGACATATACATTTATTATAAAAATATATACAATATATAAAATGATATTAACTTTTTACATAGATACTTTGATGTGAATATACATAATATGGAGCACATAATATACATAATATATACACATAAAGCACATGAATAAAAGTATTTTACAGAAATTAGAATATGAATAGAATATGTATGTAACTAAATAATGTAAATGTTGCAAATTTTATGTATAATACATACACTTTTTATCCCTCAGAGTGCCTTCAACCCATTTTTTTAAGCCGAGTTTCGTAGCATATAACACACACACACGCGCGCGCGCGCGCACGCACGCACGTACACACGCCACTACACACATAATTAACCTAAAATATTCTGATGTATATGACAGATAGCATTGTATAGAGAACTGTATAGCGCCTCTATCCGAAAATCTCGGAATTAATCTATAGCTCTTTTTTACCTTATTCTTTCTATATTGCACGCATGCTTTGCATAAATCTGAAAAGTATGGCTTTTTGAAAATAAATCTCTAAGCTCTATTTTTTTTGGTTTTCCATTATTGTTTCATACGCTCTTCTTCAGCTCCTGGTCTTGTTTTGCAGATTGAAGCAATATAATTTTGATACAAAAGATATAATTCTTTGAGATGACATTGTCGGTAAATTTTCAAAATTTTTTTTTATTATTTAGTTTAAATTTGGCCAGCAGTTGAAAGATTAGCATTTGTATTTTATTTACACCAAAGGATTTGTAATTTTATTAAAGCAATAAAAAAAGCCATACTTTTTAGAAAATTAGAAATTTAGTCGGTAACAAAATGACTTCAGCAACCTCTTAAGGCCGCCGACTGCCATAGGTCCACGATGCTAGAAATCGGTCCGAGTTTTTGTTACTAATTGATTCAACTCGGATAACTATAGATGACGGTGTATTCCTATTTGTGAAATTAAAGGTGCAGTCCTATTGAGCACGGATCGGAATGACGGATCGGATTTCTCATTAGAATTGAGTGTTCCGTTCACGTTTCGTTCCGTAAAAAATTTCTCTACCAGTCCTATGTAGCAAAAACGGAACGGAATGTCGCCTCGATCACAAGTAAATGTACTTAATTACGTTAATATTTCGTTATTTAAATGTGGTTGAAGCAATTATATAAGTACATAATTTCTGCAATTTTCTTGCAAATTACATTACTATGAGTACTTAAAAATACTGAATTATTAAAGTGAAATATATTTTGTAACTATATTTCCGTTCCGTTTTTGCTACATGGGACTGGTAGAGAAATTTTTTATGGAACGGAACGGACACATTCCACACGGAACAAAAACCTCTAATGGATATCCAGATGTCCATCATGGAGATTCGAAACCTCTATTAGATGTCCATGTAATCTCCTATAGATGTCTACTAGACATCCACAGTTTCGCATTACATACCTCCATTCGACATCCATTAGATATATTCATAGATATCATATGGAGCAATTATAGATGTTTTATAGATATTTCATAGAGCTTTGATAGATTGTAGTTTCAATTCGTCATTAATAAAATTATTTGGAAGTAAAGTCACAAATGTGATTGCGAGATAGTCTTGTTTATGTAGGTGTTAACAGAATGTCACCATGTTCTCGACTGTGGGTGTTTACGATAATTCAAGTTCGAGTTAGTTTCACTAGGACCGAAAAATAAGATAGACATAACCATCTAGAACCTTTATGATTTATGACAACTCGACGCTGTCTTGTATTGCTTGAGTTAAATTCATTGAATTTGTTGAGTTTATTGAGCAAATTTTATTGTAATAGAAAAATGTCATTTATTATTATTATTAATTATATTATTATTATAAAATTATATTATATTTATATTATTATTATATTATATTATTATATTATATTATATGTTATTATATTATATTATATTATTATTATATTAATTTATTATTATTAATTTATTAAAGAGGTATACCAACAAACATACCAACATTATTTGTTTCTTTCATAGACTGATTTGCAGTTGACATTTTTCTATTACAATAAAATTTGCTCAATAAACTCAATAAATTCAATGAATTTAACTCAAGCAATACAAGACAGCGTCGAGTTGTCATGAATCATAAAGGTTCTAGATGGTTATGTCTATCTCATTTTTCGGTCCTAGTGAAACTAACTCGAACTTGAATTATCGTAAACACCCAAGAACATGGTGACATTCTGTTAACACCTACATAAACAAGACTATCTCGCAATCACATTTGTGACTTTACTTCCAAATAATTTTATTAATAACGAATTGAAATCACAATCTTTCTACTAAACAAATTTGTAACGTTAACACTGAAGATGGCTGAATGATCAGCCGAAACGTTTGACATCGACGATGCCCTAACAATATTGGCCGGAGCACAGACTTTTGCATAAAGCATAACGCATAAGCATAAGGAAATTGATTGGTCCATTTCCTTATGCATTTGCTTATGCTTATATATAGACCAATCAATTTCCTTATGCTTATGCGTTATGCTTTATGTAAAAGCTTGTGCTCTCGGCTTATTCGTTACTATGGATACTGATACTTCTACCAAACATCGATAACAGATATCTAATAGACACCTATGATGGATTTATAGACGTCATTTATCATGGAGATAATATGAATTTCTAATAGAAATCTATCTAATATCCATTGTAGAAATAGATGTAGTATGGAGTTATGGAGATTATATGGACGTCCAATGGATGTCATGTTCTGTGTGGGATGTGTGAAGAAACGTAAACTATATTTTGTAACAGACAGTTTTATATTAGATAGTTTTAACCTCAATGCGACTAAAAATATCCTAAATTTATAGAGATGGATGAAAAAACAGTTTTATTAGTCATATTTGGCGTGCTGCAATTGTCGTGTAGGTGTGTATACACACGCACGCACACAGTTGCATACGCACGCACACAGTTGCATACGCACATACACACATGCATACGCACGCACACACATGCATACGCACGCACGCGCATTCATCCATTCAACAAACATACACGTGCTGTTTTTGAAGAGAGTAATAGATTGAATAAAACTAGAAAAAACCGAATTTTGGTGTCAAAAAATGTGAAAAAAATTATGCAATTGTTCAAAAAAGAACAAGCACTGAATAATTTCTGAGCTCGATCAACAAACGGCATGGCTGCCCGCTCTCGAAGCTTAAGGGCCACTTTTTCCAACGTCGGTTAACTTTAACCAACGGTTACAGGATTGCCAACATGAAGAATGAAATATTGCAATTGAAAGAGAAAATTTCTCTCATAAGCTAAATATTATATATAATCATTGAACTATATACCATACTGGAACGAGCACAGGCTACCCCCTCCATTCGACAAAACGGTCAGACAAGGCAGTGACTCGGTACCGGATTTCTCTTTCTATCTCATCTACTCTCGACTAATAGTAGCTGTGAACACGTGACCAAAACTGTTAGTTAGATAGAGAGATCCGGGTCCGAACAGCTATCTCCATCTGACCGGTCGAGAACAAAGACGTGCTCGTTCCAGTATGGTATATATTTCAATGTATATAATATAATAATATAGTGTTAGTATTGCAAAATCTTTTTTTACAGTCAATTTCTATACATTTTTTATCAATATACTGAGATTTTAGGATTAACGACATATACAAGTTTCGAGTTTTAAGTTGGCTATTCTGAAAAGTTACCAGTCGGTTAGAGTTAATAGACGTTGAAAAAAGTCAAGATCTGTAGAGAGAAGGTTACCTCATACGCAAAGAGGGACGAGCGACAAAAGGGGCAAATGCAGAGAAGGGCGAGCGGCAAGAGGGGCAATGCTGATGTCATCTGCGAGCAGAAACTATCTCAGACAGCTACTGTTTGCAGATGAGATCATCATGCTCTTCCCTTCCTTCATCGTCCCTCGTCAACAAGCTGCTTCTAGCTCTCCCCTTCTTTCATCGTCCCTCGCCAACAACCGGTTTTATTGAGGTAACCTTCTCTCTATAGATCTTGGTTTCCTCCAACGTTGTTCAATTCAGAGTTCCAGGAAACTGCGTTTAACTTTAATCGCAGTTTAATCTTTGGTCAACTTGTTTTGCTTTCTTTCAACTGTACCTTCTTTCCAATCAACTGAACATATACCATGGGTGTTTACGATAATTCAAGTTCGAGTTAGTTTCACTAGGACCGAAAAATGAGATAGACATAACCATCTAGAACCTTTATGATTCATGACAACTCGACGCTGTCTTGTATTGCTTGAGTTAAATTCATTGAATTTGTTGAGTTTATTGAGCAAATTTTATTGTAATAAAAAAATGTCAACTGCAAATCAGTCTATGAAAGAAACAAATAATGTTGGTATGTATGTTGGTATACCTCTTTAATAAATTAATAATAATATAATTAATAATAATAATAAATAACATTTTTCTATTACAATAAAATTTGCTCAATAAACTCAATAAATTCAATGAATATAACTCAAGCAATACAAGACAGCGTCGAGTTGTCATAAATCATAAAGGTTCTAGATGGTTATGTCTATCTCATTTTTTGGCCCTAGTGAAACTAACTCGAATTTGAATTATCGTAAGCACCCCATATGTGTGCTAACTCAAATTATATTTGTATCAAATAATGTGATTGGTGCGTTTAGAAAACACAACAGTTGTACAACCGTTAATAAGCATGTTATAACTTGTTTAATAATTGACGTGTTCGCGCCGCGACATTGGACGAATTGAAGTCGTGAGTGAGAGAGCGACTGCGGTTAAATAAAAAACGATTACAAAATACATAATCTTCCGTTGGAAAAAGAAGAGATTATCGACTTCTTCTCGCATAGAAGAACGACTTTCTGTAAACAACAATATATATTTGTGGAAGGTTTACTTTGTTCAAAGAGATGTGATAAAAAAGCAAGATTTATTTATATGTCATAAATATTATTTGTTTTATTAGCAATATAAGAAATATTATACAGTCTTAATATAATTAACTAAATAATGAAGTAAATAATTGTTAATATTTTATATAACAAATGCAAAAGATAGGATTGAGAAATATAAGACTGTTATATTTTCAAAATATGTATATAGTATATTTACATTACATATTCTCTAAATAATTAATATTATAATAATGTTTTACAATAACATTGTTTGTATTTTCTTCTAGTAGACTTTTTTCTTTAATTTAATAGCCCAACTTACAATAAACTGTAATACAAACAGAAGTGTAATTATTAATATATTATTTCCAATATTTTGTACAAATTATATTGTACATTATATTTTTATTTTCTTTACCTCTGAAAATAGTCGATAAATATTCTTCTATTGGCAGCATTATCATTATTTCTGTTATCTGCATTATCAAGAGGATTTATATTGCCATGATTAAATAGTTGATCCCAAGGTGCTGGAAGATTTAAGTAAGGAAAAATATTTTGACGAGCAATGTTGTGTAAAACAGCGGTGACCACTATTACAACCATTACTTTGTTCAATTGCAAACGTAGTCCTAATGCTAAAACTGGAAATCGTCTTTTCCAAATTCCGAAGAGGCGTTCAATTATATTTCGAGTACGTATATGCGATTCATTGTAAAGTTGCTCCGCAGGAGTTCGTGGATTTAACAATAGAGCCGGTATTCATTGTCCGTTCTTATATTTAAGATTGTTTTAAGTTTTGTCTTAAAATGCTACGAACCAATCAAAAAGCCATATTAGTATCTTAAGACGACGATGACGATGACTTAAGACGATTTTAAATATAAGAAATGACTATGAATACCGGCCTAGGTTTGTTCTTTATTGCTGCACTGAGTTCACACTGCACTGAACTGAATTGAAATAGTAGGTTTGTTCTTTATAGCTGAACTGGTTGCACTAGTTCAGAGTTTACTTTCTCCTTCCAATATGGAGGGAAAAAGATAAACTCTGAACTAGTGCAGCCAGTTCAGCTATAAAGAACAGACCTTACGTAAAGCCAGCGGTACACGGTACTATTTTCTCTGCTGGATTGCTTACGTGCGTTTGTGCTGGCAATCTTGCTGTCTGCTAGACTGGAAATTGTGTGTCTACTGGTCATGCTACTGACTGATATGCTGGATTTCCATGATAGAACAGGTGCTATTTTTCTTGCGTGGTTCTGTGCTGGCTCATTGCAAGAGCCAATCACGACACAACCTCATTAGTTAAATTAAGTTAAGTTACGTGAAAGTATTCTCTTGGTTGGTGTTAGTATTGTTATACATTAACAAATATGATGTCCATAGCAAATTGCAAAGCAAAAATTAAAAATAATGCAATTGCATTTTTTTATGTTGCCCTGCAGTGGCAATGGCCTACTCCATGTTTAATTCAGTTTGCTTAGCCAGTATGGAAGCCCGCATCGTCTGAAGTCAAGCCAACAATATGGCCAGTAGCACTGCTGCCCACACAATAGCAAGTATGCACATCTAGTATGTTTTCCAGCAAAGAACACAAGTTGACACAAATCGACACAAGTATCACTCTGTCTTTGTTCGATATTGAATGAGCAACAGAAAGAATAATACTTTTGTGTCGCTTGTGTCTCTTGGTGGAAAACTACTCTAGTTGGCAATCTAGCAGAGAAAATAGTACCGTGTGCCGCGGGCTTTAGTTCTTGTTTGTAATACGAGTACATACAAATTGTTACCTAATTTTTTGCCCTAACCTAATTGATAGCCCGCGCAAAATACAGCATAGAGACAATATTTATAACTTAATCTTATCCTTTTATGGCTTCTGAAGGTCTATCTATGATCTTATTGGTCAACACCTAGTAAATTTGCTCACTTTTGTCATTTTCACTACATTGCATGATACAGAATCAGTTTGGCGATGTTAAGTGAAAAGAATCAAATATTGATTACTCGAAAGAAAAATTAATCGGTTGAAAATATCGATTAATTGAAACAAAATTATCGGTTATTTTGATTAATCGATAAATCTCGCCCATCCTTATTCTGGGGGTTGATTTTATATCATGCAATGTCACAGATGTCTATACTAGTACTAGATCGCTAACTTCGTCAAAAGAGCTGAGGCCGGCAGGAATAATAAAAGTGAGCAATTTTACTAGATGTTGACTAATAAGATCATAGATAGTAAATTTGCTCACTTTTGTCATTTTCACTATATTGCATGATACATAAGACTTGTTCGTTTTAGCTGCACTGGGGCAGCTCTGGGTCTGCTCTAAACAAGATAATACAGGACAAACTATTTATCTGTCCTGTATTATCCTGTGTAGAGCAGACCCAGAGCAGCCCCAGTGTAGCTAAAACGAACAAACCCATAGGGTGCATTCGTTTATGCAGCGGTTAGCGCATCCACTGCGTTTATCATCTGCTAGTCACGTTATCTAATTTACCGAACGCACACCTGCGTGAATGGCTGCGTGAATGGATTTAAAAGCATTGGCGAAGTTGCATTACGTTGTGTCTATACAAAATTTTGCGAAAATAATGAAGACGGGATCAAAACATTCTTAAATTGAGAGTTCTCTGATCCTTTTTCTATATCAGCTGTAGACGAAATCATTACATGGTTAGGAACTATTGCAGCAGAACCTGTACCTGAGATAAATTTACAAAAACAAATCCCAAAACATTACAAAATTTGTTTATAGAAAATTCAGACAGTTTAAAATTTTATAATGTGTTTAGATTTTCAATCTACATTTAATACGTGTGCATTTTTAGGTTAATTTGATTGTAAATACGAATATCGTAAACTTTAAAAAATTTTTCCATTATATAATACTTATCTTGGATTACTTTTACTTTTGCGGGATCGATTTCGAGGAGTTGTTCTACCCCTTTTTGATTTTTTATTTTAATAAAATCTATTTTCACATTTTAATTAATCAATGTGGATGCAGATAATTAAGCTAGATTCGCAATGGGTGTATTCGTTTACGCAGTACTGCAAGCAGAGCATCCAGAGCAGGACCTCCGAAGTACCTGCGCAGATGAGATACATCCCTGCGTAAACGAACGACAAACTGCGCTGCAGTTATTTTCGCAGGCGGAGTAAACGAACGACATCTGCGGCAGTAACTGCATAAACGAATGCACCCGTAGTCGATCCCCAGAAGCCATAAAAGGATAAGGTTAAGTTATAAATATTGTCTTTATGCTGTATTTTGCGCGAGCTATCAGTTAGGTTAGAGGCAAAAGATTAGGTAACAATTTGTATGTACTCGTATTACATACAAGAACTAAGTGTTATTTGTTCCAGCAGAGTGCATAATAAGAAATTCATATAAAAACTTTTATTTCAATTAATAAAGTTAATAAAACTGTTTTTTTTTCAGCTGTATTTAGCAATGGATATTTTTCTACAGATTTATTAAAAAACTTGATTTAAAGAAATTTTTTTTGAAATTAAAATAAAATTAATATATAAATTGCAGAATAAATATTAATTAAGATTTCTTTAAAAAATAAATTAAAAGGAATTAAAAGGAAAATAAAACAATTAATCGATTTTTCGATTTCTTTTTAGTAATATAATCGACACTTTTATGATTTTTTTTCTTTTACTCGATATTTAAAATATCAAGTTATTTTTTAAAATCGCCCATCTCTAGTGTAAACTAGTGCAGAAAGTTCAGCAATAAAGAACAAACCTAATGAGCAACAATGCGTCATTAAATACGATATTATAGAATAACTATTATCTCCTAATAAAAGTCCATCCTTGTACATTCCTTATTCAACTGTACCATATTTTAAATTCAATGTCTTCCAAATCATCAAAATAGTTCATACGTAATTCAAATCTTCTAGGCCTTCTTTCGATTACAATATCTTCATCATCAGATAAATCGGATAAAATATTATAAGATGCCATAATGATCTACACAAGAAATTTCGTGTATACAATGATAGTTTTCCACCAAAAGACACAAGCGACACAAAAGTATTATTCTCTCTGTTGCTCATTGAATATTGAACAAAGACAGAATAATACTTGTGTCGATTTGTGTCAACTTGTGTCCTTTGCTGGAAAACATACAATATCAAGTACAGATACTGCAACTACACATAACCTCAAATATTGCATTGTTTTCTGCTTAAACGCCGTTCAAACTTGTTAGTCGGCCAAAAATGGGCGTTCACGATAAACGCCGTTTAACTGAGTTGAACTTTTACTAAATAATTGATGGAACGCAAAATGTCATTGATCGGAGTTTAAACTTGGTTCAGATTTTGAACCACGTTGGTGGAAACGGGCATAAGCGTCCCGTGAGGGGAAACCTGAGCGAAATGGACGAGTTTTTATCTTAACCGTGAATCTTTCTCTTGCTAGACAGAACATAGGTTTTTATGTATATTTGGAATAAAATATACAACATGCTAATGTAAAGGAATTTTAGTTATCAGGTAATGGATAAAAAATATGATAATTATTGTTGCCAACTACTGTGGGAGGATCCTCACACTATTCTCATGTGTTTTTATTGTTCTATTAAAAAAATGGATTTAAGGTAATAAATCTTACTGTTCCCAGGTAGCACATGTTCGTTTCATATCCCACACAGCACAAAACATCCTATGACATCTTAGGGATATCTCAATGTCCTGAGGATTACTTTGGTAGTTTTCCACCAAGAGACACAAGCGACACAAAAGTATTATTCTCTCTGTTGCTCATTGAATATCGAACAAAGACAGAGTGATACTTGTGTCGATTTGTGTCAACTTGTCCTTTGCTTGAAAACATACCTTGACATTAAGATATCTTTAAGATGTCATAAGATGTTTTGTGCTGCGTGGGATACATTTCCTAAATGTATCCAATGTTTCTTAACCGTTAAGCATTAATAAGAAACGTTTTTGAAACCATTCAACAGAAACATTTTTAAAACTATAATTTAAAAAACGTTTTTTTCACGTTTTTAAAAAACAAGAAAAAACTAAATGTTTTTAATTCAAAATTATGTATACGTATAATCACTACAGAGACTACATGTTAATTTTTATTTTCAAATATGCGAATACTAAAGAGGGCGATGAGGTTAGAATTATCGATTCTCATGTATAGATCATAACAGTGATGCCATGTTTTCTACCGGGCACAAATTTCCTACCCCACACAAGCGAGAAGCGCGTACATGTGCTGAACGCTTTTTGCTTGTGGAACTCGGAAGCAGGGAGCCCGGTAGGAAACATCGCATCACTGGATCATAGCCGTTATGACATGACTTACGACTTGATCTATTTTGTATCAAAACGCCAACGCCAAAATTTATACTAAATATCTTCGCACTTCTGCGGCAAATAAGGTGAGTTATACAGGGTGGGCCATTTTAATCCATCCACGCAAATTTCTCCGTAAGTAAGCCAAATACAGAAAAATGGTTTAGACAAAAGTTGTTTAAGACAATGGGGGTCACCTATTTGTGCTAGTGACTTTGACCTTGAAGTCAATTTTTAAGGTCATTTGAAGATCAGAGTTATTTTTTTAAATGGAAATCCCTATTTTTGATTCCAAAATCTAATAGCTGGTGTCAAGAGCTTTTCAAAACACTATAATAAAGTTATTTTTTATTAAGTACTTTTCGAGTTATGAGGCTTGTAAATTACAGTATTTTGACATAAAATACAAAATATCTTGTAAAACATTCAATTTTTGAGAATCTTACCTTAATACTTTTATGCATAAAATAATGAGACGAATCAATTGGTATAAAGAAAACACATAGTTGCTTTCAAGAAAAAATATGTAATTTGCAACATGCAACTGCATACTTTTTTTTAAAACCAATGTGTTTTCTTTATACCAATTGATTCGTCTCATTATTTTATGCATAAAAGTATTAAGGTAAGATTTCCAAAAATTGAATGTTTTACAAGATATTTTGTATTTTATGTCAAAATACTGTAATTTACAAGCCTCATAACTCGAAAAGTACTTAATGAAAAATAACTTTATTATAGGGTGTTTACGATAATTCAAGTTCGAGTTAGTTTCACTAGGACCGACAATGAGATATACATAACCATCTAGAACCTTTATGATTCATGACAACTCGACGTTGTCTTGTATTGCTTGAGTTAAATTCATTGAATTTGTTGAGTTTAATAAATATAATTATATACATATATATATAATTATATCTATTAAGCCTTGTGTCCACGATGCTAGAACTCGGTCCGAGATCTCGGACCGAGGGAAAGTTACTAGAACTCGGATCATGTACACACTGAACTTGGATGCAGAACTCGAATAAAAAGCTCGAACGAAAAAATGCGTTGCGTCCCATTTTTCGGTACGAGTTATTGCGAGTTATTAGATTTTACTAGTTTCTTTTACTATCTGTCAAGACAAAATATAAGATACTTATAGTGATACGAGATACTGTGAACAATATAAATAATATTTTAGTAAGTAATTATAGAATTGAAAAAATAAGAGAAATATAATTCTTAAATAAAATAAATTAATAAGATTAATAATTAATAAGATTTACATAAGTAGTTATTATTAGTTTCAATGCAGATTAAATTAGACATTAAAAATATATTATAACCTATATATACATATTATTTTTCAAGAAAAGTATAATAATATATAAAATTGATTTTCAGTAAAAACTTCTTTTATAATAAAAAATGGATAATAAGGAAAATGTTAAAATTTTATTAATGTTATATCAACAACATCTTTGTATATATGTTACAAAAAGTGTTGATTATCATAATCGTATGAAACGAGATCAAGCTTTACAGATAATCTGTAATCAGTACAAAGAATTAACAAAACAACCACTAACAACTAAAATTGCAAAAAAAAAATTAATAATTTAAGATTACAATATCTGGACCATCTAAATAAAATAAAACATTCGAAATCAAGCGGTGCATCACTTGATGATATCTATAAACCAACTTAGTGGTTGTTTGAAGATATGAGTTTTCTATAACATAGATCAGAAAATCATCGTAAAGAATCGTAACTCGATTACAACGCTAACTATATTCAGCCAAGTATAAATATTATTGTTCGAGGACTCGGACCGAGATCTCGGATCGAGTTCTAGCATCGTGGACACAAGGCTTTAAAGAGGTATACCAACATACATACCAACATTATTTGTTTCTTTCATAGACTGATTTGCAGTTGACATTTTTTTATTACAATAAAATTTGCTCTATAAACTCAACAAATTCAATTAATTTAACTCAAGCAATACAAGACAGCGTCGAGTTGTCATAAATCATAAAGATTCTAGATGGTTATGTCTATCTCATTTTTCGGTCCTAGTGAAACTAACTCGAACTTGAATTATCGTAAACACCCATAGTGTTTTGGAAAGCTCTTGACACCAGCTATTAGATTTTGGAATCAAAAATAGGGGTTTTCATTTAAAAAAATAACTCTGACCTTCAAATAACCTTAAAAATTGACTTCAAGGTCAAAGTCACTAGCATAAATAGGTGACCCCCATTGTCCTGAACAACTTTTGTCTGAACCATTTTTCTGTATTTGGCTTACTTACGGAGAAATTTGCGTGGATGGATTAAAATAGCCCACCCTGTATATATTGAAATACAATAATAATATTAAGGTTCCAATAAAAATATGAATTAATATTAGATGAAAAAGGCAAAAAGAGTCGTTGCTAGTTATTCATGCAATATATTATATCATATATTATAAAGACAAACGTTTCGACCTATATTAGGCCTTCATCAGACCTTCTTACAGATGTTTTTAAGACATTTGTGCTATCTGGGTACACATATACATATGTACGAATACATTATTTTATTAATTCCGTAAAAAAAAGTATATTTTTTTGCTGATAAAAGAAAAAAAACTCTTTTTTAATTGTTTCTTAAACGTTTTTTTGTCGGAAAAATAACGTTTTTTTGATCGTTTCTTAAACGTTTTTTTGTCGGAAAAATAACATTTCTCTTAGGCCGATATTCATAGTCCGTTCTTATATTTAAGATTGTCTTAAGTTTTGTCTTAAAATGCTACGAACCAATCAAAAAGCCATATTAGTATCTTAAGACGACGATGACGACGACTTATGGCTGGTTTATGCTTCGGTCTTAATCTTAATCTTAGTCTTAATCTTAACTTAATCTTAAGGACTCGTTTATGCTTCCCTGGAAATTCGGACTACGCATGTGCAAATGTAACAAAACCTAACCATTAATTTATTTTTATAATTTGGATTTTTTTTATTCCAAACAACATCGAATTGTTGGACACATTCAATTAAATCAGCATCACTCATTTTTGTATTTTACAAGAATCGAAAACCATTATTTCGCGCGGTTTCGTGCTGCGTCGGACGTCAGACTTACCTCATTGGCCCGGCCTTAGGACATTAGGGACTAAAGTTAAAAGATGGGATCTTTCCAAGATTAAGATTAAGACTAAGATTAAGACTAGGGAAGTATAAACGCCCTTATGGCATTCTACGTTATCAACTCTTAAGATTAAGATTAAGACCGAAGCATAAACCGGCCATTAAGACGATCTTAAATATAAGAAATGACTATGAATACCGGCCTTAACGTATTTCGGGTTGACATTTTTACCAATGAAAAACGTTTTTTAGAACTGTTATGAAACGTTTCAAAGAAACATTTGTGAAACGTTTTTGAAACAAATATGTGCTACTTGGGTTAATACTAGTCATTCAATTTATTTATATTTGCTATTGTGATTGCAGAACATCTGAATTTGTACGTAAATGGGGTTCTTCCATATATGCTCCATTCTGTTGTTGCTCATCAGATAATTTGTACACTTTTGTGACGGGGGGTAGTGCAGGAGTTCTATGGGACCAGAGACAGAGTGTTGCCATTAAAGTTTGTATTTTGTTTTCAAATTTTTTTGTATCTTGTACTTTATTAGTGAATTATTATTAATTGTCTTAAAAATTTTTAGGCGTATAATGTGGAACATGACAAAGATATATGTTCTCTAGAATTTGATAACGCCCATATTTATGCTGCTGTATACAATGGTCTTTATGAATTGGACTTTACGGGAAGAAACCACTTTTTGACCACAAAGAAATAAAAAATTTTTCTGCAATTTTTTTTTAAATAGAAGAAAATGATTAAAAATTTTTTAATTACATTTTGAATGTTTATATAAATTCAATGAACTATATATAAACTGGAAAGTGCTGTGTTGCTTAAGATACGGTTAGACCATTGAGCTCTTTGACTATGAAAATATGGACTGCTAGTTATCTCCACTTCTCCTATTCAACCCGTGTATAAGGACATGTATCCATCTTTCGATATTTGGCCCCGTCCCGTGTGGCACAGTGCGGGAAATTCAAAGTACGTAAGAAGGATGCAAAGATTAGACGGGTGATTGTTCATAAATATTGTGCCAAAATATTAAGAATAATTAATGTGCAGAAACGTGGTATTTTTATTGCTCTTTAAATAATGTTATTTTAGTATTAGTGCCTTACAAATATATCGTGTTGCATTCTGGTTTACAAATTTCTTTCGTGGAAAAACTTAATGTCTAAAGGTGCCGTCACATGCAGCCCGTAATCCGTAATCCGCACCGGAAGTCCGCATAAGTTACTAGGTATTTCGTTTGTAACATTACGTGTGTTTTTAATTCCTTGTGTCCCATGGAGCCGTAATTCCATGAAATTTCCGTAAAAGTTACTACAAGTTACTAGTTATTACTAGTAATGCTTTTTCTAATTTTATTTATTTAACTAAATTTGACGATTTAATTAAAACTTTTGTTAAAATCATAATATATTCTGTAGTTTTCTTATAAATAAAATACAAATAAACAATTATAATCTGTTAAATAAAAAATAGCACTACCGTTACGTCTGTATTTACGGCTCCATGGGACACAAGGAGATAAAAACACACGTAACGTTACGGACGAAATACCTAGTAACTTTTGCGGACTTTCGGTGCGGATTACGGATTACGGGCTGTATGTGACGGCACCCTAAAGCCCGCATAATAAAAGTATACTTAAACCCGCGGCACACAGTATTATTTTCTCTGCTGGATTGCTAACTAGATGTGCATACTTGCTATCGTATGGGCAGCAGTGCTGACGTGCTACTGGCCATATTGTTGGCTTGGCTTCAGACGATGTGGGCTTCCGTACTGGCTAAGCAAACTGAAGTAAACATGGAGCAGGCCATTAACCTAATCTAACTAATAAGGGTTGCGTTCCGTAAAGAGCATATGCGCGCATGTATTTACAGTATACGTTACGTATACTGTAGATACATGCGCGCATATGCTCTTTACGGAACGCAGCCAAGGTTGTGTCGCGATTGGCTCTTGCAATGAATCAGCACAGAACCACGCAAGAAAAATAGCATCTGTTTTATCATGGAAATCCAGCATATCAGTCAGTAGCATGACCAGTAGACACATAATTTCCAGTCTTGCAGACAGCAAGATTGCCAGTACAAACGCACGTAAGCAATCCAGCAGAGAAAATAGTACCGTGTGCCGCGGGTTTAAGTATACTTTTATTATGCATTTAATAATATCATATTTATGATTTTCTAAGATCTCTAAGGGCCGTTTCAACCAACGTGGTTTAAGAAATTAAAAATTAACTAGTGACATTTGGTTATCTTAACTTAACCTAAATATTGGTTTCTACCAACTATTTAACGGCGTTTAAATATCTGTGAACCGAGTTTAAGTTAAAAGGTTGATCTCGACTGTTTAAAGTAATTTAACGCCAGTTTTTAGAAATGTTACTAGCAATACTCTATTTTTATTTCTATACAGGGTGATTCAAAATAACCTGATGTCCTTGCAATGCCATATTCTTGAGCGAATTCTGAGACGATTTTTTTTTACAAAATTTTGTCCGAAGCTTAGTTTTCGAGTTATAATTGAAATAGATAGCAACTTACGAGTTCGGTACAACGGGCAGGCAGGGACGCACAATGTATAATGAGACTGTCAAGTGTTTACTGTCGTCTCATGACGCATTGCATCGTCCCTGCCTGTCCGTTGTATCGGACTCGTAAGTACCAAACTATTTTCAATTATAACTCGAAAACTAAGCTTCGGACAAAATTTTGTAAAAGGAAAAATCGTCTCAGAATTCGCTCAAGAATATGGCATTGGAAGGACATCAGGTTATTTTGAATCACCCTGTATATCATATTATCAAATATGTATCCTGACCTTTATTGGATATCATTTTGTCAAAACTCAACACTCAACACTCATTGACAGTGGTTGACACGTTACAGATACGTTAAAAATAATTGTGACAAATAATTATTATTATTTTGTTGATATGATGGCATATTTTAATCTTTTGTGGTCTTTAGATTCTAATGATAAAAATATTGAACAATTGGGACGAAGAAGAAAAAGATTTAAACAGCGAGTTAATTATTTTGAAACATTAGATGACGTTGCATTTAAAATGCGATTTAGATAAAGTAAAGATTTGGTATAATTAATATTGGAACATATTAGAGAAAAGTTAGAATTTTTGACAAATAAGTAAGTTCTTTATTATTATTTTATAATTATAATTACAAGTTTAAATTATATATATATATATATATTTCCTAGAAATAATGCAGTATCTTCTATGAAGCAATTATTATTAACACTACGTATTTATGCTACCGGATCATTTCTTATAACAATTATATTAAGAAATATATTTTGATATTTGATTAAATAACAATTAGATTATATTATCAGAATTATTATTTGAATATTAATTAGAAAAATATTGAAATTAAAACGTAACATAATATTATATAACTATTTAGCATTACTCAAATTATGTTCATAACAGATAATGTGTAATATTTCACAAAAGGCATAAGATCAGATGGAAAATGTTTCGAATTTTTGCGTTATTGGCATTTTTGGGGTGAAATAAAGGATTTTTGGCCATTTTCGTACGTTAACGTAACTTAGAGTTTCAGAACATTAGGAAAGAAAAATCCAGCACTCTCGGGATTTTGTCCGATTTTGCGTGGTTACTGGGCATACTTTTAACTAAAAAAAAAACGTGGACACTCAGGGGTTTCATTCATTTTTACGAAGTGGCACCCAGGTGAATGAAAAAATAGAAAAACACGATTTTTACAGTCGATATGTCGAAATACAAAAAATGTCGGATCGAAATTCTAAAAAAAGCGTCTTTTAGGGGAGACTTTGAACTTTCCAAAAAGCCCATGGTAGATGTCGTACGACAATTTGTTCCGGAACTACGGATGTTTAAAGTTGAAGTACAAATTTTGCTTTAACCGCCAATAATTCGGTAAAAAAAATCGCACAGCATTCACAAAAAAACTAAGGCACTATAAACGTGAGTATTCTCGTCTGCACCATTTTTATCCCATTACTTCTAAATGGGCGAGAGGGCAAGGAGTGGGGGAATGGAGCGAAAATGGCGCAGAGACGAGAATACTTACGTTTTATAATGTTTTAGTTTAACCGAGGGTTTGCTAAACTGCCGATTTGGTAAAGTTGATAGAAATGGGCTTAAATCTTTCACGTATTCGTCAAAATTATTAAAATGATCACTTAATGCTAGATAGGAAATAATAACTTTTACAATACCCGTAAACTGTAGGCTGGAGTCATTTATTTCTCCTTTTTTATATTTTTGCGATTTGCAGCTTTCTACAAAACAATATAACACAATTTTTTTGCCGATATGTACTAAATACCACGCATTTTTGACACGCACATTATAATATGGATTAGTTATTAAATTAGTTATTTTCGGCCTTGTTGCTACACAGTGTCGCCACAGATTTTGGATACCAAGTTGGCTTTAGCAGTCCATATTTTTATAGTCAACGGATTGAAGCGTATTGGTGCGAGTAGGAGTAGAGCACTAAAGATACAGGTATTCTCGTCTGCGCCATTTTTATCCCATTCCTCCACAAAGTTCAAGCAGCTTAGAAGACATAACCTAATCATCATAAACCATTGAGTAAAAAGAAACAGGAGGGAGCATATACTAGCCAGGACTAGGTAAATCCGCGGACGGATGTACGTCATGGCAGCCATCTTGAGCGACCACTTTTTGAAAGTGAGAGGGAATGCTCGAGCATTGCGGCAAGCGGCATACCGTACGCCGTACGCATTAATATGCAGTGTATAGTCTTTTATGCAACAGTGTATGGAAATAAACGATCAAAATAGTATACTGTAGAGCTTGTGGCATAACAGCAACAGCTCGAAATCATGGAATAACGTTTCATCGGTTAGTATTATCAACAATAATGAGATTTTTATTTTGGAGATTATAATCATATGTATAGTATTGCGAAATTGTAGATTCACAATAATTACTAAATAATTTTCACTCACAAACAGGTTTCCGAAAAATCCGGATCAAAGAAATGCATGGATAAATTTTTGTAAGGACGAAGGATTTAATATAAATTTAGATTTTAGATTTTAACATTGCTCTTATGGAAATACTGCACGAGTGCAATCTCAATGAAAAACGCCATTAAAATTTGGTATTATTGTTGCATATTATAGTTATTTTTTTTTAATTGTACATTATTTCCTAATTAAACATAACAAGTCATTCAATGTTGGCGCCCTTGAGCGGCCATCTTGAGCGACCACTTTATATAGTCACTTCCGTCCGCATTTTTAAGACCAAACGCTCCCTCCTGTTTCTTTTTACTCAATGTCATAAACTTCTCAGCTCAGTGACAAAGGGTTGAGAGGGCAAGGAGTGGGGGGAATGGGACAAAAATGGCGCAGATGAAAATACTCACGTTTATAGTGCCTTAGTAGGAGCAGAGAGAAGTGTAAGATATCGCCAAGCTCAGGCGATAGACGGCGCCAGCTCGCGGCTGCCAAATTCAACTATCGGCAGAATAGAGCGATAATCGATACTCGCGAGCGTGATCCCGCGCCGTAATTAGGGAAACGAAGAATATGCTCGTATTTTCGAGAATGGGCGCGTTCAGCAGAACAAACCGCTTAGTAGCAATCGAACGTGATTGGTTCTTACTTTCAGAACCAACTAATTAACAGTCGAGATTCAGCGGAAAATCTACAACTGTTGAGTCTGCTGAACGCGGCCAATGTTCGGAAAAGTCGAGCTTATGAGTGAAGCGTTAGCTAAAATCACTCTCGCCGAGCCGAACAAAGCAATCTAAAGTCGAAGAATATATTAGAGAGAAAGTCGTGTCGCTTGTCGGGAATTTAAACTTTGTGAATCTTATGTTACAAGTATTCAGTATTTAATTATAAGTTACATTATTTTACTAAAATCAGTGTTTCTTATTGCAAAGTACCCATCCTGTCGTATCGTAAAATAAGTCGAGCCGGTAGTGTAATAATCTTACACTAATAATTACAAATAAGGTCGTGTCGGGGTAACTGTTTTTCGTTTAAAATCAACGAGCCGTCGGAAAGAATTTTCATAAGACTTTTATTGAAAATTACATTTTTGTCAGGCCGGAAAATCGATCGTCGAGTCGTTGTCGAAAAACCAATACGAGTACCTTTCAACTTCAGAAGTGGGATTCGGGTTCTTCAAGTCCGCATCCGGTCGAATAAGCCGAAAATCGTTGTCGGAGTCGTGTCGAGCAGAAGGATGCCGAAAACTCGTTCTATGATGAACCGAGAAGAGCTGGAAAAAGCAACATTAGAGCAATTACAAAAAGAAGCTCGTCGTTATCAATTGCCGTTGATAAACGACAGAGATTTGCTCATAGAATCAATTTTGACTCACTTCGAGAGATCAGGACCTACTGAGAGGACGTTGGAGACGCCGCGGATGACGAAGTCCACGTTCCGGCAGCGTCGTCCTCGAGGCGAGCCGCCGAAAAAGAGCCGATGACTATAGAGATGTTCCGCCAGGCGATGACGGACATCTCCACGTCGATCCTGTGCCAGCAACAGGAGCTGCAGCAGTAGCAACAGCAGTTCATGCTGCAGATCGTCCAACAGCTGACGCCTAGGCAAGGTAACGGGCCGCTTGGCCGAGACGAAGGGGTAGTAGGCCCCAGCAGTCCTGAATCCCTGTCAAGGGCAGCTGAAGGTAATGTGACATCACATTTAAATTCCGCGAGTAATGGTCAGACAATATCGAATGCGAGTGCTTTACCGGCGGGAAACGCAGTCAGCTGATTGGCCTCGCAAATACCAGAATTCGGTGGATCAGACGATAAAAACGTGTCGGTATGGACAAGACGAGTAGATAAAGTGTCGATTATTCACAATGCGTCCGACGGAGTAATATTACTGGCCGCGTCCAGCAAGCTCGTAAAATTCGCCCGCCAGTAATACGAGATCCAGACGGGTGAAATGATAGAATCCTGGCGAAGTTTAAAATTAGAACTAGTTAAAATGTTCGAGAAAAAGGTACCTTTCTACAAGGCGATTCAGAAAGTCGAGGCGCGTAAGTGGAGTCTGAATAAGGAATCGTTTGACCAGTACGCGATTTCGAAGCTCGCCCTCATGAACAATTTAAATTTACCTACGAAAGACTCAATACATATGCTGATAAGCGGCATAGCGCAGAGCTCATTGAGGGCTATAGCTCTCTCTATCGCGGACGACACGATCGACGGCTTTCTCGTGAAAATGCACGACATCGCGGAAGGGAGCGTGGAAGTGGAAAGAAAATCCATGACGGTCGCGAGTGCGCCTAGAACAATGATTAATGAATCATGCAGAAATTGCGGTAAAAACGGTCACACGCACAAAGAGTGTAGAGGTGACACTACCTGTTTTTACTGCAAAGAGAAAGGTCATCGCCAATTTGATTATCCCATGCTCAAAAACAAGAGCAGCGGGAAACAGACGGCGACGACACGATCAGCAACAGCTTTGGTGGCGGCAGCCGTCTCCAATGAGTCAACAGAAGCAGCCGAGGATGACTGTGAGGTGATGGCAGTCTTTTCGGAAGGAGTCGGCACGGAATTGGAATTTTCCAAACCTGTTGTGCAGGTTACTAGCGTCTGCGGGAAAAATTGCGAATTAGCAACGTTAATCGATACCGGCAGTCCGATTTCATTTGTAAACTGTAAGATTTTCGTAAAATATATCGAACCATGCGTAAATACAATGCTACGTTAGACAGAAAAATAACAAATTTCAGTCGAGAGCCGTTAAATGTCGTCGGATTTGTCTCAATAAAAATTACGTTACAGGACTTAGGAAGTAGAATAATAAAAGTTAAATTATATATACTTAATGAGTCGTTTTAAGGCGACTTTATTTTTGGTCGCGATCTTTTAGATAATCAGAAGCTTACCTTGGTTTTCCGGTATGGCGATCCGTCGGAAGTAAGCTCGTCAAGCTGCGTAAGCTTATGCGAGCAATTGCCGCTCATAATTTCAGGCAACCCTTCGAATAATCTGAAACGAGATTTAGAAAGTAATGACGACGAGTTAGAATTAAAGAATGAAAATAAATTAAATGTAAAAGTAGATATAGGAGAAAAAAATATCTCACCGATCAAGGTCGAGCGTGAGATGCGAGATACATCAGCGGATGACTCCATCTACGCGTATGCGCCGCGACGGCTGGAATATTGTGCTCGCAACACCCGTTAACTTGTTCTACTTAACGACCGCGGTCGCTGTGGTCTTGAAACGTCATAGATGACATCAATGATTGCGACCGCGTCGAGCTCACGACGCCCGTGGTTCAAACGTGGGTCGTCGTGTCTTAGCTATTTTCACGCGGTTTTTAAACTAGAATGTTCGTAGTGTTTGACAGTGTTTGACAATGTCGTCGCAAATAATTCCTTTTTACAATACTGAAAGCGACACAGTTATAGAAGAAAATTTATCAGAAGAAGATGCCGTGGTCGTCTAATGCGTTCCACTAAAATTTTCGCTCGCGACGTTTGCGAGTTAGTGGAACGCGCAATTTTGCGGTGTGGTCGCGGTCGTTGCGGGCGTTAAGTGGAACGCACTCCAAGGCGCTTAGGGTGAAATCAGATGATACGGAAAAGAGCTGCGGAACGGAGAGTGCGTCATTGAGACAGCCAATCACAGCTATTTTGTATGTTCTGCATTAGTTCTGTACGGAACTGGGCTGCGGAACTGCTGCGGAGTGAAGAATGCGTCATTAGAGTTGTTAATTCAAATACGTAAATATTTTTGTTATTAAATAATCAATGATGGCGTATTCAAACAATTTGGTTATGGCAGAAGAAATAAAAGGTGCTTACATCTATTCTTGAATAATTAAAATACAAAGCAGGATTACTTGTTTCAAGCAGCTTGATTAAATTGTCGCTATCGCCTTGTAGCGTTCGCTGCTCAACAGTATAAATGAGTCTCACCCATATACTCCTTTTAGATTTCTTATGCTCTGACAAGACCGTGTGTAATGCCAACAATTTTAGCAAAGTTAATCTTATTTTTTCTTTTTTATAATTTAACATAGGGGTTCTTAAATATACCTTTAATAACTGTGCTATAGATTCTGTGACCATATTTAATTCACTGTCCATGATTAAATGATAATTTATCTTTATTAAAAAATCTATACAAGAAATCTCACTGAAAACTCCAAAATGTTCAGTTGATGCTTCGATGCAGCAACCAAGGACAGCTATTCCGTACAATTGTATTCCGCAAGCCTTGTTCCCTCAGTTCACATGATACGGAATAAGAAATCCAATGACGCATCTGCAAAAAATAAAATTTAAGAGAACAAACATTTTTATAATTGTAACGCTTTTAAAATAACATATAATGTTATAAATTATGAAAAAGTTTATCTGCGTATAGTAATTTAATGATAAATAAAGATTTTGAAATTTAAAAAGAAAACAATTTTTAAAGGTTATGTTTTCTTTAATTTAAAAATCTTTATTTATCATTAAATTACTATACGCAGATAAATTTTTTTATAATTTATAACATTATATGTTATTTTAAAAGCGCTACAATTATAAAAATGTTTGTTTTCTTAACCCTAATTAGTCACACGGGGTGGATTTCACCCCAACCTTTTTTTGATCTGGAATACGGCTCATTAAATTTGAGAAAATGGGACTTGTTCCACCATATACCGGTAGTTTGAACCTTTAACTACAGATTCAGGTAGGTATTATTTGAGTTGGCTCTTTAGTGCTTTTGGGAGCCATCCGAAGCAGAGCGTCCAAAATTGTGGGGTGGATAACACCCAGGGTGTTTACGATAATTCAAGTTCGAGTTAGTTTTACTAGGGCCGAAAAATGAGATAGACATAACCATCTAGAATCTTTATGATTCATGACAACTCGACGCTGTCTTGTACTGCTTGAGTTAGGGTGTTTACGATAATTCAAGTTCGAGTTAGTTTCACTAGGACCGAAAAATGAGATAGACATAACCATCTAGAACCTTTATGATTCATGACAACTCGACGCTGTCTTGTATTGCTTGAGTTAAATTCATTGAATTTGTTGAGGCCGGTATTCATAGTCCGTTCTTATATTTAAGATTGTCTTAAGCACGGACTTATATTCGCTCTCTTCGTCACACATGGATTGTGTCTGACGAAGAGAGCGAATATAAGTTCGCGCTTAAGACGATCTTGAATATAAGAACGGACTATGAATACCGCCCTGAGTTTATTGAGCAAATTTTATTGTAATAGAAAAATGTCAACTGCAAATCAGTCTATGAAAGAAACAAATAATGTTGGTATGTATGTTGGTATACCTCTTTAATAAATTAATAATAATATAATTAATAATAATAATAAATGACATTTTTCTATTACAATAAAATTTGCTCAATAAACTCAATAAATTCAATGAATATAACTCAAGCAATACAAGACAGCGGGCGGTATTCATAGTCCCTTCTTATATTCAAAATCGTCTTAAGCACGGACTTATATTCGCTCTCTTCGTCAAACATAGATTGTGTCTGACGAAGAGAGCGAATATAAGTTCGTGCTTAAGACGATCTTGAATATAAGAACGGACTATGAATACCGCCCAGCGTCGAGTTGTCATGAATCATAAAGATTCTAGATGGTTATGTCTATCTCATTTTGTGACCCTAGTGAAACTAACTCGAATTTGAATTATCGTAAACACCCCTTATCTCCCTGTGTCCCATGGAGCCGTAATTCCATGAAATTTCCGTAAAAGTTACTACAAGTTACTAGTTATTACTAGTAATGCTTATTCTAATTTTATTTATTTAACTAAATTTGATTTAATTAAACCTTTTGTTAAAATCATAATATATTCTGTAGTTTTCTTATGAATAAAATACAAATAAACAATTATAATCTGTTAAATAAAAAATAGTACTACCGTTACGTCTGTATTTACGGTTCCATAGGACACAAGGAGATAAAAACACACGCGTAACGTTACGGACGAAATACCTAGTAACTTTTGTGGACTTTTGTTGCGGATTACGAATTACGGGCTATATGCATTGAAATATATACCATACTGGAACGAGCACGTCTTTGTTCTCGACCGGTCAGATGGAGATAGCTATTCGGACCCGGACACGGAATAAGGAATAGAGGGACGGAGCACAAGCTGTACCGGAGGAGCACGTTTGCGGCGGGGGGGGGGGGCCGCCATATTCGTTTAGTAATCACCACACATAGAACTCACTATTTGCGTATGTGTGAGAAATGAAAGTCAGATCCTGCGCACAATAAACAAAATAGGAAATAGAAATCGGAATAATTATTAAATATTAGAAATAAGAAATTGGAATTATTTATTTTAAAAATAAAAAAAATAGGAAAAATTAATGCATGAATTAAGAAATAAGAATTGGAACTAATTAATATATTTTATTCTCTTGTTATATGTAAAATAATTTCTCTTTTTAATATTAAATGTTTATTGCTATTTCTAATATTTTGTCTATTGTATGCAGAGCCTCAGAGTAATAAAAGTTAAAGTATTTTATAAAATTTATAGTACAACAATAATAAAACCGCCTAACCTCTTTACGCTTGTCACTCGTTATGTCTAGTTAGGCATCACTACACGAGTGTAACCATTGAGTAAAAAGATACAGGAGAGAGCATATACTAGCAGGACTAGGTAAATCCGCGGACGGATGTACGTCATGGCAGCCATCTTGAGCGACCACTTTTTGAAAGTGAGAGGGAATGCTCGAGCATAGCGGCAAGCGGCATACCGTACGCCGTACGCATTAATATGCAGTGTATAGTCTTTTATGCAACAGTGTATGGAAATAAACGATCAAAATGGTATACTGTAGAGCTTGTGGCATAACAGCAGCAGCTCGAAATCATGGAATAACGTTTCATCGGTTAGTATTATCAACAATAATGAGATTTTTATTTTAGAGATTATAATCATATGTATAGTATTGTGAAATTGTAGATTCACAATAATTACTAAATAATTTTCACTCACAAACAGGTTTCCGAAAAATCCGGATCAAAAAAATGCATGGATAAATTTTTATAAGGACGAAGGATTTATAAATTTAGATTTTAGATTTTAACATTGCTCTTATGGAAATACTGCACGAGTGCAATCCCAATGAAAAACACCATTAAAATTTGGTATTATTGTTGCATATTATAGTTATTTTCTTTTAATTGTACATTATTTTCTAATTAAACATAACAAGTCATTCAATATTGGCGCTCTTGAGCGGCCATCTTGAGCGACCACTTTATATAGTCACTTCCGTCCGCACTTTTAAGACCAAACGCTCCCTCCTGTTTCTTTTTACTCAATGAGTGTAACCATGTCACAGACACAGAATCTCTGTGTGAGAATTGCTACATCAATATGACGGAAAGCAGTCCCCTCCGCACGCTTGAATTGCCATCCCCTCTCGCCTAAACTAGGACTTTAGACTCGGTCCCTCTATTCCTTAGTCCGTGGATGGCACCCTGATGACACGCTACGGCACGGTTCGACACAGCAGAAGAGCATAGTCGAACACAGAGTCTAGTTCATGGCTGCCAATTTTTGGGATGGTATTCTAGAGAATTTTCATTTTATCCATCTGCAAAATATATTTAGGGTGAAATCAGATGATACGGAGAAAAGCTGCGGAACGGAGAGTGCGTTGTTGAGACAGCCAATCACAGCTATTGCGTACGATTGTATTTCGCAAGTGATTGTCTGTCTCAATGACGCACTCTCTGTTCCGCAGCTCTTCTCCGTATCATCTGATTTCACCCTAATAATTTAGTATTTTTAAGTACTCATAGCAATGTAATTTGCAAGAAAATTGCAGAAATTATGTATATAATTGCTTCAACCACATTTAAATAACGAAATATTAACGTAATTAAGTACATTTACTTGCGATCGAGGCGACATTCTGTTCCGTTTTTGCTACATGGGACTGATAAAGAAATTTTTTACGGAACGGAACGTGAACGGAACACTCAATTCTAGTGAGAAATCCGATCCGTCATTCCGATCCGTGCTCAATGGGACTGCACCCTAAAGGCCATCACACACAAAATGACATAACTGCATACGCATAGCATAAGACCGTCTCGACCAATGAACATCTAGCATAAAAGTGCGATATTGATTTACATAGCATGCTCATTGGTCGAGACGGTCTTATGCTATGTATATGCAGTTATGTCATTTTGTGTGTGATGGCCTTAAGACTGTCTCGACCAATGAGCATGCTATGTAAATCAATATGGCGCCTTTATGCTAGATGTTCATTGGTCGAGACGGTCTTATGCTATGCATATGCAGTTATGTCATTTTGTGTGTGATGGCCTTAATGCTCTCTCCAGGTCCTCTATGGTATAAACTAGAGTCCCTATATATAGAGTCTAGCCACGCTTGTGTTTATTTTTATTGGTCGAAACAAATAGCGTTTTCGATTATACAGGATTTGAACGACCCAAGATTGGTTAATGACGTCATTGCAACCTCTCCACCAATGAAAGACTTGCATTTATAGTAAAATAGTGATTGATCAACCCTAGATCGTTCAAACCCCGTTTATTCGAAAACGCTAAAAGTTTGGAAGAACATGGCGGAACCAATAGGAATTTTTATAGAAAGTATAATAATTTGAAAAAAAATAGAACAAAAAAATTAATAACAATTAATATTATTCTTTTCTAGAAATTTTTAATTGAAAAATAAAGAAAAATTAACTAATAATACTTAAAATCATATCATTACAGTATATATTATTATTACTTATATATTCAGTATCGCAATAATGTTTGTATTACAATAATAAATAAAACTCATTGTAAATAAAATTATTAAAAACAATGTGAGGTTAGAATTACAATTTTTATGACAAATTCTATTTTTTTATAATATTATTATTCTTAAATATTTTATTTTAGAAACCATATACCAAATAATTGTACTTACTTTTATAGGCTTCACTCTGCTTTTATTAATACTATCAATTTGTAGTCGAATAAGATGTAGTCAATGAAAGTTTTATTCCAAAATAAATACATATGGTAAACACAAGATGCGTCTATGCATATATCGCCGCCATGTTTTTCCAAAACTAATCGAGTGGCCAGACTCTATATATAGGGACTCTAGACGCAGCGGATAACGCGACGCGTGACGCGCCCAGTGGGAATTCGGCCTAAGGCTGAATTCCCACTGAGTGCGTCGCGTCACGCGTCATCCAATCAAAACACATATTTTATATGTGTTGTATAATACATATTATACAACACATATAAAATATGTGTTTTGATTGGTGACGCGTGACGCGACGCACTCAGTGGGAATTCAGCCTAACTCTTTAAACTTCGTAGAACGCGAGTATTAGTTCTCCATTTCTGGAGTACAAAGCATGGTGGCGTTTGAATCTTTCCCTACTTTTTAAGAGGGGAGTTACGACCTCCTGAAGGAAACACATCGTCGAACAACAGAAATGGCGTATCGTGGTGTGAAGGGATCTGATCCGTTTGTGTCAAAAACTTCGCGAAATGAACGCTTTGCGCAAATGTCAAAGCAAGAACAAATTATTCAGCAGAAGAAGTTGGAAATTCAAGCAAAACTACAAGAACAGAAAGCAAAAGAAGCCGTAGAATGCATGAAGAAGTCAACCTCGACTACAACAACCAGTAAAGGCAATACTCCAAAGTAAGTCTTTTTTGGATCTATTTATAACGCATGAAATCAGTTTTTTGTCTAAACTTACTATTATAATTTATTTGTAATACCGATATCGATTAATTAAAAATAGAAATTATTTAAAAGTAAAATTTATTATTTATCTGTAGAGAAGAAGATGAAAAATCAATTGCATCTCTTTCTATGAATGTGTTTGCCAATGATGGTAGTTTTCTCGATCAATTTAAAAAGATTGCTAATAAAGGAACTGGCAAACAAGAGATGCAACAAGATAAATCTGAGGATAGAAGAAAAGATGAGAAAACTTATGAAGCTATTAGGGAAAGAGACAGGCACAGGCATGAAAAAAATAGAGATTGGGATAGCAGACGAGATCGTATAAGGAATGATTCACGTTGGGGAAGGAATTCGGATAGGAAGCATAGTTCTTCCTCGAGTCCGTCGCCTACTAGACGAAGATCACCGCCTAGCCCTGAAATACGGCGTAGTTATCAACCTCAGAATGGTCAGCGCGCACAGTTTAATCAACAATTTCCAATTCAGAACAATAATCAAATTTCTTCCATCCCATCTCTCATGTCTCAACCCATCCAGATGCAAATAACGAGCATACCACCACCCAATTTGAGAAATTTGACATCGACCGTGCCATCTGCACCTTTGCAAAGGTTATCAGTGTCGAAAAATTTTAACAATAACTACACTAATATGAATGACCATTCTAACAATGTTAGCATGCAAATTGCACCACCATCGCACATTATACATCCCCCTCCCCCTCCTCCTCCACCACCGCCTATTCAAAACATTCCACCTAATACAAATATTCCACCACCAAATATGCGAATTTCCCAAGCAGTGCCAATGTCTAATTTATCCTCGTCGTCGAACGGACAACAACATATTATACAAAATCCACAATGCAGCATATCGCCTATGGCGTGCAATGCTAATTTACAGCCTCCTAATATTCCTCCACCTAACATCCCACCACCAAACATTTTGCCACCAATGTCGCAAATGCGACCGACCATGTTGCCTATTGCGGGCTCACAAGCAATTGTTGTGACAGTACCAAACGTAGCTAATATTCCACCTCCAAGTGTGATAACGTCTATGATAATGTCATCGCCTCCGCCAGTGCATACCGTGCCATCGACAATCAATTCAATTCCACCGCCAAACTTAAATATTCCACCGCCAAATGTCCCACCGCCCACTGTCATTCCTAATACGGTACCCACGCGTGCTCTTATGTCTACCGGCTATACTCTTTCCAATCAGATGCCTATCACGGTGGGTCCTCCTAATGTTCAAATACCACCACCTGTGAGACCACCGCCGACTAATCTACAAAGCTCTGAACAACAAGGTATGGTATGATTAACGAATATATTTACTTGAATTATATAATAATGTTAGCTATGAGTGTATTAAAGATTTTACTTTAACTCTTACACAATTTTAATATTATTAGAAAGATTTTGTGTGCGTGTGTGTATGTATATGTGTACGATTGAAATATTATATAAAGCATATCTGACAAAAGATTTTAAGTGTGTCCAGTAGAAGCTGAACAACTAGCACGCTTCGTGGCTGAATGGGGAGATGAAATTGAACAGGAAGTGCGAGAGAAAAATGTCCAAGATCCTAAATTATGGTAATTATTTTTTCATTAATCTACTTTGTATTTCCTTTTCTTTCCTTTCTCTCTCCCCCTCTCTCAAACCTCTTTCCTCCTCTTTTTCTATTTTGTGTAATCAATTTTATGCAATATTCTTAGATTTTATTTTATATTATAGGATATTTTTTGTATAAATCAGTAATTTTTGATAATATGTCTCAAATAACAGGAAATTGAATGTACAATCTTGTTAATGTCTCTTTAGCGTGAATTATTGCAAACAATAGTGATTGTATTTCTAATATAATATGACAAAAGAACTTTTTTTGCTTACTATTGAAATTTATACATATGTTTTTCTTTCGGGCTTTTCTCCCTCTGTACACACCTGCTCATTTTCTTTTTTCTCTTTTTTCCCCTCCTTTTTTATTTGTTTCAAATTTTTTATTTAAATGACTAGTTATGATTACGATACATGATTTTATAAAATTACCAACAAAGCAATACCAATATTTTTATATTGCATATACTCTCTTCTAATTACAATAATGTTACATATATATTTGTGTATGACACATTTTTATAAATCGATATATGGAATTGTTTATTTTTTTCTTTAAAATTCAATTATTCAATGTTCATGTTTTACTTCTGCTTTTGAATAATATTTAATATATCAAAAAAATTTTGTATAATACAAAAATGTTACCGAAAACATGATACTTTTTAAAATTTTTAAATTTGTTCTCAAGTATTGAATTTTTACTATCTGATTTTCAATGTATTTATTCAAGAGAAACATCGATGATTAAGTAATGAAAATTATAAGAAAATCAAGTTTGAAGGAATACGTAAAGATGTACCAAAGATATTTATATCACTAAATATCTAAAAATATCCATATTTTATTTTCATAGATATTTGTGTAAGGATAATTATAGCGCTTTGTATATTAAAGTTGAATTTTTATTCTTCTTTATGTCACATAATGTAATTTATTTAAAAAGAGAAAAATGTCTATTCACTTCCATTTCATACGTAGAAAAATTTCCAAAGTTCTAATTCTCTTGTTACATTTATAATGTTAAATATAATTTTGTTCTACTATGTGTTTGTTTGAAATAAAAATTATATATTTATTACAGTAAATAATATTAATATCTAATATTATGTACATATTGTAATTATTATAGATGTATTAGTATTCTGAAATAATCAAACACATTGTTGAATGCGTTTATGATACATGGTTTTTCTTTTTTCGAAAATTCTAATGCATTATGCATTTTTGATGCTGGATTCGAATTCAGGAAAATTACTCTTCTTTTTTAAATAATAGATTCACGCAAGAGAAATTAATCACAGTGAAATTAGTGAATGGCAAAATAGTTGAATTTTTCATCAAACTCAAAGTAAATGACAACCTTTAGCAAATTGCTAAATATATTGCGATATTGGATTCTAGAATATCAGCGATTGAAGATATTTATAGTTATCTTTATTTTTACATTATCGTTACACTGTTTCTATGAAAGTATTGTATCTAGGAATACATGTTACTAGACAGTGTTTTAAGTATTATTTTAATCAAGGTTTCTGCACCAAAAGCAAAGTGCAGCGTATCTGCAGTACAGGGGATTGGTTTCAAAATTACGTGCCGAGAAGCCAGATAAGGATAAGAAGAATTACAGTGGTGCAGAACTTTATTGTCCCGAAGAAGCTCTTAGTGACAATGATGAAGTGGATAAATCTCAAAAATCTCACATGACTCTATATGGTGAATAAAATAGAGAACACATAATTTTAACGATACTTGTAATAAAACTTTATTAATCAATATGTTGTTGTTAGTAGATCAACCAAAGGACGATAATAAGGAAGAACGAAAAAGGAAAAGACGTAGCCGCTGGAGTGATTCCAATACCAAGATTCTCAGTACAGAAGCGAATGTATCTTCTGATAATAGGCCGAGTGCCATACTTTCGCAACCAGGCATAGCTATACCGGCGCAAATTGGGCAACCTGCAGTAATAATACCTCCTCCGTCAAAGGGACAACATGTTAAGTCAAAAAATCCGATGCTTACTAAGATTTCACGGAATGATCCTGCACTTATTCATTATGCGAAGCAAACTTTTGGTACCCTCGATCTAAGCGAAGAACAATGGAAAAAGGCAGAGGATCATTATAAGGTAGATTGTCGTTGCATCGATCGTAACGTGTGTCTATCGCCTGTATGATTATTGCGTATGTGTCCAGAAATACAGGAATTTTTAGAATTGCTGTATGAAGATTGAATTCTGATTGAGCAATTATAAGCCTTTAACGATGCATACATACGTCATTTAAAAGAAATTATTTCCCATCTATTAATGATTGCAAAACATGATATTCCTATGTTTTTGGAATCGTTAATTTCCAATTAAAATTTTCAAATGTAATAATATTTTATCTTAAGTGTTTTATTTTTCATTCTTGAATTTACATCCTAATTTTCAATTGTTTCTATTTCTTAATATATAAGAAATTAATAAGGTACATACATTGCAGATAAATCTCTTGTATCAAAATCTCTTAAAGAAAAAGGAAGAAGTAAAACGCTTGGAAGCGCAAGGAAGGCACAAATATGAATACGATAGCGATGAAGAGACAGAAGGTGGAACTTGGGAACATAAACTGAGATCTGCTGAAATGGAAGCAACGCAAATGTGGGCGGAGGAATTAACCGCGCAGGCAGAAGGCAAACATCATATTGGCGATTTTCTGCCACCAGACGAGTTGAAAAAATTTATGGAACAGTATAACGCGGTAAAACAAGGAAAAGAACCCGATTTGAGCGATTATAAAGAATACAAGTTGAAGGAAGATAATATAGGTATATTTTTAAAGAACTATATTGTCAACATTATTTGTTTCTAACAAATAATTACTTGAATTTAATAATTATTAGGTGCTTGCAAAAGTTTGTATGATTTTAAACCTATTTTTATTTATTAATAACAATACCATAAAATGTAATATTTTAATCAAAATATTGGTCGTTGCTTTCAACAATTTTTTGCCACTTTTCGGATAATAATTGGATCCCACGTCGATAAAATGAGTCATCTTTTGAGGCAATCCATCCATTCATCGACTATCTATTTCTGACCTTACGAACTTTTGCAAGCACCTAATATATTTCTAGTAGTTAATTCTCAAATTGTATGTTTCAAGTTATCACACACATAATAAAATATTCTTTAATTCAACAAATAAAGCGGTCTCAATACGGTTTTTTCTACTTATAGGTTTTCAAATGTTACAAAAACTTGGATGGAGCGAAGGACAAGGCTTGGGTAGTGAAGGTAGCGGTCGTATCGAACCAGTTAATAAGTACGGCTATTTTCTTAACAGTATTACTAATTAATATTATGCTATTTCACATTTTTTAAATTTTAATCTATGATTACATTTTCAGAGCGACGAATAGACTAGATAGCTCAGGTCTAGGTTCTGAAAGACCAGATGGGATATCCAGGGACGATGATGAATTCGATGCATATAGGAAAAGAATGATGCTTGCATACAGATTTAGGCCTAATCCATTAGTAAGTAATCACAGTTGTTACGTTAAGAAGCAAATATATTGAGAAAAGAATGTGATATATAAGAATTTATTTCATGATCATTGTTTTTTCTTTTTTAGAATAATCCAAGAAGACCTTATTACTAAGAACTGACTACATTAAACATATTCTTTTTATGACAGAACAGTGTAGTGGATTGTTTTTATTTTGTATATTTAAAATTGTATATTTTATTTTAAAATATATCTCTTATAAAATTTTCGCTTTTCTCTGAATTCAGAGAAACTGATTGCTTTAAAAAAGTTCGATGTATTCGAATGATAAAAAAAAGTATATATTAATATAGATGAATTATGAATACAAGTTTTATTTTATATAATCTTTATGTAATTTTACGTAATTTTTTTACATTAACATGGAAAAGCTTATTCTTTCTTTATGGATTCCTTGTATCATATCTTTTTTACAAAATTAATATTCAATATTGAGCAGCATTTTTTGCAACTTTTGATTAAAAACTATGGCCTTAGGTAATGCTTAAATTTTATATTGCTTTACAAAAGGATCAATGAAAAAATACACGCAAATGGTTCTACAAGCCAATAAGCTTTAATGGATAATTTTTAATCTTAAATTGAACACTTATATTCTACTCTTAATTCCAAGACTTCATCTTTTGTTTGCTTTTTGTAAGCGAGAGAAACCCATGTATATGTGACTAAACCTATATGTTATATATATGTGATTCTTTTCAAAAAAGCTTGAGATACAAATCAGATGTTAAAAAAAAAGAGTTTAATGTTATTTTTGACATAACTTTAAAGAGATAAAACGCTAAATTACATTCATTCCAAATTTATTATAAAATAGATACAAAGCTGAATTGAACAAAAATCTATTACATGTGTTGAATTTTTTGAAACAAAAACAATAGCTCACATGCTATATATCGGCGCTCGGAATTAGTTGCACTAAGGCACTAGATATGTAGGTATTCTTATCCGCCATTTTGGTTCCTACTAGATAGAGAATTATAGCGTATATAGTATAGCTTAGTATAATATGGCGTACATGTGTAACATGTTACACTAAGGGTGCGTTCCACTTAACGCCCGCAACGCTCCTAGAATCATTTTATCCTCGTTTAACTTTCGATGAAAAACAAGGATAAAATGATCCTAGGAGCGTTGCGGGCGTTAAGTGGAACGCACCCTAAGGCACTAGATATGTAGGTATTCTTATCCGCCATTTTGGTTCCTACTAGATGGAGAATTATAGCGTATATAGTATAGCTTAGTATAGCTTAGTATAGCAGTATGGCGTACGCCATATTATACTAAGCTATACTATATACGCTATAATTCTCCATCTAGTAGGAACCAAAATGGCGGATAAGAATACCTACATATCTAGTGCCTTAGTTACACATGTACGCCATATTATACTAAGCTATACTATATACGCTATAATTCTTCATCTAGTAGGAACCAAAATGGCGGATAAGAATACCTACATATCTAGTGCCTTAGTTGCACATTTCAGGCCGATTCCCGAGCAGTGCTCCCAGATTTGCCCGGATAGGCGCGCATGCGCGGCCTAATGCTCTCTCACTGAAGTATAATACCGAGTGAAAGAAGGTGTTATATGACTCCCTCCAAAAGCTGCTCTCAAAAATATATGTAAAAGTTTAAAAAAATTAATAGGTGTTTTCTATTGTAAGTGAGCCTGGGGTAAAATGAACCGTAAGGTGTATAGTTAATTTAGATTGATGTCAGGATGAAAAAAACAGAATTTATTACTCGGTATTGTAAACCGTGAATACAATAAAAAACGCAACGCATGTTAACGCTTGGACGGTTCGACTCAGACTCCCTTGTCCAAAGTCACGCTCATGCAGCCCAACCCATTGAGTAAAAAGAAACAGGAGGGAGCATATACTAGCCAGGACTAGGTAAATCCGCGGACGGATGTACGTCATGGCAGCCATCTTGAGCGACCACTTTTTGAAAGTGAGAGGGAATGCTCGAGCATAGCGGCAAGCGGCGTACCGTACGCCGTACGCATTAATATGCAGTGTATAGTCTTTTATGCAGCAGTGTATGGAAATAAACGATCAAAATGGTATACTGTAGAGCTTGTGGCATAACAGCAGCAGCTCGAAATCATGGAATAACGTTTCATCGGTTAGTATTATCAACAATAATAAGATTTTTATTTTGGAGATTATAATCATATGTATAGTATTGTGAAATTGTAGATTCACAATAATTACTAAATAATTTTCACTCACAAACAGGTTTCCGAAAAATCCGGATCAAAGAAATGCATGGATAATTTTTGTAAAGACGAAGGATTTAATATAAATTTAGATTTTAGATTTTAACATTGCTCTTATGGAAATACTGCACGAGTACAATTCTAATGAAAAACGCCATTAAAATTTGGTATTATTGTTGCATATTATAGTTATTTTCTTTTAATTGTACATTATTTCCTAATTAAACATAACAAGTCATTCAATATTGGCGCCCTTGAGCGGCCATCTTGAGCGACCACTTTATATAGTCACTTCCGTCCGCACTTTTAAGACCAAACGCTTCCTCCTGTTTCTTTTTACTCAATGGCCCAACCATAGACATAGGAATAAGGAGACAGAGCATAAAATCCATTGAATAAAAAGAAACAGGAGGGAGCGTTTGGTCTTAAAAGTGCGGACGGAAGTGACTATATAAAGTGGTCGCTCAAGATGGCCGCTCAAGAGCGCCAATATTGAATGATTTGTTATGTTTAATTAGAAAATAATGTACAATTAAAAGAAAATAACTATAATATGCAACAATAATACCAAATTTTAATGGTGTTTTTCATTGGGATTGCACTCGTGCAGTATTTCCATAAGAGCAATGTTAAAATCTAAAATCTAAATTTATATTAAATTCTTCGTCCTTATAAAAATTTTTCCATGCATTTTTTTGATCCGGATTTTTCGGAAACCAGTTTGTGAGTGAAAATTATTTAGTAATTATTGTGAATCTACAATTTCACAATACTATACATATGATTATAATCTCCAAAATAAAAATCTCATTATTGTCGATAATACTAACCGATGAAACGTTATTCCATGATTTCGAGCTGCTGCTGTTATGCCACAAGCTCTACAGTATACCATTTTGATCGTTTATTTCCATACACTGTTGCATAAAAGACTATACACTGCATATTAATGCGTACGGCGTACGGTATGCCGCTTGCCGCTATGCTCGAGCATTCCCTCTCACTTTCAAAAAGTGGTCGCTCAAGATGGCTGCCATGACGTACATCCGTCCGCGGATTTACCTAGTCCTGGCTAGTATATGCTCCCTCCTGTTTCTTTTTACTCAATGATAAAATCTTACTTTAGGCGAGGGGAGTGAAACCAGTTCCGCGGTGCGGGGAGTAGCAGTCACGTGATATTTTGGTGCCCACGGACTAAGGAATAGAGGGACGGTGCACAAGCTGTACCGGGGGAGCACGTTTGCGACGGGAGGGGCCGCCATATTCGTTTAGTAATCACCACACATAGAACTCACTATTTCCGTATATGTGAGAAATGAAAGTCAGATCCTGCGCACAATAAACAAAATAGGTAATAGAAATAGAAATAATTATTAAATATTGGAAATAAGAAATTGGAATTATTTATTTTAAAAATAAAAAGAATAGAAAAAATTAATGCATAAATTAAGAAATAAGAATTGGAACTAATTAATATATCTTATTCTCTTGTTAGATGTAAAATAATTTCTCTTTTTAATATTAAATGTTTATTGCTATTTCTAATATTTTGTCTACTGTATGCAGAGCCTCAGAGTAATAAAAGTTAAAGTATTTTATAAAATTTATAATACAACAATAATAAAATCGCCTAATCTCTTTATGCTTGTCACTTGTTATGTCTAGTGGCACCACTACACGAGTGTAACCATGTCACAGACACAGAATCTCTGTGTGAGAATCGCTACATCAATATGGCGGAAAGCAGTCCCCCCCGCACGCTTGAGTTGCCATCCCCTCTCGCCTAAACTAGGACTTTAGACTCAGTCCCTCTATTCCTTAGTCCGTGTTGGTGCCACATTGGCATTAGTTGTAGCATAAATGTGGCACCAAAGTACCATGTGATCGTAGTTTCCGCTCCCCGAAAGCGGCTTCACCTCCCGCGGCTTACACTCAGTGTTGCTAGACGGGACGCTTTTTTTCACGAACGCACTTGAGAATCGGCCTCAACGGTGTACTAATTGAGGAAAAAAAAGGGCACTTGTAGACCCTTCTATTAAAAAATTATTAGAAAATTTTGTTTATTGTTAAAAAGTGATAAAAAGTAATAAAATAATAATAAATTAAACGCATGTAAATATTATGTTTATTTTTATAATAATAAAATAATTAATAATATTAATAAAAAATAAGCTAAAAAAGGAAAGGATGTTTAAATAATTGTTAATAACATTTTAATAACAATAAAATATTTTATTTGGCAGAATTATTTTTCCGCTTTGCAAGAACTTCTTTAATAATATTGGTGCACTTTGATCGAGCCAGTGAAAGATCTTGCACGATTGAAGAATCTATACAAATGTCTTTTAACAAAGGAACTAAGTGATCTGCGGTATAAAGAGCAACATTATGTTCAGAATAAAAAATGCTAATTTAATTTTGGCTCGTTTAACGTTTTCAATATGAGAATTTTTGGAATGTTGGCTTTGGCTTTGACTTATTTGAGAATTACTGTCACAATTGTTAATATGTTTAGCCCTTTGTGAATGTCGTATTAAATCTGATTTACAGCATCTAATGGTAATATTGCACAAGTTACAAATTGCCTTATTTTCCGTAGGATGAGGAGCCAGCCATCCTTTAAATAAATCGTCAGCTAACCAAGAATTTTGAAAATTTTTAATATGCGTCTTTTTAATGGCTCCTTTTGAACTATCCATATTTCGCGTAACAAAAAATACATAGAAATATATATATGATATAAATATTATTATTTTTTACATGTACTCACCTAACTTTCTCCTGTAGCCTGTCAAACGTCTAACTTTTTGCGCCAGCACCCAACACTATAAGCCGTATACACCACTGGATTCATAGCTGCAGCGCTGCGCATGCGCGAGAAAAAGCGTCCCGTCTAGCAACACTGAAACACACCTCTGCCCTGCTGATATTTGAACGAACTCTTATATCATCATGTACTCCCATTAACTATCTTTCAAAGTCCGGCTAAAATGGAGCGTTTCGGGCCGTTTCAACGGATAACCTTACTCTCTCTAGAAGCTTATTTTCGCTTCTAGGTTACTTTCGACAGTGTTATGTTCCTCGTGAAATTCTTAAATAATTCATAGGTCTTTTTTAAAGTTTTTTTTATTGTAAAATTCAAAATGCCAAGTATTAATATTTTATTATTTAAAAAACCTTGAAAAAACCTATGAATTATTCCGGCTAAAATGGAGCGTTTCGGGCCGTTTCAACGGATAACCTTACTCTCTCTAGAAGCTTATTTTCGCTTCTAGGCTACTTTCGACAGTGTTATGTTCCTCGTGTAATTCTTAAATAATTCATAGGTCTTTTTTAAGGTTTTTTTTTTATTGTAAAATTAAAAAAAAAATCTTAAAAAAGACCTATGAATTATTTAAGAATTACACGAGGAACATAACACTGTCGAAAGTAGCCTAGAAGCGAAAATAAGCATCTAGAGAGACTAGATGCTTATTTTCATCATGTACTCCTATTAACTATCTTTCAAAGTCCGGCTAAAATGAAGCGTTTCGGGCCGTTTCAACAGATAACCTTACTCTCTCTAGATAATTCATAATTCTAGTCTCTCTAGATGCTTATTTTCGCTTCTAGGCTACTTTCGACAGTGTTATGTTCCTCGTGTAATTCTTAAATAATTCATAGGTCTCTTTTAAGGTTTTTTTTATTGTAAAATTAAAAAAAAAAAATCTTAAAAAAGACCTATGAATTATTTAAGAATTACACAAGGAACATAACACTGTCGAAAGTAGCCTAGAAGCGAAAATAAGCATCTAATCTCTCTAGATGCCTATTTTAAATAATAAAATATTAATACTTGGCATTTTAAATTTTACAATAAAAAAAAAATCTTAAAAAAGACCTATGAATTATTTAAGAATTACACGAGGAACATAACACTGTCGAAAGTAGCCTAGAAGCGAAAATAAGCATCTAGAGAGACTAGAATTATGAATTATCTAGAGAGAGTAAGGTTATCTGTTGAAACGGCCCGAAACGCTTCATTTTAGCCGGACTTTGAAAGATAGTTAATAGGAGTACATGATGAAAATAAGCATCTAGTCTCTCTAGATGCTTATTTTCGCTTCTAGGCTACTTTCGACAGTGTTATGTTCCTCGTGTAATTCTTAAATAATTCATAGGTCTTTTTTAAGATTTTTTTTTTTTTAATTTTACAATAAAAAAAAAACCTTAAAAAAGACCTATGAATTATTTAAGAATTACACGAGGAACATAACACTGTCGAAAGTAGCCTAGAAGCGAAAATAAGCATCTAGAGAGAGTAAGGTTATCCGTTGAAACGGCCCGAAACGCTCCATTTTAGCCGGAATAATTCATAGGTCTTTTTAAGGTTTTTTAAATAATAAAATATTAATACTTGGCATTTTGAATTTTACAATAAAAAAAACCTTAAAAAAGACCTATGAATTATTTAAGAATTTCACGAGGAACATAACACTGTCGAAAGTAGCCTAGAAGCGAAAATAAGCATCTAGAGAGAGTAAGGTTATCCGTTGAAACGGCCCGAAACGCTCCATTTTAGCCGGACTTTGAAAGATAGTTAATAGGAGTACATGATGATATAAGAGTTCGTTCAAATATCAGCAGGGCAGAGGTGTGTTTCAGTGTTGCTAGACGGGACGCTTTTTCTCGCGCATGCGCAGCGCTGCAGCTATGAATCCAGTGGTGTATACGGCTTATAGTGTTGGGTGCTGGCGCAAAAAGTTAGACGTTTGACAGGCTACAGGAGAAAGTTAGGTGAGTACATGTAAAAAATAATAATATTTATATCATATATATATTTCTATGTATTTTTTGTTACGCGAAATATGGATAGTTCAAAAGGAGCCATTAAAAAGACGCATATTAAAAATTTTCAAAATTCTTGGTTAGCTGACGATTTATTTAAAGGATGGCTGGCTCCTCATCCTACGGAAAATAAGGCAATTTGTAACTTGTGCAATATTACCATTAGATGCTGTAAATCAGATTTAATACGACATTCACAAAGGGCTAAACATATTAAAAATTGTGACAGTAATTCTCAAATAAGTCAAAGCCAAAGCCAACATTCCAAAAATTCTCATATTGAAAACGTTAAACGAGCCAAAATTAAATTAGCATTTTTTATTCTGAACATAACGTTGCTCTTTATACCGCAGATCACTTAGTTCCTTTGTTAAAAGACATTTGTATAGATTCTTCAATCGTGCAAGATCTTTCACTGGCTCGATCAAAGTGCACCAATATTATTAAAGAAGTTCTTGCAAAGCGGGAAAATAATTCTGCCAAATAAAATATTTTATTGTTATTAAAATGTTATTAACAATTATTTAAACATCCTTTCCTTTTTTAGCTTATTTTTTATTAATATTATTAATTATTTTATTATTATAAAAATAAACATAATATTTACATGCGTTTAATTTACTATTATTTTATTACTTTTTATCACTTTTTAACGATAAACAAAATTTTCTAATAATTTTTTAATAGAAGGGTCTACAAGTGCCCTTTTTTTTCCTCAATTAGTACACCGTTGAGGCCGATTCTCAAGTGCGTTCGTGAAAAAAAGCGTCCCGTCTAGCAACACTGTGTCTATGAGCCCAACTTACATCACCTTAGCTCGATCACGTGAGCCAATGAGAACACAGAAATATTGCCATTGGCGGGAACCCACCGGATTGGTCTGGAGAAACCCAAGTAGCCAATGACGGCTCAAGGCTGTCATTCACGCTTTTGATTGGCCGGGAACACAACACTCTAGTGACTAGCCTTTTACACTGGGTGTTTACGATAATTCAAGTTCGAGTTAGTTTCACTAGGACCGACAATGAGATATACATAACCATCTAGAACCTTTATGATTTATGACAACTCGACGCTGTCTTGTATTGCTTGAGTTAAATTCATTGAATTTGTTGAGTTTATAGAGCAAATTATAAATATATATTTGATCGTCAAATCGTCAAATATAAATTTGACGATTTAATTAAAACTTTTGTTAAAATTATAATATATTCTGTAGTTTTCTTATGAATAAAATACAAATAAACAATTATAATCTGTTAAATAAAAAATACTACCGTTACGTCTGTATTTACGGCTCCATGGGACACAAGGAGATAAAACACACGTAACGTTACGGACGCAATCCCTAGTAACTTTTGCGGACTTTCGGTGCGGATTACGGATTACGGGTTCTATGGCCGGTATTCATAGTTGTTTCTTATATTTAAGATCGTCTTAAGTCGTCGTCATCGTCATCTTAAGATACTAATATGGCTTTTTGATTGGTTCATAGCATTTTAAGACAATACTTAAGACAATCTTAAATATAAGAACGGACTATGAATACCCGCCTATGTGACGCCGGCCTGAGAGACGCCACGGCCAGGTTTTACGCGATCCGCCAAAGCGATACGCCACCTGTGGACCTAAAATGTGGACATTGGAACTACGTAGCCATGTGCACAATTTTTGGTTTCGTTCCGTGCTATGTCCACGAAGGATCGATAATACAGAGTAATGTGCACATTGATGTATAATATACATGTATAAGGCTGCGTTCGGAAACACACACTGTGTGCACACCAACACACAATAACCGTTCGGAAACACGTTAGTGGTACTTAATGTGCATTCGGGTGAGTCGTTCGAAAACGTTGAACGAGTACCACCAGTGTGCCACGAAACCACTCGCCGAAAAAGCAAGGGGAGTCAGTGTGATTCAAGAGTAACGTTTTCGAAAGTAACCTTAGAATGGCAAAGATATTCACTAGGAAAAATAAAACTGCTTAGCTTTGAAAATTATATACAAATCGCGATATATGAACCTACATACATTTATAAATTTGCATTTGTGGTATAATGTAGCGACTGATATGAGTACATATTTTGTAATTATATAATACTTAGAAGTGCGTGCGCCAAAAAATTGCGCCTGAGATTCCTAGATTGAAATTAAAAAGATTGATCGTGGGACAAGGAGATCGAAACGCGAAGACAATTAGATTTTAGTGTCACTATAGATTGTCCGGATGACACGATCGAAATCAAAATATCCATCAACGCACAACCAACTGTTCGGAAACACTCTACACCCGAAGGCACACGATATCCCCACTACTTCTCCACTGAAAATCACCACACTACACAGAGTGTGAGGTTTCCGAACGTAGCCTAATATACATCAATGTGCACATTACTCTGTATTATCAATCCTTCGTGGACATAGCACGGAACGAAACCAAAAATTGTGCACATGGTTACGTAGTTCCAATGTCCACATTTTAGATCCACAGGTGGCGTATCGCTTTGGCGGATCACGTAAAACCTGGCCGTGGCGTCTCTCAGGCTTCTCTCTGATGGGACACAAGGAGATAAAAACACACGTAACGTTACGGGCGAAATATCTAGTAACTTTTGCGGACTTCTGGTGCGGATTACAGATTACGGATTATTTACGGGCTGTATGTGACGGCACCCTAAAACGCTTCTGAGCCAAAGCTATCGGCGGTTCGGCCGCCTGCAGCCGGGCGGTAGTGGGAGAACAGAAGGCGTCGTTTCGGGAATCGGTCCGAAATGTGCAACTAATTCCGAGCGCTGCTATATATAACAAAATACTTTGGCGTTTTATTGTAAAGAGAACATGGGTGCGTTCAGAAAACGCAATGGGTATGTAAGCGCTTATCGCCATTGGAGTATTCTATCAGATCTTTTAGAGCCAACAAATCAACGTCAAGTGTTGAAAAACGTACACAACAATTGTGCAACTGTTGTGTCTTCTGAACGCATCCCATGAATCAAGATCTATAGAGAGAAGGTTACCTCAGGCAAACCGGTTGTGGGCGAGGGACGATGAAGTAAGGGGGGAGCAAGAAACAGCTTGTTGGCGAGGAACGACGAAGTAAGGGGGGAGCTAGAAACAACTTGTAGGCGAAAGACGACGAAGGAAAGGGAGAGCATGATGATCTCATCGACAAACAGTAGCTGTCTCTCTCTTTCAAAGTTCTTCCTTTTCTAACTGTTTCTAACTCTGTCACTCGCTCTCATTATTGATTTTTATGTGTCAGTTTAAGAGGTTATATAGTAAAAATCAAAGGTACGTGTATATTAATTATTTTGTCTGTTATTTCCTCTAATATATTCAAATGAACAAAACCGAAGAAATAATTTAACTTACATTTATGAATTTCAGTTACAATTTCTTGACAATTTTTGAGGTTTTTACAATTAAATATAAAAAATAAATTTCTTTATAGTATTTCTGTTGTAAATAATGCATATAAACAGTAAATATTATTTTAAAAATAATTTTTAAATATGTACTATTTTTTCTTTTATTTTACTACTTTACAAATGATGTTTTTTGTGTATATCCCCAAATTATATTTTATTTTCATTGATATTACAGTCTAAATACAAGTACAAAGCAATTTGTATTACAAATGCATCTGTTGCAGCGATATTTAACATTATAAACGTTAAATACCTAGCGCTATAATTTGCAATATATGTAATTTATAGCGCCTTTCTAATTTATTTTTTAATTTTTATTACGCAATTTTCAGTGCTATCAATATTTTACAAAATAAAAGTATTTTTTCGATAAAAACTCAAAGCATTTCTATATTAAAGGAGCAAGAGAGAAAACACTAAAGCGTGCGAGAGAGACAGCTACTGTTTGACGATGAGATCATCATTGCCTCTCTTGCCGCTCGCCCCGCTCAGCATTTGCCCCTCTTGCCGCTCGCCCCGCACAGTATTAGCCCCTCTTGCCTCTCGTCCCTCTTTGCGCATGAGGTAACCTTCTCTCTATAGATCTTGCCCATGAATTAGGGTAAAATCAGATGATACGGAAAAGAGCTGCGGAACGGAGAGTGCGTTATTGAGATAGCCAATCACAGCTATTCCGATTGTTTTCCGCAAGTCTTGTTCCCTCAGTTCACATGATACGGAATAAAGAATCCAATGACGCATCTGCGAAAAATAAAATTTAACTCTCTTCAGTCACACTTCCGAAAAATGACGTAATAGTCATTCTGGGTGAAATCCACCCCTGCACCTTTGCACTGCAATAAATTATTGTAAAATGCAAAGAAAAAAAAAAAAAAAAATACTGAGATAAGTTTTGACCCTTTTTTACAAAAGCATGTCTATTATATATAAAAAATTTAATTTTACATATGCAAAAAAAATGTTGAAAAAAAAACCGTTTCGAAAATGACTTTTTTCACAAAAATTGTTATAACTTTTTTTATTTTTAATCTAAAAAAAAAAAAAATGGTTTTATAAACCTAAAATGACATGCTTTCAGACAAATATTATTACTTTTATGGTCTTTCCAAAAAGTATATTTATTTTGCCGAATAAAGTTAGAATTTTGGACAAAAGAATGATACCCATAAATTTATGGAAGAATCTTTGTTTATTTTGAAAAAATTAATATAAAAATTATAAAAAAATTATAATGATGTAGAAAAAGAATAAATATATCATTTCTAATTATTATTTAATGCCCATAGTGCATTCGACACATAAATATGTGCGATGTTTATCGCACATTGGTCGCTTGCAGCTCGGACACTCAAAGTATGTTTTTTTGTCGGTGCCTCTGGGGCACACTTGATAGCGTTTATGCTTCTCTAGTTTCGGGCGATCTTCGGTAGTCATTGGCAAATCTCTTAACGCTAAAATATTAGCAATGCCAATTCTTATTTAAAAATTCTTATTTATAAAATCGATAAAATAACAATATAAAAATTTTTTTGATAATTCTAACTTTCAGAATCATTAATTATATATTTACAATTTGATGTTGCACCAAAAAAAGAGAAGAAAAAAAATTGCTGCGGAAATCAAAATTTTGACGTAATAGTCACACTGGAGGTGTTTACGATAATTCAAGTTCGAGTTAGTTTTACTAGGACCGAAAAATGAGATAGACATAACCATCTAGAACCTTTATGATTTATGACAACTCGACGCTGTCTTGTATTGCTTGAGTTAAATTCATTGAATTTGTTGAGTTTATTGAGCAAATTTTATTGTAATAGAAAAATGTCAACTGCAAATCAGTCTATGAAAGAAACAAATAATGTTGGTATGTATGTTGGTATACCTCTTTAATAAATTAATAATAATATAATTAATAATAATAATAAATGACATTTTTTTATTACAATAAAATTTGCTCAATAAATTCAATGAATTTAAGGGTGTTTACGATAATTCAAATTCGAGTTATAGCGTTTTCGATTATACAGGATTTGAACGACCCAAGATTGGTTAATGACGTCATTGCAACCTCTCCACCAATGAAAGACTTGCATTTATAGTAAAATAGTGATTGATCAACCCTAGATCGTTCAAACCCCGTTTATTCGAAAACGCTATTAGGGCGGTATTCATAGTCCGTTCTTATATTTAAAATCGTCTTAAGCACGGACTTATATTCGCTCTCTTCGTCACACATAGATTGTGTCTGACGAAGAGAGCGAATATAAGTTCGTGCTTAAGACGATCTTGAATATAAGAACGGACTATGAATACCGCCCTTAGTTTCACTAGGGCCAAAAAATGAGATAGACATAACCATCTAGAACCTTTATGATTCATGACAACTCGACGCTGTCTTGTATTGCTTGAGTTATATTCATTGAATTTATTGAGTTTATTAAGCAAATTTTATTGTAATAGAAAAATGTCATTTATTATTATTATTAATTATATTATTATTAATTTATTAAAGAGGTATACAAACATACATACCAACATTATTTGTTTTTTTCATAGACTGATTTGCAGTTGACATTTTTCTATTACAATAAAATTTGCTCAATAAACTCAACAAATTCAATGAATTTAACTCAAGCAATACAAGACAGCGTCGAGTTGTCATGAATCATAAAGGTTCTAGATGGTTATGTCTATCTCATTTTTTGGTCCTAGTGAAACTAACTCGAACTTGAATTATCGTAAACACCCTCTGTTTGCCGATGAGATCATTATTGCCCCTCTTGCCGCTCGTCCCTCTTTGCGCATGAGGTAACCTTCTCTCTATAGATCTTGGTATGTGACGGCACCCTCATTGTTGGAAAGCATCGTGTTTGATACCGTGTCGATGTGTGTCCCCTAAATGCCTTGACAGAAAGCTCCTAGTATAAAGGTTGTTTTCCAGCAAAGGACACAAGTTGACACAAATCGACACAAGTATCACTCTGTCTTTGTTTGATATTCAATGAGCAACAGAGAGAATAATACTTTTGTGTCGCTTGTGTCTCTTGGTGGAAAACTACCAAAGAAGTGTCAAATGAAATTAAAGTAAGAAGAAGTATACGAATAAAATATTAGAAAAATGCCATCGTATATTTTGGAAACTTGTTCTAATAGAACCTACCGAAAATCACATAAACAAAAAAAACTCGAGAAAAAGCAGAAGATAACTTTTCACACATAAGTACAACATAATGTAAGATACGAACCCCGTGATTGGTTAATTTCAAATGCATTTTATTAAAAAACTATTGACCTCACAATTTTTTTGTACAAACATTTTTTACTCACGTTATCGAGATCTATCCACTCCTTCAAGGACTTGCGTTTGATTTGAAACACCCTGTATGTATATATAAGGCGGCTTTGTGCAAAGGATTTTATCTCTTCTTTTAATATTTTTATTTACCAATCTTTTATAAATAAGATATTTTTAAAATAATTTTTGACAATATCTGATTTATAAAGGATTGATAAATACACAACTTTTAAGAAGAGCAATTTTTAGGATAGTCATATTTTAAAAAATAAACAAGTATTCGATCCGACCATTATAGTTTCAAATTTTGTGACACGGTTTTTTTCAATTAATATACAATATTTGTTTTAGAAGAACTTAAAGTCTTCCAGAACAAGCACACAAAATTTTGTGTATGTGCAGTGTTAAGAATAAAATTAGAATAGAATTAAATTTTAAAACTTGACTAATTGTTAAATGAAACTTTGTGCGGTGCACAATTTGCACACTTGCGGTTCATGACTATAGTCCTCTTAAATTATAGATGAAAAGATTGTTTTTACTGTCTAGCTTGCATTCGTGTTTAATATGCGAGTATTTTTTCATCTATTATAGTTTACGTGTAAACCCTGGCTTTTAATATTCAAAATAAGTTATTGGTCATTATTGTGTGAAATATCTATAAGAGTTTATCATCTTTTTAAATATTAATAAAAATGCAATATTTTATTTACACGCACACACACACACGCGCGCGCGCGCGCACACACACAATTAATAAAAGTAATTAATTAAAATAATTTAAATGTACATTTTCAAATTATACTGGTTATTGAAAATAACTGATCTTTTGCTAAATAAACTGTAAATGCAAAAATAAATGTTACAATATATGTATTTACAATACGTGTGTATTTATATTTCAAATCTGATTGATATACATAATTATGTTTTACAAGTATGCATTACGGACACTTTATAGATATAGCACATATCGGAACCAAAAAGTCGTGGACGTAGCACGGAAGAGATCCAAAAAATCGTGGACATTAGCTACGTAATTCAATGTGCACGTTGTGTGCACATAGGCCGGTATTCATAGTCCGTTCTTATATTTAAGATTGTCTTAAGCACGGACTTATATTCGCTCTCTTCGTCAGACACAATCTATGTGTGACGAAGAGAGCGAATATAAGTTCGTGCTTAAGACGATCTTGAATATAATAGCGTTTTCGATTATACAGGATTTGAACGACCCAGGGTTGGTTAATGACGTCATTGCAACCTCTCCACCAATGAAAGACTTGCATTTATAGTAAAATAGTGATTGATCAACCCTGGGTCGTTCAAATCCTGTATAATCGAAAACGCTATAAGAACGGACTAGAATACCGCCCATAGAGGCGCTAGCGGACAGAAACACGTAAAATGCGGGCATGTCCACTCTCAGTTTTCTCTCTGGTTGTGCAGTTGGCGCCATTTTTTGCTTCATTTTCTTTCTTTGTTATTTTATGCAAATAGAATAAGAAATAGATGTTATCTGTAAATTTCGTACGTAAAAATTAATTTTTAATTTACGACATCCAATAAACCTTGTAGTGATTAAATCTATTAAATAAATCAATGGTGAATAAATAATCTGAGAGTGGCGCGGCATTTTTCATCATAAGATATATTTCATATAGTAAAATATAATTTAGAAAGACAGATTTTATTTCATTTGTTAATTGTTAATGTTCTCTCAAATAGGTTGAAATATTTTTCATTTCTGAAATATTAATAAAAACAAGTGAAAGAATTTAAAAGCATTATGGATAAAAGAAAATTAATGTTTAAAACCAGTTTACATAAGGATTTGCAACTAGCCAATCAATCATTGAAAAAAACTGCTTCTATTATTAATAGTGAACAAATAAGTTCTTCAACTAATATTACAGTACAAGATAAGATTGATCATTTACTTGATGATAGAAGCTCAACTGTAAAATCCTCAACATTGAAACCACTCCAACCAAATAATCAATTGACAGTAAGAAATAATCTGTCTATTGCAAATAGGAAAAGAAACCTTCATGAAATTGAAAAAGATGATTCTACTGCTGGCTGTAAATTATTGAATACTAAAACTTCAAAGCAGCTAAATAGCCAAATATCAACCAGCACTGCCTCTATGAGCCAACAGGAAAATATTCATTTAACAGAAGATAGGATTTCAAGATCAAAGAAATTGAACACTTCTAATTCATCAATGGAGAAATCAGTTTCTCAGAAACGTAAAGTTTTAAGTTCAAATTTGGCAGAAGAAACTTCAGACAGTGATCTTGATCTATCACATGATAAATATACTGTTATAAAAAAAAAACTAAATAAAACTGAAGTTGATAGAAATGCACCGTATGTTACTCAAGATGTTGGTATTAATCATCAGTCTCCTAGAAAAACACTTTCTTTGGTTCATAGATCACCTGTTGAACCAATTACTAAATCTAATGTTTCTCAGAAAAAGCAGCAGGATAAGAAAGAGTTTTATTCGCCTGTAAATTTAGAGAAACATAATATTAATAGTAAACAATTAGACAAATGCAAAGTTAATAATGAAGAATGTTCTCTAAAAGAGCAAAGTTTTCGTATATCTGCTTTTACCAACTTGTTACAGAAATGTGGAATTATATTATCAATTGATGATGTACATGTTCTGAGTAAGTTTATTATACGTATATATTTTATATAATTTTGTTGTACTCTGTGGCCAGGTATTTTTATATCTCATTTATTTACACATGAGATCTATCGTGATTTGTTTGCACGTGTTAAAAAGAAAGAAAAACAAATTAATAAAATTATATTTTGCATATTTAAATTTTTGTTTTTACAGATGTTCCTCCATCCATTGCTAAATGGAAGATGAAGAAAATGTTAAATTCAAAGCAGCATCAGAAGACAGATATAATTGATTGCATAGAAAAATATATCCAAAGTGAAGTGTGTTTTGAAAAGATGTTAAATGATATGGAATTATCTGTTGACAGTAGAAGTTTTAGTGCTCTAAGAAGTGTGTCTCTCGCAAGAATGCTACTGGAGGTTACAGAAATTCAAGCAGATGTATATAATATCTTTATGTCTAAACTTAACGAATCTGTTTTATTAGCGTAAGTATATAAAAAAATAAAATTTAGTAATTTTATGAATTTAGATTTGGATATTATTGCTCATACTATAATCATTTTGATTAATCAGTAAATGAAATAACAATTAATACAAGGTTCTCACTTCTATTCTTATATCATTGGAAATTTAACTTGGCAAAGTTATATTTAATTTGAATGTATATGTTTATTATATTATTATTATATTATTATTTTTTTAACACTGAAAACATCTTACATATTTTTAAAGAGATACTCCAGAAAAAGTACCTTGGGCAGTATTATTATTACACCAGTTTCGTTTTTTGGACACCGTAATCAATGTTGATACATTAACTACAAATATAGAGCAACTATTGGAAACATGTCCACAATGGTTTCAATATGAACTCATCTTATTCTTGCCTGATATTCTATCAGACACTCAACATCAAGACATTGCTGAAATTCTAATGAAAATGTTGGAAGAAAATTGCGAGTTGACAAATGTAATTTTAAATTGTATCGCCAGTTTTAACCTTGGCAAAGAATATTTGGAACAATATAAACTTAAAGTATTACATTTGTTAAAAACAAATATGAAAGTTGAGCTTATACCAACTGTCATCAGGTACATCAATATTTGATCATAAATTCGTTGTTATTTCTGTTTTTAATATTACAACATTTTGTTAGAACTCTTTTAATTCTGCAGATTTCTTCTTAATGATTGTGTATGTCCCGATATTGTCAAACAAATGATACTTGTATTACGAAGTATAGAAACGCAGCCTCTTGCTGGGGATGAAGTTAAAGACTGTTATAAAAATCAAGTACAGATCATTAAAACGTTAAAGATGTGTATGTTACTAGCTAAGGAGGTGACGCATGCTGCAATAGCAGTGATAAAAGACATTAATAAAAATCCAAAACCATTAGATTTAATTATTTTGCTTCTGGTATTCTCTGGGATGGTAAAGCAAAAAAATGCAGAAATTTTATTGAAACAAAACATACAATGTGGTTTTTATAGAATAAGTTTACTTCATACACTTTACAGTGATTACAAAGAGGTTTGTATATATTTTGCAAATAAAAAAATTAATGCAATTAATTCTTGCTTGATAAAAAATAGTCTACATATGAATAGTCTACATATTTAAATTTATTTTTTAGGTTGTTCGAGAATTACAGCCAGTGATATTACAATTAGCGGGTAAACTATTGAAATCCGAAGAACGTGTGTTCACTAATTTCGCAATAGAATGGTTTCGATTACAAATTCTTAGCCAGAAGAATATGTTGTTTAAGCAGCGTGAGATTATAGAAAAGATTATTCTTTTTATGGGTAATAACGATCAAACTGTGAAACATGCACTATCTGTTCTTTGTAAGATAGCGGAAAATATGAATGACAAAGATTGTTTAGTATCGCATTGCAATCACCTGAGAATTTTATTAGAAAAGATAGATTGCTTTGGGCTCGAAGAAGTTGGCACTCTAAGTGACCTATTGCACAGATTATGTTTGTCTGACGACGCCACTTCGGAATCCCTACGGGATGATTTGTTTATACTGTTGCAAAAACAATTGTCTTCTGCTAAACCAATGTAAGCAAATTATAAAATTAATAGAATACTTAATTTTGATTTGTGAAATATAAATGTTGGACAATATATACGTTTCAGTACAAAATGCAAAGGTGTCATGGGAGCAGTAATGGCGATAAAACATCTAGCAGCAAGAACCGAAACTTGTAATCAAGCCCTAAAATTATTTAGTATGTTCATTATTTTGCATACTCTTGAATTATGTAATATAACAAAATAGAGTAAATAGAGTATAGAATTCAATTTCAAAGTAAAAAAAGTTCTGATAAAGTTTGATATTTTCAAAAAATGAAAAAAATAATACAGCAAAAAATTTGTAAACCGTGATATACATACGTATATTTTGTCGTTTGCAGATAAAGTAATGAAGAGTGTAAGAAGTTGTTCGAAGTCGCAACCTTTATTTTATGACCAACTAGCACATGTAATAGCACAAACTGAACTCATTAATACAGATTTTCTCCAAAAAATTAGCAACTGCATTGAAGATGAGTTTGTTAATACATATATGACAGATAAACAATCTAGGTAAACTATACTTTATAAATTCTTTCGCAATTATAACTCTATTATGGTAGTTACAATTAGCGGTTATTTGTGAAACAAAACTAATTTTTTTATATAATTTTTATTTTCAGTGATGATTTAGTACCTAAATTTGGATTAAATAATACAGAAAATGAGCCACAAAACTGTGTGTTAAACTTCGGAAATAAAAAAAGTGGTCCAATCGCACCAATATTGTTTCGTCTTCTCAAAACTTGTTGCATGCGACTCAGCGTGCACGGAGAATTGGAGGCCATAGACGCTCTTTTGGGATGTGGAATGTTAATGCCATCATCTTTTGATATACCAGAACCTTCAGTGCTAGATCTTCTTATATGTGGTATTAATTGGTAGTTATCAATATAAAATTTTCTATTTTACAGTGCAATTTTTTAAATATTTTACCAAGTCTGGCCAAGATTACAAATAACTGTGAGAGGAATGTTACAGGTTTAGAGAAGTAATCACAGGCTTTGTCACGCAAACAGATCCTTTACTACGAGAACAAGTACTAAAACGTTTGGATTCGTTGATATACTTGCAGGGTGAACTAAACACATTATTAACATTATGTGATACTAAGTACCAACCATTGCCATGTTACTTTCATTACTTTCCATTACCTCCATTTATAAAAAATGAAAAAAAGACTGGCAAAAAAGGGAAGAAATCTACGAAAGGAAAGAAATCTAAAGTTAATATAACCGAAAAGACTGAATCCTGGGAGATAGATTCAACACTTTGCTCCAAAAATCCAGCGTATTTTCGGAAGTTTGATGCAAACGTAATTGAATTTTTAATAATAAATAAACATACAGAATACTTTTATTAGGTGTTGTGGTCATATAAAATTGCCATTTTTATAAGTCAAAATAAAAACGCTATATTTTTTCGAAAAAATAAATTTTATTCAATCCAAATATGAATCGTTAGCATTAATAACATGTTAATATTATGTTAATATGTTTAGATAGCCTATTTGTTGGATATTGAAATAACTTTACAATCATCACAGTCTGAAACACAAGGCATATCAATCAAGCAAGTCTGTTTTCTCGTAAGAGAACTCTTGGCGATGTTCGAAAATGAACCCTCCGAATCTTTTATGAAAGATTTAATACATTTGTTGCCAAAAGTCTGCTCAAAATTAGACGATGTTATCAAGATATTAAGACAAAGTAACAATGACGATTTCAGAAAAGGAGCAAGATTATTATTGTGCCTTCTTACCAAAATTTTCAATTGGAAAGGATTTTTGAGTGTGACATATAACACGTTGCTACGCGGTGCGGTATATTTCTGTTAATTATAAGAATTATAAGAATTGAACACATGATATTTATAAATATTGTACTGATATATCTTTTTATAGAGGGATTACGTAGTTTAGCTAAACAAGTTAATGAAGAAAATGCACAATTGCGGTCTTGTAAAGAACTTGTTGCGGAATCATACAAATATTTTGAATCATTGTCAGATATTGCTACTGAGATATCATTAGCTACTGCTCTTGTCAACGTGTGCCAATCGTTGATGAAACATTCTGAAACTTATATGCAACAGCATAAAAGCAAACATGGTGAGTGTATAAGCACTTTGTTGATGTTATTATGAATTTATATAAATTCCTCATTAATTTTATGTTTTAGCAAAATTGGCATATGGATTTCTTTGTCTGGAATGGCCTGAAGATAGACATACTGGTCCTCAGTACAAATTATCTATTATTCAATTATTGAATAATTGGATAGATAATGAATCATCGCCACTAGATACAATAACGTCAATTTTAGAATGGTTACCAGATGAAACGTCCAATTTGGAAAACGCCCAAAGTGCTTTAACAAGAATTCCTTCTGTGAACAAATATGTTTTTCACTTGTTATATAAAAAATTATTTGAAGGTTTAATTAAAGGTATCAATGTATCATTGTTAGCAACCAACTCGTAAGTATATTTATGTTATTTTTTTCTAGAAAATTGAATATCTCAAAATTTTGTTTCAAGTATTCAATGAATTTAAATTAATACAATTTTTACAAAATATATCCGTCAATATAAATATTGATTTATAGAAATTTATTAATAAACCTTTTTCAGAGATCCAAAGAGAATAAAGATATGGCATAACATTGCACTAAATGTTCAAAAACTTGTGCTGATTTGTAAAAGTTCAAAAACGAATACTAATATACAACTATTTCTGCGATATATGCCTACGATAATAAAACAATTTTTAAGTACTGGTATGCCAATACTCGAACATAATCTGAAATATCAAACAGATGATATAACTAATATTCTTAAAATGATGCAAAGTAAGAAATTATTTTATGGTATCGACGAAATATTTAGAAAATATCCCATAACCACCGTTTATCTTGTAACATACGTTTATCTTGTAACATACGTTAAGAAATTTTCGGGATTTTTTAATCAGATTCTACAAAAATTTCTCGATATTATCCGACCCAATATTTTCAGTATCGACATTTAATCCCTATAGTAATCTTTTCCAAATCATATTTAAATTGAGACTTACAACTAATGCATGCATATTCAATTAAAAAAATTTTTTTGAGAAACAAAACCTTGTATGTAAAATCAACATTATTTTCTGCAATTTTGACTTATTTTTTTAATAAAAAATCACGCTTTCACAGTTGTATTATAACACCTTGTATAATTATTATGTTCAGGTGGTACACGGCATCTACATGCTATATGCTGCGACTGCACAGAGAAAAAGAACTTACTACTAACAAAATATGTGCCTGTAGCAAAATCTATATTGGAGAAATTAATTTATAGTGTCAAAGGGATGTTAGTCCTTAACGATAGTGCAGCAGCCTTTTGGATGGGGAATCTTGTTAATAAAAATTTAGACGGCCGTGAAATTCTTTCGCAGGTTATTATTAGTTTTAATTTTTATATCATTATCACGTTCTATAAAGATTGTATATAAACGAACGAAACATTAATTCATTGCATTTTTATAGACTTCATCAGAAGAAACTGCTTTATCACACATAAATGCACTTTCAGAAGAATTAGTCAGTGCATCATCTGAAATCTTGGATTCTGATTTAAGTGAAGATCCAATGGAAGAAAACGAGGATGATTGTATTGATGAATCATAGGTGTGGTGATAGATACGTCAAAATAGATACATATATAAATAGATACATATATAATTTCATTGTAGAAATAATTAAAAGTTTGAACAAGAAAAAGAAAAAACTGATTTTTATATGAATATAGAAAATTGTTACATTTGTCACATGATTACATAATCATGTGAATATGCATAGAATAGAAATATGTGAAATACAAAAGGAATTACAAAAGTAATAAAAATATACTATTATATATTTATACTATCAAAAAGATTAGATTTTTATTCAACACAAATAATACACGTAATCTCATAAAGTATGATACATATATATCAGATATGTACAATTTTTTTCTACTTTATTCCTGTTAAATACAATAAAATGAGAATATTTTCTCTGTTGCAAACATCTTCATTTTCTGAATTTTCTTGTGTCTAGATTTTATGTATCTTCTGCTCTCTTTAAAAAGATAAAAAATTTTAATTTGTTCATTTTTGATAAATCTTTTTAAATTTTAGAGTATAGAATTAATCATTTTTTAAACTTTCTTTGAAACTTTATGCACCTTCCAGTCAAGCAATCTACATTCAATCTACATACAAAAAGTAAGATTTTTATTTCTCGACTAGTTTGTGTTTTCTCATACTTTTTAGCTCAGTTTTTTCTAAAATTCTATGATTTCCAGATATTTGACTGTTTAAAATAAAATGAGACATCCTATATAGGAGTATATATAGGTACAGGTAGATTATCACATACCAGTTTATTTTTAAATTGCTGCCGTTTCCATGTAAAATCCGGCATAAGAGTTTCTTCAACAAACGTTATATGGTTTAAACCATCAACCAATAATATAGAATGAGTTCTTGTACCGTATTCTTTTCCAGTAGAAACAAAAATTGAACTAAGGTCTTCATATTTTGTTGGATATCTCTTTCTTAATTCAGGATCTGGTAGATGTCTATAACACATGATTCTAACTTAGTTAACACTTAAACGTTTTATATAAGCTAAATATCAAATTCAAGTGCATTAATGCATATCATTTTAGTATGTAAAGCTGATATACTTTTTCTCTGATTTTAAGAAATTAATAAGTTCTTCAATGAGATCATCCTGTTTTGAAACATCCACATTCTGTATAATATGTTTAAATTCTTTTTTTCCTACTTCAACTTTTTTAAAAGGATGATCTATTCCACTATTTCCAATACCTATAATATCACTGTTACAAACTTTAGGCCCGCCAGATTTTGCACAGCTACTTAAATAATGCACATCTGCATTGCTGAAAAAATATTGTACACAATTTAAAATTTAGTAAGATTTTAAATTATTTTTGTCACAATTAAATAATAATAGTGGAATATATGAGTTTATATTATCAATTATAGATTTTTTTACATACTTTAAATCTAACAAAAGCAAACAATAAGGATTGTATTGTTGTCCATCAATATTTTCTTTATGTAGTTTGCTCAAATATGATTCTTTTGAATCATTGGAAGTAACAAAATTACTTATCAATGAACCACGACTCTTCTTTAAATCTTTCACACCTTCTTCATTAGTTAGATTTAAAATTACAGCAGCTTTTCCTCTTATTGATAAAGCTAACCAAGTTCCACCTTCCTTACCAGGTTCCATATCAGTACCTAATGTATTATAATTTTGTTTAAATTCTTAATCGCTAATTAAAATCTACTAATATAATTAAATGTCTAAAATGCAAGGAAATTTTTATCAATTTTACCAAAAAAAATTGCTGTTTTTTTAAACAATCAATATCATTAAAATATTTGATATTTGGTAAATCAGATATCAGTAAGCAATATTAAATTGAAATATTCACCTGAATTATGCAAAATTTAAAGAAAATTTGCAACATTATAATTTTAAATAACTCAATTTTCATCATACCTCCTAAACATTCAGGATGTTTTTCCCAGTAATGAGCTGATGATGCAGGACGCTTATAAATCTCATCTCGATTTGATGCAACAATCAATCGATAGGATTTAATAGTGGCATTTGGATTGCGATAAATAAATGAAATGCACATGACTGATTAGTATTCACTATTCACTGTTTTTAAGAAGATTCAAGAAAGAACTCTATAACTATAATCATATTCTGTAACGCTTTGTTCTGGAATACTGATAACGTTATCACACCTCCTTCATAAATTAAGATAATGGTATTTGTTTACACACTTAATGCACGTATTTTGTATTTCATAAAAAAACTTATTTATGATCAGCACTAAAGAGATAACTCTTCCTTTAATAATACATTTTGTTGTGTTTAGACCATATAATGTAATGTTGTAACTATTAATAATTAAAATTTTGTATGTTATAAAAATGTTATTTTATTTGTAAATGGTAATAACTAATAAATGCATTTGAAAAATATTGACATAAAGATCATAAACATTAATATTACATAAAAACATAAATTTAAAACATACAGAGTTAAAAGCGCAAATGTTATAACCTATTTAATAAATATTTTAATTTCAGGTTAGTCTCACACACACATATCAAATGTTTTAAGATACAAAATTGTCAATTTTTCTTCCTCTTATATTCAACCTATAAAAATGGCTCAAATAAAATTTTTATACAATGCAAAGCTCATCGAACTAGAATTATACTAGATATGACCAGTGTAGCCAGATTTGGCCCGGTTTTTCGCGCATGCGCGACGCGGCGAACGCAGTGAAGTGTTTCAGTCTAGGAAAAGAGTATACCATATGGTACCCGGTTATTTTAAAAAATTATTTTCTGAAAAATTAATAAAAAAATAAAATATATTTACATATATTTATATTTTCATATACATATATATATATACATATAAATATATGTAAATATACTTTGTTTTTTTATTGATTTTTCAGAAAATAATAATTTTTAAAATAAACGGGTACTATATGGTATACCTTTTTACTAGACTGAAACACTTCACTGCGTTTGCCGCGTCGCACATGCACGAAAAACCAAGCCAAATCTGGCTACACTGCATCGGCAAACAGAAGCTATCTCAGACAGCTACTGTTTGTCGATGAGATCATCATGCTCTCCCCTTCCTTCATCGCCCCTCGCCATCAACCGGTTTTACTGAGGTCACAGATGTTTATACTAGTACTAGATCGCTAACTTTAGGCTTTGACCATTGAGTAAAAAGAAACAGGAAGGAGCATATACTAGCCAGGACTAGGTAAATCCGCGGACGGATGTACGTCATGGCAGCCATCTTGAGCGACCACTTTTTGAAAGTGAGAGGGAATGCTCGAGCATAGCGGCAAGCGGCATACCGTACGCCGTACGCATTAATATGCAGTGTATAGTCTTTTATGCAACAGTGTATGGAAATAAACGATCAAAATGGAATACTGTAGAGCTTGTGGCATAACAGCAACAGCTCGAAATCATGGAATAACGTTTCATCGGTTAGTATTATCAACAATAATGAGATTTTTATTTTGGAGATTATAATCGTATGTATAGTATTGTGAAATTGTAGATTCACAATAATTACTAAATAATTTTCACTCACAAACAGGTTTCCGAAAAATCCGGAATCATAGAAATGCATGGATAAATTTTTGTAAGGACGAAGGATTTAATATAAATTTAGATTTTAGATTTTAACATTGCTCTTATGGAAATACTGCACGAGTGCAATCCCAATGAAAAACGCCATTAAAATTTGGTATTATTGTTGCATATTATAGTTATTTTCTTTTAATTGTACATTATTTCCTAATTAAACATAACAAGTCATTCAATATTGGCGCCCTTGAGCGGCCATCTTGAGCGACCACTTTATATAGTCACTTCCGTCCGCACTTTTACGACCAAACGCTCCCTCCTGTTTCTTTTTACTCAATGGCTTTGACGTATGGAAAAACTGAGGCTGGCAGGATTTCCGGTTTCGGCCATGACACCCTACAACAAAATGGCCGCTTAAGAACTGCTCAACAACTGCTCAACAACTGCTCAACAACTGCTCAGCAACTGCTCAACAACTGCTCAACAACTGCTCAACAACTGCTCAACAACTGCTCGGCATCTTTCAAGAATTTTTACAATATTATCAATTTGTATCACCACGCCGGGTATCACATGTGCATACGCACGTACAGATATAAGGCCATCACACACAAAATGACATAACTGCATATGCATAGCATAAGACCGTCTCGACCAATGAACATGCTATGTAAATCAATATGGCACCTTTATGCTAGATGTTCATTGGTCGAGACGGTCTTATGCTATGCATATGCAGTTATGTCATTTTGGCCGGTATTCATAGTCCGTTCTTATATTTAAGATTGTTTTAAGCATGGACTTATATTCGCTCTCTTCGTCACACATAGATTGTGTCTGACGAAGAGAGCGAATATAAGTTTGTGCTTAAGACGATCTTGAATATAAGAACGGACTATGAATACCGCCCTTTGTGTGTGAGGGCCTGTACACATTACACACGCATTGTCGCCACTTTGTTGTAGGGTGTCATGGCCGAAACCGGAAATCCTGCCGGCCTCAGCTCTTTTGACGAAGTTAGCGATCTAGTACTAGTATAGACATCTGTGACTGAGGTAACCTTCTCTCTATAGATCTTGGTCTGTGAGCAGATGTCGCTTTGAGAAAGATGACAACGTAGAAGAGATTCTAGATAAAAATCCCTGGCAAAAGAAGATGACAACATAACCAATGTTATAAACACAAACTCTACTTCACATGTCTAACCTTTGTGTATTTTGAGGTTAGATTCTCGTATTCATTCGCATTTGTGCTTTTTATAACTAAGAAATAAAAAGGTATTTTTGACAATGACTTTGTCTCCGAATTTTGATTTAAAAAAGGAATTAGACATTAGTCTTCAGGATACAACAGCTTTGAATTCACTATGCGGAAATATAGCTTCTGGTACGTGTTTTACTTACAATCATTACAATTTTTTTCGTGCTAAAATAATTTTTTGGAAAAGTAATAATAGGAATAAAATTAAGTTTTAAATTGAATTAGCTTTAAAATATGTTTTTATACTTTATTTCTTTTAATTTTCTTAATTTTATTGCTGAGTAAAAAAGTAATAATTTTAGGTTATACTTTTATAAATTTTCTGTATACATATGTAATGTAAAAAATTAATCAAATTTTATAAGACAAGACACAAAAATGTTTTATTTCAGAAATTGAATCAGGTTCTATGAAATTGTGCACATTTGTGGAGACCTTAAGCTCTTATATGACAAATCAAAATATTGTTATGAGAGAAAATGGAGTTATAGCTTTATCCTATGTTTTGTCACAACTATCCCAAGATTATCTCACTGAGTCAGAATTGTATTTTATTACAATATTTTATTGTGACAGGATAAAGGATCATTATAATATTATACCATCTGTGTTAAATGGTATTTTAGCAATTGTAAGCATTTCCTTGAAAATTATTTCCTTTTTTTTAAATCTTTTTTTCTATTGAATTTTTACTCATAAACTTTGTTTTAGATAAATATGACTTATTTACCTGCAAGTGCACCATCATCTTTATTAAGAGCTATGTTTGAGCATGTTCAATGCCAATCTCAGCTATTAACAGATCGTCGTAATATATATTTAATATTTAAAATTTTAATAGAAAACAAACTAGACGATTTGAAATCCATGGGACCAGATTTAGTTTACGGTATCATTAGTTCTATTGATGGTGAAAGAGATCCAAGTAATCTCATGTTATTGTTTAACATATTGCCACATTTTATAAAAGAATTTCCATTGGGACATTTAGTCGAAGAAATGTTTGAAGTTATGGCATGTTATTTCCCAGTTGATTTTAATCCTGTAATTATATTATAAATTGATTTTTTTATCGTATGTAATATATTTGACATATAAGTATATAATTAATAAATATTTTGCAGTCTAGTACGGAGGATGTGACACGAGAAGATTTAGCAAAAAAATTGGCTCCCTGTTTATGTGCTGTCCCAGACTTTGCAGATTATTGTATACCACTCATAATTGAGAAATCATATTCTTCTCTTAGGGTTGCTAAACTTGATTCCTTGAATCTATTATGTGAAAGTGTTCAAACATTTGGATTGTTAAAAGTAAAACCATATTTATTAGAATTATGGACAACGTTAAAGAAAGAAATTATGCCAGAAAGAGACATTGAGATAAGAGATGCTGCATTAGAAGCATTAACATCTTTAGTTAAAGTTATATCAGTTGACAAAGTTGCCTCTAAGGATTTTATTGACAAAATAATTATTGATATAAAATCGTCACTATGTGATGTACAATTCAGTTTATATAGACCTGCCCAAAAGATATTGGAAATGATAGCGATAATTAGTAAACCAATGTGTGTGCAAATTTTGCAAGTTATAATACCTTTATGTATTGGGCAGTATTCTACAAAAAGTTCAGTGAACGATAAAATTATATTGATAGAAACTTTAAATAATTTTATGAAAATTTGTACCAATTATGATTTCTGCATTCAAGGTAAGTTGTGTTATAATATGCGAAAGTAATATAAGCAAAAGTATTAATGAGATAAAATTTAATTTAGATGTTCCAGAATTAGCATGGGTAAATATACCTCAGATATATTTAGATGGCTTGACAGCAGAAGATATTGAACTAAAAAGTAAAATATTTCTTGGCTTAACAATCCAAAAAAAGTACTTAAATGATGTACAACGTTCTATATGTTATAATGCAATATGCAATGAAATTGAAACAGGATGCCATGAAATGCAGATTATATGTCACACGACTATTATAGATTTTACTGCATTATATTTAGAAGAAATATTGTTGGTTACAGAAAGATTATCATTAAACATAGGTAAGTAATACCTAATAAGTTTATGTAAGAACACACGCACTCGGAGAAAGAAAGATAAGGTGAATTAACTTACACTAATAGAAGTGTATAATAATGTATTATTAAAATATTCCAGATGAAACGGAAATGAAACTACTGAAACGTAGAATACAAGCGTTGTCAGCAATTGCAAAAATACGTGAAATAGGTTATACAATTCTTCCAAAAATTGTTGCATTGTTAACAAATGATATTTGCACTGATATATGCATTACAGCATTATTAAATATTCAAAAGTTAATTACTTTAAAGAAATTTGATTTCAATATACATGAGTTTTTATATAACGAATGTCACATTATTGATAAATTAATTGCGTATAAAACAAATGTTCTAAATCATAAACTGCTGATATCTAATGTCTGTCAGTTAATCATACGAAATCTTACAATTAAAGAACAATATATGATTGCAGCAAAATACGCTACAATTTTAAATACAAAAATGCTGGAAACTGATGTCAATTTATTAATGAATCTTTTAATTCCTTTGAAGAAAGACATCAATTTGAATATTAGCTATAATGCAGTGGAAAATCTGTATAATCTAGCTGTTAGCAATTGCAATCTGGATGTAAGACAAACGGCGTGTATATTTTTATCCGTTTTATTGAATAAAATGGAAATAATAGATCTCGACACGATTGTACCTTATCTAGAAGACAAAATAGATGATAATTTAAAAGCGAATATTGACATTGAATCAAAGCAGCAAGTAGTTAACTTTCAGATCTGGATGACCAAAGCTCTTGTCATGAGAGGACATGAGCAGTCTCGATACTTTTTAAAGAATGTATGTGTAATATAATGTTATAATACGAATTATTTTGATTATAACAGATAAAACTAATATATTTCATTTTTTTTTGTGTTTTTGCAGCTTACATATTTACTAAGTCATAATGAACTAGGTCGACATGTAAGTGAACAATATCAAATTTTAGTAAACAAACATGAAGATATTTTAATAGTGGAAAATTTCTGTAATGTAAAAATCTTTTATAAACAAAGAGTATTCGAACATTTATTGCAACAAAATGTTAATTTTACAAACTCGATGAGACAGAATTATCTGATTGTTGTAGTACATTTACTAGAACATATACCGGAGGAATTATTATTTTTATATTTAACCGAGGTAAGTTTGTTATCAAATTAAAATTAGTGCATGGAAATTTTGATGATCAAGCAATTTGGACAGTTTGGATCTCTCTCGAAATCGCGAATGTCAAATAGTTCATGTCTTCAGTTGAAGATATGTTCGAATTAACTTCAGGTTCAAAAATTAAATATTTCACAAATCAATTTTGTCACAAATGAAAAACATTAATATTGACAATGTGATATCGACATGTGCAAAAAGCCTTTTTCTCTGTTTTTAATTCATTTTGTATTAATTTTTTCACTGTTTTTCCAAATTGTTCGAATCTTTAGATACTACAAATTGATATTATAGGTCGATTGCCATTTATGTTCAAACTGTTCGAATTGTAATCGAAATGTCCAAACTTGGCATTCTTTTTTCTCTTTCTTCAAACTGTTTGAACATGCAAAATGTACAAATCTTTTGTCTAACAATAAGTCCTAATTAGAATAATTTCTCATTTAAATAATAATATTTTGATTAACATATTGTATTGTTAGTTGGTGCCACTGTTGATCGAGTCTTTATCTCTTAATGATGAGCATTTAGTTACCTGGACATTGATCTCACTTAAATTGTTGCTTGATACGAAACACGACGTATTTTCTGATAATGCACAGTGTGTCATACCGAGACTTCTGCAATTATCAACATTTCGAAGCATGGTAATTATTTCTTTCAATTTTAATTAAAAAAATAAAACTTAATCTTATTACAAAAGTAAATTAATATTATGACATTAACAGAAAGTTAGAATTGCGGCTCTGGAATGCTTGGCGAATTACGCTAATTATCCTACTATTTTAATCAATCCGTACAAGCAGCTTGTATTAGACAAATTGGGTACAATAATCGACGATCGCAAACGTTTAGTCAGAAAAGCTGCAGTGCAAGCCAGAATACGATGGTTTTTAATGAGTTCATCTGACAGGTCACAGGAGTGACATATTGCAATTCAACATTATATAAGTGCGATTAATACAATTTTATAAATATTTTTGTGTTTGTATACCCCGAAAAAAAAATATAAATTTCTTATTGCGGGATAAATTAACACAGAGAGTTGTCTTTATTTAGAAATCCATTTCATATATATTTTCCTGAGAATCCTGCGTTTCCTATCTCTATTCATCCCTGTGGATAGCCTTCTAATCGAATAAACTACTGATCTTATTAAATGGATCTAAACCGTAGCTAGAACTTAGATGCCTTCAGTGCAGCGCAAGCATGGGCGATGGTGAGAATTATATCCCTTATTTAAAGCCAATATTTTAATGTATTTACAGTGTCTCTTTTATCTCAGATATAAAACATGGGAAAAGAAAATTCATAAAACTTTTTTACCAAATATTCGTACATGATATATCGATGTGCATTTATAGGTGTGGCGAAGAATGGTGCATATCGATATGACGACGGTACGAAATATATTGGAGATTGGAATCGTAAAGGATTGAAACACGGTGCCGGTTTACTAATTTTTCCCGATGGAATACGATACGAAGGAGCATTTCAGAATGGATTATGCTCTGGCTTGGGAGTTATTGTATTTCCAGACGGAGCAAAGTAAGTTACATTGCAAGTTTACATCACTCTTCACTTAATAAGTATGTAATCTAGAAAATAAAGATATAAATGCAATAAAAATAAAACAATGATTATTACGAAATTGAGTAGCGGCACTTATAATACATATATACATTGTTTTCTACAAGTATGCGAGTATAAAAAAATATGAGATAAACGTAATTTGATGTTTTATTTAAGTTCTACACAAGTTAACTACAATAATGTGCGATAAAATAGTGATAACCTTGACCTCATCTTGGTGAGGCCATGCAAGGTCAGATCAAAAGTCACTAGTTTATTGCTTTCTTAAAACCAAATAACTTTTGTTTAATTTGTTTAATAACATTTTTTTAATAATACATTTCTTCCAAGATATTTTAAGTGGATCATTTTGTATATTAAAAATGCTTCTATTTAATTTTCTAATAAATATCTCCAAAATTTTTATCTTTCTGGATTAATTCTTCGTATTATTGCACATATTTATACGAAAATGTTTACATTCTGTTCTGTTTTTAGATATGAAGGAGAGTTTATGCAAGGATGGTTTCATGGCCACGGAGTATTTTGGAGAGCTGACGGAATGAAATTCGAAGGAGAGTTTCGTGGAGGTCGTGTTTGGGGTTTAGGTATCTAATCAACTTGTAACAACAGATTATCAAATCTTATTTGTTTAATAAAGCAATGTAAATGTTGCTCTTTGTTTTGCCTTTTAACATAACACGGATACAATCATTTTAGGTTTAGTGACCTATGCTGACGGATCGCATGGATTTCCGAGAAATGAAGGTTTTTTTCAAGATTGCAGATTAATGAGGCGACGACGTTGTCCGGACATAGTGCAAAAAGCACAAAAGATTTCTATGATGGCGCGCGCTCAGTGCAATTAAGTAATAAAATGGATCGTATAGCTATAGCGAGTAATTAGAAAAAAGACATATACATATATATATAATCTTCATTTATCAGCTTATAATTTTGAAAATGTTGAGATATTCCTTTAATCAAAATAAAAGTAATTCTGCATTTTCATATTTGAATATACGTTTTATATATATATTTTGATATTTATAATCTTATTTTATTACAAAATTTCACTCGTAAATGAAAATATTGATGAATTTGAATTATTCGTAGCAAGAACATATGCGAGTAACATTTAAAAAAATTGGGTATACGATTGCGTAAAGAAATACGAAGGTGTCTTTATAAGAGTTAGCCGTGTACAAAGTAAAACGCGGACAATGTCGATGATGTCAGTTTCTTAAATCCAGAGCAAAACGTTGTAATTATATCGGGGTACGCCCCAAAAGAAAAAGTTGGAGAGGGAACACAAGGCTAGACTACTTTCTGCTCTCGAAGAGGCGTGGCGCGAAGCCAGATGTTCCAGTTTTGAAGACGAAGGTGCGGCAACCGATCGATCAGTCAATAAAATATGCATTTAATGCTTTACAATGTATTACATTGCCATCCCGATTTCATATTTTATCATTGCATTTCATATCGAAGCATTGCGACACGAGAAATTTGAAGACTTAAGATTTAAATTTAAGATAAAGCTATGTATAATAAGAAATAAGTCTTCTAGATTTATTTTCTTACTGGACAATTAAAAAAAAATCTTTTATTTTGAACTGATTAGAACTGATTGAAATTTGTTCTAATCTTATAGAAAGTAAGAAAAGGTGAATTCAAATCTAATTGCTGCTGTGTTATCTTCCAAAAGTCCTAGTGCAAGGATAATGTATTCTTGTCAAGGATAATATATTAAACAAATGAGTTGTTTAAGCCATCAAGTTTCGATAGAATGTGTACTTTTACTCTTATATTATCCATCACATAAGAACTTTTTACAAAACATTTAAAAAAATACAATTTTCAATATTGTCATAATATTCACAACATTGTTATGGAATGGCACATTTAATAGGGAGCAAATCGTTCGATAATGGCGCAATATCCTTGAAATTTATCCTTGACACTACCTCCCACCATAGCGAAGAAACTGTGCACATTGAAAGATTTCGGGGTTCGTTTTTCAAGGTTTGTCCGTCAAGTATAAAAGTACCGATTGCCATCGACAGAAACATTCGTATTTCAGCACAGATACGACAAAGTTATCTTAGGATATCCGCCTGATATAATGGCAGCTAAGGTATGTTAAGTACAATCAATAGTGATAAATTATATTTTTTTCCATCAAACATACGAATAAAGATTAAATTCTTAAACTAATAACTTTTATTTGCAGATGTTCGTATTTATTTGCGCTTTGGCCGCGGCCAATGCCGGCTACATCGGAATGCCCTCCGCTTTGCAATATCAAATTGCACCGATAGCGCACGTTCAACCCCACGCTATCACGTCGACATCCGATAATATATTGCGCAGTCATGGCAATTTGGCGCAAATAGCGACGCAAACGAAGACCATCGACACGCCGTTCTCCAGTTCGAGCAAAACTGATATTCGCGTAAGCAATCCAGCTCTTACTTACGCGCAACTCGCTCATCCAGCTACCCCATTAGCGTACACCGCGGCCGTACGCGCTCCGGCTGCTCTTGGAGTCGCTTATTCTCCAGCCGTTGAAGTCTCTCACATGAGCTACAGCAGCCCGATTGGAATTGCTTACGCCTATTAAATCGATTACTGGATCTCTTAATGTGACACGTATATGTTTACTTTCGTATTTATTTAAGCTAACACTTATTTAACTCTTGTAAGTATGTACGCAATCAATTGATGATCATTGCACATCGATAAAAACGCAATAAAAATTACCTGTTCTTCACAAAGAAATTGCTTACTTTTAACAACCTATCTACAAATCTATCTCTTCGAGTCAATTTCATCGAGTCAGTTGCAATCACGCTACAACACGCCGCAGTGTGTAAGAAATGGGTGCATCTCATTACACTTCGGGAAGAGTTTGATTTATATTTAATGAAGGTGCTAAATATTTTCTAGAAAATAAAACAAATTTTATATTTCTTTTTTGTACAAAATTTTATTATTGGTTCCGCTTTTGACGTTCGACGTCAATAATTTATAAAATATTTAGTGAGAAAGAGTGACATTTTAAAACAATATATTTAGTGATTCTTAATTTTAAGAAATGCAAGATCTAACAAGGAATTGACGATAGTACATTTTGTGATGTATGTGTAATTGCTGGAGAAAGTGCGATGTCTTGTATCTCTTTCAAAGTATGATTTAGTGATTTAGCCCCATTTAAGTCCCAAAGGTGCTGCGGGTTGGGCGATGGCCCATTGAGCGGCGGGAGCGGATGCGATGGCCCATGGTGCTGCTGCAGATTTAGCGAGTGTTAATCACATCGTACCATATTTTTTCATAATGATTAGACTCATATTTTCGATTTTTTTATTATTTAAAACTATAAGTTCTCTAAAAGTAACACGAATATATTTACATTCGTGAGAGAGTTGTTAATGTACAAACCACTTGAAAATGAAAAACTATTTTTGTACAAATTTATCACTCGTGAGAAGTTCGCGAATAGAATTGGGTTCCGTTATAGTTTGGTTCCGGAATTGTTAAAATGCGCAATAAGTACCTTTTAGAATGGGAGCAGCGGCAATAGGCGCTGGTGCAATTGCCAATGGAGCTGATTTTAAGGCAATAGGCGTTGGTGCAATTGTCAATGTAGCTGGTTTTAAGGCAATAGGCGCTGGTGCAATTGTCAATGTAGCTGGTTTTAAGGCAATAGGCGCTGGTGCAATTGTCAATGTAGCTGGTTTTAAGGCAATAGGCGCTGGTGCAATTGTCAATGTAGGTGCTTTTAAGGCAATAGGCGCTGGTGCAATTGCCAATGGAGCTGATTTTAAGGCAATAGGCGTTGGTGCAATTGCCCATGCAGCCGCAGGTGCGGGTGCTGAAATCAGGCCGCCGAAGACGCCATTTGCGAGGGCCAAAAGGTAACCACAGAATACTAAGAACTGCAACATTTAAAAAAACTGATTGGTTTTTGAAACTTTAAATTTTCAATTAATAATATATTAACAAATATTTAAATTTGCTTTGTTTTCTATTTGTGTGTCGTATATACCTAGTTTTTATATATTAGAAAAATGCTAAATCTTATTGAAAATCATATTCTTTCTTATTAGAATTAAAATGTTAGCAATGGTTGCACGGGAAAGAGAAAAAGAATTTATCATTTCTTTTATCATGTTATTAATATAAATGGTAGTATAATGACAATTCTAAAAATTTGATATAATCTACAATCATAAATATTAATTTCATCACTTCTGTCAATTTTCACAAATTGATTAATATGTATTATGCAAATATAATAATCTTGAATAAATTTTTGCTTCAAACTTACTTTGAACATGGTTGTCCTGTTTTTCTATTTCTCGTTGAAGCACGAGGATTGAATTGAATGCTCTGCTCTAAAATGTAAGCCTATTTATACGTGTGCTGCAGCAAACCTGTCTAGTGTACTTGAAACATTTTTTTCCCAAAAACTTCACATCGTATATGCACGGTAGCAACACACTATGTTCATAATAAGGCGTTATTGCATCACGCGGTTGTAATATATTACAACCTGTTAAGCCATGAATAAATTCTACGCTCTCGATAATCAAGTTAGAGAAGATATGACACATTACACACACATATCTCTGTCGATTTATTTCCTTTAATTACACAATTTCATTATAAGATTTGAATTGCATTGCAAAATGTTAAACTATCACGCATAAAAAACAAGTGATGTAAGAATATAAACAGTAAGCAAGTCAACTCTAATCACATATTTCCAATTCAAATTCTTTTTTTTTTTTAAATACTTAACATCGGTTCATCGATCTACTTAATTTTATATCTCGCAATGAATAATAAAATTGAAGGAGAAAAAGTCAATATATTACATTATTTATTCGAAAGTATATTGGATCAGGAACTCCTTATAATGATATTAATAATACCATAGTAAAAAATTTCCAAATTCTTCAATTATAAATAATAACTGTTAAAATAATTATAATAAAAGCATGACCTGTGACAATAAAATTATAAAATTTGCGAATTACATGTTTCTAACTTTATTTGGGTAAGTATTTTTATAGAAAGTCCAATTAGATAACTTATTGTTTATGTAATTTGTATACTATACCAAACCATGTCTATACAATTTGAAATTATTTATGCCACAAGTTTGTTCTAAATTGCAGCATACATTTCTTATGCTTCGTATCATGAATATTACATCATGGTGTATAATGCACCAATCTCCTGTATGTTCACGATTGCTGATGCAAGCTTGTGTCGAGTTGCACTAAAGCCGCCTAAGGTACATATAGCTAAGCTGTTAGTTAGCTGTTAGTTGCTACTTGGATGCGAAAAAAAACCTATAAAAAAGATATGTATTCACGAAAGCGTTCGATAGATGAACATTTTTATAACGATAATCATGTCTCTTAAATTTTAAATTATTTTTACAAATAATTGCATAATTGGAGAAAGATATTCTATTATAAATAATTATGAGAATTTGAAATGTTACGAATAAGATTGCACTTGATTACATATATTGTTATATATACAAACACACACGCGCACACGAGCGCGCATATATCTAAGAATATTATTCGAAATCATGTCTAAGATTTTCATTTAAAAAATCAGAAAACTACATCTTTTTTTAATGGAATGTTCATAATGTAAAATTAAAGTTGATGTATTTTTGTAAATTAAAAATTAATCGCGTTTAGTAAAATATATTTTTAGTTATATATTTTAAAAATGCTAAGTTTTATAAAAATATATAAATAAATAAATTTAATATTCTATTAAAAGACAACTATTATTATTAATGAAACATGTTAATTGAATAAAACTCGCTTTCGAAAACAGCATATTTATCCACAAAAACGTCAGTTTTATATGGTGCCAATTCTCGTTAAGCTTTCTTAATTGTGTTGTCTTTCTTTGACATTTCAATATCTGATGGATTAATGATCAATGATATCACGTATAAATTGCGGTTTTATGAAAACGAAAATGAAGTTGACTTCCATAACTTTTTGACAGCAATAGCATGCAACTCATGACCTTGTGCATTTGAATCATGTTCTTGAAAAAAAAAAAAAAAAAAAACAGAATGGTGAAGGTGACCTACATATGTATATATAACATAATGAGGTTGAGGATTGGAATTGGACCTTTTTTATCACTTGTATCAACTTTATACACACAACAAATCAGAAGAATTTCAAAATTTCTTTACTAATTTTATAGTTATATTTCTACAAATATGAAATTTACATCTGCTAAGACGACAAAAATAATACCTATTTTAAAAATATAGTAAAAATACGTAATATTTGAAAATTAAGTATTATTAATGAAATAATTCATCAAAATATTTAAAGATAATAGATTTTTTATAAAGAATGTTATTTACTTTTGGTTCTTCAGAGAAAGAAAGAATATAGAATTGTTTTTATTCTGATATCCTTTAACATTCTATAAAATTATATAAAATATTACTTGTATCCCTTTGCATTTTACGCATTTATACACCCTAAGCATCTTTATTAACATTTTATATTTTATATCTAATATATGAAATTATATATTAGTTTTAATATTTAAATAATTTTTAAAGCTTACTATCTTTTTAAGTACTTTTTTGTGGTCTACTGCCAAAAATAACACTTCCTACTCTCACATTTGTACTGCCAAGTTCAATCTAGAATAGAAAATAATATTTACATATTTATAAAGATATAAAATCTATCAACAGTCTTATTCACAAATAGATCCTATTGGAAAAACTTACTGCATGTTCATAATCACTAGACATTCCCATTGATAATTCTATATTTTTAATATCAATTCCTACTTCCTCGTGTACCTTTTCTCTACATTTTATCAAACAAAGAAAATCAGGATTTGGACCATTCGCAACATCATATCCAAACATTCCTATTGTCATAAGACCCATGAATTTCAAATTGGGACAATTATTTAGAATATGTTTTACAAGATCTGATACTTTTACAATATCGCAACCATGTTTTTCTGCAATTACAGTTTTTATATAAATTTATTTAAACTAAAAATTATTTTATGTAATTTATAAAGCACAAATTTTAATAACTAGTTTGTTACCTTTCTCTTGACTCGTGTTAACTTGTACCATGATACTTAATTTGCTATCATCATTTCTTCGAAATCTTGACCATGAATTATTAAGTGCATTTGCAAGTCTGTCATCATCAACAGTTTCTATCACATACAAATTTGGTACATTTAAAACCTTGTTGACTTTATTCCTTTGTAAATTGCCTATAAAATGCCATTGAATCTCCTTGCATTTTTCAAGAATCTGTGAATTTGAAGATTTTTCCACTAACTCGTTAACATAATTTTCACCAAAGTGTCTTTGACCAGCTTCATAAGCAGATAATATAGATTCTATGGTTTGCAACTTGCTAACAGCTACCAATCGTGGTTCATAATATCGATGTTCCTGCAAAAATAAATAATCTTTTTTAATTCACGTGGTTTATCTTTCTGTAATGTTCTTTCTATTACTAATAATAAACATTTTTTTTTTTAACATATAGAAAAGAATACCGATGCTCTGTTTGTGGCAGCAGCCTGTATCTTATCATAAACTAATCTCAAATTCGTTGCTACTTCTGCCATATTATTTCTAAATAACACTGCCATAAATTATTTATATTGTCTCCTAATTGTCTTCTAATCAGTGGCTATCGATGACACGATATAAACTACTTTATTCATCTAACGTTTGTGGTGCACGGTATAATTTTTCTGGATTTTTCATGCTAGATTGCATGCAAGACACCTTGCTAGCTCATGTACTGATTATCTTGCTAAAAACGCTGCGTGCACAGCTGCGTGCCAGCTGCGTGCTTCTGTACCTGCTAGCTGCATCTTATAGGTCTAGTTAGAAATGCAGTCATTATTCTGATTCGAAAAAATGATATTTTCCCAATAACATGAGTTTATTCTTTGCATAACTAAGAAAATTGCTATAAAGCCCGATTTTGTAATTTGACTTTTTAAAATGTATAATAAATAAAACGGTCTCGTAGTCAATTGCACTTGTAATATCAAGAAACCAATGTCTATTTCAATTAATAAAATTTTATGTTAATTTATTTTCTCAAAAAATCGCGTTGCTTTTACGCGATTTTGCTGCCGCTCTTGAAAATATTGCGACTATAACGTGATTGTCTTCAGTGTTTGAACTGTAATGTTGAAAATACAAATTTGTAGTTCACCTCAATTCCGATAAGCGTCTCCATAATCTCTTCTTTTTTCCTTAGCACGTAATAGCATTATTCTACCGAATATATTATCGAAGTCTGAAAAGTGATACTCTGGTCGACAAGGTTGATGATTATTGAAGCACGTTTGTTTTTAATTCCGATAGATTTTGTGAGAAAAAAACGTTAAGAGAAACCTTGTGCGGATTGCTGTCTTCAAATTATCGCCGACTTCTTCAAACCATTTTGTTTTTGCTTTATATCAGTGAATAGCGGATATATAACAATGGTAAGCAAAATTGTGTTTTGACTGCTTATAAAAGTTTTTAACCTTATTTTTATTTTATGTTATTTGATTTTAGTCTCATACAATACTATTAGTACAGCCTGGCCTCAGGCCTGAAACAAGAACATATTCAGATTATGAAAGCGTTAATGAATGTATGGAAGGTAATTTTACATTGTAATTTGCGGTTACACAGCATTATAAATACATAGTTATTTATCAGTGTTTTTTTTTTATTTTGCAGGTGTTTGTAAAATTTATGAAGAGCATTTGAAGAGACGAAATCCGAATACTCCAACTATTACATACGACATCAGCCAATTATTTGATTTTGTTGACCAGTTAACAGATTTATCATGTCTTGTATATCAAAAATCAACAAATACTTATGCTCCGTACAATAAGGATTGGATCAAAGAAAAGATTTATGTATTATTGCGTAGAGCTGCAGGACATAGCGAGTAATTAATGTATAAGAATAAATACGTTTACTTTTATATATAAGATAATTTTAAGTATCTACATCACATGTATCTACTACATCATTTGTAATCAATTTACAATTTGCCATATTTCATTATTTTCATATAATATTGTATGCTTTTCTCTTTTTACTTAAAATATACTGTTCATTTTGCACAGTTAATATTTATAAGTAATATATTCATACTATTTTTCTAGCATTTTAAATATATGGCAAATATGTATGTATTGTCTGCAGATTCATTACTATGAGAGATTCAAGTGTTTTTTAATTTTATCGACATTAAAAAGTAGCAAGTATTCTAAAGAAAACAAAGATTTTTATTTTTAGGTAAATTATAAATATGTAAGGTATGTGTATTTTAGATGTAAGATGTTCTGAAATGTACTTTATAAATATATGACTTTATTTGTACAATGTTTTATTTGAGCTTAATTGACAAATTACTATAAGTGTTTGTATTAAAGTTTAATAAGACTTTTGTAATGGATTCTATAAATAAAAAAAGGATAAACGCATATTTAAAACTATTGGATTACTTGGAGTTAATAGTGCTTATTGATTGCATTCATATTCAAATTCAAATGAGATGTAATACCAGAAGTGAGAGTATCAATTTGGATCACTCATAAGATGGCATTGAAAAAGATATACATGAAAATATGTTGCGCTTTTATGAGACATGAGACTTTCCACTCTATCTAATATTCTTTGATTCTATAGCAATTGATTAAAACTGATTTTGAAGTGAACTTGAAAAACTGCATATTTTGGAATCTCAAAAGAAAGAAAGAAGTCATATATTCGGAGACGTCTCTCACTCGTGTGTATAAAGGCCGGAGCATAGTTTTTACATAAGGCATAACGCATAAGGGAATCAACCAATCAGAGTCCTTTATTTCATTCCCACTTCTCATTCTGCGGATCTCTGATTGGTTGATCTTTATTAAGTCTGTCTCACTCTCTCTTGCAACTACATGGTTACTTCTTTTTTAGTATTGGATGGTATAGTGAAATCTGATGGTGCCTAGTGTTAACCAATGAGTAAGCACAACGATTATTGTAAATCATAGCTAAGGTCACATAAAGCTTTCATTCAAACCAGCAATAATTTTGTAAAGTAGCAAGAAGGGAAGAGAAAAGAGAAAGGGAAGAGAAAATAGAGTAAGCGTCGCATCAAGTGCTCAATCGAAACTTGTGATAAGGTTATTTCTTAAAATCTATTTATATGTAATATTTATTATTATAAGATTGTTGTGTATATGCGCCACTCAGAAAAATGAAGCATGGCAGTTTTGTTTGTGATCTTTTGTGAAGTTTAAAACGTTAAATAATCGTGGATTTTGAGAATTGCTTATACAAACATATTCTGTAATTTCGTTCGAACTCGTTCATTTTTCGCAATTCTTTACGAATCGATGTGTTATGCGTTTTGATATTAATACATAATGTTATATTCAAGTAGTAAATCCTATGTTTCTTTCAGGTTATGTTATCTGTGTTTAGTGGTTAGCAATGACTGTTGCGTTGTCATATAATTTCACAAGTTTTTTTATTTATAAATGGGACGCATATTGTTTTTCATGAATTTTTAGCAGGATTATCATTGGCGGTTTCATCTTTTACTTATAAAAATATTTATATATTTATCAAATTTATGTACAATTATATAATTTTTATAAAAGTGTATTTAAGATGTGTGTTTATATTTCTACTTAAAGAGAACAACAGAAAATGGCACAGAGATTTCCTGTACCAAACACAGGAAGTAATGGACCGCCTCCTCAACGATATCCACCGTCATCGGTACCGCCGAATTTACGCCAGTACTCTGGGCCTAATTTCCCAGTAAACATATATTTTTTAATTATCAATAGTATATAAAACATAGACTAAAATTATCAATTTTTTAATAATTAATAGTATATAAAACATAGACTAACTTTAAATATTTAAACAAAATTGATTACTTATAATAATTGTATAATTATGAAATATATTGTATAATGTATGAAAAAATTATATACATAAATAATTGATACGAATACATTTTTGCTATAGATGCAGCAGAGATCTGGATTTACCCCACCGCCACAAATGGGTAATGCAGGACCTGGTCCAGGAGGAATAATGAGACCAAACCAGCCTTACACCAACATGCGCCAAGGTCCAATGCCAACTCCACCTGTTGGTAAAAGAAGTGCAGATCAACGTATTCCTATGTCACAGCAAAAACCGTAAGTATAATGATTATCAAGAGAATTTTATAACAAATTGTTCTTATTTATACATGTAAATTTTGTATATCTGTTTTAATAAGAATGTATTTTTTAAACAATTAGATGCTTTTTCTATTTTATTGAGATATTTTTGCATATTTAATCTTATTTTGTTATATTTTTCTATTTTTTTTCTATTTTTATCTAATCTATATTTATAACTAGCAATATTTTAGTAGACTTGAAATAAGTTTTATCAGGAATAATCATTGCATCCCAAGGCTTACAAAATTATTTATAATTTCTGTATCTATGATTTTCGAATAAACTCATTTAGGTATTTTTGGAACAGTGATTTTTCACATTCCACATCAAAGAAAAAGAAGAAATTAGCAGATAAAATACTGCCTCAGAAAGTGCGCGACTTGGTACCAGAATCACAAGCTTATATGGACTTGCTTGCTTTCGAGAGAAAATTGGACGCGACTATTATGCGAAAACGTCTTGATATTCAGGAAGCTTTAAAGCGCCCAATGAAACAGAAACGAAAATTACGCATTTTTATTTCGAACACATTTTATCCAGCTAAAGAAGCAGGTGAAGGAGAAGAAGGATCTGTAGCATCTTGGGAGCTTAGAGTCGAAGGACGTCTCTTGGACGATACTAAAAATGATCCGAATAAGGTAGAATGTTACATCGAAATAATCGAACTAGGTTTAGTAGTTTTATCGTTTAATATTAAAGGTAATTTTGCATAAAGATATTCAATGGCAATAAGTTTTTGTGATTTCTGCAGGTGAAACGGAAGTTCTCATCGTTTTTCAAAAGTTTAGTAATAGAGCTGGACAAAGATCTGTATGGTCCTGACAATCATTTGGTCGAGTGGCATCGTACATTGACTACTCAGGAAACTGACGGATTTCAAGTTAAGAGACCGGGTGACAAGAATGTTCGTTGTACAATTCTACTGCTTCTTGATTATCAGCCGTTGCAGGTATTCTTTTTGTACAAGATTAAGCATTATCATAAATTAATCTTGTTCCACTGTTAATTTAAAATTTGATTTTCATTCATCGTCTTCCAGTTTAAATTGGATCCGAGATTGGCGCGCTTGTTGGGCGTGCACACACAGACGCGGCCTGTTATCATATCTGCGCTTTGGCAATACATAAAGACACACAAACTCCAGGACAGTCACGAAAGAGAATTTATTAACTGTGATAAGTACTTAGAACAAATATTTGCTTGTCCGCGAATGAAATTTGCCGAAATACCACAACGATTGAACCCATTGCTGCATCCACCTGATCCTATTGTGATAAATCACGTTATAAGCGTGGAAGGTAGGCAAAGTACTTTTATTTCTTACAGATATTACTGTGCCGAAGATAAAGATGTGCAAATTAAATATAATTAATAATATTAATTACTCTTTAAAACTGATTGTACGAATATTTCATACGTAAATTTATATCATTCAGGCACGGAAACAAAGCAGACTGCATGCTACGACATCGATGTAGAAGTTGATGACACATTGAAGACGCAAATGAACAATTTCTTATTATCTACTGCGAGCCAGCAAGAAATCCAAAGTCTGGATAACAAGATTCACGAGACCGTCGAAACTATTAATCAATTGAAAACAAATCGTGAATTCTTTTTAAGTTTTGCTAAAGACCCGCAACAATTTATCAACAAGTGGATTATCTCTCAGACTAGAGATTTGAAAACCATGACGGATGTCGTTGGCAATCCTGAAGAAGAACGGAGAGCTGAATTTTATTATCAACCCTGGGCACAGGAAGCCGTGTGTCGTTACTTCTACACAAAAGTGCAGCAAAAACGGGCAGAATTGGAACAAGCGCTCGGTATCAGAAATTCATAAAACAATCTAGATTATATATATTTCATAAATTTATCATAAAGCTATGTAAAATATTCAATAGATGTTTGCCATTATACTACATGCAACACACAGTACTATTATATACACTCTTAAAACATATATTTGTAATATTAATATAGAATACACGAAAATAAAATTGCATTTATCTATTTCGAAAAATGAATTGTATGTGAAAATTAAAATACAATAGATTCCTTTTTTATATACGTATCACAGATGTATCACAAATCTTGATCAAATTCATTTAAAGAAAATAATTGACTTTAAACTGATAAATATATCAACTTTTTTAAATATAAGTGCTTCTTTATTACGACATTCAACGTGTTTCGGTATAGTATTCAGTTTATTTTTGTACTCACTGGATTAGCATATATAAAATAATCATATTAGGAGCTCAGTCTTTATGGCAATTTATTTCTTATTGAAATGCAATATTTTTTTTGTATAAATAAGGACAATTACACGTTATTTTCCATACCGTTGTACACATTTACTATATCTCTCTAATAGATATGCGAAATCTTTCACTGAAATACTAACGTACAGCGGCAGCATTCTGAAAAAGTTTAACGATTAGTATAATGAAACTAAACACCAGACTTGACAAATATTGATAAATATTCTTGTAGTCTTACAAAAATTCTGTCGTTCTTGTGTGCCACGGTAGAAGACCATGCGTGGAACAAGTGTAACCATATATTAAAGCGAGATCGGGATCAGGCATCCCATTTATATGCAACTTTTCAGTGATTAGTTGGTCTGTGATTTTTTCCGGATTAAGATTGCCGGAAGATACAGCCTTTGCCAATGACTGCGTTAACGTTACTATTTTCCCTTTATTATCTACATCAGATAGTAACGATACATTTATTCTTGATCTGTTGTCTGTAATTAAAACAATGTAGTTAGTAATATTTTCTTAAAACAATTCTTTTTGTTGCAGCTTTATGTGGTATAAAACATGAGTTTAAAACTTCAAAAATGTACCATTTTAGAAAAGATAAAAAAATGCTAAATTATATAATTCAAACATTTTATCTATAATACATTATATAACATATAAGTAGCCTGCATTCTTTCTGCTCAACATTTCTGTTATCATTTTGTATAACTATAAATGATAAGATACATTGTGTACATTAACATTGCAAAGTCATCAATTTAAAAAATTAAATTTTCTTGAATATAATTCAAGTAGTTATCTGAGAAAAAAAGTGTTATACCAGTTATTCCATTTTGACTAGGTGCCTTTGTATATGAATTCCAAATAATATTTTCTACTAGATCAGGCCGCTTTTTCTCAAATTCTTCTTTAAGGTTAGTTTCATTTCTCTTCAAAAAACCTGTAAAATCAATATAAATTATATGAACTCAGATCTTTGCATAGCAATTATTCACATTCCTTAATAGAAAAAGATATGTAATTTTATGATTTATTTACATTTGTACTGAAATATATTTAAATTATTTTTGTTTCAGTTATGACGACAATTAAATTTGCACAAAATTGTGCTTCTCTCATTTTATATATCGAAACATATATAATTGAACTTCATAACATTAACATCGTTGTATGCAATAATTAATGTGTTAAAGCATATATGACTCATTTTTCATAAATATCATATAATTATGATTTAAAATATACTATACGTTGAATTATAATACACTCACCAGCATAAAATTCGATCCATAGATTAATTTTATCTAATTAGCTTAAATTCATTTTTTTAATTAGAAGATATTTTTTGTTCAGAGTAATTTCTTTGACAAAACTAATCGTGATTATTTAAACTACAAGTTTATTTCCGTTCATATAATAATGAAGCAGATTTGACTATGTTCCTTTAAGAAATAACTTTGCTAAAAATTTGATGAATCGAATTTTATGCCGATGAGTATGCACAAAAAAACTTCAACACTGTTGCAGTGACAAGACTTGCATGAAGAATTTGCAAATTTATTTTATGTGCATTTGAAATGTATATATAAGTAATTCATGAATAAGTAAAATAAATAAGTAAATTTAATTTTGTAGTTCACATATGTTGTATAAATATTTATATGAATTATCACAGAAGCTTCTCAATTGAATAAAAGCAGAAAGGTTGTTTGAATAATAATAAAATAGACAAATGAAAAAATTACTAATGTCATAGTAATAAAGGAATAATCTGTATGATGTAATAGGAATAATTCTTATGAAATAAAATAATTGCTAAAAGTATAGTTTATCAAGTAATTAAATAGTACTCTATTGTAAAATGCAATATTTTGTTACAACAATTGACATAATATAATTGTTTTTTCAATTAATTATAATAGTTTATTTATATTATTTTATCATGATATTATTGTTAAATAATGTGAAAACAATTCTATTTTGTGTAATTTTTTAATTATAACATCAAATTTATAGAGAACTAACAACGTAACATGTATAAATAATATAAACTTTTTCAATTTGCAACATAATAGTCGCATTAACAAGTATAATTGCTCCAAGATATTGCATAAGTTGGAATATGGTAATGCATCATGATTGTCAAGATTCACACTTTGCATGGATAAACACATTAACTGCAACATAAGCACATCCATTCACACAAAACAAGGCAATATTTTTTTTATAAATTTTCACATATAGATATAATGATACCAAATCATTTTTTTACCATTACGGTCAAAGAAGCTGATGTAAGGTATATCAAGTGTAATGCACCATCCAATTATACGCACACAGTCCAGAACCGACTCGTCGCATAGTCCAAGCACGATCACCACGTGTCGCGGTATCTTCTTGGTTTTCGCGAGCGTACGAACGAGCGCGTCGAGCTCCGTCGTCGTGCTCGTGGTGGTGGTGCACCAGAGATCCGTACACTTGCGATGCACCGCAGTGCAGGCGTAGCAAATCACGATATACAAGCTATGTAAAAAGTGCGCGAATACCAATATTGTATGCAGAAATGTGTACATACTGTTTGCGCGCGATTACGTGTCGATATAGCATAATCGCGTACGGCGCTGGAGAATAATAAGCGCTCGTGGTGTCACGAGACGACTCGTGCTCCCTGCAACTGATCGTACAGCACAGTGGCCGCTATGTGTCGCAAATAGCAGGCGCAAATTTTTCACACACGTGTATGCTAGTGTTCTTTTAATCATATGACTCCAGAGCATCGATCATGTAATTTTTCCCTAGGAGCGGCTCCTGGGGGTTGATTCTGTATCATGCAATGTAATGAAAATTACAAAAGTGATCAAATTTACTAAAGTATCTATGATCTTATTGGTAAATAGCATAGTAAATTGGCTCACTTTTGTAATTTTCACTACATTGCATGATACACAATTGATCCCCAGCACACAGGATGGATAAAAGGTAACGCGGTAGCCATCAACTGACAACTTTTCCATAAGAGCGAAAGATTGATTGGCTACCGCGTCGCTTCTTGTCGCGCGTTAAGCCCGTATTAGACTACGCATAAAGATTGAAAATTAAAGATTGAAATTTGACCAATCGAAACAAAAGGAGCTAAAAATTCTTTGTTTTGATTGGTTCAATCTTCAATCTCAATCTTCAATGTGTAGTCTGATAAGGGCATTACCGCGTCCTGCGTGCACGAGTCATCAGTGTACACTTGTTGCACTTGTTGCACGGAAAGTGCAACGACAAAGCAACCTAATACGCGCAGATTGATGAAGCCATACCATTGGTTGTCGAGAAAATAGGCGCGCAAGTACAGCCAAAGTATCACGGAGCCATTAAATTCGTTTAAGTTCGACAGTTTTTGAACAGTTTCAAAGGACTGCTTTAAGAGCTGAATTGAATTCAAAGGTTAATGTTTTTTGCTTATGCAGTGAATAAATTTTACTAGAAGCAACGTGAAGATTAGGAAGTCAAATGCCATCCACGCGAACTCGTACAGGTGAGATGAAAAAGTATATATTTCGATGATTTTGATAGGATCAAAATGCAAGGTTATAAACTTTTTATAATTACTTACATTCTTGTATATTTTGTCATTGTGTGCGTTTGAAGAATTGAAAACTTAGATATTCTTCATCTTGATAGACTACCGGGCATTAATTAATCAAAAAGTCATTTTAATGATTGTTAATCAATATTAGATGAGTTTTATGTTTTTTTACAATTTTTTATTACGAAAAAAATCTTAAAGTAACTCGTTACTTTGCAGCAAAAGTGGAACAATCTGTTACCACCAGATCTAGGGCGCAAAAGAGAAATAATGTGACTGGAGAGGTGACTAAATCGGCAGAGAAAATTGGACAACGAAAGAGAAAAGGGAAGTCTTCTAGTGTTAAAGAAAAATTGGAAAGTAATATTGAACAAAATGTTAAAAAAGATTCACTGGATACGAGAAAAACATTTAGCAAATCTGTAAAGAAACAAGTTTCTCATCGGAGACTTAATTTAGAGACAGAACTTGATGTTAAATCTGTAGCACAAGAAAATAAAAACACAGATTTCAAGCAATTAGTCACAGTATCAAATGACAGGCGTAGCAGTAATATCTCTATGAGAGAATTTGTCACAAATGACATTTCTCAATCTAGTATGTTGGGATCTATAAATTCAAACAAAAAATATCGAAGAAAAATGATTGAAGCAGATGTAAAAACATCACCTATTACAGTTACTCCTAAAAACACTCCTCCTAAGCTCAGTCTAACTCCTCACAGATCCAAGAAAACACCAAAGAAATCACCAATTTCCTTAGGTTCTCCAAAGACCCATTCCCTAGCTGTTCCAAAATTACTTAAAAGTCCAAGAAAGTTGTCTCTCATTGCTGTATCTGAGGAGAATACAAACAAGATTGATAATGAAAATAGGAAATCACAAAGAACCAAAAAAGACGGGTTTAGCAATATTCCTATATCCAATAAAAGTTTATTACCAGTAGCAAAAAATAAACACAAGAAGTCAAGTATAAATTTGAAAGCAATTACAGGTAGATTTTCGAAATCTCCAAAAATAGTATTAAAGTCTCCAAAATCGAAGAAATCAAAATCATCGAAATTGAAGTTGTTATTTCCATCTCAAGGTAGAAAAAGTTTGTTGAAGACTGTGTCTATTGCAAATACTAGTTTTATGTCAGATCTTGATAAAGAAAAAAATATATTAGCAATGAAACATCGATTATTAAAGAGGACAAGATTAAAGAATATATTGACAGCTTCACAAGTGAAAGATGTATTAACAGAACCCATAGTGTTATTGGAGAGGCTACCATTTGAAATTTTACAAAATATGCTAACAATTGCTAGAGAGACTAAATCAGATACCAAATCTTTAATCAACACAGGGAGCAGCTTTAAGAAATCAATATCGAGAACTCGAATGAGATCAGATGTGTCTACTAAACGAAATTCAAGCATTAATTTAAGGAATAGTAATGAAAGATCTGTTAATAATGTATCACTAAGAATTAAACATAACACATCAATACAAGAGAAAGACAGATCCATATCCTTAATGTCATCCACTCCACGAGAGAGAAAAAAGTTGTCAATGGACGTGAGCTTGATATCAAATACATCCATTGTATCTGCAGCTAATACATCTCGTAGCTCAAAACGGAGGAATCAATCAAATGTGCAATTGTGTAGCATGAATAATAGTAAAACTATTGAAAATGTATCTCAATATTCTCTATTTGATGTTAGTGATATTAGTCAGTCTCATCTTTCAAATGCCATGGAATGGGATGTTATTTTTGACAAAAATTCTGTGATGATGCAAGGAAATAAAACGAATGATACTTATGAACTAGAACAGCCACAGACACTAAGTCTGCGACAGATGATTAGGAAACGTTCTTCAATGGATGCAAATTTAAGCTCGAAAGAAGATGTTAAGAGAGCTAAAGTACATTTTGAAAATCTGATATCTGACAAAAGTACGTGTAAGTCAACTAATAAACCAACTAAATCGCAGTCACATAATGTAAGCTTACAAAGAAATAATATGAATTCAGCACACAAACTAAGGAAAATTGAAACTCCAAAGTTTAATCGAAACTCGTTGGTTTCTCCTGTCAAGACAAAATCAAGTCTAAAAGCAAATAGAGTAACATCAAAAATACAATTGAATAAAAATCAAATCACACCAAAAAATTTTGCATCTATCGAAAAGAAATCAGGTAAAATAAACATTTGCTTATGCCATGTGCTTATTTCGATATTTTGTTTACATTCTAAGAAATGTAAATTTATCTATAGCGAAGAAATCATCAACAAAGAAAGTACCAAATTTCGGAAGAATACACGAAAAAATGTTTGCCAAGTCAGAATCGCTCCTAGATGCGAAGAAGCGCTTGGAAAGCAGACACTTGGCATTTAGTAATTTGACAATATTATTTTTCGAACATTAACAATTCTGCAATATTTTCTTTTACTCTTATATAAATTATTTTTACAGCTGCGGATAAAGCTTTCTCAAAAGTAGATGTGAAGAAGGATGAAAAGAAACCATTACCAACTGACACAAAGGATGGTACTCACAACAGATTCGGCTTTAAATTGAGAAAGGCCGAAGCTACGCATATAATATTGAAAAAACAAACTGTTTTCTCAAGGTATATCAAATCAACTGGAAAATTAATTGGAAAAATAATTATCCACAAACACAACTCAACCATATTATAAGCTTATTTTATTAAAATAATTTAAATTTTATTAAATGTCACTGAAAAATATTAATAAATACTGATAAAAGAACTGATAAAATATTGAAAAATATTGATAAATACTGATAAAAGAACTGATTTAAATCTATATATATAAATCTATATATACAAGCATACAAAATTTTAAAATAATTTTATATAAAATTTGATGTGACACTTGCAGACAAAAACAACAACATGAAACACGGATGATGCTGAAAGGTGTACGCACAAATCGACGTTTTGAACTGCAAATGAAGGCTCGCAATGTAAATGCATAAGTATCTGTACTTTATATAATATCTGTATTTTGATCTTTAAATAATATAATTTAATATAAATATTTTACTCACAAAGTATAAAAATATTTTTATTAATTTGTGTATTAATATCAAAACTTTAGAAAGATTTTCAAGAAATGCATTAAGTACACTGCTGTACACTTAACTAATTTATATGAATGTTCAGGAAATATATTAAAAATTCAGGAACGTATGTATCATATACTGTCTTTATATTTGTCTTGAAAAGATTAAAATAATTTCTTTTACGTATGAAAATAATTTATCGATCTGTAGAAAGATATTTGTTAAGTGAATTTATATAGCAAGATTATATTTGTAATCAGTCTACTTTCTTTTTTTTTCTTTTAAGTATAGGAACATTTTTGAATTATTAACTTGATTGATTTATATTAGTTTATGGAAAAACAAATTTAGTACTTGATATCGAATAAAATATTTCTATAAAAACGAGTTTTTTAATGAATTTTTGAGTTATTAATTATTTTTGAATATCAAAATTTCAATAAGTCAATTAAAAATTAACTTACTGAGCTTTCATAATTAGCACTAAGAAATATTGTTTAACTTATTTTTCTAATTAATATTTATTATTAAACTTCATTAATATTAAGAATTATGACAAATAACTTTTATATATAAAATTGTAATTAATAAAGATGTTCGAACCTAGCAAATAATCTATTTAAACTCGCAATTATTATTATTAAAACTTGCAATCTTAAAGAATAAATTAAAAATTATATTAAAAAATTGATTCTGCATATCTATGTATATCTACATGATATTTGAGGAATGTTTATTAATATAAATAACGTGCAATAACTTCTACAAAATAATTTTTTAGATGTTATTCATTGCAAGAAAAGATTTAATATTATTAATGGAGAGAAGGAAGAAATATATAAACAAGTACGTGAATACATGCGCATAAATTCTTACTTAGCGCGATTTCTCTAGTTTTTTTTGTGCCCAGGTGACGCACATAACTAAGGCACTACGGTTACGTTCGGTTTGGGCGCTTAGGCTGAATTCCCACTGAGTGCGTCGCGTCACGCGTCACCAATCAAAACACACATTTCATATATGTGTATTAGAGACCCTTAAAAGAGAGACTCGCCAACTCGTCACGTGACTGTTAGTGGACTCTGATTGGCTGGTGTATGGATTGCACATTTGTGCCCCGTGTGCACCATAAAGCTACACTGAACTACACTATGAATACCGGCCATAGTGTAGTTCAGTGTAGCTTTATGGTGCACACGGGGCACAAATGTGCAAAAATTGCACATTTACTGCAAATTGCACTACACTATGGCCGGTATTCATAGTGTAGTTCAGTGTAGCTTTATGGTGCACACGGGGCACAAATGTGCAATCCATACACCAGCCAATCAGAGTCCACTAACAGTCACGTGACGAGTTGGCGAGTCTCTCTTTTTAGGGTCTCTAATGTGTATAATATGTATTATACAACACATATAAAATATGTGTTTTGATTGGATGACGCGTGACGCGACGCGCTCAGTGGGAATTCGGCCTTAGGGTGCCATCACATACAGCCCGTAATCCGTAATCCGCACCGGAAGTCCGCAAAAGTTACTAGGTATTTCGTCCGTAACGTTACGTGTATTTTTATCTCCTTGTGTCCCAAGGAGCCGTAAATACAGACCACGGTGTAAGAATATAAGGTGATTTCACGACCATTGTATTCTATCAAAAAATCTGTGATCAAGGGTGTTTACGATAATTCAAGTTCGAGTTAGTTTCACTAGGACCGACAATGAGATATACATAACCATCTAGAACCTTTATGATTCATGACAACTCGACGCTGTCTTGTATTGCTTGAGTTAAATTCATTGAATTTGTTGAGTTTAATAAATATAATTATATACATATATATATAATTATATCTATTAAAGAGGTATACCAACATATATACCAACACTATTTGTTTCTTTCATAGACTGATTTGCAGTTAACATTTTTTTATTACAATAAAATTTGCTCTATAAACTCAACAAATTCAATTAATTTAACTCAAGCAATACAAGACAGCGTTGAGTTGTCATAAATCATAAAGATTCTAGATGGTTATGTCTATCTCATTTTTCGGTCCTAGTGAAACTAACTCGAACTTGAATTATCGTAAACACCCCAAGATGTCATAGTTAAGCCATGTCACACAAGGTGTCACGTTGGTACAAGATCCCAAGTAAAAAAGGATAGAAGATGTGGATAAATGTGGATAGGAAAGGATAGATGATGAATCTCTAAAGCACATCTATATATGTATAATTATAGTCCTAAATAATACAAATTTTTTAAAATAAAACTTTTAACATTGTGTATAAAAATATATATTACTGACAAAATATTTTTTTATTTTTTTATAACAAATTATTCTTAGTTAAATTTACAAAAAAAATAATTAATAATGTATTCCAGTCTTTATAGAAAATTAAGTTTCTTTAAGAAAATAAATATTTATAATTAAGTTCCGCAGGACAATAAAATTTTAATAAAATTTCTATATTTGTATATATATATATATATATATATATATATATATATATATATATGTTTGTCCAGAGGCAGTTTTCGGGACATTTTTATACCACCTGATTTTATTATCTTATATTATGCAGAGCATTAATATAAATCTGGTGGTATCTTTTTTTTTTTTTTATATGCCCTATTTTTTTTAGCCAATTAAATTATGTATAGGTGGGCAGTTTTCAGGACTTTTTTTTATTTTGTACATATTACGTTACAATCATACAAAATCACTTTCCATTAATAGAAATATATTTAAGAAAAAGAAACTAATAATTCTAATTGCAAGAGTTTGCGTTCAATAGTTATTAAAAGCAAAAATACAATAATGTCCTGAAATATGCCCTTTTATAGTTACATGACTGTATATAAGTAGGCAGTTTCCAGGGACATTGCTTTATTTTGTATAAATCACTCTACAATTGTACAAAATCGCTTCTCGTTAATAGAAATACGTTTAAAAAAATAATAATAATAATTCTTATTCTGATAAATAGTGTTTAACATTTATTAAATTCAAAAATACAATGATGTCCTGAAATATGCCATTTATTGCTATACAATTTTATGTAAAACCCGGTTTCCAGGACATAATAATATTGTTAATATTTATAACAGTTGAATTATTTCTGACATTTTATAATAATAATTAGGGCGCGGACGTTTGTGTACGATCTCGTGAGTGCGAGTGAGAGCGAGCAACTTGCTAATTCACTTCAGCGAGCACTCGCACGCTGTGATTCTTCACGCGCGACACGGGATCGTGCACGAACGTTCGCGTAATATGCATTAGTGTATTAAGATAAATAAAACAAATCTATAATATTCTCTAATAATGTTAATTAATCGTTTTCCATTTTGGAGTGTCATATTGCAACAAAGACTCAATTCTTCATTATTAGATCTATTGAAAATAAAATTGTCCTGGAAACTGCCATTGTATATGTTAGTTTTCAAAACTGATTAGAAAAGGTATACATAGTCAATATCTATGTTTCAAAAACGATCATAAAATTAGAATAATTATTTAAATAATTAATGAATGAATTTGACTATTGCTTTTATTTATTTCAATAATCTAACAAATTTTATAGGTTTGTTCATGTATGTTTCAATAACAGGACGCGATTATTCTTGTCGCGCGGTAAAAGTTAACACGACAGTCAATCAACTGATAACTTTTTCATAAAAACAAAAGACTGATTGGCTACTGTGTCGTGCGACAAGCGGTAAGTCCGTATCAGACTACGCATTGAAAATTGAGATTACAGATTGAAGATTGGAAATTTGACCAATCGGGAAGAAGCACACAAATATTACTTTTTCCTGATTAGTCAAATTCCCAATCTTCGATCTCTAATCTCATTCTTCAATGCGTATAGTGTGACACGGGCTTTACCGCGTTCAGTGTATAGAAGCCATAAAACTACATACCGTACATACTATATACGTTCAAGAATTATTTCATTTGGTATGTAAGAGTCATTTTCGTTATGTATGTACGTACGTATATGACTGAACACTTATGTGAAAAATGTCACGATATATATTATTATTTTGTAATTGTCATAAATATTACGGAACGAATATGAAACACAAAAGGATGAACGTTAAATGTACAGTTAATAGAAATCGTAAGAAAACATGTATTATACGTACAATTGCACAGAACAGTAAGTAACATTATTTTATTTATTTAAAATAATATAAAATATTTTCAGCGCATTGTATACATTCAGCACAACATATAACCTATTATAACCTATTTGACAGAATATAACCTTTTTAATCAAGTTAATAATCAATAAATCAATATAAGCCACAAAGATGTATAGATTTTGCACAGTATCGTTGTTTTAACTTCCTTTTTAGTTAAATTCTTTTTTAATTAAATTCTCGCAGCAACACGTTTTGATCAATTGTGTCCAAGTAAATAAAATTTTAAGATACTTTATTTTTACAGAAAATAAAAACAATCTTTCTATAATTGCTAAAAATAATCCACGCATTGTTCTGGAGAAAATAAAATTAATTATTCATGATAACAATAGTAAATATTACAATTTTAAATTCTAAAACTACGTGTGAAACTTACATTGCATTTTTATTTCCTACACTAACAATTTTTCTATTCCTTGCAGTAAATACAAGAATATCACAAGATGTTTGCACTATTAATATGAATACTGATAAGCATGTTAATACCAATAGTATGAACAATGCCATTGATTTTGACAATAATACAGAAATTTTTCTTAATAATGAATATGACCATAATGCAATAAATAATGTTAATAAATAATACACATATTGATTCTGATAATGCCATGATACTTTGCAAAGATTGTGAATTACGCAAACATATTGCTACAACGTGTATTACGTTGAATTTATCTGAAAATGAAGTGGACGATTTGGCGAATTTTATGGGACATCACGAAAAAATTCATAAACGCCACTACCGGCAATCAATACCAGCAGTAGAGATCATTCGTATGACAAAGTTTCTTCAAGCAGCATTAGGTGAAAATATGCAACAAGAATCTAATAATAGTGATTCAGGTATAATTATTTACCTTTATTACTCCATATATTTATATAGTTCTTTTTATAAAATACATTAACTATTGTATAACGTTTTTCTATATTTTTTATTACACATACGTATTTTATCAAAAGACAAAATTAGGTAAAGGCATCTATAATCCGATTCAAAAAATTAATAATAAAAATAATGTTATACAACCGCGGACGTCGATGTGTAGAAATTGAGTGGAATAACAATAAATAGTATGAATATGTAAAGTATTAGTATATAATATATTTACATATTGTTGAAGAGAATCTAAATTGAAACGTTTCATTGTCGTAATCATTCCTGCTCCGCTCAATTTCTGTGCATCGATATTCGCAGTTGTGACACACATAAATCTTAGTTTTATGAATCAATTTTAATATATATAACATATATACATAACAGTTATCATAATATTATATTATTAATAATAGAGGAGAAAGTGCAAGATACTAGTGAAGATACATTGAGTGAAGAATCGGAAAGCGATGCCGAAACATGTATGATAAGTTCACGTAAACCTCTTTCAGTACAATCTAAAAACAAATTTTCTAAAACTTGCATAACAGATAAGCAAAAAAAATCAGTAAAAAGCAAAATTATACGTCAAAATCGTACAATTGCGAATAGCGACAGTGATTCTAAAACTTATTCTCCAAAAATGAAAAAACGTCGCAGTAGTAAGTTTATTTTTACTTTTACTTCATACAGTGTCTTTACAAATTTATCAAATAAGAGTGTGTTCTCTTAAATACTATTTAGTATTGTTTTCATGATTATGTCAATATATTGAGCTCTAATGTATAATGCAATTTGATTCAACAATTTTAATATACATAATAATAATATTTGATTTAAGAAATAATAATAATTCCTTGCTAACTTAATTTAAAAATTTCATTTATTTATATTATTTATTCTTATATTTTCCATTTTTAATTTTTACATTTTCTACATATTTTTATAATTATAATTTGATTTTATTAATAATTAAACAAATTTCTCAGTATTTTAAAGAAAACTTATATAAGTAATCCGAAACTAGTATAAATTAGAATAACATGAAATTAGTAAGAAATACATAAAAATTTAAATTAAGTTCAGGTGAATCATTACTTTTTATATAAAATAGTATTATTGATTATAATATTTTATTTATTTTGTAGCGTCTCCATTTGGTCCAACAAAAAGAAGACGTTGGATAGAAGAAGAACGTAATGTAATAATGAAAGAATTTCTAAATGAAATTAGTTCTTCACAACTACCATCTAACAAGAAAATTTCCCATGTAAAAGAACAAAATAAGTGCTTAGACAATCGATCTGTTGCTCAAATTAAAACATGGATCCATAATTATATATCTGGCAAAATTAAACGCCACTAAATGCATAAATGTTTATTCAAAAATATTTTAATCGTTTATTAAAAAAATACGATAATTATTTTTACTTAAGTTTTTAACAATCGCAGAAACATTAACTGTTTGTGATTATACATGTGCAATATATCATGTTCCATATACTATTATATGTGTTACTACATGTGCACTATGTTATTGTATTGAAAATATTTTAAACTTCTTTATTTTTTGCAAAATCAAATAAAATATCTAATAATTTTAGTTTTGGACACAAATAAAAGTTAACACAATGTTATAAGAATTTCACAAAAAAGAACGTTAACGAAGCGGTACTGTGCAACCATTCGTTTTTAGGGCATATGTCGATATTAACTGTTTGTGATTACATGTATAATACATTATATGCCATACGCTATTATATATATGTTATTATATATGTTTATATGCACTATGTTATTGTATTGAAAATTTTGAATTACTTTGAATAAATATAAAATAATGATGATACTCTATTTTACGATTGCACATAAAATACATGTTCTTATAATTCTGATTATCCGCACATTTAATGTTTATCCTTCTGTATTTCTTATTTTTTATACATAATATTTATTATAATCATACAAAAATAACATACCTTATATTACAGCTTTCATGCATAATGTAACCGATACGTACAAACGAAACAAATTGAAATGATCCAATGACGCTTATAAGCTTCCTTCAGATAAATTTTTATAGACAAAATCTAACTCAAATCTTAGGAAGACCTTCGCATCAAACATTTCATGTGAAGTAGGGTAATCAATCAGCCATCGACGAGATTAAAGACTCGCTGTTCTTCGAGCAAATCTTCAAGACCACTATGTTGACTCGCTGAGTCCAGGGATAATTGAAGAACACTAATGTTATTAATTGTATCTGTTATTTCACATAAACGATTAGAAATTTAATCTAATTTGTACATTTATGTATACAATATATTATATATATATATTTTTTTTTCTTTTATATATAATCTAAAATTGTACTTATATTTATATATATAATACCTTATATATTAATCATCACGTCACGTTAAAAATATGACAGAACATGTACAATGAAATCCTGAATAATACGATATATAAGTATTGATTATGTCACATATATATGTATATGTGTCAATACGGCGGTGTTCATAATTTTTTAATAACGGAATTTTTAATACATGTAACAATCATATTACTCTTCACGCCATGCAAAAATTTAACCATTATCGTTATCAATGCATCAAAGTACTTACGTTATAATTCAAATTTCATACCTTTTGCGACACTTCTGTATTTATTTAATTTAATAAATAACATTGGATTATCTAATTCATTAAGAAATTAATTATATTTTTCAAACTAGTTGATAATAATTATTCACAATCCTTCGTAATTAAGCACCATATCGTAATCGATCGCACTAATGTAGTAACAGATATGTTTATATATGTATATAATAATTACATGAAGAGAAAGTTAGATTACCGAACATTAATTTTGACACTATTTATTTAACTTAGATATTAATTTATATATGTTTTCAAAACACGAGCATTGATTATGATTTTTCTGAAGTCCTTAAAACTGCCTCATATTATATAGTGGCAGCTTCCGGGTCATTATCATTTTCAATAGGTATAATATTAAATAATCGAGTCTGTTGCAATTGAAAATTAATTTTTGTAATTGAATAATGACTATTAATATTATTAAAATTATGTTATACATATGTGTGAGGATCAACTATAACAATAAACATGTTTCATTTATTAAAGGCAGTTATGAGAGTATAAAAACATAATATGCAAGCGTGCATTGTAAATTTAATACATGAGTATATATGAAATCATAATCTTTAAGACTGTTTATATAATAATCTACCTATCCCGAAGATTTTAAATATTTCCAAATCTTTGTATTAGGCATTCATCAATGACATGTCAATTGACGTGTTTTAAGTGTAGAAAAATCTGTTTAATTAAAGATGAAACATATATGAGTTAATATCTAAGTTAAATAAATAGCGTCAAAATTAATGTTCGGTAATCTAACTTTCTCTTCATGTAATTATTATATACATATATAAACATATCTGTTACTACATTAGTGCGATCGATTATGATATGGTGCTTAAGTTTAGTTAAAAATGTAATGTTAAATCATAACAAAATAATGAATGCATTAAATTATTCCTCATAACGAAAATATTTAAATTTCTAATTCATACATATATAAATTATCATCTATTATCATCTTTTATATGTAATCTTAAATTGAAAATCTCTAAGAGCCTATCCAGACAAACTTGCATAGTCGCATAAACATATACATCAGGAAATGGATTGGTTCATTTCCTTATTGACATCATTGCAACCTCTCCACCAATGATAGACTTGCATTTATAGTAAAATAGTGATTAATCAACCTTGGGTCGTTCAAACCGTGTACAATCGAAAACGCTATATACAAGTGTGTCTGGATAGGCCCTTAAAGATTATCAATTTAAGATTACATATAAAAGATGATAATAGATGATAATTTATATATGTATGAATTAGAAATTTAAATATTTTCGTTATGAGGAATAATTTAATGCATTCATTATTTTGTTATGATTTAATATTACATTTTTAACTAAACTTAAGCACCATATCATAATCGATCGCACTAATGTAGTAACAGATATGTTTATATATGTATATAATAATTACATGAAAAGAAAGTTAGATTACCGAACATTAATTTTGACGCTATTTATTTAACTTAGATATTAACTCATATATGTTTCATCTTTAATTAAACAGATTTTTCTACACTTAAAACACGTCAATTGACATGTCATTGATGAATGCCTAATACAAAGATTTGGAAATATTTAAAATTTACGGGATAGGTAGATTATTATATAAACAGTCTTAAAGATTATGATTTCATATATACTCATGTATTAAATTTACAATGCACGCTTGCATATTATGTTTTTATACTCTCATAACTGCCTTTAATAAATGAAACATGTTTATTGTTATAGTTGATCCTCACACATATGTATAACATAATTTTAATAATATTAATAGTCATTATTCAATTACAAAAATTAATTTTCAATTGCAACAGACTCGATTATTTAATATTATACCTATTGAAAATGATAATGACCCGGAAGCTGCCACTATATAATATGAGGCAGTTTTAAGGACTTCAGAAAAATCATAATCAATGCTCGTGTTTTGAAAACATATATAAATTAATATCTAAGTTAAATAAATAGTGTCAAAATTAATGTTCGGTAATCTAACTTTCTCTTCATGTAATTATTATATACATATATAAACATATCTGTTACTACATTAGTGCGATCGATTACGATATGGTGCTTAATTACGAAGGATTGTGAATAATTATTATCAACTAGTTTGAAAAATATAATTAATTTCTTAATGAATTAGATAATCCAATGTTATTTATTAAATTAAATAAATACAGAAGTGTCGCAAAAGGTATGAAATTGAATTATAACGTAAGTACTTTGATGCATTGATAACGATAATGGTTAAATTTTTGCATGGCGTGAAGAGTAATATGATTGTTACATGTATTAAAAATTCCGTTATTAAAAAATTATGAACACCGCCGTATTGACACATATACATATATATGTGACATAATCAATACTTATATATCGTATTATTCAGGATTTCATTGTACATGTTCTGTCATATTTTTAACGTGACGTGATGATTAATATATAAGGTATTATATATATAAATATAAGTACAATTTTAGATTATATATAAAAGAAAAAAAAAATATATATATATAATATATTGTATACATAAATGTACAAATTAGATTAAATTTCTAATCGTTTATGTGAAATAACAGATACAATTAATAACATTAGTGTTCTTCAATTATCCCTGGACTCAGCGAGTCAACATAGTGGTCTTGAAGATTTGCTCGAAGAACAGCGAGTCTTTAATCTCGTCGATGGCTGATTGATTACCCTACTTCACATGAAATGTTTGATGCGAAGGTCTTCCTAAGATTTGAGTTAGATTTTGTCTATAAAAATTTATCTGAAGGAAGCTTATAAGCGTCATTGGATCATTTCAATTTGTTTCGTTTGTACGTATCGGTTACATTATGCATGAAAGCTGTAATATAAGGTATGTTATTTTTGTATGATTATAATAAATATTATGTATAAAAAATAAGAAATACAGAAGGATAAACATTAAATGTGCGGATAATCAGAATTATAAGAACATGTATTTTATGTGCAATCGTAAAATAGAGTATCATCATTATTTTATATTTATTCAAAGTAATTCAAAATTTTCAATACAATAACATAGTGCATATAAACATATATAATAACATATATATAATAGCGTATGGCATATAATGTATTATACATGTAATCACAAACAGTTAATATCGACATATGCCCTAAAAACGAATGGTTGCACAGTACCGCTTCGTTAACGTTCTTTTTTGTGAAATTCTTATAACATTGTGTTAACTTTTATTTGTGTCCAAAACTAAAATTATTAGATATTTTATTTGATTTTGCAAAAAATAAAGAAGTTTAAAATATTTTCAATACAATGACATAGTGCACATGTAGTAACACATATAATAGTATATGGAACATGATATATTGCACATGTATAATCACAAACAGTTAATGTTTCTGCGATTGTTAAAAACTTAAGTAAAAATAATTATCGTATTTTTTTAATAAACGATTAAAATATTTTTGAATAAACATTTATGCATTTAGTGGCGTTTAATTTTGCCAGATATATAATTATGGATCCATGTTTTAATTTGAGCAACAGATCGATTGTCTAAGCACTTATTTTGTTCTTTTACATGGGAAATTTTCTTGTTAGATGGTAGTTGTGAAGCGCTAATTTCATTTAGAAATTCTTTCATTATTACATTACGTTCTTCTTCTATCCAACGTCTTCTTTTTGTTGGACCAAATGGATACGCTACAAAATAAATAAAATATTATAATCAATAATACTATTTTATATAAAAAGTAATGATTCACCTGAACTTAATTTAAATTTTTATGTATTTCTTACTAATTTCATGTTATTCTAATTTATACTAGTTTCGGATTACTTATATAAGTTTTCTTTAAAATACTGAGAAATTTGTTTAATTATTAATAAAATCAAATTATAATTATAAAAATATGTAGAAAATGTAAAAATTAAAAATGGAAAATATAAGAATAAATAATATAAATAAATGAAATTTTTAAATTAAGTTAGCAAGGAATTATTATTATTTCTTAAATCAAATATTATTATTATGTATATTAAAATTGTTGAATCAAATTGCATTATACATTAGAGCTCAATATATTGACATAATCATGAAAACAATACTAAATAGTATTTAAGAGAACACACTCTTATTTGATAAATTTGTAAAGACACTGTATGAAGTAAAAGTAAAAATAAACTTACTACTGCGACGTTTTTTCATTTTTGGAGAATAAGTTTTAGAATCACTGTCGCTATTCGCAATTGTACGATTTTGACGTATAATTTTGCTTTTTACTGATTTTTTTTGCTTATCTGTTATGCAAGTTTTAGAAAATTTGTTTTTAGATTGTACTGAAAGAGGTTTACGTGAACTTATCATACATGTTTCGGCATCGCTTTCCGATTCTTCACTCAATGTATCTTCACTAGTATCTTGCACTTTCTCCTCTATTATTAATAATATAATATTATGATAACTGTTATGTATATATGTTATATATATTAAAATTGATTCATAAAACTAAGATTTATGTGTGTCACAACTGCGAATATCGATGCACAGAAATTGAGCGGAGCAGGAATGATTACGACAATGAAACGTTTCAATTTAGATTCTCTTCAACAATATGTAAATATATTATATACTAATACTTTACATATTCATACTATTTATTGTTATTCCACTCAATTTCTACACATCGACGTCCGCGGTTGTATAACATTATTTTTATTATTAATTTTTTGAATCGGATTATAGATGCCTTTACCTACTTTTGATTACATAGAAAAACGTTTACAATAGTTAATGTATTTTATAAAAAGAACTATATAAATATATGGAGTAATAAAGGTAAATAATTATACCTGAATCACTATTATTAGATTCTTGTTGCAATTTTCACCTAATGCTGCTTGAAGAAACTTTGTCATACGAATGATCTCTACTGCTGGTATTGATTGCCGGTAGTGGCGTTTATGAATTTTTTCGTGATGTCCCATAAAATTCGCCAAATCGTCCACTTCATTTTCAGATAAATTCAACGTAATACACGTTGTAGCAATATGTTTGCGTAATTCAGTGCCTCTTAATGTATGTGGTATTTGTGCACTACATTTTTTAGAAAAATATCGCATAAGGATACATGCCCTTAAATATTTGAAATAGCGCTTACTGCTATTAGGTATGCCGAATACATATGGATTTTTTTCAGAAACATTTGCATCCTGTCGGTGCTTCAAAATTAATTCAATACATTGAACTAATTCCATGTCTAAAATCACAGGCACTGTGCGTCCTAATTTTCCACGAATTAAGAATCTTACGTATTTATCAGCAACCTACATAAAAAAGTTATAGAATTTTTATTTTGCATTGCATATTAGTTTGTATTTTATTTACACATAAAAAAATAATTTTTACCTGTTGTAAATTGGTTCCTAATGATTTATATAAATCAAAATATGCTTCTTTTGTTATACCTTCGCGAGTATTAAAATCTTCTATAGTAACACGTTCACAATTTCTCCTGCTCTTCTCCTGTTAAAAACTTGTGTAGACGTAAGTGTAACTTTTGCAAGTTCCAGCCATGTTTTGTACATAAATTTCTTCTGAAGTTTTGTGTATAATAATTTTCTTTCGTTTTTTAGATATGAGTGTAGCTTTTTTATATCTTCCATAGATGGAAGCGTAATTTTTTTCTGTCTTTTATATTGTGTTATATTTTCTTCCACTGTTTTGTTTATAGAAATCCCATAATCTTCTTGTACTAATTTTAAAAAATTTTCTGTACTATTTTGCTTCTTTATATCATTTGTTTTTATGCACTTTGTTATTAACAAATTGCCAATTTGTTTTAAATTTGTCCCAATATTTGATGCAACTGATGGTGCACCATATTTTTTATTAATGCTATCAAAATGTGCTACTTTATTTACTGCTTTAAGACAATCATCATATATAGAAGGATTATATATATCAGAAAATTCTATTACATCAGGATTATATTCTTTTACTGCGATAAGAAACCGTCCTAATAGTCGAAGTCTAGCACGTATCATATCTTGTTGATGCTGAAGATTGTACTTGATACATAATTTGTTTGCAAATGTTATTAATAATTTATCGTATCTAATACATCGTGTAACATCATCTTCCCTCAAAACTGGGAATAAAACTTTTCTTACTGTCTCACTTGCACATTCATGTATTCTTCCCATCACAGCACGTCCTAAAATTTGTACACTTCTGCCTTTGGATACACCTACACATTGCTTAAAATGATGCCTGATATTATTTTTAGTGAACCATCCTTTACATTTTGCACAGCTCGTAAAATCTCGTACTGTTTTACAACTATTTTTGGCAGGTCTTCGGCAAACAATTAACTCTCCTGTATTTATGGCAGGATCTGTATTAAATATGAAATTTCCTTTTCTTCTAATAGTTTCGATAATTTTTTTCCTCTCTAAATTACCTAAAACAAAAATAATATTGAGAAATGCATATTAATAAAGAAATGCATATTAATAAACTTGTGTAAAATGTATATACATATTAACAAGATTATTAATACTTATTTTATTTATAAAAAATATACAATATTCTATAGAATTAAAATAAAAAAATATGATCACCTTTTGGCAATAACAGAAATTTTTTTACTTCAGGTTCCAATTTATGCACGTTTTCTAAATGGCGTGCAATTTTACTTTGAAACTTTTTACAATAGTAACAAAAATTCTTTTTTTGAAGTCCCTTAGGCTGGGAGAATGGAATATATAAATTGTCTTCTTTACAACCAAATGTATTTATAAAAGAAATGTCTATCAGTGATTCTGAAGAATTTTTATCATTAGTTGTAGAATTATTATTGTGAATGCTTTCATGTTCTGTAGTTTCGTTTTCAACTGTAATTTCCGATGCTGAAGGTAGATATTCAGAAGTATTTGTTATATTTGCACAAGCAATTTGTGTGTTGTTAATAATGTTATCATCATCACAAGAAAATATTATATTATTATCACTATTATTGTAAATCGTAGAAGTTTTGGCAGTAGTGAGATCATTCAATATACTAGAATTATTGTCATCATCATAGGGAAATATCATGACATTATTGAGAACAACACCAGTTTCAGAATTATTGGCATTGTCATTATCAGAAAATGTCATATTATTATCAGAATTATTACAATTCATAAAATTATTGATATTAATATCTATAGTGTTACAGCCATTGTCATTATCATGAGAAAACATCACATTATTATCAAAACCAACATTATTCATAGAATTGTTGGCATTAATAGTACTATCTACTATAGTATGATTTTTATCATTATCCAAGGAAAATGATATATTATTATGAAGATCATTATCAGTCGTAGAATTATTGGTATTGATATCATCATTTACCGTTTTACAGCCATTGCTATTACTATAAGAAAATATTACGTTATTATCGAAATCAGTATTATTCGTAAAATTGTTGGCATTAATAGCACTATCTACTATGTTATGACCTTTGTCATTATTGCAGGAAAGTGATATTTTATTATTAGGATTATTATCATCCATAGAATTATTGACATTAATGTCATCATCTACTGTATTGTAACTTTTATCGCAGGTAAATGTAACGTTAAGATTTACAGCCTTTACTCTACTATGCTTATTATCACATTTATTGGAAAATACTATGGCATTCTCAGAATCAGCATGTTTCTTAGGATTATTGGCGTAATCTTCAACATTTATTGCATCGTGACCATATTTATTACCATAAGAAAACATCACATTTTTATCAAAATCAGTATCATTCGTAGAATTGTTGGCATTAATAGCTTTATCTGCTATGCTATGATCTTCGTCATTATCACAGGAGAATGATATATTCTTATTAGGATTATTATTATTCATATAATTATTGGTATTAATATCACTATCTACTGTTTTATAATTATTATCGTTATCACGGGAAACTGTTACATTAAGATTTATAGTCTTTACTCTACTATTCTTATTATCTTTGGAAAGTATCATGGCATTATCAGAATCAATATGTGTATTATTGACATTATTTATTGCATTATGGTCATATTCGTTATTAAGAAAAATTTCTGTATTATTGTCAAAATCAGTGGCATTGTTCAAACTATTGGTATTAATATGCTTATTAGTATTCATATTAATAGTGCAAACATCTTGTGATGTTTCTGTATTTACTGCAAAAAATAGAAAAATTTTTAGTGTAGAAAATAAAAATGCAATGTAAATATCACACGTAGTTTCAGAATTTAAAATTGTAATACTTACTATTGTTATCATGAATAATTAATTTTATTTTCTCCAGAACAATGCGTGGATTATTTGTATTTAAATTTTTAGCGATTATAAAAAGATCGTCTTTATTTTCTGTAAAAATAGAATATTTAATTTCATTTATTTGGACACAATTTAACGTGTTGCTGCGAGAATTTAATTAAAAAAGAATTTAACTAAAAAGGAAGTTAAAATTACTGTGCAAAATCTATACATATTTATGGCTTATATTGATTTATTTATTGATTATTAAGGTTACTTGATTAAAAACTTGATTAAAAAGGTTATATTCTGTCAAATAGGTTATAATAGGTTATGCTGAATGTATGCAACATGCGCTGAAAATATTTTAATTATTTTAAGTAAATAAAATAAAAATGAATACTTACTGTTCTGTGCAATTGTACGTATAATACATGTTTTCTTACAATTTCTATTAACTGCACATTTAACGTTCATCCTTTTGTGTTTCATATTTGTTCCGTAATATTTATGACAATTACAAAAAAACAATATATATCGTGACATTTTTTCACATAAGTATTCAGTCGTATATATACATACAAAACGAAAATGACTTTTACATATCAAATGAAATAATTCTTGAACGTATATAGTATGTACGGTATGTAGTTTTATGGCTTCTATACACTGGACGCGGTAACGCTTGTCGTACGACGCAGTAGCCAATCAGTCTTTTGTTTTTATGAAAAAGTTATCAGTTGATTGACTAACTTTTACCGCGCGACAAGAATGATCGCGTCCTGTTATTGAAACATACATGAACAAACCTATAAAGTAAAATTTGTTAGATTATTGAAATAAATAAAAGCAATAGTCAATTTCATTCATTATTTAAATAATTATCCTAATTTTATGATCGTTTTTGAAATATAGATATTGACTATGTATATCTTTTCTAATCAGTTTTAAAACTGTAACATATACAATGGCAGTTTCCAGGACAATTTTATTTTCAATAGATCTAATAATAAAGACTTGAGTCTTTGTTGCATGATATTCTAAAATGAAAAACGATTAATTAACATTGTTAGAGAATATGGATTTGTTTTATATATCTTAATAAACTAATGAATAGGACGTGAATTTTCGTGCACGATCCCGTGTCGCGCGCGGAGAACCGCAGCGTGTGAGTGCGAGTGAGAGCGAGCAACTTGCTACCTCACTTTAGCGAGCACTCGCACGCTGTGGTTCTCCGCGCCCGACTCGGGATCGTGCACGAACATCTGCGTCCTAATAATCTCTTATTGTTAATGAAATTAATCTTTAATACAAAAGAAATCTGTTCGCGAAACTAAAGCAAATGCGTATAACAATCGCAAATGCGATGCGTCCATCCACGAAAAAAAATCTAACAAAACAGCAGAAATACAACTATGAAACTTTCCGATTTCTATTCGAACTATATAGGCTCTATCAATACAACCTATTTTACAATTTTTTACAGGAATGATTCTGCAAGTACATTTAAAGTCCTCCTAGCAGTAACATTATTGTACAAACAGTTTTAGACACTGCCTTTTTATAAACGTAATGTTTTAAATTCGTTATACACACTTGAGCATATTCTTTACACTTTCACAACTACACTAATGTAAATTGAACCAAGTACACGCTCTTGTCACAACTAAAACAAAACCGTATTGTTTTATCTTTCAAAAAAATTGTTGTATATATTAAACCTTTCAAAAAAACCTGTCATATATATTATCAAGAGATATATTAAAACCTTTAAAAAAAAACTTGTATATTAAAATTTTCAAAAAAGCTATTATATATACTTTCTACAAAAAAATATGATATCAGGAAATGGCACCAAGTGGGACTAAAAAACTATGAAAAAAGTTGTACACTATTTCTATAAAACTCTTCTATAAAATTCTATAAAATTAAAAAATTTTTTAATATATTTAAAAAATAAAAATATTTAATTAAAAGATAAAAAAATATAAAAAATTTAATCAAAATAAAAAGATATTTATTAAAAAACGCAAAAAAACTTGGCTACACCACAAAGTATTATAAAGCAATGAAATTAATATGTAGTTTACTGTAGCAGCGCCAAGTTTTTTTGCGTTTTTTAATAAATATCTTTTTATTTTATCTGTGTTATGAACACAGTCAAATTTTAGATATTATTATATATGATCATATGAAATTAATTTATATCATATCATTTTATATAATTACAATCTATTTTTGTTCGGGTAAACACGGTCCAGTTGCTCGTGCGCCGCTCACGCATATACTTGCTATCTATTATTGTATTATTGTAATCAATATTTTTTTCTGTAATGTGTGCGTGAAGTATGTTTTTGATATATACATCATTATTAAAAATAATAACGGTTTTAATATTTCAACTTATATAAAGGCACCTTTCGGGACTTAAGTATTTTACTTGTGAGTATATTAATTAAGAAATATATATATAAAGCTTATATTTATTAGAATCATTACTAGAAATACTACTTTGGAAATATATATTATGATTTACGATATATATACATCGGTGTGTATTAATTTCTGGATTTTATTAATAGGTCCTGAAAAATACCATTATACAAATGATTTATATATATAAACATTATATATGAAGAGGTACATTTCAGGACAGTTCTCTTATATATCCAAAGGCAGTTTTCGGGGCGTCCCAAAAACTGCCTTTGGATATATAATTTTTTTCGGGACAGTCCTGAAAACCAACAAAAGTCCTGAAAACTGCTATTGCGTCGCACAAAATGTCCCGAAAACTACCTCTGGACATACATATATATACATATATATATATACATATATATATATATATATATTATATATATATATGTATATATATATGTATATATATATATATATATATATATATATATATACATATATATATACATATATATATATATATATATATATATATTATATATATATGTATATATATATATATATTTAAAGTCCCTCAACACGTAGCCACCTAGCGGTTCAATGTGGAACAATGACAGGAAAATCACAAAAATTTGTTGCCGTGAAATCACCTTATATTCTTACACCGTGCTCGTAACTAAGGAGCGCGACGCTTTGTTTCAGGACCGTGCGTAATATAAAAATTATAGGATCATAAGACACAATCTAATTGTCTAACAATACTGCAAAAGTTATTGACATTTTTTCTTGGTATTTTAATAATTGCATAAATTATTTTATTACTATATATATATAATAATTATTACTTTACTATATTATTACATATAATTACTACGTACGTGTATTATACAATTAAAAATTACTGTAATTTATTTAAAGTTTTTAATGTGCTTTTTTAATTATATTGATTTATTTAAAATCATTATATGTATATAAAATAATAATTATAATAGAATTAAACGAAATAGATTTCCACATCACCCATGAGGTACTATTAATGATGCGTTTTTTTTAAAGTGGTTTCCCCAGTAGGCCTATTCCACTAACAAGATAATAAGAAAATAAATCGCGTAGGGAAAGTAAAATTTACAGATACAGAACGAAACAAAGAATATTTGCAAAAATAAAGAATTAATTAATTACATTTTCTAAATCGTTTACACGAATTTACGACAGATGGAATGTCTACAGAAATATTTGAAGTTGAAGTTCGCATCAGCGAAGATAACGAAACATCGTTTAAGCAAGAACGCTTGTCCGTTTTTGTATATTTTAATTTTGAAAAAGAGGACTCGCATAAATATGTGAATCTAAACATTGAAAAAATTCGAAGACTAAAATTAACAAGTTTAGGATAATTTGATCTATTTAAAATCTTAAAAAATTCTATTTCTTTTTCTGGTCGCGCTTTAAGAGACAAATCGTTTTGCAAGTCGCATAGCTCTTCTTGTAATTCTAAATTTTGTTCCTCAATTTTAACCGTCAGAGGATTCTCAAAAAGAATTAAATCTTGTCTGAGCGATTCAAAGTCATTAAAACGCGTATCAAACTGAGTTATTAAAGTTATTAATATTAAATGAAGATGTTTCTTAAAATCACATTCGTTGCCATATTCTGTTAGAAGAATTTTGCACGATGGATAAAAGATCTCTAGATTACCGTTTTCTAAGTGATTTTTTAATAATACTAATTTTCTGCGAAACGAATCAATATGACTAATTAATTGAGAAATTGTTTGGTTGGCCTTTTGCAGCTTCAAATTCAAAATATTTAAATTAAGAAACCTAGCTTGGAAAGGCTAAATTATTATTCAATACTGTTCTGCCCGAGCTAGTCGACGGTTCTACAGCTAGACTCTTTTTTTGAAGCGTTTATACGATCAAAGTAAAGCAAACAATCGATACCGAGTGTGTGTGTGTGCATATCCATATCAGTAAATATCGCGACTCAAGACGATTCGTCTCTAGGCGTTGTCGCGGTTCGTCCGACCACCAGGACTCAGGGCGAAAAAACATAACGCCCCTAGGCGAGGTCCATGCGACTCAGGGCGTTCGAAGGCCCCTAAGCGTCGTCGCAACATTAGTGTGTGTCAAAAACCACAAACCTGTATAATATCAATAAACTAAATTTTTATATACGGAATCACAGTGTGGATATATTCTATCCCTGCTGACACATAACATCGAACACTGCACTGCAAAACGACCGAAATATTCACATTCACAAGTCAACTATCTATATATTGTCTTTTAATCAAACACTGCTCCGCGGCACAATTAAAAATGAAATTCTTTACAAGTCCTTCCTTCAAGAATCCTTCACAAGTCAACTATTTGTTGTCCACTATTGTCAACGTGATACGAGTACTTCTCTCCCTTTTCACAAGACTGAGCGTGTTATTATGGAGATGCTGTTTTGTTTCAAGTGACGCGAGTTTATACTAGGTATATGCAGAGTGTCCCAAAAGTCCCGCAACGGGCAAATATCTAAAAAATAAAGCATTTTTGAGAAAAATGTTTTAAATAAAAGTTGTAGGGTTTAAAAAGATTTATTTACTAATCTTATTTGTTTGATCTTGGGTGGAGTTCCCAAGATATACCGGGTGTTTCAGACCACCCGTCCCACCCTTTTAAAACGTAGGGATGTGCTTGTACAAAAAAATGGCTCAGACGAAATTTGCATGATTTCGAGAGATCTATCTGAGGATGACCTTAACTTTGACCTGGCAGTTGATTTTCAAGGTCATTTGAAGGTCAGAGTAATTTTTTTAAATGGAAACCCCTATTTTTGATTCCAAAATCTAATAGCTGGTGTCAAGAGCTTTTTAAAACACTATAATGAAGTTATTTTTCATTAAGTACTTTTTGAGTTATGAGGCTTGTAAATTATAGTATTTTGACATAAAATACAAAATATCTTGTAAAACATTCAATTTTTGGGAATTTTACCTTAATACTTTTATGCATAAAATAATGAGACAAATCAATTGGTATAAAGAAAACACATTAATTTAAAAAAAAAGTATGCAGTTGCATGTTGCAAACTACATATTTTTTTTTGAAAGCAACTATGTGTTTTCTTTATACCAATTGATTCGTCTTATTATTTTATGCATAAAAGTATTAAGGTAAGATTCCCAAAAATTGAATGTTTTACAAGATATTTTGTATTTTATGTCAAAATACTGTAATTTACAAGCCTCATAACTCGAAAAGTACTTAATAAAAAATAACTTTATTATAGTGTTTTGAAAAGCTCTTGACACCAGTTATTAGATTTTGGAATCAAAAATAGGGGTTTCCATTTTAAAAAATTACTCTGACCTTCAAATGACCTTGAAAATCAACTGCCAGGTCAAAGTTAAGGTCACCCTCAGATAGATCTCTCGAAATCATGCAAATTTCGTCTGAGCCATTTTTTTGTACAAGCACATCCCTACGTTTTAAAAGGGTGGGACGGGTGGTCTGAAACACCCGGTATATATATATATATATATTGTTGCGCCCGTACTATTTCGCCGCTGATGCTGTGTGTGTTACAGCTGACGGACCGATCGATAATATCGATCGGTCATTAGAGAGTTGAAGCCAAATGGCATTTATTAATAATCTTTCTTATATTCGTTGTCAAGACAACGAATATTGATTAACAGTTTAAAGGGTTCTCTATGACAGTTATAAACAAACTGTCCGCGGACGCAACAATATATACACTCACCCGAAAAAAAAGCGGTACACTGAAAATGTGGGAAAAATTCATCAAATTTCAACTGACGATAACTTCGTAAATAATAAAGATAGAAAGTTCTATAAAATATGGAAATGAAGCTAAAAATCTCTACTTTAAGAATCAATTTATTTCAATGTTGCAAAATAAATTTATTGAAAATGGCGGATGACAAAGCGCGAGCATGCAAAATTGAAAAATAATGGTTCGAGTTTGCGACGATGCACGGTATAAACAAAAAATTGTAGCTTATTGGGATCAAAAGCGTACGAAAGTACAGAGTCTCCTCTTTAAAATGCTTTTTTATGCATCTCGATACGATGATTTTTCGCCGAGAGATTCGCATTTGAAGAAAAAGGCAGATTCTTACTTCAAATGCGAATCTCTCAGCGAAAAATCATCGTATCGAGATGCATAAAAAAGCATTTTAAAGAGGAGACTCTGTACTTTCGTACGCTTTTGATCCCAATAAGCTACAATTTTTTGTTTATACCGTGCACCGTCGCAAACTCGAACCATTATTTTTCAATCAATTGTTTTGCATCCGAAGGAGATGTCTGCAGATCTTTTGTGATTTCTCCGCCCTGACTTTTTGTTTATGCTCGACCGCACATTGCGAGAAGAGTGCTTGATTTCTCTTGATCTTTTTCTTTCGAGACGCGTTACTTATTCGTACGACTTCGTCAAAGTAAACAATAATTAATCTTTTCGCATTGAAATTATTGGTCAATTATGGCGACGATAAGTCCTGAAAAAGCTGCTCAAGTTGTAGCGTTAATTGAAGATGGGAAAAGTCGAAGGTACGTTGCTGAGGCACTTGATTTATCAGTGTCAACCGTGCAACGTGCTTATGCTAGGTACTTGGAGACTAATTCTGTCCAAAGAAGACCTGGTTCGGGACGTCCTCGTTGTACGAATGAAAACGATGACCGATTTATTGTTTTAAATTCATTAAGAGACAGACATCGAACGGCTGTTCAAATTCGAAACAATTTAAGAGATGTCCGCGAATGTAATGTATCCGTTGACACTATTCGAAACAGATTAGCGGAACACGGTCTTTTTCCGCGCAGGCCAGCAAATGTACCTTCGCTTATGCGTCGCCATCGCGTAACTCGACTCAATTTTGCTGTCGAGCATGCAGGCTGGACATATGCAGAATGGAGTACCGTTCTTTTTAGCGACGAATCTCGTTTTTGTCTGTATTCTTCAGACGGACGAGAACGAGTATACCGTCGCGTTGGAGAACGATTTGCAGACTGTACTGTAAGTGAGAGGCCTAGCTACAATGGTGGCTCTGTAATGGTTTGGGCAGGAATTTCTGCGAATGCTCACACAGATCTCCACTTTTTTGACGCAAACATGAACGCAGATGTATACGTGGAAGACGTACTCATACCGTACGTTGTTCCGTATGCGCACTTCATCGGAGAGGACTTTTTGTTTATGCAAGACAATGCTCGACCGCACGTTGCGAGAAAAGTGCTTGATTTCTGCGATGAAGTTGGCATAAATCGACTCGAATGGCCAGCAATGAGTCCAGATTTAAATCCCATTGAACACCTATGGGACAATATTAACAGAAAAGTACGAAATCATATACCTGCTCCTCAGTCATTGCCAGAACTTCGAAGAGTTCTTGAAATAGAGTGGAATGACATTACGCAGACTGAAATTAGAACACTAATAAGAAGTATGCCTCGTCGCATGAATGAGGTAATACGCGCACGAGGAGGTCATACCCATTATTAATATACGCGCGCGCACACACAATTGTACACGCACCACCGGGAGGGTTTGGAGTCGTAAAATATCGTGGATCTAACGAGCCATGAGGTCCTTATCCCAGTGGTGCACGCGCACACACACGCATGCACGCGCACACACACGCATGCACGCGCACGCACGCACGCACGCACGCGCACGCACACACACATACACACACACGGACGCACGGACACACGCACGCACACACACACACACACACACACATACACACGTGCCAACATGTGCACACGGGATCAGATTTCTGCCACGTCCACGCCGTTGATCCTGGGTAACGCCAAGAGCAGAATTGACCCTTATAACCGTAAGGAGAGTTTGGAGTTTTAAAATACCGCGGAGCTGATAACCACAGAATTCTTATTCTTGCAATTCGGTCTGGTTCAAAATTGAATATCTCGGCACGTAATACAGCTAGCAGGATTTTTTAAAAACCATTTTAAAAGTTTGGATGTCTAGTGTTCGAAAATTCATAACGCAATAATGTGTGATAACTTTCTCCAAAATGGCGGATGACAAAGCAAAAGCATGCGAAATTGAAAAATAATGGTTCGAGTTTGCGACGGTGCACGGTATAAACAAAAAATTGTAGCTTATTGGGATCAAAAGCGTACAAAAGTACAGAGTCTCCTCTTTAAAATGCTTTTTTATGCATCTTGATACGATGATTTTTCGCCGAGAGATTCGCATTTGAAGTAAGAATCTGCCTTTTTCTACAAATGCGAATCTCTCGGCGAAAAATCATCGTATCAAGATGCATAAAAAAGCATTTTAAAGAGGAGACTCTGTACTTTCGTACGCTTTTGATCCCAATAAGCTACAATTTTTTGTTTATACCGTGCACCGTCGCAAACTCGAACCATTATTTTTCAATTTTGCATGCTCGCGCTTTGTCATCCGCCATTTTCAATAAATTTATTTTGCAACATTGAAATAAATTGATTCTTAAAGTAGAGATTTTTAGCTTCATTTCCATATTTTATAGAACTTTCTATCTTTATTATTTACGAAGTTATCGTCAGTTGAAATTTGATGAATTTTTCCCACATTTTCAGTGTACCGCTTTTTTTTCGGGTGAGTGTATATGGGGCATTCTTTCTCAACTTTACACCTATGCTGCCCATTTTCTATTTAATCTAAAAATTTTTGAAAAAATCTTAAAATTTACAGAAAAATGTAAGCTTTCCAATGGCGCGTGGCAAAATTATCAAATTCAATTGGATCATACTTAAAATTTCAGAAAACCGAAAAAAAAAATAAAAACGGTAATTATTCAAGTGTAGCGATTATTCATTCGACGTTTTTCTTTTTCAATTAACACTTTCGAGTACTCTGTTTATCTGTGCACTGTCACATGAGTCTAAACTAAAATGGCGAATCCAATATGGCCGCCAAAAATTTAAAAAATTTAAGAAATTAATGAATTTTTGTAAAACTTAATACCAAAGAGTTTTTCTGTATGCTGAATACAAATCTCAAATCGGATTTTGAAAATTCAAAATGGCGGATTTAATACGACCACCAAAAATATTGAAAAATTTAAGAACCCAGTAAACATTTTTGCTGGTGGAAGTTCTAAAAGATATCTAAAAGATATCTTTAGCAAGATATCTTGAAGGCACTTTGAAAAGAACTCTAAACGGTATCGCAAAGACGTCGTGTTGCACGACGCGACTGCTTGATGGCGCGGCAGTCGTTTTCGCCTATAAGTATTTGGCACGGTACGTGTGTTAAAGATATTGATTGTTTGTTTGTTTGATCGATGCAACTAAGTGCTACTGTAATCTGCGATTTTTATTGTTTTTAACAAGTGAGTGCAGAAACAATAACTATTTTTTTTAACAATTTGTGTCTTTGAACTCAATCTGAAAAAAAATTACAAAAGTTTAGTCAGTATTTTTTTATAAAGCCTTTAATTCTTTTACGTATGATTAGCACGTGATATTTCAATAGGTTATGTATTCCTATTAAGCGAAGATTAATCTGATATGATAAATAATATATACCTTTACAAATTTACAAACAGCTAAACATTATTTAATCAAATTTCTTTTGTTACGAAGATTTTTTGAAATAACTGAATCTGTACATTTTCTAACCTTTAAGCTCCTCAGGATATAACCATCAAAGAGTATTGTCCATCTGCGACAACAATATATATTTCTTACATGTTAACGTAGACAATTTTTCAACAAATCTTTATCAAAGAAATATCATATTTACAATTAAACAATTCAGCAAAATAAAGTAATGTTAACAAGTTAATAATATGGATCTCTAAGTAAATGTCGTTCAAGATAAACAGTTTAAGAACAATAAATATAATATATACAATAAAATATAATACATAAAAATATAATACATACTTTTTGGCATCAAATCTACATATTAGCGAGCTATAGTTTGTTTCTCAATTGGTTACATAATTAGATAATTAAAAACAGTAAATATTTATAAAAATTAATCAAATTTATATTAATTGTTAGATGTCCGGCTATTGAACCATTTACCTTAAATATGGATAAATAAATATTGATGATAAATATTAAATTTATGCAATAAATAACATGTTATATTAATAATATCAAATGTCACAATAAGCTAACTTAATTTTTTTACTCTACTGTTTTGATATGATTTTGGCATTCAATATTTATTGGCGATTATTCTTTCAGTTAAAAAAATTTTAAATACATAAGTTTATATAACGTTAATATATTAAGTTTTATTTTAGCGCTATAGTCTTTCGCATGACACTTTGTGTGTTTCAAACCATACGTTTTAAAAGAAAACAATTCTGTTTAAAAAATGAGAAAATATTTTTAAAAAGTCTTATTTACATTAAACTTTATTTTGGTTTTCTAAAATATTTGCTATTATAAATTTATTAACATTGAAGTTATTGAATTGATAATAGCAAATATTTAAAAAAAAATTTACATTTAGTTTTATTTTTGTTTTTTAAAATATTTGCTTATCAATAATCGATGATTAATGATTTGTTAACATTAAAGTTTTAGAACGGCCAAAATTATGCCAAAGCGTAAAAAATATATTGATCTTTCTCGATCTTAACAATGGCGTTGACGAAAGGAAATATCAGACTTTGATAAAAATAAAATTTTCAATGATACGAAAGAGAAACATTGTGAAAAAATTGATGTTTCTTAAGCATCCGAGGCAAATGACGATAATGTCAATGGCATTGAATATATGTTTAAAACATGTCAAATATATATATGTGTGTGAACGGTGTATGTGTAACGGTAACATTGAGTGACATATACATACATGTCACTTATCAATGTCACCGTTACACACACCGTTCACACATATATATTTGACATGTTTTAAACATATATTTTTTAAATATTTTAACGATACCTCGAAATTGTCTGAAAGATATCTTTATGAAGATCGTAAAGAATAATTCAAGATATCTTTAAAATTTCTTAAAGAAGTCTAAAAGTGTTGCATAAGACATCTATTAGATTTCTTTTCAAGGTCTTTTAGGCAATTTCTAAGATATCTAAAAGACATGCAAGACATCTTTTAGGCATCTAAAAGATATCTTTTTGTTTACTGGCAAGTTAACGGATTTTTATAAAACTTGGTGTCAGGAGTACATTTGGGATGCAGATTTTAAAATTTCATCATTAAATTCGTATTTATCGATCTATTTGGTCTAAAGATTATCGAAAAACTATTAAAATTTATAACAAAATTTAAGTCCTCCGTGGGCGCGTGGCAAAATTATCAAATTCAATTGGATCATTATTTTTTTTCTGAGCCTAGTCAAAAAAGTTTCATAAAATAAGATCGTGAAATCCATTTTGTACACATTCGAGAGAGTTTCTCTACCGCGATATTATCGCCATTTATTACAACATTTTAACGTTAAAAAACGTTTTATTGTGATTCCGTAAATTTCTAAACGCTTTAATATTTGGATTTGTATATCCGACTCCCATGGTTCTGGGCTTTTTTGTGCTTTGAGCGTTTCTCTGAGGTTTTCTTCGAACAGTTCTTTTCAGAGCTACTTTTAACCGTTCTTTTAGGACTGCTCTCAGAACAATACTACAGAAAATTCTATTATCTGTGCTATTTTTGATCGTGAATCTTAGAATTTAATTTTGAATATGTCCAGTATACACGGTGATAGATGTTGCAATCCCTACAATGTGGAAGGTCACAGAGGGAAAGATCTTCGACGCATTTCAAGTGTTATCAAACGATTATTCCCAAAATTTCCAGATAATGCTAAAATTTGTGCAGCATGTAGGAAAATGAAATATTCTCGCATGAATGAAGATACGCACGTCTCATCGAGTCTTGATAAAACGTTTGATAATTGTACTCATGATACTGAACAGAATATTTCTGTATCTTCCGGTGAATCTTCATTATCTTTCAGTGAAATTGAATGCAACATAAAATCACAAAGAGAGATTGAGTTGGAAGATATGTTAAGTGGATTGAAAGAAAAATTTTCCACTCTTGAAATTAATGATCCTTTAAGATTGACGATTTTGACTGTAGTACCAGATGCATGGAGTCTAAGTCAAATTTCTCGGGAATTCAACTGTTCTAGGTATTTTGCAAAAAAAGCTAGAGAATTGAAAGCATCTAAGGCCTTTTAGCAGAAACAACTGCTAAGAATGGTAAACCATTGCCGGAAAGTACTGTTACACGAATTAAAGATTTTTACAATGGTTACGAAAATAGAAGAATCATGCCAGGTATGAAAGATATAGTTTCAGTAAAAAATGACGAGGGCAGAGATTTGATTTAGAAACGTCTTCTCCTTTCAGACTTAAGAGGTCTTTATGATATTTATAGTAAATGCCATCCTGACTGTCATGTTAGTTTTAGTAAATTTGCCCAACTCCGACCAAAACATTGTATACTTGCTTGTGCGAATGGTACGTATTCGGTCTGTGTCTGTACGATACATCAAAATTGCAAATTGATGATTGACTCTGTCAATTTAAATAATCTTACTAAAGATTTCAATGTGATTTTACATGATTATAAAGATTGCTTACGCCAAATCGTGTGCAAAAATCCTGATGAAAATTGTTATATTGGTGAATGCAGTAAATGTCCTGGTATTATTGAACTAAAAAAACATTTGAAAGAACTCTTAGATGAGAAAGGTATTCACCACATACAGTTCAGTGTCTGGACAACAACTGACAAATCAACTCTTCAGACGCAAATTTTTCCGTCGTCGGAATTTGTCGATAAATTTTGTGACAAATTAATCATTCTAAAACCTCATTCTTTCATTGCAAAAGAACAATTTCGATTCTATCAGGAAAGAAAAGAGAATTTAAAAAAAGGTGAAGTTCTTGCAGTATTAGATTTTTCTGAGAATTACAAGTATGTTGTGCAAGATGCATCGCAGGCGTTCCATTTTAATAATTCACAACGTACTGTCTTTCCTGTCGTGTGTTACTATAAAAAAGAGTTAGAACTTGAACACAAAAGTTTTATTTTTTTGTCGGATAGTACACTTCATGACACAGCTGCTGTATATACTGTACAAAAGATGCTGATTCCTGAATTGAAAATAATAATTCCTGAGCTAAGAAGAGTAATCTACTTTAGCGATGGGGCAAAACAGCATTTTTAAAATAAATATCAGATGATGAATCTAATGCATCACAAAGAGGATTTTGGTGTTGCAGCGGAATGGAACTATCATGCCACTGCACATGGTAAAGGTGCTTCAGACGGTGTAGGTGCTGTGTTCAAAAGGGAAGCTATGCAAGCTAGCCTCCTTAGTAAACCGAACGATGCCATTCTTTCATTCGAGAAACTTGTTGACTGGGCTCAAAAAAATTCTAAAAGTATTAGTATACTGTCATATAATGACAAAGAGCACCAAAAGACAAAAAGATTTTTAAAAAAAGGATTTGATGTAGCTCCACCAGTTCCAGAGATTCTGAGAAATCACTGTTTCGTCCCAATCAACAAAGAAATGGTGATTAAGAGATATTCCAATGCTGGTAATAGTTCGACTTTTTCATATCAAGATTTCAAAAAGTAGGGGGTAAGAGCTCAGGCGACATCAGAATCAGAGGTATCTCTAGTATCAAATTTTATAAAAATCTGTCAATTTCCTAAATTTTCAATATTTTTGGTCTTCATATTAGATCTGACATTTTCAGTTTTCGAAATCCGACTTAAGATTTGTATTTAGTTGGCCGTAAAACTCTCTGTTCAAATTTTATAAAACTCCCTTACTTTTAAAAATTTTTCAAATTTTTAGTTGCTATATTAGATCCGCCATTTTGAATTTTCGAAATGCGACTTCAGATTCGTTATTAGCAACCCGAAAAAGTCCCTGATACCAAGTATTATAAAAATTCGTTAATTTCTAAAAATTTTCAAAATGTTTTGGTGGCCATATTGGATCCGCCATTTTGTATTTTCGAAAAATAACTTTAGACTTGTATACAGTAACCCGAAAAATCCCTTGATACCAAGTTTTATAAAAATCAGTTAATTTCTTAAATTTTTTAAATTTTTGGCGGCCATATTGGATCCGCCATTTTAGTTTAGACTTATGTGACAGTGCACAGATAAACAGAGTACTCGAAAGTGTTAATTGGAAGAGAAAAACGTTGAATGAATAATCGCTACACTTGAATAATTACCGTTTTTATTATTTTTTTCGGTTTTCTGAAATTTTAAGTATGATCCAATTGAATTTGATAATTTTGCCACGCGCCATTGGAAAGCTTACATTTTTCTGTAAATTTTAAGATTTTTTCAAAAATTTTTAGATCAAATAGAAAATGGGCAGCATGGGTGTAAAGTTGAGAAAGAATGCCCCATATATATTTTGAACTAAGTTAAAGTAGTCAACGGCTTGGAAACAAGTCTCACAGGCAAAATTAAGGACCAAATTAAGGGAATGATTGGTACAGGGTATATAAACAGCAGTGGGAGATAGAGTTCTTATTTTTGCTTGTAAACCATTGTATTTTCCTGACATATTAGCGGCATTGTCATAGCTTTGACCACGACAATTTTTAATGTCAAGTCCCAATTGTTTAAGATTATTTAAAACAATCTCTTATAGGTATTCAGCGGTATGTCTTTCAATTTTAAGAAACCCCATAAATCTTTCTACTATTTGCCCTTCATGTACATACCTTATAACAAAAGTTAATTGGTCACAATGGCTTATGTCCGGAGTGGAATCAGTTATAATTGAAAAATATTTTGAAGTTTTAATTTCACCCATGAAAGTATCAAGTAGTTTATCCTTCATTAGTTGAATAAACTCATCACATATATGATGAGATAAATAACTGGTAGAACCCTTTCCTTGATTTCCGTAGCGGCGTAGATGTTCTGCTAAGAAATCGTCGAATTCGGCAAGATACACTAAACAGCTTAAATAATTACCTCTATAACGACTTTCAAGATTTTCATCGGATCCCCGAAAAGCTAGACCTTGTCTGGAAAGTAATTTGACTGTGGCCAATATACGCTTTAGGACCTTTCCCCAGTATTGTTCTTCTTCCTGAATTTGGTGTCTTAATTTTATGTCTACTGTTCCGATTAGAGATGATCTTGTAGCTAATGTTATCATAGCGCTTAAATGAGATTTAGTTTCCTCATGATTTTTAAGCGTTCTCGTGAGATTTTTTCAATCACTATAGCCGGAATCACTTAAAGATGTAATTTCCTTCGAAAATAATTTACAGGGATAACAGTACACAGATTTGGTATGCGAATCATATATTAGCCATTTTCTTTTTATTTTTCCTCCATTTGGCTTAAGGCGATAAAAATCGGATTCTTTTAAACATCTATAGTAAGTACGATTGCCATCTTTGTATACTTTTCCTGTATCTTCGATAATATCGCTCTTTGGTTTATTCGTAACTATACTTTCTATAAACTTATCAGTCCTAATAATTTCAGCAGACCATTCAGACACTTTGGAAACCTTTTTAATTTTAATTTGACTATTTATTATTTCTTCTTTTTGAAGTTCTTGTATTACCTGTTGACTAGCTTTATCCTTCTTTTCTTTTTGGATATTTCTATTAATATCAATATCAGTCTCGATAAATTCAGGTACTTCATTCGATGCAGATATAAAAGAACAACTAGGATTTCCAATTTCTAACAATAAATGTTTACTGGTTTCGTTGATTATCTGATCACCTTCGCCTTTTTCTGAATCTGATGTGCTTTTATCATGTACTTTATTATCTCTTGTCATAAAAAAATTTGTAATTTTCGGCAATTTTTTTCTTGCTTCTTCTAGAATTTTTCGTTTTTTTCGTTTTTCGGAACCAGAAGCGTGTTTATAATTTATTTTATTTAAATCTAAAATAAGAAATAATAGGAATAATAAATAATGTTAATTTTAATTAAAATTAAACTTTCTTTTATATAGTATACTTACTTTTATCTTTTATTTCTAATAAAACGTTCTGATACAATGCACACACTCAATAAAACACGATCACACGAGTCACGAGTCATAATTGACAAATGACGATATGCACGGCACACTCACGGCCGCCGGCGATCAACGAGTACGCGAGCTGCAGGATCGGGTCCTTGCAACGACCGGGCCTGAGGCTCGCGCCTCAGGCGCCTCGTACATAATCCGACCCTGAATAAGATAATGTTACGTCCCGATCAAACTCTACGATTCTTTTCTTTTTGAATAAGATATAACATTAAATACCAGACCTAGTAAACGCGGGACCAACAAAAACTTTTAAAGAATATTATAACGCCAGAGCTGTTTTTCTCACGAGATACCACAAGCTCGAGCCTTCTCACAAAGAAAAATAGCAAGGAGCATAGATATTTTAAAATACCTTGGCCGCTCAGCGTGCCTATCGTCGCCAGAAAAACCGTAAAAGTCAAAACTTTGTGGTAGCTGGAGTCTTTAGTCGACTCCAGACGTTTAGAGTAAAAGATAAAAAAAACTGGCACCAGCTAGCCATATTCTTGGATTCCACCTATGGGAACCCTAGTTAATAGATAGGATTTTACCGAGTGATGATCGGGCAATGACCGCAGTCGCACGCTGAGAAGGCGCGACACTTGATACGGCGCACGTGTTCAATAAGTCTGGGAAACCGAGATGCATTAGTCATACTCTCCACGCGACTCCAAGAGCACGCGACAGTCGTAAACTGTCAAATTTATTAGATCAGTGACCAAGGCCAAGTGATCAAGGCCCTGCGAACTTATACACTGATTCTCAACCCTCCAATCCGAAAGCCTGGTATCGAAGGAAGCACCTTTTTTTTTGTTAAGGCGGGAGAAATTCTTTATGGATACCCGCGGGTCTCGAGGGAGAGTCCGCGGGTTATGTGGGAGTCCCCAGGGAAGAGGTATACCCACTAAAACTCCCGCCTGTGACCTTCCTGACCATATAGAGGGGAGGTGGGGAATCGCCTTAGGCATGCTTCCCACCCCCCTCTGGTCCGGCCGTATGCCGGCCTCTTCCTGGCCGGGGGATGGGGCTGTATAGTGCCCCACCCCAGTGGTCCTGCCTAGTTGGGGTAGCTCGGGTCACTACGACCTTCCCCGCCCTTCCTGGTGTTTGGGGGGCTGGGGATAGTCAAGGGGCCCTCGCCCTTGACTAGCCCTGCAGGGAGAGATAAAAAGATAGTCCTCCCTGTTCTGATTTGTAACGGGGGAGGGAGTATATCTCCCTTCCCCCAGGGGCCCTCCTGAGTTTGGGAAAAATATTTTATCTGTTGTCCAGGGGGACCCCCACTTCTTACGCCTTTAGGTGGGCTGAACGGCGGCGGGGGATTAGTCTCCTCCACCTAGCCGGCGGGGGAGGAGCCCCACCGCCGCTATTGTCTTCCCCTTGTGAGGGGGCAGGGGGTGGAGGAGCCTCCTTCACTTCCTCTCTTCTAACTCGTTCCGCCTCTTCCTTCCGCAACATGACTTGGTTGCAGAAGGAGGAGACGGCCTCCATTTATCCTCGTCTCCCAACATTGAGCGAATCAATCCGTGCCCACCACTTCGGTCAGGGCTCGACGCTCTCCGTCTCATGCTTTGCACACCTGGAGGGTGTGTTGCGCCGAGTCCCGACCGGCCGCACAGTGGTGGCACTCCGTCGTGGGCTCTCTTCCAATTCGACACAGGTACTCCCCGAAACAGCCGTGTCCCGTGAGCACCTGCGTCAAATGGAACGACGTACCTCGTCTCCTCCTGTCCATCCATTCGGGTAGGCAGGGCTGGATGGCTTGGGTGGTCCATCGGCTCGTCGCAGAGTCAGCAATGGAGGCTTGCTATGCCTCCACCGCCCTGCGACGGGCTTGCCGTCTTAGTTTTTCCACGGCCTCAGGTGTTAGGCGGGCCCCAGCGCGGTTTGGGTCCCTCGTACTCCGATAAACCTCGGCGTACGAGTTCGCCAATAAGTCCGCTGGAGGGAGGCCCGCGAGGGCCGTGGCCGCCACGTACGATACCGTGCAGTAGGCCCGGACGATTCTGATGGCCAGCCGACGCTGCTGTTGATGAAGCAGCTGTTTGATTCGTCGGCTGGCTGATGCCGCCCTTGCCCAGACCAGTGCCCCATATAGGGACACCGACTGCACGGCATTGGCGTATAAGCGCCTGACTTTGGCGCAAGGACCACTCACGTTGGACAGGAGGCGGCCTAACGCGTCCGCCATTCTGTCCGCTCTGGGAATTGTACGCACAAAGTGCTCTCCTAATCCCCAGAGCCTATCCAGGGTGAGGCCCAGATACTTGATATAGGGCCATCGGGGGAAGCACCTCTATAGACCACCTATCATTCCATCGTATGGTCTAAAGACTACGTCCACCCAGATCTTAAGACACTGAGATGCACTCCACCTTTTTTTTTTTTAAGGTGGAGAAATTCTTTATGGATACTCGTGATCCTCGGCGGAAGGACCACGGATTATGTGGGACTCACCTGGGAAAGAAATTCCCAGGCATACCCACTAAAACTCCATCGGTGACTTATGCTGGCCTTAATGGAAGGGTCCGGGGAACTGCCAGTGGCATTACTTCCCTCCCGGTCCGTCGCCGCTGTGATCCATCCCGCCCGGGCGGATGAACTGCCCGGGCTGCCCTGATTGGGCATTAATCATTTGTTGTGAAGAAGCAGGGTCACCTCTGCTCCCCCACGCCCTCCCGATGGTAGTGGGGGCGGGATTGATGCGTGGACCCCCGTCCACGCACCAACCCCCCTCCGGACTAAGGGTGGAGCCGGCGGAACTCATCTGTCTGACGCCCCACTCCTCAGTCCGGACCCTCCTTGTGTCTCCCCCAAATGACCGTTTTGGGCAGGCATGTTTAATTATGCTCACTCCCGATCAATGGAGGAGTACTCTTAGGCTTCCCTTTTATGGGGGGGGGAAGCTTTGAGGACGCGGGAAGAGGAGGAAACTCCTCTCTCCTCTCTGGTTTGGCCCCCGATGGGGAGGAATAGGACGAGTTAATCTCGTCCATGTCCTCTCCGAGGCCACGCTGGAGGCCATCCAGGAGGAACCTACTCGCCTCCCCCAGTGATGGGAAAGGTTTAACTGGCTTTGGGGGCGATCTCGGAGCCGGAGACTGCTTTGCCAGTCTAATCTCCGACATGAGCTCCCAATATGGAAACGCCCGAACCACCCCTTCGGCCACCTCTCTTAATACTCCAGTCCCTACTACATGTTCAGGACCAGAATAATCTACCTCCATCCGGAGGCCGTCCTTTTTCTGTTCACCGTGACGCCCGAGCGAGATATGGTCAGGACCAGTTCCCCGGTCCAGCCACTCACGCCGTATCCGATGGGTTACCTTTTCGCAGCCCGGTGGGAGCAGCATTTCTTTCTCCTTCATCCCCGCTGCTCACCGGCACTCGTTCCTCCACTGGAGGAAAACCTTAGAGGGGCGACCATCCCCCCCGTGTCCGTCTCCCGGCAAAGGGACTCCCTCGGCGGAAGAGGCAATGCTGGTGGCGGTATTATCCGCCCCCTTTGCTCCCGTCCCTTCGTTATTGACGAGGGAAAGACGCATATTCTCCCTTTCCTTCCCTCTCCTTCCTTTAGGTACTGTGCCTTTTCTTCCCACCTCTCCAATCGAAGAGGCTCGGAGGGGGAGGGGGAAACCGGTGCCCCTATTCTCCTCTTTTTCCTTTTTGGAAGAGGGGGAAGGATCCCTCATCTGTACGATGGGGATGGTCTCCACCCCTCTCTTCTTCAGTTCCGCCACCAGAATTTGGGAGGGCTTCGTGCTCCCCCCCCCTCCTCGGCGGTGCGGAGGAGGACCCCTCAGACCCCCGCCCCCTCTCCTCTCATCACTCCTTCCCTTCCACTCAGGCTGGTTGGCGTACTCGCCGCCGCCGCCCCCTTCTTTCCGCGGCCACCAATACTCGCCCCCCCCCCTATTCGTGGGGCGAGTGCTGGCCGATTTACTGGCCTCCTATTCTTTCCTCTTCAAACTGGGAGTGGGAGGAGGGCTTTGGATAGTCCTGTTCACTCCACCTTTCCTCTTCTTTTTAGAAAGGGACGCTAACGCCCCCTCCATCTTCATGGACAGAGGGCTCGGGGAAATCGCCCCCTCCTCCTCCGTCTCCATCACCCGATGGTCAGGGGAGAAGGGGGATACATCTCCCTCACCTCTCTCTCTCTCCCTCGTGGGTGCTCTTTCGTTCATCTTCATTGGTGGAGGGGCCAGGGGGGGGGGGATCAACCCTTTCCTCTATTCCTGCAGGAAAGAGTTTTGCAGAGGGAACTGATCTTCCCCTCTTCTTCCTTTCCGTCTCCTTTGAGGGACGACGGGGCAGGTGCGGCCACCCATCCGGTGGGCCGCATTCTTGCCTGCCTCCTTACAGGCTGGACAGCTCGCCCTCCTCTGAGAGCATGTCTTCGCCTGGTGGTCGGTGCCCCCACAGTGGAGGCAGTTTTTGCTGCAATCTACCTCATTGGGGCACCTCCACCTTTTGTGCTCCCGCTGGAGGCACTTAAAACAACGAAGGGGGAAAGGGGGGTTGACCACCTCTCCCGCTTTTTCAGTTTTGACGGGCGTTTGTCTGCCCGCCCTAAGGGTCTGCATCCGTGCATTACGCATGCCTGGCGCAGGCCCTTTCTCCGAGGAAGAAGGTATTCCGCCCTTTCCTCCGGGGCCCTTGCCCCCTCAATTTTCTCGCGCTTGTGCGCGACTTCCTCGGATCTCCTCCAGGAGGACGAGGATCCACAATATTTTGTGGGCCTCAGCCCACAGATCTCCATCCGCGGTAGCTCGTTTGTCCAGGACGTCCGCGTGGCACGCCCTGGATGGCCCGTCGCACGATGACGGCAGAAGGGGCACCGGGACCGGATACTCTCCTCGCCGGCCTCTGGGGTTCCGAAGCCCCTGGGGCGGTAAGTTTACCCTCTCTGTCGTCATTGTATTTCATTCGTTGTAATTTGCTAACAGAGTTGTCTTCTCTGGGTTTTTTATCGTGGTTTTCCTTCCACTAGGACGGTTGTCGACCAGAACTGACGAGCCCGTCCTGCCCAAGTTTTTTATCGGAGTGTCCTTCTCCTAATGTACTCTTGGACCCCTCGCCTTACCCCAATTCTTCCCGGGACCGAAGTCCCGATCCGAAAAGGGAGATTATTGGTTCAGGGAGCCTTGGCACCACGACAATAATATATGCCTGGTGGCACACCATCGCCAGGGGAGATGCACCCCACCTATACTAATTAATACCAACCGGGTTACGCCACCTTAAAAACCCACCCCCATCGTATATGAACCCGAAACGACGCTACTCCTTATTTGTTAGAGCCTCTTTCTTCCTACTCCCATTTCAAATGACCTAATTATCTAAATCTAACCCTATTAGCTAAAAATGACGCCATCCTCCCCCACATTAAAAATCTTTTTGTAAGACTAATTCCTATTCGATCCCCGCCTCAAAAACCTAAGATTTTCCAAATGGATCCACCCCAAGGAAAGGGTATAAAAACCCGTGTTCTGGTGGGTCCAAACACAGTTTTTACACAGTTTTTACTCAGTTTTTTATAAGAGAAAGACTCAGTTTTACACACAGTTTTTACTGCTACTTAGCAGCAAACGCAGACCTACTGTTGTTTTTCTAACAGTTTTTCGAGTAGTTCGGGCCACCAATCAGAAATTAAAACTAGTCGCGAGTAGTGTTGCCAATTGATACTTTGCCGTGACCGAGTGGTGCATCTCAAAAAGAGGGTCCATCGTTTATACAACACCATTCCGCAGCAGGGCGCCCCACGCATCTATAAAAAAAGAGATCCGTCTCTTACACAGCACCATCCCTCAGCAGGGCGTTCACTTTGAACGATCCGAACCTACTCAGCACTAATCCGAAACTACTCTGCAACGAGTAAGTTAGTTCAATTTTTTTATTCCTTTCACTCACTAGTATTTCCATTATTATTATTATTTGCTCCGTCCTCATTTGGTTTTAAATTCTTTCATAATCAGTGATAACCGAAAATTTACCGTGACCCGTCTCCAGCAATCGTCGGAGCCGTTCCCGGGTAGGCATCTCCGCATATACACTATGTTTAGCCGTTCTTCTTTCTCCGTATTTTAGATACGCGGCGGGGGTCTCTGTACGACTCGTTAGAAATAGGCGAAACCGATCACTCGTTAATTCCCGTACGACAATACACGCACACACGCAAACCGATCCACCACCTGCGTTACAACCAATTTCTCAGGAACCTCCTCAACCTTTCCCAGTGTTCGATCTTTGACCACCTCCTACTCCCAGGTCTGTCTCTCCGATCCTTGAAGAGCTCCTGGAATACAGATCCCCTTTACTTGTCTATTTTCATCCTCCTGCAGTAGAAGCTCTACCGGAGGAGTTCCCAAATAACGAAATTCATTTGATAACATATCCGTCAACTCTGAAGCCACCGTTGAATATATCGAGCCTCCTCCCTATCTTCCTCACCTTGTATTCACAGGGTTTGATTTCCTAAATTTAGTCCTCTCTTCTGAGGAATGACGCTCTCACACACACTATTGTAGAAAAAACAAAAACTAAACACACATATGTATATACTACACACGATTAAGAGTTAAGTTTTGTATCAAAATTAAATATCCGATTTAATTAAAATGTTAAATCATTAGCAAATTAAAATTTTGTTTTTATTCATTTAATCACACCCTCTTCGTTCGTCACCCCCTCACCCCTTCCCTCTTAAATTGTGCACGAAGGTTCCGTCCCGGGTAAAAGGGATTCAATTCCTTGACCCAAAAAGGGAACCAGCGAGCGGTTGACTTGTCGACGGAGTAAAAACGACTCTTCCAGTCGCTGACCCGTTGCTAATCCTAAACGTACCGCTCGACTCGGTCAGACCCGCTTGTATTGATCGCCGAGCCCAACAAACAAAAACTTCTATCAGAACGTAACAATAAAAATGTAAGAATTGATGGCTAATCTAAATGTTACTTAATGAGTTTATAAAATGATAAATAAATTAAAAAATAATTTGTACTCATATCAGTGCTATAAAGTATCTACTAATTTATTATATCAATATATATGGGCGTAAAGCCTTTAGGATGTATTCGAACTGGTGAGAAGTGAGATAGAGTCAATTGTGTAGAAATGTGTTTATTTCTTTGTCAGAGAAGTATGTATGTACAGTTGTGTGTTTGGAACTTGAGTGCGCCAGTGGCGCATTTGCGGCAAAGTGTAAGGCCGCGAGTTTAGAATACTAGTTGACGGGCGCGGTAAGATATTACCGGCCGCGTCTGCGTGATTTGAATTGGGTCCTAAAAAGGACGATTCTTGCGAGGATGCATGTTGCATCCCTTTCCCATGTGTCGGAAGTATTCCGTGCGGGAAGTGATCCTCTGCATGGTAGTTGTTCTGTGAGTAAGCCCTAGGCGGCGAGGTTTACGTTGCGATGGAGTATGTCTCCGGTGTGCCATGCGCTGCGACCGTCCGGCTCTCGGTGGTGCAAGTAGGTCTGCGAGCCGAAGAGAGAGAGGCCTTCGCAATCGGACGTCCCCTGGTACGTGAGTGTCTCGTGGGGTCTGAGTCAACCGGGCACAGAACTCTAGGGGAATTGTTTTCCACCGTAGAATCTGTGATGGCGACGGCAATGCTGGTGCGTCAGCTGACCGTAGATGCACATCCCTCCGTGAGGTGTGCGGTCGGAGCTGGGACTCAGTCTTTCGCTTCCGTGCCTTTTCAGGCACTGTGAAAAAAACGGCGAGACAATTAGCCTCTGGTTACGCTCTGCTATTGCAGAGTTATTACTCAGCTCAAGGGCCCTAGTAGAGAGCTCGCCTTGAAGCGAGTGAGTGAGGAAAAGCTTGCTCAAAGCTCTTTTATACAGTGTTGATCGATTTTCGATCGCGAGAGAGCCTTACACCGCCTGCGCAACCTGGTGGTGTATCTGCAGGCTTATAACTCGGCAGAGGCCTTGCGGCGCGTAGCGGCGCCGCGGCGTACTAGGCCGCTTCAGTGCAGCGGTGTGGCGGTGAACCGCCACAATATATAATATATTTAATAATATATAATATTTTTTGGTCGAAAATATTATTTAATAATTTAATCGATTACTGTTAGAAACTAATGTGTAAAAACGGAAAAAAAGTTGTAAGAAGCAATTTTCAAATACGATACCTTCAATATTCTAGCGACTCGCCCTACTTGGCATTTACCTCTATCAACTGAAAAAAGAAAGATTTATGAATAATTAATTAGCGTGGAAGACCACTATTAGTAATAACTAATAGTGGTCTTCCACGCTACCCATGAGGTGCCACTAATAGCGCGCTAGATTTTTTTAAAGTGGATCTTCGCCTGTAGCCCTATTATACCACATTTTATTATATTTTATGTTTACAAAAGAGAGATATATAAGATAGATGTAAGGATGAAAAAAAGTCTTATGAACGTGACTCCGAAAATGCTTCCTTTCCAAGTTATAAACGCTTCTTAATAAAATTTCTGTTAACGTAGAACACATGTTAAAAATAATTCCTGTATCGAAATCCTGTAAAAGTATTGTCCAAACATTTCAAAGCATAAAAATTTTGAAAATTGCAAAATTAATTTTTTTTAAACATAGGCTTATAAAGAATGACGAGACGGAACTTTTTTCTATTGCAGTTTTTTGTTTAATGCTTATTTTCAATAATAAAATAAAAAACTAAAAAATTTTTATCCCCAAATTCAATAAGATTTTAAGATATAAATCGTCAAATTTTGTTGAAATTGTTTGAAATTTGGTATACGCATGCAGTATAGTCTAGCGATGCTTACAAAACAATAAAGAAACTAAAAATTGCCTATTGTTTAATAATAATTAATTGCAAATTGAAGCCAGTCGGTACCACGTTTTTTTAGTTTCGCCGACAAAAAGTATCGAGGGAACTTGAAATTTGAAACAACCTCCAGTGAGACAAGGGGAGCTCCTGAGAACCGCCCACAGTTCATCCAAAGCGTCCCCCCCCCCCCCGTTTTCTGTGGCTTCTTCAATTCAACCGGTCTGCCGATCGGTATCGTGTTGATAAGTCAATGTTTTCGGAAAGGACTGATTAGGCTGGTCGGGCCATACTCCGGCCCTTTCGGGTGCAGCATCCTCGGAGTTCTCGACGCCGTCTGCAGTCGGGCGAGATTTGCTGCTGCGTTACGTTGCTGTTGGCGGCTGAAAGCAATGCGGAGTTAGACTTTATGCTTTGTTCCTTATGTTTGTTCCTCATTACTGGAAGGTTTCTGGAAATTTTCAGATCAATTCATTGAAAATTTGCGAAAATATGCATTTTATAAGAAAACATGCAACGCCGCCAATGATAGCTCCGTGAGCGCTGGGCACCATCAGGCAGCGTATTCACCGTTCGGCTTTCCAGGATTCGATTTTATAATGATTTTTTAAAACTTTAACTATTGTTATTTGTTAAATTACTATCGTCCTAAAGACCGCGTCTCTGGAGTGTATGTGAAATCATTATAAAATCGAGTGGAAAGCCGAACGTTACAAACACAAACTTTTATATACTGAATATTATTGACAGATGTCAAAACTATAAAAAAAATGTATAAATACCTTGTTCAGCCATTACAGTTCAAAAACTACACTTGGCTCTTATGGGAAGGCGCTCTCCAGTATGTTATATAGCTCAATGGTCTAACCGCATTTTGAGCAGCACGGCGCTTTCCAGTTTGTATAGAGTTCACTGCATTTGTTGTGCCCCTTTTTGAGTATACGGGATCGGGATCGGCCGTTAAAGACTTAGGCCGGGGATCCGGAATTTAAAATAACTCTTCTTTGTTTTTAATAAAAAACTGTAAACTTATAGAAAATGCCGATAGTTATGATCTTTCCGTCAAAGGTTTCCGCTAACGTATTTCCGACTCGCGTACGATATTAGTTTTTATTTTTGATCCGTTCCGACAAACAAGGCGTCAGCGCGATACGCATGTAGTCAATCTTTTTATCTAATGCCGACTTACCTTTCATCTTCCGACAATTTGGAGTATATAAGGAGATAGCCCGTTTCATAAGGAGTCAGTCAGTCAGTCAGTCTTACACCGTTAAATTAAGTCGCGACAGTAGGCTATCCGATTTTTATGTATTTATTTTAATAAAGAGTGTTCCTAAAACGTAATTGCCGCCCGCCATCCTTACAAAATTCAGAAGTGGGATTTCCCGTGCCAAGTTTGGCGATTATGACCGCGCGATTGTGACTGTGCGTTTATGTTACGAATTTATGTTATGCTTATGTTATGTTGGGGTATACGGGCCTTTACGTTTTTATGAAAACCTTACGAACGTGACCGTATTTGAAACAGTAGACACTCGATTACGAACTTACGGTAGTGAATAAATTTCCAATCAGTTAAGAAGAAGACAACGTGTCAAAGTGAGCACGCTTACGGCATTAGAGCTGAAAGAGAAATTAAAGGAAAGAAATCTGCCAACTTCCGGAACGAAGAATGAGCTACTAAAACGATTATTAGAAGCGGGTGTTCCGCTAGAAGAGCTTCGTGCGACAAGACACCCCGCAAACGAGATGCATGATTCGCAATCTGACGAGTCTCACCAGGGGACGGCGAGCATTCAATCCGTGTCTGTCCGTGAGATTGAACTTTTGCGGAAGGAGAGAGACTTAGCCATGCGCGAGGTTGAATTATTAAGGAGAGAGGTAGATCTCTTACGAATGACGCCCAGAGCAGAAGAAAGCACGCCTGTTCGATATATCGACCAGCCCCGTCCGCAAGGTAAAGTCCAATGTAAAAAAATTTGGCGCGAAGATTTGAGAGTATTTTCCTACGTAATTTGATGCGCTGAATACTGCCCAAAGTGTCACGAGGAAGCTGCTGAATAATCGTACATCATTTTCAAGCCCTTTTGCTCACTTTTACTCGTCCATTCCTCAAATAATGACTTTTTCAAAAACCTCTAAATATGAAGGTGGACAATGGCTTCCTAAAATAGTTTTTCAAAAAACTTATATAAAAATTACATAAAAAATTATATAGTAGCTCCATATTCTATGAAAGAAATACTCTGACTTTCGCTCTTAGCGTGACCCAGGATTAACAACGTGGATGTGGCGAAAATGTGATCCCTTTGGGGTGCTTGATTTTCGTGAGTCCCCTTGCCTCTCACGTTGGGGTGCTTGATTTTTGTGAGTCCCCTTGCCTCTCACGTTGGAGTGCTTGATTTTCGTGAGTCCCCTTGCCTCTCACGTTGGGGTGCTTGATTTTTGTGAGTCCCCTTGCCTCTCACGTTGGGGTGCTTGATTTTCGTGAGTCCCCTTGCCTTTCACGTTGGGGTGCTTGATTTTCGTGAGTCCCCTTGCCTCTCACCTCAGAATACTTGACTTCATGGTAATGTCGCTTGTGTGTGGTACTCTTCAAAGCATGGTGCTGCGCATAGAGGAATATCACAACTGGAGCATATGTACATCGTTCGACGTGTAATCTTACGCAAAGAGCACAAGTGACACTTTCGACTTGTACCATGCCTCGGGAAATGACGACCAACTAATCGAGTAGGAGGACTATCTTTTTTTCGTATTCAGCGCATTAAAAAAGATAGGTATGCCAACTTTCAGGCCAAAATAGCAAAAAAAAATTGACCTTGAAATAGCGATTTCGAAATATGCTAATTGTACGATTTTACCGATGATAGCTAAACTAGCGGACGAACGAAATGTCCAATGGCCCAATGTCCTCCAGGACGTAGAATTTGCGTGCAATAATACTGTGTCAAAAGCGACTAACGAATGTCCGAGTATGTTACTTTTTGGTGTACAGTAGCGTGGAAAAGCGATAGACGAATTGCAAGATGCGTTCGAAGTGAAAGAACAACTGGAGATACCTCGTAACTTACCTGAATTACGCGAGCAAGCTAATAAACGAATACAATGTAACCAAAATGCGAATAAGCGTATTTATGACCGTAGACATAAGACTGTAAAAAAATACGAATTAGGCGATAAGATTATGATAAGAAATTTTGATACTACTCCAGGTGCTTCGCAGAAAATGATACCACGTTTCAAAGGGCCGTATCAAATTGATCGCATACTTAGAAATAATCGATACGTTGTGAAGGATATTGAAGGATTTGAGCTCTCACAAACCCTATACCGTGGTACATGGGAAGCGGCGAATATGCGACCCTGGATACCAGGCTAGAATGTAGTGTTACCGTTAAGTTTATTGTTTAATTATAAGCCTAACTGTCTAATTATGTGTTTATTATGTTTTAGGTTTCTTTTGTTTTTTATGAGTTTAATTATGCGTTAGCGTCATACTATTTATGTTTTCAGTTTTTATTTTTGCGCTACGGTTAATCGGGGCGATTAACGGTCAGGCTGGCCGAATTGTAAGCCTATAGAAAATGCCGATAGTTATGATCTTTCCGTCAAAGGCTTCCGCTAACGTATTTCCGACTCGCGTACAATATTATTTTTTATTTTTGATCCGTTCCGACAAACAAGGCGTCAGCGCGATACGCATGTAGTCGATCTTTTTATCTAATGCCGACTTATCTTTCATCTTCCGACAATTTGGAGTATATAAGGAGATAGCCCGTTTCATAAGGAGTCAGTCAGTCAGTCAGTCTTACGCCGTTAAATTAAGTCGCGACAGTAGGCTATCCGATTTTTATGTATTTATTTTAATAAAGAGTGTTCCTAAAACGTAATTGCCGCCCGCCATCCTTACAAAACAAACCATATATTTCCATATATTTATTGGTTTCTTGATTTTACAAGTGCCCCTTTTAACAAATCAACTTAATCCCGTTTCAGGAATCCTTATTTTAATATTTTGTTATAGCTATTAAATTCGTATTGGAATCTACGTACTTTAAATTTCAAGACAAAGTATTTAAACAAACCTTTGGTAGCCCTATGGGTTCTCCTTTGTCCCCCATTATCGCAAATATTACTCTTACGGATATAGAAGAAAGGGCTCTCAAAATCTTGGTTTCGAAACCTCTTTTCTTTTACAGATATGTTGATGACATAATTTTGGCGGCTCATAACAACGTTATCAATGAAATAATAGAAATTTTCAATTCGTTTCATGACAGAATTAAATTTACATGTGAACGAGCTAACAAGGGACATTTGAGTTTTTTGGACGTAGAATTAATTGTAGAAGGTGATAACATTATTATCAAATGGTACCATAAACAGACTTTCTCGGGGAGGTACCTAAATTTTCTCTCTCAACACCACATATCACATAAGAGAGGAATTATCTTTGAAATGGTTGATAGAAGTATAAGACTTTCTCATCCACGCTTTCTTCAAGAAGATCTTAATAACATTATTAATATCCTACGGAATAATAATTACCCTCTTCCATTAATTTTTTATAATATAGAAGAAATATTAAAATATTATTCTTTTGGCAACAAAAGAATACAAGGTGGAGAGAGTGGAGTGTCAGAGGATCGTAGAAATAAGTTTTTTACTATTCCATATGTTAGAGGCATATCTGAGAAATTTAGGTCCATGACTAAGAAACATGGTTTTAGAATGTCTTATGCTAGGGAATGTGATATGAGATACTTCATAAAGAGACACAAGGATATTTTAGAAAAATTTTTACATTGTGGTGTAGTATACAAGATTTCTTGTGTGGATTGTGAGGCAATTTACATAGGTCAAACAAAGAGAAGGTTGGAAACTAGGATTAAAGAGCATAAAAATGACATTAAAAAAAGCACTTCTCCTTCAGTTATTTCTCAACATCGGTTAGAATTTAATCACCAAATAAATTGGGAAGGAGTTAGCATTGTAGATAATGAAAAATCATATGTGAGAAGACTAACTTCTGAAATGATAAACATAAAAAGACAGTTACACGGTCTAAACAAACAAAGTGACACTGATTTGCTCTCTGATTCTTATATTCCTATTCTCAACTTATTGCCTACTCTATAGAGTTAGAAAAATAATATTTTTCGCCTTGCTGGCTAACATATCTGTAAAAGAAAAAAGGTTTCGAAACCAAGATTTTGAGAGCCCTTTCTTCTATATCCGTAAGAGTAATATTTGCGATAATGGGGGACAAAGGAGAACCCATAGGGCTACCAAAGGTTTGTTTATATACTTTGTTTTGAAAAGTTGCCCCTTCTCCTTTGATTTCCTCTCCCTTATTTCCTATAGAATTACATGCCTTTGGATCTTCAATTTTAAAATGTAACATCAACTCACAGTTGAGAACATGGTGACTTGAGATTAACACCACAACTGCAATTTCTCACAATCACATAAGTGATCACCAGTATAGATCTTAATAATGGTGAATTGAATCTACATAGTTTTAAATACAGGTATGCGACATAAAAGATTAATTATTTATTAAAAAAATTTTTTTTTTTTTTAAGCAAATTATTATCTTGACCTCAATTTTATATATAAAATTACTAAGATGTATAAATATTTAGATTAAAAGGAACACTGAAGATGGTTGAATGATCAGCCGAAACGTTTGTTCTAACATTGGTGCAATAAAAAATATATATCAAGAAATACGATCTACTTGGGCTTGAGCTCCTCCTACCACTATATCTATTTGAAAGTTACAAGCCTAGACTTCAAGTTTATTATCCTTATTTTAGCTTAGTTTCTCGGAACCTCATGTTACACGTATTCTTTAGCGATTTATTACGATCCGCGATCTTCTTAATTTGTTGTCCTAACAGACATTCGTCTGTTCCGCTTGATATTCGACAAAAAAATAGAAAAATTTTTTAGCAATTTAAAAAAAAAAGAAGTCAATTAAAAATTTTTTAATTATATTTTGAATGTTTGCATAAAGGACCCCGCACAAACCTTATGGAAAATGTTTCTGTGGATTTGGCTAAAACTTTGGAAATTTGTAGTTTACGTGATCCTGATAAAAAGTTCTCATTGCCCCAACTTGATTCATTGAGCCGTTTGAGCTCTAGGGACCGTTGAAAGTAGGAAATAGGCAACTGCCACCGCCACCGTGTAAGAAATCACCTGATATTGGCTGCGTTCAGCAGAAAAAGCAGCTTAGTAAGCACTTTCCGCTGTGCTGTCAACAGCGTACGACTTCTGATAAACGCACTTTTTTTATATGCGCTGGCGCAAATGTATGTTTTGTGGCGTGACTTATAACCCTAACCTATTTATGTGAGAAAAATAAGTATAGTATTAAAATATTATTATATCTGCATGTTTATATGAAACTATATTGCAGTAAAATAATTAAAATTAGAGGGAAAAATATATGTTATCTTTACTTCATAATAAAATTATAGAATGATGAGTAATATATTTGTATAATTAAAATATTACAATTTTATTGGTTCGAATTATTAAAATAAATCATTAAAAATAAGCTACAGAGCCAGAGCTAGATTATCATGCTCAATTTATTAATTATTATTCAGTTAATTAATATACGTTTCGACCATTGGATGTGGTCATCTTCAGTACATATTATTAACATTTAACATACAATTAACATTTTCTTAAAAAATACAGTTGTTAAAATAACATTATTAAGCGCAGTCTTCTAGGAACATAAAACAGTAAAACATCAATTAAAATTGTTACATTTTAAAATTCTTTTTTAACCGATCGTTGAAAGTCGTTACTTCAATGTCATACTCGATATCAAAATAGTAAACCTCCAGATTACAAGGAAGGAGTAAGATGTCCATATTTTACAAATATATTATTTTTTGTTGTGTCGTCAAAACTGAAATTTTGTAATAGATTACCATGTACTGAAGATGACCACATCCAATGGTCGAAACGTATATTAATTAACTAAATAATAATTAATAAATTGAGCATGATAATCTAGCTCTGGCTTTGTAGCTTATTTTTAATGATTTATTTTAATATATTTGTTTTATAGCAAATCCTAGTAGAGATTACTTAACATTCTGTAAGGAGTGGAAAACACGCAATTTGTTCAAGCAAACTAAGAATTTTTTCTTTAAGATACAAATGTATAAAAAGTATCAGCTACTTTGAAACTTTTCACTTTTTGAATAAACTGAAAATTTCCAACATTACGCTTAATCGGCATACTTTTACTATGCTAGAAAAAATGGCGACCGCTGAGTAAACATGTTAGAAAAGCGTAGTGATGGATGGCGTTCAACCGAAAATCGTGCAATAGTTGTAAAGCTGCTTTTTCTGCTGAACGCAACCAATGCCTCCCTCTCCTACCCTTTCCCCTTTACTCCTCCGCGCGTTTGCATGCGGCGGTAGGCTGAACGGATACGCGCTTATTCGGCGATATTTAGTAATTAATAACTCGTTAACTGTTGCGAAAATTGCAAAATGATACAGGACTTTCGACTCAGTTTAGTCCGCTCTACTCAGACACGAGCGCTTTGTCAAAATTTTGAGACACCCTGTATATTTTATTACTATTTTATTAATTAAAAATTGGTTGTGGTTCTCTGGACCCACAACAAAGGAGGATGTTAAATATAGGTCGATTTTGGCCAATGGTGTGGAACCAAAATTACAAATAGTTTCTTATAGATTTCATACCGTAGAATCACGTGGTAAAGTTTGTTTTCCTCTAGACAGCGGGCAAAGCACGGAAAAATTAAAAAAGACCATGAAAAATGCAATTTCCCGAGCTGGTTGAAGTTTGGAACATTCCTGGAGCGATTTTAAAAAAATGATTTGTCGCTCTTGTCCTTTTGCACGGAGAAAGTTCCGAGACCCTCACACGACATGCAAAAGAGACCGATCCGATACATGCGTCGAAAGACACCCTTAGCTTGGCGAGATCGTTTAAGTGATTTTGGGGGTGGTTTTTCGGGTATAAGGGTGTCTTCCGACGCATGTATCGGATCGGTCTCTTTTGTACTTTGTTTGTTAGTCTCGAACTTCCTTTCTACCAGAAATCCGTCAGCACGTTCGATCGAAAGACCTTCAAAACTGCAATCAATTACAGTTTCGCGATTTTAAAATCACCGTCGCGAGACTCCGACGGCGGGTCAAAAACTAACAATCAAACGGAAGGGACGTATGTCCGTCGGGACAACGAATCAAGAAGTTCGCGGATCATAATAAATAACTAAAGAATAAGTGTAACCTAAAGCTCCGTGAAAACTAAGCTAAGATAAAGATTCCTGAAACGGAACTTAATTAATTGTTAAAAAGAGAAACTTGTAAAAATCAAGCAACTAAGAAATATACATATAGAAACTATGTTTTATTTGAAGGATGTTTTATTTGAAGGATATAAAATTATTTTCCGGATTCCCGGCCTAATCCAACTCCTCGGCAGATTCCGAACCCGTGCCCTCATCACTAAAAGAGTTTTTTCCCGTAAAGTCTAATTCATAAAGACCATTGCATGTAGCAGTATACATATGAGCATTATCAAATTCTAGAGAATCTATTCCTTTGTTATACAATGTTATACCATGTTCCACAGTATACGTCTAAACATTTTTAAAACAATTAATAACAATTTACTAATAAAGTACAAAATACAAAAAATTTGAAAAAAAAAATACAAACTTGAATGGCAACACTCTGTCTCTGATCCCATAGAACTCCCGTATAACTCCCCGTCACAAAAGTGTACAGATTATCTGATGAGCAACACGTTAATGGGGCATAATTGAAAGAATCCCATGTACGTACAAATTCAGATGTTCTGAAATCACAGTAGCGAATATAAATAAATTGAATGGCTAAGGGCCGTTTCAACCAACGTGGTTTAAGAAATTAAACCCTAGTGACATTCAGTTATCTTAACTTAACCTGAATATTGGTTTCTACCAATTATTTAACGGCGTTTAAATATCTGTAAACCGAGTTTAAGTTAAACGGTCGATCTCGATACTTAATTGTCCCAGCAATTTTTTAAACTCTTTGATGTTCTAAATTCGGTCAAGGACATACTACATTAAACAAATTTTCTATTATTTTCCAATATTTTTCTTTGTCTTTTGAAGTTACTATGTCAGACTTCTTGTTTTCTATCACATTTTTTTATTTGAAAATTAAATCAATGAAAATACTTTTTTCTGCTGTTGAAAAATTTAACACTCGTTTACGTTTATTACTCATATTACTCATTAAAGTTAAAATATTATTTTATATGTACAAAATAACTTAAACTGGATCGTTTCCAGCAACGTGATTTAAGAACTCAATAATAGTCAATAATAGAAGTCAATTTATAGTCAATAATATCAATAGTTTATATTTTCAATTAGAGATCAGAATCATTGTTAGACTAGAAACCTAGTTCTGGAGTCTCTAATATTAGACCAATCAGCGTTCTGTCTTCAAATAATTTTAGCGTTATGAGACATATAGTATAGGTTTAGTTAATCGTTCTCGATGTAATCGTGGTAGAAACTAATCATTACCTTTCGTTTAAACTCAGGTTCAAGTTCAGGTTTAACTGAGGGTTTGCTAAACTGTCGATTAGGTAAAGTTGGTAGAAACGGCTCTAATTAGTATTAACAATAAGATTTATTACCTTAAATCTATTTTTTTAATAGAACACTGAAAACACATGAGAATAGTGTGAGGATCCTCCCATAGTAGTTGGCAACAATAATCATCACATTTTTTATCTATTACCTGATAACTAAAACCTTTACATTAGTATGTTGTATATTTTATTCCAAATATACATAAAAACCTATATTCTGTCGAGCGAGAGAAAGACCCATGGATAGGCATATATGTAATATTCTTATATTGCTAGCTCCGCTTACTTTCCATAGGCAGTGTGTGTGCCAATGAAGTGAGACAGATAGCAGACGATTTGACCGTTCTGCACATGCGCGACATCTGTAGCTTGCGCAGAGAATATATGTATTGTAGAGAATAATTGTTTTATGTTTGGCGCCAGTGTCTGTAGAGTGCGTGCGCTACTGTTGCGTGACTAACGAAAATGCGCTTCTTCTGTTCAGTTAAGACTGTAAACGATAAGAATCCTTCCGTATTGTCTTTTCACAATAAACTTTATATTAACTACAGAGAATTGATATTGTGTTTCAAGAGCCTCTGGCTATAGTACAAAAAGTAATATATAACATGTATAGGCACAACGCTTGCGCACAGATAGTCTACTCTAAAATGAGAGATGAATATCATCCGCACCGTAATGTTTTCCTAAACTCTCGAGTTCAATCAGCAATATAGGATATTACATATATGTGGATAAGACGAAAACTTGTCCGTTTCGCGCAGGTCTCCCCTCACGGGGTGCTTAGAAAGTCCCCCACTCCACATGATTGTACTGCTCGTGCAGCTTACCAATGCCAGCGGGTGGCGCAACGCTCCCCCCACCGCAATGCTTCTCCTATGCGCAGATCATAAGTCTTTCTCTCACTGAATAGAGTATTGTCCTTTGACTATTAAGATATAAACCGCTAGAGCGAGTGTTCCGATTAGGGACCGGTTGTATGCGCATGTGTGGCAATACGGCGTCAGTACAGTGTCTCATACAAGTTAAACAAGGCACCGTTACCCCCCTACATTTAAAATATTTCAAAATTTTTTTTAATTGATTGAAATTTTCTACTTCTTGGTTTTTTAGCTGCTGGCTCCGTAGATTCCATGCTTATAAATAAATAAATCTTATCTTATTTGTAGTCACCTAACCTCCTCATGTCAAAACGTTCCACCATACGGTCAACACACAACATATAACGGCACTGGATCTCCATTACCGCACATGCGCAGAGCTGCACATGCGCATACAACCGGTCCCTAATCGGAACACTGGCTAGAGCCAACTTCACATTGATAGTCAAGATCTGTGGCGACATCGTATGGCAACGGGGCCGGGAATAACTAATCCATTCTATACCCAGAAAGAACACCAGGTCGAAAAAATGTCTAATAGACATCTAATAGACGTCTATAGACGTCTATGCGTATCAAAAGTGCGTGGTGTTTAGTGCATGATATTGGCTTGAATCTTTGACAATAATTTAAATATACAGGGTGACCCATTTTAATCTATCACCCCAAATATTTCCGTTCTCTTGCATTTTACAAGAAAATGTTTCAGACAAATGTTGTATGGTTTTAAGGGGGCCATAAAATGATTTCATTGATTTGACCTTGGATAGTCGTTTAAAGGTCACACGAAGGTCACCTTCAATTTCTTAAATTAAAACCTCCATTTTTCATTACATATTCTTATAGCTTATTTTGAGAGCTTTCCAAAACACTATAATAAAGTTATTTTCCATTAAGTATTTGTCGCGTTATGAGGTTTAAAAGTTACGATACTGCTGGCATTAGCGTTATCCGAGATGTACCACGTGGAGGTTGCACGGTCAGATTTACATCTCTTGTGTGTGTGTGTGTGTGTGTGCGCGCGCGCGTATTTAAAAATAATTAAGTATTTTATTGAAGGTGTTCGAAAACACGTCCACCTTGTTGGATACATAAACGCAATCTTTTATGAAAATTGTTACGCACTCTATTAAGAACAGTTGGTGTTATGCTTCTGAACACGTTACGAATACGTTGTTGCATATTTTCAATAGTCGTCGGCTCAGTCTCGTACACTTTTTCTTTAACATATCCTCAGAGAAAAAAATCCAATGACGTCAAATCCGGAGATCTAGGAGGCTACTCCTGAGTTTGACTACCTAAACCAATCCATTGTCTTCCGAATACATTATTTAAATAGTCCCTGACGTCACGTGCTCTGTGAGCGGGCGCTCCGTCTTGCACAAACCATATTTGATTACGTGTCTGAAGATCAACATTCTCTAAAAGAATCGATAACTGATTTTGTAAAAAAAATAAATAACTTTGCGCATTAAGGTTTGTCGAAAGAAATATGGACCAATAACATAATCTCCTACTATATCAGACATTAATAACCACACATTAATAGACCATTGCCATTGTAATTCTTCATTCCGTTGCCAATGTGGATTTCCTTCAGAATAATAATGGCAGTTATGTCTGTTGACGCCTCCACTCTTACTAAATGTGGCTTCATCAGAAAAAAGCATATAACGAAAGAATAACGGATCTCGTTATTTGATTTTCAGCCCAATTACAAAATCTTATACGACGGATAAAATCCTCGTTTTTCAATGCTCTAGTCAAAGTAATATGATACGGATGTAATTTATAATTTCGCAAAATGCGATTTGCAGTTGATTGTGGTACACCATGTTAATGTTGAATTTTTCTCGTGGAAGTATGCGGATCCATATGGATAGCAGCAACAGTTACCAGCGTTTTCACTTCGTCAGCTCCAGTCTTTTGACGTTTTCTCTTTAAATCACCTCTTTCAGCTCTATGAACCACAAGTTTTATTGTCACTCGCGTTGGATGTTGTCTATCAGGAAATCTCTCAGCATATAATCTTTCCGCAGCTTTATAATTGCCTCTAGTCTCACCTATAATACGTATCATATCAACAAATTTATGTGGCGGATAGTCTGCCATATCACAGACCTTCTTAAAAAAACTTTCTACGTATTGAGAAAAATGCTATGGTATCAAGAGAAATCAATATGACCTCTAAAAATGTTTGGTCACACAAAAAGACTCGACTAGTAATTTGGAAAAATATTCTTTAAGTCAAACCACGTCTGATTTCTCTTGACCATAGCATTTTTCTCAATACGTAGAAAGTTTTTTTAAGAAGGTCTATGATATGGCAGACTATCCGCTCGCAGACTATCTCGGATAACGCTAATGCCAGGCAGTATATGATAAAGGCAGTATCGTAACTTTAAACCTCATAACGCAACAAATACTTAATGAAAAATAACTTTATTATAGTGTTTTGGAAAGCTCTCAAAATAAACTATAAGAATATGCAATGAAAAATGGAGGTTTCAATTTAAGAAATTGAAGGTGACCTTTGTGTGACCTTTAAACGACTATCCAAGGTCAAACTAATGAAATCATTTTATGGCCCCCTTGAAACCATACAACATTTGTCTGAAACATTTTCTTGTAAAATGCAAGGGAACGGAAATATTTGGGATGATCGATTAAAATGGGTCACCCTGTATAACAATGATGTTATATTGTTTTGTGGAAGGCTGCGAATCGAGGAAATATAAAAAAGGGGAAATAAATGATTCCAGTCTAATTAATTTTATTAATCCTTGCATCCTTTTTACGTACTTTGAATTTCCCGCAATTCCCGAAATATAATACATATGAATCTAATCAAAAAGCTATTTTTTTGTTTTGACTAAAAACTGATTCTAGGGATGGAAACACTCTTAAAAGAAAATCTGATTTTCCGAAGGGTATTTCCACCTCTAGAATCATTTACTGCTAAAACAAGAAATAGTTTTTTGATTAGGTTTATGTAGGCGTCGAAAAATTAAGGAGCATCGAAAAATTAAGGAGCTTTATACTCCTACATTTATATATTATATTTTTGCAATTTCAGATTTTTTAGAATTTTCGGGTTATTAGACCGTCCTTGTAAGTTATAATTAGAAATGTTATTAAATCGGATCATATAATAGTGTCTGTATAAACATAGTTAATGTTTAATCGAACATTTGTAGAAACGGATTAATTAATTTGAAACATAACTTACCTTTTATCAATGTCGTAAATTAGAAACGATGAAAATTGACAATAATCAGTGGAACTAGCAGCAAATTTTGTTCCTATAGGGTCAAATGAGATTGATTGCACATAAGATTTGTCATTTTCACAAAATATTTTGTTTTCTTCCGTACAACCCTCTTTATCATCAGTATATTTCAGTATCTACGAAAAAACAAACTTTTTACATACTATATTAACATATCATAATTGCAATTTTTCTTTAATCTTACCTTTATTGAATTATTAGAACTAATTATAATGTGTTGCGATGTTGCGTTTATGAAATCAATTGTATCATCTATTTGATATATTTTTGATTGTTTAAGATAAATTCTTTTATTATTCTTTGATTCAATTTTTTTATCCTTCTCTGATTCAATTCTCCAGTGTTTAATAATACCAAATCTGCAAGAATTTTTGCCAAAAATAAAAAAAAGTATTATGAGATCAATTGTATCATCTATTTGATATATTTTTGATTGTTTAAGATAAATTCTTTTATTATTCTTTGATTCAATTCTTTTATCCTTCTCTGATTCAATTCTCCAGTGTTTAATAATACTAAATCTGCAAGAATTTTTGCCAAAAATTAAAAAAAAAATAAAACAGTTTATAAATACTCACACGTCGCCACTTATAGTATAATCATTGCAATGAGCAATAGATGTAATAAAAGCGTCGTTAATTCCCACGATCATTTTATCCTTTTTAATAGTACCGTTCTTTTCGCGATTAAAAGCAAGAAGATTCCTATTTTCACAAAACCAAATTGTATTTTTAGTCATTTGTAGGCATTTATTACTCGTTATATGTTCTATAAATCTTTTCTGTTCTATTTCATATATTTTACTTATTTTACATCTTCCCTTTATCCAGTTGTAATGTATAATAAATTTAGAATTATATGAAGATAGAAATGGTTTACATCTGTAAAAAAAAATAAGACGTGCTTTTCAATATAATCTTATGTATTGGGGTACAAATAAGTTTTAAAGCGTTTTTTGTAGAACATAAGAAAGTAATTCAAAATTTAAATATTCTCCCGCTCTTTTCCAATTTTATAGTGTTTATATGGTAACATAAAAAATAACAACCAACTTCACGATATTGTTTGTGTAACCTAAAATTGCAACAGTTTGAAAATAGCAAACGAGAAACAATTTATTCGGCACTGCATTCGCTATGAATTCCATCATGCCCTAACTATACCGAAGGATAATCCTGCTTGTGGCTCATCCGAGCAAGTAATGTAGACGAACCGAAAATCATACTGAAGGCGAAAGTGGTCAGATGAGCCACAAGCAGGATCATCCTTCGGTGTAATTAGGGCATCAAGGAAAGAGCGCCGCAAAAGCATGTGCATCAATTTGTTCGACTCTTGGAGACAATGTTGTATCCAAAAGTACGTGTGAATTTTGGATGATTTCAGACGATTTAAAGAAGGTGATTTCGACGTTAGCGATCGTGAACGTAGCGGAGCCCCTCTCAAGACTGAGGACGATGAATTGCAAACATTACTTGTCCCAAACGCAAAAAGAGCTTGCATTACAACTGAGAGTAAAGCAACAAACCGTTTCCAACCGTTTACGAAAGACAACGATTCAGAAAGAGGGAAAGTGGGTACCACATGAATTGAGCCAGAAGAACAAAGATAACCGTGTCGAAATGTGTCTGAATCTGTACAAAAAACAGCACAGAAAGTCTTTTCTGTGGAAAATCGTAACGAGTAATGAAAAGTGGATATATTACGATAATCCCAAGCAAAAAAAATCATAAGTAGATGGCCAACCATCCACATCAACGCCAAAGCGGAATATCCACGACCAAAAGGTAATGCTCTGTATATGGTGGGATATGCAGGGCGTGCTATATTATGAGCTTCTGCAACCACGTGAAACGGTTAATGGTGATCGCTATAGTCGACAACTATTGAGATTGAACGAAGAAATCCGTCGAAAACGTCAATATACTGGCAAAGGATTGCGTCCGGTAAAATTGCTTCATGACAACATTAGGCCTCATGTCGCTAAACCGGCCAAAGAAATATTATTGACGTTTGGTTGGGATGTTCTACCGCACCCGGCCTATTCGCCAGATATAGCGCCAAGTGATTATCACTTGTTCTGGTCAATGCAAAACGCCTTGAGGTACACTTCTGGAATATTGAAGAAGTGCGAAAATGGGTTGACGACTTTATTAAATCAAAAGACGAAACTTTCTTCACTGCCGGAATTCGTAAGCTGCCCGAAAGATGGCGCAAGGTCATAGATAATAACGGAGAATATTTTGATACTTAAATGTGTTATTGAATTTCTGCAAAAAAATCTTGAATTTTCAAAAAAATACTTTAAAACTTATTTGTACTCCTAATAAAATCGTGAATATTTTATTTTTTGAAAATATATGTATAATATATTTGTATAATATATGTATAATATATGTATAATATATTAATTAAAATGTATTTTAAAAAGATCCCGTGTGGGGACACCTGTAACCCCCATCGGGCGCGTCCCCAGGTGGCGGATTGGGGAATACTCGTCACAGTTTTCTGTGAAAGGTAGGATAGAAATAAAATACCTCCCGCGGACCGACAGGATTGCACCTTTGTGCGTTACGATGTATAAGGAACTCCCAACTCAAGACGTTAGGTTCCGTGCTGAGGGGTGAATGTTTGTGGGAGACTAAACATGGCTCAAACGGCTCTTTAGGGGATGTAGTGTGCCGCCTGAAGAAATACCCGGTAGCACTTTCCCTCCGAGGGCATAGGGGGTTCTGCCCGGCAGGGGCAGCCTGTGGGGTGGGCGACCTGGGCAACCGCCCGGGGCGCCAGGGCATGGGGGGCGCCGAGAAGAGATCTATGTCCACAGATGGGTTTTTGCACGTATGCGGCTTGCGCTTCTTCGTAAGTGCAGCCGAACTGCATGCCTGAGCTTAGGTCCTTTTCTTTCCACGCGCTGATGTATACTCTGTCCAACGAGAGAAAAGCTGATAGTGCGTGTAGGAGAAGCATAGCAGGCAAAGTGGGGAGAGCGTTGCGTTACCCGAGAGACTCTCCTCACGCTTAAAAAGCCCCTCTACTCCACAGCGGGTGATGCTCTCCCCACTTTGCCCGCTATGCTTCTCCTATGCGTGGGCCTTTCTCTCGTTGAACAGAATACAGAGTATAGTTCTGCCACATAACTAGCGTAACGCAGCGAACCTCGCGCCTCCCAAAAGAGAAAACGCGTCTGCTGGGACATATATGAGCAGCCGCAAAATAGATTTATTCATTTATATATATCTATTAATATATACCTATTTCCTTTTTTTCGACAATGCCGCCTAAAAAATTATCTGGCGCAGCTAATCGGAAAAGAAATAAAATACGCAACAAAAGCAATAAAACTTGTGCAAAATTTTTGGCAGAATTTCTGCATACAGAAATTCAAGCTTTAACTTCACAAAATCTAGCGGAAAATGATGAAAATATTTTAGATACTGCAACTATTTTCCCTAATTCTTCCGAAAATGATATTATTTTCATTCAGAAAGGTGAGCAACAGTCGGAGCAAACATCACCTGTTAAAGAAGTAAATATAGAGCTTGATAATGAAGAAGGCAATGATTTATTAATTGCAAATAATCAAAACTTGAAATTTGATTATAAAAATCTTGAATCATGGCCTCCTTTTATATCTACAAATATCCGAGATCATATCGTTGGTATGGGACTTACAGCTGAAGTAGACAAAGAATATAAATATCTTTTAAATTCTGAGAAGCGCCATTTTTCAGCTGATCTATTTTATAGGAATATGCATAATAAAAAATCATTTTTCAGATCATGGATGTACTATTCAAAAAATGCAGATAGAGTATTTTGCATATCTTGCAAACTATTTAATACAACGAATAGACCTTCCTTGGCGACTACGGGAAATAATGATTGGAAGCACATTTACGAAAATTTAAAATCGCATGAAAATTCCCCAGAACATTTAAAATATTTTATTAATTGGGTCGAACTAAGTCAAAGATTATACACGCATAGCAGCATAGATGAAAATTTACAGAAGGCTATTAGACAGGAGCGCGATCACTGGCAGACTGTTTTAGATCGCTTATGTAATATCATTCTTTATATTACGAGAAATAATTTAGCATTGCGTGGCTCTTCCGACAAATTGTATACACCAAATAACGGAAATTTGTTAGGATTAGTGGAATTACTTAAGAAGTATGATATGACTCTTCACGAACATTTGAGGCGCATTGTATCTAGAGAAACTCATGTCCACTATTGCAGCTATAAAGTTCAAAATGAATTAATTTCTTTATTAGCTTCTTCAATCAGATCACTTATATTAGAGCGTGCCATACAGGCCAAATATTATAGTATAATTTTAGATTGCACCCCAGACATAAGTCACATCGAACTGTCATTTACTTTGCGATTTGTTGATGTGTCTTCGAAAGAAATATCAATTAAGGAGCATTTCATTACTTATGTACCGATTGAAGACCACCGGGTAATCTTTATATAAAATTACAAAACAAATTTTACAAGAAAATAATTTGGATATTACAAATTGTAAAGGACAAGGATATGACAATGGGGGCTCAAATATGAAAGGCAAAAATAAAGGGGTTCAAACTCGTATGCTTCAAGAAAATCCACGAGCTTTTTTTATGCCTTGTGGATGCCATAGTATAAATCTCGTTTTAAGCGACAGCGCTAGTTCGTGCACCGAGTGTATGACATTTTTTGGAATAATACAATGGGTCTATATTTTATTTTCCGCCTCTGTAGGAAGATGGAAAATTCTTACAGATAGTGTGCCATTTTTAATGGTGAAACCCTTATATACTACTCGCTGGGAGAGTAGAATTAATTCTTTAAAACCTTTTCGTTTCCAAATAATTGAGATCCACGATGCTCTCATAACACTCAGCGAAAATGGTTCATCGGATGCTGCTATTAGGCATGAGGCCCAGACATTAGCAACACAAATATGTAACTTCGGGTTCATAGTCACGCTCGTAATTTGGTACGACATTTTACATCGAATGAATATTGTGAGCAAAAGTATGCAATCCGCTAATATGGACTTAAGCTCTGCTGTAACACTATTAGATTCTTGTGTTAATTACATTCGAGAGTACCGAATTTCTGGGTTCGAAAGAGCATTAGTAGATGCTAAAGAACTAGCTGGCAACCTTGACGTAGATGCCGCTTTTGTGAATGAAAGAGTTCGAAGAAAAAAGCGTGAATTTATGTACGAAACGCCAGATGAAGTAATAACCGATTCACAAGAACTTTTTAAAATACGCGTTTTTAATATAATATTAGATCAAGCAGATGTTTCTTTGAAGGAACGATTTGAACAGCTCAAATCTTTCCAAGAAACTTGGGGATTTTTATTTAAATTAAAAGATTTGCCGACAGTCGATGAGTTGAAGAAGCTGTGTCAAGATTTAGAAACACAGTTAAGCGATGGTACAGATCAAGATATCAATAGTAAGGAGTTATGTATGGAACTACAGTCGATAAGTTCCCTATTTCCCAGAGACGTGAATACCCCACTGGAAACATTAAATTTCATTCGTAAAAATGGTCTGGAAAACACTCTACCGAATGTATGGATAGCATTGAGGATCTTACTGACAATTCCTGTAACAGTTGCTGCTGGGGAACGTAGCTTTAGTAAATTAAAGCTCATAAAAACATATTTGCGATCTTCCATGAGTCAGGAACGATTGAATTCGTTGGCATTGTTATCAATCGAGAATGAATTAATAAACGAAGTGAATATTAATGATATAGTAAAAGAGTTCGCTGATATAAAATCAAGAAAAAAATTCATATAAAAGTTGCCAAACGGGGTGACTGTATAATCCGCCACGTTCGTCGGAACGAATATGGAAAACAGAAACCTAACCCTTGATAACAATCACAACCAGGGGGTCGTCATTCCGCGAATTTTTTGGAGACGGAAGTCAGGTTTGACGGTACAACTGAAGATTGCAGCACTGTCGGCCGCGACTTGGAACAGTTGCTTAACAGTTGGAAACAATTCGGTTATCTGTCATTTTGTCATATTTTGTGGTGCTCAATGTGATTTTGCCGGTGTGACAAAAAGAGTTTTTGTGTGCATAGCAGCTGACAGCAGCTGGCAGCAGCTTTTAGCAGCGTTTATGGAGAAATTTTATTAGAAAAAAATCCTAAAAAAATTTTTATTTCTTTTATTTTTTTATTTTTCTTACATTCTTATCTTTGTAACCTATTTGGTTACTTTACTTTTAATTTATTTTTATTTTTATTTTTTCTGTTTTTTGTGTTATTTTTTAATTAATTTTAGATTTAAGTTGTTTGTAATATTAGTTATAGATAAAATATTAAAATGGTGTGGAAATGCTGTGTGCCAGGGTGCACCTTATCAAGCAAGTTTCCGGTGCATCGATTTCCATCGGAACCCGCGAAATCAGAAGCATGGTTGAGGATTATTAAAAGAACCGATATGATCGGTAAGTATAATAAAAGTATATTTAATTATAGTTATTTATTAAATATACATTATTTAATATTACAATAAAAGTAGCAATATTTACTACTTAATGTGGAAAATTACATACAGGGTAACCCATTTTAATCTATCACCCAAAATATTTCCGTTCCCTTGCATTTTACAAGAAAATGTTTCAGACAAATGTTGTATGGTTTTAAGGGGGCCATAAAATGATTTCATTAGTTTGACCTTGGATAGTCGTTTAAAGGTCACACAAAGGTCACCTTCAATTTCTTAAATTGAAACCTCCATTTTTCATTGCATATTCTTATAGTTTATTTTGAGAGCTTTCCAAAACACTATAATAAAGTTATTTTCCATTAAGTATTTGTCGCGTTATGAGGTTTAAAAGTTACGATACTGCCGGCATTAGCGTTATCCGAGATAGTCTACGAGCGGATAGTCTGCCATATCACAGACCTTCTTAAAAAAACTTTCTACGTATTGAGAAAAATGCTATGGTATCAAGAAAAATCAGACGTGGTTTGACTTAAGGAATATTTTTCCAAACTACTAGTCGAGTTCTTTTGTGTGACCAAACATTTTTAGAGGTCACATTGATTTCTCTTGATACCATAGCATTTTTCTCAATACGTAGAAAGTTTTTTTTTTAAGAAGGTCTGTGATATGGCAGACTATCCGCCACATGAAATCGTTGATATGATACGTATTATAAGTGAGACTAGAGGCAATTATAAAGCTGCGGAAAGATTATATGCTGAGAGATTTCCTGATAGACGACATCCAACGCGAGTGACAATAAAACATGTGGTTCATAGAGCTGAAAGAAGGGGGGTCAAGGTACAACAAATGGTATGGGAGAGTGAAGGGGGAGGGAATTCCCGGATACTTGAAAAAGGGTTGGGGAGAGAGTAGATGGAGGAGAGTGGCAAGGTTTAGGTTAGGAAGTGAAATGAGGGAGGGAAGGTATTAGGAGACGGAGGAGAGTGGGAGATGCAGGCTATGCGGATTGGAGGAGGAGACATGGGAACATACGTGGGAGATATGTAGAGAATGGACGGAAGAAGGAGGGAGTTGGCAGGAGCAAGTGGAAATGATATTGGGGGAAGAGGGGGAGGGGAAATGGTGAATAAGAGAGATAGAGGAGGAAAGACAGGGGAGAAGAGGGTGGGAAGGAAAGGAAGGGAGAAAAGAAGGAAGGAGAGAGAGGAAAGAGAGGGAGAGGGAGAGAAAAAGAGTGAGAGTGAGAGAGAGAGAGAGAGTGAGAGAGAGAGAGAGAGAGAGAGAGAGAGAGAGAGAGAGAGAGAGAGAGAGAGAGAGAGAGAGAGAGAGAGAGAGAGAGAGAGAGAGAGAGAGAGAGAGAGAGAGAGAGAGAGAGAGAGAGAGAGAGAGAGAGAGAGAGAGAGAGAGAGAGAGAGAGAGAGAGAGAGAGAGAGAGAGAGAGAGAGAGAGAGAGAGAGAGAGAGAGAGAGAGAGAGAGAGAGAGAGAGAGAGAGAGAGAGAGAGAGAGAGAGAGAGAGAGAGAGAGAGAGAGAGAGAGAGAGAGAGAGAGAGAGAGAGAGAGAGAGAGAGAGAGAGAGAGAGAGAGAGAGAGAGAGAGAGAGAGAGAGAGAGAGAGAGAGAGAGAGAGAGAGAGAGAGAGAGAGAGAGAGAGAGTCACGGTGGGAATGGGAGTGGGTTGTAAAAGATGGAAATATTGAAGGCGCGAGGAAACGGAAGTTATCTTTGGCGAGAACAGGTGTGTGTGTGTGTAGGGTATAAAGGGAGAAGGGGAAGGGTGCAGGCCGGATGATAACCTGTTGGACGGCTGGCCGCCTGGACCCGAATCTATCGGAGAGATTATTTTAGGTTAAGCGTAAATATAAGATAATATAAGGATAGTTTTAAGTTATGCTAAGGTTAAGTTTAAGGATAGAATTAAGTTAAATGTAAGCATATGTATGAGAGTAAACCCCAAGGGGAAATAAAACACTATTACTACATAGAGCTGAAAGAGGTGATTTACAGAGAAAACGTCAAAAGACTGGAGCTGACGAAGTGAAAACGCTGGTAACTGTTGCTGCTATTCAAATGGATCCGCATACTTCCACGAGAAAAATTCAACATCAACATGGTGTACCACAATCAACTGCGAATCGCATTTTGCGAAATTATAAACTACATCCGTATCATATTACTTTGACTAGAGCATTGAAAAACGAGGATTTTATCCGTCGTGTAAGATTTTGTAATTAGGCTGAAAATCAAATAATATGAGATCCGTTATTCTTTCGTTATATGCTTTTTTCTGATGAAGCCACATTTAGTAAGAGTGGAGGCGTCAACAGACATAACTGCCATTATTATTCTGAAGGAAATCCACATTGGCAACGGAATGAAGAATTACAATGGCAATGGTCTATTAATGTGTGGGCTGGTATAGTAGGAGATTATGTTATTGGTTTATATTTCTTTCAAGCAAACCTTAATGCGCAAAGTTATTTATTTTTTTTGCAAAATCAGTTACCGATTCTTTTAGAGAATGTTGATTTTCAGACACGTAATCGAATGTGGTTTATGCAAGACGGAGCGCCCGCTCACAGAGCACGTGACGTCAGGGACTATTTAAATAATGTATTCGGAAGACAATGGATTGGTTTAGGTAGTCAAACTCAGGAGTGGCCCCCTAGATCTCCGGATCTGACGTCATTGGATTTTTTTCTCTGGGGATATGTTAAAGAAAAAGTGTACGAGACTGAGCCGACGACTATTGAAAATATGCAACAACGCATTCGTAACGTGTTCAGAAGCATAACACCAACTGTTCTTAATAGAGTGCGTAACAATTTTCATAAAAGATTACGTTTATCCAACAAGGTGGACGTGTCTTCGAACACCTTCAATAAAATACTTAATTATTTTGAAATACACGCGCGCGCGCGCGCGCGCACGCACGCACACACACACACACACACACACACACACACACACACTCACAAGAGATGTAAATCTGACCGTGCAACCTCTACGTGGTACATCTCGGATAACGCTAATGCCGGCAGTATCGTAACTTTTAAACCTCATAACGCGACAAATACTTAATGGAAAATAACTTTATTATAGTGTTTTGGAAAGCTCTCAAAATAAGCTATAAGAATATGTAATGAAAAATGGAGGTTTCAATTTAAGAAATTGAAGGTGACCTTCGTGTGACCTTTCAACGACTATCCAAGGTCAAACCAATGAAATTATTTTATGGCCCCCTTGAAACCATACAACATTTGTCTGAAACATTTTCTTGTAAAATGCAAGGGAACGGAAATATTTTGGGTGATAGATTAAAATGGGTCACCCTGTATATTCACAAATACATTAATATTTATTTAAAATTTTTATCAAATATATGTGTATATATATACAGAGTGTCCCGTAAAGACCGTAACAACGCTTAGGGGTAAATTTCTGAGATAATTCTGAGCAAAAAATCTTAATACCAAAATACTCAGGGTGTAATGGTTTTTGAATTAGAAGCAATTAAAGTTAGCAAATAAGATAGCCTGAAATTTGCGCGCTCAGGTGTGTACAAAGTACAGTGATAAAAGCGAAATTGACTATCGCTCCTCTGTTGTCAGTATTAATATTTGGAAAATAAATTTGCTAATACATATTAACATAAATATTGTCTACGCAATTAAGATTTTGTTGAAAATATTATAAAGAAAAAAATATTAAAAAAGATTTTCTTCTACATTACGTAGCACTTCTTCTTCATTTTACCATAAATGAGTAACATATCACAATATTCTGTGCAAATAATGAGTAACATATTACAATATTCTGTACAAATATCTGTAAGATAAAAAGTGTAGTGTCTAATAACTATTGTACGGAGACGTAGCGCGAGTTGCGAGTTCGAGATATCGATACACACACAAGAGAGAGACAGAATAAAGACCGAACACGTGTTACATAATAACAAGTTCGCATTCACATGTATGTTAAATATTAAATATATCACAAGTTAAAAGTGTAAATCCTCAGTGTGGTTTATTTGGCGTAAAACACAACATTTGGCGACGAGTATTTGAATCGCAACAAAAACCCACGTGTAGAGCACTGTCAAAAGTGAGGTTATCCATTGTTCGTCACAATGCTGGTCGGAAAAATACTGGAATTTAGGCCGGATACCGAAGATTTTGAATCATGGGCAGGTGTCCTTACCAACTATCTACTAGCAAACGATATTGAGGAAACTAGTAATGATGTTGCTACAAAAAGGAAGGCAATAGCAATTCTGCTATCTTCAATAGGCGTGTCTACGTACAGCCTTCTGCAAAGTTTTGTTGCGCCAGCTAAACCGGAAGAGAAAACCTTCGATGAGCTTATCACAACGCTCAAAAATCATTATAAACCTGCACCGAAGGCAATTGCAGAAAGATATAAATTCTACAAGCGTGTTCAACAACCAGGGGAGTCGATAAATATTTACTTGTCTGAACTACGTAAAATAGGTGTAACATGTAAGTTTACAGATTTAAATACTTCGTTAAGAGATCAACTCGTTGTAGGAATCCGTTCTGAAATGGCACAGAAACGTCTGTTTCTTGAGGATGACAATTTGACCTTGGACAATGCTGTCAAGATTGCCACAAGTCAGGAAGCTGCGGATAGTAGTACTCAGCTGATTCGGCACACTAGTAGTCTTGCTACTGCCACAAATCAGACTAATAAAGTAAAGTCGTCGTCATCAAAACCGTCTCAGCATCCTAAGAAAAATTTTAACAAGTTAAATCAAGGCAAATTAGCGTGTTCTGGTTGCGGAGGAAAACATCTAAGGAAAGATTGCCCACACAAAGATGTTGTTTGCCATAACTGTCAAAAATCTGGTCATTTTGCACGTCGATGTCTATCACAACCGAAAGGCGGAGGAGAAGGAAAGCAGAAAACCAACCAAATTAACAGTATCAAGCAGATGCAACATGATAGTCCTATCATAATAAACGCTTGTCTAAACGGAATTCCAATAGATATGGAGTTTGACACTGCTTCGAGTACAAGTTTCATCATATCTAGTATATGGAGAAAATTAGGTTGTCCCAAGCTTCATCTGAGTAATAAGAAATTTAGAACATATACAGGACAAAAATTCGAGTCTAAAGGAACGTTTCTTTGTACTATCGAGTACAATGGGCAAACAGTTAAACATCCGATGCATGTCACAGAGGGCTCTTGTCTTTTTGGTCGTGACCTGTTGAAGAAAATTCAAATGGATTGGGTGTCAATCAAAAAACAATGTTCTCAGGTATGTCGTATCACTAATGAATTGTCATTAGAAACATTGTTAAAAGAATATAGTGATGTTTTTGATGAACTTGTTGGAGTCATTCGAAGATTCAAAGGCAAGTTGGTACTTAAGGAAAACGCAGTTCCTCGTTTCTTTAAGTCTCGACCTATTCCATTTTTGTTACGTGATAAAGTTAATAAAGAACTTGACAAAATGGAAAAATCTGGTGCCATTAGTCGTATTGAAACATCAGAATGGGCTTCACCGTTGGTAGTAGTACCAAAACCTAACGGATCTGTCGCATCAGTGGAGACTTCAAACGTACGATAAATAATCAATTGCATATTCAGCAATATCCTCTCGCAAGGATGGAAGAGTTATTTGAAAAAGTTTCAGGAGGTCAAGTTTTCACAAAATTAGACGGTCCTGATGCATTTCATCAAGTGGAAGTAGATGAATCATGCAAAAAGTATTTAGTCATAAATACTCATCGTGGCCTCTACCGGTATAATGTATTACCACAAGGCATAGCATCTTCGCCAGCAATTTTTCAAGAATTGATGGATCGTATGCTCAAGGAAATTCCGATGACAGGATCATTCGTAGACGACACCGTTTCTACAGGGAAAAACGATCAGAGTCATTTACAAAATTTGAAGTTAATATTCCAGCGTATGAGAGAATGGAATTTTCGATTATCAAAGAAGAAATGTATTTTTATGCAACCTTCAATCAAATTCCTTGGACAAGTCTTATGTGCGGAAGGTATCTGCACAGACCCCAGTAAAATCGAGTCAATCATGTCTATGAGAGAACCAAAGAATAAACATGAAGTAAAGTATTTCCTGGGATTAATTAACTTTTATAGTAAATTTATTAATAATTTATCATATCTCTGTGAGCCGCTTAACAAGTTGACACGTGATGAAGTGAATTGGAACTGGAATATCCGATGTAAAAGAAGTTTTGACAAAATCAAGAAAGCTGTATCCAGTGCTCCGATACTAGCTTATTATCAACAGTCTATTCCTATTGGTATAGCATGCGACGCATCTTCAGTTGGAGTTGGAGTAGTCCTATTTCATCGATACGAAGATGGGAGTGAACGACCAATTGCGTTTGCTTCTAAGACATTATCGTCGGCTGAACGAAACTATTCTCAAGTAGAGAAAGAAGCCTTAAGCATCGTATTTGGAGTTAAACGTTTTATTCAATACCTATATGGACGTCGTTTCATATTAGTTACGGACCATAATCCATTGCTTACAATATTTGGTCCAAATCGACAATTACCATCACTTGCTGCAACTAGATTACATCGTTAGGCTATGTTCTTGTCAAGTTTTCTGTACGATATAGAGTATCATAATACCCATCGTCATGGTAATGCTGATGCGTTATCACGTCTACCTCTCGAAGACAATCAACCAGTGGACATCGTAGTGGATGACGAGGTAAAAGCTATCGTAGAGGAACATCCGATAACTTCAAGCTGGGTAAGACAAAAAACTAGTCGAGATCCAGAATTGTTTAGTATTATACAATTTATTAGGAAAAGTTGGCCTAATAAACAGTTTCAGTTACCGGATAATCTGAAACCCTATTTCATTCATCGTGAAGAGTTAACGATAGAACAAGGAATAGTCATGTGGGGTATTCGAGTAGTAATACCAAAGTCACTACGAAATCAAGTTTTAATACAATTGCATGAGACACATCCTGGAGTCATCCGAATGAAGTCCTTAGCAAGAAGTCGTGTATGGTGGCCAGGATAGCGATATTGATTCACGTGTAAAATCGTGTACATCATGTGCTATTAATCGTGAAAATCCTGCCGTAGCTCCTTTACATCCATGGTCAATTTCTGAAAAAGCTTGGCAACGATTGCATATTGATTTAGCAGGTCCTTTCCTAAACAATATGTGGTTAATAATGGTCGACGCATACAGTAAGTGGCCGGAGGTATATAAACTTGGAAAAGATTCATCATCAGCTCACGTGATTCAATGCATACGAGAAAGTATCGCACGCTATGGCATTCCAGACACAATAGTCTCCGATAATGGTCCTCAGTTTGTATCACAGGAGTTTGAGGAGTTTTGCAAAAGAAATGGTATTCGCCATACGACATCAAGCGCCTATCACCCTAGGAGTAATGGGGAAGCTGAGCGATTCGTCAGGACGTTCAAGAATGGTATGAAATCTAGTAAAGATGCTCAAAAAAATAATGTCGAATTGTGTAATTTTTTATTTAATTACCGGATCACAGTACATACAACTACAGGTGCTTCGCCGTCCGAGCTTATGATGAAAAGACAATTAAAAAGTCGTTTTGACTTGCTATATCCTGATGTAAACTCTACAGTGAAGATAAAACAAGAGAAACAACAACAACAATTCAATAACAGTATTTCCGTTCGTGAATTCAATCCAGGAGATAAAGTTTGGGTTCAAACATTTGGAAGGAATGATCCCAAATGGAGCCTTGGAACTATTATAAAACCTGTTGGTCCAGTATCTTATATTGTTCAAATAGATAGTCGTACTCTAAAACGACATGTGGACCATATCATTTCGGCATCTGTTCAGGAGTCATCTAATGCAGGCGATATCATCATTAATCCGGAGGAATTGTCGAATTCGTCAGAACCAGAAATCGCTGAGGAGCAACAAACAGAACCAGAACCTAGTACCAGTGCTGAAGCAGTAGAGAAGTCTTCACGTCCAAAGCGGAATACACACCCTCCAGATCGTTTGGAATATACGAGTTTTGGTACACAAAATAAAGGGGGAAGGAAAGTGTAGTGTCTAATAACTATTGTACGGAGACGTAGCGCGAGTTGCGAGTTCGAGATATCGATACACACACAAGAGAGAGACAGAATAGAGACCGGACACGTGTTACATAATAACAAGTTCGCATTCACATGTATGTTAAATATTAAATATATCACAAGTTAAAAGTGTAAATTCTCAGTGTGGTTTATTTGGCGTAAAACACAACAAAAAGAAATGTCAGAGAAATGTAATTTTTGACAGCTTGCGTTTTGTGTATCATAATATTTTTTTCTTTATAATATTTTCAACAAAATCTTAATTGCGTAAACAATATTTATGTTAATATGTATTAGCAAATTTATTTTCCAAATATTAATACTGACAATAGGGGAGCAATAATCAATTTCGCTTTTATCACTGTACGTTGTACACACCTGAGCGCGCAAATTTCAAGCTATCTTATTCGCTAACTTTAAATGCTTCTAATTCAAAAACCATTACACCCTGAGTATTTTGGTATTAAGATTTTTTGCTCAGAATTATCTCAGAAATATACTAAGCGTTGTAAGCGGTCTTTACGGGACACCCTGTATATAATAATTTTACAATATGCTTTATTACTATTTTTATGTTATAGGTGCACCAAAAGAAATGGCTAAATTAAGAATTTGTACAGAACATTTTTTGGAAGATATGATTAAACCTTACGGAATTAGAAGAAATTTAATAGAAAATTCTGTGCCAAATAGAAATTTGCCAGATTTAAATAATAATAATAAAAATAATATGGAATTTGAAAATAACGTAGAATTCGAAAATAATATGGAATTTGAAAATAATGTAGAGCTTGAAAGTAATATTGAATTAGACAATAATAATATAGAGCTTGAAAATATCAATAATGCTAACAATAGCATTTTTGAAAATAATTTAGTTACTTGTAATAAAAATATTCAAAATTTAAATAATAAAAATAAAAATATATTTTTCGAAAATGTTCAGGACAAAATTAATTTGGCCTCTGCATCAAAGAGAGTGGTGTGTGGGTCTGGCCTCTGCATCAAAGAGAGTGGCGTGTGGGTCCGGCCAGTTAAGGCGAATTTCATTCCAATTGGTCAGCTTGGGCAAAATATTCAATTGTACCAAACAATTCACAACAAATGTTGCCACTCTTGCCTTAACTGGCCGGACCCACACGCCACTCTTGCCTTAACTGGCCGGAATCACATGCCACTTAACAAATTGTTAACTTAGTGTTTTGGAAAGCTCTCGAGATAAGCTATAAGAATATGCAATAAAATGTAGGGGGTTCCATTTAAAAAAATAAGGTTGACCTTGAAATGATCTTGAAGGACATGGTCAAGGTCAAAGTCAAAGTCATCATTTTACTCCCCGCTTGAAACCATACAACTTTGCTATTGGACATTTTCTCCAAAATGCATTCTAACTGAAGATATTAGGGGGGTCCGATACTTTTCAATGACCTTTATATATATGCACATAATGCAGATGTTCTTTCTCACTCATTTTAAGTACGTAGTTCTTCCACGAGCCCTGTCACTCAGTGAGGGCACCACAAACACTGGTACCAAAAAAAGTATAGAGGTTGAATATATAAGAAACGTTGACATTTTTATATGTCTATCTACGTGTATTCTTTATAGATATTCTTATTTATATCCACGATGTCTTGCACCAAATACGTGTAACAATGAGACGAGAACAAGAGATAATGAGACGCAGTGATCATTCACTCTTCATGTGAATGAAATATTCACTCCACACTGCATAGAGTGAAAATATTCACTCTACAAAATAAAGTACACATAATCACTCTACTTTGCAGAGTGAAAAATTCACTCTACAACAAAAAGGAAGCGAATTAACTCCGTATGAATGAAAAGTCACTCTAACTCGAGTGACACGACCAGTCACTCAATTTTTCGAGTGCGTTTTCACTCCAAGAAATTTAGAGAGTACGCCTCTTTCCTCTCTTTACCGCGCGCGCGACAGCCGCTAGGGCCAGCGCCGCCGAGCGTTAGGCCGAATTCTTACTGAGAGCGTCACGCGTCGCGTCACGACGCGACGCGAAGTAAGCTGAAGAATAGCGTCGTTCTTATTTACACTGAACGCGTCGCCGTAAGCAGCGCTCGGAATTAGTTGTACATTTCGGGCCGATTTCCAAGACGACGCCTCCTGTTCCCCCACTACCGTCCGGCCGCTGGCGGCCGAGCCGCCGATAGCTCTGGCTCAGGAGTGTTTTATATTAGAAATAGGCTGGATTGTTTAGGTATCTTTCAGGAAATCGTAATATTTTCTTCACTACATAAATAATGTTTTTTTTTATTAATACATAATATATATATATATATTTAATTATTAATGAAAATAAACATTATTTATGTAGCAAAGAAAATATTACTATTTTCTGAGAGGTGCCTCAACAACCCAGCCTATTTCTTATATAAAACGCTCCTGCGCCAGAGCTATCGGCGGTTCGGCCGCCAGCGGCCGGGCGGTAGTGGGGGAACAAAAGGCGTCGTCTCGGGAATCGGCCCGAAATGTGCAACTAATTCCGAGCGCTGGCCGTAAGGAAACAAAAGATAATAGTAGAGAATAATGGCTTAGTTTACACCGATTGTGTAGTACGCGTACCAAATACTAAATCTGCTTCTTTGATTGGTATAGATTTTACATTAAACGATTTATACCTATCGGAAAAGCAAATTTAGTATTTGGTACGCATACTAAACTACACTCTAGTATCTCAATCTGAGATCGGTGTACATTTTAACGTCTCAAATGTAGACGAATTATTTCTATATGAAAAATAATTAAAATTTTTACACCAACAATCTATGATATATGCTCCATATGCCATATTATATTTTATTCCATTTTTAATCATTTATTTTAAACTACTGCATATTAGCAAGAGTTACTGTACTATGGAGATTAGTGGAGGAGACGGTAACATATATTATAAATGCAGTCAGATTTATTGTACTCTTGTTAGTATTGTTAAAATATTGTAAAAATAATGTATTATTAGTATGGGCGTATCGCCCAAAGGATGTGTTCGAACTGGTGAGAAGTGAGATAGAGTCAATTGTGTAGAAATGTGTTTATTTCTTTGTCAGAGAGAAGTATGTATGTACAGGTGTGTTTGTAGCTTGAGTGCGCCAGTGGTACATTCGCGGCAAAGTGTAAGGCCGCGAGTTTTGAATGAAAGTTGATGGGCGCGGTAATATATTACCAGCCGCGTCTGCGTGATTGGAATCGGGTCCCCAAAAGGACGATTCATGCGAGGGTGCATGTTGCATCTCTTGTCGGAAGTATTCCGTGCGGGAAGCGGTCCTCTGCATGGTAGTTGCTCTGTGAGCAAGCCCTAGGCGGCGAGGTTTGCGTTGCGGTGGAGTATGTTTCCGTTGTGCCATGCGCTGCGACCGTCCGGCTCTCGGTGGCGCAAGTGAGTCTGCGAGCCGAGGCGGGAGAGGCCTTCGCATTCGGATGTCCCCTGGTACGTGAGTGTCCCGTGGGGGCCGAGTCAACCGGGCACAGAACTCTAAGGGAATTGTTTTCCGCTGTAGAGTCTGTGGTGGCGACGGCGATGCTGGTGCGTCAGCTGACCGTAGATACACATCCTACGTGAAGTGTGCGGTCAGAGCTGAGACTGAGTCTCTCGCTTCCGTGCCTTCCCAGGCACTGTGAAAAGTCGAGAAGACTTGCTGGTTGCGCTCTGCGAAGCAGAGCTGTAACTCCGTTCAAGGACCCTTAGTAAGAGCTCGCCTTGAAGCGAGTGAGTGAGTAAAAATCTGCGGTGAAGCTCTTTTATACAGCTTCGATCGATGCTTGATCGCGAGAAAGCTTTTCACCGCCTGCGCAACCTGGCGGTGTAGCTGCAAGCTCGTAACTCGGCAGAAGCCCTGCGGCGCGTAGCGGCGCCGCGGCGTATTATGCCGCTTCAGTACAGCTGTGTAGCGGTGAGCCGCCACAGGACCCCCTTGGCAGTTTTGAAGCCTGAAAACGAATAGTTGGTTTTGACGTTCTGCCGCTCCTCTTCTTGTTGGCTGTGGAGGGTCTTGACTGCTTGGCTGCGGCTGGTTCTATTGGCTGCTTGTGGTCGTCCATGACGTATGCTGACTTTAATTGGTCTATGGAGACGTTGATTGGCTTGTCGTTGACCAATAGCCTGTAGACTTTTTCGTTTGTTGTACGACTTGATAAGGTCCGTCGTATGGCTGCTGTAGCGCCCTGGTTGGGCCGTCGTGTCTGACGACAACTTTTTTGACAGCTGGCCAAGTCCTTGTGAATGAAGGTGCTGCTGTGGCCGTGTCGTTGTATGTGTGGGCGGAGTTTGCTCATTTTCTAATGCAAATGATCCACAAACTCGCCCGGTTGATCTTCTCTGATTTGCGCTGCGTCGCTGCCTTGCGTCTTGCCAGTTTTCTTTGATTGGCTCATGTTTCTCGACCAGTCGTCGGGGTTACCAGTTTATGGGCGTATCGCCCAAAGGATGTGTTCGAACTGGTGAGAAGTGAGATAGAGTCAATTGTGTAGAAATGTGTTTATTTCTTTGTCAGAGAGAAGTATGTATGTACAGGTGTGTTTGTAGCTTGAGTGCGCCAGCGGCGCATTCGCGGCAAAGTGTAAGGCCGCGAGTTTTGAATGAAAGTTGATGGGCGCGGTAATATATTACCGGCCGCGTCTGCGTGATTGGAATCAGGTCACCAAAAGGACGATTCATGCGAGGGTGCATGCTGCATCCCTTTCCCATGTGTCGAAAGTATTCCGTGCGGGAAGCGGTCCTCTGCATGGTAGTTGCTCTGTGAGCAAGCCCTAGGCGGCGAGGTTTGCGTTGCGGTGGAGTATGTCTCCGTTGTGCCATACGCTGCGACCGTCCGGCTCTCGGTGGCGCAAGTGAGTCTGCGAGCCGAGGCGGGAGAGGCCTTCGCATTCGGATGTCCCCTGGTACGTGAGTGTCCCGTGGGGGCCGAGTCAACCGGGCACAGAACTCTAAGGGAATTGTTTTCCGCTGTAGAGTCTGTGGTGGCGACGGCGATGCTGGTGCGTCAGCTGACCGTAGATGCACATCCTACGTGAGGTGTGCGGTCAGAGCTGAGACTGAGTCTCTCGCTTCCGTGCCTTCCCAGGCACTGTGAAAAGTCGAGAAGAGTTGCTGGTTGCGCTCTTCGAAGCAGAGCTGTGACTCCGTTCAAGGGCCCTTAGTAAGAGCTCGCCTTGAAGCGAGTGAGTGAGTAAAAATCTGCGGTGAAGCTCTTTTATACAGCTTTGATCGATGCTTGATCGCGAGAAAGCTTTTCACCGCCTGCGCAACCTGGCGGTGTAGCTGCAAGCTCGTAACTCGGCAGAAGCCTTGCGGCGCGTTGCGGCGCCGCGGCGTATTATGCCGCTTCAGTACAGCTGTGTGCTTAGAACATATATACTGGAAGGGGCATAGCCTATCTAAATATACATAACAAAAGTGTCCCCTACATCTATCTATCCTTGTCTGTACGAAATCGGTCAATGCGCTTGCGCGAATGAATAACCGCTTAAGTTGAAAGTCGAAAGATTTAAAATAGGTGGAAGGCATTTGAAAATTTGATTATAACAATTTATTCTTTAAGTTATATTATAATATAATTGCAATATATTATAAATTATATATAATAATTTGTAGTAATATGTAATAATAGTCTTGCAAAATAAAATAAAAATTATAATGCACATAACCAAAAACAAATACTGTAATGAACAATAATTATATACAGGATGTACAGGATGAACTAAAATAAGATAACAAACTTTGAGGAGCAAGACCAAACATGAAAAAAAATTTGACATCAACATATGTCCGTCAAACCCACTGTTACTAAAATAAAATATATATTATTAATGAAAAATAAAAAAGTAATATTTATTATTATGTAATATTCTCGCTCCTCTAAAGTTTGTTATCTTATTTTAATTATATCTTGTATATATAGTAACTAGTACAATAAAAATTATTATAATAAATAATAAAAAAAATATTTAAAAACTTCATTGATGTTTAAATAGTATTAGTTTTGTATACTTTTTTATGATTATTTCTTTAGACTTGATTATATTGGAAGGCTTGTCATAGATAAGCTTGTCTAGTTTGTCATCACACACATCAACATAATCGACGCATGCGTATTGCAATAAAATGTATAGACAAGGATAGATAGATGTTGAGGACAACGGCAAGTCAGCTATGCCCCTTCCAGTATATATGTTCTAAGGCTGTGTGGCGGTGAGCCGCCACAATTAGTTTATTAGTCATTATAATAGTATTATTAATAGTGGTCTTCCGCACCACCTTCGAGGTTCCACTAACGGCGCGTTAGGTTTTTTTAGTGGACCTTCGCCAAGAGCCCTATTATACCACATTTAATTATTCTTTCTATATTTCTTTTATACATATGTGATGTCATTTGCAGACATGTTAGTAATATTTTATTTATCTATAAATATGTGACGGGATAGAGAGTTAGCACAAGATAATTGATTTTATTTGAAATTTTATTTAATATATATGTAGAATAAATCTTAATATAAAATTATCATAATATGACTAGTCAATATATTATTACAATGTTATCACATAAATTAGATTTAAAAAATTATTATTAATAATAAAAAATTATTATTAATAATAATAATAAATCAATAATAAAAAATATAAAATGAAAATATAAATAAAAAATTAAAAAATAATAAAAATATGATTAAAAATAATAAAAATATAAATACAAAATAAAAATATAGTTAAAAAATAATAAAAATATAAATAAAAAATAGAAAAAAGATATTAAAAAATAACAGTTTTATTGTTAAAAAAAATAAAATTAATATTAATATTAAATTAAAAATTATAGATGTATCAGGCTCTGATGATTGTTAAAATCAATAATATTAAAAAGGAGCGTAAAGAGCCAACAGACGGATATTCGTGCGAAGGTTATCGTATATTAGTTTATAACCATTATAACATTTACATTAAAAACAAACGTTTCAGCCTGTCATTAGGTCTTCATCAGTATTATTACAGAAACCAATAAACCGCAACGCATTAATTAAATACAATATAAGAAGCAAATAACATAATTAACCGAAGAGTAGTTCAACCACGTTAGAACTGTAATAAAAAGAGAACCAAATGAGAATTCGTGTTGCAAAATAAGCGCAGACCGAAGAAAGAAATAATTTTTACATACTTATAGTAAAGCACTTGTAAAAAGCTCATCCACCCAAGATGGAACGAGGTAGGAGAGAAATCTTAGATCCATATTATATGATGGTTGAGATCTTAATGTTCGTAATAGAATAACGACAAAATTCAAGTGATGAGGAATAGTGAGAGGGCGGAGAGGGAGGGGGGACGGAAAGAATAAGGAGTATGGAGGGGAAGGTATAGATATCTAGGAGGGGATGAAAGGAATTAATATATGAAAAGGAAACAATACAATTATAAAGGGCGAAACAAATTAATAATGGGGAGATAAGAATCTGGTAACCGTTCGGTGTCATTTTGATTGTTTAAGCCTGCACGTTGTCTTTTTATAAACACCATTTCCGATATCATTCTTTTTCCATAAGAAGGTTCCCCGTTCAAAATCCTCACATTGTCCCAGTCAAAATCGTGAGAAAAATCAATTTTATGTTTAGAAATAACCGAGGGGGAACAGCTCTTTTTTATGTCGTTTTTGTGTTCTTTAATTCTGATATTAAGTTGTCTTTTAGTCTGTCCCACGTAAGTTTTCTCACAATCTCGACACGAAATCATGTATACGACATGACAATGAGAAAATTTATTCAACTTGTTTTTGCCCGTCTTTATAAATTGTGTTAGGTTGTTAGGAATTGAACACGATAATTTTAAGTTGAAGCTTCTGGCTATGGAGTTGAAGTCTTTGTAAACCGATGGAATGTACGGAATAGTAAAAAAGTCTTGAAGTCATTATTGTCACAATTATTGTTTACACAATTACTAGTTAAATTAATATCACTTGATTTTTTATGGATTAAAAACTTAAGCCTATTATGTATAGTCGAAAAAATAAAATTAATTGGATAACAATTATTTAATAGGATATTAATTGCCATTGTAAAATTTTTGTTATGAAATTCAGGATGGGAAAGTAAAAAAATTCTATCGGTTAAACTTATAATAGTCCCTTTTTTGTGCAATATCGGATGATGGGAATGATAATTTAATAGTCTACCTGAAGAAATAGGTTTCTGGAACCAGTCAAATGTGATTGTGTTATTTTTCACGATCAAAGTTAAGTCGAGGAAGTTAATGCGATTGTCCAAACCAACTTCAACAGTAAACTTTAGTCTCTCATGATAAGAATTAAAAATGTCACTGATAAAATTTATGGAATTGTTAGGTGCAGCTAAAATAATATCGTCCACATAACGGTAATAAAAAGGTAATCTAAAAGGCAGTCTATCCAACGCGCTGACTTCCAGGTCTTGTATTACCAGGTCAGCAATCAATGGAGATAACGGGGAGGCCATGGGGGTGCCATAAGTTTGTTTGTAAATTTTGTTATTAAAATTAAAAAAAGTGGAACCCAGTATCAAGCGGATACCCTTCAAAAATTCGTTAAGAGGTATGGAGGTATTAGGGGAAATTGAAACCCATCTGTTAGAAATACTGTCAATAGCTAATTCTATGGGGATATTCGTAAACATAGCTACCACATCTAAAGATATAATTTAAAATTCGTCCCCAATAACAAATCCATTTAATTTATCAACAAAATCGAAACTATTTTCAATGTGGCTATCTGGAGGAGGTAAACTTTTTTGAACAATTTTATGAAAATAAACCGAAAGGGCGTATAAAGGGCTGTTGATGGAGGAAACTATTATTCTAAGTGGGCAACCAGGTTTGTGGATTTTAGGTAACCCATAGGCTCTAGGAAGGACACCAACACTTGTCATTAAACGTCTATAAATATTGTCTTCAATAAAATTGTTTCTCTTCCACCTCGTTAATAATTCACACAAATTGCGTGTTAAAATTTTGCATGGATCTTTGTTGTGTAGAGAGTATGTATCCAAATCACCTAACATTGTTTCTAAATCATTAATATATTGCTTCTTGTCGAGGGCTACAGTGGTATTTCCTTTGTCTGCTCTGGTGATGATGATGTCAGAGTTTGATCTCAAAAACCGTTTGGTAGATGACCACAATTTATAAAGACGGGCAAAGACAAGTTGAATAAATTTTCTCATTGTCATGTCGTATACATGATTTCGTGTCGAGATTGTGAGAAAACTTACGTGGGACAGACTAAAAGACAACTTAATATCAGAATTAAAGAACACAAAAACGACATAAAAAAGAGCTGTTCCCCCTCGGTTATTTCTAAACATAAAATTGATTTTTCTCACGATTTTGACTGGGACAATGTGAGGATTTTGAACGGGGAACCTTTTTATGGAAAAAGAATGATATCGGAAATGGTGTTTATAAAAAGACAACGTGCAGGCTTAAACAATCAAAATGACACCGAACGGTTACCAGATTCTTATCTCCCCATTATTAATTTGTTTCGCCCTTTATAATTGTATTGTTTCCTTTTCATATATTAATTCCTTTCATCCCCTCCTAGGTATCTATACCTTCTCCTCCATACTCCTTATTCTTTCCGTCCCCCCTCCCCCTCCGCCCTCTCACTATTCCTCATCACTTGAATTTTGTCGTTATTCTATTACAAACATTAAGATATCAACCATCATATAATATGGATCTAAGATTTCTCTCCTACCTCGTTCCATCTTGGGTGGATGAGCTTTCTACAAGTGCTTTACTACAAGTATGTAAAAATGATTTATTTCTTCGGTCTGCGCTCATTTTGCAACACGAATTCTCATTTGGTTCTTTTTTTATTACAGTTCTAACGTGGTTGAACTACTCTTTGGTTAATTATGTTATTTGCTTCTTATATTGTATTTAATTAATGCGTTGCGGTTTATTGGTTTTTGTAATAATACTGATGAAGGCCTGATGACAGGCTGAAACATTTGTTTTTAATGTAAATGTTATAATGGTTATAAACTAATATACGATAACCTTTGCACGAATATCCGGCTCCTCTGTTGGCTCTTTACTAATATTATTAATATTAAATTAATATATAAAATTATTTTTATATCTATTTAATATCTTATTTATTTATATAATATTTTTTTATTATAATAGGGCCTCTTCCGCCCTGGCCACCTCTCTGTCCCCACTTACCTCTGCCACCCCATCCACCTCTGCCACCCCATTCACCTCTGCCGCTCCATCTACCTCTGCCTCTCCATCCACCTCTGCCCCCCCCCCCCATTAATTTTTTCCACCTCGCTGGTGATACCAGCGAGCGCGAGACTTTCCTTCTCCTTTTCTTTTTTTCTAAAAAATAAGCACATTTACAGATAAGTACTATATTAAATAAAACAATCATGCATAAAAATTAATCATTTAGTTACAAAAAATAAAAGAAAAAAATAATTTACCACTTGTTTGTTCCTCCAGCTGCTGCTGTTCTTGTTGGATGTTTTCTATGTTTTTATTTGTATTTTGCTATTTGTATTTGTAAATCAGTAGAGTTTCTAACCACAGTTTGTAAACACTTTCTAAAACCGAAGTTTTTAAAAAACGTATGCAATAATATTCAATTTTCTGACAAAAATAATCAAAAATCTTTAAATAAAATAAATTTAGGATTAGAATGCGAAGAATACCTCGACGAACTGACAAAGAACGGATACTTAGACATAGTTGCGAATGTTCGAGAAAATTGTTTGCAATTTTATGTGACAGCTGCCGAGGAAATTAGTAAAGGATTACCAATTAATGACAAATTTTTGTCAAAATTGAAAGTTTTTGATTCAGACGTTGTTTTATTTGATTTTGACAGAGAAACATCATTCAATGACGTTTCTTTTATCGTTCAAACTCTCGGTGGTTTTGACGAAAATGGTTTAAAAAAAGAATGGTTTATTGTACATCTCAATTTTACAGAAACAGAAAAAACAAATCTTAAAAAATTAAGTTTTGATAACATGTGGAAACAGATTTTACAAAGTAAAAGCTCCAGAGATCTTGTAAAATATCCAAATCTTAAATCCCTTATAAATTCTATTAGATCACTTCCAAATTCTAATGCCGATCCAGAAAGAATATTTTCAATTTTATCAGACATAAAAACGAAAAAACGAAATAGCTTTTCATCCGTCTCTGTAAATGCCATTTGCGTTTTAAAATCAGCTTTGAACGCAAGAAAAGAATCTATTTTAGAGATGGAGATTAATGAAAAACATTTGTCTCTCATGTCATCAAACAAATTATATTCTACATGTTCTAAAAAACATAAAAGTTGTCTTAATCTACATGCTGCAGATGATATCGTTGATGATATAGCTGGTCCCTCAACATCTAATGATACGCAATAATAATGTTACAAATAAATAGTATTTTGTATATAACACAAAAAAGTAACTGCTAATTTTATTACAGAAGTGTAATAAGTTATTTGTCTGCAAATGACATCACTTGTAAATGACAAGCGTAAAAAGAGTATCTTGTCTGCAAATGACACCACACTTGTAAATGACAAGAGTAAAAAGAGTATCTTGTCTGCAAATAACACCACACTTGTAAATGACAAGAGTAAAAAGAGTATCTTGTCTGCAAATGACATCACACTTGTAAATGACAAAAGTAAAAAAAGTATCTTGTCTGCAAATGACATCACATATGTATAAAAGAAATATAGAAAGAATAATGAAATGTGGTATAATAGGGCTCCTGGCGAAGGTCCACTAAAAAAACCTAACGCGCCGTTAGTGGAACCTCGAAGGTAGTGCGGAACACCACTATTAATAATACTATTATAATTACTAATAAACTAATAATACATTATTTTTACAATATTTTAACAATACTAACAAGAGTACAATAAATCTGACTGCATTTATAATATATGTTACCGTCTCCTCCACTAATCTCCATAGTACAGTAACTCTTGCTAATATGCAGTAGTTTAAAATAAATAATTAAAAATGGAATAAAATATAATATGGCATATAGAGCATATATCATAGATTGTTGGTGTGAAAATTTTAATTATTTTTCATATAGAAATAATTCGTCTACATTTGAGACGTTAAAATATACACCGATCTCAGATTGAGATACTAGAGTGTACGAAAATTAAGTACATTATTGATCTCACTATTCGGATTCTCCGAATGTACGAACAGAAAATTATTGAACGGGAGAAAAAATATCAGGACGCGAATGACTAATTGTAAGTTGGGAAATAATTAAAAGTTTTACAGGTATGTAAAATCTTTCGAGTCGATAGACATAAATGTCAAAGCAAGCATGGTTAAACGAATAAAGCGAGTGGCAAGAACATAGCATATGTTAAATTTACACTTTGTTGCAATATTGCAAAATAACTTCATTTTTCTATTGACAATAGCAAATCTGAATTATTTCAAAAATTGTTAATTTTAACATATGCGAATATTATTAATAAATATAAACTATTATTTTTTTAGCAAAAAAAAGATTATTTGATAATTTACACTGTTAGAAACAAATGCGGAAAAAAGAAAAGAAAGTTGCGAGAAGCAAATCTCGAACACGGGATTTTTCATATTCCAGCCACTTGCCTTTAGAGTATATATATAGGGACTCTACTTGCCTTAGAAACACTTACTTCTTATTGTTAGCATTTATCGTCTGTTGCGTCGGCTCGGTGGAAGGGAGACGTGCGTTTTTTTCCATTGGTCGACCGGGTCGAGCCAACACCACCTATAGACAAGACCTCTCCCAGTGATGCAATGTTTCCTACCGGGCTCCCGGCTTCCGAGCCCCACACGAGCGAGAAGCGTGTACATGTGCTGCGCGGAACACTTTGCGCAGCACATGTACGCGCTTCTCGCTTGTGTGGGGCTCGAGAGCCAGGAGCCCGGTAGGAAATATTGCATCCCTGGCTCTCCACTGAAATCATGACGTCATCACTAGTAGGCCATTTATCTTTCAGTTTTCTAACGTAACCTTGTGTTTCATGCGACATTAACGTATATTTTTTAATAGTGTAGCGTGTTTTGATAAGAATTTTTTGTTGTGGATAATTGATGAATGCCTGTATTATTGAGGTAAGTCATAATTTTATTAATTTACCGAATTATGAACGTATTTAGAAAACTGACCATAATAGGTTAGATTTGGATCATACTTCTTTATTATTGAAATTATGTATTTTTTTTATAGCAATGCCTTTCAAATGTTGTGTGCCAAATTGTAACGGTAATTACAAAAATGTTAATTATAAAAATTACGCATACACTCTCTAACATCCTTTTAAAGAATTACACAAAAAGACAAAATGATATCATAAGAAGAAAAACAAAAAGAATGCAAAAAGAATGAAAAAGAATGAAACCATAAACTAAAGCTGTTTTATTATTTTATTAAAGGATTTACTATTATTATATTTAATAAAGTAATTTAAATTACTTTATTGAATAAAATAATAAAACAGCTTTAGTTTATGGTTTCATTCTTTTGCAGTCTGGCGTTGTTTTTCTTTTTATGATATCATTTTGTCTTTTTGTGTAATTCTTTAAAAGGATGTTAGAGAGTGTATGCGTAATTTTTATAATTAACATTTTTGTAATTGCCGTTACAATTTGGCACACAACATTTGAAAGGCATTGCTATAAAAGAAATACATAATTTCAATAATAAAGAAGTATGATTCAAATCTAACCTATTAGTCAGTTTTCTAAATACGTTCATAATTCGGTAAATTAATAAAATTATGACTTACCTCAATAATACAGGCATTCATCAACTATCCACAACAAAAAATTCTTATCAAAACACACTACACTATTAAAAAATTCACGTTAATGTCGCATGAAACACAAGGTTACGTTAGAAAACTGAAAGATAAATGGCCTACTACTGATGACGTCATGATTTCAGTGGAGAGGCCTTGTCTATAGGTGGTGTTGGTCGAGCTCACACGGATAGGGTGACGTCATCGGTTCTCGGTTGATTTGTGTGATGCTGCCGCTCGTTTCTGGCAGCACTGCCGATGCGTCGCGCAAGTAGTCGCGTGGCACATGATGCAATAAAATGGGATGTTTTGATTGGTTAATTCGTGACGCGACGGATGACGCGACACGTGAAGCGCTCAGTGGGAATTCAGCCTTAGGAGTAGCGTTATGTGATTAATGTTAAAAAAATTTATTAAAAATATAGTAGCAATTAATTCCGAGCACTATTCTACAATAAATTGAAATATAAATAAAGATTAAGCTTTGTTTAACTTACCGTTCACTAAATTTTTCTGATTTCATATTTGTAACAAGCAAATGTTCACTTTTTTTCGTTAATATATCGAATACCACATTATTAAATCGACTGCATACCATACTAATCTTTGATAAAGTAGGTGGTTCACAGAAATTAAAAATTTTTTCTAATAGCTCGATCGGCAAATTATTGAGCATATTTGTTTTCTTAATTGAATTGGAGTGATTGGAGTAATTGAAATGAGTTTGCTGAGATTGTATGACCGCGTGAAAATATGTATATATTATAACCACTGTGTTCACTTCACTGAACGCTCTACTTTTTTATTTTAATAGTACAATGTCTTCAGCTTAAACATAGCTATTCGGCACAAACTTTCTAGGTCCTATAAACTATACCACGTTGAAATTCCTGAGATTTCTGAAACATTTATTAGACTTTCAGGCAACTTCCCATTCATTCCCCTGAAGCAACTTCCACTAATCCACGCTATACTGCCCAGTTTTTCGCATGTGCGACTGAAGGTTTGTTCTTTATTGCTGCATTGAGTTCACACTGCACTGAACTGAATTGAAATAGTGCAAGTGGGGACAGAGCAGTGCTGCCAGAAACACAGATGTCTATACTAGTACTAGATCGCTAACTTTAGGCTTTGACGTATGGAAAAACTGAGGCTGGCAGAATTTTCGGTTTCGGCCATGACACCCTACAACAAAATGGCCGCTCAACAACTGCTCAACAACTGCTCAACAACTGCTCGGCATCATTCAAGAATTTTTACAATGGCCGGTATTCATAGTCCGTTCTTTTATTCAAGATCGTCTTAAGCACGAACTTATATTCGCTCTCTTCGTCACACATAGATTGTGTCTGACAAAGAGAGCAAATATAAGTCCGTGCTTAAGACGATTTTGAATATAAGAACGGACTATGAATACCGCCCAATATTATCAATTTGTATCACCACGCCGGGTATCACATGTGCATACGCACGTACAGATATACACATACACACGCATTGTCGCCATTTTGTTGTAGGGTGTCATGGCCGAAATCGGAAATCCTGCCGGCCTCAGCTTTTTTGACGAAGTTAGCGATCTAGTACTAGTAAGGCACTAGATATGTAGGTATTCTCATCCGCCATTTTGGTTCCTATTAGATGGAGAATTATAGCGTATACAGGGTGACACTTAAAGACTGCCCACTAAGTACATAGCGTTATTCCTTGCCAAAAAATGAGTCGAAAAAAGTCCTGAATCATTTTTAATAATTGACGTGTTACACATGTACGCTATACTATACTATATACGCTATAATTCTCCATCTAGTAGGAACCAAAATGGCGGATGAGAATACCTACATATCTAGTGCCTTAGTACTAGTATAGACATCTTTGGGTAAGCCTCACTGTCGTCACCAGTGATGCGATCTTTCCCACAGCGGTCCCGGCTCCGCTGCCTCACAACCTTACAGAAGCGCTACGTCACGTATCCGTGTGAGCTCGACCGTTCAACCAATGGAAGAGAGCGAACGTCTCCCTTCCACCGAGCCGACACAACAGACGATAAATGCATGCTACTTAGAGACCCTAAAAAAAGAGACTCGCCAACTCGTCACGTGACTGTTAGTGGATTCTGGGCTTGTTCGTTTTAGCTGCACTGGGGCAGCTCTGGGTCTGCTCTAAACAAGATAATACAGGACAAACTATTTATCTGTCCTGTATTATCCTGTGTAGAGCAGACCCAGAGCAGCCCCAGTGTAGCTAAAACGAACAAGCCCTCTGATTGGCTGGTGTATGGATCGCACATTTGTGCCCCGTGTGCACCATAAAGCTACACTGAACTACACTATAACCTATTTTGATGAAGTGTGATGTGGTTACGTACGTAATGATTAGTGATGATTATATACGGATATATATTTTTAAACATCTATTGTTGGTAAGTTAATTATCTTATCTAAGTAAAATTATGAGAAAAAACAATATATATTGTTATAAAAAAGCTTTCAATTGATAAATTTAGACGCTTTATAGTAAATAAGTAGTATGAAAGTTAAAGATCTATTTCATTAATAATATAATTCTTATCATAGATTTGGATCTTATATTTTGCAATGCCATACATCTGCTGCGCATCGAGGTGCTTCAATAAATCCGGTGAAGGATATGCATTAGTGCGATTCCCTAAAGAAGACCAATATCAAAAAGCATGGTCAGATGCTGTTTGGGGCGAGAATGCGTCAAAACGTTTTCTGGAAAATCTTAGATTGTGTGAAGTGAGTGTACATCATAAGAATGTTATGCAAAATCAAATAAAAATAGTTTTAAAAGTGTTTCTCCATTTTCAGGTACACTTTGAACCATCCGATTTTTTGGTAGTGGATCGCCGGAAAGAAATAAAAAAAGATGCAATATCATCACGCTTCTGTCGTTGTCCCTCTGACAATTCTTACAACAAATCGCAAGCAAGGAATGTTTTTTTATATTGGTCTTCTTTAGGGAATTGCACTAATGCATATCCTTCACCGGATTTATTGAAGCACCTCGATGCGCAGCAGATGTATATGACATTGCAAATATAAGATCCAAATCTATGATAAGAATTATATTATTAATGAAATAGATCTCTAACTTTCATACTACTTGTTTACTATAAAGCGTCTAAATTTATCAATTGAAAGCTTTTTTATAACAATATATATTGCTCTTTCTCATAATTTTACTTAGATAAGATAATTAATTTATCAACAATAGATGTTTAAAAATATATATCCGTATATAATCATCATTAATCATTACGTAACCACATCACACACTTCATCAAAATAGGTTATAGTGTAGTTCAGTGTAGCTTTATGGTGCACACGGGGCACAAATGTGTGATCCATACACCAGCCAATCAGAGTCCACTAACAGTCACGTGACGAGTTGGCAAGTCTCTTTTTTTAGGGTCTCTAGTATGTTATAGAGGTTGCGTTCCGTTTTGCGCATAGCACACATCGTTCGCATCGCTAATGCTTAGCGCATTGGCTGCGTTTCGTTTCATCATGCGCATGATACATGCTTTGAAACGGAACGATATTGAACGCATTAGAAGCGGAAAATCAAGGGCGGTATTCATAGTCCCTTCTTATATTCAAAATCGTCTTAAGCACGGACTTATATTCGCTCTCTTCGTCAAACATAGATTGTGTCTGACGAAGAGAGCGAATATAAGTTCGTGCTTAAGACGATCTTGAATATAAGAACGGACTATGAATACCGGCCCAAAATGGATTCCACAATAAATTGCGCTATCAATGTGACAATGTTTTTAATTGATGAAATGAGTGACAGTAATAGTAGTGAATCATCAATGACTCTTCCATTATGACTCTTCCTATTTTGACACTTTTTACAATATCGCTATCAATCGCCATATGCAATTACGCAATCGCATGGAACGCATAAGCTGCTGCAACTCAAACTTGAGGTAGCTGATGCGTGTATTATGCGCTGCAGGTGGTGGGGATCTAGGGAATTCTAAGCGCTGTTCATGCGCGCATTGAGTGAAACGAAACGTTTTCTATGTAATTCGTGCACATAATGTGCGAAACGGAACGCAACCAGAACTCAATGCTTGATGCACGCAGGATTGGATGTACGATTTTGTGGCCCCTATACTATGATTTTAAGGAGGCCCCCATATTTCTTGAAAATTTAATTTTTGCGATAGTTTGAGCGACCAAAAAAAAAAACCTATTGCAGCGGACTTATAGAAATAACAAAACATAATATACAACAATATACATACCTATGTGTGTATATATATATGTCCGCATTTATTATAACTTACATTACAAATGAATAATATACAATATCGAGATCCAATTTTATTTAAAACATTCGTTTTCGTGCTTTTCTTATTGCGAAGTCTGTTACAATATCTTGAAATGACAAAGTTCTCAGTTTATCACTCTCTATATATAAAATACTCAAAGAATATAGTTTTCTTTGCAGCATGCTTGCACGACATTCATTTTTTACTCTTTTTAGTTTGCTAAATGGTCTTTCTCCAGAGCAATTACTTATCATTAAAGTTAGAAAAATTCGAAATATATTTGGAAAAACTGACTGCACATTATCTTTTATTATTATATTATATAAACTTTGAAAAGTATAGTCTTTTATTTCAAAATAATTTTTTTTTATATATAAGTGAAAATGTTTTATCTCTTCGCATAAATTTTTATCTATATCATCAGGGTAATTATTTACTAATACTTTTACATTTTCTGTCAATTTGTCAGTTTCTGTCAAGTTGTCTTTTAGATCAAAATTTAGAAGAAATGAAAATTTGTTTGAAATATTTTCATACACTTCAGCTCTTTTCTGTATATTGGTTTCTAAAGCGTCCATAATAGGGATAAAAGATTTTATTCGGAATCGATCTCTAGGAGAAAGATCATCAATATCGAGTGCACTTCCATCATTAATTTGTACTTTTCTAAATCTTCTTCTTTTCTTTACGTTCTTATAATCTATGTCATCTTGTAATTTTTCTTTTGCATTTTGTTCAAATTTATCGAAATTATTTCTGCTTTTTTTTATAAACTCTGATAAATATGCATACATTTTTGAACATATATTTAATGATGTTTGAGGATCTTGTAATATTTTGCTGGTTTTTTGAAACTCTTCTAATATATTATTATATAATATAAGCATAAACATAAATTCAAGTTCTTCCATTTTCTCGTGAATAATAGATGCTTTTCTTTTAGTTTCGCCATTTTCATATTCATTATCTTGAAATGTTTTCAAAGCATCAATAATTAAATCGTAATTTTTTAAAACTGTTTTTGTAGCCTTAACATTTGCTTCCCATCTTGTATCAGAAAGACATTTTGAAATTTCAGAATTGGATCCCAAACTCGATTTTCAAATAGACCATCGTTTTGTCAAAGCAGAAAAAAATATGTATATTTGTTGCAAAATTGCAAAAAAGTTTACTGCATCTATACAACAATTAACTGCAGCGCGTTCAACTAAATTTAACGAATGTCCAGCACAAGGAATATATACAGCATATTTATATTTTTCTAAAATTTTTTGTTGCATACCCTTATATCTTCCTGACATATTGGCCGCGTTATCATAGGATTGTCCTCTACATTTGTTAAAATCAATTTTACACTCATTTATAATATAATTAAATATCAAATTGGCCAAATTTTCTCCAGAATGGTTTTCTATTGGTATAAATGTTAAAAATCGTTCGACGGGATAACCATCATGAGAAGATACATATCTTACAATAACAGTTAATTGATCAATATGTGAGTAATCAGGTGTGGAATCAACAGATAAACTAAAATATTCTGCTTTTTTTAAATCTTCAAAAATAGAGTTTCTTACTTTTTCAGCCATTAAATCAATAATTTCATTACATATTGTTTTAAGATAAATATGATGGCTTTCCAGAATTCCCATAACAGCTTATATGATCAGCGAGAAATGGATCAAATTGAGCAATTAATTCTAATAATCCGAGAAAATTTCCATTTTGAGGTGAATCAAATTTTTCTTCAGTGCCCCGAAATGGCAATCCTCGTTCTGCCAACGTAGATACGACTGCAACAATACGTTGAAGCACTTGCCTCCAATATTTTTGTTCTTTCATAATTTGTTTTTCTAATTTTATATTTAAAGTAGATTCACTTTTCCTTGTTAAATATGAGTAAAGCTGCTCTATGACAATTTAAATTCTCATGTTGTTTAATTACAATGGAGTTCCGCCAATCATTAAAGCCATTATTGGCTAAGGTGCAGTTTGAATTTGAAAAAAGCTTGCATACAAAACAATAAACACATCCAGTTGATGGAGAATACACTAACCATTCTCGACTATATTTTTCGCCATTAATTTTTGTGGAATAGAAAAGTCCTCGAGAGCAATATCTTGCTTAATTTTTATATATCTGTTTGGATTTTTCAAATGAATCCTGCCAGTTTTGGCAATCAGCAGGTCCTTTTTTAACCCAAAATAAAATATCATCCTTAGTTAAAGTATTTCATAGACCGACATCACTATATTTTGTATTGATATTTTCTTGAGGATTTTTTATTTTATACCCAGAAAGAACAACAGGTCTAAGAAACGTCTAATAGACGTCTATAGACATCTAATAGACGTCTAATAGACGTCTATCGACGTCTATTAGACGTTTCTTAGACCAGTTGTTCTCCCTGAGTAGTCTGAAATATTATAATCAAATATAGTTTTCTTTTTTTTTAAACGGATATAGATCAAAGAAATCTTGAATGAAAAAACGAATGCAAATTTTCGTTCTTATATATAATTTTTAGAATATATGAAAACTATAAAATAAATGCAAATATAAATGTGAATAACGTTCAGTTCGTATTTTGTTCATTTGTTCAGGAGATGATAAAAAAATATTTGTAACTTATATGTGAACATATCACATATTTATTTGTTATTGTTTGAAGAAAAAATCGTATATTGTTTTTTATTCTCGTGTTTATTATTTATAATTAAATTATTATTATATTATTATTAATTATTATAATATTATTATTTACAATAAAAATTAAGTATAAAATAAAAAAGTTACAGAATAATACTAATTGGAAATCATTTTAAAGAAATAGAACAAAAAATCGAATAAATAAAATCTGAATAAATTTAGCAATAATAATTATTAGCTTTGTAAATCATGCTTTTTATAACTATAATAATAATAATTTTTCAAATAAAATTTGAATAGAATGTTTTATTATATTAGTAATTACAATAAAATTTGCATAATTACTATATTGTTTGACATTTTTGCTTTTATTGCATGTATAAGTGAGCCTGGGGTAAAATGAACTGTAAGGTGTATAGTTAATTTAGATTAATGTCAGGATGAAAAGAACAGAATTTATTACTCGGTAAAATACACCGTAAAATACAATATCAAGGCGCAACGCATGTTAACGCTTGGACGGTTCAACTCAGACTCTCTTGTCCGAAGTCACGCTCATGCAGCCCAACTCACATCACCTTAGCTCGATCACGTGAGCCAATGAGAACACAGAATTATTGCCGTTGGCGGGAACCCACTGGATTGGTCTGGGGAAACCCAAGTAGCCAATGACGACTCAAGGCTGACATTCACGCTTCAGATTGACCGGGAACACAACACTCTAGTGACTAGCCTCTTACAGCTCGGCCAGCCTGTAATTGCATTTGACCCGAATGTGTAATACTAATGAAATACAATATTTAAAATACAACAAAAGCTTTTCTAACAACAAAATATGGGTATACATATGCTGTAACTTATTAATTATCACAAAATAAACTTTCGATCTTTCCGCTGAGCATTGATAATTAACTCGATGTGTTTATATCACATTTTCCTTAAATAAAACAAAATACTTTGGTTAATATCGCAGATAGACAGTGTCGCAAAAACTTAACATTAGATAATACAAATTGCAAAACGTAGAACTTATAGACTAATTGCGTAAATATAAACCAAACTTACATACTATAAATAATAAGTAAATATTAGTCATTATCTGGCTTGAACCCATTAAAGGATTCAGTGAGCGGACCGAAATGGTCACAATGCAAAATTTGCATAGGTCTATTGGGATTGTCGACTAACTGTAACTCCCCTTCTCGAGAATTAACTGAAGAATTTGCAATCAAACAATCTAAACAGTTGTCTATGTAATTACGTACTCTTTTACGTAGCGAAGGAAACCAGTAATTGGCGCTAATACCTTCAAAGGTTTTTTCTGTCCCACAGTGAGCTTGCTCATCATGGTAGACCCAAATAATTTTCCGAATCATTGATTCTGGGACGACAAAACGCGGTTTGTCTGGCCCCTTTTTAAAGATTAAGCCATCGATTAATTCGAATTTATCGCTTTCCTCTAATTCTAATTTTTCCGCTATTTCTTTAAGTCTGCAATCTTGCAGTTGCTTAAACTCTAATTGTCTTTCAAGAGGTAAGTTTTCAACATAGCACGCGACGCGGCTTAATGCATCTACATGGCACATTTTGTGTCCTGATCTATGTGAAACTCGAAATTTATAATTTTGAAGTCTTAATGTCCAGCGCGCAATACGGGGGTTTAAATGGGCTTTGTTTACTGCGTAAACTAGAGCGTGACAGTCAGTCACGACTGTGAATTGCAATCCATACAAATAAATGTGGAAACGTTCGATTAATTTTACAACCGCAAGCATTTCAAGTTCAAAACTATGATACTTGGCTTCTGATTGGTGGATTGACTATAGTACGCTACAGGTCCCCATATTCCCGTTTTCTGTTATTGAAAAAGTATAGCTCACGGACTAAGGAATAGAGGGACGGAGCACAAGCTGTACCGGGGGAGCACGTTTGCGGCGGGGGAGGCCGCCATATTCGTTTAGTAATCACCACACATAGAACTCACTATTTGCGTATGTGTGAGAAATGATAGTCAGATCCTGCGCACAATAAACAAAATAGGAAATAGAAATAGGAATAATTATTAAATATTAGAAATAAGAAATTGGAATTATTTATTTTAAAAATAAAAAGAATAGAAAAAATTAATGCATAAATTAAGAAATAAGAATTGGAACTAATTAATATATTTTATTCTCTTGTTAGATGTAAAATAATTTCTCTTTTTAATATTAAATGTTTATTGCTATTTCTAATATTTTGTCTACTGTATGCAGAGCCTCATAGTAATAAAAGTTAAAGTATTTTATAAAATTTATAATACAACAATAATAAAACCACCTAATCTCTTTATGCTTGTCACTCGTTATGTCTAGTGGCACCACTACACGAGTGTAACCATGTCACAGACACAGAATCTCTGTGTAAGAATCGCTACATCAATATGGCGGAAAGCAGTCCCCCCCGCACGCTTGAATTACCATCCCCTCTCGTCGAAACTAGGACTTTAGACTCGGTCCCTCTATTCCTTAGTCCGTGGGAGAAACAGTTTCTGTTCTGCAGTCTGCAGTTTCAGAATTAGACGCAGTATCTATAGGAATATTTGTAGACATATCTGTAAAAATAGTTGGTACGTCAGGTTGACTCCCCAATAAATAAATCCTCCTTCATGTATCCTCCTTCTGGTATTTTAAAATAACTGTTAATTTGAAATAAATTAGATAATTTAGCTTCTAATAACTTCTTCTTCTTCCTCTTTTGATATCTACTTGCAAAACTTCTTTTCATTTTTAATTAAAAATTTAAAATAAAACTTGAACCAGCACGGAAGTAAATCAGAAATAAACTGTTATCTATGTCAGAGAAGCATTCAAGCGACCTAGCTGTTTTGATATCGGAGACAATTGAACATAAAAACAATTGCAGGTATGGTACGTCAGACCACAGATGTATCATGCCGTCTTCATAGTTACAAATAAAGAGTTTCCAATATATGTATATATCTATATTATATATATATATTTTTTTTAGCTATAATAGGAAAACCCGAAAAAAAGAAAATGAAAGAAAGGAGATATATGATTTTGTAATTAACGCTCTTCGCAAAAAAATATTGTAATAAATTATTTTTTGTTGTGATAAGTGATATAAAAAATATAATTGATAAAAAAGGCTATAACAATAAAAATAATTTTTTATTATTTTAATAATTTTTTGCTGTTATTTTATTACCAATCTTATTAACAAAAAATACATTTTTTTAAATCTTTTCTATACTAAAGAGGCCCCCTTATAATGTGAGACCCCTAAGCTGTAGCTTATTTAGCTTATGTGTAGATTCGGCACTGGGTGCACGTTGCACTGCAATAGAGAACGCTTTGGTGTCACCCATTGAGTAAAAAGAAACAGGAGGGAGCATATACTAGCCAGGACTAGGTAAATCCGCGGACGGATGTACGTCATGGCAGCCATCTTGAGCGACCACTTTTTGAAAGTGAGAGGGAATGCTCGAGCATTGCGGCAAGCGGCATACCGTACGCCGTACGCATTAATATGCAGTGTATAGTCTTTTATGCAACAGTGTATGGAAATAAACGATCAAAATAGTATACTGTAGAGCTTGTGGCATAACAGCAGCAGCTCGAAATCATGGAATAACGTTTCATCGGTTAGTATTATCAACAATAATGAGATTTTTATTTTGGAGATTATAATCATATGTATAGTATTGCGAAATTGTAGATTCACAATAATTACTAAATAATTTTCACTCACAAACAGGTTTCCGAAAAATCTGGATCAAAGAAATGACGAAGGATTTAATATAAATTTAGATTTTAGATTTTAACATTGCTCTTATGGAAATACTGCACGAGTGCAATCTCAATGAAAAACGCCATTAAAATTTGGTATTATTGTTGCATATTATAGTTATTTTCTTTTTATTGTACATTATTTCCTAATTAAACATAACAAGTCATTCAATATTGGCGCCCTTGAGCGGCCATCTTGAGCGACCACTTTATATAGTCACTTCCGTCCGCACTTTTAAGACCAAACGCTCCCTCCTGTTTCTTTTTACTCAATGGTGTCACCTTTGAACTATATACCATACTGGAACGAGCACAGGCTACCCCCTCCATTCGACAAAACGGTCAGACAAGGCAGTGACTCGGTACCGGATTTCTCTTTCTATCTCGTCTACTCTCGACTAATAGTAGCTGTGAACACGTGACCAAAACTGTTGGTTAGATAGAGAAATACGGGTCCGAACAGCTATCTCCATCTAACCGATCGATAACAAAGGCGTGCTCGTTCCAGTATGGTATATATTTCAATGGGTGTCACTAATGTATGTCACAGATGTCTATACTAGTACTAGATCGCTAACTTTAGGCTTTGACGTATGGAAAAACCAAGATCTATAGAGAGAAGGTTACCTCAGGCAAACCGGTTGTGGGCGAGGGACGATGAAGTAAGGGGGGAGCTAGAAACAGCTTGAGGCGAGGGGCGATGAAGGAAGGGGAGAGCATGATGATCTCATCGACAAACAGTAGCTGTCTCTCTCTTTCAAAGTTCTTCCTTTTCTAACTGTTTCTAACTCTGTCACTTGCTCTCATTATTGACTTTTATGTATCAGTTTAAGAGGTTATATAGTAAAAATCGAAGGTACGTATATTAATTATTTTGTCTGTTATTTCTCTTAACATATTCAAATGAACAAAACCGAAGAAATAATTTAACTTACATTTATGAATTTCAGTTACAATTTTTTGACAATTTTTGAGATTTTCACAATTAAATATAAAAAATAAATTTCTTTATAGTATTTTTTTTGTAAATAATGCATATAAACAGTAAATATTATTTTAAAAATAATTTTTAAATATGTACTATTTTTTCTTTTATTTTACTACTTTACAAATGATGTTTTTTGTGTATATCCCCAAATTATATTTTATTTTCATTGATATTACAGTCTAAATACGAGTACAAAGTAATTTGTATCACAAATGCATCTGTTGCAGCGATATTTAACATTATAAACGTTAAATATCTAGCGCTATAATTTGCAATATATGTAATTTATAGCGCCTTTCTAATTTACTTTTCAATTTTTCAATTTTTATTACGCAATTTATAGTGTTATCAATATTTCACAAAATAAAAGTATTTTTTCGATAAAAATTTAAAGCATTTCTATATTAAAGGAGCGAGAGAGAAAACACTAAAGCGTGCGACAGAGACAGCTACTGTTTGACGATGAGATCATCATTGCCCTCCTCTTGGCGCTCGCCTCGCTCAGCATGTGCCCCTCTTTGCGCGTGAGGTAACCTTCTCTCTATAGATCTTGTGGAAAAACTGAGGCTGGCAGGATTTCCGGTTTCAGCCATGACACCCTACAACAAAATGGCCGCTCAACAACTGCTCAACAACTGCTCAACAACTGCTCAACAACTGCTCGGCATCTTTCAAGAATTTTTACAATATTATCAATTTGTATCACCACGCCGGGTATCACATGTGCATACGCACGTACAGATATACACATACACACGCATTGTCGCCATTTTGTTGTAGGGTGTCATGGCCGAAACCGGAAATCCTGCCGGCCTCAGCTCTTTTGACGAAGTTAGCGATCTAGTACTAGTATAGACATCTGTGGTGTATGTATACTTGTGGGCATTAAGGCCATCACACACAAAATGACATAACTGCATATGCATAGCATAAGACCGTCTCGACTAATGAACATCTAGCATAAAGGCGCCATATTGATTTACATAGCATGCTCATTGGTCGAGACGGTCTTATGCTATGCATATGCAGTTATGTCATTTTGTGTGTGATGGCCTTTAGTTACGTTCGGGAACGTATCTCGAGGGTTAGGTTACCCTGTGGTTAACGTCCTGGTTAATCCTCTTCGACGTGGAGGCCCACAATAGCTCCAAAAGGTCGAAAGAATTTGCGTATTAGGATATAAACACTATGAGAGACGTGTAGTATATATATATATATATATCAGAAAACTATGTATTACGTCTTGTCTTTACAAAGGATCAGGCCGTACTTCTTTTCTCGCACAACGCACGTGAGTCTCTAGACTTTCTCTAGTCTCGGTTGGTAACGTCGAGAGCTCTGTAATCGGCATAGCCTACACACTAGTGCAGAAAGTTCGGCAATAAAGAACAAACCTATAATTGATAATAATAAACATGTGAGCAATATATGATGAATGTATGACTTAACCACATTAAGACGGTAAGTGCGAATTGTCTGTCCGATAGGTTATGTTCCGAAGTGATTGCAGGCAAATTGCAGATGTGTTATGAAAGAGACATAAGTTAACACAGCTAACCTATTATTCTGTGAATTAAATTAAAAAATCAGTAAATTCAGAAGTATATATCCATTATATGCTATTCAATGATTGTACAACTGCTGTCTTTTCTAAACATAACTTATTGTTTTCTTGCATAACAAGAAATATTGATGAGAAAATGTGGTGCGCGACAGAATTACAATTCATCCGTGCTCGAGTTATGATTAAGCTTTCTCTAAACACAATATTTATTTTACTTTATATTTAGATCAATGGAAGTGACTGATTAACGTTAAAAAGTATCATGTTATTTGTCACTCATCCGGTGAGAATATGTCGGCATATATCATGCAATCTTGTGCCAAAATTTTCCATCATGGTATGTAGCGTTAAAATTACTTTGCAAAACTTGAATTGCAATGTTCTGTGTTGTTTAAGGAAATTTTAATATTCTAGTGTTCCAAAAGTTTAGTGAGGCAAAAATCAGCAAAAGTTGCGTGCATGGAACAACCGGCACAACATGTAGAAGATCAATTACGGATTGTCACGGTGACTCCAGTAATTCCATTTCCCACTAAGAATGTTGTGCACAAAATTAAAAAACAGCCGTGTAAAGTAGATGAGCCGGAATGGACACCTATGATAGTCGATTACACTAGACTTCATAAGCACTACCTCAAATTGTCAAAAATCAAATTGACATGTATGTATATTAGATTTATTCAGTAGTTGCAGCTAATTATAACAAATTCAATTTAAAAAAAAAAATTTTTTTTTTTAATTAAACGTCAATTTACGTAAACCTTTTTATGATTATATTAATTGACTAAGTTATATATATAAGTAAAAAGTAAACCACTAAAGATGTTGTGATATACAAAGAAATGCATATATTTGCCTCAAACTGAGACAAATTAGATTAATAATTCAGAGATTCAAGTTTAATCGATATAATTTTTCAATTAAAAATGTTTGAATATTTAGTTTATCAAATAACTTTTTTTGTTTACAGCTTTGGTTGTAGCAACGACCATGGCCGGATATGCATTAGCTCCTGCACCATTTGACATTTACACATTTACAATGTGCTCCGTCGGTACGGGCTTAGTTTCTGGTACAGCAAATACTATTAATCAATTTTTCGAAGTTCCTTTTGATGCACAGATGTCGCGGACTAAGAATCGGGTATTGGTACGCGGCCGTTTGACGTGAGTCCCCTCAAACTTTTTCTTTTTGAAAGAATTAGGTTTGTACTTGAAGAGTTTGCTTTTTTTTTTTTTTTTCCAATTGATTTTTTTTTGACATTAACTGGTAACAATTAGGCATGAATTACAGGCCTGTTCATGCAGTAGCATTTGCAGCGGTATCTGGCATTGTTGGATTATCCATACTTTACCATGAAGTTAATGGCGTGACGGCGATGTTGGGTGCCATGAATGTTATCTTATATACGCTCATCTACACACCGATGAAACGCATTAGTATTGCCAATACTTGGATTGGATCTGTCGGTGAGTGTGCATTCCATCAAGCATATAAATATTGTTACTAATTATTTCTTCTGGAAACTTTATATTTTTAACAAGAGTTATTTTTCTTATAAGCAATTACGTATTGTAATAAACATGTGTAACTTATTGTCTTTTTCGTAGTTGGTGCTATACCTCCGCTTATGGGTTGGGCAGCTTGTACCAGTGGTGTACTAACGCCAGATGCTTGGATCTTGTCCAGTATCTTGTACACATGGCAATTTCCACACTTCAATGCTCTTTCTTGGAACTTGAGAGCGGATTACTCACGAGCTGGCTATCGAATGATGGCTGTTACAAATCCAGATCTATGTCGTAGGACAACTGTGAGATACACGGCAGCTTTAATGGCTCTGTGTTATCTTGCTCCTGCATTAGACTTGACTCATTGGTGGTTTGCATTGGCATCGACGCCACTCAATGCATCTTTCCTTTATCTAGGTAACATATGCATGCTTTGAGTTTTATTATTAAGTCAAGAAAAGTCGATTCTAAATTGACGAGGAAATCATTAACTTCTTAACTGTTAAAAAATAAAAATGCTTTATTACCAAAAATATGAATTCTATGAAGAAACAATTAAATTTACATTAGAATTATGTATAATATACTTGGAATTTTTAGGACGTTGAATCTGTAATCTGCAGATTGACGTCAATTTTGAATTCAAAAATCATAAAAAATCTCAGAAATCAAGTTTAATGAGAATAGAATAATTTTTTAGGCTTTCATTGTTTCATATTAGATCTTGAAATGTAGAGTTAGAAAATTTTGATCGAAAATTTGAATTTAGCGACTTGAAAAATTTGTGAATAATGTTTCACAAAAATCTTGTAGATAAAGAATATTTCTTTTAAATGATGCATATGTGCATTACTGGCGGTTAGTTTTCAAATAATGCACATATATGTACCTAAGGGATTAAAAATACTGATAGTTTTAGAGCACATTTTGTATATATAGAGTATACAGGATCTTCAATCTAATAATAATGCGTGTATGTATGTGCGCATGCGTTTTGTACATTTTAACATTTTCAATTTCAGCTTGGAAATTCAATAAGCATTCGGATAGTGCTAACTCTAGAAGATTATTTCGATTTTCGTTACTCCATTTGCCTCTATTGATGGTGCTACTACTTTCGAGCAAGAAGTATCGGGCCGATGTGGAAAAGCAAGCAGACAAGATCATATTATCGCATGAATCAGCGAACAATGACTTGTTGACTATTTGTAAATCTATCGCTCCGGCAACTTCGTCTGTATAGTAATAGTTTTAAATTAAAAACTTGTCAGTGATAGTACAAATTATTGCAATATCGTTGTAAATTTACAAGATTTTTACATTACCTCATTAGTTTTGTAAAATACGATATTGTGTAAAGTATATCGTCGCGAATGGTATGTTAAGTTTAATGTTAATTTAAACTAATAAATGAAAATAAAATTAAGCAATCCTATAGAGATGATAAAGAGATTCGCATACAGAAACAAAAGTTAAAATATTATATACACATTTTTATTGAAAATATTTGAATGCAGCATGTTATATCACATTTTCAATGCTCTTACGCTTCGCCTCAAATTCCTTCGCCATCTGCCTTCTAGTCTTGGTTAGATTTCTATGACCGACACAGTCTAAATTTTCTATGTAACATTTGCTTCTACAGCATTGTCGGCATAATTTATGTTCGCATTTAAAACCCTGTAATATGTAAAACAATACATTAGAACTTTCTCTTCAAAAATCATGTTAGCTTAAAACATGTTAGATTTTGATCGTTGATTATAAAAAAAAATAGTTTCAACGAACCAGGGGATTCGGGCAATCCTGACATCGATTTGAACTTCTTTTAGAAATAGACGTTCTATTCGGCCTTCGCGCTATTCGTTTGAGTTTCTTCGAACGCTTTCGTGATATTTCATTTCCGTCCTCATCCTTGTATTCTCGTTTTCGAGATACACCTTCCTGGAAATTCTTATCATTACTTTGTAAAGAAAATTTTTTTCATATAATAGAAAGAAAATATGCAATATAAAATTTTAACCCGGTTAAGTAGTCTTGCGCGTCGATTTTGTTGCATATTTTTGTTTTTCAATTGTATCTTCAAATCTATTAATAACTTTGCGGATACAATTACGATTATGTACATGTGTATAAATAGTTCTATGAAAAAAATATTTAAAGTCATAGTATTGAAAGAGGCATGTAGTGAAATTATGCGTTTTTCACTATCTTTTCTTTTTGTCGGGATGTGAAAGTCAGTGTTTTTGATTTTATTCGAAAACTTGAGTTTTCTTAAGTGGAACATTTTATGGATTTTCACATGTCTCGATTTTTCTAGTCGTGCTACTTATAAAAATATTAAATTAATGTCATTGAAGAATAAATAATTTATACGATATTTTATTTATACATTCTGCCTTGAAGGATGAATATTTCGTAAAATATTTATTTTTCGATGACTTTATTTTATATATGTTATAAATATTACATTGCATCAGTTTTATTATAAACAAAAATTATTTAAAAATTATTTTTTGTTTTTTTAAATTATTGAAATATTTGTCATTGATTAATTATAATACATGCATAACTAATTAAACGTTAATTATGTGTAAAAAATTAACTTTCTTATCAGCGAAAATTCTACTTATACTCTCAAAAAATAGATATACTAAATAAAATTAATAATAATAATAATAAAATAAATAAATAAAAAAACGATGTACCAAAACAATCGCGAATACGAAATCTATTTTAATAAATTTCTAATTGCCATAATGTATTCACAAATTCCAAAATTTGGCTGTAAAGATTTAACATTCTAAAACATTTATATACAGAATGAATAATTTTATAAAAAAGAATATATAATCTTTAAATTCTGTAAATTTAAATATTGGTTTGTAGAAATCATTTATTGTAATAATGTGTTTTAATATCTTTAATGGTTAAAATGTTAAGGGGTTATCGAAAGGTAGATTTGAAGGATTGCGATGCGTATAATTGAAAATAATGTTTTCAAATAATAAAATCAACAGAGAAATCGGCTTTGTTTAAATGCTCATGTTTCATATTATTATGTGTGATATTTTTCTTGTAGAAAAAGATTCAAGATAAATTTTAATGCGTTCGTTATTCACGCGTACTCCCGGATTAATCACATGCTTAATTTTACCTGTAACTTCTGTACGTGCTCTTGTGGTAGTTCTCGTACGTACGGTTGACACAACCATGGTGGCAACTCTAAATTATAATCTAAAAAGCATAAAAAAATCATGTGTAAATGCAAATATAAAAAAATGTAAATATTTTTCCTAACTCTTCAATTACGAAATAAGAACGCTCTGTTACTTAAAATGATTTCTTTCAGGAAACAATAAAATTTACGTTAAGAGATTATTGACATTTAAGATTTTTGCAAAAATTGATGAGTGGAAAATACTTGTTTTCAAATGACGCATGTCATTGCGGATTATTAACGCTTAAAAGATTAAATACTAAATTATTTACCGGTCTTTTCTATTTGCCATGTCAAGCGTCCCTCGTGATACGGTAAATAACGATCCCTCAAGGCACATGCAACACTCCTGAATGCTTCCATGGTGGAGTTTGTCGCCAGATTTTCCCTTTCCTCTTGATTTTCTGCTAAACAAAATCTACTCTCTATTTAAAAGTATGCCGTGCAAATGTGCGACAATTAAGTGATACAATTTGCGATTCACTATAATACAAGGATTGGTACATACACGTGATGAAACAGCTTGAATAGGTGCCCGCGGATATACGAAGCCGGTGCTGGATATCGCTCTACGAGTTCTAAATATTCCAGAGCGGGTTCCCAACAGGCGGGATAACGAGACTCGAATATATATGGATTGTAAAGATTTCCTTCCGCCGACATTACACCCTGCACCTGGATCTCTTCGATACACCGCTGCAAGTCTTGCATACATTGTATATTACCGTTGGCGATTACAGGAATTTTCACAGCGTCCCTAAAAAATCAAATATCAAATAATATATTCATATTTCTCAACTACAATGTAATTAAAAACGCTTTATTACCAGAAATGATATTTCCGCGAAGAAATCAATTTATAAATTTATTTTTAAGATGCCAAATTCAAATCTGCAGCCAAAGTTTTGGAATTTTGAATTGTGGATATAGCTATTAGAAATTATATAAAATTTGATATAAAACTTTTTCAGAAAATTCATAGATTTTTAACTTAAAAATAAACATGTAAATTTTGTAATTCAAAAATAAAAAATAAAAAATCTAGATACAATATATTTAAATTCAATGTTTTTTTATATTCCATTGTTGACACAAGCACATCGATAGTCTAACAATGAGATGCAGTCTACGAGGGTCGGTACGATGCCTCCAATTTTTTTTTTCTCAGAAAATTCAATTCCTACAACTATGGTTTTTACTTAAAGTAATCTTCAGTCATTGACAAACATTCAGTTATTTTTCCACAAAGATATCATTAAGAAAAGTGTTTGTGAAGCCCTCAAGAGTCGTAGCAAAGAATTTGACGGGTCCGGAATACAGCGTCTGATTCAAAGATGGCAAAAGTGAATACAAAATGACAGTGACTTTGTGAAAAAATATCTGAAAATTTTACATCACGTAAAAACATAGTTGTAAGAATTAAATTTTCACAGAAAAAAAATTAGAGGCATTACTTTCTCAGCAATTATATAATTGATGTTTCAGGATTCATCGTCTTTTGTTTATTCTTTGCTTTAGCGAAGTAATATAAAGCCTACTCTAATGATTCAACGCATATAGAATTAAAATGTCGTCATATACGCAATTAATATGGAGTGACAAATAAAGTTTATAAAAGTTTAAGTAGCAAAATAAGTAATTTGCACAGTATAGATGGATTATAAAATACAAAAATCGCACTGCAAGTTTCGATTACATAATATTACAAAAAAAGAATAAAATTTTTCGCTCATTGTGCACGATAATACTGAATATGTCGAATAAAAAACAAGAGGAAATAGCCACCTTACGGCTTTAATATGCTTCCAAGACGCTAATCCGGTCAATGGACCCTTTTGTTCTCTCGTACGTCCATGGACAGTGAGTAAGCTAGCACCTGCGTCCTCTAGCATACGAGCGTATTCTATAGTGCGACTGATCTCCGGAAACACTCGTAATTTACAGGTGACAGGTACACACAATCCATTCTTTAAAGTCGACACTATATACAAGAGATTCATTATATTACATCGTTGTTAAATCTCTCACTTGTTAAGCATAATAGACCAATCTTTAAAAACAAGAAATTTCTACAATATGAAAATAATTCCTTCATGAGATTTTTCTCTTATTTAATGATAACTTTAGATGTAAAATGAATACAAAATAAAAAGTCGATCGAATAAAGAAGTACGTTTTAGAACAACTTGCTTGTGGAATGCTTGTGTGAGAGTTTATATTTCAGAAACAAATACTCTGAAAGATTTTTATTGAATATTATATATCATGTGATTAAAAAGTAATATTTTAAACTTTTTTTAATGAGTGCAAAACAATTTTCTTTTACGAATAATTTATCGATATATATTTTGAATTTTATAAAACATTGAATCTCTCTTTATTTTTTATTCTTGTTATATTTTGTTTTCTAAAAATTTCAAATAAAAAGATTAATTAAAATAATTTTAAACTAGATTTTTTTAATGGAAAAAAGAATATCTAAAATAAACATACATTTTATAATTTTACATCCTAAATTATAGTTTTTCAAAAGAAAAAAAAGAATAATTTTTCTGAAATATCTAAAAATTAGTCTATAAATGAATGTAACATATATACCGATATTCCTTAACAAATCCCAGTCATCCTGCAAAAAAGCTCCATAATGTCCACGCTTTGCAATTGCCTGCGGACAACCAATGTTGATGTCCACTGCGTCGCAATATGGCTCGGCCAGACGCGCTGCTTCCAATAGTGTCTTTGGATCATTACCACAAAACTGAAAAAACGACAAATTACTATTACGCAAAAACAATTTTATGACTAACTCCTTAAGCGTTAATGACGCCTATATAAGCATCTACGTCATTTAAAAATTGATGAAATTTCCGCAAAGCACGATATCCAAAACTTGTCACTATATGTCAAAATTGAAGAGTCGACTTTCTTTTTTAATTAGAATCGTAATAAGATACAGATAAGTTATTTCATCACTCAAATTGAATATCATTCGTGTCCAGGCCGTTTCTAATTTACTTAGTTAGTTTCTAACTATACTAAAAATCCCTGGAAAGATTTTTTTTTAAATCATTTTTTTAAATGAATTTTTATGTAAAACACCAATTATTGCAGTTCTTCTAAAAAATGATAAAAATATAATATTTAAAAATATTTTTTCTTAAACTTTATGGTATAAATCTTACTAAATTGGTATATGGTATTGGTATATAATATGGTATAAAATCTTACTTTAGACTTCAAAGAATATGTTAACATTTTTTCAGAATTTTCCAGGCGATCTTTCAGTGAAGAAATTGGCCCGGACGCCAGTGACCCACGTGTTCAGTTTAAGTGTTATCAACAATTATTGTACATTGTAGTTACAAATGACAATAAATTAAAAATTATTATGAAAGAATAAAAAAATCTATCTTAACATAAACTAACGACTATATTGAAGATTAAAGGCATTTCATCAAGTTGTTGCGTTTATCTGTATCTTGTTGAAAATACTCACTTATAATCTACAAGATCATCCTCTAATTGATGTACAATGCATACCTGCACAATCAAAGGACGATCCTCGCTGATGTTGGTGAGGGCTTCCCGCCTATACTTAGGATCCCGACAAAACACGGAGGAGTGCAGCATGGGAGTGTAACAAAGCTGGGCGCCGTGTCGTCTGCTAAGCAATCTCCATGCCAATTCGCTCGCATCTACCATCGGTGCGACTATGCAGCGGGGTGAACCTAGATTTTCCCAGACGTTGGGCTTCCTCGAGGAATTCGTCTTGTCGGACGATTCCGTGGTCTCGGTCATTATCTGTGGGCACAAATCACGTGTTACTTGCGACTGCAATTCAGTTTATACAGCGCTAAATAAAAAGTTTAAATTTTTTAAATGTAAAAGTGTGAAAAATGTTCAAATATTAATGATGACTAGACATGTATACTGATTGTAAGTATATCTTTAGATTTGTGTCTGCGCGATGCTAGAGCTTGGTCCGAACTCTTGGACAGAGATTTTTGCATTTAGTATAAATCTAGATAGCAATACAGCTGAAAAGAAGATAGCGGCACCTCGGTACGGCGTTGCTGATAATGTTACTCGCGTAACGGCGGGAAGACAAAGGCGGGGCCCGATCGCGACGGCGATCTCGGCGTGGCCGGTTTCGAGAATTCCGATTCCGGTATCGGCGACAGTTGGGCGACGGTCTGCGTGACGATGTGCGAGCCGACCTTGAAACGTGGCCTTTTCTTGGAGAAGCTCGTGCTTCGCCGAGTGCGAAGGTGAGTTTGATTCCACTTGGACATTGCGGTGGACGGTGTCATGGTCAGCCCGAGAATGGAGATGTCGCCCGGGCCTGGAGGTACTTTACCGATCTGGACAGCACGCGGAAGCTCTAGAGCAGGCAACCTCGCTGGCAGACGTGGGTCAAGGTTCAGTGGCATCGTCAGTGTCTCGACGATCTGGTTCTCACGCTCGGCGGGATCCGCGACGTCCGGAGAACCGGCCGCCTGCGGAATTATTCTGTTGCCGCAATGACGATGGGCCGCCGACGATGAGATCGTCGTCGATGATCTTTGTCTGGAATTTTTTCTCAAGCGAGCTTGTAAGAACGTCTGTATCCTTCTCATCGTTCCGCAGGAGCGCTTCGTAGTTTCGGAACGCTTCCGATTTCTGTCGTGCCTGCTGTCGGGATGGTTAATGATAGAAAAACAGCAGGACACCGGTGATGGCGTGGAAGAAGACTTTGCGTCCGGCGATTCCACATGATTCTTCAATTCCGACACATCCGTCGTTCGCGAAGGCAAGGAAGAGACCTCGATGGAAGTCTCGGTGGTGCGCGAATCGTACGAGAAACAGAGACGGAAGTTTCGGCTGACTCTCGTCGAGGGCAGCGTTTTTGGGAAAACGTCCTCGCCGTTCTCCGCGGCGTCTTTGCCGACACACATTTCCTCGTGGGTCGAACGGACGTACACGTCTGTCGTCGCCGTCGTCACTCTCGTCATTGTGCCTATATCATCTCCGAATAACGGATTATTCCTGCAGAAGAGACTTGGCGTACCGTCGTCGGAAGATGCTGTCCTGGTGTTGTCGGTGGCAACACCGTCAGAGGCAATGCTCTTCTCTCGCTTGTTACGCACATACTCGTACGTGGTAAGGCCGAGGCAGGCGATGTAGCCGTGGAAGAAGCAGAGATGTATAAGCAGAACCGCGGCGATGGCCGAGAGAACGCCGACGACGGTGACGAGGACGAGCGAGCCGGTGCCAGGTGCCGGCCATAATGGCGACGATGCCGTGACGTTGTTCATGCTTGTGTCGCTGCTGTTACCTCCTGAATGTTGGTCGCTTACGATCAGATTTGTGTTGACGAGCACCAGTTGACTCACAGCGAGCGCTGTGACCCCGAGTGCGATGACGAGCGTCGAGGCTAGACACGCGAGAAAAGCCGGATAATTGCGGCCGCCGATGCAATGGTTCAGCCACTTGCAGTGGTGATCGAAGCGCGGTACGCACTTATTGCAGACGGAACAGTGCTTCGTGCGCTGGCCGCGCGTCGTAATGTTGCACAGGTGGCACCGGCCGTTCTCGATCACGTGTCGGTGCAGCGCACGGTCGAACTCCGGCACAACCTGATTGGCAGGCTGAGCGCGCACCTCCGAATCCGCCGGATCCAGCAACAGCACTGTCAGATGCGTCAACGCGTGCAGCAGGAACAGCGTGGCGAAGAGCGGTGTGAGAACGAAGCGCAAGTTTGCCGGCAACGGTGGCGGCGTCGTCAGCAGCACGACGAATGTGCCGGTGAACACGACGATCAACAGCACCCAACCGATCACTTGCTGGGGATGCAGCGGCAATTGTAGACCGTGGATACGTCGGAAGCGTCTGTGCTCCGGTGGCACGTGCAGCAGCGTGTTCTGCGTCGAGCAGCACCGAACAATCACACGCTTGGCACGGTCCACGTTTAGCATTCCTAGATCTTCCTCGTCGTAGGTGTTCTTTTTTATTCCGGATATATTTGTGTTTCTAGCGCTCTCAGTCGATCGATCTAATCTGGCATTACATCTACGTGCAAACCCTTCTCTTGTCCTTGTTCTTGTTCCAAGTCTTTTTATGTTACATTCTTATTTTCTCATGCATTTATAAATCGAAAATTGTCGTCTAATCTAGAAACCATGAATATTTTGCTTGAAATTATTACTGCATAATTATTCTAAACTTTGACCCGTTTAATACTATGTAATTAACTCCACAATTGTTAAGAGTTAAACACTTCGTTGCGCATATACGCATCCTTAACACTTGAAGAATTAATAGTCAACATGATTATAAGAAACTACAGTCCCACACAAAACTGCATATATATATAACATTTAAAATTAAGATTAATATGTCAAGTATTTCTAAATATTATTTAAAAAATCTGAAACATTCAGAGTTGTATTCTCCAAATCCTTTTACCTCCGTGTGTTTCTCTACTATTGACAGACTATTTACTTTTGACTTTCACTCGACTTTTCAAGTCAATCGACTTTCATCCTACTTTTCTTTCTTTCCTTTGTCTTTCATTTTATTGCTTTACTTTCTAATCATCTGAAAAATAATTATTTTTTATCATCGTTCACTTTCCTTTAATTTGACATTAACACACACGCACACTCTCTCTCTCTCTTTGCTAAAAGAACGTTGCAATATTTTCATTTTTGCTTCTTCATTTTGAATAAATTTTTTATTTTTGTTTTTCCATACCTGTTTGTCTCTTCCACAAATATTAATAATCCTTAATTATCTAGCCTGCATATATAGGTCACTAGTAAATTTGCTGCTTCAGAAAAACGCCGTTGATGAAGTCACCAAGTTTCTCTGTGTCCGTGATACAAATTTGTTTCTTGTCTAATAGAATAATTTCAATAAAATCTTCTTGTTTCCACATCTCCGTGCAGCGTAGTTGCAAACAATCTTGAACGTCCTTGAGCGTTGTTCCTCATTATTCTACGAAATCCTTTCGCAGCAAGGGGAACCGAGTCCTCCCATTATCTACCGCACCGTAGGCTTGGTCACCCTACGACGCCTATTGACGCCTAGGTGAATCGATAAGTCATAGTTGCCACGGAAACCGGTCCAGGACCACGTGATTTTGTTCAAGGTTCGCATACGCATGCGGCAAAATAGTATTCATATATGCGCATACGAATAAACTATTCGAAGAATTCAAAGAAAGAAAATGAGCATCTAGTTTCTAGATACCTGGAATAGTTCAAATGTAAGCTAATCGATTTAATGTAGGTAGATAGGTAAGTATGGTCGACTTATAATATCGACTCATAATATTCGATTGGAGTAAAAATATAGTAATATACATTGGAAATAGAAAACAGCGGTTTAATTCAATAAGAAATTTTCCGATAAATATGTAGAATACTCATTTCCGAATTATCAACACAACTCGTTAAAAATATATATTTCATTGTTAATGTGTAACAATAAAATGGTGTATGTAACAATAAAAGTTTTAGTGAACAAGGTCTACTTTAAAAGTAATGAGAAGTACTTGTTAAATAAAAGAAGAAATAAAAAACATCAAAAAAATAATTTTTAAAAAAGAATCAATGCTCACATATATTTTTCTCACTGTCCAGATACAATGTATCAAGAATTTGGACTTCAAATTTTTGTTCAAACTTTTTACTGCCAAGTTCTTATCAGTAAAAAGTTTGTAAAATGTAAAGTATTCAAAAAAAGATTCTCCAAAACATTGTCGACACCAGTCATCGTGATGTTTGAATGCATGTAACGTTTCACTTTGCATACACTGTGAGCAAATTTCTAATTTCAAAGAATACTGTAAGAAACTTTACATTCTATTACTCAAATCTCACAATCAATTTGTATCACTTTTCTTGTTTTTAAAAATTAAATAATCAGAACAAAAAAATATAGACAAATAAAAACTTTTAGTATCGTTATCCAAAACCGAAAAGGACATCTCTGTCATTATTTTGCATCTTAAAAAAGGCTTCTTAAGAAAGCTACTTTAGATAATGTCGATTAATAAAAATTCAAGCAAAAAGAAAATATTTTAGAACTTCAGTTTTATTATGTTTGAAACTGATATCACATGTAAATATAGAACTGTGAATTAAAACAATCACTCGATGCTTTATCAGAGTCTTTACAAATTAATAGAAACGTCATTTTTTTGAAATTATCTATTCAATAATTATATTATTTTGTATCTTGATAAAAGTATATTTATTCAACACTTTTTGCTATAAAAGCAAGGTATAAAGTATTATAATCAAAAGGTGAATCACTATTTCAAATACAAATGTAACAATGATATCTAATTCATCTTGTGTTTGTACGCAATATTCTCAACAATTTATCCCTTGATTAAAACCATCTTTTGAATCATCTAATAGTGCATATTAATTTTAATCTTATTTGAATTTAAAACCATTTATTAACTAAGTAATCTTTAGTAAACAGAATTATATCTGAAATTATTTCCTCTGATTCTAGTTGAATCCAATGTAGTCTTATCTCGATTAGATTAGAGGTTAAACCTTCTAGATTAGAGGAAAAACAATTGCGAGAATTTATTTAAATAATTAATAAATTTTAGATTAATTCAACAATGATTAAATATTTTTTATTTTATATAGTAAGATATATATATATATATATATATATATATATATCGAATGAGTATATTTATTATCAAAATATGAAACATTAAAACCGATTTTCCTATTTGAAAAAGTGGCATTTTTAACAGTGTATTTAACAGATATTTACAGAGTGTGCAATTTTATTATTTTATTAAAATAAAACGAGTGTTCTGCATATTTATCAACCGTTTAAGAGTTTTCTGTATAATTTTTTGGCATAATGTTTAAATTTTAGAGTTTCCATTAGTCTTATTCTTCAATAATAAACCTAGTTAAGATAATTTCTGCATAATAAATAATTATTATATGTATAATTACAGAAACATTATTTTGCGAAATTTAAATTCCATGATAAAACCGTAATATATTTCTGACAATGAGAACGTCTTCTAGTACTATAATTAAATGTGAACTTTCAATGCGTGAAATGACTAAAATTAGAAGCAAATACTAACCTCACTTTATGAGAACTGATCTTCTTAACGCAATGGGACGTGATAATCTAGCAGCATTCTTCAGATGTGGATCATTTAGTTTTAATTATTGGCTAACATAATAATATATGTTATTCACAATTTTATTTTTATTCACAGTTATTCACTTGGTAAAACATCAATGCACACTGATACTGATTAATTCACGCAACAATTAACAATGATTAACAATGATTAACGATGCTCGATATTCGATAGTTCTTCCTCTTGCCAAACTAGAGTACAATTTTTCGAGTAAAAGTTTGGTCAGTTCTACAATGAGTTGCAAATGCCTCGTCGTCAGTCGCTCCGTCTTACCAGAAATAACTAGAAATGGCGCTTTTTAATTAGTAGTTGCCATCCACGGACTAATGGCCGGAGCACAGACTTTTGCATAAAGCATAACGCATAAGCATAAGGAAATTGATTGGTCCATTTCCTTATGCATTTGCTTATGCTTATATATAGACCAATCAATTTCCTTATGCTTATGCGTTATGCTTTATGTAAAAGCTTGTGCTCTCGGCTTAAGGAATAGAGGGACTGAGTCTAAAGTCCTAGTTTAGGCGAGAGGGGATGGTAATTCAAGCGTGCGGGGGGGACTGCTTTTCGCCATATTGATGTAGCGATTCTCAGGGGCTGAGCACAATGAAAAGCACAGGCAATAGGAACAGGGAATAATATAGGAAAGAAAGAGAGAGAAATAGCTTTTTTCTCTTTCTCTTCTATGTTATTTCCTGTTCCTATTGCCTGTGCTTTTCATTGTGCTCAGCCCCTCACACAGAGATTCTGTGTCTGTGACATGGGGTGTTTACGATAATTCAAGTTCGAGTTAGTTTCACTAGGACCAAAAAATAAGATAGACATAACCATCTAGAACCTTTATGATTTATGACAACTCGACGCTGTCTTGTATTGCTTGAGTTAAATTCATTGAATTTGTTGAGTTTATTGAGCAAATTTTATTGTAATAGAAAAATGTCATTTATTATTATTATTAATTATATTATTATTATAAAATTATATTATATTTATATTATTATTATATTATATTATTATATTATATTATATGTTATTATATTATATTATATTATTATTATATTAATTATATTATTATTAATTTATTAAAGAGGTATACCAACAAACATACCAACATTATTTGTTTCTTTCATAGACTGATTTGCAGTTGACATTTTTCTATTACAATAAAATTTGCTCAATAAACTCAATAAATTCAATGAATTTAACTCAAGCAATACAAGACAGCGTCGAGTTGTCATGAATCATAAAGGTTCTAGATGGTTATGTCTATCTCATTTTTCGGTCCTAGTGAAACTAACTTGAACTTGAATTATCGTAAACACCCATGAGGTCTGTTTTTTATAGCTGAACTGGCTGCACTAGTTCAGAGTTTATCTTTCTTCTTCCAATGTAGAGGGAAAAAGATAAACTCTGAACTAGTACAGCCAGTTTAGCTATAAAGAACAAACCTAAAGTGTGACGTCACACTCGGGGCCAATCAGACCATCCGAACGGTTCGACTAAACATGGTGACCCTCAGTGCTTGACGTTTATGTTCGGAAACGCATGATTGAGTGAAATCTTTTCAGTGAAAACGTAACCGATAAAAATGTTAATATCTAAGAAAAAAATACTAATACCTTAACGAAAAAGATTAATATTTTTATGTTAATTTTATATTTAATTTTTCTATATTGAGTTTATAATGTTTATTTATATTATACTTTATTACAGGATATTTATTAGTTCATAAAATATTACTTCAAAATAGATTTTTTTCTGCAAATTTGAAATCAAAATAATATATTTGACGAGAATGCTGCTAATATAAGCTGCTTGGAAACAGTAGTCTTAAATTTACCGCTTATCTGTGACGTCACACTTTGACAATTTTGATTGGTCGCGTGCGCAAGAGCATACCCTTGTCTTTATACCATGGGTTCAGTGGCACTAAACGATCGGTATAAACTAATAGCGTTTTCGATTATACAGGATTTGAACGACCCAGGGTTGATCAATCACTATTTTACTATAAATGCAAGTCTTTCATTGGTGGAGAGGTTGCAATGACGTCATTAACCAACCCTGGGTCGTTCAAATCCTGTATAATCGAAAACGCTATAAGGCCTGATCTACAATGTGCGTCTTGCGTATTATTTCTTGCTCTCTGCCTTCCGCAAAATACGAAAAAAATGCTTTTTATCTGTTCGTCGCATGGAGTTCAAACACCGTAAATTCCAATTTTTTTTTCTAAATTTCCGAAGAAAAATATGCCTTTGCTTAAAGGCAAAAAAGCAGAAAACAGAAATCAAAAAGTACATTGTAAATTGGGCTTAAGCCTATCTAATCCTTTTTGCTGTCGAACAACTAATAAGGTGAGCAAAACAGACAGAAGTGAATAAAACAGACAGACGATGGCAGGACTTGTTGGAAAAACCACCGAATTGATAAAACGTACGCACAATTTTTGTATGCTTTTGTATGCGTTAAACGGTTTTTTCTATGTAATTATTTTAAACAAAAATTAAATTTGTTTTAAGTCATGTACAGTATATTATGTAACGTTTAATTCTTGTCAAATTTTTATGATATATTTATCTGCGTATGCATATCTCACGAAAAGATATTTGGTATTGATTTTTATCAATTTTTTTTTTAATAGAATTATATCTTTTTTGATTATTTAATTTTGTGCACCTTCGCTGAGGTTATGTCTTTTTTGATAGCACAGAAGGAAGTTTGATTTTGTCTTTACTGTAGAATTAAGCAAAACTGAATAATGCATATTAATTGCAGTCAGTGTTACACATGCAAGGCCTGTGTTGCAAGTATGGCAGCAATATGCTAGGGTAGAACTGACACCACCTACGCTGAAAGATGTTCCTGCGATTCGTAGCGGTTTTTCCAAGCTGATTCAGGCTGCAAGAACTGGCCGCTACCGTGATGTCACTGTACGCGAAGCTGTCATAAATACTTTGGTGGCTGCTGAAATATATTGCTGGTTTTTTGTCGGAGAATGTATCGGAAAGCGGCACATTGTTGGATATGATGTATAAGTATGCTGCAAATTTAATCTCATAGATAATACTGTATAAATTATAGACCTGCTAATATACATGTTTAAAATATAAATCGATGACTTTCCTTTTCAATAATTATGATCATTAAGTTATAGTAAATCTTTTATTGAAAATTTATTTACATTATATGTTGTTATTTGTATAAAGTTGAAAAAACAATTATTTTAACATATATTGGTTCACATATTGCCATATACAAATCGCAGCAGTAACATGAACATTCAATGACCGTGTTATTCCTGCTTGAGGTATTTCCACACACATGTCAAAAAGAGGTATAAAATTGGCAGGTATACCATCCTTTTCATTCCTACAAAAGTTATCATTTTAATTACACAGGCCTCAAACTAACACATCACAAGTCAAAATTTATTTACCCTAAGATGAGAATTGTTTTTCTGTTAAATTTTGTTTCCAGTAGATTTGTACTATTAGCTGTTTGTTCAATGCCAATTAAAGACCACCCTTCGTCCTTTTTTTGCATCAAGTATTCCTGTAACTCTTGTGGTTTTACCTAAACAAGCAAAATTTCAGATTTTAAAATCCTGTAATATTTTCTAAAAATATCTATGTGACCGATAAGTTTGATAAATGAAGAACTTGCAAATCATATTTTGTACGAAAATTAAAAACAAAAAAGAAACCAACAAAATCTGTGCATTATACGAAAAGATAGTATTTCCATCTTTTTTTAAATACAGATTCAAGATTCAGAAGTCCAGAAATGTAGAAATAAAATATTCCAATACCTGTATCACATTTATCCATTTCTCAGCAGATACGCTGAGGCACTGAAATTCCTTGTCTTTTACACAAGCCAAATTTGCGAGAACTAGTGTTTTTACTCCAAATATCTCACATGTTCTAGCAATTCCACCTAAATTTGGCAGTCGCGTAATGAAAGATGCTACAACTATCAAACCTTCATGCATGCCACATTGATGCAAATCTTGCTGATATAATTTCTGCAGCGATTCATCGAAATTATTATATAATGTAGCAGTAGGCTTTGATGGAACAATCTTTTTTTGAATATCATGCAAACCTTCGAAATCGGTTTCAACATTATTTGCCACTGATTCTGTATCACCTAAAATATAATTATTTTATATTTTAAGAGTTATATAATATTTTATTGTTTTTTTTTTTTTTTACTTACCTGCCAAAGATTTCGTAGAATATATAGAAAATTTAGCCTCAGATAGAAATGAGTCGATATTGTAAAGCTGTAGAGAATGATTATCGCTTTGTTTAAACTTCAGATTTTTAAACACATCCGGACTAATCCATTCATCACGACTCATATTAGTCAACCGTGGAAATTCAAAATAAATTGACTAGAAATATAAAATAATCTATTAATATGTCAAATTACAAACTCAATTCTTTTTTTGGAAAGCAAATGTGTAATGTATACCTGTAAGCTGTAATCGTTGATCGGATGAAAATGGGAGAAGTAAAAATCATCCTGTATTTTAACTGAGTTCTTTGTTAAAAATCCTTGTTGCAAATTAACCATAGCTGCCTGATATATACCTTTGTACTCTGATATACTGTCATCACCATGTACCTTCTTCATCAAGTCACATAATTGAACTAAAATAAACTACATCAAAAGATTAAATAATATTGTGGAATACACAAATAAATACGAGAGAGTGGCATAATCCTTTCGACGCTTACTGGATTTCACTTACCTGATTATAAAGACGCATGTTGAATTGCTGGCCCAAGCAACATTGCACTATGTGTGGCAAGGCTGTTTGAATAAAACTTTTCTGACTGTCATTCGAAAGAAGTCGCGCAACATGATAGATGATGCTCGCTATGGAAATTGTGCATCCTGGTCGTTTTTCCATACTCTGAAAATTGTATCATAAACCGAATAGACCTTCAAAGAATCTACTTTTGTGAGATTGCGGAATTTGCCTGAATTACCTCTGCAAAATACTTCCATAGTTTATTATGTAAATGAGTATTTTTCCTAAAGATTAGGATCAAGAACCATTCCTGCATCAATCGCACACTGTGTTGATTATCTTCCGAAAAAATTAAGTCAAAGATGTTTTCTTGTAGTAGAACAATGTGTTCCTGAAATGCAATTGTTTATTAATTTCCTAATCTAAAAATAAAATCTCTAACTAATAATAAGAACTCGGTATACCAACCTCATTCAAAATTGGCTCTAGTATCAGTAAAATTTGCATAACTCTCTGCTTTAATTTATGTATAAAGGAGTCGTTAAAGTATCTTTTATTTCTGTATTTGTTCAATATCTCAAGTATAAACGACACAGATATTTCTGCAAAATCAAGTCCTGGATTTTGAATCCTGGAATCCTTGATAATTAATTTATATAACAGTATAATCGCCTGCGCTCTAACTTCAGCATCATTGCTACAATCCCTGTTAGTGCAACATCAATATTGAAAAATTATTACTCAACAAATTGTTCTGAATTAATTTTAATGACAGTCTGTGTAACAAAAATTCACGTCAAATATTGATAAACAGATACTTACAATTCCAACATGCGTTTTGGATAATAAATCTGTCCCAAGTGCTTGGCAATAAACAAATGAGTATGATACTCGACCCTTTTATCACGCCGAAGAAACCCCTGAGAAATACAAGTGAATAACACATTGCTTAATTGTATCAAATTGTCCTCCCTTAATTCTGCCATTTTAGAAAGTAATATTCTGTGAAATTTTGGCGTATTCTCTCCTTCTTCTAATAATTGTTCAATGAACTGTAAAATAAAAAAACAATTGTAAACAATCGATATTAAAAGCTGTGATAAAAAATTCTAACATATATTAATATAAATTTCACATAACTTACTTGCATTGCAAATTTCGTGGCTTTAGGAAAGAGCAAAAACATATCATTAACAATAACTCCTGTAAGATTCTGTATTGTTGTCCAGAATGTATTGTTCCTTTTGCCAGCAAAGGCATGCTTCCAGCACAATTGAAAAATATCTTTTAAAGTTACTTTATCACTTGCATTATTTACAACTGCGTTGTCAATTATTACAGTCAATATTAATGCTATTTCAGATGCAATTTCTGGTCCACCGAATTCCAAAAAGCTCAGTAGCTTGGATAGCAATTTGGAAATAGTATCAGTAAACGGAATCAGCGAATACTTGGGATTTATCGTGAGATATTGATGCAGAAGTTTCGCGAGAAGTTGATAATATGCTGATGCAATTTTTCCTTTCAAATTTGTCACACCGCTATTCATTAAAAAAGTCGGATAATTATCAGTATTTAACAAATATTCCTCATAAAAGGTTCTTGCAAACAGCGAAACCATTATATTCTGGGATAAATGCAAAATATGTAATGCGTACAAGCATTGCAAATCATTCGAGCTGTTTGTTTGTTCTATCGTATCCTTCAATAGAAGTATACTTTCACGTTGCAATTTTTCAGCGTAATTGTTTACATCTCTTTCTGGCATGAGCAAACCTGCATTAACAATATGCAAAGATACAATGCTTACGTATCTCGTGTAATCTTCATAAGTCATCTTTTTGGATATTTTTCTCATATTCTGAATTAAAATGTTAAAAGTGGTGTGTAAGTATAACAGTATCAAGTCTTTCATCGTGATACCAGACGATCCGGTCACGGAAAAATTTAATAAATGCGATATAAATTCTATTGCATCCATAGTTGAACGCAGATCAACGTAGGGTCTTAAATTGACACCATTTAAAATGGACAGCCAGTTATTTAATGATTTCTTGGTGGGGCATGTTCTGTCGGAAAGTATGAGATTCGCGTCGTGTAATAAATACACCATCAGTGCAAATGTCCTAGGATTGAACTTAGAACCGACATTCTCAATATTACATGTCCTCAAATATGTTTCGCAAGTATTTTCCACAAAGGTCTTCGCATCTTTGGGTAGCAATGCTTTTTGCAAACGTGTTGTAATAGCGATCCAAGGGACCGTTCCTCTTACAAGGCCTTCCCCGGCAGGAAAGCTGGCTAAAGTATTAGCAAACAATATTAAATCATCTATCTGCAGTACGTAATTGGAGATTGCTTTTAAAAGTTCAGTTTGAGATGCAATGCGTAAAATGTGAGAATGCATATTCAAATTTGTTTCCACTAAAGTCTTAATGGCTTTCAATTCGGCGGCTCGCCAGTTATTGTACTTTATCGTCTCAAGTTGCAGTGTTTGCAGCGTATGTATTATGTAAAATATTGCTATAGGGCTCCACGTTACTTCACTAACTTTTTTCAGGAATCTGTTCAGCAAATTTCTTTCCTCCGTACACGTGAAGAATGTCGAGAGTTCTTTCACAATTTCTGGGCATTCCTCGTCTGGGTGAAATTCATAAAGAAAAGCATTATTAAGGACATTCACGAATAAGTCGAGAAACTGATCGTTAAATACACTGCTCTCATTCAGCTTACAAGTGTACAGTACACCCCACTTTACAATATTATTATTCTTGTGCTGTAGAACTTTCTCAAGAATGCACTGCAACCATACGATGTCAAAACACTCTTTGCAAGATTTACGCTCTTTGTACGCTTGCACTAAGCTAGCGACATACGTTAAAGCTGGCGTTACCAAATGATATTGTGACTCTTCCAATGCTTCATAGATCAAAAAGAATTTTTGCTTGATATTATCGATTGGATGCAAAGCTGTAGCATGAGATTCGCTGCAAATAAATGGAGTAATTTGAGCCTTTGTTAATTTCAAATGAGCAAAGTTCTGTACACAAACCTTACTTACAGAATTGACTGCCCTTTTCATTATATATAAAGCTTGTTTGCGGCATTGTTGAACAGGTGATTGTAATCCTGTTAATATTAATGACCAGAATGTGTTGCTTGTGTAAATATCACGATGTATATAAGTTGAATCCATTGAATCCGATGATGCAAAACATGCGTCCACCACAAGACTTAGGACGGTAAGACGTTCTTTTAAATCATTTATTTCATTCATGATATAATCCCACAATGGAAACAGAATACTTTCAGGGGTGAAAGTTTTTGTTAATACAAGAAGCATTGAAGCAAATACTTTCCATTCATGATCTTCCTTTACCTTCATCCATGACTTTACAATCTCCAAATATATAGAACCAAGTTCTTTTAAATCTTCTTCGCTGTCACTTGAAAAATTATGAAGAAATTGATGCAAATGTAAGGATTCTAAAACGTACTCCAATATCTTCATGTACATAACTCTGGTGTTGCTTTTTGCGATATAGGTATTGCTTGAGTTAAGAAAACTTTGTAGATGTTTTTTAATTGACTTGATATCATAGTAAAGTACCATTTGTAGAATGATTATATCGTGTAAGACTAAAATTTCCAAGGTACTTCGTAAATGTTCTGGTGGAAAAATTGCACCAATACTAGAAAAACGAGTTTGCTCAGCATCAGCAGGTATTACATATTTTTTATTTATCATATCTTTCTCATCATCCTGATTTTCAATGTCCTTAAATATGAGTTGATATTCGTAACACAACAGCATTCGACAAATTTCGAGTTTATTTATATCCAATTTTTCTTCAATCATCTCACGATTGTGAAGTTGTATTAAATGATGAAGTTCAACGAATATACCATTCTTGCATTTATCGTCAGGTTGTAAAACCGAAATGTTTAGTGACGGGGAATGCAAATAACGATTATGTAGATCCATCTTGCACAATCTATTTCTTACTTCTACAATCACTTTTAAAAGTTTATAAAATAAATTAAATATTTCTTCATTTCTTAGTATGGCACAAAATACATATATCGTTCGTATAAATGCTTTTACTTGTAAAAATGTCAATTATATATAAGAAGTAAGCAAGGTTATGTGAGGTTATGATACTCTTCTATAAATTAGCGAAAAAATAAAGCGTTTTAGCGACACCTGCTTGAGAATTTGAAGACGAACTACTTTATCGAGTCAAGCATTTTATTTTTTGCGAATATTCAAATATATTTTAATTCAAATGCAAAAAAAATGATTAAAAATTAATATGTAAATTAAAATATTATTAAATATTAAGTTTTTTACTTCGTAGCAAATAATTACATCATTTATCACGTAATTGGATGTTACAAAAGTAGGAAAAAGTAAGTGTATTATACAACTTAATTTTCGTTTTCTTATTTATATCTTTCATTAAAAACTTAAAAAAAAATACAACCAATATTTATACAAGTTTTCAAAAATTAGTTTGTTTTTAAAAACTACAGCATTATTAAAAAAATCATTATAAAAATGTGAATAAATTTTTACGAATATGATTATAAAAAATACATACGATTTAAATATTCTTTTTCTTTCTTTAAGGGAATCAATAAAATTATAAGTCAATTCACAATTAGAACACAGTTAAAACACATAGGATTTATTAATTGCAATTTATTTGACAGAATTCTCACTAAAAATTTTATCATTTTCAAATTAATAAATATAATTAGAAATTTATCATAATTTGTCGTAACACAATAGAATTAAAGCTTAACTGAAAAATCACAGTTATAGAATTAAATATTTCCGCCCCGAAGACGAAGCACAAGATGAAGTGTAGATTCCTTTTGAATATTGTAGTCTGATAAAGTGCGTCCATCCTCGAGTTGCTTGCCTGCAAAAATCAGTCTTTGTTGATCAGGAGGAATGCCCTCTTTATCTTGAATCTTTGCCTTCACGTTCTCAATGGTATCAGAAGCCTCGACTTCCAATGTAATCGTCTTTCCTGTTAAAGTTTTGACGAAAATCTGCATACCACCGCGAAGCCTCAAAACCAAATGCAGAGTGGATTCTTTTTGAATGTTGTAATCGGAGAGCGTTCGACCATCTTCAAGTTGTTTTCCAGCAAAGATCAAACGCTGCTGATCCGGAGGGATTCCTTCTTTGTCTTGAATTTTAGCTTTGACATTCTCGATAGTGTCTGATGCCTCAACTTCTAACGTAATGGTCTTTCCTGTTAGAGTTTTGACGAAAATCTGCATACCACCGCGAAGTCTCAGAACCAAATGCAGAGTGGATTCTTTTTGAATGTTGTAATCGGAGAGCGTTCGACCATCCTCGAGTTGTTTTCCGGCAAAGATCAAACGCTGCTGATCCGGAGGGATTCCTTCTTTATCTTGAATTTTAGCTTTGACATTCTCGATTGTATCTGATGCCTCGACTTCCAACGTGATCGTTTTCCCAGTCAAGGTTTTGACGAAAATTTGCATTCCACCGCGAAGCCTTAAAACCAGATGCAAAGTGGATTCCTTTTGGATATTATAATCAGACAAAGTGCGTCCGTCTTCCAGTTGCTTTCCAGCAAAAATCAAACGCTGCTGATCAGGTGGGATACCCTCTTTATCTTGAATCTTGGCTTTTACATTCTCAATAGTATCAGAAGACTCGACTTCCAGCGTGATGGTTTTACCGGTAAGAGTTTTAACGAAAATCTGCATACCACCACCGCGAAGCCTCAAAACTAAATGAAGAGTGGATTCTTTTTGAATATTGTAATCTGAGAGCGTTCGACCATCTTCGAGTTGTTTTCCGGCAAAGATCAAACGCTGTTGATCCGGAGGGATTCCTTCCTTGTCCTGAATTTTAGCTTTGACGTTCTCGATTGTGTCTGATGCCTCAACTTCCAAAGTGATGGTTTTTCCGGTAAGAGTTTTCACAAAAATTTGCATACCTCCGCGAAGCCGTAAAACTAAATGCAGAGTAGATTCTTTCTGAATATTGTAATCGGAAAGTGTGCGGCCGTCTTCAAGCTGTTTTCCGGCAAAGATCAAACGCTGCTGATCCGGAGGGATGCCCTCTTTGTCTTGAATTTTTGCCTTAACGTTCTCAATTGTATCTGATGCTTCGACTTCTAACGTAATGGTCTTTCCTGTTAGAGTTTTGACGAAAATCTGCATACCACCGCGCAGTCTGAGAACCAAATGCAAAGTAGATTCCTTCTGGATGTTGTAATCGGACAAAGTGCGACCATCTTCAAGTTGTTTTCCAGCGAAAATCAATCTCTGCTGATCCGGAGGGATGCCTTCTTTGTCTTGAATTTTTGCCTTGACGTTCTCGATTGTATCTGATGCCTCGACTTCTAAAGTGATGGTTTTCCCTGTAAGAGTTTTCACAAAAATCTGCATACCTCCGCGAAGTCGTAAAACTAAATGCAGAGTGGATTCTTTCTGAATATTGTAATCAGAAAGTGTGCGGCCGTCTTCAAGCTGTTTTCCGGCAAAGATCAAACGCTGCTGATCCGGAGGGATGCCTTCTTTGTCTTGAATTTTTGCCTTAACGTTCTCAATTGTATCTGATGCTTCGACTTCTAACGTAATGGTCTTTCCTGTTAGAGTTTTGACGAAAATCTGCATACCACCGCGCAGTCTGAGAACCAAATGCAAAGTAGATTCCTTCTGGATATTGTAATCGGACAAAGTGCGACCATCTTCAAGTTGTTTTCCAGCGAAGATCAATCTTTGCTGATCCGGAGGGATGCCTTCTTTGTCTTGAATTTTTGCCTTCACATTCTCGATTGTATCTGATGCCTCGACTTCTAAAGTGATGGTTTTCCCTGTAAGAGTTTTCACAAAAATCTGCATACCTCCGCGAAGTCGTAAAACTAAATGCAGAGTAGATTCTTTCTGAATATTGTAATCAGAAAGTGTGCGGCCGTCTTCAAGCTGTTTTCCAGCAAAAATCAATCTCTGCTGATCCGGAGGGATGCCTTCTTTGTCTTGAATTTTTGCCTTAACATTCTCGATTGTGTCTGATGCTTCAACTTCCAATGTTATAGTCTTTCCTGTCAAGGTTTTGACGAAAATCTGCATTCCACCACGCAGTCTGAGAACCAAATGCAAAGTAGATTCCTTCTGGATGTTGTAATCAGACAAAGTGCGACCATCTTCAAGCTGTTTTCCGGCAAAAATCAATCTCTGCTGATCCGGAGGGATGCCTTCTTTGTCTTGAATTTTTGCCTTGACATTCTCGATTGTGTCTGATGCTTCAACTTCCAACGTTATGGTCTTTCCCGTCAAGGTTTTGACGAAAATCTGCATTCCACCACGCAGTCTGAGAACCAAATGCAAAGTAGATTCCTTCTGGATGTTGTAATCGGACAAAGTGCGACCATCTTCAAGTTGTTTTCCAGCAAAAATCAAACGCTGCTGATCGGGTGGAATACCCTCTTTATCTTGAATTTTTGCCTTGACATTCTCGATTGTGTCTGATGCTTCAACTTCCAATGTTATGGTCTTTCCTGTCAAGGTTTTGACAAAAATCTGCATTCCACCACGCAGTCTGAGAACCAAATGCAAAGTAGATTCCTTCTGGATGTTGTAATCAGACAAAGTGCGACCATCTTCAAGCTGTTTTCCAGCAAAAATCAATCTCTGCTGATCCGGAGGGATGCCTTCTTTGTCTTGAATTTTTGCCTTGACATTCTCGATTGTGTCTGATGCTTCAACTTCCAATGTTATGGTCTTTCCCGTCAAGGTTTTAATGAAAATCTGCATTCCACCACGCAGTCTGAGAACCAAATGCAAAGTAGATTCCTTCTGGATGTTGTAATCAGACAAAGTGCGACCATCTTCAAGCTGTTTTCCAGCAAAAATCAATCTCTGCTGATCCGGAGGGATGCCTTCTTTGTCTTGAATTTTTGCCTTGACATTCTCGATTGTGTCTGATGCTTCAACTTCCAATGTTATGGTCTTTCCCGTCAAGGTTTTAACGAAAATCTGCATTCCACCACGCAGTCTGAGAACCAAATGCAAAGTAGATTCCTTCTGGATGTTATAATCGGACAAAGTGCGTCCATCTTCAAGCTGTTTTCCGGCAAAAATCAAACGCTGCTGATCGGGTGGAATACCCTCTTTATCTTGAATCTTGGCTTTTACATTCTCAATAGTATCAGAAGCTTCAACTTCAAGAGTTATAGTTTTCCCAGTCAATGTCTTCACAAAGATCTGCATTGTGTTCTGTAAAATTTTTAAATTATATTATAAAGTATCTTTTAAAGCTATGTTAAAAAATATGTAGATAAATAATGAAATAATTCCTCATAATTATTCATACTTAAAACTATTAAACAATGCAATAAATTTCAGATGTCGATAAATCTCACGCAGAAAAAGGGAAATATTCTAAATATTTATTTTTACAAAAAAGAAACAATATAAGAAGTTGTATCATTAGTTTTGAAAGGAAAGCTGCCAACTAACTGCATGACGCAAATAAAATTGTTAGCCGCCATCTTGCCTGGATTCCTATTACTGCGCAGTAAGTGTATGATGAGTCACGCCGTTCTTTATTCAGTTTGGAGAAAACTTCATAATTAATAGTAATAAAAGAATATTAGTGATTAAAAGTATGCTCAATTTCCATACGTCTTCTGCCGATACAAAACGAACTAACTTTTTGATTATGCCTTGAAATATTCTAAAATTTAACGATGAAAGTTCCGCCTAGCAACAGACAACGATCAATGTTATATACTCATTTAAACTAATTCACGCAAATCCATAACCGAATATTGAAAAGTCAATTAAATGCAGTATTCTTTGCTAAAAATTTTACTAACTATAGTATATTAATAATTTTTGTCGAACGAGAATTAAACGGTTAATAAAATATATATCTTCGGCTTCACAAATATTTCAAGACTAAAAATTCGAGAATCAAGAATTCATATGCAAGATACAATACCTTTTATCTGGAAGCTTTTAGTTGCTGTAGATATTTATAAATCTCACTGAAATTGTCGTAGACAATTTGAAAAACTGTCAGACGCGATGTTACACAGTGCTCTACACGCATATTATTACGCTGCAAGCGCGACGCTCTTCTCTTTTATACTCTTTGTGATTTGTGACGCACATTCGTTCTGATTGGACAAAACATGACCAATCAGCAACACGATGTTGCTGATTGGTCGATATTTTGACGTCACAAAGCATGACATGTACATACAGTACATATGTACGTCACATATGTCGTGACTTGCAACAAAGAGTCCTCATTCTTTTATATTCTAGAGCATTCTTATATGTACAAGTCTATTTATTTATCGAGGACTAACCGTTGGATTTTTCGATATATAAATATACGAAAATGATTCCTTTGTTCCTCTACATAACACATATAACGAATCGACAATGATAACATAATTTTTCGCATCAAAAATGAAATCCACTGAAATTATAAAAATTTAATTTTTCTTAATTAAAAGTATATTTTGTGCATCCTTTTCAGGGGAATGGCATAGATCATTCGTTCAAGACGCAATTCTGATAATGATTCTTTATTGTCCTTTATCACGAATTGATGCAATCCTCTAAATGATTAGAAAATTCATTATCAACGAGATTGAGGTTATTCGGGAGAAAATGAGCATATGTGTCGAAAGCTACGATTCATCCTAATATCAAATTATTTCTTTCATAATAATAATATATTTCAGCTGTTTTGTTGAATGTATGTGCTACTTACACGCTCTTTCTTGGTTATTGAGAAATTGCAGTTTTATTCGGAAAATGATATTCTGTGAATTGTAATAACATAAAAATAAATTCAATATACATATATACAGCGTGATGCGACATCATTTCGAGAATAGCTTTGTAATCTGATGCAATATTGACTACAAGAAGGAAATAATATAAAAAAAAATTTTTTAAACACGGCTTGACGCTTTTAAAATAATTTTTTAATCGATTTTAAGTAAAAAATCTAATTATATATACGTGTGTTCTAGATTTTCAAAAATGGCCATACTGATATAAATTATTTAACAATAAAAAATTATTAATAAAATATAAAATGTACAAAAAAAAATCTATTTAAAAATTTCATAAAAATACTTGACTTTCTTTCTTGAAAAATATTCGCAAACTACAATTAATTTGAATTTTCTATAAAATCTTCAAATTGAATAAAATACATATAATTGGATAGGAAAGTAGCATCCAGGACTTTCCTATATTAAATTCAATCAGACATATTAATAAACTAATGATTGCATTGTACATATTCTTTTTATTCAATGATGATCTGAAAATACAGAACAGAAAATCTAGACAGGATTGGAAAAAAAACCACTTAAACGGCGGTAAAATGTTTGAAAAGTTAATATCACGTCTTTGTATTCTGCAAATGAAACTCAAATTAATTCAGTGATCTATTAAAAAATGTTAACACTTGTTTCGCGTTAGATATCGTTAAAGCATCCAATTCGTTGACTTCTAAATATCTCGTCTGTACTCTTCACGTGAACGATGCACGTGTCAAAAGCATACATAGTAAATAGTTTGTCACTTTTGTGCAGGAGTGTGAGAGAAGGAGGGTATAATATTTTCTACACGTCGGTATGACTACACACACAACATACACACAAATTCTCAAATACAATCTATTATCTATTCTTAAAGTCAAACTTATAAATGTTCATCGTCGCGTTCTACCACTCAATCGTTTCAATTTTTCCTGTTCATATCCACCGTGACCGAGATGAATCAGAACAAATCAATGTGAACGCATTCATCAGGTTCGTTTCGATATAAAGCTAAGATCAAAACTAATCGCACCAATTGCCTGTTCGAGAAAGTTTATCAATCGATCTAAGCTTTATTTATTTGCCGTAAACTCTACATCTTTTGTTTTGCGATGCACATATTAGATAATGATTAAATACGAAATATTTCGTAGAAGGAAAATAATGACCACACTGTTACTCATTTTACACCAATTAGAATCGTCACAATTGGTCTAAAATGAATAATCTGCAACAGGAGAGAGTGGATTCAACAAATGCCCACTATTGCAACTTGATAAGCGTCCCTCGTCGTCTTTTAGCATAATCGTTTTTGGATTACGCGCATCCTACATCGCAACAAGTATCACTTAATACCAAATTGTTTTGATCCGAAGATATACTTCTGTTCCTAAACAAGCAACTGACACGGCGGAGAAATATTTTTTTTTCTTTTTTTATATTAGATAAGTTAATAGGTGTAATTCGTAGAACGAATTTTTTGGTAGATCTCTCTTCTACTTCGAATCTGTTTCCATTTTGATCTCCTCTGCTTTCTTATCCTTCTTTGAAGCTTCGCTGTCCGTGCCTTCGCCGTTGCTGTTGTCACGTCTTCGTTTTCTGGCGAATCGTCCTTTGAATTTCGGCGGCGGCAGCTGCTCCATACCTAGGACTTTGTGAATCTGACGGAACGCTACCAGCCGTAACGCGTGTTGCGCGGATGCGGTGATGTCTTCTCTTTGTTGAGACGTCATGTTTCCTATCGCGTCAACCGGCTCCTTCTCACATGGATCGGATAATCCTAAAGGAATATTTATCTTCATCATTATTGGTCTTTGAAAAGAAGGTTATGTAATCAGTAACATTGCTATAATTTATCAGGATGCCATATCATCTACGCATTATTGTGGAATGTATGATTGTGATGCAAGAGAACAAAATACTTGTGCTCGAGATCAGTAATCATCTCCACAATATGCTCAGACTCGTCATCTTTTTTTCATCATTTAAAGAAGAAATTTAGAATAATTGCGTTAAAAAAAAAAAAAAAAATTGTAAAACTGTTAAATAACAATTGTCTGTGGTTCTTGCAGAGTCTGCAAGTGTTACTTAACGGTTTTACAGCTATTGTGTTTTTTAAACGCAATCAATGATAAAAATATCCAAACACACAGCTGCGAATGGATTGAAAAAAATTACCTGGACTGCCTGGAAGCAATATTCCTCCAGCTACGCACTCTAAAAGCCTTCTCAAAGCTTCGCCGGGACTAAGAGGACCTCCAGCGGTGCTGATCACTTTCTCAGTCAATAACTCCAATGCCTGCATAGATTATGAAGGGATCGTAATCTCAAATAATCGAAAAATCGCTCAAATATATAAACTTTATACTAACCCAAGGATTTAACGGACCCCACGTTGGTACACGATTGCAAAGGTCGCGCATTATACGGATAACCATAACGCAGCTCTGCAGCGAGGTGGCTCTAGCCTGTTGAACAGGTTTAACATTTCAAAAACTACGATTTAATGTTCACAATAAAAGCACTGGCTCTTCTGGAGATAAAAACGGCCTAAACTATCCTTTGAATTGCTTTGTGTGGGCTTTAGCTATCCTCCCAGCCTCGTGCCTAATGCCCCTAATAGTATTAGCCCATATCAACATTACCGGGTGTTTATCAATCACTTTTCCTAAACGTACCTATCGCAATAATAAAAAAAAGCTAGAGCTCATATCTCTCTCAAGAACTGTGCATGTCTTCAGAGTAGTTGCTAGGACTCGACTTCTCATTTATAGAAACACCCGGTACACTTATGACGCGCTACTGTGTGTTTGTGCTTGTCTGTCTCTTTAATCTCCAAAGCTGTGCAAATAACGCACTATTAATATATTGTTACAAATGGAACGAAATATATATATAATCTTACAAAAAGCTGTACACTATAAATGTCGATTAGCTTTCAAGTTAAGACAGACCTAGAACAGACGCAGCCTAGGCTACAACGCATTAAGGACGATCCAGAATAATGAATAGTGCTTGATCGTAAAGTAGTCGAGCAGTCTGCTGTTAAAGAAAACAAAGAAAAATCACACATCCACTTCTGGTGATACAAAATGAGTTTATGTTTTCAACTTACGTTTTACAAAGAAACAGTTTCCTATTATTCTGGATGTTGAGAAGATTCAAAGCAAAGCAGATGTAAATGCATCTAGCAGCGTTGCACGTCGAGATAAACATTTACATGTTGCTTACTTGTGTGATTTCTTGCCTGATAATATCTGATCGTGTGTTCGATGTACGATTATCACTGTTTAGGATAGCCAATGCATAGACGATGCCACTCTATTTCAGATCATAGTAATCGTAACTAATGCTCCGGAATGGATAGTGAGTGAAGCCGACTGTTTGCGCGTGTTAGAAATTCAGTGGACAGCACGGCAAACATCGAACCTGATCAAATAGGCTATTCAGACAGAATCGTGCCGACAAGTCGGGTAATAATAAAAATAAAACCGTCACAAGGCTGGAAGTTTCTAAGACTGCTTTTTTCTCTTTTTTTTTTTTTTGCTTTGACTGATTGTTTTAAGAAAGAGAGGACAACTTGCACGCGTCTCGCATTTTTGTCAGGAGAAAATAAAAGAAAATGCTCGTTACATAGCGCCAAACAAGAATGTGGCATCGACAAATTCTTTGAGATCTTGAACTGAGAGTTGATGGATTCAAACCTGAAACCACTTCGCATGCCTGAGTGCAGCTAAAGCCTCCAAACACTTAGCCTTGGGAAGTACATCTGGCGGATCTGGTTTCGTCACAGCGGGGGCCGCGGGCGTCGCTTGCAGTTGAGCAGCATCCTGTTGCTGCTGTCCAGCATTATCTGAGATTCCAACAAAGAAAGCACAACACGCTTAGACAACACTTAGAGTGTTTGATCATGCCCAGATTGTTTTCAGGTATTCCCTCTATATATTCATTTCAAACTAAAGCACCTTGAAATTGCGAGCTATGTCGTAATAATGCCAACGCGAGAAAAGAAATATAAGTCTGATCGAATGTAGTACGTTTGCAATGCATCAGGCTCGCCCAAATTCAACATTCCGATGATTTTTTTGTACGAATGTTCGAAGAATGCCCGACCATTTCCATCGGCATCGGTAGCGTCACCCCTATCCCGTTTTGAAGGATAGATGGACACCGATGCCGATGGGAAACCGTCGATGAAATTCAGAGATACGTGATGCGCATCGCAAAACATATGTACAGCATTCGATACCAGTCAGAGGGATCTTCTGTCTTTCTTTTATGCATGATCAAAAAGTCCATAGTTTTAAGATTGCCTCAGCGTTGTTTCCTCCTATCGCAAGCGTGTCCACGTTCAATAAAATCTCGTTAGAATCGTTCGACAATTGACTCTAGCTCGATTATTCGTCACTGGTAAGGCGTATGAGGAAAAGCCGTGTTACTTACGAACGAAATAACACGCGATAAAACTGACCGGCAGTTTCTAACCGATCAAGTTTACGCTCTCTTTCTTTCAATCATCTCGTTATTTCGTATTTCAAATATCGTTTCTCGCAGTCAGAACGCTCTTACAGTCAAAAATTGCATTCTACAAGGACTCTGTCGTGGACACACTAAGACACGCAGCTATATCGAAAAAGAAATTAACTTTATGTTAGAGCGTATGTACACTGGCAACCGTCGAACCGTCCTTGGCTGCCCCGCCTCGTCCTGGTGCTTAAAAAAACTTACAGAAAGTTTTCTGGGCCATGAAAAGAACAAACTAAATGTGTAAAAATCGCAGAGTAGTTAAGAAAACGGCGTGAAAATAAAAGAGGTGCATAATTCCATAACAACCCCGCTGCTCTTTTTCTTTCTCTCTTTCGTAGTTATCCTTTTCTTGGCCACCGTAAAAATACGAAATAATGAAATTACCTGCTGTCGCGGTCGATTTTGGTGTCTCGCGCATCAGGGGACTTGTGAGCGTCACGCTGACGGTCACTGTTCCCCCCGAGACCGTTAAAGCTGCAGATTCCGGGTGCTTGCCAACGTTGTAGGTCTCTTCGGGAGCTACGTTCTTCAGTTCACCGGGTAGAATCTCAGCAACCTTATTGAGCAATGTCCTGTGAAAACGAAGTGGTTCTCCATAACGTTTTTATTGCGTATAACACATATTACATGATATATTACAGAGAAATTATAATTCAAGTACCTTGTCGGTTTTTCAGCGCACAAAACGACGAGGCAAACGTGATTATCTCCGGATAGCAAAAGTCCTTTGGCCAAATTTCCGACGCGCATAACACCACGAAGTATTCTCGAATCTTCCTTTTCCTTTTGAAATGAAAAGAGATTCCCATCACTGCCATCTTCCTTCTGTGGCGTGACTATCTTCTTCTTGTCGGCCTCCTCCTTTTTCAACGCGTCCGCATTTGTCTGCGGTGTACCACCAGTTGCCACAGGTGTCGTTGCAGTAGCGTTAGCATTTGCAGGACTATTTTTCTTACCTGCAGCAAACAATCAGATGCGTCCGTGTAAAAGTGCAATTTCTCAAAATTTTGTCTACGCAATTTGCAAGTGAAGATTATTTAAATGTACTCACCAGCCTCGGCTAAAGTGTCGGACACAAATTTCAACGCCTTCTCCGTGTGTGAAACTATTTTCTGAACTGCCAGTAATTCTTGTTCCTTGGGATAAATGGTTGTATGATGTGCCAACACATGCTTATCGTCTGATGAATCCGGTCGTCTTTGTGGACCCGGGAACATCATCATGGGCGGAGGTCCTGGGAACGGTCGCGGAATCGGCGGTGCGCCCGGACCGCGTCCGTATCGTCGGTACCACTCGTAATATTCGCATTCCTCCTCATAGCGGCGTCTCTCTTCCCAATACATCATCTCCTCGTCCATCATAGGTCCCATAGGTCCCAGTTGATTAATCTCTTCCCTGCGACGTAGATACTCGTCACGCATTTGTTGCCTACGTAGTTTCTCTTCCAACATCTTGCGCTGCTTCAGACTAGGTTTCATGTCGACCACCAAATCGGGATTGACCTTCTTCTTGTAAGCGAATCTATGACGGCGACCCTTCATATGCATATCTTTGGCATTGGGATCGTTGAATCGACATTCGCACAATTTACAATTGAAACTTATAATCTTTCCATCCTCTGATTTGTTCTCTTCGATATACTCTTGACCGACCGGTTGAATATCCTTTTCGTCGACTGCTGCTTCTTCCACAGCTTCTTCAGTAGCTGGCTCCTCCTGCTTCACCTCAGCCGCTTGATTCTGATTTACCGTGCCCAAATTGCCAGCTAAAATATATCATAAAAACGTGCATGTATGTATAAAAAAAATCATTGAGTACAATTAAGGATTAATGTTGTAACGCCAAAAGATTCGGGGATTTACTTACAAGCGACGAAATTGATTTTAGGTGTTGCCGTCACTGTTGGCTTTTTGGTCGCCGCGGCCTTTGCGGCTGCCGCTGGTTTCGGATTCAAAACGGTAGGATCCGCACTCGGAATTGGCTTTCCAAGCTTAGTATGCAGCTTCACCACCTTTTGATGCTTAGCACCCCTGATGTGAGCAGCGTAAGCATCATTTCCTGTACAAGTCACGTCACAAAGCTCGCAACGAAGGCTGTTGCCCGCTCCGCGCGTTGGAGGCTGTTGGGGTACCTTCAGGGAGGCTTCCTTCTTCTTGTGCTTTTGACCCTCCAGATGCTCGCGATAGGTTTGAGGTCCGGCACAGCTGATCTTACAGACATCGCAATAGTGTAGTTGCTGTGGCTTGGGAGGCTGCTTGGGCCGCATTGCCTTCATCCCTCCCCCACCAGCTCCGAATCCCTTTCGTCCGTAGCCCTGCCAACCTCCAGTCTTCTGGTTAGTTGAATTGCTGTTTGCACTCTGTTGGGCTACATACATAGTCGCAGCGCTATATAGCGCTGCGTCGTAGCCGGAATACGTTGTACTCGCCGTTTCTAAGGGAAATGAAATTGAAACCTCAAACTTTGGAGGGGTGCAAATCCTTCGTACTTTCGCGCGGCACAAAATTTTTGCTATCACTCATTTCGAGATATATCAAGCTATAAAGTAACGAGACACGAGACTTCCACACCGGGTGATCGACATAACCGAAACTGTACTCCGTATTTGGGAACGAGAGTAAAAATTCCAGACTTCTGCTATCACGCTCGTGCTGTCATCATGCTCGAGAATGCTAGCAGAGTTTTGTAAAATTTTCTTTTTTCACGTATCATGAGAGGATCAATTTCATGTTATTAGTTCCTACTTCACAGTTAGTGGTCAAGATAGGACTTGAGATTTTTTGAAGATAAAAATACAACAGGCTAACAACTTACTATTTGTCGCAGTTGATGGTGTAGCGGCAGGCGTAGCCGGAGCTGTGTATCCAGAAGAGTAAGTCGCGCTCTGCGTAGGATTAGATTGCTGATAAGCTGTACTAGATGCCTGATAAGTCTTAGCTTGTCCAGTGGTGGTGGCTTGTCTAGCAGTGCCAGTATAGGCACTGGTCGTACTATAAGCAGGTTTTGCAGCTTGATAGTGTGTTTCAGTGGTAGTATAAGTTGCTGCTGCAGCTGCTGGCTGTTGATAGTAAGTCTTGGTAGCGTCGTACGTAGCTGCCGGTGCAGTGCGCCCGTAACCGTAATCATAAGTTTGAGCCACAGTGCCAGGATTAGCAGCTTAAATAAATTAATGCCATGATTGTCATCATTGTACGTAGAGAAGTGTTTAAATAGTTACAAAATATATTATTATCAATATATGAAACAAATACATCGTCATCAACTGCCATCAAATTAGATTTATCAAACTTTATTTATAACTTTTATTCTTAGATTATAATTGTATATTTCTAAACATTTTGAAAAAAATAATATATAAAGGTTAAGATTTATTTTGTATCAATGTTGTTATTTAAGTATGTTTAATTTTTTTGTTATTTGCTATTAATTATAAATCAAAATTTATCCTCGAATTTTCTATACATATAATAATATAAGCATAATTTAGAAAAAAGTTGAGTACATATAAAACATGTGATTTCTTTGAAACCTTAATTAAAGCCTTTATAAAAATATTCTTCCAGATGCCTGTTTTTTGTTTGTTAACATGTTATTTGTCACATGGGTCATATACGCTCCACACACCAAACTTTCTATTCAGACTGTTGTATATTTTTATAATTTAATGTTTTAATTTTATAATTAAATGTAACATTTAATAAAATCATGTATTGATACTAAAATATATATACTGCAGTTATCACATTGTGAGTCACAACATATAATATATATTAAAATATTGAATAACAATATATTGTTTATCTCAACATAAGGTGTATGCAACCTACGCGGCACATGAACATAAAATCATCAAGAGAACATGTCAATAGCAATATTTTCTTTCTCAGCAGCCTTAAAAAAACATTGTTGCAATGTTTGATAAATACAAAAGTTATGACAATGAGACAAATGAGTGACGAGTAATGTTTATTGTAAAATCTCTTTTCAAAAATCAATCGCTATATTGTTTGTTAAAGATAACATTTATATAAAACTTTGTTGGTCAACTTACCTGCGTACGTTGTGCCAGTTGCTGCAGCAGCAGCAGCTGCTTGATAGGTTTCGTACCCAGTAGCAGCGGCGGCAGCGGGACGCTGGGTATACGTAGCGGCAGTCGCCGCTGGAGTTACCGCGTATCCCGCTTGTCCGGTCTGATACGCGGCAGCGCTGGTTGCCCTGTTAAAAAGAACAGTGGATATTTGATTCTGTTCGACATGCAAGACTCGTGAAACATTTGTGCGAGAAATGATACACGACGACAATGTGTATGAGATTGAGAAAATCGACAGCCGTGCCCGGTGACGCTTGACGGACGCTACCGCACGGCAAAAGAAATGGCCGCCGAGCCGGCTGAACTTCTGAGCGCGTGCCGACGTTTAACGGGACGTTTTAATCACTAACGCGAATGCGTTTACGGCCATGAATTTTCGCTTAGCTTAACACTGGCTACTTAGTATTAGTGATATGCAAACGATTTCGTACCCATATTGCGTTCCGCCGTGAGTAAAGCCGAAATAATTGTTCTGAGCCATCCTTCCACGCAGAGTATCCCGGAAAGAAGAACAATGGAGGAAGTCGTAGGGCGTGCCACGAACAACTCGATAAAACGTCGGCGCTGTCGCGCTCGTTCATTGGCTATTCCGTCGGAACACGGCGCGACGATCGCGCGAGCGACGCGCCCTCAGCGGCGGTTTCCACGAGAATCGCGTGGCGCGCCACGCTGCTCTACATGACCGACAATTTTACTTCCACGCTTTACCTGGCGCTGCGCTACCGCTGCGTACTGAGCCAGCTATACATCGCGCGAAATAGACGGAGGAAGACGGAGAAACAGAATGACGTTGCACGCGCGAAAAGAAATGACCAATCGGATAGATATTACGGGTTTAGTCGGGCCTCATAAAACTTACTGCGTGTCTATCGGCTATTCTTCGGGACGCCGGGGGTAGTGTGGGCAGAACTCGCCGATATAATTTCGCGGCTGCGTTGTGTGTCGCGGCGCAACGCATATACATCCGGCGTGTTCGAGAAAGGGCTACCTCGTCGATGAGGAAGTGCGTGCGGAATGTTACGATTGTGCCAGTTTGTTCTGTTCGTTCGTTCGTTGTGCCGTGTGCGTGCTCAAGCGTAAGGCAACGCATAAGCTCAACCTCTCCCAACACCCTCTGCCGGCCGCGCGGATTGTTGTTTTTGGCACTCTTCGCAAATGTTATCTCACCAATTGGAGTTAGCGCTGCGAATAAATGTAATTGCGTTGAAACATACATCAAAGAATTGCTCTTCGATTGCTCCTTCGATATCCGTAATTGTTCCACTTAATTAATTAATAATGCTATTACATGAAAACAGTCATCAATTTTTACCTAGCAAATAACTTTATTTACATTTATTTTCTTTAAAATCTGTTTTTATACAACGATTATTCCTCAATTGCCTCTTTAATTCCCATTGTTAGATTTTTAATTTACTGTTGAGTTTTTATGTATAAAAATTAATAAAAGTGTTGATTATTTGATGTGTACGATCAGTGTTGCCAACTATTGAAAGCAATGCTGCATAAAAAGTACTAGATTTTTACAAATTTTTTAAACTGCCATATAAACTTAATATTTTTGAACAATTATTCTTATATCTTGTAATTATTTTTTTCTCAAAAGTTAAGCGTTTAATTGCTCGACTGAACTTTACATTAGTCTTTAAATATTGTAATAAATCCCATAAATTTATATTTACGATGCCTAATTTTTCATTTGTACTTTCTTGACGAATTTTATTAAGAACATTAATATTTGGCACAAATGGACCTAATTGTTCACTGTATGAAACAATAACTTTTTAATAAGTTTATTTCGCAATTGATTGGTTTTTTGTTCTCTAATTCTTTTTTAAATATGTCACGATGTACTCCCGATATAAAGCGTTTTTTTGAATGAGGATAATTACTTGTATCAACTGTCCAAATGTTGAATTTTATATCAATATCTTGATTAAAATTGAATGGACGTTCACAATAAATTGTTGATGGACAAAATCCATATATTTTATAATCAGATAAGTTTTATCATTTATATTAGTAATTTTTTTAATTTTTAAAACTGGACGTAAGGCAACTTTTTTTCAATGCAAATTAATTCTGTCAAAATGTGTGTTTAGCCAGGTTTTGGATAAACTTCCGAAAAGTTATTACCTCCGATTTGGCTGATTTTCAACCTAAATACTTATTTTATCTAGTAAATAATATTCCCAAATGGATTTTTGGCGCAAATGCCCCCTCCGCCCCCCAACTCCCTTCAAAAGTAAAACTATTTTTGTTAATTATTTTAGAAAACTATTTTGTTAATTATTTTAAAACTATTTTGTTAATTATTTTAGAAAGTATTTATTGTACGGAAAAAGTTATCAAACAAAAAATGAAGCTCATAAAAAGCTCGACAAATAAGGTCCTATACATATTTTACCTAACTCCAATATTTTAGTCGTTATCATCAATAATCTGGAGGCAGTGTGTTCCGCCTCCAGCTCCATCATCAAAAAACTATACACATAGTGTTTGGATTGAATCTCGTTTTGCGTAGAAATTCGTAAACCCATGTAGAATTTACCTCGCTTCACGTGGAAAGTGTATGCGTGGATGCAATGGGTACCGTCCTTACAAGTTGTGGCTTTTACAAGTTTTTTTATAATAACGACTAAAATATTGGAGTTAAGTAAAATATGTATAGAATCTTATTTGTCGAGCTTTTTATGAGCTTCATTTTTTGTTTCACAACTTTTTCCGTATAATGAATACTTTCTGAAATAATTAACAAAAACGGTTTTACTTTTGAGGGGGGCTGGGGGGGGGGAGGGGGCATTTGCGCCAAAAATTCATTTGGAAATATTATTTACTAGATAAAATAAGTATTTAGGCTGAATATCAGCCAAATCGGAGGTGATAGCTTTTTGGAAGTCCGCCATTAGTTAAAAAAACTTGAAAATTTAACTTTTTTGAATGTAAATTCTTATATATATAAATTTACTTGAACATTATGACATTTTTCATCAGAATAATCATTAGTTGAAATTTCACTAATTGATATATTATTTTTAACAAAACTGCAATTTTTGATTAAAATGTTTTTTTATTTTTTTATAAAAATTTAAAATATTATTTCTGTTTTGAACAATGTAAAAATAAAGATTCATTGATTTCATGCGATTATTCCATACGTTACAAATAGTTGTCCAGATTGAGTGACTTTTAGGATAAATTAGATACGATAGGGAGCGTAAAGAGTCAAAATGCCAGATTTCCGTGAGATAGAATTTGTATTATATTATAAAAACAGCTTACAAATAACATACACGTTTGCCCGACATCAGACTATCTTCAAAACAATAAAATATGAAACGTAACGTCAACATTTGCTATACGATTTACGACATTAAGGCAAGATTTGATTCGTACGATTAAAATAATAAATTATATAATTAATAATAAAGTTAAAGTACTAAAATAAATTAAACAAATGAATTAATTACTATGACGTTATTAACAACCAAATAAAAAATTATTTATTTTATACATACTTGATAAAATCCATAATACAGGTGTTCGACATTATGTATAAGAGAAGATGGAAGAGACAGAAAAAAATATGACAACTTAGTCAAAAATTAAAATGTTAATGCTAGTATTCCAATCAACGATCCGAAGCGATGAGAGACCTATGAGGAGAGGAAGAATAGGTTATAAGGAATGGAGAAAAAGATGGTAAAAGATGAGTGAAATAAAGAAAAAAGGAGAAGGGTTCTAGATCATAAGAGAGGAAAGTTTAGAACAGGAAAATATGATTTTGATAAAAGTCGGTGTCACTCTCTGACCGTTTAATCCTGCACTCTGACATTTAATAAAAATCATTTCCGAAATAAGTTTTTTGTTATAAGAAGGTTTCTCGTCCAAAATTCTTACATTGTCCCAATCAAACTCGTGAGAGGATTCAATTATATGTCTAGAAATTACAGACGGAGAACCACTTCTTTTATTAATATGCATTTTATATTTTTTTATTCTGGTGTTTAATTTTCTTTTTGTTACCCTACATAGCCTGAAAATAGTCTGATATCAGGCAGAAACGTCTGTTATTTGTAAGCTATTTTTATAATATACATACAAATTCTATCGCACGGAAATCTGGCGTTTGGCTCTTTATGCTCCCTATCATACCTAATTTGATTGTTTAATTAGCTGAGCCTTATATTTCCAAATTTTAGGATAAATTTTCCAAGTTTTATCATTAATAATATCAAAATTAATAACAGTGTTAATAACTTGATGATGACTTATTGCCCTACGAGGCATATTTGACAGTAAAAAACACCACACTTTAAAGGAAGACTTTGTTGCAATACAGCACATAAATGTATAATACTCATTTTTTTATTACATAAAAGTATTGACAAATGACAATCAAAAGGCAGAAGGATTTAAAAGTGCAAATTATTCTTGGGGAAATTATAATATAATATTATTAAAAAATTATTAAAAAATTGTTCCATAAAAATCCGAAAAAAATTTTTAATTTTTATTTGTTACGGCTGAGAAATGATTATGTATATTATTAGTAAGCATTGATAAAGAGAATTTTAAGTAAAGATGTAAAGATGTAAAGATTAAACCTTAAATTTAAAACATATCTTATGCACTATGGATATAAGACGGATAATTTTTCAAGAATATTAAGTTTATAGGGCAGTTTAAAAAATTTGTAAAAATCTAGTGCTTTCTGTGCATCATTGCTTTCAAAAGTTGGCCACACTGATCGTACGCATCAAATAATCAACATTTATTAATTTTTATAAATAAAAACTCAACAAAAATTAAAAACCTAACAATAGGAATTAAAAAAGTGATTGAGGAATAATCGTTCTATAAGAACAGATTTAAAAGAAAATAAGTGTAAATAGGATTATTTGCTAGGTAAAAATTGGTGACTGCTTTCATAGTAATAGTATTATTAATATTAATTAAGTGGAGCAATTTTGGATATCGAAGGAGCAATTGAAGAACAATTCTTTGATGTATGTTTTAACGTAATTATTTTTATTTACAGCGCCAACTTCCAATTGATCATCTCAATGCTATCTAGTAACATTTGCTTGCTTTGTGTTACTTTGTGATATTAAACATTTTACGTGTAGCTAGTAATAATTTTACAGCTTCGAGTTGTACTGTTATCACACGTGCTATATTTATTTCAGTGAGCTAAGCTGTGCGATGTCAATAATATATGAATCGATTTCTGCGTGTTATTCGCGAATACTTGGCGGAATGTTATTCGCGCGCATTTAACTTTGCGTTTAATTTTGTCATGTTCTACCAAAGGTAGAAAGTGTTTGTGAGACTGTATTCTGTATTTAAACTTTGCAATATTGATCAAAATGCATCTAAAGATTCTTTTCTTGTTCCTGAATTACTTATCATTATCGGTTGGATTGGGGAATATTGTCCTGATTATTACCGACGATCAAGACTCAATTCTAGATGGCATGGTATATAGAGTCTTCAACTTGGTTTTATTTAAATCTGAAATTAGCAGCGTTTATGATTGCAGCAATCTCACGATAAAGATTTCTTTATAACAAATCGTTCTTGTCATTATTAGGATAATGCAAATTTTATTGATGGGACTATGATGTAAAATATTGCAAAATCAGATTTGAATTGCTTCAATCGAAAACGCTATAATTGTTTAATATTTCTTTGTACATTTCGATTTATTGTATGATTTTAGACACCAATGACAAATACACTGAATCTTATAGGACGTCAGGGTATCACGTTTACAAATTGTGTAAGTTTTACAAATGTAAAAATTATTTAACATTACTGATTTGCTATTTTGGAAAATGATCACGATTCAGTTCGTAGCCTCACCCATTTGCTGTCCTAATCGAGCGTCCATCCTGACTGGACGATACCAGCATAATCATTTGACAGTGAATAATTCTATCGCTGGTGGTTGTAATAGCATACAGTGGCAACAATTAAGAGAACCGGCAACGTTTGCTGCTCTTTTGCGAAATATCGCCGGATACAAAACTTTTTATGCGGGAAAATACTTGAACGAGGTAGATCTCGTTTTTATTAGAATTAGCTGAACAATATTTATTGCTTTGATGCTTGCAAATAATTAAATTAAATTCTCTTCAAATAATTAAATTGCAAATAATTAAATTAATACTTCTGTGAGATTTCGGGGTCCAATCTTTTCACTACTATTTTATTTCTTTTTTCTTTAATTCGTATTTGCCATTTATGATTATTAAAATAAGTAAGATAAATGCGTATAATGTAGTACGGAAGCAAGAGAGTTGGCGGTGCGAATCATGTACCGATCGGATGGGACTGGTGGGCCGGTCTTGTAGGAAATTCCAAATATTACGATTATTTGTTATCGATAAATGGTACGGAAAGAAAGCACGGTAACACTGCAGGCGACTATCTTACCGACGTAATTGTGAGTATATATACAACATAATATAAACAAGTATAAAAAATGTTTTTAACAATGTTTTTATAGAGTGACAGCATCGATTAACTTTAATCGGCGATTAAAATATGTCGACGGAAATGCTAACATGAATGAAATATTATCATCAAGAAAGAAAAAGTTAAAAATTTTTTTTCTTTCCATAACGATTTCATTTTTCGTATTGGCAATTTTGTCAACAGTTTTAATCATTGGTTAAAGTAAATCGACGCTGAAATGGTTACTTTTAGCGTAACAACTTGAGTTTACATGTTTGTCTTATATTAGATTTTTGTTAATAAAAGCGAAAGTAAAGTTTCAACTATCTATATATATATTTTAGAGTAATCTAGCTGCGGATTTTATCAAAGGATATTCCCAAAATCAACCTTTCCTTATGGTATTAGCACCCCCAGCCCCTCATGCTCCTTTTACACCCGCCGATAGACATAATGATAAGTATAATGGTACAAAAGCAAAAAGGACTCCAAATTTTAACACAGCCGTGAATCAGGTACAGCATTGTACAATAATATGATTATGTTAGATAGTTCTCATGCAGTCTTACCTTTAAAATAGGATAAACATTGGTTAGTTAGACGAGGTCCATCTCCTTTACCAGACAGCGTATTGCCGCAATTAGATAAGATATACAGGAAGAGATGGGAAACTTTATTAGCTGTTGACGAACTTGTTAAAAATGTACATGAGTTGTTGGAAGAGCGAAACTTGCTGAACAACACCTACTTTATTTATACGTCTGACAATGGATATCACATTGGTAAATAATTTAACACTCTGGAATTGCGAAAATGTTAACAGTTGGGAAATACCAACAGGGAGACGCACTGAAACTTAATCAAAAAGTCATAATAAATAATACTAAAGCGTTTCGTTTTTGAAAATGATTAGAGATTTTACTTGTTGCGTTTGAACCGGTGAGCTATATAACATATTGGAATGAGTCTTGAACGCGTGGAGATGGCCAAACTAGAGGAGATATTTGAACGAAATATCTATCTTCGTTTCTAAAATTTCCAATTGACTAGTAATGATCTCCAATAATAAATGTGGAAAAAAGACAGATGTCCCCGTTTATTGTAACTTTAACCGTAAGCTACATATTAGCTCAGCAAACAGAGCAGCAACATTGTAGCAATGTTGCAATATTGTTGTAATGTTGCTACAATGTTACAACATTGCCGTAATGTTACTGCAATGTTCTGTGTTTGCTGGGCGTCTTCATAAGAAAGATTCACTCCAGTATGTTACAGCTCCACTGGTTTGAACTATCTCTGATAGCTAGTGTCATCTCGAAATTTCACCGTTAATTTGAAAACTTAATATAACTTTCAATTATACTATCTCGTACAAGAGAAAACAGTATTAAATTGTACTGCCAAAATTTTATGGATCTTTGCGTTATTTTGCTAGGACAATTTAGTATGCCCATGGACAAGCGTCAACCTTACGAGACAGATATACGAGTTCCATTATTGGTATCTGGTCCAGGAATTGACCCGTCTAGAATTTCCGCACCTGTCAGCAGTGTGGATATTTTCGCCACAGTTTTAGATATAGCTGATGTGGAATATCCATCAGATGGGACAACATTGTTTAAAACAAAGCGCAATTTGTCACAAGATCGTACAGTTTTGATAGAGTATCGGGGAGAAAGATCCAAAAATGTACCATCATCCGGTTGTCCAAGTGACAGTGATTTGAATGTTACAGTAAGTTTGAAATATTTAGAATTATTTTTTCGAATTCTATTAATTTCGCTATATATGTTTCTAGCTATGCATAAAAGAAATGGCGTGCAAATGTCAGGATGCCGCAAACAATACGTTCAGTTGTATTCGTCGTGTCTCTCTAAACTTTAATAATATTTTCTGCGTCTTTGAAGATAATCAGGTACTACACACTTACACGCTACTGTTTTAATATTTAAACTACTTACTAAAAGCTTTCTTCATTGAGAATTTTTTGGTTTTTTCTTGGATAATTACTTTCTTCAGAAATTCATTGAAGCCTACAATTTGAACGTTGACGAATACCAAATGATAAATATCGGGTACACAATGAAGAAACAATTGAGACACAGATTCAGGAAACGTCTTAAGAGAATGGCAATATGTCAAGACGCAGAATGCGTTCTCACAGGATTGGGAAACAAATATACATAATAGCAATAGATTACGTTTACTATTTGTATGTCATACATTGTACTACTATACATATCGGATGCATGTATTTGCGCGTAATTATTAAAGTATAATAAAGTATCTTAAATCAAGCTACGGTTTCCGTTTTGTTATTATAGCATGCTATGATAATAACGGAATAGTTTTGAAAAACTCTATATCGTACCTAGGTTGGAAATAAGAGAGCGCCGAAAGTTGTCTTATTTCGAATTATTGCATTTATGGAAATCGCTGTCGAAGAATACGCCGCGAATCTGGATATAAGAATAACTCACCCTGCGCTTGCGGGGAGGGATTCACCCCCACGACGGAACTGTTTTCTTAGCAAATATTTTTATTAAAGCCCCGCGGAGAGAGCCTCGAATATCTGAATAGCAATGGCGATATTCGCGTAGGAAAAAGCAGGAGGGGATCTGGAGGTGGAAAAAAGCTGAGCGTCGAAGACAGAACGCGAGACTATATATCAGACGTGTACATATTTATATTGCTAAAACGTTTCCGGTTCCTCCGAGGATTTATGACGATGCGCGCAGAGTAACAATCTCGCTCTCGATAAACTCTAGCTTGCTCGTGTTATTATTTTACACGTAAGCGATATAAGCCACACAGTATACACGTATTGCAGATAGCGAACATGAAGAAGTAATAAAAAAATATATATGGTTTAGCTACATCTTAAACAGATATATGATAAAATAATATTTAAGATAATAATAAAATCAAACTCTATATATAAAGCATTAATATTATAAGCATCAATTTAAAAAATTTTTTTTGTTTTTTATTTATTCTAGCGCGAGGTTATGTCGGAAACGAAATGGAGGAATTCAGGTAACTTTTAGACGATTAACCGAAACTTGTTTCACAAACATAAAAATATACAACTTATTTTTGTCAATTATTTATAATGAATAAATACTTACACAATCTTAATTTCAAGTTCAGACACTTGAAAATCGCACATTTGGTTGAGAATTGTGGAGTAATTATTTTGACGCGGCGTATATACACACGGTCACAGGAATGCCTTAACACATGAACTTGCACGAGTGTGAATTTCACAAACCAATTCAAATGTGCCTCGACACTCGTTGACAAATTCATGTGTTAAGGCATTCCCATGATCGTGTGTACAATACGTTAACAAATTGACAAATACTTAAGACTCGACAGCAAAAAAAATAAAAAAGACCGGGATCAGTAATAAATCTTTTTGCGTCTACTACTACTAAACTATAAAACTTATTATAAAATTTGTTTTGAAGTGACATACATTCTAAGATAGAGTATTTAATTGCCTATAATTATGCCTATTAAATTTTTTAGCATGTACAGAAAAAGAAATTATAAATTTATAAACAAAATTAGAGAAAGTGTTATAACTGATCCCATATTCAGAATAGTTGTAACAGCGCATGGTGTAAGTTGTAACACATTTTTTAGATAGATTATATTGATTTATTAGTCTTTTAATCTTTTTTTAACTTTAAAGTCAACAAAAATTAAATGAGATCTTAGAATATAAACGTACTCTTATAGAAAATAATTAATTAAAAATGTTCAAAAACTAAAATTAATCTCTGCAAAAACAAAAGTAGCTAAATTTCCTTTTATAATCAATGAAAATCACATTAGGTCTTTTATAATAATAATAATTAATACGTTATTTTACATAAGTATAAGCGCTAAGTATAAAATTTCTTAGTTAGATAACAAATCATTCTGATTCACAATTGCATCAATTAATAAGTTATCTTTTCCGCACTAAAGATAAAACTTCTTAGTTAGGTAACAAATCACGAGAAAGAAATTTAAAAAAATTAAAAACAAAATAAAACTACAATATTAGAATTAGTTAACTTTACAACTTATTGTCATCGTGGCAAATTATTAGAATCCTTCTCGAGGTAAACTGTTGTTACAACTGTCCCCGGGACAAACTATTACAAAACTGTTCTCTAATGGCTTTTTCACATTTGAGACAAAAAATTCGGTTTTTTTCTTGAACAAATTGTATCAAAAACAACAATAATACAATCTCAAATGTCTGAAGAAAAATATTGTGAAATAATATTATACATTCGTAGCACCAAAATCAAAATAACAAAGATGTATTGTATAGTAGACCCCTGTATAACACGGGGGATACATTTCGTGTTATACAAATCCATGTTATACGAGTCACATAGGTTATACATATATAGATTATGTATACATGTAAAAACACATATTTATAAAAGATGTAACAGTTTTTATTATAAAAAATGTAAAGTAAATATTTTAAAAATGTAGCTTTTATACGGAAAGAATGTGAAAATGTAAACTTATTTATCGCGTTGCAAGTGCCCGTTTTATCGTGTTATACGAGGCACAATTTTTCTATCGTGTTGTACGAACCCGTGTTGTACAGAGGTCTACTGCACTTGTAAAAACTTATTTTGGAAAATAGCAATAAGTTCTCCTGCATACATCTGGCTCATTTGTTTGCGTACGCTTGGATACTAACGAACATGTCAAGAGTTGATAAACGAATGTCTCTTCATATGACATATACATAAATATCTATAATAGTTTGTGAAATAATTGCACTGCTATAACTGACCCATTGTTACATGATCCCAGTTTTCCCTACTTTTCGGCGGGCGGTTAGTTTTATATTTGCGGGGATAGAACTTTCTCTCGAAATTTTTACCTCCTAGAATTTTAAGATTTTTCGTAACGTATAATTTGTATATGGCACGCTATGATTGACCGTGGTGCGTTGGCCGTGCGCACGTGGTTTGTCATGAACTTGATTTTCAGATTGCATTGCTATTACACAAGTTTTCTAACTTGCTCTTGGTTTTTATAACCAATAGCTAATTCACAAGACTACTTGATCGAATTCTACTAGCTTTGAGACGGTTCCGTCAAATAATATTTTAGCGGAACAATTATTCTAGCAGGGAAAGAACGTGATGGAATTATTTGTTATTTTTCTCACATTAATTTCGATTCGATAAATGTAAGGCGCGCTTTGTAAGGCTGTGTTTTTACGTTTAATTTCAGAATAGATCTTTTACTCAGAATTTTTACGGTATCTCGGATACAAAGGAAACAACTTTATTTTTATTATATACGCACTTTATACTTGATTCTTCATGTTATACATGAAAAGTAGAACCGTGTATCTCTCAATTGCATACGTGAAGGATTAAACGCCCGCATATCCATGAACATTCTTGAAAGTGTGATGAGACCGGCGAGTGCCGATGCACAAAACGTCTTGCATTCGCCCCTTTCGATGTCGAGGACCGTGAAAGATGCTCTTTCACGTAACGTGAATGAATGTCAAAATGTTTGTAGAGCATACGGTAGCCGGTCTGTGGGCCTGTTTAATCGTTTGCGCAGATGGCAGTACAACTACCAATCGCGTGCGCAAAGATCGCTTTTGAGATTATCGCTGGCAAAGTTGCGGCGAAGCTGACAATGCCGAAAAAGAAATACGGGCTTATTTCGCAAGATTTACATTTTGCGCTTTCTTTGAGAAAAATAGGTGAGTTTGGATGAATTGTGTGAGGAATTTGTTTGTGTAAAACTGAATGAACAAATAGGAATAAAAAGAAATGAGAAAACTACAACAATTCCATAATCTAATTTTAGTGATATTTAATTTACATATTTATCAAATCAATTTTTATTAATTTTTTTAAGTATATCTTTATCTGTCTTGCAAAGAGTAATTGTTGTATTCTTCGAGTCAATTAAATTAATTGTTTGAAACATAGATAATCATGTTTGAATCCGTAATATATTTACTATATCATTTTTTCAATTTTTTTCTAATTGATGTTTTATTAATGTTACATAGTAATTCGATTCGATTCAGTTTGTAATCTATGTAACTCCGCAGTATTTTTTTTTTTTTTTTTTTTGACAACAACGGTACTTTGACACGAGGATTTTCCCCGGATCCTTCAATCCTCGATCGATCGGTCGATTGAGCGTTTAGTGATCTTCGTTACATCGTCGCTGAAACGTGTAGGTAAGTCGGCTTGCGGACGAGTCCTTTTATTCTCTCTTTATTGATCATTCGAGCGAGCGATTGCCTCCTTGTTGGCTAGGATCAATGGCTTTCATTGCCTTTCGAGCTGTAGATCCAGGGTTTACTTTCGCTCCCCTTCTCCCTCCATCCGGCGGTTTCTTCTGCTCAGATACTTATGCCAACTTGTGCTTATATTATGAAGAGAATTATAAAAGGAATCTGTTTTTACATTGAAAAAACATAAAAATCGCGAGATAATTGCAAAAAGCCTACGCAAAAATATGTATATAGAACAATTTTTGCAACTCCATAGGGTCGTTTAAATTTGCAAAATTTTCGAAATTTAAATTTTGTTTGAATTTTCCACCCTGTTTTCTAGTGCGAAAGCATTTTCGAGGAAAATCGATTAATGGAGGTGAAAATAAAAACTTTGCCCTTTAAAACAATCCCAGAAAAATTGTTGCATGATTTTTTTTCGCAAAATTATAACAGTTTCAAAGATCAGTATTTTTTTTATAAAAAGGACATTGCCCATCTTTATATGTGGTTTTGGGCCATGAGCGAATAAGTCACACATCGATTAATAGAAGAGTGTTGGAAGAATAAAGAATAAATTATCATAATTGTTGAAAGGATCGTCAGAGTTACAAAACTACTAAGAAGCGTTACATTTCTATAATGAATAATGATTACATTTTTTGATCGACAATCGGGGATCAAATAGTGCATCTTAAAGAGTTAAAAAGTTATCAAAAACCACCTTTCTATCTCCTATAATTTTGGAGATATTTTGAATTTTTTATTTTAATAATATACTTAATTGGGTTTCTTTACTATTCACGAATGGCCCAAAATGGACAAATGGACCTTTAGTGATTTAATTTTGTTGTTGAGTGTATATGTACTAAATACGCAGATATAATTTGTTACGAGATTATATTACAATTAAAAACAAAAATACTATGTTTCAGTTTATTTTTGTTAATATTTTTATGTTGCTTTTCTTCTTTTGTGTTTTATTTTTCATTTGTTCTTTATCAAATACTTCCCGATCCAGATCTGTATATTCATCAAAATGTAAAAATATCCATTGGTATTATTGTTATACAATAATAAACTACTCAACTAATAACATATATCGACGATAATAGTTATAAAATATATATTTCACACGTTTTAAAATAAAAAATCGTGACATTCATCGAACGTATTAAAAACTAAGCAATTTACAATCTCGTGCTTCCCAGTGATCTGTCTTCAAACGGCATCCCTTGTTATTCGATAATTAACTTCTCTTTCTCGCAGTGTGACTCGGCGCGATGCGAAGCGAAGCGTATTCTCTGATTTTCCTTTGCCTGACTCGCGCCTTCTTTCTCTTCAAGATCGGCAACGCGGAAAATGCGAATATACTGTAAATTAGTGAATTGGAAAATAACGGAATGGAAGCGTTTCTCCTTTGACAGACCTTGCGACCATCGCGTTGAATGCGTAACAAGATCAGAGAGCTAAACCATGATAGAACGATGGAATTGTTAGAGCCCATCTTAAATAGCAACAATAAGCAGTAGGACTCTTCAATCTGAAAGTGTGATATCTAGTTAAAGCACAATCTGCCAAGAATAAAAATATTCTATTTTATAAAAATTTAATATTTATTAAAAATATAATAATATATATGTACTAAAGATAAATTTGTGTAAACTATCATCAAAAGGTTATTGATTTGATAATTTTGATATGATATGTTAGACGATATATCGATTTTTTGCCGGTTAAGGAAGCTTGCTGGATAAAATATTATAGTAAGAATTATTTGAAACTCATAAAATATTTGTTCAAGCATAATTTACATACCATGTAAAGTTAAAATTAATTGACCATCTAACTTTTAAGAATATTAATATCAAAGTTAGCATTTTATACGCGAGCACTTATGGGCGTCGTGCGTGAACATATCACCATTAATAAAAAAAGGATTAATTTAACGATAAGATTTGGATTAAAAAATGTTTAAAATATAAAATAAACATTTTTAAAAAACACATTTTAAAAAGAAACAAAACATTATTTTATCACATTGTTTCAAAGATATGAAAAATATATTCAAAAATATGTGTTTTCTGTATGTGTAAAACTGTAGTGACATTTAAAGATTTAAACTTCAGACGATACTTCAGGGGGCAGACAATATAACAAATTTATGCGCTGTTGCGTTGTTTTCTATAAAACATCTTCATTATTTTAAACTAACTTGTCGGTGCCTTTGTTTATCAAAATAATATACTTTATCATATAAGTGTTAAACAGAGAACGCTTTATAAACTTCTCTTTTTACCGCCCGCCCTGAAAAGTATCAAACAATCCGCCTTAAATATATCTAATTTTCTGCGCGTGACATCAAAAACAAGCGCGTTTTTAATTGCTGATCTATTTCTATACAATGCGTCGGGTTTGTCGTTCACGGTGAGAAACTCGCATTACCGAACTACAGTAGTCTAATCAAACATGGAGCTATTAACCGGGTCAACATTTCGAGTTTAGGGGTACTTAGTGCCGAAGACTTCGCGGTACCTATGTCAATGATGCACACCCATACGCACACCCGGCACACACGCGTACATACGCTCCTTTGTCGAGTAATACGATGAATGAGTAGCAAAGCGGCCGTGTCGGGCGATCCTTAAATAAATATCTAATGTGCACAACCCCGCTCGGCCCCCGCCAATATTGTTTTAGGCACGGCGAGGTACGGCGAGCCGAATTTTGTAACTCGAGAAATGAGCGCGACTCGCGTGCGGCAGCAATGAAACGGGATGAAACGGGATAATAGCGGGATGTAATAGGTGTTCCAAGATTTTGTCAAGTACTTAAGCTCGCGGATATACTGTTACATAAGGAGTGCGAGCTCCCTCGCAAATTTATCCTAAAGAAGAATATCGTGACATCCAGCTCGAACGTTGTTCAGCGATAATTTTATTTTGCGATACAAGTTTGAAAAAAGAAGAACAGAATAAGTTGCATTTTTCGTTTAATCTTAAGTGGTTTTAACACAAATTAAATTTGAATATTATTAATTGTAAAAATCGCAAAAAAGACGTTAAAAGAGTTATTTGAAAAAGAAATTGTAGTTCAGGGAAAATTGATTCTGAATAATCGAGAAATTTCTTAATAAATGTACGGAGAATCCGAGACGCTCTGTATAAGCGTACATATTTTGCTGAGATTTAACTGTGAAACTCTTTCCGCTCCCCCGTAGCTTACAGCCACTACTTCCGCAATGCCTATTTGCTTGCGAAAAGCGCTTTTTCAAGGAAAATCATGCGGGCGTAATTCGCATAATGCCACTTGCTCCAAGTATTTTCTCTTACGAATGCGCTTTTAAAATCCGGCAAAATTTTGCACCTTTCACTCGCGTCACTCCAACTTTATCATAAATCATCTCGTGATATTCCGCAACTGAAAAGCTCGTGATAATGTCAATGCCAGAAGAAAATATCGCGTTTTGATACGCTTCCGCTCTCTTTCTTTCTCTGTTCCACTTTGGCTAGCGTTTGTCGCGGAAATAATTAATTAAGAGCAGAAAGCTCACCCCCTTCTCTCCGTCTCTTTCTCGCCTGTCTATCTACGCTCTCCTTCCGCACGCTTCCCTCCGCACTAACTCATAACTGCGCGCTCTCGCCTCTCGCTACACCACCGTACACCCTTTACCCGACGCACAACCCTTATTACCGTGTCGCAGCTCGGTTAACGCGAGCGGGTTAATGAACAAGCTCGGGCAAATATAGAATTTCTCATAAAAACTACAAATTACTGCTACCGCGGGTGCGTAGCGAACGACCGGCCGTACATTTTTTCACTCTCGCAAAATTATACAACGCGGTGTATAATACGTGAGAATAGGGAATAATAAAATTGCGCCGAGAGAGAGAGAGAGAGAGAGAAATAGAGAGAGAGAGAGAGAGAGAGAGAGGGAGAGAGCGTAGCACTTTGAAGATCGTGCCCGGCCACCACGATTTCCCGAAAGGCAGTTTCGCGGCGGATAATACGGTGGATGAAAAAATCTGCAAGCGCCAAGCGCTGTCGGAGGGCGTAAAAAAAGGTACGTTTCGACGGAGAACTCGTTAATTGGAAAGGAGGTGGTGCGCGCCGCGGTCCGACAATCGCAATTGCGCGAGTTGAGATCCTCGCGGTCCACAATGGAAACGCGAGTTGAAACCGCGCGGCGTAGGCACGATAGCAGTTTAATTACGTGATTTATTTCAACTCCGTCGCGAGTCGCACGGAACTCTTCCCCTTGTGCGTGCGAGGGAGATAAGGTGTAATTCCCGATCCTGTGAAATTTACTCACCGTTAATAATCCAGCGCGCACACGACAGACGTACACCGATGTACGCACGCCTACACGCGTACGGACGATACGTACACGCGTGCACCCGACGCCGGTGTATCCCGCCGTCGTCATCCGCGAGAGCGGCGCGTTCGCATTATATTATTACACTCGTGCTGCTGTTTGTCAGCTTAAAACCGGGAGCCATTAGCAGGTATTATTTTAGCCGTGATCCACTGTTAACGGGAACAATGGTGCCGGTACGCCCGACGTCCCACGATATTAAATGAAGCGAAGTGATACATTTCGAAAGGGGACAGGAACGAGCAAATAGGGACGACGACGCGTTGCGGGATACAGGCTGGAGGGAGAGTAGAGAAAACCTGGTCTTTCTCTCTCCCCCCCCCTCTCTCTCTCTCTCTCTCTCTCTCTCTCTTTCTCTCTCGCGAAGCACCGAAGAGGGACAGAACAGGAATAGGGGTGTAGCGCAGCGGGGCCGAGGGGGGGTAAGACGAGGGCTCGTCGCGTATTACGTTACGCCTCTGGCCTGTGTAAATACCGCAGCGCTGTAATCTAGAGTTAATGGTGCTCTAGTGACGCGAGGATCTATCGAGAGTACTATCGTCCCCGTATAAACCCACCCTCGGAAAGTCCTTCGGCGCGCGAAGCGAGAGAGGAGCCCGAGCTCCTCTTTGCTCTCGGATGGAGCTTTGCTTAATGATGTCCGGGAGCTACGCTTAAATTTCATTTCGCGCATCCGGCTCGTCTCCGCGTCGGCTTTAGCCGAAGCTGATTCACCTGAAACTTTCAGTTGGCCTTTTCCCCGTGATACGAGCTCGCGTGGAAATTTGTTCGAGAGTTCGCATCGTCGCGTTGTGAGGCGGCTTCGCATAAAATGCGATAAAGTTTTTTATCGGCTCTATCGCTCTTAAGGACGATTGTGACAATTAGTTTAAAGATGAACAAAATGACAAGATGTAAAGTGAAAGTAACAAATCAAATGTCGGTAATGAGAAGCAGGTATCTCAGCGGTTTCTCCCGAAAACATATATGTAAATTCCGACACACTACCTACTTAAAATAGTATTTAGAATTAGAATACTGATTAGTCCGATAAAGACGCAAATTCAAGAATATCTTCCTTTTAAATTAATTACTATATCTACATTTAATTAATTAACATGTCACATTCATCTGTCACAAATCACTTTGTTTTTTTCCAAAATATTACATATTAGCCTTTTTTCTTTTGTTTTCTTCACTGATTTGATCATACTTTCTTCATTGTATGCTTTAAAAGAGATGGATTTGATTTAGCCGTTGATTTGATGCCGCGTCAATCTGGCGCATCGATCCGGCGCGGAATAGAGTCTAACGAATGCAGATGGTAATCTGGCGATGCGTTTCAGGCCGTGCGCGATATTATGCATATCGTTTCGCGGCCGGGACACTGTCGTTGACAGCGCAATTACCGCATCATCTCGCGTCTGCGATTGTGCGCCCGACTTCGCTATCCTTTTGTAACGTCGTCTTCGACGTCGACGGAAATCACGCCTCGCATTATTTATGCGCCACGTGATCATCGAATGATCAATCTCTATCTCTAAACCATTATTTTTATTACATGAATCATTTAGTGGTCCTAACGTCACAGCCTAAATACGTATATAAACGTTTAAAAGATATCTTAGACTTTGGGAAATGGCAACTTGCCGCGTATTTTGTCGTTTTTTCGAAACACGGCTTTCGGATATACAGTCAGTTTCTTTAAATCTCACTGAATTGACTAGTCATCGTTTTTTTTTCCTTGGTACACGAATTTATTTAATCGTTGTAATAAAGTGACAGTCATGACTGTTCGACAACTGGGGTGCTTTACAACTATGCCGGCGAGATAAAACGCGCAAAAAAACGACAACGGGTGAGAGAATGCGTGTGTCAGGCGGATGCACACACCTGTCAGAGATCAGTATGTAATCGCGAAAATCAAAGAAGCCGTGGCCAGCGGCGCGAGAGACGTTGCGCCGGCGGATATATGTACGTTTTACAAGCGGGTGACAGTCGAGAGAGAGAGACGATTTTGAGGGCGTTACTAGGCAGGAAGCCATTTTGGGGGCCGGTGCTTTTGATTAATGAACTGCCGGAGAGTGTGTGTGCTGTTCTTGCGCTTTGTCGACGGGAATAATAATCGGGAATCCTTGTTGGGGTATCAAATAGGAATCAGCTCTCGCGTCGCATAATCGATTAATAGCGGTTCGGATAATGCGCGCCGTGCCGTATGCATATACCGAATGCGATATCATGCTCTCGCACATAGCCTCGCATTTCTATCTTATCTTCTCTTTTCATCTTACGTTTCGTTCAACAAATATCCTTCAACAGTTTACAATGGATTGTTTGATTAACTTGTATTATTCTTGAACTTTCGACCGCATAATTTAATGCCAGTTTAGAGGTGTCGCCAAATGAGAGGCAGCACAGAATAAGTTCGTTTTTCAGATTTCACGATAAAATGTCAAAGAGGTTAGCAAGATTTCTAGAATAAAGCATGTTTATTTCAAGTTTTTCTCATTCATGAAAACTTTAACTTCAAGTCTGTAAGAGTGTCATTGAATACTGGACGTGCTACTAAATTGTGTGTCCTCTATAACTCTCGTAAATATTGAAATTTAAAGACTTGCAATTTATTTTACTCAAGCACAAAATAATAAATAATAACAACAATCCTTTCGGCGCTATTCACGTATGTATAGCGAAGATTCAGAATATTTCGCTTATTCTAATACGATTGTCAATTATATAACGCATGAAACAGTCGACGGCGAAAGGCGAGCTGCTTTTCGCTTGAAAATATCGGCGGATTCTCGCAGTGTCGGCGTAATAAATCAGGAGGTGGCCGCTTCCTGGCGTCGGGAAGGGTGTGTACCTATGTACATACATATAGACGTATATATATATATATAGATGCGTTTTAAAACCTTAAATTCTCAATTTATATCTCGCTACGGCGACAAAGGCACCCTGTGATACACGGTGACAACTTCCGGGATAGCCGGCGGCCCTCGGCAGTGTCGTCGCGGATGTGATTGGCCGTCTCCGGAGATGGTGGGTGTGGCCCCCACACAGCCAGCCGGTAACCATCATCCCTCTTGTCGTCGACACTTCGCGGAGAGTGCCGTCCCCTCTACTTTCCCATCACCGGGGCGAAACGTACGGCTTACCCGCTAAACGAATCCTCTCTCGACCCCGAGCGCGCGGCTCGGAGGGGGAACACTTCGAAGACATCCTCGAAGGGGAAGGCAAAGACGGACGCGATGCACCCTTGGGAGGGGTAAGGCGGTGCGGGTAGGCTATCCGTGTCGAGGGACGGATAATCGGTCGGCATTACTGTCCTGCCCGTAGCAACGTATACATATATTTCCGTTCAGAACGCCTTTGGAAGGACCTCTGCCGAGGCGAAGCTGTTTGCTTCCCGATTTTATACAGGAACGAGAGAGTCACGAACGGACCTTTAGGAATAAAAATAAGAAACTGTAATAACCCCGAGTAGTTTCTACTACCGTAATTGACAAAAAAAGTTATAAATTCGCAAAACGGAAGAGTCCTCACTTCATCTCCAAATTTCTTCTTCTTAACTCTTAATAGGATTTTCTTAATAGTATAGGGGAATTTCTAGAATTGGAGTTGCCAATCTCTTCAACTGTTTTTACTTCAACAAGTATCGATGTTGAATGTTGAAGTTGTAAAAGAGTTAGAGGTACTCTAAGTTATCTCTATTAAACAGAGCGGTTTAAATAGAAATGTTTTTGATTTATAATGTAAATATGATTCTGTAGGCTTTAGAATTATTCCATTTTTGCAACAGACAATTGAATTAAGTTAGAAGAAAAAAGCTTTATAATCTGCAAAATCTTTAAAATACAAGATGGTTTCAACTTGTAAATTTATGACTGTCAAACTTTGTCGACAACCGAGATAAAAATAATCTAGAATCCAATCTTACTGGAAAATGTAATCTAGCATTGAAAGCGCTGTTTGATAAGACGTTTGCATTTAGATTAACGTATCGCTGTTTAATCCAAATACACTCCAAAAAATGTGTGTAGGATTAAAAGACTTTTTGTACGTTTTTCCCGACTTGATAAAAAATAAAAAAAAACATGAATTAAATAACAAAAAATAAAATATAATGAAGAAAAATAACTATTAAAATCAAAATAATTAAAAAAAATAAATAAAGAGACCACGCTACCGTATATCGGCAAAGCTTGTAATTCGATCTGTTCGCTCCTCCTAGAACCGAGATATTCCTATGTAATTCCCACGAGTGATATCTAACGACGGTTAATATACTTCGTGGGAATGATACCACTCGATCCCGTAATGCCTTTTTGCAACGAATATTTCCGACGCGTCTGCCAAGAGCTTACCTCTCATACTGCGAACAGCAGACTCGAAAGTGAGCCGATCTTCCGTAAAGAGTTCTTCTCCGTTTGCGTCCTGCAATCTGGACCGGGTAAATCCGTCGGGATTTCACGCGTCGCGTCGCATTATCAAATCCTATGTCGAGTTAGACGGATTAGAACGCGTTGAAGTAGGTCCTGCCTACGGCCGAACGCGCCCCTTTCCGTATCTCGTCCTTCGTCTTGTTTTTATTCGCTGCATGCAATATAGCGCCTAGTAAAAGAAGGGGTGGAGCACTGCTTCTTTCATATCAATGTCGATGAAATGTCATTTGGTGTTTTGTATCAGCACCGCGTATCATGTCACTGTGAAATATAAAATATTATTCCAAAAGCATGTCTGCGATGTTTATATCGTTGACATTTTTGCGTCAATAATTTAACATTTGGCTGAACATTTGTTGAACAATAAGTCGTTATCGTTTATAAGACAGTTAAGCTAGAATCTTCATCTTTGAGGGAAAACTAGGCGGGTTCAATACACAGAGAGGTGGCGAGAAAATAATCGGCCGCGTATATATCGCGGCGGTGGCGGCGGCGGCAGCGGCGGCGGCGGCGGCGGCGGCGACGGCGAAGGCGAAGGCGAAGGCGAAGATTCCCGAGAGATAGGAGGAGGATGGCGGTGTCGTTTCGCGGTAATTCGATCCACGCGCCGTCACGTGACCTAAGTGTACTTCCGTCTCGTGGCGAGGGTGATTTGCGGTGGTGTTGGCGCGCTATCATGGCGCGGCTTCAACGTTCGTGCAGCTGACGGCTCAATTATCTCAGCGAGGGTCTCACACAGTCACGCCTGCGACCTACGTGCCTATCCCCTACGGTCCCGGGAACCTACGAGAGCAGCCGACAACCCCAAGCCCATTGTCCTCCAGCTATTAACCGCCCTCCTCGCGCACCCGAATGAAGGACTCATTGCCTTCGAATGCTTTGACTCCTGTCACGCGATCGGTGCTAGTGACTGCTCCGTTGCATCCGCCAGTTCGCCTTATTGCTGGCTAATCTTCTTCGAGGCTTGTTCTCGCGCTGCCGCGAAACTCGACTGTGCATAACAAGCGAGTCACTTATTAGAAAACGACGTAAATTAATCAAATAGAAAATTTATATTATCGAAATCTATATATGTATATTTTCTCGCTGGAGTAATTAAAATAGAAACCCTTGCGTGATTACTTTAAGCTTTAATCGTAGGAATATATATCGGCAAATAAACTCGTTTTGTTAATTGATTTTGCATGAATGCAAATATTTATCTCGTAAGCCTGCGTCGAATTATTAATCGTCCATTACTTACATCTTGCACACGATTGCCACAAAAGATAGTGTTGTTGACTTCGAGCGGAACGAGTTGAAACGCGATAACGTCTGCGTCTGTCACGCAGTGTTTCCTATCAGCGATTGCAGTGTCTTAAATTCAAGCCGTTGTATGCTCAGTGAACCATTAAGTTAATTGAAACCGGGAACTTAGCATTCGCTTCACCTTATGACGCACCGGTAATGTCACCATTAACAGACGCTCCTTATCCTGCGAAGGACGGAGATCCTATGTAAAAGCTATTTTTAAAGACATCTTTTCTGCAAAGCAAAAATAACCGGAAACCTTTTTCGAAGAGACATTTGCCTGTTCTAAACTCGTAGAATCTAGTCAAATATGATCAGAAATTGTCAAACTCGCGACCAGAAATTCAGATAAAATTTGATAGAAAAAGACGGATATTTTGGACTATACGTATGGTAAAAGACTCGAGAAAGGATTCCTCGGTCTTCCTCGGAATGTTTTCTTCGTTTGAGTTTCTTCAATGCGCTAATGGAAATGAAATCCCTTAGGATGAAGGCTACCCCGACAAAGGCGAGTTCAGCCAACCCTAAGGGCGAATCTCACCCCCGGCGTTACCTGCCCACGCCCCTTGCTTCGTCGCGTCATTTGATTATATGAAAACTGCGAGAGAATATAATGAGCCCTTCGACCCCGGCTTGCTCGTTATTGCGAGTTAATCAACTTATCGATTAACGTTATCTGTCCTATCTCGGCTAAGAGAAGCGTCGATTTTCAACGAAAAACGGCTGTCGCCGAAGTAGCGTCTCGGCGCTGAAAGTACTCGCCGCCTTTAATAAATTCAAATAAGCCGATCTATTCGGCGTTTCTGAATGATTAAAACGAAAGGTATAGATTTTTTCAATAAATACTGAAATACTATTGCTAATTTTGTTTGTGTGTGCGAACGCCTTTGATTCTAACTTATAATAATTTATTAAAAGCTCTCCGTATACTTTTGCAATCGGTGTACAGACGCAAGCGTTTCGTGGTTATCCATGTTTGCGCTCTTTATCATTTTGTCACTGGAAAGACAATCTGTGCGAAAAGAATGCTCGTTACCCTATAAACAACGACTGAGCAAAGAAGCAACGGATGAAAAGGAGAGAAGTCCTACCATTTCCGTCGTTGCAGATGTGTCAAGATGCATCCTGAACGAGTCGCTTCCTTGTTATTCGTCGTTTCGTTATGCGCGAATGAGTAAAGTTACGCGCAGCGAACCTACTGCCGACTACTTTGATAGAAATTGATTTTTTTTAAGTTAAGAAAGAGTCAAGGGACAAAATGTTACAAAGAAAAAATTATTGTAAAATGGGATTTTATTCGAAAAACGAAAAGTTAGTTGTGTTAAACCGTAGACAACATTAAAGAACGTCTCATGGACGAAGATAAAATCTTAAAAAATATATACCGGAGAGAAAATTGTACAAATTATTTCTTTAAATATATATATATATAATGTTCATACTTTGTTAAATTTATATTTAAATATCATAATTTTGTAAATTATAATTAAACCTACAATACTTTATTTCACGACACTATTAGCTTTTGGTATATTAAAAGCTCTTTTTATGATAAGTTTCTAAATGTGCAAGTTGAATAAAATAACTTGCAAATTGTGCATAACGGAGTCTCGCCTCCGTCTAATCCCGTTCGAGAGAGACGAGAAAAAGGGAAACAAACGGATGGATATAGGAGTGAAAGAAGTCGATGCGGCAACGCCGTATCGATAAGAGCATCGTTGATACCGGCGAACGAAAGCATCAGGGTGGAGAAATTCACAGATCGAAATCGCTCGTCCGTGTCGTTCGTGTTGTATTGAATCAGTTCTCGGGGACCAATAAAACACAGTCGGAATGTCACGTTTCAATCGTCTCGCATTGTAAGACCGAGGTTCGAGGCGACTCGAGGCGCGCCAAAAGTGCTTTCGCGTTTCTATATCGCACACGACTTCTCTGTGTGCACCCGGACAACTTTCCTTTGCCGGATGCTCGTTCTTTCCCTTCTCGCGACGCGAAAATAACAAGTCTGGAATATTCCTCGACGGGATAGTAATTTGCAATTTTATTGAATTCTATTGGGCATATCGCGCGCGTTCTTGCGGCGTATATAAATAATACCACCCGATGTCAATACTGCTGTTATCGGTATAAAAGTCAAATGATGAGATCTACTAGATCCATTACGGCTGTAGCCGGTATATATATCGGAAGACAAGAACGAATTCAAGATCAGCGCTAACTCTTCGAAGGATAAACCCTCACCGAACAGTGCCTGCGTATATTCGGACCCGAAAAATACCCAACTTGACCGTTCGGGTCACTTGTTATTTTAAAGCGATAATTTAAGGCGAACGTGTCTTGAGAACATATATCTTCTAATAGTGTTCAATGTGAAGAAAAGATATGTTTCATCTCATTGAAATAAATGTCACTTTTTATAGTATTTGTATTGTTTATTTATGCCTGACAGAACTAACCTTAGAGATGAAAAAAAAATCGAAATACTTATACAAGTGAAGACAGCATGGGTCCAAATTAACGTCATATTTTGTGCGATTGCCGGAATAATCAGTATTGTGAGAGTGAAAAACTATCTAAAATTCTTGGGCAAGAGATACAAAATGCCAATCTGCATCCATCGAACACACGCTCGTCGGATAAAATTGTCAAGCGACGTCGAGATACGGCAAAGGAATACCCCAAGCGATACTCGGTTAAGGTTCGATTAGTTGGCGGTGGATACTAGTTTATTGTCACACGCACACGAATCACATACGTACGCATTACCGGAAACCATTCGTCCTGGCCGTACCATGGAGTATGTAAACACTCGCGGACTCGGAGCTCGGTCTCTCTCTCGGTACGGGGTTACGAGGGTGCACGGAGGATGGAAGGGTGGCGGCGGCGGCGGTAGCGGCGGCGGCTGCGACGGCGGCGGCGGTAGCGGCTGCGACGGCGGCGGAGACAGGGGGGTTGATTTTCGTTCGGGGATACGTGGTAACGTACAGACCGGGTGCAGAAATCGTGTGGGTTTCTATCCCCGCGGGCTATATCCCCGGAATCAGCTGCCAGATTATTCTATTACCGCGTATCAACATGGGGTTTGTTTGATCTGAAAACACGGGCCCGCCACATTGTTTCACCCAGATAAAGAATTTAACGTCGGGTAATTAAAAGGACTTCCCCCCTCCCCCCCCCCTCCGGCCTCGAGGACGCAGCGGACGGAACGACGGAGTCGGAAGACACGGCGACTCGTGTCTTTAACCGTCCTTTCAACATGGACAACAACTCGTCTCCGGTGATTTGTCGCGTGCAAATCTCTCCTGGGAACATTTGGAGCCTTCGTAGCGTAAACTTTGTTAACCGCAGCCTATGCATTGTACCAAGTACGCAAGTACTTGCCTTGCGAAGTTAGCAGTTTTCGTATATACGGCCGAACTTTCGCCGTACCTAAAATCTAATCGGTAGAAAGAATGTTTTAATCTCAGACATCTCTTACATGTTTTTTAGACTAAATGAAAACGTAATTTAAGAAATATATAAATATGTCATAAATATGTCTAAGATTAAAAGAATTTTTAATTAGTTGAATATTTCTCAAAACTTTTAAATTTGTAGAGATAAAGAGACTGATAACTTGATTGAATATTATTTGACGAAGAAAAATAATTTTTTAACTTAACATTACACGTTCATCTATACGTTCGAAATTTACTTATTAGATTTATAAAGATTTATAAAGATTATTATATTTATAAAGAAGATATAAATAAATTTATTTAAAAAAATCACGAATATAAACTATTATATATGTTATAAATTATTATATATATTATTATATATGTATGTTAAATATATTTTCACAGCAGTAATATATTTTTTAATAAAAGGTATAAATCGTATTTTATAAACTTTTTTTTTCTTTTTGTTTTATTAAAATTTAATAAAAAAGATTATAATGCAATCCTTATTATTACAATTAAACGTTGTAATATGGTCCGAAACTATTGGCGGATTACAGCAGGATCCTGGCAGGATAAGAAAATAACCGTTGGATTAATATCGTTGCAAAGCGTTACGTCTCGCTTTTACGTGGATGATTAAATTCTATATCGAAAATGAATTGTTGAATTATTTACTAGTTTAGTGTGCGTTTTGTGTAACCGGCATTCCCTTGTTTAAGCAATGCTTTATTATATATTTAACCGCAACAAATTCATACTCGCCTCCCTTTTCCGCCGGCGATATTACGATAATTTAATTATTGTAATATTATCGAACTCTATCGCGACTGCGCATTAGTAATGACGTACAAATAATTCCGCCACTACACATCGTACAATATGTGTGGCGTAGGGCGAAATAGCTTAATTCGTCCGCACCAGTGCGGCCTTTGTTATTTCCTCGAATAATATTACGGCTCGTTTGTAAATTCAATACGTCGACTTTTTAACTCCTCGTCGACTGTGTATCGAGTGCCATCGATCGTTCCTGCCGCGAACAATCATCGCTGCTATGGCCGTCCATCTGTATGGTATCGTACCCGATACGATACCATGCCGTATTTCTGCATAACTTACATTTTTGATTGTATAATTCTTTTATATAAATTTTGTTATAATATCGCGTCTCATCGTCTCAAGTGATGCATTCCTGTTAATCGTGATTTTACAAGCGCTCTTTTTAAGCCTCATTAGACAATAATGAAACCGTGTTAAATTCTATAAAATTAAATTGCTTTTTGAAAAAAGATTTTATAACTTCTAAAAAATGTAATATAATATAATTCTAATATAATCTTTAATCAAGAAAGAATTGAGAAAAAACCTGTAGTTTTTATTTAGGCGTTGCGCTCTACACTTCATGCTTTAATCTGTAAAAAAATATATATAAAAATTGATCCGGCAATTTATCACTTGTCGATTTTTCAACACGACGTTCGTTCTAAGAAATAATGGGAAATGAGTTATTTCGAAGGAACGCAATGTCCATTTGCACAGGTGTCGCATCGTGAACATTGAGAGACGGAAATTGTCAGCGGCAAAATTACGGGCGACGGTCGATTCATCGACGTCGAAACAATAACAATCGGCGTATGCCCGACGATGCGGTAATTAAAATAAAATTAATTGGATTGCCCGCGCGCGCACTCGCGGCCGAATCTTTCGAAGGAGATGACTGCACAGCCGTAGGGGTGTTTTGTGCGTTATTGCATATAATGCACTGTTTATTTTGCACTCTCTCTCTCTCTCTCTCTCTCTCTCTCTCTCTCTCCCTCTCTTTCTCCCCCCTCTCCCTCACTGCTCATTCTCCCCGTTCCTCCTTTCGAAACGAATATATATTATACACAAACGTAGGCATATGTATATGTTATATGAACAGGCAATCCGCTTCTCCTCTCTTCACCCCTCGGGACGATTCTCGCACCGCAAACGCGCCTCCCGAAATTTCCGCCATAGCAATGCACGCAATGTATTCTTGTAATAATTTGGAATAATTTCGATCAGCGAGACAACATTTGTCTCATTGTACAAGGCGTGTCGCCTTGCACGAAAGAAATTTTAGAGATTTACATTTTTTAATCGTGGTTTTTTTACGAATATAACAACTTTCGCGTTATTTAGCGAATAGACGGAGAAAATTTTATACAAAAAATTACTATGTACGGCAGCAGCCGCGGACAAGGAAGAAATTATAAAAATTTTTACTATGTTTTTCACATAATAGCCATAATAGTATTTAAACTTCCTCTTATGGTCCGCGGTTACTGCCGCGTATCACAGTATATAATTTTTTATATAAAATCTTCTCCGCGTGTGTGATATTGAAATATTTCGCAATCGAAGAAGATGTCTTCTGCTTTAAGCACGACGACAAGTTACAGGACTTAAAGATTTCTCGAATCGTTACCGAAGTTCTCGGCGAGGCACAGAAGACCTCGTGTGCCAATAATCGATCGCGATAATTCATTGATGTGTGTGCTCTCGAGGTTTAGCCGCGACGCGCAAGCAATCAATCCGTCTTTCCAAGTTTACGTCTTCGAGTGTCTCCGTGAACTTTTCATTAAATTTTCATCGAGAATTGTCTTGATCTTCGATTCGCTCCGACAAAAACTTCGCTCCGGCGCAGTGGTGAAGCTCGATGGCAAGGATCAGGTCGATTCCAGGCTTTGAATTCCACTTTGTCCGATTCCCACGAGATACTCTCCGACCGACGAGAAAGCTCTTATCGAATTACGAGAAAAAATCGGCAAAAATCATCATTATTCGATGCGCGGAATTTGCCACGAGACGATCCGGAATGCCGTAACACAATACACAATGGATGGTGAGACACGCGTTTCAACGCGAAATACCTTTTGACCCACCGTACATTTTACACTGTCATTTCATTAGCGTTAAAAACTTTACGCCGTGCAAAACTACCGCGTTTGATCGTCAAAAAAACACAAACTTGCAAACAACGTGAACAAAAGCCGCGGATATTAATTTTGGACGGCGTCGCGTTCGCAACGGCACACAACACGCTATATGTGTTTTCCTTCAGTTTTCACAAGTTGTAAGCCATTTTTTCAAAACGGCTGGTTGGATAAGTGATTTTTGTCTATTCACGTCTCGGGCTATTTCGTATAAGGGTTATTCATAATAAATAACGTATTCATAATAAAAAATATCATGCACAATACACAAAGTAAACAAAATCTTTATATTCAAACGGTTATAATTATGAAAATAGTATAGTCAAAACTTAAGTGATTTTTGTTTTCCTTCTACATCTCTCTTTCTCTTATGACAATCTATTTGAAACAAGAGACTCCGAGTTCCTATAAGTTTGATGATTTATATTCTACTACTGTTGAAAATTTTTCGCTGATCAAATGATTCGAATAACTTTTTGAGCTTTTGAGTCGCGACTTTAAATAGTTTGTATCATATCGAGCACAACATTCGGAATGCTTAGATGAAAGACGAAGCTGTAACGTGAATTTCGGTTGTTTGGCGATAAGGCGCGACCGCGGCCGACACTTTCGGAATCGACAGAGTCGACTTTGCGGCATTCGAAATACGATTTATTTGTTCGTCATCCGTGCACGTGCAGGGCTCCCAAATCCAATAATGATTTGAATACCGCCCGACCGGACGGTGTACGGTTTCGCGTTATTTCGGTCGCACCGGCGGTATCGCGCCCGTAATTTTATAAACACTTTGAAAATCTTGCGTCACCGGCGGGCTTCGCGCGCCGAGATTGCCTGTCGCTCTAGGGCTTCGTCTGTGCACCGGCAGCAGCAAAATAATTACAAAATCGTACGGACGGAACGGGATAAATCGACGGAGGCTGCTGCGCGCCCCTTCGGGCCTGTATTTTTTCAGCTTCAGGAAGCCGTCTGCGTTCTCGAGGAGTCCCTTGTCCCTCTGTAGTCTTCCGAGGGCCTATACAAATTTGAATCGACCATTTTCGAGTGTTTGCCTTCTTTCTCTCACTTCATATTCGGATTACATCTATGCGGATATATTCGTTTCAAAACAAGCTCTATGGAAAACAGTAGCTACGTCTGACTACTCAATTGTCGCGCGTGATAATGTTAGGTTATGAATTCGTTCATGACATTATAAAAATTATAAAAATGTTTCCATAGTTTTAGTAGAATCAAACGAATCTGAATGTATATTTTCTATGAATTTATCTCTGTTATAAATATATATTACTATAGATGCTTTTATATAAACATGTCTAGACGTTCAATTGGATTGACGTATACGTAAGAATGCAAAATTCACGCATTTGTACGGTGGTCATGTCAAAATTGCAAAATTGTAATATTTTACATGAATTACAATTACGGGCAACACCAGTCTTTGCATTATCAATGTGTACTACACATTTTAAGTTTAAAGAGTTTAATATATGCTAGAACCAATTGCCAATCTCTTAACAAATTCTGATTGCAAAATCCCCGTCTAACTTTAACTGATATACAAATTATGAACGCGAGGTTATTTTAAATCGTTAAGTTGACGCAAACATATCGCTAGCAAATAGATAAATCGCAAATATGACGGAACCGGAGACTCAAACTGAGGAGACAGTGATGAGCGAATTTGTGGAAGAAGTTACGACAGATGCAGAAGATACCGATGTAACGATCGAGACTAACGATGTTACGAAGTACGAAAGTATTGAATACGAAGATGCTGAACCAAGCATGGGCAAAGATGGAAGAAGAAAAAAGATAAGATCTTGGAGAGAGAGATGCAGAGATACGTGGACCTGCGAAGGAGAATCTCTTTGGCGTATTTATATGAAATCGTAAGAAACTCCTTTTCTTCAATAGCTAATCTTATCCTACACAGTAGCCAATAAATTCGCATAAAGCAACGTGTAGATACGCAGAGTCGTTGGAGAGGGAAAACGAACGGAAGATATCACCTGACATTGCGAGGCTGCCTGATGCGGAAGTTGTCGACGAGACATTTCCGCTTCACGAGTGCTTTCCGCTCGGCGGCTTTCAGTTTCAACATCGAGTTAGAACGCCCGTACTAGATCGCCAAAAAATCCGAATCTGGAGAAGTATGAGAACAAGACAGTCGGTTAGTTAGAGGACAGACTGTAATGTCGAATCGGAATTTACGCAGCATTTAATGTAACGCAAAGAATTATTTTGTTTACTCTTGATTGTATAAATTATGCATTATTTATTTTGCTCTAAAAATAACCACTTTTTGTGATTATTCGTATAACGTAGATTTGTGATATTCTTAACAGAAAAATGTATCTCGAAAGAGAGGAAAACTATCGAAAACTGCAAATGCGAGATGGCCGGATGTGTGGCCATGCGCTGCGCAAGATTTGACAAGCGAACTGAAGATGCGAGGCAAGCGAGAAAAGGAAGAAAGAAAGCGGAAGGATATTTTCCTTTTTGATCCACAGGAGAATGACAAAGATAAACTTCTATGCGAGCAAAGGAGCTACTTTGCTAATCGCAAAGAATTGGATCACGTCCGTATACCAATAAAGTGTCCAAAATTGAAAGCGGTATCATCAGAGGACCGGTCGACTGGTGAATGTCCCGGTTTGGTAGACGGCGATTATGTTATCGTAGAATTAGCATCCGAAAAAGAAAACAAACGTGTTTACGCTAATGTGGTTCTTCGCGGACTAAAAGGAATGCATCTACCGGAACTGTGCTCTCTGCGAAAACGCAGAAACACTTGGAAATTCTGCTTTTACCAAGCGATCGTGGCATTGTTAGCGAAAACTCAGCTAAGGTATTCATATCAAGACCATTGCGAAATGTTAGATATGCAAATTTTATCATTAATTTATCATAATTTAATTTAGTTTATGTTATATTCTCTCATATACATTTTATCTATAAAATTTAAATCATTTGTAAATGTAAAACTTAGTTTATTTTATAGAAAGTATAACTTTAGAGCCGGTGTGTATTTTGCATGGAAAATATGAAAGTGCAACTATACAAGATGATTCTAGTAACTGGGCTGGATTATAGCTCTTTTCTAACAATAAGTCTAGATAGAAAAAAAGTGATGGAGGAAAATCTTTCATTTCGTTGTTTAATATAATGTACCATTCTGGGATTCTATTTTTTCAAATGAAGTGCAATTGCACTTTTTTTTAAATAGAATTATATACTTTTTTTAGTGTAAATTGATTCTTCTAATTATTTTGCGCGTATTAGAGTAAGATAATCGAAAGTTTAATATTTTGCCAAATATTACATATTCTATGTCATAAAGCGTAATGTGTATTCGCAAAAATTTCTTTCGGAAAATGACTCTTGAAAGAACGAATTACAACAGCTTGTTCTGATGCATCTATTGACCAACTGAACAATATTATGAAAATCATACAAAAACATGTCGGAAAATATTTAGAATGTCATAATGGTACGTTTAAGCATTTAATGTAATAAAGTAATTTTATGATATAAAATGTTTAATATCTGTATCTTGACTTAAAAAAGAGTAACCTAACCTAACTCAGCCCAGTTGCTAGAATCACCCTGTATAATATTGTTTTACAAAATTTGATATTTATTTAATTTTATCTTTCTTAAAAAGAGCACTTAAAATGCAAGATTTAACATTATCCTTATTATGCTTTTGGAAGATACAAGTACGCGTGGAGCGCCAATATCGATTACATCTATGACCTCGCCTGGACACTTTATACTCACATCGGCACGGTCAACGTGAAGGAGCAGCAGCGTCTGGACGATGTCGTCGTGTACAACTACAAGTACAGTGTCGAGATAGAGTTGTTGCAGGAATTGAAGGATATACCCGTGGCGCGAGACATCGATTTCGACTATGAAGAGAGCGGCTTAAGGAGGCGGATCACGTTACACAGAAAGGATCCTCTGAGAGTTAAAGTGGAACTTGGTTCCCAAAAAATCACGGATCTAGAATACGTACCTGTACACGAGGACACGCAAAAGATAGAGGAGTGGTTTGACGAATTATCCCAGCGATATCGCAATTGCATTTTCCGTACGACTAGATTCTCGTTAGCCTTCTGGAAGGACGATCAGTTTTGGTACCTTTACAATCCGTATCGTTGCGACGAGTTCGGCCTGTGGGACGACGACGGGTACGCCTGCATCGTAAAATTCTGCTCTAAAGACTCTTTAAAGAGGCATCTGATGATCCTCCTGTTGAGAGCCTACGCTTACGAAGTTCTGGAATCGCGAGATCCGAGTGGATCTCAAATCGGGAAAGACGACGTTTTCGACGTTCAAATTTTTCATGTTAATTTCCACTGCTGTCAGCTGCATAATTTGAAATTATTGCAGCGTGGCGCGTTTAAGCCACCGCGATGCGTCGATGAATGTTCGTCCGGGTCTCTCGAGATCGGAGATCAAGACGCGAGTGATATAGAAGAATCAGAGGGCGATCCGAAGGAGCCAAGAGAAAAAGCTACATGGTTGAAGCGTTTTCGAGTAACCTGGAGCAGATGTGCGTCCGCGAGTCGGCAGAGACAGGCTGCGGACAAGGTGAAGGCCCAGCAAAGCGGCAAAGCGAAGTGGCATCAGTATTACGTGGAAGAAGTTAACCGCCTGTTCTCTCTGTGGGGCGAGATACATATTACCGATGGTATGTTCGACGAGGCGAACCGTGGAATGCAAATGTACGCGTGCTACGTGGTGTGCGCCGGCATGACGAGGATCATAGCGCCGGAATATTGGAGCCCGAAAATCCTCGATGTGATCGTTATGTGTGGGGATCGTTATTACACGCACAGCAAGCTCGAGGCTGAATTGAAATCCACCAGAAGCGAGTATGCTCACGTAAGCTGTTGGAACCGGTATCTGTCCGATAGCTTTAAAATTGGCGAAACCTTGTTCGAGGCGAGGATACTGCCGGCCGTTTGCGGCAGGCTATACGTTCGTACGAATGAATGCTTGTGGCAGTCGTTGGAACGCATGTTCTTCGATCATCACTTCGGTATCCTTACGTGCGAGACCGCTTGTCTCGGTCTCTTTAAATTTTGCGGCGCGTATTACGTTTGTGACGTAAACTCGTTTGGTCCGCCGCTCTTCCAGTACGGCCATGGCGCGGCGTATCTGATGAGAGCTACGTCCTTCTGTAAATTTGTCACGGTGCTCGTGCTAATTATTGGTTCGCCCGAATGTAGTCAGTTCAGTTTGAATCCCGTTAAGATTCTCAGAGTCGTCGAGGTAGGTCCTGATTTTCGTGCGAGGATGGGCGAGAGAAGAAATCGTTTCGGGCGACTCGTTGGGAGGAAGCGCGCGTTCAATGAACAGAAGAAAAGAAAGATAAAGAAGTAAAAAAAAGCGGAAATGATGCGATAATCATTTGAAGCTTTGATACGAAAAAGTTTGCAAATATCAAAATAAAGCATGACAAAAGTATAGTTTTCCGAGATACATTAAATCAATAAAATTCATCTGTATAGCATGTACGAAATGAGTCGAAATCGAGAGAATAATTTTTCTATTGTGATTGACTTGAAATTTTCCTTCCCTACATTTGAAATACCGTCAAGCGAAAGTTCCAATTCGACCATTTTGAAATTCCTAAACAATCGACGGACTTTAATATTTATGTGTGGAGAAATCGAAGCTGCGTGTAAACGTTTATATAAACGAGAATGTATTTTCCACAACGGCGAAGCGATTTCAATAAGAAAATATTGTTGTAAAACCGGGTTGCGCGCTAGCAATAACAATAAGAGCGCACGATAGTAGTGGGATTTAAATTTTTCGCGATCTAAATGGACACCTCGCTGCTTACACGTATTTACATATAAAATGGGAATGTCTCATATATAAAGTGTTATATCAAAGAAAATAAATTTTGCTCTTTTTGGATAAGATTGAGAATAAAAAAAAATCAAATAAATAAAGTAAAAGAAATTTTATGAAATATATCTTAATTTGCTCTAATTCAGTTCAATTTAATCGAAAAATAAAGATATGTTTAACTAAAGGCAAGGACTAAGAAATCGTACGGGATGGAAGACGGACACTGCGAAATTAATTTTATAAATTAATTTATCGTTAATATAAAATTGAGACAAAAATCTAGAACTGAAGACAATGGAGAGAGAGAAAAAGAGAGAGAAAGAGAGAGAGAGAGAGAGAGAGAGAGAGAAAGAGAGAGAAAGAAAGAGCAATGAAAACGGTATATACAAAACATTTTCTGTAAAACTTGTACATATCGGAATTATGGTATGTGGTCGAGCTTATATTTTAACACAAACATCGTGAAACTTAATTTTTTTATAAACACATCCGCGTGCAAGGAGATCAAACGTCATACCGCCTCGTACTTGGATGCAATAATTTATTTCGGTATTGTACACATTCATCGTTATTCATATTTACAATGATATTTACAGCGTGATTACGTATGTACATGCCCCGTTGTTGACAAGAGCGAAAGCACCGGGCCGTCTTCCATCGTCTTCAATCCCCTCGATTATCGATTATCGATGCGCAAAATCGTGGCCACACTACGCTACCTCGAGATCGGAGCTGTCCGTATCTTGCTCAAGCTTCTGCTGTTGCTGCGTACTCAGGCCCAAACGATCGCCCACCATCACTGTCGTTGCGGCACCGCCGTCGTCGGTACGCTGACGCTGCTCCAATTGCAATTTCCGCAGACGATCTTGCTCCTCTCGCTTTTGCTTTCGCCACTTGGCGCGACGATTTTTGAACCACACCTGGAACAAGCATGATTCGTTGCGACATTCAGATTAAGGCTCAGAATCGAACATATTATATGCTTGATCCGTTCGGATAGTTCGAATAAGAAACAAATGAGCATCGAGTTCGAACATTTCGGGCAGATCCGTTCAGAACTTGAGTGGTGATCGATACGTTATGTCAATTCGTTACATCTGAAATTCGGACGATAAAGAAAATGGAAAGAAATGTGGTACGCATTGCGAATAGAAAACAAATAATTTGATGAAATTTTTCTATTTTAGCCTAACTTGAGAATTTATCAATCCTCTGAAATTTTCAAGCACTAGTTTAGATTTGAAAGTTTGTGAGAGTTAATTCTTTATTCGATCAGCTTATAGATCAAAATAAATAATATTTTTACATGATAAAACAATTATATTGTAGAGAGAATAATTATTGAAATAAAAAATTAAATAAGACTTACATGCAATTATGAAAAGAATAACATGTATATATATATATATATAATTATATTTTTATAAAGAAAAATGTAATGTCAGTTCTTAATTATCGTACAATTGTAAATTAAAGTAATTGTTCGCTGGAGTCAATATTTTTCCATTGAATAATCTTCAGAAAATATGTAGCATTGAAAAAAGTCGTGATTACGAGACGTATGACGCGTATACTGTGAGATATTACCTAACGAAGTAAGAAAAGATGCGAGACACATCAAACGAATTCCCGCCATGCGCACTCGAAACACGCATTTGTCCCTCACGCCTGTCTGAATCAATCTGAGTGAAAACCGACAATCAATATCCATCCCTACCCGCTCGTTCGTTTGGCTGCAATAGCTATTGTAATGGTTTAACCCTCGTTCACTTTGAAGGATGAGATCTCTGGATCTCCTAAACTTTCCACGTTGAGAGTTGCGAAATTAAATCTGTCACGATCGTGTATCATTTCATGTGGATCACATATCTAGGTGTTTTGTATAGCCTGCTCCGACGGTAATTTAACTTTTTGGTAATAATAGTAATAATATTTGAGGAACGATCAATTTATCTCTGATCTATCTGTTATACGTAGATCTGCTCGTAAGCAAGGTGTGGAGATACTGTGGTTTCCGAATTCTTATTTTCACGTGTCTATTCTTGAACCCAACATCGAGTCGACGCGATCTTGGAAGTACACAAAACAGCGTCTTAGGTTTTCTCCCGACCTGTTCCTAGTTTTTTCTTTGTCCTCTCCTGCGTTCCCTCTTGCGTTTTCACAGGCATACCAAGAAAGTCGCTATTCTACTAATTCTGTGCAAACACTGTTACTCTCGCTCCGAGAGGCCGAAGAGTACCGGGCGCAGGTATATGTTGTTCCAGTCTTTAAACACTCTCGAGACTCGGACTTCCCTTTGGCAAAGCCGACGCAACGCGGGTGGTCCCCACGTGAGTGTCGATGATTCTCAGAGTCTATGATTACTCGACGGAATCGCCGTCCAGGTGTCGGACAATAATGGCTACTTTATACTTTGTTCGTAATTCCGTTTTATATTCTCATAATTTAATCCTTCAGTTTCGCATTTCGAATACTATGCGGGGCTGTTAAAGCGACAGAAATAGGTGTTGAAATCTTGCGTTGAAATTTTGATTGCATGGAGAAAATTTTATATTAAAAATTACTATGACACGGCAGTAGCCGCGGACCATAAGAGGAATTATAAGTCTAAATACTATGGTCATTATGTGAAAAACATAGTAAAAATTTTTATAATTTCTTCATGGTCCGCGGCTGTCGCTGTAGATTGTGATTTTTGACATAAAATTTTCTCCGTGTGTATACGTTACATATAAAGCATTGATTTAAAATTGTCGAAAGAATTTGGGTGTTATCTAAACATCAAGTAAAATGAATAAATTGGGGTGTTGAAACGATTTGTACAGAAACACCGTAGCTATTGTATACGAAAATAACAAAAATCACAATACGACGCTTGTCGTCAGACTAAGAACGCTAATTACTGAAAAAATAGCGCTTGATCGGCAGCACAATGAGTCGTGGCGTTTAATTGAAAGGTAAATTCATACAAAATTAGCGTAAAATATGCTCTCTCTCTCTCTCTCTCTCTCTCTCTCTCTTTCTCTCTCTCTTGCTAGTAGAAAGTACACTACTTCAGAGATTATAAATTGCACGATGCGTGCACGCGCATCGGAGAGAGCTAACGAACGAGTGAGCGAGCGCGCGATCATATGTATAATTGAAGTAAACACATTATCGCTAAAGCTTTTAATCTAGCATGCAACTTGTTAGCTCAAGTCGACCGAGGCCCCCGATAAATACCCGCCGCAGTAAATTTTAATGAACACGTTAAAATATTATGGGCTTTTATGCATTAGGACGACAAACACAGACTGTTCCATCCCACTCAGGATTGGCGGCGGCGGGTGCGCGAGCGCGTAGTTTGCCGACATTACATTACAAATTGTGCGTGCGGACCCAAGCCGCATCCGGACGGTCAATGTTTGTCAATCCGAAACCCAATATTCCGTTCACAGCTCGAGAAAGTAATTTGTCATCGGGCGACGGCTTAAGCGTCGCTGCTACATGCCACGGCCGCACCGCCACTCAAAACGGTAGTTGCTTCTTGTTCTTATAAAGCGAATGCCAGTTTGAAATTGTCATTATATGTTTCTTCATTTTTTTTCACTTTTTATTATTTTGATATGTCAATACCCTCCACGATAATTAATTTAATCACAATTAACATAACGAAAGAATATAATAAAATGTCCTTCAGTATAAAATTAGCGATTGATCTTTACCTTTTCTTTCTGAAGAAACTTTAGTAGCGAATCCAACAAATTGCAACAAATATTATCAATGTCATATGATGGACTCCCAAGTTTATTTGTCGTAAAAATTGGAAGAAAGCGCTATTTTGTACGATAGGATATGAAAAGTTTGGCTAACCTCGATTCTCTCCTCCTTGAGATCAACCTGAAGGGCCAGCTGTTCTCGCAACAGCACGTCAGGATAATGCGTCTTATCGAAGGTGGCTTCCAATTGCTCCAATTGTTCCTCCGTGAATATCGTCCGATGGCGACGTTTTCTCTTGGCCATCGGGCCCATTCCCGGGTTATTGGGATTTATTTGATAAGGATGACCGGTATGGTAAAAGGCCGGCTGTCCGTGAAGGGAAACACCGGCAGCGGCCATCGCCGCCACGTATCCTCCGGGATACAATCCTGGATATGCCGCGGCTGAAATCCAAAAATGGCGCACAGTTAATAAAACTATCTTAAAACTCATTACATGCCAGTATTGTACTTCTCTGCATAAATGATCGTCCAATGCATAAATGATAATAAAGATTATTCGCGATTGCAACGTCATTTGAACTTTGCGTCGCATTAAAGATTCAAACTCGGCCATTCTCGTTCGTGATTATAACATTAGGGGAGTTCGCGATCGATTTTAACAAAGGATAATTGTAACAATCGCGGTAATTCGGACCTCAAATTACCGTAATGACAAAAGGATTATATCTTTCGCAAAATGGGGTCAATTTCGCGTAGATTCAATATGATTTTACAACGAGCACTTTGATATTTTTGGAATTTTAAATGCGAGAAAAAATTTCACGATTGAATATTTCTCTCGCAGACACAATATTATAATTCGTAGAGCCGACGACCCCATTCACGATGTTTAGGATAAAAAGGTCGCCAAGCACCCCCGTCCCGGGGGACGTTTTACTTTAAGATCTCGAAGAAAGCTGCTTAAACGCGACGTTGCGTATGAAAATGTGGGGACGGTAAAAATTTCTGCTTTTACTCATAGTACGCTTCCTCTCTTTCTTTCTCCTTCTCGCGTTTGCATGCTTCCTTTTCCCCGTTCTCCGTCTTCTAGCGGGATTGCAGAAGGAGCTAGATCGTTCATGCATGATCGAAACGGATTGCGGATTTCATCTCGCGTATCCCCAATGCAGGAGAGCGCAGTTTCCTTTTCAGAGGGAAAAATACCTAAAGCCCTCGCGGGCATAAAAGAAATTTTGGCGCGTTTCACACCGAGTCTCTTAGAATTTCACGCAGACTCTTATATTTTTGCGATGTAAGCTGTTAAACGTCTCTCTGTCGCGCGAAATACATTTAACAACACCCGCAGAACATTGGCTAAATCTGGACAAAGCAAGCGCTTAAAAATTCTAAACTGATTTTACAAGTCGAATAATTTCGTCAATTTAAGATTTATAGCAGAGAAAATAATTTGTCAATTTATTCACAACAATGTATAAAAAAATGTGAAAGTTAGTTCCTTTTGCCGAAATTTCTATTTTCCATAAATGCTGACTAATTTATGATCGTATTACGGAAAAGATTGTAAGCTGCATTAACATGTCCAGCGGCACGCATAAATTAAGCGCGTTCGCGCTCAAGCTTGAATAATTGTTCGACACAAGCGATTCCCCCGAATGCTTCATTAACTCAAGCATGTTTATTTCTCAACACCTCAATAATTTGATCATTTATCAACAAAATAATACGAAAAAATTTTGTGTATGTTGCGCGTAATATAATTTAATGTAACGAGATAAATCTGTAACGTGAACTTGGCGCGAGAGACATGACAGTGTCTCTTGATTTATTGCAAATTTCATCTAAAATAATCGTAAATGGAGATGTAAAGGCGGACTATTGAGTAGTTAAGCAAAGTAATCATAATTTCACGCATATAAGAACCCAAATGACGCGACACGGCACAAAAAAGCCCAAGGGAAGCGGAAAAGTCGCCTAAAAGAAGTCTTAAAGGATTAAAAGCATCTTTTAAGCGTTTTCTCGGCCTCTTTTAGAGATTTTCGGTTCGCCTTTAAAAGGAGTCACGATCTCCAGAATTGCGGCACGTTACCCACCGAGAAAATCCGCCGAAGTAAACGCCAAATGATGCAGCTGCTGCTGCAACGGGTGCATCGCCGTGGTGCGGCCGGTGGCCGACGATTCGATCGTCTCCGGCGTCTGGATCACGGATGCGGCGACTGTGCTTGTGGGGACGACGACGTTGCCGATCGGCCTCGGAGCCAGGATGCTATCGATGGTGAAGAGCGAGGTGGGAGATGACATAGTCGCGGATGAACCGCCCGGTCGCGAGGAGATCGGCTCGCGGATCCGGTGCCGCGGTGTATCCTCCGCGCCAATTGGACTCCTGGCGAAGGTCCGATCGTGTGCGGCATCGGTCGCCTCGCTGTTGTTGCGACGTGTCGTCGCGACGTGATTCTGCGCGTCCGGTGAGTAACTGTACAGATAGCTGTGGCCGTAGCCGGATATACCGGGACCATCGTGCAGCGGACTCGACGGTTCTGTCATGGGCGAGCGTGATCTCGGCGAGTCGCTCGCATAAGTGCTCTCTACCATGTTACGTGTCACGGGGTGAACTCGCGAATATATCGACGTGTTCGACACGAGAGTAACGTGCGATATATACTATATCTGTTCCAAGTTCGGTATTCGAAGAAACGCGCGAGAGACGTTTTCGCTACAGCATTATAAGATGAGATTCGTGAATCGCGTGCAACTTGTCGAGTGTTGACAGCGAACGATTTCCAATCGGTTATTTTTTTTTTACAGAACAGGATGAGTCTTATCTCGTACAGCTGCGAGGCTCCTCCCTTGCGGATGACCGCTCATCGGCGTTTTTTTGTCAATGCTTAACATCGAGTCGCAAAAAGAGAAAAAAATCCAAATCCGATCTCAGCCTTTTCTCGCGGACTCGTCACCGATGGCACTTTATCCACTTGGTCGTCGCGCTGTCGTGCAGACGCTGAGGCGTGACCAATCGCGCCTAGCGTTGCGCGTCGCGTACACGAAGTGACATCTCTCCGATAAAGGATATCCGAGGACTAGCCATAGCGGTGGCCGTCGCGGTGCCGCGTGGACGCACGATGCGCGCTTCCTTCCTTCCCTTCCCGGTCCTCGGTCGCGCATAACCACTGAGAGCCACCCCCGTGGCCTGGAGTCGTACCAGCCACGTCGGTGGCGGACAGAGAGACACCCTCGGGTGCCGCGTCGGGTTGGCGTGCGTCGTCCGCGATTGGGGCGTGGTTCTATCTGACTCCATCCACTTTTCCACCACCCCGCGCCACGCAACACTCACCGCGATGCACCTCCTCGTCCGAATGCGAGCGCGAGAGAGGGCGAGCGGAGGACGAGCAGAGGGCGAGCAGAGGGCGAGGCGATGACGACGACGATGAGGCTCTCTCTCGCGCGCGTGGGTGGGAGAGCGCACCCCTTTCGGATGCCGCGGCAACAGACACGCGAGGCAATGCGCGTCTGTTGGGAGAGAGCGGTCGCGAAATAACCCTCCAAGGGAGAAAGAGAAAGAAAGAGAGAAGGAGAGAGGACCGCGGAAGCGAACGACATATTTGCCGATGCATATTACGAAGGTTACCGAACCTTTCGTCCTTCGTCATCGTCGTTTCAACATACGATCGAATCCAAGAGCTTATTTTTACGTCTTAAATTCGTACTTTTCCAAAATAGAAGAATCGTACTTTCCATACTTTCTTAATACAATCCTTATTCTTAAAAAGTGTGTACTTGAGATAATATACAAAAATGCTATTCGATTCTGATTTGATTCTAAATAATTGAAACAGTTTACGCAAAATGATAATATTTGGATGGATTGCGGAGTAAACACTATTAGAAATTAATCAAAAGTAATTTATTACTCATCTCATCTATAAAGATCAGTTTGCAAAAAGCCCTTTCTTTTAACAACAATTGTTTAAAAAATTAAAGTCGCTTAGTGTACTATATATACTGAGATAATCTCAGTTCTTCTCAACTTGTATATTCGTGTAAAGATACGTAATCTTTCGTTGCGTTACGCGTGAACTTGGCGCGAGACGCGACCATGGTTTTTGATAAAGTATTACCAACTTCGCTACAATCTTGCCGATTGTTAACATTTCTATATCAACACATTCGACGATCTTTCAATGTATCATCTTTTATTCTTATTACACAGTTTATACCAAAATATTGATAAATCGCTTCAGTTTGTAATCTTAAACAATAATCAAATGGATTTGTTGATATTACAGGATCAAACGCCGAGTACAAACGTCAATCCGAACGTAATGAATCCCACGTGGAAGCTCAGGCGTCGATAGATCTGGATTATGGCGGTTGCGCGCAGCCAGAAAGAGAATTTTCTCTCTCTCTTTCTCTCTCTCTCTCTCTCTCTCTCTCTTCACGAGAGAGCTATATCTGCCTACCTAGCAAATCCGCACGAATCTGTTCAATTATTCAAATCCGGGCCAATGCGTCCGTATTAATAATATAAAACCGTTGTAATGTGCATTGACTGTCGTCCTCGTTCTTGCGGCGGCAGCGAGGGGCCGCGTGTCCTGACGCGATACACGGGGAATCGAGCGTGAAAAGATTTTCTCTCTCTCTCGTGGGGTGCGTATGTACGTCGACATTGTAAGTATACCCTGCACTCGGCCCCTCACGACAAGCCCCTCCCCTCCCTATCCTCCGCAAATGGTACGTCCCCGTGCGGTCCATTCGGGCACAGCGAGATCCGCGCCCGGCTTAATCCTAATCCGTACGTTAATCGTACGCCCGATTCGGCAAACCGGATCCCCATATTTTGTGCGATCCGTACGCGTATTATACATAGTATACCACCCTGCTATCTACCTACCGGTTTAAACCGTTGTTAGAACCAGAAGACGTTAGCTCGTCGCAAGGATCCGCGAGAGAATCTTCAAGAGAGAAGGAGGGTTTCCTCGCTTTTTGCAGCAAATGGCCATTGTTCGCCAATCGTGAATTTTATTGGCGACCAGATGAACGACGGGGCGGCCAGCGGGCTGAGAACCGGCTATCGCTAATATATCTCTTGATCTGCTGATGGTCTTTTTGCGATTTTCAGGCGCTTCGGCTATGGCGTTAATTGTTCCCCAAACAGGAACTGGTAAGCGGAGTTAAACGAGTTTATTTTCAAATCGCAAGTCCAGTATCTCGAAGTATGAATTATAAATGAGATGTTTTCTAGAAAAGAAGAGGCAACAAAGTTAAATAAGTTTACTTTTGACAGAGCGCAACGTAAGTCGCGCTGTTTTGAAACACAATGAATTTCAATTGATCGTCCGCTGGTATAAAATAAGAATTTCGCATTCCGTAATATCGTTTGGGATTCACGCGAATCCTTGGGTGAGGAGTCCCTTCAGGCTGAACTTGCCTCGCTTTAGAGAGCACTCCCGGCGGGGCGGCTTTCTTGAAGAAGATTACAATTTCCACGGCAATCACGGGGGGATGAATCCTCGACGCTAATGCAGCGACAATACAGATGTTTTCGCGTCTAAGCGGCGTGCTAAGTGGATCTCGCCTCGTACTCTTTCTCTCTCTTTCTCTCTCTCTCTCTCTCTCTTTATCTCTTTCCCCATAAAGATGAATGCGCTGAAAAAAGCAGCCGTCCGCATCGATATTCTTAAAGGCGTGCCGCGGGGTGTCGACGAACCGATACCTGGTTTCCAGCTTCCGAAGTCCTTCTCAGTATTCCATCGGACTCGTTAATCTCGGTTATACTTGACTGCATGCCTTCCTGCCTTCTTGCGAGCCGACCCGAATAATTGGAGGAGAGTCGATACATACGGCCGCGGGGCCATTCGTCGTGAAACATTCAGATGCGCCGCTCGGTTCCATCGAACGAACTGTGACCAGGGAACTTTGTATCCTGCTACAGAGCGTATCTTTTTTGTTGATAGATAGCATTTTCCACGAGATGAATAGCGAGATGTTGTTGACATTGTCGTTCTCAGACGTTATTTGTTTCGTATCACTGATTATTTCGGGTATGTTGAATGATTCCTCCGAAATTTCACACTCGTTTATTTCTTGGATCTTTGAAAAGCCCAGTAAGCGGTAAGCAATTACTAGTGCTCGGAAATTTTAGGTGATTGATCAATTTAGATCTCGAGTTCGGATGAGCTGAAGATATGTTTCAACAGATCGAACTGTTCGAATCCAAAAAAATGAGCATACTTTGAACAATTTGAACTGTCCGAATATTACAATAGATGATGCGATACTGATTTCATTGATTTGTATAAAGTTAGATAAAAACAAAAATTTTCTTTACTGTCCAAATTGTCCAAATTTTGGAACATTACAAACTTACATTAATAGATCAATAACTGCTTATGTTCGAACTGTCCGAAATGTCTGAACTCATTTTTTTTATTTAAACTGTTCGAACATTTCAAACGTAAACAAAGGTTTGAATCTTTTGTCTGAGTCTGACTCATAATACACGGGCAGCAATCTGGATATATCAAGACAAGAAAAATGAGAATATCGATATTCAATGCAATCTGGAATGTATCCTGTTTGTGATCTTTATTTCTTAATCGTTTGGAGGTTTGCAGATTACAGTGAGGAAAATTGTAAAAACTGCATGACATAGATTGTGTGTGCGTGCGTACTTGATGTAGAAAAAGATAGAAACAAAGATTAAGAGGATTCTGTGAGCATTTCCCGCGAGTTATAGTCATACACTGTGGATGTTTCGCAAAATTAATATTTTCATGCTTCGTCGCAACTCGTAATGCAAAGGGCAAATATTGTTCCTCCCCATCGCGATATTCCGCATACTCATATTCATCGTATTTCAAACAGTGTCGAATTTTTAAGGATGAGAAGAAAGACGAGCAGGCAAAAAACAGGAGAACTGATGCGTCTTAATTTATCCGACCAAGTCCATCACTTTGTTCATGCGAGTTTTATAAAAATTAACGTAGTCGATTATAATTCTTGATAAATATTTGTCTTTTCCAAGTAGGCGCTCTTTCTTCTCTTTCGTCAAATGCTCTCGGCCGTCTATCAAATCGTAAAAGCTGAGTATCGAAAATGCATGGAAAGCGTGGCAGGTGTTCAAAATCATTTAGTAGCTACGATAATCGATTCAAGTATTTAACAAGAATATAATTAGAAGTGAAAGAAATCGACAAAATGTTTTAACAATAAGACAAATACAAAAGACAAGCGTCAAATAGTATCAATATTAATTTGTTCAAAGTGTAAGCTTGAGAAGAGTTAAACATTCGTTTATTTAATAAAATTAGTTTTATTCACAAAGAATCATACTTAAATATGTACCTCAGAGGTATACTATGTTAAGTCACATTTTTTCGAAAATTGAGTTATTATCATCACAAGACTATACTCCAATTTTTACCCAATGGTAAATGTTTTCAATGAAAATAGAGATGTAACTGTATAAAGTTAAGTCACAATGTGATGACAGGTAAACGATATTAAGTCACATTATAATCATGTTCCACACAATGTCATTTTTACACAATCACACAACTTCATTTTCCGAAATATATTGAAATTTGATATTATAGTTGCAAATATACAAAAAAAATCTATAAAACGTTATAAGTATTTTACTGAGAGCATATAAAAAACGAAAAGTCTCTTTAGATCCTTTTCTTGTATATGCATGTCTACTTTTCGGTGGCGAAAAGATGGAGTAACCACCATTTCACTATAATTTATAGTATTTGTCGGCGCAAACCATATTTTTATAGGTGTTCAATTCAGCACTGCTTGGTCATTATAATCAAAATATTCATTTACATATCGTATGGTTATTCAAAACGAGATTTTTGTTTAGTAAAATGTACTATATTTCACTATATTTTTATTTAAAATTATTATAACTTACAATAAAATTTTTACGTTGGTCACATAATTGGTTATATGGTTGACAGCACTATGTGTACAAGTTATTATTGCTAACATCATAGTAGCAGTTCTTATAAAAATAAATATCTTGACTATAATTATTTTACTATGCAATTATAGAGTTCGAAATATATATACTTTTCTGTCAGTGTAAAGAAATGTTACGTACACTTATTATGCCTAATTAAATGAGATTCGGCTGATTATTATCGAGAGCGCGGACTCAGATACGAGCAGATCGCTATGCAATATATCTGCATATGTGTATATGCAGTGCATAGGTACATGATGCATATCTTATATACGCGCGTATATACAGAATACGATGCGACGAATAATTGTCCGTGCTCGTACGCGCGACGATGCGCAACGATCTCAAATTTATTGGCATGTACGTTAATTACTTTAATTATTACACCGCTGTCAAAGGCTGATCGGAATACAAAGGAAGTTTATTCGACGCTGAACTATGTTTGCATCGCCCCGAGTCACCAATCGCCAATTAATTTTCCATAATTGGACGGACACGCTGCCGGAGCCGCGCTCTACACTCCTTGATGCTTGTTGCACGCGTGCACGCGTGTTTCGCGTGTGTGCGCGGAGAGTCGTATGCGTACATGACATTTATATACACCCGTGGTGGTACCTGGCGCCCCACGCACCGGCTCTGCTTAAAACGCGTCGCAACCAGCCGCCGGCCACACCGCCGTATTTTCACCAGGGAACCAATTAACAGTTTTCACCTATTCCTTTTCAGGTGACCGAGCGTACAAAAAATCAAAATAAACGCCGGGACAGGGAGTGGGGAACGAGAGCGAAAAAAATAGCGTGTGGGTGGCCTCGCGTATCGCCGGAAAAATCAACTCCGGTCTTGCCGAATACATATTTTTCGATGTCGACGCCATTAAAATTGGGCCTCGACACGCCTGACAAATAGAGCGTTTTCTAACAAGTGACAAACATAATTAGATGCCGTAAGGTATGTACATACAGCTGAATTCGGGAGGAAAAAGAATGCGTCGTGCAAAGTACCGGCTTTTGTTAGAAGCGTGGTTTTTATTATAAAACCGGCATGCCAGACGGTAATAGACGGATCACATTAAACCTTATTTTGATTTTTTACAAATTTTTCCAAATTTTTATGTTCGCCAAATGTGCAAAGTATTATCAAAGTATGCTGTACATATAACAAAAGTTAGTTTTGTTAATGGTCGCGCGCCTGACTGCGCTAAATAAACAAGTGAATACATAAATAAATATATTTAATGCACCTAAAGCTTCTATTCGCAGCTGAATGGGGTGGCCTTTTAAAGCTGTTTCGACGGATGCGGATTTCGCTAAGTGATACCAATAACTCAGTGAGCTAATAACGAGGCGCACTCTTCAGGATTCGACGGAGGATATAGACGGAGGACCAGCAATCCCGCGGGATGTTATCTAATCCCACTGGATTTGTTGATTCTACGTCTTGCGCCCGGCAAAGCCCGATGAGGTTTTCGTGTAGCACAGGATTACCCCTATTTTCTGCGACCTAAACTCACTCCCCGAATGCGCCGCATCGTCTGCCATGTTACGGAAACACAACAGGATTCGTCCTTATTTATCGCTAAACACCCGTGTTACATAAGAGCGATTTTCCGTCCACGCATGTATTAACTTATCATCGTAAACGTATAATAACATAATAATGCTGTGCAGCATATTATATACCGCACAACACAATGCTATTGTACAACGACATAATAATTAAATCCGAAGGTGTGAGTTAATAGCCACAATGGCAAATAGCCTAATTGGAGGTGATAGCTACATTATGCGATCGGTGAAGGATCAAAGTCACCGTTCTTCCAAACCATTGATTCTCTACATAAAAGATATACATATCTGTTGAAAAAGTCAGAAATATAAAGATACAATGTCTTCTAATGTTCAAAATATCTACTATTATACGCCAAATTTTTCTCATGTTGTATTTCCAATAATAATAAATTGATATATGTTTTATTTCTTGATTAATTGATCATTCCAAAATCTAGCGCGACATTAAACTATGTTCTTTAGAAATGATAAAAATACTTTTCTCCAAAACTTATAATTTGCAAATTAAAATTTAACAAAAAGACAAGTCCAAATTGATTATTCGAAACATTATTTGCTTATCCTGCAAGCTTGTTAATTCTAGAATGTATATTTGTCGGTAATTATGAAAGTGGGCCAAGTCATACATTTTTTGAGATATTTTAAATTTTGCATTTGTATATTAAAAAAATATTTTTTATTATATAACAAAATATTTTCTAAAACATTTACTTTTGTAATGTAAATCTTTTTCGTGATTGTAAAATTTTACGAGTAGCTTGTAAGAAAATGTTTTTTGATACCTTAAATAATTTGGATCGTTTTCCAAATTAATGATAAACCTTAAAAATAACTTGGAAAAAAATGTTTAATTTGATTCCAAAACAAGTTAGGAACAAGTATATCCATTTACACTTTATGATTATAATCATGTTTAATTAATTTTTACCAATATTCTAGTTTTCTTTTTTTCTTCGATAATAGATTTCGATCTCCGATTTCCAATTTCTCGAGAGCTAAAATATTTGTAACATATCATTTTATATTATTATATAAAATATATTTACTTGAACCGCTATCTAATGACATAACGGAAGAATAAGTCATAAAACAGAAGTTAACCAGAGAGCAAGTGACTTATCGTTAGACCATTGTCAAAATAAACATGACTTGAAAATTCCGCGTTTAACACAATTACAATTTTACCAATTTAGCCATTAAGCGGTTTAATTTTCAACTATTTTTAAAAAATGACTCTACACTATTATAATGTAGATCGGTGTAATACAAAGTAAGTGATACATTCAATTTTTCCAAATGTTTTATTTAGTCCACTTTCATAATTACTGGCACATATACACATACATATACATAATGACTGTAGTGGTGAACGAAAAAAGCGCGATTACAGTTCTTCCGCAAAAATTCGCGCGTAACCATGGGACGAGAAATATTCTCTCGCCGGACCGGAAATCGCAATGGGGTGCGGTAAACAAAGATGTGCCGCGGTACTTGTGTCCCGCGGTGCACCAGCCCGTCCTGCCCCCGTGTAACGGGCAGATTATTCTATTACATGTTACGTAAACACCGAGAGCACAAGCGGACGACGCGAGTACCCCCAGAGCGGCGCGAGCTCTCCGCTGTTCTACGGTGCACGATGCTGTTTGCTCTGAAAATGCGTTATTGTTTCACCGCGATAAAAAATTCAACGTTTGGATAATTACATCAGACCTGATCGATCGTCAGCGAGAGGAACGGGGGAGGAGAAGGTAACCGCCCCGAGCGAATTTCCACTGCGTTACTGACTTACTTAGTCCCCTGCCGCTTCCTTTCCGCTCTCTGGTCGAGAGCGAGCGTAAAAAAAAAAAAAAAAAAGAAAGAAAAGCGAAAGGAAAAAGAGAAAAGGAAGAATGGATTTTGCGACTTAACGATCGATCGATCGTTTCGGAACCGTCTCGGAGTGATTACTCTGCGAATAATAATTGCACAGCCGAGTTTCGCAGATGCTTGACTTGTAATGTGCGGTTTTTATTCAATTTCGCGATTTAAAGGATATACATCGATGAGTTGTTCGAAAGCGTTTCTCGCGATCACGAAGGAACTCTCGCTTGTTCATTCTCTCGCTCCGTAGCTTTTTCTATTCCGGAGAACACACCCTATTGCCCGTTCAGCCGCGTGGATCAGCGAAACAGAAATACGAAAGGAAAGCGAGGAATCAGTACTTTTTGGCGGGGCTATCGGTGCGTGGCAGCTGCGATCCTTTCTCGAATCTCTTTCCTTTCGCGTGTTCCCTCTTTTCTTCGGCGGATCGACAGGCCGGTTTTCCCGGTAATCCCTTCGAGGAAGAACGGCGGGGAGAGAGAGAGAGAGAGAGAGAGAGAGAGAGAGAGAGAGAGAGAAAGAGAGAGAGAGAAGAAGAACGGTTTCGCGCGCGCAGGAGCGGAAGATACGAGGACAGCGCGAGAGGACGGCGGACGAGACCCCGCGCTGTTTGCCTTTTATTAAACTCTTGTTAAACGCCGCCTTTCTCCGCACACACAATTGAATCGGCAAAACAGCGAAGATAATGCCCCTGCCAGCTTGTATACGCCCGCAGGAACCGTGGGTTAGCATGAAAGAGAGCGAGAAAGAAAGGGAGAAGAACTCACCGCAAACATCAGTTCCTCGTAGATACGTCTTGAAATGGACACCGTGTAATCCGTTTCTTTATACGACGACTGCGGGATCGCCCGGGATTCATCGGCGAGGATCGCTCACGCAGCGATCGCCAGCGTGAAAGATGCCTGCCCGATCGAATCTCCTGAAAAAAGGCCCGATCGCGCAGCCCACTCTTCGTACAACGGGCGGCTCTAATAAAAATATTTGGATGTTTCCAACAAAATCGACACGGCCATCGACAGGCGCGTCTCAAAGGACTCAAAGCGATGGGAATTGAAGACTCTTTTCCGATTCTTCGCGTACTACAGAATCCTTTATCGAGTTTAACGACGTTGCTTTCAAGGTTCTTTCACGTGGTAGGATACATATTAATTTGTATCCATGGCACATGTCCTTTTTCTATTATTTGAAGTTATCAGGACTGAAAAATGAAAATGACAAATGTCAATGTATACAATATTAATCGTGTCGTATTTTTGAGACACTTGCTCAAATCAAATTTGCTTTGTAAATTTGTTTGTTTATTTAAAACATTAGTTTAAGAAACACTTATGTCAAAAGCAATGTTTTAAAAATGTACGCGTAGAAAGAAATCATAAACGCGAATTTTGTTTCAATTAAAATAATTATTATTTAACAAAATAATTAACGTACATTTTAGTCAGACAAGAGATACCGTGTTAGAGAAAATGCACGTTTTTCCCTTGAAAAATCATTCAAGCATCCCTTTAGCAGGATTATATATAATTTCGGTAATAGGCCTATAAATGTGATTGACAAATTGGACGAAGAAGAAAATTTCGAAAATATCGAGAACTTATTTCTCGGCAGGAAAACACGATTTGAGAAAAGCAATAGTAAAATTAAAGAGAGTCACGTATGATTCTGTAACAATAAAAAGATTGGCGGAAAAAAAGCTACAAGAATCAAAATATATCAATCAATACAATATAGGTGAAATTAAGTAGCAAGAATGTCTGCAATTTTATTCAGCTTGTGTTAATCGTGGTACTTTTACTTGTAAAGATCTCTTTTTTATTTTTAGAAAAAGTTATATTCGATATTACGAGAGGAGAATTGAGAGTGTAAATGGATATTAACACCTCGTTTGAAATCCACGATCGATTATAGGAAACAAATAAAAAAAATAATAAAAATCCGCTTGTTTTCCCGCATCTCCCCTATCCGCGTTGATTATTATTATCCGTAGCGCTCGTAACGGTCCGTTGCGTCACCGTTTCACTCCGCTCTCGGGCACGCATCAGTGACACGTTTATTATAAAAAAAAAACAACACTTAATCGCCAGCTTGAGATACGTCTCAACATCAGAGGTTACACTGCAAAAAAAAATAACGACGATACAAACGCGATATCGCAACATTCCTATCGTTATTTATTGTCGGAGATTTGTTCTTAGAAGGAGAAAACCGCCGTTTCTCAATCCGTGTGCAAATATATAACGCCGCACAACGGCGAATAACACTGCGAATATTATATTATTCAATAAAATCGGAACGCGTGGAAAAATTTAATTCGTTGTTTCTCGTCGCAACAAGCGATTTCCTCGACAGACTATAAACATGATTATATTTGTCCCGATAAATTAAAAACTTATTTTAATTGTTATGATCGTTACGAATGGAAAGGATGCATAAAATTCAGTATCCGCTTTTGAATCGTAGGAAATTTGACTGAAAAGTATAAAGGAAAAATGCACAATTTATAAACGACGTTTATTTCTGCACTGTGTTTTACAGTAATGGGAGTAAACCAGTTTTAGTCGTTTACTCGCTCTATCTCCGCATGTTTTTATTTTACACATTTATGTAGTAACGTATAACGAGGTAAAAACTAAGTACTCATACAAAATGTAGAATAGCTCTTGTTTTTTGTTTTTGTTTTTTTTTCTTTTCCTTTTTTTCCGAGGGAGGGAGAGAATTTGCTTTAAGGGCACACGGTAGGACTTTGTATGCATATGGGTATGGCATAACATTTATACATTTATATATCTCGTTATATACACATATACTTTGTTTTCGTGTACTTTCAACAAATACATATACAGCATGTCTGATAATGCAGATTCGACAGTCATAAATTTGCTCTGTCCTTGCCGATTGCTGTTATGTTTTTATTTCATTCTCTTCTCCTTCGTCCGTTCGATCATCGTTCGCTCGCTCATTCTTTATTGACTGACGATTATTATTGATTAATTGACTAATAAATACAGAGGCGAAAACACGAGATTACGGAGACTGATACATCTGTTCCCGCAAAACACTGAATTTCCGAGACCAATAAACAGATGCTTAATTGTAAATTACTTTCATCAGGTGTTACACAAAATTGTTCCTTTGACCGTTGAATGTTTCTTCTACGTGTAATTATTAGTGGCGTAGATTAGTTTACCAAGTAAATTTAGTAAGTAAACGAGTTCATACACGTGTTCGATTCGTTTACAACCTGATTTTTTTCGAAAAATAAGATAAATACGATAGATGTATTATAATCACTTTGATGAAATTTGCGGTGAATCGGATTAAAGAAATAAATAGAGAAGGGAAGTTGAGCAATAAAAACAATTGGAAAACAAAACGTGGCGTTATATTTTTAAGCAAATGTAAAAGAAACGAGCTTGTTTTACAGAATAAGGCTAAGGGACAGAAATAAAATAACATTATTAAATAAATAAACTGTATATTAACTTTTTCTCGTGTAAATATTCTAGTAAATTTTTAATAAATAATATATTCTTGTACAATTTCGCGCAGCTTTATTTCCAAACAAATATCTATTCTTGTTTTATAATTTATTAAAATCACGAAATTTTTGCCGCAATCTTAGAGATATCTTTTCTTGTTATACTTTCGCGAATTCTCGTTGATTTGTACAGCTATTGATAATGCTACTAATGATAATTGTACATTACTTTCAAAACGTTTTTCTCCTTAGAACAAGCTCGTGACAAGAAACGGATACGCGCTGCCAGTTTGTATCAATTTAAAGTCAGTATTATCTGGCGGTATAGAGAAACGCACAACACCACATATCTTTAAAACATTGTACAGAAGACATAGATTCTTATATAGCCGTTTCTTATTTGTTATCGCTAATCATCGTACGCACCGTATAACCGAGAACGATTATATCAACAAATACCAATATTCTCCTTTGCCTCCTCTTTTTCACACTCTACGTCTTATTCTACTTAGAAAAAGTGTAAAATCTAGTTTGTGTTTACATAAATTTTGCCTTTTCATCCTCTCGCATTAAACAATTATTCATCCACAGTTTCGCATGCCCACTAGATTTATGTATAAAGCGTATAAATTTTGGTTCCTGTTAACATGTATCTGTAAACTTTTGTTTTCGTTTTGTGTGTGTGTACATATCATACATGCATATACATGAATGGATGGATTTTAAATGTGTGTACGTATGTGTACTGACGTTTGTTTTACTGTATATTGCATAACACGAAATGCAAATTGGCATATTTTGTAGTAACTTGATTGTGGGACTATAACTGAGACTTTAATATTTAAAACCAAAAATTTCTATCCTTTTATATGTGTAAAAGAATTCTGATTATTTTGATAACATTTTAACATCAGGAGTTTCTCGAATGCACTTCGCAAGGTATTTCATGGCAAAATAATAAAATAATTGATAAAAGAGACTAAGATCATTAGTGTCACACTTATTCGATGTTTGACAATAAATATTTCTAATATTTGTAATACAATTGATTGAAAAGAAAGCAAAGAGGAAGAAAAAGAAAAATAAATTAATTAGTCAGTCCCAAATAAAACTATACTTCGTAGATGGTATTCCTGAGGCAATCCAACGCGCTGTTATTTATGTCTTGTCATATCCGTGCTACTGGTTAAAATGGTTAACGAGATAAAACACAGCTAATAAGTGTAACACGCAGAATTTAATGTTGCCTGCCAAAGGTTCATCCTTAGATTATGCATCAAACAATGATTCTATTGTTTCTGATAGTTATCAAACGCATAATCTAAGGATCTAAAATTTGTATCTCCGTAGACATATATACGGTATCGTGTCTCACATAATTCAGTTATTGATTCAGTAAGGAATACACAAATCAAAAAAATAAAAATATATACATGTACATTCTTGGTACAGAGCCAAATCTTAAATGGCATTTAGATTGTTAAAGCTAAATGATTAATCGGCCTAAAAACATTAATCGCTATATCACGTGTACGAATTCGATATCTTTCGATCTAAAAGTCATCTAATCTAGTCAGTAAGTAATCTATTCAGTATTAGAAAATATATTAATTGAAGACAATAAAAATTAGAGAGCCAATAAAACGATTTGGTTTTTCACATTTCTTCACTAATATTCGCGTTGATGGTGCCACTAATAGTACAATATCATACCTCTAGACTGGAAAAACCCATTTCGTTTCTCTTGACTTTCCGATCGTGACCGTCTTCTCTTCAGTGATTTTACTTGATATATAGTTCAGATGCAGGCTTCATTAACTTCCTTTTTAGCTCTTTTATTCTCAGATTGAGATTGTTCGCAGCAATTTTTTCTCCTCCATCTTTGCTAGCTTTAAACTACGAGTACACACTATAACCCTATGACATATATATCGTGCCGAGTATACACTTGATATGTTAACAAAGGAGATTTGAGCATCACCTAGGATTCGAGAGGTGTTTTCGGCGGGGTATAAGACATCTCCATTGTAATACCGCCGCTGCCGCGTCGAAATCGTGTTGGTATGCCCGGGATGTCGATGCTGTTGCGAGGCTTACGTCTGCTAAGATGTCTTTCCACCCATTTCAGCATCGTGAGTACTGAATCTGTGCTGGGTAGACGTCTCTCAGCAGAGGTGCGGATGATGTGCGATGATGCCACACGGAAAGTCGCGGCCATACCTTTCAACGCCTACGCGGAAACAGATTCAAATTCTCATAACAATCAATATGTTGTAAAATATTTTTCATTAATTAAAAGATATCTTTGTTCGGGGGTAGAAACGAAGAAATCAAAATTTGTACCCTCATTGCATCTTCATCTGTAACGTCGTCACCAGCGTATATAATCCTGATACGTTCGCTCCAATCTAACCCGAATGCCGTGCGCAGTATATAGATAGAGGCACGACCCTTGTTCCATTCGACCGGAGGTTTTGCCTCGATAGCGCAGTGCGCGGCGCACGCTTTGAATCCCGCGTCCTCGATTAACTTTTTAGCCTGATCCACCATCTTGGGACGATTTTCCACCGGGGTTTCACGATAGTGGAATGTGAGGAGTGCTCCTTTATTCTCGACCCATGCACCGTCTCTACAGAGCTTTGTCAAACAAACAAGTCAAGTTAACAGATTGTGGAATTTGTCGAAGTATGTAAATATATTTTATGATATCATATCTTAATCTTTTTGGAAACTTTCTAATAAAGTAACTTATACAAGACCTTGTTTTCAGAATCGCTATATTTAATTGTGTCTTAGAATTTCAAACTTTAAAATAGTGAATCCAATATGGCGGACCAAATTTGAAAAAATTAGTTCGATTATCGTGAAACTTGATTTTAAGTCATTTTTGGAGTCGTTAAATTCAAGTTTCACCTCAGAATTTCAAAATCCTAAGGTTATGTTGAGCAACTCCAAAAACCTCCTAAAATCGAGTTTCAAGATAATCCGATTATTTTTGTTGAAAATCGATCCGCCATATTAGATTCGTTACTTTAAATTTTGTATTTTTTGTATTAGAATTGAATAAAGCATCAATAAATACTCCTATAAGCCAAATTTTATCGAGAAGCAAAAAATAAAAGACAGTATCCTCTATAGAGGACGCCTATCTGGAAAGGATTCCTTGATATTACAAACAAATAGAACTGTTAGAGCCACTTCTTCCAACGTTGGTTAACCTTAACCGACCATTTCAATTTGTTAATAGAATTGCTAACATAAATGAAATATGGTCATAAAAAAAGAAAAATTAAAAATTTTTGTCACCTTTAATGAAGATATTTTATTCTTCATGTTAGCAATTCTATTAACAAATTGAAATCGTCGGTTAACGTTAACCGACGTTGGAAAAAGTGGTCCTTAACGATATTAGCTAATCATTGGGGCTTTTGCCAATAAAAGATATTTCAATATCATATTTACTTTACCAATATGTACTGATAGTGGTTCATTTCGCGTACCTGTTCCTGAAGTGTCTGCATAAGATTGGCCACTTTATCCTCCAACTCAGCAGGCATAGGATGAACAAATTTGCTACCATCCGGATGCAGGATCTCCAATCCGTGATTACCAGCATATGTGATTCCATCGATTCCAACCATCGATTTCACGTTGTTGACATTTCTACCTGATATAATCGCGATGTAAACGTCCGACATGTTGGATAGCCTCTGCAAAACGTTTTTCGTCTCGAGTGGCAAGATTGCCAAGTCGGGATGTGTGGCAATGGGCGCCAAGGTGCCATCATAATCCAACAGCAGTGCTAATTTATGATTCTCTCCGATGTACCTAGGGGACATGTGGTTGTCACTGGACGTTATCCGGCTTTTCTTATGAGTCAGGTAACAATCGCTCGCGCGGGCCCGCCGTCTTTCGGAAAAGCGTTTTCTTCATTTCTCTTGTATGCCCCGTTTTTTTTTTTTCAAATTGCGGGAATGTTTGAACAGAACATTAAAATCGATATCCCACATAGCAAAAGAATGCAATGTAATTTGTCGATATACATCACCATTATCGGTGAACGTCATAAGCATAGCCCGTAAATCATACCGTGTAGTATTGTCGCCACGCTGCGACGTACCCAAACTCATGCGTAGCTTACAAGTATCACTTAAAAGCATAGCTGTTTTGCTTATATTATACTATCTTAACAGGAACTTAAAGTATAGATTAATGCAGACACTTAAGTGCTTACTCATATTTATGTATCTTACGACTATTTCCCGTTCATGCGCATGCGCTGGTCGGGCCCAGTCATGCACATCTCTTAACACATCTGATACCTACTTGCTCAAATAATCATCAAAATCATCCATCGTCACAGGCTGCATTGTGGTAGCACCTACGGAATCGTGTTCTTCGAGTGATCCCATTACCTGAAGGAAGGACTTCATCCAGTAATTGACATCGTATATCCTCTCACGTCGACGTAAGTGATTCATTCTTAACGTGCGCTCGTCTTCGGGCATGGTAAGAGCTCTGCAAAAAATGTCCAACTGTTTACATTGTTTTACTTGATTGTGTAACTTTACCGAACATCTCGAAATACATCTCGGAACAATTTAATATTCAACAATGAGACACCAAAGAGTGAAATTTTTAATCAGCGAATAACGCGTGATTTATCGCGACTCAGAAACAATTTTATACCTGTGAATCACTTCTGCGGCCTCGTCGATCTCATAAGGATTGCAAATCAAGGCTTCGTGCATCATCTCGCCAGCACCGGCAAATGGTGATACTATCAGCACTCCCGGTGGTGTATTAATTTGACAAGCAACAAATTCCTTGGCCACTAAATTCATGCCGTCCCTAAGTGGCGTGACAAGGGCTACGGCGGCATCTCTGTAGAACGCTGCTAGCTCATCTTGACTGACACAACCGTAGATGTAACGAATAGGTGACCAGTTGGGGGTCGTGAAGCGACCATTTATACAGCCGATTAGTTGATCCATCTCGAGCTTCAAATCCTGATACTCGCGAACGTCGGTGCGCGAGGGCACTGCGATTTGAAGCATCGTCACCTGCGAAACAATCGAGTATGATATTTCTGTTGATAATTCATTACCAGAGAGAACTCGTATGCAAAGCGCGTATTAGATAATGACCTGTTCGCGATGTTCGGGATGCTTTTCTAACAGCAGCTCGAATGCCTTGAGTCTGTGAACGAGACCCTTGGTGTAATCAAGCCGGTCAACACCAAGGACGATCTTTTGACTCGACTGCATGACTTTGTTGGCCGTTTCCGCTAAGGAAACAAACCTATCGAACGGAATGCCGATCGGCAGTGGTCTTACTCGCACTGTTCTGCCGCCATGTTCAACCAACAAATTTTTACGGTCCACTCTGCAACCAAGACTTCTTTGACAGCAATCGACGAAGTTCAGACAATAATCTTGAATGTGGAAACCCACCATGTCGCATCCTAAATAACAATCACACTAGAAATTAGTTCGAGAAACGAGAAAATTACCTAAAAAGTTCTTAGTGTTATAAGAGGATTATTTAAGGAGTTAGGTGAGAAAAATGAGGAGAAAGGTCAGAAAAATTATGGCGCGATGAATTGGATAAAGTAAAAGCGAATATTTTGAGGAAAAACGGTATACTTATGTTATAAGAGACAGATAATAAATAGGGTAGGGAGAAAGAAAAAGGGAAAAGAGAGAGAAAATAGGCTAAATATAAGGCAAGGTTCAGGCCTAATATTAGGCGTATTAAGAAACAAAATTATAAGTTTAATTTGCCTTTGTTTCGTTAAGTTATGATAAATGCGTGTAATGTTGTAATATAGTCATATATAGTGTTAAGAAATATGGAAGGATTGTGTTAGGAAAAACATTGTAAATCCAGTGTTTACCTCTTAATCACATAGCTGAAGTAATAAAGATTATATTAATATAAGAGGATTACTTACCGAGCATACCCTGCAATATCTCGTCGGCCCACGGAAAAAGCCTGAAGATGTCCCACGGTGGGAATGGTATGTGAAGGAAGAAACCTAATTTGAGCCTGAGATTCTTCTCGTCGGCCGCTTGCCTAATCCAATTGGCGGCTAACATCAGGTGATAGTCGTGGACCCATACCAATGGCGTGCCGTTCGGTTGGTTCTCCTGTTCCTTGTGAATTTGTTCCAAAGCGCCGACCTGCAGTGATAGATTCGTATTAAACACATGTGTTAAGCACTACAGGCTGCAGATAAATCACGATCGTACCGTCTGTGCGGCAAATTGTTCGTTGACCGTCGAATATGCACGCCAATGATCCGCAATAAAGGTTGCCCGATCCGGCATAGAATGGAAAAGTGGCCAAAAAGTTCCATTGCAGCACCCATTGTAATACGAATCAAAGACGCCGGAATCAACGTGTACGGCGACGACCTAAAACAAAGGGAGAGAAAGATTAAAATACGAAATGTCTCATTTTAGAATTCGAATTTTCCGCGATTATTCGCGTATTTGTGATGTGCAATGCGTATCTTTGTCGTTATTTCGGGGATTAGTTCAAGTCGCAAGTACACTCGTACGGTCAGTATGCAATTGTTGCATCAGGTGGAGTGTATTGGGAAACGTGCCAATAAGTAGTTTTATTTTTAGGTGCTTCGTACTTAAAGAGTAATTTTTTTTACACATCGACTCCAATAGATCTTTTTAATTTTTCTAAAAGAAAAAAATAACATCGAGAATTAAAAATTAAGAATAAATAACAAACTAAATATTTCGAAAAAAAATCAACAGAAGAAAAACTATAAGAATCAAAGCGCAGATGTCAATATTTCGACATATTTATTAAAAAAAAAAAAAAATTTCTTAAATGCGCTTCTGATTAATAGTCAATACTTTTAAAACAATTAAAACGGTATGACGGATATCTCTAGACTGAGTGTTCAGCGATTGGTCACGTTGTTCTGACAAAGGTCTACGGGAAAACTTAGCAACACATTTTCACAAGCTACTAGCTGTATATTATGTGAAATTGTCAACTAATCGTTGAGACGCACAGCTTAAATTTAGAATTACATTCAAAAATTTGAGAAGGTATTACAAAGAGAAGAAACGACGAAGCGAGAAATCGATAGTAATAAGAAATGGGACGAGAGAGAGAGTAATACATACTTGCTAATGGATCGGAAATGCATAAAGTACGTTTCTACATTTGATAACGACGTATCATCACTGAGCGGTTAAATCCGCTTGTTTCGCATGTCTCTCGCTAACATCAGCGCCGCGCACTCGCTCGTTATCCCGCTAACTTGGTTATTTTGCTTGCGACACTGCCTCCTTTATTTCCGATCATGAGTGTGAAAACAGGTCGTGCCAGCGAGATCACCCGCTTGACGCAAGTGAGCAATCGCTGACGAGAGATAAGACGCTTAATGTTTCTACGATAGACACAACCAACAGTGGCCATCGTTTGTTATTTCTTCGACGGGTATCGTAACTTTACGGGCACATTAATTAAGAGAGGTCAGGGAAAGCGGCGGCGATGGCAGCTACTCTCCTCTTCCCCGTGCATTCGGCTGAATTGTTATCGTCTTCTGTTCTGTTCAAGAATCTTCGCTGAAAACTCATTGTTGAGATTGATTAACCGCGACATGGAAGAAAATATCAGTTTATCGACCATTTCATCAAGTTAAATCGGAAAGAAACGCGTTATAGCCTCAATTGATTTTAATTTAACAGATTCCAACAGAGTTAAATCATATTAAAACTGCTGCTTTTCCTCAAAATGTTACATAAATTCAGTTAATTTTAACTGGTTAATAATGACAATTGCCTTAGATTTCTTTAATCATTAAGTCGTCTGTTATGTACGTAGAAATAAATCATGTAGATGAATTTTTTACATAGCGTATAAAAATACATTTCTGCATTATTTGCGCAATTATCTAAAAAAAAAAAAGAAGATAAAAACATTTTAATTGCGCGTTATCGCATGCCTCGTAAGTATTATATGTGACATGATAGTCAACTTTTCCCTCTTGTAGCCTTCTTTTTCCTTTTCATCTTCATTGTTTCCTGTATGCTCGCGTTATGCAAACATATTATTGAACATCCCGATCGCGATAGACAGAAAAATAGAGCGATTAGGTAGAAGTGAGCGACGTATGCAGAAATGAATGTAAAATGACAAAAGTAGTTTTGAAAACAAAGAAAAAAAAATTTTTTAATTTTTTTTAATCTAACTAAATAACAATTTGTCATCATTAATCTTTCTTGAAATGAAAGTTTTCTAACAAAGCATCTAATGTAAGATCTTATTTTCTAAAAGTTTTTAGAGAAATGATAGATTCAATATAGTGGATCAAATTTAAAAAAATTAATTAATTCACTTATCATAACTCAGTTTTGGGGGTTTTTGGCATCGCTAAATTAAAATTTTATCTTAGAATTTCAAAATTTGAAGGATATATTGAACAATCTCAAAAACTTCTCGACCCCTAGATCTTGGAAACCGAGTTTTAAAATAATCTATTTATTTTTTTTAATTTGGTCCGCTATACTGGACCCATCATTTTAAATTTGGTATTTTTTTTTATCTCAGATTTGAATAAAGTATCAACAATTATCCCTATAAGTCGAGTTTTATAAAAATTAACCGAGCAATTCCAAAAATAAAAAAGGATGTTCTTTATAAAGAACGTCCAGCAATATTATTGGCACATTAATGAAAATTAATGAAAAAATTTTTATAGATTGCATGCTGTTTAAAAAATGCAAATAATAATATTTTACACATTTTTATTCCTTGTTTAAATAGTTGATTAATATTAATAAAAATGTGTTTTTACGCAAGAATAATTTCTTATTAAAAAATCTTATTAAAAAAGATTGCGAATTACACAAGAAATTATTCATCGCCAGTTATCTTTTTTTAATAAGAGAAAATATTCTCTTCTTCGCTAAGCGCGTGTCGAGCGATTCAGCATTGGACTTAAATTACGTAATACGATAATTCATAACAACACGTTAAAATTTCTATATAACAACAATCGTTATGTTGAAGTGACGTCGTCGCCACGCCGCCTACGCCGCGCCGCTGTAATCGCTGTCGTTGTTTAACAATGTTATAGGCTATCGCTTGGAGACATTGTTATAGGCGATCTTGAAAGGGTCTTGCCGCGATTCACGTGATCCCCAGTGCGACGTTCGCGTGGGTGTGCGTATGTGTTTGCTAATCACAAACTGATATCGTTGACATAGCTGTCAACAAATAGCAAAAGTCATCGTTTCTGTGCGACAGACGTAATAGGCGCGCAACGCGTCACGCAATGATAATTCCCCGATCGACCCTACGACATGAATATTCGTGACACCGGATCACTGCCAGCTATTTCTAATCTATTCACGCGCATTATGCGACCAATGCTCGACTCGATTAATCAACATGTTTCCTCAGAATTTGTTAGTTTTTATTTATTTTTTTAATTATATACTGTTGTGTATTGTTTACTCACTGTTTTCGCGTGAACTGAGTTGGCAAGTTTAAAAGTTGAAAGCTAAGCATTTAAAAGTTACGAAATACTGATTAGATATTCGAATTTCCTAAATGTATTGTAAACATTTAGAAATTTGAATAAAAAGTTTAAAGACATTATTTGTATCGTATTATTTTTCACTTAATGTAATCTTAATGACGAGATAACTTTTGGTGATTAAGTATAAAAAGTATAGTATCGGTTACCACGTACTACGCGCACTGAAAGATGCGAAAAGTAGACAAATAAAATAATCGTCTATCAGTAAACATAGTCACGTTGCTCTTATCGGGAAATACACGATTCGATATCGCCATGAAAACAGTCTATAAATAATTTGTTTTAATGGTCACCGAACTTTTCAGTATCGAGAGAGAAAAGGCAAAGGGCATCTTCAACTCGATCTATATTCTACAAATTCTTTTTTTCCATCATGTAAAACAATCTTTTCATACTCAAGCAGCTCCAATCAGCTCGGCTTTATTCGCAAATCAAGTATCTCTGCCAATTAATATCGCTCGTACTCGTTATAGATAAAGGATAGAAGGAAAAGGAAGATATTAAAGAAGCGACCATATTTTCGAGACGTTGATTGGAATGGAATATTACAGGTTTATCAAGAAGGGGGGACTACAACTCTCTCTCTCTCTCTCTCTCTCTTTTCTTACCGCGCGATTACGAAGTACGCAGTGAGCTGTATAACATACTGGAGTGAACCTTTCCCATAAGAACCAATGTGTGGTTTGCGACCCAAGGATGGCAATAGTAAATGGAGAAGGCAAGAAAAAAAGAGAAGATCTGTCCTCCTTCCACATTTACTATCGTGTATGGTGGGGATATTAAAAACGAAAACCGACATGAAACAGACGTCTCCGTCCAATGTAATTCTCTTACCACCCCCACTTCTTCAAAGCTCGTTCCAGTATGTTATACAGCTCACTGCGAAGTAAGGTGTCAATGCCAAGGTTAAGACATCATTTAGTTCGCATACAGTTCACTTGAGCTTGTTTCATCACATTTCGGTGAAAATATCGAAAAAAAACTATGTAATATCATATAAATATGCCAGTAATTATAAAAATGGGTTAAGTAAAAAATCTTGAAAAATTAAATTTATCACTCACTTTGTGTTATATCGATCTATAATAACGTGGAGTCATTTTTGAAAAATAAATGAAAATTAAATCATTTAATGAGATTGTGCCGTTAATCAGAATTCAATTCATGTTTATTTTGATAATGATCACCTGTTCTCTGGTAAACTTTTGTTTTGTGAAAAAGAAAATATTTATTCTACCATTATGTCATCACATAGTGGTTCAAATAAATAAATTTGATATAAAATGATATTACGTATATTTTAAAACTCTCGAGACTTCAGAAGTTGGAAATCCTATCCAAGAAGAAAAAGCAACTAGAATATTGGTAAAAATTAATGGAACATAATTATAATTATAATTGTAAAATATAAATAAATATATTTGTTTTTAACTTGTTTTTGAATAAAATTCAATTTTTTGTTCCAAGTTATTTGTAAGATTTATCATTAATTTGAAAAACGGTTCAAGTCACATTTGAGATATCAAAAAAAAATATTTTTTCTTACAAGCTACTCGTAAAATTTTAAAATCGCGGAAAATATTTGCATTATAAAAGTAAGTGTCTTGCAAAATATTTTGTAACGGAATAAAAAAATATTTTTAATATACATATACAAATGCAAAAATCGAAATATCTCAAAACAAAAAATATACGATTTAGTCCACTTTCATAATCACTGGCACAAACATTCCAAAATACATGTTTCAGTTCGGAATTTTAGAGCTTTAAAAGTATATGCAATTATAGTGCAGTTATCTTGTTAAAAAATTTTCGGAAAAAAATATATTTTTATTGTAACTTTCAATCTAACTATCTACTAAAAATCATTAACCATATAAACATTGAATATTTCAAAAATCTCATTAGAAACTGTGAAAGAATGCGAGAAAACAATCACGTGATTGAAAAAGGTCGTTTGCAGTCGTCTACTCATTATAATAGAACGTTGAGTAATCGCATATTCACAGTGGCAAGCTAGTGCGTCCCAGCATTACAATGCTTCTCTATGCACGGGACAATAAGTAATTTTCCTAACAATTTAACCGGATATATTGTAACGAAAAAAACTGGCGCAAGAAAAGAAAAAAAAGCAAAAAAAGAGTAAAGTGGTTTAGACAATTGAAAAATTAAGCGGTACTTGCTCTTTTCCACGTACAAACGATTGTTGTGCAACGCAAGATATATATTACGTAAGACATCATTACGGTTGCACGGAATATTGATTTTTTTTTCCAATGGCACTACATCGTTACTGAAATTATATTATGGAGGCTTACCTTCCGAGATAACAGACCAGCTGTGGGTGTGCGATCGTTGGGATTGGACTCGGGTATCGGCTCGTTCGGGTTTTCCATGTGCATACCTGGCCATCCGACCCAGACTCCATTGCCGCTTATGACAACTGGTGCTACTGCAGTTACTAGACCACCAGCACTGTCAAAGAAATACATTTCTGAAGAAACTTTATGAAATAGAAGAAAATAAAAGGCGAAGACTTAAGATAACCGAATATTTGAAAACTTGGAAAAATGATCCAACACATTCATAATTTGGGTCTAAATCACTGCTCTACTTCTTTAAAAGTTATTATTGTGATTACTGTAGAATTAGAATAAGAGTTTGTAGCCTCTTTGTGTTTTTTCTTTTTTTTGAAAACTTGTCACCTCAACATAGATGGAAAATATTTAATATTTACGTAGTTTATTCTTGTCACATGCAATTTTGCATCTTGAAGGACGCTAGAATAATCGTCATATCGTTAGTTAACGATAAACATTCATCTACGCTTTTAACAAAAGTTCTGTGTATGATGCAAAATTCTAATTATATCTGATATCTCGATTTGATTGTGCATGTTAATACACGGAGAAAATTTTATATAAAAAATTATTATGTACGGACCACATGAAGGAATTATAAAAATTTTTACTATGTTTTGCACATGTAAAACATAGTAATTTTTGATATAAAATTTTCTCCGTGTAGAAAAGCAGATGGATTGACAGGCGCGCTAAGTTTTCAAATGTACTTTGTTAGAATTCCGATTGCTCTTTATTTCAACTTTCATCAACGAAGTTATCCCGCATGTCAACAAATATAAAAATAAGCACATCAAAAATTGAAAGAATATTTGCATTATTGAAAACAGGCAATAAAAAAGGAGACATTTAAGAAAAGATGCCGCCAATAATAAATCTGAGAAACAAATGCCGTTGAGATGTTTGTTTAACATTCGCTGGAATTATCATTTCTTGCCCGTCTGAATTTAACACTTTTATAATTTAGTTATTTGTAATTGTAATTTCTAATTAAAAATGCATTAAAAAAAAAGAAAAGAAAAGAGAAAAGAGGAAAGACAAATTTGGCCGATATTGTACAGTTATTGTAATTAATGAATTATACATATAACAAGCAATCTTAGGCGCGACATTGAGTATAATGACCAACTCGTTTATATAATGTGTGGCCGCGTCATCAGTCTGTTTTGTCCGTGATCAAGAGATTTCTTAAAAGCACGTGCATCGAGCGCGTACAAATGCGTGACAACGCCGTGACCTTCCGGAAATCACTCCGATTATAGTGTCCATTATGAGTTCGCGCGTGATACTTTTCGTTAGTGGATTAACAACAATCTTATTTATCAATGTCACTTAATCACAATAATAAATCAATACAATTAATCGTTTTATTTTATCTTCGAGAAAAAACTCTACAACTTGATGAAAAAATTCGTAAATAAAACGGAAGATTCGTGACTGGATTGTGTTGTATATTGTGATTAATTTGCATCAATCTTCATGCATTCGCTAGAAAATGTCGCCAAGTTGATGTTTCTTTGCAAAAATGTTCACATCTGTATGTATGCGCTGATATTTGACTCCAACAATAAGTCGTATCAAGCGTAAATGAAAACGAATAAATGTTTATAGTCCACGTAAAGTCGCGTCGCTATTCCTCATCATGATCGATATTTTTCATTTCATGAATAATCGCAGTCGCATTATAATTATGCATGTATGATATTCTATAACGAAAGAAATTAGCGACGATTCATATGCATCTAATACAATCTATTGAATTGTGTAATAAGTAATTTCGGTTTTCTTATAAATGGAGTTATTTTTCGAATAGCATGCTTAAAAAATCGCGATACTGGCAAAATTTGATTGCAAACGTAATCAAAAATGAATATTTAATTTATGTGTCAACTGCGCGTTGCTTAACAAAAATGTAGACAGATTGAGATTCGGGAAAATCCTGAAATTACACAATCCAACACTTTCGAAATACTATAAGTAGTTCTTGAAAATAAGCAAATTTGAAAAATTAGACACGAAATCACAATATTACAATTACTTGTTTAACTTATTATTTGAATGTTAATTATTCTTCGATAATCTGATATTGATCTTATTACATATTCTTGATTCACGCAACAACATTGGGCGATATGTATAATAAAAAAGGTATGTTTATACAACAAATCTAAAAGATACTTGTTTCGATTTGCACATGTGCAATAAATAGCATAATCTAATATATTGATATGTTTTATGCCGAGTCATCTCGAATTTAACTGGTTCAAATTATCGGTTCGCAAACAATAATCGAGAGTAATGGCATTTGCGTTAGTATTTTTCCACGATTCGGTGCGAACTTGACGCTGCGATTAGATGATGATTCGAGACATCCGCGTCTAGGAACTTATACTTGCAACTTCCGCGAATGCCGTCGCAGACACGTCGCAGCCACGTGCGCCGATTATGACGCAGGTGGTACGCGTTCTTTCGTCTTCGAAAAATCCAGGACAATTAAACTTGTTAGACGATTTCTGGAAATGTTTCGTTAGTCATCTTTGCGTATCAAGGGCACACCTTATTGTCATTTCGTTAGAATCGATCGCTTCAATAATTATATACGTGTTTAAGAGGTCGAAGATGAATTAAGACTAAAGAAATATTTATTGTTGTTCGTATACATTATAATCTTTTTCATGCTAAAAGCAGAAGAAAATCGCGAGGACTCGCGCACCGCAGTAATCTACTCCGATTACTACTTCGAATACACAAATTCTGACATTTTGTAAGACTGTATATACTTTATGAATGCGATTAGATTATGCTAATCGAAAAAAATGTTATTTTGAATAAGACTAAAGGAGACATTTTACGTTTTGCTTGCCAAATTGATACGAGCAGCGCGTGTTAACCTCATTCTTATCAATTCAATTAATTACTTCGGTCGTTATTATACCAGTCACTTTCGGGTAAATTTTGCGGCGCGTATCGAAACTCCTCGATCGTTGGCCTTGCAATCGACGAATTCGGACTATGGACTAGCAGTGACTTTTCGTCGATAAGTGTAAACACAGTGCGTCGCGTCTAGTATTCTGAGACTGTATCGTCAAATATTTGCCAAGCATACGAGATCGTAGCAGACTATCATTCTTCAAATATGAAAGTTTTCAGTGAACTTTGTTATTTGCATTATCGCTTCCCTTACATCACCACACTGTTATTGTTGACTACATGTGTGTTTATTTTCTGATACGATGCGCCTTCTATATCACATTACGACGTATGTGTTTGCCACATTTTTTCATTGTTGGGAATGAAACTTGCATACTAATTAAGATGACATACTCCTTTCGACGAATTTCGTTGTATGCGTCTCCAATTCTAGAACGTTTCTCTGGCTTTCATTTTATTTATAATTGAACAAAAAATTACCGCTGATTAGAGATAACAACAATAGCACCTGCATAAACGACATATAATCGTAATAATTCATTGCATCTGTTATCTCGAATCACGTTCTTCGAAAATTCTGCAGTTGAAAATAAAATGTAAAATGACGTAAACATAAAAAATGAATTGACAAGCAACAAGTTAAACTGTCGGCCAGTTATAAATTGTAAATATATGAAGAAGAGAAAAATTGCTTGAGTAAATGCAATATAATTTGAACATTATCACCAAAGTACGCTATCATGCAAAATTGAAATATGATAACTATTTATGTATTCTAATCAAATATAGAAAAAATAAAATTCTTTTTAGAAAGATAATTTATGTCGCAGCACAAGATAAAAACATTACACACAGCGCTTCGAACGCAACCATTGGCGAGAGACACCGATAAATATCACAATACAGAATGATAGGATAGAGCTTCTCTCTACTGATAATGAGCGTAATACAATCCTTTCCATCATCCAATTCGCACGTGGTTTTATACAAACGGATACATTAATAGAATTTTGTTTATCTACATTAAATGCATTCAAATTCTTTTTAACATACGACAACATATTTTTTCGATCGTATAATTATTTGTATTCCATTCTAAAATTGATATATGTATATATTTTCAAAAAGAAAAGATATACTAAAAGAAAAGTGTGTGATATTTGGAATTGCATAGTAAAATAATTATAGTTAGGATACTCATTTTTATAAGAATTGCTACTATGATGTTAGCAATAATTATATGCATAGTGCTGCCATAACGCAATAATAAACGTAAAAATTGGACTATAAGTTATAATGATTTTAAATATAAATATAATAAGATAGTACGTTTTTATCATACAAAAATCTCAGTATAGAATATAACAACCATACGATATAATTATACAAATTAATTAATTATGATTGTAATGACCATAGTAGTGATGGAATTTGCATAGTTAGAACATTATAAAAATATGATTGACGTCGAAAAATATATTATAAATTATAGTACGATGACGGTTACTGTAACCATTTTTTTTCTCTCAATGCAGAAGAAATGGGTGAGGAGGGTTCGTCGAAGTGATATTGCAGAATGACACTTATCGTAAAGTACTTATTCGATCTTGTTTTAAATGAGAAATGAGTTATACTAACCTGGCTTTACGCTCCAGTTCACCGGTCCTATTGTTTCTCTTTAGCACAAATGGCAACCTGTTGCTTACGACGATCATGCTCCCGTTGGAGGTGAAGCTACCCGGTTCTGTAGACATGTCGGCGCGATTTTCGCAATAAACTTACGCTTGTAAATGCTCGCGAGAATGTGGAAGGTGGAAAAAGGTGGCAGCGTCTAGTCGCGTCAACGCGATCGCCCTCGTTCAGAATGTCTCGCGTGTCACGTGCGATCAACGCATACAGACGAAAGATGCGGCTCTTTTATTCTCTCGCCCTTCTACTTTCTCTCTCTCTCTCTCTCTCTTCCTCCGATAGAAATCAGCTTGCGTACGCCTGAATCTCTCGCAATCACCTCGTGCGCGCAACGTTTTTCGCTGCTTAGCTTCGCTTGGCGCAGTTTACTGTCGTTCTTGGCTGGTGTCCATGGCTCCCCGGCGTTTTATTCCGCCGGCTCGCAAAGATTGGAAGACTCGGGGATGCGGAAAAAAGAAAAAAAAAAAAAAAATAAAGACGGTAAGCAAACAGCTTAGCGGCGTCGATCGTTGTGATTGCGGTGTGTCGCGTTGCGTGGCCAAGACGACACTGAAGTCACACCGTCGCGCTTTATCCCTCTTAGCCGACGCGAACGTTTGGTCCAAAGTGCATTCCCTATAACCATATCAATGACGGGGCCGCGACCTTTCGGGCCGGCCACCCGCGCGACCGATCGCCCTCTCGACCGCCACCGTCATCGCCGATCCATCCGGGTGTGTTGTCGCGTAAACACACAGGGGCTCCCTCCCTGCTCCGTGCGACCGCGAGATATCGCGCGGCCGCACCACCGTTGATTACCCAGCGTATCCGCGAATATTCCGCGCTGCGTACGGTATTCGTCGGTCGCGGCGATGGCGACCGTGATGGTCATCGCGGCGAGATGGGTACAGATAATGTCGTTCCGCGATGCGCCTCTGATCGACTACTGACCGCGGATACCGATCGACTACGGTCGAACGCACCGCTAACGTGTTCTCCACCTTGCGAATGGCCACTCGGCCTCCTTAAGCGCCCGCGCGCGCGCGACATCTGCGTTACGCGACGATTTTTTGGCAGATAATTTGCCTACAGTATTGCAATTTAAACCGTAATCGGTAAAAATGATTGTTAGTTTCGAAACAACCGAGTTATCGTCAATTTTCTGTTTCTTACTCCAATATTTTGATTTCAAATTTTTTCTTAACACAAGATCATCATATTTCTCTTCTATTGCATCTAGACGAATAAATAACGCATATAACGTTTTGCAATTTTAATTGAATCCTCAATGGCGTCGCATCACAATCAACGAAGAATTTACTGTGGGAATGCACTTTTGTAAATAAAACATGTTCTTGCACAGTAATTCCTTCGTGCGTAAAGCTTTCGAGATATTGAAGTGGTTATCGAAATAATAAAGTAAAGTAAAATAAGAAATTTCCTTTTTTCAATACTTTTACACGACGCGGATATATCGGAGGATCAAATGGTGTTTTCGCGATAAACTTAGAAGATTCACGGTGAGTCATAGCCGCTTTAGCGTTAAGCGTGTCTGACCGAAAGCTGCACCGCGGCTGCGAATACATTTGAAAAAACGTTATCATCACGTTGCGAATGCGTGTCAACCACCGTCATCGGCTCAAGGCACACTCGCCGTGTGGCAAACCGAAGAAAATTGGCACGCGCCGCGCACGCGGTATGCGCGTTTCGCTCTACACGGAAGTACAAGATATTTACATCTTTAGATAAATTAATGACGTAAAGACACGGAGACAGAGAAAGAGAGCGAAAGCTATGTAAAAGAGATATAATGAGAGATAAGGAGACGTTATTTTCTATTCGCTGAAGCGTCGGCACGGCTGGAAAACGATGTCGTGCGTCACGTAAATCTTTACGCTCGATATCAGCATCAAGACCGGGCAAAATGTGTTCGCGAATTGCGAATAACGATGCAAATGTGTATCAGCGTATATAAAATATGAACTTTTCAAACACGCCGATACATTTCGCTCGATACTGATGCATTGATCGCACACGCGGTTCGCGTGAGAGTTGCACGAAGCATGCAGATTTATTTCACACATATTCGTACAAGAAGATAAAAAAATGGAATACCCAGACAGTTCGCTTGTTCTCAAGCTGCATGTGTATCAGCTTGCCTATCGATAGGCGGACCACATCAATTACATGCAATTTTAACGCAACTTTGCGTGAAAACAAAAAACTATTCGCATTTCCGGATGCTGTTTCGAGTGGATTTGAGGTTACAGTTCAATATTTCGTATAATTAAAATTTTTCTAATTTTAAAATTTGAATTTTTTACGATATATGTAGTTTTGTGATAAGAGAAAGAAGATACGAAATTTTTCCAGCTTTAAGAAATAATTTCTAAAAAAAAAGTATTTAGATAAATACGAGGGAAGTTGTTAAAACTGAAAAGAAATTTTTTTTCTCCTATTGTTGTGCGTTTAGAAATAGGGTACAATTAAATGTACACTTCATCTTCACTGTATCTTTTTTCATCGTTATCAATGGAAATTGTAAAAAGATAACTGTTGTAAATATAAATGATAAACAGAGATCGTATCGCGCTCAGAAAAAATTAATCACTGTTTGTTTATATCGTTTGTCAAGATCTTAAGTATGATTGAAACTATAAATTGATAACAGCGCACCTAATTGAAATTAATCGACACTGTACTATTGTAGCAATCAAAGGATTTCGATAGGATAATTCTTTTTCAAATTCTAATCATTAAGCTGTTGACAGTTATATAATTTAATCTGTATTTTAAACATACTTCTCTATATTTTTATCTATCAACATTACTCTGGATGTATTTGCTCATCTACAAAGAAATTTACAATATTTTGCAGATAAGTATCATTATTATACACACCTTTCAGATACAAACGCGCGAAAATATGATAAGCGGTCACGTTGAATTTCTTAAAAATACTTTATATGCTTCTCGCATATGATTGCTCAAGTATGCAGTTCGCGATTTGAAGACAGAAAATGCAAGATATTTTTCGAGACAAGTTAATCGGAACGAAGTTCAATAGATATCATAGAATGCTCTTTTTCTCATATTTATTTTTTTTGTTTAAGATAATTACTATTATTAATCGTTACATGTGCTTCTGTTGGATGTAAATAATTTGACTCGTCATTCATTGAAAATAACAGAATTAGAGTTGTGTAAAACGCGAAAACACACCAAGGTAACGCGGCGGTAAGAACTTGTTTTGTACCAAGTGTAAAGAACAATTGAGTGTCATCAGCATTGTCTTTATACACCGAAAAAAAAAAGAATTTGCTATCGCAGCGAAATCGTCGTTGCTATTGCATATTAGACGTGAAAACGATAAAATTTCGCTGCCATAATTAATTTTTCAAATTGCTTCATATATCAGCAAAATCTGTTTCGTCGGCAGAATACATAAATTTTGGCGTGCATATTTGTTCGTAAAAAGACACATTAATTTGCTACCAAAACAAAATTAATTTATTTCTATCAAATGCATTTTGCTATTGTAGCGAAATTGTCGTTGCTAAGCGACAAATTTTGGCAAAAAAAAAAATCAATTTGTTATAACAGCGATTTGATGATTTAGCAAAATTATTTTCAGCAAATGAAGTTAATATCTGTAATAAATCTCTTTGCTGTTCATATAATAATTAATAAGATAGTTTGTTATGACAGCGTAAAATTTGCCAGCAAATTCTTTTTTTCCATGTAGTAACAGATTTAGATATATTACTTAACATTCTTGTTATAGTAATTTTTTGTGCCCTATCAATCCTATTTTTTAGTAATCATTTATAATTTTTATCTTATCGCCTTTATAGTGTATCATAATGGAGTGCTTGAACCGTCTATAGATTTAATTTCGGGCATTGATGATGGTACGAGAGTTGGGAATAATACGAATTGAAAAGTCCAATCAATATATTGTAAATTAAAAGTTAATTATTAATCTATATACATATATGTTGAAATCATTTGAGCATAAACACGATGGAAAATAACACTAGTTTACAAAAAAAAATTTTTTTTAATTGTTTTGAATCTGACAAGGTGTTTCTTATAGATTTTTGGATGCTGAAAACGATGCCGCAAACCAAATTTCACCAGCACGTCAGATTTCCTAAATAATTAAGGTTTAATATGTAAAAAATGGGTTTTTTTTTTTTGCGATATTTGATATTTTTTTGTAAGAAAGGTTAACGTTATCTTGAAATTCTGATCAGAAATCATGAATGTATTATTCATCCCCTATAAAATGCATTTTTTTTTATTTCGATATCTTACTCATCGTTTTCAGCATCCAAAAATCTATAAGAAACACCTTGTTTGGTTCAAAATAATTTTTGGCTGTAAATTAGAGTAATATAAAAAATAACAGTACATTCTCACTTGACTTGTGATGAGGTCTTTAAATTTCGTTGAGTCGTAACACGTGCTCCTATTGTTCGCTCGTATTACGAGACATAAAGTTAAATAGCATTTTGTAAAATCGACGTTTTAAATCAAATGTTGGATGTGTGGCAGCGCCATTAGAATAACGAAAGGTGGGCATTCCATTTGTGTAGTAGTTAAATCCAGATCTTTCGTAAGCAAGATCAGAAATAACCGCCGGCGAGAACGATATGCCGCATATGTCGGCTATGTTCGCCATATATATTGAGCTTAATGCAAACAGTAAATAAGCGCGAAAAACTAACAGCAATGTGTAAAATATTTTGCAATTTTCAAACTATTAAGTCACACCAAATTTCACTGAATTGCCTATTAAATTGTTATACAATGAATAAATCGTAAAATCTGTCAAATAATCGAACGATTCTTTGTTCAATTATTAAGCTTACACTGTGCAAAAATCAAGAGTACAATTCTAATTTTTTTCGTAATAATATAATCAATCTTCTGGGGATTGCAGTTGTACGAAAAATTTTAGTGCGTGTAGGAGAGCTTTAACAGTCTCACCTGTTCTTTCATGCTATTTTCTATATCTCCGCTTGCAATGTTATCTTTCATCTTTTTTCCAATCAAGATTTGCATATAGTCTCACTTTCAACATGAAAAGTGAAAGCGCAGTCAAGATCAGATTTATTATTTGTTAGACAAATGGCCGAAGACGATTAATTCATCAATTTGTGTCTCACGGTACTATTTTTACACGGGCCACTTGTAGATATTGTCATACTAACATTAATATGACGCTACGTCGAACGATGAGTAAGCCGAATAAAAACGCGATCAGGGTGTGAATGCGTAACCGATGTCCTTTTACCACCAACCACCTAACCTAAGCAACCTAAGCAACCGAACGTTCATCATCATGTAACGGACAATTGACAGATCGACCTGAGACACCCACCTTAACGCTCGACTGTCGTCCTTTATTTTGTTTTCGTATGACAATACGAATGAGGGTACGTTGTCGGTGATTTCCAAATAACCGACTAAACGACTTAAACTTGACTCAATCAAGCACTATATGCGCCTCACTGTGTGTACCGGCAAACGACGATGGCGACAACGACGGTGCCGGTTAGTATCTTCAACGAGAAACGTTCTTTCTGGCAAGTGTCAACTGGCGCCCTCCTTCGCCAACTCTGCAAGTAATTCAGCCGAATCGATTGCTCGGAGTAGGTTGTCAATTAAGAACGGAGAAAGTCTCTTTTTTCAGGCTTTTGCCGTTTAATCATTCATTGACTTATTGTAAACCCTTAAAATTGTCAAGATACATCTGAAAGGCACTGCGAGTAAAAAAAAGCCTGTGAAGATTGAAAAAAAGGACACATACTGATTACATAACTAATCTTTCATTTCTCGAATAAAGAAAATGAGATAATTTGATAATTAATCGTCACAGACAAAACAAATATTTAGGTGTAAAGTAACGTATTCAAGTCTCAAGCTTGCATGGCTTGCATCGACCGACAGAATTGAATGACATGATTGAAAATAATTTTATTCTCAGAATCACCTGATACTCTATAAATTTCTCCGAAATAAACAGATAAAATGCTATATTAGAGTATCGATCGTATGAGAGTATTGTTGGCATGAAAGAACGAGCTAGATGAACGCATTTTACAGGAGTGGAAACAATCGTGTTTCGGTGAATGAGAAATTGCATCACGGTATGCATCATATGCCAGATGTAGTACGTCTATGTTCATAAGATGTGGACATTTTCGATGGCCGTAAGTTTCGCCTTTTCGTATAGGAGAAAAAAAAATCACGCATGGAGATTACGAATATAAATAAACCGGCCGCACAAATTGGCGGTTCTCCGCAGAATTTCGTCAGGAGCGCCGTGTGTCCCGTCACAATCGCAGAACCCTCGGGGCTGAATCACAAGCTCGACCGAGCAGACGGCAGTGGAGATTCGCGCGCGACGATCCAGTAGGAAATGGCCGCCGTTTTAAGGAGAAAATTTCGAGCCGTGCCGAACACGTTTGCCGGCAACAGGAATCTGCCGTTGCTCGTCGCCGCACGGTATGTGCAAAACGGTTTTACAGTTACGAAACGGATAATCAGATTGTGTGTTTTCGTAGATCCTTGACAAGATCATCAGTCCAAAGAGACATCAGTGAGGGATGGATAAGCAAGCTCTTGGTGAGGAAAATCGAGCCTACGAAAGAGTCGCACTCACGAATGCTCTCCGATAAGGAGGTCATTTACGCGCTGCATACTCATAACATTCGGCCAGACTCGATTGACAAATATTTGGCCAACTAGTAAGTCGACATATTTTTGACTTTGAGTGCATGATTGTCTGATCTATAAGCCCGATGTAATCCGTGAATTAATTCGTGAAAAGTCATGTACAATATTTCTTTTATTTATACATAAATTATTCGGTTTAATGAGTTATTAAACATTTACGTAACATTTGCTTTTCTATATTATTACAGCGAGGAAAATGTCAATCTTATACATTCAAAAAAATCAGAATTAAATTGTGAATTAGTTGGCTCATGGACAGTAGAAGTGGGAGATTTGGATCAGGCCATACATTTATGGCAATACACAGGTGGATTTGAACGTATAGATTATGCGCAAACTGTGTTTTCCAAAGATGAGGTATAAAATATTTTGCTTGTTTAAACAAGACATAAAAACAGTATATCTATGTACTCGTGATTATATTAATGATTTTTCTCTTGTATTCTTCAGGCTTACCAGCGACTACTCAAGGAAAGAGGGAATTACTTAAGATCACGTCATTTGCAGTATCTGTTGGCGTTCAGTTACTGGCCACCGTTGGAGAAACGAAAAGGCTCAAACAAATATGAAATACGCAGTTATAGTTTAAAACCAGGTACAATGATAGAATGGGGAAACAATTGGGCCAAAGCTATTAATTATAGACGCAACAATGATGAACCATTTGCTGGTTACTTTTCGCAAATTGGTAGACTGTACAATGTTCACCATATTTGGTGTAAGTTAAAAACTCTTTGTACTTACTATTACATTATATTACATTATCTCTCTGTACTTAATGTTACATTATCTTCTATATGTCACTTGTCCATTTTTGTACTTATTGACTATGTTGATCTTCATTTTTAGGTTATAAGGATCTTCAATCACGTAAGGAAACACGCGAAAGTGCGTGGAGATCACCAGGTTGGGATGAATGTGTCGCTTATACCGTACCGTTAATAAGGGAAATGCATTCGCGTATATTAAGTCCGACTTCGTTTTCGCCTACAAAATAAGGTTTTATGTGTACGGATGAAAATGCATTTGTATATTACTGGTATATATGCATACGTATGTGTACATACGCACACGCATATCGTGTGCACACTAAGTGTGTGCGTGTGTGCGCGAATATTGTAATATTGTAAAAATATTTGTTATATGTATACACTGTAGATTTAACTGTATAAACTGTACGCGCAATATGAGAAGAGTTACAAGTCTTTGTTGTATTACAACTGGCAGGATGTAGTTTGTTACTATTTGATTATACGCGTTGCAGTGTATATACTTTATGTTTTTTATCAATGTGTCAGTTGAAGCACAACATATATATGTATAGAAGAATATAAAGAAATCTTTATACTTCTGCATTTGTTCTTTATTCATCCATTAGCTTGTCGAGAAGGTAATAATTTTGGATTATTCCACGAGAAAATACTAGTTTTACATGTGTGATTTTACTTATGCCTTCCTATTTGCATACTTGTTCTGCTTTTATCTGTCGTGTTTGATGTACATTACAAACGAAATGAAACAATACTATGAACTTTTAATCATATTGTCATATAGAGTAAAAGAAATAGTATATTCGAATGTATTACGTTGATTAAATGTACAATTTAAATGATATATTATTTGGAAGGATCAGCAAATGGATAAAAATTCATTCATAGTTTAACACTTATCGTCTTTATTATCTTATCAATGCATTGGATTAAACAGCCTTAGTTGTCTTCTTTAAGCTTTAATTCAAATAATTAATTTGCGATGCAGGCAGCATTTTACATACATTTTTTCCACTGTCACTGTTTTAATTTTACAAAATGCCTATATATTATTTAAATTTAAAAATAAAACTAGATCATATAATTATCAAGAATGGTTATGATTTTTCGCATTACGTACGTTACATTTCACGATTAATTATTTCCTAGAAAGATATACTGATATCTATCTCAATAAAATTTTATATTTTATATCGTATTTATATAATGACGATAATAATAATAACAAAATAATATTTATCGAGAATATTTATCTATTGTATGTTATTATATCTCATACAAAATAGTTGTATGAGAATATATTGACTACAGATGTTAGTTAACTCTTTCGGGCAACTACCCTCAATTCGATGTAAAACACTTCAGCATTGCCACGGAAAAGTCTAAATAAAATTATTTTCTTCAAACTTCTTGCAACAAATGAAAAATTAGGACTAATATGTAATATTACTTTAGTTGCAAGAATTTGCATGAGTTAATATTTTAATATTGAGCTATATACATTACAAATCGAATAAGGAATAAATGTTGTAAATTCCAATGTTGACTTTGTTTAAAAATTATTGCCTCAATATTCATACTATTTAGTATGCATGTATATACATCAGATATGAACTTCATCTTACTATCAAAATTTGGTTCAAGGTGTTTGGTAGTGTTTGTGAAGAGTTTGTTCTTATTTGAGAACAAAAGAAATTAAAATTCAATTGCCGAGAAGTATACAATATACAAAGCTTTTACAGATTACTGAAAAGATAAAATTTCTTCTAGAAATAAATTCATTTCCAAATTCCATTGGAGAGAATAGATCTAATGTAATCTTATACATTGTATTATGCACCTTGCATTATGCATCTCTTGATTTTACAATGCTGATGCGTTTTTAAAATAATTGTTTCGTGTAAATTCATGCTGTAATAAATATATCTTCCGTAATTCTACATACATAGAATGACGTGCTAGAAAAGTCGTATAAATCTGTAGTAGCGATCGGTAATAATCGAAAATAGAAAGTACCTTCAGAAATCAAACGCTTATCAAAGACAATTTAATCGGTTTACATGTAGTTCATTATTGAATTTGCGACAATTTCTACATTTTGCTGAAAATTGAAACCACTTTTGCTGTAAATCTACTATACGCAAATGTTCATGTTGAAAAATAATAATCTTCTAAATGAATCTCTATCATTTCAATTAATGCAAGATAAATAATCATTCATTATAATACATTGTATGTTATTAATGAGGCGTTTTATGAGAACTGCGATGCATTTTAATAATCCACAGAATTTGGCACACACAATTGTTAAACATAATATTTACATAAATAAAATTATTTTATGATCTTATTAAAATAAAACAACCATGGAATTTTATTTGTTTTTAGAAACCAATTATAAAATGCACTGCGTGCACGTGCCTTCTGTTTTACAATGAAACATATTTTCTTCTTGAGAAAATTAACATTATTAAAATCAATAATGACATAAGTGGTTGTTGAACTTTTATTTCACTATCTTCAAAAGATATCAATTTCTTTTTTTTTTTTGTGTTTTATAAAATATACGTGTATGCTTGCTTTTTGCTTTACAAAATTACAGTTTTATAGCATCCTGTATATATTCTCTATTTGATGATCGATCTGAAGCATTTTCTACTTTCCACGGTATTTACTAATGATACTTTTTTAATCTGCAAACATGACTATGCTACTCTTGTTACTCTGCATATTTCAGATAGCATGTACTACAGCAAAAACAAGGCTGTTGAAAATAAAAGTTGTCATTATCTAATTAAAGCCAAAAACTGTATTGAAGTATATATATATATATATATATATATATATATATATATATATATACTTCAATACAGTATACAATATACTTCAATACAATACAGAAGTGTGTATATATATAGTTATATTCACTTCGGTATTTTGATGTATACAGAAACAATAATCCTTGTCATTGGTCGATAATGTAAAGAAGACATAATTATACAAATTGTTCGGAATCGCAATTATTACAGCAATTTCAAAAATATTGCGTATGTATCCGACGAATTGTCACTGCGCTTCTCTGTCTGCGAAGTGTACCGTAAAATACAAATCATCAACATTACAAAATCACACCTTAAATGGAAGTAAGTGAAGAGAACGAGCTTTCCTAAATAATAAAAAAACCCCGATTTAATAACATGGTATTTGATATGCTACGCCTATAATTAATTGTCTAGCTTATCAGTTATCACATTCCAAATTTAACTGACAAGGTTAGCCACTTTTTGGAAAATGTTATAAATCTTTCTGTGTACTAAATACTAGATGTTACAATCCAAATTCGGTATCGCGGTCCTATGTAAAGCGAATAAATATGTACAAAATGCTAGCAACATCGACAATCAATTTTCTAAATTGGGTATTCAGCAAGTTATAGTGATTACACAGACTATGGTCGAGAATTATTTTTTTTTTTTTTTTGTTACATATACATACAATTTAACTCAGAGACAACTCGTGCTTTATAATTAAAAGTGCGCCTAAAACTTAACAATCGTTTTATACAGAAGTCTTTCTAATGATGATAGGTTTAAAATCTAAAACTTTAATAATCGCAATTTTCAATTAATCATCCGTCGCAAGTGAAAGACTTATTACGTTAACATATTAAATTAATTTAACAGCTTTCCCGAACCGCACATCTTGCACAATTTGGAATCCAGTTTGTCAGCACGAACAATCTCTGTCTAGTTTGTTATATTCGAAATTAGTTTTTGTAATTGCGACTTCTAAATAAAGAACGATCTACGGAAGAATTTAAATACATCTTCATACATATGGGTGCCGTTTTCTTACTGTCTTTTTTTTATTTTCATACTTAATGAGTTGTTGCATTCAATTACTATGTATAACATGTGTCTATATTTACATGTTGTACAGCTATCATGGGAAACGCTTAAGTTGATTGTGACAGTTTTCCATCGTACAGTTTAGAACATATAACCATGATAACAATTGTATTGTTTGTATTTCACTATAATCACACTCGTACCGTTATAATTGAACACACTTTTAGATATTCGTTCGATGCATGCTACCTAGTCACTTAATGATTTCAACTTTTACATCAGATGTTGTCTCCATAAAGAACTTCACACACACGCACGCACACGCGCTCACGCGTGTTTTATATATATTTATATATAATAAAAGTAGGAATGTGTGTGCTATACTGCCATTGATAATGCAAATGACAAAATGTAAACTACGCAATGTTGCTACGCTATACGCGTTTAAAGCTCTTGCATTTTTTTTATTTTTTTTTAAACGCATAAATTATATAGACAAAAAGAATCTATAAACTTACGAAGTAAAATGCAATATTTTTGGTCATGCCCTTTCGATCTCAAAATTTCTCAAAATTATTTTCATTTCTTCTAAATCCAAAGAAATATTATTTTAATTTATGAAGAATCTCAAACCATAAGCGTAAAATAAAATTACAAAACATTAGCTTTATAACATACGCATTAATTAATACAGTACAAACATTTGATTGGCATTCATTGATATTTCCTCAATTACCACTTACAAGTATTTCATGGTGACATGTTTTACTGCTCTCGATATATAAAAAAAAAATTAGATTATATCTCGTTGAATTATAAAAATGTACATTTTATATGACAAAAATGAAATGCTTTATCTATCAAACTTATTTTATCTAGAAATCCAAAAGTAAATGGACCGTACGCATCGTTAAGTATTTAAATACATAATAATAGCACCTCTCCTTAAGAGTGTTATAATTAATGGAAACACACTTTCTCAATTCTTGATTTTAATACGAAACGACACTTGTTTTCATCAATTTCATAGAAATATATTATTACGTACTAATATTATTACGAACGTGTTATTGGGAGGAACAACAGTCACAATCATTTGGATTTCAGTTTTATATGTATAATGGCTTTTATGACATATAAAACAAAAGTACATGAGAAAAGAAATAAATCGAAAAAAAAAACAAAACATATATTTTCATATAAAAGTACAACATTGGGATGTGTACTGGATGAAATTTTAAATATTTTCAGAATGTATGACACAATATAAATATACTGAAGCGATGCAATTCAAACTTTTATGAAGAAAATGGAGAGATAAACGTTTTTTCAACGTTTATTCCAAATTTTCATGAAATGCAAATAATCGATACAGTTAAAGCAATACGAAGAGTGAATAATTTTGATTTGATGTACGAAATAAAGATAAATTATTGTGAACATAAAAATACGTAGAGCATTTAGTACTAGTAGATAATATCAATGTCTTACATTTAAGGTGTTCGTATCATGATTAATATCTGTTATTTTTTTCTTCATCAATTATAATATCTAATATAATTAAAAATTTCGGTGGTTTAATGAGTATATGAATAAAGACAGAAATAAGAAGAAAAAGTTATAAATGATATTAAATAACAATTAGTTTTATAATTGAGAATAAATTTACTTAATGTGTAAAACATATTTGGATTAATAACATAATGTTTTCGTTATTAAGAATATTACATCGTAAATAAGTTTTACATTTACTTCATTAATTTTCTGTAAGTTGTATGTTTAACGTTTTCATATATAATCAACGCTAAAGAATCTTATAGTTAGCAGAAAATCTGAAAGGAATTAAAAAGTAAATACTAATCACTTGTAATTCAACAATCATTTTATTATCAAATCAATTTTTGATATTGATATAAAATAAAAAGTATAAAGAATAATGAAAGAATAATTCGTTGTAGCCTGAATTTAATCCTCTTTTTGAAAAATGCACGTGTTGTGATTATTAACAAATAAATATATGTATTATTTATATATATATAGGGTGTCCCAGACTTATTGTAACACCCGTTAATGACAGATTCCTGAAGTCATTTCGACACGAAAATCTTAATATCCAAAATATCGAGACTGCTATAGTTTTTGAACAAGAAAGATTTAAAGTTCACCAATCAGCTTGTCAAAATTTTGCGCGCTCAGGAACATCGAATTCTTTCTACAACACTTTATTCAGCTCGATAGAAGTGATAATACTTGACACATTGTTCACATTATTTTTTTGTACACTGTTCGCAAGATTGACGAATTTTGGGATGATAGTTTCTAAATTGTCGTATGGAAACGCGATGCGCGCCAAACTGTCAAAGCATTTCGTATGAAGCGTGCCATTGACAAATGACGTTTTTTTTGTGATGAGAGAAAATCAATACAATCGGTACGAAGTATGATTTGCTGCGTAAAAAAAGGCGGACAATTTGTTCGCGTTCCTTTAGATAAATAAATAAAAATACATTTCTAAACGTGTTAATATTTTCTTTTCTTACCGACTTTATCTTTCTTATTGACATTTCATACTTCGTACCGATTGTATTGATTTTTTCTCATCACAAGAGGAAAAACATCATTTGTCAATGGCACGCTTCTTTGGCACGAATCCTTTGACAGTTCGATGCGCATCGACAATTTAGAAACTATTATCCCAAAATTCGTCAATATTGCGAAGTGTACAAAAAATAAAGTAAACAATATGTCAAGTATTATTATTTCTATCATGCTGAGTAAAATGTTTTTTGAAAAGGCTCTTTTGTTATGCGATGTCCCTGAGCGCACGAAATTTTGACAAACTGATTGGTGAACTTTAAACTTTTCCTGTTCAAAAACCATGGCAGCCTCGACATTTTGGCATTAAGATTTTCGTCTTCAAATGCCCTCAGGAATCTGCCATTAATAGGTGTTACAGTAAGTCTGGAACATCCTGTATACAAGGTGATTTAAAACAACCTAATGTCCTTGAAATGTCATATTCTTGAGCGAATTCTGAGACGATTTTTCCTTTTACAAAATTTTGTCCGAAGTTTTTTTCGAGTTATAATTGAAATAGCTACTTACAAGTCTAATACAACGGGCAAACAGAACGTGCAATGCATCATGAGACTGTCAAATGTTACGTTAATCTTATAATGCAACGTCCCTGCCTGTCCGCCATACGAGACTTGTAAGTAGCTAACCATTTTCAATTACAATTCGAAAACTAAGCTGCGAAAACTAAGCGGACAAAATTTCGTAAAAGGAAAACGAATTTTTAGAATTCGCTCAAGAATATGACATTTCAAGGATGTCAGGTTGTTTTAGATCACCCTGTGATTATAAATTGCTAAATTTATTAGAATAGTTTGTATTTTACAAATTCCACTAATTTTTGTTATTCCAAATTAAATATAATTAAAATCTTGAAATATATAAGAAATACAATTAATGTTCAATTGTTACGAAGAATTTTAAGATGTGAAAGCAGCAACGTAAAATTGAGAACATTACCGAGAAAGATATCTCAGGCTTTTTCAAATTTTAAGGAAGAAAGAAAAATAAAATATAATTTGAGCATCAAAATTATCGTACTGTTATTTTTATTATATTTGCAGTGTATTAATAAATAAGTGTCTTTAAACTTGTTTTTTTTGCTGTAGCAGGTGTGTATAAAATTCTTTATTCGCTATGTTGACGTTTTCTATAAATTTTAAGATTCTACTGGATATTAAAAATGAGATTAATGCTTCCAAGACTTTTCTTTATCTTTATATGCACTTCAAGATATTTGGTTATGATTAATAAATATTATAATGTTGCAAAAAGCATCTAAATTCTTCTTCAATATGAAGCTCACTCTCTCTTTCTCTCTCTCTCTCTCTCTCTCTCTCTCTTTCTCTCTGGTAAATTATATTGATATTATGTTGATCTTGACGATTAAAAAATATGCGGTTATGATAATTTCAGTCCAATACACATTCCCAACCTCAACAAACCTCTTAGATTCGGGTCAATGCACGCAACGAGCCAACCCTTGTTATATATGTAAGTCATCGAATTAATATATGTCGGTAGACTCGTCATGTACTTACTATAGGCAGACATACATACATATATAGAAATATATATATTTCTATTGATAGAGAATATTCTTCTATATAGAGATATATATATTTCTATTAATATGATTAAAATTAGAGACTATTAGGGGGGAAGGATGTGGAGCTGTTACTGTGAGCTAGACTTAACATAGAGCCGCTAAGGCTTTCATCATCTGGGTAAGATTCTTTTGATGCCTCAGCTATCGCCAGAGCACTGCAATAATATAAAAAGTATTACGATGAAAAATATATAAAGATATCTCATTTATATGTATTGTTAGTTAATGGATGTGTTTGGTAAACATATTACAATACTTATTAAAAACTGAAATTAAAGGAGGATAGGTAAAATAGGTCGATTTTGGCTCCTGGAGCGGCAAGTAATAACGGTATGTTTTTTTTGTACTGCTGAATCTGAATCTGACCTTTAAAAATGTCTAACCTATCGGGAAAATATTAAAATCAGCATATGAAGCTGTCAAATATCTAGTACCGTAAATTATTATTGTTGAACTTTACGAACGTATTAATTTATGTTTTCCTGCTAGTAAAACATAATAATACTCTCATCTCTAATAGTTCATGTTCTGCTTGACAAAAAAAAGTAAAAGTTATTAATATCTAAAAACAGAAGCATTATCGATGGAAACCATTTTAAATCTTGACTACTGCACCTGAGAGCATTGTTGTTTATTACGCCTTACAAGGATTTTCTCCACACAAAATTTTCATGTGTATAATAGATTTCAGTTCATTAAAAGTATTTTGCTATTGTAATATTTTTACTACAACAGTATATAGTAGATTTTACCATTAGAAACTGTAAGATTCACGCAAAAAATATTTTTAAGCACCAAGATCCGCTTTGACCAAATAAGACCTTTATTTATTAATTTGTGTTAATATATCGATTGATTTTTACTTAATATTGTTTATTTCACTATTGTTTTACAGTTTCATTAACATATCATTCTCATAATAGCTTCATATGCTGATTTTAATACTTTCCCGACAGGTTAGACATTTTTAAAGATCAAATTCAAATTCAGCAGCTCAAAAACTACAAAAAAACATACCGTTTTTACTTGTCGTTCCGGGGGCCAAAATTGTTCTATTTTACCCATCCTTCTTTGGGCTACAGTATTAATAGCGCAGTGAAATTTAATAAAATTTCTCTATTAATTGTATATTTAGAGATTTTGCAGTTTAAATAAAAGTGTGATCTGTGTGGTCGTTTCACGTACCTGAATCCTATTCTTGCACTTTCCTCATCAAATTGCTGCAATTCCCGTTCTTGCCTTTCATGTAACAGACGTATACGTTCACTACGTTCACGAAGGAATTCCTGAGTTTCTAATTCCATTTTTTGTTCAAGCAAAGCTCGCCTAACAGATACACGATCTTCCAATTCGCGGCGTTCTCTGTTTCTTTGCGCTTCGGCTTGCATTTTATTTTTTGATTGGTATGCCATTAGAATTTCTAATTCATAATTTAATCTTTCCTGCAAAAATCAATTTTAATTCATCATTAAAACAATTATTATATAACACGATATAACAAGATGTAATCTAATATGCTACAATAATAATATGAAATAATGTAATTTATCATATCAAACCTTAAGATTATGGCATTCTACTTCTTGCGATTCATCTAGCCGTATACTTTGTTTCTGAAGCATTTCAGCGATACTCTGCTCATATTGATCGCCTAAAAGTGCCAATTTACGTCTTTGTTCCTCCTTTAATTTTTTAATAACCGCTTTCTGCTCATCCTTAGCAGTTGTTTGCAAGATTTGAGCTTTTAACGCTTTATATTGTCGTGTTTGTATTTTACAAGTTTCTCTAAACTGTTTACGAATTTGCATTTCCTTTTGCTGAAATTGTAAAAGTCAATTGTCGATATAATTAATAATAAATATAGTAAGAAGATATATTTTAAAAATTGACACGATGCATGTTGAAAACATTTATGTATTCTAAAACAAGCATTAACATAAAATCAGTTATGTTAATCTGATATTCTAATTGATTACGTACCTTGAGACTCTTCGGTTGTTGCTTAAGTTCTAACGCATGTTTCTTACGCAGATCGCGCTCAGCTCTCTGCATATAATCCTGCTGATTACAAAGCTCTGTTGTATGCTGTCGGTGCACTTGATCCTCACGAAGTGCGTGCACCGCTCTTTGTTGTCTATATTCCAATTCCTGCGTTTTTTCATGATGACGCAAGAGCATAGCATGAGCCTGCTCCAATTGTTGTTGCCGTTTGTTCAATTCCTATGCGATAAATGTATTCTATATAAAGGACCTTGTGCAATTCTTATGAGAAAGCATGTTAGATCAATTTGTCTGAATGTTTGTTACAGTGTAGTTCTTGCTATGGTGTCTCACTGATCAAAAAACTCAATGTGCACAGAAAATGAACAGTTTGTAAGTTATAGAGACTTGAGTCTTTTTCACAAGATCTATTTGCATGCTTGCTTGTGTATGCGTATTTTTGTGTGTATCCGTTGTATGGGTGTCCGTCATTATCAGAATTTGGAGGTGGTCGAGATATCTCGTTCGTAGCGACAGGTAGGCCGGCGCTATGGCATTCTCGGCGATCGGACGCTCGCATACAAGTATGCAATCTTGTGAAGAAGACTTTCAAATATAACTTAAAAATTATCCATTTTCAACTTTTGTGCCTATTGAGTTTTTTTTATCAGAGACGAGAACTATACTGTATAAAAAAAAATCAGACAAATTGACCAAACACGTTTTTCTCATAAAAATCGTGCGAGGCCTTGAAGCATGATCTTAAGGTTAATATTTAAAAGATATCTATCTAATATACGTTCCATACAAATCATGTCATTCACCACTTGACAGTCATGCTTGAACTGAAAAGGCTAAATTATTTTAAAAACTATCGTGAATTATTGATGAAAAATATTTCATACGCGTGTGTTATATAATAACTGTTATATCTTTGTCTAATAAAATTGTTTTTAACTTTTTCAAAGATACTGGCATATATGCGTACACACATTCAATTTTATTCACCTTAAACATAATCGACAAAGATATAATAAAAATAATCGACAAACAAATACTTAAAAAACTACGATATTCCCCAACAGGAAAAAGATTGAGACTTGACAACCGATTGTTAGATAACTATATGAATAAATTTTGAATATAATAAAAAAAATTAAAGTTTTTCTATGGTTTTGATAAATTCGTCCATAGAGGTTAAAAGAACCATCAATTTGTAGAATATTTAATACATGAAAAATACAATATAGAAAAAGATTTTGGAGAAAATGTGTGACTGTTCAGCGGTTAAAAAACTATTTTCTCTCTACCTCGATTTTATATACATATATATACATATATATATATATAATTATACGAACTTCACGAAGAAGCTCTTGCTCCAGACTGTGGAAGATGAGTAACTTTTTTCTGCGAAATTTGCGAATTTCAAGATCCAAGTATTCTCGTTGTCCTCTCGCGAGCCGTTGTTCTTCCTGCGCTTCCATCTGTCTCAAGTTATCTTTTTGACTTTGAAGTGTAGCGTCTCGTTGCCTCTTTGGAGTTACTTCGTCTTGAGAGAGTTCCTTTTTCCATCTTTCTTTATAAGCCTATACAGATACAATTGTATAATGTTTGGAAATGTAAATTAAACACGTTAAGCCTTTTGCATAAATTTTTATGCCAACAAAATCTTACTTTGTACTCTCTTTTCTGTTGAGCTTCCAGAGCTTTACGATCAGCTTCTTGTCTACTTGTTATCTCTTTATGAAGTTTCTTCTCGGCATTTTGATTTTGTTTTAGTTTACGTTCCAGTTCTTGTAAGTGTCTGAGCTGCAGCTTCTCGAGGTCCTTACTAAATTGTTGCAAAAGAGTTTCATACTCTTTATCCAACAGCTGTTTATGTGATTCCATTTCCATTTTGCAGCGTTCCTCTAATTTTACCTGCAACAAGAATATATTGTATTATACATGTGAGAATATATTATAATATAAAAATTTTGACATTACAATTATTGATAATTATTGTATATACATATTTGCAATCCTTTTCTTTACCAAAATTTTTTGAAGCTCGTGATGTTTACAAAATAAATTCAAATCCTACCAGACCGAATATAATGTAATTTACATAATGTAAAGTTTGGAATCATAGTTATATGATGTTATTTTGCGTTTTTCTTTGTTCTCCTCCATAAAAATAGATAAAATATTGTAATTCTTACCAAAGCACCTTGATGTTCTCTCCTCATTCGTTTGTATCCACTCATTTGTTCATGCATTTCTTCTTGCATATGTTCCTTTTGTTGTTTCGTAACAATTGATGTCGTCCTAATTGTTGCAAAATTATTGGCACCATGTTCAAGAAGATTGGCAGTGACACCACCTGCTGAAACTTTATGCCGATTTCTGACAGATCCTGAAGAATAGTCGTTACCATCAGCATTCGGCAGCGGCAGGCTATTGGTAGAGGAACTTTGAGAGCTCGCGGAGACGCCCATTGAATGAATCGAGTGTTCTGAGGTAATTGAATTGCTTTTGCTACTATCACCACCCGTTTGTTCATCAGGAGTATCTGTAACAAGCAAACAGTTTTCAAAACTTTTTTTATTATTTCGTGTGTCTTCAATTTGTAAATTTAAGATATTTTAAGATATATTAAGGTTTTTTTTACACCGCTGCGTTAGGACCAATATTTGTCATTATCTATCATAATTATCATAAGACTATAACATTTCTTTTTTGTTTTTCTTTCTTTATATATCTATACTTGTCAAACAACTTTCATATTTTTTCACATGTAAGGATATTTTGCCTTTGTAAAATTTTAATTCTCGATATAGTAGATTTCTTGTCCCACAGTTTTAAAGATTTGGAAAGCTCGGTAAAATACATACAATACGCTAGCATACATGAGAATTATTTATAAGTAATAAATTATAGATTATTAGATTGAACATTTTGATAGACATACCGTCAGCGTCGCCAATTGTGCTCTCTGTTTCACATGCGTCGATCATCAGGATCTTCTTCATTTTACGATAATTCAAGTTATCTAATTCCCGGACAGCGGCCTTCGTTCTCTGTATCAGATCTATTAAAACTTGTGGAGAACGTGATCTGATGACAAATTGATGCTGTAAAATTGAAAGCCTATAAGAGAACAACTAGACTACTACTAACGTACTATCTAAAATAAAAAAAAATAAAAGAAACGAATATAGAGTAGTATTGTGGGTATACATAAGGACAACTCACTGATAACAGTTTGCCGGATGTTGGTCTTTCCACTGGGCTTTTCGTAAGACACACCTCAACAAAATGACGAAAAACATCAGTCCAATCTGGCGAATTTAATGTTGGAGTATCATTCTGTGCAATATGATACAAGGCGCTCATAGCGTTCATATTAAAATAAGGTGGTTTCCTTTCCGCTGTAAGTGTTAATACAATTAGAATAGCGCAATAAGATGCACGAAAGTTAACACTTCGCCGATGGGGGCTAATACACTAATATTTCCCTTTAATTTGGTCCATTGCGAGCAAATCCAGGCGCGCGCACAATAAAAGGAAAAACTACGCGTTCTCTCGGCGAAGTGTTGAGATATTAGTTATAGTTATGTCAAAATAAAACAATCACATTAATTGCACAAAAAATATAATCAATTTGTTGTGTGAAAGAAAATATATAAGGTGTGTGTGTATGTGTGTGTGAGTGTACAGTTGCGATGAATTGTGATATACAAAATAAATGTTGATCTATTAACTCTGTATTGAATAAGTTTTCACCGTGGTATACTATATCAACAGACCTAATTCGATGCATGTTATTCCTAATGACCATACGTCAACCTTGCCATCATATTGCCCCTCGTCCATGGCCAATATAACCTCTGGTGCCATCCAGTATGGAGTCCCTACGAAGCTATTGGCTGGACATTTTATACTCGCAGATCCAAAATCAGCTAATTTTACTGTACCATTCTCAGTAAGTAAAATATTTCCTGCTTTTACATCACGATGGATTCTTCCGAGAGAATGGAGATAATGCAAGCCACGCAATACACCTTCACATATTGCAGCTATCTCTTCTTCTTTCAAAGGTCTTTTATGTACTTCAATGATGTCTGATGCAGAGCCAAGACAATATTCCATCACCAACTGTGAAACAGGATATATCACGGTTTTATATCGTTCAGAAAATCTTATATTTTTAAAGATCTAGAATATAAGACAAAAAGAGAAAAAAAAAAAAAAAGAAAATAACAATTTAATTATTCTGTACATACCCAGGCAGTGTGGTCCCTGAGATAGCAACCCTTATACTCTATAGTGTTGGGATGATTAAGTTGCCTAAGAAATCGAATTTCTTTCAAAATGTCCTGCCATTTTTCCACCGTTTGCTTCCCCAGGTAGGACATCTTTTTGATGGCAACAATTTCTTTGGTAACCAGGCATCGTGCATAGTAAACAGCCCCGAAACTGCCATGCCCGATCTCGCGCAAATCCTCAAATATTTTCTCCGGATCATTTTTCTCAAATAATTCGGCAATCTCTGGATCCTTTAAACTACCAGGCCTTGCAACAGCTGGCATAGTCGAGTTATTGATAATTAGATGTCCGAGGCCTAGTCCAGACACCTTGCCTTGTTATCGTCTTTAAATTCCTTGTCCTTCTGACTTTGTTGAATCCTCTGTCAGTCCATTCCCGAATTTAACATTCTATCTATAAAAGAAATACGCTTTATACTTTTTTATTCGTTGAGCCAACTAGCTATAAAGAATACGAATACTAGAAAGTACAAGACAATTTGTAACTATACTATGTGTGAAGTAGATTCCTTATTTAATTCGGAAATAAGTATTTTTATAGATATTGTAAGAGATAAAAAGAAAAAAAAAGATGTAGTAATTTTTTCAACATCTCGGTAAATTAAAATTCTGCTAATGTAAGGACTTGAAATTAAATAAAAAATAAAGTTTTATTGTGCAAATTATGTTAAAAAGACACTTTTCCATCCACTTATATTTTCGAATTTAATTATACAAAAGTAATCCAGCTTCACAAATAAGCCTTTCGCAAAATTGTTGCCGATAGATTTTCAAGTTTAAGCAAGCAACTCTGAGTGCCTGTATTCACATTTGCTCCGTGTAAAAAGAATGGTTAATTTTCCACTCGACTATCAAAAGTCAAAGCATCATCCGACCGGATGCGTTTGACACAGCACAGCACAGCACAGAAATCGCAAATATAACAAACGTTTGGATTCGCGACTCATTATCCTACTTGTTATGATTTTTTTTGTGCACAGAGTGAAATCTAAAAGCGATCCCCCATCGCGAGAGCGAGAGCACGTAACACGGCTGAAACGACACAGAAATAGGCACGTTCCTGCAGAAGCGACAAGAACCATCGCACTCTCGTCATTGTTGTCGTCTTAGTCACGTTACTAGAGAGTGCGGCTAATACCTAATGTATGAAGGAGTAGAACACCGGTTGTCGTCGTTTCTGCATGACATTAATCACCCGCCACGGAGCATTGACTACCTTGTTGCGCGAGTTGCACCGGACTGGACCGGGGGGCGAAATTTGGCAGGGCGCGCACGGCGTTCCGACGTTGAGGGCGTAAGTAAAGAATTATTGAGCGGCACCGCGAGAACTTTTGAAAAAACCAGCCTCTGGACGAGAGTAAACCTTGCGAAAAGATCGAACGATGATGGTGGACATTGTAAGAAAAGTGCGGTGGATCGGATGATGACGGGGAATTCGCAGGAGGTGGAGAAATGCGGGCGTAAGGAGGGTTGGGTCTTCGCACTCGTCGGCCCGATCGCACTCCCCTCCCTTTTCGAGCGAGCGAGCGAGCGAGCGCGATGTAGCGCTGCACTGCGTTGCGCTGCGCTCCGATGCAGTACGTCGTCAACACGAAAACACACTTTGCATCAGCGTGTGTCACGGCCGCGAGTCTGGCTGAGCGGCTGGCGTGTATGCATGAATGCTTGCTCGAAATGATTGGCCGTGAGGAAAAAAATTCACGAGGTAGGGTGGGCCGGGTTAAAAAAGAGCTGAGGAAATCGTATTCACCTCCAAAATGGCGAGGGAGCGGGCGGGGAAGCATGCGCCTCGCAAGCTCCGTGCACTCTTTTTTAGGCGGAGAAAACAGCAGAGAAAGAACAGGAGCGGCAGCAGCTCTTTTTCCTGAACCTGGCCACCGATCCCGCGGACATAATTAAGCGTCTGTCTTTGAGCGATTCCGCTGCTGATTCGTCGTCGCGCAAGCTGTCCACCGCACCCCGGAACAATACACGCCTTCTTCTTCTCCTCGTCGTCGTCGGCGTTGTTGTTGTCCCCGTGGTCGTCTTCGTCTTCGTTGACGTCGCCGTTTCCACCGTCGCCGCCGCTGCTACCGTCGTCGTCGTCGTCGTCGTCGTCGTCGTCGTCGTTGCTGTCGCTGTCGCTGTCGTCGTCGTCGTCGTCGTCGTCGTCGTCGTCGTTGTCGTCGTTGTCACCGTCGTCGTCTCTGTCGTTGTCGTTGTCGTTGTTGTCGCCGACGTCACCGTTGTCGTTGTGCCGTTGCCGTTGCCGTCGCCGTCGTGTTGTATACGCACGTCACGAACGCACGTATGCACGCATACACGCACTCTCTCGCGAGAGAGTGAGCGAGCCACGAGCTAGCGAGCGACGACGATCCGTGACGAGTGTTGACACGGCGCCCACCGTCGCTCGAACCTACGGACGAGCGCAGGGAACACGCTCGAGAATTCCACTGCTGCTTCACGCCCGCTTTTGCTCGTATCGCTTTGTATTGTACCGTATACTGTATACACTACACGGCACATCACCAAAATTGCCCGTCGCGATGGCGATGGCGCTCTGTGCCAATCGTATTGCAAACTAATCACTTCGGTATGATCGCTCTCTCTTGTTCCTCTTTGTAGAACAATTCAGACAGTTTTCTCTGTTACCAACCGATGAAAAGTTCGATTTTTAACAATTACTTCATTATTCGCATGTGGCAATTTAAACATTTCTGCTTTATCATATAATAATTCTTTAATTTACACAATGTATATTCTACAAGTGGATTTTGTAAAACTGTATATAAATAGAAAATCACTTATACTAAATGTTATATTATTCTACAGTGTAGTTTTATATGATATTTATAGCAGTTCAGAAACAAGTCATCCTATTTTTTAAGAATTAAATATATAATTGGGAATTATGTAATAAAATAATATATAAGAGGGAAAAGATATATATGTATATATAATATTTACAGGAATTTTACTTCATCACATAAAAGTAATGAAATATTCCTACTTTGTCATTTGCACATATGTAATCTCCTTTTCAAGTGTGATCTAGATCTTCCATCAAGGAAGTGAGAAATGTGTTGCCATTGATTAATCTAGTAGTTCCCACGACAAATTCAACATTTACTGAAAACAAATTTGTATTATATCGTATGTCTCCATTGATTTAATTATGCAAATAAATACTTTATAATTTCATATACTCACAGTCTTCTTGTTGTGATAAAAACCGAAGAGCAGATATTTCAGCAAAAGTACATCCTCCAATAAAAAATACCATAATTAATTTTGTTGGTTCAGAACTAGAATCTTCGCTAGTAATCGAATTTCCTGAAATAAAAATTTGTTATACTTTCAAGGTAAACTCATCTCTTGATGAGAATAAACTGTACATAATGAAAGTATAAATTTAACGTACGTCTCCCTGAAGATGCATTATACGGAACACTGCTTACAGTAGGACCTGGCAATAATCCCATTACATCGTTTAATCCTTGCCATCCACTTGGTTGCACTAATTGTTCTGCTAATCTCACACTCAGTGGTGCGTATATAGAATGTACATAACTGATATCTTTTGGTGTTATTTCACTCTCATCCTCAACCGTGAGTCTTAAAGCTTTCCTTAAAACCGCGTATTGTCGCACTGATTGCTGCTGCTTTAATAGTCCAGCTTTTTCTAAATTTAATATAGTTGGCAAATGTTGGAATCCGTAAGTGTGAATTATTTCTCTCTTATAGTAATCTAATATTTTCGGCTTTAAACCGGAATTTGTCAATGATTGTATGCAAAGAAGACGTAAAACTTTGAGTAATGGTTGCTGCTGCGCTATCATATCTTCAATGTACGCATTTGGTTTGTCTGTGTCGATACAATTTAACAATTCTTGTTCGACTTGCAGAGATTCTAAGAAATTACTCGAGTCGGTAACTTCTTTTATCATTTCAGCAATTGTGGTATCTAGCGAATAAAAGATTATGATAGAACACTTAAACAAGAAAGAACTTTTCTATTCAAAAAATTATGCAAATTGACTTAAACACAGCTTACGTCTTGCTAAAGATTGCTTTGTCGCTAGCATATGTGGTAATCTTGCAACAAACTGTTTGATTTCTTGTACACTCTTATCTCCATGTCTTTCGTCAAACTGAGATGAAATTATTTTAGCTTTCTTGCTCAAAACCGGGCCAACACCATTAAAGTTTTTATCTCTGTAAAATTTATTTTTATGAAAGACTATTAGGGGAAGATATGAATATCTGAATCGTATACCTGATCTCAGCGAAAAGTTCTTCTCCTGAATTCAATATGATTTGTTCTTTTTCATTTAAAGATATAGCTGTGGGAGAGTCATCGGAATCATGAAACTTTCTCGCAGGTAATTGCACAGTATCTAGAATAGAAAAATATTTCTATTAATATTTCATATATTTGAGAAAAAACAAATTTGATAGCAAATTGATGAAAAGCATTCAAAGCAAAAAAAGTATTTAAATTTACAAAGTAACATTGATACTTTACTATATTTTATTCCAAATATTTCATCAATTAGTCCTTCGTAAGTTAACTGTGTAACTAACGGCGAAAGTAAATCTACAGATCGATCCAATAATAATAAGTGTTCAATAGCAACAGATGAGGTAGAAACTGCTTTATTATCTTCTTCTTCTCTGTTTAATCTCTGTAATAATTCCCAAACTTTGCTAGCAGCTGGTCCTCTTCCTGTGATTCTTGAAATTTTTCCATATAATTTCTGTAAACCTTGTATAGCTTGTGCAACTTGATATAGACAAGTGGGATCATTTTCCAAATAGAATTCTTTAAAGGATCCACTTAGTTCCATTGATAATAGATCATTATCAAATGGAAAGAGATCACATTTGAATTCTTCTATCAATGTGAAACTGCCAAATACACCACGATTCTGAAGTTTTTTTTGACAGAGTAGACTTTTCCGTGGTACAAAAAATAAATGAAATTCTTTGCGTGGCCTTTTACCCTCTTCACTGTAAATACATTAAAAGATGTACATATTTATATATATATTAATATATAATGTAGTATGATGTGTATAATAAATTTTTTATGCTAAAATTATTAAAAAACAAAAGTAACAAAATTACTATGTGCTACTACTAACAATTTTACTTGCAACATTTACAAGTGGTTTTGGATATGACTCTTGTTAACGTCAAGCTTATTAAAGCAATTCTACTCTATCTGACAACATATTTGTTTCATGCTTACCCATGAATATTTTCAGCAATTAAATCCATGAGTTCCAATTGTGGTCTTGAAATGAATATGATGTTGGCAATATTAGGTGGTATTGTCAAAGTTCCACCATACAATGGATACATTTTTACGACACCATATTCCTCCAATAAATTATACTTTGCAACAAGACCAATTGGTCCAGCTAACGATTGATCCCATATAATAGCCTACACAGTAAACAACGAAAGCTAATATATTATATAGTTAAAATTAATATATATGTATTCAGTTAACTTTTGGTTAAAAGAAGTTAGGTTACGTTTGGATTATTTTGATACCTTGGAGCCATCGCATTTTTCTAGCAAACAAAGCAACCGTTTTCTCGCTTGTTCTTGTATAAGCCCAATATTTAATTTGCCTCCTGTCAAATATGTTGATGACATGATTACAGCGTATTAGCTACGTGCAATATCACATCTGACATCGTCCGCAATAGATAACCTCAATACACTCAACACACTGCACACTGCTATACACTGCGTTACAGCCAGCGGTATTGACAGTGATCTTGTGCGTGCGCACAGTGGAGCATATTTAGTGTAAATACTCAATATATACTTACAATACCATTGATTTAATCGTACAGCTTGAAAAAAGTGTTACTGCACTAATACTTTTTTCAGCAAATATATAAGTGATTAAATAAGTAAATAAAAATAAATAAATCAGTTTTAGTTTTATTTGTATGACAAGTAATTATTATAAATAAAAGTTCGCTTCAATGATTCGTTCAACACTTGATATTTTTCAATATCTATTAAAATTGAAATTAAGTTTACAATTTTATTTTTGCGCTAAAAATTACTATCTATTATACTACATGAAGTTTATTACATTGCAGTTTGAGTATGTGCATACCTCAAGATCTCAATACCAACGAACTACGTTCAGTTATATGCAATGCGCCACAGTGATTGTAGAATAATTTTTAAATTGGTTCGTATTTTTTGTGATAATTATTGTCTAAATGTAAATCTCACACTTGAAAAGTTATCATAAGTGTCTCGCAATGTCAAACGTTCATTCTAATATATTAAGCAACGCGTTGCCGTTATTGTACAACATTGCGATTTCGGTGTCGAAACTTTCTTGTATGTCTTCGGAGTCTTATTTTTTATTTTCACGTTGTTTTTCACGTTATTCAAGTGTACTGAAAATGCAACGAATGCATGATTATTACGAGGTATTTATATACAAGTTTCATAATTTATTTTATAATATATTTTCTAATTAACTGTGTTGATTGCATTGTAATAATTCAATATATTTTTAATTTATAACTTTACTAATTGTAAGAAAAATGTCAAACTTTATTTCCACAGTAAATAATTATAATTAATTTTAATTATATTAATATTATTTTTAGTATTGGGAAATTTTGCATATTGAACGAATTAATACAAATAATTAATTACTGATTAACAATTCATTTCTGTCAGTTATAAGATATTTTGAATTACATTTATGTTAAATAACTATAGAAATTTGCGATATGTTGCAGTTTTAGCATTTTGAGAATCGTTATTGTTGTGATTTCAGGGATCTGCATCTGTGTACATACTTGGGGTCGATTAAGATTTCCTTCGAATATTATCCACGTTATCTTCTCGCCGGAATACATAGCAATTGTAGCCAATGCATATTTATCATCAAACATGTGTATTTTGTTAAGTAGTAGTTGTTCTGTAGTTGGATCTCTACTTAGCGTTTATAATAATTCAACTAATTTTAACATTTACTAAAAAATTTCGAATTTTATCTTCTTTTAATGTTTAACCCTGTGAAATATTGTGTATGTACAATCGCTATTATAAATCAATATTATGATCAATGATCTGCATCTGTGTCCGCAGTCGATCTAAAGTTTTTTCGTTCATTTTGCATCTTCTCCACTCAAAAAAATATTTCGCTGATGTAGTTAGATTTCTAGATATCGCAACAAGAATGTATCGCTATTTTTCGTATCTGTGAAAACATTGTTTGTCACATATAGAATTTATAGCAGTAATGTTCTAGCAATAGCTTCTGAAAAATTTAGGTACCACTGCTAAATGTTATTCATTGCATGATCTAACACGTGATTGATCTTATATAGATAGGCGCTTTAGAGAAACTTTCTTTTTAAAGTTCACAAACAATACAGATATATATTCTGTTTCTGTCATCTAAACTGATTAAGTAATTACATATGCAATATCACAACAGTTGCTAATCATTTATCTGTTTTAGTTAATTTTTTACACCTAGAAAATTTTAGCTATTATTGCAAGATCATTTTTTCGAGTGTCGTCAAAGTGCTTTTTTCTGTAATTAATTGTATCTATTGTGTTGTCTCATCATTTTAATTGAAATTGATATATGTATAAAGTAAAAATTGTTATGTTTGGTTTATGCGGCACTTTATATGTCGATGAGATATTATGAAAAAAATCATAATTATAACAATCTTTAATTAATCTTAATTGTTTCTATTTTTAAAACTTATTTAATATTAGAATTACAAGATAAACAATTTAATATTTAATATTTGTATTTAATATTTAATATTTGTAAAATTAAATATTGAAAAGTTAAGAGGAAGGTTATTTATTACTAAAATTAGTATATATATAAACTTGCTATTTAATTTCTACGAATACACGCACGCGTATATAGATTGTATATAGATATGAATATGTGTTTCTAATAAAACTTTTATCTTAAAAATTGATAATTTTAATCACTGTTGCATAACTCTGCTTCATTGTACTATTGAAAAATAATCATATGTGGGAACTTTTTTGTTGAGAAACAGTCATGTGTCTAGTGTTAAATTTTAAAAAGTGTCAAAAATTCGTTTTTACGGAACATTTGTGATAATAACATTGCATAGTAATGTAATAGAAAATCTAAAAAATTCGATTGCTTAAAGTTTGCGTGTCGCAAAGTACCTTATGTATTTATTTAAACATTGGAGCACTTAATTAATCAGTTAGTAGCATCTGATTTATGTCAACAATTGCTATTATTTAGTAAAAGATGCATTGACAGAAAGTGCAACTTTAAAGAAATAACTTATCTTAACAATAAGAAATAAATGCTTATAGATTTTAGGAAATTAATCGAAAATATTAACGTTCCTGCATATGCAAATTCAGCTTGCCCATTTCTGCTTGATGCCGACACGGCATCAACAAATCGATAAAATTATGTTTATCGTTTATTATTATATCTCGTTTATCTCGTTTTCGTTTATTCGGATTACTGTGTAATATATATATATAATATATACCGAGAAGCATTGTATGTCAGCTTCTATCGGTGCAGGCGCACTTTCTGTGGCACACTGTGTCAGTGCTCCGGAGACTGCGCAGCATCCCGTGCGGATAAGCGGCGTCCACGTAGCGCGAACACGGAGAAGGGATGCGATAGGGGAAACACTTTGGTTTTTAATCCGTGGGTGTAGCGACATGGTGGGGACGACCCTCTCTTCTCGTCGCACTCTTCTCGCCGATCCAATCTCACCCTCGTCAGCGCGATCGAGCCCCTTCTCGCCTGCTCGGTTACCCTCTACTCCGTTGAACCTTTCCCCCCGTCCCACTCGAGCACCCCACCATCGATCCTCCCGCCACATCGTCTGTCGTCCCGACGTCCTTTCTAACATCCTCCGTGCTTCTCGTCAGGCGGGGGTTGCTACCGGTCTCCTAGTGACTTTCGTCGTTGGGGGTCGCGTGACACGTGCGTGAGAAAATACCGGTCCTAGTCTCGGTCGCGATCCCGATCGATACAACGACCGAGTGGTCCCTCGTTGCTGGCACCGCGATCGTAACAGATCGGCGAAAAATCAACAATCGCCATTCGGTGACACTTTTGGTGATTCGCATCGCCAGAGATTCGCAAGAATATTGAAGATCGAGTGATATATCTTTTGGTGATCCATCGTCGTGAACGAGTTTGATTGTCGTGACTGTGTCAACGGTTTTCGAAAACTTCTTCGCGAGGAGGATTTCAAGATTAGTGCGCGCGTCTTATTTAGAATGGTTTGCGAATCGCAAGAAACGGCGGCTTCGGTATCTCGCGATATTCCTCAAGAGTCGGGGTGTTTTCAAGTAGTTACCAAAGGTTTCAGCTCTTTAAACACTTTTAATATGGTATCGTTGTCGATACTTGTTTCAATGCGCGATGCAACGATAGAAGATAATTCACGAGTAACGTGACAATTAATGTTCAATCGAATTGCATCATTGATTCACACAATTTTATTCACAACTTCCATCTTTTGTCACATAATTAATTTTATTCTACCGACATTCGCCAGATTAATTCCTTATTTTCCATTTGTAAGCATAAGCAGCGTCTCAAGTATTGTTACAACAACTCCGTAATCACATTGTGTTTTCCGAGTAGTTTTCTCGTGTCTTCTCTGTCATTATGGCTTTTACAGCTATCATCATTACGCTCGTGTTTGCGAGCATTGTTTGATGTTTCACCCTCTCTTTGACCATTACTCCATCAGTATTTTATTTGTCAACGTCCGCTATCCAAATTTGTTATTGATATTTGATTATTGAGTGAATAGCACGGACGTTAAACAATTTGATGCGTGTGAAGATGAGGCACGCGATGTACGTACGAGGATATATTTCGACTCCAAGTTTCGCAGTGTTGTATTATTAAAGTCTAAAGTAATTCTTCGAAAATGAAGCATCCGCGGCACAGTGAATTGTAAAAAGTTGTAATTTAGAAAAATCGCGAAACGACACTGTAATTGGATCTAGTCCCATCAGTAGCATCCCCATTTTAAGCTGATACTAGAAGATTTAAGCAAAGAAAGATATCATAATCGTGTAACATACATTCACACATTCACACACGCACACGCGCGCGCGCACACACATACACACAATAAAGAAAGTGGCATGGAATTAGATCTTCTTTTGCGGGAACGTAATCATAGGAAGGCAAAAAATAGAGAAAGAAAAGCTGACAAGAGATTAAAGAGGCTGTAAGCCTTCTTTGTTCCTTTTAATTGGACGAAGCTTGTGAAGAACAAAGTTTCTTTAAAGTTATTCTCACCATTTTCACGCAAGATGCATTTTCAATTCGTGCATATCTTTCGGCTTTATTTTATGCGAATCAGACGTCCTTTCACGTCTTTGTTAATCTCTCTTATCGAGTTTACTGAATATACCAATATAATTTAGTTGCTTCTACTTTTCAATTATAAATTCAAACATCCCTTATATAATCAATAATTTGTATTATCTCTTAAAGAATTCTATTTAAAGACGAAAATCATACGTGTGTGGCAACGGGAAGCGAGAAACATCGGTTTTACGTGTTATTATGTGTCTTGTGTGAAATATGTGGACCATACATATCAATTTAATAATTATTTCTTAATAACGCTTTAGCTGTAATTTTCACACACACACACACACACATACATCTCCATACTCGCGCGCACGCACGCTCACAAAATATAATATGAGATATACAGCAGTTATATATAAATTTATACGTATATATTTTCTTCAATAGAACGTCATACACAAATTCAAAGTTCAAAGCAATGGTTGCGGAAATCCCTTCTTTTTCTCGAACAATCATCCCTCGGCAAAGCTCTCGCAGAGCTTTCTCAAACAGCTACCACTGTATTTTATCTCAGATCTCCTTCTTTCTTTCAGATCCTTTGTAATCGCCGATTCGAGTAATCGATAACACCGTCCGACATAGCGTGCTCGTGTTCATTTCAAAGAGGTAGATAAGAAAGTGGTGATTGTGACTTTAATTCCTATCTACTTGGGGCGCAATCAAATATGCTATTCACGCTATCGTTGTCCCTTACACGTATAGGCGCATAAATTCGCGTTTTACAGAATAATATTAACGGATAAAAAAGTGAAAATACAAAATTTATAAATTTATAAAACTTTGACAAAAATAAAATTGTGTGATGCGATATAGGTCATGGGGTGACAGAAAAATGAATTGATAAATAATTTGGTTGAATGGAAATCTTTAAAACATATTCCTATATCATTCTCTTCAGCTCTTTAATAAATTGAAATATATATAATATTCAATTATATATTCAATGACATACAATTGATGCATTTACAATCTATAAGTAACTAAACTTTAAATTTTCTATTATATTTTCCGATTATTATATAATTGTGTCTTTTGATTACATTTTATTGATACAAATATATACATACATTTGGATACATTTGAATAAAATTAGCACAGATTCATATTGACACACATAATTTTTTTCTATGTAATATAGATCGATAAGTTATATAGAAAAATGTGTATGTGCGTTTATTTATTGATTTCATCGAGGAAGAAACTCTCTTGTTCATGAGCGAGCAAACTGCAGTCGTGAGTGCACGCCGTCAGTTCATGCGCGGTGTTTATGATAATATTTAATCCAGTTATAAAGCGGCGAAGTGAATACACATAGAGCGAGTACACTCGGACAGACCTTGTAGTGGCGATCAGTCGATGATTCCGTTCCGACGTTATGTCGTTGTCGTTGGCGATAATCCAGTTATACTCGAGCTACGAATGCCACACGACACTGTGTCAACCTCCCGTGCATTTTGGCCGTGTTTTTTACCGTGCTGGCACTCGCTTGCGGAACACGGTGGTTCGTGCGTGTTAATTTTCACGAATGATACCGGGATTTTGTCGACGGTTGCTACGTGTCGCGCGGATTAACATTGTGCAGCGTCGCCCGCTCGCTCGTTCGCTCGCGTTCCACTGCGTGTTCCATTTTAATGCGATTGCTCGCTGACGTCGTCGGCACATTCGTCGACTTGATATGTCGTCCATTCATCTATATTGCACGCCGATGTCATTCATCGACAACTTCCTCCGCCAATCGCCAACATCATCCCGTGTTATCGGAGGACCGTTCCTCGCGACCGCGACGTCACATATTCCAGAAGCAAAATTAGGCTTCTTATTCGCGTAAGGTTCTTATTCGCGCGATCGAACACTGACGTCGGATGCACTCGTCAAAGTGTTTGTATCATATATTGTGAGAGTCCGGAAATATTGTATATTGGAATATCCAAGTTTTTCTCTCTCTCTCTTTCTCTCTCTGCATTAATGGATTGCTTTCTTTTATGATTACAAAATTCAAAATTTCGGAAATATTATTGAGATAAATTGTACACGTGCGTATCATGTATATTATAAAAATCTCCAGGTCATAGAATCTCTAAAAAATTCGATTAAAATATCAAAGCTTGCTATCTTAATTTGCTTTTTTGTATTTTTGTTGATTGTTTTTTACGATAACATATATACGTGAAATTGAATATCCTTTGACAATATAGAGGATCATTCTTTATATAAATACCGCTCTCTTGCGTCGTGTATTTAGATATCCGAATATCAACGCGCACTTATATATTATAGATCGGAAGAATACAAGATAAAATATCGCAACTGCTATCAAAGTTGTCTCTTTGTATAAAATTGCTTTAATTTTGCTTTCGTTCCTTGAATTATTTATACATATAAAATAATAATTGCGTATATGATGAAACGGATCAAATGTTATGAACCACCAGCGCTATAATCTACCGTGACGCTCGTAATATTGTACGAGGAATCATGAGTTTATTAAAATTGCATTAAATGCGAATAGACGTTTTACTTCTTGCATCCTTACGATGACATTGCGGAATACGAGAAGTGCTGCTTCATGATAGGAATCTTTATTCCTAGAAGTCCTTTATTCCAGTTACAATAAGGTTTGCATTGAAGTGACCCATAACAGAGAAATAATAAACCCGTGATTCGGTCGGACAGAGAAATTAAAAGGACTCTTTATCTTTAGTCTCATTTGATGGATCTTCGAACAACAACTCAACGATAGTTAGATCTTATTAGACACTACATCTGGTCTTACTTTTGTTTTGGTGTTCGGAGATATCGTTTATAGGATCGAACATGTTGGAGTGAAAGGGGAGGAAAGCCGCGAACTACGTGGAAGACGAGCGATCGTGATGGGGAAGAGTCGTATAAGGAATTCAAATATCGTTTCGATCGATCGGCTAGTTGGGGGCGTTTTGTAGCTTCCCTTCGAGTCCTCTCGAATAATCACGACACACACACACACACACACACACACGACATTCACCGCACATACACGCGTGCGCGCGCGTGTACAGATTGTATAGGTTCCATTTGCGAAAACTCGTAGAATCGCAATGTATAAGTGGCAAAAAACGGTAAACGGTAATATAAGTGGTCGTTCCCGCAACTCGATGGACTGATCGCCGTACGCAGAAGCGCCCATTGAATTGGGTCATCAAACGTTCAAGGTCTTCAAGTTATTTGCGCGAGTGATCTCAAAGTGAAGCACGCGTCGCGATATCGAAGGATGGAGAGGAATCGAAGAAGGTCGCATAAATGTGGAAGAACAGGATTTGCGTTTCCGTGCGTTTCCTCTTGAGGCCCGCGACGTGCCTTCGAGTAATCGAAGACGAATGCGCGCGTTAGATATGAGCGCGAATCGATTGATCGCGGATCGGCAAACAGAGTGTCATCAGTGATATTTGCTGGGCGATGAGCAGATGTGCGGTAATATAAGTTTACCAATTAAAGTGAGAACGTATAAACACGCGGAGTGATCGTATTTTGTTTTCATTCTCTTCGGAATTTCCAAAATCCTTATCGGACGAATCGCATTTACGTATTTATGCAACGATAAATAACAGAGAACTGACAGATCGAATTACCGAGTGCCAAGAAAGTGCAGACAAAGAAGAAAGGATGAAATTCAAAGCACGATTGATCTAGAGAAGCGGTAGTTTCTCGTGCAAACGGATTCTTCAGTCATTCGATAGTCACTTTCGATTCGCTTTATTCTCATCAAAAATCAACAAAAAAAAACAAGTTTGATTTAAAAAAAAATAAGTGTTGAAAATTAAAAGATACTTAAAGAAGAAGAAAAATTATTTGTCGGCTTTTCCAGCCATCCGATACTTGTAATCGAGTATTTGACTGAATAATCTACATGTCCTGCGAAAATCTCGTAGGGAGAAGAGTGTTAGGATGAATAAGTGACTGCATTAGAATCGAGAGTTGAATTGGAAGTCAAAGAAGATTAATGAAGTGTAAGCGAAGATACGACGCGCGATATTCGATCAAACGGTAAAGGAATTTCTGGAAGTACGCTGGTTGATCGGCGGGGATCGATCGAGCTTAAAAGCAGCGCGAAACGAGCCGAGTACGTATCGAGGGACATTAGACGAACGAGAGAGGGATCCGGAAGAAGCATCGGCGAGGAAAGGGAAGGGACGGGAGACCACGTTCGCTTGTATTTTTGTCCTCTCGCGGGAAATCAGCGACCGTCGAGGGCCCGGAGGATATCGGGACATCGTTGCTGTTCTTTATCACGCTAGCCGGCAAATTGATAACGAGTCAATCGTCACGTCTTGCGGAAATGAGTCTGGTCGGAACCTAAAGGGAGAAAGAGCGCGCCGGAGTGTTTTTCAAAAGAATTTACGGAAAATTTAAGGCCCTTTTCTCCCCCGATACATTCGTTTTAACTACACGTTGGGGAATCATCTTCGAACTTCATGGCAAATCTATCGGCGTGCAACTCGATCGTAATGTAAGTGCGCGAAGAGAGAAAAGGCGAAAATCGAAAAATAACAAATTATAAGGGTGTTGTCGCGATCGCGCGAGACGCAAGTGGACGTTGCAGTTTCGTGAGAAGAAATCGCTATTCGGCGCGATAACAAGCGAGATAATTCTGAAATCTGACGATAAGCAGATAGAGAAGTGAATCAGGCAGATGAGAAGCGGCGGATGAAAGTATCGATGACACTACCGCTAGAGGAAAGGATATAATTCGGCAAAGGTTCGCCACTTCCCTTCTTTCTTCGAGAACTTTTGACGCGGCAATCTATCCGAGCACCGCCCTTCACGGTGGTGGCTTAAGGATATCACGAAGGATCCAGAATGCGTCCCGGCCTTTCCCGTGAACTTGTCGGGAGTATCAGACCCTTTATCGGGAACAGAGAGAAATGAAGTTATCAGTGTCGGCTTACACAGCTCAAGCCAGTGCTCACAAGAATCTCTGCAGCTATCAACAACAACGTAGCTACGGGGCCACAAATCAAGCGTCCGCGGCCCGGACCCCCTCAGACCTCGCAACGGTCCTTCCTGCCCTCAAGGTTCGTATATCGTGGCTACTTTTCATTACCATTTATTGGAACGTCGCGAGATGATTTCAAACAGTTTCATCAAATAATAATACCAAATTTTCGACTATCCCTTTAACAATTATTAAAATTAGTATAATTGTACTAAACGATTGTGTACTACGCTTTTATCTACTACTAATTTTTTTTATTAATTTCGAGTTGATTGTTTTTCTCTTAATGCAATACATAATTACGCTAAGTAGGTGTAATAACAAAGTGTATTACAATTTTACATTAAACTTGGCTACTTTTCCGTTAGTGAGAATTGTGATGCACATGCGAGAATAGCACTGAAAACAGAGATAAAATATATAGTGCCTCAGAATCATCGAATATCTTTTCAATCGCTACTTCTGAAATTTGAAATCGCTACTACGCCAATTTGAAAACGGTGTTTTTTTAGGGAAAATGTCGAAAGGGTTCATTATTTATCTTCTTTTTTCGATTTTTAACACTGCACATCTTTGCTTACTTCGAGGCTTTGAATAAAATTTTTATTTAAAAGTCCATTTACGACATGGATTGAAAAATAAAACTTTGTTATTTTGTTTACCACAGCTTTCTGTTAGCTTTCAAAAACTTTTGATTTTTAATCGTTAGTTCGAAAACTACAAATTGTCTCAATATTTTTATTATCAAGAAAAATTTATTTTAGATTAGCCGAAATATTTATAGTAAAAGGAGAGTCAGCGGTTTTAGATTATTTTTTATAAACTATGCGTATTTATATAGGTAAATACAATTTTTGACATGTTTACAAAACTCTATGTTATTTTTGAACGTACAATGTACACAGACCAAATTCGCCGTAGTTGCTAGAAATTTATAATGGAAGATTAGATTCACTACACATGTCAGATATATTTAATAGTTGATTGCTAAAATTTGGCGGACTAATTTAATCGAATTTTAATTGTCAGTTAGTTAGAATACTAATTGTCGTTATAAAGCAACGATAATATTTGAATTTGATTGTTGATTAGATTTAATTGCTAATTAAAGGATTAACCCTTTCAGGACAGAAACTTTTTAACAAAATAACTTACATATGTTTTTTAAAGGTTTTCAAGATTACTAAAATCGATTGTGGCTTTAAAATGTCAAAATTCAAATTGACGAATCCAATATAGCGGACTAAATTTTAAAAAATTAGTTCTATTATTGTGAAATTTGGTTTTAGGGGGTTTATGGAAATTCAAGTGTTACTTCAGAATTTCAAAATTTTCAGGTTATATTGAGCAGACTCAAAAGCAGCTCCTCTTTAGAACTAAGATAATTCGATTTTTTTCAAATTTGCACTATATTGCATCCTTATTTAAATAAAAAAATAAAAATTCTAAACTTATATTTGAATTCATTAACTTGAAAAACACCCTTTAAAACTAAGTTTGAAGATAATTCGATTATTTTTGTTGAAATTCAATCCGCTATATCAAATTCATTATTTTGAATTTTGTATTTTTGATTTCAGATTTAAATACATTGATGTGAGAGAAAAGAATAATTGCAATAACCATAATCTATAGTGATTTTTGGCGTCAACCATATTTTTATAGGTATTCTAAGGTGCGTTCCGTTTCATGCATGATGCGCAAAGAAGTACTAAAAATCTACAGTTTATGTTACGTACACTATAGATTTCCAGCATTTTTATCTGCTCATCATGCATGAAACGGAACGCAACCCTAACTATATAGTTGATTATATGACTGACAGTATCGTACGTATAAGGTTATTATTGCTAACATTATAGTAATAATTCTTATAAAAATGAGTATTCTGATTATAATTATAGTCCCATACAATTATAATTTCAAATATCATATACTTTTCTCTCAGTGTAAAGCATCAACAAATACTTATAGATCAACTTTCATGGAAACGAAAATCGAGTGAGCAATTTTCAAAATTAGAAGAATGTTCTTTATAAAGGATACTCGTCCCGAAAGGGTTAAGCGATAATAGTTGGTTTTAATAGAAGCATGTGTTTAAGTTGGACGGTGTTCTGCAAATATGAGTTAGTTGAACGCAAGTAGTTTTGAGTAAATTGAATTTCAAGTTCATTAGACTGTTGAGTAAGTAAGAAAATTGGGATTGTTTAATTGTGTAGTACAAATGATATGTTTTCTTCTATGTGAATGCAGCTCTGAATGTCGACGCGTAGAGACGGAAACGCGCAGTCGAAAAAACAGCGTAGAAAATGTCGAAAAGACAGCCGGTGGTTCGTATATCGCTTCCCGTAAGTGTCATCAGTACTATCTTCTTTGAGTACGGGAGAATTATGCCTGGAAAGTACATATCCATTCGACTGCTCTTGCTCAACGTCTCTCTAATCTTGATATTATCGCACGAACGTTCAGTATTCCCAGCAGTCTACTTTCTCTATTAGCGATTGTCATGTTCCTCTCTCTTTATTTGTAAAACTCGAATTTTCAACGATCCATTATCTTGCAATGAAAATTTTATCCCGAATTGCTTCCGTCCTGAATAATAGATTGTCCAGTATGAGAGCTTAAAACCTTTTGTAGAACTTGCACATTAAATATTTACTTAGATGTGTCATCGTTATAACATTTTGTATGTTACTTCATTATGGGCTATCGAGATTTCTTCAATTTTTCACTGGCCTGTATGCTTGTCTGTCTTATGATACTGTTTTATTTCGATATTTCTTGTCCCAATTCTCTCATCTTGGTATTTGCTGTAAATAAAATAATACCGTATCAGAACTTGGTAAGTACAATATCAAAAGTCGTCCATTTGTTAGGTATTACACGTTTCATTGATCCAGATTTACTGCACTTTTGTATCTTTAATTGTAACTTTTCTCATCGGCATCTTTTTAAGGAAGATTTATTTTCAAAAATTCTCAGATTATCCTTGCAGCTTTTGACTAGGAATTCGAAAAAAAACCTATTCTATCTGACGCTAGTGTATTTCCGTTATACTACGGTCTGTGTACTCATATATAAGACTGCTGGAATTTATTGTATATATTTGTCAATTTAATTACAACTAATTTGTATCTCTGGAATGTTTACGTTGTTTAACGCACGTAGAGAAACGTGACTCAGGATATCGTGGCGATATTATCTCGAATAGGAAGCATTATGTTAAGCGTATAAACCTAACAAACATTTCTAAACAATCTAATCAATCCTTAATTTGATGTATCTTGTGAAATACATCGTATAATTGTGATTATGAAAGTAGATTGGGTCATATATTTTTTGTTTTGAGACATACGACTCTTTTGCGTTTGTATGTATTAAAAATATTTTTAAAATTATATAACAAAATATTTTCCAAAACAGTTACTTTTACAATATAAATTTTTTCCGTAATTGTAAAATTTTATGAATAACTTGTAAAAAAAATATATTTTTGATACTTTAAATGATTTGGATCGTTTTCAAAATTAATAAATTTTTGAAATAATTGGGAAAAAAAACATTAAGTTTTATTTAAAAACAAGTTAAAAACAGATATCTATTACACTTTTTAATTGTAATTATGTTAAATTAATTTTTACCAATATTTTAGTTGTTTTTTCTTCTTTGCTAACAGGATTTTCAATTTCTGAAAAGTTTTGAAAGCTTTACAATATACCATTTTATATCAAGTTTATTTATTTGAACCGCTACTTGATGACATAATAGAAGAACAAGTATTTTCTTTTTTATAAAACGGAAATTTACTAGAGAGCAAGTGACTTAGACTACTGTCAAAAAATAAACTGAACCTGTTTAATGATACATTGAGCTGTTCAATTTTCAACTATTTTTTTCTTTTTCAAAAAAGATTACATTATTATAATATAGATTGATGTAACACAAAGTAAGTGATAAATTCAATTAGTCCACTTTTACTGCTGATATATGTATATAAAATATGTGAAAAATATTTCAATGGTTTTCGCAATATTATTGGTGAAGATATATAAATAGAATATAAAAGTAATATGGACAATGCGCGTTACAGTATTCTACTTATCGGCTTTTTATTTATCGGCTTCGCGTCCTCAGCTGAAATATTTCAGGTCGAAACTCGAAACAACAATAATTATCTTCATAACTTTCAAGATGTGATCACAGTACTATTGGGAAACTTTTCCTTCCGTTATAAAAAGTATATAAAAAATACACTTTTCGATTTACTTCGGCAATAACAACAATTCGTTTGGGCACGGCATTCGATACTTACAAGGAATTTTATCAGTTTTGTTACTTACTTGTACAAGCTTATAATTTCAAGAAGTTTATGTACTATTGTTTAATGAAGCGGAAAAATAATAACTGCAGACTTGAAAAATTTAATTAACCGTTGCATGCAACTTTTTTCTTACTTTTCCTGCGTAACTTGTTTATACTTTTTATTGGGGGAAGCCATTAAAAGCAGGTAAAGCGATGTCAGTAGTAGCGCGCAAAAAGTTTTCTGCTAAAAGAATCAGTCGCGTACATCATATTGTATCTTATTATGGAGTGGGAGTTGGCTACATTGTAATAATTACCGCAATACATTTTTTGTAATTTTGTAATTTCGATTATATAACGAAAAAAAACTTTATCAAGTTTGGATCTGTTCGGATCTAAAGATAGAGAACAATCGACAAAATCTTCCATTTTGCTGTTAAGAAAAAAGTGACATCTTGACATATCGCGTTAACGCCTTGGCGGTAGTGAACAATGGCTGTACTACTTGCCGGCCTCGTCCAAACATGTCAAATGCGGCTGTACAAACATGATCAAGTACAGAAAAGCGTAGGAGACGTAAAACGCGCGCGTTAGCCTCTAGAAATCAAATCGATTGACGCAAGTGAGTGTCTGTGAGTGGCGTTCCGCTGTGTGAAATTTGCTCAATCTAGGAGGATAAAAATATTTGCGTTTCAATGTTCCTTTTAAAAATGCATCGTGCATTTCGATCTTTGCACGATGAACTATTTTTTTCCCTTGCTTTTCTTTCGTTTTAGTTCTATATTTCCATTTGTTTTCTAACGTACATTGGCATAAATAAATCTGCAGTCTAATTATAACGGACACCAAAAATATAAGTAACCGATAACCCGATAAAGAAATTGCACCTGAATTGGCGCTGATAATCGATAGCGCGTTACATCTGGGCGCGCAGTTGATTGAATTGGAAACGGGTATTGCCGAGTACGAATCGGGGCATTTCGCTGGGTTGTGGGAAGCGTAAATTAATACGTAACTTTCCTCTCCCCTCTCTCTCTCTCTCTCTCTCTCTCTCTCTCTCTCGTGCGGCGCACTCTTTAACCTTTCCGTAATATATGCTTTCCAGAAATAAAGACATCACGCGGTCCGCGCGCGACGCGCTTCCCCAATTACCGCTGATTGCCCTCCGAACGTTCGCGCACAAAGTGCTCCTGCGGGACGAGTGCTGCGAGAGACCGGAACAAGTGGTTAGCGTTACGTCGCGTGACACGAACGATGCCACTTTAATTACGCATATACGTTACCAGCCCGAACATGCGCGCGTGCAACCCGAAATGTTATATTCGATGCAGACGTGACATGTTCTCGCTTGCTCGCTCGCTGGAAAAAGCTCGCGCTGTATTGTAGAGTGAAATTTGCCTTATTTCCAGAAAAAAGTAAATTGGTCTTTTCCAGCGAAAATAGAATTGAGAATTGAATAAAATACATTTGAATCTGCAATTTTCTCATAATTTCTTATTCTTTTAATGACAAATTTATTAATACGTTGACAGAGATTGATAGTTGTAACATTATCATATAAGAACTCCTTTCATCTGTTCACTGTTCAATACGTTACAGAAATTTCATCTTATTTTTTAATACTCTACATTACAAACAAGACTCTTAAGGTCGATCGTGCGACTTGAAAGACTCTTTGTTGCTCAAGGCGATTGTCCAGGTTTATTCTCTGCTTTAGGCGAATGTAAAGCGCATTACTAAAATTTTGTATTTCCCTATATCTATTATACATTACAGTTGGGATAATACTTTGTACAGCGATATCTTTAACTTAGAGTTGAGTTTAGAGCTAAATCATTTAATTCAATCTGGGATATTGACACAATTGCATTATTAATACGTAACTAATTTTCAGAAATTGAGATCGATATAGATTTTAATGTGAATGTAGATTTTCAAATGCAATTTTATATATTATAATTTTTACGATAATTGATCTCTCTACTGTATAAATTTGTACCGACTTTGTTTCTGACAAATTATTTAAGAAAGATAATAAATACCAGCGTGTATTAAAAAAAATTACTTAATTTGTCTCGAGTGTATAAATTATGCGATTTGCATTTTTTGTGTCTTTTATACATAAAGATTAAAAAGGTACGAAGAATACATTCTTCGTAACAAACGAAAATAAGAAATGTACAATATTATCTGTATCTTTGCAACACGATTGTGCAATACTGCTGCAAATAAGTTTGCTTCATTCATAGTAATAAAAAAATTAAATGAATCGGTGAGTTGATTTTAAAATACATTGAGCAACGCAACAGATGGAAATTGCTACGTTTTTTTTTTTTTAAACGCGTATCGGTTGATTAATGTAAAATGTTAAAAATATAAATTTTTCATTCAAATTTATAGCAACATTATTCATGCACTATGTTAAAGTGCATGTACAAATTGCATTCCACATCGATGCTATATGTTTAAATAGGTTTCTGCGTTTAACACGATTCGTAGACATCCGTCACTCGCGAAAGCAATTTCGTCAGATATCGAACAAATCTGGCTAATCGATTCTATTGAGGTCAATTACACGTTATTTCTTTGAATTTTCATTTTACATCACTTCGTATCGTACACCGTAGGCCGTCAGCCGCTCTATACGGCTAATTATTAGGTCGAGAGGTCATCATTTCGTGTCGCATTTTAAATTGAAATTTGCAGCTACGACTGTTGCGATCAAATTGAAAGATCGCGAAATTTTTTTTAATTACGTCATTATGAGACTTGTGAAATGGTAAAATTTAGCAAGTTAAAAGCTAAAAATTATCGACTAGGGAACTCTTGCTTCTTTCCAAGTTTTATCCAAATTCTAAAGATTCTAAAGATTCTAAAATTTTGACTCACACGCATACAATTTTTTTGTACTATTTGAATATAAAAATTCGTACAAACTATTGCACTTTTCAGTGAACTCTAAAAAGAGCGCTTTTTTACGGATGCAACGATTAAATAACCTCGTGTTTATAAAACCAGTTATATCCTATATCCTTATATAGTAAATTGAACAATATTATGAATTAGCTTTAATAATAATATATCAGCTATATATTCTCTACTAATTTTTCCATAGAGACTTTTGAAACAACTGTCATATCACGTCACAATTTTTGCACATTAAAAATAAAATTATCGCTGCAGAATATTTTTATCAGCCCGAGAAAAAACGGCATAATCAGATAAATATATTCTATATAATTAGTTATGAAAAGATCTGATAACATATAATATTTTATATAATCATATAAAATTACATATGCTATTAGATCTTTTCATAACTAATTATATATATTTACATCTGACGAATTATACCATTTTTTCTCGGGAGCATTCTGTTTTACTGTTTTACTGTGTTAACTTTATTGAATGATATAGTTTACAGTAACGTTTTTCTTTTCTGAAAACAGATGGTGTATCCAGTTATTTTTTTACTCGCTGTGTTTCTCGATATGAATAGATATGTAATATTGGTTTTCTTATAAGCAATGTCTTTTAGAAGTTTTTGTTAGGTGATATGAGCAAAACTTTGTTTTATGCCTAATGTTATTTGTTGTAACTGACAAATACAGAGTGCCATCGAAATCGACGAAAGTTGCATTGCCGAACATCCTATGGGTACAATATTGCTTTATCACGCTTCAGTTGTTTGAGTTTCATCTTCCATGAAGATCGGAATAAGCGTAGCGTCTGTGTACATACGAAGCAAACTCTCTATCGCAAAAATTTTTTAATATCGCGGTGCCGCACCATACTGCTGTGCCGGCGCATTTATTGGGTCGCGTGCCATTGGGACTTGTATCCAAAGTGTCGTTCTTAAGCACGATAACACGTCTCTAGAGATCTTGTCGGAATTCTTCCTTCACTGTGACACACGTTTTCTTTTTCTATTTCAACTTCCCCACTGTATCGTTAAGCACGAAGATGCGAATGCACAACGTTGTTTTTAACGTTTCTATATTGTCGCGCAATTCGTTACAACTCTCGTGTATTGTCAATTTCAGTAGATTTATGCAAACGTGTCGTGCGAAAAAGTTAGGTCAACAAGCAAACGCGCGCGACTCTGAAATCGTGGAATTACTGTTAAAAATTTTTCTAAAGCAAAAAAAAGTTGAGAAAAATTATTAGAATTATTGAGTCACATTGAATAGAGAGATGGATTTAATAAAATCCATTTTAGATGTGTGTAACGAGCAATCTCTGCCGTCGAGACATATTTTGCGTAAAAATAAAATTTTATTATTCGGACAGTTCACTTATCTTACTGGTTTATACAGTTTTCGCATAAAACTACCTGGAGAGAGCATGGGTAATGTTCTGTGGAAATCAACAAACATCCGGAACATGTTGTCGATGTGTAATGCGATGGGAGACGTGTTTGTTTGCGAGCACAAGCGTGTTTGCTCATTGCAATGTGCGTGCTTACACCTGCTTCAGCCAAATAGAACTTAATCCTAGTAAAACAGTAGATATTTTGTTTATACGCACCATTAAGAAAGGTATTTTTTTTTTCATCATGTGACACAAATAATATAACAGTGAAAAGTCTCTTACATTGTTTTCTTTGTAAATCATAGATATATATATAAAAAAAATAGAAAAGTTTTATATTAGGTAGATAGTACTTTTTCGATGTAAAAAGAAATTTGAGATTAATAAGTTAATTATGAACGTATAATTATGAGGTAAACATATTTTATTTTTTTCTTATTTCTTCTATTAATTCGTGAAACAAAAGCCAATAGCGTCTACTAAACACTTTTAGTATAACAAGTGATTCGATTACCACCATCACAATACAAATTCACGCACGTCTTCTTGGACAAAAAATATTTTCGCCTAGATTTGATATTTCTAGGATTAATGGAATGGGTTTATAAGCATGCTAACAAAGCGAACTTTTATACAAAGAGAAAATGGAATTTCAGTCGACCGACAATTGAGAGATGACATGATTCGCGGTAGGGGAAAAGGGTTAGAGAAGGAGTATTCTCGATTAGCTTGCTATGCCAACACTGTCAGAACTCGCGCGGAGTAGGGTTTCCGTTGCTCGGGTATTCAATGCTTCACGGGATCTTCACAGTGATGCCTAATTCACGATTGAGTAACCTTCATGGATATTAAAGGCGATGGAACGTACACAGGCGAACGAAAAGTTGTCGTCAACTTTGCAAACAATTGTTCATTTGTGTCGAGCAAACACAATAGTTTAATTCTAGTATGTATGACTTACTCTTAAGTTTTGTCTGTGAGCGGCACGATGGAAGAAGTTTAAATCTTATTGATACTTAAATTAGAATAAAATATCAATTGAAATCTCTGAAAAATTTTGCGAGTTATTTATGCAAACAGTTTAATTTATTTCAAAATAATACGCTTAAAATAAAAATTTTTCTGATTAAATTATCACTGCTATATATTCTAGAGTTGTAAAACTAAAACATTGCAATATTCATCTAGATATTATCACATACACAGACAAATTTGATATTAACGCCTAATAATCCGGCTCTTATTTAATAATTATTCAATTGATAATTATTTATGTGAATTTTTCGATCCTCTGTTTCATAACTAGCAGAGGATAAACTATACGATAGTTATGCTATGCACAAAGCTACTAAGATACTATGTAGGTTCTAGTTCGTTGATGTAGGATGTGTCTGATGTAGAATGTAGTCTGTGAAACATATTTACACTATATATATGAGACATGACAGACAGGACTTTCTGTATCAGCGATTAAGCCAAGTAGATATTGATTTGCAGAATTGGATTCCACCATTGCGCTAATGATAGTGCCAGGAAAAGTCATTGCATGTCAAAAAGTGAAGAGGCGTATAATGGAAATAATTCGAGAATAACTATCGTTCATCACAATAAATTAGCAAACAGTTTTCTTCGATATTTAACACTATCACGATTAAGTCAAGATATTTGTAAGTATGTCAACAAATCAGACATTAATAATGGTTGCGTTCAGAAAATACAACGGTGCATACTTGTAGATCTAAAAGTATGCAGCAATCACTCAATAGGCAATTGTCACTGAACGGTTTTATAATTGCTGTATTTTCTGAATGATTGCAACCGATGATTGCGCTTTCTATGGTTTAAAAGAATTATTATAAGCAAAAAACAATTATTTTACATTTTCGACTTTCTTAAATGTAATAAAATTATCTTTTTCTCTCGATTGTAATTCATCAATAACAGTTTGTTCTTTGTATGAAGGAATTATACGTATATTCTCGGCTTATTTTTCTCTTTTACGCGGGAGAAATGCTGAGCAGATAGATTATCGGTTCCTGGGAACGAGGGCCGTTATCCTTCTCTCCTAAGTGCGTGTCAAACGGTACCTGGCGGCACTGAAAAAAAGGCAGTGAAAAAAGTCGGGAAAAGGGATGAAATGACAGGATGGTTCGTATCAGGAATGACCGAACGCGTTGAGAGATTTCCTGGGAGTGTGAAAAGAAAGATGAAATTCTCAAAGTCGGTCAGCGATATGGTAAATTACAGTGAATAAAGTGGGGGAAACAGCAAGGCGAGGGCAGTGGCGGCGTCGCGACGCGACGTGATGCTGTCTCGAAAGAAGAATCGTGAAGTCGCTTGTGCGAAGGACCGCCACGACGTTGCACATGGCAACTCCCAAGGAAGATCAATATTCCCACCAATCGTATTTCTCTCTTGACTACGGCACACTGTCTCTCTGTGGCTGCGCGATATAACCGACTTTCCTTTCCTCTACTTTTCGTTTATCCCTAACTACCCCTTCGTTCTCGTATCCGCCTGACGCGCGAGCGCGTCCTATTCTCCACATTTCTCAGCTATATTTCTATTTTCTAATGTGTTGACAGAGAAATTAGGTCGCAACTGTCCTACGGACAATATTCGATACTGAACGGACTAACGATATATCGCATTATTATCATATTATTTTACATTGTTTCCGTTAACTATATTGGCATGCGAAATCGGTATTTTATTTCACAGCGTTTTTATTTGTATTATTGATTGTGTTTCTATTTCGAGTTAAATAAGTGGCTTTCCAGAATCAAAAGATAGTCAATGTAAATATCGCATAGGTGAAAAGTGTCAAAGGGAAATGCCGTTCTGCAGTTACAAAATTCGGTATTCAGAGAGGCAGGTCGAATCAAATTGTTTAGCTAGAACACATGGTTAAATGCAAGTTCATATCCTTGTGATTGACCACGCGCATATTAGTTGTGCAAGTATTGGTTTTGCGACAATAAAGAATTTAGTTTTTAATAAACTTAAAATAAGCATATGCAAATATTTCGAAATCAAATTTATGGTATACATTTTCTGATCATTTAAGTGTTATTTTGAAAAATATTTCAATTCATACATTTTTTTACACGGTAACTTGTTTTATTTGTACGGAATTTTTATATTCCATATGCGGTTTAATTTTATAATTAAAGAAATTTCCAATTTAGCGAATCAAATTATGTTTCAAGTTTCAGTTAATTTCGAATCAATGTTTTTTTAGCAATGTTATTATTTGTCGCAAGTTTTCAGTATTAAATACACATTTCTCGATAAATAAATCTTTAAATTATTAATTTGTTAAAATTAAAATAGTTAATTAAAGATTGTTAAGATAGTTAATTAAGTAAATTGAAGATAGAAAAAAATAATAGAGGAAAAAGTTAAATGACATGACATGAAAATGGATTCATATTTTTCGTAAGTACAACAATGCATAAAAAAAGTACATTTGAACTTATTTTTAATAGAAATATGTAGTCTTCGCATAAATAAGTTTCTCTGAATAATTTCTGTATAAAAGTATCAAGCTGTACTAAATGCATGAAAAATTAATATTTCACGAGATGTTTGACATTTTTGAGTGAGGTATGTTTTATTCAAGGTGATGTTTAAACATTCCGTCATGTTTACCGTTAAGGGATTTTGAATATAAACATTTGAGGACGTGTAAAGCAGTATCAATTGTGACTACAGTCCATAGTATTTATAAAGATAAAGTATATTCGCGTCCATAAAGTTATTTTAAAGATATATACTTTATTTTTATAATTATTATAAAAGTTGAAATAGGTATCTCAAAACAAAATGTCATGAAAATATGTGACTTATTGTTAATCCATTTTCATAATCATCGGCATGTATGTATATTTAAATATATTAATAATAAAAAATCTAAAGATATTCATATGTATCGATATCACAATATTCTTCATTGATTCTATTTTATATCAATAGTAATAGACATTCACATAATATTTTGATGTAGGAGGAGACTTTAAATTTTCATATTAATGAAAAATGACAAAATCTTGTTTCTTTTTTGCTATTTTTCTTAATATTTTTTTCATACAAACTGATACAAACACATTTGTGCAAATCAATCTTTATTATTTTAGCGGACTTGGTTTACCATTATTTTTCTAACACACTCATGTCTTCCTACTTCTTAACGCTATATTACATATTGCATGCAGTTACCATAACATAACAAAAAATTAAGACAAATTAAAACTTATACTTACATATCTTAATTTTGCTTTAATTTTAATTATTACATTGACTCATCATATTTTTTACTTCTTATCACAAATTCCACCTATACCTTGTCCTGTATTCAGTCCATTTTTTCTCTTTTCTTCTCTCTTTCTATCTACTCTGACCTTATTTCCGACTTACCTCTTATTTACCGTTTTTCTTTTTTCTCTTCATCTCTTTCTCTTTTCACAATTTCCAAATATTCCTTTTTACTTTATCCAATTCCTCGTTCCATAGCCTCTTCAATTTTTCCTCCTTATTTTTATCTAATTCCTCAAACCACTTTTCACTTTATACACTTTTGTATGTGTATGTTACAGAGTTAAATAGATATTTATAAGATTTTTCCAAATAGATACTTATAAGATTTTAACGCGAAAAAACCGATCGGTTCTTTGATCCGCGTCTTTTTTAATCTCGCATGTGTATCCCTCGCGTAACACAGGGAGAGGGCTTCTCTTTTTCAGTGAGTTTTATTTGTTGTCAAGGATATGTTATCCTCATTTGGAAATTCTTGGTTCTAAACTTTTTTTCGCCTTTTTGCGGACAACGAGGAAAACTCGATCTTTCTGAATAAAGATACTTGCTATTTGTACTCTGATGGAGACTGTGTTGGCACTTTAGACTAAAATATGCATCTACATCTGGTTTCAAGATTGTGGATTGTGTTTTCAAGATCTTTTTCCCGGATTATTTTATGGAAAAATTCTTGAAAGGGCGACGTTATCACCTCTTCTTTAATAATATTCAGATTGACAGCTTGAAAGAATTAGGAGTATTTTCTGTCACATTTTTTTATAATAGAAGAAAAGCATTTTAAACATCGATTTTGATTTGTTGTGTGAAAAATAAATGATATAAATTGATAATTCTCTATCTAGAATTCTTATTTTATTCTTTTTTATTTAAAGACCAATCTTTTTTATTTATCAGAATGGATCGAATGTTGCAAAAGAGATCCAAACATATTTTTTTCTGTAAAATTACTTCTTACACTCTATTATCTATTCTACTTTTTATATTTTTACTCATTTTTTATAAATTTGTAAACACAATCAATTTCTTTATGATTTTGATGTTTCTTGCATTTTATTGTTATACATAATTATACATAATTGACATTTTCTTTGACAAATTTATTTAGAATGCTACAGAGAACATATCTACACGTACATGTATCTATCTACTACAGCGTTTTAGATTTAAATCTTGTTATTTTGGAATAATTCCAAGTAGCGCACACTAGTAAATTTGTATGTCGAAATAACTTTATTAGCATTGTTGAATGCTAGCGCGATAAAATCGAAACAAGTAGAAATTGTATGCACACTTCTGTTAGCTTCGCAATGAGATAGCATTGGTTGTCTGTTTGATCTGTGTATGTCCATTTCTAAAGGATCTCGTAACGCGTTTCGTATTTCCGTATCATTGATTTCGCGCTTCTATTTCACCGAGAATTGTTTGTTAGTTTTTCTTATTTCCAATTCACTAACGCTGTAAAGTTAAGCTTTTTCGAATCCAAGCACTTTCTATTCGTTGGTCTCGCACACAATACGAAAAGAAATGCAAAAAGCGACTTCCATAAAATCTTTGTACGTAAAAAGCGCACGACAAGCATTTTATAGCTGTTTTTTTAAATATATTACGCTCGATACTGTGCACGATTAGATTTTACAAATTGTATTTAATTGAACAACTTGCTTTTTTCCACTTCTTTTTTAAAAACTTTTTTGAAAACTACTGATTTCTGAAATATGATAATCACGTAACTTTAAGTGTGCATAGAGTTTCAAATTTTATTAAAACAAATTTTATATGGTCGCTGCATAAGTAAGAATATGTAGAAATATTTTTTTGCACCGATATAACTTCTTTTAAGAGTTACAAAAATCTTTTTCAGATTGATATTTCATGAATCTGTTAAAAAAAGTTAATTATTTAACATCGTTTGAGTGCCACAACGTGATTGCGAAAGTACAGTCGAAAAGTATTACCGAATCGTCTCGGTAGGCTCAATTGACGGTGCGTTCGGATTCTACCATAGCGCGCTGTTAGTGTTACAGCTTGAAAGTTTTCTTTTTTTTTCTTATTATATGCTCAAATTATCAAGTATCGGCGATCTTTCGCACAAGCATCTAGAATCTACAATTTAATGCTGAACGGCTAGCAGCTGAGAGCTCAGCTTAGCAGCTGAGAGGTTCTTTTCAATTTTCTATTTAATTTTTATTTTTATGTAATCGAACCTTCCTTACTAGCGTATTAAGCTAATACACTGATAATGCGTCACGATTGCCACTCGCTCGAAGGTGTTTTACTAAATCGAAAGTTTTTCTTTCGTAATTTTTGTTGTAATCCTTTTTATAAAAAGTAATTGTTTTCGTTATGATCGTCATAAATATAAGATAACAGCGCGATGAGAAAAATGATAAATATTCACAAATTTGTGCTAAAAAATTCATTTAAACAACGTTTAAACTATTTCTTGGAAAATTCCAAACTAATTGGTTATATTCGAGTCTGTTCAAGAAAAACACTCGATTACAAATAATAAATGTTTTCTATGATTAATTATTTCTTTATATCGATTTTTCTTTCAAATTTTTTTTCTTTTATAATCCGCACAACTAACTTCGCTCTCGGTCGAACAGTTAGACGTGAATTAAAGGGGGAAAAGTGAATTACTGAACCTACGCGTGACAGCTGTAAAATAAAGTTCCTTTAGTCTGAAAAATTTTTGTCCGGCAGAACGCTCCGTGCAGAGAGATGTTGCTAGAGAATATAAATTGTTTGTGGGTCGCAAACCCCATTGCCGTATCTCTCTAGCTCGTTAAATTTGGCAAACTTGTAACAAGTAGCTATTATTTGCATCTTTCTGTAGCACGCAGACGGGCATTTACATACTTGGTATGTGCAAACGTGGCGGTCGTATCTTTAGTTGGGAGATGTAAATGCAGATTCTTCGATACACATTGTACGCTTGGCAACGGAGACGATACTTTTACGCGTTGTTTCTTGCGTATTAAAACTTTGGCATAAGAAACTTAAGACTCATCTACAATGTGCTTTTTGCGTCTTGTTTCGTGCCTTCTGCTTTTTGTTGTTGGTTTCTTGTACTTTTGTCATATGGAACTGTGAAACATTGTCATGTACAATTTGTTTCTTCTGAATTTCCAAAGAAAAATGTTATTTTACATTGATTAATCATAGATCAATATTCAACAGCACTCTTATTGACTAATAATGTTTAAGATAATATTTTAAGATAATTTTAATGTATGAACTATGAATATCGATTAAATAAAATAAATAAATATCCGATACCATTGTTGTTATACGATGTTTCTTTGTTTTCTGTCGCTCGAGATAAAAGTTGACGAACTTCGTAAGAAACAAGAAACATGTGACAAAAAACATGATTATCGGTAAAACAATACTCAAAGTGGCAAAAAGATAACAGACAAAAAGCAAAAAACAGGAAGCAAAGAGCACATTGTAGATGAGCCTTTATCGTGGCTTAAAAACATCAGTGGAAACGGCAGTATTTTTGACATTCAAAAACGAGCAGGATGAAATGATAAAAAGATCGTATTTATAATTGTTTCAAATATACTTCGGTCGAGTCTATACTTGATATCTATCAGTGATATCACACTTATTCTGTTTGTATGTAATAAGTATACATGAAACGTCTCTCTTTACAAATTATTTTTATAATAAATAAGTAGCATTTTTGTTTTCTTTTTTAGTATTGTGAAAACGCGTAAAGATAAAAAAGACAGTTTTACATTTTCCGGATTTTGCGTGTTATACACTGTGCGGTTTTTACAACCGTTTTTTAAAGAATTAATTATGATTTTATGTTAATTATTCCGTAAACCACTCTGTCTTGTTTGACGCGTTTACCGTAGCCGAGCGTTACATGTATGCTTTCCATGCGCACGATATGTATGAAAACATGTATTAGGTACTCAATTTGCATCATCTTCAAAAGGTTGCTGTGACGGAATTGTGATGTTGTTTGCGCCAGTAACGCAATTACCTAGCGATAATATATTTTCGGTTCCATTAAGATCACCGATTACATAAATTTGCGTTAACACCGACAGATGGTTGGAAAAATTCATATGTGACTACTTTGTGCTCATCTCGGAACTTTTGTAATGGATCTTGCGTCGAAGAAGAACGGCATAGAATATGCATTTGTTAAATTATGTCACGCATTTTATAAATTAGTATTATGAGTTATTATTTCGCATATTTCCTAATCTTAGATGCGGCTTGGAACAAGCGAAATCTGCGAAATTTAAACGATGCACGCGATCCGCGTATATTGCAGCTTCAACAAATTTATATCACACAATGTATTGTTTTTCGAAAACGGAGATATTAATATCAAGATAGAGTTAAGATAGGATTTCTAATTTAAGGTAATAATTTTGTTGAAACTAAGTGTAGTTATCGTATGTTATAAGTGTTGTTATAAAGAACACGTTGTAAAAGGGTCATGCATGGAAATTTTATTTTTTATGGATAGTGATAACGTTTTCTTTTATCATTTTTTTTACATTTATACATTGACTCCTTATTTTATTCTTGAGCTTCTTGTTCATCTTTCCCAGTTGAATCTATATCTAGCGCGACTGCACAGTCTATGACTTTCTGCAAAAGAGCTTTGGGAGATTATAAAAACGAAATAATGATGAAATAATTATGAAATAATTCATGCGACGTTTGGGAAGGGTGCAAGAGTAGAGATTAACAATACAATCAATATATGCTCAAGATGCAACATGCAGCAAACAGTTATCAAGCAAACATATGATAAAGCCTCCTAACGCTCTTTTGTAGAAAGTCATAAACTGTACAGTCACACTAGACGTAAATTCAACTAAGGAAGATGAACAAGAAACCCAAGAATGAAATGAGGAATCAATGTATAAATGTACAAAAAAAATTATTTAAAAAAACTAAAAAAAGTATTTAAAAAATTATAAAAGAAAACGTTAACAATTTGGCTCACAAGTAGAACTTTTGAAGCTCTATCGAACGAGCTTAAAAAAACGGGAGATCACTACCCATAAAAAGTAAAATTTCCACGGGTGACCTTTTTGCAACGTGTTCTTTTTTTATTTAATTTCCAGGCTCTATAGAGGACATTCCCTTCTGAAACTGCTCGCTCAATTTTCACGAAACTTGGCTATAGGAATATTTGTATTGATGTTTTATTCAAATTTGATGTCAAAAATACAAAACATAAAATGACGGAACCAAAATGGCAAACCAAATTTAAAAAAAAAAAACATAATTGGGTTATTTTGAAACTCAGTTATGAGGAGTTTATGAAGTTGTTGGGTTCAAATAAAATTTCAAAATTTTAAAATTAAAATGCAGATCCAATATGATGCACTAATTAAATACAGAAATCGAATTATTTTGAAACTTGGTTAGGGTTTTTTTGGGGGATTGCTTAATGATCTCAAAATTTTGAAATTTGCAGGTGACAGTTGAGTTCAACGATCCCAAAAAAATCCTTAAACCGAATTTTACGATAATTTACTAATCTTTTGAAATTTGATCTGCCATGTTGGATTCGCCATTTTAAATTTTAGAATCCTAAGCCACAATCAAATTTAATGACGCTGAAAATCTTTAGAAAACAAGATCTTGTATAATATACTTTGTTTGAAAGTTCTCGTTTCGAAAGGATTAAGTAATAATAATTTTTATATATTAATAACACTAATTAACAAGGTTTTTGCTACATAAATGGAAACAGACATTTTATGTCAATTTTTATGCATTGATTACGAATTCGGGCTTTAAAATTCTACATCATGTCACAATTTTGACATTACAATGATGACATTACAATTTGTCTGTGACCTTGTGACTCTATTGTGAGTCTGTTGTAATGTCACTGTGACTTTTTTTGCTATAAGAGTATGTATACATTGATTAATTAATTAATTTATTTATTTTGTATTTATTACATATTAATAAAAATAAGGAAATATGATATTTTTCTCTAGTTAAATATATATTTCTTAAATACAATATTTTACCATATTTAGTTTATATCTATGTGAAAAATACTATGCATAAAAAATTCTATAAAAAATAGTATTATATAAAAAAACAAAAATATATATTTTTTACAAAAAAATATGATATCTGTAAATGGCACCAGGTGGCGTTAAAAATTAATTAAAATAAAAAAATATAAAAAAATTTAATTAAAATAAAAAAAAGATTTAATGCAAAAAAACTTGGCGCTGCGTTAATAACTAGCATGAAAGATTAGTTGACATTATGAAAGTTAACGTGTTGTTCGGTGTAGCAGCGCCAAGCTTTTTGCATTAAATATTTTTTTATTTTAATTAAATATTTTTATATTTTTTTATTTTGATTAATTTATATATATTTTTTAATTTTAATTAAATGTTTTCTTAAATATACAACAGCTTTTTCCATAATTGTTTGACGCTACTTGGTGCTATTTTCTGATATCATATTTTTTAGAGTAAAGAATATCATAGATATTTTTGGTTGTTAGTTTTTTTATATAATAGTATTTTTTATAGAATTTTTTTATGCGATAGTATTTTTCATAGAATAAAATACACAACAATAAAATATACAACTATTTTTATAGTTAAAACAACACTGTTTTAGGTGTGACTGACGCGTGTACTTGGTGCCTTTTTTTTTACCTTTTTTTTTTAAAAAGGTAATTTTTAATAGATATCATTTCTTTTTGACAGATAAAATTATTAAAACTTTAAATATAGAAGATATCATAAGTTCTAATAATTCAACAAACAATAAACATAGAAAATATACACATAATTTATTTATAAAATCTACATTTGGTATGTCATAATTTATACACATACATTAATGTCACTTAATATATTTACACCGAATTTTATCATTTGCACTACACTGCTCTAATGAACACTAATAAGTAGCCTTGAATGTGTACCAATACAATGTAGTACGAGTGGCCAAATTCACTATCTTTTACTCTATTGACACTTCTGAAAGGTTATGTAAAAATAAATGCGGTTATTTGTAAATGTCCGAATGAAAATAATAAACACTAACATTTCATTTCACTTAATGCACTTATTATGTAAAATTGTCCGAATGAAAATAATGTTTTATTTCCTAGCAAACACAAAACATTGTCGCAATGTTGCTGCAATGTTTTGTGTTTGCTAGGTTAATACACTTATTATTTAATCCGATCCGTGAAAATAATAATAAACACCAATACATAACGTAATAATATTATCCTATATACATACTAAACACATGATCTACCGAATGTAATCTACATTATCGATCACTATCAAGAGATATTTATTACTGCACAATCTTTTGCCGATATGTCGATATGAACTTCACTCATGCCATCTCTCAGAAAAATTGTGTGATGGAGGTTTTGCCCTAGACAAGAGAGTTTTTTAATTTTTTGATCGTAGTTTTCACAACATTTGGACTTTGCATTGTGATATCTTCTTTCAGCGGGCATATAGAGAAAAAATAAAAAACGCTTTTATAACATAATTCTTGTACGCAGAATCGATTAAGCCTATGAAAAATTCGATCGGTCCACGGGTTATAAAGATACGAAAATGTGATGTGCTGTCAAGCAGTCGTGTAAAGGCTCGCGTAAAAATACACGGTCCGCCTCGCAGTTGCTGCGCGTGAACTTGGCGCGACACACGACCGTATCTCTTGATTAATTAGACATCTTGTACAAGCCTACTTTGTCTCGTATATACATCATATAGTCATATAATAAAATTTTAATCGCGAGGAAAAAAGTACGAACTTTACATATTATCCGATAAAACAGACCTCACATGTAGTGGATTATTAACAAAGAGAAATACGTATTTCTTAAAAATTGCTAGCTCACGTTATGTCATCTCTGGCATCATTTATTAAATTTTGCCAGCTGACAATAGGTCGCATCTGGTATCATTTATAAAAAATTGCCAGTTTACACAGTAAATCGCCTCTGACTTCACTTATAAAAAATTGCCAGTCCACGATAGATCGCCTCTGACAATATGTATTACAAATTGCCAGTCCACGGATAAATCGCCTCTGGTATTATTTATTCTAAATTGTCAGCTCACGTTTGATCGCCTTCGACTTTTCTTTTTCTAAATTGTCAGCTGATGTTAGATCGCCTCTGACTATATGTATTAAAATTTGCCAGCTCACGATAGATCGCATTTGGCTTTTCTGTTGCTAAATTGTCAGCTGACGTTAGATCGCCTTTGACAATATTTATTACAAATTGTCAGCTCATGACAAATCGTCTCTGACTATATTTATTAAAATTTGCTGACCCACGAATAAACCATCTTTGACTTTATTTGGCAATTATTTCAAAATCATATTAATAATAAAGACTCTCATATTTTTTCTCTTTTTCCAAACTTTCTTTGTTCCCTTATATCCTACTCCGCCCTATACCCTTCACACATAGAAAGTAGAAAGTGAACAAATAGAAAGTAATATCAATTGACATTAAAACAATTCCAAATTACAAAAAACAACTAACCTTTTCACCCAGCTGTTTTGGTGTCTGTCTTTAGAGAGGGTTAAATTTTTTATCCCATTATTAACGACATACACATCACAGCACATTAAACACTAGATACTATATACCCAGTCAACAAAATGTTAGCAGCCTGCCGGCAGTTTGTGAGCAGATTCGCTCAGAACTTGGTAGCAAATACGGTGTCATCTGTGTCCGCATTAAGCTCGTGTTCTACCGGCAGAATCCGTCGATATAGGTTGACAGCAAATTGGCGGCAGAAAACGAGCAGAATCTGCGCAGTTGATGTCAGATTGTCGGCAGAAGTCGAGCAAAACCTGCCGTCACAATTTAAATAGAATAGCGGCATTTAAATGCTTCATTACAATTTTACATTTCTCGTTTTGCTTATTAAAAGTAGTAAATGAGGTATGAAAAGTATGTAATATATATTTGCTTTATTGGAACAAAAAAAATACTTATGTTTTAATAAATTTATTAGGCCAAATCTCAAAATCACTGCAATATCGGATTTTCAATTTCAAAAATCAATAAATATTCTGAATCTCCTATGGGGATTGTATTAAATTATTGTATTAAACTGATAAGCTTAATTAAGCCACTGGCCACACTTTATATGCACTGTAGATAAATCTTGAGTACGAGTTTATATGAAGAAACACGCTGCATAGTGGCAAACATCAAATTGTACTGTGCAGATTTTGCTCGATTTCTGCCGCCAATCTGACATCAAACTGCATTGCACAGATCCTGCTCGATTTCTGCCGTCAATCTGACATCAAACTGCGTTGCTCAGGACTTGCTCGATTTCTGCCATCAATCTACTGTAATAATTTCGAGCAAATCCTGCTCGGTTTCTGTTACTAATCTGCTGTCAAATTATGTCAGCAGGTTTTGTAACATTTCTGCTGATCATCATCTGATGTAACAGGTTTTATATACAATCTGCAGTCTTTCTGCTGACAAAAATTTGTAGCGGACGTTTGGCAATATCTGTTCGAACAGACTTTGCTGACTGGGATTTTTATATAGAAGCACACACACAAAAGTAACGTACACTGTATAGGTAAAAGGTTAGAGCACTACGGAAAGTGTTTTTTTTTTTTTTTTTTTTTTTTTTATGAGAGTATTTAACGTGCTGTCAACCGTATTATTGTTTTTTTGTTTTTTTGACACATACAGAAAGTGTCAATAGGTTACGTCAATAGTTACAATAGGTTATGTCAGACAGCGGACACGGTTCATACGCATAACAATCGAGTATTCGCATATGTGTATGGCGCCTCTCTGATATTATCCGGGAACTAATCTACTGCTGTTTTTTCGTCTATTATATCGATACCAGACACACACGTATATAAAAATAGCAAAAAGGATATAACTTTTAGATTGGACTTTTTAGTTCAATTTTTGTGATTCAATAACATTATTATGCAGTCTGCAATTTGCGCTGCACTTATTTAATATGTTAAAACTATAGAACTTTTATAAAAAGCGAAAATTGATAGCTCTAAACGACATGTTATTCTAAGAGCATGTAAAAAAAAAATTAATTTTTTAATTAATTTTCTTTTTTGGAATAAAGTCGAGCAGAGCGAATTCCCTTTTTGTGTATACATTAATTCTGCAAAAGGATAATTTTATGCAACCAATAAATGCTGCATCTTTTAAAAAATATTTTGAAAAACAGATGACTTCAGTATCTTCTTAAAGCAAATAATTTAAAAATGGAAAGAAGCTGCAGAATATATTCTTTACAACCAAAGAGAATATTTTGGTCTATTAGATTAGGAAAATTTTATACTATGCATGATTAATGTTTAATGACATGTAGCTCGTGAGGTGCTGTCTTTCTCGTCGATATGCATTCGCATCTTCTTCAGTTTATCTATTCTATCGTATCGATCGCGGCATTGCGTTGTAGGAAACACCGTGGAAGCCAACATGAGTTGGACATATGATTTGTTTCAGGTCAAAGAATTACTCTCTTACAGTGGCAGCTTGCAATGCTTACATTTCCAATGATAGTTCCCACACGATAAAATATATAATTGGGAGTACTTGAATATTTTCGTTGTCTATAAATATAAAAAAGTCCTCAGAAAAGAATTACAGCAATCGATCAGGCATATATATGTTCCTGATTATAAATGCGGCTTAGAGTCATTTTATATTTTTTTAGATTATTAGATGTTTGCGCTGTTATTTGTATTAAAAACTACACATTTTTGTAATTTTTTAAAATTAAAAATTATTTAACATACATAGTTTTTTATTCAATATGATACTTTATTAAAGTAAGATCTACTTTTATAGTCGAATAAAAGATATCTGAAAGATTATATTTTTTACATTAAAGTTTAGTTTAGTTTACTTTTGCTTTTAATTACTTATCACTAAAGGTTATCGATGCCGCAATATTTTGTAGTTACAAAGCAGAAGAGAAAATTGCCAAGAAATTTGTCATTAAAATTTAGCCTGAGGCATTTTTTAGAGATAAGAGCGCATGTCGCATCGAGGATGTTTAAATTCTGAAACGGGACACTATTCTCGGTAAAAGCGACGGCACTAGAGAATCAATTATTGCACATCGCGGTACACTGTACTATGTATTTTCTGTTATATCTCGTATAACGGGGAAGAACACTTCTCTCATCTGCGTTTTCTCGTATATGCTCTGAAAATACTAGAATATTGTGCTAAAAAAGTTATTTAGCATTATAGTATACTATTGCGCTTACCGCTATCTCATAATATAGCATACTGATAATAGCGTCAAGAAATTATAAATATAGAATAAATTATAACAGCACAACACAATATTTTAATAATGATCAAAATTCCAATAATTAACATATTGGAATAAAGATGGAGAACTTTTTATATTATGCTACATGTAGCTAACAGTCTTTTTCTAAATGAATCTGAGATATACAATAGATAGATAGATATTTATCACTCTCCTCGAGGTTATAATTTTTCTCACGCTCTATTCTCGTTTTATTTTATTCCTCTAATTTTAATCTATTTCCTATTTTAATTTAACCTAATTTTTAATGTAATTCTTCATCTAGCTTATATTATTAGTGATATATATATAATATACATTTAATTAGTGATACATATAATATAAATGTAAAAATAATAATATATTTATAATTATAAAATAATAAAATGCATTTAACATAATAATAGATAAAAAAAATAGCGTAATATCATAACACACACACACACACGATAAGTTCTACTGCACAATGGATTATAACAGCAGCGCTCTAATAACGCCGCTGCAAGCGTTTAACGAGGTAGAATCACGAGCGCAAACAGAACATACATGGATATATTGTATTTACGTATTCCGTTTATTTAACTTGTTACACTGTTCGAGAGGCAAAGTGGGTGCTGTTATAAGTATGTGTCGGCTTTGTGCGAGCTAAACGTAAAACGAGCTTAATCCACGTTGGTCCAAATGCACTTTCTTACGTAGCGCGGAAATTCCGTGCTGCAGGAATAATGAACCGTTTTTTAGACCGAAGTCTAGTGCAGTGGCTAATTGCTCAGCTGGCTAGATAAGAGTAAACGTTTATGCACTTTTTCTTGCTTTTAGGCGCGAACGTAAGGCAGTTAGAATGTCTGTTGCAACGGGTTTTATTTTTAAAGTTCAGGCACCATAAAACGTAGCAAAATTGCATCGTTGTAACTTTGCGGCGTTAAAAGTATCGTAATAGAAAAGCTTCTTAAGCTGAAACATCGGTCTCTTTTAACAATAACTTATACACATGTCTACGTTATATCGGATAAATATATATTTATTTTTTCATGGTAGTTTACAGTTACGTATTAATAAACTTATTTTTATGTAGATATTTTAAATGGTTCTACAACACGATTTAAATGGTTCTACAACACGATACGTTTTAAATGAAATGTTGACTGAATGTTTAAAAAGTATAGTAAAATAAACATTAGAACTAACAATTAATTTTATAGGACATGTTTCCAGACATGTCGAAGCTCTGTTTGTGCTATTCGTTTTTACTGTTACAATTTTTTATTTTGATATTTTACAATATCCGCATTATCATGCGGATTGTTGAAATATCAATATAAGCGCAGATTAAAAGTAAATCTGCAAATTGAACACCACAGCGGAATATAATTCTTTTTTAATATCCAATAGGAATTTTAACCTTATTAATATTAATTAAAGAAAATGGTGACTAATAATGACTAATTAGCAAACTCGATCTTCAAACTTTAATTCTTTAAAGGGGATATATAATTGGATAAGTAAATCGACTGATGAAAAAACTTATAAGAGAATACTTGACGAATGTAATATGCACATTGAAACTAACAATAAATTTTATATGTCTTGAGACATCAAGCGATTTAAGATTTTATTTTTACTGCTTATTTCTGCTAATACAATTTTTAATTTAGTTTTACAATACTCAATATAATACAATTCGCGTTATCGTCGAAATATCAATGTACGGATTAAAAATAAATCTGTAAATTTCTAAATTGATACGCAAAATGTAATTTTTTTAGTATCCAATAGAAATCTTGACTTTATTAATATTAATTAAAGAAAATGGTAATAATAGTAATTAATTATCAAAATCGACTTTTAAACTTCAATTCTTTAAAGTGGATCTATAAATTGAATAAGTAAATTGACTGATGAAAAAACCTATGAAAATGCTTGATGATGTAATATCGCTTCTAATATTTCGCAGTGGTATGAGCGATGATTTCCGCTTTATGGCTGCGGTTGTCGAATATGTATTTGACAAATCTTGTATCAGTGTGCATGACATGATTCGTTCCCGTCAGATTTGTCAACGCGGAATAACGAACTTTCAAAGTAAAATTCTTATTTGATTATCTCGTGAATGCACTACCGTATCATTGAGAACTATTTCAGAGTTCCACTTTTTTAATTAATTTAATTCTTAAACCAAAATCCAATTGTACATAGTTTTTAAAATTATTTAATTAAAAACATGTCTTTGATATTAATTTTCTTTTACTTCTTTAAATGTACAATATAAAAGCAATTTGATTTCTAACAAGCTAACTTACAGTCTAAAGTAATAATCAAGATGTACATTAATACGAACTTCGAATTATAAATTACAGTGGCCTGTGCAAAATTGACCTTCTTTGTTATTTAAAAAATAAGAATAGATTTTTCTACGGTAAATCCGAATCTGGCTTTAATAACTGTCTATCATATCAGAATATTTTTGAGAAAATTGAAATAAAAGCTGCTAAAAATAACGATATTGGCTATCTTTGCAATGTTATATAAAAAAAAATACTTTTATTTTTTAAATAACTCTTAGACTATCTTAAAGTACTTTTTTCTTCAAAATAAGCTCTCGATTTTCTTACAATGTTTCTAAGCTTATGTGAGTTATAAACAATTTAAAGTTTAGAGGACCGCAAAAACGTTAGAACGTCTCTAGAAAGAAAATTTTTTTATTCACACTAAACTCAGTATCTAAGAAGGTCGTTGATTACGAATCTGAGGTTAGAATTAAAAAATTAAAAATAACAGATCTAATATGGCAGCTAACAACTAATTAATTTTTACATGTATGTTGCATAATTTTAATCAGCTATATTGGATAATTATCATTGAGTTATCAGAGATCGATTTTTGTTTTTAAGGGCTAAATAATTTTCGACATATTATGTTTTATTTAAAATATTGATGCATTTGCTGCAAGTCGTGATATCATGTGGTACACAAAAAACTCGATTAATGGAAGTTAAATTTTCATTAATAGACAATATTCTTATATTAATTTCATATCGATTTGAGCGAAATTTCATTATTGAATCTCTGGAAAATAAGCGGATTATGCAAACGATGTGTATACACGTATTATTTGATTCACAATTGGCCATGCATATCCTAATTGAGATTTGCTCAATGATTCTATAATACTATCCTTATCACTGATACTTTATTTCAAGCGAAATATTTTCTCTGGAATGTCGGACATAATATTGTTTCTACTGATAGAATTGTACCGCGAATATATGTAATTCCAAAGGTCTAGATTGATGCATCGATAGAACAGATTTTGCCCGTTTTATCCTCTCTTCAGGAACCACTGGATAAGAGGGTCACGACGAAATCTTAATAATTGATGACTACATCGAACCATTTCGTCTTTGCTCGAACTTGCAAACTTTCGCAAAGTAGAGTGCATCGATTTTGAATTTAATATATGCTGGGATATTTGCATGCGAATATAGTGGTGAAAGCAGCATCTACCAGGTTCTTATAACTTTGCTGATTCACGTTACGTGAATCAGTGTAAAAGATTCAATCGAGCTTTTCAACATTTTCTTCTCTTCTCTTCTACGTGATGGAGAGATTAAAAATGTAATTGTACTTATGACAATTAAAAGAGGGACAACTTAACTGTAAATAATTATCGGTAATATGCCCTTAAATAGATATTTTTAGAAGAGATACTAACTAAGTACCAGAGTTTTTGGAGTAATGGCTGTAAAAGTAGCGGAATCAAAAAAACGGAAAAGAGGTGAAAGGAGAAAAGAGCATTCGGTCGCGTACCTAATCATCTCATTAATCACTAAGGACATTTTAATTACAACGCTGTACATTCGATTTATCGGAGTAATTTTCGAGTGTGAAGTGTAATGCGAGTATAATTTCAATGATATAATTTCATGATTTGTGATAGCAATAGACGGTAATTGCGCAATTAAATCGCAATAACATTGCGAATTTATTTAAATAGCTTTTTTACGGTTTGACAATTGCTTGTTACTAAGTAACGAGTAAGTGGCGGTGGTGTATCTCTCGTTGTCCTTTAAATTGCTACTTAAGCAAATAGCGCGATGACACGCAAAGATTAGATGCAGCAAGTAGATATTATAGCATTTACGTTTATTGTATGCGTTATTACTTAATGGATTTTACGGATGCAATACTGCATTGATCGCTATTAATATGATTAAAATGATCTTAATGTGAACGCACGTTATTAGGGCTAATGAATTGGTGGATTTTGATAATTATTCTGATGTATATATACGTTATGAGTGATAATTCATGACTATAATATATTTTTTCGAATCAAATATGAAATTGTGCATGTCACTTGGATTAAACTAGAGCTACGTTCTGAAATTTATTGCCAGTACTGGAAATCTATAATTTACGTTACGTATATTGTAGATTTTCAGTTATATATATATATTTGAGAAAAAGATTCGAAAAGTGCATGTCAAAAGCTTTTATATACACTGATGAGCCAAAACATTATGATTACTTACATATTATTGTGTTCGTCCTTCATGTGCTGCCAAAACCGCTGTTATCCTAGCAGACATGAACTCTACAAGATCTCTAAATATATCCATTGGGATCTGGTGTCAGTTCCTTTAACTGCTATCAATTACGAAATGAGGATTGTGCGGAACCTCCATATCGGTCTAACATATTTTACAAATACTCAATGAGTTTGAAATTAAATGAATTTGGTGGCCAGGACAGAATTGTGAAGTCTTCTTCATGTTTTGCAAACCATTTTCGAATAACCCGTGCAGTGTGGCAGGACGCATTGTCTTGCTGAAAGATGCTACTGCTATCGTAGAAGACTGTTGTCATAAAGGCAACCCTCGTATACCTCGTCTTCAATGATGTTAAGGTACGTGATATGCGTCAAAGTACCTTCCATATAAATGATAGGACCCAGGATATAAAAGCAGTTTTGGCAGCACATGGAGGTTTAACACAATAGTAGGATCAACACAATTTGGTCATAATGTTTTGGCTCATTGGTGTATACATATACAGGGTGATTCGCGTAAGTGTACTCATTGAATATTTTGGAAAGGATGCATCATTTTGCTTCAGGACCAAAAATTATATTATATATATCGATACTGTAGATTACGATAAAACTATTTTTAACCTCCAAAAACTGCCCCTTGAATGTTTTTTGGGAGGGGGGGGGGGTGCTATTCTTATCATAATATTTAAAAAAAAACCCTAAGGGATAATTTTTGGAAATTGAAAATAATTTTGTTATAATCTATAGTATCGATATACATAGTATAAATTTTGGCCCTGAAGCAAAATGATGCGTCCTTCCCGAGATATTCAACGCGACCCACTTATGCGAATCATCCTATATATTACTGAGCTACGCATTGAAGTATTGTCTAATGATGGAACTTATTTTCCGCAGTTAATGAGTTGAAAATAGAATAATAGAAAATGATAGAAGTTGTTTATTACAATTTTGATGTTTTTCCGGTGTCTATATTTGCCAGACAGTGAGCTTCAAAATTGTAATAATTTTCTTGTAATAGTTTTATTTTATTTCCAAAGTCAGTTTCAAATTCATATAATCAATCAATTTGATCAAATTTTAATGTGTCAGAGGATAAAATAACTGTAAAATTATTATGTATTGTTTAAATTAATTAATTTTTAACTTTCTTTCTCTTTGTATCTTGTATAACGTATTATCAGTAAGTATTATTTTTCTACTTACTTGGAAATGGATTACAAAACTGTTTTATTTTTATTATTTGTTTGATAAATTATTACGTTTAATCAGTGTATATCTCAATAATATCAGATGTGAAATTAAGAGGGTCAAATCCGTTGACGTCCTAACGTATATAAAAATATAATATATAATATCGATATACGAAAATAAAAAAACAATGTACAAATTTTTTTTTCAACAATATATATTTATAAAAATAATCTATAAAATAAATCTCTACCGTCTACCCACTATGTCTTGAAACAACGTGCGTGTGTTTTCTATTTCTGTGTTTGTTTGGTTTTTTCAAGTTTTTCAGATTGTCACTTGTTTTTAGTGCTTTCCGCGACCAATTTTATGAGCTCGTTACTCTGCAGTACTCGGCTTTACAGTACTGTACTCTTCTACTATACAGTGACACTTTGGCTTGCTGTTTTCAAATCTCCGCATCACTTTCCCATCTCTACATTCATCCATCTCTTCACTCTGTTCCATACCTTTCTTTAACTTGTCAATTTCACCTAAACAGTCTTCTTCCACAATATGGCTCCACCCACTCAATGTCTTGGTTGCATGGCAGTAAGGCGAGGAAATGCTCCTTTTTATCACTTGAGTTCTTTTGATAATCCTCTTTAAAAAGTGAATAATTTAGTAGAAGGCTACACTTTAAGACTTACATATTAGTAATCAATTTGATGAGTATTTTCTTCTAATACCACATTTGAGTACAAAATCGATTACAAAAAACATTGGGCACATCCTGGCCGCTCTTTTTTGTAAAACTTATTTAATTAAAGTTATATTTGTTGAAAATTGTAATAGATATAACATGATTAAACTAAAAAACTAAAGATATAACTAATTTGTTTATTTAAATGATAAATAAATTATGACGTACCTTAAAGTTGTTTTGTTGAAGCCCGATTGGACCTTTTTCTTCTCTTCTTTATAGTTCTTCTCAATAATTCATCAATGGTTAATTTCTTCATTTGCAAAAATATAATTATTATAATTACCATTGCGCAATATTTGATACGATAATAATCGCTTTCTAAATGTGAACTTTGTCACATTATGACAAAAGAAAAACACAAAAAAGCGAAATCGCACGGAACTATGATTCGATCGACATTCATGGCGTCAGTATAAGTGATAGCTTGTGTGATATCGGTGTTTTTGTTTTTGTGATCTAATAAAAGAACCTCGAAATAGTTTATGAGTTACATTGAAAAAAGTCAAAAGTCTTTGATTCTTTGAGAAGTGGTTTTACCTCATAAAAAGGTTTTTTAGTACCAATTGAAAATTTTTATATTCATGCATTTACGCATCTACCTGTATGCCAAGTTTCATATAGATCAGAATTTTCGGTTTTGTGAGATTCCCTTGTAAAACGCGACGTACATATTTCATATGCCCGCTGTTTGCGTGCTATCATCTTGCTACCACTTACACGACGGTACTTAAATAGAGTAGACGGCAGCGGAAATTACTTCGTCTTTATATCTTAAATCGCGATTGCGATTAATGTTATAAAATTTTCTAAAAATTATTATCGATTTCTGGTGAGCAATTTTTTATTTCCCTCTGTCATTTTTTTGCTTATTTTGGATGCCATGAGTGTCGACCGGATTATATATAACTTCTGCGATTTCGGGCTTCTCTCGAATTTTTTCTTCGTCATGATATAAAAGTTGAAGAAAACAATTAATGTCGTATAAAATATCGAGAAAGATGAACAATCATTAATGGAACTCTGAAAAAAGAAGCAGATCCCGAAGGCATCAGGCTTCAGCAAACTTTCAAAAAATAATTATTCTTTATTTAATTATTAATTAATTATTGAGACTTCTTAGTTCTTCTCGATTTCAAACATGGAGACCTCTTGCAGATGCTCAAACATCTAGGAGTCTACAGTTTAATACTGTCTCCAAACGACCAAAGTTGAGAGGTTCTCTACGTAAGATATTACTCGCTGGTTGTGTTATGCATGTACGTGCGTATGTGCGTCATTGCCTTAGAGAAAGTGTAGATTTTTATTTTTGTGCGTCGGTGGAGATTGAACCTGCTGCCACTGGCGTGCTAACAATAAGTCCAATGCACTAATTAACATGCTAGGATCATTTTAACATTAGTGAGACATTAGTAAGACATTAATTGTTTATTTCTACAATAATCATGTGACATTTTGCATTGTTGAGAGATTATTGTAAATATATTTGGAAAGAGTGCGACCAAGTGCTGCCCAATTTTCTTTGTATGGATGTAATGAGTTCATCTTGGACTCAAATTAAAGTTTTTGGCATGTAGATTACGAATATGTAAGTGCCAAAGTGGACCAAGCTCCCGTTTCCAAAAAAATGATCCATTTAAAAACTCAAAATTACTAGATGGCGCCAGTGGCATTTGCACAAAACTGCAGCAGCTATAAACAAGAATAGAGACGATCTACTTTCACACATTCACTACATAAAAATTGATTTGGATCTAAAGTTTTAAACCTATTGTCTAATTTATGAGTGACAAAATCTATTACAAGTTAATATTGGCTATTAGCGATGATTCTGGTCCAAATGATACCGTGCGGCGCTCATTTATAGTATTTTCTCGAGAACGGGAGCTTGGTCCACTTTGGCACTTACACATCCGTAATCTACAAGTAAAAAACTTTAATTTGAGCCCAAGATAGGCTCATAACATCCATACAAAGAAAATTGGGTAGCAGGCGTATGAGCGCTTGGCCGCACTCTTTATTTGAATTTCCAAATATATAAAATATTAATTTGCAAATATCTATTTTATTAATTAATAGTTGTTAATTTTTAAATATTTATTTGATCCATTTAAAAAATTTTTATTTATTATTAAAATGTTGAAAAAATGTCAATTTCCATTGTAAAATATTTTATTTTAATTGTTCTAAAACTATTAATATTATAAAAGAAATATTAGACAAATAAACGAGAAATATTTCTAAAATATAATAATATTTTGCAGGCAAATAAAATTAAATCTCTCAATCTAAAAATTGATATTTTTACGCATTCTAACACCTTGAAGACACACCGGTGCCTTTTGCGCGAAACTTGGTGTTGTTCCCGGTATGTTTTGACGTATAAGTGACAATACCTAGAACTATGATAATATGAATATGAATAATATATATTTTGACTCTTACAAAAAAACCTTCTAATAAAGGTTTGTTATCAATTTTTGACTAATCATCTATATTTCAGACTTGCTATTACTCGAATAAATAATATTCTTCCGCTTTTTGCGTGGCACAAAATTATCTCCAAATCACTAGAATCGTCAATACTATTATCGATATCATTTATATTATCACTACCAATGTAATCAGATAATTCATCTGTTTCATCGAAATCTGCATTTTTTGCATACTCTGTTTCGTCCGCTTATCATGATGGTTATGAATGTATTGAGTTTTATAAAGAAAGCTACATTTTTCAAACACATGGCCAAATAATACAAAGTAATACATGTACAATACATTAAAATGTGTACGTGAGATGCCTATTACACTTTCCAAGAATTGTTTTTTCTACGAAACAAGCAGATAAGAAAAGATTGTCATTGTACCACGTCAAAACACGAATCTGTGTCTTCGGTCCGCAAACGATGGCTGAGCGAAAACACGAATATCGGTCTCCGGTCCTTAAAATGTTAAAAAAAATCAAAATTGAATGAAATAAATGTTATAATAGTTAATGAAAATTTAGAGGTATCGTAAAACTCCCAGGAAGGAGGCTCCTTCAATTATTTTGACCTTGACATATGTTGTCGAGGTCAGTATCCTTAGTAACAATCAAAAGGTTTTATCTGTCGTTCGTTGTTTATTAAAAAGTTATTAACAAAATAATAGAATAGAATGCAATTTTCTGACATCATGTACCTTTAATAAAGCGTTCTCTTAGCAGATTCATTTACTTATGTGTAAATAGTAAATCAAATGCATGCGGAGCCCCTCCTCCTGCACCCCCACCCGAAAAAATTTTAACCTAACCCAAACCTAATTTTAGTTTTAAACTGAAAATAGATTTGGTTTAGGTTAGAATTTTTTTGGAGAAGAGGTGCAGGCGGTGGGGTGGAACCCCTCCCGCGCTTATGTTTACTTTTTACTTATTTTTTATTGAGAAATTCGTGCAAACGCATGTTGAAAGTTTACAAAATCTTCAAATAATCCAACCGTCTGATACAGAACTATATGACACATTGACTATTTTATCTCAAGGTTTATAATTATACGGTTCTACGTGGGTTTGCAACTTTTCGCGTGAAGCGAGGTCGATAGTATATGATAAGGACATAAAAAACGAAAAGGACATAAAAAAAGAAAAACTAGTCTTCTTTTTTTTTAATACTTTATTCACTGAAATTTTAACCTATATTTGATCGATCTAATTAATACATAGAACTCATTATCTCAAAGAAGGCATCGATGCGTTCATCAAAATTATATATTTTTTAAAATAAAAATTTAGCAAGATAATTTGTGAAATGGTAATCGTGTGTGTAATCGTAGCGAGAAATATTTGCTCTCATGTTTCTCTATAATCTTTCTATATTTTGTGTATGGACTCCTGTTTCTGGATCGACAAAATTAGTTGCATGATTCACTGTTCGATGTGTGGTATGTATCTGTTTTCATTACGTAAATCATCATACGTACGCTATTTGTCTGTATGAATAATTGAACCAGGAGCAACATATTTCCGAATGATCGGCAATAGTATTTCGATACTTTGACTTGATACAGGCAAAATAAAATCCTTTTTCGTATTCCTCTCGATACTATCTCGATAAAACTCATTGGCCTTGTATTATGCGTCCAGTATTGTACTTTCTTTTATCTATTTTTGCCTCATCTAGTTCGATGATTTTGTTCATTCCAACAATTGGCTCTTGTTTAGTTAAAAGCCACTGTTGAAGCAACTAGAGTTGATTTAGCAAAGAAACACGCAATATTATTTACGAGTAAACATAAATTAATAAAGTAAAGAGTATGTTATTTACCTCTCGATAAAAATTCGTCCAATCGACTACAGCGCTATCATTTAATTGCAATTTAATTTTCAAGAATTTATATCGTGGTGGCTGTAGCATTAGAAAGTACGCAACAAAACAACAAATTTTCGTTAGATCCATGTGCGTTCATGCAAACCATGTCTCATGAAATGCACTAATATAAGTTTAAAATTGCACGTTACTTTTTGTCGCTTTCGACCTTTAATAACTTTCTAATAGCTTTTCATACAATGAAATAAATGATTTTCAGAACTGTTTACTAGTATTAACTGTTTACTAGTATTAAATTTTGACATCTTGGACACGTTACTTCACTACGAATGACTTTCTTCTCACACAAAAAGTTCCACAAAGAATGGAAATTGTGTGTCATATTGAGAAATTCGTGCAAACTCATGTTGAAAGTTCACAAAATCTTCAAATAATCCAACCGTCTGATACAGAACTATGACGCACTGACTATTGGATCGAAAAAATCAAGACAAAACAATAAGTTCTGTTGTATGCTAGATATTTGTGTATAACACACATATATGTATATTTACTTCTCAAATGTACAAGATGTCGGAAAATGATGATCTATTCAGTAAGTTTTTTTGTCAATAACTTTTTAATAAACAACGAGCGACGGCTAAAACCTTTTGATTGTTACTCAGGACACTGACCTCGACAACATATGTCAAGGTCAAGATCATTAGAGAAGCCTTTCCTAAATGGAAGTTTTACTATAAAATGAATACATATATAATATATAAGGTGATTCAAAACAACCTACTGTCCTTGAAATGTCATATTCTTGAGCAAATCCTGAGACAATTTGTCCTTTTACAAAAGTTTGTCCAAAGCTTAGTTTTCGAATTATAATTGAAAATAGTTAGCTACTTATGAATCCGGTACTCATGGTGCACGGTGGCACGTCATGAGACTAACGCACTTGACAGTCTCATTATGCATTGCGTGTCCCTGCCTGCCCGCTTTAATTTGGATAGTTCAAGATCGAATATTCGAATCTTTCAAGCTATAAGTGTGTTCGAACAGTTAGAACTAACCTTAAGTCTAAAAATTAAAAAAATTATTATAGTTTGAACATAAAACTTATAAAATGTGTAATAATGTATACTCGTATACATATTATTCACACATATATGTACATATATATATATTTGCATACATTATTTTATAAGTTTTATGTTCAAAATATATGTATATGCGTACATTATTACACATTTCATAAGTTTTATGTTCAAACTATAATAATTTGTGAATTTTTAGACTTAAGGTTAGTTCGAACTGTTCGAACACATTTATAGCTCGAAAGATTTGAATTGTTTAATATTTGATCTTGAACTATCCAAATTATTCAACCATCTGAAATTTCCGAGTTCATTTCTCATCTGTCCAATTTCGTCGGCCTATTCATACTGGCTTCGTGTTGGAGATCGAAGGATTATGTCAGGATAAATAGGATAGCAGTATACAAACGATTCGAACGTACATTGTGGAAGATAAATTTCCTAAGTGCTTAAATGTTGTGATAAATATCTTGCTTGAATTCTCAATGTTAAATATAATTTTGCATTTTATATCTTTTATTATATATTTTTGTTAAAAAGAGATATATTTCAAAGTCAATTTAGCAGAGTACGTAATTGAAGTAATATATATATATATGGTATATATATATCTTGTATATAGGTATATAAGATATATTCTACCTTAAAAGAGGTATATTATTCATTTTTGAAACTCCTTTTCCGCGTTGTGCGTTACTACGTGTTATTCAGCGGTTATCATCGCGATGTTTGCATTAATGATTTTGTTTATTACCGATCGATTGTTATCGAGACGATTGCGTTTGACAGCTTTACTTTGACAGCTGTATCTCTGTTATTATACGAAAAGCAGAAGTGTTTTGAAGAAAGTAAAAATATAAAAGTAAAAATGTAAATTATGTAATTATATTTTATTTATATTATATAATTATATTTTAATTATTCTCAAACTATAAATAAAAAAATGTTAGAAATAAAAATTGACAAATAGATGAGAAATATTTCTAAAATGTAATATTTTGCAGGCAAATAAAGTTAAGTATCTCAATCTAAAAATCGATATTTTTATGATATTTTTACGCATTCTTAATTAATCTTTCAATATTATACAAATGTATATTATATATAAGCTTTGTGTAATAGTTCTATTGCTGTTCTGTTGCTTGAGTTGATGAAACTCAACATTTTGGAGACTTGTTTGGGATCCCGGACGATTCCGGACAAATGTTGCACTCGCAAAGACACTTGCGAAAGCACGCACGCGTAAATAAGAACACAATTTATAAAGCACAACAGTTTAATCAACTCAAGCAGCAGAACAGCAATAGAACTATTACACAAAGCTTATTAAATCGACACACGCTCGAAACATGTCCTCACGACGCCGAAGACCAAGCGTAACTCTTCTCTTCTTAATCCGTTGACACCGTAACTAGGCAACGTTTCTTGATCGTTTCACGGCATACGCAGTAATCCGTTCGAGCAATATTGGGGGACGATATTCCAGCGGCGCAGACACAATAATATACAATACTTTAATATCTTTTATCGATTTTTAATATATAGATTTTAAAGTCCCCTAATTGTTGTACGTAGTGTGTATGTGCGCGCGCGCGCGCGCAGGGTGAATTATATGAATTAATAATAATGCGGTAATGATGGAACATTCTCAATATATGATTCACATATATGATAAACATACAATTTTAGTGTTTGATCTTCCAAGTTTTCTTTTCTAAAAGTGAAACGATAAAAAATGAAATATTTTTTATTAGTATTTGCCGCGATTTCTTACTAACTAATGAAATTTATTTTTAGAGAAAGCCATGTGAAATGCAAAAGATTAAAAATATAAATTAGCTTATTGTATCAATTACGTGATCGCGTAATGCGTGTGATTACTGCGAATCGATGTTCAGTCTCTTATCTGTGCATGACAGCACGTGTTATATCTACCGTTGCATGAAATGTCTACTCCGAGGTGAGTTAACTGTGTTAACTGTTTAAATCCATTATGTAGTAAAAGTTCTCTCGTCCTCTGACGATACTCGCATGGTTCGAACATACATGAACATATGACATTCACATTTTCTGGTGACATAAGCTTCAACAACTTTGACTATTTGCTAAAATGGAAGTTTGCTTGTATCTCTGTTACGTATAATAGCATATTTTTCTACTTTATATTCTAAAATGACGGCGGAGAAGAATAATTTGTCATTACACCATTGTTTTATACATTAAATATTTTGATGAGTTGCATAATATGCAAGATACACAGGTATGTCGTATTTTTAACATATCTAGTTTAAAATTTCTGAACATATTTTTTAAAAAAGAGGACATGATTCTGAATTATTAACATATTAAAGCGAGGCTATTAGCGAGGTTAGCAAAAAAATAACAATTGGAAATAAGATCGAAGCATGAAAAACGTTAATGACATAAAAAGCACATTGCAAGAATTAATGTTGCAACTAATTGTTATAAACAAATTACTAAAAATTAATTGTAGAGAAAAACTGATTACGCCAATCGATTGTATAGGAAAAAAATACAAAAGAAACATATACTTATAACTTTTTCTTGGTGTACGAAGTTTGGTCACGGTCAAGGACAGAATTTTACAAAGATGCACGAATAGAAAGGATGAATGGGATGAAACTGTTTCGAAACGCATGAACAGTGTGATTTGTTTGGTTGCAGCAGAAGCGCGTTAATGCATATTCGCGTTAATGCATGCGAAATTCGCATCAAACGAGCCGTCAAATCGAAAACAGGAGCGACCGCAAGATGAGAAATTTGCTTCTGTATTTGAAAAATTGTGTGAATTCATAGACAATTCTGATGAGTGTCAATTTACTCTGCAAGAGTCAATAAGAAAAATTGAAGAAAATGTGTCAAACATTTCCACAATGAATCTTAAAACACTCTACAACAAATTAATGGAAGAATATGGAGATGGCGTCGTGTTTGCGACAATGCGGAAAAAGCCAACGGTGATCTGCTTTCAAGGCTCTGGATTGAAATTCATCAACAATTGATACACGGAAAGGGTAAAGGATAAAAAAACTGAGCGTATGAGAATTGTGGAAACAGCGGCAACAATAATTCGTGAGGATATTCGAATCATCGTTTGCAATATATCCGATTATCCGGATTTAGCGAATTTTACAGACGGAGCATAAGAGGATTCCGAGGACATTGGGTACTCTTTTGAATACGATTATCACAAAAAATAAGAAGGGTAAAACAGATATTGATAAAAAATGCTCTGCCATCGCTCACTCCATAATACCTGCAATGAAACCTCGTTCATTTATATCTCCCATATTGCTTGGTCTCGCGCTGTATTTATTCCGTAAAGTTGTCTCGAGGAATATTGTTCAAGCGGTCTCTAATTTGAAATTTTGTTCAAGCCATAGTGACGTTTCACAGTTTGCGAGCTCTACCGCATGGATGATGTGAAAACGAGTTCATATTACAAAATATACATTTGCAAAGAAAAACGGAAAAAAATCAATGAAAATCGTTTGTGAAAAAATCACAATACATGTATCTTGTAGAAGAGATTTCGCTCTACAATTTTGTTCTTAACCATTTTTCTTGTCAAATCAGCCAGTTTTGAGATATTCGCTGTGAAAAATCGCGTTAGACTGATTTTTGGCTGCGCGCTCTAAACTACCCTTAACTTCAAACGTCGTTTATAAGAATGGGGTGAGAATTAGCCGAATGATCAATAGAACATTTTTCACGTAGAATTATATGACGAATATTTTTGTTTGTATTTATTTTTTTCGCCCGAACAAAAGAAAAACGAAAAAAAACTAGCACAAAGTTCCCACTGGGGGTGGTTTTTTGCGGAAAAAGGGATTTCATTCGCCGATCAGGTGGGAACTCTTCATTCCTAACCCTACTGAGAGTCCGTATCTCAATTATGAAAACTTTATAAATCATTTCTTCTATTCGCCTTTTTTTAGTTTAATTTGCGCATAGGTACTACAAGTGGTGAACATTCAAACTCTTCATTATCACGTCCTCCTTCACGACCAGTATCGGTATCAACGTATTATTCAGAATTTTCACCAAATCCAGATAGACAAAGTATGCAAATATTTACATATTTTCTTTTGATTAAAGTCATTAAACTAGAACTTCCCTGCAAATATTCATTTTTTAGAACATCTAACGGAACTTTACAGCACTCAGGAACTATTTTCGCAATCGTACATACTGGAATTCAGAATAAATACATTAACGAGATACAAATCACCTGCAAAAATTATGAAAAATTGAATAATTATTATAATATTACTATACTAAATATTACTACACAATAAATACTTTTTCATCGTTATTACGAAAAATGTTTTTATCTGTTGCTAAAAATCTCAATGTTATACATAAGTGTTCACGCGCCGTAATAGCACAACGCATGTTTGTATCTCTTTTAGTAATACTTGATCCAATTAATTCTAAAAAATAGTCAGAATTTTCTATTGTCATTCGCAAAAAATTGTTAAGTTGATGAAAATCTTCTTTTTTCAATTCAGATAACAGTGATTGATAAATTTCAAGTTTAGATCTTTTTAATATCCAGTCTCTCACCCAAATTCTTTTCTTCTTTTTCGTTTTTTCTTTTTTTTTTAATAGAAGTAACACTATACATGCAGAAGCATATCTAATTTGTTGGACCGACATTTTCGTATTAGATATTTCACATGCCTTTAAAATATATTTCACATCAACTTTCAGAAACAACACTGTAATGTAGACACACATGACATATTTTCCGCAAAAATAAATAAGATTGCTCTCGCAACAACTTGCGAAGCAATAATTTGCGGAAAAAATCGCATTAATGTAAACGCATGCAAGTTTATTGCGCAATAAATGTTGCAAATTTATTGCTAGTGTACACAAGGCTTTAAGAATGATTTCAAAAGTTATTCTTTCACATTTCTTCTCTGCGCCAAATCTTTCATAAATAAGGAAAACTAATTTGCTTACTTTTATTTGATTTTTAGTAACATAGTACACTGTATATCATAATTTATCATTTTATCATTCTGTTATAATTTATTACAGTTATTATTTATATTTTATAATCTGCATGTCTTTTTCTCTCTTAAAAACATCTATTTAAAAAAAGAAAAATTTTAAAACTTTTCTTTATGTTTGTAAGTTAAATATTAAATTATATTTTACTTTAACTATATAATATAATTAATTTGTTTTTGTCATACCTGTGACTCAAATTCTTGTGACTCAAATTTTTGCGGAATTTTTATAATGAGCGGTACATGCAAAATGAACGTTTTTTTATTGACTGTGACATCTAACATGATGATTTTAGAGTTTGGTATCTAAATCGTAATTACGAGAAGATCACGACAAGGTCGAGGAGACCCTTAGGCACGCATGCATGCGGGTTAAGTGGTTTCTATCTCATTACTATGTAGGCTATGGTCACCCGGCGTTATAAGTAGAGATGTTGAATACTTAGGCACATTCATGAAGACCTTCGTATTTCAGAACTATATAGAACTCTATTCAGCCTCGACTCACGGCCCTAATAGACACTGGCGTAAATATCCTGCGATAAAGTCGCCTTGAGATGTCTCGTTTTCTACAAATCTTCTTCTTGGGCTTTTCTTTTTATTTGCTTAATACTAAACCGACGAGATTGACGAGAACCGATTGTTCTCTTATGAAATGTTCGTCTCTAATTTTAACTATTATTTCTCGATTATTACTGTGAGACACGAAGTATCATATTTTATTAAACTGGTTATTATTAAAATAGAGATATGTATATACATAAGATAAAAATAAAATTAAATATTTTTTTGTGTTCAAAAACCCATTTTTCTATATATTTTTACGTAAATTTTTTTACATTATTTTATATGTTTTATTGAGCATGAATAGCTAAATATCGGCATTTTTGTATTTAAATACTGTTGATATATGTCTGGGATTTTGGTATCAAATTTAGTACACGCAGTATAGTGTGATATGTTTTTATTTGAACATTTTCGTGGTGTGTTATAGTCTCATACCGTGCAACGTAAACGCTATTACTTAAACTCGTGTTTATACGACAGTTATGACCATTATGTCAGATCTTCATGACTACTGTATTGCACTGTATACGGTATTAGGAAGGTTCTTAATGTCATCATCAAGCATTTCCAAGTAACGAGAATTATACGTTTCTGTATACAGGATAGTTTGATGCAAATATCTTGTAAATTTGAAGATCGCTTATCGGCATTCTTTGGAAAATATCTTGATCTTCAGAGTATTGCATTAGTTTAAGTACGGTTTGTAAGAGCGTCTTTCTTTCAACGCCTGTTGGAAAACATTTGCGCGACGTCATTTTGACCATAGCGGAAAAAGCACAATGCGAGAATTGTTAAGAGTCGTGGATGAGATTATTGGATTTTATGTAAGAGTACTTAAAAATACGGAGGCAAGAATGCTCGATCAATTGAAGGTTATGATCGTAATATAAAGAAACTTTTAGAATATATGCCATAATAATACGCCCCCCTGAATGATTCTTGAATCAATTATTAGAATACCGTAGTTGACATTGATATTTTCTGTGATTTCTAAATTATATTCTTTCTCAATCTCATTTGTGACTCTTGAGAGCTCTCTACTAGACACCTGAACAATTTTATATACTTTTATCATATGAATGGTATGAAATAAAATGTGTGATTTTCGGAAGCGTCTTCTTGATTTTGAAACAAGACATTAATAAAAATTCTAGAAATAGCAATTAAATTAAAATAAAATTCTATACAGATTATAAATATTAGTGTACAATTCAGTGATGCGATATTGTAGACAGGAGAGTCCGTAGCTCCTGAGCCATACACAACCGAGAACCGCGTACGTGTGCTGTGCAGAACGCTTTGCCACGGATCCCTGTCTACAATATCTCATCACTGGTGTACATATGTATTGTAGATTGTTCTCTTGGAAACAAAAATTCTTGTAGTAAATTCCAGTAGTTATTCACTTTGATAAATGTTAAAACAATGAATAATTTGCCACTGTAACCTATTTCTAGATCATTGTGTAGATACAAATGAATGATGTCTTCCGTAAAGGGTGTAAATATGTTTTATAGTCTGCCAATGGCTAATTGTAAGTGTAAGCATTTACTTGGAGACTTGAACGCAACAGTTTAAGTGATCGCAGTTTCTTGTCTTCAACTCGATAATCCACACGTCTATTTATCTGTTAATACGTATCTGTTTGTCATAAAAATCGTATTCGTGCATTTACATCATAAATAAAAATGAATGAAGACAATTAGTAGAAAGTATGTATAATACGAATTAACTTTTCACAAACCTTTTTATATTTTGAAATTTATTTTTATCGAAAACAGGTTTTGGAAAACAAAACTAAAATATATAAAAACGGATATACAAGCCTCAGCTAGATGTAGGTGCTAACAGTGTTTGTTCAAAATAAGAAATAAAAAAACATTTTGGCCTGTAATTCAGTCATTTTCAAAGTTTCTATATAAACATATTTAGATATTTTTAACAGAAAATGTAATTGTCGCGTGTTAAATGTTACAAAGTTCAATACATAAGATATAATAATTATTGTGGAATATTATATTGAAACACTTTCTTCGTCGTTCGTATCGTTCAATATACGGCTAGATATGGATATCGTATGCTATACCGCACCAGTATGTAACCCGTTTGTTCAATTTACACTGTATGTTTATTGGAAGTTAATTATCTTAACAAAATTTTTATCCATTGAATAATAATAATTAACTGGAAAGAACAACAAATGGAATCACATTTGCATAAATTATATTTTTTCGGCGTCGATTACTTTTTTGTCAAAAGTAACTCTTTTAACAATTAATCCCGATTACCGCCACATCTTAAAAGTACTATTGCATAATATAAAGATTGTATGTGACGATATTTGATGATTAATCGGTTATTGGCTATATTTACTGTCCTATTATTAATGATTAAGATTGTCACAACCGCGTTATATTTATCATCGTCAAATATCGTTAGAAAACATTGATTTCTTTCTAATAGATAGTCCGTGGTTCATTAACGTCGCTATCCATCAAAAACGATTTGTATCGGGTGTGATTTATAAATATTATCGCGCGCGTTGCGTGTTGAAATTCATCGCACTAATATTACTGTAATGTATGTGATACTCAGTTGTAAATTCACGAATTTCAGGAGTGCAACCTATCATGCTGTTCTTCAAATGTTTTATTCCTGTAAGTACATACCGCGTGTGTAGCGCTAAGTGCACAGCACGCAATTACATTGTATATATTTGTGTTTGTATTGCACACGATGATAAAATAAATCTCTTCTACATCTGGAAAAAAGAAACAAATTTATGAAATTTATAAAATAAAATAACTTTGTCACACCGACGTCTACTTTGTCAAAATACGATTTAGTGCACAGATATGCATACGAGTTGTTTCGTTACTCATTATCTCGTTGGGCAGTTAATCAATTCGGCATAGAGTTTACAAAGAAAATGTTGAAAGTGATTATCATCTATCTTTGCAATTTTTCAATATTTTTAGATCTATTGTTGCCTTGATATCTGAGAGTTTTAACAATATTTTAATAGCAATGTCACCGTTATTATTACAATAAATATATATCGTTATGTATTTAAAATTACGTTAAAATAACGATATTCATTCTCAACAAATCTGTGAGATGAGCTAACGATCCAAATCTCTAATTAATTTCATAGAAATGATAGAAACTTAGCTTATTACTATTCGTCAAGAATGAGTCGAGTTGATGCCATTTAATTAGAGATTCGCGATGTGGAATGCCATTATCGTGTCTACGTCAGTTGCGAAAGTGCTTACCTGTATTCACGAGAACACTCAGAAATGCACAAACATTGTGACTGAACTTGTCGTTCCGTTTACAAATTGTTTTCTACGTTACCGCATATAAATGTATTATATACATCACGTGAAACAATCGATGTGAATGAAATGTGCCGGGAGAAATAGTTTTGTAAATAAAACTTTCAAAATCTCTCTTATATATTACAATCATTATTTTAATTCAAATGCAACAGTTAGTAGCACTAATAAGTAGTCTGCAGTTTTCGCCTAAACACGTTATAGATGAGCTTCTTTTTTTATTCTTTTTGTTGGGGGGGGGGGGAAAGGGGGACATTGAATGCTAGAAAATTGTATGGAGAAGACGTTTTTAGGCTACGTCGGGAAATTAATCAAAGGTTGAAATTACTTTCTCTGACGCGAGAGCCCCGACATTCCATTCCGCGCGCGAACATAAAGCATTAGCGCCTGATACACGACGGTGCTATACTACTTATTGTTAGTTTGCTACTATTAGATTAAGCTGATTCACGTTGCGTCGAGGAATAAATCTTTTTCGGATTTGGAATTGAAAGTAGCAGCTGTCTTTAATGTCTGCATTTCGATAAAGAGTCATAATTAAACAACAAAAAATGTTAATTGTTAAATTATTGCGTGTAATTATATTACGAGAAGCAGATGTGAAGTGATAAAAATACGGAGAATTTCATTCGCAATCCATCTGTTCGTGTTGCAGTTCGCCTACAATTTTCGCATGTCATCGTGCGGAAGAAATTTCTCAATGGTGATCGACGTTACGATCTCCGGTAATAAAATTCCTGCTACTATGGAAACAGCCTTTAATGTGTCCACGGCGACCAACGACACGGAAGTGGTCGGTTCGCGCTGTGACGCGATCCGTTGGTTGTATCCTTCATTTCCAAGAGCATTGAAGTGCTCAGCCGAATGAGGGTCTATTTCGCATGAGGCAACTTTCCAGAACAAAGACTTTAAGGCTTTGGAGAATTGTAAATTTCTGATTATTCTGGAAAGTGGATAATATAGATCTTTATTTACATGATTACGTTGTGACAATATATTGCAATTTTGTAAATTTTTAACATAAATTAAATATCTGCAGAATTTTAACAAAAACTCAATAAAGTGTAATCAAAAGTCGAATTAAAATTTTATAAAAGCAAAGTTTAATTGACTAAAAACTATGATCTTAATATCTACTTTTTCTTTTGAAACTTAACTTACTTTTACAGTATCATTTGTCAATCGATATTAGTTGAAAAAATTATATCTCGATATTTTCGTTAAAAGCATTTAATTTTAAACTGGTCTTAGAATGTGAGAACATGCAGTAGTTTCAAGACATTTTGTACTGCATGTTACATTTGGTTTTGATTCCTATTATGATTGCACAATCCGAGAGTGTTTTTTTTTCAAACTTTTGTTCACGCCGAGGAAAGAAAGCATTCAAGGAAAGAACGCTTATTCAGTCTTTTTTCTTGAGAGTTCTTGAGAAGCAGGAAGAGGAAATGTGCATTCGTCTCAAGCCTTACAAAGAGAGGAAAACGAACGAAAGTGACATTGTAGTTTGTAACACCTGAAAAGGACGAAAGGAGGAAGCGTTCTTTGTCTAAATCTGAATACGCGTGGAAGTTCCCTGTTCTTCCGGTACGAAATAAAAACTCGCGCGAGACGTGACGAAGTCACACATGTTCGATTGTTCCGCGCGGATATGAAGCTGTGACGATACATACAGGGTGTCCCATTTTAAAAACCCCACGTGAATAACTTTTCAGAGAGACATTTTCAAGAAAAATGATTTAGACAAAAGTTGTTGGGTTTGGAGGGGGACATCCGATGATGACATTGGTTTAACCTAGGGTGTACATGCCAAGGTCATATGGAGGTCAACTTTGTTTTTTTAAATAAAACACCCTATTTTTGATTCCAAAATCTAATAGCTGGTCAAATTGAATATTTTACAAGATATTTTGTGTGTGTGTGTGTGTGTGTGTGTGTGTGTGTGTGTATTTTATGTCAAAATGCTGTAACTTTCAAGCCTCATAACTCAAAAAGTACTTAATGAAAAATAACTTTATTATAGTGTTTTGAAAAGCTCTTGACACCAGCTATTAGACACTTTAGGTTAAACCAATGTCATCACCGGATGTCCCCTTCCAAACCCAACAACTTTTGTCTAAATCATTTTTCTTGAAAATGTCTCTCTGAAAAGTTATTCACGTGGGGTTTTTAAAATGGGACACCCTGTATATAACGATACATTCATGGCTTGTACGCCTACCGGCAGATGATAATCATTGTGAATTATTAATAATCATGTGATTCAAGGCAGAGATAGAGTTTACACGTGTCGGAATAATGCTAAAATAGTATGGACGTAAGAATATATGGACGGAGCCCCAACGAGACGGGTTGAAGCCAGAGGGGCAAGGGGAAAACTAGTCAACCAAGATGGCGGCTACAAGTAACTAACAAGCGTGGAATTTATAATATATGAATATTATTCATAATTATAATATATAAATACATAAAAGTAGAGGTAATAAGTTCAAATCTTCAAATTGATCGATTTTGTATAAATTACAAATTGCTCGGTTTTCTACAAGCGATGTGAATGCGATCGTCAAGCCAAAGTTAGATTACTAACACCGCCATTTTGTAGCCAACCAATATGTTGCTGCATGATTTCCCCCTGCCGCTCAGGCTTCAGTCCCCTTGCCTTTTAGGCCACTTATCGCTCCATCCAGGTATTCATATATCCATGTAAAATAGTATTTGGTCCAAGATACCGATTAGTCAGCTATGGACGATTAAATCTCTCTTTCGAGGAATCTCTTATAATGGGTTTTTTAAATCTCTCTTTCTTTAATTCCTTTTTTTTAAAAAAAATTAACAATTTTATTATATATCGAAAAGAATAAAAATGGGCTTTAATATTGGAAAATATATTACAAAAATAAAAAAAAGCTGAACAAAAGTTGGAGCTAATTTATAATTGTTCTTATAATTCCCTGTATTATTCAAGTGTACGTTTCGGCACATTTTTTTGGCCATTTTCAGTGTACATACAACATTATCCTAACGCATTATTATAAAAACTAAGCGCATGCAAATTATAAAACATAGATGAAAAATGTTATCTTAGTTGTTAAAAAATGTTGTCATCTTACTTGAGTGTTGCATCTTCATAAAACAAAACGAATCAATTAGTTGTCTAATAAATAAAAACCAAAGTGGTATCTCAAATTTATAAAGTTAAAAGCGCCAGTCAACGTCCCCAACGAAAAAGTACACATATAGAAAAACGCCAGTTAGTCTAGTTAGAAAAACCAAAGTTTTTCTGAGCTCTTTCCACTAACATGTATTATAATTCGATTGTCGACTCATTGTGCATTGAGGTGGACGGACATTGTTTCGTTTTCGAAAAAAAAGATCCTAACTGGCATTTTTCTATTTGTACATTCTTTCGTTGAGGATGACTGGTAAAGCGCTTTTAACTTTTCAAATTTGAGACACCACTTTGGCTTTTATTTATTGGACCCCATGTTAGACAACTAATTTCGTTTTGTTTTAATGAAGATGCAACACTCAAGAAAGATGACAACACCGTTTTTTTAACAACTAAGGTAACATTTTTCTTCTATGTTTTATAATTTGCGTGCGCTTAGTTTTTATAATAATGCGTTAGAATAATGTTGTATGTATACTGAAGATGGCCAAAAAAATGTGCCGAAACGTACATTTGAATAATACAGAGAATTATAAGAGCAATTATAAACTAGCTCGGGCTTTTGTTCAGTTTTTAAAAATTTTTGTAATTTAGTTTAAAATTAACAATAAAAAAAGTAAAAAATTACAAAAATTATTCCACTATAATTAAATTTTCTCATATATGATCAATATCATAATATTTGAGGCTGGACAATTATATTGATTGGATAATATATTGTATATTGTACGAGGGAAATATACAATAATATTATATTAATCAAACAATATTGATATTTATTGCACAATTTATCAATAGGTATATTGCGTCGCACACGAGGTAATTAATATTAATGCGCCATTTTATTCAGTTTTGTTTACATAAAGCTAAGTTTATTCAAGTGTTTTGGTGTTGATTAAATGTTTTTCATTTAATCTATATTCTGGGAAACTATCACAATTAAAATTAAGATAATTTTATATATTTTTATAAAAAGTTGCTACAATACGAAATTTTTATCTTCAATCACATGAATTTAATTCGCAAAATTTGTAGACTAAATTATGAAAATATGATATATAGACTGAAAATCATAATTTACTCAAGAATTGTATAATTCTTAAATAATGTTCAAAAATTCCAGAAATTTGTGAAGAAATAATATTTAATTAAAATAGTACTTGTTCAATAATCTTTACTGTTATTTATATTGCTTAAAACTGATCTTTTTTTGAAGACGTCTGCTTTTCGAACTTTGTGACGATCTTTTTTCAGGGATGCATTATATTCTTGACTCTGATTAGAATTGTGTGCTTGTTGTAGCTCAGAAGTAAAAAAACTCGTTTCAAGACGCGCAACAGAGTTTTATGACTTAAAATGATGTTCTTACAAGCGTAAGTGCAAGCGTTATGTCGAGATAGCCAGGATCGATCGTAAATTGCCGTAATTTATGGATGTGTATTCTTAACCATAAAAGAATTTTGGATAGGAGTGTTGCTAGACCTCCGACTGCTCGCCAATAATCAATGAGTCGTCTAATACGAAACGAGCGAGAGCGGACAGATGAATGCGTAGGCGCGTCCCTTATCGTCAAACATAATTCTCGAAAACATCCAATCTTGTAGACGGAAAAAGACCGATGTGTATGAGATGAGTACTGCACTAAATATCTTGGCGCTCGTAAATTAAAGTAAGTGACTCTCAAACTTTAAATTTTTTTTTTTGCTAAAAGCAATGCTTATCTATTGTAACATTTTTATTAACTTATGTATGTACTTTTATTCTCTCTTTCTTTATTTCTGCTTCTTTTTTTTTCTGTTTTTTGCTTTGTCATTGTATCCTATGTTATAAAATGACCATCTTATTTTCTTATTTATCTTCTTTCTATTTTGACTTTTAATTCGAGAATTGAATAATCGTGTTTATACAAGGTCTCCTGTAATTTTTTCTGTAATCTTCTGTAATTCGCGAATCAAAATACTACAGCATGAAAAATGTTCAAGAAATAAAAATGTTCTGTGATTTTTTAATCCAAACAATAGTTTTTGAAATATAAAGGTTTAAAACTGGCCAATCAGACTGTATAATTAAGCAGTCGCTTGTTGTCTGAGTCGCGCACAGTATTAATAGGCAATTCACGAATAAGCAACCACTTAACCATAGAGCTTGATTAACTATTTCAAAGCTGTATATTTCAAAAATTATTTCTTGGATTGAATTGTAAAGAATTTTGTTATTTTTTTATTTTTTTTTTTCTTGAAAACTTTTATGTTACAGTATTTTGATTGCGAATTACGAGACACCCTGTATAGCTATTCGGTACACGAGAGTTTGATATCCGTACGGTAGAATCTGATACACATGTCTTCTGGTCTTCTTTTCCGCCTATGCCTTGGTTAGGTTAGGTTTTCATCATTTTTTTCTTTCAGGGTTTATAGACTGTCATTTGGAACAGAATATTTGTTAAGTTTCGTTGGTTAAAAATTTAAAGGTACATAAGATATTATTTTGTTATGTAACATGTTTTTTTACAATGTTAATCAATCAAAGAGTATTTTTATTATAATTTAAAAAAACATAATTAAATATTGAGAGAAATAGATTCAATTGCGATGAGAATGTGTAACTTTTTCGATGATTGCGAGAATTGTATGAAACTTAATAACGAGAATAAGAGAAAATTTTTTGATAAGTAATAGTTTCTGATTGAAGTTTTGGTAAGAATAAGAGAATAGAAGATTTGTAGCTGAAAGGAAATCCGTATCTAGCGTGTCCTACATATCTTCTTTAATGTGTATATCGTATCAAAATGCCACAATTTTGTGCGGTCGACACGTTCGAAAAATTTATCATCTGTCTTGCGTTATCTCGGTCAGTTCGATCAAACTAGCGGTACGTGTCGCTGCATTTCTCGACTGGTACGCATTGAATCTGCTCCGAGTTTTCGATAGTCTAACTTTAACCCCATCTTGTAGTTTCTTCACAGATGAGTCACCATGATCGAACAGAATTGCGTTTTAATATGTTGTCTACATCAAAAGAAAACAGATATTTCAAGTAAAAAATAATGAGTTTTGGTGAAAGAACACATTGAATAGTTTTTTTTTTTTACATTTTCTTAAATGTATATAAAAATTTATTAACATAACAATTTTAAATTTAAAAGTGTTATATTATTTTAAATAATTTTTAAAATTGTTATTGAGTTAATAGAAATTTATTTAATCATCGACAAATGTCATATTTATTTGGCTTTGTTATTCGTTAATTTTATAAATTTTCGCATATCTTCTCTCGCAAAATACAAAAATTTTTCCTCTCAGTTGCAAAATTGTCTTGTTTTTATCTTTTCATATTTCAATATTTGTCGCAAAGATATCTGAGAAGATTTTATTTATACTTTATATAAAGTTGCAGAGTAGTTTTAAAATCTCATAATAATTTAAAGAAAGAATTTATCTAGTTCTTTTACTAACTTTTTTTTAGGAATATTTATTCCATTGTATCTATATTATTTCTTATTTGAATGTATTATTGCATTTTCTCGAGAAGACTTCCTTCAAGATTTCATATGGTATTTTCGCTAAAACTATCTGAAATTTTTTCTACGTACAACTCTCGCTTGATGTCTTGCTCGCGTCAGCCTCGTTCCTCCATCTCTGTGCTAACCTTCCCTCCCTCTCTCTGTCCCTGTCTCTCTTTCGTCCCTGATCTTTCACTCCGCATTTGCTCTGCCGCCTTTCCCGTCCTATCCAGAGAGACGATTGACGTATCGATTCTAGTAGGGAGGTGCAGTCTGGCCTTCGCCACCGTGTCTGCGTGTTCCAAAAGTGCTGGCGTCGTCTGTCTCGCCGTTCTTTGTCTCCCTCGCGCGTTTCTATCCATCTGCTTCTCGATCTTCTTCTATCTTCTACCCTTCTCGATTTCTCTTCTCTCTCTTCTCCGGCGCGTTCTCCTCGTCTCAAAATCAATGGGTCGAGTGCTCTCGGTCGAGCGCGTGTGAGAATCCACGGTGACAAGAGTCCATACGCGCGAAAAGAAACGGAGAGATCGTTGGATTATAAGTTTTTGACCGTTGCCACGTGTTAATCCATCTCTCATCTCTTTAATATATTCTACAGGATTTCAATAGTTCAATTCGCGTTTGCCAAAAGATGACGTGACATTATGTCAAATTATTATCGATCGCATCTCCTCGATAATAATTCAACGTTTCGTAACGGCAGACCGACATATGATGGGCGTGGACGCATTGTTTCACAGCTTACAAGACAATTTCTCCTAGAAGACGCTTTTACGCCTCTTGATCGAGAAAGCGTAAAATAGAAACTATATTTTTCAACATTTGTAGTTGCAAATGTTTTGCTTTTTACAAGTAGAAATTTTTTGCATAACGTTTATTCCGATTTCCGGTTATATTTGATATGTTTTCGACGTGGAACCAGAAATGTTACAGAAGCATTAATAATACTGTGGACGAATAGATGGATACATCAATGGGATTGAGAGAAATGTCCGGGTGTGCATCCAAGAAAGCGAATAAGAAGATATGAAGTAAATTATATTTTTTTTGAACGACGAATAATGTTGTTTATTCTGATAATCTATGTAAATTATTACTCGCGAAAATACGTGTTTTATCACGTAATACACAACTATGATTTAGTCGATTTGAAATTGCAACATTGTAAACTAATTATCATGGACTCCTGTAATTATTGTCATTTCGTTATTAAAAATATTACTCAACAACACTTAACGCTGTAAAAGAATGTCTTTGCTGCCATTTGATAAGAATAGATTTGACGTGTAGAAATTCGCCCGTCATTTGTAGCGAGTTATCGTAACCCCGTAGGGCACAACCTGCCGTTCGATCGTTTTCACTTGGCTGTTTCAACAGGTAGGCCAATACGGACCGTACATTGCGCGGACGGCATCATTACGAACGTCTAATGTCTCGTCTAATGGAATATTTGTTTTACGTTTATAGATTTGATTCCGTATGCCGCTGAGGAATACATTATATTATATAAATTTATCATATCCGAAAGAAATTTTGAAAACTATGATAAATATGACAGGTAGTAAACTTTTCAAAGAGAGGACAAAATTGTCATAATTAAATTACTTTTTTTATAAAAGCTATTACTTATTCTAGGAAAACTATAATAAATGAATTCTGATTGACTGATTTATTAGCTAAAACAAAATCAAAATTAATATATTATCGCAAGGATCGATTTTGTCCGATTAGTTTAACACGATTTCTTGGCTTGTTCTAGATTTGTACAGAATTAGAATTGGAATTAGAATTGTACAGAATTGGAATGTATTATTTATTTTTAACATATATGTACATGTATTCACTACATATATACTCGAGTAGAAACCTTTCAATGTGACACAGAGATAGGTCTCTTGCACACAGGACGCGGTAACGCTTGCCGCGCGGCAAAAAGCGACGTGGTAGCCAATCAGTTTTTCGCTCTTATGGAAAAGTTGTAAGTTGATTGGTTACTGCGTCGTCTTTTGCCGCGTCCTGTCTGCAAGAGCTTATATAAGTTGAAAATATATCCATATATACATATATTGTACATATATACATATACATATATGTACATATATGTAGTGAATTAAGCACAATCGCGTGAGCACGATAAATTCTTTTAGAACAGGTCTGAAGATTAATTCGTTGCATTTAAGAGGCACGTTAATACAATGGATAGGTACGTAGGTGTACAATGCGGATACAGAAAAAGACGTTTGTTCAGTTGCAGACGGAAAAGCAATTTGTAATGCCTTTACAATGGACGAGTGGCACAGTTTTATGATATACGCATATACATAGCTTGTATTATTTTTGACATTTATTTCTGCCGTTTGCTACACTGGTTGGTTTATACAAGCTGCTTCGAAGCTTTCAGCATTTTGAAAACTTCCTAGCATGACAGCTTCCTAAAAATTTTATAGCGCATTAAGGGCGGTATTCATACTCCGTTTTTATTCTAAGATTATCTTAGGTATTGTCTTGAGATACTAATATGGCTTTCTGATTGCATCTTAAGACAATCTTAAATGTAAGAACGAACTGAAATGAATACCGCCCTAAGTCTTTATTACAGAACAGAACTGATAAGAGCAAAATTGTTCTGTCTAAAAATTAAAATCTGTTTATAGATTATGTTTTTATTTTTTAAAACTGTTGTTTTGCATTATTCTATAAATTATACAATTTTCAACAATTCTTTCTATTTGGAGAAATCAAATATATTTGCTGAATTTTGTAAACATGCAATGATTAATTAGTAATCACAATTCGTTAAATTGTTGGTAACAAGAGTTAAATTTTTAGCAATTCGACAATTGTGAATTCAGTTTAATATGCAAAATTGATCGCGAATAAGTAATGTTAAGTGATCATGTCGAAAGTTAATGTTCAGAATGAATAAACACACAAGTCACTAATCAAGTTACACAAGTCAAGACTACTAATTACTAAGGAAAGACAAAGAGGGACTTTTTTTATTCTCAAGTCAATTAAAAATTTCCTTTATTTTTTAACTTTCCATCATCAATTTGCGGTTAGGTTAGATTAGGTCTAGTAGATCTAAAGACTTACTCGCGTTTAGAATTTTAATAATACTTAGAATTTTTATTTTCGATTATACATCCTTATTGTAACAAGATTGAATATTTTGTTCTTTTTGGAAATTATTCAAGCGCGAGCATAGTATAGCAACTGGGAATGACTAGTGATTCTAGATTTAACATTCGGTAAACTAATAACATTATAAAACTTCCTGTGGCCATTTATGCGAATTTAGTTTTGGATTTGATCCAAACTCGCAAACATGCAGCGTCAGCTCGAATCTGATATCGATCTTCTTAATTCGATTAATACGTTTTTTATACGAGTTTGCGTTTTTTCCTCACTATGTAAATGAAATGTAATTCTTTGCGTCTGTTTTAAGAGAATTGATGTTAAATTTTAGTCAAATTAAATTAAATATATAATAACCAAAATATTCAACTACTGTGGCATTTTAAAGTCAATGACTTTTAATATTTCTTTTATAATTATTTACATTTTTTGGCGTAAAAAATATAACATAAAACATGTAAAAAAATATCAATTTTTAAATATTTATGTTAGTCATTGTTAATATATTTTTAAATATAAATTCTTATAAATTTTGCGTTATTTATAAAATAACTACGACTACTACAGACTTTTATAATAAAAATTCCGATAAAATAAATTATATAGAAAGTCCTTGGAATGTGTTGATTCAAGTGATACATTAAAATACAGTAACATATTTTTAATTTTGGAAGAATGGATTTTAGGATAAATAATTTTTTCGAAAAAATATAACTTGAATATTTTGAATATTTTGTTTACTGGTGTGTTAATTGATACAATTATATTAATATATTTTTAATCTAGGTTAATTAGGAGGGTGAGGAGTAATTACGAGATTCTGATCGGGGCGTGGCTAATGCCAAGCTGACCATTGTTTGACACGTCACCGCCATTATCGGTGGTTGATTAATGAAATTCTACTAGTCCCCTCAAAGTGCTCTTCTGAGCTGAGAGGCAACGTCGAGAACTTTGCGATAGATCATTTAATAACGTTAATGAAATATCTGTGGTTTCGACGTATGATGCTGTTTGTTAATTATTATTACTCAACATTTTGCGACTTTGTTTTGCTTTCCGATTCGCTATTAAAAGTAAATAGTACAACTCATTGTCAGAGAATTGTTTTAGTACAATTGTTTTATTTTATTAAAGTTATGCAAATCTCTTCCTTTGTTTTAAAGGCAATTTTTTTGGTAATATTTTATAAATAATACAATATTTTTAATAAAAAATTTTACAGTATTATCTACCATTTTTTGTCATCTTTCAAGTAAAAGATGGATACCACGATAAAAAAGTATCAGTTTTTGGAGCGATCTATCTATACATGAGCGATGGAAACTTTACTCCTAATATATGCAGAGGATTATACCATGCTAGGAAACACACTCTAGTTCGTATATTAAAGTTAACTTTTCTATATTTTGAGTGACTATCATCAGAACGCGACAGAAATTTTGTGTGTTGTTAACATTCTAGGATTTAGCGTTTATTAATTGGTTAGCTATTTATTTGTCAACTGATGCAAGTGTGATAGCCGCTTTATGCAGCTATTAATGTAGCGCGTTAAATAAAATTGCATTTAAAATAACAAGGCTTTAACTCTTTGTTACGAGATGTTTTGCAGATTACAGTCGACACCAAGAAAAATACATGAATGGTATAAAGCGTCCGATTCCTCGGTCTGCGTTACTGTAGGAGCAATTTGACGCTAATTGCAAAGTCACTAGAAATAAGCACTGGCAGAGGTATTGGATTAATCAAGTCGTACTGAGAGAATTAGGGTGCAATTGCGATCGCAAGTTGCCAGTGTTGTCTCGTCTATTCGCACTAGCACAATATCTGGATAATTATAGGATATCTGAATGACCGTGATCTGCCTTTCGTACCCTGCTATAACTAGGAAATGCAATGTGGTATACAAATAAGATATAATTATGCGTAAGCCTTACGCTTAAAACCATCTTACTACTAATTATTATCAACTACTTATCAACTATTATCTACTACTAATTATCTACAAAAGTAGATAATTTGCATAGTTTTTTGCTCTGTCCTTTCAGGTAGAGAAGCTTTTGTGTTATATTTGGAATTTATAAATTATATTTAATAAGAATCTTTTAAGTGACTCCTCGAAACTTGTTTCATTCTATTAGTATTTTTTTTGTAGAGGATAAAAGTAGAAGTCAATAATGTATTTGAAAATGTATTTTTATTTATTTTAATGTATTTTTTTTTATTAAATATTTATCTTTTTTCGAGCAATTGTTACATTATATTACTATTATCCCAGTAAACACAAGCTAACAGTAATATAACGTCAATGTTATAATTTTCCACTCAACAATGTAACTGCAATATAACACACCCTGTATGTAACAATTATATTGTTGAGTGAGAAATTATAACATCAATATTATATTACTGTTATTTTTTGTTTACTGGAATTTTATTGTTATTATTTTTTCGAAATAAAATTTTGCAAAAATTTATTTTTGATATTTTAGTTTTTTTGCAAATGTTCACTATAAGTTCGTGTATTTTGCGTTTAAAAAATGTAGTGTTTATTAAATCGTTGCAAAAAAAATTTATTAGAAAAGAATTGAAAGTGTGATTTTTACATTGGTGTTGACTTTCGTTTGTCTAATAGCAGACTGGAAAAAACAGTTCACAGAAAGCCTCTGATTGAAAGGGGTCCAACTGACACTCAGGATTGTATCTGATATACATGAAATTTCCGACTGGCATTCGAGGAATACAACCTATGGAAAGTGTCTGGATCTAACATAGGATTTGCCTTGATAGATTACGGCTGATCACGTAATGATAGTTATTATCGTGAACAATAGGCTTGTACATACATTGTAGAAATGTGAAATATACTATAAGCATATAAGTATTTCTTGAATTAACTTACAAACATGTTGCAATATTATCTCAATAGCTTTGAGTATTAACTTTTTCCAAGTGTGCTTCCCAGGTACATACAGTATCTAATATTGTGGTCCAAGTGTGCCTATAAGGAACATCTCTGACTAAATTGTGTGGGAAGAATATAGATAGGTGTGAAAGTAGAGAGAAGAGAACGACTGAACGAATGTGCAAGTTTATTTTAATTTCTTCTTTTACTTTATCCTGTATCCTATTGATTTAATAAGTTAATATATTTAACATCCTACAAATATTGAGGGTTCGTCCGGAATCTGGCCAAAGTAAAAAAAACCGTATGATAATGCATAAAAGACGACAGAGAGTTTTGAGGTTAGGTTGGCGGAAAAAGTTACAAGTAACAGTGAACAAGCTATTTCTAAAGTAACGGCGATTATTAAGATGGAAAAATTAAGATGGAAAGGCTTGAGCAAATAAAATAAAGTAAATAAATAAAGATCGTAGCTAATAACCTTAAGACGGGTTCTGTTAAGGCTATTAGAGTGCTGCATGGATTAGTGTTTGAGCAAGAAAGAGACCAAAAGAATAGAAAACGGCTTCGTGAATTCGAAGGCTTTATGTTCGCTAGTGGATCAGAGGACCATAAGACGAAGTTAATGTACGTTGATACCTATTTTGGATGGGGAGATCTCGATTCGCACGTTTTAGCGATCGACTACTTAGGTACGAAGAAAGAGTTAAATCAATAAATTTGCGGATACCTGATGGATCAACTCGCTGAATAATGCGAACAAAGACGGAAAAGACAAGAAAGACATAGAAGAAGACACCAATGACGACGATGACATCAACGAGGATGACGACGTGGAAGAGGGTAACGACAATGAAGACGAGAATGAAGCAGACAGCGAAGACGAAGATGATAAACGGTCAGGTAAGACGAAAAGTACGATGAAGAAGACTAAATTTACTATGACTTTCAAAGACGTAGAAGACTTGATTAGATTCTTCAATAGAGATGAGAGATATTCAGTAGATTGATGGATTATAGACTTTAAAGAAGCAGCCGAATTTTTTGGATGGTCGGATATACAAAAACTCATATTCGCCAAGAAGTCATTGCGAGAGTTAGCTATTCGTTCAAGAAGAACGGAAAATAAACTCGTGGAAGAAGCTAAAAAAGGCACTATGGGATGAATTTAGTGATAGGATGAACAGTGCTGAGCTTTATAGACAGATGGACAAAAGAAAAATCAAGAAAGACGAGTCAATACAAGCATATTTTCTTGCTATGAAAGAAATAGCAGAGGTGAAGTGGAAGAGGAAGCACTATTTTAATATGTCATCGATGGCATAGATGATCAGTCAATGAACAAAAGTATCTTGTATGATGTAAAAAATTTGAAAGAATTAAAAAAAAAGCTGAAAATTTATCAGAAGATGAAAACAAAGTATACAAGCACTAATAAGCCATCGAATCTTGTTATGAGCAAGAAGATAAAACCAAAAGAAGATATCCGTTGTTTTAATTGTAGCGAAGTAGGACACAAATCAATGATGTGCAATAGCAAAGATAAGAGTGCCAAATGTTTTATATGTAACGAATTCGAGCATAAAGCACCTGACTGTAAGAAAGAAAAACCAAAGAAAATGAAGGATGCCAAAGAAAAAATGAAGAGGATTGAATCTGTAAATAGCCTTAGTGCTCCATGAAGAATGCATAAGATAATTAAAATACAAGGCAAGAAGTTCAACTTTAGTTGATACCGGTTGTCAATTTAATATTATCAATCAAAATTCACATGGTAAAGTTGGCGCGCCTACGCTATTCTGCATTACGTTTCTCCGGATTTGGTGGAAGTAAAGTGAAACCAATAAGATGTTTTGAAGACGTTATTTCAATTGACGGCAAACATTTCCCGGTAATGATTTATATGATGGTCGATGATGTATGACGATGGAAGCTATTGTCGGAAATGAGCTGTTATCTCAAGCAGAAGTCAATATAAATCAAGATAATATTAATAAGTTGCGCGAAATAAATAACATTTTCTCACCGAGTTACACTGTGGAAATAGATTCATCTTCTGTAGGACATATTGTTGGCAGAGAAAGAAGACAAGAAGTAGAGAATCTGTTGAATAGTTACACGCCCAAGAAGATTAAGAAGTTTTAAATTTAAATTTGTGACATTTTTTAAATTTGTGACACTATTCTGGTTTTTATTCATTGACTTATATGATTAACACCTAATTGATTTGTTTTGATTTATGAAGAGAGCTTTACAAGTAGCTACTTCCAGCTAAGTCTTCAAAAGTAAGATGACAACACCGTTTTTTAATGACTAAGACAACAATCTTCACCTATGTTTTATATTTTGCGAGCGCTTAATTTTTTATAACAATACGTTAGGATAATTTGTATGTATATTGAAGATGACCATAAAAATGTGTCGAAACGTTTGTACATTTGTATAGAGAATTAAAAGTGTAATTAAAAACCAACTCCGACTTTTGTTCAGCTTTTTAATTTTATTAATTTATTTTTCAATATTAAGGCTTGCGAATATCTGGTAATCTCGATGTTAGACTTCTTAATCTTTTCTATTTTTTATATATAAAAGATTAAGAAGTCTAACATCGAGATTATCAGATATTCGCAAGACCAAAACGCCTACCGTTTACAGAGGGGAATAACAGGTGGCAGAACAGGTGGAACAAGAATTGCGCGGCGCGCGTTGAACCATGTTCCTCGGAGTATACCAGTCAAGTCACAGTGGCTAGAATAAAGAATGGAACGCCGCGAATCTGCATTGATTACCGAGCGATAAACAGGATGATGGTTAAGGATCGAAGGATTATTCTTTGCCTCTTATAGAACATATTTTGGACAGGCTGCAAGATTTCCGCATTTTTAATTTTCTTGATTTTAGGAATGGATTTTTCCATGTCCCTGTAAATGAAAGCAGTCGGAAATATACAGCATTTGTAACGCATGGCGGACAGTATCAATTTTTAAAAGTGCCTTTTGACCTATGTAATTCACCAGCTGTATTTCAACGATTTATTAACGAGATATTCAGTGATATGATGGTAAAAGGAATCGCATTACCATATATTGACGACTTAATAATACTAGCGAAAAACGAAGAGGACGCTTTTTCAATACTGAAGATGGAATCGAGTAGAAGAATACGGATTAGAAATCGATAAACAGAAATGTCAATTACTGGAACGACATATCGAATTTTTGGGATACGTGATAGAAAATGGAAAATTGTATCTCTCATGACAAGACGAAAGTCGTTTTAAAGTTTCCTGAACCAAGCAAATACTGAGCTTTCTTGGGTTATCTGGATACTTTAGAAAATTTATCCCACATTATTCCAAAATCGCTAAGCCATTAAGCAATATGTTGAAAAAAAACCAAGTATTTCAGTTTGGTAAAGAAGAGGCAGATGCATTCAGAAAACTCAAAAGATGTTCAACCGAGGAATCTTGAGCATTTATAATCAAGAATACGGGACCGAAATGCATACGGATGCCAACCTAATGGTTATGGAGCTGTTCTTTTACAGAAGCTTCCCGAAGATGACAAGTTACACCCTGTGTATTACATGAATAAGAAGACTTTAGACGCAGAAAGAAAGTATTCCAGCTAAGAACTTGAAGAATAATAGCCATCCTCGCTGTAGTGGAAGCCTTGAAGAAATTCCGTATCTATCTACTAAGCAAGACATTCAAAATTATTACGGGCTGTGCCGTATTTCAGCAAATAATGCGAAAGAAAGATCTCACACCTCGAATCGCAAGATGGGCGTTGTTTTTGGAAGAATATAATTACACCATTGAACATCGACTTGGAACTATGTAGATTGAAGCATGTGTGAAGCATTTTGCAACAAGAATAAAACGCCATTTTGTAGAGGAGATTTGTCAAATTTTATTACTATAAGTATGACTACCATATAAGTATGAAACAAATATATAATTATCAAATACAATATAATAGAAGAGCATTAAGAGCCGTCGCAGGATGTTAATGTAAAAATTTTTAATTTTTCTTAAAGAAATTAATTAGTCTACATGAGACAGTTAAATTGTACACTCGATCTCAGATCGAGATATTTAAAGTGTACGAAAAGATAAGTACATTGTTCTCACATACGGAGAATCATAATGTACTGATAGGAATTATTGGAAAGAAAGGAAGAGAGAGAAAAAATATCAGGGCGCAAGTGGCTAAGTCGGGAATTGAACCCGGGTCTTCCGCTTGTCGGACGAATGTTTCACTGACCACTAAACTACTCAGACAATTTTCGTACTAACATCTTGCGACGACTCTTAATGCTCCTCTATTATATTGTATTTGATAGTTATCATATGAGTCTTTCCATTATATGTATTTCCATTTTAAATCACGCGGGCAATATAACGCGTTTACGTCCTACAGAATTGTTTATTTCCTAATCTAGTAAGAGATGAATGTTAGGAGCGAGGAGTCTGAGTAGTTTAGTGGGACATTGGTAAGGTCTGAGTAGTTTAGTGGAACATTGATAGGGTCTGAGTAGTTTAGTGGAACATTGCTTTAGTCAGAACATTCGGCCGGCAAGCGGAAGACCCGGGTTCAATTCCCGGCTTAACCACTCGCGCCCTGATATTTATTCTCTCTCTTCCTTTCTTTCCAATAATTCCTATCAGTACATTATGATTCTCCATATGTAAGAACAATGTACTTATCTTTTCGTACACTTTAAGTATCTCGATCTGAGATCGGTGTACATTTTAACTGTCTTATGTAGACTAATTAATTAATTAATTTCTTTAACAAAAATTAAAAATTTTTGCATTAACATCCTGCGACAGCTCTTAATGCTCTTCTATTATATTATATTTGATAGTTATCATATGAGCCTTTCCATTATATGTGTTTCAAATATATAATATTTAAAAAATTTAAATACATTATTAAAAAAGAGGCAAAAATTTGCTTGCGCGCATGATGGTATATGTTTTCAAAATGTTGTCTATCGGAATCGGCACAGAGTTGCAACCGTTTTCGAAAACTTTGAAAAACATTATCCAACGTGGTTGTAGAAATGCTGCGAGTGCATTTTCGAATGCTATCTATCAGCTCTTCGGTGTTTTCAGGCTGTACAACATAAAATTTGTCTTTTTTTGAAGGGTATAGCATAACATTTGTCAATTTTTTGAAGGGACCGTTACCGGTGAAAGTTATAAAGAGTTGGAGACTAAATTCTTTCCTCATGCAAAGAAACGAAGATTAGTAGAAAAATTTTATTTTATACAAGATGACGCGACTTACACCGTACTCGCAATGTTCGAATCGATACATAAAGTGTATGGCAACAGGGTGATTGAGGGTGACTGAGGGTACCTCAAAGAAAAAAATGGTGTAGGTTCAAATCGGATGAATAAGAGGGCCATTTCAGACCTCCATGAGCAAATTTCGGATATCCTAACTCAATCACCCTGTTGCCATACACTTTATGTATCGATTCGAACATTGCGAGTACGGCGTGAGTCGCGTCATCTTGTATATAAAATAAAATTTTTTTACTAATCTTCGTTTCTTTGCATGAGAAAAGAATTTAGTCTCCAACTCTTTATAACTTTCACTGGTAACGGTCCCTTCAAAAAATTACAGATAGACTCCTTTTACAGAAATCAGAGTTCGCTTTTTGGAGGTGAAGAGGAACGGCAATCAACACATTCGGATTTTTTTTTTGGATGTCTATAATCATTCAAAGTGCCATACATATTAAAATTATTAATAATCTTGCGAAAAAATATCAAAAAATGAGTAAAATTTCAGATCATCAGCACAATGTGTAGGTTAGATTAGGATATAATGTGATTCCAAAGAGAACCATCGTACGCTACCTTCTGAGTATAATTTCGTTTGATACTTTTTTAGATCCATATTTACTACGGAATCCACGATACGTCTCAGTATAGTTTTTGCTTCTACTGTAGAAGCACTCGATAAGAAACACTTTTTCTTCGATGCTTAGCGCGTTTATTCTGACACTTATAAACCGGCTTGTACAACGGCTCAAATGAAATTGACAGGTCTCAAGTACCGGAACCTAATCAGTTAAATGACTGCCGAAATTGAAAACGGGAAATATAACCGTTTACTTTCAATACAATCCTAATGGTTACCTTATATACAGTGATGGGAGAAAGTTTCGTAATGGTCAAATATCTTGGAAAATAATGATTATGGAAGAAAATGTTCAATACAAAAGTTTTAGTATATCAAGTGGTCTATTATATAGTTATATTGAAATGATCTTCATGTGACCTAGAAGGACACCGCAAAGGTCAACTTTGAAATCTTAAATGGAAACTCTTATTTTCTATTACATATTCTTAAAGCTGGTATCAAGACGTTTCCGAAACACTATAATAAAGTTATTTTTCATTAAGTACTTTTCGAGTTATGAGGCTTGAAAGTTACAGCATTTTGACATAAAATACAAAATATCTTGTAAAACGTTCAATTTTCGGGAATCTTACCTTAATACTTTTATGCATAAAATAATGAGACGAATCAATTGATATAAAGAAAACACATTGTTGCTTTTAAGAAAAAATATGTAATTTGCAACATGCAGCTGCATATTTTTTTTAAAAAGCAACTATGTGTTTTCTTTATATCAATTGATTTGTCTCATTATTTTATGCATTAAAGTATTAAGGTAAAATTCCCAAAAATTGAATGTTTTACAAGATATTTTGTATTTTATGTCAAAATGCTGTAACTTTCAAGCCTCATAACTCGAAAAGTACTTAATGAAAAATAACTTTATTATAGTGTTTCAGAAACGTCTTGACACTAGCTTTAAGAATATGTAATAGAAAATAGGAGTTTCCATTTAAGATTTCAAAGTTGACCTTCGCGGTGTCCTTCAAGATCACATGAAGGTTATTTCAATATAACCATATAATAGACCACTTGATATACTAAAACTTTTGTATCAAACATTTTCTTTCATAATCATTATTTTCCAAGATATTTGACCGTTACGGAACTTTTTCCCATCACTGTATATATGTATATTACGAGGTTTATTTAGTAGTATAATATATGTATGTACTCGTATTTATGAGAAATGTTAAGTGTAGGGAATACTCTTTGTTTTTTTATGCAACATAATATGAAACATTTAATTATTTAATGAAATCGTTGATTGCAAAATTAAATTACAAATTAGAACCTTTTTTTGATTGAAAAACATCTTTTTCTCAATTTTATGCGAAGAACAGAAACTGATAATTTATTAAGAAATACCGAGTGTTTATTCAAATAAATTATCGGAGAAAGAATTAGACACAACGGATCTGAGAAAGATATAGTATATTATTATAAAGAATGTAAAAATGAAATGTTTGATACTCAAAACAAAAAGAATTAAGTACTTGTGTTTTTCTTGCATGAAATAAAAGGATTGAACTTGAAATGAAGAACAATAAATCTCTATTTTTTTCTTTTTTTTTGTAGCAAGATGAATATTTTCTTTTATAAGAAATAAATATATAATCTAAAAGTGTGAAGTACGTGTATATGACACTTGGAATTCCACATCTAATGAAATTTTATTGAACGTAACAAACAGAATCAGTCTGGTTTAGTCAAATGGATTGAATTAAGGAAGCAATAAGCTGTGGAAGAATATACAATTATGAATTTTAGTAATCTATTTTAAAATCACATTTAACGTGTATAATTTCAGAGTTCTGTCACCGCTACGTAATGACATTTACGATGAAAGTGATAATTATAAGAGCTTGCTATCGAATTTTGTGATAATGACGCTCTAAATTAACTTTAATGTTTATTCTTCTTTGTCGGAAAAGTGTAACCACTTCTCGTAGCTTGCAGCACAGTTTGAAGTTCGTAGATCGCATAGCTGTCGGAACTCCCACAATATCGTTAACTTGTATCAGGAAACGGATTCTCTCGCGAATTTACTGTATATACAACAAATTCACTGTATAATTCAACAATTATAATTCGGAAGAGTTTGCGCAGCAGGAATCGATATTGCAATAATCCAATTGTTAATGTAATGTAATATATCAATATGTCAAGATTATTATATTTGCAGTAATACAAGGTGTCCTATTTTAAATGATCCGCTCAAATATCTCACAAGCACCGCATTAAATCGAAAAATATTTCAAACAAAAGTTGTAGGGTTTGGAGAGGGAAAAAAGATAGAGATATTAGCTTGACCTTGAGTGTAGGTGCTTCGGAAATTTAAAGATTATTTTAATTTTTTTTAATGGAACTATCCTGATTTTTTTTATATAAATCGATTCCTCGGAATATTTGGCGTAAAAAGTTATAAGGGCAGGATAGCCAAAAATTGAATACTTTACGAGATATTTTATATTTTAATTTGATATAATTTTACATAAATTATAAAATATCTCGTTAAATATTCATTTTTTAATTATCTTACCTCAATACTTTTATGCACAAAATAATGAGAGGACTCAATTGGTGTAAACAAAAACACATAGTTGTCTTTAAGAAAAAATATGATATATCGTTTCAGCTACATATTTTTTCTTAAAGACAACTATGTGTTTTTGTTTACACCAATTGAGTCCTCTCATTATTTGGTGCATAAAAGTGTTGAGATAAGATATATACAGCGGCGCACTCAGGATATTGTTTTCGGGGGGGAGAATTTTTAAAATTCACACACACAAAATGAAACAGTATGACCAAAAGTCAGGATAATTTTATATTGCACAATAAAAAATATAAAAATATTACATCGTTTAATAAAAAATACAATACAATTTATTTTTACAGTAGCATAATTATAAATTGATATCGAGTTTTCTTGGTTTTTCTTAAATAATCAGATTAACTGGATTTCTTAAATAATCAGAAAATTTGCCTATATATATATACCATATATACATATGGCTACTAGATGTTTCTTAACCCAGCAAACACCAAGTTACAGTTATATAATTGTTAGTTGTAATTTCCCACTCAACAATATAACTGTTATATAATACACGTGTTATATAACAATTATATTATTGAGTGGGAAATTACAACTAACAATTATATAACTGTAACTTGGTGTTTGCTGGGAAGTAACTTATTTAAATCCTTTCACAATATGAATATCTTAAAGTAGATATTATATACGTTCAAACAGCAGTATAGCTGGAGAAGCTATCATAATTATAATATTTGTGCAAAAATATTGGCGTGAATTTTGAATTATTAAAATTGTGATTATAGTTAATAACGGACAAAAAATACAAATGTTTGAACGCATTTTATTTAACTACAGATTTTTTACTTTTTGCTGTTGAGTTAATAAAAAAATAACGTATATTAATTAAATTTCGGGGGAGGGGGGGGGGTTTACCAAGGGTGTGTCACGGTACATATATATATATATATACATACAGGATGTCCCATTTTATTTTTGATAGTCAAATATCTAAAAAAATATGGGAGATACGGAAAAATATTTCAGACAAAAATTGTACGGTCTCGAGGGGACAAATAACGGTAAAATTAATTTTTGAAAAAAAAAACAATTTTTCAAGATGATATAAAGGTCATCGCCATTTTTTTCAATGGAATGTGGTATTTTTTTATTAAAAAATCTAAAAGAGCGTTCAATTTTACGTAAAAAAGTATTACAATACCTTTGGTCTAAAATCATTATTTAAAGAGATATTTTATGAAGAAGAAAAGAAAAAGAAAAAAACTTCTACTAAACAATGTAATGCAATTGGGACGAATAAATCGTATGGCACGTAGAATGTGTCGACGTATGGCACGTTATGTGTTTTATGTAGAATGTGTTGGCGTACCGCTAATTTAAAATTAAGCAATTCAAGATTACGCGATTATGATTGTTGATTAATGGCGATAGTTCATGTTAAATAACATTCCACACCGATAGCCCATTACTAAATTAAGTCGACACTTCCGACTTCCGCTCGTATGACACTCGATCTCTATCGGAAAAACACGGATAATGCAAAGCAATCTCGCCACTGTGCAAATCGATAAGGGCTAATGATGTACCACGGAATCTAAAGAATTATGAAACAAATGTGTTCTAGATCTTTCAACAGATTTTCGGATTAATTCAAGTATTTAAGAATAATTGCTTTTTTGCGAGATAAATACAAAATACGTAATAAATATAAAATAAATAAATTAATTAATCTACAAGGTGATTTAAAATAACCTGATGTCCTTGCAATGCCATATTCTTGAGCGAATTCTGAGACGATTTTTCCTTTTACAAAATTTTGTCCGAAGCTTAGTTTTCAAGTTATAATTGAAAATAGGTAGCAACTTACGAGTTCGATACAACGGGCAGGCAGGGACGCGCAATGTATAATGAGACTGTCAAGTGTTTACTGTCGTCTCATGACGCATTGCATCGTCCCTGCCTGTCCGTTGTATCGGACTCGTAAGTAGCAAATTATTTTCAATTATAACTCGAAAACTAAGCTTCGGACAAAATTTTGTAAAAGGAAAAATCGTCTCAGAATAAGCTCAAGAATATGGCATTGCAAGGACATCAGGATATTTTGAATCACCCTGTATATATACATATTATAATATACTCTGTCCAACGAGAGAGTAACCTCGATCTGCGCATAGGAGAAGTATAACGGGCAAAGTGGGGAGAGCATGCTACTCAGTACCGTATACGTAAATACACTTTTGGGCCCGAGAGTGTCGTATTTATAATTATTTATAATAAAAATAATTTAATAAATAATTAAATTTATAATTTAATTTTTAATAAATTTATAAAAATTTAATATAATATATTTATATAATATATTTATATATAATAAATATAATAAATTATTATATATTTATAGTTAAACAATTAAAACTTTGAAACACAATAAATTGAATTAAACGAAATAGAAAAAACAATAGAAGCAACAAAAATTATTAATCTTCTGATCTAGATTAATCTTAATTTTTAAGAATCGTTTAAATCGATAGAGGTTTCAGAATCTGTTTCGCCTGTGATATTAATTATTAATGGAGATATCCCATCATTTTATCCAAGGCCGGATTTAGATCGTAGGGGGCCCCTAAGCATTGGCTGTAAAGAGGGCCTTCTTAATTTTTTCCGTCAATTTAATACTCGTATGAAATTAGTTGTATGGAACCTTTGAGGCCCTTGCTGGCGCGGGGCCCTAAGCAATTGCTTATATTGCTTATGCCAAAATCCGACCCTGATTCTATCAAATGGTCAATCTCCCATATCTTTTTCTCTTCATCTTTAACGTGCCTAATAAAATTATTCCAATGATCAGCTGTTACCCGATCAACACCTTTAAGTAATAGTTTTACATCTTGTATTTTAAAAGTGTTGTTATTACTCTTAACGTATTTCTTAACCATTAACTATACCATTTCAATCGGATTAAATTCGCAATGATACAGAGGTAATCTGAGAACCGTTTTATTGTCCTGTTTTGCCATTTCGTCTATGATATATTTATCAAACCTGTCTTCTTGTAGTGCAACAATTTGCAAGAGTTCGTCCTTTACCATAGTCTCTGATATTTTTTTTCTTTTATCTTCTAACCATTTTATTATTTCGGCTTTTCTCCAAGAAGTATTCAGCAGTGTTTTCAGTTTCACAGAATAATACGGAGCGTTGTCCATAACAATAACAGCATTGTCGTCTAGTGATGATAAAATATTTTTGAATCATTCAAGAAATATTTTGCTATTTATTTTGTCGTGGTAATCCCCCGTATGTTTCTTCGATTCGAAACATAGAAGCCCACCAGGAAGGAAACCAGCAGCACTGCCAATATGCAGAACAATTAATCGTTTGTCTTTTCTACTTGGATTAGCTGGTCAACCCTCGGAGAAATGCGTCTTTCTTGGATTTAACTGTTTCATCCATTCAAACTCTATTCGTAACGTCACCGGCGTTAACCCAAATCTCATCCAGATAATAAATTTGCCGACCCTCTTCTCGATATCTCTTGATAGTTCTCAGGTAGTTTCTCCTCCAAACAATGATATTTTCTCTCTCTGTCAGGATGCTATTGCGGTGTCGGCTAGTATATGTGAAATTCAGTTCCTTTAACAATGAGTGAAAGGTCGATCGTTTAAAATTTAGGAAATTTTCGTCAGCGTTTACAGTTTGTAGAGCTTTGTTCAATGTTGGTAATTTTTTATTGAAATAAAATTTGTGAACTTTTCTCCGAATAGTATTCTCAACAAATTTGTCGATTTTTTCTTTAAAAGATAGGCGATATTTCTTTTTATTTGGGGATGTAACCGCACCTATGCGCTCATACTCCAACAATATATTTTTTATGCTGCTAAAACCGATACCCATCTCTTCTGCTAATTGAGTAATAGCATGTTTCTTGATAACTTTGGATTTATTACTTTAATTTTTTGTACAAATTAATAATTAGGAGCTTCTGACTTCTGCGGATCGGCTGAAAATACAAATGAAAAAGATACGTTTCAAAAAGAAGTAATAACAAACTTTGAATATGTTATTTTAAGTATTTTTTTATATAACAAATATTTACTCGTGATTATTCAAACAATTTATTACATTTCAACATATTTTTTTCGCAGTAAACTCATACTAAAAAGGACACTATAAACTTTAAAACTACAATCTCCGATTTTAGACATGTGTGCTGTTTGAGAAATTATTAATTTTTATTCATCATTGTTTACCTGGCCTGTTTTGTTTTTCTTCACAGGAGATGATATTTGCAGCATTTTAATATCTAATTCCTCTTTCATCTCACTAAAAGTTTGTAAATCATTAATAGAAAAATCTTAACACGTTCGGTTATTTCGGTTATTTTTAGTTATGCAATACTCTAATGTCACTCGCTGGCATTAGCACGCCGCGCGAGCAGTACAGCACTGTGGAGTGGGGGGTTTTCTAAGCGTTTCGTCAGGGAAAACCTGTGCCGAACGGACGAGTTTTCGTCCGATCCGAAGTTACTCTGTCGTTGAACAGAGTATAGACACACATATTGAATACATAGTTAATTAACTGATTAATTAATTAATTTTGTATTCATTGTATAAGGATAAAAATAAGGAAAGCATATGACATTTTTCTTTAGTGATATATATAGTATTATACAGGGTGTCCGATAATTGCTGAATCACTTCTCGGGTGTAGGTAGAGCGAGTTAAACCGAAAAGTTCTCTATCATTTTGCGATTTTCGCAATAATTAATGGGGAATTAGTTAAAAAATATCGGCCAATTCGCGCGAGTTTAAGTGTGCAGCGAGAAGAGACCCGTGGCGGTACAGTCCACTGTTATTTGGTTACTAGGCACGCGATGAAGCGTTGGGAGGAGCGCTCTACAATTGACAACATACGAGTGGTGCTGAACGCTAGATCCTTGCGTCCTAGCGACCACGTAACAGTGGGCTGTCTCTTTTCGCTGCGCGCTTAGACTCGCGGAAATTGGCCGATCTTCTTTAATTAATTTCTCATTAATTATTGCAAAAATTGCAAAACGGTAGAGGACTTTTCTACTCGGTTTAACCCGCCTTACCTACACCCGAGAGGTGATTCAGCAATTGTTGGACACCCTGTATATACAGGGTGTCTCGCGTAAGTTGTACCACCGGGAACTGGGAGGTAGATGGGATTGAAATAAATATAAAAGTTCTTTACCGTTTTACGATATTCGCAATAATAAACGAGATATTAATTTTTACATTTGGACTAATGAGAGCGCGTCGAGAGAAGCGCTCCAGCCGTTCGAGGTCTAACCCGGCTCGGCGCGGTGCGGCAAGACGTGAGCCGGGCGCCGGGCTACGGCGCGTTTTCCCTCTTGTCTCGTCAACGCGCCGCCCGCAGCCAATGTATGATAGACTAGGCCGGGCTAGATCTCGAGCGGCTGGAGCGCTTCTCTCGACGCGCTCTCATTAGTTCAAATGTAAAAATTAATATCTCGTTTATTATTGCAAATTTCGTAAAACGGTAAAGGACTTTTATATTTATTTCGATCCCATCTACCTCCCTGTTCTCGGTGGGACAAGTCTCGCGGGACACCCTGTATACATATATATTGTATATACATATTGTATATATACACAAGGTGTCCCTAAAATTTTGACAAAGCGCTCGTGTACAGGTAGAGCGGACTAAACAGAGTCGAAAAGTTCTGTACTATTTTACAATTTTCGCAACAGTTAACGAGTTATCAATTACTAAAGATTGCCGAATAAGCGCGCATCCATCCAGCCTACCGCCGAATGCAAGCGCGCGGCGAGATACAATAAAAAACGGGAGAAAATCATATCTCAGAGCGGACTTTACCGCTTGTAGTAAAGAACTCCACGCGTGCCTAGCGATCATGGTCGCCGGGCGGTTGTATCTTGCCGTACGGCTGCATTCGGCGGTAGGCTATATATATACAGGGTGTCTGACCACCTGTACACCCCTTTTATAACGGAGGGAAGTGGTTTTTATTAAAAACTCGAAAAATTCTAATAAGTAAATCGGGTGTGCTCTATCGAATGGTGATATTCTCAACTTTTGATTTCAACCAAAAGTAGACTATCAGAACCCCACGGTTCGTCACTTTCGCGGTATTTTGCGACTCCAAATCCTCTCCGCTCTGCCTGTCTGTGCGCGCTTGCACACGCGTACGTTTCTGGATGAAAAAATATAATTGTTCATGGGAGGTGTTTAAAATGAGTACCGTTCTTTGCAATGCAAGCATTTATTCTGCTTTGAAAAGAATTGGTCGCTCAAAGAAAGTCTAAAACGACGTTAGTATGATGGCAGAGCAGTATAATAAGCGAAAATATTATATTAGTTTACTTATTAAACATGAAAGAAGATTTGGTACCATAGTGGTATACCTAGTCTAATAATTAGGGCTTTATGGATCGAGTTTTTTTTTTTGAAGTAGTTGTTATTTTTGACATTCCTAATGTTCATACAATAGAAAAAAATTGTTTTTTAGAAGTCCTGAGAAGGCACGAAAACGCGCTAAGTGACCCTCCTCCTTTAATATCTTATACATAGGAGTGATGATTGAAAGCCAGTATCCAGTTAGTAATTACCCTCGGTGACTGCACTGAGAGAAAAGAATAATTGCAATAACCATAATCTATAGTGTTTTTTGGCGCCAACCATATTTTTATAGGTATTCTAACTATAATATATAGTTGATTATATGATTGACAGTACCATAAAGTTATTGTGGTATAAGGTTATTATTGCTAATGTTATAGTAACAATTCCTATAAAAATGAGTATTCTAATTATAATTATAATCCCATACAATTATAGTTCCAAATATCATATACTTTTTTCTCAGTGTGCATGCACGTGCAGAGTTGCGTTTTTAATATCTCTCCCAAGCGCAATACTTTGAAGGACGAAACATTTGTATTTCCTTTTCATTTAAAGGGGAGCCATGTCTCAAATTAGACGGACCTCTTGCATTCGAGTCGCTTTTGCATAACGCGTGACCAGAAGTTACACGTAGCCTGTTATGGCAGTTCGATGGAGTTTAAAAGCGTACGAGCTGCAAGTAGAAATAGCATTTAACTTTGATGCGCGTCCAGCCGAAAAAGTAATCAGGCAAGGACAGGAAACACAATCGCGTACCAATACATATAACAAAGTATTGCAATTCTCTTTCAATTTCCAAGAAAGGTCACTAATTTCTAGATCATGGTTCATGTCAAATTACTCAATAATCCGAACTTTACATATCTTTTCTCTAAGGTCGACATGTTCTCAGGAAAATATTAATGATAATAATAGGATCTGACCGAGTTAGACATCGATTTAATTTATTGGAAGGCGTGGATTAGATTATTCGGATTAGGATTATTCGCGATACGCTTGAGAGAGAATTATTGTTCTAGAAATTTATATCACACTCTAAGTATTATTAAATTTACGAAGAAAATCTATATTTGTATTATACGATCCTAAAATGTTTGACCAAACTTGAATACTTTATCGATTATACTGATATAAAATGTCATATAAAAATGGATTCGCAAATCTTTCTTTTAAAAATTTATATTACACTCTAGGTATTATTAAATTAAAAAAAATATTTATCGATTAATTTAGAAAAATGTGCATATATTGATAATTCTTTGTTATTACTCAATATTATTTTGGCGTTTAGGCATTATTTGGAATTATTTTCATTTGGAATAAACATTATCTGGAGTTAGCTTTAAATTGAATTGAAAAGGTTTGTGATTAACGTATAATGTGACAAAAACGGATTAGGTCTTTCGTATATTGTGTGAGCTACACACGCGTTTCTTCTTATCGTAAGGACTAGGGAAAATTCACGAAACGTCGTTTACGTTTACTGCAAACGCGCGCACAACTGCAGAAAGCAAGTTATCATACGCATTGCTGCACAAACCGGGTATATTCACTGTATTTTCGATTTTGGCTTCGAGCTGACCGTTTCATGACAAAGGAATTCCGCAGCCATAATGGCTTAAGAGCGTTCGGAGAAAACGTGTGTAAAGTTGAATCCCATAATAACGCAAGCTATGTTAGCTGACATATGCTTCAAAGCTCGTATTCCCAATCTTGTATGACGTGTTGTGCTTGCGGACAACCTCAGTCAGAGATTGGATTCCTAGGTGACTTGTGTGACATGCGAAAGCTCTGCGCGCGAGATTAGATAATAATGCAAAAATTCACACAAGATTAAAGTTAATATTTCTCTCTGAAACATAATGAATATTAAGGAATTTTTTTCGATTATAATTTCACATAACTAAAATTTCGCACAATTAAAATATTTTTTGAATCTAATTCTTTAATGGTGTACTATATTTAAGGGCTATTTTAAACACTGTTTTTCACTTTATATAAGTTTTTTTATTGCTGATTTTTATTTTTTTAACTAGTAATGGAAAATTATAATAAAAAAGGCTTTTTATCTTTTAAAATGTTACAATTTAACAAATACAATAATTGATATATATTCAAGAACTTAATTTTTTTATGTTATAAGGCAATAATTGCTCGAGATTCGTTCGCATACAAAACCAATTATTGGCTATTGACAATTAAGATTGTAGATCCTATTCATTGATCAATAATTAAGAATTATACCGAGTGTTCAAAATAAAGCGTTACAAATTTTTATCTCGGAAATACGGCATTTTTGAGAAAAATTGTTCAGACAAGAGTTATTTGATTTCAAGGGGGAAATATTATGACATTTATTGTTTTCTATTTGGTGGAAGGTTTCAAGGTCATTTCAAGGTCAACTTTGTTTTTTTAAATAGGAACGTTTTTTTCAATGGCAACATATTCTACGTAAAAAACAAGTAACTTTTGTCTAAAATATTTTTTTATCCACCTTCAATTTTCCAAGATATTTAACAAAATATCTTTACACTTTTGGAGTTTAAAAAATGCCGATAACCAGCAGTTTTTGAGGAAAAGTGCAAGAGATAAAAAATGTTTATTTTGAGCTAATAAATTTAATAATTTAATAAGTTTTATTTGAACTTTTTTGTTGGATTTTTTCAGATATTTAAGGATTAAGGAGCATAGTCAAAGCTGCGAAGGTACTTTTACACCGTGCTTGGAATAATAAATGCTCATGCAAAGTATGAATAATAAATAAATATTTCCTAAAAAAAAATTTATTTTCAAAAACTTTGTCAAATAAATGGAATTAATAACACTTTAACGTTTTATATTTCAACTCAAATACAACAAAACAAACGATTTATTAGAAAAACAAATAAACTCTTGAAATTATTAAACGAACGTAATATTACTTTAATATTAATATTTAAATGATCAATGTCCAATTAAATGTTCGAAATGTCCTTCCACTTCAATACACTTTAGAACTCTTTCACAAAAACCTTCAAACATTAACTAACGTATGTGTTGTTATTTGTGTACAGGCTTGACGTATTCTATCCATCATATCTTTACGCGTTGTGGGAGTAGTTGACATAACACGTTCTTTTATGAAGCCCCAGAGAAAAAAATCTAATGATGTTAGATGGAGAACGTGTGGTCAATTCAGGACCACCTCTACCTATCCATTTTCGAGGAAAATTCCAAAAGTGTAAAGATATTTTGTTAAATATATAGAAAAATTGAAGGTGAATAAAAAAATATTTCAAACAAAAGATACTTGTTTCTCTACGTAGAATATGTTGCCATTATAAAAAAAGTAGGTTTCTATTTAAAAAAAAAAAAGTTGAAATGACCTTGAAATCTTCTATCAAATAAAAAACGATAATATTTTTCTCTAGAAGTCAGATAACTTGTCTGAATAATTTTTCTCAAAAATGTCGTGTTTCCAAGATAAAAATTTGTAATGCTTTATTTTGAACACCCGGTATATACTTAATATTTAAGAATATCCCACTTATAAGTTTAAATTTGATCAGAAATTGAGAAATTATATTGTTCTTCGCGTTGTAGAGTAAACCTGGAGTTACAGCTTTTCTACGATTTGCTATTTGGAAAAATACTGCAATACATTGTATATAAAATCAATATTTAATTTGACATACTGATATATTATATGCATTTTTAAATTTTAACTAAGATGTAAAAATCTTTATGTATTGGAATAAGTGTGATATAAAAGAACCGAGTTAAAATATGTGGTTAGTGTCGCGCAGCGCGCAAATACGTGTAAATGATATTAGATATTACACATATGCTCACTTACATGAATCAACTTTATTTGTGAGCGCATACATATACATTCGTTATTTTATTTTATTCTCTGTTGTTTGTTGCCTACTCATATAGATAATACAGATAAATCGTACAATACGAGCTTTTTAATGATGCTAGCAAAGTTGGTTTAAATATTTAGTTTTCATCAACACAGGTCACTTGTTACGAAAGTTTTTGACACTAATTATTTGTATGTATAAATATGCGTCGCTAACAAGCTTGGAGAAAATTAATTTATGTAATTTATTCAATGTAAAACACTTGCATCATTAGATTATGCTTCTCACTCGTTTCAAACAAATGTGGTAATTTTTTTCATTAATTATAAATTGATTCAAGATTAAAAAATTCAACTAAAATTACGGAGTTTTATTAATTTTATTCGTAATATATTGAGAAATGGAACACATTTATTAAACAAAAATGTATTTTATTAAAATTTTTAATTTTATGTTTGCGGAAATTATTCATTATTTTTGTGATCAACATAAATAATGTAATTATTCTCGATGTAATGAACATAAGAAAAAACTCAGTAAGTCGATTGCTGAGGTCAAGAGAGGATAATATGTTATTTATATACAGGGTGATTCAAAACAGCTTCATGTTTTTGAAATATCATATTCTTGAGCGATTTCTAAGACAATTTTTTTTGCAAAATTTTATCCAAAACTTAATTTTTGAATTAAAATTGAAAATAGTTTACTACTCACGAGTCCGATACAACGGGGAAACAGGGACGTTGCAACGCATTATAAGATTAACGTAACACTTAACAATCTCATAATGTGTTGTTTTAAATCACTCTGTATATTGTCGCTTAAATTTGCGACTTTTTTTACGTCAAAGAAATCTCATTCTGTCTGAAAGGTCTTCATCGACCGCTCTGACGTCGCAAAAAAAGGAAGAGGTAAAAACCGCGAGAGGCTTTTCAAAGTAGGAACGCAGCTTTGTTTCGCTTCTTCCATTCGGAAGCAAAAAACTACAAAGGAATAAGAGATGGATGCTTTTCCTTCTCTCTTTCTCTCTATAGTTTCCTACTGAGAATTTATAAAAGCTATAGAAGCTTTCTTCTCTTGAATGCAGATATAATTATGCTAATTTCATAATTCCCTGGATAAGCATTGTCAAATCATATCGTAAAAGTCGTAAAACTTTCAACCAGTAAATATAACTTTGTGTCGTCTAATATTTTTAATTACTGCTTAACAATCTATTCATTGTAAAATTGGATTATTAAAAGATAAAATCAAAAGGTATTGAATATTGAAGGATAACAGTTATTCAAACCATTTTATTCTCACAATAATATTGAAACGTTTAAATTGTGCTTTTTTTCACATCAAACAAATAATAATTTATAAAAGAAAATATGCAAAAATAAATAATACTAGTTATGTGCTAATCTATGATTACAGAAAAAAAGAATACAATAATTTCTTTTTTTTTCTATTTGTTACCGCTTATTTTCATAGTTTTTCACGTGTTGCATATATCAAAAAGCAGTATTTTTCTTTTCTTGAAAATGCAGAAATTAAAACCATTTGAATAAATGTATTATGTTATTTTTCATGTGCACTGCTTTTTTTCTCTTGAACAATGCATTTTAAAGAAAAAATGTTTTATATAAAAGTTGCAGGATTCAAAGAGGGTTCCAATAGATGATTTTATTAGATTTTGAGTCCGGTGTCCATGTTGGGCCCAGTAGGACCCACATCAATTTTTTTGAAATTGAAGCTCCCATTTTTTACTGCAGATTTGGATTCTATATGTTTCAAAATAAAATAATTTTGTTCTTGATCATTTTTTGCTAAACTCTCTCTAACAGGCCCAAAACGTTATTCGAAGTTATTATTATGTAATTCATTTAACGTTACGAAATATCGATTTTTGGGCATATAATCTTAAAAATGACGGGTTTTAGAAAAAATTATGTACTTTAAGGTTTGGAGATGACGATCTGATAGTTAGATTGAATGTTGGGTCTATGTCCCAAGTTAGGCCCAATAAGGCCCAGGTCGATTTTTAAAATAAAACTCACCAATTTCTTATCACTGATCCAAGTTTCACGTCTTTAATTCAAACAGTTTTGTGTTTTTGAAAGATTGATTAGATCAGGCTTGCGGCCAGTTTACACTTTTCAGCTGATTTTGCTTACCATCATCCCCACTCCTTTTGTTTAGCAACTAGACTGCTTACGGAGACGTAAGACGCTCGAATTCAGAAACGATATTAGCTGTAAATCATATGGGGGACATTTTGCCTCGTGCGCTGTTCACTAATATAATATACAAGGTGTCCCTAAAATTTTGACAAAGCGCTCGTGTGAAGGTAGAGCAAACTAAACTGACAATGAGTCGAAAAGTCCTGTACCAATTTTCGCAACAGTTAACGAGTTATTAATTACTAAATATCGCCGAATAAGCGCGTATCCGTCCAGACTACTGCCGAATGCAAGCGCGCGGCGAGATATAATAAAAAAACGGGAGATAATCATATCTCATTGTCAGAGCGGGCTTTGCCGCTTGTAGTAAACAACTCCACGCGCGCCTAGCGACCATAATCGGTTGTATCTCGCCGCGCGTTTGTATTCAGCGGTAGGCTGGGCGGATTTGCATTTATTCGGCGATTTTTAGTAATTAATAATTCGTTAATTGTTGCGAAAATTGCAAAATGGTACAGGACTTTTCGATTCAATTTATTCGTTTTATCTGCACACGAGAGCTTTGTCAAAATTTTAGGGATACCTCATATAATTAATATAATATATTAACATATATTAATATATATATATCAAGGCCTGTATATAAGTTTATTACATAATAGGACACATACATAAAATTAATATTCTCTCTGTCTTATTTATTATAACTATATTGTAATATAAAGCAAATGGATGGTGTATTTAAATTTATGTATATTTAAATTTAATATCAATAGATTTCCACATTATCCTTGAGGTATTATTGTTGATGCGTTTTTTTTAAGTTGTTTCCTCCGTAGGCCTATTCCACTAAAGTTGTAAACTCTATTTGTATTTTGTTGCTTTGAAGGACGAAACATCAATGTCAATTTTTGATGAACTTACTCGCATCAGCGAGAATAAGGTTGTATCGCTTAAAGAAGATTGTGCACCCAATTTTATATGCTTCATCTTTGAAAATGAGAATTCACACAAGTATGTAGATCTAAACATAAAAAAAATTTTTAATCCAAAATTTCGCAATTATAGATGTTTGGATTTATTCAAAATTTTAAAAAATTCTACACTTGTTCCTTGCCGCATTTTCAGTAAAATATCATTTTGTAAGTCACACAATTCTAATTGAAGATTAACGCTCTATTCAATTATCGGAATAGTTCGTACAGGAGTTTCGTAAAGTACTTTTTCAAGGTTTTTTCTCAACATTTTAAAATCGCGAAATCGTTCATCAAAAAAATCAAATTTGTGCAATCAATGTATTAATTAAATGCGCATATTTTTTAATATTGCATTTTGTGCCATGTTCCTCAACGAGAAAGGAAGAAATAAAAATTATTTCTTTCTAAATGGTTTAGAAATGATTTTAATTTTGCACGGAACGAATCGACGTGACTTACTAACTCGGATATCGTTTGATTAGTCTGTTGAAGTTTTGTCTATTCAAATGATAGGTCAAGTCTCCGATAAAAGCTAGTTCGCAAAGTGACTCCACGTCTTCGAAAAATGATTTAAATGTGTCTAGTTTTGGAATGCACATTTCTTGCATGAAAAATTATATTTATTTTTTCACAGCAAAAAATTTTTGTAGAGTTTTTCCGGCACTTATCCATCGAACTTTACAGTAAAGAGGCACGTCTTTATTAGTTGCATCGTACTCTTCAAGGAAACTTTGAAACTGGCGATGAAGCAGGAATTTGTTGCCACCTTTAATCGCATTTACTATTGCTGTTATTGTCTGCATAGCACTGGATAGTTTCATATTTTTTCCGCATAAAGCTTCCTGATGAATAATACAATGATGACAATCTTTTGCTTTTTGCAGCTTACATAAGATTAATATTATATAGAACACATCAAAATTGTACTTGATATTTAGTATTTGTCAACATTGATTATTGGTGCATTGGAGCATTGATTATTGGGCTATTAAAAACTACTGTTTATTTGACCTTGGGCGTTGAGAAGGCGTTAAGGTTATACTAAGGTCACTTTTTTCCTTAAATGGAAACGTATACTTTTTAAAGCATATTCTTGTAGTAAATGTCGAGACGTTTTCGAAATACTGGTTACAAATCCTTTTTCGATGAGGATTTCCTGAGTTATGAGTCTTCAAAGTTTAAGTACCATCAGTATTAACATTACTCAAGGTGTATCATGCGGAGGTTGCCCGATCGAGGCAGCAAAGAAGAAAACATTCCTAAAGGAATAAATACTTGAAGATAATGATCCAATCTTATATTGATTTTTGTTGTCAGCATAACACTGACTCTCTTCTTTGCTGCCCGTACGGCAATGTTGAAAATAATTGTGGCAGACACCGCCCACCATACAAACACGCCGCGCTTAACAGTCTGCCCCACGCGGCGAGCCGAACGCAGTATCTATCGCCTTTAGATTTTTTAATGAGGAACGATAAAGAATATTGTTTTCACAAGAGAGCCGACAATTAAGAGAAGATATGATTGAGTGAATCATTAATGCTTGCAGATTAATTTCTAGGAATGTCTTGTTAGCTACCAGTCGCGAGTTTGATGATTGCATCATTGCCTTGAGGTAGAAGGGAATGTTTTCAAATATTTGAGAAATTAAAATCTTTAAGTCTTTAGGAAATTAAATTAAATTCATGCTCTCACGCGCACATATATACATACACTCATGAGATGTGAATCTGATCGAGCAACTTCCGTGTGATACACCTTGAGTAATGTCAATACTGGTACTTAAACTTTGGGGACTCATAAAGAAGTTCTCATCAAAAAAGGGTTTGTAACTAATGTTTCGAAAACGTTTTGATATCCGCTACATCCGCAGAATATGTCATAAAAAGTATAGGTTTCTATTTAGGGAAACCAAAGTGACCCTTTTTTTATGGCGGGAAAATCTTCAAAAAGAACCCCGAATTATCATCTTAACTCCCGGACAGGTCGCTGAGACGCTAGTCGACCAAGCTAGAAGTCAGGACTCCCCAGGGGAGTGTGGGATTTCTATCCACTAAAACCCCGCCGTAACCTAACTCGATGTGTCTTGGAGAGAGGCACCGGGCACTTGTTAAAACTCGTCCAGTGCATTTCCCACGCTGAATCTATTCTCATGGGAGAGAAGAGAGTTTTATCTAGTTCTCTCTTAATACCTCCTTGCAAGCAACGGGATGCAGGTCACAACATCCTTTCACCTCTTACCTCGGGTCAGCAGCAGATGTTCGCTGTTGTTGTCCCGACGGCCTTTCGGACGACTCCATGTAGCTTGAACCATCCGGGTAGTTTTCCTATCTTGTGATAGAATGGTGTAAGCAGCCATTTCCGTCGCCCGCACTGGGGAATGGAACTGAAAGGAACAGTGCGCCCCCCACAGCTCTGCCCCCTATCGTCCTGAGGGAGGTCTCGATGGACTTTTTTCCTCCCACGGACTTACCTTCTACCTTGCGGGTAGGGGTAGGGGAGAGGGCAATTCCCCGTTCTCTGTCCCTCTCCACCGCCTCCTTCTGTGACATGATTTCTTCACAAAAGGAGACCACCGCCTCTCAGAACCTCTCCCCGTCGAGCATCGTCTGTACAACAGCGGGCAGGGAAAGAGTCTTCATCAATTATATCGGCCAAGACACGGCGCTTATTAGCCCAGGCTGGATATACCTTTAGGATGTGTTGCGCCGTATCCTCCTCCGCAGTGGTGGCAAATGGCCGTTCTTTCCTTCTCGATTTGACACAAGTATTCAGCAAAGCAGCCATACCCAGTGAGCACCTGCGTCGAGCAGTAGGTGGGCCTACTAAAGTCTCTGTTCTGCTATGTTTCGAAGTACGGTAGAACAGCCCCGACGATCCACTATTCTCATCTGGACGGAACTTCCGTCAACTTCAGCTGCCAGTACAGCAGGAGGGATTGCCAGGCCTGGCGTCTCAGCACCTCAACCTTCCTGGCGAGGTTCTCAGCACTCTCCCCGCCCTGATGGAGATTCTTGCGCTTGTCGTATATCTGCGCATACATCTCCGCCAGGAAATGCGTGAGAAGCATCCCCGTCAGAATGCCCGCCGCTTCGTGAGAAATGGTCCTGCATCCCCTGGTGACTCTGATGGCCAGTCGCCTCATAACACTTCGCAGCAACTGTTCGCTGCGACGATCAGCCAACAGGTCGCCTAACCACACCGGGGCCCCATACAGGACATGTAGTGGACCACCTCTACATACAATCGGCGGATCCTATCCTTGGATCCCCTTATGTTTGGAAGGAGGCGTCCCAACGCGTTCGCCGTCCTATCCAAACCAAGCGGTCGAAGTGCTCTCTAAAGAGCCAGCGGCTGTTCAGGATGAGTCCCAGATATTTAATCTGGTCGCTCACTCGGACCCGAGTCTCACCCACCCTTATCCAAGATTGGAGTGGTTTGCCTTTCGGCCGAGATCCATGGAAGTATAGGGCCTCGGTTTTATGAAGAACCACCTTCAGTCCCAGAGCTCGTATACATCAGACGACCATCGCCACCCCTGCTTCCGCGCGCTCTTTTGCCTCCCCAGGCGAGCACCAGTGTAATCTGCGTAACACATCAATGCTATGCTCGAGGGAAGGCTTTTCCGCAGCACCGCGTTGTACTCCAGGTTCTACAACATCGGTCCGAGGATCGATCCCTGAGGCACTCCGCGGTGCATCTTCCTCCGTTGGACCCCGCTTAGGGTAGTGCATCCACCTGTCCCGAGATAATCCCCGATGATCCTCCTTAGATAGGGAAGAATCTGATGCTTCATCAAGACCCTCCCTATATTGCTTCAGGGAAGGGTGTTGAATGCGTTGACGATATTAAATCTTATCGCTAACGCCATCTCTCCCCGGGAGATAGCCGAATCGAGGACGCGCACACGACGTGGGTCTTATCTATCGTGGAGTGGCTCTCACGGAACTCGAACTGCGCATCCGTTAGATTGGGGTCTACCCGAGAAAATCAAGATGACCTTAACGCCTTCTCAACGTCCAAGGTCAAATAAACAATAATTTTCAGTGGTCCCCTCAAGGCCAAACAAATTTTATATAAAACATTTTTCTCGAAAATATGTCTTTTTCGAAATATTCAATAAGTATGCTTACGAGAATCACTTTTATACAGGGCGTTCTATTTTAACTTTTGCATCGAAATATCTCGGAAAAAACGGATTTTTCGAAAAAATGACAAGAGACCAAACTTTTAGGAAATCGAAAGAGCTATCTGACGGATTGGTTGGATTTTAAGCCCGGAGTCTTATTTGGGCCCGGTGAGGCTCAAATCGATTTTTTAAATAAAAACTCATATTTTTTATTACAGTTTCAGGTTCAGAATATTTTTTGCATCTGATATAGCTTGTTACAATTTGAGCCCAGGGTCCGTTTTAGGCCCAATAAGACCCAAGTCGATTTTCTTGCATAGAAATCCTCATTTTGTAAGAACAGATAGGTCACTGAATTTGTCAAAGTTAATAGGTTGTTGATAAATAAAGTATTATAAAATCCTTATTAGGAATAATATTATATATAATTGTATTTTTTAACCGTTTATTCTAAGCAAACTTATAAAATGTCAAATTATCCACAAAACGAAGTAATTGACGTTCTTTTTATTTTTGGTGAATGTCATAGAAACTATAGACGTGCGGCACGCGTCAACATTCTATCTCAACAATATCCTGATTGCCGGCATCCGGCTGATCGGCAAATCCGCAATATTGAAAGAAGATCTCATAGGAATCCATTCTATCGCCAAAGATAAAAAAACAGACTTCAGAACAATACTGATTCTAGAGTTCTCGCAGTGTTGGGAATGGCTCATATCAATCTATATTAGTACTCGTCAAGCGGAACGTTAACTAGGAATTCCAAGATCCACTGTTCATCGAATATTACAATCGGTTCGATATCGTTCTTACCACATAACTCTTGTACAGAAATTAAGCGAAGATGACCATAGAATGCGAATACAATTTTATTGAGCACTTTAAATGGGCACTTGATATATTAGAACAAGATCCAGAATTTTTCTGGAATATCCTGTCCGGGGTTGAAGCAACATTCCATAGCAATGGGAGTCTGAATAGATATAATTTTCATTATTGGTTACTAGTGAATTTTTATTGGTATCAATAAGTGCTTTATCAGCATCGTTGATCCCTTTATGTTTGGGTGGGAATATGGCATGGTCAAATCATCGGACCTTACTTTTTTGAACATACCGTCTCTGATGCAACTTATTTAGAGTTTCTTCAGGATTATTTGTCAGAATACCTTGAAAACATTCCATTGAATATCCGCCAGAGATGTTGGTTTTAGTAAGGTGATGCTCTAGCACATTTTCATCGTAATGTTAGGACCTTTTTGAGCAATATTCAAATCGTTGGATAAGTCGAGGAGAATTAGTCCTTCCAAGATCACTAGACTTGGGCCTTATTGGGCCTGAAACGGGCCTCGGGCCCAAATTGTAACAAGCTATGTCAGATGCAAAAAAGTATCCTGAACCTGAATCTGTAATAAAAAATATGGGTTTCCATTAAAAAAAAATTGATTTGGGCCTCACCGGGCCTAAAATGTAACCAATTCTTCAGATAGCCCTTTCGATTACCTAAAAGTTTGGTCTCTTGTCATTTTTTCGAAAACCCCATTTTTTCCGAGATATTTTGATGTAAAAGTTAAAATGGGATGTCCTGTATACACGTATGTGATTAATGTACAGTAAATGTCATATGCTATATTAATAAAACATTTTTTAAAAAACATGTCTGTCTGTTTTTTTGTATGTTTTCTTTCGTTACACAGCATAGTATTTTTTATACAGTTATTTGAAAATAAATATAAAAATTATGTAAAATTTAATAAAATATAGACACAATAATATAAAATTTTGCATAATGAAACAGATATATCTGTATATAATGTAAAATTAAATAAATTCCTTCTGCATTTATGAAATATACAAATGCGTATATACGATCACACTATATATCACGCGTGTATACGATGGAACACACGATAAATACCTGAGCAAAGTAGATAAGTCCGTGTGAACGTTTTTACTTTCTTGGCGACATAATATACGAGTATACCTTGCAGACTTTTTGTATAACCTCATGTAACGGAGTGAAACGCTTCATCGTGAGGAAACGTGTGTTTTATCGCCTCTAAACCGTGTAGCAAATAATGGATCTTAAAAAAATGTGCTGACACGAAAAAACATATTGTCAAATATAAAATGTTTTTCACTAAAACTGAACTTTGCGTGCACACTGGAGCACACTATCTTAAAAACTTTCGCACAATTTCGTATTCACTCGAAGTGAATATCTCTGGTAAGTTTCTAGATATTTGATTTTTAGTTCAAGTTATTTAAAGTCACTTGTGCGTAAGAGATAGTGAGAGTGAAAGGAGAGCCGAAGCAACAAGATGCAGTTACTTTGCATTGAGAACAAATCCAATACATTTTGCTATGAATGTCAATGCCTATAAATTGTCAAGAAATTGAAAATTTTTTTGATTATATTTTTGAAAATGTTTTTCTTTTTTGGGGTAAATATCAAAACACTTCGATACTTTTAAGCTAAAAAAATTCTTAGAAATAAATAGTATCTTTTTAAAAAATATCGATATTGCTCACAAGACAGGAGTAGAATTCTTGGAAATTTCATCTATAGATCTTTAGCTCGCATGAATGCAGATGGATAGATATCGTAGATAGATATCGTAGACAATTTTCTAAATTTGCATTTTGAGTCTCTATCGCGGATTTTAAACCGTGGTTGACATGCTAATAGTTATAGACGGTTAAGACGACTTTTTTCGTGGGATCTGTCGATTCATTAATCACGATTCAGCGACTAATATCGCTAAGTAAAGTGTGGCTTACACGATGCTTTTTTACTAACCTCTAGCACGCTAGTGCGCTAGTAGCTAATGAAGTTGAAATGTTTTAATTTGACTAGTTAGAGAGAGAAAGAAACATGCTAGTTTACCTGAATTTTAAAATACACGATGCTTTTTCACTAGCTGCTAGCACACTAGCGTGCTAGTAGCTAGTAAAAAAGCATCATGTAAACCACGCTTAAGATAGCAAATTTACCGGTCAGATATTGAAACAACTCTATCTTTTCTGTTCGAATCGTTATAATAGTTATATTTTTCAAATATTACATCTCATCGATGTTGTTCTTGCATAAGAGCAAATGGATAAGTATCAAATTGTACGGGACTCTTTGAATAAATACAGTTGTTGAATTCTCGACAATATCGTGTCTTACACATTATTTATTTATTTCGAGAGTGCTAATCAAGTGATTGCTTACAAATATTTAGCCTTCTGTGTATTCTAATTTTTTTATTACGCTAAAATATCAGAATTAGTTTATATTGAAAATATTTTGAAATTCTTAGATTTGGTTTAAAGAGGAACACATATGCACACGTTAGCAACTGCTTGATCGGCACTCTCAAACTTGGGTAGGTTAAGTTAAATAGGTTAGGATTTTGCGTGATTAGCACTTTTGAGCTTTGTTTAGTTTGATTACAAAACACACAGATATTTTCTAAACTATTGACTTTAGATAAAATTAAGATAGGTTCTATACGTAAAATTAAATAATCTTATATTCCGGTATAAAAAATATTTGTTTCTAGTAAAAAAATTAATTTAACGTTGAAAATTGACTTTGAAAATTGTCATCTACAAACGTTTCTAAAACATCACCTTATACCCTTCTTAAAATTTTGTAATTTTTGTTGAAAATAATGATTTCAAGAAATAATATTTTTTGAGATAAAAATTTGTAATGCTTGATTTTGTTCACCCTGTATATACAAGTATAAAATTTGTCAGAGCAATTATCATTAAAAAATTAAACTTTATTTCTCTCGTAAGTCAATATATTATATTCATATATAATATAAGTGGTTACAATGTCTTTCATGTTGTGTTATTCGGTGTGCATGTACAGATATAAAAAATAATACAACGACTAAACAAGAATAAATATTTATCATAGATTTTCACGAAGATGAATGTATAAGAGTCAAGATTTAATATTTTATTTTTTCTTCCGTGTATAAACAACATATTTGTCAGAGAAATTTGTCCGCGTATATTATGCAGGGCAACCAAGTTTCTCTACATGGCGTATAAATTTATTCAAACGTCTCTCTTCCTGACACTTTGCGGCAAACTAAAATCGCATTAGCTCATTGTTGAACAAAGTTTGTTCGGGCGGGTAAAAAGAATTATCGCGTAGACACTTGCGGCTGATAGAATCTATGCGAGAACTCGACGCTGCGTTGTGATGTATGTGACCTATATTGCTTGCTTTAAAAAAGCGATAAAAGTAAATGTCTGTTGTTTATTGCAAGAAATTTTTAGCGATTTATATTTGTACCTTGTTTGTGTGTAATGTATTTAATATGTAATATTTTGTATATATTTGTAGCATAATAATTTTTACCAATTTACATCGATATTTTACTTATAATATTTTTGAGAATAAAATGCATGCCTATTTTTATAATTTGTATTGAAATCAAATCAATGTTTGTATTGGACCATGTTTAAAATGTAGCTGCGGTATAAACGGCTTTCGCGACATAAACGGCTTCCAATTTATAAGTTTGGAGCTCTGCGGTGATATTCCCGCGATGAAATCTTTTTTTATCCGAAAATCTTGATCGTCAGTCACTGTGACAAATTTTCATGCAGAAAACGAACAGTGTCGTCTCCATAAATTGCTTATATCGGATGAAATTCAGCGTCGCAGTGTGTAGCGTCGCGGAGGAAAGATTTACAGGTGAGTTATTGGAGTGTAAAGTGTGATGGTGGTCCATCATGCTTGAGACCATAGACGTAGTAAATATAGACTGCTCGTTCCTTATCTCTACGCCTAAGCGAAGCGCGTACAGAGAACGCAGTTTTAATAGAATCGCTATCTCTTTTCAACTCGATTAGGAGGAATATGTGTGACAGAGAAAAGGATTCTATTCAAAGTCTTCTTACTCTTTCTAAATTCTCGACACACTCTGCGAACGCCATGAGCAGTCTATACTTACTATGTCTATGCTCGAGACAAATTATCTCTCTTATCCTACACTATTTCTCGACGTCACTTTGAGCCCACGTGTCATTGAAAAGCGTGTACCATAAATTATTTACTTTATCTGATGATGTTACACTGCATCGTACAGTTTATATCAATTTTACAATATAAAATGAAAAGTAAACAGTACCGCGCAATCTTAAATATTATACAATGATAAATTATATCAGAGTACGTTATAATGTAATAAATTTGAGAAGTTTTCCGTCTGCGACAAGTGTTGTGATTCGACTTTTACTTAATAAAATATTAAGACACTATGTTTTTAACAAGTCTTTTCTTTATACCATTAATTTATTTATTATATTAAATAAAAGCAAAGCATTTTTTAATCTTTCTCTCAAATTATTTAATGCTACAAAAAGATATTTGTGTTTTTGTACACATTACATAACAAATAAATCATTCATAAAAAAGTTTTGACATTTGAAAAATGTTTAAGGAAGTTATTTGTTATTATTTAGCAAAAAATTTTATTTTTATCGCAACCAAGTACAATAATTTGCATTGTAAAGTTATTATACATAAGAAAAACCTTTTTTCTTACCTTTCGTGTTAAGAAAAACCATTTTTCTTATCTTTAGTATTAGTAAATCAATTCAAAATATTTCAAGAAAATTATAATTTTTAAACATTAATTGCATTTATAGTATATAAAATAATTCTTGTCATCGAGTTGTGATAAAAAATGAAAAATGATAATATTCTAATATTTTATTGCAAAATTTTTAAATACATATCAAAATACGTGTTAGAATCATGTATACAAGACTAAAAAGGACTAGTACATATTCACAAATATGGAAATACAGATGGCAATATTTTACTTTATAATTTTAAATACGTAACTATATGATTACAATGGGAACGACAGGATTAAAAATGCAGTTAAGCAAGCAGGCGACAAGATGGGTGGGGAAAGGGAAAGGAAAAGGAAAAGGGAGGGGAAGGATGGGAGAAGAGAGAGGGGGAGGCATTACGTGTGACAAGATAATTACTATAATAATGCAAGCATTACTACATACGTATATAGACACTATTCATCACGCCGCGTTTGTCGCGTGTCAAGCGTTTTCGCGGACACGAACGAAGAAAGACACACCCTCTTTTAAACTTACTTTGAATTGTAATTATATTGTTTTGAGTCAAATGGTGTGACGATATATATACGTGTGTGCGGAGAAGAATAGCGAGGAGTGGCGGCTTTAAAGCGCGTTCCGTTATATGCGAGACGGCGGTGTCGCGTAGGCGTGTGTATACGTATGTACGGTCACTTTACGTCACGGAAAACGATGGATCGCACACGTGTCGTCGCTACTCCGCCCTGCGTATGCAAACTCGCTCTGGCTAATGCATACGTAACGCGGCTACCCGGAGGTTACTTCAACAATGGCGTCTTATTATGAGACGAATTACGTCTCATAATCGCCGCAATTTCCCCTCCGCTCTCTCGGCATTCGCTTAATCCTTTACAGGTTCCTTCCTTTAGCGCGGACCCACCCGTAACATCATTTTTAATCCCGCATATATTGCTCGTAATAAATTTGTAATTTGATCTATTGTTTCATATTCGAAGAAGAGAAATAGAAAAAAGATTGGACACGACAAATGACGTTTCTATGTTGATTAATTTACCTGCTTGTTAAATATTTGGATTTGCTAAACTTGGACATTGGAGCTAAATGGCATGTAAAATTGCGCAAAAAATTTTATCTTGTGCATTAATTGCTATACAAATCGTCTAAAATGCGATATATGCGATATACAATAACTGATCAATTTTTTTTCTTTAAAACTAAATAAAATTGCTTACAAAAAAATATTATTTATCATAAGATATCTTTCTCGCACGAATATCTCGGCTGTTACCGTATCACTTATCACGCACCAACTTCTATCATTGATGAATTTTTCGAATGATAGTCGACTGATATGCATAAATAAGTTTTCTATATTACATATTGTTTTAATACTGTTATTATCAGACAAAAATTAATAATCGACGAAATTTGCGTTACATTGAATGAATTACATGCCAAATAATTATATCTCGCTTTGCTATATTTGGATATTCTGGCCGATTTATTGAATTTAACGTCCATTATGCAGCTTTTTCCCATACCAATTGCCGTGACATTTCTTCAAATTTCCGCACTCAAAAAGCAGATAGCACAAATTCAATTTAGGAGGGCTGCTGATAATATTGAGTTAACAACTGTCGGAAAAAGGAATGAAGCGCTAACGACGTTTGCCAATGAAAAGTTTTCTTTATGTATGAGATATTTGTGATTTATTTAACATCTGAGATTGCTGTGTGGTTTATTGATAAATACATCCATTTCATTAATTTTATTATGAAATATAAGACATCCAACATTTCTCGGCTATTGGATTTAATTTTTCGGTCCATTTTTTTTTCTGCAAACTTATTGTTTGTAAAATTTCTAAATTTCCAGTTGGATCTGTTAAAATAATTATAGCTGTTTGTATTCTGATATTCTCTGAGATTTTTCAGTAATTTTTTTATTCTCAAATATTTAATCTCGTGAAATATACAGAGTCTTAGATCAAATGTATCATCCGTTAATAACAGATTCCTGAGGTCATTTAAAGATGAAAATTTCAATATCAAAATATCGAAAGTATAATAATTTCAAAATGGGAAGTGTTTAAAGTTGATCAATCAAATTGTAAAAAATATAATTTATGTGCTATTATTAAAATGACTTTATAAAATTATTTTCTTTGTACGTGGTTAACAATTCCGCTAGATATTGTGATAATACAGAGATGGGAATTAGTTACAACTTTTGGCTCGATTTTCTGATTGACGCCTCCTGCTTCCTCCTTGCCGCTCGCATGCTAGCAACGGAGTCGCCAAACTAGAGTACCTCAAGTAAGAGTACGGACAACAGGGTAACGATCGATGATTGGTCCGCCAAATTGAGGCAAAAGCGGAAGTTGCATGCCCGTGTGTACCATCTGTGTTTACCCTGTTTTGAGCAAGTTTTATCTGTGTGTGATTGTACGAAGGTTATCTTGTACGAAAATTTTATTATTAAATTTGAATTTGAGAATAAAATATAAATGAGAAGAGGTAAGTGGAGAAGGATTGCATTGGAATTATATATCCTTTTAATAGAATAAAAAATTAATTTCTTGTGTCATTAATGTTATAACATAACCTAGTTGTTTGTTGATACATTAGAGTTGTCAAGTTACAATGCTATTTTTAATTAAACAATTCACTTTCATTCTATTTATACTCTGTCATGTCTTCCTCCTTTAATTTATACAGTATAAAATCGTTGTTATATGTACATATAATTTCAGTTTTACACTTCAGAGCATATTTGAAAATGCGCGCGCTTTTCAACGCGTTTTTGGTTTTGCCTCATTCGCGCTCTGTTGTCCGTACTCTTACTTTGAGGTACTCTACGCCAAACGCGCTAACAACGCGCGTATCTAAAGCGCGCGATACTCACAATCAGCCTCAGGAATGTCTATATCACAAATGTGATATACAATAAGATAATAAATATGGGACATAGATTTTCACATCACCTGTGAGGTACTATTGTTAAAGAACACGTCAATAATAGTACCTAACAAGTGATGTGGAAATCTATTGTCTTATATTTATGATCTCATTGCATTTGTGATATGGACGTTCCTGAGGTTGAGTATCGCGCGCCTAAGTTACGCGCGTTGTTAGCACGTTTGGCGACTCGTTGCTAGCATGTAAACGGCAAGGAGGGACAGTAAATGTCAATCAGAAAATCGAGCCGAAAGTTGTAACTAATTCCCATCTCTGTGATAATAAAAACGCGGTGCGCATTCAACTGTAAAAGCTTTTACATGAAGTTTGTTACAAACAAATTCAAATGTGCAACGTGCAACGCGCGTGTGCACGTGTTTAACGCGCCAATTTTTAACAATTTGAAGCATATTGCTTTTTTATAATTTTTGACAATTTGATTGGTCAATTTTAAACGCTTCTCATTTAAAAACTGTTGTAGCTTCAATATTTTAGTATTAAGATTATATATATACAATTATGTTGCATATATTGAAAGTATTGTGAGAATTTTGATTTCTTACAAAGTCCCACATATTTAAAATTATCTTCGTAGTTTAATTATCTTCGTTTCAAATTGCAAATTTTTGATTCTAACTTTCTTGATTACCTAAAACATGTTTTTTGATTTTCGGATATTTTATCCTCTAAGATATGTTATTGTGCATTTGTGATTGTAATATAAATATGTTATTTGCATATATATATATAGGTGAGCGTCGTAATTCTGTTTTGAAGACGCTTTTGCGATCACTTTAGCCGATTTATCTTTCGCAATCGGTATCTTGTGATAGCAGTAAAATGGCAAGTGCCGTATGTACGACAATTCAATTATTCTTCTAGCGTCTTTTATGAAGACGCAGCGCTAAATAGATACGTAAATTCTATTACGCGCAACACAATAGCCGGAATGTATTTGGCCACTTGAGCGTCGGCTGTAAACTGTTCTTCAACCCGAATGCGGCATACAAATGTATACGTTCCTATTCTATTCGTGCGGAAAATACGAGCCACACAATGGAGAATTTCTTGGGTACTCCACATCGAGAAATATCACATGGCGGCTCGTAAATTCCGCGTCTGAGAGGCAGGAAGGAGTAAGTCGGCGGTTTTAATTAGAAGAGTAAATTGCAAGTTACAGAACAAAGCAAACCAAGTTAAAGTTTTCTGATATTATTATTTGAAAACATAATGTTGCAATATAAGCAAATTTATGTTTGTTTTTAGAAAAAGTGCGTGAAGTTGAATGTAAAATTGATTTTATTGTTGATTTTCCGCGATACTAATTGGTTTTCTTGCTATTTTAACAAGACTAAAAGATTGCTAATTTTATATAATTTTATAAAATTTATATCTTTTAGAATTAGAATCTGTTCAAATATGTACAAGAAGTTTATCTCAGATTACACATAAAAATCTTAATTAGTCTTGATTAAACTTATTTGATTTTTGTTTAAAAAACGCATTCATGAGTCTAGATTTTTGCTTCTTTTTTTTCAAAACCGAGTTTCTGGATTTAAAATTTCACTGCTTTCACAGAATGTGTCCGTATAGTGTGACGGTTAAGCTGCTTATGCTTATGGATATCAGTGCACTGGCACACAACTATGTGTTTGTCGACTGACGTTAGCTTAATGTTGATTCCGTCTTTTCGCTGGATTTGCTATTAAACGATTTATCGAGCTTTACGAGAATTGCTAAAGCGCAAGTCTCTGCTCTGCTCCGCTCTGTTTCGCTTCGCACTGCCTCGCTCTGCTTAGCGCGCGCGCGCGCGCGCGCAAGAGAGAGAGAGAGAGAGAGAGAGAGAGAGAGAGAGAGAGAGAGAGAGAGAGGGAGAGGGGAGGGGGGGATTTTGTTATTTTGCGAATAAATTTTATATATATATATATATATATATATATATATCTTATTGTACATAGTGTCCAAAAAGTCTTGGAAATATCCGGGACTTTCCAAAAGTCAAATATCTCGAAAATAAAGCATTTTCGAGAAAAATGTTCCATATAAAAGTTATTGAGTTTTAAGTGACGCATTACATGGCAATATTAATGTGACCTCAGATAACGTTATTAAAGTCACGTAAAAATCACTTTAAAATTTTAAAATGAAAACCTCTATTTTTGATTGCATATTCTTGTAGCTGACCTCGAGAGCTTTTCAAAACACTATAATAAAGTTTTTTTCCAGTATACTTAATAAAGTTTCTTTAAGTATTTTCCGAGTTATGAGGCTCGAGAAGTACAGTACCGCCAGCATTAGTATTACTCGGTGTGCACCACTGGGAAGTTACCCGGTTGGATTTTGCACATCTTTAACTGAATCTGATTGTTGAAATCGAATTACAGTTCGCTGAACAGTAGACTTTGAAATGAGCGTACGATCAGGAAATGTATTGTTAAATAAAGGCAGCCACTGCTTCGTAAGTCCTGACATTGTCTCTGTATATATATATATATATATATTTTTTTTTAATTATATATACATATATATATAATAAAAAGTATATATACGGGGTGTTCCACCAAAAGTGGCCACCCCCTTTTATCTTTTAAATTAAAAGAGATAGACCATAACAAATATATAATATATCAAATTAAATGGTTCAAACTAAACTCTATTGTGAGCATAATAGTTGCTTACAAAAGCTATTCGTGTTAACGAACGGAAAGGTATGCATAATTTTTTTATAATAATGTGGATATTTTGATGTAAGAAAAGTTGTAGCGCTATTTGAAAAGAATACAACGATGTATGATTTAATATAAATATTTTACATATTATATGAGTTTTATCGGCTTGAAATATCGCGGGCAACGTCCACCTTTTCACTTTCGGCTCTGCGATATGGCCAACTTCTGACTCGTGCGTTAGAAATTGACGTATGTCAATTGAAATTGTAGCGCTGTTAATTATTAATTAATTATTGAAGTTGGCCATATCGCAGGGTTGAAAGTGAAAAGGGCCGAAAGTGACAAGGTAGACGTCGCGATATTTCAAGCCGATAAAACTCAAATAATATGTAAAATATTTATATTAAATCATACATCGTTGTATTCTTTTCAAATAGCGCTACAACTTTTCTTACATCAAAATATCCACATTATTATAAAAAAATTATGCATACCTTTCCGTTCGTTAACACGAATAGCTTTTGTAAGCAACTATTATGCTCACAATAGAGTTTAGTTTGAACCATTTAATTTGATATATTATATATTTGTTATGGTCTATCTCTTTTAATTTAAAAGATAAAAGGGGGTGGCCACTTTTGGTGGAACACCCCGTATATATACTTTTTATTATATATATATATATATATATGTATATATAATAAAAAAAAAATATATATATATATGAAGACAATGTCAGGACTTACGAAGCAGTGGCTGCTTTATTTATATATATATATATATATATATATATATATATATATATATATATATATATGTATATCAAATAATAAATAGTAAGGTTTTATTTCGGACATTGCCTAAAACGCTCTTGAGAATCTTAACTTTGCTTATGCAATCTTAGTAATGTCGATCCTTTAGGTTCTGACGGTATATATACAGGGTGTTTACTTTATAACTTTCCACCCTGTTGTGTATACTTAATTCATGAGGAAAAACTGTGATAAAAAGCTAAATACACTTTAAAATATATATTATTTAAAAAATTGAAACATTTGAGTAACAATAATGTTTTATAAAAACAGTAAATAATTTTTTCATACACTTAATTATAATCGTGAATTTTGTTTAAAGAAATTATTTATTAGTAATTTTATTAGAAATTCTATTTAAGAATAAAAAGGGCATATCAAGATTTAACCACAATTGTAAGTTTGTTCATCTAATCTCGGAAAAATTAATATGCATCACTTTGAAGTGTAAGTCTGCGCAATTACTTGTTCTAAAAAGCGTCCTTTACTCACAAGATAATTATATACACTGAACTAAATTGCAGTCAATGTTATTACGTCAGAATTTAATGCTCATTGCAGCGTCACTGGAGGAACTCGCAGTACTAAGAAATATTAAGGTAAATTCTCTGAATTTGACTTATACATATCTTTGGGATTTATTGTAGTAAGAACTAATTATAGCATAAATATTATGAGCATGAAGATTGATAAGTATATACTTTTTTCGGTTTTTATTTAGAAATTTTAACTGCTTCAATTGTATACAATTAGATTTGTCTTAGAAAAAAAGTGTTAAAATATTTATTTAAATATGCAATATTCCTGATTTAGTCAGATTTACTAAAAAATTTTACTATATTTTATGTAAATCTGTTGATGGTAATTCACAATGCGGTCTAAATTTTAATCAGAAGAATGAATATCCGAATTTTTATCAGCGAGGTGTGATTTTTAGATGGATATTTACATTCTAAGAGCTATTATTCAGAATTCTACTATATTTTTTGTACAACTTTTGTATAATTGAACATTGTTGAACAATTGGAGGTAAAGGAAGATAATGAGTTTTTATTTATAGAACTTACATAAACAAAATTTATTTGTACAATTCTGTCTCTCTCTTTTATCTCATTTTTTCATATGATATTCTGTAGAAATTCTACTGAAAACTCGACTGGTGACACTGGAATAGAGTGTGATATTCTTTATATGGCCTATTTTTTTACACGACAAAGTTAAACCGTACTGAAAAGTACGATATCTGCATTTTTACAATGTGGTTAGCAATGGTCGCGAGAAATGACTTTTCCTCGCTTCTATGTTCAAAGGGTTAACTGTATCTATTGAATTTTGTTTTACGCTAGTGTGGATCGATCTTTTAAAATCAATTACGCTAATCAAACTTTTTATTTTATTTATATTTTATTTTATTTTAAAACTTTTACTTAAATTAAAACAATTTTATATACTCATATTTATTACCAGTAATTCTTATCATCTTCGTAAAAATAATTTTTTTCTGTTCGCGTTTCTAATAATTGATAAGCAATTATAATAAATTCGAAATTGATATATAAAAATATATGAAATAATAGTTTGTCAGATTGTTATGTATAATTTGCTTCTATTAAATGTATCAATTAAATGAAGTATTGTAGTTTAAGAACATATATGTATATGCAAAAATTAATTAGTTTATGGCCATCAAATTGAATTCGCTATTTTCAATTTTTTTATTCTAATTTCAGATTTGCAACTTCAAAACTTTTCAGATACTGGGTTTGATATTAAAACAAAAAATATATTCTTTTTATAGAGACGTTATAATGTTTTTGTGATCCTCTAAAATTTAAACTATTTATAGTTTATATACTCAGCTTAAAAAAATAAGGAAACAATTGAGGACTTATTTTAAAAAGAAAAATTAATACTTTAAGATAGCCTGACAATTATTTAATAAGCAAAAGTATTTAGTATAACGTTGTAATTGTGGCCAAAATTGCTGTTTTTGTTTAAATTGCATTTTTTGTTTAAATTTCTTCAAAAACTTGATATGATAGGCAATTTTTAAAGCCGGATTTGTATTTAGCGCATAAAAATGTGCGGAAAATCATTTTTATTTTTTAAACAATCAAATCATATAGAGTAGTGTTTATTTAAATGAAAAATTTAAGAAATTTCTTCGTGACAATTTATATTTATTATATGATCTGATGGAAACGTGTTCTTTCTATTAAATAGCTCTTTCTCACACATTATTGCTTTCTAATATGCTTGTGCGCAAAGCAGCTTTGTAAGCTAAAATAAAATCCATAATTCACTTTAAAATATTAGCAGCTCATCAAATTAATGTTTGTAATTAGATACAAAATTTTGCATATAAAAAGTGTTTTTACTCAATAATCATTTAATTTTTATATAAACTTTTTTTTATTATTTTTATCTTTTTTTCAACAGTGATTCCAAATGTTAATAATGTTTGCATTTTATATAAAGTTAATTTTTGAATGTAATTTACTTTTATTTCGTACAGTTATATAAGCGGTATTATATGAATCCAACCTCATCTGTGATGATGGAAAAGATTTTAAATTTATTGAAAAAATTTTATATTACGTATATGTACAAAAACAAAAAGAATAAAACCTTTTGTCTTATAGTTAGAAATCTATTTATTGGTTCGAGAAATACATTTGAACAATCTATTTCTAATTTTTCTGGGTTGTAATTTTAACACGATACGTATAAAAGAAAATTTGGTGCATCGCTGTCTTTATCTGAATCAAGAATCAGTTTAGTTCAACTTATGTGAATAATAATTATTAGAAGTATATAAAAGTTTTCATGGTTTATGTATAGATAGATCGCAAGAGACCTCTTTTTTTCATCGTGGTATCCATCTTTGATCTAAAAGTAATAGTGATAGATAATGCTAGAAAATATTTTGACTAAAAATATTGTATAAGGTATTACTAAAGAAAGTTGCCTTCAAAACGATGGAAATTTTTACATACTCCTATAATAAATTGCCACATTTCAAGATATTATAACATTGTTACGGGATGCAAAAAATTGATTCACTAATGATAAGCACGTTTGTAGTGTCAGAAAGTGCTAGTGGACTTTAGATATAAGTCGCCTTTATATCTGAAGCCGCTTCACACGCTCCTGCGTGATAATTATTTCGAGCTTGGTTTGTGTGAGGCGAGCTTTGACAATGAAAGAAAATGTAACGTTCTTTATTATGTTATCTCCCCAATATTTATTCTCGAGTCTGCGCGATTGCATAAACTCAATAAGCTTATTTAAATGGAGCATTTAAGCTTATCGCAAAGAATAAGCTGTATCCTCGTCGAATGCTTAGTCTCGTGTGAAATGTCGACCAATGTATTTCATCTACAACGAGCTTGCAGACTCATTATTAGACGCAAACGCCATCGAATCAATCCAGAGAATTAAAAAATTTTTTGCCTGTTTTTTTCGCACGAGGTATGTATTAAAAGCGACATACATTATATTACAACTCTACAAAAAGATTGATATTGAGTTTTAAAATTTATCTATATATTGTATATGTACCGGTGATTATGAAAAAATAAAGTACATTTTTTTTTTAGATATTTTGACTTTTGCGTTTGTATGTATTAAAAAATATTTTTTTATTATGTAACAAAATACGAGAATAACCTTAATATAACAATAAAAAGGGACAGTAAATATTAAGATTACTTTTTGACTCTCCCTTGTATTTTCCAAAATATTCAGTAAACATAAGCTAACAGTAACATAACGTCAATGTTATAATTTCCCACTCAACAATGTAACTGCAATATAACATGCCTTGTAAGTAACAATTATATTGTTGAGTGGGAAATTATAACATTAATGTTACGTTATTGTTACTTTGTGTTTACTGGGTAGTTACTTTTATAATGTAAATTTTTTTTCATGATTGTAAAATTTTACAGTAATGTGTAAGAAAATATGTTTTTTGATACCTCAAATGATTTAGTCCGTGTTCAAAATTAATGATTTAAAAAATTATTTGAAATAAAAGAATATTGAATTTTATTAAAAAACAATCCATTTACACTTTATAATTATAATTATGTTTCATTAATTTTTACCAATATTTTAGTTGTTTTTCTTCTTTGATAGTAGCATTTCCAATTTTTGAAGTCACAAGAGCTTTAGAATATTTGTAATATTATTTTATATTATTCTTTAAAATTTATTTGCTTAAATCGCTATTTCATAACATAATGAAAGAATAGGTATATTTTTTTCATAAAACAGAAGTTTACCAGAGAGCAAGTGATTTTGACCTCTGTTAAAATAAACATGAATTGAATTCTGTTCAATGACACAATTATCAACGCCATTAAACAGTTCAATTTTCAACTGTTTTTAAAAAATGGCTGCATATTATAATATTATATAATGTAAACTAATATAATACAAAGTAAGCGATAAATTTAATTTTTCAAGACTTTTTACTTATGTATATTAGTCTACTTTTATTATTATTGGCACATATTTCAGTTTGTTTAAAAAAATTGTTATATCTCAAAATTTGTATTTCTGGTCTCGAATATACAATATACTATTATATATCATATTTGTGGATTAAATTTCAATAATAAAATATTTGTGAATTGCTTTCAATAACATTGGACCGTAAATCGCTCGATAATGTTTCTGTAAGACTAGTAGATGACATCTGTATTTATTATAATACGCAATAAATATAAAATTGCTAAAACGAGTAGCATCGCATAGATTTATGTGAAAATTATTATTTGTTAAAACTGCTACAGTGCGTGTGAAATTTACAAATAGTTTGTTGGTATATTGTATAAAAGGTAAATTGCCATAGACTCCCGAGAAAAAATGGTATAATATGGTCAGATATAAATATATATAATTAGTTATGCAAAGATCTGATAAAATGTAATATTTTATATGATCATATAAAATTACATATGTTATGAGATCTTTTTATAACTAATTATATATATTTATGTCTGACCAATTATACCATTTTTTCTCGGGCTATCAAATACACGGAGAAAATTTTATATCCAAAATTACTATGTACGGTAGTAGCTGCGGACCATGAAGGAATTATAAAAATTTTTACTATGTTTTTCACATGTGAAACATAGTAAAAATTTTCGGTTCGCGACTTCATGGTTCGCGGTTACTGCCGTACATAGTAATTTTTGATATAAAATTTTCTCCGTGTACATAAAGCGTCATGAATATTAGCGTTTTTATGAAATTTTCTATCCAGAACTGCACAGAATATTTATTGAATTGAATTCATAGGCTTTTTATCCAAGTTTCTTAAAATGGCGAAAAATTCACGCTAAGAGAAATTACGTATCATTATGGGAAAACATTTTTTTTTTTTTTAAATAATATATTTTTATTCTTTACAAATACAACTACATTTACATGTAACGAGTATTTTCTCTCTTAAAGAACGTTAATAGATTTTGCGACTCGTCTAGCCTTTGCCATTGAGCCCCTGTCTTAATAATATTTATTCATCTAGCAGGTGCAAGATCAGACGGTTTAGTTCTTTTTAACCGTCTTATTCCCCCAATATTGAGAAGTTTAGACGCTTCCGCATTCTTGTGGGATGATAGACATTGCCGATGTTTATCCGCGACTTCTGTAATTACTTCTTGCATTATCTTGATATTTAAAGCCAAATGTAGACGGTAAATAGTAAAATATTAGCACAAATTCTTCTAGAATTTCCATTCCAAATATATTATAAATATTACCGTATTTTGCAAAAAATAAATTCTAGAGAAGAGCAACTTAATTATTCGGTCTCTTCCAACAGTTTTTAAATTTTTGTCACACATTTCTCTGTTTTTTTCCATCTGTTTTTTCTATTACATAATAATAGTATTTCTACGAGAAATTAAATAGAAGTGTCAAATATTTGTTGAAATAATAAAATTTAATTGTACTCTTTGTGTGACATACATTTGGTCTTAGTAATTTATATCATGCTTGGTCATGTACAACAATTGTTAGTAAATAATTCCCTGAAGGTGGCGAATCGCGATCTACATCGTCGTTCTCATGCACCATATTTTATCCCCTCGAGATCCGACGGTGGCAAAGTTGGCGATATCTAGTTAACTTGTTTCCCGATCTTGAGGTAAAGGAAAATAGGATGTTACATTAAACTCGATTAATGTCCGTGTCGATTCAAGGAGACGGAACGATATGCGACGACACTGATGACGCCTATCGGAGCCTGACGGAGCTGACACACAGAATTGTTACTTAAGAAACCGCAGCATTATTGTAGGCACAAATAAATTTGAAATTGTGATAATTGCACTTAAGAGGATGCTGGAGTGCCTGACGAACTCCGACGCGATAGCATCATCATTTCGATGGAACCAAAAATGACATTGACATTTCGGCGTATGTACGAGACATGTACATACAAGGTGTCAAATAAATATGACAAAATAATATTTGAAAAATATACATATAATACTATATATTTCATAACTTAAAAATTACGAATTTTGGCTCAAATTATTCAAATAAATTAATGAAAATAAGCTACAGAGCCCAAGCTGGATTTACGTGCTTAGTTTATTTACTTCTTATAACAATCAATGTTTTTTTGGTCAATTATAACAAATTATAAGGATCTAAACGTTTCGACCATTTGGTTGTGGTCATCTTGAGTAGTTACACTAATTTTAAATTCGGAGCATATTACAATAAATCTTCTTACATTCGTTACTTATAAAACTAAATTTCGGAATATATTACAATAATCTTCTTATTCGTTACTTTTAAAATTGTTTAGATGGAAAACATCTCTTGAAAGTCATGCCCCTTCAAATAAACAGCAATCCTTAACTTATCAGGAAGAAAACGATGTCGTGTTTTACATTATTATACGCGATGTACTTTTATTTGAGACATTGTGGTTGATTGCAATAATTCTCAATGCATAGCAGTAACATCCTGTTGTGTTTTCGTGTATTTAACTTTTTTATTTTTAAAATATTAAAAAACTAAAACCAATTTCAGTGTACAGAGTCAGTTTGCTTTAAAAGAATTTGGTGGTCTGTATCGTTTGAGTGGACATGACAAACTATATATTTCATTGAAGAAAAATATATGCTTTCCTTATTTTTATCCTTGTATAATAAATACAAAATTAATTAATTAATTAAATAATATATACATATACACATATTGAATATACAGTTATCTTTATTTTGTATTTTATACGATAATGATTAAAATAATGAGTATATATGATTTCACTCATTATATAAAATACAAAATAAAGATAATTATGTATTCAATATGTATGTATATTGATTAATTAATTTATTTATTTTGTATTTATTAAATAAGAATAAAAATAAGGAAAGCATATAACATTTTTTCAATTAGATGTATAAATGTATTAAATATACATTTCTCAAATAAAATATTTTATCATATTTATATTTATTAATTTATATCTACTAGATACCTCGGATAAGCCTATTTCGTCTCGTATATACACCATACAACCATACAGTAGAATTTCAATCGAGGAAAGACGTGTGAATTTTACAAATTATCCGATAAAACATAAACAGACCACATGTGTAGTGGATTACTAAAAAAAAAACAGAGATACGTATTTCTTAAAAATTGCCAGCTCACGTTACGTCACTTTCGGCGTTATTTATTTAAAATTGTCAGCTCACGATAGATTGCCTCTGACAATATTTATTACAAATTGTCAGCCCACAGATAAATTGCCTTTAACAATATTTATTCTAATTTACCAGCACACGTTAGATCGCCTCTGACTATATTTATTAAAAATTGTCAGCTCACGATAGATCGCCTCTGACTATATGTATTAAAACTTGTCAGCTCACGGTAGATTGCTTCTGGCTTTTCTTTGGCAGTTGTTTCAAAATCATATTGATAATAAAGACTCTCACTGACAAATAGAAGATAGATTTAAAAAATTTTAATATTCGTTTATTAAAAATGGTTGTTGTGTATAAGTCTGTATGTAAAATGCATCTGAAAATGAACGTAAATGTGCGCGCGCGTGTGTGTGTTATATATATACATATATATATATATATATATATATACAAGTCTGATCATATAAAAATAAAGAAAACTGAAATATAATGTCACGTATGCAGTACGTATTTTGTATAATATTTTATTGTTATCAGTAATTTTTCTAGCACTTTCCGGCATTATAAATGTTATTTTTCTTTTTTATATAGTACACCAAGAAACACTGTAGAATTAGTTTTTTTGGTTTTGGCTTGGGGTAAATTTTGACCATTTTTATATGATATATACCCTCCTTTTTATCCCATTATTTTTCTATTACACAGCATATTAAACATTAAACACTATATATTTTTATATATAACACACATTCAAAAGTAACTTACACTGTACAGTGTATGGGTAAAAGGTTGAAGCACTATGGAAAGTGTCTTTTTTTTTTTTATAACGTATTTAACGTGCCGTCAACCATGTGACATTTAGTTGATTTTTTGACACTGATACGGAAAGTATTAATGTAACAATAGATTATGTCAGATAGCAGACACGGCTCACGATGACGCTTTTTTGATATTATCAGAGAACTATTCTACTGCTGTTTTTCCATCTACTCTACCGATTCAGGACATACAGATTATCCAAAATTATCATCAACACATATTTTTTATATTAAGTTTCTAAGATCAGTTTTGAGTCCACGTCGTTTTTTATATAATCCCACATTCACTACAATCTTATTTTATACGTACATACAACCTGCATAATGTATATACAAAGAAAATGTTTTTATGAACTGACATTCTTGTAGGTAAAGAAAAATGTAATTTATTATATTTTTTTTTCTTTTCTGGCCTCAAATCGACCATAGTGTACACTTTTAGCGTATGTACTTTAATTATAGAAAAGGATTTTTTATTCTATACAGCCATAAAAAAGATTTTTACTAAAAATAGAAGTCGGTAAAACAGACGATTCCGGGATCCCCTTAATGAACAAATCAACTTTTTATATAATAATTAAGAAATTGAATTTATTTATATTTTTATTATAACATTTTTTTTACTGTAATGTGATTTACGATTGCTTTTGAGTACTTATTATTAGTTTTACAGTTTTGTTTTGGAATTAGATTTTTTTATTAGTTACTTTGTTGTTCTATAATGTTTTTTTCTCATTAATAGGGGGAAGCGGGGTTAGAAATCTTAGTTCTTATGTGAACCATCTTGCATAACCATAAAATAAAATATGTATTATATGATTTAATCAATATTGATTTTCACCAATAATGAGGGTTTCGCCACGAACAAACAATTTCACAGACGAAATTATGTACATAGACCATAGTATACGCAGTAAGATTGTTATTGTTACACTGTCATATATAGAGCAGCTTTTTTTGCGACACCAACGGTACGAAGATTTGACGCAGTATTTTAAAGAGGAGAGAGCACGAGCTTGTAATCGATACAAGTCTAGTGGAAGTTGGTCAGATGATATCGCGAGACAATTCGACGATACGCGTGAAAAATTCAGAATAAGAGCCGAATAAATCTGTAATAAGAAATGTTTTAACTAAGTTCCTATATCAAGTTAAATATTAGTTCACATTCAATATAATTAAATTTTACATATCTTGCAAATTATGAACTTTGTTTTTTACATATTCTTGTTCTATATTCCATATAAAAATGTGTTTAATGAAAGGCACTATTATCACTTATCATTACACACAAATTATCGTCACCACGAATTCTTTGCACGGATGCTTCCTGTTTTTGTATATTTATGGAAAATTTTTTTTACATTTGTATTTTCATTGCTTTATATTAATTGCTCGTTAAGTATTGGAAAATTTTTAAACCACTTGTGATTGATTCTTATATAATGATTGAAATAAATTCTATGGAAGAAAATCTTGAAGGAAAAACTTGAAAGCGTTGGTTTTTCTTCAAATTTCTGTTGAAAAAAAAATCTTTCTGACAGAACTGATTGAACAAGTCGTTCAATTGAATGAACCAATTGACCCTTCGACATTACTGACGTTTCCAACTCGCCCAATTTACAGCCATGGCTCTGTTGTAAATAGCTCCTCCACCGCAGAATTTTCACTATGGTGCCAAAAAGAAGCGGACCGAAAAAAAACGAGCAATAACAATTGGGTACCCTCGTGGGATATTTTTTGTGCAGGCGGAAAAGCCTCTTCGGTGCAGTTGATAGTTGTCTATATCTCTAAAAATTCAGTTATATAAATGCGCATACATGATTTGAACTAGGACAACGTATTAACGTCGTTTCGATGAAACAGGAGAATAAGATGTTGTTATTCAAACGCAGAAACACGTTTCGCGTTTTATTTAAGGATAATTATCAGTCATACATTTTCCGCAACATCTATTTTCTTACAGAAATGTGTGTATTTAATACGATTACATACTATAATATTGTAATAAAATAAAATTATAAAGAAAGAAAAAAACATTTTATTAAATTTCGAAAAATATTATATTTATTTAAATATAATATATTTAATAAAGATAAATAAGATACAAGCGCAGTAAATTACTTACTATAACAGAGAAGTGCAATAAATTTTTTATTATTTGTAAATATCTAGAAAGGTTGGAAACGTAATTGATAATTCTATAATATTTGACATAAAAAAGAAAGCTTGATTAAACATAAAAAAGGTACATATTAAAATTATTTAAAGAAAAAATAAGGAAAAATTGCAAGAAAAACATTTTTATATTTACATTGGTCATACAAATTCTACCAACTTTTTGTAATAAATAAAATGAGAAATAACAACTCTTGGAAATTGTAAATCAACTTTTCTTTAACAAAGGAAAATATTAAGTCAATTTATCAATCTTAAAATAAAGTCACGAGTTATTGGAATATCCAACAACCCGTGAGCTAAAACATGCCAAACATAATAAAGTATGGACTTAAGGTTAAGGAAAATATAATAATGTAATTTATAGTGTGAACGACGTGAAAGCGTTACTAACAGGATTTATAATATAGCGGCTTACACAGCACATAAAGTAACTATAATAATGCAAGTGACACGAGGAAGTATTATATTTGAAAGGGCTGTGTTTTAGCACAAAGGTATTATTATTATCCGGACACCGTTAAGCTATTACTTGGAACAAGAGCCGTAGAACAATGGCACTGTGTCCAATTCGAGATATACCTTCATATTCACTCTATATTGGCTGACTAACTATTGTATCAATTCCCCATATATGTATCCATATATGCACTCGTAAGAATGTATCTGTCAGCGTTCTCTTCTCTTGATGCCAGACGTTTTCAAGGCGAATAGTACTGTAAGTTTTAATTGTGTAACTATATTATCCATGAAAGTTGTATGATTACATTACGCCATACGGTATTATATTATGTTTTATGTGTAATTCATAACGAATACCGTCGAATCTCTAAATGGATCTATTGCATAGCAATACCATTTGTCGCATAACTTTAGTTTTCCGAACTGTTTGAGATATGATGATGTACCATCGACAAGCTCGATATTTCGTTAAGTACTGATAAACGCGATAATATCTTTCTAAACTTTATTTAACTTTTATTTTTTATTTGACGAATGAATACTAGATATACGACGTCAGCTGTTTCTCTATATTCAAATAATAATTTAAAGAAATAAAGCGAAAGTGAAAGAAGAAACTATTTAGCAATTTTATTAACCCGTTTGGAACGGAAGCTTTCTAACAAAGTAACTTGTACATGACTACGCTTTCTAAAGGTTTTCAGGGCTGCTAAATTTGATTGCAACCTTAGAATTTTAAAACTCAACATAACGGACCAAATTTAAAAAAATTAGTTCAATTATCGTGAAACGAGTTTTAGAGATTTTTGGGATTGTTAAACTCAAATGAAATATCAGAGTTTTCAAATTTTAAGGTTATATTGAGACGTCAAAAAATCCTTTACAACTGAATTTCAAAATAATTAGATTATTTTTTAAAAATTTAGTCCATCATATTTAATTTGTCACTATTTTAGATTTCAAAATTCTGAAGTTTTATTCAAATTCAGCAAACTTAAAAAAATTTCCCAATCTCTTGAGCTTCAAAATAATCCAATTATTTAAAAAAAATTCGATCTGCCATTATTTGGATCCGTCATTTTAAATTTTGTATTTTTTAAATCTCAAATTTGAATAAAGCATCAACAAATACTCTTATAGGTTAAGTTTCATGAAAATTAAGTGAGCAGTTTTAAAAATAAAATAGGTTGTTCTCTATAGAAGACGCTCGTCCGGAAAGGGTTTATGCGTTCGCAGTATAATGTATTTCAAATTAAAATGAAATAAAATATATGGATATGTATATTTTCCGCATTTTTGCATGTGCGCTCGAATAAAATTTAGGCGAATATGTAGATCGAAATGATTGCAGCATCACTGACAACTGCAATATTGTACAGGTTCATATATACATGTACATATAATATACTCGTTCATTGTATTTTTCTGTATACCTCTGTGTGTGTCACATGTACATATATTCTATTCTATATGTATATCTATCGTGCTTGTTTGTCTGATTCATATGCGCGGATATCGTATGAATACCGGGGGAATTCATTCGCGTATCGCTCTTTTCTTTCGACACATTAAACAGTTCTCGTACGTGTAACTCTTTCGATGTATAATATCAACAGATGTGTTTTAACGCGCTGGATCTATTTATAAGAAATAAAGCTTACGTTAACGTGTTAACAAATCGAAGAAAAATTAATTGTTTAATCATATATTTTCATTAGTACGAATACTTATTTTCTGATAAAAGCTTATAAAATACAACTAAATAAGCGTTCATAAAAAATGTGCTCGTTTTGTAATGTTACTGTATATTGACATCTATATTATATTGATTGAAACTTGATATGTCGCAATAAATATTTTACGAAATTGTATCGCGTAAGATACTTTCTTGAAGAAATACGATATATTTTCCATCTTGGTTAGTTAGTTAAGCTGCTAAAGCTTTGAATCAAATCTCGTAACGAAGCAAGAGAATTTAAGTTGGATCCTGAAACGAAATGTAGCGATTCTATAAACGACCGCTATGGAAATAAATATAAAGCTGTGTGGTACATAAATTCAAGTATGTATATCGCGAGCGTCGAAGAATACACTTTATGTGTGAAGATAATTCATTGGAATCTAAAAAAATATAATGAAATGTGAAATGTAAAAATATGCAAAATATAAAGTATACGTTATAAATTAATGTAAACACACACACATGCACACACACGCGCGCGCGCGCGATATGAAGTGCGTGTGTAAAAAATTTTATCATTATAACATTGCAAGCTAATTACGAGAACTGTAAATTGAGAAAAACTAGTTAGTGAAATTTATTGGTTAAGAAGAAGAAAATATCACTTGTTAAGAAACGCAGACACCGTAACGTCTCGTTAATTAAAGTTTATAATGTCGAACTCACGACTTTTGCGTTCTCTTTAGCTTTGGTTGTGAATAACTTTTGTCCTTTGTTATATAATTATGTATTTTCTCTTGCACATGCATGCTTATGAAGCCATGGAATATACAGCGCGTTTCATAATTCGTAATCTCAATTTTCATAATGCATTTTTTATAATACGACAAATCTGTAAATATTTTTTGAAACAAAAACCTATACTTTCAGAATTACAAATTATAAAAGGTGAAAAGTTTCTGATGAATTAAGTTTTAATTGAAAATTAAATAATAAAATCAATACAATATAATAATATAAAAAATCAATATAATATAGATGTCTTTTATTTGTTATTCAACGTTAAACCGATATTATAGAAACTTAATTGGAGAGGTAAGCCAAGAGATTTAATATTGAAAATTAAGAAATTCCAAAAAATAGCCATTTGCTAAACCAAAATTGGTTTAAAATTATTCAAAGAATGCGTTCAACAAATAAATTTTTTTCTGAATCATTCTGTATACGATCTTACGGATTTTATTTTGCCTTTATGCTTTCCTACTATTGTGTTTTGTCAGAAATTATTACAAGTACCCAATACAATAAAAAAATTACATTACATATCTTCTTTTCTCCTCTCTCTACTTCTTCCACATCTCTGCTATCCTTTTTCCATTTCCTCGATCAGAGAAATATAACTTTCTCGATCTATTATATAACTTTTATGACTCTCGATCGAAAATCGTCGATTCCGATTAGCTAGTTGTCGTGATTCCTGATCGATCTTCAAAGTAGCTACGCAACGAAAATAGCCGGAAATGTCATCGCCCAATCACAAGACGGAAGCCTCGCAATCTCGTTCTCATCAGATATAATGTTCCACTTGCTTCCGAAGTGCTAGAAGCTTAACGATCGGGATGCCGCAGTTTTCCGCACATGTATGACTGTTTACGAGGCGAAAAACAAGAACATTCCGATTGGGTGCCTTTTCGAGCATTGATCTCGTAGTTCTTAGATACACGATAAGTTTCTTCACACCATAGAATAAGATATTGATTTAAGCAAACCATACATAGATATATTGAATAAAATATTTTAAATTTAAAAGTCTTATCTCTTTAGTAGAGCATTTCATTATCATTAATAATTGTTGGAACTTTTATGGTAAAGGAGAAAAATAAATTTACACTGCCCGACAATGATTAGTTCCCATTCCCCTCGGAGTGCGGGGGAAACATAGGAGTTTATCCGTGGCGTCATCAGTCGGTAGCGGCCGACTGGTACGGACTTATCGACCTAATTATCGATCGCCAAAGTATACTATGGTGCATAATACCCAGTCTAGACCGGAGGATGATTCTACTTGTGGCTCGTCCGAGTGGATAGTTTGACAGGTTAAAATATTTTTTTTTTGATTGGATAAAAAAATTATTTGATACGGTTGATACGATTGGAAGTCAACATCAGTATAATTCAAACTGTACAGTGTACAACTGGGCAGTGTACAGCTGTCAAAATTAGAAATGTATTCTTAATTATTGGAATATACAATGTATAACGGACATTTTAGTAAATGTCGATAGAGTAGAATCGTGATAAAGTTTTGCTTCTATATTGTTAATTTTGTTCTATGCTCTTCTTCATGTGTGGTGCGTTTATCGCCTTCTTTTTTTTATGTGTGTTTTTTGTGGAGTTAACTCGTGCTGTGTATCTGGCAATAAAAACGCGTCGAATGTTTACAAGTTGATTCGCTCACTCCTTACTCGGGACACTGATTCTAATATTAATTAATTAATATATAACGTACAAAAATTATGATAAACTCGCGGAGTTGGAGCTAGAACGTAGTATTGCGTGCGACGACGAAATGATTGGTTTTGATTTCGCACGCAAATTCTCGCAGTCGTGTCCAATCTATGATCGCGGATATCGAGTTGCGACACATTCGTAATTTTGTCCAGTGCCACCAATTTATAAATGCAAGAAATTTTCTCAACATTGATAAACATATATTATATATTATAGTTTTTTGTGGAATCAAAAACGGAATCAGAAAGGGAATTTTTTTTTTAAATAGTAATACTTTTCTGTTTTACGATCAAATATTGTATATTATTGAATGATAGTATTTGCGATATTCATAGCCTTTTGTAAAACTAAGCTATTGATATCTACGGATGACATGGAGAAAAATTGTTATATTTTTTTATGTTAATAAAAAAATGTTATTTAGCTATTTTTATGCTTTGTGTAGATCAATTAAAAAGTCTACAATGTCTTTTTTAATTTTCAAAAAGTTAATTAAATTTATTTTAATTATAATATAAATTCTGAATAATAATTCGGAATTTAAATAATTTATAAATTAAGAAGAAACGAAAAAAATTAAATTGATTGCCAATCTGCAATCTAACTATATCAACTTTTTTACAAGAATTTAAGTGATTATGAAATCACAGGTGGATCGGGGGGAGAAGGAGGAAGGACAAGGAGAGGGTGGTCCGGTGCCGTCTTCAGCGGGTTACAGCGGTGCTTCCGGTTCGAGAATGGGCCCCGGACCCGATTCTGGCAGCAGCGCTCCCTCTTCGGTTCCCCAGTCGTTGGCTACCTCAAGGGACGACGAAGATGACGAGGATGATGACAGCAGTAGGCGGTCGAATGGCCACGGAGGATCGAGGTGAGTGATTCTCGACGCATCCTTGCATTACAATAATTTCACATCTGATTATCTTGCGACTTATTTCAATATTTATCACGCGCGACAAATGTAAATCGAAATCTCGCGCGATTATATTTTCAATCGTTTTTTAATAATTGTTAAAGTGGATTTCTATTTTACAGAGAATACATGTGAGAAATTTTTTAGATTAAATTCTGATATTTCAAAGTTACTGCGTAGATTAAATTTATTGCGTTACAAGAAACAATGAAATAAACTAGTAATTGTTTGTTACTGCAATTTGTTATGAATGCTTTTCTCGCTCTTGTTACATCAGTTAACAATTAAACAGTAAACTTGTTAAATAGAAACTTACCTTGTGTAATGTGCGTAATTAAACTCGAAATTAAATTTTATACGACATGCAATTTTGTACGAGATCAGAGTTTATAGAACATTTTATTCAACAATAATCTTATCTTTTTTTACACGCAACTTTATTAGAATTGAATTTGTTGCACGATTTTATATATATAAAGCATATTTGCGGCATGGAGAATTTCAGTTATTAATCGCTTTCAATTGTGTTTAAATGTAATTGAGAGAAAAACGGAAATTTGCCTCGTATATGCATATTTTATTCAATATAACTATTTTATATTATATTTCTTAGGCTTGTTCAATTAATTAATTAATTTAATGCACAACTGGTTTAAACACATGGTAAATATGCATTTTAGATTACATTTCACCGATTTTGTCGCCGATTTAGATATGTTGTAAGGGAGGTTGTTCTAAGCAATTGTCCGCAAAAATCAAGTGGGAGACGGTATTGGTTCAGAAGATATAACAAATTGAAGTTTCACAATTTTAATGCTTCTTTAGGTGTTATAAACTGATATTACGAACAATGAAGTGAATAATCTGTTATTATTTGATTAAAAGAATCTGTTTACAACTTTCATGCGTGAGCGGAGCTCCTTCCTCTGCATCCCCTACCCCAAAAAAAAACTCTAACCTAACCCCGCCAATGTATTCCGTAAATATTTTTCACCAGAATGAGAAGGAATAAGGAAAAATAATGACGCTCACGATTTAAATCAACAGCTGCTTCACACCGTGGACATTTAATGGGTCCGTCAATAACTTTTCGATCAATAAGAAAATCTAATAACTTATTGCTATCTTCAAGAAAGCTTAGAAACTTGTGTGGTCGTATGTTGAAAGCTGTTAATGAACTGCGAGAAATAGATAAAGCCGACTGTTGACAAAATCTATGACCATGTAGCTATCCTTTAAAAAATGTAAACAAAAATTTTATATACCGTGTTTTTATACAAACACGGCGTATATAAACTTCACTATTCGTAATAGCAGTTTATAACATCAGAAAAAGAGCATTAAAATTGCGAAACTTTAATTTGTTATAACTCTTAAACCAATGCCGTTCCTCACTTGATTTTTGCGAGGAATTACTCAGAACAACCTTCCCTATAACATATTTAAATGGCGACAAAATCGGTGAGGTGTAACCTAGAATGCATATTTATCAAACACATTAATTAGCTGCATTGATGTAAGTAATCAACGAAGAACATTTTCATAATAGCATTAACATACATTTATAGAAAGATTTCGAAAAATGATACAAGCTGTTGCTCTTTTTTATGTGAAATTCGAGAGAAATGGTAAAGAAAAATTAACATATGCGTTTCTGTAAAGAATACATAATAGGATCATATATACTAAATTATTTAGATAACATTATAGATCATATAAAATGTTGCTTTACCATCTTTCTCTATTTTAACTTGAAATAATCGACGCTAATATAATAATCAGAAAATGTAGTAATATAAAATGTCAGTATTATGACTGTAGAATAGATTTGTGTGTATGTCTTTTCTTGATATAAGTTATATCGTATTTAATTTACACAAAATAATTCGCATAAGGTTGAGAGTACAAAAGAATTTTATTCGTCAAATTTTATCATACATGATTACTTTGAGTATAATATTTCAACAATTTTATTTTGGCCGAAACAATAATTAAAATAAATTGCCCGCGACAACATAAAATTTATAATCACATGTGTAATGATGCCTACACTTTGTACAGATTGAAATTCTTTGAAAATTTCATGCGGTACTTATTGTTAGTTTATACCCCCCGCAGTTAGTGAGAGTGCTCTAAGTAACGTTCGTAATTTTGCTTTCAACATGTGATTAATATTTAATACATTGCAGTAATCCATATGCGGAAGCATATAAACACAGGGAATTATTGGCAAATAGATTTTTCTTATAGACATGGCACGAAAAGAACACTGCGATGCTGCATTATTACTAAATTAACCGATAAAGCATACCTCAACACAAAGTAACATGATTAAAAATTACTTCTTCGTAAATTTAATTTTAATAAAAATTGAAAAATAATATTATTCACTAGTGCCATGAGCGTAACAAAGTTAATATCTTAACGCAGTTTACAAATTTAATGACTCTTGGATATTCACAATTAACATTCTTTCTTACTCTGCAGTTATGTGTGGGATTATACAGAGATCACAGCTGCGGATGTTTGATGTTATATAACGAAAAAATACTTTGCAGTTTTTTCTTTTACGTATAGTATTTATACACGTAGGATAATCAAAACAATTTGAAGTGTTTAACGAACTCCTAGTGTTTGATTTCATACTTAGATACTAAACACTTTAATTATAGATGTAACAGTATAAATGAAACGAAAGTTCGTATTCTCGACAAATTGTATTTGTCAAACAAAATATACAATTACTAATTTTCTCTCAAATTGCAACATTGTTATATACTCACGATATGATCCTGGAATTCTTGATTTAATACCATCTTTTTTTCCGATAAATTACAGCAACTCAAATCGCTTTCAGCTAATAGCAGTATGTTCTCATTATTCGATTTTCAATTGAAATACGTTTCGGTAACATGGCACGTCATATGCATCGAAAATGCATTTTCAATACGATGCAGCAAATTTCAAGCGGAATGATTCGCGATCGCAACGGATAGAACTTTAATCGGACGATGATGAATTTGTGAGTGAGAGTCTCGCTCTCGATTCGTTTTAGTATTTCAACATTCGTTACATTTCGCTCTACCACACACATACGCGCGCGCACACCGCGTATACATATATGACATTGCGTATAACGAATTCTCAATACGAAATCTTTATTATATATCTAGTGTACACTTCCCATTAGTCAAGTGCGTATCAGTAATTGCGACTTTTTGCTCTTTGTTATGTATAAGCGACACGTAAAATAATCATCTGCACTATCTGATATTTGATAAAAAATATATGAAAAAATTATTGAAACAGATAAGATTGGAGTAACGGTAAAATTTAGTCGTTTTGCAACTTCCCGAAGTATGCACGTGTGTCAAAATTTTCTTTCTTCTATAATATTATTTAAATTATATTCATTATATCATAATTGTAATTATATTTTGTTTTTTGACACGCAATCCAGTTACAATTGTGCCAGTAATTATGGAAATGGATTAAGTGAAAAAACCTTGAAAAATGAAATTTGTACTTGTATCACTTACTTTGTATTATATTGGTTTACATTATAATATTATAATATGCAGCAAATTTTTAAAAATAGTTGAAAATTGAACCGTTTAATAGCGTTGATATTTGTGTCGTTAAATAGAATTTAATTTATGTTTATTTTGACAGATGTCAAAGTCGCTTGCTTTTTGGTAAATTTCTGCTTCATGAAAAGGAAAATATTTATTCTTCCATTATGTTATTAGATAGCAGCTCAGATAAATAAATTTTATATAATAATATAAAATAATATTATGAATATTTCAAAACTTTTGAGATTTTAGAAATTGTAAATGCCATTATCAAAAAAGAAAAAGAAAAAGAAACAATATATTTCAGCTGGTTGAAGTTTGGAACGTTCCTGGAGCAATTTTTTAAAAATGATTTGTTGCTCTTCTTCTTCTGTACAGAGGAAGTTTTGAGACCCACAAACAAAATACAAAAGAGACCGATCCGATACACGCGTCGGAAGACACTCTTATACTCGAAAAACTTCCCTCAAAATCATTTTAAAAATTCTAGCTATGCTAAAAATGATTTGGTCGAATCGGTCTCTTTTGTATGTTTTGTATGGGTCCCAGAATTTCTTCTGTGCAGAAGGAGAAGAGCGACAAATAATTTTTAGCATGGCTAGAATTTTTTAAGTGATTTTGAGGGAAGTTTTTTTAGTATAAGGGTAGTATAAGGGTCTTCCAATGCGTGTATCAGATTGGTCTCTTTTATATTTTATTTGTGGGACTCAAAACTTTCTCTCTGCAAAAGGAGAAGAGCGACAAATTATTTTTAAAAAATCGCTCCAGGAACGTTCCAAACCTCAACCAACTTATATTTTAAAAATAAATACAATATATTTCAAAGTTCGTATATTAACAATAAATTGTGAAACGAGGATTTCGGGCCAACGCCGAATGTCAATACGCAAATAACAATCTTCTTAAATTCTCGCAAATAATTCTAATAAACGTTTCGGTCCTGTATTTGACCATCTTCAGTATAATATTTCATGAGAAAAGACTATTGTTCGAATTACATGTTATGATTTAGGTCAATAACTTTAAAATTGTGAAACCATGTAAGATGTTAATATAAGAATTAATTGTGTTAATTCGGCAGACGGTGAACTACTTAATTAGAATATTAATGAAAATTAATAAAACATAATTATAATTATAAAGTAAATTATGAGAGGGGTTCAATCGCCTACATTCCCATTTGCCAACAGCTTCGTTTGCCTACAACATTTTGCCGACAGCTTCAATTACCGACATTCCCGATTGCCTACAGAGTGATTGCCTACAAGCATTATTGCGCACATTTAAAAATTAAAAATACAAACGTACGTTTGCACACATAATATTATTGCGCACATACACATTGCACACATAATATTATTGCGCACATAAAATAAAAAAATCGGAGAGGACTTCAACTGCCTACATTCCCATTTGCCAACAGCTTTGTTTGCCTACAACATTTTGTCGACAGCTTCGATTGCCTACAAGCATTATTGTGCATATGTAAATATTAAAAATACAAACGTACGTTTGCACACAAGACATTATTATTGCGCACATACAAATTGCACACATGACTTTATGATATAAACCTCGTATCGCATCTGAAGCACAGGGTGATGTGAACTGGACTTCGCTTTGCGCGAAAAGTTGCAAACCCACGTGGAATCGTATAATTATAAACTTCGTATCGCATCTGAAGCACAGGGTGATGTGAACTAGACCTCACTTTGCGCGAAAAGTTGCAAATTCACATGGAATCATATAATTATAAACCTCGTTTCGCATCTGAAGCACCGGGTGATGTGAACTGGACCTCGCTTTGCGCGAAAAGTTGCAAACCCACGTGGAATCGTATAATTATAAACCTCGTATCGCATCTGAAGCACAGGGTGATGTGAACTAGACCTCGCTTTGCGCGAAAAGTTGCAAATTCACGTGGAATCATATAATTATAAACCTCGTTTCGCATCTGAAGCACCGGGTGATGTGAACTGGACCTCGCTTTGCGCGAAAAGTTGCAAACCCACATGGAATCGTATAATTATAAACCTCGTTTCGCATCTGACGCACCGGGTGATGTGAGCTGAACCTCGCTCCGCGTGAAAAGTTGCAAACCCACGTGAAATCGTCTAATTATAAATCTTTGAGTACTGTGTATCTATTGATTTCCTTATTTCATGTGTGCAATAATACCATGTGTGCAATGTGTATATGCGCAATAATGTCATGTGTGCAATGTGTATGTGCGCAATAATGTCATGTGTGCAAACGTACATTTGTATTTTTAATTTTTGCATGTGTACAATAATGCTTGTAGGCAATCGCTCTGTAGGCAATTGGGAATGTTGGGAATCAGCAGCTGTTGGCAAAATGGGAATGCAGTTGGGACCCTCCCGTAAATTATCACTTAAAAGTGTAAATGGATATGTTTCTTTTTTTAATAAAATTCAATATTTTTTATTCTAAGTTATTTTTAAGATTTATCATTGATTTATCGTGCTTTTTGTGAAATATTTAAGCTTGCGATTGCTTCGATTCCCATTAAAGTTCGTTCTGCAAAGTTCAAAAGAACCTAAGGCTAGCTGTAAGCTAGCTCTCCTTCTTATACGCTTGAACGCGTCAGTCTCTTTCAGCTATCGTATCATCCAACGATCGCGGTCTTTTTACTTTTGAGAACATTAATTTCATAGCTGGAAATGATAACTCGGTGCAATCTTCCGTGTAAGTAAACACAGAAAAATATAATCTCTAACGTGCCACTGTAGATTTGTACGGCGAAGCGTACTGTTCTTAATTTTGCTTCATTAATCATGACGAGCGAGAGTGATGCAAAATATCATATTTAATAAATCGACAAAAATCTGAAAATCGTAATATTGGTCTTGCTTTTAGATACTTGGAATATAAATTTTTTGCAATGGAATCTTTGCAATGCTCTGCTTTGCAATGTTCTATATTTGCACCTAATACGGAATCAAAAGTTGCGTATTAATAATTATTTGTTTGACTTTTGGAATTTGTAATAATTATTTATTTTATTTTTAAAGTAAGATTTTAATACTCATATTTCTTATCTTTAAGCTTTGAAGAACTATAATACGGTTGCAAAATTTTAAATAAATCTATCTATTTAAACCAGGGACTCGGACCGATATGATATTTCGATTCGGTTCACGATTACGATATAATAAAATATTTAATAACTGTTTCGGTTCCAGTTTCGGTTTTTTAGTTAATAAAAAAAGAACCGGAACCCTTTAAATAACGGGTTTTTTCGGTTTCAATTAATTTTTCTATTAAATTCTTTTTGACACAATTGATTTAATTTAAAATTAGTATTTCAGAAAGATATTTAAGTAAAACATTCACAATAACATAATTAATAAATTACAAAATTTATAAATCAAAAGCAAAAATTTAGGAAAGAAATATCCGTATCAGAAACGAACATAAGACGTTTAATGTGGTTAATTTATCAAAAGTATACGAAAGCAATACAAAAGTGTATGCGTACAATTTATAAATGCGTTAAATAATAGTTTTTTTTATAATGGACATTGCAATTAGAGAGAATTAATACACTAAAAGTAGCTTTAGAAAGAATAATGATAATTAGAGTTACACAGGAAAATAGTTTTTTTAAATATAAAAGTAGCTTTAAACAATAAAAAAATAATAACAAAAATTAATTATGTTCTTCAAATATATTTTCTATTTTACGTTATAAGATATTATATTGCATTTTGATACACACATAAAAAATAACTTATTACATTTTAACATAAGTTATGTTTACACTATAACATAAATGTACTCTATTTTTTTTTAAATAAAAATTTTTTTAGAAATATTAAATGTAAGACTTGATTAAAAAATTTTTTGGTAATATTTAATGTAAAATCTGTTTTATAATTATTTTTCTATGATTTTATAAAAAATAAAAAAATTCACGGTTTATTTTATCAAAATAATATTTTGCGAGAAAAAAGGGGGCATGTAAAAACTTCATCATATATTTATTTTTGTTTATATCCATTGCATGTGCAATAATTTAAGTAAGATTTAAGCAGTAAGCAAATTAGTCAATCATCGAATTTTTTCGAAAACATATGATTGAAATTAGTCAATTTATTTACTGTCGAAGTCTTACTACTTATGTTTTTTATGTGCTATAGTCCTTATCGCGTGAATGTAGTGCAAGAGTTACTATAAATCATGTAACGTAAAGAAGAAAGAACGATATAAACAAATAAAAAATTTAACAAATAAGAGTAATAAAATATAAAGTAAAAATCGAAAAAAGAAACGAAAAAACCGTAAAAACCGAAAATAATTTTACTGATCTGTTTCCGGTTACGGTATTATAAACTTTACAAAATTTCGATGCAATTTCAGTTTCGGTTTAATAAAAAACAAACGGTTATGGAATGGTTATCGGTTCCGATTCCGGTCCGGTCCAAGTCTCTGATATAAAAAGATGATTGAATTAAATAACGATAAATATCAATTTTGCTTTTTTATATTACATTATTGTTCCAATTTGAATTTATAATTAAATAAAATAATACACTATATAAGTAAGAAAATAAACATGAAAACAATACATAACGATTCGTGCATAGTTCCAGATAACAAAATATCTCTAGATCTTCTCCAGAAATGCTTCATATAATTGAGAATATTATTCAATTATTCATCTAGTTGTAAGTACATTTATTAAATAAAGCATTTTTAGATTGAATTCAAACTCAAAAATAATTTTTTTAATTATAGTCTAATTCTGTATTAATTGATTTTTACATTTTTAGAATTACTAAACCAATTATAACTCTGAATTAATGTAATCTAAGATATGAATATCTCAATTCTGTATCAATTATAGGACAATTTAATGGAAAAATTGATTTTTTTCTATAGTAATATTTGATTTAAGATAAAAAAATTTTAAGATTATTGAATATTATAAATTTGCAACCCGGCTTGAGTTACAAACACGAGTTGTGTCACAATCGTCATATGCGGTTGCGTATAGCAAAGTTTACAAATCTAATAGAATTCAGCATTTATTGAATAAATATAGACAAAAACAGTTTTCTAAGTCAAAAAGATTCATAATTCATGTAGCGTTGCTTTTTTATCTTCCATAATATTACAATTTAACAAGTTCAAAAATTAATGTATATTTTAGAATTTAGTTTTTTTATTATAAGGCAATAATTGCTTGAGATACGTCCACATATGAGACCAATTATACTATCTTACAAATATTAACAAATTCCTTGCACTTTTGTCATAAAGGTTCTTCATGTTCTTTAGTAAATCGAATGCGCTGAATACGAATCTGGCCTCAAAAAACTGTCTATCGCGTCAGATTTTCGAGAAAATAAGGATTTAAACCCGTTTTTGATTATATTCATAAATTCGTAACGCATGAACGGACGGTGCCAGCAACTTCGAAAAGGCCTAAAATTGAAGCTTTAATCTTTGCCTTTATTTTAAAAAGTCAGAAACTTAAAATGTGTGTGCAACTTCGTGGAAGCCACTGTCACAAATTTATACAACAAGGGTGGTATGTGCAGCATAGATGAATAATGTATTTTTTTTTACAATCTTTATTATTTATTGAGCCTGTCCCTAACAGGAATTTACCCAGAAATTTGTTAGGTATGAGATATACTTTTACTATTTTGTTGTATAAATATGATAGTGTTTCATCCCCCTGTGAGGGTGACTTTTACAAAATTACATTTTAAGTTTTCGACTTTTTAAAACAAAGACGAAGGTTTTGTCAGGTCTTTTCAAAGTTGCTGGCATGTCTGATTTATGCGTTACAAATTTATAAATATGCCAAAAAAGTATTTTTTAGGGGATTTAAACCCCTATTTTCTCGGATACATGATAGATAGTTTTTGAGGTCAGCGCATCCGATTTACTAAAAAATTTACTTCATGACAAAAGTGGAAAATTTTGTAACATAGTGTTATTGACAATTGAGAGCTTAGATTCTATTTATTGGTCAATAATTGAGAATTATAGTACGGTATTTATAAATTTTTCACTTATCATAAATTTAGATTTGATCAAAAATTGAGAAATTATATTGTTCTTTGCGTTATGGAATAAATTTTAAGTTACAGCTTCTCCACAGATTTGCTATATGAGATGGTATAGTGGATAAAGCATTAATGCGATAACGTTTTTCGTGTATCGGTACATTGGCTTAATGGCCAAGTTTGCTTAATGTTATTAGTTCGGCTCTAATAACGCCGAGGCAGCGTTTCTCCAGTGTGGATTATTACTCTGGGGTCAATTACAACTCTTGCATTCGACAAGGATGGAAACACCCGTCTTCTCTTTGATGCAGAATGAGAAGAATTTACAAGCATTTTCTGCCTCGGAATTATGTTTTGAGATAATATCTTTTTTTTTATGCGGTTGCAGTACACTGTAATGTGACCTTTCGCGAAAATATTAAATAAAACAGCTGTCTTTGTCACAAAATTAAATTTTTTACTTGAAAAAGATATTTTAGTAATATTTCAAGATATTTTAATAAATAGATTTGTTTTTAATGAGATTTTCAAACGACATACATACAGAGATAAAAGCAATAGTAATTGATGTTTATCTACACAGAAAAAAAGAATTTTGCTATCGCAGAAAAATCGTCGTTGCTTATTACATTACTATTATATTGGGTGTGACAGCGATAAAATTTTGCTATAATAACTAATTTTTCGGATTACTCAAAGATTCCAATAGATGATTTTATTAGATTTTGAATCCGGGGTCCGTGTTGAGCCCAGTAGGGTCCAAGTTAATTTTTTGAAATTGAAAATCGGTTTTGCTGGTAAAATAAATAAATTTTACTAAAGTACATTTGTTCGTAAAAATATATTAATATTCTAGTACAACGAAACATTTTATGTCTAACAAATTTTACTATTGCTACTGATGATACAGTACACTAAATAGTTAAATTAACAGACAGACAGTAAAACACATACGTTAATCATTTAACGTACCAACTTATAAAGTTGACGCCAGACAGAAGCGAGCGACAACACAGGCTTTTTTTATTGCTTAAACACAAAAATTTTACATAGTAACGAACATAGATGCTCTATATCATAGATGCAAATTATTGTATACATTAATCATTCATAATAACTCAACAGCTACTACAACGAAATTGTCGCTGTTAATACATATAATAGTCCCCGTAAACTAGGATATTTAGAAGAAATAATTTATAAAGTTTCCATAATTGGAATACAGATTCTCAATAGGGTCAGGAACAAAGATTCGAAGAGTTCCCATCTGGTCGGTGGATGAAACATTCTTTTTTTTCGCAAAAAACCACCCCCAGTGGGAACTTTGTGCTAGTTTTTTTCGTTTTTCTTTTGAACCGTTGTTCAGACGAAAAAAATAAATAGGAACAAAAATATTCGTCATATAATTCTACGTAAAAAATATTCTATTGATCATTTGGTTAATCCTCACTCCATTCTCGCAAACGATGTTCAAAGTTGAGGGTAGTTTGGAGCGCACAGCCAAAAATCAGTCTAACACGGTTTTTTTTCGCAAACGTATATTTCGTAATTTTTAATTTTGTGTATTTCTGTTGACTTCTTTTCAGGCGTCAAATACTATTAGAGTTGACCTTTAGAACAGTTGCTCGAGGCATTCTTATGCAAACGTAAGTGGACGGGACAGGTAAGAGGGGTCTCAAATATTTTCGTGAAATATTTAGTCGTGAAATACAACTGCGCAGAATAACACGTTCAAAGAAAGTAAAAGAAAAGAAATTGAAGTAGAAAAAATCTAAGAAAAATAAAGTGTTTTAATTTTTCAATGGACGAAAGTGCGTGAAGATATTTTTGGTATGCAGGCCACAGGTGATTGTTTCATTTACGAAAAGATGCTTAAAGATAGTGAAACTGTGCGTGTAGAAAAAGGTGTGGCAAATTTAATAACCGTTAGTAAAGTTCGAAAAGACAAAAACATGAGCAGCTCCAAAATATTACGGCTATAACTGTCCATAAAATATGCAGGCGCAAATATATCAAAGAGAGAAATATATGTAACTTTTTGGAAAAAGGAGCGGGAAACAGTAAAGAAGATGAAAGAAGTTTAAGATCTTTTGAACTATTTGATTTTAAAAATAACTGTTTGCTTTGTGTAGAAAAATGTGATATTTAATGGAAAAAAAAAATATTCACAAACGCGAACTAATGAAGTTTGGTCGCTCACGGTCAAGGACAGAATTTTACAAAGATGCGCGAATAGAAAAGATGAATGGGGCGAAGCTGTTTTGAAACGCGTGAACAGTGTGATTTGTTTGGTTGCAGCAGAAGCGCGTTATCATAATGCATGTTACGCGAAAATCGCGTCAAACGAGTCGTCAAGTCGAAAACGGGAGCGACCACAAAATGAGGAATTTGCTTCTGCATTTAAAAAATTGTGTGAATTTATAGACAATTCCGACGAGTGTCAATTTATTCTGCAGGAGTTAATGAGAAAAATTGAAGAAAATTTGTCAAACACTTTCACAATGAGCCTTAAAACACTCCAAAACAAATTAATAGAAAAATACGGAGATGGCGTCGTGTTTGCGACAATGCGGAAAAGGCCAACGGTCTGCTTTCGGGGCTCTGGATTGAAATTCATCAACAATTGATACACGGAAAGGACAAAGGATGAAAAAACTGAGCGTATGAGAATTGTGGAAACAGCGGCAACAATAATTCGTGAGGATATTCGAACCACCGTTTGTATCCGATTATATCCGATTACCTGGATTTAGCGAATTTTACAGACGGAGCAGAAGATTTGATTCCGAGGACGTTGGGTACTCTTTTGAATACAATTATCACAAAAAAATAAGAAGGGTAAAATAGGTATTGATCAAAAATGCCATCGCTTACTCTAATAATATTTGCAATGAGACCTCGTTCATTTATATTTCCCATATTGCTTGGTCTCGTAGTGTATTTATTTCGTAAAGTTGCCTCGAGGAATATCGTCCAAGCGATCTCTAATTTGGGATTTTGTTCAAACCATAGTGATGTTTCATAGTTTGAGAGCTCTACCTCAGTGCTCGGAATTAGTCTGAACATTTCAGCCGATTTCCGTGGTATACGCCTCCTTTCCTCTCTTTACCGCGCGCGCCGCAGCCGCTAGGGCCAGCGCCGCCGAGCGTTAGGAGCGGCACTATCTGATTAGGTTCTGTGAGTAGGTTCTTCTCCCTATTTATTAAAATTTAAAAAAATTTATTAAAATTTATTAAAAATAAATTTTTATTTTTAAATTTATTAAGTGAAAATATTTCAATAGATTTCTACGTCACCCATGAGGTACTAATACTGACACGTTTTTCAAAAAGTGGTTTCTATCTACATTATTGCATCAATTGTTCATTCTCATAAAAGGTCAAGAAAATCTAATTAAGAAAATCTCTTTTATATATATTTTTTTTTAAATTAAGAATTTATTTTTATCTTTAGTGGAATAGGTCTACGGGGGAAACTACTTTAAAAAAAAAGTGTCAGCATTAGTATCTTATGGGTGACGTGGAAATCTATTGAAATATTTCCACTTAATAAATTTAAAAATAAAAAATTTATTTTTAATAAATTTTAATACATTTTTTTAAATTTTAATAAATAGGGAGAAGAACCCACTCATAATCAGATAGTGTCCTAACGCTCGGCGGCGCTGGCCCTAGCGGCTGCGGCGCGCGCGGTAAGGAGAGGAAAGGAGGCGTATACTACGGAAATCGGCTGAAATGTTCAGACTAATTCCGAGCACTGCTCTACCTCATAGATGATGTGAAAACGAGCTTATATTACAAAATATACGTTTGCAAAAAAAAACAACGGAAATAATTAATGAAAATTGTTTGTAAGAAAATCGCAATACATGTATCTTGTAGAACAGATTCTGCTCTACAATTTTGTTTTTAACCATTTTTCTTGTCAAACCAGCCAATTTTGAGATATTCGCCGTGAAAAACCGCGTTAGACTGATTTTTGGCTGTGCGCTCCAAACTACCCTCAACTTCGAACGTCGCGACGCGTCGTTTATGAGAATGGGATGCGAGAATTAGTCAAATGGTCAATAGAACACTTTTTTATGACGAATATTTTTGTTCGTATTCATTTTTTCGTCCAAACAATGGTTCGGAAAAAAAATGAAAAAAGCTAGCACAAAGTTCCCACTGGAGATGGTTTTTTGCGAAAAAAGGGATGTTTTATCCACTGATCAGGTGGGAACTCTTCGGATCTTCTTAACCTTTCTAACCTCCATTCCTAGCCTTACTGAGAGTCTGTACCTCAATTATGAAAACTTTATGAATTATTTCTTTTTTTTTTAATCTAATTTAGTCTAATCGCGTACTATAAATTTGCGATAACAAATGGAATTTGCAGTCGGAATCTAGTGATTATATAAAGTGTAAAAATCTGATTAGTCCATTATGTTACTAGAATGTGTTGTTACTTTAGCAATATTTTTTACTACTATACAAACGTATTTTTGCTTTTATAGTTAAATTATGTTGTTGCAGCAAAAAGTACACTATTACACAAAAAATAAGAAACACTTTTCAGACACTCAAAATTGAGTAATTTTTTAATTGTTGAAACTTGACGAAAAATTATCGCAAAGACGAAATTAAAAAGCATTTTGAAGCTTAAAGTTTATACTTTCACACGACTTTGAAATCGATCTTACATTTTGTAAAAAACAACATTTTTACCATAACTGGCATTAACGTTAGTGTAAAAAATGCACGTTTAGTTTCAAAATCACATAACTCGGCCAAAAAAAATCGTAGCAAAATAAAAAAATTGCATTTTGTAGGTAAAATGACGTAATTTTTGGCATTTCTAAATTTTTCGAGATAAATTTTTTTATCGAGTTGTAGATTGTTGAAAGTACGTAATGTTAAGAAACAAAACAATGTATTCTTTTTTCAGGCTTATTTTTTCTCTGCAATAATTGTTTGCCAAGTTGTAGCGGTTTGAAAATTGCTGGATTTTGAGCGGTTAAAAAGTATTCAACTAATTATAAAAGAATAATAATGGGCTTTTTTATTTAAACAAATGAATTAGTAAGTGCAAACACAAAAAAAAGGGAAAGCTGAATAAAGTCCGAGCTAGATTTGGATCGCTTATGTATTTCTCTACAATATTAAATCGTGTAGAAACGTTTCGGCTCATTTGTTTTGATCATCCTCAGTGTACTTAAAAACGTTAGACTAATATATCATTACAAAAATAATAAAACGCACGCAATTATCCTACACATTGTAATAAAGAACCACCAGCCGGTTCCCCTTTAAAATTATCATGCATTACAATTTGATTGTTAACTCGTTGCACATTGAGATAAACGGACATTGCCTTATTTTCGAGAAAAAATCTGAACTACTGTGTACTTCCTACGTATTGTACAATCGACTTGCATGGCATTATAACTTTTTACTTGGACACCAACCGAAACTTTTTATTCTTGGGATTTCAAAAGACAACTTCGATTCCGACTTATCATATTAAGATGCAGATCTCAAGTAAGACGACTCCATAATAGATTTTCAACGATTAAAAAGACAACTTTAACTATCATTATAATTGCATACATTGCGACGTAAACTAGCCTCGGAATCACGCCAGATCCGAGGGAGCACACCCAATGGAAATCGGTGACCCGCGGTACTCCACGAAATCGGGAGTTAGATAACTTGCGCGGCATCGGCAATAAATGCACGATTCGGTAGCTCGCGGTATCGGCAATAAATGCTCGATTCGGTAACTCGCGGTACTTCACGTATTTCGGGAGCTAGGTAACTTGCGCGATATCGGCAATAAATGCACGATTCGGTAACCCGGACGGTAACAGCGGTAACAGCGGTAACTGGAGCGGTAACAGCGGTAACTCAAAATATCGGTACCAGAGAATGGGCGTCAGGTGCGTGTAATCGCACCGCGGTAACGGTAACTTCAAGAAATGACTCGATATGTCCGGCCGCTCCTTGCTCAGTATATGGCAGAGGGGCGTAGTTCTTTGATTTCTATTGGAAATTCTGGAGAGGAGATGTCGTCAGAAAAACACTACGTTTAACAATAAAAGTTAATAACACTTATTATTAAAGAATCATTGAGAAATAACATTGCAGAACAAGCTTCAGAATCTCTTTAAGAGAGACGGTATCGCACACAAATCAAAATACAATATTCGCCAAACAAGGCGTCACAGAAAATAATACTCAAACTGATATTATTCAGAAAACGATAATCAAAAACGATACTTCCAAAAACGATACTCCAGAAATGGTACTCGGAAACAACAGTTGAAACGATATTCAAACGATATTTGGAAACGATACGCAAAAACGGCAATCGGCAACGGCACGCTAAACGATATTTAGAAGCGGCAATCAAAGCGGTACTCAAAGAGATACTCAGAGAACGATACGCAAAACGGTAGCCGAAAACGTTACTTCCAACGATATTCAAACACGATAATCAAAACGCACAACGACACTCAGAAACGGCAATCGAAACGATACGCAAAACAATACTTAGAAGAACGGTACGATAAACGATACGGTAATAGATTTGCCAGATACGCTCCAATCTCCTCCAAAACTGCGACCTCCGAGATTCCGCCACGAAACGACACTCCAGTGCAGGCCCCAAAACGGTAACACCGAAAGATACGGAGACAGAGGAAATCCTGCCAGAGACGTTCCAATTTCTTTAAAGGCGTGAATCCGGAATCTCGTCCAGAGACGACGTTCCAAGGTCAAATCCGTACTAACGATAGCATACCGATATAAATTTCGGTAGCCGACAAAAAGGTAATCTCAAAGGTAATTTCGATAGAGGCACTCAAGTTTCCGCGACGAGTTGATCGTTACGCCACAAGGCCGAATTCAAACTCTCGCTGCGAAATGGCACTGCACTCCACGCAAATTCCGCGACTCGAATTCTCTATCAAACGGTATCCCCTCCCCAAAACAACGTCAACGGTAACAATATAATCCGGCAACGGTAACTGATAACTCCGGTAAGACGGAGACGGTAACGATATAAGTCTTTCTCGGATTACGAGCGTTCGGACTGTCGACGGCTCAGCGCCTCGAAGAGGGCGGCGGTAACCGGTAACCGGGGCCAGCTAACCTCCGACTCTGAAATCCACGGAAAGCGGTATCGGCACTTATTATTTCGATAATTAAGAAGAATTGCAACGTTCTTGCGATAACTGAATTCGTCGGAGGCGTCAGCTTTGGCCGGTATTACAAAATTATAGCTACCCTGGGTAATGGCCTTACAAAGACGGTACGGCTAGGCTCGTCGGGATCCTCTTTCTGGATGCTGCTTTTTCCCGGTTGCTGGCTCGTCGAATAGTGATCTTTCTAAGGTCCCCCTGGCTCATGTCGAATCTCCGCGCATCGGTCAGCGCACTCTGTTTATAATTTTTCCTCGAGTCGCCTGTCGATCGTAAACAGCTCCGACCTCGTCAATTGTTTATTCTTTTTTGTGCTCGCCAACAGCCGATAATTTGAAATGAATCTCTCTTAGTTAGATGTCCTCCGGTTCAATCTGTCCGGCTGGCCAGGCCGAGGCTACACCGACCGTCTGTTTGGACTCTCGGTGATGGCGGCAACGTCATCCGGTATCCGGTCGCACTGCAGTGCTCCCTCTATCTGGACCTTGTCGGGGCTTCCCCGTAACCTCGGTCCTGTAAAGTTGGAGGATCGGTAACTGCTATTACGACAATGTTCAATGCGAGACTCGATACATGACCTTTTATGGGTGTTTCGGGCTTCCTCTCCACTGTTGCGAGGTCATCTTCTTAAATCCCACGGCGTCCGCTTCATCCTGACGTTGGTTACACAACACGATAAATTGGCCATACACCCTAACGCTAAAATTCTAATCTTGTCGGTAGATTATTACAATTTACAGGAGAACGCAAGACCCGTCGAAGCGGGAGAAATCGCTCCCTCTTCGACCGGAGGGTCGCAACTCCAAATTTCGCCTCCTTCGGCCGGGCTACTGCCCTTGTGACGGGCGCGACGAAAAGCGTCACGTCACAACATTTTATTATTTTTGTAATGATATGTTAGTTTAACGTTTTTAAGTACACTGAGGATGGCCAAAACAAATGAGCCGAAACGTTTGTACATGATTTAATATTATAGAGAAATAGATAAGCGATCCAAATCCAGCTCGAGCTTTATTCAGTTTTTCCTGTATTTACTAATTTATTTGTTTAAAAAGTGTTATCTATTTTTTGTGAATTAGTATATTTTGATGGAAGAATAAAAATCAGTTTGTTACAATAGCAATATAATTTACAGGTTTAGCAAATAAAATTAGTATTTAAAATAAATCTCTTTGTTGTCCATATAATATCTGACATATTTTGCTTTGTGAAATGTGCTGACAGCAAATTTTTTTTCCGTGTAGAAATCGACTTTCTTATTTTTTTTAAATAATAAAAATCTATATTTTTATTATTTTAATACTGTATATAGTATACAATTATATAAAACACATTGTATTAATATGATATAATATGATGTAATATATAGAATAATGAATATGTTTTTTGAGTCACTCAAGACTATAATTCTATAAATAAATATTGATTTTATCGAAAAATAGTTCATGTTCTGAAAAAAACGTTCCGCAATATTTGCAATACACTCTCTCTCCAACCGTTCCTGCTATCGTACAATACCAATTCAAAGTTATATACTTTTTAATTGAAGCCTTGGGACTGTAAGTCGAAAGCACTCGTGTATCTAAAGCAAATCACGTAACTATCTTGCTGCAAATGTTGTTCGTGCAGTTCCTGTTTGGATACGTGGAGAGCATGCTAACAGTGGTTTTTAATGAAAACTCAAGTACTCCTTAAATTACGCGCTATGTTTTCTTGCACTTTCCACTCGTACACTGTAATCGCGGCAAGTTCTTTGGAATGTGAAAGAAACATGAATCAATTTTATAGATATCTAAAAACGAGAAAAATCATCGTTGGATGTATTTTTCATCATCAACTGGTAACGTAAATGCTTTATCACATCGTTCACATAAATCTTTGCTTTCATGAAAAAAATTGTTAATTGCCATGATAAATAGTGTTATTATTTCAAATTATTTAACAATATCGTACATTATTTAAAAAATTGTAATTATTAATATCAAATCTTTTACTTTGAACACAACTATCAAGTAAATGTTTCTAATGGAAGAAGATTTGGTTTATTTTCTTAGTTATTATTGTTTTTCTCATTGTAATAAAAAATCTATCTTTTTTGCTATTAACCAAACCTATTGGTTCCTTACTTTTTTGTATGATCTGTCTTTTTTTTTAAACTTCTAACTTTAAAAAAAAAAAACTAATATTTTAAGTAAAATTTTGTTAAAGTTATTGTGTAGAATATGTTTTGTGACTCATAAGTAAAAAAGCAAAAGCGTGTATTATTTCATTCTGAATTAAGAATGCGTATTATTTTGTAGTGGTAAACTATTTCACTACTAGTCTTTTTTATGAGTATTGGCAAATGTATTATATATTTGCATAAAAAATTCCTTGTTTTCTGACATGTTAAATGCGAATGTAATGGCATTAATTGCAAGTTTGATATTTTCTTTATTTTTCTGAAAGAATATAAAAGGATGATGCATTTTGGTAATCTTTTAAGAATTTTATCTCTCTGCATTCTAATTTTTCAATTTTTTCTAAAGACTAATTGAATAACTATAATTGAATAACTATAAAATAAAAATTTTTTATATGAGTATAATATTAAAAGAAATTTTTTTGGTTTTTAATTTTAGCAAGTTTTGGAATTAAATGAGAAATAAATGAGAAAAATAGCAAAATGTAAATAAGTAACAAAATGTTTACTTATTAATATTAGCACATGTGTGTTATAAAAACACGATGTAGTTGTGAGAAGTGAGAATAAGTAAGCAAAATTAAGAAAATATGTCATGCAAAAATTTTCAACGTAATTCTGTGGTTCTTGCTTACACATCACCGAGACATCACAGGAATTTTTATTTCATAGTTTTGCTAAGAATCGGAGAAAATAAACACGTGACAAATAGAACGAAAACCTTGTGTGAGACAAGATAGCTACTCTGATGTTTTGTTAACATATTAATTAAATATGAATAAACAGATACGTTGTATCCCACCCGACCCCACTCTTTTTCAGGAGAAATAAATTAAATAAAATTCTAATCCTCGTTAAGTCCTCAAACTGGGAAATATTCCAACATTAATTTTATGATGGATTTGTAATTTTTAAATGTATATTTTGTATTTGTAAAAAATTAATTTTAACTAATATTACGTAAAACATTTCATGTTGTAGAAGAATATGACAGAAATATTTAACAAAATACTAGTAATATCCTGTTAATTTATTATATAACTGTGTTTTAATATAATTTTTTATTATTTTAAGATTATGAAGTGTGTATTGAATAAATGTTTTGTTTTAAAAAATAAAAACTGTAATAGTTTTACGCGAATGTTTTAAGAAACAGTACAAGAATAACATACTTTTTCCCATTATTTTGATTATATTTTTCCGAACTCTAGGAATAATGAAATGTATTGCGATCGATCGTGCATGTGAAACACGCGTTAACTTAAATTTGATAGGTATGGTAGTGCCATATTCAGTTTTACTCGTTTCTATCTCGTTTAATTCAAGCAGACAAAGAAATTGCGTGTTTGATCACAATATAGTAAGCACTCTCTCATAAAGGAACAATTGGCTGAGAATGTGAAGCTGTATATCCATAAGCTCGTCTATCCATAAACAAAGAGAAACATGAAAGTAACCATTTTACCTGTGTGAAGTTAATTCCGTACTTTTTGAACTTTATATTTTGTGCCGAATTGTGCTGCGTTTTTGCCAAAGTAAAAACAAATGGTAAAAGTCCTGATAACTCCGGGAGTTGATAAAAGCTCATTGAAAAGAGATAGGAATGAATTAAAAATTTGACTTTTTTGAAATTTTCTCTCTTGTGCCAGATTATGCTAGAGTAACACATCAATTTTTTCAAGTGGCAAAATGTCAGATCGCTGGATTTCGCAACACAAGTCAAGGGAAGAATTAAGTTTTAGGAATTCAAAATTTTAAATGTCTGTAACTTTCGAATCACGGCAGATTGTCGAAATCTGCAAATTGTGACATTCAAGATGTGTCACAAAAAACATAAAAAAGTCACACAAATTACTTCGGGTAAAAACATTTGGCGTAACTGTTTAAATAAATATTGATATCAATCATCATATTAAAAATTAATTTTTAATGCTAACTCAGAATGTTTAGCGAGACATTTAAAACTTATACTTATTTCTAATTTTCTTTATATTGTGAAATTCAGCGTTCTAACAATATTTTGTCATTTGGAAAAATTGTTGTGCTACTCTAGCACAATCCGGTACGAAAAAAAAATTTTGAAAATCAATTTTTCAATTTACCTCCACATCATTTTAATGACAATGAGTTTTTATCAACCTCCCGAGTTATCAGGACTTTTACTATTTGTTTTTACGATTTTTTATTTTGATGTAATAAAGTACAACTTGTGAAAAGTTTATAATCGTGTTGTGATTATACTGTAATTAGATAACTGTAATTTATATCATTATTTAATTTATTTCTGTTAATTTTGTTTATCCAAAAGTAATGAGATATCGAGATTTTTTCAATGGCACAATACGGTACAAATTAATGTCAATTGAGGAAAAAGTTCGAGCTCAATCGGGGAAAAGTACGGAGCTGACAAAAATATTGTTTTTCAATTTTTTTTTTAAATGTTTTGAGCTAGGGTTTTTTATTTATCAAGCTAAGCCCAAGCAACATCGAGTCGACTATAAGCCGGCAGAAAAAGCTTACAGTCGACTGTAAGTTTTGATTTATTGCCGACTTATAGTCGACTAATAGTCGGCAAATGTCCCGATAATTGCCGGCTTTTAGACAGCCAGTGTAGTCGGCTCTTAGTCTACTGTTTCTCGGTGACTCTCAGTCGACTTACTTGCCGATTGCCAGTCAACTTTAACTACCGACTTTCAGTCGATTTTAGGTCGGCTTTTAGTCAATTTTACGTCGGTTGTAATTATTACTGAATTTTCATTGAATATATTGATATCTCAGCTAAAACACAAAATGTAAACGTTACCAAATAGTAAAATAATTATTTTTTTATTTAATTAGTTGACCATTTGGTGTTTTTGACATTTTGTGTTTTAGCTGGGATGTCAATATATTTAATGAAAATTCAGTAATGAGTACAGCCGACATAAAATTAACTAAAAGCCGACTTTAAGTTGACTGATAGTCGGCATGGGGATATACTCGGAAACACACGAAATTCACACCCACCGGAATCGAATAAGAATTAAGAATAATGGCATCAAGAGCGAGGAGTATATAGGTTATAGATTGCAAGACTGCAGCAGTTGGCATCAAGTCGACTGTGACAGTCGGCAGATAGTTGACTGGAAAAAGTCGACTTACAGTCGACAAACAGTCATTAATGTTGCTTGGGAAGGTTAGATTGACAAACAGAGTTAGATTCACAAATGTAGCACAATTCGGTACAATTGACAAAAATATAAAAATCAAAAGTAGTAAAAAGTTGTACGTTAAATATCAAATTAAAAAGAAATAAAAAAAATTATATTTAACAAATTAAAACTCTTTAATTAGACTCAGTAGAGTTAATAAAAGTAGGGTATAGATTTGTTCACGATGTTTGTATTTCAAATTCTTTATTCCAATCAATTAAATTTCAAAATCCACGTTTCGACCTCAAGTTCCAGCCATCATCAGTGGTAATGTCAAATACAATTAATAATTGTCTAGGCCCATATTAAAATGCGAGTCAGTAAACTAACTCTCTAATCTAAACCGAAAGTTATAGAGTAATTTTGTTCTCAATATGTTTGTTCGTATGATATAATCCAAGAGAGTGTAAATTATATTTATAAAATTATAATATTTTATAAAATTAATATCATCAAAATGCAACGATTAAAGAATTTTACGGCCATTGAAAAAAGTTTCTTGGATATAATTTTAGAATTTTTATTCTCTACGTTGGCAATTCTGTTAATAAGTTTTAACGGTCGATTAAAATTAATAATTTTTTAGATTTGTAATTTTTTAGGTTTATAATAGTCATAATAGTCATATACAGTTTTCGTTACTGCTGCTTGACATATCTTTGCGTCCATATTCATGAATTATGGATCAAGGGAATATGTCCGAATTTAATTATACAATACAATATCAACGTAACTATGGCAATACATAGAGTTAAAGCGATGGTATTCAAGAAGAGAAATGACTTTCTGATGGTAATTCTTCTCTTGCTTTGTGCGAGTTATTCGAACATTTTTTTTTGCTAAATACATTATTTGATAACAATTATGATGTCTACTCATAATACTTTTCATCATTACACAATAGAAAAAACTGAGAGAATCGACAAAATGAATTAAACAAGTACGTACTAGGGAATATAGTGTAAAATGTGCAAATTTTTTCCGCACATAATTGGCTGAAGAAAACAGGATGAATTCTGTTGTTTTCATTTTAATGCAATTAATATAAACCACGTATTAAACTTGAACTCTACATTGTTTTTCTGAAATTTTTGAAAAAGTTAAATCCGTAATTAATGTGATGGTTGATGAGAACTTTGACTTAATTCTCAATAACATATAATTTAATTATTTACCACATTTAGCTCAGAATGAGCAAAAACAGCAGTCTCTCTTTATATTATTACATGCTCGGTTTATCAAATTTATTTATTTTTTAAAGTATTTTTTTAGTATTTTTTTAGTATTAAATTGAAATTTAAATTACGCGCAATACAAATGAAAAGAACGATGCAACTAATTTCTAAGTCAAAGTCTTGCATCCAATAGGATCGCCCTTTTTTTGCTCGCTTTCTTTTCCGCGAGTTTTTTCTTTCTATTTTTCTATTGTGCAATGACTTCTCATTGCATGTAGCGCCTTGTGAACAAAACGTATAATCACCAAGTTCTGCTTTTATTTATTCAGCACAGATCCAGCCTACTTTCCTAGATTCTAGGCAAATTTCCGATTTCCAGGCCACTGCTTCTTTTTATTTCTTGGATGGCAATTCTGCCGCTATGTCGTGTCGAACGTATCACAATTCCATATAGTGCAAAGTGTATTTGGCAAATTGTTGTGTTATCAACTTTACGCGCTACGGAAACGAACGATGCAATGCCCCCAGTCGTCAAATTTTTGCTGTGAAACGACGAAAACTTTTTTTTTTCATTTTTTTTCACATGAATTAGTGTTGCATCGTGCGTCGATCAGCCAGTTTTCAGCGGATGGCTAGTTTTTTACGATATGGTGTGGAGATGGACAGACGGACACAGAGAGGAAAGAATGAAAAAGTGGTTTGATTGCGTTTATGTGAGAGAAGACTGGATTGACTCGAAGAGTGAGAGCGAGAGAGAAAGAGAGAAAGGAGACATAAGTGATGAAACCTGTTCACGTACTCAATGAAATACGTTACAGACTATAACCGTATTACGTTGCTTTGGAGTAAGATCGTTCAAATGAATGAGTAAAGCTTTTTTTTGCGTGACAGCCGTTACTCATGAGATTTTTGGTCGCGTTATTCATCATAGTAATCGAGACGTAAACGTAGTACTAGAACCGCAAGTCATCAAATTATGTCAGTGTTAGAGAAATATGCGGAACAATTCATCTTACGTATAAAAAGCAGATTTTCCATTTAAATTTGAAATGAAAATCTATACAAGAAAATGTCAATTTTGCTAAAATAAAATTGATCAACTTTTGACAAAATTTATAAAAAGTTTGAATTTTAGATTCAGTTTTCTTCTTGCTTCCTTTTCTTTTTTTTTGTTGCATGGTAGGAATACAATTGTTGATTTTTTAGTACTCTTAGGATTAATAATTATGGAGAATTAAAATACATCATGTACATGTATACTTTGTATATCTCTCGGGATCTAAAGAAAAAGCAAAGAAAATATGCTTCGCACAGATTCGCATAAAGATATTATGCCAACATTAAAGAAAACCATCTCGTCCGAAGCGAATGTTATCCACTTACTTATACATAACGTATTCCAAGAGTGAGTGTATATGCTGGAAAAGAGCATAGTTTTCTCAAGAGCAGGAAAGAAAGAGAGTAAACGAGATCACGCATCTGTGTGTGTGTGCGTGTGTGTGTGTGTTACGTGTGCGCGCAGCGCGTGTGTGTGTGGGAGAGGCAACCCGTGTGGGTTTTTTATCTTCTTCGCAGGTCATCAGAGATCTACTGTCGTCAACGCACGAATCACCGACAATTCTTGGCGACGAAGATGACCGGACTTGCCACGACTTCGACCACTTCCGAATCGCTGGAGAGCTACACCCTTGATACAGAAATACCTGCAGCAGCCAAGAGACCTCGTAGTACGAGAGGCTCGCAAAAATGGAGTAACATACGCGCGGTCATGGCGTTATATTCCTCTCTACGCAAAATCAAGAGGTACTTCCGCCATTAATCGATATGGACGGTAACCTCTGCCACTATCATCTATATACAAAAATACACTCTTCAGATTGTTTCTTCAATCGTGTTGAAAATATGGCATGATGCCTTCAAGTATTTAGCCTTATTCTTATTCTTATTTGTATAAGGAGAAAATTATGTAAGAATATTTTTGAGACTTTATCTTTAAGATGTCATGTGTCTCATCAAAAGCTCTTAAAATCTTTACGGTATTGAATTAAAACTTTTTTTTAATGCCATTGTACCTTGTAATTATTTATTATGTAATAGATCTTTGAATCTATCCGAGTATTCTGAGATATTTCAATTTTCTAAATCACGCGATGCTTATGAGATTACAAATCTTTCACATATTTTAAACAACGACTAAATTGTTTAAAAACGTTTTTTTTTTTTTTATGCACATGAAGCAATTCTAATTATATTCATTACCACGATTATTCGCAATCGTAAAACAAAGAAACGTAAAATTTATCACGACACAAAATTTCTATTAAATAAATACATAATAATGTTTATATCGAAAGACATCATTATAAAAGCATCGTTATCGTATATTAAGTATCGTATATTCAAAGTCAATATTTTATACAAAATTACTTTTTATTTTTGCATCCTTAAAAAAGATTTATGTAAAGAGAAATGATGGTTTATATTGATAAATCTCATTCTGTATTTAACATGAAACCGCACGAAAGTACTGACTATTCGTTCGTCACTGCAACTCCTGTCATCATTTTTCACTTACTACATACGTTTGAATTGTTGGATTACTTGTGCTCTACCTTGTATTAAATGACATGATTGATAGGCGACCACTAATTGTTGATTAGATAATTGAAAAAAAAATGCCTTGAAATTTTGAACGTTTAGAATAATTTTGAGAACGCATGAATTATTTGCTTGGTGGCAAATTATTACATTACTTGTTCCAACAATTATAAATTATTTCCATAATAATAATAATAATAATATATCTTAACGGGGGGGCGTTCCTCTTTCGAAGCGCCGCCCGCGGCACCCAGACTATTGTCCATTGTGCCTCCCCTCATAAACTTACTCATGAGAAACCCGTTTTTCTCCAAAAGAGAATCAGATCCCTCACCGGCAGCTCCCTGATCTGCTCGGGCCCAAGTAGTGCTGAGCCCAGCATTCTGTGTCTCAACCCTGCATGTGCAGAACAGTCACCGAGTACATGAAGGCTTGTTTCCTCGTCGTCTCCACATGCCCTGCACCTGGATGTATCGCTACGTCCAAGCTTGTACATGTGGTAGTTTAAAGTGCCATGACCCGTCAGTATGTGTACCGCTGTCCTGGCATCTCTCCTACTCAAAGCCCTTATGCTCCAAGCCAGTTTCCCATTAGGAGTATCTCTCATTAGAGCTCTAGCCTGTCTGCATTTGGACTCAGATTCCACTCTCCAGTGTCTTAGATGTTCTCTGCGGAGCCATTCTTTGATCCTCCCCTTTCCTAGACAAAAGGGGATTCCCAGAGCCGGCCCCGGTCCTATCATCGTTGTCTCTGAACCCGCTTTTGCCAGCTGGTCCGCACATTCATTACCCTGGATGCCCGAGTGACCAGGCACCAATGTAATGGTGACTTCTTTCTCTCTCGCCAATTCGTTCAGAACGCCTCTGCACTCCCGAACCAACCGCGACGTTATTGTCGGAGCCCCCAGCGCCTTGATGGCTGCCTGGCTGTCCGTACAATTTCTGATGTGCTCTCCCGCTTCTACCCTACTCCGTACGGTCTGAGCACAGCTTAGGATAGCCACAATCTCCGCTTGGAATACCGTGGCATAACTGTCGAGAGAAATGCTCTCCTTCCATCCCTCTCGACTGCCAAAGAAGCCGGCCCCGGAGCCCGTGTCCGTTTTGGAGCCGTCCGTATACCAGACATCTCCTCCACGCACTCGAGCCCCTAAGTTTCCACCTTCCTTTTCCCACTCCTCCGGCCTCGGTATATGCACTTTGAAGCGCCTATCAGAAGCCCGAATAATAGGTATTCTGTCCTGTCGCATCTCAAATATCGGATCCAGCAGAACGTTTTCCGGCAGCCTCGTATGCTGGGCTCCCTTCTTCCATTTTAGTTCGCATCTTAGACGGTATGTCGCCACTGCTGCCGCAGCCACTACCACCTGATGAAATGGTTCGATGCCGAACATTACGCCCATCGCCGCCACTGGTGTCGTAACCATAGCACCCAGGGCCCCTCTCAAAATCAGAGCCCTGACATGCTCCAGCGCAACTTTGGCTGTTTTCTTTTGCACCTTAGTCCACCATACTACGGCTGCGTATGTGAGTCTGGGGCGAAGTATGGCTGTGTAGATCCAGTGTATCATACTCGGTTTCAAACCCCAAGTCTGGCCAAAGGTCCTTCTGCACATCTAAAAATACTGGTACAAGCTTTTGCACCGGTTACGAAGGTGCTCCTCCCAAAGCAGTTTCCTATCCAGGATAACTCCCAAATATTTCACTGATTCGGTCGGAACTAACCTTACTCCTCCAAGAGTGGGTCCCACAATGGTGCCCACCTTGTATTTGCGAGTGAAGACAGTAAGACCGGTTTTTAGTGGATTCACCGCCAAATCCGTCCTCTGACACCACTCTTCTACAACTTCTAGTGCCCCCTGCATGAGCTCTAGAAGCGTCTCTAGAAAAGGGCCTCGCACAAGTATTGCCACGTCGTCCACGTAGCCTTGTGCAGTGAAGCCTCTATCGTCCAGTGCCTTTAATAAACCGTCTGCTACCAGGCACCATAAAAGTGGGGAAAGTACTCCGCCCTGCGGGCAGCCTCTTTCCACTCACCCACAGACTTTTGCAGTTCCCAGCGAAGTCATCACACGCCTCCCTAGCATGCCCCGGATCCACTCGACGAGCTTCATCGGGACACCCCTTCTGGCGGCTTCCTCACACACTACCTCGTGCGGTGTGTTGTTAAAGGCGCCCTCTATGTCCAAGAAAGCACCCACTGCGTAGCCCTTCCTTTCCAGCTGCTCCTTAATAAACGCTACCGTCTAATGTAGAGCAGTCTCGGTGGAATAGCCCGAACGATACGCGTGCTGATTTTTGTGGAGAGGGTGACTCCACAGAGTTGTCTCCCTCAGATACGCGTCCACCAGTTTTTCCAATGTCTTAAGGAGAAACGATGTTAGGCTAATTGGCCTGAAATCCTTTGTCTTGGTGTAGCTCGTTCTTCCCGCTTTCGGGATGAAAACTACCCTGGCCAGTTTCCATGCGCTGGGTGTGTAGCCCATCGCGATACAAGCCCTTAAGGTTCGGGTCAGTGGGCCCACGATTTGTTCCAGTCTCTCTTGTAGAAAAGCCGGAAAGACGCCATCCGGTCCCGCTGACTTGTAGGGCTTAAAGGTGTTAATTGCCCATTTGACCTTCTCGGGCATAACAATCTTGGCCGCCATTCGCCAGTCTGCTTGTCGGGCTCTTCTGAGTGAGCCCGGCTCCTTATATGCAAGTAGCTCTTCCGGTTCCCTATGGAAGTCCGGAAAGCTCACTTCCAGTAGATGCTCCAGACATCGCTCTCCAGTCACCACCGTCCCATTAGGGAATGTGATGGCTTCCAGAGTCGCATCCGGGTTCCTAGCGAGGATCCTGCAGATTCTTGCCGTTTCAGTTCTTGCATTCCCTCTACTTCCTCGCAAAACTTCCTCCAGCTCTCCAGTTTCGCCCTAACCACAGAGTCTCTATAATCCTTCTGTGCCCTCCTAGAGAGCTCCCAGTCGGATTGGCGGCCCGTGTTCCTAGCTCTGTTCCAGACCCTACGAGCCGCCACTCTGAGACCCTGCAGTCCAGGGGTCCACCAGGAAGTTCCTCTACTATTTGTAACCGCCCTTTCGGGGCAATTACTTTCGTAGCAGTTTACCAGAGACCTCTGCAAGTAGTCCACACAGGTCTCCAGATTATCCTCTGTCCCGTGCCTCTTAGGGAAGCCTTTGAGACTGCCGGCCAGGTCTTCTTTATAGGAATCCCACTTGGTTTTCCTCGGGTTCCTGAATTTGACCTCCTTCCCCCTAGCCTTAGCTATCCTGAAGGTGATCTGCCTATGGTCAGAGAGCGAGGGCTCCGTCGAGACCCTCCACTCCACTACCTCCTGTATCAACTGCCTGGAACAGACAGTGATGTCGAGCACTTCTCTTCTCGCTATAGTGCAGAAGGTGGGCTCGTCTCCTGTGTTGAGAATCTCCAGATCCGTATATGCTAGAAACTCCAACATTTTTTTCCCTCTTTCGTTGGTGTCCGAGCTTCCCCACACGGTGTGATGCGCGTTAGCGTCACATCCCATGATCAGGGGAAGCCGTTTCTCCTTGCAGTATTCTGCCAGTTTTATCACCGGTGCAGGCGGCACCGCCTCCCCCTCGTCATGAGAGAAGTAGGCCGAGCAAATAACCATTTTCTTCCTATCACCGGAGTCATCAGTGAAATTCACTTCTACAGCCGCAACGTCCCTGGAACACAGGTGAGGTATCAGCTGGGCTTCCATACCCTTGACGGCCACGCAGGCTCTGGGCCGATCCACTGATGGGGCCCTAAAAAGCCTACCGCAGGCCGCCAAGCCTCTGATGCAACCCCGGATTACCCAGGGTTCTTGCATCAATGATATGCATGTTTGCCTCCCAGCTTGTTGCCTGGCCAGAACAGCCGAGACCCCTTTGCTGTGATGCAGATTAATCTGGGTGAAGGCCACCCCTCTCGATCCCGCCATTTAACTACGGGACCGTTTTAGGGGGCTCCTCTTTATCCCCCCTTACCCCCCCCTGGGCCCCACTTACCCGAAAGGCAACCCTGTCGAGCCCAAGGAATGGTTTGAAGTCCAGTGTTTTTAATTTGAGGACACTGGACTCCGGGACACTGAGGACCTGGTTCCCACCCTCCCTGGTGGCCCCTACCCCCTCCGCGAACACTTTCCAGCTCCCGGTGACGAGACCTGGGTTCTGCTTTTCCAACCGCTTCAGGACCGTGGCCGTGCCCTCGGGAGGTCCCGGGACCCAAACCACCGCCCTGTGCTGCTTTTGAAGCGCGTCCGTGCCTATCGCCTTGAGCCTGGCGCTCTCCCACGGAATGATGCCGCCGATCCGCCCACGAGCCAACCAAGCGACGCCTCATCCGCGCACCTTACCACCGCCGCACCACTCCTTAGAGAGGTGCCGTGGAATCTGGGCACCGGACCCTCCTGGATCTCGTCGATCTCCTTCGAGACCGCACCCCTCAACAGAGTCAACTGCTCAGCAGTGATCTCTGTCACGGGGTAGCCCTCCGCCACAATCACCCTCGCCAGAGGGTCAGCAGCGTCCGAGTAGGCATGGTGCCCGTTGTGAGCCCTTTGCCTCTTCAGCGGACGGCCGCCCGATGGAAGGGTTTCCTTGGAGCCCCTCCGATGTTTACCATCGGTGTGCTCCTTCACCACCTCCACCGGCGTACAAGAGGAAGCCACGGGAAGAGAGCGAACCCCTTCCAGAGCCGCTGCTCTCATCCGCTTCGCCCTCCTTCTTTCGGCCCCGCACCGATTCTTTTTCGCTGGAGGTGAAGCCTCCTGCCGCGCAGCCGGGCCGGCCTCACTTCCGGAGCCCTTAAAGATCCCGTCCGTCACCACCGTCCCAGCTCCTTCTCTCGGAGACCCGTCACGCGAGCCCTCCCGATCTCCCACTTTGTCCTTTGAATTTGTATTGTCAATATCCATTGTGGTCCCACGAGTAGCTAGGGAATTACACGGTCCGCCCACGCAGAGCCCCGCATGCGTGGGTAAAGCTAGATACTCTGGGGTTTCGCCCAATTCCCCAGAGGCATCGTTCGTGACACTGCTCCCCCAGTGACATGCAGCCATCGCCACGATGGTTTACAACTTAGCTTGGGGAGCTGGTCCGCGGCAACGGTCTTCCCTTACCCTTCACAGGGTTTTACTTCCGTGGGGCCAGGTTATAACCGCCACTATCCAGCAGCACTGAGTCCCCTCAGAAAACTCACACCTACTGGGCGTCCTCCTATCCGCCACCTTGGAGACGCGCCCGGTGGGTAGCTCAACCCCCGGAAAATATTTCCATAATAATTATACTAAAAGTCTTCGAGACAACTTTATAAAATTTTTTAAAACTTTTTGTAAATATATCTAATATCTAAATATGTAATATATATAATAATATATATATTATTGTACGAATTAGTAGTTTCTAACACAAAAACTCTTCAGATTCAACAGAGATGTGAACTTACTTGCAATTTGCAAATAAAATTTGCAAATTTTTGTGACTATTTTATTTATAAGTATAAAGCATTAGTTATTGCGAAAATTTCAGGTTACTAAATTATTATTTATATAAATAAGTAATATAAATTTATATAATTTGAATATTAATTATTTAAATAAAAGGAAATTGTCGATGATGCAACAAGCACACATTTGACAATAAAATCAAATCTTTATTATATACCTTTTTAAAAAGTGGAATTTGTAAATTTTGTTCTTTCGGCGCATTTCACATTCGAGATGATACATTTGTGTAAGGGATACATTAAATAGGATTTTTATTTTTCTAACTAATGCAAATCAATTAATTGGAAAACACATACATTTGAACTAATAGCCAACAAACGACTAATTTCGATTAATGGCGAATATATGTCTCTATTGGCATTGTGTACGGTTAGAAATAAATTGTCCCATGCGTTATAAATATAGTTACTATACGGACGTATTCGCAAATTTTTAACTGTCATTCATATTTTAAAGTTCCAAATATTTGACATTTTATTTTCTTATATAAAATAATAAATTTATAGAAAATTTAATTATCTGCTTAGAACATGATATTTTAATACAAAACATCTTTTTGTATTAAATATTTTTTTTTATTTTTCTGCGGGATGACAGTTAATTTTTAAATGGAAAAATTTTTTTAGCTTACCCATAGCTATTAATTTTAAAAATAAATACAAGCAATTGCTATATATTTAATAAATATATTTATTGACAAACAATTTATGTTTAAACTTTTTTATTCTAAAATACAAGTAAGAAAAAAAGTTAATAGATTGATATTTAATAGCAATCGTTAAAAGTTCGGAAAAGTTTAATCTTTCCATTTAAAGATTATTAATTAAATATACACGGGACAACACACATTTATAGCTACGACAAGATATGATACATAAGTGTTATATTAACAATTCAAGAATGCGTAGTGGCATACTAATGACTTTCAGTTTCGTTATTATCTCTATCTAATGTATGCGATTTTTCAATGTTTATGTCTCTCTTTCCGTTCATCTATCTGTCTGTTGTCTGCTGTCTGTCTGTCTGGTTTGTCTGTCTGTCTGTCTGTTAGTCAGTCAGTTATTCAGTCAGTCAGTTAGTCAGTCAGTCAGTCAGACAATTAGACAATCAGTCAGTCGATCTGTCTGTCTGTCTGTCTATCTGTCTGTCTGTCTGTCTGTTTGTCAGCCAGTCAGTCAGTTAGTCTGTTTGTCTGTCTGTCTGTCTATCTGCTGTCTGTTTGTCTGTCTGTCTGTCGGTCTACCTGTCTGTCTGTCTGTCTGTCTGTCTACCTTTTATCCATTTGATACTCTAGCTAATTGATCTGATCTCAATTCTCGCTCATTTTTCTCACTTCAAGCAAAAACTATCTATTTTACATAGAACTTCGAGAGTATGATACGTTCAATCTTTCTTTGAAAGAAAAAAAAACAAATAATGTATTTCTTTCGTTTCAGTAGGCTTAACGAATGGAACAATAGTAGACTATATTTTCGTATCTATCTATCCCTCCGTATGTGTTTGCAAGATAAATAGATTATAGCAAGGATTGCAGAACGATGTGCTCTGTGATATACATATATCATACATAGCGAATTCTACAATTCCTATGTGACATCGTGCACGCGCGATGCATGCGCGATTCGCAAGAAACTCACGGCGTTCTCAGTCACGCGGAATCCTGATTAAAGTAACGTGTGCGCGTGTGTGTGGTGGTCTATGTGTGTGTGAGTGTGTGTGTGTGTGCGCGCGCGCGGGTGTCAATCGCATTTATTTTAAGACAATATGTATATATTTGAAAGCACGAAATAGCATCAAACAAAATAACACATTTATTTAGTTAAATATCGTAATGGTTCGATCCTTTGTAAACAAATTCTAGTTAATTGTATCTATTGTGCAAAGTAATGCAATTTGTAATGTAAGTATAATAGATATAATTGGTTTGAATACGTTTACGAGAGTAATTTGATGCATTTTTTCACCGATATTGTTTGTTTTCTTCAAGATAATTCTTGTCTTCTTTAAATTAATTCAAAATATTGTATTTTCTTTAATAATACGTTTTTATTCATACAAAATATAAAATATTCTTTTCTTTGACTTTAAAATTTGATAAATTAATCGGGTATACAGGGGGTTTCATAATGTCCGTGCCAACGCTTGTGTACGGGTAGAGTGTGATAAACTGAATAGACAAGTTCTTCACCGTTTTGCAATTTTTGCAATAATAATTAAGATGTTAATTAAAAAGGATTGACAAATAATCGCGTGTTGCGCGTAGCTAGACCGTGGGCTGTACACTCTAGGCGTGACAACAACAAGGGTCGCACGGCAACGAAAAATAACAATGCATATTACTTCTGCTCTCGCTACACGTTGTGTATTTTTCGTTGCCGTGCGATCCTTATTGTTGTCACGCCTAGAGCGTACAGCCTACATTCTAGCCGCGCGCAACGCACGATTATTCGTCAATCCTTTTTAATTAATATCTCAATTATTATTGCAAAAATTGCAAAACGGTAAAAGACTTTTCTATCCAGTTTACCGCACTCTACCCGTACACGAGTACACGTTGGCATGGACATTATGAAACACCCTGTATATTGTATTATTGTATTTGTTTAAATTTTTATCTGCATCTTTCTTATTTAATTGTGTAGAATATTGGAATAAATGAGAAAAATAGTTAAAGAATAAAATGCAATCTGCACAAGTAGATATGTTAAAAAACAGCGAAGAATCAATCAACGAAGGATTGTGATATACATTATAATTTTGGAATATATTAATGTTTATTTATAAAAACCACTCACGTAAAATTGCAATGATTATTTTTGTAATTCTGCTCGTAATATTTTTATGGGTTAAAAATTGAAAAGTTTTGAAATTATACAATTTTAATACAAGATATAATTATTTAGTTACATCTTGTTTGAACGGAAGATGCAAAGTAGTAGCAATATGTTGATTATTTCATTAATCTACTTTTTTATTTGGATAATTTTCCATTAATAAATCTTTTATAAATCCGAGACGCATTATTGGAACAAATTGTTTCTGTCCCGATAAATCTTTAAGTCTTTAAAGTACTCTCGGTAAACACGGTATCCTGTAAGGACACCCATATATCACGCGGTTCACTTAACACTCGTCGTAGACACACGCGACAGTGATTATTTATGGAGCGCAGCAATCTATACTTATCGGTTTCTTTTGTGCAACGGAAGGAAACAAAAAAATTGAATTCGTTAGAAAAGAAAGTTTCTATCGATAGGAAAAATATCTTTAACAGCATTTTGTGTTGCGTATACATTTGAAAATCTCTTTATCACACTTTTCACTTTATTGTTTCGTGTGCAGTGTTATCTGAATTTTCGGGTCAACGCATACGAAACAATGAGAAAAATATCTTTAACAGCATTTTGTGTTGCATATACATTTGAAAATCTCTTTATCACACTTTTCACTTTATTGTTTTGTGTGCAGTGTTATCTGAATTTTCGGGTCAACGCATACGATTAAATCTAATGAAGTAGTGTGTGGCATAAATTTATAGATATAAGATAAAATACAATGCATCAATAATTAAGCATATTATCTTTTTTAGAATAACTAAATTAAACAATGCTATTGGATTCTTTCAACATAATTTGGACGTTATGGATGATAAGAAAAATTGTTCTATGTGTCACTCAAGAAGATTCCAGCAAGACGTATGAGACGTCGAATATTCCAATATTAAATGCTTACGTTCATACAACATCTGCGAAAACGTTTTTTTTGTACGGTTGATTTCCTGAGCATTTTGAATATTGATATTAAGACTGGAGTTTATGCACTTAAACAATTCTCTTTAACTGATAACGAAAGAATGAATGTTTTGTGGTTATTGCAGTTATTGCAGTTATTTGATACGAGTTATTATAAGAACTAAGATAGCTTTAGCTGACAGTTATAATAAATTCTTCTTCTACTTAATCACTTTACGGTCTTATACTCGATTTATGATGTGTATTTTGTTATCAATCATCAACACCGAGATGACAGGTCTTTGATTTTGTCTTCTCATCATTCATTTATATCAGAAAAAAAACAGCGTTGATAACAATTTGATTAGAAGAGAGACAAATTACAAAATCTCTTGTACGTTTGCTTGTTTCCGATAACTAAAAAATTTGATATCCATAAAGGCTGATTTAATCGAGCCTGGGAGAAATCCGCAAAATATGTGTTTTCTTTCCCCTATCGCCTTTGACTGGCGACCTATTTCTCTTTCTGCCTGCAGAACAAAGAGCAATCAACGGTGGATGAAACTGCGCACAACGGTGCAATTATCTTCCGCGATCTCTACGATTCAGAAGAAACCACCACTGAAGCGCGAGGACTCGTTCCTGAAGAGGTTTTCCACCAGACAAATACCGGAGAGCCAGGAGACCCTCGACACTGGCGAGGGTGAGGGGGATGCGAACGACGGTAAGGAAATAGGCAGTCGGCGCCGTAGACGACCTCGTAGACCTCAAAAGCCTCCCAAGACCGTGGTCAATCCGGATGAGAACTTTTATTACTATTGGCTGATGCTGCTGTCGGCCTGTGTTCTCTACAACCTGTGGACGCTGATCGTCCGTCAAAGTCTGCCCGAACTGCAGGCTGTGGCGCCCACAGTTTGGCTCGCTTTCGACGGTTTTACCGACGCGGTCTTCTTTTTGGACGTGGCCGTGCAGTTTCGCACCGGCTACCTGGAGCAAGGCCTGATGGTCTACAATAGCAAGAAACTAGCTGGTCATTACCTCAAGTCCAAGTCCTTTGTGCTGGATCTGCTGGCACTGCTGCCGCTCGATCTGCTACAGGTGAATCTCGGTAGCAACCCCATGCTGAGATTCCCCCGATTCCTCAAACTCTATCGGGTGTATAATTACTACTACATGGTGGAGTCGCGCACAGTTTATCCGAATCTCTGGCGTGTGCTCAATCTTATTCACATACTGCTCATACTGGCACACTGGTTCGGCTGCTTTTACTACCTGCTGAGTGAGGCCGAAGGCTTCCAGGGCGACTGGGTGTACCCGTACCGGCCGGGCGAATACGCCACCCTCACCAGGAAATATCTCGGCTCCCTCTACTGGTCCACGTTGACGTTGACGACCATCGGCGACCTGCCCACACCGGAGACCAACGCCGAGTGAGTTACCAAATTGAATATTTTTATTAATGACAATCTCTATTAAAGACTACACACGCAACTTTTGCTTCCTGCTTCTTTTGTTTTTCTTTTATCGCACCGCGTATCTCGCACGTGTCACATACGCGCCTGATCTCGTCCGTCTCGACGAGACTTAAGAGAGAATGGAACACGCATAAGATTCCACGTAACGATGATTCCATTTTTCGAAATTTTATTTTTCTTTTTTAAGATCGATTCCATCAACTTTTCTCAAATGTGAGATATATATCACTGATTGTGAGCCTTTTTAATATATTTTTACGTTGTCGTGTTGGCACATATCGAAAGTCTCGGAATTGTTTTCTGATCGATCGCAAAGTTACGATTCGAAGTATATACGTCAGCACAAGGCTCGAGTTTAGCCTGTATTCACACTGAGCATTACGACGCCCTAAAAATCAAACTCCTTTAAGCTATGATGTGGATCAACAGGTAGCTAGTGCATAATCTTATTTACTTTACAACATTCGTCCTGAGGCCACATGTCTCGTGATTAAACTAATCGCACGACATTTGTGCGTTTGTAAACGTCTATATTATATTTTAATTTTTTAATATTACTCAGTCAGGTCTAATCGTCTTGACCTTGACATATGTTATCAAGGTCATAGTCTTAAATAATAAAAAAAAGATTATAGCCGTTGCTCATTATTTATTATAAAGGTAAAACAAGTTTTATTAAAATAAGTGAAAATGTTCCAAACAACAAAGTCTTACAATTTATTCATCGATAAGTGATATAGGATTAGTTAAGGGGATCCTAAAGTCTGTTTTACCGGCATTTTTTGTGCACACTAATCTTTTTTTTGGTTACAGAATTATATATCCTTTTTCAGAATTAAAATTATATATCCTTTTCCAGAATTGAAATATATACACTAATACAATCTGCAAGGTATAAATGTTAAGCCAAGAAAGAAAAAAAATTAAAAATGTGTATTTCTGTTTACCAACTCTTAGTTCAATATAAAATTATGCAGTTTGTACATACAAAACGAGAAGTTTGCTGATACTAAATTATACAGAAGAATGACATCAAACTTTTAGAAATGAGTTTAGGAATTTATTACAAAAGATTACTATGCATGAAAATGTATGGATATGTGTGTATACAAATCGAGGTAATAAAATAATACAGAGCAATAGATTAGTTCACGAATATAGCAATAAAGGCGTCGTACTAGACGTATGCTAGAAACAGCTGATACACACAGAAAAATACATACTGTATTTAAGTAAATATTACTTGTTTTAAGTATTTTATAAGTTCATCATAAGCATCAAATTTATTCAAAATATATTTTGATCCCAGTAAGTTTAATACTTTAATCAAGAATATTAAATTAGAAAAAGAATTCTATTTGCTTATTAAATTAACCAAATCTGACTTTTCTTCGATACAATTTTATAATATTCTTCACCAAAAAATAATTACTTCTTTTGAGTATATGATAATGAGTTTATCAAAAATTTGTGATGAGTATATTTTAAGACTATTATCAAGAAAATATTCTTCGTTAAAGATAATTGTTACTTAAAAAAAAGTAAGCCTAGTATTTACTTTTCTTAGCAATAGAATGATATTTTTCTGTGTGTATACATTGTGAGATTGACTGTCCGTAAAGCTCTAATCCGTACATCGTATAGTGTATGTTATTTTATATGTACACCTGGTCACACAAATGCCTTAACACATGAAGTTGCACGGGTGTCAAGGCATATTGAGTCGGCGTGTTCCGACTCTAGATATTTTTACATCATGACTATGGTTATAAACACAGCGGCAAAGCTGTTTTGACTGTTTCAAAGCAACTGGATCAATTGATTGATATTATAAATATTAACCTTTATTTGTCAATTGCTCCAGTTGTTTTGAAATAGCCAAAACAGCATTGCCGTTATGTTCATAACCAGTCATGATGTAAAAATATGTAGAGTCGGAACATGCCGACTCGATATGCTTTGACACCCGTGCAACTTCATATGTCAAGGCATTTGTGTGACCTGGTGTACATGTGAAAATATATACAGGGTGTTTCATAATGTCTATGCCAGCGCTCGTGTGCGGGTAGAATGCGGTAAACTGAATAGAAAAGTCCTGTACCATTTTGCAATTTTTGCAATAATAATTGAGATATTAATTAAAAAGGATTGACGAATAATCGCGCGTTGCACGCGGCTAGACCATGGGCTGTACACTCTAGGCGTGACAGCAACGAGGATCACACGGCAACGAAAAATAACATGTATTACTCTTGCTCTTGCCATGCGTTGTTATTTTTCGTTGCCGTGCGATCCTCGTTGCTGTCACGCCTAAAGTGTACAGCCCATAATCTAGCCGCGTGCAACGCGCGATTATTTGTCAATCCTTTTTAATTAATATCTCAATTATTATTGCAAAAATTGCAAAATGGTACAGGACTTTTCTATTCAGTTTACCGTATTCTACTCGCACACGAGCGCTGGCACGGACATTATGAAACACCCTGTATATATTTTGCGTGCTGTGCAGTGGAAACATAATGGGATTCAATAATGAGAAAAAATAAAAAATATGTCCCTCTCAGACTTGCGAAGAAAACATAGGTAAAGAGGTTAATTATTATTTTTTGATATTTGAAGGAATTGTTTAAAAAAAATATCAATTGATATTACTTTTTGATTGTCACTGAAAATTTTCATTATCAATATGATTTTGAAACAATTTCCAAACAAATAAAACCATAGGCAATCTAACGTGGGCCAGCAATTTAGAATTAGAAAAGCCATAGGCGGTCTATCGTGTGCTGGCGATGTAGAATTATAAAAGCCAGAGGTGGTCTATCGTGTGCTGGCAATTTAGAATTAGAAAAGCCAGAGGCGGTCTATCGTGGGCTGGCAATTTAGAATAAGTAAAGCCAAAGGCGATTTATCCGAGAGCTAGTAAATTTTAATAAATGAAGTCAGAGGCGATGTATTGTGAGCTGACAATTTTTAATAAATATAATCAGAAACGATCTAACGTCAGTTGACAATTTAGAAAAAGAAAAACCAGAGGCGATCTGTCGTGAGTTGGCAAATTTTTATAAATGAAGTCAGAGGCAATATATCGTGAACTGACAATTTTTAACAAATATAGTTAGAGGCGATTTAACGTCAGTTGACAATTTAGAAAAAGAGAAGTCAGAGGCGATCTATCGTGAGCTGACAAATTTTTATAAATGAAATCAGAGACAATTCATCGTGGGCTGGCATTTGTAATAAGTAATGCCAGAGGCGACGTAACATGGGCTGGCAATTTTTAAGAAATATGTATTTTTTTTATTAGTAATCCACTACACGTGTGGACTGTTTGTTTTATCAGATAATTTGTAAAGTTTGCACTTTTTTTCTCGATCAAAATTTGTCGTATAGCTATGATGTACATACGAGACATAATAGACTTATACAATATGTCTAATAGACATAAACTAAATATCATAAAATATTTTATTTGAGAAATATACAGGGTGTCCCGCACAAGGTGAATCACCTCTCGGGTGCAAGTAGAGCGAGTTAAACCGAGTAGAAAAGTCATCTACCGTTTTGCGATTTTCGCAATAATTAATGAGAAATTAATTAAAAAAGATCGGCCAATTTGCGCGAGTCTAAGCGCGCGGCGAGAAGAGACAGCCCGTTGTTACGTGGTCGTTAGGACGCAAGGATCTAGCGTTACATACCGCTCGTATGTGCCGTTGTCATTTATAGAGCGCTCCTACCAATGATTTATCGCGCGCCTAGTAACCAAATAACCAAATAACAGTGGGCTGTATCACCACGGGTCTCTTCTCGCCGTGCTCTTAAACTCGCGCGAATTGGCTGATATTTTTTAATTAATTTCTCATTAATTATTACGAAAATTGCAAAATGATATAGGACTTTTCTATTCGGTTTAAACCGCTCTACCTACACCCGAAAGGTGATTCAGCAATTATCGGACACCCTGTATATAGGGTGTCCCAAAATTAGACCGACAAATTTCAAGTGGTTACAAAGGACACCAAAACAAGCAAACTTTGTCAATAAATCCATGTCCGCAAATGAACCGTTTTATCACTAGAATGTTTTTTGAAATAAAGTATATTTTTACAGCAGTTGTTCAAAATGGTAGCTATTTATTTCCATACGTATACGTAAATATTGCATCGTCGGTTCATGGATTCACGGAACCTGTAGAATATTTCCGGAACAGCTTGCATATGTGTGCAAGCGACCATCATTCTTGCCAGAAGATCTTCCTCTTTAAGTACAGGAGTCTCGTATAGCAGAGATTTCACATAACCCCAAAGGGAAAAATCAAGAGGGGTAAGATCGGGAGATCGCGCAGTCCAAGCTACAGGACCTCCTCTTCCAATTCAGCGATTCGGAAAATTCTGATCCAAATACTCGCGTACGTCTAAACTGAAATATGGAGGTGTCCTTATGTCATGTTGAAACCACATGTCGCGTCGTTCAAAGAGACATCTTCTAAAAGATCTGGTAGAACATGTTGCAGAAACTGGAGATAAGTGTAAGCATTTATGAGGTGGCAGCAAATACGGACCGATTAAATTATCGCCAACACTATCGGTCCAAATACAGCCCAATTGACAGCTGGTGGTTTTTTCTAAAAGCGATATGCGGATTTTCGTCAGTCCAGATGTGGCTGTTGCGACTATTGAAAAAACCATCCTGAATGAAATATGCCTCATCCGTGAACAGCATGTTTCTGTCAAAGTCAGGCTGGACTGTGGCGACCTAACAACCAACGGGAGAAAACGATTCGAAGGTGATAGTCTGTAATCTCATCGTTTGCTCTCTCTGATTATGGTAAGGATGAAGCTGTTGGTCATGGAATACGCCATACCGTCGACTTAGCGGCCCCTATATGGTGTGTAATTGCGTGAACACTTGTGGAAGGTTCTTGCTCTGCTCCAGGACTTTTTCTTCATATGCTGCAGTGCATGTTTCTTTTGGACGACCGGCACCATCAGCATGCATCAGCCAACTTTTCGAAAACGATGATGAACGGATGCAAAGGTGCTATGATGAGAATGACGACGATGAGAATATCTCTCTTCATACAAGTGTGCAGCTTCTCTTCCATTACATCTAGCTTTTCCATAAATTAGATGCATATCGGCCAATTCTTTATAAGAAAACTTGTCCATTTTAAAAACGAATTTCGACTAAACAATAATGAACTGAATACTCAGTGTGACGCTGAATGAATACTGAATGTTGTGATACTGAGTTTAGTCAACAATGTCTTAGTCAAATAATGTCAAACAATGTCTTAGTCATTAATTTTCTAGTGCCAAAACGGTTCATTTTCGAACACGGGTTTATTTACAAAATTGGCTTGTTTTGATGTCTTTTATAATCACCTAAAGTTTGTCGGTCTATAATTTTGAAATACTCTATACCAGGGCTCGGAATTATTTCATCTTTTCGGTCGATTCTCGTGGTATACGCTTCCTTTCCTCTCTTTTCCGCGCGCGCGGCAGCCGCTAGGGTCAGCGCCGCCGAGTGTTAGGAGCGGCGCTATCCGATTAATGTTAAAAAAATTTATTAAAAATATTTTTTTCCTTAATAGCAATAGTATCTCATGGGTGACGTGGAAATCTATCGAAATATTTCCACATAATAAATTTAAAAATAAAAAATATTTTTAATAAATTTTTTTAACTTTTAATGATCAAGGAAGAAGAACCTAACATTTAACACGGATAGCGCCGCTCCTAACGCTCGGCAGCGCTGACCCTAGCGGCTGCCGCGCGCGCGGTAAGGAGAGGAAAAGAGGCGTATACCACGAGAATCGGCCGAAAAGATGAAATAATTCCGAGCCCTGCTCTATACAGGGTGTCTGTCATAAGGTGTCTCACCGAAAAGATACAAGCAGATCTCGTTATTCTGAACAAAAAAGTTCTATACTATTTTGCAAGCAACCACGTAAAATTTTGAGTAATTAATTAAAAAAGATTGGCCAATAAGCGCGCGATCGGGCAGTGGGCTGACACGACAGCGCGCGCGAGACGAAAAGTTATTGTTTATGCGTCGCTTTTTTGTGCCGTCTTCCGCTCGATTCGTCGAGCGTTTCGGGCAGGCGATGGGTCGTACGCCCAGATGTGTCAACAACGGCGCGCGTTATCGCCACCGCCGCTACGATCTCAGCCCACTGCCCGATCGCGCGCTTGTTGGCCAATCTTTTTTAATTAATTACTCGAAATTTTACGTGGTTCTTTGCAAAATGGTATAGAACTTTTTTGTTCAGAATAATGAGATCTACTTGTATCTTTTCAGTAAGACACCTTATGACAGACACCCTGTATAGAGCAGGGCTCGGAATTATTTGTATTTATTTTATATTAATTAATTGTATTTATTATATAAAAATATGGAAAGTATATGACATTTTTTTTTAATTAAATGTATAGTATTATACGTATATTTTTCAATTATTATTTTGCCATATTTAGTTCATATTTATTTGACACCTTGTATATGCCTATTTCGTCTCATACGTTATATTGCCGCTTTAGACGGAATTTCGGTCGAGGAAAGAAACGCGAGCGTCATTTGTTTACAAATTATCCGACACATATACATAGACTACATGTCAGTGTGGTGAGTTATTTGTACAAAAAAATACGTAGATACGGATATTGCGTCGATAATGTCTATTTCATTTTTAGTTTCATCGAAATGATGGCGTTTTTGCGTTGGAGTTCAACTGTCACTCTAGCATCCCCTTAATGGATATAAAGAAGTCATTATTTTGAACAATAGTGACAGATACAGCCCAGATAGCAAAATATCTCTAGTTCTTGCAGAATTGATTGATACAATTGAAATTATTTCAATTATTGGTCTAAATATGTCCGCAAAATAGACCAATTTTAGATCAATTTCAAATTTAAAATAAATGTTCTCAGTTATTGCTTAATTCTACATCAATTAAGTTTAATATTTTTAGGTTAGAATCATTAAATCAATTAAAAAGATTCATAATTGATGTAGACTTGACAATTTAGCAAGCACAATAATTGATATACAGGGTGTCCCTAAAATTTTGACAAAGCGCTCGTGTGCAGGTAGAGCGGACTAAACTGAGTCGAAAAGTCCTGTACCAGTTTGCAATTTTTGCAACAGTTAACGAGTTATTAATTACTAAAGATCGCCGAATAAGCGCGTATCCGTCCAGCCTACCGCCGAATACAAGCGTGCGGCGAGATACAATAAAAAAACGGGAGACAATCATATCTCAGAGCGGGCTTTGCCGCTTGTAGTAAACAACTCCACGCGCGCCTAGCGACCATGATCGTTGGGCGGTTGTATCTTGCCGCGCGTTTGCATTCGGCGGTAGGCTGGGCGGATATGCGCTTATTTGACGATCTTTAGTAATTAATAACTCGTTAACTGTTGCAAAAATTGCAAAATGATACAGGACTTTTTGATTCAGTTTAGTCCGTTCTACCTGCACACGAGCGCTTTGCCAAATTTTAGGGACACTGTATATTTGAAATATATTTGAGAAATAAATTTCTTTATGTTATAAAGCAATGCTCGGAATTAGTCTGAACATTTCAGCCGATTTCCGTGATATACGCCTCCTTTCCTCTCCTTACCGCGCGCGCCGCAGCCGCTAGAGCTAGCGCCGCCGAGCGTTAGGAGCGGCACTATCCGATTATGAGTGGGTTCTTCTCCCTATTTATTAAAATTAAAAAAAATTTATTTAAAATTTATTAAAAATAAATTTTTTATTTTTAAATTTATTAAGTGGAAATCTATTGAAATATTTTCACTTAATAAATTTAAAAATAAAAAATTTATTTTTAATAAATTTTAATAAATTTTTTTTAATTTTAATAAATAGGGAGAAGAACCCACTCATAATCGGATAGTGCCGTTCCTAACGCTCGGCGGCGCTGGCCCTAGCGGCTGCGGCGCGCGTGGTAAGGAGAGGAAAGGAGGCGTATACCACGGAAATCGGCTGAAATGTTCAGACTAATTCCGAGCACTGTTATAAAGCAATAATTGCTCGAGCTGCGTCCGCTTATAAAATCAATAATTAATCATTGACAATTGAGATTTTAGATCCCATTTATTAGTCGATAATTGCAAATTTAGTATGGTGTTTCACTTTTCATAGGTTTATATTTGATCAGAAATGAATAAATTTATATTGTTCTCCAGGTCATGGAGTGAATGTAGAGCGTGGAGAAATTACAGCTTCTCCATGATTTATTATCTGAGAGAAAGAAACCGATAATGGTTGCCATTTGATACATGGTTAAAAATGCATATGGTACTCTTGCAATACTTTCACAATACATTTACATTTATTAAAACGTAGTAAATTATAAATGTGTAGGCTGCATTTTTCCTCTAAAAAAAAATCTAACTTTATCTAATTCATTTCCGAGAAGTGAAGCATTATTCGAGATAAATAACTCCTCGGCGGGTAAGGAGAAAAAATTATAAATATAAACGACTAAAATATAATAATTCTGTAACAAATAAGAAAAAAAAATTTGCTATATGACAACAATATGACGACCTTTCTTCGGAATTCTTAGGCAAAAAAAATAAAAGGGACATTTACTCGAATTGCAAATTTTACTTGATAATAATTTTTAATAAACAATGGGCGATGGCTAAATTTTTTTTTGTTAGTCAAATCTATGACCTTGTCATCTATAACATGTTAAGATCAAGACTGATTAATTGGGAGACTGACTAATACTAAATAATTATCCTCGCATTATGTCGCGAATGTATTTCAAGTGTATATACCTTCGGGAGTGAGCTTTTCATGTAAAGATTGCTTTTCTAAATTTGACAAAGATGTAAAAAATTGCATCAGTAATTTTGATAATGCATCAATAACTGCATAATAACATTAAATAAAATTTTATTTAATTATCAGGTAAATTTATTATCAGAATATTCAATATTTAAAAAATTATATAAGAAATTACAAAATAAATTATGTTTAACATTTTTCTGTAAAAACTTTTATCTAAGAAATCAAACAAAAAAGTTTATCTTTAAGTTTTATATATATATATACATAACATTTGCAAATTACTTTGTGCTAAATAATTTAAATAACTCTGTAGTGGATTTGTTACGCTCGCTCTGATCTCGATAAATATTATAAATTAAGCATTTCAGTGCGTAAGCATTTCAGTTTTGACAAGAAATTAGCGTCTCTCGCGGGAGAACATTATTGGTTTAATAATTATGTCCACTTTTGGCCTCGGGTCGGTTTATGTATTTTCGGAAGCGCGTTATGTGCAGCGGGAAGTAAGTTATTATTATTGGAACATATCTCGCGCGTAATGTGTGCCGCGCGCATCGTTTGCTTCAAAAGCGAAAGTTCACTAAACAGAGCACTCTTTATTTGCAAAGTCAAATTTCAATTCTCGCGTGCCATTTTAATATAAACACAATATTAAATAAATACATAACTATTATTATACACGCATTACATGTTCGAACTGTACGTTATGCATGATGTTAAACAATAACAAACAATAAGTAATTTCCAATATTTTGAATGTTGTGGTTATTGAATCTAAAGAGTTAATAATGTAAACCTCTAAATTAATGTATTTTAAAATTAGAATCAATTTTGCAAAATTTCTTAAGAGAAAATTGAAAATTTTTAAAGAACACATTTTATTATAAGAATGACATATTTTCAAAAACAATTAACAAAAAGGAATATGTTTTTACTGTGAATTTTTAGTTCTGTAGATTTAAATTTTGTAAAAATAAATTTTCATTGTGTGTGAATATTATGCAACTTACGAATTTCAGAATTGATCAGAGTCCTCGCGTCGTAGAATTTCAAACGATGTAATTTTTGCATCTTTGTGTACAATTAGGCAATACGCATGTCTTAAGGGGAAAGCCTAATCTAAACCACTGAACAATAACGAATAATCTTTTTGAAACTTTCGGGATATTTTATTACACTATTAAAATAAATAAAAAAAATTTTTTATTAAAAAGAGTTATAAATAATGTTGTAAGGGCTTATATCCAGCCCGGCGAAAAAGTTGTTTCGCGCCGTACAATGTAACGCCTGCTGTATTCATCTGAACCAAAAAATCCAAAAATATTTTGTTAGTTTATGAGTGTACGCACATTATGAACCTATTTCTAAGTTGAAAAATGCAAAATTGGAGGAATGGCATTTTGAAAAATTTATTTTTTTTTAGAAAAATTTTGCTAAAAACATAAATTATTTTAACAATATCGCTATAAAAGTACGTTCATATTATGAAAAAAATGTTAACGAATATGTACACTGCCGGCCAAAAGTTTGGATATACCATTGAAAAACCAGATATTATTGAAACAAAAACTTTTATTAATATAATTTTTGTTTAAATAATCAAATAATAATACAAAAACTATAGATAATTAAAAAAAAAAACAAATAAGTTGAATTTAAAGAATTTCTGAGACAAAACTTTTAAACTGCCTTTTCATAAAAAAAACCACCTTTCTTTTTGATGACTGCTTCCACAAGTCGAGGCATCCTTTTTATTAATTTATTTATTGTATCTCGTTCTATGAAAGACCAAGCATTTTGTAATTGTCGCCATAGCTCCCCAGCAGATGATGGACAGGAGATTCTAATTTTTCTGTCAAGCTCTTCCCATAGAAGTTCTATTGGGTTCAGATCGGGCGATTAAGGTGGCCAGACCATATTAACGATAACGCCATCAGCTTCTTTATTCTCTAAATACTTACGGCAGAGGCGGGAACTGTGCTTAAGATTATTGTCTTGTTGTAAAATGAAGCCACGGCCAATTAGTCTGACACCGGAAGGTATTGCATTTCGAATGAGAATATTTTTATAGTTCTCTTTCCTCATAATACCATCGATTTTTATAAAATCTCCAATGCCATAGCCACAAAAGCAACCCCATACCATTATAGAACCACCCCCATGTTTTACCGTGGGCACAATGCACTGCGGCGTCATTTTTTCAGAGGTGTTTCTTCTTACAAAAATTCGTCTACGAGATCCAAAGATTTCAAATTTGGATTCGTCAGTCCAAAGTACCTGTTTCCACTGCTCTATCGTCCAGTTTCGATGTTGGAGAGTCCATTCAAGTCGTTTCTTCTTATTTATTGGACGGAGCAAAGGTTTTTTCACTGCAACACATCCTTTTAAACCGGCAATTCTTAAACGTCTCTTCACAGTTGTAAGCGATACTGGATTTTTTCAAGTTTTATTGATGTCTGCGCGGATTTCCGGTGCTGTTAAGCGTCTATTTCTCTTGCTAATAACTACTATATGTTGATCTTCCTGTCGGGTGGTTACTTTTGGACGTCCTGTGCGAGAATGGCTACGAAAGGTGCCGGTGTCTTTGAATCTGGCAATAGTTGATTAAATACCTTTTAATGAGACTTTCATTTTTTTGGCGATGATTCGATAAGACATGCCTTCATTATATAAGGCAATAATAGCACCTCGTTTTTCCATAGGTATTTCTTTGTTTTTTCCCATTTTTTTAGATCAGTGCATAAACACTTTAAAAAACTTTGAACTCTTAGTTGCTAGTGATGTAGACACATTTCACCGTACAGAATACTGACAAAACCAATTTTAAATGCTCATTGTGACTTACGTAAAACGTAAATAAAACATTAAAACATTAACTGACCTTGAAGTAAGCATGTATATCTCTTATCGAGCACCGAACTTGCCTACCACTAGTTATACTTTAGCGATATTTTCGATAATTCTTTTCATAAAAATCAGACAAATTGATTTTTTTCATATAAATTAAGATTTAACTAACTAATAAAAAACAAAAAAGTTTATTAAAAAGCGGTGGAATCTTGCTAAATAAAAATGAACGGTGTACAGGCAAGTGTATCCAAACTTTTGGCCGGCAGTGTATACCCAAGGCCAAGTTAGTCGGTTGAATATTTATTGAATTACATTGCATGGCGAGTTCAAAAACGTGGTTCTGAGAAAAACACGTTTAAAGCTTTTAAATGCATAATACTTTTTGGAAAGTATTATTCATTTAAAGCATTTAACTTACAGCAGGCGACTGTATTAATTTTATATAATAAATTAAGACAGCTGCCTTAATTTTTCGAATTTCGTTCTGCGGCTTTGGGAGAATATTTTCGTTGTGTTATATCAGAGCTCGAAATTATTTAATCTTTTCGGCCGATTCTCGTGGTATACGCCTCCTTTCCTCTCCTTACCGTGCGCGTGGCAGTCGCTAGGGCCAGCGCCGCCGAGCGTTAGGAGCGACGCTATCCGATAAATGTTAGGTTCTTCTCCCTTGATTATTAAAAGTTAAAAAAATGTATTAAAAATATTTTTTTTATTTTTAAATTTATATGTGGTAATATTTCAATAGATTTCCACGTCACTCATGAGGTACTATTGCTTTTGAGGAAAAAAATATTTTTAATAAATTTTTTTAACATTAATTGGATAGCGCCGCTCCTAACGCTCGGCGGCACTGGCCCTAGCGACTACCGTGCGTGCGGTAAGAAGAGGAAAGGAGGCGTATACCACGAGAATCGGCCGAAAAGATGAAATAATTCCGAGCTCTGTGTTATATTATTGATTTATACAAAACAAAGAAAATCGATTTTTTCGACCAGGCTTCCCCTTAAAGACATTTAAAAGACGTCTAAAGGATGTCTAAAAAATGATGCATTAATGTATCATAAGTGTTACGAGCCGCTTCATTGAACACGTTTCAGTGATGATATGTAATTTAATATAATGTCGGATAATCGGTATTTCAAATTAACTTATACAAATTAATTGTCGATTAATTGACGCTGATTGATCGACAAAGCACTCATTACACGTTACGCAGGATATGCAATACGCTGCGCACATTCAGGCTTACGTATAAACGATGCTGTTAGTATTTAACCGTATTATCGCGCGTGCTACGTTCAACTAAATCGAACATGATCACATCAAAATGAAATCAGCAACACCAATTGATCGGCGAAATCGTTTCGTCGTCCGTATGCTGTCGTTACTGTCGTCGCTCAATCAGATTTCTCTCAATCAAATTCCGAGTCGTCGAACGTGACAGATGCGTGCATTGTCGAATTTCTACATCGTCATCGACGATGATGGACATCTACTGTGCAGTTGGGCCACAAATGCATTACTAAACTATCGTTAAACGTGTACTGGATTCATCGAATTATTATTATATGTATATGTCCACTCCGAAAATGATGTAGGATACAAAATGTGGCTTTGTGTTCTTTTTTGGCGTAAGATACATATTTGAGTTAAGAAAAGTAAAATATATGTGCATAGATAAAAGCGACATCGCGCAATGAGTATTGGTATATTTATATGTTTTACTTGCTGGAATTTTATGTCTTTTTGATAGTATTTCGACGAAACATGTGCAACTTGGCGCGTAATACATAATCATCAATGATTCCATTGTCTCTTAAGTTAGTTTCTAGTGAACTTAGATGCCTAGAAATTAGACTCGTGAAGCGGCCTTGTTATTATTGTGTTGGCAGAATCGTAGCGGGCGGCAATCCCCGGAGCCTCGCTCGTCGTGGCCGACTGTCCCGGCTTCTGCAGTTCAAGCATAACGGAGGGTATCTGTATCGTTTCCAGAACAAAAACGATAAGAGAACGGGAAAAGGAAAGGGAAAGAGAGCGAAAGGATGAGAGAAAGGCAGGAGAGAGAGAGAGAGAGAGAGTGTGTGTGTGAGAGGAGGGGGGAGGGGGGAGGAGGGGGGGGGGGCAGGATGAGAATAAAAAAGAATATAAAAGTAAAGTAAAAGTAAGAACGAGCGTGAGTACGTGCGTATGCAGCAATGTGTGTGCAGTGAGGGAAAATATCTTATAAAAGAGAGAAAAAAGATTAAGATAGTGAAAAGGTAAAAGTAAAAATAACTCTTAACATCAAAGAAAGACAATGTCTATATGAACAAATTAAAAAATAGAATTTTCTAATTACAAGAATTATTTACTCATGGAGAAAATAATGATCGGAAACAGTTGTGAATTCCACTGAATCAGTAAACTAAACGTTAGAGAGGAAACAAAGGCAAGTGGAAGCCATTTACCGCGGTTGAATTTTACGGAAAGGAGCAAAGCGAATAAAATTCGAGTGTAATAGCGAGTCTTATAGAAAGGAGAGGCAAAGTGTTTTCCATTTACAACATTATATTGCGACGAACAAGATATTTGTTTGAAAAATGATAGAAGCGTCGAGATAGCTCGTTATGAAGCACCGGTGAATTGCGCGATTTAATTCACTGGCAGAATGATATTAAAATGGCATCGCAAACTGTCTCTTGTCAAGACGTTATTTTTCAGTATAATGAATTATCCGCGCGGCTGCACGAATACGCTATTATTACACCGAGAATTTATATTGCATCGTGAAATCTACGTCATGCAATTAGATAGACAAACAATGTGCTTTTTCCTGAACCTGAACTGTATTTATAAGGACAAGTCTTTATGGAGCAGATGTAATAGGTGAAATTTTCTCTTAGAAATGAATAATTTCAAGCTTATCGAAGAACGCGAATATTACATGATAATATCTATTTAGGTCAGTGTTTATCTTCCAAACAGTACCGTGTTTTGACACTCAGATTTTGCTCCCTGCAGATGCGAACAGAAACAATAATTTGCAGGCAGCAGAAACATAGAAGTAATAACAAGTTCACATTGATTAATTTACACACACTATTATTGCGTCATTACGTACATATAAACATGGTTACCAAATGATGCAAATTCTATGTTGAATCATTTGTTTTATTTCAAGAGGATATTAGATGAGTGTTAAATCGATCGTTTTCAGATATTATTTTAACGAATACTTGTCCGAATAACTGTTATCATTGAATATTCTTTCTCCATTATTGTATAATTATTTATTTCTCGCCGTCTATTAATACCAAAATATTATTACAAATATATCCTGTACATATTTTTACAGTTAAGCTATATACACAAGTGCAAACTTCTTAAAGAAAAAACGCAAACGCGTTTCTTTCCACGATGTAATGTAAAAAAATATGAGAATATTTTTACGAGCATATCAACTAACTGACCTTCGTGAAATACCTCAAGTTGTGATGAAGAAAATAATTTGTGAAGAAAATAATTTGAAAAGGGGAGAAAACGACATCGACTGCGGGGGAGGTTTGTTTCGTAACGATATTGCGTTCAGCCGGGTTATCGACCGACCGTGCGAGAGGCGAGAGGTAATTTATGCGTCGCGTGTACACGAGACACGCGCGTACACAGTAGGACAATAAAGTGGGCAAATCGGAGGAATATTCATGATCCCCGGACGCGACTGACTCTTTGACGATAAAGCGGAAGCTCATGCGTAGTCTGTTCTCCGGCAATTACTTCAGGTATCGATAAATAGATATCGTAACGATGATCGGAAACGTCCATCATCCATGTTACGCGCAGTTTGATATACATATGTAAAGGCTACTTCACTTCACTTGAAATATGTACTTAGGATAAAATGTATCTAGTTGCGAGAATATACTTGCTGCATAAATGTTTAATAATACTATCCTGCATAGTTTGGTTGTTTGAGAAATAAGAGTGAGTTTTCCTAGATTTTTGGACATCTAGGAAAATTCTAATCTGGCTTTAAAAATTGCCTATTACATCAGATTTTTGAGAAAATTTTATCAAAAGATCTAAAAAAGCAATTTTGATCATATTTACAACGTTATATTAAACAAAATATTTTTGCTTTTTAATGTTTGACTGTCAGACTGTCTTAAAGTACTAACTTTTGCCTTTAAAATAGCCCTCAATTGTTTTTTTAAGCTGAGTTATAAATAATTTAAACTTTAGAGGATCACAAAAACGTTGTAACGTTTTTGTAAAAAAAAAAACATATTTTTCTAATTTAACATTAAACTTACAATTAGTATCTACAAAAAGTTTTAAGGTTACTGATTACGAATCTGAAGTTAGAATTGAAAATTGAAAATGACGGATCTAATATAGCTGATTAAAGTTTTGAAATATATGTAAATATTAATTACATATATGTGAAATTGATAGCCGCCATATTGGATTCACTATTTTCAATTTTTCAATTTTAACATCAGATTCGTAATCAGTGATCTCAAAATTTCTTTTCCACATCGGTAGGTATATGAATTATTAAAAAATAGCATTTAGTATAAAATTACAGTATATGTATGTATAAGAAACCGTAAAATGTATCTATTTAAAATGTGAGTATTCTACATTACTATTAGCGAAGAAGTATATTGTCACGGTGAAACGTAGTCGGAAACGTCTCTGTGTAATTTACCGCGGATTCAAAGTGATTGATGAGTTGCCGTCGAGACATTTTATCGAGTCTGAAAGCGAGGAAAGAAGAGAAGGACAAAGCTGATAATGTGATGCATTCGTTACAAAATCGTTTTTAAAAAATGACGCAAATTTTCTGATAATGAGCAGTCATAACACTGAAAAAAATGTTTTGCTGATGTAGGTAGATTTCTAGGTGTCACAACAAAAATGTATCGCTATTTTTTGTATGTGCTAAAATATTGTTTGTCACATCTAAAATTTATAACAGCAACATTCTAGCAATATCTTCTAGAAAATTTAGATCTCATTGCCAAAAAATAATAATTGCATTGAGTAAATGAGTTTTGATACTGTAGCTAGAACGAGCTATATTTCTTGTGAGAAATATAGCTGCCGATTATAACGGGTGCATTATACAAATTATGTTAGATGTGATGATCATACCCCCATAGCAAAACAAATCACAGTGATATCATAATGATATTTCTCTGTGACGCTTAAATATGTCATAATGAAATCATGGACATATGAATGTCTGCTCTATCACAGATATAATGTCGCTATAACATCATTGTGATATAAAAAATAAAATAAAAATATAAAATAAGAAATAGATATTTATCTACTTAATTTTTGAACAATCAGTCTATCTAAATTCCGTGTTTGGATTCAGATATTAAACTGATAGAAAGTTATTACATCTTTAATATTATTAGCTGCCTTTTGCAAGTTTAATATAATTCTCATGATTAAAACTTAAATACGAGATAGATAGCGCATAATGCGTCACATAGCGGCAAGCAAACGAACTAATGACTAAATACTGTTTTTGGATTGTTGTAATATTTCTCCAGCATTTGATGTCATATTATGATGATATCACCACGACTGTAACTAATGATATCACTGTAACTTTCTGATAATGTGACAATAACATCTCAATTTTTCTGTAACCTTGTGACTCTATTGTAAGTCTATTGTAATGTCACTGTGGCTTTTTTTTGCTATGGAGGTATATTCATTTGTCTCTCGCCGCTAGTCTTTTTGTGTACCACAGTCAAACTTTATAACAACTATTGGCTTTACACATAAATAGGCGCGGTAGAAAAACTTTCTTTCTAAATTTCACAAATAGTTTAGATATAAATTCTGTCTCTGTCATTTAGATTGATTAAGTGCCAAACATATTCGATATCACAGTATTTGCTAATCATTTATCTACTTTAGTTAATTTTTCGCACCAAAAAATTTTTGCTGTAGTTGCAAGATTATTTTTTTTAGTGAAGCTACGAACGAAAAAAATAGTGGGTTATTCAATGAAATTCATTGAAAAATTTAATAAAAAGTCGAAACTTTTCGCGTCTGTATATGTATACACTAACAATGAGAGAAAAACATGATTTTGGGTGCAGTAACTATCATCTTACTACAATTTATGGTGTTTTTCAGCGTCACCCACATATTTTGAAGTGTTCTAACTATACAAATTAATTCACTTAACTAATTCAACATTGCTACAATCATTATAATCATATTATTATTTATATAACCATATTGTATGATTGTTATAATTCAAAACAAAATTTGTATAGTAAAACGTATTATTTTACTATATATTTATAATTAAAATCATTATATAACTTACAGTAGAATTTTTATGTTGGTTTTATGATTGGCGTCACTATGCGTATAAGGTTATTATTGTTAACATTATAGTAACAGTTCTTATAAAAATGAGTATTCTGATTATAATTATTTTACTTTTTTGCAATTATAGTACCAAATATCACACATTTTTTTTTTTAGTTAGACGTATATATTGTAGTTTAATATAATACAACCCTCCTTTTTTGATGAAAATTCTAGATTTTTTTCAACACTGAGAAAAATGTTTTGTTTGATTTAACAAACCGTTTGTTTGATTTTCGACGAAACAGACAGATTCTGGTTGAATCTACCAGAATTTTTATTAATGCAAAAAGATTCTGGTAAATTCAACCAGAATCTGGTAGATTCAACAATCTGTTTGATTACGAGCTAATCGAACTAGATTCTGGTTGAATCTACTAGAATTCCTATTAATGCAACAAGATTTTGGTAGATCAGAATCAACCAAGATCTGGTCTACCAAATGTAGATTCAACCAGAATCTTGTCTTGTTTCGTTGAAAAGACGGTTTGTTGAATCAAACAGAACATTTTTCTCAGTGAATCAATTATTTATATGTAAAGGTAATCTTGTAATCTTATTTTTAAGAATAATTTATTTAAAAATATATTCTCAAGGATAAGTACCGCGCATGTAACGCGCGATTAATAATATTTTAGTAAACAAGTATTTTAGTAAATAAAAAAATAAAAAGACATAAACAATATAAAAATAAGTGAAACTTTTTGTCATGCTTATTCTAATTTATGTTTTTCTGCTTTATGATTAATCTTCTATTGATAGCGTTCGTAAAGAGATCTTTCGAATGAGAATTTGTTTGCTTTGTCGGAATAATCTGGTCGCGGACGACAAATCAACGCACACGGACCCATTACTCATTCTCGTGAATACGAGATATGGCTAGCTCGGTCTAAATATGCAGTCATATTGTAGTTAATTACTCTTTGTTTGCCAATCTGCTGGGATGGATGCCATATAACAATGGTTGTGTTTAGTAAAGACAGTGGACTGTTGAATGACAATAGTATATGATTATATAATTTTTCGCTTCACATTTCAACATTCTAGTTTTCAAGGACACATTTGTCTTGTTCAATTGCTTTCAATTACTATTACAAAATTTCTTAAATTTTTCTACTTTTGTTTTATACGTTGTCTTATGTAAAACTTTAGTATTCTAGACAGACCTGATTAAATTTTTTTTAAATTATTGAACTATAAATATACGTTCGCTGAATGCGACCGATAATACGATAGCAGCGATATCACGCGGAAGGACATATCGATGTCGAAAGGACATATCAATAGCATATATTTCCGACAGGTTGATCGAAACGAATACCGCGATTCATCACAAACGAGATATTTCCATGACAAGATATTTTTTACGCCAAATGTCGAGCAAAGGCGACTTACGTCAGACAAGTGTTTAGGATATAAATATCCACGCAACATTGGTGAATATTGTTAAGCCACTCGAGAGCTAACTATTTTTATTCTTGAAATGCGGAATACACAATGCAAACAGTATTTTTGATTTGATTTTATTTTAATCGCAGGAATGTAGCAGTTTGCATAATTATTGTTACAAAAGTGATTGCTAATCAGTGGCGTAACTACCGGGGGGGGGGGAGGGGGCAGAGGGGGCTGCGGCCCCAGGTCGTTGGGGCCCTTGAAACATATCAAAGTCAAGTTGACAATAACTTGTTTAATTTTATTTTTAATTACACTGTCCAATACCATTTGCCTTGACATTCTATAAGTCGTTTCCAGTAGATCTCTATCGAAAGATATAACTCACGCAAAAGTATTAAAAACGCCTATTTTAGCAACTTTGACTAATTGTGAGGTTTTCTCAAAAACTTGACGTAATACACTCAAAAAAATATTTCGCTGATGTAGTTAGATTTCTAGATATTGCAACAAGAATGTATCGCTATTTTTCGTATCTGTGAAAACATTGTTTGTCACATATAGAATTTATAGCAGTAATGTTCTAGCAATAGCTTCTGAAAAATTTAGGTACCATTGCTAAATGTTATTCATTGCATGATATAAATGAGTTTTAGCAGTACAACTAAATATTGCTCACTGCATAGTATAAATGAGTATTAATACTGTAGCTAAATATTACTTACTGTATAGTATAAATGAGTTTTGATAATACAGCTAGAACAATCTTTATGAGTAGCTATCGATTATAACTGCAGCATCGAGATAATGTGACAATATATTCTAGATGTCATAGCTAACTTTTTTTTAACTACAGCTAAATTAATTTTATAAACTTTTAGTGTACCTATACAATATTTTATAATTGAATTTATTAGAAAAAGATGTGTTAAGCAATGCATTTTAATAAATTTATTATAATGCATTGGTTAACACATCTTTTTCTAATAAATTCAATATACTAAATTCAGTACACTAAAAGTATATAAAATTAATTTAGCTGTAATTTAAAAAAAGTTAACTGTGACATCTAGAATATAATTATTTAATCAAATATATCACTTCTGTAGAATATAATAATCTAAACTATAGTTAATCTTTTTCTACTCATAAATAATGGGAAGTCTAATTACTATGGCTATAGGCTATCTTTCTAGTTTCATTATTTATATTGTAGGTACATATATTAAATATGTATTTTTATATATTGTAGTAATTTGGCTTCTCAAACAATTTGTGCGTAGAAAGAAATAAAGTCTGACTATTAATACTTTTTCTTCCTATATATATATCAGTAACAGGATCAGTCTCTGGACACAGGATAGATAACTAAAAAGAAAGATTTATAATTATATATGTATTGAAAAATACATATATTGAAAAATACATATATAAATACTAATAGGCACTAATAAAAATACTAATATCTTATGAAAAAGAATACATTTATTTTCAATGTGTTTTCAATCTTTTATATATGTTAATGTTTTATATCATATAATGTTAGTGTTTTATATAATGTTAATGTTTATACATATATATTTATATATATATATATATATATATATATATATATATGTGTATAAACATTATCAAATACATATTTTTATTGCTACAGTAAATGATGCAGTGTGACATATTGTTTTCCATCACTGCCTTTACAATATAACAAAGGTAAATAATGTAAAAGATCAGTAATTAAAATTGCTATTATTTTAGCAGTATTACAAACACTATAACAATGAAAATGTTCATTGTACATTGTACAAAAAAGGACATTGCATACGAAACAGATATTATTATTATTATTTACTAGAATTGAGGAAATAGTACCAAATTCAGGCCCATTTTCATCATCTATTCCTATTGCTATGCACATTCCCTTTTTATATAAAATTCCTTTAAAAATAACGAAAGTGTGTTGCTTAAAGTTATCAGAAAAACTTTTTGGAAGAAAAGGAACAGATAAATTAAAAGAATTTGATTTCTCTTCAGGCCCTACTTGTAATATATTATAAAGACCCTTTTGAGCTATAAATTGGTAAGCACATCGAAGCTGTTGTTTTACAGCTAAAGTATAAGCAATATGACAAAAATTTATAACTATTTGTTGATATATTATAAAGCAGGAAAAATTTTGACGGTTTTTTTATTAACATACTTGCTTAAAAAATAAATAATGGCATGTGAAAGACACTAATTTATTTTAACGATAGTGCAAAAAATTAATGCAATTGATATCTAATCTAATTATAATATTTAATCAAGTAAATAATTATATTCTTACTTTCAAACGCCGATGCATATTGCTCGAGATTCCATGTTTTTAATAAATCTCTAGTCGTCAATTCGATAAAAATGTTATCATCTGACATTATTACACACACAACCGTCACGGTCAAACTTCTTCCACAGTAAAACTTTCACAAACACCCAAATGAGACACAAACTCGAAGCACGATTCGCCTATGTGTTTAATATGCGCTGTCCCTTTGTCTGAACCGGTATCAACATGTACTACACGATGGGCGCTGGCACGAAATTTTACGCAGTACGTGTTGCATGCGCCACACGCGGCGTGATCGTGATACACTAAGAAAAATGTTTCGCTGATGTAGTTAGATTTCTAGATATCGCAGCTAATATCTATTTTAAAAGAGCTAGACAAATTGGGCGCGTCATATAAACTGTTAGATGTGCAGATCATAAATTCATTTGTTTGCACTGTTGATTTTTTCTGTTTATTTCAATCAAACTTTCTAACACGTGATTGATATATGATCTAACACGTGATTGATCTTATATAGATAGGTGCTTTAGAGAAACTTTTTTTTTATAGTTCACAAACAATACAGATATATATTCTGTTTCTGTCATCTAAACTGATTAAGTAATTACATATGCAATATCACAACAGTTGCTAATCATTTATCTGTTTTAGTTAATTTTTTACACCTAGAAAATTTTAGCTATTATTGCAAGATCATTTTTTTGAGTGTACGCCATTTTTACGGTCAGATTCGTCAGCGCTAAAAAAATCTATCAGAAATGACTTGATTAAACTTAAGACAAAAGAAAATCTTATTTTATCGATTAATGCTATTACTTGAAATATAATCTAATTATTTGACAGTTAAATTAAAAATTAAAAAAATTCCGTATTTCCGAATTTGTATTGCAGTTGCACTTTACGTTCCGCTCTGTTTCTGATACTCTGTTATTGTAGTAAGCCAAGATTTTAAAACGTTCTGTTTATAAAACTGTGATAACAACATTTGAAGATTAAATTTAGAATTTAAATATAATTTTTTCAAACTTTTAACAAATGGTGGTAAGATAAATTTACAAATTTATTTACAAATTTATGTTACAAGTTGATTGGTCTGATCAACGCTCGCGCTCCGCTGTGTTGTGCGCTGACAACCGCACTGCCCACTATATCGGAGAAGAGAAGTTCCGAAATTTGTAGACGAATTAAATTTTGACGGAAGATTATCGGATGCAAGAAAATATTTTCAGACGCAGATTTTTTATAGAAAAATGGATATAATGATTTCGCAATTGAAAACACGTTTTCAAAGTTTAAATAAAATTGCAAATTTCTTTTCACCTATTATTCCTCAAAATATTTGCATTTTAACTGAAGAACAGCTTGAACAGTGCTTTAAAGCTAGCTCAAATGTATGCAGATAATTTGTCAGTAAATCTTGCAAACCAAATTATATAGTTAAAAACTATATTCGGAAATAAACTCGGTGAACTTAAATCAATACATGATCTAGCAAAATTTTTAATAGTAGAGAATCATTTACTAACTGCAAATTTTTCCGATCTCTGTACAGACTGTATATTGTTTCTCACCCTTCCTGTAACAGTTGTTCACGCAGAGCGAGCATCATTCCAAATTAAAAATGATTAAAAATTATCTAAGAAGCACAATGTCTCAACATCGCTTGTCAAATCTAAGTATTATATCCATCGAAAAACGCAAGGCGAAGAATCTTCATACAGACGAAATAATTCAGTCGTTCGCTAACGCAAAGTCGAGAAGAAAGCTGTAAAGCACAATCATATCATTTTTCTTTCTCTAAACTTAAAACTATTCATTAACGTTTTTGTATTTTGTTTTCTGCATTGTTTATTATTTAAAAGAAATATAGTGTATAGGTACATAATTGGTTTTTTACTTTATGATATTTAAACCGCCTAAGCCTAACCTAATTACTAAGGAAAATGTATTATAACTACTGTTTTCAATGACAGGGCCTTCAAAAGATCATGCCCTCGCGTCCAAAGGAGGATGTTAAATATAAATCGATTTTGGCCCATGAACCCATAGTTTTGGAACCAAAACTACAAATGATTTCTTATAGATTTTATACCGTAGAATCACGTGGTAAAGTTTGTTTTCCTCCAGACACCGGGGAAAGTACGGAAAAATTGAAAAAAGACCATGAAAAATGGAATTTTCCGAGCTGGTTGAAGCTTGGAACATTCCTGCAGCAATTTAAAAAAAATGATTTGTCGCTCTTGTCCTTTCGCAGGGAGGAAGTTCTGAGGCCCTCACATGACAAAAAGACCGATCCGATACATGCGTCGGAAAACACCCTTATACCCGAAAAACCACCCCCAAAATTACTTAAACGATTCTCGTCAAGCTAAGGGTGTCTTCCGACGCATGTATCGGATCGGTCTTTTTTGTATGTCATGTGAGGGCCTCAGAACTTCCTCCCTGCAAAAGGACAAGAGCGACAAATCATTTTTTTAAAATCGCTGCAGGAATGTTCCAAGCTTCAACCAGCTCGAAAAATTCCATTTTTCATGGTCTTTTTTCAATTTTTCCGTACTTTCCCCGGTGTCTGGAGGAAAACAAACTTTACCACGTGATTCTACGGTATGAAATCTATAAGAAATCATTTGTAGTTTTGGTTCCACATCATGGGCCAAAATCGACCTATATTTAACATCCTCCTTTGAAGTTACGCCAGTGTTGCTAATAGTTTAAAATAATAAGAAGCTACTAGAGCCAGAGCTGGATTACAGTGCTCAATATTATAATTAACTTATTAATTAACAGTGCTCAATATTATAATTCAATTATTAATTAATGTACAAAAAGTTTTGGCACATTTGTTTCGGCCGTTATCAGTGTACAAATCGCAAAGAATTACATAATAAACTTAACGCTTATAATGCGATATCTACATGGTTAAGTGCAACACAGATAAAAAAATGTCATTTTTAAACAAACTTTATACATTTAGAACTATGGTGAAACTGGGATTGTCATCATAATTGTTGATCAATTTTGAATTCTACAATTTTTATTATTTTCTGTCCCTAACAGGGATTTACTCAAAAATTTGTTGGATGTGAGATTTTGCTATTTTGTTCTATAAATTTGGTAGTGTACTTCAGTTTAAGCTTCAATTTCAGACCTTTTTAAAGTTACTAGCCAATCTGGTTCATGTGTTACGAATTTACAAATATGGCAAAAAGTGCATTTTTTTGTGGACTTAAACGTCTATTTTCTCAGAAACTTGACGTGATAGACAGTTTTTAAAGTCAGATTCATATTCAATGCACTTGATTTACTAAAGCAGAGCTCGGAATTATTTCATCTTTTCGGCCGATTCTCGTAGTATACGCTTCCTTTCCTCTCCTTACCGCGCGCGCGGCAGCCGCTAGGGTCAGCACCGCCAAGCGTTAGGAGTGGCGCATCCGATTAAAGTTAAAAAAATTTATTAAAAATATTTTTTTCCTTAATAGCAATAATACCTCATGGGTAGCGTGCAAATCTATTGAAATATTTCCACATAATATTCCACATAATATTCCACATAAATTTAAAAATAAAAAAAATATTTTTAATAAATTTTTTTAACTTTTAATGATCAAGGGAGAAGAACGCAACATTTATCGGATAGTGCCGCTCCTAACGCTCGGCGGCGCTGACCCTAGCGGCTGCGGCACGCGCGGTAAGGAGAGGAAGGAGGGCCTATATGAAGTTAGCCCCCCATTTTTCGATTTTGAATATTTTTTTAGTTGTTCCAGGTTGTTCTACGTTTGTTCTATATTGTTCCAAAGTTATGAACAAAAAAATCGAAAAACATGACGGGAAAAGCAAAAAAACGATTTATTTTTGTGGCCACCCATTTTTTTTTAAATTCAAATTTTTTTGCTGTTCTGGATTGTTCTAATTGTTCTAAACATTGTTCTAAAATATTAATCCCCCTAAAAAAGAATTTAAAAAGATATAGCAAAAAATAGCATTAAGCGTCCAAATAGTATTTTTACATTTATCGCTATTATTATATTATGTTTTGACACCAAATTACATATTTAAGCTAAAAACGAATAGAACAACCCAGAACAACTCTCAGTTTCACCAGAACAAACATATAAAAGGCACTTTACTCTTGAAGGTAGAGAATTATTTTGTCTTTTTCGACCGATAATGTTATACCAGCGACACTAAAACCTGGAACAATGAGAAATAGACACAGAACAATCCGGAACAACTCTCAGTTTTGTCAGAACAAACGTTTAAAGAGCACTTTACTCTTGAAGGTAGAGAATTATTTTGTCTTTTTCGACCGATAATGTTACACCAGCGACACTAAAACCTGGAACAATGAGAAATAGACACAGAACAATCCGGAACAACTCTCAGTTTTGTCAAAACAAACGTATAAAGAGCACTTTACTCTTATATTTAAAAAAATAAAAAAATTCAAAAAAAACACTAATCGACACTAATCGCTGATGTAACATTATCGGTCGAAAAAGACAAAATAATTCTCTACCTTCAAGAGTAAAGTGCTCTTTAAACGTTTGTTCTGACAAAACTGAGAGTTGTTCCGGATTGTTCTGTGTCTATTTCTCATTGTTCCAGGTTTTAGTGTCGCTGGTGTAACATTATCGGTCGAAAAAGACAAAATAATTCTCTACCTTCAAGAGTAAAGTGCTCTTTAAACGTTTGTTCTGACAAAACTGAGAGTTGTTCCGGATTGTTCTGTGTCTATTTCTCATTGTTCCAGGTTTTAGTGTCGCTGGTGTAACATTATCGGTCGAAAAAGACAAAATAATTCTCTACCTTCAAGAGTAAAGTGCTCTTTAAACGTTTGTTCTGACAAAACTGAGAGTTGTTCCGGATTGTTCTGTGTCTATTTCTCATTGTTCCAGGTTTTAGTGTCGCTGGTGTAACATTATCGGTCGAAAAAGACAAAATAATTCTCTACCTTCAAGAGTAAAGTGCCTTTTATATGTTTGTTCTGGTGAAACTGAGAGTTGTTCTGGGTTGTTCTATTCGTTTTTAGCTTAAATATGTAATTTGGTGTCAAAACATAATATAATAATAGCGATAAATGTAAAAATACTATTTGGACGCTTAATGCTATTTTTTGCTATATCTTTTTAAATTCTTTTTTAGGGGGATTAATATTTTAGAACAATGTTTAGAACAATTAGAACAATCCAGAACAGCAAAAAAATTTGAATTTAAAAAAAAATGGGTGGCCACAAAAATAAATCGTTTTTTTGCTTTTCCCGTCATGTTTTTCGATTTTTTTGTTCATAACTTTGGAACAATATAGAACAAACGTAGAACAACCTGGAACAACTAAAAAAATATTCAAAATCGAAAAATGGGGGGCTAACTTCATATAGGCGAAAGGAGGTGTATACCACGAGAATCGGTCGAAAAGATGAAATAATTCCGAGCTCTGTATTAAAGAACGACTTTTTATGACAAAAATACAAAAAATTGGTTAAAATTTGTAACATTGTTATCGATTCTATTTATATGATATTGTGCTCATAAATTGCTAAATATCTTATTTTTCAAAAAGATGATTTATTTTTACATAATTACTAACTAAGTTTATGCTAAATTACGTAATTTAGATTAAATTATTACATCATATAATTGTATGATAGTCAGGCAATATACACTACTCAAAACAATTAGGAGATTACTTGTTTTTCGTCAAAAATAAGGCTAATTTCAAATAGCTGTAACTTTGCAATAAATAATTGTATCGAGTATCGAAAAGATTATAATTATAACAAATAAAAACATTTTCTTTTAATTAAAAAAATTTGTCATTATTATAAAACGGTTTTGTGAGAAACAGAGGAAATACCACCGGTTTTGTTAATTACATTAACAAAAAAAATAATGATAATTATAATGGGAAAAAAGTCAATTTACAAGTAGAGATTTAGAGCTTTAAAATGCTTTTTTATACTTGATACAATTATTTATTGCAAAGTTGTAGCTATTTAAAATTTCCCTCCTTTTTTCTGAGATAAGAAAACAAATAAATTTTCGAAAACCAATTCCTTAGCTATACTCTTTTTGAAAAACATTTTATAAAAGTAAGAAATATTAATTTGCTTTTATAGTATAATTTGTTATATCTTTTGTATTTTTTTAAAAGTAGAATTATATTTGTAATTATTTATATTTAACTTTAGAAGTAATATAGAGTTGATTCCATATTGCGCAATTATGTTTATTTGTTCATTGCATACGAACTTTTATTACTTTATTCATCTGTTAATTTATTATTCTAAATTATAATGTATTTTTTTATATATTTTTGTCAAAAATATCTAAAACATTTTTTTATAAAGGAATTAATTTTAGTTACCGTAATTTAGGGATATTTTGCATGTTACGAGATTACTTTGTATGTCTGATAAAATGTTGCCAACGTCTTAGGGACATAAGTCTGTATTAATCTTGAAGGTTTGTTAGCATAGATAGAGTACACTTCTGTCTATCTCAGAGAGGACTGTAGCTATTTATTCTTTGCAAGATATTGTCTGTTTGGTTATTTGAGTGAAAGCATTGTGGAAGGCAGTTCAAAGTTATACCCAGAAAATCATCTGCTATCAGCGACCCATTGTATTATCGGATAGTAAGTTAATATGTCTTACATTCTGTATGTATTCTTTTAAGTGTGGACGGCTTGCGTTTTTTAATACATCAAAAGATAGAAAAATATAAGTGATATTTTGTGAAGAGGCCGTTTTTAAGTTTTGTCTGGAGTTATTTTACACCTTGTGTAATCGCGACGTGTTAGATTTTCTTTACACTTTGATTTTTACTTTCTCTAATTTTATTATAAAATTTATGCTTCTAATTTTAATATTTACATGTAATTTGTATAGATATATAGGCTCGTGTTAAATAAATTATATTGGGAATCAAGAATTGAGAGTCGAAGCCGGGTGTTAGTTGCTTGTTAATCTTCTTTATTGTTACATATGCAAATACATTTCGGTCAATTTTTTGATCATCTTCAGTACAAGTGGCAATTGTCCAATTATTAAAAATTACATGAGACTAAAACTAAAATTTAACGCAAATACAATCAATTTTTTTAATTTAACCGGACTAGAATAAATTATCTAGAACAAAGCTCAGGATTATTTCATCTTTTCGGCCGATTCTCGTGGTATACGCCTCTTTTCCTCTCCTTACCGCGCGCGCGACAGCCGCTAGGGCCAGCGCCGCCGAGCGTTAGGAGCGGCGTTATCCGATAAATGTTAGGTTCTTCTTCCTTGATCATTAAAAGTTAAAAAAATTTATTAAAAATATTTTTTTTATTTTTAAATTTATTATGTGGAAATATTTCCATAGATTTCCACGTCACCCATAAGGTACTATTGCTATTAAGGAAAAAAATATTTTTAATAAATTTTTTTAACATTAATCGGATAGCGCCGCTCCTAACGCTCGGCAGCGCTGGCCCAAGCGGCTGCCGCGCGCGCGGTAAGGAGAGGAAAGGAGGCGTATACCACGAGAATCGGCCGAAAAGATGAAATAATTCCGAGCCTTGATCTAGAACATACCTTTGAGATTGTGAAACGAAAGGAGATCAGTGTTGCTATTTTGAAACCGTTATATAATAACAAACGAGAAATATAATGGAATGGCATTAAGAGCCGTCGCAGGATGTTAGTGCTAAATGTTTAATTTTTCTTAAAGAAATTAGTAAATTAGTCTACATGAGACAGTTAGATTGTACACCGATCTCAGATCGAGATACCTAAAATGTACGAAATTTTAAGTACATTGTTCTCATATATCGAGAAACTTAATGTACGTATAGGAATTATTGGAAAGAAAGGAAGAGAGAAAAAATATCAGGGCGCGAGTGGCTAAGCCGGGAATTGAACCCGGGTCTTCCGCTTGCCGGGCGAATGTTCTTATACGTTATATAATAGTTATATAATAGTTTTGTTTCTTACTGTGCAACACTTCGGATGTTAGTCTCCTGTAGTAAGATTTCTCATCGTCAAGTATCTCAACCCCATTCTAATTGAATTGATAGTTTAATTCCAAGCGATGATTAGAAATCACTGCGGGAGAAGAACTCTTTTTGATATCATTTTTGTGTTCCTGGACTCTTGTACCTAATTGTCTTTTTGTCTGCCTAATATAAGTAGCTTCACAATCGCTACAAAAGATCTTGTAAATCACACAGTTGTGAGATATTCTATCTAATTTGTTTTTAAGAGTTTTAATGAAGTTCTTTGCACAAGAAAAAATTAATTTAAAACCATGTTTTTTGGTTATCGAAGATAATTTTTCTGAGACAGATCTCTCACATAAGATATGATAAAAAACTTTTCCCTCTTAAAACTCCCTCCCATGACTGTCACTACCACTTTTAAGGCTCATCTACAATGTGCTTTTTGCGTCTTGTTTTGTGCCTTCTGCTTTTTGTTGTGTGTTTCTTGTACTTTCGTCATATGGAACTGTGAAACATTGTCATGTACAATTTGTTTCTTCTGAATTTCCGAAGAAAAATGTTATTTTACATTGATTAATCATAGATCAATATTCAACAGCACTCTTATTGACTAATGATGTTTAAGGTAATATTTTAAGATAATTTTAATGTATAAACTATGAATATCGATTAAATAAAATAAATAAATATCCGATACCATTGTTGTCATACGATGTTTCTTTGTTTTCTGTCGCTCGAGATAAAAGTTGACGAACTTCGTAAGAAACAAGAAACACGTGACAAGAAACATGATTATCGGTAAAACAGTGCTCAAAGAGGCAAAAAGATAAGACAAAAAGCAAAAAACAGGAAGCAAAGAGCACATTGTAGATAAGCCTTTATAGATAAGAGATAACATAAGAGAAAGACTAAAATACAAATTCTACAAGAGACTAACATTCGAAATGTTACACATTAAGAAACAAAACTACGGTCTCAATAAACAGAGCGACACTGATCTCCTTCCTGATTCTTGTTTGTCAGTACTCAATCTATATCTAATGTTATAATTCTCAATTTTAAAACAGCACATATGTCTTTTCCTATCCATCTCCTCTCCTCGGTATTTCCTTCTCACTTCTCTTTTCTCCTGGTCCCATCATTATTGTTATCAAAAGATCTACACAATTGTCCACAGAACGTCTTACAATAGACACATGACACATTCACATCTGATTCTGGTTTTCACAATCTCAGAGGTATGTTCTAGATAATTTATCCTAATCCGGTTAAATTAAATAAAATTAAAAAGATTGATTGTATTTGTGTTAAATTTTAGTTTTGACCTCATAATTTTTAATAATTGGACAATTATCACTTGTAAAGATGATCAGAAAATTGACCAAAACGTATTTGCATATGTAACAATAAAGAAGATTAACAAGCAACTAACACCCGGCTTCGGCTCTCGATTTTATTTATCGTGTTCTCCATCTAGATTAATGTCTTTGTTGATATAGCTGGTACTTTTCCTGAACTGTAATGGTGCATAGCAACTTGTATGGATGTAATTTTTTCATCAAGATAAATTAATCACTCTGAGTGATGGGAATGCAAAGGGTAGTGCAAAGTGTCCCTATCCTATAGGCAACTTTGCACCAATTTTTAGACATTTCTGAAGCATACGAATTGAGAAGAGTAGAACCTGATTTATACGATGATCGATTTAACGATTGATGTAAAAGCGAAGACATTCGCGAAGTGTAACCGAAAACGACCAATTTTTTGTTATTCCGTCGTAATTGTTAAAACTGTGAAACAAGTGCTTGTGATGGTTTAAAACAGCGCTCGGAATTAGTTGCACATTTCGGGCCGATTCTGGAGACGACGCCTCCTGTCTCCCCACTACCGCCCGGCCGCTGGCGGCCGAGCCGCCGATAGTTCTGGTTCAGGAGCGTTTTATATTAGAAATAGGCTGGATTGTTTAGGCATCTTTCAGGAAATTGTAACATTTTTTTCACTACATAAATAATGTTTATTTTCATTAATACATAATATATATATTTAATTATTAATAAAAATAAACATTATTTATGTAGCAAAGAAAATATTACTATTTTTTGAGAGGTGCCTCAACAACCGAGCCTATTTCTTATATAAAACGCTCCTGCGCCAGAGCTATCGGCGGCTCGACTGCCGGCGGCCGGGCGGTAGTGGGGGAACAGGAGGCGTCGTCTCTTGAATTGGCCCGAAATGTGCAACTAATTCCGAGCGTTGGTTTAAAACCATAGATACTATAATCTTCCCAAAAAAACTTCATAATAAAACTTGGTTTTTAATTGATCGTACGAAAATGATGAATACTGTGTTGTATAACAAATCGTTCACATTAGGAACTTGTTATTTTATATTGTCGATTTGTGGCTCTCAATGTTTCGTGAACAGTAAGATTTCCATGATAAGGAAGATCATTAAAACTTTATAATAGTCTATCAGATTTATACTTAGATTAATGTAAAAATTATTTTTATTAATTATATTAACAATTATTGTAAAATGTTTATGTTATTATAATTATACAGGGTGTTTCGGTAAAGGTGGGCAATCTCTTGTGGACATGTAGAACAGATAAAAATAACCCCATAAGTTCCTATAAAATTTTTTTCTACAATGCATCTTTACTGAAATATTTGTTTTCAAAGTTAAAATTTGAGAAGCGTTTTTCTTAAATAACTTTTATACTACTTTGTAGACTTTAATAATGTGTAATAATTATTTTTATATTAAGTAAAGATTTTTAAAATACCATGATAGATTTCTTGATACCACGTCAGAGAGTCAGGATCGGATCACCTTTAAGCCTTCTAACCTTCAAAATTTTGAATTTGATACATTTTTTAATTTTTTAATTTTTTTTTAGATTCTTTACATGTTTTTCTAAAAAAAGGTACTCTTGTTTGATTTCGTAAAAGCTAACGGTTTTCGAGGAAAATACATCTAAACAATACAAAGTACTTTTATTTAGATAATAGAACAATGATTTGAAATGATACAAAATTGCATTATTGTATTAATACGATAACTTATTGGAACTTATAACTTATAACTTATTAAAACAAAACAGATTTAGCTGAAATTACAAAAAAAATAAAAAAATACAAGAATGCGTCAGAGTGGGGGAAAGTGATATCGAGAATTTTTTGTAATTTGAGCTAAATCTGTTTTGTTTTAATAAGTTATAAGTTATAAGTTCTAATAAGTTATTGTATTAATACAATAATGCAATTTTGTATTATTTCAAATCATTGTTTTATAACACAAAAACTTTTATAATATAAAGTTTATATGTATAATTTCTAACGGTTTCTATATAAAACTTTTATAGAAATAGTTTTAAAGAACTACATTATAGATAATCTTAAAATTATTTATTTCTCTTCTAAAATTTAGTTGTCTTTAAGTTATGGTAGTTGAAAATTTGCTTTGACCTTCAAAGTGTATCAATGTGGAAAGAGGTTAATGGCAAGTACTTGTAACGTCTAAATTTTTGGTCTTTTTCATAAAAGCCTTTAACAGATTGCTGAAAAAAATGGTCGAGCTTTATTAGTTTTGTGAGAGGCCTAGACGTATAGGCAATAAAACATGCTGTGTTTAGGATAGCAGAGACTTGGTTAAAATGTTATCCCTGCAGTCAGTAGTAGAAAAAAAGTCTAACAAAGTCTTGCATTACGTCTTGCATTAATCGTCTCTCTTGCGGTCACGACAGTGTATTCTCGAGGCTAATTTGAATATACCTACGCGAATGTTCCATTTCTTCTGGATGGACTTTAGCGATATTTGTAATTGTTTGAAATTTTATTCATTTTTTGCATCAATAATCGTAATCGCATACAATAAAAAATTGAAATTGATAAGTATAACTCTCTCTGATATCAATAAAATTGATAAATATAATATACTCGTTGCACGCGTATTATACGGCGCGCAATCATAACTTTATCAGTTTGTGTCAGTTGTGCACATTTTCGTAGTCTTTTTTTAATTGTATTAAACTGTAGATGATTTTGAGAAAAATCCGAAGACTAAAATAAACGTTATTTGTAGGATTTTACAAACTTTGTTTTTATACTTTTATCGACATTTCCATTATGGCATTGGGTATTTGTTTGTCCCCAGAGGACAAGATAGCATTCTCGAGTTCCGTTGACCTATATCATCCGTCAGAGTCGCAATCAGCTATGGTTACGCTCGACATAAAAATTATATTTTCTCTCTTTGATACAATTTTATAATATTTTCTTTATGAAGAAAAAAGAAAGAAATAGCTAAATAACAAGAACAATAATAATAAACAAAGTTTTTCTGTTATTGCAAGATTAGAGCATTTATAGGGAACTATCCTCTCTTTTATTTTGTTAAAAATAATCCTTAATAACATCTTTGTTATTAAGAATTTGCATAATAGAGTTCGATAAATCAATGTTGAATGTAGAACTATAATAGAAAATTGCACAGGCAAATATATTTCCATATCGATGTAATTGGTTTCTTCTCGAGACCTAAGAGGAATTTGCGACTTCGAATTTACTTGTTATTAATAACTGGGAAACAAACAGGCACTGTACGCGACATTATTAAATCATTATTGCGTTTAATAGAGGTTAGTCTAATTAATGCTTACTCGGTACTTTGCGGGGCAGATGGTAAGAGGGAAATGCCTAAGTTTACACACGAAAGAGTTCAGTAAATACCAATTTTTCAAATTAAAATACTGTATTTTAAAATATTGTTTATATGTATATAACTATTTAAAGTAAAGGTATATAATTTTATTTTACACTTATATGACAAAACGTATTATTATTTTGATAAACAAAACCACGGAAAAAATAGTTTAAAATAATAAAAATTTTTAATAGAAAACGCAGCAACTGTGCACAAATTGTTAAGTTATCTGCTCTGTGTAGTTTTATCTAAAATTTAAATCTTTAAATCTTATCGTAGTTTTATATAAAAATACGTTTGTGAATATATTTTTCATAATACTTTTAAAACAATGTAATAAAGTAATGTTTTATTTTTTTCAATTTAAATAAAATATTTATTTTATATTTTAAACATTTTTTTATTCGAATTTTACTTTTATATCAATTTTTTTATTAATTATGATATTTTTAGACACGGCGCTTATAAGTGCCTGTATATAAAATAAAAACTTGATATTAATTTTCTTAAAAACAACTGTCAATTTTACTATAATGCAAATATAATAATGCAAATATACTTGGTAAGTGTTAAAAATCGTTTTCATTTACTCACCTCTTGATTATGATTTGATCGTCTAAAATTGAACGCAAAATAGGGCAGCGAGATAGGTTTTAATTAATGTTGTATTACATCACACGTGTACGTATCCATTAGTATTCATCGACTTGTGAATAATTCGAAATACATAAATTAGATAAAGCACATCAGTGGTGCCGCAAAAAATGATAAGGTAACACTAATAGAATAATTTGTAATAAAGCATGTATGAAAAATCAAAATTGATTTTAATAATAACAAATTAATAATACTAACAGAATGACAAATAATAACAATAATGATAAAAATTGAAAGATGCATAAGGCCCAATCCACACTATCGATCCGCTCACGCTTCGCTCTCAGTCCGATCAAATATTCTTCCATTGTTTATAATGTATGTATCCATACTATGGGTAACATTTAAGTTTTCGTCCGGTCTCGCTCCGCTCTCGCTCCAGCAACAATCCTTCAAAAGAATACAAAGAAAACAGAAACTGATCGGACTGAGAGCGGAGCGTGAATGGACTGATAGTGTGGATCGGGCTTAAATGTTCATTTGTCGAAAAGATGCTATTGCCATTTAAGTATTTGAACATAAAAGTTTTCGAAAAAAAAAATGAAAAAAAAAAAATTAATTACGTGAAATATAATTGATGTTAATGTGCTATAAATATCATTAATTCGAATCAATTCCGTCTGTTAATCCTTTCCGGACAGGCATTTTCTATAGAAGACACCTTTTATTTTTGAACTACTCACCTAATTTTTAAAAAATTTGGTCTATAGGGGTATTTGTTGATGTTAATCAAAGGACCAAGCACTCTTAGCAGGGAAGCGGACTTCCTGTCGAATCAAACTTTTAGCGATGAATCGAGATAGAGCGAAACCCGAGTTTGACGGTTCATTTTCGAAATTGGAATAACCGTTCCCTTATTACCCCCACCGAATATGGTATGAGCTTTGCCTAGAGCTTTCCAACGATACTATACTTGGAGGGGGAGGGGGGGGGGGAGATAATAAGGGAACGATTATTCCGATTTCGAAAACAAATTGTCAAACTCGGGTTTTGCCCACAGACATCTATATTATATACTTGATCGCTAACTCGTGTTAAATCTTGGGCGTTAAATCTCGCCCAAAATCTCTCCTCAAAATGTACTAAATTCTCGCACTGAGAAAAATAGTTTTATTATATTAACAAAATTCTTCTGGTTGACCGTATTTTAGTCAAACGAAACAGAATTTCTGGTTATCGTCACAAAATTTTACACCTTATATCAACATCGTTTGGTTAACTTTACTATAAAGATTTGAATAAGTGTTTTCTTGTTGGATCTACAAAACTTCTTGTTATATTTACATAAATCGCAGCGCTCTGCAACAGTTTTGTCATTACTCACTAAACGGTTGATCAACTGTTTGCCGTTCATTTGTTACACTGCTACTGCGTCCTCGCTACTCGCGGCGTGTATCGCGCGCATTAGATCTTTCGCGAAGCAATGGCGCTAAGCAGTCGGAACAGTCTCAACTGAGCTCGCTAAAGTTTTACGTCGCGTCGTGGAATCCATTACGGAATATTAGTTAGGCCAATGACAGAGAACGAGAAGTAAGCACTTATGTTTGTCGTAGACGTCTGTCGTGGACGTATGGTAAGGCAGAGAAAAACGTAAGTCGTGAAAGGTTATTGTGTGGATACGTGTGGAAACGATTACGACATACATAAGTTCTTACGTCTCAGTCTCTGCCATCAGCCTTACATCCGAAAAGTTTTATGATCACGTGGTGTTTTTTTTTTTTTAATGAAATATATGTATACCAGTGATGTAATGTTTCCTACCGGGCTCGGGAGCCGGGAGGCGGTAGGAAACATCACATCATTGAGTATACTTTAAACCAAAATATATTGTTAGTATTTTACAAAAACCACATCTATCCGAACTTGTTTTTTAACTGCAAAGTTGTGTTAACCTAACAAAACGATATAGTAAAGTTAACAAGAAATTTTGGTAGAGTTTTGTAAATCTAACAACACAATGTGGTAAGGTTTACAAGAAATTCTGGTAGAGTTTTGTAAATCTAACAACACGATGTTGTAAGGTTTACAAGAAATTCTGATAGATTTAAACAGGATGAAATTTAACAGAATCTTCTGGTAATTCCAACAACAAATTTGTTTCGTCCATTTTTGAACAAACGTACTAGTAGAATCAACCAGAATTTCTTATAATACAACAAAACTTTTTTTTCAGTACGCACATGCGTAATATTGGTAGAACAGCATTCACGTTTTAATTGGTTGATATTATGTATGATATATACAGAGTGAGGAAAAAGTACCGGGACACCTAAATAACTTCTGAACGGTTTGAGATATCGGATTGAAATTTACAAGGTTACAATGGTATCACACAATCTATCACATAACACCAAAAACGCCCATTTTGACACCCCCGGATGGCGGGGGGGAGGAAGAGCGAGAAAATTTTAAATGGAATGTGGGATCGAGTGAGGGTTCGTTTGAAAGAGCTTTTCGAGATGAGAACAACGCGATGTCGCCGAAGTCTCTACGATTTTTTTTCGCAGAGTTATGATTATTTAAACATTGAGATTTCGCAGTAGCGGAGGGCCCACGACGGTCTTGCACACATGCACACACCCACACCCACACTTACCCCCCCCCCCCCCACACACACACACAGCAGAGGTGGTTTGGAGTCGTTAATTACTGCGCAAGCACGCACACCCCACATGCCTTCCTACATGCAATTTTATCCACACGTGTCCGCGGAAAGTCTTTCTCTCGTCCTCGTCGTGGGCCCTCCGCTACTGCGAAATCTCAATGTTCAAATGATCATAACTCTGCGAAAAAAAAATCGTAGAGACTTCGGCGACATCGCGTTGTTCTCATCTCGAAAAGCTCTTTCAAACGAACCCTCACTTGACCCCGCATTCCATTTAAAATTTTCTCGCCCTTTCTCCCCCCCCCGCCACCCGGAGGTGTCAAAATGGGCGTTTTTGGTGTTATGTGATAGATTGTGTGATACCATTGTAACCTTGTAAATTTCAATCCGATATCTCAAACCGTTCAGAAGTTATTTAGGTGTCTCGGTACTTTTTCCTCACCCTGTATAAATTACTATATGATGTTTATACGTGTACGTATTGGCCAATTAGATATCAACATAGATATCCGCCACATTACTTTCCTACCAACGTTTCGCATGCGCGATCACCATATTACATGGTTTTCGAGTATCAATTTTAAGATCAATGGAAGTTAGCGATCTCGTTATTCTAGTAAACACAAGCTAACAGCAACATAACGTCAATGTTATAATTCCCCACTCAACAATATAACATACCTTGTACGTAACAATTATATTGTTGAGTGAGAAATTATAATATTAATGTTACTGTTACTTTGTGTTTATAATATAGATATCTGTGGTTTTGCCCTATCTCGATTGAAAGGTCCTTCCAAGATCTTTTATCGCTGAAAATTTGATTTGACAGAAAGTCCGATTCCCATGCTAAGAGTGCCTGGTCCTTTGAGATCGACAATACAAAATTCAAAATGGCAAAACCAATATAAATCTCAGACTAAATTTGAAAAAAATAATCAGATTATCTTAAAACTTGGTTTTAGGGAGATTTTGTTGATTTCAAATATAACTTCAAAATTTTGAAATTTAAAATGGCGGATTCAATATGCTAAACTAAATGAAGAAGAAAGAAAAATAGTTGAATTATCTTAAAACTCGATGTTAAGAAGTTTTCAGGACTGCTGAATATAATCTTAAAATTTTGAAAATTTGAGATGACATTTGAATTTAACGACCCCAAAAGCCCTCTAAAACCGGGTTTTACGATAATCGGACTAATTTTTTAAAATTTAGTCCGTCATAATAGATTTGTCATTTCGAATTTTAGAATATTCTAAAACTGAATCGAATTAAGCGATTCTGAAAATTCTTGGAAAACAAGGTCTTGTGTAAGTTATTTTAATAGAAATATTTCCGTCCCGGAAGGGTCAATCAAATGGATCGTTTTCAATACAGACGATTTGTGAAGGCGATCTTTTTGCAATAACATAAATCTTCGATATCGTTATCTCTTAATGATTCCAACTTCTAGGAACAAATCTTATATGTAGAACGATATATCGTTATATTAATAATCCTCTGTGATAGCAATGTGCTTATTAAATGAGTTATAAGTTCAGAAAAGATATTGCCGACCGATGGAGAACAGTGTTGGCATGTCGATAGCAAAATTCATTGTGCGAGAATAATAATAACAATTCTTCTTACAATTAGCCGCAATAAATACTCACTCGGAATATTCTCAAAGCAAATACAAGTCACAGCATGATTTTAATACAGTATCAACAAGGCGATGAGATATAATCGATAATATAATCAAGAGGTGCACAGCTAGTATGCTTCATAACTATGGTCGGTATGAGTTAAATAAACGCGTGTACGACGTTCAATGTTGCGGCAAATGGAAATTCGATATAATATCCGTTGTCAGACTTGTTCGGTAGTGCGGAATAGCAAACCTTGACTTAGTGGAGTTATTGTGTATCCGTCATGCTCGATGTAATTCCAACTCGGTAATCACACAACGACAAGCCGTGTCACGCGGAATGCATTGACGTTCCTGATCGATTTATCGATCGGCAATAACACGCGAGCGAATATTGTCCGCGAATTTTCCATTCCGTAAATTAACACGTGAAAAGCTTCGAAATAGCGCTGTTGAATGCTCCCGCATGTTTGGTGTTTCATATCTGCGATACATAGGTTAGTTAAAGTCGTTGGAAATTTCAATAAGAAAGATACATTTTTGCTTATTCTTTTTATTATACCAAATAAAATCATACATATATTCTCTAAAAATATATATTAATATTTTAATATTTTAGTAGTAAATATTTCTATAAAGATGTCACATAAAAAAATGAAGAAAATTTAACCTCATAAAAAATTATAACAATAATATTACCTTGTAATAAAAATGAACAAAATGAATAATTATCTAATTAAAAAGTACTTGTAGAGATACTAGTTTTGTACCGTGGTACGGTTATGTGGCAAAAGTCTTACAGGGATATACATATACGTATGTATATATTTCCGAAAGAAAATACAATAATTTTGTAAATGTGTAAAACAAATTCCATTTTTACACACTTTTTTCAGTTTTTTTCTTTATTTATTTAATTATTTTATATTTTAACAAATATCGTGATAAAACATTAGAAATAAAAAAGCAATTTTTATTTTTTTTTATTGTTCTTATTTTCAATAATTTTACTTTTTAATATATTCTTACTGACTTTACGTCTTTTAACATCAAGTCGAACATGATAATGGATAAAGTATTCCACTCAGCGTTATCAATGACTTGAAAGAAACAATAAGAAATGAACTTAGCACTGCAAGACAACCCAGACAGCACGCATGTCGAAAATCGGGACATAAGACATCTTTTAAACACCGTGTCTAAAAAACGTTTTAATGACGTTTTTAAGACGTCTTATGTCCCGATTTTGGACATGTGTGTTATCTGGGAATGTCCAGCGCGGATTGACCTCCTTATCTAGAAGCGGGTTAATTACATAAATATTTGAACACATTTTGGTATTATAACAAATTTAATTGAAGTCCTAATGACATGGCTTAATTTGACACTTATCAATCTTGATGCAGTGCTTCTTGGCGTATTTGATAATAAAGAGATAACTCGGTAAGAAAGATTTAAAAATATTTTTTGTTATCCAAAGTGTTTATCCCATTTTATGCACTAGTTTACTCATTAATTTTTCATTGTTCTTGATAATCTAAAAGTTTAAAGCTAAAAAAACGTTAATTTTCCGAAAAATTAAACTCCGAGAATTATTATAAAATCTTTCCATTATTATAAAATCCAGAAACGTCTTTTTTATGCCATGAGAGTTTATCCATCTTCAGGCTTTTCAAAATACATTCTAAAAAACGATTTAACGAAACGAGACCAACGAGATTGCTTTGCCTACTTGATTAAAATATCGTAGATTACAACCTCGTCCGTGCGAAACACTAAAAGAGACTTTACGGATGTAAAGCTGCTGCTCGTTGGGATAGACCGCTTTGCTTTTAAAGTCGACAGTGGATTGCACCAATTAGAATGACGGTGAGCAATAACGATCATAAGCTGTTGACATGTCAACGCAAACGGCTGAAAAATTGTGAGGTTCTCCCGTGGAACTTGCGCCGCTAGTTAGACAACAAAAAAACGGTTGCTGTAACTATTATCTCACTATAATTTATAGTGTTTTGCGACGCCAACCATATTTTTATAAGAGAGAGTGTCTATCTTAACTATACAAATTGCTAATTCAACATTGCTATGGTTATTATAATCATAATATTAATTTATATAACCATGTTGTATGGTTATTATACTTCCAAATAAGATTTTTATACAGTAAAAATGTATTATTTTCTTATATTTACATTTAAAATCATTGTAATTTATAGTAAAATTTTTATATTGGTTATATGGTTGGCAGCGTATAAGATTATTATTACTAACATTATAGTAACAGTTTCTATAAAACTGAGTCCTATGTATAAATATTTTACTATGTAACTCTACTTTCAAATATTACACATTTTTCACTCCGTGAAGTTTATACAGTACAATTTATACGGTACAATTAATACAGTACAATTTATACGGTACAATTTATACAGTATAATTTATACGGTTTATCTTTTTTTGAACAGCAATATAGAGATAAGCAATAAACTGTATTACTCATAGCGTGTGCTCCCGATCAAATATCCTCTCAATTTACAAAAATATACTATAGACAAAAATCACTTACTAACAATGAGTGTATGTAACAGTTTATTTTTATAATTACTGGCACACATTAATTTAAAAAAAATTAAAACAGAATGACAGAAAAATACTTTTTGTATTGTTTTACAACAATAAATATCAATTTTTTGTATAAATACAAATCTGTGTTTTAAAGAGACCAATATTAGGCAATTTGTTACATACACTCATTGTTAGTAAGTGATTTTTGTCTATAGTATATTTTTGTAAATTGAGAGGATATTTGATTCAGCCGTTTGGGAGAAAAACAATCCCAAAGGTTGCAATCTCAATACATGTCCAAGGGCAAGATTTTAAATATAGCTATTTCTAAATCCAAAATATTTTATTTTAATTATAAATAAAAGCAAAAATTGTAGAAGGATGACACAAGCTGCTATTTGAATAAACTTGAACTTGAGTTGAGTACGTCAGTCGAGCAGATAACGCACAAAGTTCAAGCCACGCACTAGTTTGGCCAAGCTGTCATTCTATGTACCACTTATTGGAATATTTAAGGTACGAAATAGGGGCGGAACGTTTATGGGTGCTTGGGCCGCACTCTTTATATAAAATTTTTGAGATTTCAGAAATTGGAAATTTTACTGTCAAAAAAGAAGAAAAAACTAGAATATTAGTAAAAATTAATTAAACATATCAATTAATATTAGGAGAAGAAAAGGCAAAAAGAGCCGTTGCTGGTTGTTCATGCAATATAATATATCATAAAATTAGAAGGACAAACGTTTCGACTTATATTAAACCTTCATCAGTGTCGTTGCAAATAAAATAACATAATAAATGGTTTCACAAGTGTCAATACGCCTAACAAACAAAGAAAACGATCATTCCTGATGTGAGGTAATTTCAAAGAAAATTTTTTCTTATTGTATGATTGTTAATTGGCACTGTAAAAATATTACCTGTATATAATACTTATTTTGAAAAGTACAAGTTAAATTATGATACATACTTGTTATGCGCAGAATCTATATGTCCAATAAAGAACCATGGAAGAGTCAGAGATTAAAATTATCCAACAAAATGACACCGTAGTGCGTGGAGGATTTATGACAATTCGTAGAGTCCATGATTAAAAACTGAAGATAAGTAAAACTAATTGTAAGTCGATGGTTAAAATGATGTTAATCAAATAAATCAAAGCTAAAGACAGTGCAAGTCAGTGATGTGGTGAGAAGAAGAGGGGAATTTAATAAATAAGGAGTGGGAATAGACAGAATGGGAAAGAAAAAGAAAGTAAAAAGGAGAAGAGAGAAATTTATATTGATGGAAATAGGTTTAAAACTTGTTGATAAGCTTCAGTAAAAAACATTTTGGAAACGTTCAATTCATTTCACAATAGGTTACAATTTATTTTGGAAATAGGAATGATTAATCAAATTAATTTTCTTGATGTCACATTAATTTTAGAAAATGGTAGCATAATTTTTGATTGATATCAGAAGCCCACCTCATCTGGTAGATACCTGAACTATTACTCTCACCATCCTATTACACATAAAAAAAGGATAATTATTGGTTTAGTTGATAAGATCTTTCTACTTTCACATCCAAAATTCCATCAGAAGTATTTAACAATGGCTATTAACATCCTACTCAAGAACTGCTATCCTGTTACCTTTAATCTTTGAAACAGTACTTAACCGGCTCTAATTTTTAATTCAAAATTATCATCACATATCAAAAGACGATGACAACGCTCACCCCCGTGATCGTCCCCACATAACGAATAAAAATGAACAAAAAGAATGATAAGAAAACAAATACATTTGTTACATTATCCTTTATTAAATCTATTGCAGGTGACTTTATTTCAATAGTTAGAAATTCAGATTTTAAAATAGCCTTTTCAATTCCTAACAATCTTAAACGATTTATAAAAGCGAAGAAAGATTATTTGGACTCTCTATCTCATTGTGGAGTAGTCTATAAAATTTCATGTATAGATTGTGAGGCCACCTATGTAGAACAGACAAAAAGACAACTGAATATAAGAATAAAAGAACATAATAAAATAAGTGGCTCTCCCTCTGTCATTTCTCGTCACAAAAATAGATTCCACTCATAAATTTGATTGGAATAACATCCAGATTCTAGACGAAGGACCTTCTTATACAAAAAGACTTATTTTGGAGATGCTTTTTATCAAAAGACAAAAAGAAGGCTTAAATAGACAGAGTGATACGGATTCATTACCCGAAGCTTACCAACAAATTTTAAACCTATTTCCATCAATATAAATTTGTGTTCCTCTCTTCCCCCTCTCACTTCCTTTTTGTCTTTCCCACTCTGTCTATTCCCACTTCTTATTTATTAAATTCCCCTCTTCTTCTCACCGTATCACTGACTTGCACTGTCCTTAGCTTTGATTTATTTGATCAACATCATCTTAACTATCGACTTACAATTAGTTTTACTTATCTTCAGTTTTTAATCATGGACTCTACGAATTGTCATAAATCCTCCACGCACTACGGTGTCATTTTGTTGGATAATTTTAATCTCTGACTCTTCCATGGTTCTTTATTGGACATATAAACTCTGCGCATAACAAGTATGTATCATAATTTAACTTGTACTTTTCAAAATAAGTATTATACAATACGCGTAATATTTTTTACAGTGCCAATCATTAACAATCATGCAATAAGAAAAAAATTTCTTTGAAACTACTTTACATCAAGAACATCTTGCGTATATCGTTTTCTTTGTTAAGGCGTATCGACACTTGTAAAACCATTTATTATGTTATTTTATTTGTAACACTGATAAAGGCCTAATATAGGTCGAAATGTTTGTCCTTGTAATTTTATGATATACAATTATATTGCATGAACAACCAACAACAGCTCTTTTTGCCTTTTTTTCTCCTAATATTAATCGATAATTTAGTGGAGCCTTATTACTATTATTATTATATGTTAATTAAACATATTTATAATTATAAAGTATAAATGGATATGTTTGTTTTTTAATAAAATTTAATATTTTTTGTTCCAGATCATTTTTCTGATTTATCATTAATAGTCTAACAATAAATCATTTGAGATATTAAAAAATACATTTTTTTACAAGCTACTGGAAAAATTTGACAATTATGAAAAAGATTTACATGATAAAAGTAAGTGTTTTAAAAAATATTTTATTACATAATAAAAAAAATATTTTTTAATACATACAAACGTAAAAATCAAAATATTTAAAAACAAAAAATGTATGACTTATAATTAGCCCACTTTTATAATCACCGGCACATATATGTATAAAAGGACCTCGGATAAAGTATATGAAAAAGTGGTTTCGATAAAATTGGCTAGATTTTTTATATGTTGTATATGTTCTTAAGTCATAGATCAAAAGTCTCAATGGGCACAAAGTAAAAAAAAATGAACAGTTAAAGCGCTACATTTTTTTAAGTTAGTTTTCAAAGATTAAAAAAAAATTTATTATTGCTATCTCTGAAGTATTTTTTTTGGAACAAGTCACTGCGTAATGTTCACTTTACTATACTTTTATCAATGTACACTAAAAAAAAAAATGTGGATTGATAAAACTGACAAAGATTAAATAGATTTGACAGTATTAAGTTAAGTCAGAAAAATCACAATATTTAATTATTTATAGTAGCCCTACAAACCCTACGATTCCACCTAAATGCCTACAAAAGCTTTTATTTATTATATTTGTTCTTTCTTTAATCATTTAATTTTATTAATAATTATTAAGGCCTGTGTAATCATTAAGCATTATTATTATTTTTTTCTGAACTTAATAGTTTTTTTTTATTATTTCTATTGTATTAATTCTCTTATTTTTTAATTGTACATTGATCAAAAAAGTAGTGAAAAGTAGTGAAGTGAATATTACGTATGACTTATTACGAAATAAAAAAAAACTTAACTGTCTCACGTAGACTAATAAATTAATTTCTTTAAAAAAAATTAAAAATTTTGCACTAACGTCCCGCGACGGCTCTCAATGCCTTTCCATTATATGAAAAAATTCAGCCAATTTTACCGAAACCACTTTTCCATGTACTTTGTGCGGGGTAAGGATCCTTACAAAAGTGTAAGACACACAAAAATTGTTTTGCGAGATTCGCAAATCTTTTACAATTTAGTTCGCAGATCTTTTACAATCAGTTCGGTCGACTTTGTGTACGTTTCTTCCTGGTCTTTAGTTTGTAGCCCAACGACAAGATTACTTGATTAAATAAGCACCTCGCACAACGCATCTTAAATCTCGAGTCATGCGAAAAGGCCACGAAAGATCGATTTGTAAAGCTCTCTACACTCTCTAGCAGGAATGATCAGTCGGAAACTCATTTTAGCCTGGGTCAAATTTAATCTCGCATTACTTCGAGTACGTCGAGCGAATCGCAAACTGGATTTCTTCGATTCAACGATGATCCGTAGCCTGTGAAGTTTCGGGTTATAACTTCCGCTCGATTCTCGGTTTACCAAGTTTGCCACGCTTCTGTAAATTGTCAGAAAATTATGGCATACGATTCTATTTATTTGCTTGTTTACACATGCTACTTCGAGTCTTTAGGAGAATTGAAACTAAGCATTACATTTAAATTAAATTATGCAGAATACTTATATCTTGTTGTTTCCTATCAATTGGGGTCTTCTTCATGAATGCGAAAAGTTGATTTTTACTTTATTAAAAATGTAACCATCAATACTTCTTAAGCTACAGACAATTAGGTCGCTTTGGCATATAACATTTCCGAAAAATGTTTGGATGTCATTCCTTTTTCTGATAATTTGTAATCAAAGTACTTGCGCATCATAATAACAAAATTGGTTATGCATAAATAGATGCAAATCTCTACTTACCAGTACTACAAAAATGAAAAAATCTTTCTATCTCACAAACTTTTAAAGAATGAGCAATTTGTTTTTAGAAACATTACGCAGGCAGATAAGTTGCGATTTCTTCAATTTCACAAATACAAAAATTCACTTTTGCAAATATTTTGCAAAAGACTTTAAAATAAATTTAATTCTTTTTAAATTATAATATATATTTTTACTTTTTTTTAACAAATCAGATTTTATTTTTGGAAATATATTGATAAAATTAACGTTTTTTTCTTAAAATAAAAAATAATAAAATTAACTTATAAACTATGTTTCTATTATCTATTTAAAAATGTGAAAAATATTCATTTTTGACCATGTTCCAGCTTTGTGTGTAAACATTAGTAACTTTTTTGGATTTTAAAACTAAAAATGTGTTATACAAAAAACATTGGAACGAAAAGCGATTATTTATTTTTATCTTAATATGACTGAAATGTATGACATGCAGCGTAAAATCTAAGTTTAGACTAAACAAAATCGGAGAAATTGCAATTATAAAAGTCAAAAGCCAACAAAAAATATATCATATTTTTATTTCGATTTTTATTTCGATGACAAATAATTGATATGTGATAAAGTCACGTTTGAAAGCAATCAAATCACTTTCTTAATAGTACTAGAGACACAAGCGTGCGTTACACGCGCATTATTTATTCTTTTAATAATCTGTAATAATCATATAATAGTCTAATAGTTTTAATAATCTTTAATAGTTATTTATTCTTTTATAAAGAGAAATATAAAATATATACTTATTGTTAGAATAACTGTCAAAAACTTGACAGCCGTTTACGATATGAACTGAGTGCAACGAAAGAACCAATCAGCATCGCAAAAAAGCGGCAACAATAAACTTCAATACTATCGACACGCGCACACACACACACACACACACACGCGCGCGCGCGTAACATGCCTTTTTTAAGAGAAGAGAACATTTTAGTATAAAACTATTAGGCTTATACATACATACATTATACATATATACAGTGGCGCACTCATATTTTTTCGGGGGAAGGGGGGGGGAGAGTTTAAAATTCACACACACAAAATGAAACAGTATCACCAAAAGTCAGGATTTTATATTGCACACTAAAAAATTAAAAAATGTTACATTGTTTAATAAAAAATACAATTTATTTTTATAGCAGCATAATTATAAATTGATATCGAGTTTTTTTGGTTTTTCTTAAATAATCAAATTAACTGGATTGCTTCTGGTAAATAATTAGAAAATTTGTCTATATATACAGGATGTCCCACCAAAAGTGGCCACTCCCTTTTATCTTTTAAATGAAAGGAGATAGACCATAACAAATATATATCACATATAATATATATATATGGCTCTGTTAGATTTCTTAAGTAACTTATTTAAATCCTTTCACAATATGAATATCTTAAAGTAGATATGATATACGTTCGAACAGCAGTATAGCTGGAGAAGCTATCATAATTATTTGTGTGCAAGGATATTGGCGTGAATTTTGAATTATTAAAATTTGACTATAGTTAATAACAGACAAAAAATACAAATGTTTGAACGCATTTTATTTAACTACAGATTTTTTACTTTCTGCTGTTAAGTTAATAAAAAAATGAGGTGTATTAATTAAATTTCGGTGGGGTTTTGACCACCCCCCCCCCCATGGGTGCGCTACTGCATATATATTATTGTATCGGACTATATCTTTAATGGGTTTTTCAAATTATCTCTAATATCGGTTCTTTTTCTAACATAATTAAATTGCTTTCATAATTTTTGGAAAGGTTTCCTTGAAAAAGTTTAAGTAAAACACGATTTTATTTATATTTTTACTTTCTTTAATGTCAGTAAAGATTAAAAAATTCACAGATAAACGAATTATAATTCGTCAATAACTCTATTACTTTAAAACGTAGACATTCAGATAAAATGAGATTATCGGACATTAATAATAAGCAAACAAATAACAGTCTAAGTATATACTTGATGGACAAGAAAAAAGAAAAAGATACAATATGTGTAAGGATGTAAATGCAAAAAAAATGCACGACTGTTTTTTATTAGCAAGGCAATGAAAACATAACGGATATTCGTGCGCGTGCAATTGTATCGATTATTTGATGAAAGAGTTAAGCCGCGGGGTTAAAAATAGCGAAAATAAAACTTATTTAAGATAGAATGAGAAAGAAGTGAAATGATGAGATTTTAGAAAGTGATTTAGAGATAAACGATGTTATATATATAAGAAATCGACAGTATAATTATAAAGAAATGTTTGTTGGTGGTAATCAATTATTTTTTTCTACCGATTATTTTAGTTTAAAAATATCAAAGAAACAATTTAAAAAAATCTCGAATATCGATTAATCGGTACAAAATATTGCTTATTCTTAGAGCAAGCATAAGCTAAATTTAAAAATGAGATGAGACTGCTATGGGGAATAAACGTATGAGAGAAATACTAAAAAGGAGAAGCTTGATGCTGGTAGAAGTACGGGAGTTTTATGCCGGAAGGCGCAAACGAAAAGAGCAGAAGGACATTTTCCTTAAAAAACATATCGAGCCGGTTTGAGGTTGTCAATAGAAAATCAAGAAAATGTACGTGTGAAAATGATTTTGTGTGCAGCAATTGCGTCGATATATGAAAAGCGGAAAGAGTAGGAATCCTTTAGAGCAGTGCTCGGAATTACTTCAGCCGATTCTCACGACACACGCCTCCTTTGGGGCGTTCTTTGAGGCAATGTTGGGATCTTCTCTTTTGATCATAAAAAATTTTAAAAATTTATTACAATTATTTTTTTTATTTTTAATATTATTATGTGAAAATATTTCAATAGATTTCCACGTCACCCATGAAGTACTATTGCTATCGAGGAAAACAATATTTTTAATAATTTTTTTAACATTAATCGGATAGCACCGCTCCTAACGCTCGGCGGCGCTGGCTCAAGCGGCTGCGGCGCGCGTGGTAAGGAGAGAAAAGGAGGCGTGTGCCGCGAGAATCAGCTGAAAAGCTGAAATAATTCCGAGCACTGGTTTAGAGCAGTGCTCAGAATTAGATGCACATTTCAAGCCGATTCTCGAGACGATGCCTCTTATCCTCCCACTACCGCTCGAGACTTGACGGCTCGAGCGGTAGTGGGAGGATAGGAGGCGTCGTCTCGGGAATCGACTCAAAATGTGCATCTAATAGCGTTTTCGATTGAACGGATTTTGATCGATCCAGGATTGATTAATGACGTCATTGCATCATCTCCGCCAATAAAAGACTTGAATTCATAGTAAAATAGTAATTAATTGATCCGCCATGGATCAAAATCCGTTTAATCGGAAACGCTATAATTCCGAGCACTAGAGGAATGATGAATTGTGAATAGAGCAAGGAGGCTGTCGATTAGAACATGACCGAGCATACTGGTCAGAACAATTGGTACCATTAAGATATATAAAGACTACTCAAAAACTCATTAGACGTTATTTTAATCAAGCTTCAAATTCTATTCTATTAAAATAATATTTTAATTATTCTAACATTATAATCTTATTAGATTTTTTTAAATTTTTTTAATTGTAAATTATTTTTTATTAATTATTATTAATTATTATTTATAATAAATTATTTTTCGATTCTAAATTAGTCGAAAATTATTGATAAAACTTGATTATAGGATCAAGATAATTTGAAAATCCATCCCAAACAAAAGACAATATAGACAGAGAGTTAATGAATAACGCAAATTTTAGGAGTTGTAGAAAGAGATGAGATAAACATTTCTTTATCAAACAATTCAAAGAAATAAAAAAAGTGAGGCGGCCTTGAAACAATGAACTCTATATTATACTGGACCTTACTTAAATAGAACTCAGACCGGGGCATGAGAGATAGAAAACAAGTACCAGTCTGTTTTTTTCTAATGCTGTACTATTCAAGTTGAAAACATCAAATTATAGAAGTTGTGTTTATAACCTCTTTAAATCTATACATCAAGAACTATCATATTGTAAATTTTCAGAAAATTTATTTATTTATAAATATATTTTGTTATTAAAATTGAAAAATGTGGAGCTCAAAATAAAGCGTATCCTCGTTATGAATTTGTTGAGAGGGGTGGAGGTATTAGGAGAAATTAAATCCCATCTTTTAGAAATGCTTTCGATAGCTAATTCTATGGGGATGTTAGTAAACATGGATACTACATCTAATGATATTATTTTAAATTTATCTTTAATCTCCACAATAAAAAAATTGACAACAATTTAATAGCAGCTAACTCTAACATTGACTCTGACAAGAATGACTCGAGGACCTTTTTAACTATTCCCTACATCTCATCTATATACAAAGACTTTAATTCCATTGCCAGAACCTCCAATTTTAAATTAGCCTGTTCAATCCCGAACAATTTAAAATGCTTTATAAAAACAGGCAAAGATAGTTTAAACAACCTTTCACATTGCCAAGTAGTTTATATGATTCCGTGTCGTGATTGCAATATGACTTACGTTGGACAGACTGAAAGACAACATAACACCAGAATGAAAGAACATAAGAATGACATTAATAAAAAGAGCTGTTCTCCTTCAGTCATATCTAAACATAGAATGTATTCCTACCACGACTTTGATTGGGATAAAGTAAAGATTTTAGATGGTGAACCCTCTTATTCGAAAAGATTGATCTCAGAAATGGTATTTATTAAAAGACAAAATGCAGGCCTTAACAATCAAAACGACACGGATCATTTACCTGATGCCTATCTCCCTATTAATTTATTTCCTCCTTTATAAAATACTTTCCCTTCCTTTTCCTCTATCTACTTCTTTTACCCCCAACCTTCTTTTTTCCCCTACTTACTCCTTTTCCCTCTCCCCCTCCCTCCTCCTTTCCTACCTTTATTTTAAATTTCAGAATTTCTCTATTAAATTACAATCACTAAGATCTCAACGCTCAATATGTAAAGACTATTTGTTCTTCACTTTTCCACCTCGTTCCTTCTACGTGGACGAGTACTTTACCATCATGAAATTAATACAAGTATGTATATAACATTTCTCAATCTTCGGTCCATTTATTTTTATTTAATTTGAACTCTTATTGTATTTTATTGCATTTATTGCAGTCTTAACTATTTTATTACCGAACAACAATTTGGTTGAAAAGGATTATTAATACGTCTTCCACATCTTTTACTTTATGTAATTATTGCGAGCGAACTTTACTTTTTATTAATGTACACTGAAGAAGACCTGATGTCAGGCAGAAACGTTTGATGTAAACAATTTTAAACGAATTTATTTTAACCTTCGCACAAAGAAGCATTGTGGCTCTTTACGCTCCTACTGATTTTATTTGACTTAGTATACAAAATTCTTAAATGTATGTTTTTGCGCAATTTTTAAAATAGTAAAATAAAATAATTTTAAACTTATAATTTATTATGTGAAAGTTATGAACATAGTTTAATAATTATAAATAGGAGCGGTTAAATAATTATAAATCAACAAGTATGCATTTCTTCAACGTTTATACTTTTAACGTTTGCATGTTTAAAAATTATGTCAAAGACGAATCCAAGTTCCGAGTTTATGAAGGCTCCGGCGCCGAGAATGAAAGGATTTTAACGATGCAAAATGACATTCGATTATTCATCGATTCAACAATGACGTTGGCCAGAATATTAACGACTGACTGACTACGTGCAAAAGCAAAGAACTCAATTTTACACTATTGTTTTTTTTCGTTCTACGAATTAGCAAAGGTGAAGTAGAGTAGAAGAGTAGATTGCTACGAGCTCGCGTGTATGCGAGTGTATGTGTTTCGCATCAATATATGATAGGACGATAGAGAAAAATAGAGAGTGTAGGAGGAAGAAAAGAAAAAGATGTGTGTGAGGGAAGGAGGAGAGGGGAAGGGAAAGGGAGGGGGGGGAGAGAGAGAGAGAGAGAGAGAGAGAGAGAGAGAGAGAGAGAGAGAGAGAGAGAGAGAGAGAGAGAGAGAGAGAGAGAGAGAGAGAGAGAGAGAGAGAGAGAGAGAGAGAGAGAGAGAGAGAGAGAGAGAGAGAGAGAGAGAGAGAGAGAGAGAGAGAGAGAGAGAGAGAGAGAGAGAGAGAGAGAGAGAGAGAGAGAGAGAGAGAGAGAGAGAGAGAGAGAGAGAGAGAGAGAGAGAGAGAGAGAGAGAGAGAGAGAGAGAGAGAGAGAGAGAGAGAGAGAGAGAGAGAGAGAGAGAGAGAGAGAGAGAGAGAGAGAGAGAGAGAGAGAGAGAGAGAGAGAGAGAGAGAGAGAGAGAGAGAGAGAGAGAGAGAGAGAGAGAGAGAGAGAGAGAGAGAGAGAGAGAGAGAGAGAGAGAGAGAGAGAGAGAGAGAGAGAGAGAGAGAGAGAGAGAGATGAACGCGAGGAAAGCAAGTAAGAAAGAAGGGAGAAAATAAAAGAGAGAGTATAGGAGAAGGAAGGCTCCGGCGGGGGCCGCTCGTCCATGAATGGAGGACACTGATCACATCCCCCTCGGACTGATCGGCTCTCTTTCTCCCTTCCTGATTCGCAGGTACGTCTTCACGATAGTCAGCTACTTGATCGGCGTCTTCATATTTGCGACCATCGTCGGCCAGGTCGGCAACGTCATCACCAACAGAAATGCAAATCGGCTCGAGTTCGAGAGACTCCTGGACGGCGCCAAGACTTACATGAGGCACCACAAGGTGCCGGGTGGTATGAAACGCCGAGTGCTGAGGTGGTACGACTACAGTTGGTCGCGCGGCAGGATACAAGGCGGCGGTGATATCAACACCGCTCTCGGTCTACTTCCGGACAAGCTCAAAACTGAGTTGGCGTTACATGTGAATCTCTCAGTGCTGAAGAAAGTTACTATTTTCCAGGTGAGCTTTTCTGCTATGTATGCCAATGTTCTTCCTGCTCTTCCGATAATTCAATTCAACGATTCGAAGTAATAACGAATCAATTACGAGATTCCTGCGCTTGTTCAAGTCACTGGATGATTTCACAAAGACGACGCGAATTCTTTTGCAATTGTTTATCAAAGAACACACTTGGATGGAAGTTATTGGATAAAATTAAAACATTTTCTTTGAATTTGAAGCATTTACTTTTACAAGTAAAGAGTTATATTTACGGTAAAAGTGAGGAAGAAGATACGACAAATAGAAAGCACAACATGCGCATTAGAAATTTACGACGTATAGCTCTGCACTATTGATATTTATAACCGTAACAGTAACATTCATAAGAAAATATTGCACTTTAAAATGCGAAGCAATACTTGGTAGCAAAAGCAAAAGATTATTCATGCCAAGTTTATTGTCAGGATGTGCTTTCGTTTCGTGCTTTTCATTTAAAATAAATGCTTTTGCCTTCTATCTTCTTTATCCTTATTTAGTTATACATTTATTTTACCTAATGATTGAATTTTTATCAATATTTTTCTTCTTTCATGAAAAATTTATATCGACCGGAGCTTTTTTTTTGTCGTACAAGAGAACAAAGCCGAAAGGAAAGATGGAAGAAAGTGAGAGAAAGTTGTTCACTGGGAGATCGCAAAAAGTGAGGATAGAATTGGTTCAATCAGAGCACAGAAATACGAAATATTTTCTCGATCATGTTCGCGTCTGCGGTAAACGGAAAAATGAATAGGCGAAAAAGATACAAATGGTGCGCGCAAAAGAGTTCCCTGGAATTTTATTTGAAGCGAATCGGTTCTTACGCGCCTGGAGTCATAAAAGGACGTGCGAACCTATGCGAATTTTATTATTTGAAAATGTGAATTACACGCGCCGTTTGCTCTCACTTTCCAATAAATACACTATATTTCTACGCCGTAAAAGGAAAAGGGAGTAAAAAATAATCAATTTACATACATATTTAAATATGTACATATATCACTATCGAACGAAATAAGTTTCAAATGTTGGAAGAAAATACAATCTATCTGATAAAATTAATAAATCCACTGACTTTGAAAACATAATGATAACATAGAAATTTTTAAAATAGAACGTTAGAGAATTACAATCAATAATAAATTTGCTCATACACGTGTTTTTATAAATAAAAGGATAAAATATCTTTATATGAAACGGATTAATTTTTATATCTATACATATGTATTTTTGCACAAATTTATCCGCAATTACATTGCAACTGCATTGCTAGGTACTTTCTTTTTTTGCTTCTGAATAGATCCGCATTATTCTATTATAGTAGAATGACATAATTAAAAGTAATGACATTTCGTGTTAGGAATAACGTGTTTTGTATTTTTCTGTTACCTTTATTAATAATTTCGTATAAACATAAATAATCCAATAAACATGTTATAATAAATATTTGTGTAATTAATATAATGAAGAAAATATAAAGAAAAATGTAAAACAAACATTCTAATAAAGAAAAATAGGAGAAAACCATTTATTTCAGAGTAAAACTATAAAATAAAAAGATGTATTCACATTTTATATCAATAATATTTGCTTCCGAAATAATTACTTTTGAATATTATTGCTATTGTGATAATTATCGAGAACCATCTAAACCAGTAGTTTTCAAACTTTTTTAGCTCGTGGCACATTGTTTCGCTGTGTAGGATATTACGACACACAATAATATCGTTTATTGACGATGGATAGTTCGAGCATGGAACAACACAGACCTGGAAGTGTCAGTTTTTATATTGACCAATAGAAATTAGTGTGGCAAGAATTTTATATAGCACAGTAACGCTATCTTGCAAGATGTTTTATTGAGTTGGTTTTTCAACTCCCGATCTCGTTAGATCGCAACATTCTCAATTGACACTTCCAGGTCTGCTTGTTCCAAAATTCGAGGAACTTCTCGATTAGGTGAATCGTAATTCCAAAACCGTCTTTTCTGTAGTCGTGTTTTATATTTTTGTTTGTTATTACTTACAAATTATTCGTTCCTTATTTTTCTGTTTTAATACAAATATTTCTCGCAGCCTGTGTCTCTCGTGGCTGTCCACGCGATTTTGCGATACACTCTTTGAAAAACACTGCTCTAAACTATTGACTTTAGGAAAAAATTTCTAAAAAAGGTTTTTTTACAAAAATTAAATGATTTTTCATGTTTCGATATAAAAAAAATATCCGTTTTAATTTGTAAAATTTAAATTGATCTTAAAATAATCTTGAAAATCGTTATGTATAAATATTTCTAGATCATCACCTTACGCCTCCTTTAAGATTCTGTCACTGTTCTTTAAAACAATTTTTTCTAGAAACAATATTTTTTGAGATAAAAATGTATAACGCTTTATTTTATTCACTCTGTATAAAGTTTCAAATATTTCAACATATTGCAAAAGATATATTTTTTTTATAAAACTTGTGCAACGACGAAAATAGGAATATAAAAAAAGCGGTACAGGAGATAGATTTAAACAGTTAAATTGTCGAAAGAAGAGAGAGAGGAGGAGAGAGAGGGAGAAAAAAGAGGGAGAGGGAGGAAAGAGGGAAGAGAGGGAGCTAAATGGAGTGCACGTGATAAAGCGATATAAAGCAAAGTGCTGTTGCAAACTTTCGAGACTTTACGAGAATTTCTGGCGCGAAGAAATCGAGAGAAATTGCAACAAATCGTAAATGTATATCTTTTATCAAGAAATTCAACTGCATTCAATATGAAAACTCGATGAGAGATCTAATCGAGTCTATTATTAATTAAAACGCGCGACGCAATTTGGTCGTCTTTGTAGTATAACCAAAAAAGAAAAGTAATTAAAGTTATCAAACATACGGTTTAGCATCGGTATCCCCTTCGTGATAGATTCTCGTGGAGAACAAAGGCGGAACTTGGCTGATTTTTTGTGTTTCAACTTTCCCGACATTTCTAATAGTAAATTTATGGTCCAATATTATTTACTCAATAATTTTTCTCAAATTACTGGATAATTTTACTTTCCCAGCTTTCAAAAACAATATATTATAGGATGACCATTAGGATTGTGTTGAAAGTAAATGGTTATTATTTTGCAATAAGTAGGAGAATAAAATGAATGAAACGCCATTTTGTAGAGAAGACTTGTTAAATTTTATTACCATAAGTATTAAACAAATATATACAGGGTGTCCGATAATTGCTGAATCACTTCTCGGATGCAGGTAGAGCGGGTTAAGCCGAGTAGAAAAGTCCTCTATAATTTTTTGATTTTTGTAATAATTAATGAGAAATTAATTTAAAAATATCTGCCAATTCGCGCGAGTTTAAGCGCGCGGCGAGAAAAGATAGCCCACTGTTACGTGGTCGCTAGGATGCGAAGATCTAACATTACACACCGCTCGTATATAGCCGTTGTCATTTGTAAAGCGATCCTCCCAATATTTCGCGGCGCGCTGAGTAACCAAATAACAGTAGGCTGTCTCTTCTCGCCGCGCGCTTAAATTCGCGGAAATTGGCCGATATTTTTTAATTAATTACTCATTAATTATTGCGAAAATTACAAAATGATACAAGACTTTTCTACTCGGTTTAACCTACTCTATCTGCATCCGAGAAGTGATTCAACAATTATTAGACACCCTGTATAATATTTTAATAATTTAAATACACATTATTATAATAAAAAAGGGACAAAAAAGAGGATGTTAAAAAAATCTGATTTTTGGCCCCCTTGCGGAACCTTTGTTAACCGTAAAAAGTTGTTATTTTGGATTCATATAAACAAAAAAACGGTGTTACATCCCAGAAATGCGAGAAACATTGACTTTTTTGAGGTTATATCTAGTTTCCTCGTAAAAGTCTGGATATCTGGATATTACGCTGAAATTTTTCATGAATGAGGTTTATTGCTAAAGTTTTTCATAAACATTTATACTTAAAAATTTTTTGGGCCGCTGATAACGAATCTATTATCCAAATAGCAAAATGTTAAAATGGCGGATCCACAATGACGTCCTTTACGTGCAGTTTTATTCGTAAGATTACATCACTTAAATATTCTATCAAAATGAATCTGATCGGGGTCAATTCACATTATAAGAATTATTTGTTTCAGCCAGTGAAATTGATGACATGCTTGATCACTTTCAGTCGGATCCAGAGGCAACGGCGAGAACGTGGTGGTCGCTGTTTCTATTTTTCTTTATTTTTTTTTATTTTTATACTTTATTTCATTTTTAACTTTTTTATTTTTAACTTTTTTTTATTTTTATATTTTTTAAAAATTGAACTTTTTTCTATTTGTATTCTACAATTGCGGTTTTTACAAAAATAATGGATAATATAACTACGCTTTTTATTGTATTTTTGCGCACTGATTACAAATATGACTATGCTGATTGGCGACAAGGTCATTTTCAAAGTAAAAACTACTTGAAAATACTCAAAAATTATCGTTTCTTTTAACATTATTTTGATAAATATTGATGTAACAAAAAAATGTTTTAAATAAAAGTTGTAGCTCTTAACAAAATACATCATTTATGTTGTATGCATATTTTGCATAGAACCAATATTTTTTAGTTTTTTTGAGTTTTGATTTTGAAAATGACCTTGTCGCCAATCGGCATGGTCATATTCGTAATCAGCGCGCAAAAATACAATAAAAAACGTAGTTTGAAGCAAATCGGAGGTGTGGGCTTTTCGGAACTTTACCCAAAATAATTAATAATAATTAATTTACAAATAATTAGACTGCTGTTTTTCAATTTTTTAACTTTAGTAGTACATGCACAAAAAAACATTATAAAATCTCTGATGATCTTTTTTGTATAAAATATCAGAATTGAGTAATAATTTACAAGGGCACAAATATATTTGTGTCGACTATCTTGAATCCACCATCTTCAATTTTTTCATTTAATTAATAGATATATAATCAACATGTCTCGAAAAGTTTGATCAGATTTATTTTGAGCGTATCTAAATGATGTAATCTTGAGAACAAAACTACACGTAAAGGACGCCATAGAGGATCCGTCGTTTTTACATTTTGTCACTTAGATAATAGATTCGTTACCAGCGGCCTAAAAAACCCTTTACAAATGTTCATGAAAAACCTTAGCAATAAACCCGATTCATGAAAAATTTCAGCGTAATATCCAGATATTTGACTTTTACGAGAAAATTAAATATAACCTCAAAAAAGTCAATGATCTTCGCATTTCTGGGATGTAACACCGTTTTTTTGTTCATATGAGTCCAAAATAACAACTTTTTACGGTTAACAAAGGTTCCGCGAGGGGACCAACAATCAGACCTGTTTAACATCCTCTTTTGTTTGCGCGCATAACTACCCAGTCAACAAAAAGTTAGCAGCCTGCTGGCAGTTTGCGAGCAGATTCGCTCAGAACTTGGCAGCAGATACGGTGCCATCTGTGTCTGCATTAAGCTCGTGTTCTGTCGGCAGAATCTGTTGACATAGATTGACAGCAGATTGGCGGCAGAAAACGAGCAGGATCTGCGCAGTGTAATTTGGTGTCAGATTGTCGACAGAAATCGAGCAGAAATCGAGCATCTGCCGTCACAATTTAAATGGAATAGCGGCATTTAAATGCTTCATTACAATTTTACATTTCTCGTTTCGCTTATTAAAAGTAGTAAATGAGGTATGCAAAGTATATAATATATATTTGCTTTATTGGAACAAAAAAAAAATACTTATGTTTTAATAAATTTATTAGGCGAAATCACTGCAATATCGGGTGGTCAACTCGCAGCGCATTTTCAATTTCAAAAATCAGTTTAATATTCTGAATCTCCTATGGAGATTGTATCAGATTATTGTATTAAACTGATAAGCTTCATTAAGCCACTGGCCACACTTTATATGCACTGTAGATGAATCTTGAGTACGAGTTTATATATGAAGAAATACGCCGCATAGCGACAAACAACATCAAATTGCATTGCGCAGATTTGGCTCGATTTCTACCGCCAATCTGACATCAAACTGCATTATACAGATCCTGCTCGATTTCTGCCGTCAATCTGCTGTAATAATTCGAGCAAATTCTACTCGATTTCTGTTACTGATCTGCTGTCAAATTATGGTAGCAGGTTTTGTAACATTTCTGCTAACATTCTGCTATCGTCATCTAATGTAACAGGTTTTGTATACAATCTGCAGTCTTTCTGCTGACAAAAATTTGTAGCAGACGTTTGGCAATATCTGTTTGAACAGACTTTGTTGATTGGATATGTTGTGTGTTTTTCAAAATATTATCCATCGGAATCGGCACAGAGTTGCAACTGTTTTTGAAAACTTTAAAAAACATTATCCAACATGAAAGAGGAATGGCAATCGACGCATTCAGATTTTTTTCGGATGTCTATCCGATCATTCAAAGTGCCATACGTATTAAAATTATCAATAATCCTGCAAAAAAATATCGAAAACTGAGTAACATTTTAGATCACCAGCATAATAATAATGTGTAAATTAGATTAGATTATGGCGCGATTCCAGGGAGGAAGCACTTTCCGAGTATAGTTTCGCTTGAAACTTTTTCAGATCCATATTTACTACAGAATTCACGATACGCCTCAGTATAGTTTTTGCCTCTACTGTAGAAGCACTCAATAAAAAACACTTTCTTCAATGCTTAGCGCGTTCATTCTGACACTCATAAACCGGCTTGTACAACGGCTCAAATGAAATTGATGGGTCTCAAGAATCGAAATCTAATCAGTTAAATGACCGCTGAAATCGAGGAAAATATAATCGTTTACTTTCAGTACAATCCTAATTGTCACCCTGTATGTAATTATATACATATTTAAATATTATTAAAATTTCATTAATTACACGTATTTTATTACGTACACTTTATATGTATAATTAAAAACTCGCAATAAAATTAGATTTACAATATTTATAATTAGATATGTGAAATTATGAGCAAAATTCAGTTCTATGTTTTATTCTCAAATTATAATGCTAATTTCAAAGAATATTAAATAATATTAAATAATGAAGGGGACAACATTATTATTAAATAATATCACAAACAGACTTTCTCGGGGAGGTACCTAAATTTTCTCTCACAACACCATATATCACACAAGGGAGAAGTTATTTTTGGAATGGTAGATAGAGCCATAAGACTGTCTCATCCACGTTTTCATCAGGAAGATTTCAATCACATTATTAACATCCTATTGAACAATAATTACCCTCTTCCATTCATTTTTCACAATATTAAGGAAAGATTAAAATACTATTTATTTGGTAGCATAAAAAGACAAATGGTAGATGATGGGGATTCAGAAGATCGAAGAACTAAGTTTTTTACATTCTATACGTCAAAGGCATATCAGAGAAATTTACTTCTACGACTAAGAAACATGGATTTAAGATGTCATATACAAGAGAATGCGACTTGAGGTACTTCATAAAGAGACACAAAGACAATTTAGGAAAATTTTTACATAGTGGTGTGGTATATAAAATTGTATGTGCCGATTGTGAGGCAACATACATAGGCCAGACTAAGAGAAGGTTGGAAACTACGATTAAAGAGCATAAAAACGACATTAAAAAAAGCGCTTCTCCTTCAGTTATCTCTCAACATTGGTTAGAATCAAATCATCAAATAAATTGGGAAGGAGTTAGCATCGTTGATAATGAAAGATCATACTTCAGAAGACTAACTTCTGAAATGATAAACATAAAAAGACAGTCACACGGATTAAACAAACAAAGTGACACAGATTTGCTCTCTGATTCTTATATTCCGATTTTCAACTTATTGCCTACTTTATACGCAGATAGAAATTTCTCTCAATCTTCCCTGAATATATACGGGCCCCGCATGGGAAATACTAGCTTGGAAAATTCAGACGGGTCCTGGCTTTTCGCTATAAATTTTCCACGATTTTTCCCAGGTTTTGGTTAAAAAATATCTATCTGTATTTTTTCCTGGATCTGGCCGGGTCCGATCAGGAAAAAACCAGTATTATTATTCTGAACTTTCAGGTTATGTTAATGTTTGTTAATAAATATTTTACGGCTCAAAATAGTAACACCTTAGAGCATATCAAAGAGTTACGGTTCGAAATAAAAGAAAAAACGGTTTGAAACATACAAAATGTGTGATCGGATATTCGCGGCTTTTCGTCTACTGTTGAAGAAGCGAAAATATCGGGCGAGGACAAAATTAGAAACAAAAATAGCGAACATCGAAACTGAAAGTGACACGTGTGAAGAAAGTGACTTGATAAAAAACAAATATTTGCGATCTAACAGTAATAAAGCTACTGATAGTGTTGTAAATGAGAATGTCTATCATGTACGCGACGAAGAGGAAACTGGTGGCCTGGAAATATTTATGGAAAATAACAATTCAGAGCTCGAAGATGATATGTCAGAATCAGAAAGAGAAATCGATGAATACAATGAAGGTCAATAATGAGGACGAAATGGTTCATGAAATGGAAAAATTACGTCAGTGGATTGTAACCAACCAAATTCCACACAATCAAGCAGATGAATTGCTGGATATTTTTCGACCTAGATTAATGCCACACTGAGAAAAATGGTTTTATTAAATTAACAAAATGCTTCTGATTGACCGTATTTTAGTCAAACAAAACAGAATTTCTGGTTATCGTCACAAAATTTTACATCTTATATCAACACCGTTTGGTTAACTTTACTATAAGGATCTGAATAACGCCCGATTCCACCAACGTAGATTAACTTTAATCTCGGTTCTACTTACTATTCATCTTTTTCTAGTTCTAAGAATTAGAAAAAGGTGAAGAGTGCTCGAGAGCCGGGAGCCCGGTAGGAAACATCACATCACTGAGTATACTTTAAACCAAAATATATTGTTAGTATTTTACAAAAACCACACCTATCCAAACTTGTTTTTTAATTATAACGTTGTGTTAACCTAACAAAACGATATAGTAAAGTTAACAAGAAATTCTGGTAGAGTTTTGTAAATCTAACAACACGATGTAGTAAGGTTTACAAGAAATTTTAGTAGAGTTTTGTAAATCTAACATCACGATGTAGTAAGGTTTACAAGAAATTCTGATAGATTTAAACAGGATGGAATTTAACAAAATCTTCTGGTAATTTCAACAACAAATTTGTTTCGTAAAATTTTTGAACAAACGTACTAGTAGAATCAACCAGAATTTCTTATAATACAACAAAACTTTTTTTCCAGTGCACTTTTACCCAAATCTACAAAAACGTTTATAGGAACGTCATCCGCAAAATACAATATCGAACAATCCAGGAGAAAACTCGAGTAAAATAAGGGCCCTAGGCGAGATTCCAATATAATTTCTAGGAAAAACCGTGGAAACAAAGCCTGGGCCTAAGTACATTTTAGATAATGGATCCGTCCATGTCCGCTGTCCCCCATTACATATGGGTCCAAGCTAGATTTTCCGGACAGATCCAAGCTATACTCGGGGAAAAATATCCAGGGCCAGGCTTTCTCCTAGACCAGATTTCTACCTGGGTAGAGGTAAGAAAAATAATATTTTTCTCCTTGCCGCACTGGAAAAAAAGTTTTGTTGTATTATAAGAAATTCTGGTTGATTCTACTAGTACGTTTGTTCAAAAATAGACGAAACAAATTTGTTGTTGGAATTACCAGAAGATTCTGTTAAATTTCATCCTGTTTAAATCTATCAGAATTTCTTGTAAACCTTACTACATCGTGTTGTTAGATTTACAAAACTCTACCAGAATTTCTTGTAAACCTTACCACATTGTGTTGTTAGATTTACAAAACTCTACCAGAATTTCTTGTTAACTTTATTATATCGTTTTGTTAGGTTAACACAACTTTGTAGTTAAAAAACAAGTTCGGGTAGGTGTGGTTTTTGTAAAATACTAACAATATATTTTGGTTTAAAGTATACTCAGTGATGTGATGTTTCCTACCGGGCTCCCGGCTCCCGAGCCCTTCTTGTTGGATCTACAAAACTTCTTGTTATATTTACATAAATCGCAGCGCTCTGCAACAGTTTCGTCACTAAACGGTTGATCAACTGTTCGCCGCATTTATTTGTTACACTGCTACTGCGCCCTCGCTACTCGCGGCGTGAATCGCGCGCATTAGATCTTTCGCGAAGCAATGGCGCTAAGCAGTCGGAACAGTCTCAACTGAGCTCGCTAAAGTTTTACGTCGCGTCGTGGAATCCATTACGAAATTAGTTAGGCCGATGGCAGAGAACGAGAAGTAAGCACTTATGTCTGTCGTAGACGTCTGTCGTGGACGTATGGTAAGGCAGAGAAAAACGTAAGTCGTGAAAGGTTATTGTGTGGATACGTGTGGAAACGACTACGACATATATAAGTTCTTACGTCTCGATCTCTGTCATCAGCCTTACATCCGAAAAGTTTTATGATCACGTGGTGTTTTTTTTTTTAATGAAATATATGTATACCAGTGATGTAATGTTTCCTACCGGGCTCCCGGCTCTCGTCGAGCCGGCTCTCGAGCCCGGTAGGAAACATTACATCACTGGTATACATATATTTCATTAAAAAAAAAAAAACACCACGTGATCATAAAACTTTTCGGATGTAAGGCTGATGGCAGAGATCGAGACGTAAGAACTTATATATGTCGTAGTCGTTTCCACACGTATCCACACAATAACCTTTCACGACTTACGTTTTTCTCTGCCTTACCATACGTCCACGACAGACGTCTACGACAGACATAAGTGCTTACTTCTCGTTCTCTGCCATCGGCCTAACTAATTTCGTAATGGATTCCACGACGCGACGTAAAACTTTAGCGAGCTCAGTTGAGACTGTTCCGACTGCTTAGCGCCATTGCTTCGCGAAAGATCTAATGCGCGCGATTCACGCCGCGAGTAGCGAGGGCGCAGTAGCAGTGTAACAAATAAATGCGGCGAACAGTTGATCAACCGTTTAGTGACGAAACTGTTGCAGAGCGCTGCGATTTATGTAAATATAACAAGAAGTTTTGTAGATCCAACAAGAAAACACTTATTCAAATCCTTATAGTAAAGTTAACCAAACGATGTTGATATAAGGTGTAAAATTTTGTAACGATAACCAGAAATTCTGTTTCGTTTGACTAAAATACGGTCAACCAGAAGAATTTTGTTAATATAATAAAACCATTTTTCTCAGTGCGGCTGTACTTTTGGTTACTCCTCCTTTTATTTCCCCCCTCCCTTATTTCCTTCCTGCCTACATGCCTTCTGGGTCTTCACATTTAAGAATTAACATTAACTCACAGTTGAGAACATGGTGACATTTGACTAACCTACATAAATAAGACTTTCTCGCAATCACATACGTGACTTCACTTCCAAAAGAGTTTTAATAATGACAAATTGAATCTACAGTCTTCTAACAAACAGATATGCGACTAAAAATTTTAGTTATTTATCTCATTAGGCAAAATTTTATTAACTTGACCTCAATTACAAAAATTTTTAAGATATATAATTACCCAGGTAAAAATCTGGTCTAGGAGAAAGCCTGGCCCTGGATATTTTTCTCCAAGTACAGCTTGGATCGCTTGGATCTGTTCGGGAAATCTAGCTTGGACCCATATGTAATGGGGGACGGCGGGCATGGACGGATCCATTATCTAAAATGTACCCAGGCCCAGGTTTGTTTCCACGATATTTCCTAGAAATTATACTGGAATCCCGCCTAGGATTCTTATTTTACTCGAGTTTTTTCCTGGATTGTTCGATATTGTATTTTGCAGATGACGTTCCTATAAACGTTTTTGTAGATTTGGGTAAAAGTGGCATTAATCTAGATCGTAAAATATTCAGCAACTCATCTGCTTGATTGTGTGGAATTTGGTTGGTTACAATCCACTGACGTAATTTTTCCATTTTATCAGCCATTTCGTTCTCATTATTGTGACCTTCATTGTATTCATCGATTTCTCTTTCTGATTTTAATATATCATCTTCGAGCTCTGAATTCTCGATTTTTCTTTCTGGATCAGACATATCATCTTCGAGCTCTGAATTGTTATTTTCCATAAATATTTCCAGGCCATCAGTTTCCTCTTCGTCGCGTACATGATAGACATTCTCATTTACAGTACTATCAGTAGCTACATTACTGTTAGATCGTAAATACTTGTTTTTTATCAAGTCACTTTCAGTTTCGATGTTCGCTATTTTTGTTTCTAATTTTGTCCTCGCCCGATATTTTCGCTTCCGCAACAGTAGACGGGAAGCCGCGAATATGCGATCACACATTTTGTACGTTTCAAACCGTTTTTTCTTTTATTTTGAACCGTAACTCTTTAATATGCTCTAAGATGTTACTATTTTGAGCCGTAAAATATTTAACAAACGTTAACATAACCTGAAAGTTCAGAATAAAAATACTGGTTTTTCCCTGATCGGACCCGGCTAGATCCAGGAAAAAGTACAGATAGATATTTTTTAATCAAAACTTGAGAAAAATCGTGGACAATTTATAGCGGAAAGCCAAAATCCGTCTGGATTTTCCAAGCTAATATTTCCCATGCGGGGCCCGTATATATTCAGGGAAGATCGAGGTAAATTTCTACCTGGATATTTAGATTTGTAACGGTAGCACTGAAGATGGTTGAATGATTAGTTGAAACGTTTGCTGCTTACAAAAAACATTGGTTATAATAAAAGATATCAAGAACTACAAATCTTCTTTGGCTTGAAATCCTCCCCTTCAACTCTATCGGATTAAATAATAGATCAAATGTACATTATGTACATACATGTGGCTTCTTTCAAAATAAAATGTACGCTATCCTTCTTTAAACTTAACGAATAGAAAATTAATTTATTAGGATTTTTTTTATTATTTATTAGGATTTTTCTACATAAGCAAGGATTGAAATTACGACAGTGTAGGCGGATTGTCAGGACACGAACAAACTAGACAGATTTCTTTTCGTATTCTTTATTCGTCGGGTTTCGAAATCGTTCTGATCTCTCATCAGAATCCTCTCCCTCCGTAATTCCTCGTCCGCACGGTCAGCCAGCCGGCCCAATCAGCTGATCACACGCATCTTTCGCGCCAGTCCACACGCACACTCACACATACAGCGAGTCCGCTCGGACTCCGCAACGGGCACCGACCAAAACACGCCAAGACTCGAGAAGGCCGTAAACCAATAACATAGATAAATACATAATGTGCTTACAGCTCGGCCATTCTGACCGCTGGCCGTCTTGGCCAAATAAACACACACATTCACACATACATCAGGCAATATCCGCTCGCATACTTCGTCATAAATACACACATTTCACGATTGGTCTCGTTTACGCAAGAGAGTGCAGAATCTCCTTTCTTTAGATTCTTAAATAAGGCGCATCTGATCCGGAGCGACCACGCCAGTATACGGTCGCTGTGTCAATTGAAAACTATCGACATCTGTGATAACATATCGATCATTGTCAAGAACTTTCTTTACAATGTAAGGGCCCTTAAATTTTGGTAAAAGTTTTTTATTCACCCCGACCGTAGTTTCTACATTTCGAATATTGACGTATTCCCCGATTCTATATTGTCGCGCAGCTTTTCGCCGCAAATTATATCGCACAGTATTTTGCTCTTGAACTTTCTCAATCGCAAGAGCGGCATTTCCCCGCAGACGGTCAAAATCGCGCTTCTCGTCTATATTCTGTCGATCTCGCAACAAATCTCGTAATGCATCGCGTGCTTTCCCCTTCTGTTCGATCCCAAACAATAGGCGAGCGGGAGTCTCGCCAGTTCCACGGCAAACAGTGTTGTTTATCGAATATTCAAGTTCACGCAAAACACGGTCCCATTTGGAAGGCGTATCACACATCTTTGCCAAGATAGGTGTTATTAGCCGGTTAAACCGCTCCACCTGTCCATTGGCCCTGGGCGTACCCACGGCTACCAAAACATGTTCGACCACCTCAGACTCCAGGAATTGTTTGAATGCATCCGATGTGTAACAAGTTCCTCGATCGGAAATTAAACGCTTCGGCCCACTATATGCACGGAAATAATTGCGAAGATGGCTGATCGATTCCTCGGTGCCGGTGGACTTACACGGATAAAGTCGAACGTACTTCGTAAAAGCATCGATCACAACGAACAAATGTCGGTATCCCTTTCCTCAAAAGGCCCCAAGTGGTCGACATGGATTGTCGCAAAGGGCACTTTTTCCTTTGGAATACTGTGTAAATATCTCTCCGCCTTTCCGCTCGAGGGCGAAAATTCAATGCAACGCAAACAATTAGCAATATATTCTCGTACTTTCTCTCGCATGCGGGGAAACCAGTAAACTCTTCCAATATTATCTATGACCTTGTCGAGACCCACATGGCCAAGATCATTGTGGCAGCTTCTGATCACGCTTGTTTCCATCGATTGGGGTACATAGAACAGTAATTTTTTGTTCCGATCCTTTCGGTACATGAGGCCGTCGCGCAATTCGTAATATTTGACGTCGCCCTTCTCAAGTTCGTTACGAATTGAAATAATAGCCTCGTCGCGGTCCTGACAGACGGCCAACGTACGCTCAAGAGTACTGCCCTCGAGTACAAGTACGCAATGACAACGGCTGAGAGCATCGACGTGGGCCATACATTTTCCCGACCGATGAACGATCTCGCAGTCATAGTCCTGCAGAAAGAGAGCCCACCGAGATATTCGAGGATTTACATCTTTTTTATTTAAAGTAAGGCGGAAACTATCGCAATCAGTTATGACCCTAAATTTTCTTCCGGCAAGATAAACATGAAACCTCTTGATAGCATATACAACCGCGAGATACTCGAGCTCGAAGCTGTGATACTTCGATTCCGCGGGCGTCGTTTGACTCCAATACGATACCGGCCGCCATGCTCCGTCCTGCTTCTGCGTTAAGATTCCACCGAAGCCGCTAGCACTCGCGTCGCAGTGCAACTCCGTTTCCGCGTGCGGAGAGTAAATCGCCAACAAGGGTCTACTGGATAAATGGTTTTTGAGCGCCTCAAACGCAGCATTTTCCGAAACTCCGAACTTGAATGAGATCCTTCCTTCCTTTTAATGAGGTCGTATAAAGGCTTAGCCAATACCGAAAATGCGGGAACGAATCGACGAAAATAACTGGCCAAGCCAACAAACCGATGAACTTCTTTGGTGCTTCGCGGAACTGGATAATTTAACACCGATTCGACATTGTTATCACTCGGGCGAATGCCCGACCGACTGACACAATAGCCCAAGTATCTTATCTCCGTCCGCGCGAAGCAACACTTATCCAGCCGGAATTGTAAACGATATCTTCCAGCCAGCTCAAAAACGCGACGTAAAAGCGCGATATGCTCATCCATTTTTTCCGTCGCAATCAGAACGTTATCCAAGTAGAGCAAGATCTTATTTTCTTTAACCAATGGCGCGAATATCGAATGAACGAAACGCTGGAACACACGCGGTGCGTTTGTTAGTCAAAACGGCATACGCAGGTATTCGTACTGTCCTAACGGCGTTACAAAGGACGTATATTTAATCGACGCCGAGTGCATCTTGACATGATGGAATCCATCTCGCAGGTCCAACATCGAAAAATATTTCTTACCTCGCAATTGATCGATATTATCATCGATCAATTCCGTCGGAAAATTATCACGTACAGTGACTCCATTTATCGCACGGAAGTCAACGCACAACCTGTAACTATTGTCCTTCTTTCTCACGAGCACAATTGGGTTCGCGTATGGCGAATCACTGGGCCGGATAATTTCTCGTTCCAAAAGATCGTCCAAAATTTTCCGCAACGCCTCCCTATCCGCGAACGCTAACCTCCGCGGGCGCGAACTGATCGGCTGGTCATGCTTCAATACAATCGTCATTTCAAACTCCGGCGCGCGATGTTCCGCTCGCAAGTTTCTAAGATAAGACAATTCATACGCTTTACAAATCTCATCTACGTATTTTCCTCCGATCGCCGGGTTAATCTGTAATTCGTCGCACTCTCGGAGTGTATCGTTCAGGTCAATATGCATAATTTGATTAATCGCATCCATCTCATCCACGTTAATAATTTCAACAGTTTCGCCCAACGCAATACGTATCAACAAGCAAGCAAGGAAATCTCTTCCGAGCAACATGTCAAATACCATCGTCTCGTCCGGAACCGTGTAAAATTTTATTTTTATACACACGCCTTTAATCATCACGTTGCCACAAAAAACACCACATACTTGAAGCTGCGAACCATTGATTCCAAAAAATTTATTAGTCTCCTCATCGGCAGACGAACACAAGCTACTCGTCACCCTACTATTCTTTATCAAGCTAATTGGCGATCCCAAATCTATAATTGCATTAAACCTATAGTGATACATATTACCGCTTTCATCGCTCGCCGAGATGCTCACATCAACGGTGTACGATCGGGGAAGATCAACGGCCCGTGTCATGCCCGCTAAAGCAATCTGCGCCGCCTCCACGGACGCACCCACCGCCGTCGGCTCGCGCCTCGGGCACTCTCGAGCCATGTGCCCCAAGGATCCACAATTAAAGCACGTCCGCTGCTGACATTGTGGCACGGTATGACCTGCCTCGCCACATCGGTAACATTTTATTCCCGCCTCCACGCCGACCGTCCCTTTTGCGCCGCTCCTCCTCAGCATCCTCGCGTCCTCCATTCTCCTCGGTCTCGGGTCCTCGGCCTTTCGCTGCTCGATAACGACCCGATCGAATGATTCTAATAGCTCCGCTCCCGATCGGAATCTCATAAGACGCGCCTGATTGCGGAGATGTAGGTCTGTTATGCCTTCGACTAAGTAATCCAAAATTTTATTTTCCGCGATCAAAACTCGATTTGCGAGGATGATCTTCTTGCAATAATAGTCGGCAAAAGATTTACCCCTCTTCCACACGCGAACCTCAAACTTCCTCCGGAGCGACAGTTTGCCTTTTCGTAAGTCGAACATTCGTTCCATTTCTTTCAATAAATCGTTCATATTCAATGTTACATGCTCGGCTCTTGAGTAGAACCATGTCAGTGCACGCCCCCTCAAGCGCGAGCCAATCAATGTCCTCGTCAGATCATCATCGAGACGATAGGTTCTTTGAAGGTGCTCAAGTTGATTCCTCCACCTCCAAAAGGTATTATCGGACGCGTCAAATTCCGGTAACAGATCCTTAATTCCACGAATACCGCCGACGGCGGAAAGGATATCGCCGCTCGACCCACCCGTCGGCACGCCTCGCGGGCCACGCGCGAGCTCCTGCTCTCGCAAGAGCAATTGTCTCTCTCGCTCCCACAACTCCCTTTCTCGACGGAGAAACATCAGCTCTGCCTGCAAGGCACGCGTATCTACCGGCCGCGTCGGATTGCTCTCTAATTCTTCTCCCGGCGCATCCATCTCGCCAATGTCCCCGCTCTCGCCTCCGTTCTCCCTGTCATTCCGACTTAACAGATCGACAGGGCGTGAACGTCCCCGACGTTCATCAAGAGCGCTCCAGAGATCCAGTTCGGTTTCGTTTATCCGTTGAATCAATTCAGCTTTTGTCCCACCGATGGGTAAGTTGTTTTCGCGTAAAATGTCTCTTAGTTTACTTAGGCTACCGTAAAATCACGTACCGGTGCCATTATCAAAAATTTTTTTTCAGACTATTTAAATTAACGGTCGATACGCCTCTGTACTCACACCAGTTCAACGTCTCATCGAAACTTCGCCACTCAGACCTCGCATATACACTCACTCATGCGATACGCCTCTTGTCAATACCGCGCGTGCAACGAAAACGCGTCAGCTCCGAAAACTCATGTACAATGTTCCGCGAGTCCACACGAATCCCACTTCTGAATTTGCTGTAGGCGGATTGTCAGGACACAAACAAACTAGACAGATTTCTTTTTGTATTCTTTATTCGTCGGGTTCCGAAGTCGTTCTGATCTCTCGTCAGAATCCTCTCCCTCCGTAATTCCCCGTCCGCACGGTCAGCCAGCCGGCCCAATCAGCTGATCACACGCATCTTTCGCGCCAGTCCACACGCACACTCACACATACAGCGAGTCCGCTCGGACTCTGCAACGGGCACCGACCAAAACACGCCAAGACTCGAGAAGGCCGTAAACATAGATAAATACATAATGTGCCTACAACAGCAAATAATTTAGTCGAGAAACTTGTTCAAGTAAAACTGTTTTTTCGGGAGACGCGAGAACATCTGGTTATCACATTCTAAACAATAGAAATCGGCGCATTTTGAACGTTTGTCAAAACAGTTAGTCGATACACAAACACGAGGCAAATTGTTCGTGAAATTTTATAAATTTGTCGCGTCAAAACGTGTATGCCAGTCGTAAAACGCTTGCTAATTGCTGCAAAAGAAGAACAAAGCGTTATTGATCATCGAAATGTTAAACTACTTGTGATTTGACACCATCATTGAAGTATCTCTTGTATTTAAAAAAAAAAAGAGTTATACGTTAACAATTACATCGGAAATTTTTGCACTTTATCGTAATTATACACATTATTGTCACTTTAAGTGAATTAAAATATATGAAATATATGAAAATCAAAATATATGAAATACTACTCCTCGTCGATTCATCATATCAAGTCTTCTCGCAGCGCGTACAGTCGAGCGACAACAAGAAATGTGAAATGTATAAATTACGTTACAACAGATTCGACTTCATTCTTTCACATATACAGGGTCATCGAAAAGTATTGGACCCCCCTAATATCTTCAGTTAGAATACATTTTGGAGAAAATGTCCAATAGCAAAGTTGTATGGTTTCAAGCGGGGAGTAAGATGATGACCTTGACTTTGACCTTGATCATGTCCTTCAAGGTCATTTCAAGGTCAACCTTATTTTTTTTAATGGAACCCTCTACATTTTATTGCATATTCTTATAGCTTATCTCGAGAGCTTTCCAAAACACTAAGTTAACAATTTGTTAAGTGGCGTGTGATTCCGGCCAATTAAGGCAAGAGTGGCGTGTGATTCCGGCCAGTTAAGGCAAGAGTGGCGTGTGGGTCCGGCCAGTTAAGGCGAATTTCATTCCAATTGGTCAGCTTGGGCAAAATATTCAATTGTACTAAACAATTCACAACAAATGTTCAAATTGTTGCCCTTCAACAGCCTGGCAATGTGCCAATCTGTTATAAACAGCTGAAACCGCATTCCGGTACGTTTCCGGACCCACACGCCACTCTTGCCTTAACTGGCCGGAATCACACGCCACTTAACAAATTGTTAACTTAGTGTTTTGGAAAGCTCTCGAGATAAGCTATAAGAATATGTAATAAAATGTAGGGGGTTCCATTTAAAAAAATAAGGTTGACCTTGAAATGACCTTGAAGGACATGGTCAAGGTCAAAGTCAAGGTCATCATCTTATTCCCCGCTTGAAACCATACAACTTTGCTATTGGACATTTTCTCCAAAATGCATTCTAACTGAAGATATTAGGGGGGTCCGATACTTTTCGATGACCCTGTATGTATGTATTCGCGACTTGGCCGGCAGATACATAATATATCTTTTATATACGGGACAAAAATTCCATCTTATAAATCCTGTATTTGGAAAAATAGCCGATCCAAAAGAGAGATTTATCGATGAAAATTGTTAAAATCATGATAGTGCAGTTAACCCACTTAAAACTTTCACTAATTCGAAAAATTTTTTTCAAGATTATAAGACATTTAATTTTCTTCATTTTATTCTGAATTACTTTATTTTGCTAACAATAAGTTTAGAAAATAAATTAGATAGCTTACACTAGACTCCTTTCAGTTTCATTTATAAGATCCATCCAACAATAAGACCAATTATTCGGTAATATGAAAAAGCAATTAATAAAAAACAATAAACTTTTTTATGAGTTGTTCTCTCCGACGATTTAAAAAAAAAACTAAACTAAACTACCATTGCACATATAAACTGTGATAACTGTTGCGATTCTGAACGTATAGAATGTTACATAACGCCTTCGAGCATTTGTTACTGTATGCTGGCGAATGTGTCATATAATGTTAGTCAAAGTGTTAACACACTAACCACCATGTCGACGACCGATAGCTAACACAATGTTGTGTCGCCCACATTGTGTCAGCTACCGGCAGGTAACGTATCAAAACGATACATCAACAAATTGAATTTTCATGGTAAATCATGGTCAACGTGCAGTAACGTAGTTACAATATCTATAGAAAAAACTGTTATGTATTTTATTTATTAAAAAAAACTGTTGTATATTCTATTTGTATCATTCTATAAACATTATGATATCAGAAAATGGTGCCAAGTGAGAATAAAAATTATATACATTATTATTATAAAAATAGGAAATTGTTTTATATTTCATACAAAAGATATATTATTAAATTATTAAAAAATTGAAAATAAAAATTTAAAAAATATTTTATGTAAAAAAACGACGCGTTCCTACACTAAATAACACGTTAACTAACATAATCGAGAAAGAGAGAAAAATACATTTTACAATCAATAATAAAATACTATATCGGAAATTTGTATTTTTATCTAATATTAACATTGTATAAAATTATACTTATATAATATTAAATTATATTATTCCTTATTTCTATAGTCTTAGATTATTTGAGGTGTAATATATATCTTTTATATGAAATATAAGACAATTTTCTATTCTTATAGTCATGATGTATATAAATTTTATTTTCACTTGGCGTCATTTTCTGATATCATATTTTTTTATAGAATAATAAAATATACAACAGTTTTTTTAATAGATGAAATAAATATGATAGTTTTTTCTACAGATAAAATATATATAATATGACAAACTTTTTCTATAAGTTTTTATATGTATACAGGGTGTCTGATAATTGCTGAATCACCTCTCGGGTGCAGGTAGAGCGGGTTAAACCGAGTAGAAAAGTCCTCTATCGTTTTGCGATTTTCGCAATAATTAATGAGAAATTAATTAAAGAAGATTGGCCAATTTGCGCGAGTCTAAGCGCGCGGCGAGAAGAGACAGCCCGTTGTTACGTGGTCGCTAGGACGCAAGGATCTAGCGTTACACACTGCTCGTATGTGCCGTTGTCATTCATAGAGCACTCCTCCCAACGATTTATCGCGCGCCTAGTAACCAAATAACAGTGGGCTATATTATCACGGGTCTCTTCTCGCCGCGCTCTCAAACTCGCGCGAATTGGCCGATATTTTTTAATTAATTCCTCATTAATTATTGCGAAAATCGCAAAATGATAGAGGACTTTTCTATTCGGTTTAAACCGCTCTACCTACACCCGAGAGGCGATTCAGCAATTATCGGACATCCTGTATAATACATATACAGGGTGTCTGGCAATAATCGCCCCATTGGTAATATACAGGTAGAGGAGGTCAAACCGCGTAGAAAAGTTCTTTACCATTTTTTGATTTTTGTAATAAGTACTGAATAATTTACGAAAAGATCGGCGAATCCGCGCGAGTAAAGCGCGCGCGGCGAGAAGGACGTCCCACTGCTACGCGATCACTAAGCGCGCGATAAAGCATTGGGAGGAGCGCTCTACAATTGACAACGGCAACATACGAGCGGTGCATAATGCTAAGATCCTTGCGTCTTAGCGACCACGTAACAGTGGGACGTCCTTCTCGCCGCGCGCGCTTTACTCGCGCAAATTCGCCGATCTTTTTTCGTTAATTACTCAGTACTTATTACAAAAATCAAAAAATGGTAAAGGACTTTTCTATTCGGTTTGAACCTCTCCTCTACCTGTATATTACCGGTGGGACAATTATTGCCAGACACCTTGTATACAACTGTTCTAACAATCGCACGTACTTGGTGCTTTTATGTATCTTCTTTTAAAAAGGTAATTTTTTATAAAAATGATGTCTTTTAAGACTACAAGAAATTGTATAAATTCTATTTTTGTCTCTTATATCTAACCGTTAAATTGGTTCACTAATCTGTAATAACATTAACAAAACTTTTAAAAAATAAATATTTTGTCCGTTGGCTAATTTGTATCATATCGCTTTTTAACATAGCATCGTTGTTATAGTGAAAGTGATGATTTATTCCAGATTTTCCAATCCGTGAATTATTGTCATTATTAAAAATTGTCAAATGTTAAAATTTTCGCAAATCAATGATCTAACTCTTTGAAATATATGACTTCCCAGTAAACACAGAACGTTGCAGCAACATTGCGACAAAAGTACTTAATGAAAGCGAAAAGTACTTAATGAAAAATAACTTGATTATAGTGTTTTGAAAAGCTCTTAACGTCAGCTATTAGATTCTGGAATTAAAAATAGGGTGTTCTATTAAAAAAAACAAAGTAGCCTCCATATGAACGTATGGATGGCACGTATATCCTAGGTTAAACCAATGTCACCATCGGATGTCCCCCTCCAAACCCAACAACTTTTGTAGAAAGTATTTTTTTACCTGACTATTTTTTGCAAAGTTAACAGGGGTGGTCAGTGAAAATGGGACACCCTGTATAAGTGCTCCTTTCATTGTGTAAATTTTTTTCATTTTTATATTTTGTTATTCTGTCAGTTACTGAATTCCTAACCGACTTTATTTTTTCTTTCTTTGAAAAGATGAGAGTGGAAAAGTATGTGTAGGATATGTAGGAAATTCGATTTTATTACAATTGTAGTAATAAGTTTAATACTGCCCAGATAGAAATTTCCTTCGATCTTTCCTGAATATATACGGACCCCGCATGGGAAATATTAGCTTGGAAAATCCAGACGGGTCCTGGCTTTTCGCTATAAATTTTTCACGATTTTTTCCAGGTTTTGGTTAAAAAATATCTATCTGTATTTTTTCCTGGATCTGGCCGGGTCCGATCAGGGAAAAGCCAGTATTTTTAGTCTGAACTTTCAGGTTATGTTAACGTTTGTTAAATATTTTACGGCTCAAAATAGTAACACCTTAGAGCATATCAAAGAGTTACGGTTCGAAATAAAAGAAAAAACGGTTTGAAACGTACAAAATGTACAAAACGTACAAAATGTGTGATCGCATATTCGCGGTTTCTCGTTTACTGTTGAGGAAGCGAAAATATCGGGCGAGGACAAAATTAGAAACAAAAATAGCGAACATCGAAACTGAAAGTGACACGTGTGACGAAAGTGACTTGACAAAAAACAAGTATTCGCGATCTAACAGTAATGAAGCTACTAATAGTGCTGTAAATGAGAATATCTATCATGTACGCGACGAAGAGGAAACTGATGGCCTGGAAATATTTATGAAAAATAATAATTCAGAGCTCGAAGATGATATGTCAGATCCAGAAAGAAAAATCGAGAATTCAGAGCTCAAAGTTGATATATTAGAAGCAGAATCTATTTGATGAATACGATGAATACAATAAAGGTCACAATAATGAGGACAAAATGGCTGATGAAATGGAAAAATTACGTCAGTGGATTGTAACCAACCAAATTCCACAGAATCAAGCATATGAGTTGCTGAATATTTTACGACCTAGATTAATGCCTAGACGACTTAGATTAATTAATGCCACTTTTACCCAAATCTACAAAAACGTTTATAGGAACGTCATCCGCAAAATACAATATCGAACAATCCAGGAGAAAACCCGAATAAAATAAGAGCCCTAGGCGGGATTCCAATATAATTTCTAGGAAAAACCGTGGAAACAAGCCTGGGCCTGGGTACATTTTAGATAATGGATCCGTTCATGCCCGCTGTCCCCCATTACATACGGGTCCAAGTTAGATTTCCTGGACAGATCCAAGCTATACTCGGGGAAAAATATCCAGGGCCAGGCTTTCTTCTAGACCAGATTTCTACCTGGGTTATAATAAGCAAGATAATCTTATTTTTAAGTAGTTGACTTGTACAAAGAAATTTATGAAAGAACATCCAGATTTTTTATTTACGAAAGCGGATATAGGAAACTGTACAGTTGCAATAAAAAAGTCAGACTATGTTTTCAAGATGAATTTGCTTCTTTCTGATAGTAATAAATGAGGTTGTTAAAAATGATCCTACAAAACTGATTATTAAGGATCTGCGGACACATTTAAAGAGATGGCGGAAAAAAGATGGCAAAATATAAAAAATACTATTGCAACAAAAGCGCGACGCATATAGTGCAATATTGACAGCTTATTTCTGAAAAATGCGATTTCGAAACATAATAAAATCATATATGGTTGAATTCAGCGTAAAAAATGCTACAACTTTTGATATAACAAAAATTTTGAAATTTGTAAAAATAAGAACAAGGGATGGGGGTAAATTAATGTCACATGGGGTCAAAATGACTCCAACGACTTTGAACGATTGTCGCGATAAAACAATCAAACTATTGATTGTTTTAAGTAAAAAAAATTACTGAACATTTTTCAAATAGTGTAAAATGTGAATCAATTTTATGTTATGTTAAATTTTAATTCAAACATTGCAAAAAAATTACTGAATTAAAAGAAACGTAAAAAATGACTTTTTTACTTAAAAAAATTATAACTTTTTAGATTTTTAATATTTTTTCAAAAAATTTTTAGGGTATACTCCTTAGATATAGCACTTTAAGAAAAAAATTAGTGTCATAGTGCGCGTTTTAAAAAAGGTATTTATTTTGAGGTATAAAGAGGGTAATTTTAGAGAAAAAAAAATAAAACAAATTCTGAGAAAGAAAAACCCCTAAAAAAGAAAAAAAATCCCAAAAAGAGAAAAACCCCAAGCTTTTGTTGGGGGTCACACAGACTTCACGTGACCGTTAAGGATTAAAAAATATAACATTTTTTTAAAATCCAGCTGCGCGGTTATAAAGTGATATATAATAAAAGACCATATAACTTTTATTTGAAACATTTTTCTATATTTCTTACAGTTTTAATGATATTCGATCAAAATCAAATAGATTGCTTTAGCTTGTAGGGGTTGTTTCAATCTCTAAACGAGAACGAAAAAAAAAACACGGGTCTATCATTTTGAGCTACTTTACAATATATTCAAAGCTCATTAAAATCGGAGAGGGACACTCACTTTCTTTGTTAGTTTATTTGTATAAATTATTTTATGTCATCGTAGTAATGTTTAGTTGAACGTATCGGACTGAATATTTTAGTTGGATAAAAAGTTGGTGTAGAGGTAAATAAAAAAAAAAAATAAATAATAAATAATAATAAATAATAAATACAGGTTTTATTTCGGACATTGCCTAGGCAATCTTAGGATTGCCGATCTTCGGGCTTTGCCAGTAACATACATATACATATGTATGTATAATTTAGAAAAATATTTCTCATACAAGAGTGTCGTTCGCGCGCGCGCGCGCTCACAGCACATACAGGGTGTCCTATTCTAAAAAAATATGCTTAAATATATAAAAAACGACGCGTTTTAGAAAAAAATTTCGAACAAAAGTTGTTTGGTTTTGAAGGCGACATAAAATGATAAAGTCATTAAAGTTTGAGAACGTCAGCATTAGCGTTATCCGAAAAGTGATCGGGTGTCCTTTCAGAAATCGGCTATTATTTTGTCAGTGAGCATTATAGAAAATCGATAATGATCCAAATTTTTTTAAATTATGTACTCTTTAGTGATGAGGCTACTTTTTACAGCACTGGCATATTAAATAGACATAATTGTCACTATTAGTCATTAATTATTCTGTCACTAATTATCCACATTGGATGCAACAGATTGACAATCAGCATCAATAGAGCTTAAATGTATGGTGCGGTATCATTAATGAATACTTAATAGGTCCATATTTTTTTAATAATACAGTTAATGGTCAAAATTATTTACAATTTTTAAGAACCGTTCTTCCTGTTTTATTTAAAGACATTGATTACTGCACCAGGTTAAGGATGTGATATCACAACGATGGTACAACATTTCATCATGTTATTATTGTTAGGGATTTTTTTAATGTTATCGAGAATCGATGGATTGGCAAAAATATCAACTTAATTATAGTGATTTGAAAAGGTCTCGACTTAACTACAAGAATCTACAATAAAAAATTAGGATTTTTATTTAAAAATTTCAATGTGACCTTCATGTAGCCTTGAAATTGTCACGCAAGGTCAAACTGACTTTATCATTTTATGTCGTCCTAAAAAACCAAATAACTTTTGTTCGAAACATTTTTTTCTAAAACGCGGCTTTTTATATAAGCATATTTTTTAAAATGGAACATCTTGTATAACAATTGGATTATTAAGTCGTGACAATCAACTAGTGTAACATGCAACTCCAGTTTTTCTACGATGGTTATCGAATATTTCGTTGAAGAATATATAGGATATTTTTAATTAAAATTACAAAATTTTTAAGATTTACATTAAAATTTTAATAATAAAATGTAAGTTAATTTTTAAATTAATTAACTGTAATATTTTATTATTTATTTTTATTTGATTCAGAAGACAAAAAGTATTTTATCTTTAATTATTTTGTTATTCAAAAAACGTCAATATTTTCGTTATGGAAGAATCGGTTTTATCTGACTATACAATACGCCAATTTGTGACACCAATTTAGACATCCTGTATTTTTTCCATTTTGTCGTTATACTTGTGGCAATACACGTGTAACATGTCCATTCTGATTGCATTTTAACGAGGTCCATTGTAGATTCGTTGAATAAAGTCGGAAGATCTCAATGATCGAGGATAACAGCCCTGATCGATCATATTCTCGTCTCGAATCAAAGCCGCGGTACGAAGATATATAAAACGTGTCACTAGTCAGTAGTGTATGTACACTGTTGATCCAGTGAAATATTATGGTGAAATATCGAGCCAAATAAACTCTATTAAAAAGTAAACGCCTCTGAGAATCGATAGAGAAGTCGAGAAAAGAAATCTCACAGAGAATTACTACTATTATCTCGCAACACATTAAAAAATTGGAAAAAGCAAAGTGTGACTAAAGAATTTTCGATAATCTTGCACACACAAACATTCATCTATTTTTCTCTTTGTCCTGCTTCTATTTATGTTACTTTCAGATTTATTATAATGCGCACGCGCGCGTGAGTATGTATTTTATATAACACAAAGTGTGTAATAACTTAATCATTTCTCAAAAACTTTAATATACATCAGATGAAAATTTGAATGCACAATACATTTATATAATTATATAACTAAAAGTTTATAAATCCACTTTGCCTGACTCGACGAATGATGGACAACATTCGTATTTCAAACATAGAATAGGTGTGATAGATAATTCAATTCATGCATTAAAACGTTTGTTTAAAAAGATGTTAATGCAATATTGCAACTACATTTTAATATATTAAATATAGTTTATTTATATAATTTATTTATATATATTTTATGTATTTATTTATATAATTTATTTAAATATTTTATTTACTTTAATTTATTAATTTATTAATTTTAATATATTAAATATATTTTTAAAAGAATTACTTATAAGTAATTTTATCAAAAAGATGGAAAGAATCTTTTTTGTGTAATTAACGAATGATTTGTGAAAGATAAAAATTACAAAATATATTGATATGAGATAGAAGATACGATAAAAAGCTCAAAGAAAAGATTCTAATACGCATAAAGCTTTCATAAATTATTTTGTTTTTTATAGAGATTATAGAAATTACTTTAAATTTAGCTGGTTGAAGTTTGGAACGTTCCTGGAGCAATTTTTTAAAAATGATTTGTCGCTTTTCTCCTTCTGCACAAAAGAAGTTCTGAGGCCTTCACACGACATACACAAGAGACCGATTCGGTACACGCATCGAAAGACACCCTTATACTCAAAAAACTTCTCTCAAAATCACTTAAAAAATTCTCTTCGTGTCTTTCGACGCGTATATCGGATTAGTCTCTTTTGTATGTTTTGAATAGGCCCCAAAACTTCCTCTGTACAGAAGGAAAAAAGCGACAAATCATTTTTACCGTGGCAAAAATTTTTAAGTAATTTTGAGGGAAGTTTTTCGAGTATAAGGGTGTTTTTCGATGCGTGTATCGGATCAGTTTCTTTTGTATGTCATGTGAAGGCTTCAGAACTTCTGTGCAAAAGGAGAAGAGTGACAAATTATTTTTTTTAAATCGCTTCAAGAACGTTCCAAACTTCAACCAGCTTTAAATTTTAGGATAATTATGAAGTGTGTAATTTGTGCCAAGTGGAATTTTCGTTCTTAAATTCTAAAGCTGAAGTATTAAAATCTAACCGGTTGTTCTTATTAGAACTAAAATCTTCATTTAATCACTTAGTGAAAACAGTGTAGCATTGGGGAAAGATTAAGGAAAACGTCGAAAATTATTTTTTCTAAAATTAGAATAGATAATAAATTTATTGAAATTTATTGAAAGATCAAAATAATGCATAAAAGTAATTTACGTAATATACAGAGTGATCATTAGAAAGGTGTCTAAAGTAAAATGCTATAACTTTTCAATGAATGGACAGAACAAAATAAATTAAACATTATTTTGTAGAGGAAACCCGTTAATTTCATTACATATAGTTGTTGTGGTAACGTAGGAGAACGTCCCGCAGTGCATGCAATGAGGATTTATTGTTGAACACTTTCGTATAGATTAAATGATATATGGTATATCCCATACAGCACAAAACATCCTCAGGATATCCTCAGAATATTGAGGATATTTCGGTGTCCCAAAGATGTTCTGAGGACATCGAGATCTCCCCAAGATGTCCTAAGGATATGTAGAATATTTTGTGCTGTATGGGTGTATATATATATACGAGGGTAGTTCAAAAAATTCTCGGCCTGACACAGATATGACGTTAGAAGTATCAAACCGCTGTAATTTTTTGCAAGTTTTATCCTGCAGAGAGCTACTGTCAAAATTTCAGACAGCGTTCATTAGTTTCTTTATTTTGGTCGTGTAAAGCAATCAACTTTTGGTTTTCTTTAAAAATGGATAAAATCGAATATCGCGCATAAAATACTTTTTATGTATTAATAAAAATAAACATTATTTATGTAACGAAGAAAATGTTACGATTTCCTGAGAGATGCCTAAACAACCTAGCCTATTTCTAATATAAAACGCTCTTGAGCCAGAGCTATCGACGGCTCGGTTACCAGCGGCCGGGCGGTAGTGGGGGAACAGGAGGCGTCGTCTCGGGAATCGGCCCGAGATGTGCAACTGATTCCGAGCTCTGGTTTAGAGAAATCATATTATATAGACGGTATAAAAAGTTAGAATATCGTTGGAATAAGTATACAGTGGACGAAATTTCTATAAGAACACTATTATTTTTAATAAAAACAATTTAATACTTTGTAAGTAAAATTAAAGGAGGTTGGAAAAATATAAAGAAATAATTAAAAGACAAGAAGCAACATTAAGAACAAAAGAAATTGTTTTATTTTTTATAAAGAAAACATAGTAGTTAAATATACAAAGAAAGTGACGAAATTTGCATAGAAACAGTCTATTAAATTATTATAAAAAATATAACAATTGTAATATTAGTACTTAGTACTTCCACCATTACGCTTAATCATCTCAAATATTCTGTTCTCTATACTACAAACCAATTTTATTCCATTCATAAATCGATTTTATTCCATTCATGTTTTACAGCGTTTTCCAGCTGCTTAATGTTCTTGTATTGTTTATTATTTTTGTATACTGCTCTTGATAGAATACCCTATAAGTTCTCCATTGGGTTTAAGTCCGGCGAATGTGACGGCCACTTCATAAGTGGCAAATTTTTTTGTCGAAACCATTCCCGTGTCTTGTTTGTGTTGTGTACGGCAGCGTTATCTTGTTGAAAGATAACATTTTCTTCATGATTTTTTTCTATAAATGGAATTAAACAATTTTCTAATAAGTCCATGTATTTATCTGCATTCATTTTTGTACAAATTTTGCATACTGGTGTTTTTGAAGCGTAACTAAACGCAGACCATATCATCAAACTTCCTCTGCCGAAATTCCTGCTCATGGCTACTACCTTGTCGGTACGTAAATCGTGCCAGTAATATTTAAAACCGTCAGGTCCATCTAAATTAATTTTTTTCTCGTCGGAAAAAATGACATTTACGTACCAACAAGGCAGTAGCCATGAGCAGGAATTTCGGCGGAGGAAGTTTGATGATATGGGCTGCGTTTAGTCACGCTTCAAAGACACCAGTATGCAAAATTTGTACAAAAATAAATGCAGATAAATACATGGACTTATTAGAAGATTGTTTAATTCCATTTATAGAAGAAAATTATGAAGAAAATGTTATCTTTCAACAAGATAACGCTGCCGTACACAACACAAACAAGACATGGGAATGGTTTCGACAAAAAAATTTGCCACTTATGAAGTGGCCGTCACATTCGCCGGACTTAAACCCGATGGGGAACCTATGGGGTATTCTATCAAGAGTAGTATACAAAAGAAATAAACAGCACAAGAACATTAAGCAGCTGGAAAACGCTGTAAGACATGAATGGAATAAAATCGGTACTAAGACGTTACAAAAATTGGTTTGTAGTATAGAGAACAGAATATTTGAGGTGATTAAGCGTAATGGTGGAAGTACTAAGTACTAATATTACAATTGTTATATTTTTTATAATAATTTAATAGACTGTTTCTATGCAAATTTCGTCACTTTCTTTGTATATTCAACTACTATGTTTTCTTTATGAAAAATAAAACGATTTCTTTTGTTGTTAATGTTGACTTCTTGTCTTTTAATTATTTCTTTATATTTTTCCAACCTCCCTTAATTTTATTTACAAAGCATTAAATTGTTTTTATTAAAAATAATAGTGTTCTTATAGAAATTTCGTCCACTGTATTGAGTTAAAAGGGGCTATGTTAAAAAATTAAAAAAAAAATTTTGCTGAAAATCACGTGTTTTCTGTGTCAGGCCGAGAACTTTTCGAACTACCCTCGTATATATATCATATATGGGTGTCTGACAATAATTGTCCCACCGGTCATATACAGGTAGAGGAGGTCAAACCGAGTAGAAAAGTCCGTTTTTCTGTTGTTTTGCCGGTGCTCAGTTGTTCAGTTACCGTGGCATCTTCGTTCGTATAATATCTTATTACTTTTGTATTTTCTCTGCTTGTTTAATTCAATTGAGTCTATATGTATGGACGTAATAGTTTATATATATACATACAGGGTGGGCCATTTTAATCCATCCACGCAAATAACTCCGTAAGTAAGCCAAATACAGAAAAATAATTCAGACAAAAGTTGTTTGGGACAATGGGGGTCACCTATTTATGCTAGTGACTTTGACCTTGAAGTCAATTTTCAAGGTCATTTGAAGGTCAGAGTTATTTTTTTAAATGAAAACCCCTATTTTTGATTCCAAAATCTAATAGCTGGTGTCAAGAGCTTTTCAAAACACTATAATGAAGTTATTTTTCATTAAGTACTTTTCGAGTTATGAGGCTTGTAAATTACAGTATTTTGACATAAATACAAAATATCTTGTAAAATATTCAATTTTTGGGAATCTTACCTTAATACTTTTATGCATAAAATAATGAGACAAATCAATTGGTATAAAGAAAACACATAGTTGCTTTCAAGAAAAAATATGTAATTTGCAACATGCAACTGCATACTTTTTTTTAAAACCAATGTGTTTTTTTTATACCAATTGATTCGTCTCATTATCTTATGCATAAAAGTATTAAGGTAAGATTCCCAAAAATTGAATGTTTTACAAGATATTTTGTATTTTATGTCAAAATACTGTAATTTACAAGCCTCATAACTCGAAAAGCACTTAATAAAAAATAACTTCATTATAGTGTTTTGAAAAGCTCTTGACACCAGCTATTAGATTTTGGAATCAAAAATAGGGGTTTCCATTAAAAAAAATAACTTTGACCTTTAAATAACCTTGAAAATTGACTTCAAGGTCAAAGTCACTAGCATAAATAGGTGACCCCCATTGTCCCAAACAACTTTTGTCTGAACCATTTTTCTGTATTTGGCTTACTTACGGAGTTATTTGCGTGGATGGATTAAAATGGCCCACCCTGTATATAGTTAAACAAGCAGAGGAAATACAAAAGTAGTTATTACAATATAAGGTCGATGTCGAATGCAAAAACTTATTCTTATTTCTTATTACGAAAGAAAACTTTATTATCACAATGAAAAAGGTTATTACACCACGAAAGCAAAGCGAGAGAAGTAAAAACAAAAGAACGGAATGCATGCGCAGTCTCACTTGGCATAGATCGATTTGTCGATTATACCACAGATATATATCACAGAAAAGTAAAAGCGCGAGATTTAAACAAGACTTAACAGTAATGAGATATGAATTATACGAACGAAGACGCCACGGTAACTGAACAACTGAGCACCGACAAAACAACAAAAAAACGGAACAGTTGATGTCCGCGCATTACCTCACCCGCGACTATTGATTACTGGTGCTATCTTTTAACATCTATTCAGTAACGAACTAGCTATAATTAAAGAAACTCGAAAAAGAAACATCAACAATAGTATGAAAGAAGTACATAATGATTAAGTAATTAAAATATACATGATAAAAAATGTTACAAATTGGTCTGGGCGTTCAGTAATTAATATTTTCGAAGTGCTGTTTATTGGAATTGGCACAGAAACTTAAAAGTTCTTGAAAATTGTCAAATATACCTTTTGACATGACTGGAAATATATCCTGAATGCATTTTTGAATACTCTGTTTTAGCTTTTCGATGGATAACACTTTGAAATTATTCAAAAATATTTATCAATGAGCGCCCAGATATAATAAATTGATAGCATTTTTTATCATGTTTATTTCAATTACTTAATTACTTAATTATTGTATATTTCTTTCATACTATATGGAATAAAATGAACGGGTTTTCTCTATAAAATAACATTTAAAGTTCCTGGACTTGTCGCGGCCATGTTGGCAATCGTGACGTTAGAGGCGAGGAATTACATACTGAAAATTCTTGCGTACCATTTTTAAATAAAAAGATATTTTGATGAAATAACACTATAGATTGATTTAGCACACTTATAAAATTGTCCGAAAACTATGCTTTTCCCTTGACAGTTAATAAACAACCATAAAATGAATGTAATACGATTCATACCACATTCATTTTATGGTTGTTTATTAACTATGCTTTTTCCTTGACAGTTAATAAACAACCATAAAATGAATGTGGTATGAATCGTATTACATTCATTTTATGGTTGTTTATTAACTGTCAAGGGAAAAGCATAGTTTTCGAACAATTTTACAAGTGTGCTTTTTATTTAAATTATTTTTTATATAAATTTTTTTATTTAAAAATGACATGCAAGAATTCTAGCGTGTCATTTTAGCGTCACAATCCAACATGGTCGCGGCGAGTACCCAGGAGCCTTAACTCATTTTATTCTGTTCATTTGTTGCAATGTAATAGCAATTTACTTTAGACATCTTTCCAATGGTCACCTTGCATATGTATACTGCAAAATGTCTTTATTAATTTAGTTTTTTCACACATATACTAATTGTTTGAACTTAATATAGAAATTTACTTACTTGCTGTGAAGCCTTTTGACATCATATTCGTGCGTGTACGATTTTATGTACGAATCATCAATATTATCTTGCAGGAATGTCAGCCGGAATTTCTGCACGATCTTGTCTTGAAGATGAAAGCGTACATTTTCACCCCTGGTGATTCGATATGCCGGAAGGGCGAGGTCGCTCGTGAAATGTTCATAATAGCCGACGGTATTCTAGAGGTGATCAGCGAAACTGGCAGAGTCCTCACGACAATGAAGGCCGGTGACTTTTTCGGCGAAATTGGTATACTCAATCTGGACGGATTGAATAAGTGAGTAAAATTCTTTAGATTCTTTCTTTCCGACATGTCATCGCTGCGCGATATGTAATGGAATAACATTTTGTCTTGCTACAAGCTGAATATAATGATTACATGTAGTAATAAAAAAGATTTGTACTTTTTGCGAAAAGTTCAACAAGTTTTTTCACAAGTTCAAAGATATTGTTTCTAGAAAAGATGGACGTACTAAAACCAAAGATTCCAATATCGCATTTCTAAAAATACTAAAAAAGTTAATTTTTTCTCGTTGAAGTTTTTTTGGCATTACAGACACATGTACAAGGTGATTCGCGGGTGACAGAATGCTAATGTAATGTTAATGTAAGACGTCTCTGATAGCCTATGGGTGCATATACAAGGTGATTCAAAACAACTTACTGTCCTTAAAATGTCATATTCTTGAGCAAATTTTGAGACAATTTTTCTTTTTACAAAATTTTGTCCGAAGCTTAGTTTTCGAGTCGATTGAAAATACAGCGGGCAGGTAGGGACAGATTCACAATAAAAGGATACTCAAAGATTTCAAAAATCAACGAGGCTTTCAATTTTATATGGTAAATGAGTGATTTACAAAATACATAACATATCAAATACATAATTTCATTAATCGATAAGTTAAGTTGTTAAGTTAAGTAGTTTCGCGTTTGAGGCGAAAAAAATCCAGTTACATAGAACGTTAAATGTTGCGTTGTTTCGTATTCAAAGGATTAAATACAAAATCTCATATATTTTATGACGTCGAAATCTATTAATCTTTGTACTTTCAACAACGTTTTATTTTAATCGCAATGTATGTAGATATATATTTATTCAAGTAAAGGAAGATGAGTAAAAAGAAGCAATTTCTGCCCTTAAAGCGGTTCCTTCAAAATTTACATTCCCTTATGTTTTGATACCCGTTGAACTCATTTCTGAAGATTAAAATCGTCTCACGAGGAAAGTACTTTAACCCTTTTAGGATGAGGTTTTTTCAGAAAAGATTTTACTCGAAATAATGATTTTATTGTACTAAAAATTTGTTTTTGTATGATAAACCTCAAAACAATTAATAATACAGAGCCCGACATTACATTCTTTGCATTTGAAAGTAAATCTTTTGTTCACTATTTTTTTTGTATCAGACGTGGGCCATGATATGTACATATCAAAATGTACAGCTTGAAATCCTGGTTAAAACGATATTTTAATCACTGAAAAAGGTTAATGTCCGTTTTCGATATATTCGAGTTACTAAATATAGTACGTTCGTCCTGAACCGGTTAAATTCATCAATCTTTACGGAATATCAATCTTTGTGATCTTATGTAGAATACGGTTTCGTATTAAATCAGGATAACTTATGTGTAAAAAATAAATACCTCTTGTAAATAAAAAAGAATATTGTCAAACTGCTTATTATTTAAGAAATTGTTTAAATGTTACGAAATAAATCATTACAATGAGGTAAGCTTTTTCGAAGAACCATATTATGGTCATTTATAATAGAAAACTATAAAAAACTTTCAGACGCACAGCCGATGTTCGTTCAGTGGGTTACTCCGAGCTGTTCAGTCTTTCTCGGGAGGATGTGCTGGCGGCAATGAAAGATTATCCAGAGGCGCAAGAGATTCTGCAAAACCTCGGCCGGAAACGACTGATGGAGGCGCAGAGAGTAGCGCGAGCATCGCGTCAGCCCACCTCACCTGGGCACGATTCGTCCGACAACAGTACCGGCAAGAGAATCGTTGATAAGCTGAAAAGTGATGTAAAAGGTCTGAAAAACGTTCTCAGGAAAAGCAGGCGCAACACGCGACCGGAAGAAAGCCTGGAGCTTCAACCGTTGGCGCCGAAAATTCCGACTTTGAAAAGACAGCAGAAAATCGATGAGAGTCCGGATCTGTCTTTGCCCCATAATCAGGAGCCACCAATATCACCGTTAGGCGCTGGCCTTCCATTACTATCGAGACTCAGGCTGCTAAAGGAAAAGGAAGAGAGAGAGGAACGGCGCAACCTAATGGACACACCAAGCCACGTGATAGAGCCACAATTACTGACTTCGGAAACTTTGAATCCAACTAACCCGAATCTACCATTCTTGCAAAGGATACTTCTGTTGAAGGCGAAGAACGAGCAGGAAGCCATTCAAGCGGAGAAGGAAGCACCCACCAAAGAACCTATGTTGACCAAAAACACTATTCCCGAGGAGACGAGCACGCAATCCGACGAACCGCCGTCCTCGGATGGTCAGACTAGTGTTGTAACCCCTGTGACTTCGGAGGCCGAAACAAGAAAAATAAATATAGTCAAGAAGCCTTGGACCACACTGAAAAACGCATCGTTGACTACCAAGGACAATTCGCCGCAGAAAAGCCCGCCAACCAGGAAACTGCAGCAAACCAAAATGTATGCCTCGGTTGACGATCTTTCGCCGGAGTACTGTGGCCTGCCGTTCGTCAAGAAGCTCAAAATTCTCAATGAAAGGCAGAAATTGGCCGAGCTGGAGAAAGCGGTCAGAAGTTCGTCCCTCGATTGCGGTGAGAATGCCGAGTCGGAGTTTGATGGCAACCTTACGAGGAGTCACTCAGAGGCCTGCGCTATCGAGTACGCCAGAAAACTGGCCAAGTACAATCGGGTACGTAATAGATATCTTTATTACGTAATGATTTTTTGTATGTTGTCTATCATCTCTATGTATTGGCATAAAAAAATTAATATTCAAATGTTTATAAAAGTTTAATATTTAATGTTACGTCCTTGCCTGCAGAGAAGAGGTTGGGCCGTAACTGGCTATCACACAAGTCAGATTTTAAAGAGACTGAACTTGTGCGACGAACAGTTTGTATATTTTTCTGGAAAACAGATTAACGACGGATAGTCGCTCTTATTCCGTTTAACAGATTCCGTTCGATGATTCTTTTTTAGGTTTGAAATAACGATCTCAGACCTAGAACAGAACCCGTGCAATCTTTAAGGATTAACAGGAATGATGAGAGTTTAGATTAAAAATTAGTCGAGATTATAGAAAGAAAATCATTTAATGTTTAAACAGTAAAATTTAATGTTTACAGTCTAATAAGGCTGTTCCAAAATTAAAAAAAAAAATTTTATAGTAATTTAGACGGATTAATAACATTCTTATTTCAAGGTGTGCGTGCGTGCGTGCGCCCAAAGTGGAAGGGAAAAATTAAGATATTTCTTCTGAGGTAGTTGTGGATCGAGGAAACATATGTTCAAATTCGGTAACAAGGACGAGGATGGAAAAGAATCGGTATTCTCGATACACCAGGAAATGGGTAAGGCGCGGATTGCTGGATAAGACCTCTCTGGTATGTTCAGGGATTACTGGACCGGCACTTAGAGTAGGATAGTCAGGGGATATCTCACCATGATATTCTGGAAACTGATTAATATAAATTGATCTACCTATTGAAGAGATTTCGGAATATAATTCTTTCGAATCGAGGTCATTTGAGCCGTAAAGAAATGAAGACTCAGTTTCAGGAACAGAGTGGGGGTTGGAAATTTGGATGGGTGAAAGCCGCACTTTGGTTGGATGTTTGCCTAGGAATTCAATTAACGGCGCAGGGAAAGCAGGAGGGAATTGATCAGGAAAGAAATCGGATAAGAGGGGACGAAGAGGAGAACGAGGTTCTGTAAAAGTGGTCGAGGTATTTAGAGGTAGTTCCGAGGGACCCCTAAAATTGAGAGGCGTAATGGCAGTTAAAATTTGGAGAATCGGTCACGGGGCAGTTTGGACTTGTAGGGAAATAGCCGCTAGGTTGGACAGAAAGGAGAGGGGTAGGAGCATCGGATCTGTTATGGATGGTTTCTAAGTTAATAACATTAAAACTAGGGTTATGACTAAGATTATTATTAAGAATACGGTTATAAACATCAATATTAAAAGGGTCGACTCCGTCATTTATGTTAACAAGATTGTTTTAATACTTCTAATGATAATGTTGAAACCGTGTGAGCTTCGGCGGACGCGGATTAGCTCGCCGGAATCCAGGTTCGGTCGGTTGGGGGTATGTCAAATAAACCAAATGCTCGTTTATAACAAAATAATGAAACAGCGTTTATTGAGAAAGATGTTGATTCGATTTGCCTCGAATGATCTGCTACAATGCTCGTGCATACATGTGAAGCGCGTGCGAAGCGAATTCGAAAGAACATATAAGTAGCGTGAGATAAATAGAAAGGGTCGGTGCGATCGGTATGGTAACAACGGTGAAATAATTAGTGAAGCAACGGCGAAATGATTTGTTAAAGCGGCGGGAAATAATCGTACAAATATCGGTGAGATTGGTATAAGCAATTATTTAGGCGGGCGGCGAAATAATTATCAAAGCGGCGTAAAATAAATCTGGAGTATCGGCAACGGTGTAACAGTCATTTAAACGGACGGCGAGATACTCATTAAAGCGGCGTAAAATAAATCTGGAGTACCGGCAATGGTGAAACAATCGTTTAAGCAAACGGCGAAATAATTCGGTGAAGCGGCGTGAAATAAATCTGGAGTATCGGTAACGGTGTAACAGTCGTTTAAGAAAACGGCGAAGTAATTCGTTGAAGCGGCGTGAAATAAATCTGGAGAATCGGTAACGGTGTAACAGTTATTTAAACGGACGGCGAGATACTTATTAAAGCGGCGTAAAATAAGTCTGGGGTACCGGCAACAATGAGACAATTGTTTAAGCAGCGGTGAATTGATCATTAGAGTTTGACGTGAGGCGTCTTGGTGCGATCAGAGAGAGCGCAAGCGCGGGCGATCGGGTCGCAACGGTTGGTACAACGCAACGCTCGTCGGTGAGTGCGTTCGTGACGGTATCGCGAGTCCGTTCGATCGTAGATCGTGACGGGTCGCTTGACGGCGCGGATTGGTCGACGCGGTTTGCTCGCTGGATTCTGCGGATGAATCCCTGGTGCGCTGCAACGCGGAATTAGGACCATGACGTCGAGTAAGCTCAACGGGAGTACGAGGATGCTCGTACGAAGGCGGAGTTTAGAACGGCGACCTGGCTAGGTACGCGGGAATGCCCGCAATACGAAGTTCGGTGGCCTAGAGGAGCCAAGTACGCTCAGCGGGTATACGAATAGATTCGTATGCGGGAATCAAGCATACCGAGGACGCTCGGCGGTACACGAGGATACTCGTGTGCTGGAACAGGTATAAAGAAAAACCGAGTATGCTCGGTTGAGGACTACGAGGACACTCGTAGAGGGATGTTCGCTGTCGATCAGCGAACGGAGTCTGGTGAGAAGACGTTCAGCCGGGCCTCTTTTATACCCGGCTGGCGGCCGAATGATTTCGAATCGGCAAGCATCGGCGGTTTCGGCGGCGAGTCCCCCACAATACGGAATTTCGGAACGGTCGGGTGTGGGGGATTTTCGGCGGTTGACCGCCGTTGTTTTTGATAGGAAATTTATCGGCGCGCGATGCGCCCTTGGTGGGCTACGGACGATGGACGGTCCAGCGGGCTGCATCGTTACAATGTGTACAATACAAAAGGTTAGTTCTCTATAACAATGACACGGTGGAAGAATGTGAAACTAAAAAAAACGTTAGTTATAAAAATTGACATTAGATCGCTCTATTCTCAGCAGGGGGAAAACAAGTAAGAGAGGACAAAAGTTAGAAACAAGATTCAGAGAGCTGGTAGGCTCGTTTGAATCATGTTTGAAATAGAAATAACAGAGGATAGAATAGTTTTAAGTGCTGAGGAGGAAAGAGAAAAGCAGGAGGATGTGAAGAATGATTAATTTCGAACCCGCCTATATGATTCTTTTTTAATTGAATTTTTGCAAAAGAGACAAAAAAGGAGTAGAAATCTAATTCTAGAATTTACTGTTTGTTGTCTTTGTGGTTAGTGGTCCAAAATTCTGTTGGCGCTTTGGTTGAAACGACCCTCAGGTGTGAGGTGCAGTGGCGCACACGACTACATTTACATTTTATAAAATTCTTTTAAAACTCGCGGTATTACTATTGCTATTAACTTGCGAGTGCGCGCCAAAAGAGAGAGATTAAATAATAGTATAATTGTTTTACTGTAGTTCTGACTGATTAGATGACCGTAACTGATGTGCGGTCAAAATTCGATGTTTTTTTATACCTTTGGATTGATGAAATGGAATATTTTCGGGAGTTTTGTGCGTGGGGAACGAATTAAAATTTTGGATTGCTGAAGAAATTCTAGTTGAAGGGTGGTAGTAGGAGCTGTTAGCAAATAGAAAGGTCAAAGGGTAAATATATGTACATTGAGAATTAGATGAATAGAAATTGAGACAGATAGGGTATTTGATGGTAATAATTGATATTGGATGGTTTAAGAGTTTTCTTTTGTTTTAAGTGTGATAAAATTTTCAAGTGTTGGGTGTGACAAGATTATTTCTAACGGAAATCCAGTGTCAGAGATAACGAGACTATTTCCTATTTTCTTTTATTTCTTTGAGTTTATCTTTATATTCACACGAGTGCCGTTATTGTTGGAATGTTCAATGAGATATTACTTGTTTGAAATATCCATCCGACATTTGATTTCTGTTTATCCCTTTTTCTTTTTAATTATTTCTTTATGTAATAATATTGCGGAAAGAAAGAGTGGAAGACGTAACATTAAATTTTTGACAAAAATTTTGTCTCTAATAAGTATTGCACATTTTTTATAAATTGTTTACAATATACAGGGTGTCCAATAATTGCTGAATTATCTCTCGGGTGCAGGTAGAGCGGGTTAAACCGAGTAGAAAAATCTTCTACCGTTTTGCGATTTTCACAATAATTAATGAGAAATTAATTAAAGAAGATCGGCCAATTTGTGCGAGTCTAAGCGCGCGGTGAGAAGAGACAACCCACTGTTACGTGGTTACTAGGACACAAAAATCTAGCGTTATGCACCGCTTGTATGTTGCCGTCATTTGTGGAGCGCTCTTCCCAACGCTTTATCGTGAGCCAAGTAATCAAATAACAGTGAGCTGTATCGCCATGGGTCTCTTCTCGCCGTGCTCTTAAACTCGCGCGAATTGGCCGATATTTTAAAATTAATTCCTCATTAATTATTGCAAAAATCGCAAAATGGTACAGGACTTTTCTATTTGATTTAATTCGCTCTACCTACACCCGAAAGGTGATTCAGCAATTACCGGACATCCTGTATACATATACAGGATGTTTCATAATGTTGGAGCCAACGCACGTGTATGAGTAAGACGCGATAAACTGAACAGAAAAATCCTTTAGCGTTTTGCAATTTTCGCAGTAATAATTAAGATATTAATTAAAAAGGATTGGCGAATGATAACGCATTGCGCGCGGCTAGATCGTGGGCTGTATGATTTATAACGAAAAATAATAGCAGTACAGAGATCCAGTCTCACGCGCCGTTTCTGCCTACTCGCTGCTCGCGTGTTACTTCTCTCGCCACGCGATATTGTTTCTCGTTGTCGTGCGATACGCCACTGACCCACTCACAAGGAGAGGACGCGGACTTCGGGTCACCGATTTCAAAGAAATTTTTATATGGTATAGTACTCTATCAGAAGAGTACTTGAGTAAAAGGATAGGGCGCAACGCTCAGCCGTTTTCGAGAAAAATCGATTTGAAGTTTATGGCGTCCCTTATATTCCGGTCCTGTTGGATTGGTTGTCGAGATGGCGGCGTAGCTCGGGCACTTAGGCCCTAGGCTATCACGCTGTCGACCTGGATTTGATCCCTGCCTATTATACTTTTTTTTTCATTTATTTTATTTATTTTAGCGAATATTTATTCATTATATTATTATAATAAAATAAATTTATATTAATTAACAATTTTGTTTTTTTTTAATTTGCACTTTCACTACTTCTATCATATAAAAAATAAAGTAAAAAAAAGTCTACAATTTAAATAATATTATAATTATTATTTAATACCAGAAATATTTATATTTCTGGTATAGTCCACGGTCTAGCCACGTGCACAACGCTATCATTTGTTAATCCTTTTTAATTAACATCTCAATTATTATTGTGAAAAATGCAACGGTACAAGATTTTTCTGTTCAGTTTACCGTGCTCTATCTGTACACGAGCGGTTGGACGGATATTATGAAGCATCCTGTATATAAATGTTTCACAGATATTTTAGAAATTAAAAAAGAAACGAATCAGTGTTATCGACAAAAGTCTCTTTTTCAATTCTCTTAAGTTAACAGCACCAAATCAACAAAATTGAATAGAACTTATTGTATTATTTAATATTTATTTTATACTATTTTGTACTACAAAAATAATTTTGTACCTCGTGTCATTCATCGTGGTCCTACTAACTTAGTATGAAGCTAGTAGAACAAAAAAAGAAATAAATAAATGTAAATTGTTATTACTATTAATATTATGCGCACTTTCGACCCCGCACACCCAGAGGAGAAAGAAAGGAGCTGATTATATCTCTTCAGAGAATTAAAGAGAGAATTTGTATAAAACCACACCTTTATTAGTACAGAGGTTCGCGCTAGCCAGTAAGCAAGGTACAAAGGGCAAACGCTAGGGGGCGAGACAAAAGAAGAAAATAAGTGTCACTGTAGCGCCACACTAGCGCTAGTTTTAAAAACAATACATAACAAGCATAACTAACTTTCTAACACTCCCCCTTAAGTTATGCTTGTTAAAGAAAAACTTATTACATTAATGACTATTAGATACATTTCAAGTTTAATGAGTTTCTTAATTTCTTAAATTTAACAAACGTTATACTTTTAGTTAACACATCAGCCTTTTGTTGTTCGGAAGGAATGTATGTTACATTAATAACACCGTTCGTTTGCAAGTCTCTAATAAAGTTAAATTTTACATCAATATGTTTTAATCGTTGATGTTCCCACTTGTTTAAAAGATGTATGCAGGACTGGTTATCTTCGAAAATCGTAATGGGTTCCTTGATCTTCCATTCTAGTTCCTCCAAGAAATTGCGCATCCATACGACTTCCGTCGAAGCCATGGCCAGTGCCACATATTCCACCTCGGTGGACGATAGGGCCACCGTTGACTGCTTTTTAGTTACCCAACAGACAGGATTGCCATAGATCTCGATCAGGAAACCCGTCGTTGATTTCCGGTCTTCGGAACCTGCCCAATCTGCATCGGCATAAGCCGCCAGTAAAGGATTTTGAGAATCTTTCTGAAAACTTAAACACATGTTAATGGTACCCTTTAAATAACGAAGAATTCGTTTAAGTCCCTTCCAATGTGCATCAGTTGCTATTTCTTGGTATCGACTGTAATAATTTACTGCTGCGCTGATATCCGGTCTCGTATTCATCATGATATACATAAGGCATCCAACTAATTCTCTATAGGGCTTCTTTTCATCGTCTACCGCATTTGTATAGGACGTATCTATGGACGACTTCGATTCCATCGGTGTGTTCACTGGTTTGCTATCTTGCATACCGAACCATTTCAGCAGATTCGAGATATATGTTGATTGACTAAGATCCATTCGTTGCTTGTGCCTCTCTATTTTTATTCCAAGAAAATTCTTTAACGATCCAAGATCTTTCATAGAGAAACGTTCTTCCAACAGGTGCTTAATTTCAATCAGTCGATCTTTATTATTTCCGGCAATGATGACATCAACATACAGTAGTAGGTATATTCTTGATTTTTCATCTGATTCGTAAAACATACACTGATCATATTCTGATTGCTTCAAGCCAATCTTTTTCGCGTAGGTTTTAAATTCAAAATTCCAAATACGCGGTGATTGCTTCAGTCTATATAGAGTTTTATTGAGTCTGCATACTCGCGACGTTCCATCTTCACAGCCTTCTGGCTGTTTCATATATATTTCTTGAGTGAGTTTCCCATGGAGAAAGGCATTTTTGATATCCAGTTGATCCACGTACAAGTCTTCATTGATTATAATTGACAACAAAATTCTTACTGTAGTCAGTCTTGCTACTGGCGCGTACGTCTCATCGTAGTCAAAACCCTTTTTTTGTAAACAGCCCTTTACTACAAGCCGTGCTTTATAACGCTGGATATTTCCATGTTCATCACGTTTGATTTTGAATATCCATTTATTGTCGATTGCCCTTTTTCCACTGGGTAGGTATGTCAAATTCCAAGTCTTATTATCTTGAATCGCCTTTAGTTCTTCATTTATTGCCTCAAGCCATTCCTCTTTATCATTACGAGAGTCAATTTCAGCATAACAACTTGGAACGTCTTCAACGTAACTCTCAGCATGCAAAACCAGCACACAATAATCTTCAAGATAAGAAAGTGTTTTCTTTTCACGAATACTTCGACGAGGACCTGGTTGTTCGTTTACAACTCTTGAGTTAGTTACAGTTTTATCTTTTATTCCTGTATTAATAGATTCAGTTTCAGATGAACTTTCTTCTTGATCCTCCTCCGTTGCGGTTGTGAATTCTTCATCTTCATGTTCAGATTCCAATTCCTCTTGAACATTTGTTCCGATAAACGGTTGATGATGTTTAAATCTTGTTTCATCAAAAATGACATCTCGGCTACAGATTATTCGTTGTTCTTCTGGACACCATAAGCGGTAACCATTATCTGTGTATCCCACCATGATACAGTTTTTTGATCGAGAATCAAATTTCCTGGGATTTAATTCCTTAGGTACATGCATGTACGCAATGCATCCAAAGACTTTTAGTTTCCTTACATCTGGCCTTTTATTATACCATAACTCCGCTGGAACTATATTTTTCAATGCTGCTGTCGGACTTCGATTAATAATATAAATTGCACTTAGAACTGCTTCCGCCCAATAACTTTTATCTAGCTGTGAATGTAATATCATACATCGAGCTTTATCAAGAATGGTTCTGTTCATCCTTTCGGCAACGCCGTTTTGTTGTGGCGTATATCGAATTGTGTATTCAATATGGATTCCTTTTTCTTGAAACGCTTGAATCATTTCTTTAGGTGTATATTCCCGGCCGTTGTCACAACGAAATCTACTGATTTTTGAATTAAAGTGTGCAGTGACCATAGCCTCATAAATTTTAAAGTAGTGGAAAACTTCACTTTTTCTTTTAAGTAGATACGCAACTGTAAAGTGTGTGTAATCGTCGATAAATGTCAGTATATATCGATTACCTTCTCGTGACTCAGGTGTAATTGATCCAACTACATCGCTGTGTATGAGTTCCAATGGACGTTTAGCTCTTGTCCTTTCCTGATTGTGAGGCAATTTCGTTTGCTTTTCCTCTATACAGGTATGACAGATTTTATTATTTGTTAGTTCCAATGTTGTGGAATCTATTCCGTCCACCATTGTTGCGACCCTTTTTAGATTATTAAGTCCTATATGTCCGTAACGTTCATGCCAGATTTTAGCATCATCCCTTACTTGTACGACAGTTGCTATTTTAGCCAAGCTCATTAATTCCAATTCATATACTTGATGTCTTCTGTACGCTACTGCATAAACTTGAGTATCTTTTTGTATTTTTTCTTTTCTATTTTCAAAAACGACTTTAAAATCATTTGCTTCAAGTTTTGGCACTGACAACAAGTTAAATTCTAATCCAGGCACATAGAAGACATTTTTAACAGTGACTTCAATTTCCTCTCCGTTAACAATAGTTTTTCCATAAATAGTGCCTACTTTATTTGCCATTAACGTTGTACCGGCTTTTGCAATACGAATTTTTGTAGGTTGTGTCAATAATCTTGTATTTCGCCGAAGCTTTTCATCCCTGGTTAAATGCTCTGATGCTCCGGAATCTAAAATCCAGGTAGAATCCTTTTCGTGTTTTATATCATTAATTATTGCTGAAAAACTAACTGCTTTGGATTTATCTGCATCTGCCGCGAGATTTGCTTGCTTTTCCTTATATTTGTTCTGTCGAATTCCTTCAGGCTGTTGCTTCGGTTTCTTACATTCCGACCGGCGATGACCATATGCACCACAGTTGTAACACCTGTAATTGAAATGTTTGTTTCCAGTGTCACGTATATTTTTCCGACTGTCATTCGTCGATAAAGTAAATTCTGTAGAATGCTGTGCTTCGTTCTTTGTTGATTTAACATTTCCTTTCCGTTTAGACTCTTCATCAAGGAGACGATTTTTGACAAAACTTAGAGTCAATGATTCCTTCGATAACGTTTCCAACGCCGTCACTACGACATCATATTCAGGGGGCATTGTTAAGAGTAAATGACACACAATGTCCGTTTCTTCCATGTTCGCTCCTGTGGACTTAAGTTCACGTACAAACGATTCAAATTTTAGGAAATGCGACGATAATGACTCAACTGAAGGTTTAAATTTCATTAACAATAATTTTTTGCGTAAGAGTAATTGACTGGCTACACCTCGTCGTTCAAATACATTTTTTAATTCCGTCCAGATGTCAAAAGCAGATAACTTATCTTTTGCGTACTCTAAATGCGAATCTGCTATCCTTTGGACTATTTGGGACTTGCATTTCGTGTCCTTTCTCTTTAGACTTACCATTCGCGAATTGTAAACCTCTTGTGTCTCTTCAGCTCTTATTTCAGCATCTAATACTTGAGATTTGATATGTTCTTTCAAACTGAGCTCTTCCAGCAATACTTCCATTCAAAACTTCCAGTTGTTATAATTTGTACCATCAAAGAGTGGTACTCGATGCTTATCTTCCTCCATTGAGTCGAGATTATTCCTCCTTTTCGTCAGTGTGAGGTTAGTCGATTCAATTTTTTATAACTGGGCAATTGCTGAGCAATTCCTGGGCCCATAACCTGTTATTACTATTAATATTATGCGCACTTTCGACCCCGCACACCCAGAGGAGAAAGAAAGGAGCTGATTATATCTCTTCAGAGAATTAAAGAGAGAATTTGTATAAAACCACACCTTTATTAGTACAGAGGTTCGCGCTAGCCAGTAAGCAAGGTACAAAGGGCAAACGCTAGGGGGCGAGACAAAAGAAGAAAATAAGTGTCACTGTAGCGCCGCACTAGCGCTAGTTTTAAAAACAATACATAACAAGTATAACTAACTTTCTAACATAAATATAATTAGTATTTATTTGACCTTGAAATTATCTTGAAAAGCTCCGTCAAGGTCAACATAAAAATCTTAAATAAGAACCCCTATTTTTTGTTGCATATTTCATATTTTTGTAACTTATTTGTACTACTGTAAATATTATTAACTATTATATTATAGCTATTGTACTATTGTAACTATTATTTATGTAAAATGTGAAATATCTCGTAAAGTATTTACTTTTTAATGATTTTACCTTGTTATTTTTATACAGGGTGTCTGGCAATAATTGCCCCACCGGTCATATACAGGTAGAGGAGGTCAAATCGAGTAGAAAAGTCCTTTACCATTTTTTAATTTTCATAATAAGTACTGAGTAATTAACGAAAAAAGATCGGCGAATCCGCGCGAGTAAAGCGCGCGCGGTGAGAAGGACGTCCCACTGCTATGCGATCACTAGGCGCGCGATGAAGCGTTGGGAGGAGCGCTCTACAAATGACAATGGCAACATACGAGCGGCGCGTAACGCTAGATCCTTGTGTCCTAGTGATCGCGTAGTAGTGGGACGTCCTTCTCACCGCGCGCGCTTTACTCGCGCGGATTCGCCGATCTTTTTTCGTTAATTACTCAGTACTTATTATGAAAATTAAAAAATGGTAAAGGACTTTTCTACTCGATTTGACATCCTCTACCTGTATATGACCGGTGGGGCGATTATTGCCAGACACCCTGTATATAGAGTAGTGAGAAAAATTAATATTAAAAAAACAGAATTAAACAGTATTAAACAGAAAAATTATTTAAAAATTTTATAACATTTTGCAAAGTTGCAAATGTAAAAATTAGTATTACCAATTGATTTTTTTATTTTACATAAAAAATATTCAGGTATGAAATGAAGGAAAAGTAAATACCTTATATATGTATATAAATATATATTGCAAAAAAGACAATTATAAAAAAAAGTTGGAAAATATGTTAATAATAATGTTGAAATTCTAATGACGCAGTAATGAATTTTTAATGATAAACGCAAAAAAACATAGCATTATTATTGTTATATATTAAATAACGTACACGAAGAAAACTTTATATAAAAAATTACTATGTACGGCAGTAGCCGCGGACCATGAAAAAATTAAAAAAATTTTTATTATGTTTTTCACATGTAAAACATAGTAAAAATTTTCGGTCTGTGGCTACTGCCTGCCGTACATAGTAATTTTTGATATAAAATTTTTTCCGTGTAATTATTATTATAACGTATTATAATTGTTCAGTATTAAATTTCTGATTATTTTATAACAGGATCGACAAATGGTGGCATCACCAGTGGAACAATTATCGCCGGAAAACGAGACATTAGAAAGGCGAAACCTGAAGAGCATTTTGAAGAAGTTGTCGGCCAGCAGTAGAACTGGTAGTAGCGAAATCTCGGTCACGAGCACACCAAATCGCGAGGCCGCAACTGCCGAACTGAAGAGGCTGATGAGAGCGCCGACGATCGAGGGTTATGCCGCGCGGCACTCGAAACTGTCTAAGAGCGTAACCTTCAATAAGTACACACTGCAGAGTCCGCCATCCGAGCAGCCCCTGCAGTTGTCGCCAAATCATGCGCTATCCGAGTTCCAGGCTCAGTCGTCACTGCCGCCGCCCAATAAATTCAGTTTCCGTCCTGTGGGCAGTGTCGGCATCCTACAAACGGTATCTCGACCACGAGAAGAGGAATGCCTGGGCGAACTACTTTCCGGAGTCGGTGAAATTATCAAGGCGGGCCTGGTGAGTTGCTTCTTTTATTTCTATATCGGTGTACAAATTTAACTGTCTCACGTAGACTAACAAATTAATTTCTTTAAGAAAAATTATAATTTCGCACTAACATCCCGCGACGGCTCTCTATGCCTTTCTATTATATTAATTGATTGTTATCATTTGAGCCATTCCTTTATATGTGTTAAATTCTTTTATTTCTGTTTTTATTTCAGTATTTAATTTCAATGCATTTTGAGACTCATTTGTCGTTACGCACGCTTAATGAAAAGATACTTTTTAAATTAAGGATGTCTTTTGTCGGTACAACTCGACATTTTTGACGAAAATATAATCCAAACGATATTTCAAAGACAAATAAATTTAAAATATTTAATGAAAAAACAAATTATATATATACTTTATATATACAAATTATACAGGGTGTCCAATTTTAATTGTCCCAGCCAGATATCTCAAAAATATGGGAGATACGGAAAAATGTTTTAGACAAAAATTATACGGCCTCAAAGAGGATAAATAATGGTAAAATTAATTTAAAAAAAAACAAAACAATTCTTCAAGATCATATAAAAGTCATCTTAATCATCATAAAGGTTATCTTCATTTTTTTAAATAAAACTCTGATTTTTTTATATAAATCGATTCCTCGCAATACTCGGCATAAAAAGTTATAAGAGTAGAATGGTCAAAAATTGAATACTTTACGAGATATTTTATACTTTAATTTGATACAATTTTACACAAACTATGAAATATCTCGTTAAATATTCATTTTTCAATTATCTTATCAATTATCTAAGAAAAAATATGATATGGTATTATTTTAGCTAATATTTTTTCTTAAAGACAACCATGTGTTTTTTTGACACCAATTGATTCCTCTCATTATATTGTGCATAAAAGTGTTGAGGTAAGAAATTAAAGAATAAATATTTAACGAGATATTTCATAGTTTATGTAAAATTATATCAAATTAAAGTATAAAATATCTCGTAAAGTATTCAATTTTTGACCATCCTACTCTTATAACTTTTTATGGCGAGTATTGCGAGGAATCGATTTATATAAAAAAATCAGAGTAGTTTTATTTTAAAAAATGAAGATAACCTTTATGATGATTAAGATGACTTTTATATGATCTTGAAGAATTGTTTTGTTTTTTTTAAATTAACTTTACCATTATTTATCCTCTTTGAGGCCGTATAATTTTTGTCTGAAACATTTTTCCGTATTTTTCATATTTTTGAGATATCTGCCTGGGGCAATATATATATATATATATTATATACAGGGTGTCCCTTAACTCCCGCAACAGCGGAAAGGGACATATTCCTGATGAAGAATAGATTCATAATACACAAAAATTAATGCTTAGACTATAAAATTGTAGGAGTAATTAAAGGTTGAAAATGATTAATAAAAGAGCATGGAACGTGACGCTTTTATTTGAAAATTTAGTAAATACTCGGGACAAGTATTGCCAAGTTCATGTTGCGTCGCTGTTGATTGTCGAATTTCCAGGCGGTCAACTGTCATTCGCTCTGTATGAGGAGGCGATTGACAATCACGATAATTTACTAAATTTTCAAATAAAAGCATCGCGTTCCATTCTTTCCCATTGGTCACTTTCAACCTTTAATTACTCCTACAATTTTATAGCTTCAGCATTAATTTTTGTGTGTTATGAATCTATTCTTTGTCAGGAATATGCCCCTTTCCGCTGTTGCGGGAGTTGCGGGACATCCTGTATACAGACCTTGTGCAAGCATCAGTTTGACCAGGCAATCACCTGGGAGGCCAACCCCGAGACAGGGCGCTGAAGACGCTTTAATTTTTCTAAGAAAAAAAGATCTTTCCCAGACCTAAATTTTAAAAATATGTATTGCTTAAATACAAAATTTGCTCTTGTTTCCATTCAAATATATCTGTATTCCAATATTATCCCAGTCGAATTGTATTTCAACTACATTTATATTCGACGTAGAATCGTACGGATCGAGAAATGTAGGGTATCTTGTAATCCATTGGATACCGCCGATACCGGGGCGCCTACACCCGCGCCGCGTCAATTCGAATATCACGTTGTAGGAATTATAATTCCGTATTTGGCGATCATAATGGCTAAAATATTGGAGTTAGATAAAATATGTATAGGAATATGTATAGGACCTTATTTGTAGAGCATTTTATGAGCTTCATTTTTTGTTTGACAACTTTTTTCGTACAATGAACACTTTCTAAAATAATTAACAAAAACAGTTTTACCTTTGAGGTTGGCTGGGAGGTGGAGGGAGCATTTGCGTCAAAAATTCATTTGAGAATATTATTTACTAGATAAAATAAGTATTTAGGCTGAAAATCAGCCAAATCGGAGGTGATAGCTTTTCGGAAGTTTATCCAAATAAATAATGTTAAATAATGATATTAATTATTGTAATAATTACTACAAATATATATAAGTTACAACTTACGACTCTAGAATTATACCGTACAAAAAATATGTTTTTATCTATAGGGCGCCATATTTTATCACTTGCCTGGGGCGCTTGTTCAACTCGCACCGGCCCTGCCTGTATATAAATATATATTATGCTTTTTTCTTTAAATATTCTAAATTTATTTAGTTTTATTTATTTGTAAGACCATAAATTTATAATATATCTATTTGTACATGTTTCTCAAACTCCTAACTTATTATCGTTAGATATATCGTCCATCAAACGCATCAATTATCCAATTCTACTCGTAAGAGTTTTCATTAATGGATGATATACGCTGCTATCCCGATTAATCATGTTGCCGTTTTGACATTGCAGGTGGATATGCAGGGCAAATTCGAGCGACAGTTTACGTCGCTGGAGTTGGAAGTCCGTAAACGCGATGAGATAATATCGCAGCTGCAAACACGCATCCAGGAGCTGGAGCGACGCAAACTACGCAGTGAAGATGATTCCGGCGGGGATAGCACCGAGCACGATGCTTCCATAGAAGAAGACCTCGATGACGATCGCGAGGATCATCCCTTCATGCGGGACAGTTCCGTGGATACCGTCCTGACTACGCGATCACGTGATCGACATTCGTCCTCGTCGGTGGGCTCGAGCTCACGTAGCAGGCGATCGTGGGAAGAGCATTCAGAAAGGGAGACATTGGAGTTGCAAGAGCTGCCGAATTCGATAGTGCCGCAGAGATTGTCACAAGATGTAGCAATTGACCTGGATTCCAACAGTGACAGCAGGTCAGACGATGGGTTTGATGTCTGCGGCCGTCGTAATGGTGATAGCGATGAGGGTGACGAAGAGGATGATGAAGAAGAGGACGATGAGGACGATGACGAAAAAATTGTGCGACAGGACGGCTACAATAACTGGGAAGTCGCATTGCTGGCGAAGCAGCTCGAGGCGAGGAGAAGGAGTGGCGATAATGCTAGTCCGGGTTCCTAGCGCATTAACGAGATTCTAGAAATACTGTGTTACCTCACAAATACAATACGCTCCGATGGATGGTGCAATTCGCTGGCTGGGTCCAGCAGTAGTGCAGCTTTTTGCGAACACGACCATCGCTCATACTTACAATTAGACTTCGATAACATGACTAGCTGCAGCGAGACTATGATGTAACCTGGTCGGTGGATGTTAATATATATTTTTGTTTTTAATACTTTTTTCTTTTTTAAAGAACACGTTGCAAAAGGATCACCCATGGAAGATCGGTAAAAAGTTCTTTCTCACTCAGTAAAGCATTATGCTTATGCCATAAGCCTTCCATGGATGACCCTTTTGCAACGTGTTCTATTTGACATTTGTGATAAGTTTCTAACTTGATGAGTCGGCGATCATGTATAATAATTTTATTTTCTTATATTGCTTATAATATTTTGCGAAGATTAAACAAAATGTTACCAGAGCAACGTTTTGCAGAGCAACGTTTGTAGAATAATTGTGTCGTGTAAGTTATTTTTACGGAGAATCGATAACATTTCATATTTTATATTTTGTATGGTACTTTACTACAAATGCGTATAAATATACTTTCACGCATTTCTGATAAATTTTCTGCTTTTAAAAATTTTGTTCTCTTTGCTTTTTGCTACTATAAAAAGTAAATATTACAATCGACTTAAACTTTATAGCTGAAATCGTTTAATTTTTTTCAAATTTACATTCATTGAATTGTAAATATTCACAGGTGTGCCTGAGGATATATTATACTTGGGATATTCTCTCAGAACTTATATACAGAGTGTACAAAAAAGGTCGAAACCCTAAAATATCTCAATAAATATAAATTTTATAAAAAAATGTTTCAGATAAAAGTTGTAGGGTTTAGAAAGATCTATTTACTGATCTTATCAGTTTCACCTTGGATAGCGTTGCCAACGTCAGAGCAAAAAATTACAAACGTTCCTACCAAAATGCGGTCCTGCACAGTTTTGCTGGAACCATGTCCTTCATTAGCCGAATCACCCGCCGATCTTGCCTTCATTGGTTGGATCAACTACCGATCTTGCATTCGTTGGTTGGACATCTTATCATAAAAACCTCGATAACTTCGAAACGATTGACTCAAAGTGAATAAAATTATAGTGTGTTGAAAAGGTCTTAAGAAGGACTATAAGAGTATGCAATAAGAAATAAAGGATTCCATTTAAAAAATTCAAAATGATCTTGCTTTGATCTTGGCCACCCCAGATCAGTAAATAGATCTTTTTAAACGCTACAACTTTTATCTGAAACATGTTTTTATAAAACTCATATTTTTTTAGATATTTTAGGATTTCGACCTTTTTTATACATCCTGTATGTATAAACGTCTTAATTGAACGTACAAGATACCTCAGAGTAGTTATATATCAATATCAAAATTGTAATCTACAGAGAGTTTCTTAAGTGCAAACCTAAGAATTTTTTGGGCCAAAAATCGAAACTTAAACTATAATACCGACAACAATATCCGAACACCAGTATGCTTCACATACATCTGATATATCTGGATTATTCTGCCATTTTCTTGGCAATGCTCGAATTTGAGTAAGCATCGTTCCCTCTCATCATATTCATATACATGTCATCATATTCATATACATGTCATCATATTCCTGAAAAGCTGCACCATAAATAAACAGAGATATTAGTCGGTTCTATGAAACAAGAAGAAATAAATAATTTTAGAAAAAAAGAGATAAACAGAAATAAATATAATTTGAAGCGACAAAGTTTAATGAAAATATATTACGTATACTGACCAGACCAAGCTCAATATTTCTAGAGTCTTTACAAGATATGCCTATTAAGCGACAAATGACTATTGAAGTAAGGAAAGAAACGTATTAAGATCTTGTATATATTAGTCGATAATTTATTTATCTATGAGTGAAAGAGAAAGAGCGAGCGAATAAAGAGAAAGAATAAAAAGAAGTAGAAAAGTATAAAAATTAGCGCAAAAATTGAATTTTATTGGATTGCAAGAAAGAGCATTTTAGAGATGCTGTGTACGTACTACGCGGACAGGAAAGGAATATACAATAAAGCAAATGTTTTCAAACGTTGTACTTTTGTTATACCTTTATTATATCTTTGACCAATAAGTTGACAACTATTTTACAATTTCTTTATTATCATTATCATTATTACATTTTTTATGTATTATTTTATGTATATGTATGTATATATACATATAATATCGTTTCTTTTTTAATTTCTACAATATTTGTAAGACATTTATATATAGAGAGTTTCATAATGTTGGGGCCAACGTTCGTGTACACTGCCCGACAATAATTCGACCCCATTCAGGGTGCGGGGGAAACGTAGGAGTTTGCCCATGGCGCCATCAGCTGGTAGCGATCGACTGACGCGGGCTTATCGACCTAATTATCGATCGCCAAAATATACTATGTTAAATAAGCAATAAAGAACAACACGCGTGCGATTTATTACAAAGTTCATTAGAAATAATGTAAAATTAAAAATAATATTTAAATAATATTAAATAACAGAATATAGTATTTACTAAAATACTATGCTAAATTTTATATATGTACGAGTAGAGCGCGGTAAACTGAACAGAAAAGTCATTTACCGTTTTGTAATTTTTGCAATAATAATTTAAATATTAATTAAAGGGATTGACGAATGATAACGCGTTGCGCGGCTAGACCGTGGGCTGTACGATCTAGATGGGCGTGTCGCATGCCAACAAAAAATAACAGCAGAGATCCAGCCGTAAGGTACCTTTTTATGCGTCGCTCATCGCTCGTTTTCAGCAATAAAAAAGTCACGTGACTGCGTAATACTCGCTAGCGACTAGCTATTAAATATAAAAATAACTTCCAGCAATTTAGTAGGACGCGATTTAATAGGACGACAAATTCCATTACATGTACAACAGTATACAGGGTGTTTCATTTTAATCTAGCCAGGCGAATATTTCAAACGCTGTTGAGTTTAGAGAAAAATGTTTCAGACAAAAGTTGTAGGGTTCGGAGGGGGACACAAGATGGTGGGCTTGAGTTTTTGATGAAGGTAAAATTGAAGGTCATATGAAGGTCAACTTTGTTTTTTTAAATAAAATGTAGTATTTTTCATTGCATATTCTGAAAGAACATAAAATTCTGCGTTAAAATTGTCTGACACGTTTTTCATGAAAATCCATAATTTTTGAGAAAATTTAGCAAATTTAGCAACCCTGAAAGTGAGAGGCAAGGAGACTCACGTAAATCAAGTACCCCGATAGAATCAGATTTTCGTCACATCCACGCCGTTGATTCCGGGTAACTCTAAGAACGAGAAATGTTCATGAACATGTACAAATTGATGCATGATTCTCTTTGCGAAAAACAAACATTTTTTTCTTTAATTGCTAAATTTCCTCAAAAATTATGGATTTTCATGAAAAACGTGTCAGACAATTTTAATGCAGAATTTTATGTTCTTTCCGAATATGCAATAAAAAATACTACATTTTATTTAAAAAAACAAAGTTGACCTTTATATGACCTTCAATTTTACCTTCATCAAAAACTCAAGCCCACCATCTTGTGTCCCTCTCCGAACCCTACAACTTTTGTCTGAAACATTTTTCTCTAAACTCAACAGCGTTTGAAATATTCGCCTGGCTAGATTAAAATAAAACACCCGGTATACAGTTTATATAAAAATGTCACAAAGGAAAAAGCGTAATTGGATGATAGAGTGTACAAAAATTATTAATGAAATTAATATGAAGAAAAAGAAAAGAAGATTATTATTAGTATTGGCGGTAGTTCTTTATTTGCAAAAAAAAAAAACAGAAAAAACATTACAAAAGAAAATGTTTTTGGATAAATCCATTATTTTAAATAAGAGATAAATATGGATTCTATAATGCAATTTTACCTATAATTTCACAACAAATAAGTAGGTACATTTCGAAACTACTTCCGCATAAATGCAATTCAACTTGAAGAATTATTACGTAAAATAGCACCTCTAATTTCCAAAAAACCATTTAATTTAAAATTCCATAATAGTTCTCTATATTGGACCTCTAATATTAACCCTTAATCCCGACTCATGGGTCGTTTTCGACCCAAGCGAAATTTCAAAGTGCTGTAATTTTTGAAAACGGGTACGGAACGCGCCATATCCCGTACCTAAAAAAAGTTATGCCCCCGAGGATCCGCCTACGGAATAGCAGCGCGCCAGTCCCCCTCAGGTCGTCACAGTGAGCATAACAATCTCACCGCGAACGCAAACGACCCATGAGTCGGGATTACGTTGCCCAAATCAGCAGATAAATTTTTTTCTACTTTTCGTTTTTATGCGTTTAATATCATCAAAAAATCGTAAAAAAAAGGTCTGCATACGCAAAAAAAATTGAAAAAATTTTTTTATGTAGTTTTTTGAAAAAATGGCATCGAGAACGTCAGAAAAAGTTCTGAATATTCTGCGGCCTTGGGAAAATGTCCTGTATTTTGAATCTGACGACTCATATACGATATATATATACGATATATATATATATATCGTATATCATATATATATATATATATATATATATATATATATATATATATATATACAGTGGCGTAGCTAGGAAAGAGTTTCGGGGAGGGCTATAGCTTTAATTTGTTACAAATTATCACTATTAATTAGACACATCTGCACGGTATATTACCCACACTTAGCGCGACCCAGAGCCAACGACGGGGACGTGATGGGTTCTGGCTCCATTTTACTTTTTTTTTGTTTTTGAGTAATTTTATTTTTTTTTATTTTTTATTTATTATTTTTATCTTTTTTTTGTTTTATATTTATATATATATATATATATATATATATATATATTTTTTTTATATAATTTTTATGCTATGCTCACGACTTTGTTCATTTGAGTTTGATTTTAAAAACCAAATTTTATATTTAAATTAAAACAAAATTGTAATAGAACTGTGAATGTTTTTTTACATTGAAATTTTTAACATTTAACAAAAAAATTTAAACGTAGAATGCCAATTTTTATATATTATACTCGTGTGAAGTTAATGTTATTACAATCTATAATTGTATTCGACGATTCTTTTTAGTTAAAAATTTATTAAGCAAAATGTCATCATCGACATGTAGTTCCCGATGAATGCTCATTAAAGCAAGACCAGTAAGTCTCGTTTGTCCAGTACTATTTCTTAAATAGGTTTTTAATCTTTTTAATGTTGAGAAGCTGCGTTCGACTGTTGCTGTAGAAATCGCTAAAGTTGCTAATATTTGCAGTAGTGTGTGCAAATTGGGCAAAACTCATTGTCGGATCTTTATTGTATAAAAATATTAGATTTTATTTCCACGGAAATAAAATAACTATAATAAATAATAGTCGGAAACTATATTAAACTATAATAAAATAAGTCGGAAAAAATATAAACTCTCGATGAACTGTAAAGGTAGTAAAAGATTTTGACGACTGGACTACGAAGGAAAGCGAGGCATACGTTTCTTAGTGAAGCATATTAAATGCGTGAAACAGCATATATGACAGAAATTCACTTTTGTGATCAGCTATGAAATTATTAAAATTATTAAGAATTTCGGGGGGGGCTGCAGCCCCCACAGCCCCCCCCCTGGCTACGCCACTGTATATATATATATATATATATACATTCCTTTTTAAAAAAAAGCAAGATTCCTCGAACTAGAATATATCGAAGTGTTGAAATGTCTGTTTTTCGCGATACTGATTGGTTATCTTATTTGTGAGCTGCGATTTGCTTCACTCTTAACTGTCATATAAATTTTGACAGTTTGTTTCTGAGTAAATATTACATAAATAAATAATAATTATCTAATATTAAAGAGAAAAATTGAGCAGTAAGAGAAGGAAAAAGTAAAGAAAAGAGAGAGAGAGAGAGAGAGAAAGAGAGAGAGAGAAAGAGAAAAAGAGAAATAAGAAGAATAAGAAAAAGGCAGAAAAGGGAGAAAAAAGGTATGTATAATATACGTTTATCGGTTGAAGCTCTTACAATTAGTTTTTTACTTTTGTTGCTGACTTAGAATGCGTTTAAAAATTACGAGAATCTTGAAAAGCGAAAATTTTCACGAATCAAGGAGCGCGAGCAGATAGCAAAACCTCATTCTTTATTTGAATTCCGCCGGACTTTTTGAAAGATATTCGCAATTGTTTGATGATATCTGTTAAAATTAATTTCTCTAAAATTTTTAAATAATGTACGTATAAATAATAACAAAAATATTTTTTGTATAAAATTAAAGTACATTGATGGTTTAATTTCATACAAACAACAATCTCCATTTGAGAGATCGACTTTGAGAGATATTTGCAATTGCTGGATGATATTTGTTAAAACTCATTTTTTTATAAGTTTTAAATAATGTAATTAAGTACTTGAAATTTTAAAGAAATGAATTTTAACAAATATCATCCAGCAATTGCAAATATCTCTCAAAGTCGATCTCTCAAATAGAGATTGTAATTTGTATAAAATTAAATCATTAATGTACTTTAATTTTATACAAATAACAATCTCCATTTGAGAGATCGACTTTGAAAGATATTCGCAATTGCTCGATAATATCTGTTAAAATTAATTTCTCTAAAATTTTTAAATAATGTACGTATAAATAATAACAAAAAGATAGCAGATAATTTCAGCATTAATGATTTTGTGCTTTGACTTGTGTATAATATTTTTCTTTATATTGACTGGATAACTTAATATTAAAACGGTTTCAGCATTAAAATATTATAGTAAATAGAGTATCAAATTATAATTATTAGCTGAATCTTTAGCTATCCAGGCAATGTAAAAAAAAATATTATACATAAGTCAAAGCACAAAATCATTAATGCTAAAATTATTTGCTATCTTTTTGTTATTATTTATACGTACATTATTTAAAAATTTTAGAGAAATTAATTTTAACAGATATCATCGAGCAATTGCGAATATCTTTCAAAGTCGATCTCTCAAATGTAGATTGTTAATTTATATAATTTAATTTTATACAAATAACAATCTCCATTTGAGAGATCGACTAGAGAGATATTTGCAATTGCTCGATAATATTTGTTAAAATTCATTTCTTTAAAATTTCAAGTACTTAATTACATTATTTAAACATTTTTAAGAAATATATATATATATAAACTGACTTTTTTTTTGGATGCTTCACCGGAATATATATATATATATATATAATTAAATATTCATTATAATACAGCTGATATTTACACTATAAATACATATTAATTTCTTAAATTTTATTAAAGGATAAAAAAACGACGAGAGAGAGAGAGAGAGAGAGAGAGAGAGAGAGAGAGAGAGAGAGAGAGAGAGAGAGAGAGAGAGAGAGAGAGAGAGAGAGAGAGAGAGAGAGAGAGAGAGAGAGAGAGAGAGAGAGAGAGAGAGAGAGAGAGAGAGAGAGAGAGAGAGAGAGAGAGAGAGAGAGAGAGAGAGAGAGAGAGAGAGAGAGAGAGAGAGAGAGAGAGAGAGAGAGAGAGAGAGAGAGAGAGAGAGAGAGAGAGAGAGAGAGAGAGAGAGAGAGAGAGAGAGAGAGAGAGAGAGAGAGAGAGAGAGAGAGAGAGAGAGAGAGAGAGAGAGAGAGAGAGAGAGAGAGAGAGAGAGAGAGAGAGAGAGAGAGAGAGAGAGAGAGAGAGAGAGAGAGAGAGAGAGAGAGAGAGAGAGAGAGAGAGAGAGAGAGAGAGAGAGAGAGAGAGAGAGAGAGAGAGAGAGAGAGAGAGAGAGAGAGAGAGAGAGAGAGAGAGAGAGAGAGAGAGAGAGAGAGAGAGAGAGAGAGAGAGAGAGAGAGAGAGAGAGAGAGAGAGAGAGAGAGAGAGAGAGAGAGAGAGAGAGAGAGAGAGAGAGAGAGAGAGAGAGAGAGAGAGAGAGAGAGAGAGAGAGAGAGAGAGAGAGAGAGAGATAGAGATAGAGAGAGAGAGAGAGAGAGAGAGAGAGAGAGAGAGAGAGAGAGAGAGAGAGAGAGAGAGAGAGAGAGAGAGAGAGAGAGAGAGAGAGAGAGAGAGAGAGAGAGAGAGAGAGAGAGAGAGAGAGAGAGAGAGAGAGGAATAAAATAAAAGTGGAACAACAAAAAAAAAGAAATATAAAGAAGAAATAAGCAGAAAAAGAAAAAGAAAAAGTATGTATATGAATAAATAAATAAATGTAAAAAATGTAAAAAATAATGTAAAAAAAAATATTATACATAAGTCAAAGCGATGAAATTAAAGTACATTGATGATTTAATTTTATACAAATAACAATCTCCATTTGAGAGATCGACTGTGAGAGATATTTGCAATTGCTCGATGATATTTGTTAAAATTCATTTCTTTAAAATTTTAAATACTTAATTACATTATTTAAAAATTTTAAAGAAATTAATTTTAACAAATATCATCCAGCAATTGCAAATATCTCTCAAAGTAGATCTCTCAAATAGATATTGTTGTTTGTATAAAATTAAATTATCAATGTACTTTAATTTCATAAAAATAACAATCTTCATTTGAGAGATCGACTTTGAAAGATATTCGCAATTGCTCGATGATATCTGTTAAAATAATTTTCTTTAAAATTTTTAAATAATGTACGTATAAATAATAACAAAAAGATAGCACATAATTTTAGCATTAATGATTTTGTGCTTTGATTTGTGTATAATATTTTTCTTTATATTGGCTGAATAACTTAATATTAAAACGGTTTCAGCATTAAAATATTATAGTAAATAGAGTATCAAATTATAATTATTAGCTCAATATTTAGCTATCCAGGCAATGTAAAAAAAAATATTATACTTAAGTCAAAGCACAAAATCATTAATGCTAAAATTATTTGCTATCTTTTTGTTATTAAGTATACGTACATTATTTAAAAATTTTAGAGAAATTTATTTTAACAGATATCATCGAGCAATTGCGAATATCTTTCAAAGTCGATCTCTCAAATGGAGATTGTTATTTGTATGGAATTGAAGTACATTTATATAATAACAAAATTAAAAATAAATTTTCTAGAAAAACTTATTTTAAATTTTGTTATTTGTACGAAATTAAAGTACATTGATGATTTAATTTTATACAAATAACAATCTCCATTTGAGAGATCGACTTTGAGAGATATTTGCAATTGCTGAATGATATTTGTTAAAATTCATTTTTTTAAAATTTTTAAATAATGTAATTAAGTACTTGAAATTTTAAAGAAATGAATTTTAACAAATATCATCGAACAATTGCAAATATCTTTCAAAGTCGATCTTTCAAATGAAGATTACTTTTTGTATAAAATTAAAATACATTAATGATTTAATTTCATATAAGAATCTTTATTTGAGAGATCGACTTTGAGAGATATTTGCAATTGCTCGATGATATTTGTTAAAATTCATTTCTTTAAAATTTCAAGTACTTAATTACATTTTAATATTATAATATTTTAATGTTGAAACCGTTTTAATATTAAGTTATCCAACCAATGTAAAAAAAAATGTATAAATAATTACAAGAAGATAGCAAATAATTTCAGCATTAACAATTTTGTGCTTTGATTTATGTATCACATTTTTTTTTTACATTGGCTGGATAGCTTAATATTAAAACGGTTTCAGCATTAAAATAGTAAATAGAGTATCAAATTATAATTATTAGCTCAATATTAAGTTATCCAGGCAATGTAAAAAAAAATATGATACATAAATCAAAGCATAAAATTATTAATGTTGAAATTATTTGCTATCCTTTTGTTATTATGTATACGTAAATTATTTAAAAATTTTAGAGAAATTAATTTTAACAGATATCATCGAGCAATTGCGAATATCTTTCAAAGTCGATCTCTCAAATGTAGATTGTTATTTGTATGAAATTAAAGTACATTGATGATTTAATTTCATACAAATAACAATCTCCATTTGAGAGATCGACTTAGAGAGATATTTGCAATTGCTCCATGATATTTGTTAAAATTTATTTCTTTAAAATTTCAAGTACTTAATTACATTATTTAAAAATTTTGAAGAAATGAATTTTAACAAATATCATCCAGCAATTGCAAATATCTCTCAAAGTCATATAGTACTTATATTAGTCTTATATTACTTTTTTTGAGTAGTGTATAATAATTTTTTATATTTTTAAAATAAATATAAATATATTAATATTTATTATTTCTTTTGTTTCAGGTACTTTGAGTAAAGTTCTAGAAAAAATTAATAAATATAAACAATAGAAAGACAGAAAAAGAAAAAAGGAAAACAAGAAAAAAGGAGAAGAGAAGAATATCTATTCATATTATAATATTATTAATTAGTTGAATATAATTATTATTATTATATTAAAATGTTTAATTATATTGTGTTGTAATATATAATTACGTTGTATATAAATAGTAATTTTAAACACTTAGTTAATATTTTATTACAGTTATATTTATATTATTAATTATTGTGTTGTAATTTATTTTATGTGTAATCTATTATATGTGTAATTGATAATAAATATAATGTTAATCTTAATAAATAATAATTAATTATAAAGATGATTATGATAATGATTATGATGATAATTATGATGATGATGATGATGATGATGATGATGATGATGATGATGATGATGATAATGATGATGATGATAATGATAATGATAATGATAATGATAATAATGATGATAATAATGATGATGATAACAATGATGATAACTATGATGATAATAATGTTGATAGTTATCATTTTCCCACATATTTGCATGCATTAAAAAAATTCTTTATATATAATTTTTATTGTATACTAACAATTAAAAGAATAAAACAAACTAAATTTTGATAACATATTTGTTTAAATTTAATAAATAGAATTTTATAATTAATGTAATTATATAAATATATATAATATAATATAAATAATATAAATATAATATAAAATTAATATAGTGTATACTTATAGTTTTGTCAAATGCCGAAGCGTAAGAAAGAGCGTACTTTAAACGAAGAACTTGAATTTCAACGACAATGTCGTGAAAGAATTGCAGAAAATCAACATCGTCGTTATTCTGTTGCTAAAGAAATAAAAAATAAATTAAAAACAGTTGATTATAGAAAATATGCTATAAATGTTACTGGTACAATACATGATAATCATATAACAGAACTGAACAAAGAACATTCTTTAGATATTACACTAATAAACAAACAAATTAGTAGCACTGGTAACATACATACTAATCGCATAATAGAAATAAATGAAGAAATAATTGAAGGAAATCCTGGAAATACTATATCATTAAATTAGCAAAGTTATGCAGAATATCTATCTCATTATCGATCACAGAAAAAACAACAACCTTGTTTAAATATTAATAGTACAATATTAATTGACGACATAAATGAATACTATATTGGTTCTATGGATGTGTCTTGTGTTCATTGCAATGCAAAATATTTTGCAGCCAAAAAAATATCTAATAAAGGCAATTCATTTCACGATTGTTGCAATCATGGCGCAGTATATTTGCAACTATTGCCTAAATTTCCTCAATTTATTCATAATTTATTTGATGGTAGTCATGTAAAATCTAATGATTTTTTTCAACATATTCGCAGTTATAATAGTTCATTTTCATTTGCATCATTTAATGCCAATTTAATTAATTTTCAAAATAGACGACCTAGTCCGTACTGTTTTAAAATACAAGGACAGATTTATTATCAAATTAATACAGCGTTATATGCTGCGCAAAATGAAAGTCCTTCTTACGGTCAACTTTTTATTGTGGATTTAAATGAAGCGATCGATCATCGTCTTAATCAAAATTCGTGTTTAGATTTTGAAATTGTTCAAAACCTCGAACATATAATGCGGAGATCTAATGTATTTGCTCAATCTTTTCAAATGATGGGTGAAGAATTAGAAAATCAACGACGTTTGGAAATGGAATCTGGTGATTTGTTACCAGGATTACAATTATCATTTACTTTAAGATCAGGTATGGATCGACGTCGATATAATGCTCAAAGAACTAATGAAGTTGCAGCTGTTTTTCGTACTACTGCTGATGGAGAAATTCCAGAATCATATGTTACAATACGTAATAAAAATACTAAAATTTTGCAAAAAGTAAGTACTATGGATCCAAATGTTGAACCATGAATATATCCATTATTTTATCCATATGGCACTCAAGGTTGGCATCGTGATTTAACAAAATTAAATAGCAATAAACGAATAACAAGAGGACAATATATTAAATATCGTATGGCTATTCGTGATGAATTTAATGTCTTTATATTAGGTCGTCGCTTATTTCAACAATGGCTTGTGGATAATTATGTAAAAATGGAAAAGGATAGAATTGATTATTGCAAAACTCATCAAAAAGAACTACGTTCTGAAACATATCAAGGTTTAAGAGATTATATACAAACTATGGCAAATAATTTAAATGGACGTATTGGCAAAATGGTAATACTTCCTTCCACATTTATTGGATCATCACGTAATATGATGCAAAATTATCAAGATGCAATGGCAATTGTTAGTAAATTTGGAAAACCAGATCTTTTCATTACAATGACTTGTAATCCAAAATGGCGTGAAATTGAAGAAAATCTTTTGCCTGGTCAGCAAGCTTCTGATAGACCTGACATTTGTGCTCGCGTTTTTAACATTAAAAAAAATTATTTAATTGACTTGATTGTTAAGCAAAAATTTTTTGGTGAAGTAGCAGCGTTTGTGTATGTTATTGAATTTCAAAAACGTGGTTTGCCTCATGTTCATATGTTGATTACTTTAAAATATAATTTTAAAATAACAACTCCACAGATTGTTGACAAATATATTTCTGCTGAAATTCCTGATCCATCTGACAATCGTATTTTACATGATATAGTTATGAAGCATATGATTCATGGACCTTGTGGTGATTGGTGTTTGGTAGATGGTAAATGTTCGAAACATTATCCGAAATCTTATTTTGAAGAGACTAAAATGGATGAAGATGCTTATCCCTATTATTGTCGACGAAATAATGGTAAAAATTTTAAACGTCCTGGTGGTTATATAGTTGATAATCGTTATGTTGTTCCATATTGTCCTACTTTATCGATTATATTTAATTGTCATATTAATGTCGAAGTAGTTTCAAGTATCAAATCAGTTAAATATCTATATAAATATATTTATAAAGGGCACGATGTTGCTGCTATAACCATTGAACCAATAACAGAAAATGTAATTATTGATCATGATGAGATACACAATTATATCGAAACTCGTTATGTTGGACCTGTAGAAGCCTGTTGGCGTATCCTTGGTAAGAAGTTACAAGATAAAAGCCATACTATAATGCGTTTACCAGTCCATCTTCCTAACGAACAAAATATTATAATTGAAAATGAATCTAATGAAGACACAATAACTTCTGCATTAAGCCAGGTTACTATGTTAATCGATTATTTTTCATTAAATTTGCGTGATGAAGAAGCAAGACAATATTTATATATTGAAATTCCACGCTATTATACATTTAAAAAAGAGAAAATTAATGATAGAAATGTGTCACACTGGGTTAAACGCAAAAGTCACTATAATTGCATAGGACGAATGTATTCTGTTAGTCCATCTCAAACAGAATTATTTCATTTACGATTATTATTACTTACAATAAAGGGGGCTACAAGTTTTAATAATTTAAGAACTGTAAATGGAGAATTATGTCAATCATTTACGGCAGCATGTTTGGCTTTAGGTTTAATCGAAGATGATGATGAATGGAATCGAGCTATGAATGAAGCTGTTGGATGGATGATGCCACGACAACTTCGTAAATTATTTGTACGAATATTATTACATTGTCAGCCATTACATCCTGAAGAATTATGGGATAACTTTAAAACAGCTTTGTCGGAGGATTATGTTCGACATTTTGGTATGTTACAAGGACAGAAGAAAGCATATATACAAATCAATAATATGCTTTGTACTGAAGGCAAAAGTCTTGCTGATTTTCCACAAATGGAGCAATTATTAGAAACTGAGTTGTTAAACGAAGAGAATGTTTATGTGATATTTGAACAAGCTATGGAAATAGGTACCAAACAATATAAACAATTAAATGATAAACAAAAAGAAATAGTTGATCTTGTGTTGAATAAATTAGATAACAATATTTATAATAATAATTATTGTTTTTATATTGATGGTCCAGGTGGATCAGGTAAAACATTTATATATACAACTATTTATCATTTAGCAAAAATTAGAAAGAAACACGTGTGTGCAATGGCTTTTACGGGTATTGCAGCGACATTATTACCTGCTGGAAAAACAGTTCATAAGACATTTGGATTGCCGGTTCCATTATTTGCTGATTCAACATCTGCTATTAAAATCCAATCAAAGGAAGCTCAATATTTGAAAAATACAGATATTTTTATCTGGGATGAAGCACCAATGTCACCACGATATGCTTTAGAAATTATGGATCGAACATTGCGTGATATTATGAACAATAATTTACCTTTCGGTGGAAAAATTGTTTTATTAGGTGGTGATTTTATACAACTTCTGCCTATAAAAGTACATGGTACTCGAAATGAAATTGTGAATCTTTCTATTAAATTTAGTGCTATTTGGAAACATTTTGTAAATTATTCTTTAACACAAAATATGAGAGTTCTTCCAGAAGAAATTGAATTTGCAAAATTTCTTTTAGATATGGGAGATGGCATATTGAATGATTCTAATGATAACATACAAATTCCTAAATGTTGTATAGCACCTATTAATGCTGATATTGTAGAAAATATATATGGCGATTTAATACGGAAAAAGGAATTTACCAAAATGGCTAAATGTGCTATACTTTCTGCAAGAAATACTGACGTAGATGAAATTAATAAAAAAGTTGTTGAATTATTAGATATAACTAATGAACGAATTTATACAAGTGTTGATAGTACTATGAATTGTGATGATAATGGCGATATTGGTGAAGCTTTGTTACCAGAATATTTAAACAGTTTATCTCCATCATGTCTTCCTTCTTATGAATTACGTTTAAAGCCAAATTGCATTATTATGTTGATTAGAAATCTTAGTATCAATGAAGGTCTTTGTAATGGTACTAGATTAATGATTATAGAACTTACAGATCATTTATTGAAATGTAAAATCTTAACGGGTGATAAGACAGGAGATATCGTTTTTTTAAATCGTATAACATTATATTGCGAAAATGTATATCCTTTTACCTTTTCAAGAAGACAGTTTCCAGTAAAATTAGCATTTGCTATGACAATTAATAAATCACAAGGGCAAACGTTTGATAGAGTAGGAATAGATCTTCGCAAAGATGTTTTTAATCATGGGCAATTATATGTTGCTTTCTCAAGAGTTCGTTCTTGGCAAGCATTAAAAGTTTTTCTTGGTAATCAACGAGATAATAGACACGTTAAAAATTATGTATATAAAGAAATATATATGTGAAATAAAAATATATATTAAACTGAAAGCTGTATTTAAAGATGTACGTTATAGTTAATTATGTAATTAACAAATATCATCGTGCAATTGCAAATATTATACGTCGATTTTGATGACATTGGAACCATCGGTTATTTAGTTCCTCGAAGCAAACTAAAGTTTTACTTTTTTTTATATGTATAAATGGACATATATGGCGCTAAATGTATTAATTATTGCTCTGGAGTTCGCTGGATATATTTATTAATTTCTTTATTTATTAATTTTTAAATAATGTAATTAAGTACTTGAAATTTTAAAGAAATGAATTTTAAGAAATATCGTCGAGCAATTGCAAATATCTCTCAAAGTCGATCTCTCAAATAATACATTGATGATTTAATTTCATACAAACAATAATCTCCATTTGAAAGATCGACTTTGAGAGATATTTGCAATTGCTAGATGATATTTGTTAAAATTCATTTCTTTAAAATTTTTAAATAATGTAAAAAAGTATTCATAAAAATACTCATAAAAAAACACTCGGATTAATAAGAAGCATAAAGAACAGCGTGTACGGAGAGGAAAGCATGTACTGGAAGTGGTGCGCGCTATAGATATGAAAATTTTTAAAATTATTACTTACCTTTTTTTTACTTTTCTCTTTTATCCTTTCCTTCTCCTTTTTTCATTTTTTCACTCTTTTAAAAACAATGCGTTTTTGAACAGGGAATACGTCTGTACAATTTGACAGCGTAAAAAAATGTAAACAAGAGTGGATATGCGAAGCTAAATAGCGCGCGCGAAGCGCGCGCCTGTGTTGTTCTAGTATTATATAAATAATTATTTAATAAGAATTTTTGATTATTTAATTATTCATATAATATATTATTAAATTTATATTAAAATATTTTAATCTATAAAAAAATTAAAAAAAAAATCAATAAAAGCAAAAAAATAAATAATATATATAATATTAAATAAAACTCAGCTTCCAATTATTCTGAAATAATACCTCAATAAATAATTTTTAAAAATGTCAGAATCAGTTTTACCTCAAAAAAAAAAAAAAAAAAATAAAATACAATTAATTTTAATGAACAAAAAAATCCAATAAAAACTTTCATAAAAATTATAAATAAAAATATCTTTGATAATTCCTTTTTATTCAAACACATAAATATTTTTGGAATATGAATTTTAGGGTTAATATTTATGTATTTAAATAAAAAAAAATTATCAAAAATTTTTTCATTTATAATTTTAATGAAAGTTTTTATTGGATTTTTTTGTTCATGAAAATTAATTGTATTTTTTTTATAAAAAAAAAATTTTTTTTTGTATTTTTTTTTTTTTTTTTTTTTTGAGGTAAAACTGATTCTGACATTTTTAAAAATTATTTATTGGGGTATTATTCCAGAATAATTGGAAGCAGAGTTTTATTTAATATTATATATATTATTTATTTTTTTGCTTTTATTAATTTATTTTTTTTGATTATTTTATAGATTTAAATCTTTTAATATAAATTCAATTATATATTATATAAATAATTATTTAATAAAAATTTTTGATTATTTAATTATTTATATAATATATTATAATATATTATAATATATTATTGTATATTATTAAATTTATATTAAAATATTTAAATCTATAAAAAAAAATAAAAAAAAAATAAAAAAAAAAAATTAATAATATATATAATATTAAATAAAACTCTGCTTCCAATTATTCTGAAATAATACCCCAATAAATAATTTTTAAAAATGTCAGAATCATTTTTACCTCAAAAAAAAAAATAAAATACAATTAATTTTAATGAACAAAAAAATCCAATAAAAACTTTCATTAAAATTATAAATAAAAATATCTTTGATAATTCCTTTTTATTCAAACACATAAATATTTTTGGAATATGAATTTTAGGGTTAATATTGATGTATTTAAATAAAAAAAAATTATCAAAAATTTTTTTATTTATAATTTTAATGAAAGTTTTTATTAGATTTTTTTGTTCATGAAAATTAATTTTATTTTTTTTTATAAAAATAATTTTTTTTTTTTTTTTTTTTTTTTTTTTTTTTTTTTGAGGTAAAACTGATTCTGACATTTTTAAAAATTATTTATTGGGGTATTATTCCAGAATAATTGGAAGCAGAGTTTTATTTAATATTATATATATTATTTATTTTTTTGCTTTTATTGATTTATTTTTTTTGATTATTTTATAGATTTAAATCTTTTAATATAAATTCAATAATATATTATATAAATAATTATTTATTAAGAATTTTTGATTATTTAATTATTCATATAATATATTATTAAATTTATATTAAAATATTTAAATCTATAAAAAAATTAAAAAAAAATCAATAAAAGCAAAAAAATAAATAATATATATAATATTAAATAAAACTCAGCTTCCAATTATTCTAAAATAATACCCCAATAAATAATTTTTAAAATTAAATTTTACCATTGACGTATAAAAAAATAAATATCGATATCATAAAGAAATATTTGGAACCGGGATCCGTTTTACTAACAAGCAATCATTACAGCAAAACTTTTATCATTACTCCTTCTCCGATAAAACACGGAGCAATATATTTCGGACACGATATACATAAAGAAATTAATACATTATACAATAATATAAAATTATATTTAGAATATAAAAGAATTAACCTTCTAAAGCCAAAAGACGAAATATATGTACCTGAACACATCAAATATTTAGATAACATATATAATATTATAGATATAAAAAAATTAATGGATAAATTAGAAACTTTGAAAGATAAATATAATAGTGACATCGACTATATAGTAGAAATTTCAGATAAAGGTCCTAGAATTTTAACATTTGACAAGTTTATAAAAAATAAAAATAAAATATTTATTTACCATTATTACAATAAAAAAATGATGAAATTAGCATCTATAAATTCTTTATATTTTTTAGGAACAAAATATTCGTTTAATAAAGATAAAGAAGGAAAATATTGTTTTGAAATGATAATTCAATCATACGAAATTATAGATAAGTACTTTAAATCTCTAAAAGTTTCAATAATTTTTGATTCATATTATACATCATCTTGTTTTACAAAAAGCAGATATTTCAATCTCGTGTACAGAAATTAAATTTAATGAAAATTTATAATAATTTTAATAAAACATGAATAGAATATACCAACAATTTCTAGAACACGGAACTCTTCTTGGAATTAATAGCAATAATTCTGTAATTTATGAAATAAACGATTACGGATCTTATACAACATTATCTAGTGACAATATTGTACTTGAAAAAGTTACAAGAAAATTTAGAACCAATATTTTTAAACTATTTGTAGAATATTGTAAAGAACACAGTTTAATAATATCAACTTTTATAGATATTACAATGTATTCAAAAGATAATGAAGTATTACATTACAACACTATTTGCAATAACGTAAAAAATACAAAAAAATATAAATTTAAAATATTAGATTATATAAAATGTAAGCATAAAATGTGTAAACTGTGTTACGATGGTGGTTACGTAATTATGGTATAATAGATAACATTTAGAAAATTATTTAATATTTATCTTTAGTTCGTTTGTGTTCATATTTGACTTTTGCTTGAAAGTATAATTAAGTACTTTTTTTTTTATTATATGAAAATTTTAAATCTTTAAATCCCTCATTTATTTTTCTTAAAATCTTTACCTTATCGTCAATAATTAAAATATCTGCAATAAAATAATTATCAATATCTTTTATAATTTCAATAGTCTTGGAACACATATTATCTTCAAACTCAATTGAATATCAAAATCTGATTTTTCTTTGCTATTACCTTCATTATTGCTGCTATCTATCAATTGATCTATTAAAGCCAATAAAGTCTCCTTTTTTATATTTGGATATAATCCAGTATTTAAACAAATTTTATCATCATCGAGTATTATATTTTTAGCTCTTATGCTTCCATCTACAGTAAGATTAGATCTTACGTTTAAATTATCTCCCGCCGTCTTAATTGTATTTAAAGTAGTTTGAAGTCTGGTTTTATCTTCTTCTAACATTTATTAAAAAGAAAAAAACAAATTTTATTAAAATAAAAAAATTTAATTAATGAAAAAACTGAATTAATATCACTTCAAAATTAACAACATATCTTGATACTAATATAATTATATTAGTATTAATATAATTTATATTAATATTAATAAAAAACATATCTTCATTATAAAATAAATAATATGTATTAATATTAATACAATTGTATTAGTATTATAACAATTATTATCAAATATAACACATTTTAATGTAACTAACATTATTACTATCAAACAAATAATATATCTTAAAACAATATAACATTGCTACATGTTATTATCAAATAGACAATACACTTGTACATTAACATTATTAATAAATAATTTGACTAATAATTGATGACATACATCTTTACACTAACCAATTAAAAATATGGAACGTAATTTAGAATATATGCGTTCATGTGGAAATCCTTATATTAGAGAAAATAAGTACAATGAAAAAAATAAATCATTGGATATAATAAAGTTTCTATATACATCATTATATAGAAAAGACTACTCGATTTTTAATATTATTAAAAACAAACAAATTATAAAATATTGCAACAAATACTATAGATGCGAAAAATGTCAGGATATAAAATATGTTAAAAGATGTATATATTATCATCTTAATAATAATATTCATAAACATTATCAGCATTTTGAAAATTATTTAGACAATTATTTTAAAGGATTTTTAAAAGAGATATATCTATATTACAAAGAAGAAATTATATATACAAGTATCGATCATGTAGAATACAATTTAAGAGATGAATATGAAAAAATATTTAATGTCTACGGTGATTATGGTCACAAACAATTTAAAAATTCATTATTGAATAATATAATTAAAAAATGTCATATAAAAAAAAATAGCAAATTGTATAAATCAAAATTTTTTAACATTTTAATGTACTGTATATTAATAGATAAATCTGATTTTAACATCATTGATTATGAAATAATTGTAAATAAATATTCTTTATTTAAAGATATCTATAAGATATCACATATACTAAATATAAAAAGAAATAGTTATAAAAACGAAAATATTAAAAAAATAACTTTTTCAAGCAATAGAATGTTAAATTATACATATAATTTTCATGGTAACGATTTAGATTATTACCATAAAAATATGATAAAATTAAACATAATGTATAGAACAAATATAGAAGATTACGCTTGTGAATATGATAATCACATAAGTGATTATTTAAATATAATAAATTCAAAATACGAGTTTAATTATTCTAATAAATTTATTAGTAACAGCCTACAAGATATAAACTTGTAATAACTTTTTATATTAATTTTTTCTAACTTATACTTTCTCTTCATACTATTAATTATTAAATATGGTTACTTTTAACTTCCTATTGTTAATTTTAAAAAGAATTAAATAAAAATATTGAAAATATATACTAAAATAAATATCAACTTTTAAAATATGGATATTCAATTAAAATTCAGTATATTAATTAACGAATTGGTAGAATCTACAGACATAGAAATCAATAAAAATAAACAATCATCTGAAATAGGTACTATCAAGGATAGAAGATTGGGAGAAGTTAATAATGTAGAATGTGATACATGTCAACTTACAAAAAATACTGGATGTAATGGCCATTCTGGGAAAATACCATTAGGAAATAAAATATTCGTACATCCAAGTATGATAAGCGAAATCAAAAACATATTAAGTACATTTTTGATTTCAAGAACATTGGGTGATTACAATTGCAAAAATATTTCATATTCAAGATATACAGATCCACTAACTCCAATACCAGATATCAAAACACTCGATATGTCGTGAGGTTTCGATGCAAATAATATACACTCACTTTTTAAGTTTCGTATTCGTAAAAGTTTATTCAATCTCACTATATGTTCATCGAAAGTACGTTTTATTATGTGAATTATCGCGCAGCTCGACAACGCCTGGGGGGCTCTCCCTGAGTCGGCTACCAAAATTACTGCACACGACAACGCCTAGGGTATTATTCCTGAGTCGTATGCCTTTAATATACGCTTGTCTATCGGTCACTGAATTCTCGCTTACAATCAATCTATCGTCTATTCGCTACAGAGGCCACTGAGTTATTGAGCTCAAGAGGAGATTTTTCCGTCGTCAACATCAAATCCCCACCATGGCATAAAATGATCTCATTGGTGCGGTTAAATCTTAAAGGATATCACGGCGAAACAAATAACACCAAAAAACATTACGTTAGCTACTTATCGAAGATTTCTATCGAGCCCTGATCTATGCCGAAAGCCTCTTTAACTCAGCGGCATCCCTTTGCGCTAACATTAGAAGGACCGATATACATGTGTAGTATATTTTGTAGATTCATCATATGTGTATATATATATATTTTTTATGTGTGGACGCATAGGTCGTGCACGACTGTCGCTTTCGTTACATCCTCCCCCCGTTGAGAGGAATCGATCAACCCGTGTACTCGTTTAATTCGTATGTCATTTTATATTATACATTTTTAATCATTTACGTATGGGTAGATCAAAGAGGATGGTTTTATAAATAATGCACGACAACGCCTTGGGAATGTTTTCCTGAGTCGGCTCGCATATGACACGACAACGCCTGGGGGATTTATCCCTGAGTCGGTCCGAATAGACATTGTATCTTATGTTTTACAATCTATGTAATTGTGAATGATGCTCATACAATAGATCTCAAATTGCTGTATAAAGTAATACATCGTAATATAAAGGCTAACGCATAATCACTGTTCGGTCGGCAACGGACATAATTGATTGACCGCTCTCTTCACTTGTCCAGACGCAGTTTTGACGGTCACGGCTCGTATGATTCCATCATCACCTGGATGCACGCTCGTGATTCGGCCCATTGCCCATTGAGTGCATGGCAGATTCCTTTCTTTCAAAAGAACAACTGTTCCGATATCGATTTTCGATCCTTCTTTTGCCCATTTGCTGCGTACTTGGAGTTCATTCAAGTATTCAAGCCTCCAACGTGACCAGAAGTCCTGCCGCACCTTGCTTATGTGTTGCCAGGTGGACAAGCGATTGGCTGGAACATGTGACAAGTCACCCTCCGGAAGGGTCGTTAGCGGTTTACCAATTAAGTAGTGGGCTGGTGATAGAACCAGCAAGTCGTTCGGATCAGAGGAAAGGGAAGTGATTGGTCGGGAGTTCAATATTCCTTCTATTTCAATAACGAAAGTGTTCAATTTCTCGAAGGTGAACAATGAATCACCCACAACTCGTTTAAAGTGATGCTTAAAAATTTTCACGCTTGATTCCCACAATCCCCCGAAATGCGGAGCCATTGGCGGTATAAAATGCCATGTTATCCGATGGTTACTCGCGAATTTGTCTACATGTTCTTTATGTTCTTGAGAATTGAGCAAAACGTATAATTCTCTAAGCTGGTTATTCGCGCCCACGAAATTAGTCCCGTTATCCGAATAGATATGTTGCGGTAATCCTCGTCTTGCTACGAATCGCCGTAATGCCGCGAGAAATCCTTCCGTTGTTAAGTCGCTGACGATTTCGAGATGTATCGCCTTTATGGACATGCATACGAAGACGCATATATATACTTTGACCTGAGCTCGATTTCGATACTTTTTTTTCTTTAATGCAGAATGGACCACAAAAATCAATCCCGGTATTACTGAAAGGTATTGCTTCGCATACGCGGACCTTTGGAAGATCACCCATTTTATATTCGATGGCTTTAGCGTCAAATCGAAAACATCGCATGCATTTGCGTACGATTTTACGTACCTGACTACGACCGTTAATCAACCAATATTTTTGCCGAATAATATATAAGGTAGTTTGAATGCCGGCATGATGATGAGTCTCATGTGTCTCTCGTATGAGATGGTCGATTAGATAATGTTGGCTTGGAAGCAATATTGGATGCTTTCCAGCGAATGTCAAATTCGATTTTTGGAGCCGCCCTCCAACTCGAATTAAACCGCGATCATCGAAAAACGGATTCAAATTAGCAATCACGCTCCTCTTTGTAGAATTTGTTTCCTTTAATTCCTTGAGCTCAGAGTGGAATCGAATAGACTGAATGATTTTTAATACTCGGATTTCCGCTTCATCAATTTCCTTCGCGCATAACTGCCCAACGCGTCTATCGTTAGGTAGAAATCTTAAGCAATAAGCAATAACCCTTAGTAATTTTGAGTATGAAGAATATTTCTCTAATATTTCTAATCCGCAATGAGTCGTTTTTAAACAAGTGTTCTTTTTTAACTCGAGTATCTCATCCGTTTGTAAAAATTCGTTCGGCCATTCATTTTCATTCTCAAGTAACCATATAGGCCCGGAAAACCATGTCTGATTTTGCGAGAACGCGTATGGCAACTGTCCCCTCGATATCGCGTCGGCAGGATTGTCTTCCGATTTGATGTGCCGCCATTCTCCTTTATTCGTTAGTCCCTGAATCTCCGCGACGCGATTAGCTACGAAAGAATTTAGTCGATGTGGCGAAGTGTTTAACCAATGCAAAACCACAGTAGAGTCACTCCAAAATACCGTTTTGGATGGGATGAGTCCCAGCGTGTTATTTGCCTCTTGGTATAATCGTGCCAATAGCAACGCACCGCAAAGCTCAAGCCGCGGTATAGTGATAGTTTTCAATGGCGCGACACGAGATTTGGCGCATAATAGTCTAACGATTGTTTGGTTATTTCTTCCGGTTGAACGTACATATATACAGGCGCCGTACGCGAAATTACTAGCATCACAAAACCCGTGTATTTGTACATTGCAATAATCATCCATTAGCAATCTGCGTTCAACGGAAATCTTATTTATTAATTCAAATTGTCTAACAAATGCTAACCAATCCGAATATATGTTCTGTGGTACGGATTCATCCCAATCTAATTGACATTTCCACACATCCTGCATGAGTTTTTTAGCGTATAATATGATAGGGCCTAATAAGCCCAGCGGGTCGAATATTTTAGCAATTTCGGACAGTATACTTCTTTTTGTCAATTTTTTCGCAATCTTGATAGGCCTAATAAAATAGCATATCTTATCATCTCGCGCGCACCAGCTCACGCCGAGCGTTTTTAAAGAGCGATCTTCGCCGAACGTAAACTTCGCGTGAAGCGCGCTATCCGCGAGATCCTTCACGATGCGCTCGTCGTTAGAAGCCCACTGTCTGATTTTAAATCCGCCGCGTGCTAGTAATGAAGTTATTTCGTCCCTAATTTTTCGGGCGTCGACGATTTCATCGGCACCAGTCAATAGGTCATCTACGTATAAGTGTTTTTTAAGAATTTCGGCTGCTCTAGGGTATGTGTGTCCTTCATCGTCAGCTAATTTTTGCAATGTTCTAATCGCGAGAAACGATGAGGATGAAACACCAAAGGTGAGCGTATTAAATTGATACGTTTTAATCCTATCGTTGTTTCGTCATAAGATTCGCTGGAATCGTCGATCTTCCTCATGCAGCAATACCTGCAAATACATTTTTTCGACATCCGCGGTCATAACGTATCTATATATGCGTAATCGAATCAGGTGAGAGAATAATTTGTCTTGTATTAACGGGCCAACCATCAATACATCGTTCAACGACACACCGGTGCTAGTTCTCGCAGACGCGTCAAAAACAATTCGTATTTTGGTGGTGTTACTCGAATTCTTAATCACGGCATGATGAGGTAAATAATATCCATCATTAGAAGGATCCTCAACCACGGAAATATAATTCAATTTTATATATTCCTCAATCGCGCGTGTGTATTCATCTTTCAATGAAGCATTCGTCTCAAATTTTCGTTCCAACGTCGAGTAACGTTTAAGTGCGATGGTGCGTGATTCACCGAGACGCGTGCTTGCCTCACGAAACGGCAAACGAACCATATAACGCCCATCTACATTCCGAGATACGTTTTTTATAAAATGCGTCTCACATTTATTTTCTTTTTCCATATTAGGTTTGTTCGTCTCAATTTCTTCAATCGTCCAAAATTTATCTAACCGAGATTCTAACCTTGTCAAATGACATGCATCGCCTTTCGACCGAGCAGTAGTCGCTCCCCCCGCGACTACCCAACCTAATCGCGTTTTTTGTAAATATAATTCATACCCGTCTCGAGATAAATTGATTTGTCCTATGGAGAACAACGATAGCGTTGCCCCAGAACCGATTAGTAATTCGACGGAACGTGGCAAATGAAATTCGGGATCGGCTAATCTAATATTTGGAGATATGTTAATTGAATCTCGTGGAAAAATGTCGGATGGAACCAATTCCGTGATTGCCGGAATAATCAGACACGTAAGATCCTTGCTAAAACCATCGAGCGTAGACTGTATCGTAATGCGTATTATGCCCTTTGTAACTGTGCTTATGCCAGCGATTGCGCCGACCGTTGTCGAACATGCGTTCACAGGTATTCCTAAGTGTCTCACGACGCGCTCGGTTATAAAATTAGCGGTCGCACATGTGTCTAACAACGCACGGCATCGTATCCCTTTCCCTTTAATGTCATGGATATATACCATAGCACTGGTTAATAATTGAGTTGTCGTTTTATGTGATACTGAAGCGAGGCTTATCATTTCGCCTGCGCTCGATACGTTTAGTCATGCGGATTGTACGGTATCGGTCTTTGCATCAGATTTATTCGCGTATCCTTCAAGGTGAAGAAGCGTGTTGTGCCGTTTTTGACATATGGTACAACCTGAGAATTTGCAAGGGCGATCCCGATGTGAACGCAGACAATTATAGCAAAGTTTTGCATTCCGTATTGTTTCGATACGTTTAGGTATTGCTAATTGTTTGAATTTGTCGCATAAATAAAGCGGATGTCGCTTTGCCTTACATATCACGCAGTTGCGTCCAGTATTCAAAACAAATGCCTTGTTCTCTATTTGATAACGTTTTCTTTTGATGGGAGGCTCGCCCTTATATTTTTCTGCGTCTATCATCTTTACCTTATCACGTCTCGACGCACATACCGCTGTTTTATATAAGAATTCGTACATCTGCTCGAGACTCGGAAATTCATCCCTTTCGAGGCTCGCCTCCCACTTCTCTAACGTTGTTTTCGGCAATCTACTCTCTAAGAGATGTACAACCATTTCGGGTCCAATTGTTACTCCTAGCGCATTCAACGATGCGACGTGTTGTTGCGCGTCGTCCGCGAGTTTCGTCAAGCCACCCGTGGTTTCCTTTTCTAACGTAGGTAAATTTAGTATCAATGAAAGATGCCGCGTTATCAAAATACGTTTTACTTCGTATGATTTTTCGAGCAATTCCCACGCCCTAGAATAGCTTATTCCGTCGACGGCAAAAATCTTCACCTTATTAGCCGCATCCCCGACTAAGGCCGATTTTAAGTAATGCAATTTATCAATGTCTGATAAATCTGCTTGAGAGCCTATCATATTATAGAACGCATTTTTAAACGATAGCCAACCTTCAAAACGACCGTCGAATGTCGGTAATGACGCTTCGGGTAATTTGATACGCCTAGTTTTCACGGATGTCACCGTTCCGTTGCTATTAGATCGCGTTTCACCACTCGACGTGCTCGCGCTAGTGCTCGTATTATCTGATATGTTCGAAACGTCTTCGATTTTACCCGCGAGAGCATAGAAACGTTCTTGAATAATCGCGAATTCATCTCCGTGCGTTTCATTAGGTTCTAATAGTATGAGCTCGTCATTATATTCTTCGTAGGCCTGATATAATTCAGTTAAACGCGCGCCCCGTAATTTCAATGCGGCACCACTAATTTTATTTTTGTCAAGAAGATTACTCAAGTTAGTGATTTGGGATTTTAAGGATGTTCGTTTTTGAATAAGCAGTTTGCTTCTTTCGGCCATGGTTTGTTGTTAAGATAGGATACGAACGACTCACCGTTGTGTACTGTGGATGCGCTGGTATGCCTCGTTATCCAATTTTGCAAAAATACTTGATCTCTTTCTGCGTGGAGGTCCAGACCTCACAGGAGGCACCAAAATGTCGTGAGGTTTCGATGCAAATAATATACACTCACTTTTTAAGTTTCGTATTCGTAAAAGTTTATTCAATCTCACTATATGTTCATCGAAAGTACGTTTTATTATGTGAATTATCGCGCAGCTCGACAACGCCTGGGGGGCTCTCCCTGAGTCGGCTACCAAAATTACTGCACACGACAACGCCTAGGGGGGTATTATTCCTGAGTCGTATGCCTTTAATATACGCTTGTCTATCGGTCACTGAATTCTCGCTTACAATCAATCTATCGTCTATTCGCTACAGAGGCCACTGAGTTATTAAGCTCAAGAGGAGATTTTTCCGTCGTCAACATCAAATCCCCACCATGGCATAAAATGATCTCATTGGTGCGGTTAAATCTTAAAGGATATCACGGCGAAACAAATAACACCAAAAAACATTACGTTAGCTACTTATCGAAGATTTCTATCGAGCCCTGATCTATGCCGAAAGCCTCTTTAACTCAGCGGCATCCCTTTGCGCTAACATTAGAAGGACCGATATACATGTGTAGTATATTTTGTAGATTCATCATATGTGTATATATATATATTTTTTATGTGTGGACGCATAGGTCGTGCACGACTGTCGCTTTCGTTACACGATATATCTAGAAAATTTTATTGTATTATGATAACTGATGGTATATACGAATTGATAAATATCGATTTTATATATATATATATATATAGTTAATACAGTTAAAAGAATTAAATTCAATACAATTCACGAATATATTTTCAATGAGTGTAATAAAAAACAAAGTCAAAAGGACAATTTTACAATATTATCTGAAATTTTTTCAGAAAAAAAATAGTAATTACTTTTTTAATATTTCAGATAAAACATTAATAAATTCACTCTTTGATACTTTATCATCATTATTACTATCAAATAAACATTTTAATATCGATAATTCTTTATCTATAGATACTAAATCATTATGTAGATGATACGTTTTATAAATCGTCTTTATCTTATCATAATCTAAATCATCCTTTTCTTTATTAGACACATTATCGTAAAATAATTCTTGAGAGCTTTTAGATGTATCAAATTCTTTAATTCCATTTTTAAATTCATCGAAACTTATTTTATTATCTTTGTTAATGTCATATTTTACAATTATATCTTCTAATTGTTTATCTTTTAATTTTACATTTTCAAATATCTTATAGAATTTCTTTAGATCTTTTTTTGTAATATACTCGTTATCTGAAGAAATATAATCGAATAATACTCTTTTAATATCAGAAGACATTTATACTACTAAAAATAAGTTACAGACTCGTTAACTTTGTCATTGCAAGTATTAAGAGGAAGTATTTTGGAATTTAATATATCTTCGTCTATGTAAGTATTAAATATATTTGTTGTAATTGTAAAATAACCAGTTCTATTTATTATTTTCATAATAATATCTTTATTTTTATTATTATCAATGTAATAAAACCAATTAGTAAGCATGAATTGAGAATTTTGATCTATCATTCTTATTATCATTTATTTAATAATGTAATATTTCAAAAAACCCAAGTTAAAAATGAAATTCTATTATATTATGTGTTACGTCCTGATCAGACTTCACGATTCTTTTCTTTTCATTAAATACCAGACCTAGTAAACGCGGGACCAACAAAAACTCTTAGAAGAAATATTATAACGCCAGAGCTGTTTTTCTCATGAGACACCAGAAGCTCGGATCTTCTCTCACAGAGAAAAATAGCAAGGGCCATGGATATTTCAAAATACCTTGGCCGCTCAGCGTGCCTATCGTCGCCAGAAAAACCGTAAAAGTCAAAACTTCGCGGTAGCTGGAGTCCTTAACCGACTCCAGACGGTTAGAGTAAGAGATAAAAAGAAAAACTAGCACCAACTAGTCATATTCTTGGATTCCACCTACGGGAACTCTAGCTAGTAGATAGGGTTTTACCGAGTAACGATCGGGGAATGACCGCAGTCGCATGCCGAGAAGGCGCGACACCTAATACGGCGCACGTGTTTAGTAGGTCTGGGAAACCGAGATGCATTAGTCGCACTCTCCACGCGACACCAAGGGCACGCGACAGTCGTAAACTGTCAAATTTATTATATCAGTGGCCCAAGGCTTTGCGAACTTATATACCGATTTTTAACCATCCAATCCGAAAGCCGAGAATCGGGGCAAGCACCTCTATAGACCACCCATCATTCCATCGTATGGTCTAAAGACTACGCCCACCCAGATCTTAAGACGCTGAGATGCACCCCACCTATACTAATTAACACCAACCGGGTTACGCCACCTCCAAAACCTACCCCCATCATATATGGACCCGAAACGACGCTATTCCTTATTCGTTAGGGCCCCTTTCTGCCTATCTCATTTTAAGTAACCTAATCATCTAAACCCAATCCTATTAGCTAAAAATGACGCCATCCTCCCCCACATTAAAAATCTTCTCGCAAGACTAATTCCTATTCGATCCCCGCTCCAAAAACCTAAGATTTTCCAAAGGGATCTACCCCAAAGAAAGGGTATAAAAACCCGTGTTCTGGTGGCTCCTGACACAATCACACACAGTTTTTCAAGCAGTTTTGCGCAGTTATTCCGTTTAGCTCAAACAGTTTTTCGAGTAGTTCGGGGGCGCGAATCAAAGAGTAAAGTCAGTTGATACCTTGTCGCGATCGTCTCGTGGTGCATCTCAAGTAGAAGGCCCATCACCCTGACGACACCATCCCGCAGCAGGGTGCCCACGCGTTTACAAAAAAAGGGGTCCGACGCTCATATAACGCCTTCCCTCAACAGGGCGCCTGCTCAGAACCACCGAACATAGTCAACCCGACTTGAAACTATCCTACAACGAGTAAGTTAGTTCATTTGTTTTTTTTTTCCTCCTCTCTTTAGTATTCTCTTATTTCTTTTTATGTAATCCGTCCCTATTTCGGTTAAAAATCTTTTTTGTGTTATTTGTCAGTGAGAACTAAACATTCGCCGCGACCCAACAATCGTCGGAACCGCTCGGATCTCTCGGCATTTGCTCTCTGTTTAGCTATATTTCTCCCGCCATACGTTAGATACGCTGCGAGGGTCACCGTAAGACCCATTAGAATTAGGCGACACACCCCATTTAATAACGCCCGTACAAGCACTCACACGCAAACAGACCAACCTCCTCCATTACCACCGATTCCTCAGGAATTTCCTCAACCACCTCCTCAACCCTTTCCCGTGTTCGACTTTCCTCTACTTCCTTCTCCTAGGTCTATCTCTCCGTCTCTTGAAGAGTTCCTGGAGTACAGACCCCCTTCGCCTGTCCGCTTCTATCCTCCTCCAGTAGAGGCTCAACTGGAGGAATTCCCACGAAACGATCCGGAGTTCGACAACATATCCGTCAACTCCGAAGCCACTACCATCGAATACGTCGCGGCTCCTCCCCATCTTCCTAACCCTGAATTCACAGGGTTTGATTTCCTAAACTTAGTCCTCTCCCCTGAGGAATAACACACACACACACACACACACTTGTGAAAAATACACTAATAGAAATATAAAACACGTGTGAATAAGAGTTGAGTTTTGTATCGTAATTATAAATTTAATCGAATTAAAATGTTGTCTTTAGTAAATTAAACTTTGTTCTTTTTTTTATTTAACCACACCCTCCTCGTTTGTCACCTCCTCCACCTTCCCTCTCAAATTGCGCACAAAGGTTCCGCCCCGGGTAATAGGGATTCAATTCCTTGACCCAAAAAGAGAACCACGAGCGGTTGACTTGTTGACGGAGTAAAAACGACTCTTCCAGTCGCTGACCCGTCGCAAGTCCTAAACGCGCCGCTCGGCTCGTGCGGTCAGACCCGTTTACGCCGATCGCCGAGCCCAACGAAAAAATTCTACATCTATCAGGACGTAACATATGTTAATATAATAATATTAACAATGTCGTCTTCTAGGCAAATAAAAAAGTCTGATATATACCAAATAAATTTAACATATGTAGATGATTGTTACAGTAATACATTTACAGACGACGACTACAATTCCGACAATGATATACTAATCACATTCAGTAATTTAAATATACACAAAGATGATAGTAATAAATATAATAATAAACTAAACGAAAAAATAAATATTAAAAAAAATGTTACAGAAAAAATAAATATTAAGAAAAACGTACCTAAGAAAAAATGTACAAAAAAGTGAAAATTTAATTAAGCTATACAAATACTTATAAGAATTCCAATATAATGAGTAAATCGTACTCATTTAGCTGCCGATATGACAAAGACTTACACGAATTTTATATAAAACAAAGAAATTTCTTCTGGACTGAAAATGAGATAGACTTTACTAAAGATATTAACGACTGGAATAGCTTAAATAATGATCAGAGAAATGTTTTAAAATATATACTAGCGTTCTTCCTTCACAGCGATGGACTTATATGTGAGAACATACAGACAAGATTTTCCAACGACATTCTATCTATAAAAGGGGCTGAATACTTTTATAATATACAGACAGTTATAGAAAATATACATGAGATTGTATATGATAAATTTGTAAATATATACATTAATGATAAGGACGAAATTGTAAAATTGAATAATAGAATTTGTCTTGATCCTGTAATAGATAATAAAATAGCATGGATAGAAAAATGGATGAACTCGAACGATTCATTCAGAGCCAGACTAGTCGCTTTTTCAATAATAGAGGGAGTATTTTTTACTGGCTCTTTTGCTATTATATTTTATATGAAACATCTTGGAAAAATGAATGGACTCGCACAAGCAAATGAACTCATAGCTAGGGACGAACAATTACATTGTGAATTCGCATGTTATATGTATAGAAATAAGCTTGATAATTGTGATAAAATATCCAAGAATAAGGTATATAATATTATTAAAGAAGCTGTGAACATCGAAACAGAATTTTATAATAAATCTTTAAATGTTGAAATAATAGGCTTGAATAAAGAACAAATAATTCAATATATAAAATTTACAGCAGATAATGTTATAGAGTTACTTGGATATGAAAAATTTTATAATGTTAAATCCCCATTTGATTTTATGGAAAATATCATATTAAATAGAAAAACTAACTTTTTTGAAAGAAAACCCACAGAATATTTAAAGGTTAATAAAAAAGTACTAAACTTCGATAATATATAAAACACCTAAAAATGTACAAATATATATTTTATATCTACAGAATATATATATTTCATAGTTACTATTAGACCAAGAAGACTGTTATCTTTTTCCCTAAATAATTCTATTATACATTTTTTATTAATATCTTCAATAAATTCTCTTGTTTTTTTTATATTATCAGTTATGCATAATATATAATCTGATTTCTGTATAATTTTATATATTATATTAGTATCAATTTCGTGAAAATTGTAGAAATAAGCACACGATTCTTTATAATTCAACGATTCTTCATTATTATAATCATAATAAATTATTTCAGGACTTTTTAAACTTTTAATAACATTTTTTATTTCGTTTTTATATTTCTCATCAATACATATACTATCTACATCAAAATTCAAAAAGTTTGAATATGTTATAAATCTTTCTATAAAATTAATTATATTAATATTATCCATTATAAATGAACGGAAACGTTTTTGGTTTTAACAACTTGGGAAAATGGTTATCCGAAACAGATAGGAAACTTAATATAATATGTGAAAATATTCAAGCATTTAATAGTAGAGATATATTTTTATTTTCTATAAATAAAACTTTTAAATTTAAACACTGTGATAATATAATATTACACAAAATAAAAACAAATATAAAATACAACGGATTTGTAGTGTTATCTATCGTAATAGATGAAACTGAATATGATGTCTTAGAATTTCTCTTTAATAACGAATATATAGACATGGAAATAAATAAACATCTTAATAAAATAAAAAATAAAGAGCTAAAAATTATACTGAAAGACGAACTAGGAAACGATATGAGAATTCACAAAAGATATGTTTATATAAAATCCTAATTTCTTAATCGTATAATATAGAAACTTTTTTAAAATATTTTTTAACATTTTCTATCAATATACTTTTATTTTTCTTAAGTAATCCTAATAATAAGTTTATATCTAATTCCTTATCCTTGTCTTTTATAAAGTAATTCTCTCCGTCTATCAGTCCATTTGATAAAAATATACATGAACATACTTGATGTTAGCGCAATTCTGTACGATCAACGAACAGACTCAAATGTGGACCTACCTTTACGTTCTCGCGAGCACGGCTGCGCACCTTTCTTTTCTTTACTTACTTCTTCTGTCGCGCGGTCCCCTCCCAGTTCTAGTCGGTTCCCGCCTAACGTGCTTGCACATGTATTGAGTACATAATTAAAACGTGTTGCTACTCATAATCGCCTAGCGTTAATCAATCCATCCGCCCCGTTACCTGCGTAACTCTAATAGGTTATGGGCCCAGAATTTGGATGGCAGGCCCGACTGTGCGAGCAAGCATCTGGCCATATCCAGAAGAGTGCGGTTTCGTCGTTCCGCGATCCCGTTCTGCTCAGGGTTGTACGGAACGGTAAGTCGTCTGGTAATGCCGTTGTCTTTTAGTAGCTTGTCGAAATCTTTACCTGTAAATTCCAAGCCATTATCGGACTGAAATGATTTTATCTTTTTACCTGTTTGTCTCTCAGCGAGTGCGATGAAATCTCTGGTCGCCTGAAGGGCCTCATTCTTGTGACGCAAAAAACGAACTTCGCTCCATCTTGAATGGTCGTCGATGAACTCGATGAAGTATTTTGCTTTCCCTATTGATTCGACCCGCATGGGGCCGCAAACATCCGAGTGAATTAGGTCGAGAAGCTTCGAAACTCTACTGGATTTCTTGGGGAATGGTGTGCGAGTCATCTTTCCTTCGAGGCAGATTTTGCATATGAAATCCTTGGCGATAGTTTTGAACTTTACACCGTTGATGGTTCCTTGTTGCTGTGCCTTGACGAGGTCTCTGACGTTCAAGTGGCCAAGTCTGCGATGCCACAGCTCGACGGTTGAAGGTTTTTCTGACGACGATAACGCGCAGCTAGGTTTAGAATTATTCTGGCCTGATTCGCGCACGAAATATAAGCCGCCGACTCTGTCCGCGGTCAACTTGATATTTCCGTCTCTGTCGATTATTGTTGCGTTTTCCTTCGTAAAATTTACATTGAAACCGTTGTCCGTTATTTTGCTTACCGACATCAAGTTGGTGCGTAAATCCGGAACGTGCAACGTCTTGCTCAGAGATACGACTTTGCTGTCGCCGTCTACGTCGGCTGTGAACTTCACTTTGCCTTCGGCAGTCGTTTCGGTCGAAGCGCTGTTCGCCAGATTTAGTTTTCCGGATCGAGAAAGATTAACTTCGTGGAAAGTGTCTAAATTGCTGCACAGATGAGCGGTCGCGCCGCTGTCCAGACACCAGGCTCGGCGCGATTTGATTTCGTCGGACTGTAACGCAACGTCAACGCGTAATAACACTTCTTCTTCTGCACTTTTGGCTGATTGACTTTTGATGGTCTTCGAACGACACTCCTCGGCTCTGTGACCTATTTTATTGCACTTGTTACAGCGAGGCTTACTTGTCTCTCGATCGTCACCTTGTGTATTGTCTCTAGGTTCGGACGCTTTGTTTCTGCGTGTTCGGTTTCTATTTTTATTTACGTACATTGCCTTAGCGCCAGAGCTGTGTGTCTCGCTCTTTCGCGCCTCGTTCTCTTCCACGATTTTTATACGTAAAGTGTCCGGTGTAGGCAATTCGTCGCGAGATTCGATTGCGCATCGAAAATTGTCAAAACTCGACGGTAGACTGTATAAAAGCATCGTTGCTAAGACGTCGGGATGTATATCTACCTGCATGTCCTGCAATTTGTCGACTGCGTCGTAGAATTTGTTTATATGCTCGCGAACGTCGCTACCTTCCTCCATGCGATGGAGCATTAATTGCTTAAGTAGCGTTGCTTTCCTGGCGGGTCCTCGTGATTGGTATGTCGTCTCTAATTTTAGCCAAACATCACGTGCAGTGGTACAGCCTTTGACTTGTTTCAATTCAGAACTGCCGATCGCCAAAATGATATCGGACTTTGCCTTTGCGTCGCCTCTTTCCCACGCTTTCCGCACGGCTTCCGATACGGGATCGCCGGCCACAACTTCGGGCTTGGCGGACTCGCCGTTTACATACGACCACGCGTCGTTCTTGATGAGGAGAGCTTCCATGTGAAGCTTCCACGTATTATAATTGTCCTTTCCTAGGCTCTCAATTCGCGTCACGCCACCGATATTCATGGTCGAAGAGGTTATGCTTCGCTGAATCCGATAATTTTATTGTTTGAACACAGAACCAGGCCGAGGAAAGCTGGACCGACGCTGCAAAGAAGGCATCTTCCTAGGTTATCCCACTGAGTCCAAAGGATTCAGAATATGGCTGCCTGATGAAAACAAGGTTACCATATCACGTGACGTCAAATTCATTGAGGATGATAAATCACTCCCTCAGGATCTCGACCTCTCGCCAGAAGGCGATCCCGAAGAGAGACCAACAACAAACACGGAGTCTAAATCCATCGACGTAGAATTGTTCCCCCACATCGAGGAACCCGCTGAGGAACAACCCGTCGAAGAACAATCCGATGAAGACGGCCACGTTGATGAAATCGCACCCGAATTACCGCAGTCTTCATCGCGGGGGAGAGGAAGACCAAAAGTCTTGAGAACAGGACAAAGAGGAAGACCTCGCAAAGTCTATTCATCCGCCAATACCCATGTCCGATACGCTGAAGAAGAAATCGCTTTAGTATCCGAGATACTAATGAAACAGGCTCTGACAAGCCCGGAAGCTGAGTGGCACAACGCCATGATGTCCGAAATTAAATCTATAATCCAAAACGGAACATGGCGACTTGTGGACCGTCCAAGAAACTCCACTACCGTTGGAAGTCGCATCGTTCTAACAAACAAATTTAATTCAGACGGTTCTCTTTACAGACGCAAGGCCCGCCTAGTTGCGCAGGGATTCAGCCAGCAACCTGGATTACATTTTGGCGAAGTCTTCGCACCCGTAGCCCGTCAAGGAACAATACGTTTGATCACCGCACTATCGGTTCGCCTAGGCATGAAAATGCATCACTTTGACATAACGACCGCCTATTTAAACGGCGAGTTGGATGAACAGATTTTCATGGAACCTCCTAAGCAACTAGCCGGAATTCTAAGGACTATTTCGGAGGAGAAAGATGACCGTAATCTGGCAAACAAAGCCAACAAAATGCTCCAAGACCTGCAAAACGGAGACAAGGTATGCCTCTTAAAAAAATCGCTGTATGGTCTCCGCCAGGCCGGAAGAAATTGGCACACCAAGTTGGACAGCACACTCAAGAAGTTCGGCGCCATTCCCTCCGACGCTGATCCCTGCCTCTACACACGTGGAAAAGGAGAAGACTTCATCGCCATCGTGGTTTACGTCGACGATATCTTAGTCGCTTCTCGTAACCCCAAGATTATCGCGAAATTTCGCGACATGATCACCGAACACTTCGATGTAAGGGATCTCGGCGAAGTGGGCTACTGTCTCAACATAGAATTCAACGTTACTCAAAACGAGGCTATCATGCATCAACGAGGTTACATCGACGACATACTCAAACGATTTGGAATGACCGACTGTAACCCTATCAGCACACCGATGGACACTAATGTTAAACTCACCAAAAAGAAGAAATTGGATGCTGATGAAGAAGAAACAAATCTTCCTTATCGGGAGCTCGTAGGCGCTCTAACCTACCTGGCAGCAACCACACGTCCCGATATAAGCTACGCTGTTAGCTATCTAGGACAGTTTAATAATTGCTATGGCAACGAGCACTGGACTGCTGCGAAACGGGTCCTCCGATACCTCAAAGGATCCAGGGACATTGGACTAGTCTACCGAAGAGACTCTAAGCCCATCGAAGGATTTGTGGACGCCGACTGGGGTAGCTGCTCCGAAGATCGACGATCTTATACCGGCTATTTGTTCAAGCTGTCTGGCGGCCCAATATCCTGGGATTCCAGGAAACAACCCACGGTCGCCCTCTCATCCACCGAAGCGGAGTACATGAGTCTAACCGAATGCGCCAAGGAGGCCATTTACTTACGAAAATTTCTAGAACGACTCGGATTCTCTGAAATTGGCAATATCACCGTGTTCAACGACAATATGGGGGCATTGAAACTGGCTCAAAACCCTGTCTTTCACTCACGGAGCAAGCATATTGATATGCGCCACCATTTTATCCGCGAGACCCTGAACCAAGGACTATTGAAGGTGGCCCACGTTTCTACCAGCGACATGCCAGCCGACATATTGACCAAGGGTCTTCCTAGACCCAAACATATGAGGTGTACGGAGATTTCCGGACTTCAGCGTGTTCCCACGGAGCATCACTGATCGTGGATCGAGCGGAGGTGTTAGCGCAATTCTGTACGATCAACGAACAGACTCAAATGTGGACCTACCTTTACGTTCTCGCGAGCACGGCTGCGCACCTTTCTTTTCTTTACTTACTTCTTCTGTCGCGCGGTCCCCTCCCAGTTCTAGTCGGTTCCCGCCTAACGTGCTTGCACATGTATTGAGTACATAATTAAAACGTGTTGCTACTCATAATCGCCTAGCGTTAATCAATCCATCCGCCCCGTTACCTGCGTAACTCTAATACTTGAGATAAAGTACTATCACTTATATATATTTCATCGTAGCTTTTTTTAGAATTTCTATGAAATTTCTCTCTAATGTTGCTTCCATCATAAATATATAATGTATAATCGAAATTTAAAATACTTTCCTCTATAATATTGAAAATAATATCAATTATTTTTACTATAAAATCAGTATATTGAGATATACTAATGTCAAAATAATGAAAAATATTAAAAGTTATTGTATTTTCACACCCATAAACATAAAATGGTTTTGATTCTGTAGTTTCTCTTCTTAATGATTTATAATTATTATATTCTTTTATAATCTCATTCTCATCTATTTCAAATGTATCTGATAAATTCTTAGCTATAATATTATCAAATGATATATTGCTACTTAATAATATTCCATCAGACTTTATTATAATATTCTCTTCCTCAACTGCCGGTAATTTAATTAAATAATGATACTCGTGTCTATCTTTCAGTTTTACTTGCTTTATCTTATTATCATTAGATACAATAAAAGGTTTTATAACTCTAATATTTTCAAAATAAGCTCTATTTTGTAGTTTTATACTATAATATATACCATATCCTATTTTTCTCTCTAAAATATCAATCATATAATCAGAAAATAAATACAATATCGAAATATTAGAAAGTTCTTTAATTATATCAAAAGGAGATATATGTAAATTATGATCACGAAAGATAAAATTTTGATTTAATGATGGTATAGATATATTATTGTTGTAAGTTGTTACAAACATTCTATTAACAAGTTTATCACATTGGATTTTAAGTACATCAACAAACGACATTAAGCCATTAGATTTTTGTTCTTTAATCTCATTAAATATCGGTAAACACGCGGATTCCATATTTATTAATATTTGAACATATAAATGCTTTCTTTATACTTTACAGTATTTTTTTTCATAATAATTTTTAATTTAGTATTGTCACACATATTAAGTAGACAGAAAGTTAATAACCTAATATTTAAAAAAGCTAAAGAGGCTGGATTAACTACAATCAACTATAAATATAGAGCATGGTTTATCGTTAGTAAAAACTTAAGACATTTAGATATAGAATTTATTAAAAGAGACAATGATATTTTAGATTGTGAAAAACACAATCCATCAAAATCTGATAGGTATATATCATGCGGAAATAATGGTCTTTATAATAATAAAAATCATATATGTTATAGTATGATGTCAGAATATTTAATTTATAAATAAAATTTTATAATTATAAAATTGATACCAAAATAAATTCAAAAATTAATGATTTAAAATTTATTAGAGAAATATTAAATGACGAAAACCGTTTTAAATCAATACTTTTGACAAGAAATTTTGACAAATATACATATTTAAGACAAATGGCATTTAATGATTATAATGCAAATAAAGAAAAAATAAAACATTATATAGAATATGTTTTATCGCAACTTAACGATTTCGAATCCGATACACTTCACGGAAATATCATGTATTATAATGATAATTATATAATTTTAAAAAATATAGTTAAAAAAGAAGACATATTACTAAACAGAAGATATATAACCATACGAGAATTATTCAATAACATTTTTGAAATCAAAAAATTATAATATGGTTATATTATAAAAAAATATAATATGATTTTAATATATTATTTTAATATAATATTGTGATAATGTAAATGTGATAATTGCAAAAAAATGATCTCTTAGAATATAGGTATATTTTATTTTTATTAAATGAAAGAACTGAATGAATTAATAGACTTGTTACTTAAAAATATACCAAATTCAAATAATGTAGATTATATTAGAAACAATTACAATTCATTAAAAAAATTACAAGAATATATTAAAATTGACAAGATAGTTCCAAAGATAAGTGAAATATCAGAAAATAATATACTTAAATAAATATGACATTAAGGATAATTGATAGTCATAAGAATATAGAAGAAATATTAAATGAGAATATTAATAAAAATTATAAACATGTAATTTTTCTAGATTGGGACGATACTGTTATAAGTACAAGTTCACTAAATAATTATAAGTTTGAATTTCAAAATCAAAGAGAAAAATTTGATATAATTGAAACATTTAAAGCTTTTTATATAAATGATTCGTGCCTTGCATTATATATATTGACATACAGACAGAATCCATACGATGTTCAAGGAGAAGCTACAGAATTAAAAATAATGGAATATTTAAAATCAGATTATAAATGTAGAAGAACAGATACATATAATAGAATAGGTCCTATAATTTCTGTAGACTATGGATGTCCTAAAATAAACGTAATTCAAGAAATCATTAATGAAGATTTTAATAAAATAACTAATAATGTTCTTTTATATTTTGTAGATGATAACTATAAAAATATAGTAGGATGTTTATTATCAAGTAAATACGAAGATAACATGTTTATCTATTTTTTTCCAGACTCAAATGAAAACCTAACAATATCAAGAAATATAAACAAAAAAGCTAAAGAAATATTAAAATATTTAAAATAAAAATATATTAAAATCTATTGAAATTTAGTACATTGTTTTACAATCATTCCTAAGATATTTTCAAATTCTTCTATTGTCATCTTTTCATATTGATAACTTTCGTCTTTAAACTGTTTTAATTCAAAATTATCATTTTTATATACTATATTATTGATTGATTTTATTTTTAGATTTTCCTTCGGATTTGGTATCAACATGAAATTTCTTCCTATAATATATTTCATTACTGCTGTAGTACTATCAATAGATTCGATCTTATCGTCATCTTTCTCTTTTTTTACAGGCTTAAAAAATTTCAAGTTAGAATTAACTTTAAAGAATATAACAATGGGTCTATTTTTTCACTGAATACAGTCTTTTTACTTCTCACAATTCTTTTTTTTCCTTTTGTATTGATTTGTTTGAGATATATTATATTTTTATTGTCTGTATTTCCAAAAATCAATGGGATATAATCCCCGTTAAATATATATTCAGAGATATGCTTTTCAGTTAACTGTTCCTGAGACAATTTAGCTTTGACTAAATTACTGTCGATAATAGCTGCCATTACAATATCCTTGCCACTAGGTTTAATACTTTCAAACTTATAGTTTTTAAAATTCTTCTTAAACTTAGGATTTTTCTTTATTTTATTAATAAAAGTCTTTACTATATCAAATTTATAACCTCCCTGTAGACATTCCGAATCTGATGTGTCGTCAACAGAATCTACAGAAAAAGAATTGATATAAAATATTCTTTTTTTTCTATCATTTTTTTTCTTTAATATGTTGCTTATCTTAATATCTTCAATTAAAATACTATCGTCTGATTCTGAAGTATATTCCTTCATAATTTTATTTAAATGCGAATATTTTTATAAAATCTTCTAGTAAAATTAGTTCCTATAGATCCGTTACTTGATTTGTATATAACACCAAATATATCATTATATCTCTCTTTAGTATAAAATATTTTAATCTCTTTATCATCGTCAATATCTTTTTTAAATACCGTTTTTACTGATTTTTTTAGTGAATTTACTATTCCTTCCATTTTTTGCTTATCCATTAATATAAACGTATTATTTCCTATATTTGATATGTAATTAAACGAAAGTTCTCTCTCATAAAATATATTTAACTCGTGTGTTTTTGTATCTTTCTTTGACAAATTTGCCTTAGATGTTAATATAATAGGTTCTGGATATACGTTTTTTCCAAATTCTAAATTATTTAAGCCTGACCCTTTATCTATAAATACATAATATATATATTCAAAATCTTTACAACGTGTAATTATTTTATAACACGTGTTCAATTTCTCTTTTTCATAAGTCATATCCGTAATAGTATCTTTATTGTACATAATAGTACTCAGTTTATCATTATATCCCTTTATAATTTTAGTTTTTATTAATAAAATATCAATTAAATTATTTAGCAAATGTTTATTAACTTCCATACTAAAAACAGTTCAATTTAATAATTTATATTTTATATTTTATTTAAACTATAAAAAATCGGGATACAATATTTTCTCTTTCACAATTTTTGGTATTATAATTTTTCCCCTGCAATTTAAAGATTGTAAGAATACTTTACATGCATATGTAAAATTAAACTTATTCAATTCTGGAGAGTAACCCAAATTTTCACATCTGGTACACTTCCATCTAGAATAGTCAGGATTACTCTCATGAGTTGCAAAATCTTCGCATCTAGTACATATAAACGATTCAATTCTTCCACTGAATCTGATAGTAAAGAGAGTAATACATCTGAAGCTCCATGGCACGCAATTCCGTCTCCCTCCATTTCTCCGAATCTTATTCCTCCTTGTCTTTTTTTTCCACTAGGTGCTTGAAGTAATTTTGTCTTCTTTCCTCTGTTTCTCACTGTTATTTTCTCAATAGCCATCTGAGTGAGTAATAGGTAATACTCCATACCCATAAAATGTTTATTTCCACCATCACATTTTATCAATTCGTGTGTATAAGGATTGTATAGATCAACCAAACAAGATGCCTTTTCATCGTACTCCTCGTCTGTAAGATTATCATTATATCTCTTGTATCTATTTATTATTTGAGAATGATAAGAATCTAATCCTGTATTTGTCAAAGGTTGATAATTTATAAGTTTAATACTTCCCTCGTTGTCTCCGAAAGGATTCGAAGAATAACTACTGGTAAGTTTTATCTGATTGTAGAAATTAAATGTTTTCCTAGATATAATAGAAACGCTGTTTATAATTATATCCGGAGTTACCCCATTAATAGTATGAGGCAACATATCGTTATCAATAATACATCCTATAGTACCTTTTTGGGCTGCCTGGTTTGTCATTTTATCTCCTATCTCTTTATATCTGAAACTACTCAAGAGATATTTTATAACTATATTACTGTTTCCTTCTTTCCTTATTCGTTCTACTCTAACAGGATAATTTGTAGATAATCCATCTGACACATCAAACGATATATTTGACTTGATGTTGAAATTTTCAGCACTTTTAAATCTACAATCTATATGTTTGTGCATAGCATCATCTTTCTCAAGTATAGTTCCAATCCTAGGGAGCCCGGTTGCTTCAAGTTTCTTGTGAGAATGAATCAATCTTGTAGGAAGAGGGGAATTTAAACCTAGAACAGGGACTTCTGATCTATACTTTGTGGTTGAAATCACGCTTAATTTTCCCGATTTGTAACAACTCGAGCTTAATATGATAGAATCTTCCAAATTCATAGCTTTCCATGACATAACAGCTACCATTAGATGAACTCCAAATCCTCTGTGGATTAAATTTGAAAGCTGCAAAGTATCGTTGGTTATACACGGAATTTCAAACGGAAGAGATAAATTTAATGTATTATCAAATTTATTGAAGTTGTCTCTAGACATTCCTGATAACGTATGCTTCTGTTGAGCGTCTCCCAATGTAACTCTTGCTCCTGCCATTCTCTCTATATCGGTTAGATAAGATGTTAAATGACTTACTTTTGATAATGACGATAAATCTATATAATTTATTTTTAATTTATCGTTATTGTTCATAGAATAAAACTTTTCTACGCTTGGACATATATTTGAATACAAACTTTGTTCGACGTCAATAAATTCTACAACATGCGGATATTTCTGCATGAATAAGTAAAAGTCATTAAGCACTTCTTTGTCGTTCATAATATCATTGTAATATTCTTGGCACACTATGGATCCTTTTTCTACTACCATAACAGGTCGTACCAACCTCTCTATTCCTAATGTAATTCTTATCTGTAAATACATATCATCTACAGGATAAAACAACGAGGTAACTTTGTCTCTTTTGTGCATGGGTATAACACTGATTCCAAAATCATAAGACGAGAAACAATTTTCTCTCTTTAATTTTCTTAATTTCTTAACAAACGTCTTAACATATGTCTTACATATAGAATTTATATAAAATTCAGAGTGATCAACAATAGAGACAATAACTCCATTTTCAATACCAGTATGTTTTTTTGTATCGTCTTTAATAAACTTCTCTAATTCGTTAAAAATTTTTTCATGCAAACTTCTTGTATAATGCGTTACACTTACTCCGACATTCAAGGATTTTATGAGGCCAACATTTGGACCATGATCTGTTGTATTGCTAGGATCAAGCCATCCGTTTGTTGATGGATGAACATTTCTCATTTCTAAAGACTTACTCATTACGTCTCCAAAAAACGAGTACAATCTATCGAAGTAGATTTCTACCACGTTATAACATTTGTTGTTATAACATATTTTACTTGTTGCTTTATCCGACTCCATTTATTACAAATTATTTTATTCTTTATTATTAATTTCTTCAAATTCTTTTAAATATTTCTTGAAATAATGTCTTAATTTTCTTTTTAAATGAGAATCTGTGTAATAGCAAAATGGTGTATTTATTATTGTTGACAATCCGTTTCTTTCTATATAATATATACTTTTATCATAAGATATGACAGCATATCTCTCTTTAGACAGAATATCACTTACAATTGAGTTTAAATTTTTTGAATCATATTTTCTTTTAAATGATTCAGTTATAACGTTGATATCTGTTAGAAAAACATAATGAATGGATGAACAATCAAATAAGTGATTTGTTTCATGAAGTAAAATTATATTACTTATACCTAAGTGTCTGCAATTTTGCAAGAGTCCTCCGTAATAATCTTTATTTCTTTTTCCCAAATCATTCGATAATATTAAAATTTCTGATTTATTACATTTGTCTCTAATAAATTCTCCGATTTCATTTGCTTTTTCCTCAATTAAGTTTTTAGATTTTGATTTTTGTTCTAATTGTTGTCTAGTAAATATATGGTTTAAAGGTACATAAGGACTATAATTTTTTGCGTTATTTTCGTTATTTATGAAAAGAAAGACATAGTGAAATACATCTTTAAATTTTTCCAGCATATTGTTGGACAGTACTGTTTTTCCTGAACCAGATCCTCCTATTATAACTGAATTAAAACATCCTATCTCATCTATTTTTTTAATCATTTCGTTGAAATCAAATTCATCTCTTGTAAAGTTAAAATCAGGCATTGTAATTATTTACAGTATAAATATTTAAATAGTTAAATAATTTTTAATATGGATATTAAAAAATATTACGAAAATAAAATTTACAATGTATTATGTAACAAAAATAACTTTAGTGATATAAAAATGAAGATCACTACAATAATTAATAAAATTATTGACGATATATATGTAAATAAGTCTGTATCTAATTTATTCAGTGATAAATTTAGTGATTTTTACTTTGATAAGTACGAAAGAATAAAGCACTATTACAATTTAAATAATTATCTTTATTTAATAAATTCTGGTGGTTATGGAATAGTTTTAAGATGTGATAATAATTATTGTATTAAGTTGATATTTGAATATAACGAGGTTAGTTATACACACGAGTATGATATACCTATAACTATTAAAGAAAGATTAATAAAAAATAATCTTGGTAAGTACAACGAGTTTATATCTATTCCAGAGTTGCTTATAAAAGGTCTAGTTTGTAAAAATTTAAAACTTGTAATATCTATATATTCTTTCTTGATTATAACGTGCAAGAATGTACTCGAGAAAGATTTGGAATTGTCAAAGCTACAATCTGTGTCATTAGAAAAGCAGATATCTGATTTCAACTCTATATCAAATATATATAACAAATATAAGAACAACAGTAAGTTTTATATTGTATTTAGTAATTTATATAAAAAATATGTTAATGATTATATTAATATAGTTTTATTAAATAACTATAATAATTTAATGAAATTTTTGGATAATTATAGAGTTAATTTTAAAAAACCGTTGAAAGACAACATTTTAAAATCCAATGTATTGATAGAAAGATTAGCTTTGGAAACTTCAGATGGGTTGAGACTAGATAATTGTGGAGATATATCATCTTTTGGATCAAAAGCATACGAAAGAGATGTAGATTATTTGAGAATGTTGACGTTACAAGTTTTGTTGTTTGTGTTAAATGTTAATAAATGCTTTAAATTTTTCGTGCATAATGATTTGAAAATGAATAACATATTAGTATATAATAAGGAATATCCTTTGATTATAGATTATAAGTACAAAAATAAAAGAATGTCTATAGAATTTTTTGAGAGATATATTTTTAAGTTGAATGATTTTGATTTTTCCAATTTTGACTCATATAATAATACTAAGATAGAACATAGTAAATTTGCAAACAATGATCATTGGATTTATGATGTACATTTTTTTGTACATTCTATGATAGTGTTTATAACTGAAGAGAAATTAATGAAGATAGACAGTGTATTATTTAATAATCTAAAAAAGTATTTTTTATTTGGATGTACAGTAAAAAAAATAAGATGTAATAATAAAAATTTAGAAAAAAAAGATTTATCATATTTGGAGGATTTTATTTTCGGTAGTATGATTTTTAGTAAGTGGATTAAAAATTCTAAATAAATGGAAAATAATAACGAACAACATGTAAATAATAAAGATAGTTACAAAAAAAATGATAATTATAAAAAAGACGACAATTATAAAAATATATATACTGATAAACTTGATATCTTAAGTAAAATAGAAAAAAATATTTCTCCATTTTCGAAATTTGCTAACTACAACGAAGAAAGGATAGCAATAGGTAAATTATGTCAAAAATATCTTGTCAGAGAAGATTTAAATCTCATATATTCATGTTATACCACAGATTTGTTCAACACAAGAATATTTACAAAAAATTACATGAATAATATAATAGTAAAATATTGGTTAAAATTTTCATCAAATGTTATAACAAATAGGTCTATAGGATTTCCTATTGTTTTTAAATTAATGGATGACGGTAACAAGTGTATCTTACTTTATGAAAATTTAAAAAAATATCTTTATAAAATAACTAGTAATGACTTTATTTTAAATAAAGATATATCAGATCAAATATATATATAAGAAATATATAAGAAATATATAAGAAATATCAGATCAAATTATGTTTCAGAAACTTTTTATAATATATCAGATGTACTTGAACAACTGTTATTCAGACTGTTATCTTTTCAATATATATAATATTCCGAGAACTAAAATTATTTTTAAGGTAAAGGATATTTTTTTTGAATTTACTGTAACAAGACTTGTAATATTATCTGAAAATACAAATTCTGTAATACAGACGAATGTATCTGAAGATGTTTATATAAGTAAAGTATCAGATAGTGATTATACTCTACATGAAAATAATAGTTTTATTAAAATGTTCCTGTACACATTCAAGAATTATATCTCTTTCTTTTATATTTTATCAAAAATTCCTCCTATAATAGAAGAACAAAGACTAATGTCTTTTATTCCAGGAGAATATGCGTGTTTAAAAGTAAGGGATAATGTTATAAGTGTTATAATATTAAGTCATTTCGATGATCTGTGTGAAGTTATACAGCTATCTCAGAATGCTCACATAATAATGAATGTTAATAAAGATCAATTAATAAGAAAACCGAAAACCATTTATAATAGAATGTCTAAAAATATATTAAATTATATCATAGGAGACGAAAATTATTAAATTATAGTTTAAAAAAATTTTAGATTAAATGGCTATCAAATCTATAGATAACGAAAAAACAATAAATTTCAATCCTACATTTATCTTTTATGAACTTTATAGTATTATCGGTTCAGATTCTGTATTAATATTATTATTAAATCTAATTCTTTTTGGATTTATAATTTTAATATTATATTTCTTTTTTTATATAGAAGTAATATATATATACAAATTAATATTCAATAAAATAGATGAAACAGATAAGGAAAAAAAAATATAAAATAGAATATACAAAAAAAATTGAAGATTTGTTTACTTCTAAAATTGAATGTTTAAATGGAGTTGCAACAATATTCAAAGCAGACGGAACAAGATCTGAAGCAAGAAATTTAAAAGGAGATATAATAAGATATCCTTTTTGTAAAGATTAGTCGAGTTGTATTAATGGTTCATAAATATCATCTATAAATGTTTTAGTTGAAGTTTCACCTTTAAGTCCCAAATTCCTTTTCAAGTCTTCGAATCTTTTTTTCAATAGTTTATTTTTTTTATACAGAGATTTTTGTAAAAATGTTATATCAATATCCTTTATATTTTCTCTAGTAACTTTTTTTTCAACTATGGATATACCGTAATTTGGAAGTATTGTTAAAAAATTTCTAATTACGTCTATTAGATTTAAATGCTGGTACAACGACAAAGTATGAAAATATATTTTTTCTATAACATCTGAAATATCGTCGTCAAAACCTTCGACAGTGATGTCTTTTTGTTTTAAAGAATGAATTTTATTTGAAAGACTGGATATATCATACATTAATCTATTAAGTTCTTTTTCATCTCTATCGTTCGTAATGCTATTTAACATTAATAACTTTTTCTTAAGAATATTAATATCGCAAACATTTAACGAGTCGCTAGTTAGGATACTACTACTAATATTTCTTATCATATTTTGTTGATCAATATCTTGTGTTTCCGTCAATTCTGTTAATAGTTCTCCAACATTATCATATACGTCTTTCAACCCTCCTTTTGGATTATCATCAATGTATTTCAGGAAATCAGATAAAGTCTCGTACACTTTTTTTCCTCCGTTGTTTTTTATTTTTTCATTCAGTTTATTTGTAAATTTCTTCTTGTAATATATATTTAGTGGAACTATATCAGATATAGTATCTATATTAATATTATCTGATTCATTGAGGTATTTTAGACCTTTATAAAAATCAATATCTTCAGATGCAAAAAAATTATATTTTCCTAAATCATCATCATTTATAAAATTATTGATATCTTTATGATTCAGATCATTATATAATGATATTGGATCATGACTTTCGTTAAAATGTAATTTTTCGCAAGTTTTATTTCCTCCTTTTTCTTCTTCTATAGTAGAAAAACTATTAATAAAATTTATCAAAGGACCCAATTTTTTTATACTACTGTTAATATCTGGAACATTTTTTTTTGCAGATAAAATGTTTTTAAAGCAAGTTACATTTGGCAGTGGACTGACATCCAATTTGACTACTTCCTTGTTACATCTTATCATTTTAGTAGATTTAACTTTAAATCCAAGTTTTCTAAGTATAAATTCTATAAATCTTTGTTTTTCAACATTATTGCTGAATATTTCGTCGTTATTTACATTTTGATAATCATCGAATAAATATAGATATATATTTAGTATTTGGTAAGGAGATTTTGAAAGTTTTGCATTTTCTATAAATTTTATAGAACCTTTCTTATCAAGACCAAAGTTGTTTTTTGTACCGCACTTTATCTCAACAGGCTTTTCGATCTTGTCATCATATTTGTATTTTAAATTTTTAAAGAAATCAAACATTGTAATTTTATCATCGAATGGAATTGGAATTATAGATATTAGTTTAATATCATTTTCATCGCCTATCCTATCAAGTATATCAGAAAGAGGATATGTGTACGTAGAGCCTTTATGATTAAAAATAGCAAATACATAATTTACATTTTCTAAAAAATATCTAGTAAATATATCTAATTTTTTATAGTCAGAATACTTCATTGTAGTCTGATTTAAAGTTGATGCTTTTCCAATATCGTCTCCTTCTATTTCCATACTGTATAAAAATCTTAACGGATCTATATATTCAAACATTTCACTTATATTCCTATCGTCAATATTTTTATAACTTTCGTATTTAATATTTGATCTATTATTCCTAATTAAATTTATAATATCGTCATTAACATTCAAATTATTGAAATGTTTTGACAACACTTCTCTCAATAAATATTTATCATTGTCTGACGTGGTAATATTAACACAATTATTAACATCATTTTTTTTTAAATTTTCATATTCTGTATTTCCAATTTCGTTTTCGTGTTTGTTAAATATATTTTTTATGAAAAGAGAAAATAAATAAAAATCAGGATTTTCCTTTATATTATTAAATTTTGGATCAGTAATATATGACGTGATATTTTTTAAAACTTCTATGTTTACAGGTGCTAAATAATAGTTATCAGATATCATATCAAGAATAGATGTTTTCTTACTATCGAAAAAATTGAAATTCGGAATGATTTCTGGAAAAAGATCTTTTAAACATTTTCCGTCTGAATTATTTTCTCCCCAAGCAATTCTAGATATAGATTCAGGATATGTTGTTCTTACAAACTTTGAAAAATTATTTGTATTTTCATCCAACAGTGTGTAGTTATCATCATGTTTTTTGTAAGGATTTATTATAGATAAGTCTGGATTTAACTTTATTCCTCCTCCTAATTTAATTTTGTACGGAAATATATTTTTAACATAAAATGATAGTGTGTTAGATACTAAGTTAGCTAATCCTACGTCATCTTTGTTATCCTCTGGATGACAATTGTTTTCATTTAACTTTAATAACTTTTCTATTTCATCAAGTTTGTTCCTTTTATAATTATACGATAATAAATTTATTTTATCACATATAAAATCTAGTTTTATTTTTTCTAGTTTACCCATTTAGTAAAGAAAAAAATACTAAATAAATAATTTATATATCAATATGTTGGACAAAGATAGTTCTATCAATTCTGATTCTATAGATAATAAGACTTTATTGAAAGCTCATGATTTCAAAAGAGATAAAAATCCATTCAAATTGAATAAATATGATGTGGTTTACGGATCTCTTGATTATGAATATGTAAAGAATTGTATTAAAAATTCTTCAGACAATAACGAAGATCGATTAATTGGAAGAGATATGATAAGAAATTTATTTTTCAATTTTTATTTTTTATTCGGACTTGAAGAAAAGAATATCTTACGAGTCAAAGACTTATTTGATATATGTGAGATAAATACGGAACATGGTACTGAAAACAATAAGGTTCTTGATAATATAATCGATGATAGTATAACTGATGATAATATAGCCGATGATGATATAATAGATAATATAATTTTAGATTATAAAAATGAAGGAAAGGATTGTACGTTAGATTTTAGTGTATTGGAAGACATAGATGAGATAAGTAGGTTGTACGATGAAGATATAGTTGATAAAGTAATTGAAAAAAATGTTCAAATAATCGAATACAAAAATACTCCAAAGATAGAACAAAATGTCGATCCAGAAGCTTATATTAAGATTCAACGTAAGTATAAAAGCGATAAACTGAATAAATTAACAGAACTTTTAGAAAATCAAAGTATTTCTGAAGTTATAAGAAAGAAAAGAGATATTGTATATTTCTGCAAGAACAATAATCTTAATATGGAAATGTGTGATTTGGATGATCTATCAAATTTTGATATTAATAATATATACAACAAAATCTCAGAAAGCGAATCATCTGATCTTACAACCATATTAATAATAGGATCGATAAACTTGTTAGAGTTTATAGCTGTAAAAGTATTTAAGATAGAAAGTCTTAATGGATTTACAAACGACGAGTTCCTTAAAGAGACAAATAAATTTAGAACAAAATTTAAATCGACAGTTAATTATATAGATGATAAGGTAGGAAATTCTAATAGACCTGGGATGGATATAATTATATATATAGGTTTCAGAATTCTACAGAGACTAACTATAAAGTAATTGTTTACTTTTTTTTGTATTCCTTTTTCCTCCCCAGCTATCGATGTCTTCAACTCCATCTATTTCGTCTAGTACATCTGATTTTTTTGAAACTTTTAATCCTCCGTTATTTTCTGAATTTGGATGCTGTATTAGATCGCTAGTGATTATATATTTAGTACCGGAATTAGTTTTGTCCTCGTAGTACGAAAAATATTTGTCTGTACCTTTAACATGTCCCCATTTTATTTCTTTTCCAAATCCTTTGTTTCCTCCTTTTGTGAAGTTCATTTTTTCACGAAAAGCAGGCATCTCTGCTATAACGTTCAATCTCTTAATGGCCAATGATTGTTTGTCTATTTTTTCTTCCATTTATATATATTAAATAAGTTAATATTTAACTAGTCTCTCTTAAAATAATTTCTTCTTTCACAATCTTATTTACAGATGATAGAATTTCTTCTTTCATACTATTGATTTTTTCATTAATATCTTTTATCTCTTTTACAATATTTATATTAATCTCTTTCTTTAAACTATCTAGTTTATCATCCATATCTGACTCCTTGCTGCAGTCACTAATGTACTTTTCGTAAAGTTTGGGATTTTCTTTGAAAAATTCTTTTGTATGAACAAAATTATCTTGAACATTTATAATATCCCTTGATGTAATCTTGATATACAAGAATAAAATCACTGTTATTAGCACAACAATAGATACAATTAGTAAAATGCTCATTTATATAAATGAATAATTACAAAAGCTTATTTTTCCTCTAAAATTTTTCTTTTAAGCACATTAATATCGTCATTCTTTTCATTTATTTTAATTTCTATATCATTAACTTTTTTTTCTACATCATTTATTTTATTTGACACTTGTGTTATTTGAGATGTTAAATCTAGAGATAATTCATTTAAATCTTTAACCAAATCTTCCAATTCTTCTATATTTTCAACTTTAAAGTCAAATATTTGTGTCTCTTTTTGTCTTAAATCCTTAAAATATTCGTCGTTAAATTTATCTATTTCCTTTCTAGTTTCTTTTATAATAAGATGTTCATTATAATTAAAAAGAAATATTATAATAATTATGACTATGATTACTACAGAAGTTATTGGAATAAAAAAATTTTCATTCATATTATTTATATAAATAATAAGCTTCTACATTTTTACAGATCCGTATCCTATGCATAAATTAACGAACAAGAACATACATAATATTACTGATAATATATCAAAGTATGTGGCTCCTAAGAGATAATTATCTCCATTTTCAACATATTTATCGCATATTACCATTATGAGTGTTATAAATATAGCTAAAATAATAATTCCTAATGTAATCCATCTTGTGTTTTCGCGTAAAAAATTTGATGATTTTTTTACATTATCAGATATAGCACTAGAGTACTTATCCATTTATATGATAACAAATTAGATTGATGTCATTCATTTACTGTATATCATAGGTACAATTTTACAATTTTATCATATTCTTTAACAATATCTAACTCTATTCTAGTCCCGTTTATTGTAAATATAACATTATCACCTACAATATCCATTATACCATCAGAACTATGTATATTATCATTACTACTAAAAACTGTAAATTTTTTGACAATGGGTAGATTATATTTTTTGTTTATCTTATTATCCATATTCATAACAACAGATCTTACTACAAGTTCATAAATACTTAGTGGATATACACTAAGTATAATGAATATTATAGATATACATGTAAAAATAATATTGAAAATATTTAGAAATAGCATTTATATCAAATATTAATATCATTAAATGGGTGAATTGGAAAAGATAGTTGCTCAACACATTAATTATGCAATAGAAAACACAAAAAGTCTAGACATTAATATGAAAGATAAAATACTGACAGAATATCAATCTTTTACGTCTAGAGTTTTCATAGGATTGAAGACACTATCTAGTTTACTTGTATTTTGGGACACTGGATTTGGAAAAACTTTATTAGGATTATATATAATTAAGAATATCACATACATATATCCTTCGTGGAGAAAATTTATATTTGTAAAAGCTAGTTTACACAAAATTTGGGAGGAAGGAGTATCTGATTATTGTAATAAGAAAGTTGAGATACTACATTATGATGATAATAACGTTTTTTTTTAAATTTAAAGGAAAATTAAAAAATTATAAGAACAAAAGAGACAGAGTATTAATTATAATTGACGAAGCGCACAATTTCATACTACGAAATAAAGAAAAGGATTACGACACAAAGAGAGAAAAATAAACAGATTATACAGACTTATAAGTAATGTTTGTAATGAAAAATACAATAAGCTACTTCTAATGTCTGCAACTCCGGTTGTAAACGATATAAAAGAGTTTAATATTCTTGTAAATTTGCTTAGAAAAAATATTGTGTGTAAATTTTGACGAAAGATATTTTGATGACGAAAAGTTAGTTAACAGAAATAGGTTGAAGAACGGACTACTTTCAATAGTTTCGTACCAAAAAGTTGAAAACGATTCGTTAACAAATACAATTGAAAATGATAATTTTGCATCTAAACGCATTCACATATACAAAATACTAATGACAGATTATCAAGAATCATTTTACAACGAGGCAGAAAAATATGAGTCCTTGAACAAAGATTTGTATAAATTGAAACCTATAAGAAGAATGGTTTCAACATTTGTATACGACGGTTTGAAGATCAGAGAGAAAATGACAGAAGAGGAATTTAATAACTTTATAAAATCAAAACTTTCTTCTTTTAGACGCAGTATAGAAAATATGAGTTTTGATGATAAAATTATCCAGAAATTTATAAATAATGATGATGACAATATAAACGATGAAAATTTTTATAAACTAAAACAATATTCATGTAAATACATAGAAGCATGTAGACTTATATTAAAGTTAAAAGGTAAATGTTTAATATATGAACCATTCGTAAGTTACGAAGGAATATCCACACTTAAGGAATATTTAAAATTATTTAAAATTAGTTTTATAGAATATTCCAAATTATCAAATATTAGGGAAAGAAACTTATCAGAGTTTAATCACATTAATAACGACAGTGGAAAATACGTAAAATGTTGTATTTTTACTAATGCTGGTAGTGAAGGAGTGTCTTTTACATGTGTTAATGATCTTGTTGTTTTGGATATACCGTGGTCAGAATCTCAATTGAGACAAATTATAGGAAGATCATTGAGATATGGATCTCATTATAATATAGATAGAAAGTATGTAAATGTTCATATAATATTAGCATTTACAAAAAATGGAAAATCTTCTGATAACGAATTGTTTCAACTTATAAAAAGAAAATTAAATAGAATAACTCAATTGTACTCTCTTCTCAAAGAGTCGTCAATTGAATTTATTTATAACAAGTACAATACATTAGAACCTATAAACGAAGAATATATTTTTGATACTATAAAAAATAATAAAATAGAATATGTTAATGAATCTAAAACATATAAGATCAAAAAAGTTATCAAAATAAAGTACGTTATTTCAGATATTATTGAAGACGGATATTTTGATTCTGAATCAAAGTATATATATGACAAAGATATAAATTTAGTTTGTAAGGCTAAAGAAACTAATGGTATTTTGGATTTGTTCGTTAGAAATGGAGAATTGATTTATAATGTTGATAACTTATAAATAATGAAGAAATCACATTTTTGGAATAAATATAAGTTCGAAAATGTTGATGGTATTATAGATACAAATGATCCTATAATTAAAACAGATAATAAAAATTTTATAGTTGAATTAGCATCTATTAATGATTATGTATGTATTTATTTATTTATGAAATACAACTATCCTATATTGTATGACGAGATATATTTTATGAATTTTCTTAAGTCAGAACATAACTTAGTACTAAAATTAAAACATAATAATAATATAATTGGAATTATAACTGGTAAATTGTGTAATCTTAATATCGGTAAATCATATATAATTAATCATTTATGTATTAAGAAAGAATACAGGAACATGGATCTCTGTACTATATTAATAAGCAAAATATCACGAATTATATTTGAAAAAAAAATTTATCATTCAATATTTTCGTGTGAAAATCAAATATTTAATTTAAAGTCTTTTTCTATAAAATCGAATTATATATTTGTAATAAACAAGATTAAATTAAATAGTAAAACAATTTGTTTATCACAAAACGATAAAAAATTTAATTATAAATTATTAAATAAGATAATTTCAAAAAAATATAGTATAAATTTATATGATAGGAATTGTTTAGATGATATTCATAAAGAAAATATTATAAAAAATTATAAAAAAGAATGTAAGAACAAAAATTTATATTTAAAATTTGAAAGTTTTGAAGATTTAGACTTTGAATTTAAAGATTGTATATTATTATTTGATAATCAATATAACTTTATTTATTTATCTTTTAATACTATTAAGGATATCAGAAGGTGTTTTGCATCAATTTTTTACATAGATCATTTCACGTTTATAAATAAAGTAATATATCATTTAAACATTAATAACGTGTGTGATATTCTACAGTTCAATATTAAAGAAGATGAAAAATTAATGAAATATTTCATAAAGTTGGAAAGTGAATTATACTATTACTTCTACAATTATAATATGACATGTGAAGTACACGACAATATATATATAACGTAATTACAGTGGCATCTAATAATCTCAAGGATTGTAAAGTACTTGTTTTATGAAAGAAGTACAAAGACTTTAATAATATTAATTTCTTATAAATTGTATTTATATATATAATCATTATATGTATAAATGATATTTTTCTTTTTTAATTTTCCGCATTTTTTGCATATCCTACAACAATAAAAATATTGTAATTTACTTTCATCGTTTTGTGATAAATACTTAGTATCATGATACTTTTTCATTAAATTTGAAAGTTTATCTTTATCATTCATTTATAGCCTTGAAATTTTGAAGTACTAATTTATTGAAAAATTACAAAAGTTATTAAACATTAAATTCTCGGCTTTGTAATTAAATAAAAATATTAATTTTGGTAATTACTTGAAAAATTAATATAAATAAGTAAATTATGAGTGACAATCAAACTTTAAATCACTATCTTGGAGACAGAAAATTGTCAGATAACGAGTGTACAATACTCCAGGGATATTCAAATAAGATTTCAACCATATGTAAGTTTGATAAGCAAAAATTAAAAAGTCTACTTAATACATTTTCGGAAACGTTTTTTCAGAATGAAATGTCTATAGACAAAAATATTATTACTTATAACAGAATCAATGATAGAGTTAATGAATATTTTAATAGACAAAAGAATTGCAAGTATGATTATAGGGGGATTATAAATATTATAAAATATCAATTTATAGTTGTTACAAAATATACAAGACTACTGGGAGTTTTAACTAAAGAAGATAATCAAGATATATCAAGGACTCACGTAGATGTATCAAGTATTTATAAAACCAGTAAATCGAAAGAATACATAAAGAAAATATCTACTGAATACATAAATAATGTAAAAATAAAAGGAAATACTAATGGTAATGTAAAAAATGGTAATACGGACGACGAAGAATTCAAATCGTTGGAATCTATTATCATCAACATTATGAGAAAATCATTATATATACATTCGTATTTAATATGTTATGGATCGTATACAAATCACATAATACATAACGTAAAGTATGAAGATATAGATGTATATTTTCCAGAATCATTCTTCTATATGATTTTACTGATGTTTGCTGTTAAGATGATAACTGGTTACAATCTTCATATTCTTGGTTATCCATTTATTAAAGGACACTTGTCTTTGTTTTATAATAATAGAAAATTGATAGATTGCATATATCTTAGTAATTACACACTCGAGAAAATAAAAACAACAGATATAAACGGAATTAAATTTATAGATCCGTTATTTCAACTGTTAAATCAAATAAGAATGAATAACGAATTATTTAGATGTCATAAAATATATGAAAATAGTGAGAAATATGAATCTGTTTTATACTCTTTTTTACTTTATATCAAAGATAAATATAAGAAGTTTGATCTTAAAAAAGTTAAAGAATATAGAAATTCTATTGACTTAAATAATATTAGTTATAAACTATACTGGAAATAATATATGCATGCTTAATATTGACAATTTTATAGATATTGAAGATATAAATGATAGATTCGATAAATTAATTGTAATATTATCTGAACCCGAAGTTATAATAGATGAATTAAATAGCGTCAATGGAGTATATTCAATAAAATATAACGCGTTTCTAAATGAAATCTTTTTCGAAAGTAGGACTGAGAAAGGTGGAAAAAAATCAGAAAATATTAAGAAATCAAAAATCAACAGGAGAAACTTTGGTAAGTATAGTTTCTCGAATATAATAGATAACAACAAACAATATCTGATAATGTCTAACCTAACAAATACATTTTATATAGATATAGACAAGAATAAAATATCAATAAAAAACATACAATCTATGTTGGCTACACTAGCCATACAATTATACTCTTTTCTAAAAGATAAAAATGAATACGGATGGAGAATATTCAATTATCTTATATCATTGCTTAAATTTAAAATTGAAGACAACTTCAGCGACTATCAAGAATTATCAAGATACAGAACAGATGGCAATCAAAAGCATATAAAATTGAACATAGAAAACAATACTTTTAACAACTTTACCACAGATAAAAATCAAATAACATCAAATTATTTAGATAAATCAGTCTTTATAGCTACATATGGAAATAATGGAGGATTTTAAATCGCTCTTTTATTATAAATAAATGAATAATGAAAAATATATATTTAGAATTTCTTGAGATGACATTTGTAACTGTAAAGATAAAAATACATTGGATAATTTTATATCAAAAATAAAAGAGAATGAAGAAAATAATATATATAGATAATTCATTTAATCATTACCACATGTACGATCAATGTCAAAACAGATGTGATGTATGCAGAAAGATCTATATGCTCGTCAATAATATGGAGGTTTCTAATGAAGATTATGAAAAGGGAGGTAAGAAAAAACAAAAAAGAAAGCCTGAAAAAGAAATTGACTTCTTAGAAAAACCAAGTTATTTTAACATTCAAAATATAGACACTTCCAAGATAGAACGATTGGAGAAGAAGGCTATATATGATTTAATCAATCAGAATATTTTATTATCCGCAAACACCTTATCTAAAGATATCATAGAAACTATTTTAAGAAATTACAGTACTGATATAAATAATTTTGAATATGACGCGTTGGTAAAATATATAGAGGACAACACTCCTTATGTCTTGAAACAACAGATATTAAAAACACATCCATATTTTTCTCTTTCGAATCTTAACAAAATTGTTTTGGATAAACAAATGGAACTCTTGGAAGTGATATATAAATCACATTCGTATCAAACATGTAATTTTAACAGCAGAATAGTCTCAAAACAGTATAAAAATCTATCTAGTTTAGATAGTGGATTTATAAGAGATGTAGTTTCGTTCGGAAATAATAACGATTTTATAGAGCCTGTTATATTTTGTTTATTTGCAAATAAATTAACATTTTTGGACGATTTAATAAACAACGTTGATCCTCTTACTGTACTGACAGACATGATAGTTAACAAGAAAATAACTGAAGAGAATAAATTTAGAATGTTTTTGAAAGCGTCTGATCCTACAGATTTTATAACAGGAGATACTAAGATAATTAACGGAGAAGTAAGATTAAAACACGAATTATATAGATTAATATATCACAATATGTTAAAGATGATTGTTTTAAACTTGAGACAAGGTAAGTGGTACAGTCAACTGTCAGGAGAGTTATCAAAGATAACAAACAAAATAGGATTCAGATCTTACAAAACCGAAGAAGAAAAAATATTATCAACAGTCCTATCGTGTGTTCCATTTAAGCCTATACTTGTAACAAAAACAACAGACCCTATATCGTCTGTACCTGAATCCGTTGAATTTGTAGAGTTTGATATCATGAGAAATAGATTAGGTAGTATTAAAGAATCTTTGAAGTTAGATAGTTCTGTATTTAATAATATAAGTTACGACTCTCTTACTAAAAGATTGTGTATAGTTAGAAAATTTATTGTAAAGGAGGAAAAAAATTGTGCGTATCTTGGAGAAATTGGTAATTTAGGTCCATTTTTAGGTAATAAACTGTCATTTGATATGTTTAGAAATATAAATAATAATTCTGTTCTATTTGCAAATGATGTCTTCTTTATTAGTATTCCTAGAATTCACAAGAAATCTTTATCAAGATTTTATAATTCTGGTGCAAAAAACATTGTACTAGACGATCCTATAGATATACCTGATGATCTAACAATCGGAGGCGAAGTATTCTCTCTAATAGGAGCTGCATGTTGTAAAACACTAGAAAATTCAGGAATATACGAAATGTGTTCATCGAAAGAATATATCGGACGATATTCATATAACAAAATTGATGACGATACGTGGATAAAGTATGACCCGTTTGCAATGTCAGTTCCGTATATGAAAAATAAGATCATAGAAGATTCTTTGAGAAAATTGTTTAGAGAACAAAATGTAGAAATAGAAAATTTCGTAATAGATAATGATACTCCTTATGCTATAAAAGAGAAAATTAAAAATATTTCTAATGACAAATTTTCAATAAAAGATTTTCTATATAATGGTGGTCATGTTAAAGACGATATTTTTTTCTAGATACGCAACATTATTGGTATACAACAATGCTGGATTTGAGAATATTATTTGTGACGTATATTAAGTTACATATTTAATTTTTGTTTAATTTCATTCATTATCTTCTTTGTAACTTTTGTTTTCCAAAAATTATTTTAAAAACAGAAATAATACATTTAAATTGAAAGATGGATTCGTCAAATAATAAATTAAAAATCTTATACTGCAAACTTTATTTCGACGAAACATACGTGTATAATTTGAAGGAAAAATATGATAAGTTAAGTAAAAATGACAAAGAAATTATACAAAAATGTTTGAAAAAAAAATTGAAATATAAAGTAAATGAATTATTAAATTGTAAAAATCTTTATGTTGTAGACTATATATCTAATATAAAATATGAAAGTATAGTAAAAAACATAAACAGTTTTAAAACTATTATAGATTTATATAATAAATACTACAATGATAAAGAATATGTTAAATGTATTATACTATATATGAAATTTAAAAATAATAGATTGTTCTATACATTAAAACTGGAAGAATCATATTACCATTTATTTTGTATTTCATGTAATAGTATATGTGAAAAAATAAAGGTAAATTCAGATTTGAAAGTTGTTATATGTAATATATTTTGTATACATCTCTCAAAATATAAATACTATTGTAAGTGCAACTATTAAAACAATGAATTATCACAGATATATATATGATAGAATAAATTTTGATAAGAATTTAATACTTAAAATTAAATTAAATTATGATAATCTAGATACATCAAAGAAAAAAAAATTACAGAAATACATATTTACAAACAATAAATCAAAATTATCAAATATCATTAATTGTAATAATATATATATAATTCAATATATATCATTATATAATTTGGAATATATAAAAAGAAATTTAGATGATTACGAATATAGTATAAATCGCTACAATACACTATTATTTTTTAATAATTACAGAGAGTGTTTTAAATACAAGGAAATTGTTAATAATAGATTATTTTATTTGGCTGATATTTATAAGACTAAAAGAATTAAGATATGCTTATATATATATATATATATATATATATATATATATATATAGTGTGTAATGAAAAAATTAATAAAATACAAATAAATACATTATGTGATATTATTATGTTCAAACTTATGTGTATTGGTATAGATAGATATACTTATTCTTGCAAATGTTCTAATTTACATTTTTATAATATATAACTATATTTTTATAATATATAACTATATTTTTATAATATATGACTATTATTATATGACTATTTTTTATAATATATAACCATTATATATATATACTATTTTTATAACATATAACTATATTTAACTATATTTTTATAATATATAACTTTTTTTTTGAAAAAATATAAAGAAAATTATATAAACACTACAATTAGACATGAACAAGATTACGAAAAAAAATTTTGATAAAATTAAAGAAATAAGCATACATGAAATAGAGAAATATGTTGATAAGTTGAACGAGTTATATCTCATAAAAAGGGAAAAAGTCCAATAGATGATGAGTTATACGATATGATAGTTGAATACTTAAATAATTGTAAAAGTCATAGTTCTGTATTGAAAAATATTGGAGAAAAAAGAGGAAAGGAATTCAAAAAACTTCCAATATATCTTGGGAGTGAAGATAAAACATATGAACACGACAATAAACTAAGTAAATGGCTAAAAAACAATAACATTTCAGAAGAAGATGATGTTGTACTGTCTGCAAAAGCAGATGGGATATGTATATTAATATACAATTCTAATATATATACAAGAGGAGATGGCAATTATGGCAGATTAAAGAACGAAATAAAAGATTTTTTGAATTTCGAAGTTACGAAGGAAATAAAAGTTAGAGGAGAACTTATTATCAAAAAATCAGATCTTGATGAAATTAATAAAAAATACAACTTTAAAAATGTTAGAAATTTGGTTTGTGGACAAATAAATCGGAAGACTATAGACGAAGATATAGGAAAAAATCTATTTTTCTTGGGTTATGATGTAATAGATGATAATATTACACAACTAGAAAAGTTCGATATATTGAAAAATGTATATAAAATTGGTACCGTAAAATATGTGGTTGTGAAGGCTAAACATCTTAATTACGATTATTTAAAAAAAATATTAAGTGATTGGAAATATAATCTTGACTATTATATTGATGGTATAGTTATAAGAGACAATAAAGTACATAATATTTCATCGTCAAACAAATATTCGTGGTCTATCTCATTTAAACATAATTTTAATACGTACAAAGCTAATGTAGATCATATATCGTGGCAAATATCTAAAAGTGGTAGATTGATACCTGTTGCCATATTATATCCTCACGTTGAAATAGATAATACTATTGTAAAAAGAGTAACATGTAACAACGCTAAATATGTGATTGACAACAAAATTGGTAATGGATCTATTATAAAATAACAAAATCTGGAGATATAATTCCAAATATAAAAAGTATAATCAAAGAAGGAGATTTGAAATTACCTGAATATGATTATTACTCGAAAGGAGTTCACATATACATAAAGGATTCTGACGATACTATAAATGTCAAAAAAATACTATATTTCTTAAAATATTTTAAGTACGAAGATATAGGAATGAAAACTTTGGAAAAAATAAATTCTGAGCATAAATTGACAGATGTTTTTAGTTTTTTAAGATTGAAAGAAAAAGATTTATCTTTCTTAGGAAAGAAAACGTCATTGAATATATATAATATTATTGATGACTTGAAAGACAAGAAGTTGTTTATAGTCGACTTACTATCGGCTATCAGTATATTTGATAATATATCGCGCAGAAGGTTATTTGAGATTTATAAAAATTTTCCTGATATACATACATATAACAAACATACTATATACGATAAACTAATATCTTTAAAAGGATTTAAGGAGAAAATAACAAATGAGTTTATTGTCGGAATAGGAAAGTTCATCAACGATAGAGACAAATATAATAAGAACTTTAACATCTATTATAAAATCAGTGATAATGATAATATAGTATTGTATGTGTCTCTATCTGGTTTTAGAGATATGACATATATACAAGATAAAATAAAAAACTATAATATTATAATAACGACAGTCAATAAATCTGATGTCTTAATTAGTACAGTAAGAACTCCTAAGAAATCATCAAAAATAATAGAAGCTGAAAAAAAAATAAACGTATTCTTACAATAGAGGAATTTATTACAGAATTTTCTACATAAATTAGTTTTATATTAAAAAATATCGGTTTATTTTTATTACTTATAAATGGCAGATTTTGATACACTACTAAATGGACAAACTAGTATATACGATACTTTATATTTATTCACTATTTTTATACTTCCATTTTTAGGATACATATCTTCTATCATATACAGCCCAGAGTCTGGGAGAAAATGGTACAAAAGTAATAAGTTTGTTCTTTTGGATTTATCCAATAGTAGTTATGGATTATTTTTTACATTATTCATATATTTATTCGCTGGAATGGGAATCATATATATAGCCAATCATTACCTAGGAAACGATAACTTAAAACTTCCTCAAGGAAAACATTTTACAAGAATTAACGATCCTCTTTTCAATATTAGTAAATTTTGGGACAGTATAATATTAAGCTTACTTCCAGTAGGATTTTTATTGATATGGATATCCCAACCTCTAATGTTACAATTTAATTCATTAACAATACCAGGATCTCTTTCTATAATATCAACAATTCTATTCCTATTATTTTCAATATATATGATTAAAATACATTGGATTATAATGATTTTATTCCTTCCGTTGTGTATATGGTGTATATATATGTCTGCATTCTACTTTCTCACTCAAGACGAAACATGTAAAGCTAATCAAGATTCTAAAAATGAAGATGAAAAAAAAAATAAAGATGATAATAAGACAAAAGACGAATCTAACGACGAGTTAAGACAACCATAATTATTCTTTTTCTATAGGAGTTCCATCTATTGTTGCTTTCGAAACTGGAGTATAAAAGTTTACTGTTATATTTTTATCTGATTGATTTTTATCTAACTCATACAATTCTGATAAAGGAGTGATTCCAGTACCTATACTTTTTAAAGCATCTATTAAATTCAATGTATATAATATATCTATGTCTTTCTCAGTAAAATTAAATGAATTCTCGAAATTTTGATTATTATTTGAGTTGTTTTTTACAGGCGATGAATTATTTATATTATCTTTATAATTTTCAAGATTGTTAACAATATCGTTAGCAGACATATTATATTTATCATTAAATATCTTCTGTATATTTTCAGACGCTTTGTTTCCAAATACCACGTTTAGAATATCGTTTCCACTTTTAGTTACAAATTTTTCTTTATCAACATTATAAGGTTCTAATTTAGGAATTTTTATCTCTCCTAAAGAAACATTGATAGCACCGCATAATTCTGGGTCTTGAAGTAATTCTTCTTTTGAAATTGTTTTATTCTTTATCTTATTAATAATATCGTGAATACTTTACTTCCTCCTTGAAATTCGTCAGTTATACTATTTGATATGCGTATGAAGATATTTTTGAAATCGTTTCTGTATCTTACATCATTTCTTGATATAAGCTCGTATAACTTATTTAAATTATCTACAGTCGTTCTCTCAACTATCATTCTACTTCCTCCTTTTTCAAGTGTTTTAGACATAAAATACAAACTTAATAATTTTGTTAATACTTCTGTAATTATAAGATATTCTATCCCGTAATACATATCTATGTAACATCCTAAAGAGTCATTTATCTTTCTTGAATCAAATTTTACAAATAATTTATTAATTTCAATTTCTCCTTCTATAGTTTTTATTATGAAAAATCTTAATATATTTTGAATAATATTAGATAGTAAAACCTTAACACAATCCAATTTAATATCTGATATATCACTAAAACTTAAAATTTTTTCAGATAATAATACATCTCTTATGTTTTTATTTTTTATTTCTTGTGGAATAATATTATGATACAATAGTATTTTTATTCTTTTAGATATTTCGATAAGATTAAACTTTCCATTATAATTTATTTTATTAACTATAAAGTTACTTAATTTCTTGTTGTCATCTGATTTTTTATGATATTTTTTTGAAAAGCTTCAAGTATACTTTTTAACGAGCTATTTTTTATATCTTTTTTGTTATTAATAATATCACTATATATTTCTAATATTTCCTTGTTTATATTATTTAAAAAAATACCCTCCATTTATTTATAATATTTGTTTAAAATTAGAATTGATTAATAAATGGAAACATATAAGTGCCATAAATGTTTATCATACTCGTGTATTAATGTCAATAATGGTTATCTCTGTAAAGAATGTAATGTTCTGTTTTCAAGTACAACTAAAAAATCTAGCAAAAGTAAAACTTTCAACAATAAAAAAATCCATTTTAACAATGTTATGAAAGATATTTCAAAACAATATAATATTGAAGATATTATGGAGATAATATATGATTCTATAGAAGAAAACAATATAGAAAAAAAATTTATAAATCAATCATTGATATGTAGTATATTAAAGAAAAATTCCAACAAGTTAAAAGATTACAAGATGGTATATAATATTTTAAATAAGTTAGAAAATAACGAGAAGAAAATATACATACCAACTGATATGAAAAACATTATAGAGATATTATTTTTGTCTTTTATTAATTTCCTATATTCAAAAAATAAGCTTGATTCGATAAGCTATAACCTAATATTAAGTAATACATTTAAGCTTTATGGGTTAAATAATACTTTAAAGCCAACTGTAAAAGACGAAAAAGAAGATTTGTGGAATATGTTTATTTATACTATAACTAATAATTATTTTAATAACGTAATTGAGGTAGACAAAATAAAATATACCAATTATAAACCAAAAATGATAACCAACTCTTTATATAAAATTGAAAATAGCACAGACTATCAGTAATTTTTACCTTTTTGTCAATATTGTTATTTTTATTTTATTATCTGACGTTATACAATCCAACCCTCCATATATATACGTGTCAGAAACATTTTTTATTATGTTGATAATTTCACTGCTGTCTTCAAAAAATATTATTGGTGGTATGTAAATATTAATTTGTTCATCTATATATATATATCGTTCTAACAATTTTAAATACGAGCCTTTACAAATCACCGAACAAAAACTTATAAATAGATTATCACATTTTAGAATATTATGATTGTTTTCTATTTCACTATTGCATGATAAACACTTTTTATTATTATATATCAATACTATTTTAATTAATTTATCATATAAAATATTAAAATCTTTAAATGCTTTTAAGTGAAAATAATAATTATTATTATTTTCATAGAAATATCCTTTGAATTTAGAAAAATCTTTTGTGTCATCTATAAGTCTGAAGATATCATCTTTATTTTCTATAATATTTATGGGAACCAAATTTATATCTACTTTATCTACATAATTAAACATAGTCCATATATTTCCAAAAAACACTTCACTGCACTTTATAGAGCAGAAAAATCCATACCTTTTTCTATCCCAAATATATTTCTTTATTTTCCTGTTACAGTACCAACATATATCTTTATTGTAGTTAAAATTTAACTGAGAATTATATACTTCATCAAATTCACTTTTTTTTTTAATATTAATATAACTAAACACAGCTTCTTTTATTTCGTTTGTAGTAAAGTCTGTTCTGAATATATTTTTATTCATTTTAAATGAGTTTGTTTTATTTTCCGGAAATTTTTAATGTCAGTTTTCCTAATTTAAATAATATTATAAAAAAAAGAGTGAATTAGATACTTATAACCTTAAAAATATTATTTCTATTAATAATGTAAAACATTTAATTTTAAATGCTTTAGATGAAGAAGATAATAGTATATATAAAGAAATATATATACAATACTTAGAGTTTTATAAAAAAATAAATAATATTATACAAGATATATTTACAAAAAAAGAAATGCAAGATATATCAAAACTGGAAAATGAATATTATAATTTCATAACAGAAATAAGGAAAAAAGGTATTGATAAAAAATTAGAAGACATATCTAATTTTTTAGAAGATTATTTTAAAAAACATTTTAAGTATATTAAAAAATATATTAATAACGAAATAACACTGGATGATTTTACGAAAGAATTGCAAAAGCCTATTATTTCAAGTAATGTAATATTAAATAGTATAAGGAATATAGACAATACCAATATTATGAATAAATTGTTAAAATACGAGAAAAAAATCTATTATTTTGAAACGATAAGTACTATTAGTTATTTCTTTGTACTCGGTGATTATTGCAGAAAGAATAATATGACAATAAACAATTCATTTAAGTCAGTATATAACAGTTTTATATTAGATAATTTTGATAACTTTAATTTACGATATTATTATATTTTAAAAATCTATTTTAGTTTGAATGAAAATTCCAACCATATAGATAATATTGAAAAAGATATAAAAGAATATGAGAAATTAATTGATAACAGTATAATATCGAACTTGAAGGATAAAAATTACGAGTACTCTTCGATATATAAAGATAATATGCTTGTAGATTTATATGAAACAAATGAAAAACTAAAGGAAATGATTACCAAATATGATTTATATCCAGAAGAAATAAAGAAACTCAAGAATGACATCGAAATATATTTCGAATCAGAAAAGTCAAAATACAATAGTTTCTTATCATCAATTAGTTCGATAGAAGATATAAAACATATATCTGATCATATTAAAAAGATTAATGAAAATGAAAAAAAATTATCAGATAAAGTTGATATTCAATTTACAAACATAGAGAAAAAGTTAAATAAATTAGAAAGTAAATATGATAGTGAGAAACCAAGATTGGAACAATACATCATTGATATTGTAAGTGAAATAAATACAAGAAATAATTCTTATTTTGATAAAATATACAAAATTATAGAAGAGTTAAAAGACAGAGTAAATAAATCTGAAAACGAGTTATCTATTATGAAAAATAACATTTCAAACGTTAGTGAGAAAAATTTTAATTTATTAAAGGATATAAATACAGGTGCGAAGGAAATACAACGGATAATTGATAAAGACAAAGATAATAGTAAAAAAATAAAAATATTGGAAAAAAATATTGGAAGAATGTTGTAAAACTAACAAATCTCTAGAAAAATTTATAGAAGAGACTTCAGATCATCATAAAAGAATAGATGAAAGACTGAAACTAATAGAAAATTTTATCAGAGTCAGATTTGGAGAGTGCAGTGATGAAAGTGATTGTAAAGGAGGAACGAAACATATTGATTATAAGAAGAAGTATGAAAAGTTTTATGGTAAAGATAAACTAATAACTGATGTAATAGATAAATATTATTTTATCAATGAATACAACAATAGAAAGAATTTATTTAACACCAAGTATTTTAATAACTGTAACTTTGAAAATGATCTGAACGTAAAGAAGTATTCATATATTAAAAATATAAATAACGAAATAGAAGAGGAAAAGAGGAAAAGATTTTTTGACAAAATATCAGATTGTGAAATTCTCGACCATTATGATGAAATAGTAGATAATGATGGTATAAAGAAAATGTCAATTTACGGAATAAAAATAAATACTATAAAATATGGAAATTATAGTTTTTATAAATATTGTTTAGAATTACCATTCGATGATGAAGAGTTTGATATCGTGAATATAGTACACTCAGAAAATATAAAACCTTTAGATATAGAATTATCTTACAAATATATTGATACAATAACTAGGAAGAGAATTTTCATCAGAGAAACTTTGCTGGTCAAAATATATAATGAATTTTTGATAAGATTGAATGAACATATTGAATATATTAAACAATTGAAGTGTAAATTACTTATTTTATATAAATCTGATGATATCGATGAAATAATAGTTTGTTCAAATAATAGAAAAAAAAAAATCGTACATTATATAAGATGTATAAAGAAATCATTAACTTATCCAGTAAAATAATATCTTCAAGTAATCTTAAGGACAAGAGTTTTTTTTTTTTTTTTTCAATGTATACAACTATTGCCTAAAATTTATTAAAGTAGACAATGACTGTGTAATCACTGACAAGAATAAGTATTTTAACTTTATATTTCTAAAGAGTAAAGAGAAAACAATAAATAATAATATTTCTAATATAATAGGAGGATCATACTCCATTTATGTTTTTAACGAAGAACTTCCATCAAACGAAAATGAGATAGATTTTGTAAATATGACAACTTTAGATATTCCTGAATATTCTGATTATATAGAAAAAATTAAAGATATTAACTTCTACTTTCCTTATAGAAAGGATTTCAAACTTTTAAAAAATTACTTTTTGTACAAAAATGAATATTATTTATATAAAAATAGTATGTACAATAGTAGTATATGGCAGGTATGGGGCGTCACAACAAACCCCCACCACCTACCCCATATTTGACCCACTGACCTACATTTGGTCTGGCGTCAAAACAAATGACGTCACAGGGAGGGGAGGGGGAAAAGATGGCGGCAGTGGGTCCAACATGGCGGACGTCTACAAGATGGCGGCTGTTGACAAGATGGCGGCTGTTGACAAGTGATTTTTATTTTTCGGAATTGAGAAAAATCCAAGCTGGGTTCGAACCTGGATCGCTGGATTTCTAGTCCTGGTCCTAGTCTGCTGGGCTACCTATACATCTAATGATAGTAAAATGGTGTGTCGTATTTATGGCTATGGGACCTGGCAGGGAAGGGATGTATATATGCTGGGACCGCGTCTATATGATGTACCCCGGACTCTGTGGCAAGTATGGAACATGTAAACAAACGACGTCACACAGTCGCCTCTAGTCTGCGAAGGGAAGGGATGTATATATGTTGGGGCCGCGTCTATACGAAGTACCCCGGACTCTCTGGCAGATATGGAGCATGTAAACAAACGACGTCACACAGTCGCCTCTAGTCTGCGAAGGGAAGGGATGTATATGTGCTGGGGCCGCGTCTATATGAGGTACCCCGGACTCTCTGGCAGATATGGAGCATGTAAACAAACGACGTCACACAGTCGTCTCTAGTCTGCGAAGGGAAGGGATGTATATGTGCTGGGGCCGCGTCTATATGAGGTACCCCGGACTCTCTGGCACGTATAGCGAACAAAAGAATGACGTCGCAGCGACGAATGATCATTCGACTTTTAGTTTGATATTTGGTGTGATGGTTAAGGGGTCGAGCGCGCGATATTGCGTGAACGGGGTGAGCGTCAGCCACCCGTTTTCGCAGATTGAGCGTGCTGTAAAAATTGACGATGGTGAGTGGAGCGTGCAGGAACATGCGAAAAGGGAAGGAAACAAATGCAAGAAATGGAATACAAAAATATGTTTATTTGCAACAATTTTTTTCTTAAAAGTACATGGTCGAACGTTATAGACAAAAATATTTTATTTATTTGGAGAGTTTTCAGAGAGTCATAAACAAATCCATATATGCAAGAAAAATGTACGTTCGTATAGATTACAATTTTTGCTGCAACTTGATTATCCGTACAATTTGATTGAAGTAAAGTGCAATTAATTCTAAAAATATTATTTCAAAGTATGTATCGAGAAATGTTAAATCTTTTAGTTGCAAACGTACATTATGTTGAATATTGTGACAATTAGTGTTTATAGTGTGTTTTACAATGTTACTTTCGATGAAGTTCTTGTTGGGTAAATTTATCTGTATTTCATTAATAAGATATTTAGAGCAATCATTAACACTGTTTGCGATTATATTTAACTGATTTAAATTAGCGTTTACGCAATCGAGTAAGTTTTCCAGTCCGAGAAAAGTAGTCTTTTGCATTGCTATTGCGTAGGAATATGTTCGTGGTTTCTTCGGAGTATGGATGATTTCTTCTGCAGCCAAGTTACTTCCCGAAGAAGGCTCTTCTTGCTCCTGATATTTTAATAGCAGGGCTCTTGCTCCATAGGTGGTGGTGAAATTTATAATTATCTTCTTGATAATAATAGAGTTAGACTTAACACTATTTCCATTTAAATAATCAGTCATAAGTTCCATGTTTTCTTGAAATTGCTGCCACTCCACCATGTTGAAGCAAATACCCTCGGCTCCCTTGGAAGTAAATTTAACAGCGGGTTGGAAATCAAACTCGTCATCGTTGATTGAAGTTTGCAACCCAACATGAATTTTTTTCGTATATGAGGAATTGAGTCCGTAAGTGGTGTTGGCTAACATCATATAATTTTGCTCAAATTTTTCTCCATTGAAGTATCTTGCTCCGGAAACGTCACCGCGCACTTCGTGATGTTCAGAATTTAAAATTTCTTTGCGTTTACTCATGATACTAGTTTTCACGTAGACACAAAATGAAATACAAAAATGCTGTATCTTCTTTATTGTTGCTGCTGTTGTTACTGCTGTTGCTGCTGCTGCTGAACCCGCACGTTCGAATGTCAGAAAACGAATGATTAAAATTTTTCCAATCGTATGGAGTAGAAAATCGGAAAAGTAGTGGGAAAATGCGTGCGCATAAAAATTTTGAGTCATCTGATTGGATACGATGTTTATTGCTTCTACATTTTCTCGAACTCTCTTAAAAACGACCGTTGATAAAAGAAGGAGTAAGGACATCGGTTCGTGCGCTGTTACATCCTGCACAGTCTCGCATTACAATTATTCGGAAAAAAATCAAAAAGGGTACAAAAGGAAGAGAAACTGAGGACTGAGGAATGAGAAAAAATTAAAATATTGCAGTCAACGGAATTTTTACGAGCTTTCATCCTAAAAAGCTCTAAAACTATAAATCTCCAATCCGATAAAACTATTTATTTACACTTGGACCCTGGAAAAATTACATTTTAAACATATGGAATCTAAAGGGTTAGACAAAAAAAAGATCGGAAATATCCGTACCGTTAAAAAAAGAAGCAATTTACAATAGGGTAAGCAAATGTAAACCTTTTTATATTACACGTGAAAGTTTATTACTGTGAGTTTTCGAAATTAAGTTTTGCTCACGTACTAACTCTCAATTAAATTGTAAAAAGTTATAGGAAAAGAATATCGACATCGTCCGAAGGGTATTTTTTGTCTGATAAACCCTTCGAACACTAAAGTAATATACATCTTGTAAAGTTGCCGCCAATGTGCGGAAATCTTTGTGAAAGATGTACAACTTGAAACCGATTGATTTTTTTGATCCGACTGAAGGTATAAATAGGAGATTTGAGACGGAGAAAAATCGCATTTCAAAATTCTCAGTGTAGTGGACAACACGCGTTGTGTTTCTTCGTATCGTGAATTCGGGCGAAATTATCTTGAGTACGCGAAAATGGTTGAGAATTTAAGAAAAACCGTCGAGACATGCTTACTACTGTCACGCGCTTTGTGCGGACTCGATGTGAGCAGATATTTATCGCTGTTATCAGACAACGATGAAAAAAATTTTGAAGTGTTTGCGAAATTTGCGGGGCTGTGTCCTAGTGCAGTGCTAGCGGTGCTATTTCGCTTGGGGCATTTTGCCTCCTATCAGAGACTTGTAATCTACGCGGGTGAAGTTATCGAAATGAGAAGTATTTTCGGTGATGGAGAAGTGGAGGATGCGGGTGGGCATATAGCTTTTCTATTATTTTATTTTCATCGATCGATTTCGGAAGCGAGTGAAAACGGTGAGTTTATATTCCAATTTTTATTATATATATATGTATATATAATTTTCAAAAATTAAAAGAGTAAAATCTTTTAGGAGTAGAACATCGGAACGTATCGCCTCGCAGGATCGCGGGGGTGAGAGGAGTGCAACGTATTGCACGTCCTGAAGAGTATACTCCTCCTCACGGAATAAGGCGACGGGCTGATACTTCACCCGAAGCCGGACCCTCACGTGAGTCTTATCACACATTCTTTTATGAAAAATAAGCATTTCATATTGGTAAATTTTTTTAAAATAATGAAATATTAAATGTTTTTAGGGCGTGCACGTATCGAGCTCACACCTGAGCCACCTCTCGTTAACTTGGATAGCGAGAGCGAGGAAGAAGAAGTTGGAACTCACGAAGTGAGTTCATTTGACGAGGAAGAGATTTTTTCACCAGGTGAGTAATGAGAAATTTATCGCAGTAAGAAAATGGATAAAAATTTTTTATCCGCTAAAAAACAATGGTGAATTTTTTAGAGTTTAACCAAGAAGGTGAAAATACAATAATAATAGAAGATTCGGAGGAGGAGGAGGAGGATGAGGATGATGATGATAATGAGGTACAAGAGGAAGATATGGGGGAGGAGTTGAGTGGAACGGAAGAACAGACTCTAGAGGAACTTTTGAGGGAAAGAGGTAAATACAATTATACATTTTTGCATAGATAACGCTTTCATACTCGAATACCTTTATTCTAACCGGAGGAAATTTTTAGGAATTGTTTTCCCGGAAATTTCTTACTCGCCGGAATATTAGTGATCAATGATCAACACGATCAACGGTGAACAAGAAAGGGAATAATCCTGTATAAAGGTGAGAGAATTTAATATGAAATGTATTACTATTTTTAATTTTAACAACGCGTAAAATTCGAGTATGGAAGTGTAAAAACAATAATTTTAAAGATAAACTAATTCGTTTGTTTTCGATTTTTCCAGTTCAGTTTGGTGGAGGAGGGGGAGAAATGGAAGAAAACACGCAGCAGCAGCAGCAGTCGGCGGAAAATCAAGCCGAAGAAACCGACGACAACGAGATAGGAGTTCGTGGGGAGGGGAGACTGGAGAGAGAAGAGGATGAGGAAGCGTTGTTTCCGGAGAATCAGGTTGGTGCGCCGGAACAGATCGCGAATCATAACGGGGATAATTTTAATTATTTAGATTTAATAAGGGAAAACGTGCGTGAGTTTAGAAATTTCGGTGTAGTAGGGAGAGAGGCTGGTTTTCGCCTTCGATCATTACCAGAGGGGGAGGAGGTTTACGCGTGGTTAGAAAACGCGTTTCGCGAGCTTCACGCGTACGCGGTACTTTCCTGTGTTCCCGGTGATTACATCGGACTTAGTTTCGATTCCCCGAATCTTTCACACGGGCCCGCGGGTATTTCGTTCCGACCATCTCGTGATTTGACTCACGAGAATATCTGGAACCTCGTGAGTTCGTTAGCTCAAAGCTCCGGGGGCTTGAACGTAGCGCAAGAATTCAATATCCACGTTTACCGTGTCACTCCTCCTACGGGTCGTGCGGGTAATGCGCTTGATATCGCTGGTAAACGCTCGATTTTAACGATATCCAACTCGGATAACTTATGTTTTCCTCGCGCACTCGTAACGGCGCAAATTTACAATGAACGTGGTAATTTACGTACGGGTAGCCTACAAGAAAGATGGAACGCCGTGAGATACCGTCATTCCTCGTTACAACGTGAGTTGGCACGTGATTTAACGAGGAAAGTCGGTATTACAATTCCAGAAGAGGGTTGCGGTATTCGCGAAATCGAGCATTTTCAGCAATATTTAGTCGCGGAAAACATCGCGATAATGGTTTATAGCGCGGAAACTTTTGGTCACGGGGGTAAAGTCTTATTTGATGGAAATGCGATACTAGCCTCACTACATCGCGAACCGGTCGCGTGTTTAAACATATTACATCACGCTGAATTACGACATTACAGCGTTATTTTAAATTTAAGAGCCGCCGCGGGTAGCCGAGGTTATTGTGTACCGTGTAACGTCGGTTACCGCAGCGATGTAAGGGGACACCGATGCTCAAATAAATGCCCTCGGTGTTACGCGGTACCTTCGTGCGAGCGATTCGACGCGGAACGTATTCATTGCGAAAATTGTAATCGCGAATTTTTCAATCACGCGTGTCTTGAGCATCATCGTGCGCAAAAATCATACGATGGGCAATCGTCTCGTAGCGTTTGCAACACCGTATGTTTTTGCGAAGAATGCGGTCGTTTAATCGAGCGTAATAGACAACACGAATGCGGTGTGACTTACTGTTCAACGTGTCGTTCTGCCCAGCCGTTGAATCATCTTTGTCACATGCTTCCTCTCCCTCACAAAGCTAATTTCCGTACTAACGACACGGAGCACATTTTGGGAGAGGGAGGAGAGCAACAACAAAACGCGGGTGAGTGCGTACTTAAAACAGAAAGTCGCGTCGCATTCGTGTTTTACGATTTCGAGACGCGACAGGATGACACGCTTCAAGGTACCGCGAGTGTAAATATTCACGTACCTACACTTTGCGTCGCGCAGCAGATTTGCGAAACGTGTGCCGAGATTGAGGATACTTCGGTGCGCTGTCGGTGGTGCGGTATTCGTGAATACATATTTCGTCGTGATCCTGTAAAGGAGTTTGTAGATTTCGCGACACGTCCGACTAAATATTTTAAACACATAATTTGTATAGCTCATAACGCGAAAGCATTCGATGCGCAATTTATCCTACGCTATATTGTTGAGAGCGGAACCGCCTTAGAACCGCGGGTAATCTTAAACGGGACGAAAATTGTAGTACTAACAGTGGGACATACGAAATTTATCGATAGTATTAATTATATGCCAATGCGTTTATCGGAGTTACCGAAGGCTTTTGGCCTGACGAATACTTCGGACAAAGGCATTTTTCCGCATTTATTTAATACCAACGATAATCAGTCATATGTCGGTCCGTTGCCGGATATTCGATATTATTCACCCGATAGTATGAATACGAACGAGCGAGAAAAGTTTTTAGCGTGGCACGCGGAAATGATTCGTACGAATTATGTGTTTGATTTCGAATGCGAGATATTGCGTTACTGTCGCAACGACGTGAATATTCTGAGACGCGCGTGTATGTCTTTCAGAAAGATTTTCTTGAAGTGCGGTCGCGTGTGTCCGTTCGAGGAATGCACAACAATCGCTTCCACGTGTATGAGGGTTTTTAGAAAAAACTTTTTACGTGAAAGAGAAATTGGAATAATTCCACCGGGCGGGTACAGACGCGCGAATACCCAATCGCGGAAGGCGCTTCAGTGGCTGGTGTGGAAGGAGCGCGAGCTCGGACATAACATCACCCACGCAGGACGCACTCGGGAATATCGTCTGCAAGACGGCACGCTAGTCGATGGTTATTACGAGTCGGTGGAAAACGGTATAACACACTATCACGTGTTGCAATTCCACGGTTGTTTTTGGCACGGATGTCCGTCGTGTTTTAAGATTAATCGCGATAGGGAACTAACGGTAAACAACGAACGCGGCGATACGATTGATTTGCGTTATGAGCGCACCATCGCAACAACGTATCGTCTTCGAAGACGGGGGTACTCGGTGATAGAGAAGTGGGAATGCGTCTTTGATCGCGAAATGATGGAAAATAGGGAAATGCGTGAATTTTTACAAAATCACCCGATGATAGAAATTGAGCCGCTCAACCCGCGCGATGCGTTCTACGGTGGACGTACGGGGAACATCGTGACGCGGTACGAGATTACGGATACGGAGAAGATACGTTACGTGGATGTGTGTTCTCTGTACCCGTACGTACTGAAGACCGGGGTTTTCCCGATCGGACATCCCACGGTGTACGTCGCGGAGGAATGCTCGACTCTAATTGGCATAGGACCGTGTTACAATTTTGATTCCGTCGAAGGTCTCGTGCGTTGCAGGGTACTCCCTCCGAGTGATCTCTTTCACCCCGTATTACCCTATCGCGTGCGTGGAAAGCTACTATTCGCGTTGTGTCGCAGTTGTTGCGAAACATTTTCACACGAAGAATGTACCCACGAGCCGTCCGAGCGAGAATTCGAGGGTACGTGGGTATCGCTTGAATTGCGCAAAGCCATCGACAAAGGTTATCTCGTAACGAGGGTTTGTGAGATTTGGCAATACACCACAGCTCGCTACGATCCCGATACACAGCAGGGTGGATTATTTACGGAATATATAAACACATTTTTAAAATTGAAACAAGAAGCCAGCGGATGGCCGAGCGAGTGTGAGGATGACGTGTCTAAAGAACAATATCTTCGCGACTACGAGAAAACCGAGGGTGTCGTTCTCGATAAGCAAAACATCGCGAAAAATCCTGGTTTGCGCTCGGTCGCGAAGCTATGTTTAAATTCTTTTTGGGGGAAATTTGGTCAACGATCCAACCTGCCGAATACCGAGATCGTAAAAACTCAACAGCGTTTAGCGAGTTTACTCACGAGTCCTCAGCATGAGATAATCGAAATATTACCCGTAAACGAGGAAGTGATGTATGTTTCGTGGCGACTGCGAGAAGAGCTGGACGTACCCTCGCCTCTTACTAACGTAGTTATAGCGGCTTTCACGACGGCACAGGCGCGTCTTGTATTATACGAATATTTAGATAAATTGAATCGTCGCGTTTTATATTACGATACCGACTCGTGTATTTACGTGAGCAGCGGTGTCTCCGATGAATACGAAGTGCGTAAAGGTAATTTCCTAGGCGATATGACGGACGAACTCGAGAGCTATGGTCGCGGTAGCTATATCGAGGCGTTTGTATCGGGTGGTCCGAAATTTTACGCATACGTGGTTCGCACAGCGGAAGGGCAAACGCGAGAAGTTTGCAAAGTAAAGGGCATAACTCTAAATTTCGAAAACTCACGCTTAGTTAATTTTAATAGTATTAGGGAATTATTATTACGTAAAGAGCGAGAAGGTCAAGAGAAGGAGGAGGAAGGGACGGAGTCGGCAACGGTAGAATCGCGTTCGATAAATCTATGTTTCAGAGCAATTCGACGTACAGCCTTTCACGAAATAATAACACGCGACGAAGTGAAAGCTTGCACACCCGTGTTGCTAAAACGTAGATTTCTCGACAGTCGTTGTTCCGTCCCTTATGGATATTTATCCGAACGCTAATTGTTATTTCACGATGCTGTTCCTTCGCTCTATTTTATTATTTAAATAATTACACGCATGTTTTCCCCATATATGTAAAGTTTATAAATTTTTTTGTAAAAAGTAAATAAAAATTGTGTTGTAAAAATAGAATAAGAATAGGCTAAGAAAATGATAAAATTATAGAAAAAAGTCATGTAAAGATTTAAGAAATAATAAAATTGTTTATATTTTATATCGTTTTTGCTTTGTATTTATATTCTGAAAAAATAATTCTCCAATGATTTTTCTCCAAGTTTATTTTCCCCTTTCTCTCTCTCTCTCTCTCTCCCCACATACATTCACGTAAAACGACTATTTTTGCCCAATTCTTTCCGTGGAAAGCAGCTTTTCATCGTGGGGGAGTATCATAAGCTCATGAACTCACTCCTCCGCACGCGCAGGCGCTGACGCGAGCAATTTCGCTTGTTCAGCATTTACGCTTGTCCAGCTTCTCCGGTCTGAATTAGCTCGTAAAAGACCGCCGCGAAGTACGCTGGCGCGCGCGCACCTCCGCCGCGTAATGCCCTCTGCCGCGATGGTAAGCTTACTTCATCGTACCGTTACACGGCTTTTTTTATGTTAGTGAAGACACGAGCGGTGTTCATTTCACAAGATGGACGTACGCTGGAAACATCCCTGGACGGCTATTGTCAGCGGTCCCACCGGCTGTGGTAAAACGGTCTTTGTAAAATCCTTTCTCAAATATTTACCCGAAATGGCCGATGTTTCTTTTGAAAGAGTCTTATTTTATTACGCCGAATGGCAAGACGCATATCGTCAACTACAATACATGTTTGCGAAAACAAAAGAGAAAGTGGGAGGACATGGAAGAGGGGAGGGTAAAATAAAGAGAAATATAATCGAGTTTCGCGAAGGGCTACCGCAAACGGACGATTATTCTTGCGATCCTCTCGCACCAAAATTGGTGATAATCGACGATCTTATGAGAGAATCATCCTCGTGCGACGTAATCGTGGATCTTTTTACAAAGGGTAGTCATCATAAGAATCTCAGTGTTATACTCATCACGCAAAATCTATTTCACCAGGGACGTGGACAGCGCGACATATCTCTTAATTCTAACTACATAACCGTCTTCAAGAACCCGCGCGATCGCGCTCAAATTCGCCATCTCGCGCGACAAGTGTACCCCCATGACCCAAAGTTTCTAGAAGAAGCATACTTTGACGCAACCTCACGCCCTCACGGATATTTATTACTCGATCTGAAACAATCGACTCCGGACAAATATCGATTTCGGACAAACATCTTTCCCGACGATGCGTTGCATTACGTCTACGTACCGCGCAGATCATTCTCAAGCGTATAAAAAGTATGTACTTGCGTTCGCGTGACGTCAGTTGCGAGAGACTTTCACACGATGAAAGAAGCGGTAGCAGCGTCAGACAGTGCAACGAAAACCGCTAAACGTTCGATCGGAAGGAGAAACGTTTGTCTTCTAGAGGCATTGTGTCATCTGAACAAAAATCAACGCACCTCCTTCCTGCGAACCGCGGATGAAAAATTTATTCGCTGTATTTGCGAATGCGTTTTCAACACACTCAATGGTAACGTTGCGCTCGAACGACGCGAAAAAAATCGTCTGAGCAAATACAAAACGGCGCTGCGTCGTATCGCGTCAAAGCGTGGAAATTGGAAGAATAAAAGAAAGCTATTGGTACAACGAGGTGGATTCTTATCCTATATCATCGTTCCTTTATTAGAGGCCTTATTTTCGCGATTTATAGACAGGGCGACGGATTAAAACACAAGAGAGAAAATAATATTGAGCGTTATGGAAAGAGCGAAAAAAATGGTTTTAATTTCTACGGAAAATCTCGAGAGAATGCAGCGTCAATTACATCATCCGCAGCCGACTACCGACGGTGTACCTCTGGTGGAAAACACATCGGGAAACAACGAAAGCGCTAATAATAATAATTCCGTGCGAACTCCCGGGACCCCTTTATCCAGACTCGATGCGGAGTTGAGTCAAATTCTTAATTCACCCTATCCGAAGGATGAAGCCGAGAGATGGAAGATGTACAAAGAGGTTCTTTGGCGATATCTTCACTTTGTACGAGTAGCACGAGGACGACGAAATCAAGAGGACGACACGCGTAACGCCGAGGAAGAAGAAGAGGAAGAAAAAGACGAAAATGCGTTGGACACACGTGAAGGAGTACCGGCGCACGATCTCACGGGCTCATTCGTTCCGGACTCTAGTCGTACGAGAAGCTTCCCGAAAGAACACGACACAAGTCTCGAGGTGATGAAAAGCGTCGGAAGAATAGTGGAAAGCGTACCGAAATCTTACCGTGCCGAAGCTCGCTTACTAACGAAACACCTACTCGATAAAACATCGTCGAGTAGAATTAGCTGGGATGAGCAAGGAGTCGTGACTATAGACGGTAACGTCGTAAAAGATTCAAATATCTCAGACCTGATAAACGAGGCGATGCGCGATAGAAAAACCGTGAAAGCCGTGGGAAGAATTCAGTTCGCGCGGTTACTTCACGACTTGAACATTCCCTCCACACTAGTGAGAAATAAAAAATTATTAGCAGTCGGTTCTTCGCAAAATATCGCGAAACTTAGCGGTCCTACGGCGAGTTCCACTCCTAAGAGAAACACGGATTCACCGGTAGCGAGACGCCTGCTCGATTGGAATAAATTGGAATGACGGGTCTTGAAAAATTGTACTATGATCCCGCGCATTATGCCGGTTATTCGGCTGTTGATAATCTGTTTCGCGCGGCGAATTTATCCCGTAACAATGTCGCGCGATGGCTCGAAGCGCAATATGCGTACACACTACATCGTCCATTGCGACGGAAATTTCCACGAATGCATTACAACGTAACGAATATCGACGATCTGTGGGAGGCTGATTTGATCGAACTCCGAAATCTCAAAAGTTACAACGACGGATATGCGTATTTACTCGTGATTATCGATGTACTTAGTAAATACGTCTGGGTAGAACCATTGCGCGACAAGACGAGTAATTCCGTAATGGGAGCTTTTCAGTGCGTGCTCTCGAGAAGTAACGGACGCGTACCCGTATACCTACAAACGGACAAGGGTAAAGAATTTGTCGGGCGACCGCTACAAAAGCTTTTGGAAGAAAATGACATTCGTTTTCGCGTAGCCCGCAATCCGGATGTCAAAGCCGCCATCGTCGAGCGCTTCAACAGAACGTTGAAAGAACGAATGTGGCGTTATTTTACGCATAAAAATACGCGACGCTACATCGATGTTTTGCAAAATATCGTAAACGCCTATAATCACACCCGTCATTCGAGCACCAGAATGCAACCGTATGTCGTTACGAGAGAAAATGCACGTATCGCACGTGAAAATATAACGCGCCAATGGAGGAGCAACGACGACGAAGCGAACGAGAAACGTCGAAAGGCTAAATACCACGTCGGTGATCTCGTTCGTATCAGTAGAGCAAAAGTCGTCTTCGAGAAAGGATACGAGGCACGGTGGAGCGAGGAGATATTTCGAATTCACCGTATACTCGATTGGCGAAAACCACGTGTGTACGAACTGAGCGATTTAGCGGGAGAAGTCATAGACGGCATTTTTTACGAACAAGAATTGGCTCGGGTTGAGAAAAACTTGCAGGAGGAGGAGTTTATCGTCGATCGTGTGATAAGAAGTCGGGGTCGCGATAATAATAAACAGGTGCTGGTTAGTTGGCGTGGTTATCCCAGCAAGTTTGATTCTTGGATCCCTGCTTCGAGTTTAACCCCGCTTGTTCGAAATGAGGACGGATCAATTTCTCTTGATTCTTCCCAGCAATAGTAGTATGCGCTATTTTCCGGACAATGCAACCACTTCCTTCATTACAGAATTACCCCATCCTATACACTTACACGGCGAATGGGAAGTCGCGCTTAACGAGATCCAATTTCCCACTACTTTTTTACACATAAATCACGGTGAAAATGTCATTAGATTCGTCGATATTGAAAATGGTCGCGAGACGAGGAAAGGCGGGACGACGTTAACGTCGACGCAAGGAGTAATACCGAATGGTATTTACAAAAATATCGAGGAACTTATCTCCGCTATTAATTCAGCGTGCAAAAATGCGAATTCGCATATTAATTTGACACTAGAAGACGCTAGTGGTGGTAAAATCTTGTTCGAGATTACATGCGATGAAAATAAATGCAATCTGGTTCATCATATGAACGTTTCCGATAATCTTCTACGAATACTCGGTTGCGGTGGGGCCCTAACGACTAGTGAAATCGAATTCTATACAACACTTACTGCAACTAATCCTAATTCCAAAGATATTTTTACAGCACCTTTTATCAAACTCGGGTTTAAAAGAGAACAAAGAGGGCGCGCTGGAAATTTCTATACTCTCGAACCGCACGGATTGCTGCGCGGTATTCCCGATAAACTCTTTGTTTATTGTGATATTTGTGAACCTTATATAACCGGCGATGTGCAAACTCCACTTCTTCGAATAGTACCGGTCGAGCTGCAGCATTACGGCCATTATTACGCGTACGGAGCGAATCAAGTGAAACATTTCTCCGTCCCGCATTATATACCATTACGACAAACGTATTTTCGTAGGATTGAAATAGATATAAAAGATCAATTCGGAAAAAGAATACCATTCCAATCGGGAACGCTGACGGTGACGTTGCACTTTAGACGTTTCCAGTAAGAAAAAATCAGTCAGAAAAGCCGCACGCTATGACTAGACCGGAGGACCATGAATATTACGATATACAAAACGGAGGTCGGAGTGAAGGAATCACACGAGTTTTTGTCGGAGCACCCTATCAACGAGGACACGGAATCGGTAGTTTTCTCGGAGGATTATTCAGGAGAGCGCTTCCTTATCTGAGTAAAGGTGTACGAGCGGTTGGTAAAGAAGCTTTACGCGCCGGCATTAGCGTGATGGAGGATGTTGAAAATAATACACCGTTCAAGGAGGCGGTCAAATCTCGTTTCAAGGAATCGAGTGGAAATCTCAAAAGAAAAGCCCAAGAAAAAATAACTAGCTTGATGAAGGGTACAGGTTATAAAGTATCAGCGAAAACAGCCGCGCTTCAGTTTCCTTTCTTCAGTCACGAAAGACGCATCGCGGTTCCCAAGTGTCGTCGTCCTCATCGTCAGACGAGCAAAAAGAAATCGTCGAAAAATAGCAGCGTGCGAAGGAAAATCACGAAGAAAAAAAAGACAACGAAAAAAAAGAAAATTCGCACAGCGGCTAGAAAGACCAACAGCAAAAAGCCATCCGGCATCACGAGGCGTCGTCGAGTCAAGAAACGTAGTGTAGCCGACATATTCTCTTAATCAGTGCGTGAATTAGGAATTTACGGAGCATGTCCTTTCTTCATACACATTTAAACGAGTGTTTAAAAAGTGAACTCGATCTCTTTTCTTTACCACTCACACAAACCAGCATCGAGAGTTCGCAATGGATTTATTACAAACCCGTAACGTCGCTCGCGGACGACGCGCCTATAGAATTCGTCATACCCGGTCATGGAGAAGATTATCTAGATCTCACGCACACCATGCTGAGCCTTCGCGTACGCGTAGAATCTTCCCCCCTAGCAGGAGGTGGTACCGCCGTTGGCACCCCCGAATTCAAAGTAGGCCCTGTAAATCATTTACTGCATTCCATGTTCAACCAAATCGACATATATTTCAATCAAAAACTCGTGTCGCCCCCAAACAACGCTTACGCGTATCGGGCTTACATCGAGGCGTTATTAAATTATTCTTCACCCGCAAAAAACTCCCATCTGACCTGCTGTCTGTGGGATATGGATACCCCAGGTTTAATGGACGCCCTCCTAGAGTCGCAAACCCCAAATCAGGCTCTCGTGAGACGCTCGCGTTACATTCGAGACGAACAGGCGCTAGATCTCATAGGCCATCTTCACTGCGACGTTTTCAATCAGGATAAATTCTTAATCAACGGGGTGGAAGTTAGAATGAGGCTCGTTCGCTCGAAAGATTTGTTTTGCCTTATGGAATCTAATTCACTGTCAAAAATACGCCTTCTAGACGCTAGTTAGAAGAGCAAAGATAAGCCCTGGTGTGTTACTCTCGCATGCGAGAATGTTGAGTAAAACCACCGCCAAATATCCTCTTACAAAAGTCGAGGTTAAAACATTTACGATTCACGCTGGACTCATAGGGGAATCGATAGATAATGTAATACTCGGACAACTGCCAAAACGTGTAATAGTCGGTTTTGTCGATAACAGAGCGTTTAATGGTGATAGAAAACTGAATCCGTTTAATTTCAAAAACTATGGTATAAATTTCTTTTCTCTGTATGCCGATGGTATGCAAATTCCCAGTAGACCGTTACAACCGAACTTCTCGAAAGACGAAGGCCTTTACGTCGAAGCCTACCACACGCTCTTCTCGGGAACCGGCATTCACTTCTTGAACGAGGGAAATTCTATAAGTAGAGAGGATTATGGCCAGGGCTACACTCTTTTCGCTTTTGATCTTACCCCCGACTTGTCCGCTCATTGCGCCGGACATTGGAATCTCGTGAAACATGGTAGTTTGCGATTAGAAGTGAAATTTGAAAAGGCGCTTACCACGACCGTTAATTGTATCGTTTACGCAGAGTTCGATAACATTCTAGAAATAGACTCCTCTCGACAAGTTATCGTCGATTTTGCCGGTTAGACTTTTATAACACCAAACCCCCGCCTCCCACTACTACTACTACACACATTTTTCCCTCACGTCTGTTTTCTTAAATGGCGTGTGAAGCAGCGGAAACAGATTCAGTCCTGTTCGAGACACGAACGTCGTCGCTTCGTTTAAAAATAAAGAGTGAGTACTTGGACATAACTATGGATATAGTCATTGATATACAGGGTTTCCGCGATGCCGCCGAGAAGTTTATTCCGAAAGAAGTAGCTGTCGTTGCGATTAACTCACCAATCATCGGACACTGGATTATGACGCCTCCCTATCCCTTTGACGATTTACCCGATAAATCGAGACGAGAAAACAACTGGCTTTCGCGAAATTATCACGGTATCGAGTGGTTCGATGGTGAAACTGATCTTAAATGTTTCGTAATACAACTACGTGAAATAACACGTCGAGCGCGCTACATCTATAGCAGGGGGCAGGAAAAGGCACACTATCTGAGGCGTCTACTTTCCAGAAACGTATATAATCTAGAAGGAATTTCTCCGGCATTTAAAAATTTACCAGAAGTCAAAGAGAGCGGACATCGGTGCTCTCACCACGGCTTTCGATTTTGCTCTACAGACAAATTTCTTTGCGCGTTACGCAACGCTTGCAAATTGAAACGCTGGATAGTCACTCAAAACACTAGCAGCGAGTGTAGCATCGTTTCGAGCTGCGATGATCTTTCTCATGAGAATTGGAGCGTAAGCGAAAAAACCGACAGTGCTGTTTTTATGAAAAAGAATAAAAATCTTGATATAATTCGCAATATCGAAGCGTGGCGTAACGCTACGGAAGAAGAAGAAGAAGAGAAGAATCAATCACTTTATTACATTGCAAAAGATACACCGTACGTAAAGAAAGAAGAAGAATATCCTACCGATAGCTACGCTCAACAAACCATCCCCGTTAACACACAATCATTCGAGAACGTCTACTCTTTGCGTAAGGAGGTAAACCCCTGCGACTCTACTATACAAATAATTCCTCGCACGCGAGCACCGTCTTGTTACGCGACAAATGAATTCGTTGGAAATCTTACACGCGTTGCATCGTCTCAATGTCAGATATGCGGGAGTCTATCCTGCCGACAGACTACCGAGGGTGTGGACGAGGTCGACAGCCATTGTCGCTAATACAGACGAACATGACCGCCCCGGAAGACACTGGGTCGCCTTTTACATCGACGAGCATGGTACCGGCACATATTTCGATAGTTACGGAATCCCGCCATACTCGGATCAACGATTTCATCTGCGACTTCGACGAAATTCCATCACGTATCGATGGAACACCGAGCAGCTACAAGGATTTTTTTCGCAAACATGCGGTCAATATTGCTGCGTGTTTCTTTACTATTTGTCTCTTGGTTACAGCCTTCAGCAATTTCTTCGTCTTTTCACCGATGATTATAACCAAAACGACAGACTGATAGTATGCTTATATCGCAAAATTTTTCTTTGCAAAAAGAATGAGCAAACGAAACTACCTACTAGTACTTATTGTAATATTCAACGATGTATTTTTAAAAATTTAAAATAAAACATTTTTTTCATATATTTAACATTTCTCGATGCGCGCTTTGAAATAATATTTTTAGAATGTATTCAGTAAGTCGAATAAAATATTTTTATATTTTGACTGTAATGTTCAATTATGTATTTTTAAAAAAAAATTCCAAATAAACGATTTTGTATTTCATTTCTTGCATTCGTTTCCTTCCCCTTTTCACATGTTCCTGCACGCTCCACTCACCATCGTCAATTTTTACAGCACGCTCAATCTGCGAAAACGGGTGGCTGACGCTCACCCCGTTCACGCAATATCGCGCGCTCGACCCCTTAACCATCACACCAAATATCAAACTAAAAGTCGAATGATCATTCGTCGCTGCGACGTCATTCTTTTGTTCGCTATACGTGCCAGAGAGTCCGGGGTACCTCATATAGACGCGGCCCCAGCACATATACATCCCTTCCCTTCGCAGACTAGAGACGACTGTGTGACGTCGTTTGTTTACATGCTCCATATCTGCCAGAGAGTCCGGGGTACCTCATATAGACGCGGCCCCAGCACATATACATCCCTTCCCTTCGCAGACTAGAGGCGACTGTGTGACGTCGTTTGTTTACATGCTCCATATCTGCCAGAGAGTCCGGGGTACTTCGTATAGACGCGGCCCCAACATATATACATCCCTTCCCTTCGCAGACTAGAGGCGACTGTGTGACGTCGTTTGTTTACATGTTCCATACTTGCCACAGAGTCCGGGGTACATCATATAGACGCGGTCCCAGCATATATACATCCCTTCCCTGCCAGGTCCCATAGCCATAAATACGACACACCATTTTACTATCATTAGATGTATAGGTAGCCCAGCAGACTAGGACCAGGACTAGAAATCCAGCGATCCAGGTTCGAACCCAGCTTGGATTTTTCTCAATTCCGAAAAATAAAAATCACTTGTCAACAGCCGCCATCTTGTAGACGTCCGCCATGTTGGACCCACTGCCGCCATCTTTTCCCCCTCCCCTCCCTGTGACGTCATTTGTTTTGACGCCAGACCAAATGTAGGTCAGTGGGTCAAATATGGGGTAGGTGGTGGGGGTTTGTTGTGACGCCCCATACCTGCCATATACTACTTACAATATAAAAAAGGAAATGATAGAATTACATAATAAAATTTATAAAATACTACTAGATACTAAAACGAGCAATATAAGTGACTTTATTTCATTAAAGAATAAGTGTATTGAACTTTCAAAAAAAAGGAAATTAATAAATAATAAATTTTATCAATTAAAGGACGAAAAGAATAAAAAAGATAGATATATATTTTTAAAATACATAAATAAAGAATATAATAGCAAAAATTATTACATAGAACTTTCAGGACAATTTAATGAACTTATTGAGAAGTTATATCTGTAATATATTCCAAATATTTTGATTTGTCTCTAAAATATTCGTTAAAATTAACCTCATACATATTTATATAGTATCTATAGCTATATATAAAATTTTTATCTATTCTATAGTATAACGAAACACTTCCAAGGAATTATGTCCTTAAAATTATATATGAACGAGTTTGATATGTTTTGGTATTTTAATACTATTCTCCAGTCTACATAATCTATATTATCTATAATAAAGTCTTCAGGCATTTTATGATATTGTAAAATATCATTAAGTATAAATACATTGGAATGTTTCCTTAAAAAATTAACAGAAAGTTTTTGATTACGTATAATTTCGTAAATATACAACTTATCAATATTATTTTCTATAAAGTCTTCGCTTAAAGAGTATTCTCTACTGAAGAACATATAATCTATAGCATAATCACTGTTTTCTATATCACATAATTCTAATTTCTTATTTAGGAACAATAACTTAAATATAGTGTGATGATACTTACGCACAGAATTGTCGTTTAAAATTTCTTTAGTTATGTTATTTCTTTTGATAAGCATATCTATATCTAGATAGTTAATACTTTTTATAATATTCTCATATGGCACTGTATAATCTAATTGACTAGTAAAATTATTATATATATGACAATCTAAATTAAAATATAAGTAGTCAAAATATATATATTTATTAAATCTTAATAGGAACGATTTATCAATATTTTTATATCATTTTGACAGGTTTTTCCAGTTTATTTTATGTCTAAATTCGTATATAAAATCGTGACTTAAACTATTATCAGACGAAGATATATAATTCCAATTAACTTTTCTTTTAAATTTTCTTATAAAGTTTTCTGATAAATTTTGATATTTTGATATATATTTCCAATTAACTTTATCTTTAAAACTTTCTATAAAATCTTCTGATAAAACTTGATATTTAGATATATAATTCCATTCAACTATATCGTAAAACCGTCATATAAAATTTTCTGACAGATTTTGAAATTTACACACATCTTTAATACTTACTCTATCTATTTCGTCAATTATAATACTTTCAGGTAGTTTTTTTATTCTAGATAGTAAAGTCATATCAAATTTACTTGAATACTTTCTTAAAATACATTCGCTTATATCGAAAATTGACAATAAGTTAAAATCAATATAATCGATATAAAACTCTATGAAATCACATAAATATTTATAGTTTGTTTTAATCATAATTCTCGTTAGAGTCGTGTGTATATTATTAACATCTACTAAGTCTCTTAAATACTCATATTTATATGCGTATACATAGAGCGACACATGAGCATTTTTTATATTTTTGGAATGTGAAAATAGTTTTTGTAAGAACACTTTATTATTATCATTGCAATCATAATATTTTATGTATGAATTTATAATTGCACTCAAACATATATGACTAAGCTCCATTATTCTTATTTGATAGTTAATTATATTATTTCAAAATTTTATCTCTTAATAAAAAAGATAAAATGAAAGATATACTTATTAAAAACATTGTAGTTGATAATAAGAATAATGATATATACAGAATTCCTATAAAAGATTTACCAATTAATTGTCCTCAAATAGTAAATCTATCACAATCTTATATAAGAGGATGTAGATACCATTTCAATATAATAGATTCGAGATTGAATGGTATAGACTTTCCTTGTGTAGATATAAAGATACCAGAGATAAAAGGCAAGGGATCAATAAGATATACGGATTATCCTGGGTTAAAACTTATAAAGTCTTTTGAAATCAATATCAATGGAAAATCTATATTAAAATTGAGTGGATTCGATATATTTAGTTCTTATTTTTCTCCAAATGTATATAAGGACGATACTATAGTAGGACACAGAGAGGATTACTGCAATTACAAAAAAGGTAAACATTTAGATTATACAATATTTAACCAATTAGACTTATTTATACCTATATTCACGCAATTCGATAAATCTCCTCCTCATTCGATACTAAGAATTCCAAAGAACAACAGAGTAGAGTTTGTAGTTGAAATTGGTCAATTGACAGATATAATAAGTTATGATAGAGAATTTGCTAGCGAGTCACTTTCTCTGATTGAAAAAATTATTCCAGAAGTTAAACTGTTAGTCAGAGTCTACAATATTCAATCTTCATATCAAATTGAAGATAAGTATATAGAGGAAAACAACTTTTCCCATATAAGAGACGAATATTATTCTGTGAATCCTAAAGAAGAATTCTTTACAAATACATTCAAAAAAATTACTGAAATAGGATGGTTTTGTAAGACATCACAATTCAATAATATGTATTTTATATCTCATCCAGGCTATAATGCTACAGAAAAGGATTATATAATTTCTTTTAGGAATAGAATTTTTCCGGACTTAATTAGAATATCTGAGAGTTTTGAAAATTTCAAAGATGAATATCCGGGAGGTTCCGTTTTTGTTAATATTGAAAACAACACTAGTTATAAATTTGATAACCTAAATTACTGTAAAATAATTATAAGAAATGTCCCAAAAAATAATAAAATATGGTTTCATACTAATGTACTTGAATTTAATAGAGGAGGAAGATCGGACAATTATAACATTTCAAAGAAATTTAAATATATATTAGGTGATTATATTAAGGAAGAAAATAGAATAATTCCTCTAGAGATAATCGATGAATTAAATATAGAAGATGTTAGTATTCCAGTAGATTTATGGGATCACACGTATAATACAGCAGGTAAAGATCTAAGAAGTTACAAATCAAAAAAATACGATGTTTTAATATACGAGCCATATATATTTGGATTAGATTTTGTATCGAAGAACATAAGTTTTGAAAAAGATACAACAGTAAAGGCTGGACCTTCAGAAAGAATAATAGAAAACAATAAATATAATTTCTATTTACCTTATTTTGGTTATAATCATTTCAGAAACTATTACTTTTTAGAAAAATATAAGTATCCGTGTATTGGAAACGCTAACTTTAATATAGCAAATATTCTTCTGAATCAACCTTCGTCGTTAGACTTTAATAAGGAAAAAAATATACTCAATTGTTCTGTTGAGGTAAAATGGAAAGATTTCGACGAAAATCATCCATTGAAATTGGTTAAAAAATCTCTTAATGTTTTTATTAAGAAAGTGAAAAAACTAAGATATACTAAAGATTGTATCGAAGTGATTGAATAAATAAAAATATATAACGAAAATAAAAATCTATAATGGAGTATAACAAAGATCAACAAAAAGTTGTTGATTATATTAAATATAAACTAGATAAAGATGAAACTTTGCTTTTATTTATACACGGAATGGCTGGTACTGGCAAGTCTTTTTTAATAGAAAGAATAGAAGAATTATTCTCTAACAATCTTAAAATTATAAAGACATCTTATACTGGAGTATCTGCAAATAATATTGGAGGAAACACATTACACAAGACATTTCACATTAATGTTAAGTCAAATACTGATGAAAAAGAGAATTATTATAACTTTGTATGTAATTTAGAAAGTAAGAGTGTAGTGATAAATGAAAATACGATTAGGTACATATATACTTTACGTATCATCATTGGTACATTAGGTATGACGTTTAGATATAAGGTTCCAATCCACTCTGTCCTCGAACTCTCTGATAAAATCTTCTGATAATTTAAACATAGATATTGATTCCCAATTAACTTTGTCCTTAGGTACATTGTATAATTGGTACATTAAGGTCCATACACGTCCTTGTGTATTATATCGATATCAAGCAAATCAGATTGTTTATATTCGTAAGAATCTCTGCTTACTTTTAATTCGTTATTATCTTTTGTACTTGAAATTTTATAGCTATTATCTTTTATCAACTCTTTAAATAATAGTAACGATTTCCGTCTATTCCTCATAATTTTATTATTAATAGAGTGTATGTAAAACGGGTATATCACCTTTTTGTTTTCTACTTTTACATATTCTCCGACACCAATTAATTTTATGTCTTTGTTAATGTTAGTCTTCAATGTATATATTATATTATTTAGTATCATGTAACATATACCGTTTTTAACTTTAAATTCTACTTTCTCTCCGTCTACTTTTGTTGTTATCAAAATATTAGTTTCATTTTTCTGAAGCAGATCTTTAAACGTAATGAAATTAGTCTTCAAAATATTAGGCATTCTATTTTTTAAAATTGAAATGTTAAAAATATTAGAAACCCCATAAATTAGAGAAAAACAATCTATTAGATTTTTCCTAAATAAGTCTTTATCAAAATGTTTTACATTTCCAATATACTCTAATTCTATGTACCATGAAGTATTATTAGGAATTCTAGTATAATTTGTTACAGACGGAATTATAATTATAGACAAGGACAACAACAACGAACCTGTAGATGAGAAATTCAAACTCGACAATACAATAGATGTATTAGCATGCATAAAACCAAACTTAATACTTATGTCAGATGGTATATATATATAGAAATAGACTTGATAAAGTTTTCGTCTACAGGAGATGAAGTATTTAAGAGGATAAATATAAAAAACAACGAAAGTTTCTATTTTGATGAAATATTATCATTCGTTGTAATACAAAATACAAAATCGTTAAATCCTAAATTTTATGTAACTCCTTACTGTTTAATTTATGAATATTCACTTGCGTACAACAAACTTGTAATACCTAGATGCATAAAAACCAATAACTTCTTTTATCACAGTTATTATGGAAATAGTTATGAAGTTATAACTAAATCTGAAGACATCCATACTTTAAATAAAGTACCTCCAATAGAAACATTTAAAGAACTCGGAAAGAATTTCGATTTAAATAAAATTTATAACTTGGCTGTTACCTCAAATGAATATTTAAATATAGATAAAACTAAATATTTTATAGAAAATAATAGCAAAAGAATATCATTAAATTTTATAACAAATTTTATTAAAACACAAGCTATTTTAAATTCGTTTTCCCCTCAAGTTAAAAGTGTCAAGTATGATAGGAAAAATAATAATTATTTATCCATAGATATAGGAAGAGGAGGAGATATGCAAAGGTATTTTTACATAAACGCTAACTCTGTGACTGGAACAGATCCAAGTGAATTATCGCTTGACGAATGTAGATCGAGATACAATAAACACGTCAAGAAGTCAAAATCATCATTATTTAGATTATATTTGTTTAAAACATACTTCAATGACAAAGATTATATATTTACAGTTAACTCTTCGGGGATTGGAAAATATATAGGTATAGATTGGAACATGGCAATACATTACAGTTGGAAGAAAAACAAAAAAAATGAAATAGTAAAAAAAATTAGAGAATTATTGCACGACAACGAGAAAATTGTAATCACAACAATAGACGGAGAAAAAGTTAAAGACGAGATGAAGAAAAGATCAACGGAAGAATTAAATTTTATGATAGACGATGTAAATATAAAAATTGTACTATCTCAGGATTATGAAGGAAATAGTATATTTAAAGTATACATACCAACAATGACATCGGAATCACAAGACGAATACGCAATAGATATAAATGAAATGATAGATGTATTCGAATCGAACAAATTTGTTCTTCTAGACTGCTATCATTTTGATTTAATAACTTCTTATCAGGATATATTCGATACGCTAACAGTAGTAAGAAACGAAAGAGAAGATTCTAGACATTACTTCTTTAAGAATTTATCCAATTCAAATATAAAAAAGTGTTCTGATTTGGAAGTTTTGTGTTCAATGTATGTATCACTTATATTCGAAAAGATTTAACTTCATTAATATTTTTATTTTAAATGCAATGGTCATATGACAATTTTGGAACTATTGTATTATTGAATAAAGAAGCATCTAATTTTTTAGATTTTTGTGTGAATCACGAAACATGCTCTCTTTTGTATAGAAATTACGATGAGAAAACTTTCGGGTCTGTATATTACATAGATTTTAATAAAATGATAATGTATAATGAAAGATATAGATCTAAATTTTATCTAATTAGAAATTACGTTTCTAAAAATAATCAAAACGAATTATTTTTAAAAAATAGTAACAAATTAATAAATACAGTGTTAAACAGTAATCAATTTATACCTTACTGTAATTATACACCATATTATACTGACGATTATTTTAACATACAGTATCCTGATATCGCCAGTATTGTGATATTAAATACTTGTAATCATAAAGAATGTCATCTAAGGACTTGTAAAACACATAATGGAGAGTTGAATGACTGGAATAACGAATGTCACGATTATTTAAATATTTCATTAATTAACAAGGAAAATTGTAAGTATATATATAATATATAATAAAACTGAAATTTAATACAGTCTAAGTATTCTAATGTAACAATATTTACTTACATTATAAAACGTAAAAATGAAAATCTTTGATATTTTATCAAGTTCATTATTTAATATAATTATACTATACATTATTGATATTTCGTTTATTTGCGTGTTAATTATAGATAAATATAAACATAATGATGTGTGTATTGCGAATATGAACGAATCTGAAGAAAATAATAATACTATAGAATTACAACAAAATTATACTGAAAATTTTAACAAATATATTACTTTAGAAAATATTACATATTTACACAAAACTATATATCTACTGCATGATTATAATATACAACACAATATAAAACTTTTACACGACGAGATTTATCATTTTATTAATAACAACGGAAGCTTTGGAGAAAATGTAGATCAAAACGTGTTATATGAAAAAATGAATACACTTTTATACATGTTAAAATATATAGGAGGAGATTTCGAACTGAAATCCCAAGACGTTAAACATCTTTGTGTTGTACTCAGAAGATATGTTCTAAATGGATATCCGCGACCAAATAAATCAAATATAGAAACTATTAATAAACTATTAGAAATGACAAAAAGTAGAAAGGTATATCAGTTATTATAGATGTAGTATTTTTTATATTTTACTATAGTATATCAAGTTGTTGTAGTTGTAGTATTTTTATATTGTACTATTAATATTTTTAATAAATAAATTTTAAAAAAATTTGTTTGAATAACGATACAAAAATTATTGTAGATAATTTTAGTCCATATGATATTTTTATAGGAATAACAGATAAAGGATTCGATTATGATTATAAAAACAATACAAAACAGGACTATCACATTTATTCGAACATTCCATTTTCAGACACAGAGGAGAGAACGATAATATAATATATAACGGTTCAACATGTTTCAACTTTATGACATTCTTTAGTAAGAGAAGAAACAATAGTATTACATATAATGATGTATGTAAGAATCTAATTTATAAATTCTATGACAAATTTAGTAATATCCCTTTTATATACAATTTTGATTTCGATGATAAATTAAGTAAAATAGTAGATGAATTAGAAAATGAATATTATTTTAGAAAAAGTTACGATATTGACGGAATTTCTCTATTTTTTATAAACTATGGAAAGAAATATTTAGGAGGCACGTCTATAGATCTGTCAAACGAAGAAGTTATAAAAAAAAAATTAATAAAATTATGGGAAAATATAGATCCGTCTGATATCTTAATAATATTAAAGTATAATAATGATGAAATAATAGATATTATTAATCATACATTTGGTTCAAAAAAAAGAATAAAAAAAAAATCTTTGTACAAAAATTCTACAAACGAAATTCAAAAAACGTTAAAGGGATATTCGTGTATACTAACTAAGTGTGAAAATGATTTTAATATAAACATTAGAGTGGACAACGATAAAAAATTGTTCAAAGGACTATTCCTGTTAACTACATTTGGTATAAAAGTAAATTGCATAAATGATTATTTTTATATATCAATTAGTTTTGATAGAAATCCATTGAATATAGTTAATTATATTCTAAATGAAAATATAGAGTCAATTGTTAATAATATATTAAGTAACAACGATAGAAGAATATATATAGAGGACGTTTTTCATTTTTACAAATATTTTGATATAACTTCTCTACTAGAAGACTACTTGTACAGTGACGATTATGTAGATAAATATTCTGAATATATTTATTCGGTCATTGAAAATATTAAAGAGAATGTTTTAACATACGGGAATTTAATAATTAATACTCCTCCTGACAATATATTAGTAAATATGATTGACTTGAATAACGACAAAATTTTCGTCACAGAAGTTTTATTAGATATAGATTACAAAAAAGAAGAAAAGATTAATATAAAAAGAAAAAAATTTAATAATAAGGAAGAAAGAAAAACAAAAAATTACGTAGAATTTCCACAAATAATTAAAAATGTTGAAAATTACGAATTGGATTTCAACAAGACTTTAAACAACTATTGCTACTTAATATTGTTTTATGTTCACAATTTGGTTTATAATATAAAAATAAGTAATAATGTAAAGATAATAGGAGATAAGTACGAAATAAAATATATACTAAAAAGAATCAAAGGAGAAAATATTAATAACGAATACTTGTATAGAGATTTTTGTCCTTATTTTTACGAAGCTCTGTTTCAATTTTATTTGTTCGACAGGGAATGTCCAGATATCAATAGTATAGTAAAGTTATTCAAAAGAGAAAATGAATTAAGATATATTATAAAGAAAATTCAAAACGAAGAGAAAAAACGTGAGCTTATCTTGAACAGTAAGATATATAGTATAAAAACAGAATATAATTTTCTTATAACATTGACATGGACAGAAAACAAAATATTATATGGATATATGTTGAACTACTTAAAAGATAAAGGATTGATATATTCAATGAACATATACGAATCAGATGATTATGCAATGTTCTTTAATTTAACTACTGATCCAGATAGATGCGTATATGAATTAGACAGATATATACCGTCGTACGAAGATATAGACGTGCTTTATATAGTTTCTTACAAATCTAAAAATTTAGATTTTAGTAGTATTTTTTTTATTTGAGAGATATTAGTGGAAGAAAAATATTCGGAGATATCATATAATAATTTTTATACGTTTTAGAAGTCATGGTTTGCCCATAAATAATATCACATCCATCTACTAATTGATTTAAAACTTCAACTGATATGCTAATCAATTTATCGTTTTTATTTGGTTGTTTAATTTTTTTTAATTTACATACAAAATTAATACTTGTAAGATTTTTATATAATACATTATTACTCATAACATATTCTATTTTTTTTTCATTACTATCTATATTTTCAAAATTTTCTAGCATTTTGTTAATACTATTTTTTAGATAAATAGATATATACTCTATCATATCACAAGGATATGTGTTATATATTCTATATATATGCTTCATAAATTTTCTGTTGTCTACAAATATATCATTTTGCCTTAAATACTCAATAGTCCTTTCGAATCTTGTAGCATCGTCTGGAATTATAAATATATCATCAAATTTTATTTTATACATTTTAAGAAATATTACATACGGATATAAAAATTCATAGTTAATTTTCTTAAAATCTTTTTTTAATTTATTTTTATCATATAATACTATGTAATTACCCGGAAGTTTTCTACCAACTCTACCTTTTCTCTGTTCAGCCATTCCATAAGTGATATTATCAACTTTTCCTCCAAAAAATCTTTTAGAAAAAAATGTTCCTGTATCGTAAACATATTGAGCATTGCACAAAGTAAGCGACGATTCCAATATATTAGTTGATAATGCTATAACGCTTTTATTATGACTTGATTCTATTTTCTTAATTATATCAGATGCAGATGGGTACACTTTACTATGAATAGGTATAAATATCAAATTTTTATCATTTTCAAATACAGATGATAAATGTTTAAACGCACTTGAAATATCAGATATCCTAGAAAAGAAAAATATTCCAGCTTTTCCTTTATCGGGTCTATGTTTAGTTATTACATCCTCGATCACATATCTATCTCCTATTATTATCTCTTTTACAGGATGTAATTTATCTCCCTCTATATGAATAAATTCAATATTTTTATTAAAATATTTATATATTCTGTCTTTATCTTCGTCTATAGTAGCACTCATAAGTATTATATTATTATATCTTTTTCTTTGATTCCTGAGGATTGTTATACATATATCAGAAAAAGTTTCGTGTTCGTGTATCTCGTCAACGAACACTGATGCCAATCTATCGTCATTCAATTTAATTGACGCAGCTATTCTATTGATACAGAAATTTAATTCGACGCTTTGAGGGTTTTTATTATAATATATAGTGTTTGAAACATTCTTAAAGTTCATAGTGACAGGACTATTTTCTATTATTATGTTACTCTCGGTTCTATAACCTAAACTTCTTAAGAAATTTTCTCCATTTGACACAATTAAAGCCTTTCTGGGAAATATTATCATAGTTTTGTCTTTTTTGTTAAAATTATCAAGATCGACACTTGATAGATTAAAATCGTAACCTCCGAATAAAAAATTGTACCAAAAAAATACTTTTGGAACTTGAGACGTTTTTCCAACTCCTGTACTTCCGGTAATTACACAATCTTTTCTATTAACCCATATATCAAAAAATCTAATCTGGTTTATAGGTTCCAAAGATTTAAGACTTATTTTTTGGAAATACTTAATATCGGAATCAAGAGGATTTACTAACTTTTGTCTAAATGTTATATCACCTTTTTTCTCTATTCCAGTTGATAGAAAACTAAATCTTATTGCAGCTTTAACTGTTCCAAAAACTTGATAAAAAGTAAGATCATCGAATACTACTTTTCTTTTTATTGATAAGTAAGAATATGCTTCGTATGAAAATATATATCTATCATCTCCTATTCTAATCGAAAGTTGATTATCTGGAATGTTATGGTATATTATATTGATATCATTCTGAGGAATACTAAAGAACGTTCCTTCTGTTATTTCATAATTTAGATAAATATAATTTCTTTGAGACACTATCACTTTTTTTAAGTAAGAATATTTCCAAAAATGTTTATATACAGGTACTATACATAATTTGAAATACTCTTTATTTCTAAATATAAAATCTTCATCAATATAACCTACTTGATGAATAGTTTCTAAATTTGGAAATAAAAAAAATTGTATACATTTCAAGTTTTCTATAATTTCTCTGTACATAGAATATTCATTTTTATCTACGTTAAATAAGCTAAAGAAATCTGTATCCATTATTTAATAAATTATTTTTTATCAATAATTTAATAATATAAATGGATATATCACCAGTATATTGGGGAAGAGGAGCTTGGGCTATTATATTCACGACAATTTATCATTATTATAAAGATTTTGATCAGTTAATGTATTATTTGGAACATTTCTATATTCCTTATAGAGTATGTAGGGAAAACTTATCGAAAAAGAAAAATGATATTGGATTCAAATCATTTTCAGGAGCTAATAGTTTAAGAAAATTTTATATAGACATATATAATGATCATCATTCTGATAAGATAAACGAAAAAAATTTATCAAATTTAGAAGTATAGTATATTAATAAAATATGAAAATGTTTATATTGAATTTTATACAATAATAAATGGAATCTATACAATCAATAGATCCTAAGAAAATTTATATTGAGACTCCAGGTAAATGTATGAAAAGTTTGATACAATTTTGTGTTGAATTTGATAAACAATTGGCAAAAGAAAATGAAAAGGCAGGTAAAAAATTGAAAACTACAAAGGCAAAAACAAAGGAAATAGGTTCAAAGAATTATAGTGAAAAAATTATGTGTTTATCATGTAAGAAAGAAACAATGAACAAACAACCTGTCAAGTATTATCAAAGTTTTACAGATACAGGAGCTTCTAAGTATTCAATTAATGCAATGTGCGTAGAATGCGGAAAATGTAAGAGTAAATTTATTAAATTATCAGATCTTCCAAAAGATATGAAAAAAACAACGAAAAGTAGTAAATTATAAGAAAATATATATTGAAAAAATACGAATATTACATTAAAAATCAACATGAACGCATCTATTGAAGTATTGTCATCTAAAGAACATATAGAGAGAAATATATCTATGTATGCAGGAGATATAAGTAATAAAACAGAAATATATTACGACTTTGAAGGAGAAAATTTTAAAAGTTTTAATTTCAACGGAGCGTTAGTAAAGATATACTCTGAAATTGTTGATAATTCACTAGATCACGTATTATCATCAAATATAGATTCTAAAAAAATATATGTAAATATAAGTGACGATTTAATAACTGTTGCAAATTTTTCTGTATTAAAAGTATTTGGAGATGTAAAGTGTAAAGGGAAAATAATAGAAAATTGTTGTAGACCAAAATATATTATAGAGAAAACCTTTTCGTCTACTAAATTTAAAATAAACTCAAAAACTATAGGTATTCATGGTTTAGGAATCAAAATACTTCCAGTTTTATGTAAATATCTAGAAATAACAGTGTCAGATGGATTAGATTATTATAAGTATATAAAAGATGACGAAACATGTTTATTACAGGATATTCAATCAGCAGTGTAGAAGGAATTATTAATTATTTTTATAAGTTCGAAAAACTCATAGGATTGGATAAAATAGTTCTCTTCCATGTTAATGATTCTAAATATGAAATTTTTTCAAAGAATATTTCTCACGCCGGTATAGGGTATAATATTTTTAAAGATTTTCAGTTCTTGTATGATAAAAGTCTTACAGAAAACGAGATATTATCGAAGTTAAAATTACAGAAAAAAACAAATCTTAATATTATAAAAGCGATTTCAAACTATATGAATATTCCTATAATAATAGAAGATGGTGTTGTTGTTAAAAATTCAGAAAAGGAAAATTATGTGTTTTCACAATTGTACGTATATAATAGTTTAAATTATAAGTATTACAATTTCGATAAAATAATCAATTATATATATTACAAGATTATATTGAGTGAGTTTAAACGTCTTAAAGATATATATGATACTTTAGGAGACAAGAGAGAAAACAATTGTCAAAATATAATAAATTTATTATATAGTTTTAAAGATTATAATTGGTGTCATGTAAAATATTGTGACGGAAAACTAATAGTAAAAGCTTCGAATGTTATATATGACGATTTGATAAAAATTAAAGGATTTGGTGATAAGACAATTAAGAAGATTATAGAAATAATTGAAAACAAAACTCTTGGTTCTATAAGTAAACTAGAATCATCTGCTGGATATAAAAGTATTTTGAGTTTAAAATCAATACCCATGATAGGATCAGTAACTGCTAAAAAGTTGCTAAGTCTAGGAATTAAAAATTTTGATGATCTAAAAGTGTATATTAAAGGAAATAATAAGGTCTTAAATAATTCTCAGAAAAAAGTAATAGAAATAAGCGATAAAATAGTTAAAAATATTGGTAGAAAAGAAGTAAAAAATATTATAGAAAGAATAGATAACAATATTAAAGATATCGAATATTATTTCTTAGGATCATATGCTAGAAATGATGAATTTATATCGGATATTGATATATTAATAATCTCTGACAATAATGATGATAAAACCTTATTTTTGAAGAGTCTTAGTAGATTATACGACTTAATATATGTTATTGACGGAGCTGTAAAAAGTACTGTATTTATAAAAGTTTTCAAAAATAAGTATTTGCAAATTGATATAATTATAAAGCCTTTCACCTCAAAGTTTGAGAGTATATTATATTTTACAGGACCAAAAGAATTTAACGTGTGGATTAGAAAAATAGCAAAATTGAATGGATTTAAACTTAGTGAGTATGAACTATGTTTCGACAATAAAAAAATTAAATTAAAAAATGAGAAAGATATCTTCAAGCATTTAAAAATAAATTATATAGAACCTAGTCAGAGAAGCTTGTTTAAAATATTATAGTCTAATCGTCTTCATAACTATCTCTTATATTTTGTTGTTTATTTGATAATTTTCCTCTTTTCATTGAAAAATATATGATTATTCCTATTAAAATTATAACAATTGCAATTATAATTATAAATGTCAACATGTTAAATTGAGTTTGATGATCATCGTCGCTTTTAATCTCTTTTCTATATTGTTGTTTGATAGATTCATCATGATTTTGTTTCTTAACTCCACCGTAGAAACCATTTAATATACCTAAATCCATTTATAAGAAAAAATCTTTATTAGTTTAATTGATATTGAAAATAACTTGCAATAAATAGAAATGGGTGCTAGTGCTTCTATTCAGACTATCGTCAATGATATAGTAAATGAGATGAAAATTGAATTAAAGAATACAGCTAAGGCAGATGCAAGCGCAAAATGTTCTATTCAGTTTGGACATGTAAAATTTTCAAAATCAAAGGGATGTACGTTAAGATTACAAAATTTCTGTAGTGCTGAAGCAAAAGCGTCTATTGATTCAGTTGTAGATGCATCGTTTAAAATTTACAACAATTTAACGAACGAACAAAAAGAAGAAGGAGCTAAATTATTTACAATTAAGACTAACATACAAACTACGGTAAATAAAATAAGAAACGATTTTAAAACATATATAGAAAATACTTGTAGTGCAAGTACCAGAGTAGAGAACGGTATAACAGTTCAGGATTTTATTGTCGACAAATGTGTTGCCCCCGATGGACAAGTTTTGGTGTTCGAATTTTTGAACTCTGGACAGGCTAAAGCATCTTGTGAAATAAAAACTGTAATGGACATAGTAGCAACTGCGTCTACGGAAATCGCTTCGTCTCAGAAATCGTTCAATGTCAATACCATAATTTGGATATGTCTTGGAATAGGAATACCTCTTATAATAGCGTATGTGTTGTATTTATATAAAGGTATGTTCATAGTTAAATCGAAGGATAAGATAGAAATAGAGTTAGCAAAAAAAAACTCTACATATATAAATCTACTAGCTTTAGCTAGGGGACTTAATAAAGTCAAGGATTAATATATTATTTAAAATATTTCAAGTTACACTGAGGAATATAATCATAGTCGATTGTTTCTACTTTATTTTTCTTTTTTAATAATTCTTCGAATTTTACATACGATTTATCTATATATTTATTATTTAAATAGTATTTATCCAGTATATTTGTGTAAAAAATGTCATAATTTATATTGTATATTTCGTTAATTTTGAAATCTTGTTTAGGTAATTTCTTAAAATTTTTGCTTAATTTTATCAAATATGGATATTTCTCTTCGTTATTTAAATCTTTATAATAATATAATTTAATAATATTATTATTATCATCTATGAACATATTATATCCTATGTTAAGATGCAGTATATTGTTTATTATTCTTACTACAATAACATCTTTTATGTCGTTTGAAATTAAATTTAATCCAGTAATTATGGATGTATTAACATTATTTAATTTATCCATTCTTTAATTTATTTATAACGTAATTATAAAATTTCGTAAAGTCTGGATCGAAGTTTTTTACAATGTCACTAATGTTTTCTTTATCAATTAATATATCAATTACATATGATCTTTTTGAAATAGATTTTGAATGTCCTATCGTATCGGCTGTGTTACAAAGTACAACTTGTAACATTTTTTTAATATCTACCTTATTTATATTATTGTCACCAATAGAATTTATGAATTTCCACATCTCTCGTAATAATATAAGATTTGATCCATATGTTCTTATATCTTTTAATGTAATGCCTAAACTTTTTAATACATTGTAAAATTTCGATTCTCCTATAAAAACTCCGTTGATTGAAAATAAATAATCATTATCGTCTTTACAGTTATCGTACAGAACAGTTATAAATTTATATACATATTCATCAAGAATTTTACTAATTACAAATTTATGGATTATTTTTTTTTCCTGTAAAGATTATATAAATATATTATTCTTGTCTACTGTTATATTTTTTTTTTTAACGTTAGAATGCCAACAGTATTATTTTCATCACTGTATTTTTTTCTACCAGTTCTTATATAAAATTTAAATTCTAATATTATTAATAACGACATTAAAGATTCTTTAGTTAATTTATTAAAATCTGACACTTTATTATCATTAATGTACTTATTTATTATATCTTTTTTACTATCTATTCTTAAAAATGATTTAAGTTTATTATTTCTTCTGTAGTTTACATATATATCTCCATAAAAATATTGTGTTTTTCCAATTTTGTCTTTACCGATAAATAATAAGTTGTAGTCTGCACATTTGAATTTTTGTTTTACTACTTTTACGTCAGTAATATGTTTGGGTATTTTATATTTTTTTATTATTTTATAGCAATCGTCTTTCTCTCCAACAAGTTTATCATTATCGTATAATTTTCCATCTTTGTATAAATAAAAAATTTTGTATTTCATTTCAATACAAAATAAAAATAATTTAATAGATTAACAATAAAATAAAAATTAAATTCATTTATTACTTCTCTTTTTTTCTCTAATTAGTTTCTGTCCAATATCTTGTTTCTGAACTCTTTGTTTTTTAAGTATTCGTAATATAGATGTAAAATTGCATCCTCCTTCTGTGTCGTAATACCATTCGAGGAAGTTGTTGTATGTATATGTAAATATTTCAGATACTTTGAATGTTTTTACTATTCCATTATAAACGTTAATATCAATCATTTCTAATATACTAAGTGCTATAAAGAGTAAATTCCACGCGTGTATAATTTCCTTTTGAACTCTTTTTTCTTCTTTGAACGATTGTAATGTGTAAATATTAAGGTCTTTATTTTTTGTATATGATTTAGAATTTCCACTTTTGTCAGATGATTTAAGTTTAATATTATTATCAAATAATCTTTTATTGAGAGTTATCATATTATCTATCTTATCTAATATAGATGAAAGATCTTTAGTATTATGGATAAATCCAAAATAAATAAGACCTATGCTATGATTCCATATAATATTGTACATTTTTTTCAACTCTGTTTCTTTATATGTATCTTTTTCTAGAAAAGTTCTAAATTTAATTGCCACTCGTTTTGTAATGAATTCATCGCTTATTTCATCAAATACGTTAGCGTCATACTCTATTTTATTATATAAATTAACTTCTTTTTTATTAACTTTTTCTTTATTATTTATATCTTGCTTATTTATTTTAGTCTTCTTTTTTGCTCCTTTATCAGATATTTTAATGTCTTCGTCGCTTTGATTCTCTTCCACACTTTTAGTTTCTTCGTCACTTTTAATTTCTTCATCACTAGATTCAAGGCTTGATGATTTATCGTATCTTTCAGTTGAAACATCACTATTTTTCTTAGTTTTAGTTTTAATTTTAGTTTTAGTCTCTAACGATTCGATAATTTCATCATCATCAGATGACAAAGAAGAATTATCAGATTTCTGATTCTTTCTAGCTTTGCTCATTTTTGAGTTTTATTTGAATATAATTTTTATAAATACTTTTATTAATTTCTTATAATTTTTCAAAAAATAAATTAGATAAATACTACTATGGAAAATAACATTGGTGGACTTATAGCTAGTATAGAAGAATACATGAAAACTACATTAGAAGATGATAAACATAATTTTGATGATTTTATAAGTAAAAATAGAGGAATATTCAGCATTAATTTCAGTGAAGATTTCTTTGTAAACGAAGAAGATGTCAGATTCTTGTATAGTTTAGTTTCAAAGAATATCAACAGAGAATTAACAATAGATTATTTTAATAATTCTAGAATTAAAGTTGAAAAAGAAATTTTATCAAGCACGGATGAAAGCAATTATGTAGATTTTTCGGAATTGAACTTTTTCAACTTAATATTGAAATATGGTAGGATAATTGTAAAGCCGAAAAAGATGGTTTTTTTATGGAATATCGAAAGGGAAAAGGATATAGAATTAAGCAAATTATTTAAGTCAGATGATCCGTTTGTCATAAAATATGTATCGTACTCAGAAATTATCAGATTGTTTAACAAGAATAAGGAATATTTTATTAATACAAATACGTTAGTGAACTTTGGTAACTTAAGTAGAATAGTTGGAACATCACTATCAAGCAAGTTTTTAAAGTTAAATTATATTGTACCATTTGATAAAGAATTAAAGTTTAATATATTTATATATGATAATATTAGTTTTAGTAATTTTACAATAATTATAGATAACGTAGAATTTGAATATAAAGAGATTAATATAGAAACTATTATAAATGACTTTATACATATACTCGTGAGAAAATTAAAAACAGACGAAAATTTAATATCATATTATAGATTATTTTTGATAAATATAAGACTGTCCTATTATCTACTTTATATATTGGTACATTAGGTATGACCTTTATATAGGTACGATTAGGTATAATGAAATTTTCCGAAAGATTTTGGTGTTCAGATATTAATGTCCAATTTATTTTAAACCTATATTCGTTAATAAACTTTTCTGATAGTATTTGATTTTTAGATACAATATACCAATCAATTTTATCTTTAAATTCTTTCATGAAAGTCTCTGATAACCTTTGATACTTAGATATATATTTCCACTCAACGTAATCTTTAAATCTTCTTATGAAATTTTCGGATAATATGCGGTATCTAGATATTATATTCCACGAGAATTTATCAGAAAAGCTTTCAATTATATTTGGAGATAATTTCACATATCTACACATGTATTCCCAATCCATTTTATCGTAAAATTCTAAAATTATTCTATCGGATAAGTTTATATTTCTAATTAGTTGTTTCCATGATATTTTATCATGAACTTTACATATAAAATCTTCTGATATGTTTTTTGTCTGATATTGACATAGATTATCCCAATTTAGTTCATTTCTAAATTCAAAAATGAAGTCGTTTGACAACGTTTGGTATCTAGATACTAAATCCCAACTGATATATTTTTTAAATTCCCTCATAAAGTTCTCTGACATTATCTGATATTTACCCAGTAAACAATTTGTCAGCAAATTGTCGCCAAATTGGTATCAAATTTATTCAAACCTTGTTGCCAAATTTCATAACATCTGTGTCCGCATTAAGCTGGTGTTTTGTCACCAAAACTTGGGGACATAACCTGACTGCAAATTGAAGCCAAAAATTGAACAAAGTCTGCGTAACATTATCTAACAGCAAATTAATACCAAAAACTGAACAAGGTCTGCGTATGCAATTTGACCGCAAATTGAAGCCAAAAACCGTGCAAAATCTGTCGTTTCTTAATTATTAAAATGGTCAGGTCGTTGATTTGCGGTTTTCAAATAATATTAAAATGAAAATTACTTTTTATTTGTATAAAATGTTATTTATTTATAATTTTATTATAAATAAAGAAGTTTTACATGTTTTACAAGTTTTTATATGCTATAAAAAGCTAGCTAGAATTATTACAAGAAGCTGTGGGCGGCATAATGGATGTACGCACATTTATGGTATAGTTTGATACCGCCTATCGATTGCGAGACCTTGCTATGCGACCTCTCAGTTCTTACTATCGGTATCGCGATGACCATCCCGTGTACAAGTGTAAATATCTCCATGTGTCACTCATGTACTTTTTTTTTATTTTATTAGACATAAAACGAGATACCAGGAATAGAGCACTAAATATCTTTATTTAGATTCAAACATTGAAGAAAATACGCGAAACGATACTTCAGAAGCTGCAGATTTGTCAAAATTGAACGCAAATTAAATCAAATAACTCTAAATAGGAAGAAAAACTTCTTTTTTGACGCTGAGAATTTTTAATCTTAATTTTAAAACAATACTACGATGTATTGTATTTATTGCAAATATTAGTTGCAATATGTAGAAATGTAATAATTTTAGCTAACTTTTAGAAAGCTAACTCTCTATTACATAAAAACAACGGAGAAAAAAAATATTAGAAATTACAAACAAATATGAGAGGAAAAACCTTCCGTAATGATTGCCGTATTTATAGTAATCCTTGTTGGTGAAGATGTGACGTCGGAGTTGCAGTTGGTTCTGCTGAAATTGCAATTAGTGTTAATTAAATTATTTTTGACGAAACATTGAAGAGCAAATGTCCCTTGCAAAACATGAAAATCTTTGTATCCTAATATACCTTAACACATTTCGTTTAGCCGTTCCTCTGTTTCCTCAAGTTCATCATTCCAAAAATTCTGCTCTCGAGGTCTATTGACAGTTTGCTTCCGACCACGTTCTCTGTGTCGTTGTCTCTCTTTTGCTGTTCGAAGAGCTTCTCTTATGTGTCTTTGAAAATCAGTGCGCGTTGGTTTAGAAAAATGTTCGTTATTGCACACACCCAGGGAGAAACGTAAAGTCGAATAGATGTCTAGTTGACGTCTATTCGATAGATCTAAAATAAGTTGATTTTTGCATCTCGGTAGACGTCGAAATGGTTTAGACACATCTATTAGACGTCTTGTAGATGTCTTATAAATGTTGATTAGACGCCTTATATAAAGCTTATATAAAGCTCGTATCAAACCATGCATTAACAATTAAAATTGAAATTTGACTAAACAAAGAAATTTGACTAAACAAAGAACAAAGAAATTTTAGTCTTCTGTCCTGATTAATTAAATTCCAATCTTCAATCTTTAATACGTAGTCTGATATGGGCTTAACCCAACGGATTGTTAATATATATTAATGAACTGTCAAAATTATAGCCTCGTGTAATGTAATGTCAGATTTATTTATATGTAGTACGTAAGTACATTGTTTTATTATAATATGCAATATTGTTTTAAGGATCACTGAAACATATACTGAGAAAAAATACAGCATTGTAGGATGCTTGCGCATTTATATCTTTAATATCATTTGACGCATACACTACAATGCTGTATTTTTTCTTAGTATATGTTTCACTGAGCCTTAAAACAATACTGCATAATATACATTTAACACAGTACAATTGTAATATATATAATTGTAATATATATAATATAATAATATTTATAAGATTTCTAAAGTAGGTACTTATATTACTACAGTAGAATATATTATACGATACATTTCTACATTATTCAAATTTCTTTGCGAATACATACACAATATTTAATTATATTTATTATAAAATTTGTTAAGTTCAATTTTACTAATACTCTAAGATAAAAAATAATCTAATATTTTCTAGATCTAAAATTTTAATAAGACAAAGTTGACAAAATCTTTAAAGAAGTATAATCTAAAAATTGAGTTTATACATTATTAGAAGTAAAACAAACAAAAGGTTTGTTATTGTTGCGTTGCTATTTTGTACACTTGTATACAATTCGCACTTAAAATGAGAAGAACGTTATATTCAGGCGTTGGAGAGAAAAAAGAACTAAAGAGTGTACAATGCGACACGGGCGCCGACTACGTGGGTGCATCGGAGCGCGTGCACCCCTTGAAACTTTTCAATTGGTGCGGAGCACCCATTGAAATTATGCATAATATTACTAGGCAGTGATGCAAACTCAAGCCGGCCAGCACCCGAGCATCACGGTAAGGAAGGCACGCATACAAGTGAGAATCGGGACGCCTCGCTATAAAGGCCATCACACACAAAATGACATAACTGCATATGCATAGCATAAGACCGTCTCGACCAATGAGCATGCTATGTAAATCAATATGGTGCCTTTATGCTAGATGTTCAGTTATGTCATTTTGTGTGTGATGGCCTTAATAGTAATGTCTCCTCACTTCTATAGACCGAACGGCGAGGTGCACACGTACGTGTTACGTCACGATTCTCGCTTGTGTGTGTGTCTCCTCTACCGTGATGCTCGGGTGCTGACCGGCTCGAATTTGCATCACTATTACTAGGTTAGGTTTCTATTAAAGTTTTAAATAAACGTACGCCTAAGTACCCAACCGGCTCGATTGAACCGGATGTTATCTGATCTCTATTAGAACTAAATAGTGGATGCCCTATATCTTCAATGTAAAATTTCTTCAAAGAGTTGAATGCTGGAAAAAGTGTGTTATTTTCGGATCATCGGTAGCCGTCATGAATCGTTGTGGTTAAAGGTGTGAGAAAGGGCCACGAAACTCGGGCCGACGCGGTGCGCAAGAGACCGTCTCTCACGCACCGTGTTTCCGCAGCTCTCTGTCGGCCCGAGTTTCGTGGCCTTATCTTACCTCACTCTTCTCACGACGATTCATGACTCGTTATTAGATTACATTAAGAATACCTAGAAACCTATCTACATTAATGTTTCAGATGAATGCTACAGCTATGTAATATCAAGAGAGTCATGGATAAGTATATAATTAAAATAATTAAAAAACCTAGTGAGGCTGTTTCATCAACATTAAGTCATGCCGCGACAACGGCAACACCCGAAATAGTGAATTTTTCTGGCAGACGTTTTCGAAGTCAGTGGATGAAAGAATTTCCTTGGATTACATACGAGAATGAAAAAATCTTCTGTAAGATATGCGTCAAAGCTGCCAAGGAAATAAAATCACCGTTGCCTAAGTTATCTGGTTCAGAACAAAAATCACTTGACGCATTTGTGAATAATGGATTCAATAGTTGGTCAAAGGCTCTTGAACGATTTCGCGTACATGAGAGAAGTTCGGTACATCGGGCTTGCTCTTTAACTGTTCAATCCGTAGAAACAGGTGCAAATGTCGCACAATGCTTAAGTGACGCCAAATTAATAGAAATAAAAACGGCCAGAAATGCATTGCTTGCGATTATAACTTCACTGCGTTTCTTGGTACAACAAGGGCTCGCGATTAGAGGGCACACTGATGAAAGGTCAAATATCCGACAATTGCTTCTTTTGAGAACAGAAGACAATTCTGCTCTGAAGTCTTGGTTCAGTAGAACCAAGTATAAGTGGCTATCGCACGATATTTTAAATGAAGTTATATCCATCATGTCAAAAAGTGTTCAAAGATCCCTTCTAAACAACATCAAATCGTCTGAATTTTATTCCATCATGATAGATGAAACCGCTGACATATCTGTGAAAGAACAGATATCCATTTGTTTCAGAACAGTCGATGAAAATTTGTCTGTAAATGAATATTTTATGGGATTTTACGAAACCGCGGAAACCAATGCCGAAACATTACATATAATTGTCAAAGATATTTTATCAAGATTCTCATTGAACATTCACAAATGCAGAGGACAATGTTACGATGGCGCAAGTGCTGTAAGCGGAAACATATCTGGGCTACAAACTAGAATTAAAAGCGACGAACCACGAGCACTATTTGTCCATTGTTCAGCTCATACACTCAACTTAGTTGTACAGGATTCAATGCAGGGTATTCCCATCATTAGAGATTTTCTAACATTAATGAAAGAGTTAATAGCGTTCGTCAGAAATTCGCCTAAACGAGTTGCATGTTTCAACAAGCTGCAAAAAGATGATGAAGCGGAATCACTTAATAACGACAGATATAAATCTACTGCGTCTATTTTGTCCAACGAGATGGTGCCTACGGATTATTTCCTTGCAAATAATTGAATCCAATTATAAGGTTTTATTGACGTTTCTTAACAAATTAAGCAAAGAACGAGGGGAACCTGGTGCCAAAGCAAGTGGTTTTTTAAAACAAATGTTAAAGTTTGAGAACGTTTTTCTCCTTCAATTAATGATCAGCGTTTTTGCTAGGATAGAAACATTAAATTCTCAACTTCAAAAAAAGTCCCTTCATTTACAGGATGTTATTAATAGCGTCGACATTTTGAAAAAAACATTACAACAACAACGAGAAAATAATTTTGAATGTCTGTGGGACGGCATTTTGAAGAAGTGCGCAGAATTAGAAATCGAGCAGCCAGTCCTGCTTCGCAAAAGAAAACTTCCCCGTCGTCTGGATGACTCATCATCAACTACTCACTATTTTAAGACTCCCAAAGATAAATACCGACAGACATTTTTCGAAGTAGTTGATCAAACATTGAGTAGTCTTAATGCCAGATTTCAGTCTGACACAGTGGACCATTTAACAAAAATGGAGCGGTTTGCGACGGGTTCAGAAGATGTGAAGACTGTCACCAACTTTTATGGATCCGATTTTGATGAAGAACGCCTGAAATTACATTGTGGTATGTTCCTTGACATTGCTAAGCAGGAAGGTTCTAAAGTTGAAAATTTGAATAATGTACTGATTTTTTTCCGAAATCACAAAAATGGCCATATAACCGGTGAAATGCTAAGTGAATTCAAACGATTCATAACTTGTTTGGTGACAGTCCCTACGTCAACATGTACAGCAGAGCGATCATTCTCCTGCCTACGAAGACTTAAAACCTATATTCGTCAAACTATGAGGCAACAGAGATTGAATGATTTAGCAATGCTACATGTCCACCAAGAAGAAACATGCGCTATAAATGTAGAAAATATAGCAAATGAGTTTATAGACTGTTCGGCTGTGAGACGGAATACGTTCCATCGCGTCGCTAACCGCTAATAAACTAAAAACTCGTACCTATATCTATGTTTATTTTAGTTAAGTCAATAGTTTTTTTTTATTTTTAAGTTTAAAGTTTTATTTTTATTAAAGGTTACCTATATGCGAATTTTAATAACATACCTGTTTCAAATTTTATTTTTATTAAAGGTTACCTATATGCAAATTTTAATAAAAATTTATTTTAAAAAACTAAAAATGATAATTTTGGATTTCTACCACAGTATCTATATAATCAAATTTTCGTTCGTGCACCCATTGAAATTTTGGAAAGTCGGCGCCCATGCAATGCGATGCAACGCAAACTTTTGCAAATGCGAACTAACCTAAAAGCGTAATATTTTACTTTAAAGTACACAAAGATATTAAATCACAAGATAAAGCACAATCAATTTTTCCTTGGGAAAAAAATCGTGCACTTACCGGTTTCTTTTCATTATCCATTTTTCACTGTTTTATAGTAGCACACACGAGACACAAGACAGCACAGCACGTGAACACGTGAATAGGTTACGGCATTCGCGCGGCAATACTTGTTGAGCCTGAGCGGTATGAAAGGCAACGTAACCAATCATATAAATGATCGATATTGATTGGTCAATATAGCACCCGCAAAAATCAAAATTACTAAAACAATTTTTCCGTAAAAATATTATATATATATATAATATTAATATAATATAATATTAAAGAACAATTTATAATCGATTATAATTATACAGGGTGAGTCATTTTAATCTATGGATCCGAATATCTTCCAAATTACGGTATCTACAAAAAAATGGTTTAGATAAAAGTTGACCAGGACAGAGGGGGTTATTTAATTGTATATGCTGCTGACAGCCTTGGGTAAAAGAGGACAGACATAATGCTATCTCTTTCTTTTTGCAGGTATAGCTATCGACCATATATGTAGACATCATTATTAATTTTATAATCTCCAAAATCGTGACAGACAGAAATTGATTCGCGCAAATACAAAGTAAATATTAATATTAGAAAATACATTTTATGAGATTATTTTTTTAACCACAAAATTTTTGTGTTTTTATCCTAATGAGGCTATATTGCATTAATATATTTACTTATTGTTAGAAGTCTATTAGACATCTATTAGATGCCGAAAGATAATTTGTAATCTAAACAGTGTTTGATAAACAATACATCGCTATTGTGTAAATATTAAGTTTTAATTTTGTATAAGGAAATAAATGACACAAAATTACATGGCATCTAATTTAGATATTTCTAGACATTATTTTAGACTAGATGGCTCCGACATCTAATAGACGTATATCCGATCTTGTGTTTCTCCCTGGGCAGCCTCTGCAAAAAAATGCAAACACTATAATCATTTATTTTTGATACAAGAATATTAAGACGTACGTTGAAAAATTGAAAATACCGTATATTGCCATAGTAAGGCGAGCATTGTATAAGGACCGATGGTTTTGATTGCGACCCCACCAGGTAAAAGAAGAAGTAATTGAATCTTTTATTCCTTCCTTAAAACATAAATTAATTGCTTCTTTTGGATGGAATCCGCCAATGTGCCCAAAATAAGTCACTTAAGCAAAATGTAAAATGTTAAAAATAATTGTAATATAAATTATAAATATTTTATTATAATATATATTTTTATTTTTACTTACGACGTCGCAGTAAATTTTATCGTCAGCCCTTTCGAAAGCATCCATTTCTGAGCAGGAAGAAATAGGAAGAACAGATGGCTTCCGCGGTATACCTTTTTGTTCTTGTATACGCTTGGAAATATGTTCCAAAAGTGTATTCATCTTTCTACAACACAATTATAATGTAACAAATATTAGTATTATGGAGGTTTTTACGTACTAATAAAATCTATCATAGATGTCATACTTACTTAAGCTGTGTTTCAACACTGTCAAAACGATCCTGTATTTTTCTGTAAACATTAACAGGTAGATAATACTTATAAAAAGATGTAACAAATAAATCTTTTATTATAAATATCAAAATAACAAAATAATTTCTTTTAATAGTAGCATCTATGTTACACACACACACACACACGCACGCACACCCTCATACACACACACGTGTATATATATATATATATATATATATATATATATATATATATATATATATATATATATTTATTATTATATATATATATATATATATATATATATATATACTAATTATTCAAATTCTCCACTCACCGATATGAGTCTATCGGTTTTAATCCCTGAGACGTTGTTGACTCGACTCTTGACTCGATTTTAGCACGATTCTGAGAATTCTTCAAAGAAGTATTCTGTAACACATGTTAATGCGTAGGGTAAGGATTCCTGGGGACCTATTATGTATTTTTTAAAAGGAGTAAAAATGCGAAAAATGAGCAAATTTATTAAATTACGATCAATCTTATTGGTCATAACCTAGTAAATTTTCTCACTTTTCGCATTTTTATTTTTTTAAAAGATACGTAATAGGCCCCATGTCCACAGGACGCGGAAACGCTTGCCGCGCGGCAAAAGGCGACGCGGTAGCCAATCAATTTTTTTCTCGTACAAAAATGTAGTAAGTTGATTGGCTGCCGTGTCGCCTTTTGCCGCGCGGCAAGCGTTTTCGCGTCCTGTGGGCAAAAACCCTAAGTTTTATTTTGTGCCCTTGTGTAGTTATATGGAAAAGAATGTGTTTTCGTGTTACCTGTGATGTAGAAAATGGAACGTGTAATGAATAAGTCTTTCTTGGAACGTTTGGATGCAAATTAATGTTTTTGTGTGTGTCAATATCTCTGAATGTATGTGTATGTGATGACACATCTTCATTCTCTTTATTCTTTTTATTCTCCTCATTCTCCTCTTCATTTTCTTCCTCTTCATCTTCTATATTCTCTTCATCTTCGTACTCTTCATCCTCTTTATCTTCTTCGTATTCTTCATCCCTTTCATCTTCTTCATTCTCTTGAAAAATATTTCTTAAGCTGTTGATATCATCATCTATCCCTCCAGTGCTGTTGTTTGTTCGGGGTTTCCGTTTCAAAGTGGGAGCTTGGTCCGAAGATGTGGTGACGTAGCGTAACGGCTTCTTAATTGGCCGTGTTGGCCGCTGCAGCTTACCCATCTGAGCCTGAAAAAAAATATATGTTATTATATGTTATTATTATTATTAAAGTAAGTGAATTAATAATTACAATAAAAGATGTTATACAGAATATTTCTAACAATTGTTCCAAATAAAGTTAAAAAAAATTTGTTGAAAAAATGTTACATTATCGTACTTTACTATCCTATAATACGATTTTTTATAGAAATACATTAGTGCACTTGCAACATGCAATTGTACTTTTTTTTATTAATAAAATTATAAAATTTTTATTGCATATTTCTATATATTATAATTCAAAAAATTATTTAAAAAAAAATTCTATTATAGTGCTTTGAAAAGATCTTGACTAAATAAATAAAAACTTAATAACGTTACAATGTTGAACTTCTGTACAAATGATTTACCTTTGTGACGTGTTATACTTTTCATTTTCATGTCCAATGATACTGTTACCTGTTTCTTTGGATAAAATATTAGTAACAAGAATCGCAAAGAATTATTTGGAAGACATGGCAAAGAGAACTATTTAAGAAATTATTAAAAAGTGTAAACATATTTCTAACAATCAATAAAAAGAAAAAATCTAGCAGAAAGATTATCTAGCACTAAGGATATAATAGCACAATGTGATATTACAACATGTCATGCGATATAAAGTATTGACCAAAGTATTGTTAAAAGAAATAGTGAAAAAGACGGCAACAAAAAAGTAGAAGAAAAAATATTATAAAATACCAAGCAAGCAAAAGAAATTATAATATATTCTGAAAATCTTAGAAATTTATATATACTTTACATTTTCTTACTATGTACAATAGTGGCTACTATGTATTGAGATGTTTCCGATTCGTTTTCTTCATCGCTACTGCTATCATCTACTGTAGAATTCCAAAAAGGCATCCTATAACATTTTGCATTAACTTCGTCTAAATGAATATGGGAAACCTCGCTATTCAATGTAGAACATTTATATATGTGGAGAGCAGAGGATAAAATGCCAACATCATAAAAATATTCAATGCGTTGAAATCTTTTTACTACCAAAAGATACGAATTATTGTCCATAACAATGTCACAGATGATGCAAATTGTTCAATCCTTTAAAAGGCAACAATTATTACGCATATCTACACCTAATGATAACCTATTGAACGTAATTTTGCGATATTGAGGACAATCACCAGCTGAATTATGATGTATGGAAACATTAATAGAAGATTCTGTCTCATAATTAACATTTGTTCCGTGAGCTTCGATCTCTGCCATTCGATGACAGAATTGCTGAAGAGGTTGGCCCGGTTTTCTAAAATGTTTTCTAAAAATGGACATATTGCTTTCATAAGGGATAGCAGAAAAAGAATCCAAGTTGCCGAGTTGTTTCACATCGTTGGTCAGATGAAGAAGGCCATGAACATTGTAACTATTGAAGATAGAACCATAGAGATTTTCACACCTGAAAACAAATTTCTGTAACGCAAGCTCTGCAAATTTTAAATGTAAATTTGAAGGAGAATTTGAAACTAAAATTCTTATAGATGCATGTAACAATAAAAAATGTTTATATATTTGCGCCTCAAGTATACCATATGTTACAACTGGACCTGTATAAAGAAGAAATTGGCGAAATTCTGTTGCTTTATACTTGGAATACATATTAAGTGGTCTAAGATGTCTCACAAAATCCGAAGAACAATATTTTCTAAGAGTGTTTAATCTTGCAGATATTAATGAAATAGATGCACCTGATAATTTTGACAATCGAGAATATTTACCAGATATCCATGCAGACAAAAGTTTTTTCATCATTCCCAAACAAACAAGGTGCATGTATTCAAATGGGATTTGCGAAACCATACCTAATGGAAGATTTGATAATGGACTGCTTCCCTCTTTGTGATGCTCTTCGTCAGAACATCTAATATATTCATCATCTGTACGAAGACGATGATTGACACCATTGAAAACATACCGACCTCTAATTCGTGTGCCAGAAACTTTGCATTTCGAACATGGATGCCTAGAGACATGACTGTAGTGGTTTAAAATAAAGGCGCGAGCTGGTGCATCAGCTATAAAACATCTAAGGCGTAATGGTGTTATTTTACCGTAAAAATTTATACCTCCATTTAACATTATTCTTCTAATATCTGTAATAAATTTGTCAAAAAATGTATTTGGATCTGATGGTTTATGTGTACCTTTATAAATCCCTATTACAATTGGCCTTGAATGTTGAATATTTATAATTCTAATTTGAATTGGCCAAATATGAATAATGCTCGACCTATCTAAAGCACACCCATCTGTATTGAAATCTATTTCCAAATGATTAACAACGATTGCAGATGAAACGCATGTAAGGTATTGAATAATACTAATTTCCAGATCAAAATGAATATATTCACCTGGTTCTACGTTATATATAATGACACTATTTCGTGGCGTATTCAAAAGTGTCCTTACATCTTTTGGCAAAGTGGAAAAACAGGGATGTGTTCAAAGAAGTGCTAATATATTATTACCTTGAACATGCGTTAAAGCATGATTAACAAAACAAGATGCTAAACGATTACGAAAAGATAATTCCGTTAAAGGAATATTGGAAAATGATGAAGCTGTTTTATTGGTACAAATGCAAATAGAAGAAGAAGAGGAAGAAACATTAGATTCATCATTTTCTATAGTTCTATCACCGTAGCTATCATTACCGATATTAATACTAGTAGAACTATCGCAATTTACAGTTGATGGATCTGAAGTCTCTTGTATATTACGAATGCCTACAACATCTTTAATATCAGTACGCTCATGAAAATCTTGCAAGTACAAATTGTGTCTGACTTCAGACATAACTCTACTTCTTTGCCTTACGGATAATGTACGCAATGATTTTCGCGAAGTAGATAGTTTTAATTTAGGTTTCATATTTACGTGCTTTCTTCAGTAAATTGCAGCAGCAGATCCGATGCTCTCGTCCAAAAAACTATAAAAAAAATTTTATTTTTTGCTCTCAAAATTTCCTGGTCGCTCGTCGTCAAGCTCGTCGTAACGGTTGAACAGAAAAAGATCGAAATAACGCGCAAGCGCGAGCAAGAAGGCGGTTAGGGTGCGTTTTCACTAAGCGCGTCACGAGTTAACCAATCACAATATCCCATTTTAGAACATCATTTTTGATGCGATAATGCATCAATAAATTTATAGTAAAAACGAAAGATTTTTGTATAACGCATTAAAAAATCAATAAATTAAAATCTTATTTTTATCTGCAAAATAAGTTTAATAAAAAGATTCTGATTGGTTGATTGCTTTATGTATTCTGCAAAAATCTGTGCTTCGACTTTAAGGGCCTATCCAGACAAACTTGCATAAATGCAAATACTCCAGAGGTTAAACGATTTAAAAAATGTATATAAAATTTATATAAATTTATTTACAAAAAAGAAATTTGTAGACACTAAACAACAAAGAAATAATAATTTATTCATAATTTGGTTAGCAAAAAAATACAATAACTAAATAACTCAGCAAATAACATTTATTTTAGTGATGAATTTATTTATTTTTAAATTTATTAGAGCTACGTAATAAATTTTGTCCGGTTTTTGATACAAATTTGCTGTCAAGTTTTGTCACCAAGTTTTGTTCGGTATTTGGCATCAAATTATGTATGCAGGTTTTGCTGCATATCTGCTAGCTATTTGTTAACATTATTTGATAAAACAAATTTTGTCGCAAATTTGTACTGTTTCTGCCGACAAAACTTGTAGCAAGTGTTTGGCATTATTTGATAAAACGGAATTTGATATCGGAATCTCAGACATTGTCAGAAGATTTCATGGAAGAATTTAAAAGCAAAATATGTTGGAAAGATATATCTAAATTCCAAAAACTATCAGAAAATTTTATAAAAAAATTTAAAAGTAATATAGATTGGAAGAATATTTCTAAATATCAAAAATTATCAGAAGATTTCATACGCGAATTTAAAGGATGTGTATTGTGGAAATGTATATCTACCCAGATAGCCAAACAGATTTGGCTATCTGGGTAGATATACATTTCCACAATACACATCCTTTAAATTCGCGTATGAAATCTTCTGATAATTTTTGATATTTAGAAATATTCTTCCAATCTATATTACTTTTAAATTTTTTTATAAAATTTTCTGATAGTTTTTGGAATTTAGATATATCTTTCCAACATATTTTGCTTTTAAATTCTTCCATGAAATCTTCTGACAATGTCTGAGATTCCGATATATACTTCCATTCAATCTTATGTACAAATTCTCTTATTATGTTTTCAGATAAACTCTGACATTTGCATAGACTATACCAATCTAATTTATTTTCGTATTTTCTTATAGTATCGTCATTTAACCTTTGGAATTGAGACACAACAGTCCATATGTGATCTGTAAAATAATGAGAAATTTCGTTTATGATATTGCTAACGTCTTGATACTTTACTGCTAAACATATATTATTTTCGTCTAAAATTAATTTTAGAGTTTTATCATTCATTTTGTTATAAATAATAACTAGTTGTATATTAAGTTCATCGATGAATTCTATAATAAATTTATCCTGTAACATTCCCGTTTGCGTAATACGGTTCCAATTGAAACTGTTTCGTTTTAATCTTATATAGTCTGTAACGCTTAATCTGAAATAATCTATACTATAAAGACTTAATATATCTGTGTATTTTAACTTATTATATATGTTAGAATATATGATATGATTGCTCATTACCTGTTCCATTTTAATATTGTTTGTTGTTATGATATTGTTACATTTGCGCATAAATATTCAAATTTAACATTTATTTATTATTGTAATGTATTTTTTCTAAAAAGATAACCATATTATTAAGGAAATTGAAATATTTTATCATTAAATTCATTAAGGAATTCTTTAGAAAATTTATTGTTAGTATAAGATATAAATGTTTTTAGATTTGCGGAAAAATCTGTAGACGTATTCATTCTCCTGGATTTAAATAAACATATCCAATTAATTTTATCCTTAAATTCTCTGATAAAATCCTCTGATAATTCTTGATATTCAGATATACAGGGTGTCTGGCAATAATCGCCCCACCGGTCATATACAGGTAGAGGAGGTCAAATCGAGTAGAAAAGTCCTTTACCATTTTTTAATTTTCATAATAAGTACTGAGTAATTAACGAAAAAAGATCGGCGAATCCGCGCGAGTAAAGCGCGCGCGGTGAGAAGGACGTCCCACTGCTACGCGATCACTAGGACACAAGGATCTAGCGTTACGCGCCGCTCGTATGTTGCCATTGTCATTTGTAGAGCGCTCCTCCCAACGCTTCATCGCGCGCCTAGTGATCGCATAGCAGTGGGATGTCCTTCTCGCTGCGCGCGCTTTACTTGCACGGATTCACCAATCTTTTTCGTTAATTACTTAGTACTTATTACAAAAATCAAAAAATGGTAAAGGACTTTTCTACTCGATTTGACCTCCTCTACCTGTATATGACCGGTGGGGCGATTATTGCCAGACACCCTGTATATATTTTAAAAGAACAGCGAAAGTTATTACGCAATAAAGCCCTTAAAAAACAAATGGGGCTAATTTAAAAATTTACTGGTTAATAAAAATTCTTTAATATATATTTATAAAAATGGAGAACGTGTGGAATATGGAAACGCGCATAAGCATAGCAATACATATGTTACCGTCTGCGACGAAGCAACAAATATAGGCCGTTCGAGAATCGCGCAATCGCAATCGAGACGCATCCTGGCAGATGGATTGGACACTAATAGCATATTATTATATAACAATTAAAAATGAAATGCAAACAGGCGCACGCTTTCGATTGATTGCGCGATTGTGCGGCCGACAATAACCATAAGCGAACAACGGAAACTTCGAGCCGCTTGACATAAAATAATTCAGTGCTTAACAAGCCGAAAAAAAGAAACACTAATTATATCTTCACATAAATATCCTATAATATATTCAAAACCAAAGCATTGTAACCTTCTAGAGGCAAAGAAGAAATAGAAAAGTACCTAATCTTGTATGGTTTAGTTCGACCACTGATTTGTCCGTGTGTGTTCGTTACTAAAATATGTTTCTTCAGTAAAAAAATTTTGAAAAATTTTTACCAACGTGTTTTAGATTTTCCAGTTTAATGTTCCTCAATCCTTTCTTCGTTATGCAAATTTATGTAAAAACAGATGGCAAATTGTTAATAAAGATTGAAGTTTATCTAACAAATAAAACTAAAATTGTAATTAATGAACGACAATTATTAAAATTAAATATTAGCAAAGAAATATAAGATATTTATATGTACCAGTTCTGGCCATTATATTTATAACTATTTAAAAAATTATTTTTTTTATAGTTGGAGATTGAAATATGTCTAGCCATTGAGACATTTATCTTATTACATTTTCTTTTAACAACAATTTAACAAATAAAATTTGAAAAAAATCTTTTAAGATGATGTTTCTTATATGCAAGAAACTTCTTCCACTCTCACAAAAGAGAATCTTGCTGAGAATCTTTACCTACCCACAGTCATTATCTTTGTCAATAAACTGCAATCTAACTGCCAAAGCAGAAGTTCCAAAGTTTATCGACAGCAAAAAATAAAAAAAAAATATAGAAATAATAAAAAGTTTTTAAATTCTTATATGCAAGGAACATCCGCTCTCGCGGAAAAAATCTTGCTGTTTGCCCACCCAAAGTTATGTCATTATCTTTGTTATCAATAAACTGCAAATTAACTGCCAAAGTAGAAGTTCCAAACTTTATCGACAGCAAAAAATTAAAAAAAAGAAGTGATAAAAATTTTTTAAATCCAAACTATCTGAAAATTCTAATGGAAAATCCTACCTAATAGAAATTCTACCTAACACAAAAACTTATCTATAAAAAAATTCTATACCTAGGAGTTCGTAAGAAACTGACAAAGCGACAAAGTTTAATAAGATTGAATTGTTCGCGGAATCGTTTGGGAGTTTATCGCAGAATCATTTAGGAATTTTTCGCAAGATGCTTAGCGCAGAGCTCAGCTCAGTTACCGCTATTTGCATCTAAAATTCGAGAGGGAGTTTTTCGCAGGACGCTAGCGCAGAGCTCAGCTCAGTTTCCGCTAGTTGCGTTCGAAATTTATGTTGATAGTCGACCATTGTTCAATGATCGATCGTATCAACGTTGTTTCGAGATCTGTGCTCGACCATCATCGATGGGACCACGAATTTCGAAAGTCCATGCTCAACTATGGGATCAACAACACTAGAACTACCGACGATTAACATATACCAATTTCTATTTCTTTTTTCCTTTTTTAATAAAAAGTGATAAAGAGAAAAAGTAAATTAATCAATTTGATCATTTAACACAATGCAACAAGTCACAGAAAAAATCTCAGGAAATACAGCATTATAAATTTAAGTGTAATTGTTCTAAAAAAATAAACCGGTTATTTTAACCGCTTTGATAGTTCTAGTTCTGTTAAGCCATAGGACCACGGATGCATGGGTAGGCTAGGAAAGATTACGAAGAAATTGGCGTATAGCAAGAATACAAGAATAAATATATTTCAAAATTCTTAATAAAAAATGTGCTCCTTTTTTTTAATTGATAAATTGTTTCAAATATACCATAATTTATCAGTATATTTACGTTTGTGTAAAAAAATTCTTTTTTTCATTTTTAATTTATATTTGTGATACGTACATATGTATGTATTTAAAAATTTTCTCATTTTTGCTTTTCAACGCCAATTTATATATTTAACCCTGGAAATATATAAAAAGATAAACCACTTACCGTAAGGAAGGAAGAAAAAAAGTACACATTTACACAGAAAAAAAGAATTTTGCTATTGCAATAAAATAATTGTTGCTATTGCATGTTAAATATGTTAGCAATAAAATTTCGCTATTGTAACTACTTTAACAGATTATTCGATATGCAACAAATCTGTTTCGTTCGAAAAAATCGACAAATTTTAAAATGAGAAACAAGTTAAAATTTGCTGTTACAACAAAATAAGTTATTTTTAATAAATTTATTTTACTGTTGCAATGAAATTGTCGTCACTAATACAAATTTTGACAATAAGATAAAAATAAATTTTTTATTATACATATATTAGCAATATAATTTGCAGATTTAACAAAACTAATTTCGGTAAATAAAATTATTATCTATAACAAATCTCTTTGCTGTTCAAATAATAATTAACTGTAAGAAATTTTGCTACGATAGCTTATATAAAATTTACTGCGGCATCAAATACTTTTTTTCCATGTTTAACAAGTTTTTTTCTTTAATTTTATGTATAATCTTTTTTTTAAATATTTTTTTTTCTATTTTTTCTCATATAAAAAAAATATATAAATAAATATATAAACAAACATAAGTACATTATTCAGAATAAAAATATATTGGGTTATTTAGAAAATTTGATATAATTTTTATAAAAAAATTGAAAACAATTTTTATATGTTTAGAGTCATCTTTGTCTGTAATATATGCACCATTATATTCGACAACTTTTGGCCATCTTAAACAACTTGTGCATACATTATTAAATAAAGATATATAAACATATAAAAATTGTTTTCAATTCTGTCATAAAAAAATTCTACAAACTCTCTGAATAATTCAATATATTATGTTCTGATCTGTCAATCATGAAATACATTTAGGAAATATTCCAGGATTAAATATTCATTAACGCATCTAAGTTCTAGCTTATCCATTTTAAGATAATGAATCGAAGAAATAGTGTACTTTTCATAATTTTATTCAAAGTATTCTGGTGTATGATTATATTTTTAATATTATATGATTAATATTTAATATATATGGATTCAAAGGGTTATTAGACTGATGAAAGTTGTTTCAACTTCGGGCATAATCAAAATCAAAATTAGAAACACTTTGTTTCTTTTTAATGTACAACGCATTTTGCAGGTTACATATTTTTTAATAATTTTTATAATTATAATCTAATATAACATGTATCTTTTCTAGATATATATAATAATATTGGTAATACATAATTAAATTTAATATAAATTAACTAAAAAAATAAGTACTTCGTTCTTTTAAAAACAAATGCACGCACAACTCCAAATACTTTTAAAAAATACGAGAGAATAAAATTTTGATATAATTACTGTAAAATAGCTCATTGAGTATGCACGAGGTGGTTGTCAGGATCCGAAGGAGATTGAACTTCACAATGAGGGACGGAGGGATGACAGAGCTAAGAACCGTATTTCACAGAAAACTCATAACTTTATTCTCATATAATGTTATCCGTGTCACGGACGGAGACCAAAAAGCCTCGAACCCAGCATGCCGATGTTCACATGTCCCCAACCGCTACATCGGCATGAGCCAATCAGATTGCAACGCGTTAGCGCTTTCTCGTAGCGCAGCAACGACCTATCGCACGCATGGCAACTGCAGCGCGTGCAGTATACAATGTTAGAAAGAGAGAGACTCATTCAACTAAAGAAAGAAAATAATATAGAGTTCTCTCTTACAGTTCGGCCAGCCTGACAATATCGTTCGTCCCGAACGACTTCTATAATAACAAATTATTACAATTATTAATAATGACAAACCATTACAATAACTTATACCATAACAGTATTTTGCTAAATCTTAATTAATTTCAGTCTTAAACTAATCACAATATTTTTTTTTTTTTTTTTTTTTTTTTTGCGAATCACAGTCAGATCTTTGGTATAATATCACAAACTACACTTTAAATATATGACTTTGTCTTTGGCTCGGATTATCATTAAAAATATTCCTTTTGAAAGGGTTATTACAATCGCTACGCATTTTATACAGCCTTAATTATGTCACGACGCGTACATGTAAAATTAACGCAAGAAAATAACGCATGAAAATAACGCATGAGAATAACGTATCAAACGACGCATAAAACGCAATTGACGATGCTACGTATGCATGTAAAATGAACGCAAGAAAATAACGCAAGAAACGACGCAGGAAATAACGCAAAATATCGCAGTTTTTTATAACATTATCGCAAGATAACTGTACATATCACATTCTGCGTAAGACTAATTGGTTATTTCTACGCAGGTTAAACGCAAACCAATATAAACTTTACGCAAAATTTTCCGCATACCCTTAAAATTGATGCGAAGAAAAAATTATTAAATGCGAAACCAATTTAAAAATGCTAAAGCAAGAACCGAAAAAGAAACCAAAATAAAATAAACCATAATTAAATGTTGAGATTACACTAGAGCGGTGTAAAATTAATCACAATACCACAATTAAAAGTTGAATTTTACGCAAGAACGGCGGAGAAAAGACGCAAAATTGAACACAAACAAAAACTACTTAATGTTTAACTGATTCTGGTAGTGGTTCTATCGGCGGCTTAATCCATAACTTTAACCGATCTGGAGAAAGAATTGAATTATATGACCTAGACGTTAGGCTTGATCCGGGAATATCTTGAACCACAAACCGGTTTTTATCCAAGACCTTAGTGACCTTGTAAGGTCCTTTATAGCTAGACTTTAACTTTTTGTCTTCACCCGGTTTGATAGTCGTGTCTCTAATCAAAACCAAATCGCCCGGTTTGTATGCCGTTGGTTTTCTATGTCTTTTATCGTAAATTGACTTGTTGTAGCATTTAATTTTCTCAGCTACTTCCAATGCCAACCTTCGACTTGATTCCCTTTCTTGTTCAACATCAAATTCAAATTTGGCGATATCAGAGAGACGTTGAGCTAATAAAGCGTCAGCATGATTTCGTTGGTCAAAACCAAGTAATAATTTTGAAGGAGAAGCTTTCAGAGAAGAATGTAACGTATTGTTAACAACATACTGGACAGTATCTATGCAGGAACTCCAATCCTGTCCTTCCTCAACTAGTTTCTTCAGAGAAGATTTCAGAAATTTGTTCGCCCGTTCGGCCAAACCATTTGCCCATGGAGCAGCGACAGCAACTAATCGTTGTTTGATGTTCCTAGAACGAAGGAACTCGCCGAACTCCTGAGAGGTGAAGGCAGTGCCTCTGTCGGAAACTATTTCTTTAGGGTTGCCTAAAAAGCGGAAAAGAGGAACAAATTGTTTTATGACTTCTTTAGAAGAAGTAGTTTTGACGGGAAAAAACCAAGTATACCTAGTGAATGTATCTATAAGCACCAAAATATGCTTGTACCCGTGAGACGTTTCAATCAACGGACCGAAATGATCCGTATGAAGGATCTGAAAGGGTTGCGTGGGAGTTTCTGTGATCTGCAACTCACCTTCGCTAGCGTTAACTGCAGTGTTAGAGATCAAGCAGTCAAGACAATTTCCAATGAAATCATGTACTCTTTTGCGCAAATCCGGAAACCAGTAATTGGAAGATATACCATGAACTGTCTTTTCAACTCCACAATGCGCCATATCGTTGTGATAAACACGAATAACATTGTTTACCATAGAATCAGGTACTGCGAATTTCGGTTTGTCTGGACCCTTTCGATAAACTAGACCTTCAATCAGCTCGAATTTTTCGTGATCTGAAAATTCTAACTTTTCGGCAATCTCTTTGAGCCGAGGATCCATGGCCTGTTTGAGTTTGAGCTCTCGCTTAAGCGACAAAACATTGGAATATGCTACCCTGCTGAGAGCATCTACATGTGCCATTTTATGGCCAGCACGATGTACCACCTTGAACCGATAATTTTGAAGACGAAGTGTCCACCTTGCAATTCGCGGATTCATATGCGCTTTATTAATAGCGTATACCAAAGCATGGCAGTCTGTAACCAGCGTGAAATCTAAACCGTAAAGATAGATATGGAAACGCTCAATGGCTTTCACCACAGCCAACATTTCTAGCTCGAAGCTGTGGTACTTCGCTTCAGCATTATTGGTTGCCTGACTATAATAGGCGATTGGTGCCCATTGACCAGAACTCTGCCTTTGGAAAAGAATAGCTGCAAGAGCTACAACACTTGCATCCGTGTGCAATTCGGTAACAGCATGAGGATTATACAGCTGTAAGATCGGTGAGGAAACCAACTCACTTTTAAGTATTTGGAATGCACGAAGGCAATCCTTATTGAAATCGAACTCAACAGATTTACGAGTTAAGTTTTGTAAAGGTTTAGCCTTTACCGTGTAATCCTTGATAAACTTACGAAAATAGTTAGTAAGCCCGAGAAAACGTTGGACTTCAACCATTTTTCGCGGCTGAGGAAAATCTTGTACCGCTTTAGTGTGACGCGGACTCAGAGTGATTCCAACGGAAGACAGAATATAGCCTAAATATTCAATTTCTTTCTTTAGAAAGAGGCATTTTTTAAAATTTAATTGAAAGTCATACTGCTTTAGTAACAATAGAACCTGTTTTAGAATAGACAAATTTTCCTCCGTCGAAACGGAAGGAACCAAAATGTCATCAATATAAACTAATACTTTATCTTCCCGGATTAAAGGCTGAAGAATTTGAATGAGCCTTTTTTGGAATTCGGCCGGAGCCTCACAATATCCAAAAGGTAACCGTGTATATTCAAATTGCCCATCAGGCGTCGCAAATGCAAAATACTTCGTATGCTCGGGATGCACCTTGATTTGATGGAAACCATCTTTAAGGTCTAGGAGGGAGAAAACCTTTTTATCACTAAGTCGTGCAAGACAATCCTCAATTAAAGGAAATGGGTATTTTTGCTTTATGACCCGTTCGTTTAAAGGTCGTAAGTCAATGCACAACCGCATAGTGCCATTCTTTTTGTGGACCGGAACAACTCTAGCGCAATACGGAGAAATGCTTGTTTTAATAATTCCCCGTTTCATCAAATCGTCCGTAATATCACGGATTTGAATTCTTTCGGACCAAGCAAAACGTCTAGGCGGATATGCATAAGTAGTGTTATTTTTAAGAGCTACAGTTACCGCGTGACCGTCGTCAACGTGCTGAACCGGAGTTTCATCGACTTCCTTTAACAAGTCGATCAATTTCTTTTTCTCTGATTCGTTAAAATCAATACTGATATCCGATACAGATGATTCTAAATTATCAAAAGAATCATTTACAATTTCCGTTGAGGCGATTTCCGCAAATAATTTTACTGTGTCTGAGACACCTTTCAGCGGAGTGTAAGTAACTGAAAGATTATTATTTGAGATAAAATCTCTACCAAGTAACAAATCAGCTGAAAACTGATTATCTTTAATTATAAAAAGATCTGCATTAAGCATGACACCCGGAAGTTCTTTTAATTGAATATTAACCGTAATAGAACCGAGAACCGGTATGGAAGTACCATTGATCGCTTTGAACAGACAAATCTTATTATTGATTTTGGACGTTTGATTTACAAACCTATTAATAATTGTCGGATGTACAAAAGAGACCGGACTACCTGAATCAAGGAGAGAATCTAATTCGCACGAAATATCATTAATCTTAATCACCTTAAGAATTGGATCGGAAATCTCTAACCTGTATGTACTTATCAATGCAACCGATGAGCTGGAAGACGGAGCGTCCTCGGAGACCGCAGCAGAATCCTCGACGACCGCAACCGCTGTCTTTGAAGAACTGGATGAAGGCTGCTTGGCCTGCTCCTTCTTCTTCAGCCGAAAGCAGTCAGCTCTCATGTGCCCTTTCGTACGACAGTAGACGCAGAAAGCATCCTTCGGTAATTCAGCAGACTTTCCAATTGTCGTGGTTGATCCATTAGATTTTTCCTTGAAAAACTTCTTGGAAGGAGGCGGCGACCGTTTGTATTCATCACCGTATGTGATTATCAGCTCATGCATCAGTTCCAAAAATTTATCCGTTGATCCTGCGCCCAGAAGTAAGGCCATGCCACGTAACGCCGGATTGGTTATTCCATTTATTAAAAAATTGATGGCTTCTTTCTCGGGAAGATTAAGGTTCTGTAACAATTTAAGTTTATGCATCGCATACTCATGAAATGATTCTTTGCCGGATAACCATTTACGACTTTCAGCCTTTTGCATTGCCACGTGATACGGCACAGTTTTCTTGAACCTTCCTTGAATCGCTCTTTTGAAGCTGAGCCAGGTTTCGTTGATTGTGCCTGTGTTTAAGTCAAACCAATCACGAGCCGTTTTGGTGAGTTTTCCAGAGACCGCAAGAAGAATTACTTCGTCTGCGACACCGTGTATGTGTACAACTCGCTCAACTTTTTTCACCCATAACTCGACGTTATCCTCGTCGGAGCCCGAGAAAGATGGAATCTGCGACGCTAAAAGCGTAATCGCTTGTGCCGTGGGAAGCGTGGCTAACACTGTACCACTCTCGCGGCCGGATGCGCTGGAACTTGAATCAGAATTATGAGGAGCTAGACTAGGCGTTACCTGAGGAGCTGTACGTCTGTCGTTTCCTCTCGAATTGATCGTGGTAATCATTTGGGCGAACTGAGTCATCATCTGCGTCTGCTGTGCGCTTTGCGCTTCTTGTTGTTGACGCATGAGATCAGCAAACTGGGTGAACCATTGAGGTGGATTGCTTCTAGTGTCCATCTGAGGATGAGTAGATGCTGTGATAAATTCTTCGTGATTCGACACATGGGAATGGGAGTCCTCTTCGTGCTCCGAACCGAGAACTGGAAATTCTTGTCTGCGAGCTGATGACGGAGTGAAGCCCAAAAATGGTTCACAATTCTCATCTCGGAGCGGCCCAATGTTCTCGAGATACGTTTGTAACTGGTTGATCAAAGTATCACGATGTTTTTGAGGTGTCAACCCGTAACACAGTGCTTCTTTTCTGAGTTGCTTCACCGTACAACCTTCGAGACGACGTCGAAGCATGATCACAAATAAAAACGTGACGTGTAACTGTACGAAAAGTCTGAAAATATTGCGCGACGAGAATCACCACTAACGCAAAGACAGTAAGCAGAACACTGCGAGATCGTAAGTCCGTAATAGCGAGACGTATATTAACGCAAAGACAAATGCACAGCACTGAAAGATCGAAAAACTGTTTAACGTGACACGAATTATTACCGCCCGGCAAGTCTGATGGAATTGCGTGACGTGAACAATCACTATAAGCGAAGACAGCGCAGTTACAACAGTGCGATCTACGAATAAATGCTTTTTACGCACAAAATGTCCGCTTGACGACACGACAACTCGCGAGCGTCCTTCTTTTTTTTTTTTTTTTTTTTCTTTGAAGAACCAAAACGTTTCCTGATATCGTTCGTTCTTTATTTTTCAAGGCTGTTACCCGTAAGTTTCACCAAACAAAAACACGCGGTAACAGATAACAACAAAGACACAGCCAATGGGAGTGCTTCCCTCACGAATGCACAAAATGGCGGTGCAAGCCACGATCGCGTGATTTTTCACAATGACACGGTCGAAAAAGGCGATGTACCAGATGCACAAGATGGCGGTGCGAGCCACGATCGTGTGATTTTACAATGAACACGGTCGAAAAAGGCGATGCACCGATCACGTGCTGTGTGCACTAGCCACGACGAAATAAAAGAGTCTAAAGGCGACACGCACTGACTGAGATGCTAATACGAAAGTTCTGTCCGTCACTTCACTACGAATATCTTCGATTTTCCACACACGTAGATCTTCGATATCGTAGATCATCCGGTTATCCCACTTCTGAACTGTAAAATAGCTCATTGAGTATGCACGAGGTGGTTGTCAGGATCCGAAGGAGATTGAACTTCACAATGAGGGACGGAGGGATGACAGAGCTAAGAACCGTATTTCACAGAAAACTCATAACTTTATTCTCATATAATGTTATCCGTGTCACGGACGGAGACCAAAAAGCCTCGAACCCAGCATGCCGATGTTCACATGTCCCCAACCGCTACATCGGCATGAGCCAATCAGATTGCAACGCGCTAGCGCTTTCTCGTAGCGCAGCAACGACCTATCGCACGCATGGCAACTGCAGCGCGTGCAGTATACAATGTTAGAAAGAGAGAGACTCATTCAACTAAAGAAAGAAAATAATATAGAGTTCTCTCTTACATTACTATAAGACAATAAAAATTATACGACCTGCAAAGTGTCTCGCGTCTATATATCTTCACACTATTATTCGATCCATTATCTTAATAATAGAAGACAAATTAAATTAACTCACCGATCGATGCGCAGCAGCGGAGTTGTCGTTCTGTTGATCTGCATAGTTGATCTGTAAAACACGAAATAAATCAAAATTATAGCAGCGTTCACAATATAAAATATTTGTAAAATCATAAAAAATATTGAGTACATTGAACTTTTAATTCGTTTTCTAAGCAAATATGTAATAAAAGAATTATTAAAAAAGTTTAATTATTTAAATAAAAAGTAAAAAAATATGCGAATAAATTCTAATAATGATAAAAATTAACTAATGTAAATATTTTGTCTTTCAAATATTTTAATTGTGTGTACAATATTTTCAACAAATAAATGAATTATTGCTTACCGTAAAGTTGCTCCGCCGGCGCCCGATGCTTCTCCTGAGCCTCCTCCTCCTCTCAGTGGTCCATCAAAGCACTCACATTGAATCTCACGCGTTCGCGGCGCATGCATTGCTCGCATGCGTACCTGAATACGAAAATCGCGCGATACTTAAAACGGCACTCCCGACATCACAGGCGAATCGAACCGAATTGTCCAAGCTGTGACGTTACGCGCGAATTCCGTCCGCGTTTCAGACGACCACATTTACCAATTGGGGCACGATTCTCTCAAAACAGAAGGCAAAGATAAGCTCGAAGAAGATGAGGTGATTAGTCATCCAATCAACCGACTAGATACAAGACATCTGAAAAGCAATCGGTAGCGTTTGACTAACTCCGGTAGCCGTCCTCGACTACCTTCGACAGTCCGGCTATCTGTACAACTAGCGCGCTGCACGTAGAACCGAAGATTGCCCTGCCGTAGTGGAGATTTTATGATTGAAACCGACCTTTTCCTCCCCCGAGCCAAGCCTAAGGTCAAAAAAAATCGTGTCCCAATATTTGTCATACAGCAAAAATGCGTTCATCTATAGATTCGCTATAACTCTCGGTAAAAGTCTATAACTCCTCCTCCTCTCACAAGGGAACGTTCACAAGTGTCCCCCCCCCGATTTGATTCTCCTTGAAATATGTTGTAAAACATACAATTTGAGGAGACACGTATTTTTTTATAGCTGCCCTATCTCAAATTTAAGGGGTGAAACACCCCTTTGAAAAAAAACGGTTTTTTTCTTTGTGTGTAACTATCGCCAAAACCGTAGGAGATATAAAAAAATGTTTCAAATAGAAGTTGTAGGGCTTGTAATGGGCTATATAACTGTGTAGTTGGATTTTCAAAAAATGTTATTTTTTTAAATTTATTCCCACCCTTTGTTATTATTTTTTCGAATTTCAAAATTTTTGTAATGACAAAAGTTGTAGCATTTTTTACGCTGAATTCAACCATATATGATTTTATTATGTTCCGAAATCGCATCTTTCAAAAATGAGTCATCAAGTATCACATTATATGTGTCGCGCTGCATGACGCATCGTTTATATCGCACTTGTGTTGTGCAATAGTCGCAAAATGAATATAAAAATGACATACAATATGTTATCACATATTTGAGGAAGAAAAATTTACTAAAATTGTTGCTAAAACATCCCTTCCACATTACATTCTTATAGATAATCACTGCATTTCGTGCGCAGCGCGTTGTTATATGCAAGTCAGCTATACATGTGTATATAAAATGTGAATATTATTTAATCATAAATTAAGAAAAACAAGTATAAATATATTATTAATTTAAAAACATCACGTTTGAGAGACGTGATTTTACACGAAAGATTAGATTATGTAATCATAAGTTAATAATAAACAAGTGTGAATGGAAGCTATAAATGCGTGCAAGAGGCCTACATTCATAGTCTGTGAAACGAATTTGGTGAAATCGTATCTGCAACTGTTTTTCTTTTCTTAAATTTAATTTTTGGGAAAAGAATTATCAATTAAAATGATTATCAATCCACTCAACATTGCTAGACTTTTACTAACATCAATAACTACTATGTATCTTATGGAAACGCCAGTAAATAAAGCCGAAATAGAATTAAAAGAAAATATTTAGAAGTTAATATTGGAGAATATTCATCAATTTAACGGATTAGAAGTGACAGAAGAAACATCGCTTGATTATGAAGAACCTGATAAATTGCATACCTTTGAAATTATTGAAGAAAATGAGGAAGCATGGAATGAAGATAATTCAAATTCTCACAATTGGCAATGCCATGATGACGACAATTTTGATGTTTCTTACAAAAGGCGAGCTGTTGAATATTGGCGGCAGTCGGACAAAGAAAATCGTCCTTTCAAGTTAGTACAACACACATTTAGAAGAATTTCATCTGTACGTCAATTGAGGCGATGAGAAGAACAGTTAGAGCACGGTGGAAATCGTCTTGAAAAATTATCTCATATTTCCAAAGCTACTCATGATAAATTTAATGTAGCTGTGCAGACAGGACTAATAATTCATGATGTTGATATAAAAAGATGGGCCTTGGAAGCTCAAAGAGAAATAGGAGATTTAGATCCTGTATTTCAAGCATCTCCTAGTTGGCTATTACGATTTAAAAAGTCTCATCGAATTGTGTCCAGAAAAATAACAAAATTCATTACAAGAAAAACGTTAGAAGATTCTCATAATATACAAAGAGAAGCCGAAAATTTTGTAACCGTAGTAAAACCTCTCATTGAACGATTTGGATTGGAAAATGTATATAATACAGATCAAAGTGGATTTCAATTAGAAATCCACTCTGGAAGATCACTATCTGACCAAGGAATGAAGACAATAGACCGTGTGGTGCAGTCAGTATCATCAACTACACATTCGTACACTATTCAACCAACAATTTCTTGTGATGGAAAATTACTGTCACCTTTGTTTATCGTATTACAAGAACATAGTGGTACTTTTGGGCCTAGAGTACAAGAAAATTTATTCAGAGCATCAAATGTTATTGTAACTGCTTCGAAATCCGGTAAAATGACATCAGGTATGAGATAAATTTTAGCTTTTTATATCTTATAATATATTTTAATCTTATATAAAAATATTATTATAATTATAATTATTATTCACACTTTTCTTTCTATTTTATAGATCATTTTAAAAAATGGTTGGAAGAAGCTTATTTTCCAAATGTAGGCCGCGATAGTGTTCTTCTTATGGATTCATGGAGCGGGCAATGTCCAGCAATTGTTACTGATTTAACACCAATGGAAAAACAAGTTACTACTATGGTAATACCGAAAGGAACTACAGGAAAAATACAGCCGTTGGATGTTTACGGGTTTAGAATCTGGAAAAACTTTGCAAGAAGATTTTCGGATACTGTTTTATTATTGAATTATGATATAAATTTACATCAGCGAAATAATATTATAAAATTGCAATCTTTAATACACAATCAGTTATCATCTCCTCGATATCAAAATTTATTTAAATATTCATGGTTTAAAAGTGGATATACGAATGAAAGACCAGAAACATTTAAAAATCCAGTAGAATTTAGTTTTGAACAAACATCAAGCACATGTGACATTGAAGATTGCAATGATATAGCTGTAATACAATGTTCTTGGTGCGGAAAATCATTATGTTTAAAACATTTTTTTATAGAGTATCATTATTGTAACATCTATAACGGGTGTGACTAAATTTAATATATATAGCTTTAATAACAATTTTAGTAAACTTTTCTTCCTCAAATATATGATAACATATTGTATGTCATTTTTATATTTATTTTGCGACTATTGCACAACACAAGTGCGATATAAACGATGCGTCATGCAGCGCGACACATATAATGTGATACTTGATGACTCATTTTTGAAAGATGCAATTTCGGAACATAATAAAATCATATATGGTTGATATCAGCGTAAAAAATGCTACAACTTTTGTCAAAAATTTTGAAATTCGAAAAAATAATAACAAGGGGTGGGGGTAAATTAAAAAAAATAACATTTTTTGAAAATCCAACTACACAGTTATATAGCCCATTACAAGCCCTACAACTTCTATTTGAAACATTTTTTTATATCTCCTACGGTTTTGGCGATAGTTACACACAAAGAAAAAAACCGTTTTTTTTCAAAGGGGTGTTTCACCCCTTAAATTTGAGATAGGGCAGCTATAAAAAAATACGTGTCTCCTCAAATTGTATGTTTTACAACATATTTCAAGGAGAATCAAATCGGGGGGGGGGACACTTGTGAACGTTCCCTTGTAAGTGACAAAAATTAAAAACATATAGAATGATACTAAAATATTTAAATCTCTAATAATTCTCAAAGCTAAAGATATAATAATAGTAATCACAATAACAATCATTGAAATAAGAGTAAGCATTTTCAATATCTTGTATATAATTTATTAATTTAATGTGAAGAAGCTATTCTTGATATTATGTTAATATAAAAACAATGATAAATAATAATTAATCAAATTATGGAGATTTCAAAGTTACATTTCTTACCTTCAAATGATTCATCATGTATTATACTGGCATGACTTAACTGATTTTCATCTTCAATTTGCTGGGTTATCTCATTTAAAGTGGGAGATGCAGTAGGATGTTTTCTAAATAAATGCTGGCGAAAAGATTTCCATTTCTTAAATGTAGCACCGCAACCAGGTTGAACACATGTAATCCTGAAGTATGGGTCTTGTTTATGATTGCGAATGTAATGTTGCATTAATCGATAATACGAAATACATTTGAACAAACACATGTCACACTGAAATGTATTTCCATTCTCATAATTTTCCATCTTTATATAGAATTGGTATTGTATACGAGAATTTTCGCTAAATTTTAATAATTATGTACGATTTCCAAGCGCGTGCGCGAAAAAACCATTCCGTTTAGCAACAGTTGATTGTGGCATCGGACTTCGATTGTTTCATCAATTGTTTCGACTGGGCGTAAATCGTGTGTGGATCATACGTTGTACAAAATATCACAGATTTCAATATTACAGAAATATCACAGAGAAATTCATTATTCGCAAATTTTAAGAAAAAATCGATTAGATTGACAATGGAAAAAAAAGTATATTGTTTAATTGAAGGCCGTTGCAAATGCATTAAGTTTATGCCTGAAGAAAACACATCAGAAATTGAGATTATCCGACGCAAACTGAAGGAAGCCAGTAAAACTGACAATGTCCTTAATATGATGCTGCAACAAAAAATGATAATTTTACAAAAACCTGATCCAGATCGAGATAACAAATTGTGTGATTTGGAAGACAACGACGAAGTTGCTGACAAAAGTGAGATTACAGTGCTACTGATACCAGTGCGTGCAAACACTACAACAGAATTAATAGACTCTTTTTCTTCCGTTCATAAAGATAATGAGTCTATCGTAAAAATATTATATACAGAGCCTATTGATGATGGTAATAGTTCGTCTAATCTAGTAGATATTCAACAATCAGCCTGCTACTCGGTAAGTTGTAATAAAATCTTATCATAAAAATCAGATTATATATATTTACTTTTTGCTTATAAATTCAAATTTGGTATAAAATTTAATTAGGATATAAAAGAAGAAAATGAAAAGGAAAAAGTAGATAAGCTTCTAATCGATTGTCCAAGCAGTTCAAAACGATCTAAAACTGAAGACAACATGATACATTCAGTAAAGCCACAAGTGACAGGACCTGGTTCCATTCGTCATCCAATAATTTTACCATCTATTACATCAGATTTGCAAAAAAAATTGGACGATATTGGATTATTAAAGGCTCAGAAGAACTTTATAGCATTCTGGGCTGCACATTTGTCTTATGTGACAAATCAGTGGCCGACAAAGTCGGATTATCAAAATTTTGCTCAAAGTATTGTTGCAGCTTATCCTGCACTTGCAGATATCGGTGGTGGCTGTGTAATATATATACTTATTTTTTCCATCATGACTTTTGCAATCTTCTTTTTGTTATATTTTTAAAATATTTTGTTTCTGTATTTTAAATATATCCATCTTTTCTTTTATATAGACCCTAGTCAAAAGTCAATTAAGTGTTTGGATTAGGAATCATCGGGCGCTAGAAAAACGACAATCTCAAAAGAGAAAGAAAGATGAGGAGGGAGAAATTCTATTTGTAATTGTTCAAGCTAGTATTGCTAAAAATGTTGATCGGTTAGAAAATAATTACATATTTTACATTAATAAATTTGAGACAAAAAATAATACATAATATAATTAAAAAAATTTTGTTTATAGAGCGACCGATTATGTTACCAACACAGATATACAAAATGCTTTAAAAGAACTAGAGAAAAAATGTGTTGGAAACAAAAACATTTCTCACATGAAGCATCTCCTCAAGATAACAATATCTCATCGAAGGCCATGGATTGATGAAGCGAAACGAATAGTTGACATTGTGCATAAGTATCCTCAATTAAACAATTATGAGCTGGTATGTTTTGTATAACATATATTTATTTATCAAATTCTTAATTGAATATTATTTATTTATATACTTTTTTCTATTATTGTGTACAGATACTTTCGGAATTTTTAGAGTTAAAAAATATTACAGAAAAAGCGCTGTTTGACAAAATTGAAAAAATGATTGAGAAATTGACGAAATATTACTTAATAAAAAAACCAAACCAAACTAATAATAATAAAGTCTTTATCATGCAAAATTTATGTGCTGATCTCACAAAGAGAAACAAAAACTTTCCTGCTTTATTTACTGTAAAAGACGTTAGTATTGATTATATATAATATTGATTACTGTTATGCTTTTTTTTATGAAAAATAATTATTTAATAAAATATTTAACTTTAAACAAATTTGTTCTCAGGTATTGGGAGATATAAATAATTTAACTACAAATGAAGGCAATGCACCTCGTGTAGTTATGTACACAGATGGTCAAGATATTATAATTGCCTACTTGATAGCAGATGCTGAAATAAAAACACAAATTCCTCAACCTACAATAGAAAAAATTATCGCTGGATTGTTTGCTTCTTACTATGTGTGGAACAGGAAATTTCCGGCAGCTTATGTAAATGTTTTAAATTTTATAAGTTATGAGCTTTTGAAGTCTCCGCTGCCAACTACTACTACTACTATTCAAAAGTTTATTCGTTCTCGCGATAATATTTTAAAAGATTTAGGCACTATAGATAACTCACAGAATACCTCTTAACTTATGAGTTACCATATTATATATATTATTGCTTATTCTTCATTTACCATTAATTTTTTTACCAAAGACTACAATAAAAAATCTAAGTCATTCTTGTGTGTACGATAAGATCATAACAAACAGTATTGTTTTTTTTTGTTTTCTTTTTTTCTATATTATGTGAAAGAATTTGTTTTCAGATGTTCTTTATATATTGTAATTTTACATACATATAACATATAAAAGACATTATATATATATATAATCCAAAGATATTAAATAAATAATTTATAAAAATTAATAACTGTTATTAATTTACAAAATTAATAATAAATAATTAATCAATTAACACATTAAGTTATATATTTAAAATGTGTAATTTTTTGATATTAGGAATACACCTATTGTCGTTATAATTTATAAAAAATTATTATGTTTTTATAAATTATAACGACAATAAGTGACCTATTTCTAATATCAAAAAATTACACATTTTAAATATATAATTTAATGTGTAAGCGTGTGAAAAATACGCATTTAACTGTGTAAAATTACACAGATAAAACGTGTAAAAAAATAACACGCGTACAAATGCGTAATAAGTGACTACATGATTTTACACACTTTAAGTGTGTATTTTTTACACACTTGGATTTGCAGTGATGGTCCGCATGTAGTCGTAACATTACGAAAAATCTGTGGAAAGAAAAACCGTGTCTTTTTGATCACACGAGACGAGAAGAGACCGATGATCCATATGTACTGGGCCATTCACGTTATCACGATTTACCTGGAAGGGAATGGACTGCCAAAGCACAATGTGAATTATTTTTACGCGACAAAGATGCAAACGTAGTCACGTTGCATGATGTATGTCAAGTCTTACAATGCGAAACGCCTGACAGAAATAGGAATTTCTTCGCGGAACCTGCGTTGGATGGTATGTCTTTTTTGTAATTAAAAACTTTAATTAAAATTTTGAACTAAATTTTTTTCAGAAACTAATTGTGCACTCGGAAAGGAATGTCGCGGCGGAGAATGCATGGCCGTTATCACACCACCATACATTTTTTCGTATTGTGAAGACGATAATTGGAGTGAATGGAAAGAAGACTCTTGTAAAAGCAATTGCTTGACGAAATCTAAAGGCGTGGTAATCAAACGACGTTTTTGCAAACATGGTATTTACAAAACGGCTAGTTGTGATGGGCCATATTACGACGTGGTTCTGTGTAATGACTCCAGCCTTTGCACTGAAGAACGCTTTACGATTGCCGAATATACTGCTCTAAAATGTACTGAACTTAGCCTAAAAATAAAAAGACAGGGCAAAGAATATTTCAAGTACGAACCGTTAGGGTCAGCCAGGAAAGCAGGCCTCCCATGTCGTCGAGGAACCGTGGAGAGCCTGTACCATACACTGCCTACGTGAAGAAGAAATATCTGCTAATTACAGTCTGTTTTTTTCCTATGCACCACGCCAGGAAATGCTCGACTTAAAAATCGAACCATACTTTCCAGATGGAACGTGGTGTCACGAGAAAGATGGGCAAAATTATTATTGCCGCCAGCATTATTGTCTGCCGGAAAACAATTCAATCGAAGAATAATTACCGAAAGCTTCTCGACATGTGTGGGCAAGGATCTAAGAAAAAATAAAATTGCAAAACAAAAGTAATTCAATTTAGAAATGTTTAGTATTTGTTCAGTATAAAATCTAGGATCCATTAAATTATCGTCGTTACTTTCTATTTTAAGCAATAAATCCATTTTTTGTTAGCATATAGTAAATTTATACGAGAAGAAATACGTCGAATTATCGACATGAAAAATTCCATCCAAAATCCAAATAACTTAATAGTTAGTAATTGCATAAAGAAAAAAATAAATATTTGTTAGTTGACAGGGATTTGAAAAAAATATAATGATAAATCAATGCTCAGAATTAATTAAGCATCTGAATCGATTTTCGTCATTGGTACCTGCTTTCCTTCTTCGTCGGACGCGCCGTTACAGTTACAGCCAATGCATTACATGTTGCTATCGAATTAATTAGTAGATTCTTCTTCCATAAGAAGATCGACTACGTAAACTTTAAATCTCGTGAAATTTAGAATATACTACTTAAATATATATGTATATTACTTAAACAAAGTGTTGCTTTCTCTATAGTTATACTTGTATATATATTTATAATTGTATTGTACAACGTATCACATGATTGGATATTTCTCAAATTATTCATTGCCAATAAAGAATCTCTTATTGCACTTATGAGCGTGTCACATTGTTAAATTTACATTACGTTAGAATGATGTTACAAATAATTGATTTCGATATATTTATTAACTGAATATTACTACTCAATATATATTTTTAACTTTTAATATTTTTTACCAACAAATTTTATTCGACAGAATAATTGTATAAAAATATTAATTCTTAACAATGTCTGTTGCAATATGTATATATTTATTTAATTGTTTCTTTTCTTTGATTTCTATTGATCCTGAATTTTAACGTAACTTACAAGATATTACGAATACGCATAAACGACAATTTTATATACCAACAATAATTATCAACATTTTGAAATCAAATTAATAAAAATTAAACTTTTACGTTTCCGATCAATGTTACATATTATACATATTAGTGATAAATTACATTTTATAAACCTACATTTTATACCGTCATCGTAAATACTACATTTAAACGTTTGGATTTAAAAACATAAATATTTATACATATACATGTAGCAAAGAGAGAATATACAATAGGTGTCACACTACACGAAAAATATTCCTCATACGCCAGTTCGGGTTTCATTCGTGATCATATCAAGTATAACGAACGCGACAGTGCTAGTGCGAGTATATAAATTATTTGATTAATAGTTTAATAGTTTGAAATTGAACGAGAACTTAAGAAAATAAAATGTTTTTTTTATTGAAATATATGATAATAATTTTACTAAATGAAACGTACGCGCAAATTACGCATGATATTGAAACAATATTACTGCCGGCATCGAATCCGACAGGCGCAATAAAGGTACGTGCGTTTTACAGTATAATTCTATTTGTTGCTCGTTATTCGAGAATTATCAAATTTCTTTTTTAATTGTCATTCAAATTACAGATACCAATAACACTGAAAGTTTTCGGACGATTGATTCAACTGAATCTGCGTAGAAGTGATCGAATTGTATCGCCTGCGTTCAAAGAATGGAAATATAATGCGAAAGGCGTGACAGAGAAATTGTTTAAATTAAACGTATCAAGTCATTGCTTTTATTATCATGAAGATCATATCAGCTCTGCGGTTATTAACTTTTGTCATGAACATGGATTGGTCAGTAATATCACATGAAAAACAAACAGTTTTTAAATTTTTATGTGATTACTTGTGACCTTTATTATTTTTCGTTTTATATACAATGACACATAAAGAATAAATATATCTTTTTAAAAGCAGGAAGGATTTGTTTTTGTGGAGAACAACACGTTAGAGATACAGCCTTTGCGGAACGATTTCATGCCTATGTGTTTAATCTACGATTTTAGAGGACAATCTAATCTTTCACTTGGCAAACCTTATGTTATTAAAAAATCAATGGAATATTTTGCTGATTCAAGTCTTTACCACTGGGACATGTTTAAACTAAAGCGACGTCACGTGCGCAATGCGCAATAAAATTTAACTGTGGAACTTGCCGTTTTCTATGACGAAGCAGCATATAATACGTCCATGTCAATTTTGAACAATGATAAGGATAAGTTACACAATATGATATTAGACTATGTAAATCGTATCCAAAATGCTTTCAGTCGTCCGAGTTTGAATGCCTTTTTCAATATTACGTTAATAAGTTTAAAATATCTGAAAGAACAGCAGTTAAATTTGCCAATTTCTGATGGCGACGCTAAAGAATTGCTCAATTCTTTTTGCACATACGTGAATTTTCTTAATCCTTCGGACGATAATGATCCGCGTCACTGGGACATTGGCCTTTACTTAACCGGAATAAATCTTTATGAATATATTCACGTATTGCAACCGTATTATAGAACCGAAAAGAATTATGATATTAAGGGAAGAACCTACCAAGATGGCGCATGCAATCCGCTTTTATCTTGCGCAATAGTAGAATTCCGTGATTCATCTGAAATCACATCATCTCTTGAAGCTATTTATAAGATCGGAAATCTGTAAGTTTTTGTATATTAGTTTTACGTATAGAGAATAAATTACATTTTATAATAAAATTTATTTAATTGTACAATTGCACAATAAAATCAACAAGTAAACAGTTATTATTAAAAAAATTTATTCTTTAATTGTTTACCATGTTAACTAAATCATAAGATAAATACGAATATTTCAATCAAATAATGCAAAGTAAAACATATATTTAAAATTAATAATTTATCTGATCAACAGTTTAGGATTAACACAAGAGCAAAGTTCTAGCGATTCGCAAAAGTACGTAACATGGTCTAAGAATAGTAACAAAATTGAAAAACTCTGGGAAACAAAAACGTGTCTTAGAGATCAAGCAAAAACAATGATTTCCAAACCGGAAAACATCAATAATGACAATGCGGGACAGAACTTAACCATAGAACTTGCCGTTTTTATCGACGAAGCAGCATATAATAAGTCCATGTCTATTTTGGACAATGATGAGGATAAGTTACACAATATTATATTAGCGTACGTGAATCGCATCCAGGCTGCCTTTAATCGTCCGAGTTTGGATGTTTTTATGAATATTACGTTAATACGTTTAATTATGCTGAGAGAACAGCCGTCAAATTTGCCAATTTCTGACGGCAATGCTGGCGAATTGCTCTTTTCGTTCTGCACATACGCGGATTCTCTAAATTTTCCGAACGATAATAATCCGCATCACTGGGATATTGCCCTTTACTTAACCGGAATAAAACTTTATGAAAATGTTATGGTAAAATTTAAAATGCATGACAGAGATGAGAAGAATTTTCAGATTACAGGATATACTTACTTCGATAGCGTATGTAAGCCGCTTCTCTCATGCGCGATAGCAGAATTCCGTGACAAATCTGAAGTCGAATACCCTCTTACTGCTATTAAGATGATCGGAGAGCTGTAAGTTTTTAAGAACTAGTTTTACGTATAAATTGAAAATAAATAACATTATATAATGGAATTTATTTAATTGTAGAATTGTACAATAAAATCAACAAGTAAACAATCATTTTAAAAAAATTTCATTCTTTAATTGTTTGTTATATAAACTATTAATAAACTAAAAGATATTTAAGAATATTTTAATTAAACAATGCAAAGTAAGGCATATACTTAAAATTAATAATTTATCTGTTTTACAGTTTAGGATTAATACCAGAGCAAAGTTCTAGCAATTTGGAAAGGAATATAACATGGCCCGAGTATAATCGTAATGAAATGGAAACACTATGGGAAAGAAAAACATGTCTTAGGGATCAAGCAAAAAGGATGAACTTTAAAAAGGAAAACATTGATAATACGCAAAAGAAATTGATCATAGAACTTGCCGTTTTTTTCGACGAAGCAGCATATCATATGTACATGCCTATTCTGGACAATGATGAGGATAAGTTACGCGATATGATACTAGCATACGTGAACCAAATTCAAGCTTTGTTGCATCATTCAAGTTTTGGTGTTCTTGTTGATATTTCATTGGTAAAGTTGGTAATAATGGATAAACAGCTATCAAATTTGTCTACTTCGACGGTAACCATACAAAGATGATCAATTCATTCTGCGATTACTTGAATTTTTTGTATCCTAAAGACGGGATTGATTCGCTTCAGTGGGACATTGGCCTTTACCTGACCGGAATAAATCTATATGAGTCAGAAAAGGAACGAAAGCATTATAGTGTTGTAGGAAGTTCTTTCGTCAATTACTCGTGTACCGAGATTTTATTGTGCGCTTTAGTAGAAATCAGTTCTACCGGTCCTAACGCAGTCTCGGGTTTTGCGACGTCTCGTGCTGCTGCTCATGAAATCGGCCATCTGTAAGTTTATGTATACTTTTTTATACAAATTAAGTATATAATATTTATTAGAAAAATTTTCATATTTGTTCAATTATAAGATAAAACTACTCAGAGTTTTAAAGAGATATAGTTTTTTAAGGTGTAAAACTTCTTAGTAATTACAAAGTATTTAAAAATATTGCAGATAAGGCATATTTTCGAAAGTAATAATTTAATTGTTCAAAAGATTAGGAATGAAACACGATAATGACTTCATCAATTCGACGTGTGCGAAAAGCAGATACATAATGACAGATTTTCAATATTTGCGGGGACAAGTAACATGGTCCGAGTGTAGTCGTAACATTACAAAAAATCTCAGGAAAAGAAAACCGTGTCTTCTCGATCATACAAGACGAGAAGAGACCGAAAATCCATATGCACTGGGCCATTCGCGTTATCACGATTTGCCAGGAAGAGAATGGACCGCCAAAGAGCAATGTGAATTATTTTTACGCGACAAAGATGCAAACGTAGTCACGTTGCATGATATATGTCAAGTCTTACAATGCGAAACGCCTCGCAAAAATGAGTATTTCTTTGCCGGACCTGCGTTGGATGGTATGTCTTTTTTGTAATTAAGGAGTTCAATCTAAAGTTTTGAACTAAATTTTTTTTAGGAACACGTTGTGCACTCGAGAAAGAATGTCGCGGCGGAGAATGCGTGGCCGTTATCGAACCACCATACATTTTTCCGTATTGTGAAGACAATAATTGGAGTGAATGGAAAGAAGATTCCTGTAAAAGCAGTTGCTTGACGCAATCCAAAGGCGTGGTAATCAAACGACGTTTTTGCACACATGGTACTTACAAAACGGCTAGTTGTAATGGACCATATTACGACGTGGTTCTTTGCAATGACTCAAGACTTTGCACTGGAAAACGCAAAAGAATTACCGAATATGCTACCATAAAATGCACCGAATACAATTTAAAGGTGAAAAAGGGAGGCGGAAAATATTTCAACTATGATCCAGAAAATGGGCCGGGATGGAAGGTCATTCATGATAAGACGAAACCGTGGATAGCCTGTACCGTATATTGCCGACGAATTGTATCTGCTGCAAAAAAGCAATATGAATATGTGGTACGCCTGGAAATGCTCGACTTAGATATCGACCCATACTTTCCAGATGGGACACGGTGTCACTACGAAGATGGCCAGAATTATTACTGCCTCCAGCATTACTGTCTACCGAAAAACTACTCAATCCAAGAATAATTGTCGAGAGCTTCTTGATATGTGTAGAGTAGGATTTAAGAAAAAATAAAATTGCAAATACGCATAAATCAATTTGAAATCATTTACAATTTGTTAAGCATCAATTCTAGAGCCCGTTGAACAAGCGATGTTACTTTTTATTTTACGTAAGAAATCTATTTTTTGTTACAAAAATCAAATTTATAAAAAATACGTAACATTATCAACATAAAAAATAAATTCTATCAATTACATTGTTATGATTGCAGAAGGAAAACAAATTAATAGTTATAAATTTACATATTTATGAAAAAAGAATATAATTTTAAATAAGTGTTCCAAATTAATTTAGCATCTGTATCTATATTCGTCATTAGTACCTGTGTTTTATTCCTCATCAAGTGCGCCGTTACAACTACGGCTAATGCAACCAAGCGCATTAGAAGTAGCGTTATCGAATTATAAGTTGGTTGTTCTTTCATAAAAACATCGATTACTTAATGTTCAAACCTCATGAATTTTATAACGAACTATTAAAATATATACAGGGTGTCTGGCAATAATCGCCCCACCGGTCATATACAGGTAGAGGAGGTCAAATCGAGTAGAAAAGTCCTTTACCATTTTTTAATTTTCATAATAAGTACTGAGTAATTAACGAAAAAAGATCGGCGAATCCGCGCGAGTAAAGCGCGCGCGGTGAGAAGGACGTCCCACTGCTACACGATCACTAGGACACAAGGATCTAGCGTTACGCGCCGCTCGTATGTTGCCATTGTCATTTGTAGAGCGCTCCTCCCAACGCTTTATCGCGCGCCTAGTGATCGCATAGCAGTGGGATGTCCTTCTCACCGCGCGCGCTTTACTCGCGCGGATTCGCCGATCTTTTTTCGTTAATTACTCAGTACTTATTATGAAAATTAAAAAATGGTAAAGGACTTTTCTACTCGATTTGACCTCCTCTACCTGTATATGACCGGTGGGGCGATTATTGCCAGACACCCTGTATAATCCCAATCCACTCTGTCCTCGAACTCTCGGATGAAATCCTCAGATAGTTTTTGGTATTCTGATATTAATTCCCAATCAATTTCGTCCTCGAATTCTCTGATGAAATCCTCAGATAGTTTTTGGTATACAGATATATAATCAAGATTAATCTTGTTCTTAAAATTTACAACAAAATCTTCTGATAGTTTTTGATATCTAGATATTGATTTCCAGTCAACTTTGTCACAAAATTCTCTAATGAAATTCTCCGATAGTTTTTGATGTCTAGATGTACGTTCCCAATCGACTCTGTCGTTAAATTCTCTAATGAAATTCTCCGATAGTTTTTGATGCATAGATACGAGGTTCCAATCGACTCTGTTCTCGAACTCTCTGATGAAATCCTCCGATAATTCTTGGTATTCTGATATACATTTCCAATCTACAGTATCATTAAATTCTCTGATAAAATTTTCTGATAAATTTTGGTATTTAGATGTTAGTTCCCAATTGACTCTGTCGTTAAATTCTCTGATAAAATCTTCCGATAATTTTTGGCGTTTAGATATAAACGTCCAATATACTTTATGATTAAATATTTTTTCGAATTCTCTGATAAAATTTTCTGATAATGTCTGATGTTTTACTATATATGTCCAATTTACTTTATTATTAAATTTTCTAATTATATTTTCTGTAAGATTTTGATATATAGATATAAGATCCCAATCTAACTGATCTTGAAATCCTTTGATAAATTGTTCTTGTAGTTTTATATATTTAGATATATATTTCCAGTCTATTATTGTAGATATAATGTATTTTTCTATATATTTTCTTAAGTAAGGTATATTGTAAAATTCAACTATTTCTTGCATTTTTAGTTTTTCGCACATTACAATAATATGTCAAATTTACTATCAAAAAAGTTGATTATTAAATTTAATAATTTAATATTAAAGATTATGTTGTTTTATTTTAATATCATTAACATATATTTAAAAGAATTCTCAATATACAATGGAAAATTATAACTCGATATCACTCGATGTATGTATGTTGTCTGAATTTATGATTTTATCTATTTGTTTAATAAACTCGTCGTTTGTGTTTAGAGATCTAAATTTGAAATAAAATACTAACAATCCCAAAGTAAAACATATTAAAACTAAAACAAATAATATAATAGTCATTTAAATGGATAACGTTTATTATTATTTGTCAGGAAGTTTTATAAATTATAATCATATATTTTTAAACCAAGTTACAAATACTTTATCAGATAATTATTTGAAAATAACATCTATAGACGAGAATGTAGATATATTTAAGAATTTAATTTTTGAAAGTGTTATATATCCTAAAAGATTATATATATATAATTGTTTTGATGAAATATTTTATGAAATAAAGTTTAAGTTGGATATATGTAATTATATAATGATACAAAATAACTTACTTTTAAGTTTAAACAATGGTAAGAATATAATTAAGATTATATTAAAATTGAATAATGGAATTGTACAAATACTTGATGAAAAACTTAGTGATATTCCATATCTACTAGATATGGAAAATACTATATTACTATTGTACAATTCTACAAATATTAAAGAGTTGAAACATTTAGACGATATAGATTATGTAGTTAAAGATCATATATTTTCAAAGAAGATAATATCGTCATTAAAAAATTACTTAAATTCAAGAGTGAAAAATATTCAGGTATTATGTATGTAACTGATTTTAAAAATAAGTACTTGTTTGAAGTTTCTAAAAACGAGATAAAGGATGTATCGTTTGGAAATGTTTACATATTTAATAGCGACATAATTGATTGTTTTAATTTAAATGATACAAGTTTATTAATAATGTTATATAGAAGAAGCAAGAAAGGCTTAAAGTATTATATATTTACAAAACAAGACGGGAGTTACATAAAATTTAAGACTATAAATGATGTTATTTCCTATTTGGATGATTATTACACTATAATAAGGGAGTCTGTATATGTAAAATAGTAAAGTTTTTGAAATTTTATAGATTTATGTATAAAAATGAACTTAATTAAGAGAAATAAGTCTGTTGAAGAATATTGTAAGATAAAATTATTTAATTCTTTAAGAAAAATATCTAATGATTTAGATATAACTAATGATAACCTAACTTCTTTTATAGATAAATTAAATATAACTAATAATATAACAACAGAAGAATTAGTTGATTATGTATCTGGTTATTTATACGAAAAAGTACTTAATAATTACGATTATGCAGTTTTAGCATCTAGAGTTGTTTTGTTTAATATTAATAAATCTGGTTTTAAAACATTTGATGAATATGTTAACTTTTTTGTTGATATATTTAATAATGATTTTATTGATACATATAATAGATATAAGGACGATATTAACGAAATAGTTTTGCATGATAAATATGTTTCTAATTATATAGGACTTAAAACATTGACATCTTATTTGTTGAAGTACAACAATAAGATAGAAAATCCTTGTTATATATGGATGAGAGTATCTATTTCTATAAATAGTAAGTATGACTCAGATATTGAAAGTATAAAGAAGACATATAAGTCACTATTGAATGGATTTTATATACACGGATCTCCTACATTATTTAATTCTGGACTTAAAAACCAACAGTTATCTAGTTGTTATTTATTACAGATGGATGATAGTATAGATAGTATTTATGATTCTTTGAAGGACATTGCAAAGATATCTCAAGGAGCCGGTGGTGTAGGACTTGGTATAACCGGTATAAGAAACGAAGGTTCTAAGATAAGAAAGGTTGATATATCTAATGGTATAGTAGGAGTTTTAAAAAATATTAATTCAACGGTCAATTATGTAAACCAATCTGGTAAAAGACCAGGATCTGCTGCTGTATATTTAGAACCATGGCATCCTGATATATTAAAATTTGTAGGCGCTAAAAGATTTTTACAAAACGAGGAATTTTCAGCAAAAGATTTATTTTATGGATTATGGATTCCTGATATATTTATGAAAAGAGTTAAATCAGGAGGTAAGTGGTCGCTGTTTGATCCTAGCGTATGTAAGAACTTACACAATACACACGGAAAAGAGTTCGAGGAACTGTATGAATATTATGAAAACAAAGGTATGTATACAGATCAGATAGATCCTAGAAATTTGTGGGATAAAATTATAGATACTCAGATAGAAACTGGAGGTCCTTATATTTTATTTAAAGATACGTGTAACATACAATCTAATCAAAATAATCTTGGTACAATTAGATGTAGTAATCTTTGTGCTGAAATAATACAATATTCATCATCCAAAAGTATATCAGTTTGTAATTTAGCATCTATAAATTTGGTAAAGATGTTAAGAAATAATAAATTTGATTTTAACTTACTTAAAGAAACTGTTGAGTTGATAGTAGAAAATCTTAATAAGATTATAGATGTAAATCATTATCCGTCCGATAGTGCATCATTATCAAATCTAGAAAATAGACCTATAGGTATAGGAGTTCAAGGTTTAGCTGACTTATTTCATGAAATGAAATATTCATACGAAGACGAAGAGGCTAAATTGTTAAACAAGAATATATTCGAATCTATATATTATTATGCATTAAATAAAAGTTGTAATTTGGCTAGAAAATATAATAAAACATATAAAAATTATAGTACATCTCTTGTTTCAAAAGGATTACTTCATTTCGATTTCTATGATCTAAACGATTATAAGTTTATTAATGATTTCGATTCTCTTAGATTAAAGATTAGAAAATTTGGACTATATAATAGTTTGTTAATTGCTCAAATGCCAACAGCAACTACATCTCAGATATTAGGGAATTACGATTGTGTTGAACCTTGGATATGTAATATATACTATAAAAAAGTGCTAAATGGGAATTTTAAAATTGTTAATAGAAGAATGTATGATGATATTAAAAAAATTGGATTGTGGGATGATAACATGAAGAATAAAATATTAAATAATAACGGATCTATAAGAAATATTTTATCAATACCTGAAAATATAAGAAGAATATATAAGACAATATATGAATTGGACAGTGATGTATTAATTGATTATTATATAGACAGGGCTCCGTTTATAGATCAAAGCCAATCTATGAATATTTATATAAATAGTAACGAGGAAGATATATATGTAGGATCCGTTTATATGAAATAGTATTTATTGAATATAAAAAAAATACAAAAATGTAATTAATGAAAAGTAACTCGTGTCTGTCATTATTCTTGAAGACTTAAAGAAGAAGTCTCGACTAACTCCCTCTCTGGTTGCCGGTGCAGATAGCAACTCTGCCATCTACCTCCTTCCCACAGTTCGGCCGTCCTGAATGATCGTCCGTCTCGGATGATACCTCTGCATCTAGGTCCGCTCCGGACCACGGCTTTAAATATTCAGCACATGTAGTAGTTTGTGTCGGTCCCTCACAACTTCCGGCTTTCATAACGTTGTATGGTATCATAAGGTTTTATTTTAATGATACGATACGGTCCTAGGTACTTGGGTTTTAACTTTAACCCACGTCCTGATTGAGTGCGCTTGATGGCCACAAGATCATTGAGATGATACTTGTTGGGATCTCTTCGTCGTAAATTATATCGTTTTTTGTTCTCACATTGGATTTTCTCGATCTGTTTCCTAACATCGTTCCTTAACTGCTTCCTGTTGGCGTCGTAGTAGTGAATCATCTCGTGTTCAATCGCGTTCTTCATGGTGACATCGTCTCTAGTCCTCATCTTGGTACCCACTAGCAATTCGAATGGTGTGGTGTTAATGCTGCGTTGGTAGGTGGAGTTTAAAACTTGCTGTAATCTCGCAACGTGTTTGTACCATTTTGTAGGCTCATCTATTGACATTTTAGCGAGCACTGGGATGATTGTCCGATTTAGTCGTTCCACTTGTCCGTTGGCTCGGGGTAAGCCCACCGTGACTTTGATATGCTCAATGTCTTCGTCGTGACAGTAATCTTCGAATTCAGCTGATGTAAATGCGGTACCTCGGTCGGAGATAATTCGTTTTGGATTGCCAAAAATATTCTTCTGTGATTTCAACTTCGCGATGACTTCTTTTGATGTTACTGTTTTCGTAGGGTACAGCCAGACAAATTTGGTAAATGCGTCTATAATTGCCAAAATATGTCTGTAACTTTTGTGTGTCGTTTCCAATGGCCCCAGATGATCCATGTGGTACGTGTGTAGTGGAGTGTCTCCCTTGCTTAATGGATGTAAATATCCTTCTTGCTTACCTAATTTTTTATTAATTAAAATGCATTTCACGCAGTTTGCAATACACTTCTCGACTTTGGTGTGAAGGTTGGGAATAAAGAATTCCTGTTTCACTTTCTCTTCAGTTCGCTTAACGGCGAAGTGTCCTTTTTCGTGTGCAGATTTTATGATTTCATTCTGCATAGCACCAGGAACCATAATCAGCTCGTATCCTTGCGCTTGTTTGTAAACCAACCCGTTACGTAATACGTATCCTTGGCATGGTCCTTCCTCCAGCTGCTTCCTAACGCTATTAATAGTCTCGTCGTCTTCTTGTGCCTTCTTCATTTTAGGAATGATGTCATGAATAGACTCTATTGCCATTATTGGATAGCGGCTGAGTGCATCCACATGTTTTAATCGTGAGCCAGGCCGGTGTTCAATATTATAATTGAATTCTTCTAAGAACAGAGCCCATCTGGCTATTCGAGGTGTAAGGTCTTTCTTCCGCATGGTTTGTTGGAAGGCAGCGCAATCCGTAATGATCTTGAATGGCCTACCTAAAAGATAGATTCGAAATTTCTTTAGAGCTTCCACGATAGCCAATGCTTCAAGCTCATAGCTAGAGTATTTTCGTTCTGCATCCGACGTTTGTTTGCTCATGAAATGTACAGGATGTAGTTTACCATCCTTGGGGAGTTTCTGTAATAACACGGCTCCATAACCATCTTGACTGGCATCAGTATGCACTTCCGTCTCGTGCTCTTGATTGTAGATACTTAAAACTGGTTCTACAGTTAGACATTGCTTCAGTCTTCTAAAGGCATCTGTTTCTTCTTTTCCAAATCGGAAAACCTGATTCTTCTTTAGCAGATCACTTAATGGCTTAGCGATTCTGGAATACTGCGGAATAAATTTCCGAAAGTAACCAGTTAACCCAAGAAAACTTTGTATTTGCTTGACAGTCTTAGGTTCCGGAAACTTTAAAACTGCTTTCGTCTTTTCTGGCGAGGGATACAATTTCCCGTCTTCGATGATGTGTCCTAAAAACTCAATACGTTTTTCTAATAATTGGCACTTTTTTTTATTAATCTCCAACCCGTATTCTTCTGCTCTTTTCAACACCAGCTTTAACCTCTCAATAGCACCTTCTTCGTTTTTTGCCGGTATTATAAGGTCGTCAATATATGGTAATACGATTCCCTTCGCTGTCATATCGCTGAAGATTTTATTGATAAACCGCTGGAAAACGGCTGGTGAGTTACAAAGGCCAAATGGCACCCTTCGAAATTGATACTGCCCACCATGCGTCACAAACGCCGTATACTTCTGGCTATCCTTATGTACAGGAACGTGGAAAAATCCGTTTTTCAGATCTAGAGAACTATACACGTTGGCATCCTGCAATCGATCCAAAATGTCTTCTATAAGAGGTAAGGGGTACCGATCCTTCATTATTACCCTGTTTATTGCACGATAGTCTATACAAATTCTTGGTGTTCCATCTTTTTTCCTAGTTACTACAACCGGGCTAGCGTATTCTGAGGAACACGGCTCGACTATCCCTTCGTTGACCCACTTTTCCACCTGTTCAGTCACAATTTTCCTTTCGGGAAATGGCAGACGTCTTGGTCGCGCGAAAATCTTCTGATTGTTGTTTAGAGTGATCGTCATTTTGACGTTAGATTCTTTAATCTTCTTTGGTGTGTAGTTATCCAAAAGCTTTTTTACTTCTTCTCTTTTTTCCTTGCAGACGGTATGTCCTACGGAAAGTATATCTATTTCAATAGCGTAACTTGGAGAAAGAATTCTACTTACTTCGGACGTTTTACTAATAGTGATGCCTTCTTGTGTTATATTGACTTCGGCTTGTAATAGTAGTTCATTGCCGACAACGGCTTCCATTAACATGACATCGTCGGCTACCACGTAGATCATTACCTGAAAATGCTCACCGTCAACCGCGATAACATCTTCGAAACACCCTAACGGTATTACTTTATTTCCACCGAATCCTGAGAAGTGTAGTGCAGACTTCGATAATGTCGGTGCACCCACTTTACTATGCGAGCTTTGATTTATGATATTAAATTGGCTACCAGTGTCCACTAAAGCATTAAGTTTCTCGCCTTTAATTTCTATTATCTTATACATGCCCCTGGGAGCACTAAGGCTATTTACGGCTTCGATTTTCTTCGTATCTTCATTGGTGTCATCCTTTATCTTTTTCGGCTTCTCCTTCTTACAATCTATTGATTTGTGACCAAACTCGTTGCATCTAAAGCATTTGGTGCCCTTGTTCTTACTTTCGCACATCGTCGACTTGTGACCTAATTCGCCACAATTGAAACATCGAACTTCTTCTTTCGGCTTTATGGTCTTCTTACCCGTGATGAGATTCGACGCCTTATTGATACCTGCACTCTTTGTTTTTACCTTTTCGTAAATTTTCAACTTTTCTTTGAACTCCTTCATATTCTCTGCTCCGTATAGAATGCTCTTATTCATTGACTGATCATCTATGCCATCGATGACGTACTGAAATAATGCTTCCTCTTCTATTTTTCCTCTGGCTGCTATTTCCTTCATGACGAAAAAATATGCTCGTACTGACTCATCTTTTTTTATTTTTCTTTTATCCATCTGTCTATGCAATTCTGCACTATTCACCGAGTCACTAAACTCGTCCTTGAGTGCCCTTTTCAGTTTCTTCCATGTATCTAAGCCTCGTTCTCCTTGAATAAATAGCTTAACTAGTCCTCGTAGTGATTTTTTGGCAAATATCATCTTTTGCATATCTGTCCATCCGAAAAGTTCGGCTGCCTCTTCGAAATCCACAATCCATCGAGCCACCGGATACTTCTCGTCCCCAGTGAAAGGTCGGATCGAGTCCTCTACGTCCCTAAATGTCATTGCGAATTTATTCTTCATCGTCGGATCTCTATTCTTACCTGCTCGTTCATCATCTTCATCGTCGTTATTCCTCCTGCCTGTTTGTCTATCATCTTCATTGTTGTTATTCATCCTACCTGTTCGTCTATCATCTTCATCGTTGTCATTCATCCTACCTGTTCGTCTATCATCTTCATCGTCGTTATTCATCCTACCTGTTCGTCTATCATCTTCATTGTCGTTATTCACTTCATTTTCGTCTTCATTTTCGCGAACCTCTCCTACTTCTTCTTCCTCGCTGATATTGTCGTTATCGTCTTCTACAGCATCCTCTTCAGCATCTCTTCTATCTTCGTTTGCTTTGCTAAGCGAATCGAGGTCCATTAAATAGTCACAGATTCGCTGGCTTAACTCTTTTTTTGTTCCTGCGTAGTCAATTGCTAAGATGTTACAGATCGCTACTAGATCACCCCATCCAAGGTATATATCCGCGTACGTTAGCTTACTTTTGTGCTCTTCCGATCCACTAGCAAACGCGAAGCCGTTGAATTCGCGTAGCCGTTTCCTATTGCCACGATCCCCTTCTTGTTCAAACACTAACTTATGTAGCGCTCCTACGGCCTTGTTAGAATGTGTCTTAAGGTTATTGGCTATAACTTTTATTTGGTCAAGCCTTTCCATCGTCTTAATCGTCTTTACCTTAAACAGAAAAAGAAAAGCTTTCACTCTCGTCAGTCGTTTCGCCAATCTAACCTTAAAATCTGTCAGAAGTTCTTGTCGTCGTGGCACTGCTACAGTCGGCTCTTTCACTTCGGCCAAATCCCGGCTGAGCCCCCAATATTGTAGGATCCGTTTAAATGAAAGAGTATTTATTGAATATAAAGAAAATACAAAAATGTAATTAATGAAAAGTAACTCGTGTCTGTCATTATTCTTGAAGACTTAAAGAAGAAGTCTCGACTAACTCCCTCTCTGGTTGCCGGTGCAGATAGCAACTCTGCCATTTACCTCCTTCCCACATATATAACAAAATAAATAGGTTGATATTCAAAGCATGGAAATGTAAGTTAAAGACAGGATTATATTACTTAAGAATAGAGACAAAATATATCAAACCTAAGGAATTATGTGAATCTTGTTCATCTTAAATATAATTTTTTATTTTGTTTATTATATATTTAATATTTGATTATAATTTGAAATTTTATTGCTGTATGTAAAATGGATAAGGCAAATTGTAGACATCTTCTGTTTTACAAGACTTCAGATAATGCCTATGCTCCAGTTAAGGCATCGATGTGTTCTGCTGGATATGACTTAAGAGCGTCCTCAGATCATATTATCTATCCAATTCCAAATAAAAATAATCCTATACCGACTAATTTGAAAGTTATAATACCAAACGGATGTTATGGAAGAATTGCTTCCAGATCTGGACTGGCTTTAAAATTGTTACATGTAGGAGGAGGCGTTGTAGACAGTGATTATAGAGGAGAGATATTTGTAATAATGTATAACTATGGAGATGCTCCGTTTGTAATAAATAAAGGAGATAAAATTGCTCAAATTATATGTGAGAAGATAGAAAATGTTGAATTATTAGAGATTACAAAAAATGAATTAGATATCAATAATACAGAAAGAGGATCAAAAAGATTTGGATCTAGTGGAATAAAATAGTAAGTTACATTCCTTTTATAAAATTTTTAATCTTAATTTTAGTATTTTTATCTTTAGAACTTAAATGTTTCGATTTTAACGATAGAATTTTTTTTTCTGGATGGTATGCGAATCCGTACATATTATGTTTATAGCTTTTAATTTCGTTTAAGAATGTCATGTTATTGTATTGTTACGTCCTGATCAGACTACACGATTCTTTTCTTTTCATTAAATACCAGACCTAGTAAACGCGGAATCAACAAAACTCTTAAGAAATATTATAACGCCAGAGCTGTTTTTCTCATGAGACACCAGGAGCTCGAATCTTCTCACGGAGAAAAATAGCATGGATATTTCAAAATACCTTGGCCGCTCAGCGTGCCTATCGTCGCCAGAAAAACCGTAAAAGTCAAAACTTCGCGGTAGCTGGAGTCCTTAACCGACTCCAGACGGTTAGAGTAAGAGATAAAAAGAAAAAACTGGCACCAACTAGTCATACTCTTGGATTCCACCTACGGGAACTCTAGCTAGTAGATAGGGTTTTACCGAGTAACGATCGGGGAATGACCGCAGTCGAATGCCGAGAAGGCGCGACACCTGATACGGCGCACGTGTTTAGTAGGTCTGGGAAACCGAGATGCATTAGTCGCACTCTCCACGCGACACCAAGGGCACGCGACAGTCGTAAACTGTCAAATTTATTAGATCAGTGACCCAAGGCTTTGCGAACTTATATACCGATTCTTAATCACCCAATCCGAAAGCCGAGAATCGGGGCAAGCACTTCTATAGACCACCCATCATTCCATCGTATGGTCTAAAGACTACGCCCACCCAGATCTTAAGACACTGAGATGCACCCCACCTATACTAATTAACACCAACCGGGTTACGCCACCTCAAAAACCTACCCCCATCATATATGGACCCGAAACGACGCTATTCCTTATTCGTTAGGGTCTCTTTCTTCCTATCTCATTTCAAGTAACCTAATCATCTAAACCCAATCCTATTAGCTAAAAATGACGCCATCCTCCCCCACATTAAAAATTTTCTCGCAAGACTAATTCCTATTCGATCCCCGCTCCAAAAACCTAAGATTTTCCAAAGGGATCTACCCCAAAGAAAAAGTATAAAAACCCGTGTTCTGGTGGCTCCGGACACAATCACACACAGTTTTTTAAGCAGTTTTGCGCAGTTATTCCGTTTAACTCAAACAGTTTTTCGAGTAGTTCGGGGGCGCGAATCAAAGAGTAAAGTCAGTTGATACCTTGTCGCGATCGTCTCGTGGTGCATCTCAAGTAGAAGGCCCATCACCCTGACGACACCATCCCGCAGCAGGGTGCCCACGCGTTTACAAAAAAAAGGGGTCCGACGCTCATATAACGCCTTCCCTCAACGGGGCGCCTGCTCAGAACCACCGAACATAGTCAACCCGACTTGAAACTATCCTACAACGAGTAAGTTAGTTCATTTGTTTTTTTTTTCTCCTCTCTTTAGTATTCTCTTATTTCTTTTTATGTAATCCGTTCTTTTTCGGTTAAAAATCTTTTTTGTGTTATTTGTCAGTGAGAACTAAACATTCGCCGCGACCCAACAATCGTCGGAACCGCTCGGATCTCTCGGCATTTGCTCTCTGTTTAGCTATATTCCTCCCGCCATACGTTAGATACGCTGCGAGGGTCACCGTAAGACCCATTAGAATTAGGCGACACACCCCATTTAATAACGCCCGTACAAGCACTCACACGCAAACAGACCAACCTCCTCCATTACCACCGATTCCTCAGGAATTTCCTCAACCACCTCCTCAACCCTTTCCCGTGTTCGACTTTCCTCTACTTCCTTCTCCTAGGTCTATCTCTCCGTCTCTTGAAGAGTTCCTGGAGTACAGACCCCCTTCGCCTGTCTGCTTCATTCCTCCTCCAGTAGAGGCTCAACTGGAGGAATTCCCACGAAACGATCCGGAGTTCGACAACATATCCGTCAACTCCGAAGCCACTACCATCGAATACGTCGCGGCTCCTCCCCATCTTCCTAACCCTGAATTCACAGGGTTTGATTTCCTAAACTTAGTCCTCTCCCCTGAGGAATAACACACACACACACACACACACTTGTGAAAAATACACTAATAGAAATATAAAACACGTGTGAATAAGAGTTGAGTTTTGTATCGTAATTATAAATTTAATCGAATTAAAATGTTGTCTTTAATAAATTAAACTTTTGTTCTTTTTCATTTAACCACACCCTCCTCGTTCGTCACCCCCCTCACACCTTCCCTCTCAAATTGCGCACAAAGGTTCCGCCCCGGGTAATAGGGATTCAATTCCTTGACCCAAAAAGGGAACCACGAGCGGTTGACTTGTTGACGGAGTAAAAACGACTCTTCCAGTCGCTGACCCGTCGCAAGTCCTAAACGTGCCGCTCGGCTCGTGCGGTCAGGTCCGTTTACGTCGATCGCCGAGCCCAACGAAAAAATTCTACATCTATCAGGACGTAACAGTATCTTTTATATTATATATATATGTTTTTATCATTAAATTTATATAAATTTTTATGTAATAATGACTTTCTTATACACCATTTATGATTGTGATATTCGTTATCTAACATCGTTCTGTATATATAACATCTTGAAAAAGTAACGTTTGTAAAATATTTTACGACATGTTCCATTCCGAGGCATATACATATTTTTGGTTTATTTGTTTCCATTACTAAATTTGTATATTCCCAATACTTGGATTTGTAATCAGAAAAATTTGACTTTCCTTCTGGTAGTATATATCCTGTTATGTTGTATATATCGTCATACGATCTGAATGTGTTTTTATCGAAGCTATTATTAAGAGTTATGATTTTATCTATTTCGTTGAAGTAATTATATATATGACTTAAATCAGTATGTTCTGATTCTTTGAATACAATAAGTTCTGATTTACAAGAAAAAATTATAACTAATAAAATTAATAATTTTATTTATTATATTATAATTATAAATAGTTTTAAGATTGGAATAAATTAATATTATTAATGTTTATACAAATATTTAAAGATTAACGACTAGAAAAATGTACAATATTAATTATTTTAGAACACACATGCTCCTCCTGGTCTTCTGTGATCAAATGTTGCAGAAATTTTACCATTATCAATACTTATTCCTGTAACTGCACTATAATCTCCCCTCATATATGGTATTGATTCGTGGTAGTTATATCTTCTGTATAATTCACGATTATTTTTACTAAATTCTCTTTCGGAGAATAATAAATTTGGCTCGAGTTGATGATGAAATCTCGGAGCTTTGATAGCATCAACTATATTCATATCTTTGTTTATAATATTATTTAACACTTGAACTATTGATGATATTAATTTAGGACCTCCAGCTGCTCCTAATACGTATTTGGCATTATATTTATTAGTCTTTTTGTCTAACTCACTTAAAATACTAGTTGCAATAGACGAGATAGGATATTTTCCTGGCTCTGGAAAATTATATTTAGCAGGAGGGAGATGACCGGCGTCTATCCTATTTGGAAGTGAAAAATCGCTCATTTGGTTGTTAAATATTATACCAGATTTTGAAATGATCCACGATCCAAATCTTAAATTTATTGTACTCGTTAGGGAAATAATAGCATCATTTGTTTTAATTACAATATTTGCTGTTCCAGAGTCTGGTAATAATGAAAATCTCTGATAGTAATGTTTATCGTCGTTAGATGTTTTATTATTCAATAATATTTTATTTAACGTTATTTCTTGGAATTTTTTATTTTTCATCAATCCGATTAATCCATTCATATTATTGAATCTCGGATCTCCGAAATTTGTCCTAATTAAAAATGAATACTTCAATGCTTCTATTATTACATAGTTCAATCTTTGTTTATCGGAGTTATTATTCTTTTCCATATATGATTCTAGGATACCTAAAACAAAAATAACAGATATACCTCCCCCTGGAAGATTTGTTGTTTCTAACTTGTATCTTTTTCCGTTGAAAGTATAATACTGAACCAAGGGTTTTGTAATTAATGGTTTGACTTTAAGAAAGTCGTTGTTTGCTAATATTCCGTTTTGCGAATTAACTTTATTTAATAGCATCGTTGTGTATGTTTTATTTCTGTAAAATAGTTCTCCTCCATACTTTGAAATATCTTTTAGAGTTTTTGATAAATCTTTTCTTATCCATATATCGTTATTTTGGTATACCCCCCACATTCCAGTTTTATTATTTATAAAAACATCTCTATATTTTTCTTCAATATATATACACACACACACACACACACACACACATGTATTGATATTTCTCTAGTATATCTCCTATTACACATTCAAATCCGTTATCTGCAAGTTTTGCTATTGGATTCACTATATTTTCCCACTTTAACTTTCCATAATTATTATGCAAATGGTAATATCCCTTTAAGGCGGAAGGAACTCCAACTACTTTACCAAATATTTTATTAGAAGTTTTAAAATCAAAAGAAGATGTATTTAATTTTATAGGCGCGACTTCTCTGGAATTTATTATAAAAGTTTTATCTGTTTTTAAAAATTTTATTATTCCAAAGAATCCTCCTCCGAGTCCCATATCTTGAGGTTTTCCAACACTTTCACATAACATAGTCGAAATAGCTGCATCAATCGCGTTACCTCCCTTTTCAATTATTTCTTTTGCGTTCTCTGCGCATACTCTAAAGTTACTAACTATTGCATTGTTCCCAATCTTATCATATATAGAACTATCATATTTTTTACAGCTACAAACTAATAATTCTACTAAATATAAAAAGTATAACAGTTTCATTTATTTAAAATGAAAATTTAAAAAATATTGAAAATATAATGACTAGAAAATATTGCTGGAAGATGAAAACAAAATTTGTTAATTATATATACTCGAACCTACTAAATCTTAATCCATAACCTCCTCTTCTCAAATCAAATACTGGTTCTCTCTTATAAATTCCAGTAACAGTATTGTATGAGCTATAATCATAAATTACCACGTTATTATTTTTCATTCCATTGACTCTTTCATAATATTTATTACATAATCTATTAGTAAGATAGCATTTTTCGGCTTGTATTTCTTTATATTTATTCGAAAACAATCTAGGATTATCAATTGCGTCTTTAAATGTCATATTATTTCTAAAGATATTATACATAACGTTTAATACTCCACTTGGAATTCTATATCCACCAGTTCCTCCCATCATTAATATAGGTTTTTTGTTCTTTAACATTATTATTACTGATGAATATAATGGGGGCGAAATTCTAGATATTGATTTATTATAATAATCTGGAAAATCTTTTAGTTGATTATTTAAAATAACACCAGTTGAATTAGATATAAAATTAGATCCAAAATATCTATTTATTGTACTCGTGAAACACAAGCAGTTATATTTATCGTCTTGAATACAAATATTTGTAGTTCCATGTTTTTTTTCTTTTTCTGAAACTTTCCATTTTGGTATTTTTTTACTATATTCGTAGTATATCTGTACTTTGGAACAGATTTATAAAATTCTCTCTGGATTTCGATTATATCATATTTACTATTAAATATTTTTTTTACATCTTCTAATAGAACCTTTCCGACTCCTGGATAACTAGTACTGTAAAAGTCTATAGAACTGTTCAATCTTTTGTATGAAGGTTTTGTTATTTTAGCTCTGTATCTTACAAAGTCATTTTTTTCTATTTTATTGTTATAGTTATGTAAATCTTTAATAATATCTTCTGATATTGTATTATAAAAATGATTTATTCCTTTGTTCTTAATTTTAGATAATGTATTACACAATTCTATATTTCTCATTTTACCATTTGTTCCTATTAAATGTTTAAAATTTTGGTAGTGATTTATTATTCTCAATAAATTTCTATCTGCAGGAACTCCGTTTTTACACAGTACTTCTAAATATTCTATTATTTTACGTAAGTTCATCTTTCCCCATCTTCTATGTATAGCTTGATATCCTCTTAATGCACCTGGTACACCAATTTCATAAAAGTTATTTTTTATATCAGAAAGTTTAGTTAATTTTTTTGGAGATACTTCTCTTGCGTCTACCATAAAAACTTCTCTATTCATTTTTACAATACCTGTAAATCCACCGCCTATTCCAGAATCTTGTGGGGAAACTAGTCCCTCGCACAACATTACTCCTATAGATGCATCTATGATATTCCCTCCAAGAAGTATCAGATTTCTACCTACTGATGTGCAATAAATACTGTTTGTGACTATTGAATATTGTGGAAGTCCACATGTTAAACTCAGTAAGTATAGAAAATTGAAAATAAAAAATTTTCTCATTTATAAATGTATAAATTGTGCATTAAAATGTTAGTTATTTTATTTGTTGCAATAAATGTTTATTGTAATAGTACTATAGACGAATTAGATAAAGAAATGAAGCAATATTTGGAAGAAGCTTATAAACAAATAAAACCTTTAAATTATACTTATTAAGTATAATAATATTATCTTAAAGATTTAAATTATACTTATTAAGTATGATAATATTATCTTAGATTTAAATATGTATATTTTAAAGGATCTCTTTTTTTTTATAGTTTATCTCTCCATATTAGATCTGGAACAGACTTAAACTAATATAATGGTTATAAATTGAGTCCCTCTTATACAATAGATTGATTATAAATATATATCCATATAAAATTATAGTAAACTTATCACAAACATATAAAGTTAACAAAATAGAATAAAATGATTACAAATATAAGAAACCATTAAAATTATAATTAACCGATCACAAACACTGAATAAAATTACAGTGACAAAACACCTTAATTGCACAAAATCACAAAAGTAAAAAAGTAATAACAAATGTAAATTTTATGTCTTTTTAGGTAACTTCTTAATTTATTATATATAATTTTCAATTTCAATAGAGAACTCTAATGAATAACTTTGATGATTCTTTATAATTATCCAATTTACGTAATCTTTAAATTCTCTTATAAAATTCTCGGACAATACCTGATATCTTGAGATAAAGTCCCAATTAACTTTATCTGAAAATTCTCTTATTGTATCTTCTGACATACGTTGATATTTTGACGTAATCTCCCAATTTATAAAATCTTTATACTCTAATAGAAAATTTTTTGATAAATTTTGGTATTTTAGTATAACGTTTAAATTTAAATTTAATAAATGTTTCCTTATAAAATTTTCAGATAATATTTGGTTAATTTGTATACATTGCCAACATATAAGATTCGAGAATTTATCTATTATTTCTTCAGATAAACTTTGGAACTTACAAATAAGATGCCAATCAACTTTATCTTTGTATTCTATTATTATATCGTCTGGAATTTTAAAGTCGGTACACAACTGATCTAAAGATTCCTCGTCACATTTTCCAATTAAATATCTTATATGTTCTTGTTTTAAGTTAGAACTAACATGTATAATGTATTGACAGTTAAATTTACTTACGCAATAAGCAAAAACTTCATTATTTAAATCACCATTCAATAGAAAATCAAAATCAATATAGTCTTCAAACTTTTTTATAAAATCAAGTGACAGATCTTGGTTGGAAGAGATAAATTTCCAAATAACTTTGTCTTTGTACGCGCTTATAAATGATTCTGGTAATCTGTAATGAAGAGAAATATACTTCTAACAATTAGAATCAAATTTGTTTAGTATTTTTCTTATAAAAGAAATATCGTTGTTTAAAACTTGACTCTTAACTATATAAATAATCAAATCTTGAGGAATTTTATCAATTATTTCTTTAATAAAACTTTTTGATAGTTTTTGATTTTCTATTATTGATCTTAAATCTAGTTTTGTAAAATTTTTTTTTATAAAATGATCTGGTAATGTTTGAGTTGTGGATATAGTTCTATATGGAAAGTTTTCCAAGTCCATAAATTCCATGATATGTTGTATTGGCATTTTATTATTGTTAAAATATACATCCCATTTTATGTAGTTCTTGAATTTTCTTAAGAAATTAATATCTAAATTCCTTTTTGAAATATCTTCCCAAATTACATTAGATATATTGTTTGAAATAAATTCATGATATAGTTTTTGTTTTTGAGATATACACAACCATTGTACATGTCTGATTTTATCTTATTGTTTGTCGACATAGAAATTTAGAAAATTTTCTGATAGATCATATTTAAGTAAGATTAATCCTCTGTCATTTTCGACAAATATTTTCAAAATATCCTCGTGAATACCATCAATATAATTAAGTACAACTGGCTTATATTCTATATAATGTAGTATTGATTTTGTTATAACACTACATCCTGTTTTATATAAGTTATTAAGATCTTCAAGATCGAGAGAATTAAATATATTGAAATATATTATGTGATTTGAAAAAATTCTAATGGTATCCATTTTTTAGTACGCTTATATATTTTCAGTTATAATATAAAATTTTTTAAATAAATTATTAACAACAAGCTACAGAGCCCAAGCTGGATTTTCGTGCTTAATTTATTAATATATTATAACAAATGTTTAGGTCAATCTAGACGTTTCGACCATCTGGTTGTGGTCATCTTCAGTAGTTAGTTATTATAAAATTCGGAACATATTAATAAACAATCGTTACTTATAAAACTAATTCGGATATTACAATCTTCTTATATTCGTTACATTTAAAAATTGTTTAGAAGGACAACACATCTTGAAAGTCATGCCTCTTCTAATAACACCAATCTTAAGATCATCAGGAAGGAAATCATGTTTTACATTAAACATACACGATGTCCTTTTTAAGATTTGAATTGTGGTTGATTGCAATTATTCTAAAACCAGCATGAACCAATGTCTACTTTTATCTTTATATTACTTGTTATTTATTAAAATTACTAAAAATATTCTTACCTCAATGCATAGCAGTACCGTCATGTTGTGTTTTCGTGTAAACTTTCTTATTTTAAAAAAACTAAGAACCAAAACTATTCGGTGTAACGAGTCAGTTTGCTAAAAATGATATTGGAGGTCCGTGTCGTTTGAGTGGACATGGCAAACTAGTTGAATATAATAGAGGATATATTAGAGAACTCGTATGTGAAGGAGATTCGTGGTGGGAGAGTGAGTGATCTTTAAGCAGTAAACAAATTGAGAACTGGCAAATACAAGTTTGGCAGTAACTCAGTATCGTTCTGCTTATTGAGACTCGTTTTTTGCCGTTTTATGTGCAACATCTCGGAAATAAGCCTTTTGCTATAAGACATTTCCTTGTCTAATATTTCTACATTCTCCCAATCCATTTCATGGTTTTTTTCTAATCTATGACAAGAAATGACAGAAGGGGATCCCGTTCTTTTATTTATATCCGACTTGTGTTCTTTAATTCTAGTTTTCAATTTTCTCTTTGTTTGTCCCACATAACTAGCCTCGCAATCATGACACGTTACCTTATATACTACATCACATTGGCTCATGGATTCAATAATGTCTTTCCCTGTTTTTATAAACCTATTAAGTTTATTGTTACACGAAAAGGCTAAATGATGATTGTATTTTTTCATGTTCCGTGTGAATTTATCAAAAGTTTCTTTTATATATGGTATCGTAAAATAACCCGTTTTATCATTGCTATTTTTGTTTTTATTACAACAATTATTGCTAAATTTTTTAAGTCTTTCGTTAATACTATTAAAAATTAATTCCAATGGATAGCCGTTAATTAAAAGTAGGGAAATCATTTCCTCGATGTTCTTGTGCCAATATTGTGGGTGTGTTAACTTTACAACTCTGTCAAATAAGCCAAAGATAACACCTTTTTTGTGTGCCATGGGATGATGCGAATAAAAACTTAAATATCTGCCCGAAAAAGTAGGTTTGTGGAACAAATCAAATTTAATAAAATTGTTTTCCGATATTAGTTTAACGTTTAGGAAATTGATATGATTATTTATTCCTTTTTCCAATGTGAATTGTAATCTGCTATGCATTGAGTTGAATGTCTCCAAAACTTCGTCTAAATGATTTTCTGGAGCCGTAAATAGTATGTCGTCAACATACCTAAAATAAAACGGTAATTTGTAAGGTAGACGTTCGATTGCTGAATTTTCCAAATCTTGTAACACAAATTCTGCTATTATTGGAGAGAGAGGAGAACCCATTGGAGTGCCAAAAATTTGTTTGTAAATTACTTTATTAAAACTAAAATACGTTGAATTTAAAACTAAATTGATACCAATTAAAAATTCTTCTATTGGTATGGAATTGTACCTTCTAATCCATTCCCATCTGTTTTTTATGCTTTCTATTGCCTTTTCAACAGGAATGTTCGTAAAAAGAGAAACAACATCTAAAGAAGCAAGGCAATGATCCGATTCTAAAAAAACACCGTTCAACTTTTCAACTAGATCAAAACTATTTTTTATGTTTCTTTTCGAATTAGGTACATTGTTTGCAAGGATTCCATGTAAAAAGTTAGCTATCTTATATAACGGGCTATTAATCGAAGATACTATTACTCTGAGAGGATATCCTTCTTTATGGATTTTTGGCAAACCGTAGGCTCTAGGTGTGTTTCCGTCCGTTTCCAAAAGACACCTGTATTTTATGTCATCTATGTAACCTCTCTCTCTCCATCTGGCAAGTAGAGACCTCAGTTTATCAGTTAATATTTTAGTTGGGTCTTTTTTAACAATTTGGTAGGTGTTGGTGTCAGAAAGTATGTCGACCATTTTTTCCATATATTCTGATTTTTTCATGACTACTGTACTATTGCCTTTATCAGCCCTGGTGAATAATAGATCAGGGTTTTCATTTATAAATTTTTTTGTTTTGTACAACCAATTGAGTAACTTTCTGTCATCAACACTATTGCGGGAGTTTCCCTTACAGAACCCATTTATAATTGATATAGTATCATTTCTAACAGAACATTTGTAATCTTCACTCTTTCTTTCAATGTTTCTTTCAATGTTTTTTATGACTTCAATTGACATCGACATTTTTTCCGTGATAGGCATGTTAAAACGTTCTCCCAATTGTAACAAAAGCTCGACCTCTTTGGGAATTACAACACCTGATAAATTAACGAACCATTTTTTATGTTTGTCGTCTAAGGTCGACTGAGAGTTGAAATTGTCAGGCATTATTATTATATTCGAATTAATATCAGACCCAAAATTATTATGTGTTTTCACATTGTTAGTATTGAAAGCAATTGGTTTGATACTTGCTCTTCTATCAATGTTCTGTTTAGAAACTAACCATTCAATTTTTTTGTTTATCTTAACTAAGTTCCTAAACCACAATTTTTGGGAGCGTCTCTCTTGCCCATTAAAAAACGTATTGTATAAATTGAGTGGTAATATTCTAGTTACAACCTCATATATTTTATGGCATTCTTTTCTGACGCATTGTAAAGTCGCGTAGGCATCATCTAATTCTAATCTTATTATTTTTCGAATATGCTCCTTCCTGATATTATCAAAGATTGCTACTGATCTATGGTGGTATAGTTGTAGGCAATTTTTAAAAACAAATTTCAAATGTGAAGGAGTTAGATCTTTTTGTAGACAATTTTTAAGAAACCTGATTCGAATGCGTAATTTAATGCTTAAATTAACATTATTCATAAAATTCTTCAGTTGCAAAGTTACAAATTTGCCAAAATGAAATTGGACAAAATTAAAAAAGGATTCACGCATTTTGAAGCTTGCGTTTATAAAATAAATTAAAAATATAATATTGGCTCAAATTATTCAAATAAATTATTAACAACAAGCTACAGAGCCCAAGCTGGATTTTCGTGCTTAATTTATTAATATATTATAACAAATGTTTAGGTCAATCTAGACGTTTCGACCATCTGGTTGTGGTCATCTTCAGTAGTTAGTTATTATAAAATTCGGAACATATTAATAAACATATTAATAAACGAATATAAGAAGATTGTAATATCCGAATTAGTTTTATAAGTAACGATTGTTTATTAATATGTTCCGAATTTTATAATAACTAACTACTGAAGATGACCACAACCAGATGGTCGAAACGTCTAGATTGACCTAAACATTTGTTATAATATATTAATAAATTAAGCACGAAAATCCAGCTCTGTAGCTTGTTGTTAATAATTTATTTGAATAATTTGAGCCAATATTATATTTTTAATTTATAAAATTTTTTACTTTAGTTACATATTATTTATTAATTAAATAAAAAAATTTTTATTATATGTACTTTATTAAAAAAATTATCTAAAATATATACCCTCCTCATTAACGGGCTTGGGACCATCTTGAATTTTATTTAAGGCTGAGTTACTGTTTTTAGAGTCAATATTGTATTGTTATAAAGTTTATGGTTAGTTATAAAAGATAAATCAAAATATACTATTTATTTTATTATTTTACTATAATATTTATTGTACATAAACATCTCCAATATAACTTATTAGGATATATAGACTAATAACAATTACTATTTGATATAAAATTTCAGTTATAACAAATATAGTTGTAATATATTCAATATTTTACAGTTTTAAAATTTAATTATTTTACAATATATAAAATGTACGTTAACAACAACGTTGTATATATCTCTATATTTTTTATTGTTGTAATAATAACGACACTAATAGTATGGATTGTTGTTATTTACATAAATAATGATAAATTGAATAAGCAGGATGAAATAAAGATAGATAATCCTGCGAAAGGTCCTGATGGAGATAAAGGTCCTAAAGGGGATACCGGTCCTAAAGGTAACACTGGTCCTAAAGGCGATACCGGTCCTAAAGGCGATACCGGTCCTAAAGGCGATACGGGTCCTAAAGGTGATACCGGTCCTAAAGGCGATACGGGTCCTAAAGGTGATACGGGTCCTAAAGGTGATACGGTTCCTAAAGGTGATACGGGTCCTAAAGGGGATAGTCCTAAAGGCGATACTGGTCAGAAAGGTAATTCAGGTCCTAAAGGTGACACAGGTCATGAAGGAGATACAGGACCTAAGGGAGATACTGGTAAGAAAGGCGATACAGGACCAGAAGGAGATATAGGCCCTAAAGGAGATAAAGGTTCCAAAGGTGATACAGGTTCTAAAGGAGATAAAGGTTCGGAAGGAGATATAGGTCCCAAGGGGGATATAGGTTCTAAGGGAGATAAAGGTTCAGAAGGAGATATAGGTCCTAAAGGAGATATAGGCCCTAAAGGAGATATAGGTCCCAAGGGAGATATAGGTTCTAAAGAAGATAGAGGTTCCGAAGGATATGTAGGTCCCAAAGGAGATATAGGTCCCAAGGGGGATAAAGGTTCCAAAGGAGATAAAGGTTCGAAAGGAGATATAGGTCCTAAAGGCGATAAAGGTCCTAAAGGGGATAAAGGTTCGAAAGGAGATATAGGTTCCAAAGGAGATAAAGGTAAAACAAGCCCTAAAGGAGATAAAGGAGAGAATGGATCTCAAGGAGAACAGGGTCCTTCGGGGTATAGTAATGGAATAAATAAGACTTCGTCAATTAAATTAGATTAAAAATAATTTAATGATAATGTTTTTAAATAACGGTTATAATTCTTTGAAATAATATGAAATTTTATTATTTCTTTATAAAAGTAAGAAAATGGACTTCAAATCTTTAATTTCTAAGGAGATTAATGATAGATTTTGTTACATCAGGTATGATGAATTTGAATTGATAATGATGAAAGAAAATAATTATATTAATGCGACAAAATTATGTAAGCTAGGTAATAAAGAATTTTATAATTGGAAAAGACTTGATAAATTAAATTTAAATTTTATCTGATAAAATAATTTTTATCTTAAAAATTTATCAAAGTTTATCTGAAGAAATAATAGATAAATTCTCGAATCTTATATGTTGGCAATGTATACAAATTAACCAAATATTATCTGAAAATTTTATAAGGAAACATTTATTAAATTTAAATTTAAACGTTATACTAAAATACCAAAATTTATCAAAAAATTTTCTATTAGAGTATAAAGATTTTATAAATTGGGAGATTACGTCAAAATATCAACGTATGTCAGAAGATACAATAAGAGAATTTTCAGATAAAGTTAATTGGGACTTTATCTCAAGATATCAGGTATTGTCCGAGAATTTTATAAGAGAATTTAAAGATTACGTAAATTGGATAATTATAAAGAATCATCAAAGTTATTCATTAGAGTTCTCTATTGAAATTGAAAATTATATATAATAAATTAAGAAGTTATCTAAAAAGACATAAAATTTACATTTGTTATTACTTTTTTACTTTTGTGATTTTGTGCAATTAAGGTGTTTTGTCACTGTAATTTTATTCAGTGTTTGTGATCGGTTAATTATAATTTTAATGGTTTCTTATATTTGTAATCATTTTATTCTATTTTGTTAACTTTATATGTTTGTGATAAGTTTACTATAATTTTATATGGATATATATTTATAATCAATCTATTGTATAAGAGGGACTCAATTTATAACCATTATATTAGTTTAAGTCTGTTCCAGATCTAATATGGAGAGATAAACTATAAAAAAAAAGAGATCCTTTAAAATATACATATTTAAATCTAAGATAATATTATCATACTTAATAAGTATAATTTAAATCTTTAAGATAATATTATTATACTTAATAAGTATAATTTAAAGGTTTTATTTGTTTATAAGCTTCTTCCAAATATTGCTTCATTTCTTTATCTAATTCGTCTATAGTACTATTACAATAAACATTTATTGCAACAAATAAAATAACTAACATTTTAATGCACAATTTATACATTTATAAATGAGAAAATTTTTTATTTTCAATTTTCTATACTTACTGAGTTTAACATGTGGACTTCCACAATATTCAATAGTCACAAACAGTATTTATTGCACATCAGTAGGTAGAAATCTGATACTTCTTGGAGGGAATATCATAGATGCATCTATAGGAGTAATGTTGTGCGAGGGACTAGTTTCCCCACAAGATTCTGGAATAGGCGGTGGATTTACAGGTATTGTAAAAATGAATAGAGAAGTTTTTATGGTAGACGCAAGAGAAGTATCTCCAAAAAAATTAACTAAACTTTCTGATATAAAAAATAACTTTTATGAAATTGGTGTACCAGGTGCATTAAGAGGATATCAAGCTATACATAGAAGATGGGGAAAGATGAACTTACGTAAAATAATAGAATATTTAGAAGTACTGTGTAAAAACGGAGTTCCTGCAGATAGAAATTTATTGAGAATAATAAATCACTACCAAAATTTTAAACATTTAATAGGAACAAATGGTAAAATGAGAAATATAGAATTGTGTAATACATTATCTAAAATTAAGAACAAAGGAATAAATCATTTTTATAATACAATATCAGAAGATATTATTAAAGATTTACATAACTATAACAATAAAATAGAAAAAAATGACTTTGTAAGATACAGAGCTAAAATAACAAAACCTTCATACAAAAGATTGAACAGTTCTATAGACTTTTACAGTACTAGTTATCCAGGAGTCGGAAAGGTTCTATTAGAAGATGTAAAAAAAATATTTAATAGTAAATATGATATAATCGAAATCCAGAGAGAATTTTATAAATCTGTTCCAAAGTACAGATATACTACGAATATAGTAAAAAAATACCAAAATGGAAAGTTTCAGAAAAAGAAAAAAAACATGGAACTACAAATATTTGTATTCAAGACGATAAATATAACTGCTTGTGTTTCACGAGTACAATAAATAGATATTTTGGATCTAATTTTATATCTAATTCAACTGGTGTTATTTTAAATAATCAACTAAAAGATTTTCCAGATTATTATAATAAATCAATATCTAGAATTTCGCCCCCATTATATTCATCAGTAATAATAATGTTAAAGAACAAAAAACCTATATTAATGATGGGAGGAACTGGTGGATATAGAATTCCAAGTGGAGTATTAAACGTTATGTATAATATCTTTAGAAATAATATGACATTTAAAGACGCAATTGATAATCCTAGATTGTTTTCGAATAAATATAAAGAAATACAAGCCGAAAAATGCTATCTTACTAATAGATTATGTAATAAATATTATGAAAGAGTCAATGGAATGAAAAATAATAACGTGGTAATTTATGATTATAGCTCATACAATACTGTTACTGGAATTTATAAGAGAGAACCAGTATTTGATTTGAGAAGAGGAGGTTATGGATTAAGATTTAGTAGGTTCGAGTATATATAATTAACAAATTTTGTTTTCATCTTCCAGCAATATTTTCTAGTCATTATATTTTCAATATTTTTTAAATTTTCATTTTAAATAAATGAAACTGTTATACTTTTTATATTTAGTAGAATTATTAGTTTGTAGCTGTAAAAAATATGATAGTTCTATATATGATAAGATTGGGAACAATGCAATAGTTAGTAACTTTAGAGTATGCGCAGAGAACGCAAAAGAAATAATTGAAAAGGGAGGTAACGCGATTGATGCAGCTATTTCGACTATGTTATGTGAAAGTGTTGGAAAACCTCAAGATATGGGACTCGGAGGAGGATTCTTTGGAATAATAAAATTTTTAAAAACAGATAAAACTTTTATAATAAATTCCAGAGAAGTCGCGCCTATAAAATTAAATACATCTTCTTTTGATTTTAAAACTTCTAATAAAATATTTGGTAAAGTAGTTGGAGTTCCTTCCGCCTTAAAGGGATATTACCATTTGCATAATAATTATGGAAAGTTAAAGTGGGAAAATATAGTGAATCCAATAGCAAAACTTGCAGATAACGGATTTGAATGTGTAATAGGAGATATACTAGAGAAATATCAATACATGTGTGTGTGTGTGTGTGTGTGTGTGTGTATATATATTGAAGAAAAATATAGAGATGTTTTTATAAATAATAAAACTGGAATGTGGGGGGTATACCAAAATAACGATATATGGATAAGAAAAGATTTATCAAAAACTCTAAAAGATATTTCAAAGTATGGAGGAGAACTATTTTACAGAAATAAAACATACACAACGATGCTATTAAATAAAGTTAATTCGCAAAACGGAATATTAGCAAACAACGACTTTCTTAAAGTCAAACCATTAATTACAAAACCCTTGGTTCAGTATTATACTTTCAACGGAAAAAGATACAAGTTAGAAACAACAAATCTTCCAGGGGGAGGTATATCTGTTATTTTTGTTTTAGGTATCCTAGAATCATATATGGAAAAGAATAATAACTCCGATAAACAAAGATTGAACTATGTAATAATAGAAGCATTGAAGTATTCATTTTTAATTAGGACAAATTTCGGAGATCCGAGATTCAATAATATGAATGGATTAATCGGATTGATGAAAAATAAAAAATTCCAAGAAATAACGTTAAATAAAATATTATTGAATAATAAAACATCTAACGACGATAAACATTACTATCAGAGATTTTCATTATTACCAGACTCTGGAACAGCAAATATTGTAATTAAAACAAATGATGCTATTATTTCCCTAACGAGTACAATAAATTTAAGATTTGGATCGTGGATCATTTCAAAATCTGGTATAATATTTAACAACCAAATGAGCGATTTTTCACTTCCAAATAGGATAGACGCCGGTCATCTCCCTCCTGCTAAATATAATTTTCCAGAGCCAGGAAAATATCCTATCTCGTCTATTGCAACTAGTATTTTAAGTGAGTTAGACAAAAAGACTAATAAATATAATGCCAAATACGTATTAGGAGCAGCTGGAGGTCCTAAATTAATATCATCAATAGTTCAAGTGTTAAATAATATTATAAACAAAGATATGAATATAGTTGATGCTATCAAAGCTCCGAGATTTCATCATCAACTCGAGCCAAATTTATTATTCTCCGAAAGAGAATTTAGTAAAAATAATCGTGAATTATACAGAAGATATAACTACCACGAATCAATACCATATATGAGGGGAGATTATAGTGCAGTTACAGGAATAAGTATTGATAATGGTAAAATTTCTGCAACATTTGATCACAGAAGACCAGGAGGAGCATGTGTGTTCTAAAATAATTAATATTGTACATTTTTCTAGTCGTTAATCTTTAAATATTTGTATAAACATTAATAATATTAATTTATTCCAATCTTAAAACTATTTATAATTATAATATAATAAATAAAATTATTAATTTTATTAGTTATAATTTTTTCTTGTAAATCAGAACTTATTGTATTCAAAGAATCAGAACATACTGATTTAAGTCATATATATAATTACTTCAACGAAATAGATAAAATCATAACTCTTAATAATAGCTTCGATAAAAACACATTCAGATCGTATGACGATATATACAACATAACAGGATATATACTACCAGAAGGAAAGTCAAATTTTTCTGATTACAAATCCAAGTATTGGGAATATACAAATTTAGTAATGGAAACAAATAAACCAAAAATATGTATATGCCTCGGAATGGAACATGTCGTAAAATATTTTACAAACGTTACTTTTTCAAGATGTTATATATACAGAACGATGTTAGATAACGAATATCACAATCATAAATGGTGTATAAGAAAGTCATTATTACATAAAAATTTATATAAATTTAATGATAAAAACATATATATATAATATAAAAGATACTGTTACGTCCTGATAGATGTAGAATTTTTTCGTTGGGCTCGGCGATCGACGTAAACGGACCTGACCGCACGAGCCGAGCGGCACGTTTAGGACTTGCGACGGGTCAGCGACTGGAAGAGTCGTTTTTACTCCGTCAACAAGTCAACCGCTCGTGGTTCCCTTTTTGGGTCAAGGAATTGAATCCCTATTACCCGGGGCGGAACCTTTGTGCGCAATTTGAGAGGGAAGGTGTGAGGGGGGTGACGAACGAGGAGGGTGTGGTTAAATGAAAAAGAACAAAAGTTTAATTTATTAAAGACAACATTTTAATTCGATTAAATTTATAATTACGATACAAAACTCAACTCTTATTCACACGTGTTTTATATTTCTATTAGTGTATTTTTCACAAGTGTGTGTGTGTGTGTGTGTGTTATTCCTCAGGGGAGAGGACTAAGTTTAGGAAATCAAACCCTGTGAATTCAGGGTTAGGAAGATGGGGAGGAGCCGCGACGTATTCGATGGTAGTGGCTTCGGAGTTGACGGATATGTTGTCGAACTCCGGATCGTTTCGTGGGAATTCCTCCAGTTGAGCCTCTACTGGAGGAGGAATGAAGCAGACAGGCGAAGGGGGTCTGTACTCCAGGAACTCTTCAAGAGACGGAGAGATAGACCTAGGAGAAGGAAGTAGAGGAAAGTCGAACACGGGAAAGGGTTGAGGAGGTGGTTGAGGAAATTCCTGAGGAATCGGTGGTAATGGAGGAGGTTGGTCTGTTTGCGTGTGAGTGCTTGTACGGGCGTTATTAAATGGGGTGTGTCGCCTAATTCTAATGGGTCTTACGGTGACCCTCGCAGCGTATCTAACGTATGGCGGGAGGAATATAGCTAAACAGAGAGCAAATGCCGAGAGATCCGAGCGGTTCCGACGATTGTTGGGTCGCGGCGAATGTTTAGTTCTCACTGACAAATAACACAAAAAAGATTTTTAACCGAAAAAGAACGGATTACATAAAAAGAAATAAGAGAATACTAAAGAGAGGAGAAAAAAAAAACAAATGAACTAACTTACTCGTTGTAGGATAGTTTCAAGTCGGGTTGACTATGTTCGGTGGTTCTGAGCAGGCGCCCCGTTGAGGGAAAGCGTTATATGAGCGTCGGACCCCTTTTTTTTGTAAACGCGTGGGCACCCTGCTGCGGGATGGTGTCGTCAGGGTGATGGGCCTTCTACTTGAGATGCACCACGAGACGATCGCGACAAGGTATCAACTGACTTTACTCTTTGATTCGCGCCCCCGAACTACTCGAAAAACTGTTTGAGTTAAACGGAATAACTGCGCAAAACTGCTTAAAAAACTGTGTGTGATTGTGTCCGGAGCCACCAGAACACGGGTTTTTATACTTTTTCTTTGGGGTAGATCCCTTTGGAAAATCTTAGGTTTTTGGAGCGGGGATCGAATAGGAATTAGTCTTGCGAGAAAATTTTTAATGTGGGGGAGGATGGCGTCATTTTTAGCTAATAGGATTGGGTTTAGATGATTAGGTTACTTGAAATGAGATAGGAAGAAAGAGACCCTAACGAATAAGGAATAGCGTCGTTTCGGGTCCATATATGATGGGGGTAGGTTTTTGAGGTGGCGTAACCCGGTTGGTGTTAATTAGTATAGGTGGGGTGCATCTCAGTGTCTTAAGATCTGGGTGGGCGTAGTCTTTAGACCATACGATGGAATGATGGGTGGTCTATAGAAGTGCTTGCCCCGATTCTCGGCTTTCGGATTGGGTGATTAAGAATCGGTATATAAGTTCGCAAAGCCTTGGGTCACTGATCTAATAAATTTGACAGTTTACGACTGTCGCGTGCCCTTGGTGTCGCGTGGAGAGTGCGACTAATGCATCTCGGTTTCCCAGACCTACTAAACACGTGCGCCGTATCAGGTGTCGCGCCTTCTCGGCATTCGACTGCGGTCATTCCCCGATCGTTACTCGGTAAAACCCTATCTACTAGCTAGAGTTCCCGTAGGTGGAATCCAAGAGTATGACTAGTTGGTGCCAGTTTTTTCTTTTTATCTCTTACTCTAACCGTCTGGAGTCGGTTAAGGACTCCAGCTACCGCGAAGTTTTGACTTTTACGGTTTTTCTGGCGACGATAGGCACGCTGAGCGGCCAAGGTATTTTGAAATATCCATGCTATTTTTCTCCGTGAGAAGATTCGAGCTCCTGGTGTCTCATGAGAAAAACAGCTCTGGCGTTATAATATTTCTTAAGAGTTTTGTTGATTCCGCGTTTACTAGGTCTGGTATTTAATGAAAAGAAAAGAATCGTGTAGTCTGATCAGGACGTAACAATACAATAACATGACATTCTTAAACGAAATTAAAAGCTATAAACATAATATGTACGGATTCGCATACCATCCAGAAAAAAAAATTCTATCGTTAAAATCGAAACATTTAAGTTCTAAAGATAAAAATACTAAAATTAAGATTAAAAATTTTATAAAAGGAATGTAACTTACTATTTTATTCCACTAGATCCAAATCTTTTTGATCCTCTTTCTGTATTATTGATATCTAATTCATTTTTTGTAATCTCTAATAATTCAACATTTTCTATCTTCTCACATATAATTTGAGCAATTTTATCTCCTTTATTTATTACAAACGGAGCATCTCCATAGTTATACATTATTACAAATATCTCTCCTCTATAATCACTGTCTACAACGCCTCCTCCTACATGTAACAATTTTAAAGCCAGTCCAGATCTGGAAGCAATTCTTCCATAACATCCGTTTGGTATTATAACTTTCAAATTAGTCGGTATAGGATTATTTTTATTTGGAATTGGATAGATAATATGATCTGAGGACGCTCTTAAGTCATATCCAGCAGAACACATCGATGCCTTAACTGGAGCATAGGCATTATCTGAAGTCTTGTAAAACAGAAGATGTCTACAATTTGCCTTATCCATTTTACATACAGCAATAAAATTTCAAATTATAATCAAATATTAAATATATAATAAACAAAATAAAAAATTATATTTAAGATGAACAAGATTCACATAATTCCTTAGGTTTGATATATTTTGTCTCTATTCTTAAGTAATATAATCCTGTCTTTAACTTACATTTCCATGCTTTGAATATCAACCTATTTATTTTGTTATATATGTGGGAAGGAGGTAAATGGCAGAGTTGCTATCTGCACCGGCAACCAGAGAGGGAGTTAGTCGAGACTTCTTCTTTAAGTCTTCAAGAATAATGACAGACACGAGTTACTTTTCATTAATTACATTTTTGTATTTTCTTTATATTCAATAAATACTCTTTCATTTAAACGGATCCTACAATATTGGGGGCTCAGCCGGGATTTGGCCGAAGTGAAAGAGCCGACTGTAGCAGTGCCACGACGACAAGAACTTCTGACAGATTTTAAGGTTAGATTGGCGAAACGACTGACGAGAGTGAAAGCTTTTCTTTTTCTGTTTAAGGTAAAGACGATTAAGACGATGGAAAGGCTTGACCAAATAAAAGTTATAGCCAATAACCTTAAGACACATTCTAACAAGGCCGTAGGAGCGCTACATAAGTTAGTGTTTGAACAAGAAGGGGATCGTGGCAATAGGAAACGGCTACGCGAATTCAACGGCTTCGCGTTTGCTAGTGGATCGGAAGAGCACAAAAGTAAGCTAACGTACGCGGATATATACCTTGGATGGGGTGATCTAGTAGCGATCTGTAACATCTTAGCAATTGACTACGCAGGAACAAAAAAAGAGTTAAGCCAGCGAATCTGTGACTATTTAATGGACCTCGATTCGCTTAGCAAAGCAAACGAAGATAGAAGAGATGCTGAAGAGGATGCTGTAGAAGACGATAACGACAATATCAGCGAGGAAGAAGAAGTAGGAGAGGTTCGCGAAAATGAAGACGAAAATGAAGTGAATAACGACAATGAAGATGATAGACGAACAGGTAGGATGAATAACGACGATGAAGATGATAGACGAACAGGTAGGATGAATGACAACGATGAAGATGATAGACGAACAGGTAGGATGAATAACAACAATGAAGATGATAGACAAACAGGCAGGAGGAATAACGACGATGAAGATGATGAACGAGCAGGTAAGAATAGAGATCCGACGATGAAGAATAAATTCGCAATGACATTTAGGGACGTAGAGGACTCGATCCGACCTTTCACTGGGGACGAGAAGTATCCGGTGGCTCGATGGATTGTGGATTTCGAAGAGGCAGCCGAACTTTTCGGATGGACAGATATGCAAAAGATGATATTTGCCAAAAAATCACTACGAGGACTAGTTAAGCTATTTATTCAAGGAGAACGAGGCTTAGATACTGCGACGACTTTTCCGTCGGGCAGAAGTACACCCGCCGGTAAGCGTGTCAAACCTCGTTGCTCTATTTTATAGATCTTAGTAATTATCGCGAAACTTATAGTTGGGCGCCAGGCGCGGATTAACGCGCCGCACGAACAAATTACGTTAGAGTCAAATTTTTGCTTTAAAGAGCAACGGCAATAAGCGCGACTAGCCCACTCTACAAATGGCAGAGGGGCGAGGTTCTTTAGAGATGCTAACCTGGTTTGGAGAGAGGAGTCTGAAATAAACGGTTATTAAGAACACACTAATCAGTAACAAATAACATTTAATTATAAATTAGATTAAGTGAGATTGACGCCGGGTGACGGGCGTCTTAACAATTCCGCGGAGTGGAGACATGTTTTATTTCAGTGAGAGGCGTTATGATTTCACTGTTCAACTCGCGGAAATCCGCGTACTTCCGCCTCACGCGGTATAAGATTCGGCGTACAAATTCAGTAACTTTCATTCGGTGCGGTTGTTACAATTAGCTCTACTTCAATCTTTCTTCATAACGGTTAGCCTACAATACGAACTCTATCTCAGTATTATTCTGACGGTTCTGAATGTAAACGCTCGACCGAAAGCCGAGGCGAGAGATACGCGATAGGCTAACTCCACAATTCTAACACTCGGTACAGCAATACATCAATAGACGCGAAATTATCATTCATGAACGAGAGACATTACTTAATGCAAAACGACTGTCGGCTCGGCAGCCCCGAGGGGGATAGCATGGTGAAATCTTATTCTATAGAAGCGGTAGTCAGCGGGGCCCGGCCTAAATCTAACCTCGCAACATATCGCGAGACATTTCGGTACTCTTAATACACTTTCACGAAAACCAGGCGGGTTCTTATTTCCGCGAGGCTCGGGCCGCCTACTGATACCGCTCTTACCGCGAAGTCGAAGTGGTGGCCTTACAAATCGCTGGTACGCCCGTGGTAGTCCTCGAGGTTTTTCCCAGGTCGCCGACTCGCCGAACAGTGACGACAGCGAGGCTCGCCGGACAGCGGTGACCTTCCGCGCATCGTCCTGCGCATGTAGATCCGCGCTATCGATTAGCGCTACTTGATCCTTCGATATCTCTAGCGATCTCGATCCTCGCGTCGCTCCTCGATTTTTCGGCCCGCGGTGACGCTTTTCCGAGGTGACCCCGGTCTCTCTCTTTTGGCAGCTGCCGTTAACGCCCTTCGTGGCCTTCTCCGTTTCCAGATCCGAGCCTTCTTTGAATCGGTCGTGAACTGGCCGGGTTCCGACCGGATTCCTCTTTCCTGGCTCGTTACAACAGCTCCTTGTTCGGGTACTCCACCCCGGGTCTTCGGCGTGTGAGAGCGCGCTTCCCTCTCGGGCGTCATCTCTCTCGGTGCGTTCACCGGCCTCGATATGCTCCGTATCTGAAATCGTAACTGCGGTAGCGACTGTGTCTGGAATCGAATGATATTGGCAAGGGTGTTTTTACTTGCCCTTATCCTGGATCCGTCTGCACGCCGTCCGGGCCTCCGTCGTCCTGCCTGCTGAGTCCCTCGCAGGTCCCACGAAGGCTGCTCCACGGTAATTCACAATATGGGAGTTTGGCCACTCACCACGACTCGCTTAATTCGCTATAACGCAAAATCTAAAATCTCCAAAAAAAAGGAATTAAGAGGGAGAGGTCGTCGCCCCCCCGCGGTGGGGTCTCCGACCTCAAATTTCCCTCCTCGATCGGGCTTTCTCGCCCTTGTGACGGACGTCAAAAAAAGTCACGTCACAACTCCCCCTTCCCAGGAGAGGACCGAGGAGGTCTTGGACATCGACGGGCGTCGATGACCACCAATCCGACACACTAAATGCATTACGAGAAAGTCACCAAAGTCTTATGATCCTTAAAAGGACCCACAAACAGATTCCACCAGCCTGGGGGGTTTTAAAGCCACCCTCTCTCGGGTTTTGCCGCCTTGTCGTTTTTCTTATTGGATTTCTATCGAATGTGGATCGAGGGAGGATTGAAAAGGGGAAGTATTCGTAATGACTGTCTTTCGGTCATACCCTTTATTTTTGGGGCTCTTTCCCCCTTCCTCTCTAATCTTATAGTGGTACCAGAAAAAAAACAATAACAAAAGAAAACGAAATCAACAGACAAAACAACAAAACAAAAAAAAAACTCCATATTCGGTACATACAAAAAAAACGTCGGTACGACTAGAAACTTGTACGAAAAGAAATTAACGGCTCTCGGTATTATGGCCGAGCCGGCACCAGGATAGAAAAAAAAACATTGGGGGGGGGGGGAAGGAGACGTCGAATCTCCATGGCGGGGTTCTTCGGCCTCGGAGTGAGGTCTCTCAAGCCCTTCCGATGCTCCTCATCTGGGCTGAGACTCGGCCTCGGCCTCTTCCCCTCCTCGGGAGATCGATGTCTCGGGCTGGAACCCTGCCCCGGCCTCTGCCTCTCCTCGGGAGATCGCCGTTCCTCTTGCCCGGCGTCTCTTCTTCCGAGCTTGGCGGCTCCCAGTCCTCCATGACAAAGTAGACGGTCTCGGCTTCGGAGTCACTGATGGAGTCGCTGGTGGAGGCCGTTGCGGTCGTCGCCTCGACGGTGGGGCCCCGGGTGGCTCTGCGTGGCCCCTTCTGTGATTGGTGCGGGGCCTCCGGATCGTAAGTAGGGCCGCAGTTTTCGCAGGTTCTTACTGTTGCGCCCCTTGTCCCACAACCGTAACAGAACCTGGACCGGGATTCCCAACAGCGGGCGTACCTATGGGGGCCCCCGCAGTTCCAACACCCGGTTGGAAATCGGGGTTCCACCCCTGCCCTCGGTATGGGCTGTTGCCGGCTTCGTTCCTCCGTCTCGACCGTCTGGCCGGTTCGAGTTTCCGGGACGTCCGGCTCCCTTGCCTCTGGTGCGGTGGTGTTCGGCGTGACCGGCCTCCCCAAAGCCGCGGCCAGATCATCCCAGAAGTCCGGGAATCGGCGGGAGATCCAGGCCGCCAGGTTCCAATACCTGTCTATGAATTGCTTCGTCGCTTCCTCCATTCTGCCTCTTCTCGGTACCCCAAGATGTTCGGGTTTCTTCTCTTGAGCGTTGAGCTATATAGGGTCAGGAGGGTGATAAGGTTTTAATTCCTGTACATGTATTTTTCCGACAGAGGATCCGTCAAGACGGGTTAATTCATAAACTACGGAGGATAATTTCCTCCCAATCCGGAAGGGACCGTGGAATTTTGGTGCCAGCTTAGCTGCGAAATTCTGTGCGGCGGACGACAATGTGTGTTGTCGTTTTAATACAAGTTCCCCGGGGCTGAAGGCACGGTGTCTTCGCCGTAGGTTGTACCCGGTCGCCTGCTTCTGATAGGCTTTTTCCAAATTCTCCGTTACCCATGCCCTGATCGTTTCTAACTTTTTCATCCGATTTGACCAGCTGTTTCGGTCTCCCGGTTCTACCTCGGTAACCTTACCTCCCTTCTCTTTTAAGGATCTTGTCGATTTTAGTTCCCGACCTAAATTTAGGAAAGCCGGTGAGGTGCCTAACGACGAATGGGCCGCGGTATTATAAGCTAATCGGAAATCCGCGAGATGCTTATCCCAGTCTCTATGATCTTTACCAATATACGCGATAATCATTGTTTTGAGAATCCTATTTACGCGTTCGACCGGGTTAGCCTGTGGATGATACGGTGGCACGGTAGTATGAGTGATTTTATTTTCCTCCGCGAAGTCCGTCATCACGCGATTCACGAACTCGGTACCATTGTCGGTGAGGAGGAATTTGGGTGTGCCCCAACGCGTTATGACTAGATCTTCCAATGCTTCCTTGATTTTTGGACCTTTAGCCGCTCGAAGGGCCTTACATTCGATCCATTTCGTAAATAAGTCTTGTATGACTAATAAGTATTGGAAGCCATTTTTGCTACGCGGCAACGGACCGACAATGTCCGCGGCGACCACCGTCCACGGGCCCTCCACTACGCGGCGACCCATTAATCCTGCCGGACTTGCTTGTTCTACCTTCGTCCTCTGGCAGATATCGCACGACTTCAAATATTTCACAACATCTCTAAACATATTAGGCCAAAAATACGTGACAGCTAATCTCTGATAAGTCTTATCTATTCCTAAATGACCAGCCTGCGGCTCGTCGTGTGATTCGCGCAGGGCCTCTTTACGTAATTCGTACGGTAACACTAATTTCCATCTATCCAAATCTTCTACTATCTCGGATATGATCGGTTTCGGCCTTAAAAAATACATCTGTCCCTCTATTATTTTCCAATGGGCGTACCGTTTCGGGTCCGTTTCGACTTGCGCGTATCGTTTCCTATACCATAGATCTGTGGTATCAATGTCGACGGTATCTCGATTATCTGTCCCAGCGGCAGCCATTATAGTCGTATCCGTATCTTTCTCGAACATACGCGACAACGCGTCGGGAACGTGGTGTAAGGCCCCTTTTCTATGTATTACCTCGTAGTCGTATTCGAGTAACTCTAGGGCCCACCGGGCTAATCTACCGGTCGGATTCTTTAAATTGTGTAACCACCTCAGACTACTATGATCGGTAATCACCGTAAATTGATAGCCCTCTAGATACGGTCGAAATTTCTTTATGGCCCATACCACCGCCAGACATTCTTGCTCGGTAACCGAGTACCGTTTTTCCGGATCCGTTAAAGCACGTGACGCGAACGCGATCACTCTCTCCTCCCCCCCTAAGAATTGTGTTAACACAGCGCCTAACCCTACCGAACTAGCGTCCGTCTGTAAGGCAAATGGCTGCTCGAAATTAGGGCATGCTAATGTTGGGGCGGTGGTGAGGTGTTCCTTGATGCGTTCAAAGGCTAATTCCTGCTCTTCTCCCCAATCCCATCGCTTATTCTTTTTCAAGAGTCTCGTTAGTGGTTCACTCAAAGTTGCGAATTGGGGAATGAAACGACGGTACCACGACGCCATACCTAACAATCGACGCAGTTGTTTAATGTTTCGCGGAGCCGGATATTCTAAAATAGGTTGCGTTTTCTCCGGATCGACGGCGAGTCCTTCCTTTTGTACTACAAAACCTAAATATCGTACTTGCGTTCTACAAAACTCGCATTTTTCCGGGTTAATCGTAAGCCCTGCGGTAGTGATTTTTGCTAGGACTCGTTCCAACCACTGTAGGTGCTCTTCAAAAGTGGGTGTCGCTATAACGATGTCGTCTAGATACGCGAACGCGAACGGTTCCATTTCCGGTCCGATTAATTTATCTAACAGCCGTTGAAAGGTAGCTGGGGCTCCTGTTAATCCGTATGGCATACGGGTAAAGTGGTATAACCCTTTTCCCGGTACGCTGAAGGCGGTAATTTCTCGGCTTTCTCTCGCTAACGGTATCTGAAAGTAAGCTTGACTTAGGTCGATCGTTGATATGTAACTAGCCGAACGTAATTTATCCAAGATATTGTTCATATTAGGCAGTGGATACGCGTCCTTTTTCGAGATACTATTCACTTTACGGAAATCTAGACAGAACCGATATTTTCCCGTAGGTTTCTTTACCATTACAATGGGGTTCGACCATTCACTGTAGGAAGGTTCGATTACCCCTGCGGCTAACATTTTGTCTACCTCCTCTCGGATCGCTTCCTGTACTCGCGGCGAAACCACGTAGCAACGCTGTTTTATGGGCCGGTTTTGTCCTACGTCTATACGATGTTCCGTAAGGGACGTGACTCCCGGGTTCTCGGTAGCTTTCGGTACCTTATTCAGAAAGAAATTCTCAAGCCTTTGTTGCTGTTTATCTGTAAGCTCCGGTAGCCCGCTACATATGCGCTTTGCGTCATCCGCGGCATCAAAACAAGACCTAATTTCCGGCCTATCTGCGAAGTACCACTCAGAGGTAGCAAAATCCATGCCTAATCTAAATTCGTGGAGAAAGTCCACTCCAACGATGCACGGGACAGCTAATTCCTTAAGGAGTCCGACGGAAAGAGTACGTGTAGCGCCCCTAAGTCGAAGCGGTAGGTCGGCCCTTTGGCCGATTGTCGCGATTTGTCCGTTCGCCGTCCTGATACGGCTTGTTTCGTCCCGTACTATCGGTATTCCTAAGGCGCGAATTATCTTAATACCTTCGTTTCCCATTAAGGTACGGCTCGATCCGGAATCCACTAACGCAGCTAAAGGTCGCCCCTGAATATAAATAGTAAGATATTGTAAAGAGGGTTTCTTTATTGGGTTTAAGGTAACGTACGAGTGGGCGGTATGCGTGAAAAAATTTTCCTCGCGGGTCTCGGTAGCGGTGTTCAGAGTCGCTAGTGCCCGCCCTACCGACTCTCGGTCTCGTTTCCCGAACACGTGGGACACGTCCGAACCGTATGTTTCGGTTTTCCGCAACGGTAACAGTGCATTCTCCGCTCCTCCGTGCAATCTCGCGAGCGATGTCCCTTTTTCTCGCAATTCCAACATTTAATGTCGGACTCTCTACTCGGGTATTCAGCGGCGTCTTTGGATCTTGACGAGCTTCCCGTTTTGTCTCTAGTTCCCGCCGCCTTTGGCGATTTTGCTCTATCTTTTACCGGGGCTTTCCCGGGGCTTCTCGCGTTCACGCCTTTCCTCCTTACCGCTTCTCCCGGTAAGGTAAGTCCCGCGGCACTGACCGAGGTTGCCGATTTAGAGCCGCCTTTAGGCGGGCGGTAAGCTAACTCGGGAAACATGGAGCGATCCGGAGCCGGAGGGGCTCTAAAATTCTTCGCTACGCTATAACTACGCTCTACTCGCGCTGCCCAGTTTTCTAAGGACGGAAAATCGTCAATAGTTTCGCGGTGCACTGCCACCTGCAACCGCGGCAACATATTCCTATGCGCGTAATTGAGCTGCTCTTGTAGAGGCCATTGCGGGTCTAAACGATTAAACAAAGCCTGTAAGCACGTGAGATAGTCGGCTACCGATTCATTCTCACCCTGCGTTCTTCGCAATATCTCATCCCTAAGCGCAAACTGGAAATCCGGGTCGCCGAATCGAGAACGCCATGCCTCTTCGAAGGCCTTCCATGTCCGCCACCTACCCCTATTCGTTCGGAACCAGTGGAGGGCGATTCCCGTTAGGAAGAAGGGTAGACACTTAAAAATATCTTCGTCCCCTACGGGGACTAATTCACGCCCTTCCTCTATACGGATCAGAAATGCTTCCGCGTCGCCCCCGCGGGCCCCTGAGAAACTGAGGTTCCATCTCCTCATTATATTATAGACGTCGGTAGCGGAGTTATTATTATTACGGTTTCTAGTCCCGCGACTAGCTATTGGTCCTAAGCGTGACGTAGGCGGAAGTGAGATTAGGCTTTCCTTCATCTCGGTAGCCTCCTCCGCTTCGTCCCCGGACGAGGCGGTGAGTTCTGGTGTCCGGATGGGATCACGCCCGATTCGTACCGCCTCCTCGTAACGGAGCAAACGTTCGCGAAGCGTGGGCACTATTCCCTTAATCGACAGACCCCTTTCTTTAAGCTGTTCTTTAAGGGCGTCCTGTGTAAGCGCATTAATCCAACTAAAGGAGGTATTGGGTTCGGTCATCTTGCCGATATAGTTTTATGCAACACGGAAAAAAAAACTATTCTTTACACACAACAAAAAAAAATTCCGACTGTATCGCTATAATTACTGAAGAGCACCACAGAGCTCACGGTACGGGGAAGGTAGATTAGGTCAAACGCAAAAAAAAAATCCTCACAAACGCAAGAGAGATTCCCGCAAAAGCAAAAAATCCTCACAAAGTAGAAGAAAAAAAAAATTTTCTCACTAAGCGAACGAATCCTACGCGAGAAGAGATCTGGTCAATTTAAAAGTTTATTTGCCTTTATTAAGGTAACTATTATCTAGACTCTTCACGAAGGCCAAACAATATAGGAACGAAACGGTAAACACGCGCTCTAATGTACTCAATCACAACTTACTAATAAGCGTGTTATCGTATTGCGAACTTCCCGAATATTTATTTTGAGGCTTATACGCGGCTACTAAGAAGCCATCAAGGTCTCGCTCGGAATATCGGCCCTTATTTAGCGCGATTATTACTGGCGAACCCTCAAGCTACTCTATTCACCGCGAAAAACGCACAAAACGTCGTCGATAAGGAGAATATACACGAAATCACCAAAAAGCTACACCAAAAGTTCCCCCCCTATCTATTCGACGTACTTCGGTAAGGATCGCGACACGTTACTCGTAATCTCTATTCAATGGTCATAACACGAACGAACTTAGATTCGCGTCGTCTTATTATGAACGGACTTTATTCATCCGTGCGCGATGTTTACATCAGCGCGCCGCTACACACGCACAACACAATAGCGCGGCAGAAAAACAGCTGTGTGGAATTCCGACGCGAGCGGCTACACCGCGCGACGCGCTATACACACGGTAGCACCAAAATTCACGATTCCCTCGGGATCGCGCTCATTCACTAGGGGTCGGTGGAAATGCGTTAATTTCGGACCGCTGTATACGTTATCTTAATATTTTTCCCACCCACAATACACAAATAAATCAATCAGAAAAAAAAACAATAAATAAAAAGAATATATCCTGAAAGAAACGGATTACACAAAATAGCGACATACAGCAATATACATATAACACAAATATCCACATATAATCATTGATATTCAATATTATTCTTTATTTCAACTCATTTTCTTTCTCTCTCTCTCCAAAATCTCAAAATTATCTTTAAATTTTTTACGACTTCTTAATCTCGGGCCCCACGTTGGGCGCCAAAATTTTGCGACGACTTTTCCGTCGGGCAGAAGTACACCCGCCGGTAAGCGTGTCAAACCTCGTTGCTCTATTTTATAGATCTTAGTAATTATCGCGAAACTTATAGTTGGGCGCCAGGCGCGGATTAACGCGCCGCACGAACAAATTACGTTAGAGTCAAATTTTTGCTTTAAAGAGCAACGGCAATAAGCGCGACTAGCCCACTCTACAAATGGCAGAGGGGCGAGGTTCTTTAGAGATGCTAACCTGGTTTGGAGAGAGGAGTCTGAAATAAACGGTTATTAAGAACACACTAATCAGTAACAAATAACATTTAATTATAAATTAGATTAAGTGAGATTGACGCCGGGTGACGGGCGTCTTAACAATTCCGCGGAGTGGAGACATGTTTTATTTCAGTGAGAGGCGTTATGATTTCACTGTTCAACTCGCGGAAATCCGCGTACTTCCGCCTCACGCGGTATAAGATTCGGCGTACAAATTCAGTAACTTTCATTCGGTGCGGTTGTTACAATTAGCTCTACTTCAATCTTTCTTCATAACGGTTAGCCTACAATACGAACTCTATCTCAGTATTATTCTGACGGTTCTGAATGTAAACGCTCGACCGAAAGCCGAGGCGAGAGATACGCGATAGGCTAACTCCACAATTCTAACACTCGGTACAGCAATACATCAATAGACGCGAAATTATCATTCATGAACGAGAGACATTACTTAATGCAAAACGACTGTCGGCTCGGCAGCCCCGAGGGGGATAGCATGGTGAAATCTTATTCTATAGAAGCGGTAGTCAGCGGGGCCCGGCCTAAATCTAACCTCGCAACATATCGCGAGACATTTCGGTACTCTTAATACACTTTCACGAAAACCAGGCGGGTTCTTATTTCCGCGAGGCTCGGGCCGCCTACTGATACCGCTCTTACCGCGAAGTCGAAGTGGTGGCCTTACAAATCGCTGGTACGCCCGTGGTAGTCCTCGAGGTTTTTCCCAGGTCGCCGACTCGCCGAACAGTGACGACAGCGAGGCTCGCCGGACAGCGGTGACCTTCCGCGCATCGTCCTGCGCATGTAGATCCGCGCTATCGATTAGCGCTACTTGATCCTTCGATATCTCTAGCGATCTCGATCCTCGCGTCGCTCCTCGATTTTTCGGCCCGCGGTGACGCTTTTCCGAGGTGACCCCGGTCTCTCTCTTTTGGCAGCTGCCGTTAACGCCCTTCGTGGCCTTCTCCGTTTCCAGATCCGAGCCTTCTTTGAATCGGTCGTGAACTGGCCGGGTTCCGACCGGATTCCTCTTTCCTGGCTCGTTACAACAGCTCCTTGTTCGGGTACTCCACCCCGGGTCTTCGGCGTGTGAGAGCGCGCTTCCCTCTCGGGCGTCATCTCTCTCGGTGCGTTCACCGGCCTCGATATGCTCCGTATCTGAAATCGTAACTGCGGTAGCGACTGTGTCTGGAATCGAATGATATTGGCAAGGGTGTTTTTACTTGCCCTTATCCTGGATCCGTCTGCACGCCGTCCGGGCCTCCGTCGTCCTGCCTGCTGAGTCCCTCGCAGGTCCCACGAAGGCTGCTCCACGGTAATTCACAATATGGGAGTTTGGCCACTCACCACGACTCGCTTAATTCGCTATAACGCAAAATCTAAAATCTCCAAAAAAAAGGAATTAAGAGGGAGAGGTCGTCGCCCCCCCGCGGTGGGGTCTCCGACCTCAAATTTCCCTCCTCGATCGGGCTTTCTCGCCCTTGTGACGGACGTCAAAAAAAGTCACGTCACAATACATGGAAGAAACTGAAAAGGGCACTCAAGGACGAGTTTAGTGACTCGGTGAATAGTGCAGAATTGCATAGACAGATGGATAAAAGAAAAATAAAAAAAGATGAGTCAGTACGAGCATATTTTTTCGTCATGAAGGAAATAGCAGCCAGAGGAAAAATAGAAGAGGAAGCATTATTTCAGTACGTCATCGATGGCATAGATGATCAGTCAATGAATAAGAGCATTCTATACGGAGCAGAGAATATGAAGGAGTTCAAAGAAAAGTTGAAAATTTACGAAAAGGTAAAAACAAAGAGTGCAGGTATCAATAAGGCGTCGAATCTCATCACGGGTAAGAAGACCATAAAGCCGAAAGAAGAAGTTCGATGTTTCAATTGTGGCGAATTAGGTCACAAGTCGACGATGTGCGAAAGTAAGAACAAGGGCACCAAATGCTTTAGATGCAACGAGTTTGGTCACAAATCAATAGATTGTAAGAAGGAGAAGCCGAAAAAGATAAAGGATGACACCAATGAAGATACGAAGAAAATCGAAGCCGTAAATAGCCTTAGTGCTCCCAGGGGCATGTATAAGATAATAGAAATTAAAGGCGAGAAACTTAATGCTTTAGTGGACACTGGTAGCCAATTTAATATCATAAATCAAAGCTCGCATAGTAAAGTGGGTGCACCGACATTATCGAAGTCTGCACTACACTTCTCAGGATTCGGTGGAAATAAAGTAATACCGTTAGGGTGTTTCGAAGATGTTATCGCGGTTGACGGTGAGCATTTTCAGGTAATGATCTACGTGGTAGCCGACGATGTCATGTTAATGGAAGCCGTTGTCGGCAATGAACTACTATTACAAGCCGAAGTCAATATAACACAAGAAGGCATCACTATTAGTAAAACGTCCGAAGTAAGTAGAATTCTTTCTCCAAGTTACGCTATTGAAATAGATATACTTTCCGTAGGACATACCGTCTGCAAGGAAAAAAGAGAAGAAGTAAAAAAGCTTTTGGATAACTACACACCAAAGAAGATTAAAGAATCTAACGTCAAAATGACGATCACTCTAAACAACAATCAGAAGATTTTCGCGCGACCAAGACGTCTGCCATTTCCCGAAAGGAAAATTGTGACTGAACAGGTGGAAAAGTGGGTCAACGAAGGGATAGTCGAGCCGTGTTCCTCAGAATACGCTAGCCCGGTTGTAGTAACTAGGAAAAAAGATGGAACACCAAGAATTTGTATAGACTATCGTGCAATAAACAGGGTAATAATGAAGGATCGGTACCCCTTACCTCTTATAGAAGACATTTTGGATCGATTGCAGGATGCCAACGTGTATAGTTCTCTAGATCTGAAAAACGGATTTTTCCACGTTCCTGTACATAAGGATAGCCAGAAGTATACGGCGTTTGTGACGCATGGTGGGCAGTATCAATTTCGAAGGGTGCCATTTGGCCTTTGTAACTCACCAGCCGTTTTCCAGCGGTTTATCAATAAAATCTTCAGCGATATGACAGCGAAGGGAATCGTATTACCATATATTGACGACCTTATAATACCGGCAAAAAACGAAGAAGGTGCTATTGAGAGGTTAAAGCTGGTGTTGAAAAGAGCAGAAGAATACGGGTTGGAGATTAATAAAAAAAAGTGCCAATTATTAGAAAAACGTATTGAGTTTTTAGGACACATCATCGAAGACGGGAAATTGTATCCCTCGCCAGAAAAGACGAAAGCAGTTTTAAAGTTTCCGGAACCTAAGACTGTCAAGCAAATACAAAGTTTTCTTGGGTTAACTGGTTACTTTCGGAAATTTATTCCGCAGTATTCCAGAATCGCTAAGCCATTAAGTGATCTGCTAAAGAAGAATCAGGTTTTCCGATTTGGAAAAGAAGAAACAGATGCCTTTAGAAGACTGAAGCAATGTCTAACTGTAGAACCAGTTTTAAGTATCTACAATCAAGAGCACGAGACGGAAGTGCATACTGATGCCAGTCAAGATGGTTATGGAGCCGTGTTATTACAGAAACTCCCCAAGGATGGTAAACTACATCCTGTACATTTCATGAGCAAACAAACGTCGGATGCAGAACGAAAATACTCTAGCTATGAGCTTGAAGCATTGGCTATCGTGGAAGCTCTAAAGAAATTTCGAATCTATCTTTTAGGTAGGCCATTCAAGATCATTACGGATTGCGCTGCCTTCCAACAAACCATGCGGAAGAAAGACCTTACACCTCGAATAGCCAGATGGGCTCTGTTCTTAGAAGAATTCAATTATAATATTGAACACCGGCCTGGCTCACGATTAAAACATGTGGATGCACTCAGCCGCTATCCAATAATGGCAATAGAGTCTATTCATGACATCATTCCTAAAATGAAGAAGGCACAAGAAGACGACGAGACTATTAATAGCGTTAGGAAGCAGCTGGAGGAAGGACCATGCCAAGGATACGTATTACGTAACGGGTTGGTTTACAAACAAGCGCAAGGATACGAGCTGATTATGGTTCCTGGTGCTATGCAGAATGAAATCATAAAATCTGCACACGAAAAAGGACACTTCGCCGTTAAGCGAACTGAAGAGAAAGTGAAACAGGAATTCTTTATTCCCAACCTTCACACCAAAGTCGAGAAGTGTATTGCAAACTGCGTGAAATGCATTTTAATTAATAAAAAATTAGGTAAGCAAGAAGGATATTTACATCCATTAAGCAAGGGAGACACTCCACTACACACGTACCACATGGATCATCTGGGGCCATTGGAAACGACACACAAAAGTTACAGACATATTTTGGCAATTATAGACGCATTTACCAAATTTGTCTGGCTGTACCCTACGAAAACAGTAACATCAAAAGAAGTCATCGCGAAGTTGAAATCACAGAAGAATATTTTTGGCAATCCAAAACGAATTATCTCCGACCGAGGTACCGCATTTACATCAGCTGAATTCGAAGATTACTGTCACGACGAAGACATTGAGCATATCAAAGTCACGGTGGGCTTACCCCGAGCCAACGGACAAGTGGAACGACTAAATCGGACAATCATCCCAGTGCTCGCTAAAATGTCAATAGATGAGCCTACAAAATGGTACAAACACGTTGCGAGATTACAGCAAGTTTTAAACTCCACCTACCAACGCAGCATTAACACCACACCATTCGAATTGCTAGTGGGTACCAAGATGAGGACTAGAGACGATGTCACCATGAAGAACGCGATTGAACACGAGATGATTCACTACTACGACGCCAACAGGAAGCAGTTAAGGAACGATGTTAGGAAACAGATCGAGAAAATCCAATGTGAGAACAAAAAACGATATAATTTACGACGAAGAGATCCCAACAAGTATCATCTCAATGATCTTGTGGCCATCAAGCGCACTCAATCAGGACGTGGGTTAAAGTTAAAACCCAAGTACCTAGGACCGTATCGTATCATTAAAATAAAACCTTATGATACCATACAACGTTATGAAAGCCGGAAGTTGTGAGGGACCGACACAAACTACTACATGTGCTGAATATTTAAAGCCGTGGTCCGGAGCGGACCTAGATGCAGAGGTATCATCCGAGACGGACGATCATTCAGGACGGCCGAACTGTGGGAAGGAGGTAGATGGCAGAGTTGCTATCTGCACCGGCAACCAGAGAGGGAGTTAGTCGAGACTTCTTCTTTAAGTCTTCAAGAATAATGACAGACACGAGTTACTTTTCATTAATTACATTTTTGTATTTTTTTTATATTCAATAAATACTATTTCATATAAACGGATCCTACATATATATCTTCCTCGTTACTATTTATATAAATATTCATAGATTGGCTTTGATCTATAAACGGAGCCCTGTCTATATAATAATCAATTAATACATCACTGTCCAATTCATATATTGTCTTATATATTCTTCTTATATTTTCAGGTATTGATAAAATATTTCTTATAGATCCGTTATTATTTAATATTTTATTCTTCATGTTATCATCCCACAATCCAATTTTTTTAATATCATCATACATTCTTCTATTAACAATTTTAAAATTCCCATTTAGCACTTTTTTATAGTATATATTACATATCCAAGGTTCAACACAATCGTAATTCCCTAATATCTGAGATGTAGTTGCTGTTGGCATTTGAGCAATTAACAAACTATTATATAGTCCAAATTTTCTAATCTTTAATCTAAGAGAATCGAAATCATTAATAAACTTATAATCGTTTAGATCATAGAAATCGAAATGAAGTAATCCTTTTGAAACAAGAGATGTACTATAATTTTTATATGTTTTATTATATTTTCTAGCCAAATTACAACTTTTATTTAATGCATAATAATATATAGATTCGAATATATTCTTGTTTAACAATTTAGCCTCTTCGTCTTCGTATGAATATTTCATTTCATGAAATAAGTCAGCTAAACCTTGAACTCCTATACCTATAGGTCTATTTTCTAGATTTGATAATGATGCACTATCGGACGGATAATGATTTACATCTATAATCTTATTAAGATTTTCTACTATCAACTCAACAGTTTCTTTAAGTAAGTTAAAATCAAATTTATTATTTCTTAACATCTTTACCAAATTTATAGATGCTAAATTACAAACTGATATACTTTTGGATGATGAATATTGTATTATTTCAGCACAAAGATTACTACATCTAATTGTACCAAGATTATTTTGATTAGATTGTATGTTACACGTATCTTTAAATAAAATATAAGGACCTCCAGTTTCTATCTGAGTATCTATAATTTTATCCCACAAATTTCTAGGATCTATCTGATCTGTATACATACCTTTGTTTTCATAATATTCATACAGTTCCTCGAACTCTTTTCCGTGTGTATTGTGTAAGTTCTTACATACGCTAGGATCAAACAGCGACCACTTACCTCCTGATTTAACTCTTTTCATAAATATATCAGGAATCCATAATCCATAAAATAAATCTTTTGCTGAAAATTCCTCGTTTTGTAAAAATCTTTTAGCGCCTACAAATTTTAATATATCAGGATGCCATGGTTCTAAATATACAGCAGCAGATCCTGGTCTTTTACCAGATTGGTTTACATAATTGACCGTTGAATTAATATTTTTTAAAACTCCTACTATACCATTAGATATATCAACCTTTCTTATCTTAGAACCTTCGTTTCTTATACCGGTTATACCAAGTCCTACACCACCGGCTCCTTGAGATATCTTTGCAATGTCCTTCAAAGAATCATAAATACTATCTATACTATCATCCATCTGTAATAAATAACAACTAGATAACTGTTGGTTTTTAAGTCCAGAATTAAATAATGTAGGAGATCCGTGTATATAAAATCCATTCAATAGTGACTTATATGTCTTCTTTATACTTTCAATATCTGAGTCATACTTACTATTTATAGAAATAGATACTCTCATCCATATATAACAAGGATTTTCTATCTTATTGTTGTACTTCAACAAATAAGATGTCAATGTTTTAAGTCCTATATAATTAGAAACATATTTATTATGCAAAACTATTTCGTTAATATCGTCCTTATATCTATTATATGTATCAATAAAATCATTATTAAATATATCAACAAAAAAGTTAACATATTCATCAAATGTTTTAAAACCAGATTTATTAATATTAAACAAAACAACTCTAGATGCTAAAACTGCATAATCGTAATTATTAAGTACTTTTTCGTATAAATAACCAGATACATAATCAACTAATTCTTCTGTTGTTATATTATTAGTTATATTTAATTTATCTATAAAAGAAGTTAGGTTATCATTAGTTATATCTAAATCATTAGATATTTTTCTTAAAGAATTAAATAATTTTATCTTACAATATTCTTCAACAGACTTATTTCTCTTAATTAAGTTCATTTTTATACATAAATCTATAAAATTTCAAAAACTTTACTATTTTACATATACAGACTCCCTTATTATAGTGTAATAATCATCCAAATAGGAAATAACATCATTTATAGTCTTAAATTTTATGTAACTCCCGTCTTGTTTTGTAAATATATAATACTTTAAGCCTTTCTTGCTTCTTCTATATAACATTATTAATAAACTTGTATCATTTAAATTAAAACAATCAATTATGTCGCTATTAAATATGTAAACATTTCCAAACGATACATCCTTTATCTCGTTTTTAGAAACTTCAAACAAGTACTTATTTTTAAAATCAGTTACATACATAATACCTGAATATTTTTCACTCTTGAATTTAAGTAATTTTTTAATGACGATATTATCTTCTTTGAAAATATATGATCTTTAACTACATAATCTATATCGTCTAAATGTTTCAACTCTTTAATATTTGTAGAATTGTACAATAGTAATATAGTATTTTCCATATCTAGTAGATATGGAATATCACTAAGTTTTTCATCAAGTATTTGTACAATTCCATTATTCAATTTTAATATAATCTTAATTATATTCTTACCATTGTTTAAACTTAAAAGTAAGTTATTTTGTATCATTATATAATTACATATATCCAACTTAAACTTTATTTCATAAAATATTTCATCAAAACAATTATATATATATAATCTTTTAGGATATATAACACTTTCAAAAATTAAATTCTTAAATATATCTACATTCTCGTCTATAGATGTTATTTTCAAATAATTATCTGATAAAGTATTTGTAACTTGGTTTAAAAATATATGATTATAATTTATAAAACTTCCTGACAAATAATAATAAACGTTATCCATTTAAATGACTATTATATTATTTGTTTTAGTTTTAATATGTTTTACTTTGGGATTGTTAGTATTTTATTTCAAATTTAGATCTCTAAACACAAACGACGAATTTATTAAACAAATAGATCAAATCATAAATTCAGACAACATACATACATCGAGTGATATCGAGTTATAATTTTCCATTGTATATTGAGAATTCTTTTAAATATATGTTAATGATATTAAAATAAAACAACATAATCTTTAATATTAAATTATTAAATTTAATAATCAACTTTTTTGATAGTAAATTTGACATATTATTGTAATGTGCAAAAAACTAAAAATGCAAGAAATAGTTGAATTTTACAATATACCTTACTTAAGAAAATATATAGAAAAATACATTATATCTACAATAATAGACTGGAAATATATATCTAAATATATAAAACTACAAGAACAATTTATCAAAGGATTTCAAGATCAGTTAGATTGGGATCTTATATCTATATATCAAAATCTTACAGAAAATATAATTAGAAAATTTAATAATAAAGTAAATTGGACATATATAGTAAAACATCAGACATTATCAGAAAATTTTATCAGAGAATTCGAAAAAATATTTAATCATAAAGTATATTGGACGTTTATATCTAAACGCCAAAAATTATCGGAAGATTTTATCAGAGAATTTAACGACAGAGTCAATTGGGAACTAACATCTAAATACCAAAATTTATCAGAAAATTTTATCAGAGAATTTAATGATACTGTAGATTGGAAATGTATATCAGAATACCAAGAATTATCGGAGGATTTCATCAGAGAGTTCGAGAACAGAGTCGATTGGAACCTCGTATCTATGCATCAAAAACTATCGGAGAATTTCATTAGAGAATTTAACGACAGAGTCGATTGGGAACGTACATCTAGACATCAAAAACTATCGGAGAATTTCATTAGAGAATTTTGTGACAAAGTTGACTGGAAATCAATATCTAGATATCAAAAACTATCAGAAGATTTTGTTGTAAATTTTAAGAACAAGATTAATCTTGATTATATATCTGTATACCAAAAACTATCTGAGGATTTCATCAGAGAATTCGAGGACGAAATTGATTGGGAATTAATATCAGAATACCAAAAACTATCTGAGGATTTCATCCGAGAGTTCGAGGACAGAGTGGATTGGGATTATACAGGGTGTCTGGCAATAATCGCCCCACCGGTCATATACAGGTAGAGGAGGTCAAATCGAGTAGAAAAGTCCTTTACCATTTTTTAATTTTCATAATAAGTACTGAGTAATTAACGAAAAAAGATCGGCGAATCCGCGCGAGTAAAGCGCGCGCGGTGAGAAGGACATCCCACTGCTATGCGATCACTAGGCGCGCGATAAAGCGTTGGGAGGAGCGCTCTACAAATGACAATGGCAACATACGAGCGGCGCGTAACGCTAGATCCTTGTGTCCTAGTGATCGTGTAGCAGTGGGACGTCCTTCTCACCGCGCGCGCTTTACTCGCGCGGATTCGCCGATCTTTTTTCGTTAATTACTCAGTACTTATTATGAAAATTAAAAAATGGTAAAGGACTTTTCTACTCGATTTGACCTCCTCTACCTGTATATGACCGGTGGGGCGATTATTGCCAGACACCCTGTATATATTTTAATAGTTCGTTATAAAATTCATGAGGTTTGAACATTAAGTAATCGATGTTTTTATGAAAGAACAACCAACTTATAATTCGATAACGCTACTTCTAATGCGCTTGGTTGCATTAGCCGTAGTTGTAACGGCGCACTTGATGAGGAATAAAACACAGGTACTAATGACGAATATAGATACAGATGCTAAATTAATTTGGAACACTTATTTAAAATTATATTCTTTTTTCATAAATATGTAAATTTATAACTATTAATTTGTTTTCCTTCTGCAATCATAACAATGTAATTGATAGAATTTATTTTTTATGTTGATAATGTTACGTATTTTTTATAAATTTGATTTTTGTAACAAAAAATAGATTTCTTACGTAAAATAAAAAGTAACATCGCTTGTTCAACGGGCTCTAGAATTGATGCTTAACAAATTGTAAATGATTTCAAATTGATTTATGCGTATTTGCAATTTTATTTTTTCTTAAATCCTACTCTACACATATCAAGAAGCTCTCGACAATTATTCTTGGATTGAGTAGTTTTTCGGTAGACAGTAATGCTGGAGGCAGTAATAATTCTGGCCATCTTCGTAGTGACACCGTGTCCCATCTGGAAAGTATGGGTCGATATCTAAGTCGAGCATTTCCAGGCGTACCACATATTCATATTGCTTTTTTGCAGCAGATACAATTCGTCGGCAATATACGGTACAGGCTATCCACGGTTTCGTCTTATCATGAATGACCTTCCATCCCGGCCCATTTTCTGGATCATAGTTGAAATATTTTCCGCCTCCCTTTTTCACCTTTAAATTGTATTCGGTGCATTTTATGGTAGCATATTCGGTAATTCTTTTGCGTTTTCCAGTGCAAAGTCTTGAGTCATTGCAAAGAACCACGTCGTAATATGGTCCATTACAACTAGCCGTTTTGTAAGTACCATGTGTGCAAAAACGTCGTTTGATTACCACGCCTTTGGATTGCGTCAAGCAACTGCTTTTACAGGAATCTTCTTTCCATTCACTCCAATTATTGTCTTCACAATACGGAAAAATGTATGGTGGTTCGATAACGGCCACGCATTCTCCGCCGCGACATTCTTTCTCGAGTGCACAACGTGTTCCTAAAAAAAATTTAGTTCAAAACTTTAGATTGAACTCCTTAATTACAAAAAAGACATACCATCCAACGCAGGTCCGGCAAAGAAATACTCATTTTTGCGAGGCGTTTCGCATTGTAAGACTTGACATATATCATGCAACGTGACTACGTTTGCATCTTTGTCGCGTAAAAATAATTCACATTGCTCTTTGGCGGTCCATTCTCTTCCTGGCAAATCGTGATAACGCGAATGGCCCAGTGCATATGGATTTTCGGTCTCTTCTCGTCTTGTATGATCGAGAAGACACGGTTTTCTTTTCCTGAGATTTTTTGTAATGTTACGACTACACTCGGACCATGTTACTTGTCCCCGCAAATATTGAAAATCTGTCATTATGTATCTGCTTTTCGCACACGTCGAATTGATGAAGTCATTATCGTGTTTCATTCCTAATCTTTTGAACAATTAAATTATTACTTTCGAAAATATGCCTTATCTGCAATATTTTTAAATACTTTGTAGTTACTAAGAAGTTTTACACCTTAAAAAACTATATCTCTTTAAAACTCTGAGTAGTTTTATCTTATAATTGAACAAATATGAAAATTTTTCTAATAAATATTATATACTTAATTTGTATAAAAAAGTATACATAAACTTACAGATGGCCGATTTCATGAGCAGCAGCACGAGACGTCGCAAAACCCGAGACTGCGTTAGGACCGGTAGAACTGATTTCTACTAAAGCGCACGATAAAATCTCGGTACACGAGTAATTGACGAAAGAACTTCCTACAACACTATAATGCTTTCGTTCCTTTTCTGACTCATATAGATTTATTCCGGTCAGGTAAAGGCCAATGTCCCACTGAAGCGAATCAATCCCGTCTTTAGGATACAAAAAATTCAAGTAATCGCAGAATGAATTGATCATCTTTGTATGGTTACCGTCGAAGTAGACAAATTTGATAGCTGTTTATCCATTATTACCAACTTTACCAATGAAATATCAACAAGAACACCAAAACTTGAATGATGCAACAAAGCTTGAATTTGGTTCACGTATGCTAGTATCATATCGCGTAACTTATCCTCATCATTGTCCAGAATAGGCATGTACATATGATATGCTGCTTCGTCGAAAAAAACGGCAAGTTCTATGATCAATTTCTTTTGCGTATTATCAATGTTTTCCTTTTTAAAGTTCATCCTTTTTGCTTGATCCCTAAGACATGTTTTTCTTTCCCATAGTGTTTCCATTTCATTACGATTATACTCGGGCCATGTTATATTCCTTTCCAAATTGCTAGAACTTTGCTCTGGTATTAATCCTAAACTGTAAAACAGATAAATTATTAATTTTAAGTATATGCCTTACTTTGCATTGTTTAATTAAAATATTCTTAAATATCTTTTAGTTTATTAATAGTTTATATAACAAACAATTAAAGAATGAAATTTTTTTAAAATGATTGTTTACTTGTTGATTTTATTGTACAATTCTACAATTAAATAAATTCCATTATATAATGTTATTTATTTTCAATTTATACGTAAAACTAGTTCTTAAAAACTTACAGCTCTCCGATCATCTTAATAGCAGTAAGAGGGTATTCGACTTCAGATTTGTCACGGAATTCTGCTATCGCGCATGAGAGAAGCGGCTTACATACGCTATCGAAGTAAGTATATCCTGTAATCTGAAAATTCTTCTCATCTCTGTCATGCATTTTAAATTTTACCATAACATTTTCATAAAGTTTTATTCCGGTTAAGTAAAGGGCAATATCCCAGTGATGCGGATTATTATCGTTCGGAAAATTTAGAGAATCCGCGTATGTGCAGAACGAAAAGAGCAATTCGCCAGCATTGCCGTCAGAAATTGGCAAATTTGACGGCTGTTCTCTCAGCATAATTAAACGTATTAACGTAATATTCATAAAAACATCCAAACTCGGACGATTAAAGGCAGCCTGGATGCGATTCACGTACGCTAATATAATATTGTGTAACTTATCCTCATCATTGTCCAAAATAGACATGGACTTATTATATGCTGCTTCGTCGATAAAAACGGCAAGTTCTATGGTTAAGTTCTGTCCCGCATTGTCATTATTGATGTTTTCCGGTTTGGAAATCATTGTTTTTGCTTGATCTCTAAGACACGTTTTTGTTTCCCAGAGTTTTTCAATTTTGTTACTATTCTTAGACCATGTTACGTACTTTTGCGAATCGCTAGAACTTTGCTCTTGTGTTAATCCTAAACTGTTGATCAGATAAATTATTAATTTTAAATATATGTTTTACTTTGCATTATTTGATTGAAATATTCGTATTTATCTTATGATTTAGTTAACATGGTAAACAATTAAAGAATAAATTTTTTTAATAATAACTGTTTACTTGTTGATTTTATTGTGCAATTGTACAATTAAATAAATTTTATTATAAAATGTAATTTATTCTCTATACGTAAAACTAATATACAAAAACTTACAGATTTCCGATCTTATAAATAGCTTCAAGAGATGATGTGATTTCAGATGAATCACGGAATTCTACTATTGCGCAAGATAAAAGCGGATTGCATGCGCCATCTTGGTAGGTTCTTCCCTTAATATCATAATTCTTTTCGGTTCTATAATACGGTTGCAATACGTGAATATATTCATAAAGATTTATTCCGGTTAAGTAAAGGCCAATGTCCCAGTGACGCGGATCATTATCGTCCGAAGGATTAAGAAAATTCACGTATGTGCAAAAAGAATTGAGCAATTCTTTAGCGTCGCCATCAGAAATTGGCAAATTTAACTGCTGTTCTTTCAGATATTTTAAACTTATTAACGTAATATTGAAAAAGGCATTCAAACTCGGACGACTGAAAGCATTTTGGATACGATTTACATAGTCTAATATCATATTGTGTAACTTATCCTTATCATTGTTCAAAATTGACATGGACGTATTATATGCTGCTTCGTCATAGAAAACGGCAAGTTCCACAGTTAAATTTTATTGCGCATTGCGCACGTGACGTCGCTTTAGTTTAAACATGTCCCAGTGGTAAAGACTTGAATCAGCAAAATATTCCATTGATTTTTTAATAACATAAGGTTTGCCAAGTGAAAGATTAGATTGTCCTCTAAAATCGTAGATTAAACACATAGGCATGAAATCGTTCCGCAAAGGCTGTATCTCTAACGTGTTGTTCTCCACAAAAACAAATCCTTCCTGCTTTTAAAAAGATATATTTATTCTTTATGTGTCATTGTATATAAAACGAAAAATAATAAAGGTCACAAGTAATCACATAAAAATTTAAAAACTGTTTGTTTTTCATGTGATATTACTGACCAATCCATGTTCATGACAAAAGTTAATAACCGCAGAGCTGATATGATCTTCATGATAATAAAAGCAATGACTTGATACGTTTAATTTAAACAATTTCTCTGTCACGCCTTTCGCATTATATTTCCATTCTTTGAACGCAGGCGATACAATTCGATCACTTCTACGCAGATTCAGTTGAATCAATCGTCCGAAAACTTTCAGTGTTATTGGTATCTGTAATTTGAATGACAATTAAAAAAGAAATTTGATAATTCTCGAATAACGAGCAACAAATAGAATTATACTGTAAAACGCACGTACCTTTATTGCGCCTGTCGGATTCGATGCCGGCAGTAATATTGTTTCAATATCATGCGTAATTTGCGCGTACGTTTCATTTAGTAAAATTATTATCATATATTTCAATAAAAAAAACATTTTATTTTCTTAAGTTCTCGTTCAATTTCAAACTATTAAACTATTAATCAAATAATTTATATACTCGCACTAGCACTGTCGCGTTCGTTATACTTGATATGATCACGAATGAAACCCGAACTGGCGTATGAGGAATATTTTTCGTGTAGTGTGACACCTATTGTATATTCTCTCTTTGCTACATGTATATGTATAAATATTTATGTTTTTAAATCCAAACGTTTAAATGTAGTATTTACGATGACGGTATAAAATGTAGGTTTATAAAATGTAATTTATCACTAATATGTATAATATGTAACATTGATCGGAAACGTAAAAGTTTAATTTTTAATAATTTGATTTCAAAATGTTGATAATTATTGTTGGTATATAAAATTGTCGTTTATGCGTATTCGTAATATCTTGTAAGTTACGTTAAAATTCAGGATCAATAGAAATCAAAGAAAAGAAACAATTAAATAAATATATACATATTGCAACAGACATTGTTAAGAATTAATATTTTTATACAATTATTCTGTCGAATAAAATTTGTTGGTAAAAAATATTAAAAGTTAAAAATATATATTGAGTAGTAATATTCAGTTAATAAATATATCGAAATCAATTATTTGTAACATCATTCTAACGTAATGTAAATTTAACAATGTGACACGCTCATAAGTGCAATAAGGGATTCTTTATTGGCAATGAATAATTTGAGAAATATCCAATCATGTGATACGTTGTACAATACAATTATAAATATATATACAAGTATAACTATAGAGAAAGCAACACTTTGTTTAAGTAATATACAAGTAGTATGTTGGGGCAGGTATGGGCCGTCACAACAAACCCCCACCACCTACCCCGTCTAGGCCCCCCGCGGTGGGTCTGGCGCCAAAACATTCCCCCACTTCTCTCTGACGGGATGGGAAAAAAAGATGGCGGCTACGGGTAAACAAGATGGCGGATGTTGACAAGATGGCGGAAATTTTTATTTTTCCGAATTGAGAAAATCCAAACGGGGTTCGAACCTGGATCGCTGGATTTCTAGTCCTGGTCCTAGTCTGCTGGGCTACCTATAGATCTAATGAAATAAGTCGTAAGGTCGTATTTATGGCAGGCGCGGGATGACGTAAATTTTTTATTTTTTTCCGAATTGAGAAAATCCAAACCGGGTTCGAACCTGGATCGCTGGGTTTCTAGTCCTGGTCCTAGTCCGCATGGCTACCTATAGATCTAATGAAATAAGTCGTAGGGTCGTATTTATAGCTATGGGGCCTGGCAGGTATGGGACCTGGCAGGTATGGGGTATCAAAACAAACGACGTCACACAGTCGCCTCTAGTCCGTGAAGGGAAGGGACGTATTTATGGTGGAGCCGCGTCTACATGAGGTACCCCGGACTCTCAGGCAGGTATGGGGCATCAAAACAAACGACGTCACACAGTCGCCTCTAGTCCGTGAAGGGAAGGGACGTATTTATGGTGGGGCCGCGTCTACATGAGGTACCCCGGACTCTCTGGCAGGTATGGGGCGTCAAAACAAACGACGTCACACAGTCGCCTCGCGAAGGGTCGTATTTATGGTGGGGCCGCGTCTACATGAGGTACCCCGTACTCTCTGGCAGGTATGGGGCATCAAAACAAACGACGTCACACAGTCGCCTCGTGAAGGAGCGTATTTATGGTGGGAGTGGTTCATTGGCACACAGTACAATTGGACACGTTGCAATTGCACACCGTGCTATTAGACACATAAGATTGCGCACCGTTTTTTTGCGCACCGTTCATTTGCGCACCGTACTTTTGCGCACCGTTCTTTTGCACACCGTTCAATTGGACACTGTTGCTTTTGGACACAACACATATTTTTGGAATACAATTATGATTTGGAATCACGCAGTCGTATTTATGCATGTAGAAGTCTTTTAAAAATTTTGGAAAATTATTTGTTTACGCAATTCTTTCGCCCACTGTTCTTTCGCGCACCGTTCTATCGCGCACCGTTCTATCGCGCACCGTTCTATCGCGCACCGTTCTTTCGCCCACCGTTCTATCGCGCACCATTCTTTCGCGCACCGTTCTATCGCGCACCGTTCTTTCGCGCACCGTTCTATCGCGCACCGTTCTATCGCGCACCGTTCTTTCGCCCACCGTTCTATCGCGCACCATTCTTTCGCGCACCGTTCTATCGCGCACCGTTCTTTCGCGCACCGTTCTTTCGCCCCACCGTTCTATCGCGCACCGTTCTTTCGCCCACCGTTCTTTCGCGCACCGTAATTATAAGAAGAAGAAGAATCTTATAATCATGTTTCTGCTTTTTGCATGATGTTTCGCATACTGTCCGTAAAATGATAATTTCCATCCGTCATTGATAATTTTATTATATTCCGTATCTTTGCCTTGCACATGGTTGTTGACAGATTTTTCAATTTCTACAATAGAGTTGTAGTCGTAAGTCGCAGGTAAATTGATCGCGTAATAATCTATTTTTTATTTTTGAAGAGTCAAACTCGACTGTAAATTTTCTAAATCTTTTTCCGCATGAATTGTTATTGCACATATAACATATCACATTGTGTGTCCAACGTAATGTAATCAGAGCAAGTAAGAAAACATTATTGAATATATAGATAAATTAATTGTAATTTATCTGAAAGAAATTTTTTTTTGAGCTTTATTAATTAGATATATCACAATTTCAGTATATATATATATATATATATATATGTATATACTTAAATTTACAATGCATTTACAATGCAAGTTGCAGTTTCCGTAAGGTAAGTAAGGCTATTTAATAAACTGTATATGTGAACTGTAATGTGTATATTCATGAGATTTGATAACATTTCTACTAAATTCTGTATTACTCTGTATGCATGTGAAATTCTAATATATTACATTATTTATAATAATAACATTATTAAACCTCCTACTTCAGATATAACAGAGCCACATATTCCTATGCATCTATAGTAAATGACACAGCAGGTTATCAAGCACTAAAAAAGAATTTATTAACAAAGCATGCAATTCTTTTAAGCGAGTTTATTATAATTTTCTCCACTACCAGAATCATATGAAGTGCTATGAAAACATCAAAAATCATCTATTTACCTTTCTAACTTTTTGAGAAATTAATCCTTTACTCTCAAAGTATGTTTGTAAAATGCAACTTGTTGATCATTCACAAGCAACAAAAATCTACAAAAAGCAACATTTTGTACTAAATATAATGATAAAATTAAAAGTTTGTTCTCTCATAACAGTAATAAATGCAATAAAAATTCAAATTATTGTTTGTGTAAATTATGTTTGTATAGCGACTTATGATCCGATTTAATACTGCCGATACTACCGTATCCAAAATTTGTCTTTCTTTAATTATAACAATCATTTAAGTATGAATTTTTTTTATACTTAAATTACAATTTTTATTACATATAATTAAAAAAGAATGTAAAATTATGTTTTCTTAATAAAGCCCTTTTTTTGTTGATTTATAATTTATATCTTTATTGAACTCTTTTTATAAAATGTATATCATGTTATATAATCGACATTTATGAAACAACGCTATGTAAAAATAACATTACATAGCAGCGCATTATACATTTAGATATACATACATATAAATATAAAAAGAAATTATCAAATTATGTCTTTGGTAACATGTATCACACAAGATAAAATCTATGTATTTAAGTACAATAAACATATATTACGTATAAACGACTTAAGAAACTTTTAAATCTTTTATAGACATTTTAAAGGACACTTAATCGTTATAAAAATCAAATAGGAAACGAAAAAAAAGTCTTTCACTCTGAACAAACTTACAGCTAAATTTTAAAAATAATTTGAAACAATGAATCAGCATTGCGAAAGTAACATAAATTCACGTTTGTAATATCGTTACCTCTTATCTTTTTCTTAGACTATTTCACAAAGATAATAACATATAGGTAACAAATTTAAACTCATGTGAACATCAAACACAATACATAACTGTGCTTTAAAAACGAAACTGAATCATATAAGTATAATTGCACAAATGTGAATATTATAAACAACACAAACAATAACAATATAGGAAATACTTATATTGTTACTAAATACTAAACTAAATACTATACTAAAAATTTTCAGATTGCAGCTTGTCTTAACGAGAAAAGATTGCTTGAACAGCTTTTTATGGTTTTCGAACTCTAAAATATTTTTCATAAGTAGTATTGCACACTGGACATCGCTTATGTTCCAAACGTCCGATGCATTCAGTGCAACAGGCAAAATGACCACAGGGTACAAAAATATGTGTTCGCTCATTGGTAAAACACAGCGTGCAAATATCTTCGGAAGACTTCTCTCTTGACACATTCAGCAGTTTTGAAGATCCCAATTTATAGTGTGGAATAAATGTTCTTTAGAGATATTACATCTGTACAGAAGAAAAGGCAATAAAATTTACAATATTGCTTATATATGTGTGTGAAAAAAAAACTTTTATTTTAGTTTATCAATTAACTACTAATTGTAAGTGAATAAGATTACCTCGCGTATTACTGTGTTTAGTCTTTGAACTGAATAGAAATATTATAATTTTTGGTATTAAATTTGAGACTTTAAATTCTGTAACTGTTGTAATGCTTTCTGTTCTTTTGTTTTTAGCTGTTGATCAATTCTATGTAAAACCAATTTTGGTAACTTTATTACTCCAGGATTTCGCTCATACATGTTTCCGTAAGTTTTATTTCCATTTTCATTGTAAGAGTTTTCTATTAATGAGAAATAATGCATTTAATGCAATTAGTCTATAAGGAAAAATTTTAAATAATGTAATAGATTCAAAAAGATAAAATTTGAAAATTGAGATGTATATTACAAATTAAGAGATTTATCTAGAAAAATGGAAAAACAGAATTATGTTACCAATCTCAAAAATATTCTTTTCCATTATTAAACAATATAATATTATTCTATGAAATATATTAAATATTTTAAAAAAGAAAAAAAACAAAAAGTTATATATAAATTTTATGTTTCTCCTGCTCCGCACTAATAAAAAAAGTATAATTTTCTCAAATTATTGTACAAAAAGATAGGCTACGTATTTTACAAGTTTTTTTAATGTCTACGTCATAAAAAATTTGAAAATACATATAACAAATTTGGAATATCCTATTTTTTATTGTATAAACTGATTTGATTCATTATTTAGCATATATATGTGTCAGAGTATAATAATTAAAAATTGAATACTTTTGATATTTTGCATTTTATTTTGATATACTAGCGTAACAGTTTAAATAATGTAAAACGCTTATTTTTGGACGCTTTTATTTCAGTCCTTTTATAAATAAAAATTCCATTATAGACAGAAGAAACTGTCTGATGATACTAATCTATGTAGTTATACAACTAATAGTTGTATAATTGGAATTGCAAATTGTAATATAATTCTTTTCGATATTTTTGTATGCTTTTTTTCATAAACTGATTTTTCTTATCAGTTTATATATAAAAGTATTAAAATAACATCGTCGAAAAATGAGTACTGTACGAAATATCTTGCATTTTATGCTGAAAAAAATGTAAGATGCAAAATACCTTATAAAGTATTTACTTTTCAAATATCTCATCCGAATAATTTTATATTATAAATAAAATTAATTTATACAAAAAAATTAATTAATAATTAATAATTTATACAATAAATAATTTGCATAAAATTGTTATTTAAAAAATATGAGGTAATCTTATGACATCTGCATCTACAGTTCAATATATGCAAAAAATTTTATGCCAAATAATGTTTTGACAAAACTTGTAAAAAAAACTTTTGTAAAAAAATCACTGATTTAATGTATTATTTTTATAGGAAAAATCTAATTTAAAAAAATATAATTTTTATATAAAAGTATAAATATAAATATAAAACTATAAGTATAAAAAAAAGTATAAATACAAACACATATATAAATCTTATATAAAAGTAATGTTATCTGCAAATAAAGACAAATGAAAATCGAGGAAATAAAAAAAAAACAAAAATTTATGAAATGTTCGAAGAAAAGTAGTATCAAAAAATTCTGCAAACTGAAAACTGAAAATTCTATTATTAAAAAATATATAAACGTAAACAAAGATGACTTAAGAAGCATATATTGTAAATAGAAATTAATATTTAATATAAAAGGCCACCAAAGTTTTAGAAAATATTTTTAAATTCGTATATTTTCTACAAAAATAATGATAATAGTTAAATCAACGGCAAATAAAAACTTAGACTTTTTCAAAAAATAATTATGTCAATAATGTTTAGAAAATTATTTTTTTCAATATACATTTTTTTATATTTTAATATAAAAAAGAATATATAAAGGCTGAATTATGAACACTAAGACTGAAGTTAAGTTTCAGAAATACTTCGTGTGCTCGGATACTCAAGTTCATTTTATAAGTCTATGTATTAGTAATAATCAAGAAAATGATTTTAAATGACTCAATAGTGTAGTACATAATATTACTAAATTAATAAAAATAAAATATTAAAATTATACATTACCTTTGTTAGTGGTTAACTTTTTTGTTCTTTTCATTTGTTGTGTTCTTTTTGAATGCTTTTCGAATACACCATTCTCTTCTTCATAATTAAATAATTCTTGTTCTGTTAGTTTTCTCTTTGTTATGTTTGTGTCAACATTATTGTTAGTAATACACAATGTATTTGATTTTGTTTCAGAGACCACATCTTGTTCGTCAGATCTCGATGTACATATTTGATTGTCACCTTCAATGATTGAAATAAAATGCAATTAATATTAATTGTTATAATAACAAATCGAAAAAAAGTTGTAAAAGATTAAAAACAGAAAATTTTTATCCTCTATTAATAACCGTTAAAAAACCAAATTTTTAAGACTTGTATTTCATTAATAACATAGATTAGGGTTTCTAACCATAGTACTGCAAGAAACAAACTAAAATTAGTATTTAATGTACATGTTTATTTAAATTCGTACTAAATTATATGAAATTTGATTTGAAAATTTTAAATATGTTATGCATTCCATATAAATTTATTAAAAATTTTTAAACATTTTCAACTGAGCGCGTTTATAAATATTTGTACATTATTATATTTATATTAATTTTGTTTAAATGTTAACTATAATATTATTTATTTATATAATATATTTATAGTGACGTACCTTTGGAAATTAGTTTATCATTCAGAAAAAAATTTTCACATCCATTACTGAACATATGTAAAAAGTATTGAAGACTTATCCTACAAACAATAAAAAGTAAGTACAATTTAACATATTATTCATGAAGTATAAAAATGCATAGAAGGAGAAAGAGAGAGAGAGAGAGAGAGAGAGAGAGAGAGAGAGAGAGAGAGAGAGAGAGAAATGTATAAAAATGCATAGAATATACGTGCATCTACGCATGCAATGTACAAAATTTTCAAATAAAAGTTATTCTAGAAACAAAATGTTACATATATCAAAATATACTTTAATAATTAATTACATTAGAGGACTTTGACACAATTTTATTACAAACCTGCCATTTGCAAAATTTTCTTGAGCTTCTCGTATTTTCAGATCTCGCCTTTTATTTTTAATAGTACGATATCCAATATTCTCGCCTGCCTGTAGACGTTTTAGTTTTATTTCTTCATCAACAATTATTTTTTGTAAATTATCTGTAAGTAAAACATGTGTTAAAATTTGTTCATTTTATAACGTAAAACAAAAAAAGTATTAATGATTACCTAAGAAATTCCAAATATTTCCTTTTCTGAATCTTTTTCCTACTATATTATGAAAACTCTCTGTTATATTATTTGTTCTCACCGGACAATCATAAACACTAACTTTTGACGCTAATGGTAGCCAAGTTTTGCGAACATAATTTAAAAAGTCACAAATAGCAGGATATTTATTGGAAATCTGATTAGCTTCCAGTTGTATTAAAGAAAATGCTTCTTGAAAGCAGTCAGAAGGAAGCAATGCCATCGTCATAGTCATGGACAGAACATTTCTTGGTGTATCTGTTAATCCTAATCGTCTCCAGTAACGCGAAAGTGCCTGTAAAAATATGTGTATTCTTTTTTATCGTAACGTCTAAAAGCGTTAGCGACCTCTCTGTCTTGTTAGTATACTCAAGATGTACCATTCCAGAAAAATTATATTAAAGAAAGAAACTCTCGCTGGTTTCCCATTATTTTGCGAGAGAAGGACCATGTAAAGCATTCTGTCCATTTTATATAATAATAAGCCGTAAGTCGTAAAATCATAAGAAATTGACCAATCACAGTCGATAAATTCTTTTGTGATTTATCTGTAATTGGTCAATTTCTTATGACTTTACGACTTACGGCTTATTGTAGAATAGCCATTCAACAAGCTACAATGTCCTCTACGTATAATAATAATAATTATTATTAATTATTATTAATAATAATTTATTGGTAAACAAAACGAGCTCAAGGAACCAGGTTGATTTATATATATATATACAGAATGTGTAATTAAAAAACCATCGCATAAACTCTACACTAATCGGTAAAGCAAAAATTTTTAAGACAAAAAGCTCTTTACAACTTTCCAATCCGATCAATAATTGAGATGCAATTGTTAATTGAATGTCGGAGGATCCAATCAATTACTTTCCACTTTGCTCGCCGCTCTCTCCGGTTTCCGCCGGGGCTCTGCGTTAATTGGTTGAATCCTCCGATTTTCAATTAACAATTGCGTCTTAATTATTGATCAGATCGAAAAGTTATAAAGAGCTTTTCGCCTTAGAAATTTTTACTCTACCAATTAATGTAGAACTTATGCAATAATTTTTTAACACCCTGTATAGCCCCAATAGATTATATTTTATTATTTACATTCAAATGTTTTAGCCTAACATCTGGCCTTCTTCAGTAAATAGAAATAAAGTTACGTACAAAATTCGCATACTAAATTTTTATATTAACAATTTTCCTCAATCAAAAATGTTGGAGTAGCGTAATATTAATTGTTATATATATTGTGTATATGTTGTTGTTTATATATATAAACTGGCTTGAGCTCGTTTTATTTATCAATTTGTATTTCACAATCTTTTCTAATGTTTAAATAATAATTTAGTAAACTATTATACCTGATTAAAGTGAAACCAGCATCCATGTGCATTTGCTGTTGGAAATTGTTTACTCATTACCTTCATGGCAGCTGGCTCATAATCGCTCATTAAAAATTTCACATTTTTTTCAAGTGTTGGTACCAATTCTACAATTTTTTTCCATATAGCTTTATACATATCACTAGAGCGACATTCACATAGAACAAAAATCATAGCAACACCCTTAAAAATTTAAAAAATTTTACTATAGGTATATATATGTATATACTTTACTTATATATATATATATAATTACTTACTATATATAATTTATAACTATAATACTGTATAGTTCATTGAAATATATACCAGACTGGAAGGCGCACAGGCTACCCCCTCCATTCGACAAAACAGTCAGACAAGGCAGTGACTCGGTACCGGATTTCTCTTTCTATTTCGTCTACTCTCTTAGCTGAAAACATTCCGAGACTGTTGGTTAGATAGAGAGATCCGGGTCCTATCTCCATCTGACCGGTCGAGAACAAGGCGTGCTCGTTCCAGTATGGTATATATTTCAATGGTATAGTTACAATGTACTCACTACGTTTATATGCCGATTATGAATAGTGTACATTTGACTCATTTGTGGCACATATGGAATAATCTGAAAACAGAATATCATTAATAATCTGAAAACACAGAATATCATTTATATATCACGTTTATATTATTTGTATCACATATTATTATTTATGAAATATTTTATCTAAGATTATTTTCCAGCTAATAAGACAAGTCAACACAAGTATTGACAATTATATTCTGTCTTTGTTAAATATCCAACAAGCAATAAATATAAAATAATTCTTATGTCGACTTATGATTAGTTAAAAAGCAGCTTAAAAATATAAAAAAATTAGTATTTAATTTTTCTATTGCACATAAGCTTACATTAAATGTTCCATCTACATAAAGTTCCGTTGACTTTCCTAATTCATGTAAGAGTGTATCAGTTGTAAATATTAATGCTATTTTTCCATCATTAGAAGTTACACTGCCTTTATAAAATCCTTCAAGAGATACATATGTTGATAAGCTCACAGCAAGAGTCTTCATGTCTTTTGGTAAACTTGGGCGAAGTTTAATTCTTTCACGATACAATGTACACCTTAGTGTAGCATAGGACAATGTTATGGCTTCTTCAGGATATCTGCATATTAAATTTACAATAATTACAAATTACATTATAACTAAGGAAAAATTATTTATTTCTAAAGTTAATAAAAAGAATGAAATTTATGCATTATATTGAATTATGAAGAAAAAATCAAATAAAATAATTAAAAATATTAAATTAAAAGAAACATTTAAAAACATTTAGAAACATAATAAAATTAATATTTAGTCTTTATATAAAATTAAATTGTATAACTTAAATTATATTTATATTATATAACTGACATGTGTAAAATTAATAGGCAAAAAAAATAAAATTAAATATTATGAGAGTGAAATTCCACAAAGCAATTTTCATACAATACGTCTAATATCTGTCTATTAATAATTAGATTAATTTAAAGGATTTTGCTAAATTTTACTCTCATAACATTTTTCGTAAATTAATTTCACACCTAACAGGTGGCATAAATAAAATTTTTGACAGGTTAAGTTACATAAAAGTAATATCTTTTTATAGAGCATTTTTTTCACATATGCATCTGATATTTTTTTAGCTTATTTAAAAATTGTCTTAATAAGATTAAAGAATAATAAGACTAAAGAAAATATGTACTTACTTTCTACAGATACTATCAAATATTTCTTTTAGAGGCAAAGTTGTCTCCCGGCAAAGTTGTAACATTTCTAATATCATAGCAGACTGTTGTATTTTCCATTGCGTCTTATTGTTAGTATGGTTATGTTCTTGATTTAAATGTATTTCACCATTCTTATCAATGATTATAGTACCAGGACATCTTGAAGAACGACGAGTACTGCATCGCAAAATATGATTATTGCGAGAATCTTTGTTATAAGTGTAATCATTGTACACATAAACTGTTGTACCAGGCTGCTTTCCAGGTATTTTGTTCATCTAGAAAAAATTAATGATAAAATAAAAATCAATATTACAAAAACATTTGAGAAAAATGAAACACTCTTCTTGATCATAAATCAATAAATAATATTGATTAAATAAATTATATAAAATTTTTAAGTTTATTAAATGGAGGAGAAATTTGTCAAACAAGTATGTTACAATTAAAATATATTTATTGAGCACACTTGTAAATACTTTATTTAGAAAATTCTTGGCATATATTATTTCTTTAGTATTACACGTGTGAAAAAGGTTTTCTAAGATTATATAGTATACAAAATACAAAAAATATTTTACACTTATATACTTTTCTGTCAAAATAATTGCAATAATTATACGATATATACAATGAATTATTAAATTATATATTAGAAATATTTATAATTTATAAAATATATATATTATGATTGTAATGCTGTACTATCAAATTTCTTGTAATTTATAATAATTGTATTTACAAAAGCATCGTAAGATGGTAGTTATCGCGTATCCACGTTTTATATACTTCAGCCATAAGCAATAAACTCGGATCTATAATAGGTAATTCAAGCTTTAAGCCATAAAAATTGATCAATCACAAACGAGTATGAAAAAAATAATCGACTACAATCGGTCAATTTCTGACGGCTTAAAGCTTACGATTCTATTGTAGAAGACCTAATACATCGCATGTTGCTGTCGGATGTTGAAACGCAGTCAATAGCTGTTTTCCATTTACGCCAAAACTCAGATAATTCTCATTTGTGATATGTCATAACGTTATAACGTAGTTGAATGCACGTTCCTTTTCATTTTAAGACAAGTAAGATTTAACTGAGTTTTTATCTACAATCTGCACAACCTCAAGATCTTGTGCTTTACTGAGTCTTGTTGACTCACATTAAAAGTGAGATTATAAACCTATGTGTTATAAACTTACGTATTCTTTTAACTCACTAAACAATGACGTCATTACATTTATTACCTGAGTATAAAATACTCACATAATTTTAAACTCAGTATCACTTGTGTGAAAGTGGAAAGCAACTAATGATCCAATGAGAAAAACTCGAAATTCTTTTATTCTCACATCCGACAGCAACGTGTATCGGATGTGGAACAGGCCTTTTTTCTTACTGTAAACTCTTACGGCTATTGTAATCTTACGGTCCATAATATAACCTAAACACAAAGATTGTTACATCTTTTTTCCGACGGAATCGTAAACGTAAGTCAAAGTCGAAAGTACATGTCCCATTTCCATCATGTTGCATGTAACTTCAATGTCACATACATTAACGCTAATTTTTGAGCATTTACTCTAACGCTGATTTACTTTTGTGACTTCATTGGAAACGATTATGACAATCTTTATGCTCAGGTCCAAACGCAGTAAATATTTTTTTCATTGCGTTGTACTTACACTGATAATGATTCAGCAACCAGATTGATGATTCAGTAAAGCGATATCTTCCTTCTTCTCCTTTGCTACGACAACCATTGACATAAGAATTTGTAGATGGTATAAGAGGCGGTATTTATAGGACGGTATTCATAATCCGTTCTTATATTCAAGATTGTCTTAAGCATGGACTTATATTTGCTCTCTTCGTCACATAGGACGGTATTCATAAGGTACGTTCCACTTGGCGATCGCAACACTTGTGGAATCATTTTATCTTTGTTTTTCATCGAAAGTTAAAGAAAAATAGATAATGTTCACGAGCGTTGCGATCACCAAGTGGAACTCAGCCATAGTCATTTCTTATATTTAAGATCGTCTTAAGTCGTCGTCATCGTCGTCTTAAGATACTAATATGGCTTTTTGATTGGTTCGTAGCATTTTAAGACAATATTTAAGACAATCTTAAATATAAGAACGGACTATGAATACCAGTCATATACAGATTGTGTGTAACGAAGAGAGTGAATATAAATCTATGCTTAAGACAATCTTGAATATAAGAACGGACTATGAATACCGCCCATAGTCTATTCTTATTTCAAGAACAGATAATAAATAATGTTTTATTTAAGATATCAAAAAATTGAATGCCGTCTTTTAATTGAAAAATTGCATATAAAATTTATTTTAAACTACAAAAAGCAATTTTTCAAATAAAACTAAACTTTTTCACATAAATAAACAAAAAGTACTACTTAGGGCCTATTCAGACTTTAACATTGGTTTATAAGCAAATGCATAAGGAAATTGATTGATTTCCTTATGCATATGTTTATGCAAGTTTGTTTGGATAGGCCCTCAGAAAACCAATTATATTAAGAATCACTAAAATTTCACTAAATTAAATTATTTTATGAACTCTGCCATATTATCAATTGCAATACAATTATAATTGTAGTGTGACTCTAGTAATCTTCAATCTTTAATTTTTAATCTTAATCTCCAATATGTAATCTGAAACCGGCTTAAGTGTGCGTGCGTATGCATGAATATGCGTGCATGCGTGTAGCGTGTTTGTGTGTGCATGCATGCGCATGTATGTGCGTGCGTGCATGTGTGTGTGTGTGTGTGTGCATGCGTGCGTATAGTCCATAACAAATAAATAAGAAAATTTCTTTATGCATATGTTATGTACTTGTGCAAGTTTGACCCAACTATAAATACCGACCATGAAGTCATTCTAAAGCCCGCGTATCAGACTAATAAGGGCCGTTAAAGGCAAACTACAGAAGAATTTATCGATTGTGATTGGTCAATTTCGTCATTTTTCTATAATTTGTCTGTGAGTGGTCAATTTCTTATAGCTTAAAGCTTACTACATCTATTGTAGATCCGGGCTTATTATTTTCTGCTCATGTATCAATTATGCTCATGTCGTTTTGATTTGCTCGTGTTATTCTCTTTATACTTTTTAAACTATTTTTGTAACTTAATATTCTAAAAAAGTTTGCAAGAAGTAACATCGTTTCCTTGCAAACTATACACTCCTTTGCCTACAAAATGGCTACTAGTGTAAGTATCTATATTACAATAAAAAAAAGTTTTTGCTATTATATTTATGTGTACAATTAAAGCATTAAATATCTTGGTTAGAAAATCACTTTTATTTTGACAAAATCGATTGAATTTGTAATTTGAAATGTGTACATAATTAGGCAATTATTTCTTTTTTACAGTTGGAAGTCATATCTGGAAAAAAAGAAGGATCGCTTCTTTATGTTCATGATGATTATATTTATACCAAGGATAATCGTAATGACTATATTTTTCGATGCAATACACGCCGGACAACCAAATGTCGAGGTGCAATAAGCATTAGAGATGATAATGTAGAAATTTTAGAAACGCATAATCATGCAAAATCACCATTCATCGTATTGCAACATCAAATGAAAGAAGAAATGTTGAAACTCTCTCGCGAAACTTGTCAGGATCTAAAGGAAATATTTGATTCAGTATGTAGAAGGTAAGAATGTTTTACATATGCATCATTTGTACATATGTATACTTTACATATATCTAATCACTTATTAGATCTAGGATTAATAAACATTTTTGACTAACTTTATCGTTTATAAATATTTATATATTTTGACTATTAAATAAAGAAGTAACAATTGTGTTTTTAAAGAGTATTGTAAAATATTACTGCTTTTTAAGATTTATCAATACTCATATGAATATTTATAAACGATGCACTTCTTTATTAGCACTTGATTCATTAGGTTTGATGAGGCCAAAATGATGCACTTGATTAAAAATATTTAGTAATCCCAAGGATATCAGGCATATGTGATGCTTATTAAATGAACACTATCGACATAACCAAAGCAATTTTCATTCGAACCTATACTATATTTTATTCAGATTTTTTTATTACTTTATTTATATTGTATTATTTTTAGAAACCTTTTTTTAATTTTTAGTAATCCAAGTGTTGGGCAATATTTGAGTTTTCCATCTATAAGATGTTCTATGCATCGTCAACGCGTTAAAGCCAGACCAGTTGTACCCGAGACATTGGCATCATTACGTGATATTATCGAAAATTCTGACGTAATAAAAAATATCTATCAAGGGAGTGTAACTTCAAGTAATGGCAAAGTAGCAATCATTTTATCAACTACTAATTTATTAGAAAGTTTGTCATCAGCTACTGAAATCTATGTGGATGGAACATTTTCTGTAAATCTGTTTTTCATTGATAATTTATTGTAATTAATAAAATTTATATCGCAATATTTATATCATAAAATTATATTTTTGCATATAATATAGTTTTAAATCAAAATATAAAAAAATAATTGTATTTATTTTTTTCAAGGTTCTTCCTCGCACACCACACATTGCACAACTTTATTCAGTACATATACGATATATGGATACAGTAAGATATTTATTTAATTTTATATTTATTTGTGTTCCAAAAGTAACAATAATAGATAACTTTATCTTTCCAGGGCATTGCAACTTTATTTGTATTGTGTGATGCACGTACAACAACTTTTTATGATGCTTTATGGGACAAAATTAAGCAGCTGATACCGCAGCTTGAACAAAATATTGAATTTATAATGAGTGATTATGAAATGGCTGCAATTAAGTCACTGAGTAATAAGTTTCCCAAAGCGAAATTAAGTGGATGTTGGTTCCATTTTAATCAGGTTCGGTTCATTATATATTTATTATATGTTTATATATTATTATAATTAAATATAGTCACACACACACACACACACACACATTAAATTAATATAACATTTTTTTTTTATATTTTAGGCTGTACTGCGTAAATGGCGAAAATTAGAGCTTTCTCCACAAACTCCACAAACTATACTTTCAATGACAATGACATTGCCTTTGCTACCAGCAGATATGTTTCACGAAGCCTTGCTTATTATACAAGCTGAAGCTGACTTACTTTCTCGTGAGCATCCAAATGTCTTACAATTTATGTCTTATTTGAGACTTACCTGGTTACATATGGCGTCAAAAATTAGCACTTATGGCTGTCCCATCCGCACTAACAATATAGTGGAAAGTTTCCACAACGTTGCAACGCAGAAATTAGGCACAAGAAACATAAATATTTGGACATTTTTAGGTAATGTTAATAATAAAAAGTTATTTTAGAATAATACTTGTTTTTTATTTTATTTTTAAGTATTTACTAAATTTTATGTAATAATATAAATTATTTATCTTTTTCTATAGAAAAATTTAAAAATTTAATTGCTGATCAAGAATTGGATCTTCGACGCTTGAAAAACGGTATTCAACCCCGGCGAACCCATACACGGACAAATAGAGAGCGAAATACGAAAATTATAAATGCGCAAAAAAACTTAATTGAAAAAAGGTATTATTTTGTATGCATAAACACTGGACCAAATAATAGATTATTACTATAACTTACAATTTTAATTATTTTATTTTATTTTTTAGGTTGCCATTAAAGCAATTTTTATTGATGTTTAACAGAAGGAATGATATTTTTCAAATTGAACAATTGGCATCATTTGATGGTATTTAACCTATATTAATATTAGAATTATGTTTCTTACCGCATATTTTAACACATTTTACAATAAATGCAACCATTTGATTCTCAATGTCACACAATATACGTTTCATCTACGTATAAGACAAGATTTAAAATAAAAAGGACATGTTTATTGTTACATGTGTTAATATGTGGATTTAGGTGTCCGTAAATAGTTACAATTTTACTTTTATGATATTCAATCATAAGCAACTATCTATTAGATAACAAACTTATTCTAAACATGTATATAACTACATTTTCTTTCAAATAAAGCATTGTCATGTGACGAACAAGTTGCAGACAGGACATTCTTTGCGGATGACTTTAACGTATCTATCCAAACAGGTAAATTTTATTAACTTCTTTTGAATCTCGCAAGTATTAAGTTTATAAAAATTTTTTTAATTTTTTAAAGATTTAGAGATTAAACAATTATCTTATTTTCAATATATTAAAATGAAAAACAATAGCAAATTAGAACTTTTTAATAACGATATATATGGATTTATAATATATTTATTTAAAAAAAAATGTTATTTTTTTATTTCAGAGAAGATTAACATTAGAAGACGCAGATCTCAATGCAGAAATAGGATTATATTATCTAATCCAAGAGAGAAAGACAATAACTTAGAAGCAAACACAGGTAAAAAAATATCATTAATTTAATATTTTTTTCAAGCAAATTTTTTTAAGTTTTTATTTATTATACAGTAATAATATTTGCATATTCCTTGAGATACATTCCTTCAGATATATTAAATAAAGCAGAATAAAAATAACTTTTCTTTTTCAGAAAAGGACACAGAATCTGAATGCAATGATAGCAGAGTGACAGCATCTACGCAGGAAACAATTTCGGCAGAACAAAACAAAACATCAGAAACATTATCCAATATAATTATTTTCGAGAATGTTCTCAGCAATACACAAGGTAATTTTATTACTATTGATTTACAATCAGTAGTACACAGTTACTGTAAAATATTAAGTCAAAGTTAATTTTTTTTACACAGAGATATAATCAATATTGCAAATTTAATTTCCTTTTTTATTTTACAGATGATGAATCAATATACGAGGTGCCGGATGATGATTATGAATATTGGTATTCGGATGACAGTAATGTTCCTGAAGAACATCCATTCCACATTGTAAATTGGGATCTTCAAAACTGTCAGAATGTGTCAAGAGAGAAGTCTTCCGAAGATATTTGCACGCTGTGTTTTACCAATGAGCGAACACATATTTTTGTACCCTGTGGTCATTTTGCCTGTTGCACTGAATGCATCGGACGTTTGGAACATAAGCGATGTCCAGTGTGCAATACTACTTATGAAAAATATTTTAGAGTTCGAAAACCATAAAAAGCTGTTCAAGCAATCTTTTCTCGTTAAGACAAGCTGCAATCTGAAAATTTTTAGTATAGTATTTAGTTTAGTATTTAGTAACAATATAAGTATTTCCTATATTGTTATTGTTTGTGTTGTTTATAATATTCACATTTGTGCAATTATACTTATATGATTCAGTTTCGTTTTTAAAGCACAGTTATGTATTGTGTTTGATGTTCACATGAGTTTAAATTTGTTACCTATATGTTATTATCTTTGTGAAATAGTCTAAGAAAAAGATAAGAGGTAACGATATTACAAACGTGAATTTATGTTACTTTCGCAATGCTGATTCATTGTTTCAAATTATTTTTAAAATTTAGCTGTAAGTTTGTTCAGAGTGAAAGACTTTTTTTTCGTTTCCTATTTGATTTTTATAACGATTAAGTGTCCTTTAAAATGTCTATAAAAGATTTAAAAGTTTCTTAAGTCGTTTATACGTAATATATGTTTATTGTACTTAAATACATAGATTTTATCTTGTGTGATACATGTTACCAAAGACATAATTTGATAATTTCTTTTTATATTTATATGTATGTATATCTAAATGTATAATGCGCTGCTATGTAATGTTATTTTTACATAGCGTTGTTTCATAAATGTCGATTATATAACATGATATACATTTTATAAAAAGAGTTCAATAAAGATATAAATTATAAATCAACAAAAAAAGGGCTTTATTAAGAAAACATAATTTTACATTCTTTTTTAATTATATGTAATAAAAATTGTAATTTAAGTATAAAAAAAATTCATACTTAAATGATTGTTATAATTAAAGAAAGACAAATTTTGGATACGGTAGTATCGGCAGTATTAAATCGGATCATAAGTCGCTATACAAACATAATTTACACAAACAATAATTTGAATTTTTATTGCATTTATTACTGTTATGAGAGAACAAACTTTTAATTTTATCATTATATTTAGTACAAAATGTTGCTTTTTGTAGATTTTTGTTTTGACTGCTTGTGAATGATCAACAAGTTGCATTTTACAAACATACTTTGAGAGTAAAGGATTAATTTCTCAAAAAGTTAGAAAGGTAAATAGATGATTTTTGATGTTTTCATAGCACTTCATATGATTCTGGTAGTGGAGAAAATTATAATAAACTCGCTTAAAAGAATTGCATGCTTTGTTAATAAATTCTTTTTTAGTGCTTGATAACCTGCTGTGTCATTTACTATAGATGCATAGGAATATGTGGCTCTGTTATATCTGAAGTAGGAGGTTTAATAATGTTATTATTATAAATAATGTAATATATTAGAATTTCACATGCATACAGAGTAATACAGAATTTAGTAGAAATGTTATCAAATCTCATGAATATACACATTACAGTTCACATATACAGTTTATTAAATAGCCTTACTTACCTTACGGAAACTGCAACTTGCATTGTAAATGCATTGTAAATTTAAGTATATACATATATATATATATATATATATATATATATATACTGAAATTGTGATATATCTAATTAATAAAGCTCAAAAAAAAATTTCTTTCAGATAAATTACAATTAATTTATCTATATATTCAATAATGTTTTCTTACTTGCTCTGATTACATTACGTTGGACACACAATGTGATATGTTATATGTGCAATAACAATTCATGTGGAAAAAGATTTAGAAAATTTACAGTCGAGTTTGACTCTTCAAAAATAAAAAATAGATTATTACGCGATCAATTTACCTGCGACTTACGACTACAACTCTATTGTAGAAATTGAAAAATCTGTCAACAACCATGTGCAAGGCAAAGATACGGAATATAATAAAATTATCAATGACGGATGGAAATTATCATTTTACGGACAGTATGCGAAACATCATGCAAAAAGCAGAAACATGATTATAAGATTCTTCTTCTTCTTATAATTACGGTGCGCGAAAGAACGGTGGGCGAAAGAACGGTGCGCGATAGAACGGTGGGGCGAAAGAACGGTGCGCGAAAGAACGGTGCGCGATAGAACGGTGCGCGAAAGAATGGTGCGCGATAGAACGGTGGGCGAAAGAACGGTGCGCGATAGAACGGTGCGCGATAGAACGGTGCGCGAAAGAACGGTGCGCGATAGAACGGTGCGCGAAAGAATGGTGCGCGATAGAACGGTGGGCGAAAGAACGGTGCGCGATAGAACGGTGCGCGATAGAACGGTGCGCGATAGAACGGTGCGCGAAAGAACGGTGCGCGAAAGAACAGTAGGCGAAAGAATTGCGTAAACAAATAATTTTCCAAAATTTTTAAAAGACTTCTACATGCATAAATACGACTGCGTGTATTCCAAATCATAATTGTATTCCAAAAATATGTGTTGTGTCCAAAAGCAACAGTGTCCAATTGAACGGTGTGCAAAAGAACGGTGCGCAAAAGTACGGTGCGCAAATGAACGGTGCGCAAAAAAACGGTGCGCAATCTTATGTGTCTAATAGCACGGTGTGCAATTGCAACGTGTCCAATTGTACTGTGCGCCAATGAAGGCTTCTCTTTATGGTGGGGCCGCGTCTATATGAGGTACCCCGGACTCTCTGGCAGGTATGGGAAATGTAAACAAACATCGCCAAGGTGTCGAGCGGGGGATGATAGAACTACGACCTGTGAGCGGGCAAGTATGGGAGAACAAAAGAACGACGGAGTCAAACGGTGGATTCTGCTAGACCGATATTCGACGAGATGACGACTAAGGGGGTGCAAACGGTATAGAGCGTGCGCCAGTATAGCGAACAAAAGAACGCAGCGACGAATGATCGGACGACTTTTAGTCTGATATTCGGCATGCTGGTTAAGGTGGCAGCGATATCTCGTGAACGGAATGAGCCACCCCGCGGATTGAGCGCGCTGTAAGGATTGTCGAGTGCAGGAACATGCGAAAAGAGGAAGGAAACAAACACGAGAAATGGAATACAAAATCGTTTATTTGGAATTTTTTCTTAAGAATACATAATTGAACTGACAAAATAAAGTTTATACATTTTATGATTTTCAATAGAATCAAATTTAATTATAAATGATAAAAGTATACATTAATGTATGAATTACAATTTTCGTTGAAATCTAATTATATGTACAATTTGATCGAAGTAAAGAGCAATTAATTCTAAAAATACAATTTCAAATTGATCGTCGAGAAATGTTAAATCTTTTAGTTGCGTACGTACATTAGTTTGTATTTCGCGACAATTAGATTTGAACGCGAGTTTTATAATATCGTTTTCGATATAACCCACGATAGGTAGTCTTATTTGTATTTCATTAATAAGATATTTAGCGCAATCATTGGCACTAGTGGTGATTATATTCAGTCGATTCAAATTAGCGTTTACACATTCGAGTATATTTTCTAGTCCCAGAAAACTAGCTCTCTGCATTGCTATAGCGAGCAAAGAAGTCCGGCGTTTCTTTGGAGCATGAATTTCTTCTTTAGTCGTGGTATTTTCCAAAGGTTGAACTTCTTGTCCGTTTTCTCGATATGTCAATAACAAAGCTCTTGCTCCATAAGCAGTGGTGAAATTTATAATTATCTTGTTGATAATAATCGAGTTTGCCGTAATACTATTTCCATTTAAGTAATCCGACATTTGCTTCATATTTTCTTGAAATTTTTGCCATTCCGCCATGTTGAAGCAAATACCATCGGCTCCCTTGGATGAAAATTTAACGAAAGGTTGAAAATCAAACTCGTCGCTGTTGATTGAAGTTTGCAGTCCAACATGAATTTTCTTCGTATAAGAAAAATTCAATCCATATGTTGTAGATAATAGCATGCAATTCTGCACAATTTTTTCGGTGATGTCGCATCTTGCTTTGGAAGTGTCGCTGCACTTTGTCGGTTTTTCGGATTTTACAATTTCCCGGCGTTTATCCATGACACTGATTTTTATACGCAGACGCAAAACGAAAACACGAAAACTGAAACTTGTTCGCTGTTGATCTTGCAGGTTCGAATGCTAGGAGACGAATGAGAAAAATGTTACAATCTTCCGCGTAATAGAAAATCGGAAAAACGGTGGGGGAAATTTGAACACATAAACTTTTAAGCACTATGATTGGTCGCAAAGGCGAAGCATTGACAAATATTACTTTTCCGAATTCCCACGAAAATTCTACTAGATAAAAGAAAGTTTCGATTTTCATGTCGCGACATGTTACGGAATAAATTTTCATGATTTTACAACGGAAAAATTTTTGCACTCTATTGTGGTTTTTACTACGCAATTGTTATATAGAGGATTATTCTTATTCAAACAACAGAATTTCCACCCGTTGCGTAGTATTTCTTAACAAGTTAAGCGTCGTCGGAATTTTTACTACGTGTTCAATACTATAGGATTATTCTTATCCCGATTCGATTATTTGTTATTTTTATTTTTTCCGAGGCGCCTCGCTCTCCTATCTTGAAGTACCGTTCGTTGAATAATAGGATTATCGTGAAAAGTACGAGCGAAACGTTGTACGACGAAAGGACCTGGACCGTTGTCCGGTTTCAAAGGAAGTGTAATAAAAATATTTGAAAACAAACAATGCTTTTTTCCTAAATTTTCTCAAGGTGGGGAAAACTGGTATAAAACGGGAAGACGCTAAAAAATCGCACAGTTTCACATTTTCTCGCGCATTCGGGATCATAGCGATCTGTATTTCCGTCTTCGTGTGATTTCACCGCGTATCGAAGCCACGTTGAATTAAAAATGTCTAGTTTGCGGGAAATTATCGAATCGTGTTTGCGATTGACGCGTAGTTTAAACGGGCTCTGCATCGATAATTATTTATCGTCGTTATCCGACAACGACGATAATAATTATGTTGTATTCGCAAAGTTTGCGGGTGCGTGCCCTACCGCGGTGCTCGCGGTTTTATTCCGTTTGGGGCATTTCTCGATTTACCTCCAGCTTTTGATTATTGCCGGCGAAATAATCGAGATGAGACGTGTGTTTAACGACAACGAAGAAGAGGATGCGGGAGGCTATATCGCCGGCCTGCTGAATTACTATCGTGGTGCGGTAAAAAATGGTAAGTTTCTATTTTTTATTATGAATATTTAAAACAAAATTTAAAAAAATTAAAATCATTATTTTTTAGGAACGCTACAATGTCACGAGCCGAAAAAAGTCATGGTGGTGGAGGGTGTGGTGCGTAGCGAGCGTCAAAATTATGTCGAAGAGCGAGCTACTCAACGCCGCGGGGTAAGACGACGAGACGATACCTCGCCTGAGGCTGGACCTTCGTGTAAGTAATAGACCTTCGTAAAAGTAATTTATATGAAATAACAGCATTGATTTAATATTAGGAAATTTTTCAAAAAATTTAATGTTTTAGCTCGCGCGCGAATTATTCTTACGCCGGAGCTTGTCGATCTTGTGAGAAACGAATCGACGAGTCAGTCGGCTCCTCGCGAAGTGAGCTCGTTCGATGAGGAGGAAATATTTAGTCCTTTGTACAGTAAGTGATAAAAAAAGTTATCTTAGCAGAAGCATAAAATAACTAAAAAATTTGAAAAATTAATAACGTAAATTTTTAGATAACGACCGTCAACAGAGTGTAATATTACCCGAGGCTGACGACAAAGAGGAAGAGCAGGAGGAAGAGCAGGAGGAGGAGGAGGAAGAGGAAGAACAGGAAGACGAAGAAGAAGAGCAGGAGGAGGAAGAGCAGGAAGAGGAATTACAGGAGAGGAATTATGAAGGAGAGGATGAACAAAGCCACGACGGATGGGGAATGGGTGACAGAGGTAAGAAAGATTGCAAATTTTTACAGTTGCTTTTATGCTCGAATTTTATTTTTTAAACATTAAAATTAAACATTAAAATTTTCACAGGATACAGTCCCCCTGTGATTTCTTACTCTCCCGATTACAATTATCAAACGAGGGTGTAAAATAAAAAAGAAGAAAATCTAGAGGTGAGCTGATTTAACACTTTTTCGATTTTTATTGCAAATAAAATTCGAGCATGAAGATATAAAATATAATATTTTATCAAATTTTTAATTAATTCGCTAATTTTTTAATTTTGACTTTTGCAGTTCAAACAGGTGGCGGTAGAGAAGAAGAAGAGTCGGAGGAAACTCGGTCGGGCGTGGAATCGACTGGCGAAACCGACGAAAGAGCGCCGCAGGAAGAGGAAAGAACGGAGGAGGAGGAAACGAGGCGAGCGGAGGATATCGATGCAGCATCGGCGGCGGAAAGGAATAATAATCAGGTCGGCGATAATTTTAATTATATAGAATTAGTATCGGAAAACACGCGTAGATTTAGAAATTTCGGGATAAAGGGTAGAGAAGCTAGATTCCGTATACTTCCGTTTCCCGAGGGAGGAGGGGAGGTTTACACGCGATTGGAAAACGCGTTTCGCGAAATTCACTCTTACGCGATATTTTCATGCGTACCGGGAGATTATGTTGGATTGTCTTTCGACTCTCCGGCTCTTTCTCACGGCCCCGCTGGAATATCGTTCCGTCCGGCGAACGATTTGACTCCCGAGAACATTTGGAATCTCGTGAGTTTATTAGCTCAAAGTTCAGGGGGGTTAAACGTAGCGCAAGAGTTTAATATTCGCGTTTTTCGTATTACCCCTCCCACGGAACGTGGATATAACGCTCTAGATATTGTTGGTAAACGTTCGATTTTAACAATAAACAACAACGATAATCTGTGTTTTCCTCGCGCGCTCGTGACGGCACAGATTTATAACGAGCGTGGAAATGTGCGTACGGGCGAGTTGCATGCGAGATGGAACGCGGTGAGAAAACGAAATTCGTCGTTGCAACGCGAACTCGCCGTCGAGTTGACGAAAAAAGTCGGTATCGCGATTCCGGAAGTCGGCTGCGGAATTAGGGAAATTGAACATTTCCAACAATATTTAGCCGCGGAAAATGTCGCGATAATAGTTTACAATTCCGACACTTTTGGTCGCGGGGGTAAACCGTTATTCGACGGAACAGCGGTGCTAGCCTCTCTACATCGAGAACCTATATCACGATTAAATATTTTATTTGTCGCCGAATCGCGTCATTATAGCGTGATTTTAAATTTAAGAGCCGCTGCTGGAAGTAGAGGGTATTGCATTCCGTGCAACGTAGCTTATCGCAGTGACGCGAAAGGGCATCGATGCTCTAATAAATGCCCGCGTTGTAACATGGTTCCAACTTGCGAGAGATTCGAACATGAGCGAATACGCTGCACGGAATGTAATCGCGAATTTTTTAATCGCGCGTGCCTCGAGCGTCATCGCGCGCAAAAATCGTACGACGGGCATTCGCTTCAAAGCGTTTGTAGCGTTATACGATTTTGCGGCGAGTGCGGTCGTGTAATCGAACGAAAGAAACAGCACGAATGCGGCGCGGCTTTCTGTTTCACGTGTCGTTCTCACCAACCGCTAAATCATTATTGCTGCATGATGCCGATCAATCGAGCTTCGAGTAGCATCGTGGGTCGCTCTTCGGAAGAGCATTTCGAAGATCAAAATGAGGATGAACACGTGTCGAAAACAGAAAACCGCTCCGCATTCGTGTTTTACGATTTCGAAACACGACAGGATGAAACGCTTCGAGGTACCGCTAATGTAAAAATTCACGTGCCCACTCTCTGCGTCGCGCAGCAGATTTGCGAATCGTGCGCGGAAATAGAAGATATGTCGGTGCGGTGTCGTTGGTGCGGTATCCGCGAATTTACATTTCGTCACGATCCTGTTAAAGAATTTGTAAATTTCGCGACGCGTCCGACGACATATTTTAAAAAAATAATTTGTATTGCTCATAACGCAAAATCGTTCGACGCGCAATTTATCCTCCGATATTTAGTAGAAAGCGGTATTTCGACAGAACCTCGTGTAATTTTGAGCGGTACTAAAATCATAGTACTAACGGTAGGAAATACGAAATTTATCGACAGTGTTAATTATATGCCGATGCGGTTATCCGAATTACCAAAGGCTTTCGGGCTGGCGAATACTTTGGATAAAGGCGTCTTTCCGCATTTATTTAACACGCTCGATAATCAATTCTATGTAGGACCGTTGCCGGGCGTCGAGTATTACTCTCCGGAAACTATGAATACGAAAGAACGCGAACAGTTTTTAGCATGGCACGACGAGTTAACCCGGGCGAATTATATTTTTGATTTTCAACTCGAGATATCGCGCTATTGTCGCAACGACGTGGATATTCTTAGACGAGCGTGCATGGCTTTTAAGAAAATTTTCCTGAGGCGCGGAAAAGTGTACCCGTTCGAGGAATGTACAACAATCGCTTCCACGTGTATGAGGGTTTTTAGAAAAAACTTTCTGCGTGAAAGCGAGATTGGTATAATTCCACCGGGTGGGTACAGACACGCGAATACGCAATCGCGCAAAGCACTGCGTTGGCTGGTGTGGATGGAGCGAGAGCTCGGACATCCTATTATACACGCAGGGCGTACCCGCAAATATCGCGTACTCGACGGCACACTCGTCGACGGATATTACGAATCGTTAGAAAACGGCGTAACGCGACATCACGTGTTTCAATTTCACGGATGTTTTTGGCACGGTTGCCCGTCGTGCTTTAGAATCAACCGCGACAGTAACCTCTCCGTAAACAGTGAACGTAGGGATACGATCGATTTGCGTTATGAGCATACCGTCGCAACGACATATCGTCTTAGAAAACGCGGATACACGGTGACGGAGAAATGGGAGTGCGATTTCGATCGTGCGATGGCTGTAAATAGCGTAATGCGGGAATATTTACAGCACCATCAAATGGTTGAAAACGAACCGCTCAATCCGCGCGATGCGTTTTACGGCGGCCGTACGGGGAATGTCGCGACTCGATATGAAATTACGGGTACAGAGAAGATACGATACATCGATGTATGTTCTCTGTATCCGTATGTTTTAAAAACGGGTACTTTTCCGATCGGACATCCCGAGTCGAAATTTAAAACCTACTATAAACCTCATACATGGTTATTTGTGCCTCTAATAATGTTCCTTGACCTACAAGTTCTATCTTGAAAGTGTTATGTCTTCTTTTGGCCTTTCTTTAATCTTGTTGTCCTAGAAAACCCTTATTTTTATTAATGTTAAACATACAATTCCTACTTTCGTTCTTACAACTCCTACCTCTTTTGAATCTCCAAATCTTATCGAAATTTCTAGCAATAAAAATATTAATATTCAATCTATAATTGAGTTCAATTTCTATTATATCAGATTAATATAATAAATGTTATAATCAGAGGCGGACTGGACAGGAGAGATACCGAGAAATTTCTCGGGGGGCCCTATGTTTTTGAGGACCTCAGTGGCCCCCAAATCCAAATTTTTTTTTAAAATTTTTTATGCAAGAAATTAATAATCTAAATTCTAAATTATCAGATTGCGACAGTTGAATAACGACGTGCTTTCCTTCTCTAACCAAGATAGCGCTGAGCACGAGTTAGCGTTAGTCAACTATCTGTAGTGCGTCACTGTCTTTCGTGTTCTCCTTTCATTTTTTTTTATAATTCGTCTGAAAGGTTATGGCAACTGACAATTTATAAAAGAATATTTACTAAAAGCCAAAGAAATATTATTTTATTATTAAATAAAATACATGCACTATACATGGTTATTTATTTTACGTATGCTACCTTTACTACAATACAAAAAAAATTTACAATAAAAACAACAACAAACAAATTAAAGGACAAAATATCTCCAAATTTCATTAAAACACGTTTGACCTTGAACTAAAAAAATTTTTTGCCGCGGCGCTTTAGAGTGGGGGCCCTTTTTACAAATTTTCTCGATGGGCCCTGGTGTTCCAGTTCGACCCTGGTTATAATATAAAATAAATAATAACAAATAAATAGTAAAAAATATTTTTAAAAATTAAGTGCAACTCAGTATTATATTTAGTATTATAAATAACTAAAAATTTATTTGAATAAACAAAAAACAATTAAAATTCAAAATTTTATTTAATATTTTATTACATATCTGACCTATAATTCAAAATTATTTAATATTCTATTACCACATTTACTTTATTTATATTTAATGCATATCTTAATTTCAATAAGCGCAATACATTAATTATGTAATTTACTTAACTGCAGATAGATATGTAAGAGATAAGTGAATATTATTTATATAATATTTGCTTATAGTAGCCTATTTACAGTTAAGCAAATTATAATAATTAATATATTGTTTATTAAAATCAAGATCCATACATTACATGCAAGTAGAGTATATGAGATAATAGATTATTAAGTAATTTTGAATATTTATTTTCTAGAAATACATATTTATAGAACCTGAAGCCTTTTTAGAGGTTTTCAGTAGATACTCTTTTGAGCTTCCACATGGAAAAAACGGCAATAAGTAACAATTTTTAGTATCAAAGGAGGGCAATAGCTAATGTAATGTTATATCTATATATATGAATTAAAGCTTACATTGGTTCTCCAAATTCGACAAAACTTGTAGGTTTAATCTAGGCTAAAAATTTCGACTCGGGATCCCACGGTGTATGTCGGGGAGGAATGTTCGGTGCTAATCGGAGAAGGCCCGAATTACAATTTCGACTCCGTCGAAGGCCTCGTACGTTGCAAAGTACTCGCACCGCACGATCTCTTTCACCCTGTGTTACCGTATCGCGTACGCGGAAAATTGTTATTCGCGTTGTGCCGCAGTTGCTGCGAAACATTTTCACGCGAAGATTGTACACACAGGCCTTCCGAACGTGAATTTACGGGTACATGGGTATCGTGCGAATTGCGCAAAGCGCTTGAAAAAGGTTATTTCGTGTCGGAGGTTAGCGAGATTTGGCAGTACAACGCAACACGCTACGATCACGGTACGCGGCAGGGTGGGTTATTCGCCGAATATATTAATACATTTTTAAAATTAAAACAAGAAGCCAGCGGGTGGCCGAGTGAATGTACCGATGACGAGGCTAAAGAACGATATCTTCGCGATTACGAGGGAACCGAAGGTATCGTTCTCGAAAGTAACAATATTGCGAAAAATTCGGGATTACGTTCGGTCGCGAAGTTGTGTTTAAATTCTTTTTGGGGGAAATTCGGCCAACGACCCAACCTAACGAATACCGAAATCGTAAAAACTCAGCAACGATTAGCGAGTTTGCTCACAAGCCCCAAACATGAAATAACCGAAATACTGCCGGTAAACGAAGATGCGATGTATGTTTCATGGCGACTGCGGGAAGAGGCCGACGTTCCCTCGCCTCTTACCAACGTCGTTTTAGCGGCGTACACGACGGCGCTAGCGCGATTAGTGTTGTATAAATATTTAGAACGCTTAGATCGACGCGTTTTATATTACGATACCGATTCTTGCATTTATGTAAGCAGCGATGATCCTTCCGAATACGAGCCGCGTACGGGTAATTTTTTGGGCGATATGACGAACGAACTCGAAAGCTATGGGTCCGGTAGTTACATCGAGGCGTTTGTATCCGGTGGCCCGAAATTTTATGCTTACGTTGTTCGCACACCGGAAGGACTCACGCACGAAGTTTGCAAAGTAAAGGGTATAACCCTAAACTTTGCAAACTCATGCTTAGTCAATTTTAATAGTATAAGAGAATTAATATTGCAAAAAGAGCGAGAGGGACGAGAAGAAGAAAGTGAAGAAGAAGAAGAAGAAGAAGGAAAGTCACATAGAACATCGATAAATCTACGTTTCAGAGCAATTCGGCGTACGGCTTTTTACGAGTTAATAACTCGCGACGAAGTGAAAGCTTGTACTCCTGTGCTATTGAAACGTAGATTTATCAATAGTCGTTGTTCCGTTCTTTACGGTTACGCGATTCGATAATTTTTACAGAATTGTTCTTTCGCTGTCGACGGTTAGCGTGTGTTTTCCGACTTTATATAAATAGCTTTAAGTAGATTTATAAATTTTTGTAAAAGTATAAATAAAAAATTTTTTTATTTAATTTAAGAAAATATTGCTAGTTTTAAAATGTAAAATGTATAATTGTATAAAAACCATGTAAAAACTATGAAAAATTTAAGAAATAAAAACGAATATTTTTATTTTTCTCAAATCATGTACTTTTATTCGTAAAAATAAATGTTTTCTCGCATAATTTTTCTTAAAGATTTTTCTTCCTCCTAACTTACTTTCCCGTATAAAACCCTCATTTTTTCCGAGAAAAAAAAGCGTTTCATCGCGCGAAGTAGCGTTTCCACTCTTGGACGCTGGCGCGAGCAATTTCGGTGGTTGCGCTTGTCCAGCGTCTCCGCGGACCGAATCAGCTTGTTCGAGTCCGCGAGTTGTACGCTAGCGCGGTTGCGCTTATCCAGCGTCTCCGCAGACCGAATCAGCTTGTTCGAGTCCGCGAGTTGTACGCTAGCGCGAGCAAGCGGTCGCCGCCGCCACCGCCGCCGTCAGTGGGCAGTAAGCTTATCGCGTCATAGTGTTTCGCTGATTTTTTTCGTTTATGAAGGCGCGAGCGAACGGCGAAGAGTTCATTTCGCAAGATGGACATACGCTGGAAACATCCTTGGACGTCTATCGTCAGCGGTCCCACTGGATGCGGCAAAACGGTCTTTGTAAAAACTTTTCTCAAATATCTATCCGAAATGGCCGATGTTTCTTTCCAAAGAGTTTTATTTTATTACGCCGAATGGCAGGATGCTTATCGACAACTTCAATACGCGTTTGAGAAAAAAGAAAGGAACGCTGCGGGAAAAATAAAGAAAAATGCAATCGAGTTTCGCGAGGGGTTGCCACAAGCGCATGATTATTCCCACGATCCTCTCACACCAAAGTTGGTGATAATCGACGATCTTATGAGAGAATCATCCTCGTGCGACGTCATCGTGGATCTTTTTACAAAGGGTAGTCACCATAAGAATCTCAGCGTTATACTTATCACGCAAAATCTATTTCACCAGGGACGCTGTCAGCGCGACATATCGCTTAATACCAATTACATCGTCGTCTTCAAGAACCCGCGCGATCGCGCTCAAATTCGTCATCTCGCGCGACAGGTGTACCCCGATGACCCAAAGTTTCTAGAAGAAGCATACTTTGACGCAACCTCGCGCCCCCACGGATATTTATTACTCGATCTGAAACAATCGACTCCGGACAAATATCGATTTCGGACAAGCATCTTTCCCGACGATGCGTTGCGTTACGTCTACGTACCGCGCAGATCCAGCGTATAAAAAGTATGCACCATCGCTCGCGAGACGACAGTTGCGAGTGACTTTCTCACGATGAAAGTAGCGGCGTCGGACGGTGCAACGAAAACCGCTAGACGTTCGATCGGAAAGAGAAACGTTTGTCTTCTAGAAGCGCTGTGTCATCTGAACAAAAATCAACGCAGCTCCTTCCTGCGAACCGCGGACGAAAAATTTATTCGCTGTATTTGCGAATGCGTTTTCAACACGCTCAATGGTAACGTTGCGCTCGAACGGCGCGAAAAAAATCGTCTGAGCAAATACAAAACGACGCTACGTCGTATCGCGTCAAAGCGCGGAAATTGGAAGAATAAAAGAAAGCTATTGGTACAACGAGGTGGATTCTTATCCTATATTATCGTTCCTCTATTAGAGGCCTTATTTTCGCGAATCATAGACAAGGTGACGGCTTAAAACACAAGAGAGAAAATAATATCGAGTGTTATGGAAAGAGCGAAAAAAATGGTTTTAATTTCTACGGAAAATCTCGAGAGAATGCAGCGTCAATTGCATCAACCGACTACCGACTACGGCGCACCGCTCGTGGAAAACACACCGGACGAAAGCGTTAATAATAATAATAATAATAATTATAATTCCGTACGAACACCCGGAACCGCTCTATCCAGACTCGATGCGGAGATGAGTCGAATTCTTAATTCGCCCTATCCGAACGACGAAGCCGAGAGATGGAAGATGTACAAAGAGGCTCTTTGGCGATATCTTCACTTTGTACGAGTAGCACACGGACGACGAAATCAAGACGCGCGTAACGCCGAGGAAGAAGAAGAGGAAGAAGACGCGATGGACACTCGCGAAGAAGAAGTACCGCCGAGCGATCTCTCATTCGCTCCGGGCTCTAGTCGTGCGAGAAGCCTCCCGAAAGAACACGACGCGAGTCTCGGGGTGATGAAAAGCGTCGAAAGAATAGTGGAAAGCGTACCGAAATCTTACCGTGACGAAGCTCGCTTACTGACGAAACGCTTGCTCGATAAAGCATCGTCGACTAGAATTAACTGGGACGAGTACGGAGTCGTGACCATAGACGGTAACGTCGTAAAAGATTCAAATATCTCAGACCTGATAAACGAGGCGATGCGCGATAGAAAAACCGTGAAAGCCGCGGGAAGAGTTCAGTTCGCGCGATTACTTCACGACTTGAACATTCCCTCCGCACTAGTGAGAAATAAAAAATTATTAACAGCCGGTTCTTCGCAAAATATCGCGAAACTTACCGGCCCTGCGGCGAGTTTCACTCCTCAGAGAAACACGGATTCTCCACCAGCGAGACGCCTGTTCGAATGGAGTAAATTGGAATGACGGCTCTTGAAAAATTGTACTACGATCCCGCGCATTATGCCGGCTATTCGGCTGTCGATAATCTGTTTCGCGCGGCGAATTTGCCCCGTAACAATGTCGAGTGATGGCTCGAAGCGCAAGACGCCTACACGCTGCATCGTCCATTGCGACGGAAATTTCCGCGAATGCATTACAACGTAACGAATATCGACGATCTGTGGGAGGCAGATTTGATCGAACTCCGAAATCTCAAAAGTTACAACGAGGGATATTCGTATTTACTCGTGATTATCGATGTACTTAGTAAATACGTCTGGGTAGAACCATTGCGCGACAAAACGAGTAATTCCGTAATGAGAGCTTTTCAGAACGTGCTCTCGAGAAGTAACGGACGCGCGCCCGTATACCTACAAACGGACAAAGGTAAAGAATTTGTCGGGCGATCGCTACAAAAGTTTTTGGAAGAAAATGACATTCGTTTTCGCGTAGCCCGCAATCCGGATGTCAAAGCAGCCATCGTCGAGCGCTTCAACAGAACGTTGAAAGAACGAATGTGGCGTTATTTTACGCATAAAAATACACGACGCTACATCGATGTTTTGCAGAATATCGTAAACGCCTATAATCACACCCGTCATTCGAGCACCAGAATGCAACCGTATGCTGTTACGAGAGAAAATGCGCGTATCGCGTGTGAAAATATAACGCGCCGATGGAGGAGCAACGGCGAAGCGAACGAAAAACGCCGAAAGGCTAAATACCACGTCGGTGATCACGTTCGTATCAGTAGAGCAAAGGTCGTCTTTGAGAAAGGATACGAGGCGCGGTGGAGTGAGGAGATATTTCGAATTCATCGCATACTCGATTGGCGAAAACCACGTGTGTACGAGCTGAGCGATTTAGCGGGAGAAGTCATAGACGGTATTTTTTACGAACAAGAATTGGCTCGGGTTGAGAAAAACTTGCAGGAGGAGGAGTTTATCGTCGACCGTGTGATAAGAAGCCGGGGTCGCGGTAATAATAAGCAGGTGCTGGTTAGCTGGCGTGGTTATCCCCGTAAGTTTGATTCTTGGATCCCTGCTTCGAGTTTAACCCCGCTTGTTCAAAATGAGGACGGATCAATTTCTCTTGATTCTTCCCAGCAATAGCAGTATGCGTTATTTTCCGCACAATGCAACCACTTCCTTCACCACGGAATTACCTCAATCTATACACTTACACGGCGAATGGGAAGTCGCGCTTAACGAGATCCAATTTCCCACTACTTTTTTACACATAAACCACGTTGAAAATGTCATTAGATTCGTCGATATTGAAAATGGACACGAGACGAGGAAAAACGGGGCGCCGTTAACGTCGACGGAAGGCGTAATACCGAATGGTATTTACAAAAATATCGAGGAACTTATCTCCGCTATTAATTCGTCTTGCAAAGATGCGAATTCGCATATTAAATTGAAACTAGAAGACGCTAGCGGCGGTAAAATCTTGTTCAACATTACATGCGATGAAAATAAATGCAATCTGATTCATCATATGAACGTTTCCGATAATCTACTACGAATACTCGGCTGCGGCGGGGCCATACCAACGCCTAGCAATCGCCTACAAACCGCATATTATACCACGCTCACTGCGACTAAACCTAATTCCAAAGATATTTTTACAGCGCCTTTTATTAAACTCGGGTTTAAAACGGAACAAGGAGTGCGCGCTGGAAGTTTCTATACCGTCGAACCGCACGGATTGCTGCGCGGTATTCCCGATAAACTCTTTGTTTATTGCGATATTTGCGAACCTTATATAACCGGCGATGTGCAAACTCCACTTCTTCGAATAGTACCGGTCGAGCTGCAACATTACGGACATTATTACGCGTACGGCGCGAATCAAGTGAAACATTTCTCCGTCCCGCATTATATCCCATTACGACAAACGTATTTCCGCAGAATTGAAATAGATATAAAAGATCAATTCGGAAAAAGAATACCATTCCAATCGGGAACGCTAACGGTGACGTTGCACTTTAGACGTTTCCAGTAAAAAAAAATCAGTCGGAAAAGCCGCTCGCTATGGCTAGACCGGAGGACCACGAATATTACGATAGCGGAGGTAGGAGCGGAGGAATCACGAGGGTTTTCGTCGGAGCACCCTATCAACGAGGACACGGAATCGGTAGTTTTCTCGGAGGATTATTCAGGAGGGTGCTTCCTTATCTGAGTAAAGGTGCACGAGCGGTTGGTAAAGAAGCTTTACGAGCCGGCGTTAACGTGATGGAGGATGTCGAAAATAATACGCCGTTCAAGGAGGCGGTCAAATCTCGTCTCAAGGAATCGAGCGGAAATCTCAAAAGAAAAGCCAAAGAAAAAATAACTAGCTTGATGAAGGGAACAGGTTATAAAGTATCCGCGAAAACAGCTGCGCTTCAGTTTCTTTTCTTCAGTTACGTAAGACGCAACGCTGTTTCTAAGCGCCGTCGTCGTCAGACGAACAAAAAGAAATCGTCGAAGAATAGCAATGCGCGAAGAAAAATCACGAACAAAAAAAGGGCAACGAAGAAAATACGCACGGCAGGTAGAAAGACCAACAACAAAAAAAAAGCCATCCACAGGACGCTGCCGTCGAGTCAAGAAACGCAGTGTAGCCGACATATTCTCTTAATCGACGTGTGAATTAGGAATTTACGGAGCATGTCCTTTCTTCATACACATTCAAACGAGTGCTTAAAGAGTGAACTCGATCTCTTTTCTTTACCGCCTACACAAACCAGCATCGAGAGATCGCAATGGATTTATTACAAACCCGTAACGTCGCTCGCGGACGATGCGCCTATAGAATTCGTCATACCCGGCCATGGGGAAGATTATCTAGATCTCACACACACCATGTTGAGTCTTCGCGTACGCGTAGAATCTTTCCCCCTAGCAGGAGGCGGTACCGCCGCTGGCACCCCCGAGTTCAAAGTAGGCCCTGTAAATCATTTACTGCATTCCATGTTCAACCAAATCGACATATATTTCAATCAAAAACTCGTGTCACCCCCAAACAACGCTTACGCGTATCGGGCTTACATCGAGGCGTTATTAAATTATTCTTCACCCGCAAAAAACTCCCATCTGACCTCCTGCTTGTGGGACGCGGATACCCCGGGCTTAATGGACGCTCTCCTAGAGTTGCAAGCCACGAATCAGGCACTCGTGAGACGCTCGCGTTACATTCGAGACGGACAGGCGTTAGATCTCATAGGGCATCTTTACTGCGACGTTTTCAATCAGGATAAATTCCTAATCAACGGGGTGGAAGTTAGAATGAGGCTCGTTCGCTCGAAAGATTCGTTTTGCCTCATGGAATCTAATTCGGTGTCAAAAATACGTCTTCTAGACGCTAGTCTGCTCGTTAGAAGAGCAAAGATAAGCCCCGGTGTGTTACTCTCGCACGCGAGAATGTTGAGTAAAACCACCGCCAAATATCCTCTCACAAAAGTCGAGGTTAAAACATTTACGATTCACGCCGGACTCGTAGGAGAATCGATAGATAATGTAATACTCGGACAACTGCCGAAACGTGTAATAGTCGGCTTTGTCGATAACAGAGCGTTTAATGGCGATAGAAAATTGAATCCGTTTAATTTCAAAAACTACGGTATAAATTTCTTTTCTCTGTATGCCGATGGTATGCAAATTCCTAGTAGGCCGTTACAACCGAACTTCTCGAAAGACGAAAAGCTTTACGTCGAAGCCTACCACACGCTCTTCTCGGGAACCGGCATTCACTTCTTGAATGAGGGAAATTCTATAAGTAGAGAGGATTATGCCCAGGGCCTACACTCTTTTCGCTTTTGATCTTACCCCCGACTTGTCCGCTCATTGCGCCGGACATTGGAATCTCGCGAAACATGGTAGTTTGCGATTAGAAGTGAAATTTGATAAGGCGCTTACCACGACCGTTAATTGTATCGTTTATGCTGAGTTCGACAATATTCTAGAAATAGACTCCTCTCGACAAGTTATCGTCGATTTTGGCGGTTAGGTTTTTATAACGTCAAACCCCCCACCTCTACTACTACTACTACGTACATTTTTCCCTAACGTCTGTTTTCTTATGACGTGTAAAGCAACGGAAAGAGATTCAGTTTTGTTCGAGACGCGAACGGCGTCGCTTCGTTTGAAAAGAAAGAGCGAGTACTTGGACATAACCATGGATATAGTCATCGATATACAGGGTTTCCGCGATGCCGACGAGAAGTTTATTCCGAAAGAAGTGGCTGTTGTCGCGCTTAACTCCGCAATCATCGGACACTGGATTATGACGCCTCCCTATCCCTTTGACGATTTATCTGAAAAATCGAGACGAGAAAACAACTGGCTTTCGCGAAATTATCACGGAATCGAGTGGTTCGATGGCGAAACCGATCTTAAATGTTTCGTAATACAACTGCGAGAAATAACACGTCGAGTGCGCTACATCTATAGCAGGGGGCAAGAAAAGGCCCGCTATCTGAGGCGTCTACTTTCCAGAAACGTATATAATTTAGAAGGAATTTCTCCGGCGTTTAAAAATTTGCCGGAAGACAAAGAGAGCGGACATCGGTGCTCTCACCACGGTTTTCGATTTTGCTCTACAGACAAATTTCTTTGCGCGTTACGCAACGCCGGCAAATTGAAACGTTGGATAGGCGCTCAAAACACCAGCAGTGAGTGTAGCATCGTTTCGAGCTGCGATAATCTTTCTCGTGAAAATTGGAGCATAAGCGAAAAAGCTGACAGCGGCGTTTTTATAAAAAAGAATAAAAATCTCGATATAATTCGCAATATCGAGGCGTGGCGTGCGGAAAAAAAGAAGAAGAAGAAGAAGAAGACAAGAATCAATCACGTAATTACATTGCAAAAGATATACCGTGTGTAAAGAAAGAAGAATATCCTACCGATAGCAACGCTCAACAAACCATCTCCGCACAATCATTCGAGAACGTCTACTCTACGCGTAAGGAGATAAACCCCTGCGACTCTACTATACAAATAATTCCTCGCGCACGAGCACCGTCTTGTTACGCGACAAATGAATTCGTTGGAAATCTTACACGCGTTGCGTCGTTTCAATGTCAGATATGTGGGAGTCTATCCTGCCGACAGACTACCGAGGGTGTGGACGAGGTCGACAGCCATTGTCGCTAATACAGACGAGCATGATCGCCCCGGAAGACACTGGGTCGCCTTCTACATCGACGAGCACGGTACCGGCACATATTTCGATAGTTACGGAATCCCGCCACACTCGGATCAACGATTTCATCTGCGACTTCAACGAAATTCCACCATGTATCGATGGAACACCGTGCAGCTACAAGGATTTTTTTCGCAAACATGCGGCCAATATTGTTGCGTGTTTCTTTACTATTTGTCTCTTGGTTACAACCTTGAGCAATTTCTTCGTCTTTTCACCGATGATTATAACCAAAACGACAGACTGATAGTATGCTTATATCGCAAAATTTTTCATTGTAAAAAAAATGAGCAAACGAAAGTACGTACAAGTACTTGTTGTAATATTCAACGATGTATTTTTAAAAATTTCAAATAAAACATTTTATTTTATATATTTAACATTTCTCGATGCATGCTTTGAAATAATATTTGTAATTCATACATTAATGTATACTTTTATCATTTATAATTAAATTTGATTCTATTGAAAATCATAAAATGTATAAACTTTATTTTGTCAGTTCAATTATGTATTCTTAAGAAAAAATTCCAAATAAACGATTTTGTATTCCATTTCTCGTGTTTGTTTCCTTCCTCTTTTCGCATGTTCCTGCACTCGACAATCCTTACAGCGCGCTCAATCCGCGGGGTGGCTCATTCCGTTCACGAGATATCGCTGCCACCTTAACCAGCATGCCGAATATCAGACTAAAAGTCGTCCGATCATTCGTCGCTGCGTTCTTTTGTTCGCTATACTGGCGCACGCTCTATACCGTTTGCACCCCCTTAGTCGTCATCTCGTCGAATATCGGTCTAGCAGAATCCACCGTTTGACTCCGTCGTTCTTTTGTTCTCCCATACTTGCCCGCTCACAGGTCGTAGTTCTATCATCCCCCGCTCGACACCTTGGCGATGTTTGTTTACATTTCCCATACCTGCCAGAGAGTCCGGGGTACCTCATATAGACGCGGCCCCACCATAAATACGCTCCTTCACGAGGCGACTGTGTGACGTCGTTTGTTTTGATGCCCCATACCTGCCAGAGAGTACGGGGTACCTCATGTAGACGCGGCCCCACCATAAATACGACCCTTCGCGAGGCGACTGTGTGACGTCGTTTGTTTTGACGCCCCATACCTGCCAGAGAGTCCGGGGTACCTCATGTAGACGCGGCCCCACCATAAATACGTCCCTTCCCTTCACGGACTAGAGGCGACTGTGTGACGTCGTTTGTTTTGATGCCCCATACCTGCCTGAGAGACCGGGGTACCTCATGTAGACGCGGCTCCACCGTAAATACGTCCCTTCCCTTCACGGACTAGAGGCGACTGTGTGACGTCGTTTGTTTTGATACCCCATACCTGCCAGGTCCCATACCTGCCAGGCCCCATAGCTATAAATACGACCCTACGACTTATTTCATTTGATCTATAGGTAGCCATTCGGACTAGGACCAGGACTAGAAACCCAGCGATCCAGGTTCGAACCCGGTTTGGATTTTCTCAATTCGGAAAAAAATAAAAAATTTACGTCATCCCGCGCCTGCCATAAATACGACCCTACGACTTATTTCATTAGATCTATAGGTAGCCCAGCAGACTAGGACCAGGACTAGAAATCCAGCGATCCAGGTTCGAACCCCGTTTGGATTTTCTCAATTCGGAAAAATAAAAATTTCCGCCATCTTGTCAACATCCGCCATCTTGTTTACCCGTAGCCGCCATCTTTTTTTCCCATCCCGTCAGAGAGGAGTGGGGGAATGTTTTGGCGCCAGACCCACCGCGGGGGGCCTAGACGGGGTAGGTGGTGGGGGTTTGTTGTGACGGCCCATACCTGCCAACATACTACTTATACATATATATTTAAGTAGTATATTCTAAATTTCACGAGATTTAAAGTTTACGTAGTCGATCTTCTTATGGAAGAAGAATCTACTAATTAATTCGATAGCAACATGTAATGCATTGGCTGTAGCTGTAACGGCGCGTCCGACGAAGAAGGAAAGCAGGTACCAATGACGAAAATCGATTCAGATGCTTAATTAATTCTGAGCATTGATTTATCATTATATTTTTTTCAAATCCCTGTCAACTAACAAATATTTATTTTTTTCTTTATGCAATTACTAACTATTAAGTTATTTGGATTTTGGATGGAATTTTTCATGTCGATAATTCGACGTATTTCTTCTCGTATAAATTTACTATATGCTAACAAAAAATGGATTTATTGCTTAAAATAGAAAGTAACGACGATAATTTAATGGATCCTAGATTTTATACTGAACAAATACTAAACATTTCTAAATTGAATTACTTTTGTTTTGCAATTTTATTTTTTCTTAGATCCTTGCCCACACATGTCGAGAAGCTTTCGGTAATTATTCTTCGATTGAATTGTTTTCCGGCAGACAATAATGCTGGCGGCAATAATAATTTTGCCCATCTTTCTCGTGACACCACGTTCCATCTGGAAAGTATGGTTCGATTTTTAAGTCGAGCATTTCCTGGCGTGGTGCATAGGAAAAAAACAGACTGTAATTAGCAGATATTTCTTCTTCACGTAGGCAGTGTATGGTACAGGCTCTCCACGGTTCCTTGACGACATGGGAGGCCTGCTTTCCTGGCTGACCCTAACGGTTCGTACTTGAAATATTCTTTGCCCTGTCTTTTTATTTTTAGGCTAAGTTCAGTACATTTTAGAGCAGTATATTCGGCAATCGTAAAGCATTCTTCAGTGCAAAGGCTGGAGTCATTACACAGAACCACGTCGTAATATGGCCCATCACAACTAGCCGTTTTGTAAATACCATGTTTGCAAAAACGTCGTTTGATTACCACGCCTTTAGATTTCGTCAAGCAATTGCTTTTACAAGAGTCTTCTTTCCATTCACTCCAATTATCGTCTTCACAATACGAAAAAATGTATGGTGGTGTGATAACGGCCATGCATTCTCCGCCGCGACATTCCTTTCCGAGTGCACAATTAGTTTCTGAAAAAAATTTAGTTCAAAATTTTAATTAAAGTTTTTAATTACAAAAAAGACATACCATCCAACGCAGGTCCCGCGAAGAAATTCCTATTTCTGTCAGGCGTTTCGCATTGTAAGACTTGACATACATCATGCAACGTGACTACGTTTGCATCTTTGTCGCGTAAAAATAATTCACATTGTGCTTTGGCAGTCCATTCCCTTCCAGGTAAATCGTGATAACGTGAATGGCCCAGTACATATGGATCATCGGTCTCTTCTCGTCTCGTGTGATCAAAAAGACACGGTTTTTCTTTCCACAGATTTTTCGTAATGTTACGACTACATGCGGACCATCACTGCAAATCCAAGTGTGTAAAAAATACACACTTAAAGTGTGTAAAATCATGTAGTCACTTATTACGCATTTGTACGCGTGTTATTTTTTTACACGTTTTATCTGTGTAATTTTACACAGTTAAATGCGTATTTTTCACACGCTTACACATTAAATTATATATTTAAAATGTGTAATTTTTTGATATTAGAAATAGGTCACTTATTGTCGTTATAATTTATAAAAACATAATAATTTTTTATAAATTATAACGACAATAGGTGTATTCCTAATATCAAAAAATTACACATTTTAAATATATAACTTAATGTGTTAATTGATTAATTATTTATTATTAATTTTGTAAATTAATAACAGTTATTAATTTTTATAAATTATTTATTTAATATCTTTGGATTATATATATATATAATGTCTTTTATATGTTATATGTATGTAAAATTACAATATATAAAGAACATCTGAAAACAAATTCTTTCACATAATATAGAAAAAAAGAAAACAAAAAAAAACAATACTGTTTGTTATGATCTTATCGTACACACAAGAATGACTTAGATTTTTTATTGTAGTCTTTGGTAAAAAAATTAATGGTAAATGAAGAATAAGCAATAATATATATAATATGGTAACTCATAAGTTAAGAGGTATTCTGTGAGTTATCTATAGTGCCTAAATCTTTTAAAATATTATCGCGAGAACGAATAAACTTTTGAATAGTAGTAGTAGTAGTTGGCAGCGGAGACTTCAAAAGCTCATAACTTATAAAATTTAAAACATTTACATAAGCTGCCGGAAATTTCCTGTTCCACACATAGTAAGAAGCAAACAATCCAGCGATAATTTTTTCTATTGTAGGTTGAGGAATTTGTGTTTTTATTTCAGCATCTGCTATCAAGTAGGCAATTATAATATCTTGACCATCTGTGTACATAACTACACGAGGTGCATTGCCTTCATTTGTAGTTAAATTATTTATATCTCCCAATACCTGAGAACAAATTTGTTTAAAGTTAAATATTTTATTAAATAATTATTTTTCATAAAAAAAAGCATAACAGTAATCAATATTATATATAATCAATACTAACGTCTTTTACAGTAAATAAAGCAGGAAAGTTTTTGTTTCTCTTTGTGAGATCAGCACATAAATTTTGCATGATAAAGACTTTATTATTATTAGTTTGGTTTGGTTTTTTTATTAAGTAATATTTCGTCAATTTCTCAATCATTTTTTCAATTTTGTCAAACAGCGCTTTTTCTGTAATATTTTTTAACTCTAAAAATTCCGAAAGTATCTGTACACAATAATAGAAAAAAGTATATAAATAAATAATATTCAATTAAGAATTTGATAAATAAATATATGTTATACAAAACATACCAGCTCATAATTGTTTAATTGAGGATACTTATGCACAATGTCAACTATTCGTTTCGCTTCATCAATCCATGGCCTTCGATGAGATATTGTTATCTTGAGGAGATGCTTCATGTGAGAAATGTTTTTGTTTCCAACACATTTTTTCTCTAGTTCTTTTAAAGCATTTTGTATATCTGTGTTGGTAACATAATCGGTCGCTCTATAAACAAAATTTTTTTAATTATATTATGTATTATTTTTTGTCTCAAATTTATTAATGTAAAATATGTAATTATTTTCTAACCGATCAACATTTTTAGCAATACTAGCTTGAACAATTACAAATAGAATTTCTCCCTCCTCATCTTTCTTTCTCTTTTGAGATTGTCGTTTTTCTAGCGCCCGATGATTCCTAATCCAAACACTTAATTGACTTTTGACTAGGGTCTATATAAAAGAAAAGATGGATATATTTAAAATACAGAAACAAAATATTTTAAAAATATAACAAAAAGAAGATTGCAAAAGTCATGATGGAAAAAATAAGTATATATATTACACAGCCACCACCGATATCTGCAAGTGCAGGATAAGCTGCAACAATACTTTGAGCAAAATTTTGATAATCCGACTTTGTCGGCCACTGATTTGTCACATAAGACAAATGTGCAGCCCAGAATGCTATAAAGTTCTTCTGAGCCTTTAATAATCCAATATCGTCCAATTTTTTTTGCAAATCTGATGTAATAGATGGTAAAATTATTGGATGACGAATGGAACCAGGTCCTGTCACTTGTGGCTTTACTGAATGTATCATGTTGTCTTCAGTTTTAGATCGTTTTGAACTGCTTGGACAATCGATTAGAAGCTTATCTACTTTTTCCTTTTCATTTTCTTCTTTTATATCCTAATTAAATTTTATACCAAATTTGAATTTATAAGCAAAAAGTAAATATATATAATCTGATTTTTATGATAAGATTTTATTACAACTTACCGAGTAGCAGGCTGATTGTTGAATATCTACTAGATTAGACGAACTATTACCATCATCAATAGGCTCTGTATATAATATTTTTACGATAGACTCATTATCTTTATGAACGGAAGAAAAAGAGTCTATTAATTCTGTTGTAGTGTTTGCACGCACTGGTATCAGTAGCACTGTAATCTCACTTTTGTCAGCAACTTCGTCGTTGTCTTCCAAATCACACAATTTGTTATCTCGATCTGGATCAGGTTTTTGTAAAATTATCATTTTTTGTTGCAGCATCATATTAAGGACATTGTCAGTTTTACTGGCTTCCTTCAGTTTGCGTCGGATAATCTCAATTTCTGATGTGTTTTCTTCAGGCATAAACTTAATGCATTTGCAACGGCCTTCAATTAAACAATATACTTTTTTTTCCATTGTCAATCTAATCGATTTTTTCTTAAAATTTGCGAATAATGAATTTCTCTGTGATATTTCTGTAATATTGAAATCTGTGATATTTTGTACAACGTACGATCCACACACGATTTACGCCCAGTCGAAACAATTGATGAAACAATCGAAGTCCGATGCCACAATCAACTGTTGCTAAACGGAATGGTTTTTTCGCGCACGCGCTTGGAAATCGTACATAATTATTAAAATTTAGCGAAAATTCTCGTATACAATACCAATTCTATATAAAGATGGAAAATTATGAGAATGGAAATACATTTCAGTGTGACATGTGTTTGTTCAAATGTATTTCGTATTATCGATTAATGCAACATTACATTCGCAATCATAAACAAGACCCATACTTCAGGATTACATGTGTTCAACCTGGTTGCGGTGCTACATTTAAGAAATGGAAATCTTTTCGCCAGCATTTATTTAGAAAACATCCTACTGCATCTCCCACTTTAAATGAGATAACCCAGCAAATTGAAGATGAAAATCAGTTAAGTCATGCCAGTATAATACATGATGAATCATTTGAAGGTAAGAAATGTAACTTTGAAATCTCCATAATTTGATTAATTATTATTTATCATTGTTTTTATATTAACATAATATCAAGAATAGCTTCTTCACATTAAATTAATAAATTATATACAAGATATTGAAAATGCTTACTCTTATTTCAATGATTGTTATTGTGATTACTATTATTATATCTTTAGCTTTGAGAATTATTAGAGATTTAAATATTTTAGTATCATTCTATATGTTTTTAATTTTTGTCACTTACAAGGGAACGTTCACAAGTGTCCCCCCCCCCGATTTGATTCTCCTTGAAATATGTTGTAAAACATACAATTTGAGGAGACACGTATTTTTTTATAGCTGCCCTATCTCAAATTTAAGGGGTGAAACACCCCTTTGAAAAAAAACGGTTTTTTTCTTTGTGTGTAACTATCGCCAAAACCGTAGGAGATATAAAAAAATGTTTCAAATAGAAGTTGTAGGGCTTGTAATGGGCTATATAACTGTGTAGTTGGATTTTCAAAAAATGTTATTTTTTTTAATTTACCCCCACCCCTTGTTATTATTTTTTCGAATTTCAAAATTTTTGTAATGACAAAAGTTGTAGCATTTTTTACGCTGATATCAACCATATATGATTTTATTATGTTCCGAAATCGCATCTTTCAAAAATGAGTCATCAAGTATCACATTATATGTGTCGCGCTGCATGACGCATCGTTTATATCGCACTTGTGTTGTGCAATAGTCGCAAAATAAATATAAAAATGACATACAATATGTTATCACATATTTGAGGAAGAAAAGTTTACTAAAATTGTTATTAAAGCTATATATATTAAATTTAGTCACACCCGTTATAGATGTTACAATAATGATACTCTATAAAAAAATGTTTTAAACATAATGATTTTCCGCACCAAGAACATTGTATTACAGCTATATCATTGCAATCTTCAATGTCACATGTGCTTGATGTTTGTTCAAAACTAAATTCTACTGGATTTTTAAATGTTTCTGGTCTTTCATTCGTATATCCACTTTTAAACCATGAATATTTAAATAAATTTTGATATCGAGGAGATGATAACTGATTGTGTATTAAAGATTGCAATTTTATAATATTATTTCGCTGATGTAAATTTATATCATAATTCAATAATAAAACAGTATCCGAAAATCTTCTTGCAAAGTTTTTCCAGATTCTAAACCCGTAAACATCCAACGGCTGTATTTTTCCTGTAGAATAGGTTATCATTAGGTGTAGATATGCGTAATAATTGTTGCCTTTTAAAGGATTGAACAATTTGCATCATCTGTGACATTGTTATGGACAATAATTCGTATCTTTTGGTAGTAAAAAGATTTCAACGCATTGAATATTTTTATGATGTTGGCATTTTATCCTCTGCTCTCCACATATATAAATGTTCTACATTGAATAGCGAGGTTTCCCATATTCATTTAGACGAAGTTAATGCAAAATGTTATAGGATGCCTTTTTGGAATTCTACAGTAGATGATAGCAGTAGCGATGAAGAAAACGAATCGGAAACATCTCAATACATAGTAGCCACTATTGTACATAGTAAGAAAATGTAAAGTATATATAAATTTCTAAGATTTTCAGAATATATTATAATTTCTTTTGCTTGCTTGGTATTTTATAATATTTTTCTTCTACTTTTTTGTTGCCGTCTTTTTCACTATTTCTTTTAACAATACTTTGGTCAATACTTTATATCGCATGACATGTTGTAATATCACATTGTGCTATTATATCTTTTGTGCTATTATATCCTTAGTGCTAGATAATCTTTCTGCTAGATTTTTTCTTTTTATTGATTGTTAGAAATATGTTTACACTTTTTAATAATTTCTTAAATAGTTCTCTTTGCCATGTCTTCCAAATAATTCTTTGCGATTCTTGTTACTAATATTTTATCCAAAGAAACAGGTAACAGTATCATTGGACATGAAAATGAAAAGTATAACACGTCACAAAGGTAAATCATTTGTACAGAAGTTCAACATTGTAACGTTATTAAGTTTTTATTTATTTAGTCAAGATCTTTTCAAAGCACTATAATAGAATTTTTTTTTAAATAATTTTTTGAATTATAATATATAGAAATATGCAATAAAAATTTTATAATTTTATTAATAAAAAAAAGTACAATTGCATGTTGCAAGTGCACTAATGTATTTCTATAAAAAATCGTATTATAGGATAGTAAAGTACGATAATGTAACATTTTTTCAACAAATTTTTTTTAACTTTATTTGGAACAATTGTTAGAAATATTCTGTATAACATCTTTTATTGTAATTATTAATTCACTTACTTTAATAATAATAATAACATATAATAACATATATTTTTTTTCAGGCTCAGATGGGTAAGCTGCAGCGGCCAACACGGCCAATTAAGAAGCCGTTACGCTACGTCACCACATCTTCGGACCAAGCTCCCACTTTGAAACGGAAACCCCGAACAAACAACAGCACTGGAGGGATAGATGATGATATCAACAGCTTAAGAAATATTTTTCAAGAGAATGAAGAAGATGAAAGGGATGAAGAATACGAAGAAGATAAAGAGGATGAAGAGTACGAAGATGAAGAGAATATAGAAGATGAAGAGGAAGAAAATGAAGAGGAGAATGAGGAGAATAAAAAGAATAAAGAGAATGAAGATGTGTCATCACATACACATACATTCAGAGATATTGACACACACAAAAACATTAATTTGCATCCAAACGTTCCAAGAAAGACTTATTCATTACACGTTCCATTTTCTACATCACAGGTAACACGAAAACACATTCTTTTCCATATAACTACACAAGGGCACAAAATAAAACTTAGGGTTTTTGCCCACAGGACGCGAAAACGCTTGCCGCGCGGCAAAAGGCGACACGGCAGCCAATCAACTTACTACATTTTTGTACGAGAAAAAAATTGATTGGCTACCGCGTCGCCTTTTGCCGCGCGGCAAGCGTTTCCGCGTCCTGTGGACATGGGGCCTATTACGTATCTTTTAAAAAAATAAAAATGCGAAAAGTGAGAAAATTTACTAGGTTATGACCAATAAGATTGATCATAATTTAATAAATTTGCTCATTTTTCGCATTTTTACTCCTTTTAAAAAATACATAATAGGTCCCCAGGAATCCTTACCCTACGCATTAACATGTGTTACAGAATACTTCTTTGAAGAATTCTCAGAATCGTGCTAAAATCGAGTCAAGAGTCGAGTCAACAACGTCTCAGGGATTAAAACCGATAGACTCATATCGGTGAGTGGAGAATTTGAATAATTAGTATATATATATATATATATATATATATATACATATAATAATAAATATATATATATATATATATATATATATATATATATATATACACGTGTGTGTGTATGAGGGTGTGCGTGCGTGTGTGTGTGTGTGTGTAACATAGATGCTACTATTAAAAGAAATTATTTTGTTATTTTGATATTTATAATAAAAGATTTATTTGTTACATCTTTTTATAAGTATTATCTACCTGTTAATGTTTACAGAAAAATACAGGATCGTTTTGACAGTGTTGAAACACAGCTTAAGTAAGTATGACATCTATGATAGATTTTATTAGTACGTAAAAACCTCCATAATACTAATATTTGTTACATTATAATTGTGTTGTAGAAAGATGAATACACTTTTGGAACATATTTCCAAGCGTATACAAGAACAAAAAGGTATACCGCGGAAGCCATCTGTTCTTCCTATTTCTTCCTGCTCAGAAATGGATGCTTTCGAAAGGGCTGACGATAAAATTTACTGCGACGTCGTAAGTAAAAATAAAAATATATATTATAATAAAATATTTATAATTTATATTACAATTATTTTTAACATTTTACATTTTGCTTAAGTGACTTATTTTGGGCACATTGGCGGATTCCATCCAAAAGAAGCAATTAATTTATGTTTTAAGGAAGGAATAAAAGATTCAATTACTTCTTCTTTTACCTGGTGGGGTCGCAATCAAAACCATCGGTCCTTATACAATGCTCGCCTTACTATGGCAATATACGGTATTTTCAATTTTTCAACGTACGTCTTAATATTCTTGTATCAAAAATAAATGATTATAGTGTTTGCATTTTTTTGCAGAGGCTGCCCAGGGAGAAACACAAGATCGGATATACGTCTATTAGATGTCGGAGCCATCTAGTCTAAAATAATGTCTAGAAATATCTAAATTAGATGCCATGTAATTTTGTGTCATTTATTTCCTTATACAAAATTAAAACTTAATATTTACACAATAGCGATGTATTGTTTATCAAACACTGTTTAGATTACAAATTATCTTTCGGCATCTAATAGATGTCTAATAGACTTCTAACAATAAGTAAATATATTAATGCAATATAGCCTCATTAGGATAAAAACACAAAAATTTTGTGGTTAAAAAAATAATCTCATAAAATGTATTTTCTAATATTAATATTTACTTTGTATTTGCGCGAATCAATTTCTGTCTGTCACGATTTTGGAGATTATAAAATTAATAATGATGTCTACATATATGGTCGATAGCTATACCTGCAAAAAGAAAGAGATAGCATTATGTCTGTCCTCTTTTACCCAAGGCTGTCAGCAGCATATACAATTAAATAACCCCCTCTGTCCTGGTCAACTTTTATCTAAACCATTTTTTTGTAGATACCGTAATTTGGAAGATATTCGGATCCATAGATTAAAATGACTCACCCTGTATAATTATAATCGATTATAAATTGTTCTTTAATATTATATTATATTAATATTATATATATATATAATATTTTTACGGAAAAATTGTTTTAGTAATTTTGATTTTTGCAGGTGCTATATTGACCAATCAATATCGATCATTTATATGATTGGTTACGTTGCCTTTCATACCGCTCAGGCTCAACAAGTATTGCCGCGCGAATGCCGTAACCTATTCACGTGTTCACGTGCTGTGCTGTCTTGTGTCTCGTGTGTGCTGCTATAAAACAGTGAAAAATGGATAATGAAAAGAAACCGGTAAGTGCACGATTTTTTTCCCAAGGAAAAATTGATTGTGCTTTATCTTGTGATTTAATATCTTTGTGTACTTTAAAGTAAAATATTACGCTTTTAGGTTAGTTCGCATTTGCAAAAGTTTGCGTTGCATCGCATTGCATGGGCGCCGACTTTCCAAAATTTCAATGGGTGCACGAACGAAAATTTGATTATATAGATACTGTGGTAGAAATCCAAAATTATCATTTTTAGTTTTTTAAAATAAATTTTTATTAAAATTTGCATATAGGTAACCTTTAATAAAAATAAAATTTGAAACAGGTATGTTATTAAAATTCGCATATAGGTAACCTTTAATAAAAATAAAACTTTAAACTTAAAAATAAAAAAAAACTATTGACTTAACTAAAATAAACATAGATATAGGTACGAGTTTTTAGTTTATTAGCGGTTAGCGACGCGATGGAACGTATTCCGTCTCACAGCCGAACAGTCTATAAACTCATTTGCTATATTTTCTACATTTATAGCGCATGTTTCTTCTTGGTGGACATGTAGCATTGCTAAATCATTCAATCTCTGTTGCCTCATAGTTTGACGAATATAGGTTTTAAGTCTTCGTAGGCAGGAGAATGATCGCTCTGCTGTACATGTTGACGTAGGGACTGTCACCAAACAAGTTATGAATCGTTTGAATTCACTTAGCATTTCACCGGTTATATGGCCATTTTTGTGATTTCGGAAAAAAATCAGTACATCATTTAAATTTTCAACTTTAGAACCTTCCTGCTTAGCAATGTCAAGGAACATACCACAATGTAATTTCAGGCGTTCTTCATCAAAATCGGATCCATAAAAGTTGGTGACAGTCTTCACATCTTCTGAACCCGTCGCAAACCGCTCCATTTTTGTTAAATGGTCCACTGTGTCAGACTGAAATCTGGCATTAAGACTACTCAATGTTTGATCAACTACTTCGAAAAATGTCTGTCGGTATTTATTTATCTTTGGGAGTCTTAAAATAGTGAGTAGTTGATGATGAGTCATCCAGACGACGGGGAAGTTTTCTTTTGCGAAGCAGGACTGGCTGCTCGATTTCTAATTCTGCGCACTTCTTCAAAATGCCGTCCCACAGACATTCAAAATTATTTTCTCGTTGTTGTTGTAATGTTTTTTTCAAAATGTCGACGCTATTAATAACATCCTGTAAATGAAGGGACTTTTTTTGAAGTTGAGAATTTAATGTTTCTATCCTAGCAAAAACGCTGATCATTAATTGAAGGAGAAAAACGTTCTCAAACTTTAACATTTGTTTTAAAAAACCACTTGCTTTGGCACCAGGTTCCCCTCGTTCTTTGCTTAATTTGTTAAAAAACGTCAATAAAACCTTATAATTGGATTCAATTATTTGCAAGGAAATAATCCGTAGGCACCATCTCGTTGGACAAAATAGACGCAGTAGATTTATATCTGTCGTTATTAAGTGATTCCGCTTCACCATCTTTTTGCAGCTTGTTGAAACATGCAACTCGTTTAGGCGAATTTCTGACGAACGCTATTAACTCTTTCATTAATGTTAGAAAATCTCTAATGATGGGAATACCCTGCATTGAATCCTGTACAACTAAGTTGAGTGTATGAGCTGAACAATGGACAAATAGTGCTCGTGGTTCGTCGCTTTTAATTCTAGTTTGTAGCCCAGATATGTTTCCGCTTACAGCACTTGCGCCATCGTAACATTGTCCTCTGCATTTGTGAATGTTCAATGAGAATCTTGATAAAATATCTTTGACAATTATATGTAATGTTTCGGCATTGGTTTCCGCGGTTTCGTAAAATCCCATAAAATATTCATTTACAGACAAATTTTCATCGACTGTTCTGAAACAAATGGATATCTGTTCTTTCACAGATATGTCAGCGGTTTCATCTATCATGATGGAATAAAATTCAGACGATTTGATGTTGTTTAGAAGGGATCTTTGAACACTTTTTGACATGATGGATATAACTTCATTTAAAATATCGTGCGATAGCCACTTATACTTGGTTCTACTGAACCAAGACTTCAGAGCAGAATTGTCTTCTGTTCTCAAAAGAAGCAATTGTCGGATATTTGACCTTTCATCAGTGTGCCCTCTAATCGCGAGCCCTTGTTGTACCAAGAAACGCAGTGAAGTTATAATCGCAAGCAATGCATTTCTGGCCGTTTTCATTTCTATTAATTTGGCGTCACTTAAGCATTGTGCGACATTTGCACCTGTTTCTACGGATTGAACAGTTAAAGAGCAAGCCCGATGTACCGAACTTCTCTCATGTACGCGAAATCGTTCAAGAGCCTTTGACCAACTATTGAATCCATTATTCACAAATGCGTCAAGTGATTTTTGTTCTGAACCAGATAACTTAGGCAACGGTGATTTTATTTCCTTGGCAGCTTTGACGCATATCTTACAGAAGATTTTTTCATTCTCGTATGTAATCCAAGGAAATTCTTTCATCCACTGACTTCGAAAACGTCTGCCAGAAAAATTCACTATTTCGGGTGTTGCCGTTGTTGCGGCATGACTTAATGTTGATGAAACAGCCTCACTAGGTTTTTTAATTATTTTAATTATATACTTATCCATGACTCTCTTGATATTACATAGCTGTAGCATTCATCTGAAACATTAATGTAGATAGGTTTCTAGGTATTCTTAATGTAATCTAATAACGGGTCATGAATCGTCGTGAGAAGAGTGAGGTAAGAAAAGGCCACGAAACTCGGGCCGACAGAGAGCTGCGGAAACACGGTGCGTGAGAGACGGTCTCTTGCGCACCGCGTCGGCCCGAGTTTCGTGGCCCTTTCTCACACCTTTAACCACAACGATTCATGACGGCTACCGATGATCCGAAAATAACACACTTTTTCCAGCATTCAACTCTTTGAAGAAATTTTACATTGAAGATATAGGGCATCCACTATTTAGTTCTAATAGAGATCAGATAACATCCGGTTCAATCGAGCCGGTTGGGTACTTAGGCGTACGTTTATTTAAAACTTTAATAGAAACCTAACCTAGTAATAGTGATGCAAATTCGAGCCGGTCAGCACCCGAGCATCACGGTAGAGGAGACACACACACAAGCGAGAATCGTGACGTAACACGTACGTGTGCACCTCGCCGTTCGGTCTATAGAAGTGAGGAGACATTACTATTAAGGCCATCACACACAAAATGACATAACTGAACATCTAGCATAAAGGCACCATATTGATTTACATAGCATGCTCATTGGTCGAGACGGTCTTATGCTATGCATATGCAGTTATGTCATTTTGTGTGTTATGGCCTTTATAGCGAGGCGTCCCGATTCTCACTTGTATGCGTGCCTTCCTTACCGTGATGCTCGGGTGCTGGCCGGCTTGAGTTTGCATCACTGCCTAGTAATATTATGCATAATTTCAATGGGTGCTCCGCACCAATTGAAAAGTTTCAAGGGGTGCACGCGCTCCGATGCACCCACGTAGTCGGCGCCCGTGTCGCATTGTACACTCTTTAGTTCTTTTTTCTCTCCAACGCCTGAATATAACGTTCTTCTCATTTTTTAAGTGCGAATTGTATACAAGTGTACAAAAAATAGCAACGCAACAATAACAAACCTTTTGTTTGTTTTACTTCTAATAATGTATAAACTCAATTTTTAGATTATACTTCTTTGAAGATTTTGTCAACTTTGTCTTATTAAAATTTTAGATCTAGAAAATATTAGATTATTTTTTATCTTAGAGTATTAGTAAAATTGAACTTAACAAATTTTATAATAAATATAATTAAATATTGTGTATGTATTCGCAAAGAAATTTGAATAATGTAGAAATGTATCGTATAATATATTCTACTGTAGTAATATAAGTACCTACTTTAGAAATCTTATAAATATTATTATATTATATATATTACAATTATATATATTACAATTGTACTGTGTTAAATGTATATTATGCAGTATTGTTTTAAGGCTCAGTGAAACATATACTAAGAAAAAATACAGCATTGTAGTGTATGCGTCAAATGATATTAAAGATATAAATGCGCAAGCATCCTACAATGCTGTATTTTTTCTCAGTATATGTTTCAGTGATCCTTAAAACAATATTGCATATTATAATAAAACAATGTACTTATGTACTACATATAAATAAATCTGACATTACATTACACGAGGCTATAATTTTGACAGTTCATTAATATATATTAACAATCCGTTGGGTTAAGCCCATATCAGACTACGTATTAAAGATTGAAGATTGGAATTTAATTAATCAGGACAGAAGACTAAAATTTCTTTGTTCTTTGTTTAGTCAAATTTCTTTGTTTAGTCAAATTTCAATTTTAATTGTTAATGCATGGTTTGATACGAGCTTTATATAAGCTTTATATAAGGCGTCTAATCAACATTTATAAGACATCTACAAGACGTCTAATAGATGTGTCTAATAGAAACCATTTCGACGTCTACCGAGATGCAAAAATCAACTTATTTTAGATCTATCGAATAGACGTCAACTAGACATCTATTCGACTTTACGTTTCTCCCTGGGTGTGTGCAATAACGAACATTTTTCTAAACCAACGCGCACTGATTTTCAAAGACACATAAGAGAAGCTCTTCGAACAGCAAAAGAGAGACAACGACACAGAGAACGTGGTCGGAAGCAAACTGTCAATAGACCTCGGGAGCAGAATTTTTGGAATGATGAACTTGAGGAAACAGAGGAACGGCTAAACGAAATGTGTTAAGGTATATTAGGATACAAAGATTTTCATGTTTTGCAAGGGACATTTGCTCTTCAATGTTTCGTCAAAAATAATTTAATTAACACTAATTGCAATTTCAGCAGAACCAACTGCAACTCCGACGTCACATCTTCACCAACAAGGATTACTATAAATACGGCAATCATTACGGAAGGTTTTTCCTCTCATATTTGTTTGTAATTTCTAATATTTTTTTTCTCCGTTGTTTTTATGTAATAGAGAGTTAGCTTTCTAAAAGTTAGCTAAAATTATTACATTTCTACATATTGCAACTAATATTTGCAATAAATACAATACATCGTAGTATTGTTTTAAAATTAAGATTAAAAATTCTCAGCGTCAAAAAAGAAGTTTTTCTTCCTATTTAGAGTTATTTGATTTAATTTGCGTTCAATTTTGACAAATCTGCAGCTTCTGAAGTATCGTTTCGCGTATTTTCTTCAATGTTTGAATCTAAATAAAGATATTTAGTGCTCTATTCCTGGTATCTCGTTTTATGTCTAATAAAATAAAAAAAAAGTACATGAGTGACACATGGAGATATTTACACTTGTACACGGGATGGTCATCGCGATACCGATAGTAAGAACTGAGAGGTCGCATAGCAAGGTCTCGCAATCGATAGGCGGTATCAAACTATACCATAAATGTGCGTACATCCATTATGCCGCCCACAGCTTCTTGTAATAATTCTAGCTAGCTTTTTATAGCATATAAAAACTTGTAAAACATGTAAAACTTCTTTATTTATAATAAAATTATAAATAAATAACATTTTATACAAATAAAAAGTAATTTTTATTTTAATATTATTTGAAAACCGCAAATCAACGACCTGACCATTTTAATAATTAAGAAACGACAGATTTTGCACGGTTTTTGGCTTCAATTTGCGGTCAAATTGCATACGCAGACCTTGTTCAGTTTTTGGTATTAATTTGCTGTTAGATAATGTTACGCAGACTTTGTTCAATTTTTGGCTTCAATTTGCAGTCAGGTTATGTCCCCAAGTTTTGGTGACAAAACACCAGCTTAATGCGGACACAGATGTTATGAAATTTGGCAACAAGGTTTGAATAAATTTGATACCAATTTGGCGACAATTTGCTGACAAATTGTTTACTGGGTAAATATCAGATAATGTCAGAGAACTTTATGAGGGAATTTAAAAAATATATCAGTTGGGATTTAGTATCTAGATACCAAACGTTGTCAAACGACTTCATTTTTGAATTTAGAAATGAACTAAATTGGGATAATCTATGTCAATATCAGACAAAAAACATATCAGAAGATTTTATATGTAAAGTTCATGATAAAATATCATGGAAACAACTAATTAGAAATATAAACTTATCCGATAGAATAATTTTAGAATTTTACGATAAAATGGATTGGGAATACATGTGTAGATATGTGAAATTATCTCCAAATATAATTGAAAGCTTTTCTGATAAATTCTCGTGGAATATAATATCTAGATACCGCATATTATCCGAAAATTTCATAAGAAGATTTAAAGATTACGTTGAGTGGAAATATATATCTAAGTATCAAAGGTTATCAGAGACTTTCATGAAAGAATTTAAAGATAAAATTGATTGGTATATTGTATCTAAAAATCAAATACTATCAGAAAAGTTTATTAACGAATATAGGTTTAAAATAAATTGGACATTAATATCTGAACACCAAAATCTTTCGGAAAATTTCATTATACCTAATCGTACCTATATAAAGGTCATACCTAATGTACCAATATATAAAGTAGATAATAGGACAGTCTTATATTTATCAAAAATAATCTATAATATGATATTAAATTTTCGTCTGTTTTTAATTTTCTCACGAGTATATGTATAAAGTCATTTATAATAGTTTCTATATTAATCTCTTTATATTCAAATTCTACGTTATCTATAATTATTGTAAAATTACTAAAACTAATATTATCATATATAAATATATTAAACTTTAATTCTTTATCAAATGGTACAATATAATTTAACTTTAAAAACTTGCTTGATAGTGATGTTCCAACTATTCTACTTAAGTTACCAAAGTTCACTAACGTATTTGTATTAATAAAATATTCCTTATTCTTGTTAAACAATCTGATAATTTCTGAGTACGATACATATTTTATGACAAACGGATCATCTGACTTAAATAATTTGCTTAATTCTATATCCTTTTCCCTTTCGATATTCCATAAAAAAACCATCTTTTTCGGCTTTACAATTATCCTACCATATTTCAATATTAAGTTGAAAAAGTTCAATTCCGAAAAATCTACATAATTGCTTTCATCCGTGCTTGATAAAATTTCTTTTTCAACTTTAATTCTAGAATTATTAAAATAATCTATTGTTAATTCTCTGTTGATATTCTTTGAAACTAAACTATACAAGAATCTGACATCTTCTTCGTTTACAAAGAAATCTTCACTGAAATTAATGCTGAATATTCCTCTATTTTTACTTATAAAATCATCAAAATTATGTTTATCATCTTCTAATGTAGTTTTCATGTATTCTTCTATACTAGCTATAAGTCCACCAATGTTATTTTCCATAGTAGTATTTATCTAATTTATTTTTTGAAAAATTATAAGAAATTAATAAAAGTATTTATAAAAATTATATTCAAATAAAACTCAAAAATGAGCAAAGCTAGAAAGAATCAGAAATCTGATAATTCTTCTTTGTCATCTGATGATGATGAAATTATCGAATCGTTAGAGACTAAAACTAAAATTAAAACTAAAACTAAGAAAAATAGTGATGTTTCAACTGAAAGATACGATAAATCATCAAGCCTTGAATCTAGTGATGAAGAAATTAAAAGTGACGAAGAAACTAAAAGTGTGGAAGAGAATCAAAGCGACGAAGACATTAAAATATCTGATAAAGGAGCAAAAAAGAAGACTAAAATAAATAAGCAAGATATAAATAATAAAGAAAAAGTTAATAAAAAAGAAGTTAATTTATATAATAAAATAGAGTATGACGCTAACGTATTTGATGAAATAAGCGATGAATTCATTACAAAACGAGTGGCAATTAAATTTAGAACTTTTCTAGAAAAAGATACATATAAAGAAACAGAGTTGAAAAAAATGTACAATATTATATGGAATCATAGCATAGGTCTTATTTATTTTGGATTTATCCATAATACTAAAGATCTTTCATCTATATTAGATAAGATAGATAATATGATAACTCTCAATAAAAGATTATTTGATAATAATATTAAACTTAAATCATCTGACAAAAGTGGAAATTCTAAATCATATACAAAAAATAAAGACCTTAATATTTACACATTACAATCGTTCAAAGAAGAAAAAAGAGTTCAAAAGGAAATTATACACGCGTGGAATTTACTCTTTATAGCACTTAGTATATTAGAAATGATTGATATTAACGTTTATAATGGAATAGTAAAAACATTCAAAGTATCTGAAATATTTACATATACATACAACAACTTCCTCGAATGGTATTACGACACAGAAGGAGGATGCAATTTTACATCTATATTACGAATACTTAAAAAACAAAGAGTTCAGAAACAAGATATTGGACAGAAACTAATTAGAGAAAAAAAGAGAAGTAATAAATGAATTTAATTTTTATTTTATTGTTAATCTATTAAATTATTTTTATTTTGTATTGAAATGAAATACAAAATTTTTTATTTATACAAAGATGGAAAATTATACGATAATGATAAACTTGTTGGAGAGAAAGACGATTGCTATAAAATAATAAAAAAATATAAAATACCCAAACATATTACTGACGTAAAAGTAGTAAAACAAAAATTCAAATGTGCAGACTACAACTTATTATTTATCGGTAAAGACAAAATTGGAAAAACACAATATTTTTATGGAGATATATATGTAAACTACAGAAGAAATAATAAACTTAAATCATTTTTAAGAATAGATAGTAAAAAAGATATAATAAATAAGTACATTAATGATAATAAAGTGTCAGATTTTAATAAATTAACTAAAGAATCTTTAATGTCGTTATTAATAATATTAGAATTTAAATTTTATATAAGAACTGGTAGAAAAAAATACAGTGATGAAAATAATACTGTTGGCATTCTAACGTTAAAAAAAAAAAATATAACAGTAGACAAGAATAATATATTTATATAATCTTTACAGGAAAAAAAAAAATAATCCATAAATTTGTAATTAGTAAAATTCTTGATGAATATGTATATAAATTTATAACTGTTCTGTACGATAACTGTAAAGACGATAATGATTATTTATTTTCAATCAACGGAGTTTTTATAGGAGAATCGAAATTTTACAATGTATTAAAAAGTTTAGGCATTACATTAAAAGATATAAGAACATATGGATCAAATCTTATATTATTACGAGAGATGTGGAAATTCATAAATTCTATTGGTGACAATAATATAAATAAGGTAGATATTAAAAAAATGTTACAAGTTGTACTTTGTAACACAGCCGATACGATAGGACATTCAAAATCTATTTCAAAAAGATCATATGTAATTGATATATTAATTGATAAAGAAAACATTAGTGACATTGTAAAAAACTTCGATCCAGACTTTACGAAATTTTATAATTACGTTATAAATAAATTAAAGAATGGATAAATTAAATAATGTTAATACATCCATAATTACTGGATTAAATTTAATTTCAAACGACATAAAAGATGTTATTGTAGTAAGAATAATAAACAATATACTGCATCTTAACATAGGATATAATATGTTCATAGATGATAATAATAATATTATTAAATTATATTATTATAAAGATTTAAATAACGAAGAGAAATATCCATATTTGATAAAATTAAGCAAAAATTTTAAGAAATTACCTAAACAAGATTTCAAAATTAACGAAATATACAATATAAATTATGACATTTTTTACACAAATATACTGGATAAATACTATTTAAATAATAAATATATAGACAAATCGTATGTAAAATTCGAAGAATTATTAAAAAAGAAAAATAAAGTAGAAACAATCGACTATGATTATATTCCTCAGTGTAACTTGAAATATTTTAAATAATATATTAATCCTTGACTTTATTAAGTCCCCTAGCTAAAGCTAGTAGATTTATATATGTAGAGTTTTTTTTTGCTAACTCTATTTCTATCTTATCCTTCGATTTAACTATGAACATACCTTTATATAAATACAACACATACGCTATTATAAGAGGTATTCCTATTCCAAGACATATCCAAATTATGGTATTGACATTGAACGATTTCTGAGACGAAGCGATTTCCGTAGACGCAGTTGCTACTATGTCCATTACAGTTTTTATTTCACAAGATGCTTTAGCCTGTCCAGAGTTCAAAAATTCGAACACCAAAACTTGTCCATCGGGGGCAACACATTTGTCGACAATAAAATCCTGAACTGTTATACCGTTCTCTACTCTGGTACTTGCACTACAAGTATTTTCTATATATGTTTTAAAATCGTTTCTTATTTTATTTACCGTAGTTTGTATGTTAGTCTTAATTGTAAATAATTTAGCTCCTTCTTCTTTTTGTTCGTTCGTTAAATTGTTGTAAATTTTAAACGATGCATCTACAACTGAATCAATAGACGCTTTTGCTTCAGCACTACAGAAATTTTGTAATCTTAACGTACATCCCTTTGATTTTGAAAATTTTACATGTCCAAACTGAATAGAACATTTTGCGCTTGCATCTGCCTTAGCTGTATTCTTTAATTCAATTTTCATCTCATTTACTATATCATTGACGATAGTCTGAATAGAAGCACTAGCACCCATTTCTATTTATTGCAAGTTATTTTCAATATCAATTAAACTAATAAAGATTTTTTCTTATAAATGGATTTAGGTATATTAAATGGTTTCTACGGTGGAGTTAAGAAACAAAATCATGATGAATCTATCAAACAACAATATAGAAAAGAGATTAAAAGCGACGATGATCATCAAACTCAATTTAACATGTTGACATTTATAATTATAATTGCAATTGTTATAATTTTAATAGGAATAATCATATATTTTTCAATGAAAAGAGGAAAATTATCAAATAAACAACAAAATATAAGAGATAGTTATGAAGACGATTAGACTATAATATTTTAAACAAGCTTCTCTGACTAGGTTCTATATAATTTATTTTTAAATGCTTGAAGATATCTTTCTCATTTTTTAATTTAATTTTTTTATTGTCGAAACATAGTTCATACTCACTAAGTTTAAATCCATTCAATTTTGCTATTTTTCTAATCCACACGTTAAATTCTTTTGGTCCTGTAAAATATAATATACTCTCAAACTTTGAGGTGAAAGGCTTTATAATTATATCAATTTGCAAATACTTATTTTTGAAAACTTTTATAAATACAGTACTTTTTACAGCTCCGTCAATAACATATATTAAGTCGTATAATCTACTAAGACTCTTCAAAAATAAGGTTTTATCATCATTATTGTCAGAGATTATTAATATATCAATATCCGATATAAATTCATCATTTCTAGCATATGATCCTAAGAAATAATATTCGATATCTTTAATATTGTTATCTATTCTTTCTATAATATTTTTTACTTCTTTTCTACCAATATTTTTAACTATTTTATCGCTTATTTCTATTACTTTTTTCTGAGAATTATTTAAGACCTTATTATTTCCTTTAATATACACTTTTAGATCATCAAAATTTTTAATTCCTAGACTTAGCAACTTTTTAGCAGTTACTGATCCTATCATGGGTATTGATTTTAAACTCAAAATACTTTTATATCCAGCAGATGATTCTAGTTTACTTATAGAACCAAGAGTTTTGTTTTCAATTATTTCTATAATCTTCTTAATTGTCTTATCACCAAATCCTTTAATTTTTATCAAATCGTCATATATAACATTCGAAGCTTTTACTATTAGTTTTCCGTCACAATATTTTACATGACACCAATTATAATCTTTAAAACTATATAATAAATTTATTATATTTTGACAATTGTTTTCTCTCTTGTCTCCTAAAGTATCATATATATCTTTAAGACGTTTAAACTCACTCAATATAATCTTGTAATATATATAATTGATTATTTTATCGAAATTGTAATACTTATAATTTAAACTATTATATACGTACAATTGTGAAAACACATAATTTTCCTTTTCTGAATTTTTAACAACAACACCATCTTCTATTATTATAGGAATATTCATATAGTTTGAAATCGCTTTTATAATATTAAGATTTGTTTTTTTCTGTAATTTTAACTTCGATAATATCTCGTTTTCTGTAAGACTTTTATCATACAAGAACTGAAAATCTTTAAAAATATTATACCCTATACCGGCGTGAGAAATATTCTTTGAAAAAATTTCATATTTAGAATCATTAACATGGAAGAGAACTATTTTATCCAATCCTATGAGTTTTTCGAACTTATAAAAATAATTAATAATTCCTTCTACACTGCTGATTGAATATCCTGTAATAAACATGTTTCGTCATCTTTTATATACTTATAATAATCTAATCCATCTGACACTGTTATTTCTAGATATTTACATAAAACTGGAAGTATTTTGATTCCTAAACCATGAATACCTATAGTTTTTGAGTTTATTTTAAATTTAGTAGACGAAAAGGTTTTCTCTATAATATATTTTGGTCTACAACAATTTTCTATTATTTTCCCTTTACACTTTACATCTCCAAATACTTTTAATACAGAAAAATTTGCAACAGTTATTAAATCGTCACTTATATTTACATATATTTTTTTAGAATCTATATTTGATGATAATACGTGATCTAGTGAATTATCAACAATTTCAGAGTATATCTTTACTAACGCTCCGTTGAAATTAAAACTTTTAAAATTTTCTCCTTCAAAGTCGTAATATATTTCTGTTTTATTACTTATATCTCCTGCATACATAGATATATTTCTCTCTATATGTTCTTTAGATGACAATACTTCAATAGATGCGTTCATGTTGATTTTTAATGTAATATTCGTATTTTTTCAATATATATTTTCTTATAATTTACTACTTTTCGTTGTTTTTTTCATATCTTTTGGAAGATCTGATAATTTAATAAATTTACTCTTACATTTTCCGCATTCTACGCACATTGCATTAATTGAATACTTAGAAGCTCCTGTATCTGTAAAACTTTGATAATACTTGACAGGTTGTTTGTTCATTGTTTCTTTCTTACATGATAAACACATAATTTTTTCACTATAATTCTTTGAACCTATTTCCTTTGTTTTTGCCTTTGTAGTTTTCAATTTTTTACCTGCCTTTTCATTTTCTTTTGCCAATTGTTTATCAAATTCAACACAAAATTGTATCAAACTTTTCATACATTTACCTGGAGTCTCAATATAAATTTTCTTAGGATCTATTGATTGTATAGATTCCATTTATTATTGTATAAAATTCAATATAAACATTTTCATATTTTATTAATATACTATACTTCTAAATTTGATAAATTTTTTTCGTTTATCTTATCAGAATGATGATCATTATATATGTCTATATAAAATTTTCTTAAACTATTAGCTCCTGAAAATGATTTGAATCCAATATCATTTTTCTTTTTCGATAAGTTTTCCCTACATACTCTATAAGGAATATAGAAATGTTCCAAATAATACATTAACTGATCAAAATCTTTATAATAATGATAAATTGTCGTGAATATAATAGCCCAAGCTCCTCTTCCCCAATATACTGGTGATATATCCATTTATATTATTAAATTATTGATAAAAAATAATTTATTAAATAATGGATACAGATTTCTTTAGCTTATTTAACGTAGATAAAAATGAATATTCTATGTACAGAGAAATTATAGAAAACTTGAAATGTATACAATTTTTTTTATTTCCAAATTTAGAAACTATTCATCAAGTAGGTTATATTGATGAAGATTTTATATTTAGAAATAAAGAGTATTTCAAATTATGTATAGTACCTGTATATAAACATTTTTGGAAATATTCTTACTTAAAAAAAGTGATAGTGTCTCAAAGAAATTATATTTATCTAAATTATGAAATAACAGAAGGAACGTTCTTTAGTATTCCTCAGAATGATATCAATATAATATACCATAACATTCCAGATAATCAACTTTCGATTAGAATAGGAGATGATAGATATATATTTTCATACGAAGCATATTCTTACTTATCAATAAAAAGAAAAGTAGTATTCGATGATCTTACTTTTTATCAAGTTTTTGGAACAGTTAAAGCTGCAATAAGATTTAGTTTTCTATCAACTGGAATAGAGAAAAAAGGTGATATAACATTTAGACAAAAGTTAGTAAATCCTCTTGATTCCGATATTAAGTATTTCCAAAAAATAAGTCTTAAATCTTTGGAACCTATAAACCAGATTAGATTTTTTGATATATGGGTTAATAGAAAAGATTGTGTAATTACCGGAAGTACAGGAGTTGGAAAAACGTCTCAAGTTCCAAAAGTATTTTTTTGGTACAATTTTTTATTCGGAGGTTACGATTTTAATCTATCAAGTGTCGATCTTGATAATTTTAACAAAAAAGACAAAACTATGATAATATTTCCCAGAAAGGCTTTAATTGTGTCAAATGGAGAAAATTTCTTAAGAAGTTTAGGTTATAGAACCGAGAGTAACATAATAATAGAAAATAGTCCTGTCACTATGAACTTTAAGAATGTTTCAAACACTATATATTATAATAAAAACCCTCAAAGCGTCGAATTAAATTTCTGTATCAATAGAATAGCTGCGTCAATTAAATTGAATGACGATAGATTGGCATCAGTGTTCGTTGACGAGATACACGAACACGAAACTTTTTCTGATATATGTATAACAATCCTCAGGAATCAAAGAAAAAGATATAATAATATAATACTTATGAGTGCTACTATAGACGAAGATAAAGACAGAATATATAAATATTTTAATAAAAATATTGAATTTATTCATATAGAGGGAGATAAATTACATCCTGTAAAAGAGATAATAATAGGAGATAGATATGTGATCGAGGATGTAATAACTAAACATAGACCCGATAAAGGAAAAGCTGGAATATTTTTCTTTTCTAGGATATCTGATATTTCAAGTGCGTTTAAACATTTATCATCTGTATTTGAAAATGATAAAAATTTGATATTTATACCTATTCATAGTAAAGTGTACCCATCTGCATCTGATATAATTAAGAAAATAGAATCAAGTCATAATAAAAGCGTTATAGCATTATCAACTAATATATTGGAATCGTCGCTTACTTTGTGCAATGCTCAATATGTTTACGATACAGGAACATTTTTTTCTAAAAGATTTTTTGGAGGAAAAGTTGATAATATCACTTATGGAATGGCTGAACAGAGAAAAGGTAGAGTTGGTAGAAAACTTCCGGGTAATTACATAGTATTATATGATAAAAATAAATTAAAAAAAGATTTTAAGAAAATTAACTATGAATTTTTATATCCGTATGTAATATTTCTTAAAATGTATAAAATAAAATTTGATGATATATTTATAATTCCAGACGATGCTACAAGATTCGAAAGGACTATTGAGTATTTAAGGCAAAATGATATATTTGTAGACAACAGAAAATTTATGAAGCATATATATAGAATATATAACACATATCCTTGTGATATGATAGAGTATATATCTATTTATCTAAAAAATAGTATTAACAAAATGCTAGAAAATTTTGAAAATATAGATAGTAATGAAAAAAAATAGAATATGTTATGAGTAATAATGTATTATATAAAAATCTTACAAGTATTAATTTTGTATGTAAATTAAAAAAAATTAAACAACCAAATAAAAATGATAAATTGATTAGCATATCAGTTGAAGTTTTAAATCAATTAGTAGATGGATGTGATATTATTTATGGGCAAACCATGACTTCTAAAACGTTTAAAAATTATTATATGATATCTCCGAATATTTTTCTTCCACTAATATCTCTCAAATAAAAAAAATACTACTAAAATCTAAATTTTTAGATTTGTAAGAAACTATATAAAGCACGTCTATATCTTCGTACGACGGTATATATCTGTCTAATTCATATACGCATCTATCTGGATCAGTAGTTAAATTAAAGAACATTGCATAATCATCTGATTCGTATATGTTCATTGAATATATCAATCCTTTATCTTTTAAGTAGTTTAACATATATCCATATAATATTTTGTTTTCTGTCCATGTCAATGTTATAAGAAAATTATATTCTGTTTTTATATTATATATCTTACTGTTCAAGATAAGCTCACGTTTTCTCTCTTCGTTTTGAATTTTCTTTATAATATATCTTAATTCATTTTCTCTTTTGAATAACTTTACTATACTATTGATATCTGGACATTCCCTGTCGAACAAATAAAATTGAAACAGAGCTTCGTAAAAATAAGGACAAAAATCTCTATAGAAGTATTCGTTATTAATATTTTCTCCTTTGATTCTTTTTAGTATATATTTTATTTCGTACTTATCTCCTATTATCTTTACTTATTATCTTTACTTTATTATTACTTATTTTTATATTATAAACCGAATTGTGAACATAAAACAATATTAAGTAGCAATAGTTGTTTAAAGTCTTGTTGAAATCCAATTCGTAATTTTCAACATTTTTAATTATTTGTGGAAATTCTACGTAATTTTTTGTTTTTCTTTCTTCCTTATTATTAAATTTTTTTCTTTTTATATTAATCTTTTCTTCTTTTTTGTAATCTATATCTAATAAAACTTCTGTGACGAAAACCTTGTCGTTATTCAAGTCAATCATATTTACTAATATATTGTCAGGAGGAGTATTAATTATTAAATTCCCGTATGTTAAAACATTCTCTTTAATATTTTCAATGACCGGATAAATATATTCAGAATATTTATCTACATAATCGTCACTGTACAAGTAGTCTTCTAGTAGAGAAGTTATATCAAAATATTTGTAAAAATGAAAAACGTCCTCTATATATATTCTTCTATCGTTGTTACTTAATATATTATTAACAATTGACTCTATATTTTCATTTAGAATATAATTAACTATATTCAATGGATTTCTATCAAAACTAATTGATATATAAAAATAATTATTTATGCAATTTACTTTTATACCAAATGTAGTTAACAGGAATAGTCCTTTGAACAATTTTTTATCGTTGTCCACCCTAATGTTTATATTAAAATCATTTTAACACTTAGTTAGTATACACGAATATTCCTTTAACGTTTTTTGAATTTCGTTTGTAGAATTTTTGTACGTAGATTTTTTTTTTATTCTTTTTTTTTTAACCAAATGTATGATTAATAATATCTATTATTTCATCATTATTATACTTTAATATTATCAAGATATCAGACGGATCTATATTTTCCCATAATTTTATTAATTTTTTTTTTATAACTTCTTCGTTTGACAGATCTATAGACGTGCCTCCTAAATATTTCTTTCCATAGTTTATAAAAAATAGAGAAATTCCGTCAATATCGTAACTTTTTCTAAAATAATATTCATTTTCTAATTCATCTACTATTTTACTTAATTTATCATCGAAATCAAAATTGTATATAAAAGGGATATTACTAAATTTGTCATAGAATTTATAAATTAGATTCTTACATACATCATTATATGTAATACTATTGTTTCTTCTCTTACTAAAGAAGGTCATAAAGTTGAAACATGTTGAACCGTTATATATTATATTATCGTTCTCTCCTCTGTGTCTGAAAATGGAATGTTCGAATAAATGTGATAGTCTTGTTTTTGTATTGTTTTTATAATCATAATCGAATCCTTTATCTGTTATTCCTATAAAAATATCATATGGACTAAAATTATCTACAATAATTTTTGTATCGTTATTCAAACAAATTTTTTTAAAATTCATTTATTAAAAATATTAATAGTACAATATAAAAATACTACAACTACAACAACTTGATATACTATAGTAAAATATAAAAAATACTACATCTATAATAACTGATATACCTTTCTACTTTTTGTCATTTCTAATAGTTTATTAATAGTTTCTATATTTGATTTATTTGGTCGCGGATATCCATTTAGAACATATCTTCTGAGTACAACACAAAGATGTTTAACGTCTTGGGATTTCAGTTCGAAATCTTCTCCTATATATTTTAACATGTATAAAAGTGTATTCATATTTTCATATAACACGTCTTGATCTACATTTTCTCCAAAGCTTCCGTTGTTATTAATAAAATGATAAATCTCGTCGTGTAAAAGTTTTATATTGTGTTGTATATTATAATCATGCAGTAGATATATAGTTTTGTGTAAATATGTAATATTTTCTAAAGTAATATATTTGTTAAAATTTTCAGTATAATTTTGTTGTAATTCTATAGTATTATTATTTTCTTCAGATTTGTTCATATTCGCAATACACACATCATTATGTTTATATTTATCTATAATTAACACGCAAATAAACGAAATATCAATAATGTATAGTATAATTATATTAAATAATAAACTTGATAAAATATCAAAGATTTTCATTTTTACGATTTATAATGTAAGTAAATATTGTTACATTAGAATACTTAGACTGTATTAAATTTCAGTTTTATTATATATTATATATATACTTACAATTTTCCTTGTTAATCAATGAAATATTTAAATAATCGTGACATTCGTTATTCCAGTCATTCAACTCTCCATTATGTGTTTTACAAGTCCTTAGATGACATTCTTTATGATTACAAGTTTTTAATATCACAATGCTGGCATTATCAGGATACTGTATGTTAAAATAATTGTCAGTATAATATGGTGTATAATTACAGTAAGGTATAAATTGATTACTGTTTAACACTGTATTTATTAATTTGTTACTATTTTTTATAAAAATAATTCGTTTTGATTATTTTTAGAAACGTAATCTCTAATTAGATAAAATTTAGATCTATATCTTTCATTATACATTATCATTTTATTAAAATCTATGTAATATACAGACCCGAAAGTTTTTTCATCGTAATTTCTATACAAAAGAGAGCATGTTTCGTGATTCACACAAAAATCTAAAAAATTAGATGCTTCTTTATTCAATAATACAATAGTTCCAAAATTGTCATATGACCATTGCATTTAAAATAAAAATATTAATGAAGTTAAATCTTTTTGAATATAAGTGATACATACATTGAACACAAAACTTCCAAATCAGAACACTTTTTTATACTTGAATTAGATAAATTCTTAAAAAAGTAATGTCTTCTCTTTCGTTTCTTACTACTGTTAGCGTATCGAATATATCCTGATAAGAAGTTATTAAATCAAAATGATAGCAGTCTAGAAGAACAAACTTGTTCGATTCGAATACATCTATCATTTCATTTATATCTATTGCGTATTCGTCTTGTGATTCCGATGTCATTGTTGGTATGTATACTTTAAATATACTATTTCCTTCATAATCCTGAGATAGTACAATTTTTATATTTACATCGTCTATCATAAAATTTAATTCTTCCGTTGATCTTTTCTTCATCTCGTCTTTAACTTTTTCTCCGTCTATTGTTGTGATTACAATTTTCCCGTTGTCGTGCAATAATTCTCTAATTTTTTTTACTATTTCATTTTTTTTGTTTTTCTTCCAACTGTAATGTATTGCCATGTTCCAATCTATACCTATATATTTTCCAATCCCCGAAGAGTTAACTGTAAATATATAATCTTTGTCATTGAAGTATGTTTTAAACAAATATAATCTAAATAATGATGATTTTGACTTCTTGACGTGTTTATTGTATCTCGATCTACATTCGTCAAGCGATAATTCACTTGGATCTGTTCCAGTCACAGAGTTAGCGTTTATGTAAAAATACCTTTGCATATCTCCTCCTCTTCCTATATCTATGGATAAATAATTATTATTTTTCCTATCATACTTGACACTTTTAACTTGAGGGGAAAACGAATTTAAAATAGCTTGTGTTTTAATAAAATTTGTTATAAAATTTAATGATATTTTTTTGCTATTATTTTCTATAAAATATTTAGTTTTATCTATATTTAAATATTCATTTGAGGTAACAGCCAAGTTATAAATTTTATTTAAATCGAAATTCTTTCCGAGTTCTTTAAATGTTTCTATTGGAGGTACTTTATTTAAAGTATGGATGTCTTCAGATTTAGTTATAACTTCATAACTATTTCCATAATAACTGTGATAAAAGAAGTTATTGGTTTTTATGCATCTAGGTATTACAAGTTTGTTGTACGCAAGTGAATATTCATAAATTAAACAGTAAGGAGTTACATAAAATTTAGGATTTAACGATTTTGTATTTTGTATTACAACGAATGATAATATTTCATCAAAATAGAAACTTTCGTTGTTTTTTATATTTATCCTCTTAAATACTTCATCTCCTGTAGACGAAAACTTTATCAAGTCTATTTCTATATATATATACCATCTGACATAAGTATTAAGTTTGGTTTTATGCATGCTAATACATCTATTGTATTGTCGAGTTTGAATTTCTCATCTACAGGTTCGTTGTTGTTGTCCTTGTCTATAATTATAATTCCGTCTGTAACAAATTATACTAGAATTCCTAATAATACTTCATGGTACATAGAATTAGAGTATATTGGAAATGTAAAACATTTTGATAAAGACTTATTTAGGAAAAATCTAATAGATTGTTTTTCTCTAATTTATGGGGTTTCTAATATTTTTAACATTTCAATTTTAAAAAATAGAATGCCTAATATTTTGAAGACTAATTTCATTACGTTTAAAGATCTGCTTCAGAAAAATGAAACTAATATTTTGATAACAACAAAAGTAGACGGAGAGAAAGTAGAATTTAAAGTTAAAAACGGTATATGTTACATGATACTAAATAATATAATATATACATTGAAGACTAACATTAACAAAGACATAAAATTAGTTGGTGTCGGAGAATATGTAAAAGTAGAAAACAAAAAGGTGATATACCCGTTTTACATACACTCTATTAATAATAAAATTATGAGGAATAGACGGAAATCGTTACTATTATTTAAAGAGTTGATAAAAGATAATAGCTATAAAATTTCAAGTACAAAAGATAATAACGAATTAAAAGTAAGCAGAGATTCTTACGAATATAAACAATCTGATTTGCTTGATATCGATATAATACACAAGGACGTGTATGGACCTTAATGTACCAATTATACAATGTACCTAAGGACAAAGTTAATTGGGAATCAATATCTATGTTTAAATTATCAGAAGATTTTATCAGAGAGTTCGAGGACAGAGTGGATTGGAACCTTATATCTAAACGTCATACCTAATGTACCAATGATGATACGTAAAGTATATATGTACCTAATCGTATTTTCATTTATCACTACACTCTTACTTTCTAAATTACATACAAAGTTATAATAATTCTCTTTTTCATCAGTATTTGACTTAACATTAATGTGAAATGTCTTGTGTAATGTGTTTCCTCCAATATTATTTGCAGATACTTCAGTATAAGATGTCTTTATAATTTTAAGATTGTTAGAGAATAATTCTTCTATTCTTTCTATTAAAAAAGACTTGCCAGTACCAGCCATTCCGTGTATAAATAAAAGCAAAGTTTCATCTTTATCTAGTTTATATTTAATATAATCAACAACTTTTTGTTGATCTTTGTTATACTCCATTATAGATTTTTATTTTTGTTATATATTTTCATTTATTCAATCACTTCGATACAATCTTTAGTATATCTTAGTTTTTTCACTTTCTTAATAAAAACATTAAGAGATTTTTTAACCAATTTCAATGGATGATTTTCGTCGAAATCTTTCCATTTTACCTCAACAGAACAATTGAGTATATTTTTTTCCTTATTAAAGTCTAACGACGAAGGTTGATTCAGAAGAATATTTGCTATATTAAAGTTAGCGTTTCCAATACACGGATACTTATATTTTTCTAAAAAGTAATAGTTTCTGAAATGATTATAACCAAAATAAGGTAAATAGAAATTATATTTATTGTTTTCTATTATTCTTTCTGAAGGTCCAGCCTTTACTGTTGTATCTTTTTCAAAACCTATGTTCTTCGATACAAAATCTAATCCAAATATATATGGCTCGTATATTAAAACATCGTATTTTTTTGATTTGTAACTTCTTAGATCTTTATCTGCTGTATTATACGTGTGATCCCATAAATCTACTGGAATACTAACATCTTCTATATTTAATTCATCGATTATCTCTAGAGGAATTATTCTATTTTCTTCCTTAATATAATCACCTAATATATATTTAAATTTCTTTGAAATGTTATAATTGTCCGATCTTCCTCCTTTATTAAATTCAAGTACATTAGTATGAAACCATATTTTATTATTTTTTGGGACATTTCTTATAATTATTTTACAGTAATTTAGGTTATCAAATTTATAACTAGTGTTGTTTTTAATATTAACAAAAACGGAATATTCATCTCCCGGATATTCATCTTTGAAATTTTCAAAACTCTCAGATATTCTAATTAAGTCCGGAAAAATTCTATTCCTAAAAGAAATTATATAATCTTTTTCTGTAGCATTATAGCCTGGATGAGATATAAAATACATATTATTGAATTGTGATGTCTTACAAAACCATCCTATTTCAGTAATTTTTTTGAATGTATTTGTAAAGAATTCTTCTTTAGGATTCACAGAATAATATTCGTCTCTTATATGGGAAAAGTTGTTTTCCTCTATATACTTATCTTCAATTTGATATGAAGATTGAATATTGTAGACTCTGACTAACAGTTTAACTTCTGGAATAATTTTTTCAATCAGAGAAAGTGACTCGCTAGCAAATTCTCTATCATAACTTATTATATCTGTCAATTGACCATATTCAACTACAAACTCTACTCTGTTGTTCTTTGGAATTCTTAGTATCGAATGAGGAGGAGATTTATCGAATTGCGTGAATATAGGTATAAATAAGTCTAATTGGTTAAATATTGTATAATCTAAATGTTTACCTTTTTTGTAATTGCAGTAATCCTCTCTGTGTCCTACTATAGTATCGTCCTTATATACATTTGGAGAAAAATAAGAACTAAATATATCGAATCCACTCAATTTTAATATAGATTTTCCATTGATATTGATTTCAAAAGACTTTATAAGTTTTAACCCAGGATAATCCGTATATCTTATTGATCCCTTGCCTTTTATCTCTGGTATCTTTATACCTACACAAGGAAAGTCTATACCATTCAATCTCGAATCTATTATATTGAAATGGTATCTACATCCTCTTATATAAGATTGTGATAGATTTACTATTTGAGGACAATTAATTGGTAAATCTTTTATAGGAATTCTGTATATATCATTATTCTTATTATCAACTACAATGTTTTTAATAAGTATATCTTTCATTTTATCTTTTTTATTAAGAGATAAAATTTTGAAATAATATAATTAACTATCAAATAAGAATAATGGAGCTTAGTCATATATGTTTGAGTGCAATTATAAATTCATACATAAAATATTATGATTGCAATGATAATAATAAAGTGTTCTTACAAAAACTATTTTCACATTCCAAAAATATAAAAAATGCTCATGTGTCGCTCTATGTATACGCATATAAATATGAGTATTTAAGAGACTTAGTAGATGTTAATAATATACACACGACTCTAACGAGAATTATGATTAAAACAAACTATAAATATTTATGTGATTTCATAGAGTTTTATATCGATTATATTGATTTTAACTTATTGTCAATTTTCGATATAAGCGAATGTATTTTAAGAAAGTATTCAAGTAAATTTGATATGACTTTACTATCTAGAATAAAAAAACTACCTGAAAGTATTATAATTGACGAAATAGATAGAGTAAGTATTAAAGATGTGTGTAAATTTCAAAATCTGTCAGAAAATTTTATACGACGGTTTTACGATATAGTTGAATGGAATTATATATCTAAATATCAAGTTTTATCAGAAGATTTTATAGAAAGTTTTAAAGATAAAGTTAATTGGAAATATATATCAAAATATCAAAATTTATCAGAAAACTTTATAAGAAAATTTAAAAGAAAAGTTAATTGGAATTATATATCTTCGTCTGATAATAGTTTAAGTCACGATTTTATATACGAATTTAGACATAAAATAAACTGGAAAAACCTGTCAAAATGTTATAAAAATATTGATAAATCGTTCCTATTAAGATTTAATAAATATATATATTTTGACTACTTATATTTTAATTTAGATTGTCATATATATAATAATTTTACTAGTCAATTAGATTATACAGTGCCATATGAGAATATTATAAAAAGTATTGACTATCTAGATATAGATATGCTTATCAAAAGAAATAACATAACTAAAGAAATTTTAAACGACAATTCTGTGCGTAAGTATCATCACACTATATTTAAGTTATTGTTCCTAAATAAGAAATTAGAATTATGTGATATAGAAAACAGTGATTATGCTATAGATTATATGTTCCTCAGTAGAGAATACTCTTTAAGCGAAGACTTTATAGAAAATAATATTGATAAGTTGTATATTTACGAAATTATACGTAATCAAAAACTTTCTGTTAATTTTTTAAGGAAACATTCCAATGTATTTATACTTAATGATATTTTACAATATCATAAAATGCCTGAAGACTTTATTGTAGATAATATAGATTATGTAGACTGGAGAATAGTATTAAAATACCAAAACATATCAAACTCGTTCATATATAATTTTAAGGACATAATTCCTTGGAAGTATGTTTCGTTATACTATAGAATAGATAAAGATTTTATATATAGGTACACCCAGAGAAAAATTATGTTAAATTTGACAAAATCGTTTCTTTAACTTGCGTTTTTTAAGTTAAAGTAAAAAAATCTTTGAGGAAAATAAAAATTTATTTGATTTCAAGAAATGACATTATTAGTCTTTTTCAAAGTAAATAAAATATTTGTTTAAATTATTTTTTTAATTTTAATAAATAATTTTTTAATTAAAAGAAATAAATTACAGAAATGTAAGAAATAATTTAATTCAACTAGATATTTTGAATCAAAAAGTTATTTCTGTAAATCAAATAAAAGGTTTCTTAAACCATGTATGCAAAAGACACGCGACTGCGTAAAAGTGTATATACACCCGAAAAAAAAGCGGTACACTGAAAATGTGGGAAAAATTCATCAAATTTCAACTGACGATAACTTCGTAAATAATAAAGATAGAAAGTTCTATAAAATATGGAAATGAAGCTAAAAATCTCTACTTTAAGAATCAATTTATTTCAATGTTGCAAAATAAATTTATTGAAAATGGCGGATGACAAAGCGCGAGCATGCAAAATTGAAAAATAATGGTTCGAGTTTGCGACGGTGCACGGTATAAACAAAAAATTGTAGCTTATTGGGATCAAAAGCGTACGAAAGTACAGAGTCTCCTCTTTAAAATGCTTTTTTATGCATCTCGATACGATGATTTTTCGCCGAGAGATTCGCATTTGAAGAAAAAGGCAGATTCTTACTTCAAATGCGAATCTCTCGGCGAAAAATCATCGTATCAAGATGCATAAAAAAGCATTTTAAAGAGGAGACTCTGTACTTTCGTACGCTTTTGATCCCAATAAGCTACAATTTTTTGTTTATACCGTGCACCGTCGCAAACTCGAACCATTATTTTTCAATTTTGCATGCTCGCGCTTTGTCATCCGCCATTTTCAATAAATTTATTTTGCAACATTGAAATAAATTGATTCTTAAAGCAGAGATTTTTAGCTTCATTTCCATATTTTATAGAACTTTCTATCTTTATTATTTACGAAGTTATCGTCAGTTGAAATTTGATGAATTTTTCCCACATTTTCAGTGTACCGCTTTTTTTTCGGGTGAGTGTATATGTTTTTGTGCGATCACACACTTTTGTCTAAACAGAAGAACAATGCTGCCTTGACCGTGACAGAGGAAGCGAGAAACGGTTAGCATTCCTGTGTATTCGGTAACGCGGCGTACATCGTACATTGGGCTTGTTCGTTTTAGCTTTACTGGAGCAGCTCTGGGTCTGTTCTAAACAGGATAATACCGGACAAACTAGTTATCTGTCTTGTATTATTCTGTTCTGTTTCTTGTGCAACGTGAATATTAGCCGTGTGTTTTTACGTACAAAAAAATTTTGAAATCCCATAAAAGTGAGTAGTTCGCAAGGTTCGATAAAAAAGTGTGCGATCTACTTGCATCGTGGGGATTTGCAGATACAATACCTCATTTTTATCGTAAGTATTAATTTTATAATATATACATATATTGTGGCTGTCGACTTTAGTCAACGATCGTTCTAAAGAGGTTAAATCAGGAAAACACATGGCGTCAGTTATTCGTGAAGCAGGTCGTTATGCTACATCGATGATACACAATGTTTTTATTACATCATATTTTTATTAAAGTGCTAAATTTAATATAAAAAATATGAAGCGCAAAGAAATGTTTTCGTGCATAACACGCGATCCGCTGGGTGGGAAAAGATGTCGAACACGTTCGTGTAAACGTATGAACGTTGCGTTTAATATTTTTGCTACTAAAAGTATCTTTTTGTTAAAAAAAGTATATTATAATAAAAGTATCTTATAAAAATGCTACATGTAATAGCATTTTTATAAGATACTTTTGTAATCCTCCTTTATTATTATTCCTGTTTTTTGTCCTTAAATTATAAATGACTTACTTTTATTTAAAAAGAAATATTCCAAAAAATTTTTTTTTTTTCTTTTAGGTTTGTGTATCGATCACGATGTTCTTTTGCAACTACCTTTAGATCCTCCAGATCCATTGATAGAAGAACTATTTTCGCTACAAGAGAGACGTGAAGATTTTGTAAATAAATTACATCTTTATCAAGGGATAACTCTAGACAAAATTCCAATCGTGATTCAAAAAGAACAGGAATCAACGGTAATATCCATTTTTTTAAATTACATATTTTTGAAATGTTAAATTATACACTATCAATTTTCAAATTAAAATATATATTCATATTATTGGTTAAAGAAAAAAACAATTTTATTTTAATTTGATAAAAATAATTTGAAGAAGGCTGAGGCAATAACTATGAAAAGGCACACCACATCGCAAGAGGCAAGCGAAGTTTCTAAAAAACTACGATCGAAGAATGCTGATTGTGATTTATTAATTACTGAAAACACTCAGCTTGAAATATTTTACGAAAACGTTTTTTCTAATTTCCATTCACTCGTAAGATATTTTTTTTTTATTACATGAATTTCCTATTGTAATCTTATTCTTATTATAGCAAAAGTAATCGCACATTTTTATAGAATTTGATTCACCTCTTGAATCAAACATTCACTGGCCAGAAGATTTTGGCGAAATATCGAGATAAAATTCTACCACGAAATATTCGGAAAATTTTAGTCGATTTAATTATTAGATCGTTGCTGGAAATTCCATCATTGTTGACTCACGATGAACTACAGGTGTAAGTACCTAAAAATACTTACATGCCTCATTTTACTTTCAAATATAGGATTTGTTCGTAATCTTTATTTTTATTATCTTAATAAATTTATTAATATTTTACCAGATTATTGATTTAACTTTAACTTTTAAAAGATTAACTGTGTTCGAAGTAAAAAGTAGGTTTTTGCTTTGGTCAAAGACTATTTGCTTTTGGTTTTATTTATCGAAATTAAGATCAATATACTAGTAAAAAAGTAATAAAGTTTTTATTAAATTGATTCTTTTTTTATTTGAATAATAATATAATCACTTAACTGACACTAATTTGACACTTTCATTGATACTGCTAAATTTCCACTCATTCAGATTTAAACAGATAGTTCCTATTATTTTTAAATAATTTAAAATAAATGTAATGAAATTTATTCACATGTTTATTTAGTATTTACATATTTATATTTTAAAATGACTTAAACTTTTTGAAATTTTACGAAAATACATAAATTATTTTTTTTAGGCCAGAATTAATAAATTATCACTTTGAAATTTTAACTAATAAATTGTGTGACGTCTTCACGAAAGAAACTCCAGAAACATATTTCATTCCTCCGAAAACAGAAAATAAAAATCAGACTATTTCACGTGGGAAGCTTGTTGACAAATATAGAAACTGGCGAACTGCTCAAAAAGAATTAGGTTTAATCGAATCGAAAAATTCTGAGGTTGAAAGTGAAGAGAAAAATTGTACTTGTAAGAAAATTTTTATTTCTCTAAAATTAAAAGTCTACATAAATTTAAAAAAAAATTTTTTGTCTATGTCTATTTTTTTTCAATGTCTTTTGACTTTCGTTTTTATAGATTTCTTTAAAATGCGATTAAATTTTTTTGTTAAAAATATTTAATTTCTTAAAATTTTATTAGCTGCTGACAATTCTCCCAATGAACACATTGTTTGGTTGTTAAATAATAATGCCCCGTGGAGAAACGTTATCAATCACTGGCAATTGAGTGTTGAAGTTAGATTGCGAGAATTTCAATATAACGTAGGAAGTGTTAAAGAGATATTTGATAAATATTCAGTTTTAAAACAACCTTGTGGATATGAGTTGGTAAGAACAAATGCACTCTTTTATCTGCATGAAATACTGAAAATAAAATTTTGTTGTGATTAAGTAATACAAGAAATGTTTTTTTATAGATTGAAAGCGATTTTATGTACGAAAAAGGAAGAGAAGGTATGTTATATGCTACGTGGCCAGAATTGTCAAATAAACTTCATGATTTAATGAAAATTGAAATAAAAGATAATGCTGCTAAGGAGTTACTTGAGACTCTCTCTTTTCCTACAGTGTCTGAGGGTAAATTATAGGATTAATATTTTAATTGAATAAATATTTTGGAATAAAATAATTGGTATTTGTGTTAAATAACAAAATCATGCTTTACAGAAGAAAGAAACTTGAAGTTGTTACTTCTTTTACCAGCTCTGTGTCCACCAGTATGTAAAATCAAAAAATCAAAGACCATTTGGAAACCAACTATTGAAGAAGCACAGGCGTCTTTTATTTTGCATGTGAAGGTAAATAAATAATTTAAAAACATATATGTATATTCTAAATTAATGTCGAAGATTATTGATCTTTAATTAAATATTTTTATAAATCGTAATTAAAAAATTTGGAATAGCATATCTTACTTTCAAATACTTTATTATTGTATCATTATTTTTTGAAAAATTATAAAGTTAATGTGTCTTTTTATTGTCAATAAAGTAATTATCTTCAAAAATAAATCATGGAAATGTAGCAATATTGAAATTTCAGACTCCAGGCGACATCGATAAAGCACTAACCGGAATGCGAGATAAGTATGCCAATTTTGGTGTTCAACTTCAACCTCTCATCATCGCAGTAGGACCAACATTGTCAGAAGTCACTGGATATTACGTAAACATAGATGACACAAGGTATCGCTTTCCAAGTATTCTAGCTGCTGTAGACCTATGCTTCAAAAGCTTTCATGTTTTGCACGCGAAGTATCCAAAACCAAGTGAACCAATTTGGCTTTTTATTCAAAAAATTGTATATTCTTTTACGACCCCGTGGGACAAAAAGCTGCCTTGCGTTGCAACTCTCGTTAGTACTGTACAAAACATGTAACATATTTAGATTATCTTCTTACGTAACTATAATATATAATTTTAGGGTCTTATTACAGTTAGACGAACTTGAATGCTCAGATATTGCCTCATACACCACCTCACAGTAGAGTCTCCTACTCATTAACAATTATCTTTCTAAATTATAATATGAAAATGTTTATTTGCTATATTTGTCATTTTTCAGCACCTACTTCATCTCTTTTATTGCGTCATTTAAAATTTTTTCATTTTATCATTTCTCGCAATAAATATATATGTAAACAACAAAATTGCATTAGTGAGTTTCAAGACGCATGGGCTTTTAAAAAACATTTAGATAGAAAGCATAGCCATGAAAAAGAAAAATATATACATAAGACAAGTAATTCTTCAAATATTAAACTAGAATCTGTTTCTTTTCCAATATTGTTAACAGAACCTATCTTATCTTCCCCATCTAAGAAATCTTTCACAAATTTTTAGAATGGTACACTCAGAGATTTAAACAATGTAATAAAAGATTCAGCAGGACTTTTTGTAGCTAAATTACATAATCAAACAACAGTTCCTCGAAATGTTGTACAAAATTGTATTAATTTTACTGAAGAATTTTGGCAATGTGGTATGTTCGATATTTTAAAAGAAAAAGTTTTTAATATCCTTGAAAAAGAAAGTTTTACTGCAATGGACAAGAACGAATTGGAAATTATGTTTAGCACTGCAAGCAATCCCCTACAAGGTCTCAACACAGAATATAAAAGACTACAATATTTTAAGAGTACAGGATTTTTTATTGAACCAAAATCATATATAATTGGTGAAGCTAAAACCTATAAATTAATTAACGGTATAAAGACGGAGGAAACTGAAAATATCAAAGGGCAATTTATTTCAGTAAAAAAAGTTCTCAGCATTTTTCTTAGCTTACCCGATTTTTTACAGATTATTTTAGATTACATGGACTATTTATACAATAAAATAGAGCCACAATACATGTGCAATATTGTACATGGAAAATTATGGACTCAAATAAGAAATAAATTTGATGATAATATTGTAATTCCACTCATAGTTTATTTCGACGAATACGAAACAAATAATGTTTTAGGTTCTCATACTGGGGTTGATAAGATAGGAGCAACGTACTTTATGTTACCCACTTTACCTCCACAGTTTCAATCTGCATTAAAGCATATTTTTTTAACTTTATTATTTCGTGATACGGACAGAAAGACATTTGGGAATAAAGCAACTTTCAAGCCTCTCTTAGAAGAATTACATGATTTAGAAAGAAATGGATTGCTGATTAATAACGTTACAGTTTACTTTTCTTGCATTCTCGTTACTGGCGATAATTTGGGAATACATCAAATTTGTGGATTTGTTACAAGTTTTTCAGCTAATCGAATCTGTCGTTTGTGTAAGATTGAGAAAAAACAATATCAAAGTCAAACTATGGAGGATCCTAATTTATTGCGTCAAAGCAGAGATTATGAAGAAGATCTTAAATCTGATGTTTTCGAAACAGGTTTAACTGAATATTGCGTATGGAATGATTTACCTTCTTTTCATGTAATTGAAAACGTGTTTTTCGACTCAATGCATGATTTTTGGGAGGGTGTCTGTGTGTATGACTTAAGCGCATTATTATTGCATTATATACAAATAAAACGTTTTACATTACAAAATATTAATGATAGAATCATGGCATTTAATTATGGCCCTGCAGACAAAGGAAATGCTGTACCGTGTTTAAAAAAAGAGAAACTAATGCAGAAGAAATTAAATTTTTCGGCTTCTGAAACTTTAACTTTTGTCAAATATCTTGGAATTATAATTGGCGATTGTATTCCAGTGAACGATGAATACTGGAATTTGTATTTATATCTTAGAAATATTGGTGACATTATCAATTTGAGATATTTTAATAAAGATTGCATTACTCTTTTGAAGACATTAATTACTGAACACCATGAACTTTATATACAATTGTTTGGAGAAACGTTAAAGCCGAAACATCATTTTCTTTTGCATTATCCGAGAACAATAGAACTTATTGGTCCACTTAGGAATGTCTGGTGTATGAGGCCGGAAGCTAAACATAAACCTTCAAAAGTAACGGCTCACGTATCAAATTCACGAGTAAACTTACCATATACACTTGCCATAAAGAATCAGTTACAGCAATGCTACAGTTTTATGTGCAAAGATTCCCTTATTGATAGGATAGAATATGGCAATGCTGAAGTAATTACAGATGAAACATTACGAGATATAAATCATATATTGCCCGAAAATTTCTATGTAAATTCTACAGTACATTCAGTGCCATGGATTACTATTGAAAATGTTACTTATAAACCATCTATGGTAATAACCACAGGATACAAAGATCATGTACCACTTTTTGCTGAAATCGTTAATATTTTAGTCAATGTCGAAAAAAAGTGTCTTTTTTTAATAAAAAAAATATTTACTTATGGTTGGTCATCGCATGTCTGTGCATTCCAAGTTAAAATAACTAATAACTTATCTTCCGTCACTTACGACAAATTGTTCAACAAATTTCCAACCTGTGTTCAAAGTTCAGGAGACGGAAAATACTTTATAGTATATAATGAATCGTAATTTTAAACAAAGTATTTGCAATAAAATAGGGAAAAAAAGTACAAAAATAACTCGTGATATTAACATTTTAAAGAAGCTTTTACAGTTACGTTTCATTATTTAGATTATAAAAAAGCGTACAAAAATGTTCCTTTCATTCTTTAAATATTAAGTAAACCGTTAAAAAAACTTTTTGTATTTTTTTTCTTAACAAGGAAAATTTATTTGATATACGTTTCATTTAAAATACAAAATCTGCAAAATGGATTTCAGCAGATATGAAATTCGTTTTGCAGATTTTGTGTTTTAAATATAGATTTAAGTACTTAACACATTTAGGATGTATAAAAGAAAGGTGCAAACAAAACCTTTGTGATAATATGATATAATAAAATAAGATATATTTATAATAAATAAGTTACTTAAAATTTACATAGCAAAGTATTGCAGTAAAAGTTTAATGTAAGGACCTTCGTTTCTTCAATGTATTTTTAATGTAATTATATTTTATGTAACTTTTATGAATTAGTTTAAAAAAGAGGCTTTTTGTTGAGTTAAATTTTTTATTGTTTTTTAATTTGGAAAAATTTTTTTATTTATAACAATGGCATGAAATTAAAAAAATGTTCATCTTTAGTATCTTTTCCTTCATTGTATCTTAGATAATAATTATTACGTGTGATGTTCAAATAAAAAGAATAATAGAAAAAAATGCATTTGTGTTTTTATGTTATTTAACATAATATTTATAAGCTAACAATAAGATGTATGTGTAATTAAAAACAATATAAATAATAAATTAATTTCTTGCATTTAAAAAAAGCCAGCAAAAATATTTGTATGTATACAATGATTTATTTTTCTACGTCAAATGTGTATTACTTTAAAACTTATTTACAATCGTTTCCATCATAAGAAAATAAATTAATATTTTTAGTTTCTTGTTTTCACAAGTGATTGTAAATTATATCTCAGCATAGGAAAAAGACGCTAAAAATATTAATTTTATTTTTCATAAAGAAAATAACTGCAATCAAACATTTAACATTAGATATTTAATTTAGAGAAATAAATCATTTTGACATTTGAAGAAACTGATTCATTTATTTAAATAAAGAAATTATATCATTTAAATAAATTCTGTTATTAAAATGAAGAAAAATATATTTATTTTGAAAATTAATCCTTTTACAATGAAAATATATCTTTTATTGAAATTACAAAAATTTTTGGTAAAATGAAAAAAGAATATTTCTTCAATATAGAACTTTTTTAAGTAAATACAAGAAGAACATTTCTTGAACGTAAAGATTTATTTTATTAAATATAAACAAAATATTTCTTGTTTGCAAGGAAATGTTTTATTACGTACAAAAAAAAATTATTATGTGCAAAGAAATTTTTTCTTACATATACAAAATATACTTCTTTCATTTAAAAAAAATTTACGTCGCATAACCAAAATTATTTCTTTATTTCTAATAAAAAGAATTAACCAAAAAATTTCTTCAAATTAAAAAAACTTTTCTTTGACCGTATAGCAATGCATAAATTTCTTTGATTGAAAGAAATTTTCTTTGAATCGAAGAAACTTTTTTCTGGGTGTATAGATACTATATAAATATGTATGAGGTTAATTTTAACGAATATTTTAGAGACAAATCAAAATATTTGGAATATATTACAGATATAACTTCTCAATAAGTTCATTAAATTGTCCTGAAAGTTCTATGTAATAATTTTTGCTATTATATTCTTAATTTATGTATTTTAAAAATATATATCTATCTTTTTTATTCTTTTCGTCCTTTAATTGATAAAATTTATTATTTATTAAATTCCTTTTTTTTGAAAGTTCAATACACTTATTCTTTAATGAAATAAAGTCACTTATATTGCTCGTTTTAGTATCTAGTAGTATTTTATAAATTTTATTATGTAATTCTATCATTTCCTTTTTTATATTGTACATACTATTTTTATATAAATAATATTCATTTTTGTACAAAAAGTAATTTTTTAAAAGTTTGAAATCCTTTCTATAAGGAAAGTAGAAGTTAATATCTGTAATTTTTTCTATATAATCAGAATATTCAGAAATATCTAAAGTTGTCATATTTACAAAATCTATCTCATTTTCGTTTGATGGAAGTTCTTCGTTAAAAACATAAATGGAGTATGATCCTCCTATTATATTAGAAATATTATTTGTTATTGTTTTCTCTTTACTCTTTAGGAATATAAAGTTAAAATACTTATTCTTGTCAGTGATTACACAGTCATTGTCTACTTTAATAAATTTTAGGCAATAGTTGTATACATTGAAAAAAAAAAAAACTCTTGTCCTTAAGATTACTTGAAGATATTATTTTACTGGATAAGTTAATGATTTCTTTATACATCTTATATAATGTACGATTTTTTTTTTTTTCTATCATTTGAACAAACTATTATTTCATCGATATCATCAGATTTATATAAAATAAGTAATTTACACTTCAATTGTTTAATATATTCAATATGTTCATTCAATCTTATCAAAAATTCATTATATATTTTGACCAGCAAAGTTTCTCTGATGAAAGTTCTCTTCCTAGTTATTGTATCAATATATTTGTAAGATAATTCTATATCTAAAGGTTTTATATTTTCTGAGTGTACTATATTCACGATATCAAACTCTTCATCATCGAATGGTAATTCTAAACAATATTTATAAAAACTATAATTTCCATATTTTATAGTATTTATTTTTATTCCGTAAATTGACATTTTCTTTATACCATCATTATCTACTATTTCATCATAATGGTCGAGAATTTCACAATCTGATATTTTGTCAAAAAATCTTTTCCTCTTTTCCTCTTCTATTTCGTTATTTATATTTTTAATATATGAATACTTCTTTACGTTCAGATCATTTTCAAAGTTACAGTTATTAAAATACTTGGTGTTAAATAAATTCTTTCTATTGTTGTATTCATTGATAAAATAATATTTATCTATTACATCAGTTATTAGTTTATCTTTACCATAAAACTTTTCATACTTCTTCTTATAATCAATATGTTTCGTTCCTCCTTTACAATCACTTTCATCACTGCACTCTCCAAATCTGACTCTGATAAAATTTTCTATTAGTTTCAGTCTTTCATCTATTCTTTTATGATGATCTGAAGTCTCTTCTATAAATTTTTCTAGAGATTTGTTAGTTTTACAACATTCTTCCAATATTTTTTTCCAATATTTTTATTTTTTTACTATTATCTTTGTTTTTATCAATTATCCGTTGTATTTCCTTCGCAGCTGTATTTATATCCTTTAATAAATTAAAATTTTTTTCACTAACGTTTGAAATGTTATTTTTCATAATAGATAACTCGTTTTCAGATTTATTTACTCTGTCTTTTAACTCTTCTATAATTTTGTATATTTTATCAAAATAAGAATTATTTCTTGTATTTATTTCACTTACAATATCAATGATGTATTGTTCCAATCTTGGTTTCTCACTATCATATTTACTTTCTAATTCATTTAACTTTTTCTCTATGTTTATAAATTGAATATCAACTTTATCTGATAATTTTTTTTCATCTTCATTAATCTTTTTAATATGATCAGATATATGTTTTATATCTTCTATCGAACTAATTGATGATAAGAAACTATTGTATTTTGACTTTTCTGATTCGAAATATATTTCGATGTCATTCTTGAGTTTCTTTATTTCTTCTGAATATAAATCATATTTGGTAATCATTTCCTTTAGTTTTTCATTTGTTTCATATAAATCTACAAGCATATTATCTTTATATATCGAAGAGTACTCGTAATTTTTATCCTTCAAGTTCGATATTATACTGTTATCAATTAATTTCTCATATTCTTTTATATCTTTTTCAATATTATCTATATGGTTGGAATTTTCATTCAAACTAAAATAGATTTTTAAAATATAATAATATCGTAAATTAAAGTTATCAAAATTATCTAATATAAAACTGTTATATACTGACTTAAATGAATTGTTTATTGTCATATTATTCTTTCTGCAATAATCACCGAGTACAAAGAAATAACTAATAGTACTTATCGTTTCAAAATAATAGATTTTTTTCTCGTATTTTAACAATTTATTCATAATATTGGTATTGTCTATATTCCTTATACTATTTAATATTACATTACTTGAAATAATAGGCTTTTGCAATTCTTTCGTAAAATCATCCAGTGTTATTTCGTTATTAATATATTTTTTAATATACTTAAAATGTTTTTTAAAATAATCTTCTAAAAAATTAGATATGTCTTCTAATTTTTTATTAATACCTTTTTTCCTTATTTCTGTTATGAAATTATAATATTCATTTTCCAGTTTTGATATATCTTGCATTTCTTTTTTTGTAAATATATCTTGTATAATATTATTTATTTTTTTATAAAACTCTAAGTATTGTATATATATTTCTTTATATATACTATTATCTTCTTCATCTAAAGCATTTAAAATTAAATGTTTTACATTATTAATAGAAATAATATTTTTAAGGTTATAAGTATCTAATTCACTCTTTTTTTTTATAATATTATTTAAATTAGGAAAACTGACATTAAAAATTCCCGGAAAATAAAACAAACTCATTTAAGATGAATAAAAATATATTCAGAACAGACTTTACTACAAACGAAATAAAAGAAGCTGTGTTTAGTTATATTAATATTAAAAAAAAAAGTGAATTTGATGAAGTATATAATTCTCAGTTAAATTTTAACTACAATAAAGATATATGCTGGTACTGTAACAGGAAAATAGAGAAATATATTTGGGATAGAAAAAGGTATGGATTTTTTTGCTCTATAAAGTGCAGTGAAGTGTTTTTTGGAAATATATGGACTATGTTTAATTATGTAGATAAAGTAGATATAAATTTGGTTCCCATAAATATTATAGAAAATAAAGATGATATCTTCAGACTTATAGATGACACAAAAGATTTTTCTAAATTCAAAGGATATTTCTATGAAAATAATAATAATTATTATTTTCACTTAAAAGCATTTAAAGATTTTAATATTTTATATGATAAATTAATTAAAATAGTATTGATATATAATAATAAAAGGTGTTTATCATGCAATAGTGAAATAGAAAACAATCATAATATTCTAAAATGTGATAATCTATTTATAAGTTTTTGTTCGGTGATTTGTAAAGGCTCGTATTTAAAATTGTCAGAACGATATATATATATAGATGAACAAATTAATATTTACATACCACTAATAACATTTTTTGAAGACAGCAGTGAAATTATCAACATAATAAAAAATGTTTCTGACACGTATATATATGGAGGGTTGGATTGTATAACGTCAGATAATAAAATAAAAATAACAATATTGACAAAAAGGTAAAAATTACTGATAGTCTATGCTATTTTCAATTTTATATAAAGAGTTGGTTATCATTTTTGGTTTATAATTGGTATATTTTATTTTGTCTACCTCAATTACGTTATTAAAATAATTATTAGTTATAGTATAAATAAACATTGTGGCGGCTCACCGCCACACCGCTGCACTGACGCGATATAATACGCCGCGGCGCCGCTACGTGCCGCAGGCCGTCTACGATTATGAGCTTGCGGAGACACCGCCAGGTTGCGCAGGCGGTGAAGAGCTTTCTTGCGATCAAGCTTCGATCGAAGGGATATAAAAGAGCTGCTCCGCAGATCTTTCCTCACTCACTCGCTTCAAGGCGAGCTCTCTCCAGGGCCCTTGAACTGAGTCGTACTCTGCCTCGGCAGAATCTAACCAGAGACACATAGTCTCGCAGTTTTCCTCACGCTGCCTCGCAAGGCGCGTAAAAAGAAAACAGAGTCCCAGCATCGGCCGCACATTTCAACCAAGCGGCCCGCGGATACTCCACTTTCGCCGTCACCTCCTCAGTCTCTAGTTTGGAAATTAATTCCACTAGAGTTCTGCGTCCGGTTGACTCGACCACCAAGGGACACTCTTACACAAGGCGACATCCGAATTCGGAGACCTCTCTCTCCTCGGTACACGGAGCAATCCGCAATTCCGAGAGCCGAGACGGTTGCTACCACCAGCACATCAGAGACTCGTTCCGTAGCAGTACAGACTTCACCGCTCAGAGCCTGCTCAGAGAGCAGTTGTCAGACGGAAGACCATTTCCCGAACGGAGTTCCACCGACACCGGGAAAGGGGCTGCAACGAGCTAACTCAATTGAACCGTCCTTTTTAGGACCCGTTCAACACACTAAAACGCGGCCGGTAATTTCTTACCGCGCCCGTCAATTTTTCTTTTGACTCTCGGCCTTACACTTTTGCCGAGAAAGCGCCTCTGGCGCAATCAATTAAATCAAACAAAACTTGTACATTTACTCTACTTCTCTGACGAGGAAAAATAAATTATATTTTTCTAAGAAATTGGTTTCATAATTTCAACCAAGTCGAACACAATCCATTAGGCAATACGCCTATAAACATATTCCACAAATCTTCTTTTTCGTCTTTTACAGTTGGCTTTAAAGTATTATTTAACCCATAAAGCTTAAATATATTACTTAATATTAGGTTATAGCTTATCGAATCAAGCTTATTTTTTGAATATAGGAAATTAATAAAAGACAAAAATAATATCTCTATATTGTTTTTCATATCAGTTGGTATGTATATTTTCTTCTCGTTATTTTCTAACTTATTTAAAATATTATATACCATCTTGTAATCTTTTAACTTGTTGGAATTTTTCTTTAATATACTACATATCAATGATTGATTTATAAATTTTTTTTCTATATTGTTTTCTTCTATAGAATCATATATTATCTCCATAATATCTTCAATATTATATTGTTTTGAAATATCTTTCATAACATTGTTAAAATGGATTTTTTTATTGTTGAAAGTTTTACTTTTGCTAGATTTTTTAGTTGTACTTGAAAACAGAACATTACATTCTTTACAGAGATAACCATTATTGACATTAATACACGAGTATGATAAACATTTATGGCACTGATATGTTTCCATTTATTAATCAATTCTAATTTTAAACAAATATTATAAATAAATGGAGGGTATTTTTTTAAATAATATAAACAAGGAAATATTAGAAATATATAGTAATATTATTAATAACAAAAAAGATATAAAAAATAGCTCGTTAAAAAGTATACTTGGAAGCTTTTCAAAAAAATATCATAAAAAATCAGATGACAACAAGAAATTAAGTAACTTTATAGTTAATGAAATAAATTATAATGGAAAGTTTAATCTTATCGAAATATCTAAAAGAATAAAAATACTATTGTATCATAATATTATTCCACAAGAAATAAAAAATAAAAACATAAGAGATGTATTATTATCTGAGAAAATTTTAAGTTTTAGTGATATATCAGATATTAAATTGGATTGTGTTAAGGTTTTACTATCTAATATTATTCAAAATATATTAAGATTTTTCATAATAAAAACTATAGAAGGAGAAATTGAAATTAATAAATTATTTGTAAAATTTGATTCAAGAAAGATAAATGACTCTTTAGGATGTTACATAGATATGTATTACGGGATAGAATATCTTATAATTACAGAAGTATTAACAAAATTATTAAGTTTGTATTTTATGTCTAAAACACTTGAAAAAGGAGGAAGTAGAATGATAGTTGAGAGAACGACTGTAGATAATTTAAATAAGTTATACGAGCTTATATCAAGAAATGATGTAAGATACAGAAACGATTTCAAAAATATCTTCATACGCATATCAAATAGTATAACTGACGAATTTCAAGGAGGAAGTAAAAGTATTCACGATATTATTAATAAGATAAAGAATAAAACAATTTCAAAAGAAGAATTACTTCAAGACCCAGAATTATGCGGTGCTATCAATGTTTCTTTAGGAGAGATAAAAATTTCTAAATTAGAACCTTATAATGTTGATAAAGAAAAATTTGTAACTAAAAGTGGAAACGATATTCTAAACGTGGTATTTGGAAACAAAGCGTCTGAAAATATACAGAAGATATTTAATGATAAATATAATATGTCTGCTAACGATATTGTTAACAATCTTGAAAATTATAAAGATAATATAAATAATTTATCGCCTGTAAAAAACAACTCAAATAATAATCAAAATTTCGAGAATTCATTTAATTTTACTGAGAAAGACATAGATATATTATATACATTGAATTTAATAGATGCTTTAAAAAGTATAGGTACTGGAATCACTCCTTTATCAGAATTGTATGAGTTAGATAAAAATCAATCAGATAAAAATATAACAGTAAACTTTTATACTCCAGTTTCGAAAGCAACAATAGATGGAACTCCTATAGAAAAAGAATAATTATGGTTGTCTTAACTCGTCGTTAGATTCGTCTTTTGTCTTATTATCATCTTTATTTTTTTTTCATCTTCATTTTTAGAATCTTGATTAGCTTTACATGTTTCGTCTTGAGTGAGAAAGTAGAATGCAGACATATATATACACCATATACACAACGGAAGGAATAAAATCATTATAATCCAATGTATTTTAATCATATATATTGAAAATAATAGGAATAGAATTGTTGATATTATAGAAAGAGATCCTGGTATTGTTAATGAATTAAATTGTAACATTAGAGGTTGGGATATCCATATCAATAAAAATCCTACTGGAAGTAAGCTTAATATTATACTGTCCCAAAATTTACTAATATTGAAAAGAGGATCGTTAATTCTTGTAAAATGTTTTCCTTGAGGAAGTTTTAAGTTATCGTTTTCTAGGTAATGATTGGCTATATATATGATTCCCATTCCAGCGAATAAATATATGAATAATGTAAAAAATAATCCATAACTACTATTGGATAAATCCAAAAGAACAAACTTATTACTTTTGTACCATTTTCTCCCAGACTCTGGGCTGTATATGATAGAAGATATGTATCCTAAAAATGGAAGTATAAAAATAGTGAATAAATATAAAGTATCGTATATACTAGTTTGTCCATTTAGTAGTGTATCAAAATCTGCCATTTATAAGTAATAAAAATAAACCGATATTTTTTAATATAAAACTAATTTATGTAGAAAATTCTGTAATAAATTCCTCTATTGTAAGAATACGTTTATTTTTTTTTCAGCTTCTATTATTTTTGATGATTTCTTAGGAGTTCTTACTTTACTAATTAAGACATCAGATTTATTGACTGTCGTTATTATAATATTATAGTTTTTTATTTTATCTTGTATATATGTCATATCTCTAAAACCAGATAGAGACACATACAATACTATATTATCATTATCACTGATTTTATAATAGATGTTAAAGTTCTTATTATATTTGTCTCTATCGTTGATGAACTTTCCTATTCCGACAATAAACTCATTTGTTATTTTCTCCTTAAATCCTTTTAAAGATATTAGTTTATCGTATATAGTATGTTTGTTATATGTATGTATATCAGGAAAATTTTTATAAATCTCAAATAACCTTCTGCGCGATATATTATCAAATATACTGATAGCCGATAGTAAGTCGACTATAAACAACTTCTTGTCTTTCAAGTCATCAATAATATTATATATATTCAATGACGTTTTCTTTCCTAAGAAAGATAAATCTTTTTCTTTCAATCTTAAAAAACTAAAAACATCTGTCAATTTATGCTCAGAATTTATTTTTTCCAAAGTTTTTATTTCTATATCTTCGTACTTAAAATATTTTAAGAAATATAGTATTTTTTTGACATTTATAGTATCGTCAGAATCCTTTATGTATATGTGAACTCCTTTCGAGTAATAATCATATTCAGGTAATTTCAAATCTCCTTCTTTGATTATACTTTTTATATTTGGAATTATATCTCCAGATTTTGTTATTTTTATAATAGATCCATTACCAATTTTGTTGTCAATCACATATTTAGCGTTGTTACATGTTACTCTTTTCACAATAGTATTATCTATTTCAACGTGATATAATATGGCAACAGGTATCAATCTACCACTTTTAAATATTTGCCACGATATATGATCTACATTAGCTTTGTACGTATTAAAATTATGTTTAAATGAGATAGACCACAAATATTTGTTTGACGATGAAATATTATGTACTTTATTGTCTCTTATAACTATACCATCAATATAATAGTCAAGATTATATTTCCAATCACTTAATATTTTTTTTAAATAATCGTAATTAAGATGTTTAGCCTTCACAACCACATATTTTACGGTACCAATTTTATATACATTTTTTAATATACCGAACTTTTCTAGTTGTGTAATATTATCATCTATTACATCATAACCCAAGAAAAATAGATTTTTTCCTATATCTTCGTCTATAGTCTTCCGATTTATTTGTCCACAAACCAAATTTCTAACATTTTTAAAGTTGTATTTTTTATTAATTTCATCAAGATCTGATTTTTTGATAATAAGTTCTCCTCTAACTTTTATTTCCTTCGTAACTTCAAAATTCAAAAAATCTTTTATTTCGTTCTTTAATCTGCCATAATTGCCATCTCCTCTTGTATATATATTAGAATTGTATATTAATATACATATCCCATCTGCTTTTGCAGACAGTACATCATCTTCTTCTGAAATGTTATTGTTTTTTAGCCATTTACTTAGTTTATTGTCGTGTTCATATGTTTTATCTTCACTCCCAAGATATATTGGAAGTTTTTTGAATTCCTTTCCTCTTTTTTCTCCAATATTTTTCAATACAGAACTATGACTTTTACAATTATTTAAGTATTCAACTATCATATCGTATAACTCATCATCTATTGGACTTTTTCCCTTTTTATGATATAACTCGTTCAACTTATCAACATATTTCTCTATTTCATGTATGCTTATTTCCTTAATTTTATCAAAATTTTTTTTCGTAATCTTGTTCATGTCTAATTGTAGTGTTTATATAATTTTCTTTATATTTTTTCAAAAAAAAATTTATATATTATAAAAATATAGTTAAATATAGTTATATGTTATAAAAATAGTATATATATATAATGGTTATATATTATAAAAAATAGTCATATATTATAAAAATATAGTTATATATTATAAAAATAGTCATATATTATAAAAATATAGTTATATATTATAAAAATGTAAATTAGAACATTTGCAAGAATAAGTATATCTATCTATACCAATACACGTAAGTTTGAACATAATAATATCACATAATGTATTTATTTGTTTTTTATTAATTTTTTCATTACACACTATATATATATATAAGTATATCTTAATCCTTTTAGTCTTATAAATATCAGCCAAATAAAATAATCTATTATTAACAATTTCCTTGTATTTAAAACACTCTCTGTAATTATTAAAAGATAATAGTGTATTGTAGCGATTTATACTATATTCGTAATCATCTAAATTTCTTTTTATATATTCCAAATTATATAATGATATATATTGAATTATATATATATTATTACAATTAATGATATTTGATAATTTTGATTTATTGTTTGTAAATATGTATTTCTGTAATTTTTTTTTCTTTGATGTATCTAGATTATCATAATTTAATTTAATTTTAAGTATTAAATCCTTATCAAAATTTATTCTATCATATATATATCTGTGATAATTCATTGTGTTAATAGTTGCACTTACAATAGTATTTATATTTTGAGAGATGTATACAAAATATATTACATATAACATTTACCTTTATTTTTTCACATATACTATTACATGAAATACAAAATAAATGGTAATATGATTCTTCCAGTTTTAATGTATAGAACAATCTATTATTTTTAAATTTCATATATAGTATAATACATTTAACATATTCTTTATCATTGTAGTATTTATTATATAAATCTATAATAGTTTTAAAACTGTTTATGTTTTTTATTATACTTTCATATTTTATATTAGATATATAGTTTACAACATAAAGATTTTTACAATTTAATAATTCATTTACTTTATATTTCAATTTTTTTTTCAAACATTTTTGTATAATTTCTTTGTCATTTTTACTTAACTTATCATATTTTTCCTTCAAATTATACAGTATGTTTCGTCGAAATAAAGTTCGCAGTATAAGATTTTTAATTTATTATTTGACGAATCCATCTTTCAATTTAAATGTATTATTTCTGTTTTTAAAATAATTTTTGGAAAACAAAAGTTACAAAGAAGATAATGAATGAAATTAAACAAAAATTAAATATGTAACCTAATATACGTCACAAATAATATTCTCAAATCCAGCATTGTTGTATACCAATAATGTTGCGTATCTAGAAAAATATCGTCTTTAACATGACCACCATTATATAGAAAATCTTTTATTGAAAATTTGTCATTAGAAATATTTTTAATTTTCTCTTTTATAGCATAAGGAGTATCATTATCTATTACGAAATTTTCTATTTCTACATTTTGTTCTCTAAACAATTTTCTCAAAGAATCTTCTATGATCTTATTTTTCATATACGGAAGTGACATTGCAAACGGGTCATACTTTATCCACGTATCGTTATCAATTTTGTTATATGAATATCGTCCGATATATTCTTTCGATGAACACATTTCGTATATTCCTGAATTTTCTAGTGTTTTACAACATACAGCTCCTATTAGAGAGAATACTTCGCCTCCGATTGTTGGATCATCAGGTATATCTATAGGATCGTCTAGTACAATGTTTTTTGCACCAGAATTATAAAATCTTGATAAAGATTTCTTGTGAATTCTAGGAATACTAATAAAGAAGACACCATTTGCAAATAGAACAGAATTATTATTTATATTTCTAAACATATCAAATGACAGTTTATTACCTAAAAATGGACCTAAATTACCAATTTCTCCAAGATACGCACAATTTTTTTCCTCCTTTACAATAAATTTTCTAACTATACACAATCTTTTAGTAAGAGAGTCGTAACTTATATTATTAAATACAGAACTATCTAACTTCAAAGATTCTTTAATACTACCTAATCTATTTCTCATGATATCAAACTCTACAAATTCAACGGATTCAGGTACAGACGATATAGGGTCTGTTGTTTTTGTTACAAGTATAGGCTTAAATGGAACACACGATAGGACTGTTGATAATATTTTTTCTTCTTCGGTTTTGTAAGATCTGAATCCTATTTTGTTTGTTATCTTTGATAACTCTCCTGACAGTTGACTGTACCACTTACCTTGTCTCAAGTTTAAAACAATCATCTTTAACATATTGTGATATATTAATCTATATAATTCGTGTTTTAATCTTACTTCTCCGTTAATTATCTTAGTATCTCCTGTTATAAAATCTGTAGGATCAGACGCTTTCAAAAACATTCTAAATTTATTCTCTTCAGTTATTTTCTTATTAACTATCATGTCTGTCAGTACAGTAAGAGGATCAACGTTGTTTATTAAATCGTCCAAAAATGTTAATTTATTTGCAAATAAACAAAATATAACAGGCTCTATAAAATCGTTATTATTTCCGAACGAAACTACATCTCTTATAAATCCACTATCTAAACTAGATAGATTTTTATACTGTTTTGAGACTATTCTGCTGTTAAAATTACATGTTTGATACGAATGTGATTTATATATCACTTCCAAGAGTTCCATTTGTTTATCCAAAACAATTTTGTTAAGATTCGAAAGAGAAAAATATGGATGTGTTTTTAATATCTGTTGTTTCAAGACATAAGGAGTGTTGTCCTCTATATATTTTACCAACGCGTCATATTCAAAATTATTTATATCAGTACTGTAATTTCTTAAAATAGTTTCTATGATATCTTTAGATAAGGTGTTTGCGGATAATAAAATATTCTGATTGATTAAATCATATATAGCCTTCTTCCCCAATCGTTCTATCTTGGAAGTGTCTATATTTTGAATGTTAAAATAACTTGGTTTTTCTAAGAAGTCAATTTCTTTTTCAGGCTTTCTTTTTTGTTTTTTCTTACCTCCCTTTTCATAATCTTCATTAGAAACCTCCATATTATTGACGAGCATATAGATCTTTCTGCATACATCACATCTGTTTTGACATTGATCGTACATGTGGTAATGATTCAATGAATTATCTATATATATATTATTTTCTTCATTCTCTTTTATTTTTGATATAAAATTATCCAATGTATTTTCATCTTTACAGTTACAAATGTCATCTCAAGAAATTCTAAATATATATTTTTCATTATTCATTTATTTATAATAAAAGAGCGATTTAAAATCCTCCATTATTTCCATATGTAGCTATAAAGACTGATTTATCTAAATAATTTGATGTTATTTGATTTTTATCTGTGGTAAAGTCGTTAAAAGTATTGTTTTCTATGTTCAATTTTATATGCTTTTGATTGCCATCTGTTCTGTATCTTGATAATTCTTGATAGTCGCTGAAGTTGTCTTCAATTTTAAATTTAAGCAATGATATAAGATAATTGAATATTCTCCATCCGTATTCATTTTTATCTTTTAGAAAAGAGTATAATTGTATGGCTAGTGTAGCCAACATAGATTGTATGTTTTTTATTGATATTTTATTCTTGTCTATATCTATATAAAATGTATTTGTTAGGTTAGACATTATCAGATATTGTTTGTTGTTATCTATTATATTCGAGAAACTATACTTACCAAAGTTTCTCCTGTTGATTTTTGATTTCTTAATATTTTCTGATTTTTTTCCACCTTTCTCAGTCCTACTTTCGAAAAAGATTTCATTTAGAAACGCGTTATATTTTATTGAATATATTCCATTGACGCTATTTAATTCATCTATTATAACTTCGGGTTCAGATAATATTACAATTAATTTATCGAATCTATCATTTATATCTTCAATATCTATAAAATTGTCAATATTAAGCATGCATATATTATTTCCATATAGTTTATAACTAATATTATTTAAGTCAATAGAATTTCTATATTCTTTAACTTTTTTAAGATCAAACTTCTTATATTTATCTTTGATATAAAGTAAAAAAGAGTATAAAACAGATTCATATTTCTCACTATTTTCATATATTTTATGACATCTAAATAATTCGTTATTCATTCTTATTTGATTTAACAGTTGAAATAACGGATCTATAAATTTAATTCCGTTTATATCTGTTGTTCTTATTTTCTCGAGTGTGTAATTACTAAGATATATGCAATCTATCAATTTTCTATTATTATAAAACAAAGACAAGTGTCCTTTAATAAATGGATAACCAAGAATATGAAGATTGTAACCAGTTATCATCTTAACAGCAAACATCAGTAAAATCATATAGAAGAATGATTCTGGAAAATATACATCTATATCTTCATACTTTACGTTATGTATTATGTGATTTGTATACGATCCATAACATATTAAATACGAATGTATATATAATGATTTTCTCATAATGTTGATGATAATAGATTCCAACGATTTGACTTCTTCGTCGTCCGTATTACCATTTTTTACATTACCATTAGTATTTCCTTTTATTTTTACATTATTTATGTATTCAGTAGATATTTTCTTTATGTATTCTTTCGATTTACTGGTTTTATAAATACTTGATACATCTATGTGAGTCCTTGATATATCTTGATTATCTTCTTTAGTTAAAACTCCCAGTAGTCATGTATGTTTTGTAACAACTATAAAAATTGATATTTTGTAATATTTATAATTCCCCTATAATCATACTTGCAATTCTTTTGTCTATTAAAATATTCATTAACTCTATCATTGATTCTGTTATAAGTAATAATATTTTTGTCTATAGACATTTCATTCTGAAAAAACGTTTCCGAAAATTTATTAAGTAGACTTTTTAATTTTTGCTTATCAAACTTGCATATGGTTGAAATCTTATTTGAATATCCCTGGAGTATTGTACACTCGTTATCTGACAATTTTCTGTCTCCAAGATAGTGATTTAAAGTTTGATTGTCACTCATAATTTACTTATTTATATTAATTTTTCAAGTATGAATAATAATTTATTGTTCCCCTTAGGGTTACAAGCTTTTCTTCTCGCCATACATTTCCTTACATCTATACTTAGTCTATACTTAGTCTATCCTTAATCCTATCTTAACCTAACCGCCTTTTGGAGCAGGAGCGTGAGCCATATGTGCCCACCCTCCTCCTCCCCTACCTATACACACACACATCTCGCCTCTGGGACTTCCGTTTCCATTGCTTTGTACATCTTTTATGTCCAACTACTTCGCCCCTTTTCCCTCCCTCTCTCTCTCTCTCTTTCTCTCTCTCACTCTCTCACTCTCTCTCTCTCTCTTTCTCTCTCTCTCTCTCTCTCTCTCTCTCTCTCCCTTTTTCTCTCTCTCTTTCCTTTTTCCTCTCTCTCTCTTTCCTTTTTTCTTTCATGCATCTCTCTCTCCTTCACACATTCTCTCTTCCTCCTCCATATTTCCTTCCCTTTCCTCCTTCCCCTTTCTTTCTCTCTCTATCTCTTTCATCCACCGTTCCCCTTCTCCCTCCTCTCCTAATACCCAGCCTACCGCCTCCTGCCAGCTTCCTCCTCCTTCCTTCCACTCTCTACACTCCTCCCATACGTGTTCCCATGTTTCCCTCTCTCCTCCACATAATCTGCATCTCCTTTTTTCCTCCTCCTCCCAGTACCTTCCCTCCCTTACTTCATTCCCCAACCTGAATCTTGCCACTCTCTTCCATCTGCTTTCACCCCATCCTTTTTTTAGATAATCCGGTATCCCTTCCCCTTTTACTTCCTTGTACCATCTACTAAACCTCGATTCACTTATCTTTTCCCTTCTTTCCTTTCTCTGTTTCTCCTTGTCCCTTCCTCTCTAATTCCTCATACCTCGCCTCTCCCTTCTCTTTCTTCTTCTCCACCTCCTCAATTGATATCTCCCTTTCCTCTAAGAACTTCCTCCTTTCTTCCTCCCATTCCGATCTCACTCTTCCCTCTTTGAATCTCTCTTTCATCTCCTCCCTACATTCCCTCGCTATCTCACTTCCCCTCCCCTCATCTAATCTTTTTTCAAATCCCCACGCCCTCCTTCCCGCTCTTCCCCTTAGTTTCTCCCTTTGTAGTTCCTCTCTCACCAAGTATCCTGGCGTCCTTGCCTCTACTCCCAGTACCCATCTTAAATATCTCTCCTCTGCCCTTTCCATTTCCTCTCTCTCCTTCCACCCCCATATCTCTACCCCATACCCCATCACTGTCCATACCAATTTATCAAATAACCATAACCTTCTCCCCCAATCCTTCCCGAATCTTCTTTTCCCTATCCCCCATACCTGCCCCATCACCGTTGTCGCTTTTCTCACCCTCTCCCTGATCTGTGCCCCCTGCCCTCCGTTTCTCTGTATTATGTATCCCAGATATCTAAACTCCTTCACCTCCTCAATTATCTTCCCTTTCCATCTCCATACCTTTTTCCTCCATCTCCCTCCCCCCTTTCTAAACCTCATGATCTTCGTCTTTTCGGTGTTCAGCTCTAAATTCTTTCTGTCCAAATATCTTTCTAACCTTTCCATCATGCCCTTCATCTCCTCCTCCTCCTCTGCTATCAAAACCATGTCGTCTGCATATGCTAAGGAGTATATCTTGCGCCCTCTTAACTTTACTCCTCCCCATTTCACTTTCCCCATTTCCTCCTCTATATCTGCTAACATTACATTAAAGATTAGTGGGCTCAATGGGCACCCCTGCCTCACTCCTCTCGCCGTCCAAAAGTTCCCCCCCTCCTCCCCTCCTACCCTTACTTTACTTTTCGTCTCCTTCAACACCTCCTCCACTCTTTCCACCAACCCTTCCCTTACCCCTCTCTCTCTCATTGCCCCCACTAATATTCCCCTATCCACCGAGTCGAATGCTGCCTTTAAATCTACACTCACCCGAAAAAAAAGCGGTACACTGAAAATGTGGGAAAAATTCATCAAATTTCAACTGACGATAACTTCGTAAATAATAAAGATAGAAAGTTCTATAAAATATGGAAATGAAGCTAAAAATCTCTACTTTAAGAATCAATTTATTTCAATGTTGCAAAATAAATTTATTGAAAATGGCGGATGACAAAGCGCGAGCATGCAAAATTGAAAAATAATGGTTCGAGTTTGCGACGGTGCACGGTATAAACAAAAAATTGTAGCTTATTGGGATCAAAAGCGTACGAAAGTACAGAGTCTCCTCTTTAAAATGCTTTTTTATGCATCTCGATACGATGATTTTTCGCTGAGAGATTCGCATTTGAAGTAAGAATCTGCCTTTTTCTTCAAATGCGAATCTCTCGGCGAAAAATCATCGTATCGAGATGCATAAAAAAGCATTTTAAAGAGGAGACTCTGTACTTTCGTACGCTTTTGATCCCAATAAGCTACAATTTTTTGTTTATACCGTGCACCGTCGCAAACTCGAACCATTATTTTTCAATTTTGCATGCTCGCGCTTTGTCATCCGCCATTTTCAATAAATTTATTTTGCAACATTGAAATAAATTGATTCTTAAAGTAGAGATTTTTAGCTTCATTTCCATATTTTATAGAACTTTCTATCTTTATTATTTACGAAGTTATCGTCAGTTGAAATTTGATGAATTTTTCCCACATTTTCAGTGTACCGCTTTTTTTTCGGGTGAGTGTATAAACAGCGCCGTCATTTTTCCTTTCTTTTTTCCCAGCTGTCTGTTCACTAAATAATTTAAAACATATATATTGTCTAATGTCCCCATCCCTTCTCTGAAACCTGTCTGACTCTGTGGTACTATTCCCTTTTCTTCCACTTCCCTCCTTAGCCTCTCTGCCAACGTTATTGTATATATCTTGTAACATGAACTCATTAATGTCACCCCTCTGTAATCTTCCACTTTCTCTCCCTCTCCTTTCTTTCTGATCGGCACCACTACTCCCTCCTTCCATTTCTCCGGCCATCCCTCCCCCCTCCATACCCTGTTACACCAGCTCCAGACCCACTCTTCCACTTCTTCCCCTCCATATTTCCATGCTTCTCCTGGTATCCCGTCCACTCCCATTGCCTTCCCATTTCTTAGTTTTTTTATCGCCTCCTTTATTTCCTTTCTGCTGATCTCTTCTTCCTCCTCTCCCTCCCCTCCTTTCTTCCTTTCTCCCCCCTTTACTACTTTTCCTTCTGTCCCCCCCAGTAGCCTCATGAAGTACTCTTTCCACTCCTCCATTCCTATCCCATCATTTATCCTAGTTCTTCTTTTCCTTTCTCTATTTACTATTTCCCATACCTCATTCTCCCTTTTTACTTCCCTTGCTCTTTTTTCCCATCTTTCATTTTCCTCTTTCTTTTTCCTTTCACACGTTTCCTTATATTCCTTCTTCTTCTCTTTATACTCTTTCCCTTCTCCTCCTTTTCTTCTCCATCCTCTTAACTCCCTTCTTGCCTCCTTCTTCTTTTCCTCACATTCTCTGTCCCACCATCCCCTCCTCTTCCCCTCCTCTTTCCCCACGTCCCGCTCCACTTCCTTTATCGCCTCTTTCATCTTCCTCTCCATCCCTTCCCATTCTACCCTCATTTCTTCTTCCCCCGATTTTAACCCTTCCATCCTTTGTTTGAACTTTTTACACCCCTCCTCATTCCATACTCCTCTCCATATTTTTCCTTTTTCCCTACTCTCGTTCCTCTTCCTTTTTTGTCTTTGTCCCTCTCCCTTAACCCATACCTCCACTGGCTGGTGGTCTGACTCTATGTTGTCTCCTATCCTTAGCCTTTTTATCTTCCCCCTCGTATCCTCATCTGCTATTACGTAGTCTATTACCGTATTCCCTTTTCCTCCTGTGAACGTGTACTCCCCCTCCTCCTCACCCTCTATGCATCCATTCAGTATTCCCCATCCTCTTTCCTCCAAGAACTCCACCATCACCTTCCCCTCCCTATTCATCTTCCTATCCTTCGATTTCCTTCTCCTTCCCTCCCCCTCCCCTCCTCCTTCCTCTCCCTCTTTCCCTATCTCTATACCTCCTCCCTCCTCCCCTGTTCTCGCATTAAAGTCCCCCCCAATTATTGTACTCACTTCTACCTCCTTCTCCCCTACCCACTGTTCCATGCTCTGTAACATCTCCTCCATATTCCCATTAACGTATACCCCCACCACCCTCCATTTATGTTTTCCTTTTTTTATCCTTCCCACTATTATCCCTTCTCTCTCCGTTACTATTTTCCTCCCTTTGTCCAACATCTCTTTTCTTATCCCCATTACCATCCCTCCCATCGCCCTTCCTTTTTTATTTTTTCTTTCCGCCATTTGTACTCCCCACTCGTATCCTCTTGGTAACTTTTCTTTCACCCTTTCCCACCCTTTTTTATCCATCCATGTTTCTATCAGTACTATTACATCCCATTTCTTTAGTCTCTCCCAGAATTCTTTATCCTTATTTCCCACCCCTGCCACATTCCAGAAGGCTATTCTCCACTCCCTTTCCCTCCCGTCCTCTCGCCTCACCTTTCCGTCCCTTTCCCTTCTCTCTTCTATCCCATGCTTCCCTCCCTCCCCAATCTCCCTTCCCCCTGCCCCCCTACTTTTGTGCACCCTTTCCCGTCTCTTAGCACCTCCTCCTCCTCATCCCACTTCCACCATTGCCCATTTATTCTTACTCTCCCATATCCTATCCATACACTTTTCCCTTTCCTTTCCTCTTCCCTGGCTATCTCCTCCAATTTCCATCTCATCCTCCTTTCTTTCCATGTCCAGTCCTCTACTATTCTTTCCTTTCTACCCTTAAGCATTTTCTTTCTCTCCCATATCTCCTTCCTTTTCTCATCATTCTCCAGCCTTATCCCCACTATCTCTCTTCCTTTTTCTCTATCCTCCGCTATCCTCCATATCTCTTCTATCTTTACCTTCGCTTCTATAACCTTCATTAATTCTTCTACCGCTTCTTTCCTTTTCCCTTCCCTTACCTCTATTCCTTTTATTACCAAATTCCTTCTCCTCTCTTCCCTCTCTTTCCTTTCCATCCTCCTTTCTATCTCTTTTATTCTTATTTCTATTTTTCCTCCTTCTCCCTTCCCTTCTTTCCTTCCTCCTTCCCTCTCATTCTCTCCGTCTCTCTCTATCTCTTTTATTCTCCTTTCCAATCCCTTTATATGCCTTTTCATTTCCTCTCTCTCCTCCCTCCACCCCTCCTCCTTATCTCTAATCTCTTTCATTTCCTTCCTTATGTCTATTATTCCCTCCTTCACTTCTTCCTTCATCTGTCTCATTTCTTCCTTCCACTCCTCCAACCCCATCCTCATCACCTCCTTCATTACCCCCTCCATCTCCCTTTTCCATTTCCTCATCTCCTCCTCTCCCTTCTCTATCCCCTTCTGCTCTCCTTCTTTCTTTCCCTCTTCTTTCCCCGGTGACCTCGTTATCTTCTTACTTTTACTAAATATGCCTTTCTCCTCCTCTTCCCCCTTTTCCCATGCCTCTTCCCTCTTCCTCTTCCACATCTCCTCTATACACCCATAACTTCCGCGTCTAACTCTCCCCCCTCTCGCTTCTCTTAATCTCTCTTCCATTTCCAATTCCAATTTCCTTTCCATCCCGCTATGTCGCCACCTATCACCCTCACCTATTACCTTCTATCTTCTATGTGCTCCTCGCTCTTTCTCTTAATCCCGATCGTGTCCGTCTCTATATCCTATGTTCTATGCCTATCTATATAACTTCTTTTCCCTTGCCCTTTCCCTTTCTCTCTTTCACACCCTGCGCTCCCCCCACTCACACCCACTCTCTCTCACCTCCACTCTCTCCTCCACTCGCTCTCACTCCTCCTTTCGCTCTCCTCTCGCTTCCCACGTCACTCCAAAAATTTCTCTCCACGCCACGTGTCGCACTCTATCGCACCGGAAACAGAAGTCCTAATTTTTTTTTTTTTTTTTTTTTTTTCAAGTAATTACCAAAATTAATATTTTTATTTAATTACAAAGCCGAGAATTTAATGTTTAATAACTTTTGTAATTTTTCAATAAATTAGTACTTCAAAATTTCAAGGCTATAAATGAATGATAAAGATAAACTTTCAAATTTAATGAAAAAGTATCATGATAATAAGTATTTATCACAAAACGATGAAAGTAAATTACAATATTTTTATTGTTGTAGGATATGCAAAAAATGCGGAAAATTAAAAAAGAAAAATATCATTTATACATATAATGATTATATATATAAATACAATTTATAAGAAATTAATATTATTAAAGTCTTTGTACTTCTTTCAAAAAACAAGTACTTTACAATCCTTGAGATTATTAGATGCCACTGTAATTACGTTATATATATATTGTCGTGTACTTCACATGTCATATTATAATTGTAGAAGTAATAGTATAATTCACTTTCCAACTTTATGAAATATTTCATTAATTTTTCATCTTCTTTAATATTGAACTGTAGAATATCACACACGTTATTAATGTTTAAATGATATATTACTTTATTTATAAACGTGAAATGATCTATGTAAAAAATTGATGCAAAACACCTCCTGATATCCTTAATAGTATTAAAAGATAAATAAATAAAGTTATATTGATTATCAAATAATAATATACAATCTTTAAATTCAAAGTCTAGATCTTCAAAACTTTCAAATTTTAAATATAAATTTTTGTTCTTACATTTTTTTTTATAATTTTTTATGATATTTTCTTTATGAATATCATCTAAACAATTCCTATCATATAAATTTATACTATATTTTTTTGAAATTATCTTATTTAATAATTTATAATTAAATTTTTTATCTTTTTGTGATAAACAAATTGTTTTACTATTTAATTTAATCTTGTTTATTACGAATATATAATTCGATTTTATAGAAAAAAACTTTAAATTAAATATTTGATTTTCACACGAAAATATTGAATGATAAATTTTTTTTTCAAATATAATTCGTGATATTTTGCTTATTAATATAGTACAGAGATCCATGTTCCTGTATTCTTTCTTAATACATAAATGATTAATTATATATGATTTACCGATATTAAGATTACACAATTTACCAGTTATAATTCCAATTATATTATTATTATGTTTTAATTTTAGTACTAAGTTATGTTCTGACTTAAGAAAATTTATAAAATATATCTCGTCATACAATATAGGATAGTTGTATTTCATAAATAAATAAATACATACATAATCATTAATAGATGCTAATTCAACTATAAAAATTTTATTATCTGTTTTAATTAAAGGATCATTTGTATCTATAATACCATCAACATTTTCGAACTTATATTTATTCCAAAAATGTGATTTCTTCATTATTTATAAGTTATCAACATTATAAATCAATTCTCCATTTCTAACAAACAAATCCAAAATACCATTAGTTTCTTTAGCCTTACAAACTAAATTCATATCTTTGTCATATATATACTTTGATTCAGAATCAAAATATCCGTCTTCAATAATATCTGAAATAACGTACTTTATTTTGATAACTTTTTTGATCTTATATGTTTTAGATTCATTTACATATTCTATTTTATTATTTTTTATAGTATCGAAAATATATTCTTCGTTTATAGGTTCTAATGTATTGTACTTGTTATAAATAAATTCAATTGACGACTCTTTGAGAAGAGAGTACAATTGAGTTATTCTATTTAATTTTCTTTTTATAAGTTGAAACATTTCGTTATCAGAAGATTTTCCATTTTTTGTAAATGCTAATATTATATGAACATTTACATACTTTCTATCTATATTATAATGAGATCCATATCTCAATGATCTTCCTATAATTTGTCTTAATTGAGATTCTGACCACGGTATATCCAAAACAACAAGATCATTAACACATGTAAAAGACACTCCTTCACTACCAGCATTAGTAAAAAAACAACATTTTACGTATTTTCCACTGTCGTTATTAATGTGATTAAACTCTGATAAGTTTCTTTCCCTAATATTTGATAATTTGGAATATTCTATAAAACTAATTTTAAATAATTTTAAATATTCCTTAAGTGTGGATATTCCTTCGTAACTTACGAATGGTTCATATATTAAACATTTACCTTTTGACTTTAATATAAGTCTACATGCTTCTATGTATTTACATGAATATTGTTTTAGTTTATGAAAATTTTCATCGTTTATATTGTCATCATCATTATTTATAAATTTCTGGATAATTTTATCATCAAAACTCATATTTTCTATACTGCGTCTAAAAGATGAAAGTTTTGATTTTATAAAGTTATTAAATTCCTCTTCTGTCATTTTCTCTCTGATCTTCAAACCGTCGTATACAAATGTTGAAACCATTCTCCTTATAGGTTTCAATTTACACAAATCTTTGTTCAAGGACTCATATTTTTCTGCCTCGTTGTAAAATGATTCTTGATAATCTGTCTTAGTATTTTGTATATGTGAATGCGTTTAGATGCAAAATTATCATTTTCAATTGTATTTGTTAACGAATCGTTTTCAACATTTTGGTACGAAACTATTGAAAGTAGTCCGTTCTTCAACCTATTTCTGTTAACTAACTTTTCGTCATCAAAATATCTTTCGTCAAAATTTACACACACACAATATTTTTTCTAAGCAAATTTACAAGAATATTAAACTCTTTTATATCGTTTACAACCGGAGTTGCAGACATTAGAAGTAGTTTATTGTATTTTTCATTACAAACATTACTTATAAGTCTGTATAATCTGTTTATTTTTCTCTCTTTGTTGTCGTAATCCTTTTCTTTATTTCGTAGTATGAAATTGTGCGCTTCGTCAATTATAATTAATACTCTGTCTCTTTTGTTCTTACAATTTTCTAATTTTTCTTTAAATTTTAAAAAAACGTTATTATCATCATAATGTAGTATCTCAACTTTCTTATTACAATAATCAGATACTCCTTCCTCTTAAATTTTGTGTAAATTAGCTTTTACAAATATAAATATTCTCCACGAAGGATATATGTATGTGATATTCTTAATTATATATAATCCTAATAAAGTTTTTCCAAATCCAGTGTCCCAAAATACAAGTAAACTAGATAGTGTCTTCAATCCTATGAAAACTCTAGACGTAAAAGATTGATATTCTGTCAGTATTTTATCTTTCATATTAATGTCTAGACTTTTTGTGTTTTCTATTGCATAATTAATGTGTTGAGCAACTATCTTTTCCAATTCACCCATTTAATGATATTAATATTTGATATAAATGCTATTTCTAAATATTTTCAATATTATTTTTACATGTATATCTATAATATTCATTATACTTAGTGTATATCCACTAAGTATTTATGAACTTGTAGTAAGATCTGTTGTTATGAATATGGATAATAAGATAAAAAAAAAATATAATCTACCCATTGTCAAAAAATTTACAGTTTTTAGTAGTAATGATAATATACATAGTTCTGATGGTATAATGGATATTGTAGGTGATAATGTTATATTTACAATAAACGGGACTAGAATAGAGTTAGATATTGTTAAAGAATATGATAAAATTGTACCTATGATATACAGTAAATGAATGACATCAATCTAATTTGTTATCATATAAATGGATAAGTACTCTAGTGCTATATCTGATAATGTAAAAAAATCATCAAATTTTTTACGCGAAAACACAAGATGGATTACATTAGGAATTATTATTTTAGCTATATTTATAACACTCATAATGGCAATATGCGATAAATATGTTGAAAATGGAGATAATTATCTCTTAGGAGCCACATACTTTGATATATTATCAGTAATATTATGTATGTTCTTGTTCGTTAATTTATGCATAGGATACGGATCTGTAAAAATGTAGAAGTTTATTATTTATATAAATAATATGAATAAAAATTTTTTTATTCCAATAACTTCTGTAGTAATCATAGTCATAATTATTATAATATTTCTTTTTAATTATAATGAACATCTTATTATAAAAGAAACTAGAAAGGAAATAGATAAATTTAACGACGAATATTTTAAGGATTTAAGACAAAAAGAGACACAAATATTTGACTTTAAAGTTGAAAATATAGAAGAATTGGAAGATTTGGTTAAAGATTTAAATGAATTATCTCTAGATTTAACATCTCAAATAACACAAGTGTCAATAAAATAAATGATGTAGAAAAAAAAGTTAATGATATAGAAATTAAAATAAATGAAAAGAATGACGATATTAATGTGCTTAAAAGAAAAATTTTAGAGGAAAAATAAGCTTTTGTAATTATTCATTTATATAAATGAGCATTTTACTAATTGTATCTATTGTTGTGCTAATAACAGTGATTTTATTCTTGTATATCAAGATTACATCAAGGAATATTATAAATGTTCAAGATAATTTTGTTCATACAAAAGAATTTTTCAAAGAAAATCCCAAACTTTACGAAAAGTACATTAGTGACTGCAGCAAGGAGTCAGATATGGATGATAAACTAGACCCTGCTTAAAATAATAGATAGGAGATGAATGGATTTCATTACTATAACATAGAATCTTTATGTTGATTGATACGACGAGTTTTTAACCAATGTCACAATACATACACTTCCAATATAGTTTAATGATATTTTATAATATTATTTCTTTTAATACTATTGAATATGAAAATTTGTATATCAGTTAATATTCTTTTATATGTAAAGAAGTTTTGTCATTTATTTATGATTATTCTATAATAAACTGCTTATGATATTTTTTCATAAAAAACTTGAGCTAAAGCTATTTCATAATAATCTATAGAAAGTTTAATCATAATCTATATTTTAAAATCTTTAGAAAATTTTAATTCTCAATAAATCAAATTTAATGTAAAGTTACTTTTCCATTTTGATGCCTCTGTTTCATGTAATATTGTTAATAATATTTAGTCATAAAAATATACTGTGCGATATACACTTTGTATCATAATGTATATTTTTAAAATTGTATTCTGATTATAAGTTACATGATGCATTATTTATTTTAATACTTCCGATTTTAATATTTTCTTATAATAAACAATTTATAATATTCTATAATAAAAAAAACTTGTTTAAATCTCATCATATTGAATTAATATATTTAATTATATAGAAATCATCTATATGTAACATTCTGATATCATGTAAGTATTAAAAAAGCATATTTAACATGTAAATAATTTTATGTTACTTTACATACTAATATGGGACTCTATGTTACTTTATATACATGTGTATATGTGATTCTATGTTACTTTATATATGTGCGTGTATGTGATTCTATGTGACTTTACTTATGTTTATATGTAATTCTATGTTATTTTACATACGTGTGTATATGTGATTTTGTGTTACTTTATATATGTGCGTGTATGTGATTCTATATTACTTTATATATGTGTGTGTATGTGAGTCTATATTACTTTATAAACGTGTTTGTATGTGATTCTATATATGTGTGTATGTGATTCTATATTACTTTATAAACGCGTTTATATGTAATTCTATATATGTGTGTATGTGATATTATGTTACTTTACATATCTGTGTATGTAACTCTATGTTACTTTATATATGTATATATGTAATTTTATATTACTTTATACATGTGTGTGTATGTGATTCTATATTACTTTATATATATGTGTATATATATATATATATATATATATATATATATATTTAAAACTGTCTTAATATATAAACCAATCATAAAGTCGAATTAGCATCTAAAGACATTACTTATAAGATAATAGTAGTCATCAAATAAGAACGGCCTATATCTAGAAACTATGTATATATAGAAGGCACAATAATACATGATATAAAGCAAGAACAACTAATATGATATGGTCTGATATGGAGAATAGAGAATGATAAACTACTTGAGCAAGTAATGGAGTGGACCAATAGAATAAGACAAGAGAAAAAAACCTAAGTAAACAGATAAAGAAAATAAAAAAAAATTAATATATAAAAGGAAGAGACAATTGGAATAAATAAAGATTAGGTATTGTATAACATTGTAAGACAAATTATTGCATAAACCAAAAAATATATATTTATAATTATAAAGTTTTTAAACAAAATGAGATTTATGACATATTAAATTATATATATATATATATATATATATGTACAAAGAATTTATCGAAGACATTTTTTCGAGCGTGCGTATACTTTGAAGACATTTTGATACTTTGGGGACTGGTCTCAAAAAATTAATTGGACCATCGCATACTTTGGGGATATTTTTATACATTTGTGCAACATATATTTTGAGGGCTCTAATTTATATGATTTTCACTGGATAGTGGCGCCACCCAGTGTTATCTTTTAGCACATTTGTCCTCAAACTATACATTGACTGTCATACAATCATTTAACGAATATATTAAATGATTTCTGCTCAACATGAGAATGCAAAATATGAATATTTTGAAATACATCCATAAAATAACTGTCCTCAATAAAAAAATGTATTAATAATAAACAAATATCTTAATTTATATATCTATACTTTAAATGCATTATAACGTCAGTTAATTAAATTTATTTTATTTTTTAATATAAATTACGTGTGATTAAAATGTAGGATTAATGGTAAAATAAAATTGTGCAATAAAAATTATATAAATTTGAGATTTCAAAATATGCGTAAAAGAATAAAAATATCCTCATTGTATCGAAATGTCCTCAAAGTATACAGTGCCTCGAAAAATGTCCCCAATAAATGCTTTAAGTATATTATAAATATTTATATAATAAGAAATATATATGTATTGTATGTAATTTGATATAAATTAATATAATATTAGTAGTATAATATTTAAATTAGAAAAATATCAATTAAGAAATTTGTTTTAGGGAGGGCCCCAACTGCTTACAATTCGATAGCCTACAGTGTCGATAGCCAATGTACGTTTATCCACAATTTTTTCATACACAAGAATTTTTGCCTACAGTTCGATAGCCTACAAGCTCTATTGCGCACGAATATTAAATTGAGAAACGAATGTACGTTAGCACACATAACATTATTGCGCACAAGTCACATAGCACACAAAAATTTTTGCCTGCAGTTCGATAGCCTACAAGCTCTATTGCGCACGAATATTAAATTGGGAAACGAATGTACGTTAGCACACATGACATTATTACGCACAAGTCACATATGTGACTTGTGCTGTTGCTAATAATAATGACTTGGGACTGTTGCTAATCCCAAAGCTTTCCACCGTCTTAATGCGGCCTACACAAAAAATAATATTGAATATAATCTAGTAAGCGAGTTGAAAAAAGCCTCCAAGATTACTAAATACTTCGTTTTCGCTATTATAAAAATTCTATATGCACCTGGTTGAAATGAAACCAGCAGCCAGTTAGTCGCGATTCCGGGAAAATCTGTCTTGCAATTGTGATCGCCGCGCGTTTATAGTCACCCATTACTAACTGCTCTTGTTGCAACGCATTAGGTCGCAGCTCTTTTATTTTTCGATAAAATTGCGCTATACATCTCCGTTGTGCGTTTCTCGCACAACACAAAGAGAACAGCTATACCCTGAAATAAATCGATGTCATTTTATTGATAAGTAAGGAAATTGACAGCTAGTAAGTTAGATTTCCACGATGGAATATTTTCATAAAAATTTTATTTTATAAGAGCCGGTTATTCCAACTTCTTGATGGGTTAACCCGTCAGTTATTTATTAATAAATATCAGTAATTCTTACTTAATGGTTGGCGTATCGAGTAAAATTACCGCTATTATTATTATCAAGAGGTAATTTTATTTCGGTATTCATATCACCGAGTAAGGATTACTGATATTTATTAAAATGTAACTGACTGATAACCTACCAAGAAATTGGAAAAATCAGCTTTAACTCAGAAATAAGAAATATCAGAAACAGTAACTTATGTGAAATCATTGGTAAAATACATAATGATGTATATATATATATATTTTTTAGTGTGTGCGCGTGTGCGCGTGTGCGTGTGTAAGCGCGCGCACGCGCAGGTACGTGCTTGCACGTATACGCGGGCGCGCGCACACACGCGCGCACACACGCACACGCACGCACAAACGCGCACACACACACTAAAAAATATATATATACATCATTATGTATTTTACGAATAATTTCACATAAATTACTGTTTCTGATATTTCTTATTTCTGTGTTAGAGCTGATTTTTCCAATTTCTTGGTAGGTTATCAGTCAGTTACATTTTAAGTAATATCAGTAATCCTTACTCGGTGATATGAATACCGAATAAAATTACCTCTTGGTAATAATAATAGCGGTAATTTTACTCGATACTCCAACCATCAAGTAAGAATTACTAATATTTATTAATAAATAACTGACGGGTTAACCTACCAAGAAGTTGGAATAACCGGCTCTTATTAAATAAAATTTTTATGAAAATATTCCATCGTGGAAATCTAACTTAACAGCTGTCAATTTCCTTACTTATTAATAAAATGACATATCGATTTATTTCAGGGTATAGCTGTTCTCTTTGTGTTGTGCGAGAAACGCACAACGGGGGTGTATAGCGCAATTTGGCGAAAAATAAAGGAGCTGCGACCTAATGCGTTGCAACAAGTGCAGTTAGTAATGGGTGACTATGAACGCGCGGCGATCACAATTGCAAGACAGATTTTCCCGGAATCGCGACTAACTGGCTGCCGATTTCATTTCAACCAAATGCATATAAAACTTTTATAATAGCGAAAACGAAGTATTTAGTAACCTTGGAGGCTTTTTCCAACTCGCTTACTAGATTATATTCAATATTATTTTTTGTGTAGGCCGCATTAAGACGGTGGAAAGCTTTGGGATTAGCAACAGTCCCAAGTCATTATTATTAGCAACAGCACAAGTCACATATGTGACTTGTGCGTAATAATGTCATGTGTGCTAACGAACATTCGTTTCCCAATTTAATATTCGTGCGCAATAGAGCTTGTAGGCTATCAAACTGCAGGCAAAAATTTTTGTGTGCTATGTGACTTGTGCGCAATAATGTCATGTGTGCTAACGTACATTCGTTTCTCAATTTAATATTCGTGCGCAATAGAGCTTGTAGGCTATCGAACTGTAGGCAAAAATTCTTGTGTATGAAAAAATTGTGGATAAACGTACATTGTCTATCGACACTGTAGGCTATCGATTTGTAGGCAGTTGGGGCCCTCCCTTTTTTTATTATCAATATTTTTATTATGAATATTTTTATTGAGGACAGTGATTTTAAGGATATATTTTAAAAAGTTTATATTACTGACTATATTATTGTTTTTATTTTCGCAGACAATTAAAATTTTTTTGCAGAAAATATGACTTTGTTTACTGTGGCAAGTAAACATTCAATAAATAAATAATAGAAAAATATCAAATAATAAATATTTTTTAAATATATATATATATATATATATATATATATATATATATATATATATATATATATATTAGTAATTATACATCAAATGTACTACATTATACATATTTCAAAAAGTCTTAAAATACAGTATAAATAAAATTTTATATTGTACTATAAGGTGATATTAATATACACAAAATATTTATTAAAAACATTTTTTTCTTTGTGCATATATTTTGAGAATATTTTGATACTTTTGTCCAACATGTATTTTGAAGAGTGCAATTTATAATATTGACTAAATATAGGCGCAAACTAGTATTATTTTATAGTATTTGTATGTCCTCAAACTATACATTAATTATCATATAATTATTTAATGAATTTATTAAATGATTTCTGCTTAACATAAAAGTTAAAAATTATTATGTAATTAATAATAAATGGTTTTATTATTATTATAAATTTAATAATCAGCATGAACAAAAAACTTTTGATATATATATATGTATTTTTTAACTACTTAAAATATATATAATTTAATATATTTAATATATAAATAATAAAAATTTTTAAGTTTTTATTATTTATTCACTAAATCTAAATTTAGCTACAGGAATAAACAAAATAATTTTCTCTGCGATTAAATTCTAATTGTATGTATATGAAAATAATAAGAATGTTAAAATTGATCATATGAATCTTTTGAAATAGTCCATAAAATAATTGTCATCAATAAAAAGTGTATTAATAATAAATAAATATCTTAATTTACATCTAGTACTTTAATTGCGTTATAAAGATATCTCAAAATATGCATAAAGGAATAAAAATATTCTCAATGTATCGAATTGTTCTCAAAATATACAGCCTCGAAGAATGTCTCCAATAAGTGCTTTAAGTATTTTATAAATATGTATATTATAAAAAATATATATGTATTATATATAATTTGAAATAAATTTAACTAACTTGCATATAATATATTTAAATTAATAGATATAAATTAAGATAAGTTTTATTATCAATAAATATTTTTATTGAAGATAGTAATTTTAAAGACATATTTCAAATAGTTTAAATATGTCAAAAATCTTAAAGTATAAATAAAATTTTATATTGTACTATAAGGTGATATAGTCTCTATAAAATCAATAAAAAAAGGCACAAAACATGCGTTGTACATATAGTATATGTATATATAAATATACAAAGTACTATTTGGAGACATTTCTTCGAGCATGCGTATACTTTGAGGATATTTTGATACTATTGCCCAACATATGTGTACTTTAAGGACTGCAATTTATGATACTGACTGGACATAGACGCCAACCAGTATTATTTTATAGCATTTGTCTTCAAACTATACATTGACTATCATTCAATTATTTAATGAATTCATTAAATGATTTCTGTTTAACATAAAAATGAAAAAAATTATATGTTTAATAATAAATAATTTTAATATTATTACATATTTAGTAATCGGTATAAAAAGAAAACTGTGGATATATTTGTCTTTAAAATCTATTAATTAGATAATTTAAGAAATGTCTTATATTAAGTTAGAGAGAGGTAAATTTTAAAATATTCTAATTTGGTGAAAAAATGTGTTTTTTATATTATTCAATTAAAAATCGTACTTATGCCCAACTTCAATAATGCATTTTAAGATGTTCTAAAATAATAAATTTTAGCTTTTGAAAACATTTTATGTTCACACTCATACATTTGATACATAAATATTTATATTTAAAAAAATTTTTTATTATTTCATATTTTTTATTATTTATTTACTGAATGTAGGTTTAGCTACAACAATAAACAAAATCATTTTTTCTATGATTAAATTTAAATTATATATGAAAATAATAAAAATATTAAGGTTCCTGAGTAGTCGCTGCGGCCATACTAGATTTGTGACGTCATAAGCATTCTTGCTTATGACGTCACAATCATTTCTATGATACGTAAAGGTTCTTGCATGCTATTTGTAAATAAAGACAATTTGGATAAGACAAAATAATAAGAACTATTCTTCCTGTCGCTTATCATCAGTAAATAGTCGTGAAAAAGTGAAGCCTAGGAGGAAAGGATAGTTTTGGCCCATTTTTATAAGTATTTTAAAGTAATCACATTATTTTGTTTTATTCAAATTGTCTTTATTTACAAATGTCATTTCTTGCTTCTGACGTCACGATTTCAACATGGTTGCGGCGAGTACTAAAGAGCCTTAAAGTCAGTAATATGAATTTGGAATATATCCATAAAATCACTGTCCTCAATAAAAATATTCATTGATAATAAATAAATATCTTAATTTATCTCTACTAATTTAAATGTTATATATATACAGGGTGTTTCATAATGTCCGTGCCAACGCTCGTGTGCGAATAGAGTGCGGTAAACTGAATAGAAAAGTCCTTTACCGTTTTGCAATTTTCGCAATAGTAATTGAGATATTAATTAAAAGGGATTGACGAATAATCGCGCGTTGCGCGTAGCTAGATTGTGGACTGTACACTCTAAACGTGACAACAACGAGGATCGCATGGCAACGAAAAATAACACGTAGCGAGAGCAGGAGTGATATGCGTTGTTATTTTCGTTGCCATGCAATTCTCATTGCTGTCACGCCTAGAGCGTACAGCCTACGATCTAGCCGCGATCAACGCGCGATTATTCGTCAATCCCTTTTAATTAATATCTCAATTACTATTGCAAAAATTGCAAAACGGTAAAGGACTTTTCTATTCAGTTTACCGCACTCTATCCGTACACGAGCGTTGGCACGGACATTATAAAACACCCTGTATATGTATATGTATATATGTATAAAAGAAAATTAATTAATAATATATACATATACAAAATAATCATTTTGATATTTAAAAATGCGTAAACATACGCATAATACGGGAGCGCGCTCGGGGCACGCGCCTCAGTCACGCGATTCAACCGCCCGGCTGTCCAGCCGACCGTATTGCTCTCTCACTCACTCTACCCTACTCGAGTGTCGAGTGAGTTAGACAGCTATTTGACGGCATTAACGCATAGCACGTCGCATATCGCTTTCTCTCTCCATCGTCCGTCTTGCGCGAGGGATGCAAGATAGAAGCGCGCCCCACTACTATTCCCCCACTACCCTACTACTGTCCCCCTGCCCCACTACTCGGCCCCTCGTGTCTCGCGTGATTGCGTCAAGCGTTGGTCCGTCCTAGGTAGTCCTAGGGATCCCCCGAAATTTAATTACGGACGGCATTAACGCGATATTGGCGGTATTAACCGATTCGTGTACACAATTGCAATAGTGTGCCGCGACCCCAAAGAAACGATTCTAAAAAGTGAATCAGTTTAATTGTTAAACTTTTTTTCAGAAAGTGTCTGTACAAGATAACCACAATCTTAATCAAAGAAAGTCGATAATATATACTTGCCAAACATTTCTTGCAGTCATGTATTCATTAATAAAATTTGATAACCAAGAATGCCTTGTAACTCTTTCAAAAAAAGTAAAAATTATTGAAGGAAAAGATTGTCTTGTTAAAGTAAAGGGATCGTCATATGAATGCTGTTTATTAAACACTGATGGTACGTTAATTCTAATAATCTATAAATATAACCTATTAGATAAGTTTTATAGTAAGTATAGTTTAGGGACGGATGACTGTTTATTTTGTATTTGGATTATATTTATTATTATTATTACTATTAGCAAATATTTTACATACATTTTGATATCAAATTTTAATTATTAATTTTTAGATTCATATACAGTTTTACAAAGAAAGCTAGACGATATTAACAACGGTATGAGTAATAGAAAAGATGAATCGAGATCACTGCTATCACCTAATCAAACACGATATTCTAACTTTATAAAAGACACTAATTGTTCGACACCTATTAAAATACCACCAACGACAGAGAATCAATTTGATATGCATTTATCTGCAATTCATCAAAATTCAACCGACATATTTATTGAAAGTAGTTCGCCTAGCGGTGTGTCAGAAATTATGAAAGTTGTCGGAGATGATTGGCTAAAAAATTTGAGTATGGAATCAAATGTCACGGAAAAAAATATTTCCTCCATTACTGAAGAACAAGTTATCGAAAATTCTGATAATATAATCAAAAACGGGGAAAAATCTTGCGATCACATTGTGAATTTTTCATATCAAAATAACATGGAATCTAACATTATTGGAAAGTCTAATTCAAAAGAAGACAATGATACAACGGCAGATAACAAATGTGAAGATAGTTCGAATTATGTACCAAGCAGTAGTATCACTACAATAAATGAAACAAATTCTAACGTAAATGATAAATTAAATTTTTCCATTAATAATAATGCACCTTCAGTTGATATTCGTGACATTTATGTACCTGTTTCTCAAAGCAAAGATCATTTACTTAAACAATATTTTTGCCCTTATTGCAAAAAGCTCCAAACAAAATTTGCTCGGCATTTGGAATTAAAACACAAAAAAGAACTAGATGTTAAAAAATTTATGCATTTTCCAAAAGGCAATCCAGAACGACGCAAAATTATTGAAAAAATTCGGAAATATGGAAATTATCTTCATAACACCGATGCCAATTTAAATACAGGAGTTCTCATAACTTATCGACGTACTCAAACAAAATTTAAAAATACGGTTGAAAGCTACGTATGTTGCAGTCATTGCAAAGGATTTTTTTCTAAGAAAACTTTAAGAATACATTTCAAGAAATGTAACCCAGCTTATGAGAAAGGTCAAAAAAATCAACTTGTGAAAGGGAAACAGTTAATGGGATATATACATTGTGATGCTAACGATGTAATGCGTCGAAAAATTTTTCCATCATTTCAAGATGATGATGTTTCAAAATCGATTAAATACGATAAGCTTCTGATTTTGTTCGGAAATAAATTATGCAATACATACACACTTTCTCATCAGTACGATATGATCAGAAATTATCTACGTCTTCTTGGTCGTTTTAAATTGGCAATCAAAAGAATTAACAAGGAAATAACTGATTTTGCATCCATTTTTCATCCTCGATACTATGATGACGTTATAAAGGCGGTTAAAGTATGTGCAAATTATGATTCAGAATTACAGATTTTTCAAACACCTTATAATGCCACTACTTTGGGAACAATGTTAAAAAAATGTGCTCGCATACAAGCTGCTGAATATATTAAATAAGAAGATTTTGATGGAAAAAAAGCTGTTGATCATTTCATGGTATTGTTTGATGATGATTATTCAGTAACAATTAATAAAAAAGTTATAGAGGATCGGACAAATAAACGTCGAGAAAAACAAATTGTCCTTCCATCAAAATCAGATATTCAAAAATTGTATAATTATACGAAAAATATGTGTGAGGAGGCTATGAAAATTCTTGAAAAAGAGTTTAATCTTAGTGCATGGAAAATGTTAACAGAAGGCAGTCTTATTCTCGTCCAAATGTTTAATCGACGAAGAGCCGGTGAAATTGAAAGACTCTCCATTGAAAGCTATAAAAATCAAGAGACGATTGACAAAATTTTCAATCTTGACGTATTTGACAACATATCAGAAGAGTCTCAAAGACAAGCCAAACAATTTGTTCGATTAACTATACGAGGCAAGTTAGGAAGAACTGTTCCCGTATTATTGCATACATTTTTAATTTCGTACATCGATGTTTTACTCAAATATCGTTTCGAAGCTGGAGTAAATTCAAAAAATAAATATGTCTTTGCTGTACCTCGAGCAGATTCTCCAAAAAAAGGTTATGTCAGAGCTTGTGCTGTAATGCGAAAGTTTGCTGATGATTGTGGTGCATCAATACCTACCAGTTTGCGAGGAACTATGCTTCGAAAGCATATTGCTACTTACACTGCTATGTTGCGAGTAGAGGAAAATCAAGTTTCCGATTTAGCAAATTTTATGGGACATGACAAACAAATCCACAAGGATGTGTATCGTATCCCTAATGGACTGATTGATATGACTGAAATATCTCGCTTACTGCAAGCTGCAATAGGTGATAATGATGAAAAAGAAGATAGCAATGAAGAAAATGATAAAACTGATTCCAAAGACGATAATGTACAAACAAAAGGTTCGTTGATTATCGATGATCTTTGTAGGAATAATAATGTTAGTATTAATAAAATACAATCAGGATCTTCAAGAAAACGTATTTGCACACGTCAATTAAATTATGATGACGACAGTGACGATGAAATCTTAAATTCCAGTACTCATCTCTCAAGCTGTAAGTTTGTAAAAAAATTTTTTAATATTATTGATTTATTACTTTTTAAATTTATACCTTTACTTTTTATCTAATATAATATTAATTTTTAAAAATTAATAATTTATAATAAAAATTTATAATTTATAATTTAAAATCTTTTATTAATATATAATAAATTATATTTTAATTACAGCTTTAAAGCAAAGATCAGTAACACGTATTAGATGGATGGAAAAAGAAAAAGAAGTAATTAAAAAAAAATTTGGTGATATTCATAAGCTGCTTAAATTACCATCATTAAAGGAATGTAGAGCTTTAATTTATCAAAATAATTGCTTGAAAAAGAGGACTCCTGAACAATTAAAATCCTGGATTGACAATCAGCGCAAAGAAAAAGCTAGAAAAAAGAAATACTTAAATAAGAAAAACGCTGAATTTACTACAAAAATATAAAATATTATAAGTTTATTATCATTTCAAAAAGTTTTCTCAATGTTTTCAATTTCATTTTTGTGTCTACAATTAAAATTTTATTTTCTTATTCTTAATAAGTTTAACTATTTAAGAAAAAATAAAACTATCGTTAAAAATTTGTAGGTTATAGTGTTTAAATTATAATATTAGATCTGTGTGTGTTTAAATTATAATATTAGATTAGATCTGGATTTGATTACAATGTTTTTGTTTAATTTTTGCTTAACTACAATGTTTTTGTTTAATTAGATATTGATTGTGTTGAGATCTAAAGCATTTAATCACATGTTTCAGATTTTTAAAAAGTTTATATTTGAGTTTAAAAGTTTACATATATATATTATGTAATACATAATAAAAAATAAGAAAAAACACATTTAAAACCCTTGCGACTAATTTTTTTCTTCTTATTATTTAGTCACCACATGCTACTAAAACAATCTTTCTCATTCCAATTCCTTGCTGCTTCATCAGCTATTATACTCGTTAATGTTCCTTTCATTAGATTTACTTTGTCCGCTCGAACATGGGCCTACTAATCTTTTTAATACTATACGGGATGGAACCTTACACAGAATTTTATCGCGGAAAAAGTAATTTGGTTTATTATTGCAGCTAAACTTACATTCAGTAAATAAACAATAAAAAATTTGTTTAAATATATATTATATATTATAGTAATATTTATATATCAAATGTATTAAATTATACATATTTCAAATTGTTTAAGTATGTCGAAAGCCTTAAAGTAAAAATAAAATTTCACATTGCACCATAAAGTGATATAATCTCTACAAAATCAATAAAAAAGGAACAAAACATGCGTTGTGACACAAAATACTTATACTGAAACATTTTTTCGAGCGTGCGTATACTTTGGAACATTTTAATATTTTTGTTTAACATGTACTTTGAGGACTGCAATTTATGATATTGACTAAATGTAGGCGCCAATTAGTATTATTTTATAGCATTTGTACTTAAACTATACACTGACTATCATACAATTATTTAATGAATTTATTAAGTGATTTCTGCTTAACATGAAAGTTAAAAATCATTAGGTAATTATAGTTTTAATGTTATTATAAATTCAGTAATCCGTATAAACGAAAATTTCTTGATAATATAAACAAATATCTTAATTTCTAGTACTTTAAATGGGTAATAATATAAATTAATTAAATTTATTTTGTTTTTTATATAAATTACGTGTAATTGAAAAGCAGAGTTAATGGTAAAATAACGTGCAATGAAAATCATATAAAGAGATCTCAAAATATGCATAAAAAAATAAAAATGTCTCCAAGGTATCGAAAAGTCCTCAAAGTATACGCACGCTCGAAAAAATGTCTCCAATAAATACTCTATATATTGTATATATATATACAATATACAAATATATATGTACAACGCATATTTTGGGATATTTCCGTGGGATATTTATTGGTTTTATGAGGACTACATCACCTTATAATGCAATATAAAATTTTATTTATACTTTAAGATTTTTTAAACAAAGGTTTTGATTGGATACTATCCTCACATTATGCGATCAACGTACCTCAAATTATGTACGATCGACTGTCCTCAAATTATATGATCGGCATATGACGGAAATGTCCTTAAATTAAACGTTCTATCTCAACATATTTTATACAATTAAAGTACGAATTTCTTTTGTTGAATATTTTTTTTGTGTCTGTATTTCTTAAAAAAAAAAAATGTGTGAATATAAGAGGGTAATAGAAAATGAGCAAAATCAATAAATATGTGACAAAATTAAATTTTTGAATACATCACGCTGTCGCTCTGACATTTGCTAAATTATTTTCATTAATTTCTATTCTTTTATATTAATAATTTTGTGTGAAAATTTTAAATTTAAAAAATTTGAACACATATATGTGCCTATTAGTGTCCCTTATTTATAATAATAAAAAAAATTTTATATTTTTTTCGGTCTCACCCTTTAAAAAGTTTGCAATTGGTTTGCAATCTAGAATCTAGAGAGTTGAAATTTTATGTAATACCAATTGCAAACTTTTTAAAGGGTGAGACCGAAAAAAATATAAAATTTTTTTTATTATTATAAATAAGGGACACTAATAGGCACATATATGTGTTCAAATTTTTTAAATTTAAAATTTTCACACAAAATTATTAATATAAAAGAATAGAAATTAATAAAAATAATTTAGCAAATGTCAGAGCAACAGCGTGATGTATTCAAAAATTTAATTTTGTCACATATTTATTGATTTTGCTCATTTTCTATTACCCTCTTATATTCATACATTTTTTTTTTAAGAAATGCAGACACAAAAAAAATATTCAACAAAAGAAATTCGTATTTTAATTGTATAAAATATGCTTGAAACCCATTGGAATAAAACATTTATTTTAACAATAAAATATACCCTAAAAGTTGAGATAGAACGTTTAATTTAAGGACATTTCCGTCATATGCCGATTATATAATTTGAGGACAGTCGATCGTACATAATTTGAGGTACGTTGATCGCATAATGTGAGGATAGTATCCAATCAAAGCCTTTGTTCAAAAAATCTTAAAGTATAAATAAAATTTTATATTGCATTATCAAGTGATGTAGTCTTCATAAAACCAATAAAACGGAAATATCCCAAATTATGCGTTGTACATATAGATATGTATATTGTATATATAGGTATATAGAGTATTTATTGGAGACATTTTTCGAGCGTACGTATACTTTGAGGACATTTTGATACTTTTGTCCAACATGTACTTTAAAGACTGCAATTTTCACGGACTTGAAATTCTTGTGATTATTTTTTTTTTTTATTATTATTTGTCACTGGTACTAAAGCATATAAAGCAGTCTTTCACAACTTATTTCTCGCCAGATTTGTCTATCTCGTTTCTCAATGCTCTTTTCGCTAGATTCGCTTTATTTGCTGGAATATGGATCTACCAATGTTTTAAGTACTATAGGTACATATAGATATTTGGTGAAAATTATAAGCATAGACTATATGGGCACATATATATCCAACAATTTTTTTTAATTTATATTTTTACACAAATTATCAGTATCAAAAAATAAAAGTTAAAAAAATTAAAATTAATAAAAATTATTTCTAGCAATAATTAGAACGACATCAGATTGCATGTTGTATTCAAAGGATTATTTTTATTATATATTTATTAATTCAGTCCCATTCCTTTTACTTTCTTATTCTTTTAAGAAACATAGACTAAAAACAGATTTAAAAAATACGTTCAACAAAAGAAATTAGTACTTAATATATTATATTTATAAAATATGCTTAAAAAACATTGGAAAACAATTATTTTGAGGAAAAAATATAATATTCTAAAAAGCAAAACGGTTGAGGCAAAACGTTTAATTTGAGGACATTTCCGTCAGGTATGTCGACCGTATAATTTGAGGACAGTCTCCAAATAATACCTTTGTTAAAAAAATCTCAAAGTATACGATGATTATAAAATTGCCAATATTTTTTTTGTTATTGCTCTATAAACAAAATTTCAAATTGCCTGTTGTTTGTAAAAATATGTAGTCCCCATAAAACTAATAAAAAGAAGATGTCTCAAAACATGCGTTGTACATATATATATATATATATATATATATATATATATATATATATATATATTGCATATATATGACACACATTAATAACATTTATACATAGATGTTAATTTGTAGTTTATCTTTCAGAACATAAAAATTATATTTTTGATGTGTAACAAAAATAAAAAAATACAAATTAGAAAATTGGAAGTAATAAAATACAAAAAAAAATATGTTTTATCGGAAAATACTTGGCAGCAAACACTATAAAAAATGAGAATTACTAAATTGGTAATTCATCGAAGAAAAGTTTTATAATATTTAATCTGAATCAGTATCATGTATATATATATTTTTAAACTACTTTTCTTGGAAGAAAATAGTTTGGAAATATTGTTAATGTAAGATGATAGAGGACATAAAGCATTTAATAAAGCGGTTTACAATATTTATGGAATTATTGAGTTTCGTAAGTGTTCGGCATTCGGCAAAAATATCCATTTTCAACGTTTATATATACAATTTGTTTTTTAATATTTTGAAAAGTAAACAAATTTAAACTAGAAGATTTAGATGTTACTTCGAATATTGAATTAATTATCACGTTGCCAATACTTAGACACTTTACATTATATTTATATCCTAAAATATAAGGTTTAGTATTATATAAAACAATTTTAAATATTTCAATTATGTCACCAGTTTCATCTTCAAAAAATCTGTCATCGGTTTTTTTTCTCGTTTATAACAAGTAGTAGTGTATAAAACATTTTTGTAAATCGCTTTATTAAACGCTTTTACGTCCTCTAATCTTATATCAACAATAGCATTCTTTAAAACTTGTGTGATATTTTGATTTATATTATTATCGTTCGCTAAGAGAGTCACACTTGAATTGACTTCCAAACTATTTCCTTCCAAGAAAAAATGATTACGCAAAATACTTTTACAAAAGCGTGAAGAATTATTGTCGGACGTATTTAACAATTCGGTTTCTAACATTGTTTTTTGCACTAAACGTTTAGAAAGCTGTATTAAAGCTCCTTTCGGACCTGACAATTTCTGCTTTAGTACAAAAATTCCATTTTCGTAAGGAAAAGCTGAAGTCAATGGAAGTGGACCACTTTTATATACGTGATTAACAACATGAAGTAATGCATGAGTATTGAAATTCATACTACTTTTTCCATATAATTCTTCACATTGTGCAGTGAAATATATAAAATCAATTTCGCACTTTTTTAAATCTTCCTTTGTTATAATTTTTTATAAAAGCTTATGAGTACAACGAACTAAAAGTCCAAAAGAGCTTAAATATTTTGTGTTTAGTATTCCCAAAAGACATGGAATACTTAGATATAATACCCAAGATCTCCACTCACTAGCTTTCCATTTTCCACTATTAAAGGATCTCGGTGATCTATGAATTTTACTTGGCATTTGAATATTTAATAATCGCTTTTCAATATTTATTTTATCAATTTTGGATAGATTATACTCTTTTGTACCGATACTTGCCCAAAACTTCGTCCACAAAGTACAAACAACACCACACACACACACACACACACACACACACACACACACACACACACACACACACACACACACACACACACACACACACACACACACACACACCACACACACACACACAAGTAAGAGGCCATGCATATAATCATACGAAAATCCCCAAACACAATCAAAATTTTCTAAATTCGTAATTTCTGCAAAATTTTTAACACCTTTAGATGGTCTATGTATTTTTTCAGCGTACTTCATGTCTTTAATGTATGATTCATGGTCTCTTAAAGGCGGATCGTCATCCATAAATGGATATCGCATGGCACCGTTAACATATTCTCCATAATGATAGCACCAACTACAGCCAAAATAACCGTTAAATTGGAAGCGATTCTGTATTATAGGTCGAGCAACAGAGTCTACTGATGAACAAAGTGGTTGCAATATAAAATTACATTTTTTACCATTTTCTAGACTTATAACTATACCATTTTTCATCAAATCACGAATCTGCTCAATAAACACATTCATATATAGATTCATAAATTGTAAGTTAGGTTCAGATTTTGTGATACATATTCCTGCGAGCAATATATATCTAAAGCGTATATTTTTTGGTAATTCGTTAATTATTAACTGGATAGGCCACATTGAACTCTTGCTACTTTTAGAAATAGGTGCACCATCTACATTAAAATTAAAAGTTAATAATATTGTGTTTTTGCGTTTACTATTATACAGTGTCTTGTATATTTCTCCATCATAAACATCAACAATGGTATTCAAATTTCTATTTGTTAGTTTGCTCTCAATATTCTTAATGTTTCGAAGCAATAATTTGCATACATTTGAATTTCGTAAAACAGTCTGTAATTGAAATTTTATATCCGTACTTACAAAATATTTAGATGAATTAGTACTTATTTTATATTTTTGCTGACATCCATTACAATGGCGGTAACTACGCGATAACAAATCTTTTCTATAAAATTTTTCTAATACACTATTACACTCGGTACAATAAAATACATATTGTTTTAATTCTTCTGGAGGATCCAAACGCTTGCTTATCATATATTTAGAATTCATGAATGTTGAAAAATTTGAACCTGCCCAAATAGTTGCCATATTAAATAAAGCTAATCTTGCTTCATCGGAACAATTAAAGCGAACACAATAAGTGTGTATCATTTGTACAACTTCATCAACTGTTGTTTTTGAGCTTTGAAACATTATAATATTATTGCGTTTTATATTCGCATCATTAGTAATCCTTACATCATCAGTATCAAATATTTCGCAAGTAGAATTATCAGTATTAATTTCTTCTTCCTCGCTTTTGTTCTGATATAAATCTTCTTTCACAGAATCAATTTTGACGTCTTTGTTGTTATTGTGTCCATAACAATTCAAACTACTATCACCAGTTTCTTGAGGTACAAGGATTTGTTTGTTAATTTTGTGAATAGTATGTAAAGTAGTTTTGTTTATATTTGATGTATCAATATAATTTGTTTTAAAAGGTGAAAATACATATTTTGATATATTTTTGCTTTAATTGTCTGTAAAAAAATTATTAAACATATAAAAAATTAAAATATTTATAACGATACAAAAATCAATATAGATATTTATTATAATAATGTTTACTATAGTAAACATAAAATTATTAACTTAAATAAATAACATATATTACATTTGTATTTATCACAATTTTTAAGTTCTTTTTCAATCAGTTTAAATGTATAATATGTAATATATATATATATAATATAATTAAAATTTTATTTTGGAAATATAAAAAAATTAAAGCATAAACATTAATGTAGTATTCTAATATTACTTTTAGTTTAATTTTTCAATATAAAAAGGGTAGACCGAGACAAATTGATCAATATAAGTTTTGAGATAGTTGATATTAGTTTTTTATTTCAAACGGCAATTGTCTCCCTTACAGAAATTTATTAGTTATATTTATTTGTTTAAATATATATTTTGTATTTAAAGTATTAAAATTGAGTATTTAAAATATTCAATTTTAGTATTTTAAATACATAAAATAAGTATTTAACTAAATAAATACAAATACTTTTCTGTAAGGGCTCAAAATTTATATTGATTCAATTCACCTCGGTCTATAACCTAATATGTCTATAGGCGGAAATTATTTAATACTACGTCACTTTTATGTATAATAGATATCTCAATTACACTTTAATTATTTTTTTATTTATTTTTATATATAATAGATATCTCTCAATTACATTTTTCTACCACAGATTTTATATATGTTTATAAAATTACGTACAATTTTAAATTACTCACTTTTGTCTTTACTGTAAATCTGCCATCGTTTCCAAGTTTGTTTGGATACCAAAGAAATTCCATTTTTTTCATTCAAAAAAAGTTTGTTATATCTTTTTCTTTTTAAAATTGGAATATTATCTTCGTTTGTTTTGTTTAATTTTGTACAAGTTATCTATAAATTAAAAAGAACCATTTTTATAAACATACTTTGATATTGTTCACTGAGAATGTCTTAAATGTGTTGATATTTATTATGGACAAAAATTAAAAAAAAAACAATCGTGTTAAAAAAGAATTATAACACATAATAATATTTGACATCACATATCCGTATGTGTCCGATATGTTGATCAGACTGGGATGCTGGAACATCCTTATCAAAAGAATCAGAGTCAAGGAGGAGGTGTTATAAAACTGAAGTTTTTGATTCAAAAACAAGTGGTCGCGTCTATAGTTGTAAAACAGAACTATAGACCTGGAGACCTGGACTGCATCATCCGTATTAAAATGTGCATTAAAAGTAGTTGGAAAAAAAGAGAAAAAATGCAAAGACGGCCATCCCTATCACTTTCTATTCAACGCTGTATGACAAGATAGAAAGAGAAAGAGATTGACTGTCTTTGCGTTCCCTCTCTCCCTTTCTTTCTATTTTTCCAACCACTTTTACATATATGGATAGCGCAATCCAGAGGTCTCTAGGTCTATGAGTTGAACGCGTTTATTGTTGCTGCTCGGATTCTAAGACCGAACAATGCAAATTAATTTTGGTCGCAATCGAGATCGTATCGTGGCGGTATCGCTATTTGCTTGAATCCCAAGAGGGCAGTCATCATCAGAAAAAAGAGTAACTTGATATTAAATTGCTCTTAGACAAATATTCTCTTAATTGAAGATTAATTTTCACGAAAAATTGAAAACAAATAGACAAGAAACAATAGCCTTCCCCTGGAAGAAATCAATATTAATCCACACTTTAAGACACGTATTAATAATTGTTGCCAGAAATTCATATGTTAAGTGAAATTTGAATTTAAAATTAAATGTTTTGATTTTTTTATTCAGTTGTGTAAATCGTGATTGACATTATATTGATAATCGTAATTCAACTGCAAATTTACATCTAACTTTCAATTTTAATCTGAGCGTCTCGTTTGCAATGAGTTTCAACCAACAACTATTAAAACGAATTAAAAAAATTAAGTTCAACGGTTACTGATAAAAAAGACTTACGTCATCTCTACGGTCAAGGTCAGATTCAGTATTAACTTCGGTTGCTGAAATACATAAACTAAGAGGCAAAAACTCTACTCTTCTGGATTGTATTTTTTCATCCACTGCTTCTTTACTTTCTGTCGTACGATAAGAAAATATATTATTAATACAATATAATTTTTTGCTTTTTGTTAAGACATAAAGATTACTTTTATAAAAAAAATGCAAACTTCTAAAGAACATCGTAGGAACATTCTTAACATTTTCTGGGCAGCAATCATATATGCTTTTTCCCCCTTACTATTAATTTGTAAAATGTTTCATCGATAAATAATGTTGAATTTGTCAATGAAACTTAATTTTTCACGAGTTTATGTTAGAAAAAAAGATACATGATGATAGCTGCTTTGAACGTCTTTACATTATTACACTGAGAAAAATGGTTTTATTATATTAACAAAATTCTTCTGGTTGACCGTATTTTAGTCGAACAAAACAGAATTTCTGGTTATTGTCACAAAATTTTACACCTTATATCAACACCGTTTGGTTAACTTTACTATAAAGATTTGAATAAGTGTTTTCTTGTTGGATATACAAAACTTCTTGTTATATTTACATAAATCGCAGCGCTCTGCAACAGTTTTGTCATCACTCACTAAACGGTTGATCAACTGTTCGCCGCATTCATTTGTTACACTGCTACTGCGCCCTCGCTACTCGCGGCGTGTATCGCGCGCATTAGATCTTTCTCGAAGCAATGGCGTTAAGCAGTCGGAACAGTCTCAACTGAGCTCGCTAAAGTTTTACGTCGCGTCGTGGAATCCATTACGGAATATTAGTTAGGCCGATGGCAGAGAACGAGAAGTAAGCACTTATGTCTGTCGTAGACGTCTGTCGTGGACGTATGGTAAGGCAGAGAAAAACGTAAGTCGTGAAAGGTTATTGGATACGTGTGGAAACGACTACGACATATATAAGTTTTTACGTCTCGGTCTCTGCCATCAGCCTTACATCCGAAAAGTTTTATGATCACGTGGTGTTTTTTTTTTTTAATGAAATATATGTATACCAGTGATGTGATGTTTCCTACCGGGCTCCCGGCTCCCGAGTCAAGTAAAAAGCGTTGTACGTATTATACCCTAAGGATATTGCAATATGGCAATGTAACCGATCACCGAGAGCTAGTGCACATACAAACATGTTTACTTACATCAAATTTGAAGATGGTGTAAAAGCTATTGTTAATACGGACGATATAGTGGATTTTGACATTCAAAACATACTATTTGATAAAAAATATCAAGTGAAGTGGGACGACGGACACTTTTATTATGGCATATTAGGAAAAATGCAACAAAAAGTAATTTTAGAAGGTAAGAGATTAAAAAGTAATATTAATGAGCCATTTATTTATATTGCTATCAGATAACATAAATCTCAAAGACATGTCCAACCCTAATAATGTAAAGACGTTCAAAGCAGCTATCATCATGTATCTTTTTTTCTAACATAAACTCGTGAAAAATTAAGTTTCATTGACAAATTCAACATTATTTATCGATGAAACATTTTACAAATTAATAGTAAGGGGGAAAAAACATATATAATTGCTGCCCAGAAAATGTTAAGAATGTTCCTACGATGTTCTTTAGAAGTTTGCATTTTTTTCATAAAAGTAAGCTTTATGTCTTAACAAAAAGCAAAAAATTATATTGTATTAATAATATATTTTCTTATCGTACGACAGAAAGTAAAGAAGCAGTGGATGAAAAAATACAATCCAGAAGAGTAGAGTTTTTGCCTTTTAGTTTATGTATTTCAGCAACCGAAGTTGATACTGAATCTGACCTTGACCGTGGAGATGACGTAAGTCTTTTTTATCAGTAACCGTTGAACTTAATTTTTTTAATTTGTTTTAATAGTTGTTGATTGAAATAACTCATTGCAAACGAGACGCTCAGATTAAAATTGAAAGTTAGATGTAAATTTGCAGTTAAATTACGATTATCAATATAATGTCAATCACGATTCACACAACTGAATAAAAAAATCAAAACATTTAATTTTAAATTCAAATTTCACTTAACATATGAATTTCTGGCAACAATTATTAATACATGTCTTAAAGTGTGGATTAATATTGATTTCTTCCAGGGGAAAGCTATTGTTTCTTGTCAATTTGTTTCTAATTTTTTATGAAAATTGTTCTTTATTTATAACGGAATATCTATCTAAAAGCAATTTAGTATTAGGTTGATTTTCTTTTTTTGATGAAGTTATCTAATGTATGTGGAATATTGGAAACAAATCAACAAGAAATACTGCTCCAACCTTGATAAGTCGGAAATGACACATAGGATTGACTTAACAATGACAACTTTCCATCGGCATATTTTGAGCTATCTTTTGCCAGAGTTTCAGCCAATTTGTATGAAACTCATTTTTCCCTAAGAAAAGTGCGTGGTCCTTTACTTTTCAAAGCAACAAAAATTAAATACGAACTTTTATTAAAATTTAAAGGGAGAGGATATGAAGAATAAAGTTACTGCAAAAATTAGGAAGCTAAATGTACAATTAGTAAAAAAAGATAATACCAATAATTTTACATCAAGTATTGAAAATGGAAACAATAATATGAAAACAGCCAAGTTAAAGAACCAAAAATTGAACACTTTTGTGAATGTTTTGGAAAAAAAAGGAATGCCATCTAAAGAAGATATTAAGAATCAAAAACAGAATGAGATAAATGTAAGCATATATCTTTTAGTTTATATTAAAAGAAACAAAAATATTTTAATCCATTATTGATATTATTTACAGGAACCGTTATTTATAGAAAAAAATTTAACTAGTAACTCTTTGAAGCAATCAGTATCAAAATTAATAAAAACGACAAGCGATATAAATTGAAGTCAAGCAAAACGGGAAATTGTGTGCAAAATGATAAAAGCGACACCGATTTGGTTTCCTCATGTATAGAAGAATTAGTTGATTCTAATAATAAAGTAAATTATGTTTAATATAAAAATTGAATTCTCTTCTTAGATACACGATTTAAAAATAGTAACAAACTACAACATATATGGTTTTTAATGATATATTATTTTTATTTATTTTTCAGGAAATAATATCACCAGCTACGATTACCAAGAGTGTTTCTAAATTGTGTTCTAAACAAAACTTAACAGATTACTCAATTGCTCATGATAATACAAAAGCATTACATTCATCTATAACTAAGGGTCAAAGCTGTACAAATAAAAATACAGCTAGAAGTAAATCTTCGCATAAAACTCTACATGAAAATAATAATTTTATTGCTACTGGATTTAAACAGAAAACTAAAAAAACATTGTCGACAAAGGTAAGAAGCATTAAAAATCTGTTTTAAAAAATACTCATTTTTACATATTTTACGTCTAAAAATTTTGTTTTATATCTATAAATTATGAATAGTATAAAAGTTAAATTCAAAGTAATTAATGAAAAATAGCATGAATGTGATATGTGTAGCTTTGCAATGAAATAACGTATAAACTAATAAACAACATAATTGAAAAGTAAAATTATTTATTTGATATTGCAGAACAATCATGCTCACTTACAACCTAAAACTAATCAAGACGATATCTTGAAGAAAAAGGTAAATTTTAATATTGAGATAATATATAAAAACACAAAGCAATTAATTATACTACACATTATTCTTTAGATGGAGAAACTGCAGAAAACAAACGAAGATTTAGAAACAAAATATTTGAAATTAAAGAATCAAATGAAAGATAAAGAAAGGATCATTAATGATTTAATGAATTTTAATATGGAGCTTCAAAGTAAAGTGATAGATGAATATCCCAAACTTTATCAGATTAATGAGGAAATTCAGATCAAGGTCTTAAGTAATTTCAATGAACTCATGCGTAAGTACATCCAAATAGAAGGATGTTACAAGTAATATGTCCATGTTCTCAACTTATTTTTATTAATAAAAATGCCTCTGAAACTGGCTTAGAAACTATCTGATTGGCTGAGAAACCACATTTAAGACATTTTTATTGATAAAAGTGAGTTGAAAATATAAGCCTTTATGTACACTTTGTGATTTTATTATAATACAATGTGTTTAAAATATGTTGGTTTTCAAAAATGCTTATTAATTGCACTAAATTTTAATTATAATGTTTACTTTATTACTATTAGAATTCCGGGTTAATTTCGTTTTCTATCCAGCAAAATAAGTAGCAAATTTCCTAACATTATATGACTTTTTTATATACTAATAAAATTCTAAATGTTGTATTAAAACATATAGCTTAATATTTATATATCTTTACATATTTTTGCTAGTCATAAATAGCGCACTGTATTTATTATGTGTTTTGTGACTAGTACACAAATGTAAAGGTGTCCTTTACACAACACTTAGAATTTTATCAATATACAGGGTGTCTGGCAATAATCGCCCCACCGGTCATATACAGGTAGAGGAGGTCAAATCGAGTAGAAAAGTCCTTTACCATTTTTTAATTTTCATAATAAGTACTGAGTAATTAACGAAAAAAGATCGGCGAATCCGCGCAATACCAGTAAAGCGCGCGCGGTGAGAAGGACGTCCCACTGCTACGCGATCACTAGGACACAAGGATCTAGCGTTACGCGCCGCTCGTATGTTGCCATTGTCATTTGTAGAGCGCTCCTCCCAACGCTTCATCGCGCGCCTAGTGATTGCATAGCAGTGGGATGTCCTTCTCGCTGCGCGCGCTTTACTTGCACGGATTCACCAATCTTTTTTCGTTAATTACTTAGTACTTATTACAAAAATAAAAAAATGGTAAAGGACTTTTCTACTCGATTTGATCTTCTCTACCTGTACATGACCGGTGGGGCGATTATTGCCAGACACCCTGTATATTTAGTATCGGAATTAGTTTTGTCCTCGTAGTACGAAAAATATTTGTCTGTACCTTTAACATGTCCCCATTTTATTTCTTTTCCAAATCCTTTGTTTCCTCCTTTTGTGAAGTTCATTTTTTCACGAAAAGCAGGCATCTCTGCTATAACGTTCAATTTCTTAATGGCCAATGATTGTTTGTCTATTTTTTCTTCCATTTATATATATTAAATAAGTTAATATTTAACTAGTCTCTCTTAAAATAATTTCTTCTTTCACAATCTTATTTACAGATGATAGAATTTCTTCTTTCATACTATTGATTTTTTCATTAATATCTTTTATCTCTTTTACAATATTTATATTAATCTCTTTCTTTAAACTATTCGGTAAATATATGTAACACATTCATCGTCGTCTTAATTTAATATTATTATTTCAAAATAATATTATTAATCATATATAAAAATTAAACACACTTTATTGTACACAATTTTTATTAGGAATTCCAAGTGACATTTTGTTTTTTAGTGCAGTAGAACTATAAGGGATGTGCTTATGAAGCATTGTGTTTTAGCATTTTGACATTACTATTCTATGCAGCAATTAAATTTTTTTATTTTTTTAGATGTTAATTCATTGCTTGTCTGGTTCAGCTGTTGTTGTTGTTGTTGTTGTTGTTGTTATCCTATTCAAGTTTCCTACCAAATATATGTATACCATGTTCCTTTGCACAGGATAATATATCGTTATTATCGAAGAATTTACGAATAAGCAATCAAATTTAAGTTAAAACTTACAGACTCCTGAACCAAGGCGGCAACCACGATTAGCACAATCAGACACAACAATGTTAACTTCATGTTGCAATCTTGCACGTACAATGATTGCTTTACAGTGCAGCAGTAGTATTTATACCGCATTAAATGACGATTTATCTATTTGATAAGTATTGACATTGAGTGACATTGACATATCGCATATATTTTTGGCATTTAAGTAGCACACGTCATACGTATACTGCTTAATGAGAGTCATTGTTGATTTCGCAAAGTGTGCAGATATCGAACAAGTGTATCAAATAATTGGTCTTACAAGAAAAACAACTTTGCGAAAAAATGTATGGCCTTCATATAATATAAAATTGTACATATAATTGCTGTACAGTGCAGCAGTAGCAATAGCAGTTATATCGTATAGTTAAATGACGATCTATTTGATAAGTATTGATGATGAGTGGTATCGCGTCTATTTTGCCATTTTAGTAGCGTCATACGCATACTGCTTGTAATGAGAGTCATTATTGATTTCGCAGAGTGTGCAGATATCAAACAAGTGTATCAAATAATTGGTCTTACAAGAAAAACAACTCCGGAAAAACCGTATAGTCTTTGTATAATATAAAATTGTACATAAATTACGTTACTTTTTCTATTCTAAATGTTTTAACAATTAATTAATAATTTTGGTAGCAATTTTGGTCTTAATATTACATTGTGGACACAAATATTTATTTATTGCTATTATTGGCTGCGCCGAATAAATCAGATAATAAGAAATTTTTCTCGCGCGCTCTATTCTGCAATAAATCTCGCGACTTGTCAGAAAAATCGCTTTATCTTCCTCTGCGCGGGCTCTCGCGTCGAATTAAGTGAATGCAGTTTGTTTGCTCGTGTCGTCAGTATTTTAGGGACGGTGCAAGGTACAGGGGGGTTGAAAGGCCAGCCGACGGCGTCGGGTGGGGGTGCGCTGTGCATGGGCTCGCGAGATACGAGAAATAATGGCAGCACGTATACGCACGCCGCTTGTACACACGAGGCCACATTCGCCGAGAGAAACTAACCGCTGAACAGTTCCAATGGGGCCTGGTCACCACTCTGGCGGTAATAGCCCCGACAATAATCATTTATTGTTCCTCAATGGCACCGACGCGGTGGGTCGACGCTTGGCTCGCCGGATAGGAAGGAATAAAGAGAATAACAATTCTCCGACATCTTTTTCAGTCTTACGACTGTAACAATGTGTTCTATATACGAGGGTAAATTTGAAATTATCCGCAATTTTTTTAAGTAAAACATAATTTGGATATTGCGTATAACGAAATATTATTATGTGTAACAAATATTATATTACACAAAAATAATTACTTCTATAAAAACGATAGAAATTAGCGAGCTGAAAGACCAAACGCTGCACTGAGAAAAATGGTTTTATTATATTAACAAAATTCTTCTGGTTGACCGTATTTTAGTCGAACGAAACAGAATTTCTGGTTATCGTCACAAAATTTTACACCTTATATCAACACCGTTTGTTTAACTTTACTATAAGGATTTGAATAAGTGTTTTCTTGTTGGATCTACAAAACTTCTTGTTATATTTACATAAATCGCAGCGCTCTGCAACAGTTTTGTCATCACTCACTAAACGGTTGATCAACTGTTCGCCGCATTCATTTGTTACACTGCTACTGCGCCCTCGCTACTCGCGGCGTGTATCGCGCGCATTAGATCTTTCGCGAAGCAATGGCGTTAAGCAGTCGGAACAGTCTCAACTGAGCTCGCTAAAGTTTTACGTCGCGTCGTGGAATCCATTACGGAATATTAGTGAGGCCGATGGCAGAGAACGAGAAGTAAGCACTTATGTCTGTCGTAGACGTCTGTCGTGGACGTATGGTAAGGCAGAGAAAAACGTAAGTCGTGAAAGGTTATTGGATACGTGTGGAAACGACTACGACATACATAAGTTTTTACGTCTCGGTCTCTTCCATCAGCCTTACATCCGAAAAGTTTTATGATCACGTGGTGTTTTTTTTTTTTAATGAAATATATGTATACCAGTGATGTAATGTTTCCTACCGGACTCGGGAGCCGGGAGCCCGGTAGGAAACATCACATCACTGAGTATACTTTAAACCAAAATATATTGTTAGTATTTTACAAAAACCACACCTATTCGAACTTGTTTTTTAACTACAAAGTTGTGTTAACCTAACAAAACGATATAGTAAAGTTAACAAGAAATTCTGGTAGAGTTTTGTAAATCTAACAACACAATGTGGTAAGGTTTACAAGAAATTCTGGTAGAGTTTTGTAAATCTAACAACACGATGTAGTAAGGTTTACAAGAAATTCTGATAGATTTAAACAGGATGAAATTTAACAGAATCTTCTGGTAATTCCAACAACAAATTTGTTTCGTCCATTTTTGAACAAACGTACTAGTAGAATCAACCAGAATTTCTTATAATACAACAAAACTTTTTTTCCAGTGTGGTTATTCGCGATGGTATATTCTCTAACAATGTTTACTTACTCGACTGTATACAGATGTTTCGGTCATTCTGCTGTTTGACTCTATTTTCGTCGTTTTATATCTCATGAATATTTAAAAGTGATTTCTGCTTTAAAATATTTGCATTTTTTAATCTTAACGTATTACATATTGCATAGATTTTAATCTCCCATAAACCGGTTTTGTGTATGCTCGCCAAAGAGTATTTCTTGACCATATTTCATAGAACAAAACTGTATAATTTGATTTATGATGTGGTCTTTATCGAACCAAGTTGTAGAGCAGAAAGGTGTCAAGTTCAGATCAAAGAAACTAATGTCATAGTTTTATCTGTCGCATAAGAGCGGCCGGCATTACGTCGTAGATCGAATTCCTTCCCCCTTCCACAAGCGCTTGTGGAATCAGTCTGAAGATAAGCTTAACCCCTTCACTTAACATTCTTTTCGTCTGGAAAACGACCCGTCATATTGAGTTTCTCGAGATAGTGTCTTACCGTCTCGACCTGTGTTTCCCAGTGATAAATAGTCCCTTTCCTGAACGACTATTGCACCAAGCGTATTCTCAAATGTAAGGTGTATGAAGAGTTAAATACGATTCAATATTTCACGTTAATATATTATACACGAAAGAAACATTGTTATAAATATATTAAATCAAACTTTAAAACATTCTTTTACAAGCTACTACGTTGAATATTACATTATTATTTTGTGCATTGCGATTAATTCTGATTAACTGGCATAAACCTGTTGATCGCGTTTATTTATTTGCAGTTTATTTAAGTATTTGATACGTTATCATTACTGGATTTACAAAATAATTTTGAAATTTTACTTTAATATTAAATAAATTGTCATTTTTCAGTTTTAAAAACCAGCATTCTAAGTTGCGTAGAATATTTTACGTAAACAATTTATATTCAGAAAGTCAAAATTTAAAAATTAATGAATCAGTTGAAAATTTAATATAATTACATTTCTCTTTTACCAGTCTGGCGGTACATCTTTTGTTTATGCAGAGGAAACGTGTGGCGTCCGATACATCTTAAGTAATGCTAATTCGTGTTTTTGGTCTGCATTGCTCTCTACGTAGTGACGGATTATTAATGCAACCAAGCATGTGTACGTTTCCGTAGAATCAAATCTATGTGTGTATATACATAGGGCATGGGCAATAAACACTCGATGAGCAAACGGTGTGCGCTCGACATTTGATTGGGCGAACCGCGTAATGACGGGGTACTGTCATGCAAATCTTGTCAGCACCCCGGCGCTTATGGCTGCGGGCCTATTACGCCCGTAGGCATTCACCCATCATCCTGTTTGGTGACTGTAAATCGATGATTTGTGAATCCTAGAAACTTAGCGCGCCTCCGAACCGACGGTTTATCGACGTCGCATTTGCACAAAGTTACATATAACACGATTATTATATTTCAGATATGAAATAAAGAAATTCAAATACGAAATAAATCGTTCAGCGCGAAAGCAGAGAAAGGGACGATTTTACTTGATTCGTCTTATCCAAATTAAGTTTTTTGCTATTAATATGTGTAACGTTATTGTATTAGTATTTCTGATATCGCATTGCAGGGTGAAACAAATTACTACGATTAAATGAATAACAATGGCTATTTCAATTCACGGTCGAACGGCCGTCAACGATTCAATGCTTTTGCACCGCGCCGTGCATCGATTCGCTCTTTTTCATCTATTCCTCGCGCGCGCGGATCGACAAAACCCACCGGCCGCCTAAAATACCGAACCATGTGGTGACCATGGCCGATGTCCAAAGTAGAGGAATGGCAACGCGTTTATAATTTTTTTTTCCTATTATACACATAGGCACGAATACAAATCCGCACACACGACTGGTGCCACCCCCGCCACCGCGGTCGGAGGGAATTTATATTTGGCTCGGCGCGTTATCGTTGATTTATCGCGAGACCCAGTTTTCCACATTCCTCCGCACCTCGCATAACTATTTTTCCACCTGCACGTTTTGGGAAAGAGGAAAAAATGGCGACAAGTTATCGCCGCGTGAAAGCACATGCACGGTGATCGGTGGTTTTCGATATGTTATGTGTAATAATGCGACTCGTATACCGTAAAGCCGTGACAGGAATGACAATGCTGCGCGATATTTTAAAAATCTAACGATCGCATCGCGTTTTATTATAAAATGCGCACAGAGACGAATCAAACTGAACGATGATTCGTTCGTATGGAATTGCATGGTTAATTCGAATCGATAAATATTTATTGCTATATTATTTGAAGGGATACATTCTGGAATAGTCATATTTGATTATTATAATGAAAATAGTAAGAAATTGTTACCAATTTATATAATTAATACTTTGAAAGAATGCTGCATTAGTTTACGGAATTTTTTCATGGACATTAAATTAGATTCAATCAAATAATTTGCAAAGATCTAATCTATCTAATTTATTAATATGCTTAGTGTTACAAATCGAATCATTTATTTTGTCAAAGGCATCCAAAAGATGAATTAAGCTGGCATAATATTCTTCAAAATTACTGTTCCAAAAAGCCTGTGAAAAAGTAGGCGAGTAAGCGGCATAAACGCTGCTAGGTTTCAAAGGTCTTTAGGAAATGAAAAAAATTGCACGTATAATCAAATACAACCTTGACCGTTCTTACGAAATAACGAATTTTATCGTGATAATTATGATAGTTTAGCTTTCAAAGGCCTTTTAATTGTAAAATACGTACTAAATTTCCAGGCAATTACAACGAATTTTATCGCAGTAGCAACGATAACTCGGCTTTTGAAAGCCTTCTGAGACACGTGCTAAATTTTTCTAAAATTAAAAATATGTCTTTTTATATAATAATAATTATATAAGATATACTATTGCTACTGTATCATACACAATGAACTTAATAATTCTATTTCAAGCGATATTACACATGATGTGAGTTTTTCGATATGCAGTACAATTTTTTCTCGGTTTGTTCTTTGCGGTTCAGTGCAAATCTTGATTAGAATATACGTATTTCGGAATGTAGGTGAGTTTATTGGTACCAGCGCCCATGCGTATCTGCAATAACAGGATCATGAGCTTATAGCCGGAGCTTAAGGGGTTCGATCAATTATTGTTCGCCTCCTATCTACGTCACGCTGAGCTAGAGCATCGGCTGACCGATAACAGGCACACTCTAAACTGCATTCACGCATACACTTTATTTTTTTCGTTATCAGCAAGTCGTCTTCAAATTCAAGGAATAATTATTATTCAATTCCCTAACAAAAATTTCTAAGGAAGGAAATTAATTTTAAAAAACCTTGTGAAATTAGTAACATGAATTGAAAATAAATTTCTATATTTATTTGAAAAGTAATATACAGTATAAATTTGTAGCATAATTTATATAATTAAAATTTCAACGAATATATCACATAATTTTAATTTGAAATACATAAGACACACGTTTTTGTCTGTACATTATTATTTATCGAGAATTTATATTTTTTCTTTTAAAATATAAATTTGCATCAAAAACTATTGAAAATTCTAATTTTTTTAATACACTTTTGAATATTTTATAGAGGCTTTCTTAATATTGCTATAACAATCATTGTATTGATCCGTTAATGTGAAATAAATAGAAATATCTGCTTTTCGTAGATTTCATATATTATTTTATAATTTCCGTTTAGCTGCGTCATCCTTCTTTTGAGAATAGTTAGAGTGCAATGTCAGGCGCGTATTATGCAAGACAGTAACGGTCACGACAAAGCGCGGATTATCGCGTGTGAAACGTTCTATAGGAGAACCAGGATCGGTTAGTTGACTATATCGTCACGGCTAGGCCGCTTATCTCGGTGCTGTGGCATGCTAATCAACGAGCTACTACGCCTACGCTTGCATATAGGACAAGCGCGTTCCGGCAGTTATCTCGATTTGTCCAAATAACAATAAAACAACAATAAAAAACCCGGAACAAATCGCCGTGGCAGCGATTAACTTCCGCTTCGTTTCTATTTCATGCAGTGCACGCCTGTCGGCAGCGCCCATTCGTTTCTGCTTCCTCCAGTTAGCGCAACAGCGGTATTGATAGCGAAGCTGACGCGTATAAATTCACTGTTTTAAAACGGCCCCACCGAAATAATCCCATCCGGTAATTAATGCACTTGCCCTCTCTGTGCGCCGCGTAATTGATTTCACATTTACGAGCCGCGGAAATCAGTTTTATCCATCCGATTGCGAAACTTTTTTCTTGTAACTTTTGTTTTATTGCTACAGATTCAGCAAAATCGAAACTCGACGGTCCGCAGTTTTCTCGCACAGTTTACGACTATAAAATGAAGCGGACTCGCAAATCGCGACAATTTAGACGCGTTTTTCCATCAGCCGAAATCTTCGCGAGTTATCTGTTTGCGCCAGCGCTGATTACACGTCAGTCATTTAAGAGAATGCAAGAAAGGAGGAGCAAGAGAGGCGCGGCGGAAAGAAATAAAGTTGCACGAGAGCGGAGCCTAAAGACAAGTGTCGCAAAAGTCCTTTACAAGAGGTCTGCGCTCCACGAGCGAGTCCGCGGACGAGAGAGTGCGGAGGAGAGGAATAATATCGTCCCACGACGAGATTCTTCCGGTGAACTCCCTGGTGGCGCACCTCCCGCTGCTTTTCTCGAAACGAAGAGAAAATTGGAAGGGACTGGAGGCGACTGGTTCCAACCGGCGTGCGGCAGCGGCCGGGACGAGAGGCGAGCCGAAGAGATCCGCTCCGCTCCTTGAAATGCGCGCGCGCGCGCGCGGCTCCTCGGGGATTCACGAATGAAATTTCATTTCGGGAGCGCAGTAATCCCGGAATTGTTACTTGACTTCGTTCGCGGAACGAGAGCATGAAAGGGATCCCGTAGATTCGTCCTGTAATCGGCGGAATACCCTCTTCCTCCTCGCTCTCGTCCTTGCGCCGCTACGCACCGCGCGCTACTTACTCTTCTTCTTTAATCGATGTAGGAGCCTTATTGTTTCGTGCGCACCTGTGTTTGCACTTGGCTCGGCTCGAACTCCAAGGGGATCAGCCGCACAGTTCTTGATTACGCCTTTGAAGGTGTTATAACGAGTGAGAGTGAATCGATGTAATTTGCGTTTACGATTCACAATGGAGTGCGTACAAAATCGCAATTTGCCAATCATTAAAGAAAGAGACGAGGCGAAAGACGGGAAATTATTCCAGTGTCTTAGAATGCGAACTGATCAATGTTTCAAACGATGCAATCGTCAGCTGGATACAACGAAATATTACTTATTTATTTATTAGCTTGCATCAAAATTTTATAAAAGAAATTCTGTAAACGAATAAGTTTTCTAAAGATTTATGATGATTTAGTGAATAATGTATGCGATTAACGAGATTAGTGGAAAAATATTTTTCGGAAATCTAGCGATAAATTTTCGCTCAGAGCCTCAGTCGGTTGCAAAAACTCAATCGCGAATTTAGATTCTCTGCATGACCTTAATTCTTCGCTTATCTCACGCGCGACAGTTCTATTTTTATAATCTGCTGTTTAGTGCAAGTTTGGAATTTTCTTGTCGAAAATGGACTCTCTTGTGGTTTTTGCTAACGATCAGTGCAATCTTTTCCGAATTGTCGATTAGTAAAATAGCGAAGACTTTCTTGTTTTTCAGATATGATAAATTTCGTATCTCTCATTTCGAGTCTGTAGTTCCTTCGTACAAATATACAGTATGACTATTAATTGAGAGAAAATTATCGTCAGAACATTCAGAAACTCTGGCTTCTCCGCCTAATCCAATTCGCTCCCGTTAAACGGCGCTTCCTTTCTTCCTCACTACGGAACTAACATACGCTGTGATCTCACTCTGCTAACCTAATTTTCAGTAAGAGATTAATCGCATAATTCAACGTCGAGTGACGTGCAGACGCCGTCGATAGCGCGAATGCGGGCCAAATGGCATTATAGCCGGATTCGAGGGAATCGATTCCCATCGATGTGATCGTTCCGATCCCCGGAGCGCGCAGAAGGAACAGATAGTAAGAAGCATAGAACTTGGATCGTGAATGCCTCGAGGAACGTCAATTAATCATTCATATCGGCAATATGTGAGATTGACTCGAATTACAGACAACGATTTAATCCATTTATACGAATTACGTCTTGACTCGAGCGTTATCAACGCGCAAGGATAATATAACAGTGTAGCGTAAATGTCATATAACCATTTTTCCATATCTCTGTATGTGAAGAATATTTATAAATTGCTAATGTTAAAAAAAAATTGTTGATACTTTTAAAAAGAGGAACTTTATAAAAACTTAGCGCTTGCTAAATTATCCGTCGTGCAGCCGTGATTGTCGGCGTGAAGGAGAGCAGCGGAAAGGAAGAATTGTTAGTATATGAGAAAAGTGACACGCGCCGGATGAAGAGGGAGAGAAAAATGAAGACTACGATTGTGGGCAGAATGAAGGAGGAGAGAAAGGGAGAAGGGAGACAGTACTCCAACGCGCGATTAAATGACTTGTCAACCTACGAGAAAATTGCGTTTTACAAACTTGTTTCGAGAAAAGAATTGGAGGGAATTGCGGACGCGAGGATGGGCTGACTGGTCGTAGGCAGGCAAGGCAAAGGAGGGAAGAAAGGACGAGTGAGCCGCACGTTAGAAGAGAGGGCCGAGAAGGAAAAAGGAAGAAGGTCCCTCCTCTTTCTCGGCGTTAGGGCAAAGTAGTCTGAACTGAGCTTCGAGCAATGCAAAGTCGCTACTTCTGTCGTATCTGTACCGCTCCCCTCTCCTCACGTCCCGATTTCCCCTCGCCCTCGTCTCGTCTCCACCTACTCCTTACAAAGAGAGACACAAATTGCCTTGGAACTTAGTTTCGTCGGATATAAAGGACTTTCCGATTACATTACCCGTATTCCGTGATTGATCCGAGATGACGATTGCAAGAGCAACTCGACGTGACCTCTTTCCCGACACTATGCTCATCCTTCGTATTGCCGTCTAAGGTTGCACGGATTTATGCGAGGCGCATTATTTGCAGCTTTCAGCCCACGATACATTTCCTTCTACGTGCTGTACCGTTGCTTTCTCACTGACTTTCCGGAAGTCCGTGTCACGAGCAAAAAATTTATAAAGATTACATTATTATATTTTATATTATCAGCAATATTGTATTGCACTCTGCAGCAAAGTGTGTAGATAAGATTTTACTATCGCTTTGTGTACACGTCAATAATGCAATAAGATATTGACAAATTCATAGCCGGATTTGCGTCTGACTGGCAATGCGTTTGTTCATTAGCCTGTTTTCGAAGAACGGTATTACGTAGCAGACTTAGCCGAATGCGAGAGACCAACTGGACGCACATAACGGGAAAAGTCTACATATGTACAGATGTTTATTTAAATAAACAAGACAAACATCGGACCGCGGCACGGCCGAAATCGTTGAGGCGGAAGCGGGCTCGGTCGGACGTAGCAAGTGTTCGAATTACTAGGTTCAACAGTTTCACCGAGAAGTTTCTGCGGCAAACGACCGATCGACAGCGATTGGTCGGTCTTTCGGGACACCCTTCGAGCGCGGTTTATGCAGTTTACATACGCTGGATGAAGCGAGGCTTTACGAACGGCGAAGATAAGCTGCGTCCGAGCTCCGCTCGGACCCGTCCATCCTTACATCCCCCTTTTTTTCGCCTAATACGACGATAAAGCAGGAAAGTCTCGGAAAAAAGATGAATCTTACCCTGTGATTCTTTCGGATTTCACGCTTCACGGGAAGATCGGCGTTGTCCGCGACAGAATTTCCACCCCAATTGGTTTCCACTCAGCTCTCGCACTGTAATAAATACGAAGAATCGGCCTGTTCTTGCTGCGTGAATATATAGAGAGAGGAATAAAGACGATATTTATGAACGGTTGTTATTTGGCAAATAATTACAGTTTGTCCGAACGAATATAACTGATTCATTGTCATTTTAATCTAATTATTTAATTTTACTATGTGTAATTTTCCACATACTGCACATACAAAAAATATATTTGTTTTCTATTTAGAGATTTTATATATATTATAGTAATGCTTATTTTAAAAAGAATAGATTAATCACACATTGTAGTATTACGTTTATTTTTTTATAAGAGATGATAGTTTTTGCAAATAATTTCTGTTACAAAAATGTTTTATAATTTACTGACAATTTTGTTGATTAAAATCAATCATTTTAAATTTAATTGTTCCAATAAAAAATGTAAAAACAGGTATCACGCTGTACACGTTGGTTAAAGACATGGAAAATGGTCGAGAATTAATGATTCTGATGCCAATTGCCTTTTTCTCGGACTCGTCTGGTTGATTTTACCGTCGCATTTGCCGAGTGAAGGAAATTTAGGCAAAACCGACAGAGGCGTTTGATTTCTGTGTTTATCGGTGCAAAATGTACATACAGAAACGGTCACATGGACGCGATAACGAGGCGCAAGGGCAAAGGACTGGACGTACGTGTCGTTCGAATTTTCCAGCCGACCGCGTCGATCCAAAGGGCGCGCAGGCTAATGATTCTCGCTCCCGGTCTCCCCCTTCCCCCCTATTATCCTCTCTTATGTATAGCATACGACTCTTCTCTCCCTCCTTTGCCATCCCCGTCGTCGTCGTCGTCGTCGTCGTTGTCTATTCCAATTTGCGCACGGAAGCCGATCTATAGTTTCAGGTCGCGGTCGCAGGGCTCGGCGCGAGTACAGAGAAAGCATCAGGGGAAATTCGAGGGAAAAACTCCTACTGAATGAAATATTTCACGGGGCCGATTGTGAGTTTGGACGTTTTCCGGTTGATCGGACGATGCACCACGTGAGCACCGACGTGGAAACCTCCATCCTCTTTCCGACAGACCGTGCTGCAGCCGTCACCCCGTAATCTCTCACGCTTTCTTTTATTTTCGTACAGGGGGATAAAAAATTGGTTGATATCGAGCCTTCATCGTATTCCTCGTATTAGCCTCGTTGACGGACGAGATACTGGTCACTTATTTCGTATTGTTTTGGTCTCCGCGACAGAGTTAAATTAAATCCATTAAGTGATTGCAATTTAATACAGAACTTTCAGCCACTGAATAAAGCGGCCAAAGATTTTTACGTTTTTTGTTATAAACTTTTTTTGGTTTTTTATGCAGCTTTCTTATGTTAAATGCTGGAAATTAAAACTTAAATTTTGTTAAAATAGCATCTACTTCGATCAATATATAAATTTTTTTTGTATTATATAAAGATCTCTAATAAATGTCTGACATATATTTTTTATTTTTCCATTAATTTTTTCTGATAATACTATTGCACACAATCGCCATGTTTCACAACGCATAGAAATCGAAGGATCTTCGGTAGTTTCTTCATAACGAAAAAAGCAGGACTGAAGAAAGAAAGAGAGAAAAAGTCGATTGATCGCGAAAAGGATAAAAATCAAGATTTTACTTGCGGAACTTACCAACACCTTTGTTTGATTTTCTAGCTGCTCTCCGACGTTCTTCCATTCGCGAGAGAGCGTTCTTGCTCGTTTTTCAATCGACGGATTCACTCTAATCTCACGTGTAATCGCTCGGAAGGATCGCGAGTCGCTTTGCGGTCGCACATTCCAATAGGTTGATTGCGATGCCGCAAGGAACGACGTCAGGCAGGTATTGACCAAGATGTACCTCGCTTATAAAAGGGTCATGGATGCTATTGTGTGCAAGTAGAAAGCAACTGTTACAAAGCAACGCTTTTAGCCGGACGTTTTTTAATCATAAAATATTATTTGACATAAAAACGAAAACCGTCGACGTACCAGATTTTTGTACAACATTTTATCAATAGTTCCATTGACGATTATAGATTACATTTGATGATCATTCATGTTTTATAAAAGCTAAAATATTCGAAAAATTATGACATTATTACAGTAGAATGATAGATTGCAGGGAGAAGAAACTCTTTCTATTTGATGAAGGATCTATCACAATGAGGCCAGAAGGATTCCGACTTGTCTGAGCAATCAGTCGCCCGCATGTTTGGATTACTAACCCTCTACTTCATTCTTTTCTTCTTTCTGCTTCTACAGTTTTTCTCTTTCCTTGTTTGAAAGACTTGTCTTCATCTTTCAAAGAACTTTACGTAATTAAGGAGATGGGATAATATTACTGCAAATAATCCGCTATTAATTAAATTACTAGTAAAAAAGATCTATTCGCAATGTTTGAATATCTAACTTTCTTAATATCTAAATTCTTGATTTGTGGTGAAATCTAGCCTTGTTGTTGGCAAATTTTTAACGATAAGAAATATTTATAATAGAAATAACAGCTGCGTGAGAGTATACACATATTTAGCAATAATACAAGTTTGTATCAATAAATAGAACACCGGATATAGGAAATAGCTTGAAAAGGCCTGTAGAAGGGCGAAGTCGGAGTAACAACGCCGTGTCTCTCGGCAGCCAAACGTTCGGAATAACGCGAAAACGTGATAACTGCTACTTCGACGGTAGAACTCGCTCGTCCGAACAAAAGTCTAATTCGCGCGGTGGCATTAGCGACGAGAGGCGGCGTATCTACGTACATATATAGCGCTTGTACGTACTCTGAAACGGTCGGACTGGCTGGTCGAGGCAAAATTTCCCGTGTGTCGAAGGCAGGAAGTTTCACGGTCCTCCCACACGCGAATGACAAAGGACAACGGCCGGGCGATGCGCATTCGTACGGATTCTACGGGCAAAGTTTGTTGAAGCCAGAACCGCTCGCTCGCGCGGGTGTACCCGTATGCATCTGGCGCGGTGTCCATGCGTGTAGACTCGAGCGCGCATGAAGCCACTCCCGTCTGAGAATACGCGGATATTCTATTAGAGACTTAGGTGCCGTGAGAGAACGAGGAGGTCGAGAGATAGCTGGAGAGAGATGTGAGAAGGAGAGAGAAAGAGAGAGAGAGAGAGGGGGCAGGGGAGGGAGGAGAGCAGGAGAGACGCGGAGAGACTAGACATAAGTGCGTCCTGTGCGGCAGGACGAGAAAGGGATTAGTTGAACTATTCGCACGGAATTGTGGCTCGAGAGCGCGCATGCTGCTGTCCTATCGGGCTGCTTTACGTTGCCTTCCTTCAGGAAACGTCGCATTCTGTAGGACGACGATGATGCCTCTCTCTCTCTGTCTGACTATCTGTCTGCTACGCCTTTAGTTCCTGATGGAGAGACTCGCGAGAGACTCTTCTCTCGCGTTTCTCTAAACGCGCCGGGCAAAGTCAGTATATACCGCGTTTGATTACGCTTCTCGATCCGATTGTACCGAGCGTCAACGAGAGTATAGGTACTTTGTACGAGTTCTATCTCGTCGTCCGACGAATTCTCGATGAGAGTCATCGGGATTGCGCCCGCGCCCCTGCTTTGGAATACACCGCGTTTGAAAACTGCGTCAAATAAAGCGTAAATATATCCCTTTTCATTTGCACGTCTAAAGGTTCCGAAAGCGATTTGCGTGAAAATTTTCTTTCATTACTGTTGCAAAACCTAATTTTATACCTTGTTCAGCATTCGCAGCCTCAGCGTGATAAAATCGCTGACAGCTTGTAAAAAGGATTATTTAATGCACACCAATTTTTATACAATTCTGCAATTATATAATAAATATTTTATTTTGCAAATAAGATTAAGATTTTTAAAAAATATGCGTATGATAAATTTCTAAAGATATAGCAGAGTGATCAAACGCCGTGCCGGCGCTGTAAATACATTTGAGGACTAAGCCGGTTAGGAAGTAAACTCAAGCGATATCAGTTGTTAGTAATCTGATCTTTGATACGCTTGTCGAATCATAACGCAATGCCAGGATCTTGCTTATGTACGCGGATAACTCGCAAATGCGACTAAAAAGTATATCGCCCATTGCCGTGTCTTTCTTCTGGCGGTGCATGTCGATGATATAATCGGATTCTGCCAATAACAGCCACGGCAATTGCGCTGATAGCCGCGGACGTTATTAGAATATTCTGGACGTAGCCCAGAAGCCGGTCCTGCGGCAAATGGATTTTCATTCAAAGGTATCGCGGGCAGTCGAAGCCGCGGGAAATCGCCGATACTTTGAAAGCATTTTCATAACTTTGGCCGACCCGGAATCTTGGAATCAACGATACCAGGCCGATCCAATTAACTGTCAAACTCACCAGAAAACGTAAAGAAACGTCGAATTAAATATTCGCCAATGCTGATACATGCTCTGCGAGGTTGAATCCAAGAATCTTTTTAGAAAGTTCTTATTAAAAGATACACTGTAAAAAAATTTTGTGTAAAATTACACCTATTATTGTGGGTAATTTTAAGACCCATTATAATAGGTGTAAATTTCCACTCATTTGTAAATTTGCAGTATGCAAGTAAAATAAATTCTTTAATTTGTAATTAAGCAAATTACAGAAATAAATTTACAATAGCATGCAAAATTACAGAATAAGAAATGTAATAAAACTTCTTAAAATTGGAATATTAAACATTCAAATATTGAATTTACACAACAGAATGTAATAATACTTCACGCATTTCAGTTATTACAAATAAAAATATGAAATTTATGTTTTACGATTACAAGTTTACATTATTTTTGTAATAATATTATACAGGTTTGCGATATTACACTTTAAAATGTGATTTTTACAAAAATTATTAAAGAAAATTACTTGTAAGTAAAATTTTCAATACACTCTGTTGTGTACATTTACTATTAAAATATTAAATATTTTAACTTTAAAAAGTTTTATTACATTATTATTTTAATTTTACTTTTATGTAAATTCACTTCTGCAATCTGCTTAATTATTATTTAACTGGTATCACTAAGCTTGACGCTGAAAAAATAGATATATTTTCAATTTTTTTTTTTTTTTGACGCTGATATTGGCATGACAAAGGCTTTTGCATACTTAAAACATATAAATTTTACTTGTAAGTTTCATTTATTGAAAAACTTATAAGTTTCATTTTTTTAAATAATATACTAATATATAAAAGCCTGATTTTGTCAATACCAACGTGAAAAAAAAAATTGAAAATCGACCTATTTTTAAACGTCAAGCTTAATTGACACCCCTTATAACAAATAAATTTATTTATATACACTAGATGACTGAAGAAATAAATATTTATGCTTTAAAATAATTCAATCATTTTCTACAATATTAATAATTGTTTTATTATAAAATGTTAAGTTTTACATTTACAATGTCAAGTTTTTTATAACGTTTCGATATTACGAATGTTGCATTATAAAAAAGAAAAAAAAACAATGCAATCTCTTTTTAGTAAATATATCATCGTAAATCTATGTCTAAAGTATCTAACGATTTTTTTGTGGTGGATTATAATTGTCGCAAATAATATTGATTCTTTAATATTTATCGCAAGAAAAAAATAGTAATCGTGTTATTGACATGTCAGAATATAAATGGAAAATTAAAAAAAAAAAAAACGTGGCAAGTACGCAGTTTTCAAAATTTGCTCGAAATAAAAATCCAATATGTATCTAAAATGGACTTAACAAATCTCTCTACTTTTATCGCACGTTATATCTAAACTCAAATACATACTTGTATCAAAAATCTTTGGAATATAATCTCATTATAGATCACTTAATAAAGCATAAAAGTACAATACGTATCTTAAATTATAAGCTCCTTTTATAATCATCTGAAAAGCAATGAGCTTTTTGTAAGTAAGATATTAAATATCTTATGTCTAAATTATTGTCTGTTGATAATAGCATATTGTTTAATCGAGTTGCCTCAACCTTTTAAGATTTCTCTCGTTTAAACGTATTATCTTTGGAAATTGCATTTAATCCTAAAATCACGAAGTTGTAATACTGATGTACCCGCTAAATTGACTTAAATCACGCAATTTCCGAAATGCGCGTAAACTTTTTTTTCGCTTTAAATCGAAATTGTTTTTTATCAGCATGGTTCTGCCGCATGACATGAATTATAATATAGTGCTCTATGCAGAATGTATTTTATTACGAAAAATTACATAGATAGGTTAAATTATAATATAAATAGAAAGAATGCGATAAACCAACTGATAAAGTCAAATTTCGATCTCAACTTAAAATCAGATATAAAAAAAATCTTCTTTTTTCATGAAAAAATGTCTTCATTTTAACCATGTATCCGAAATGTAACTCCTTTGCAATCAATTGACAGTATTTATAATAAATTAAAAATTTATTTTTCTTAGAAACTAAACTAAAAAGTATATCATAGGATGCTATAATATAAACTGCTATAATATATAATATAAACTTTATCTTTTTCTGAAAGAAATAAAAATATTAATAAAGATTATAAAATGATATAAAAATGCACCATAAAGATACAATGTGTGTATATGCCATTATTACAAATTTGATATAAATAACATAATAATGCTTACTGTTGTTGTACATACATATGTACATACACACTACACTATTTGTGTGTAGCAGTATTTTCTTTGTTCGACGTATCTCTTAATTTATTAAAGAGTGATAATACTTTGTATTTTGTTGATATCCTACGAGATTTTGAACCAGCAAGTGGATGAATATTTAAAAAGTACTTTTGTAAAAATTCTAAAGTACATGTACAATTTATGGGATATTCCATGTTGAAAATGTAATATACGGACATCAACATTTTCAAAGCTTCATAAAAGCAAAATGTCCTTTCAATCAATACATTTTCTATATATAAATAAAACATCCGACATGCTGCGTCATCTGTAATAATATAATATACGATAATGAAAGCAATTACAAACATATAACAATAAAAATTTACTAAAGTTAAATTTAGTATAACTACATATAGTGAAATTACTTATGATTATGATGCATGGTGCCACAGTTGGTGGTTTTATATCCTGCAACAATGTTCCTTCCTGTTAAATAAGTTATATTCAGTATTAATTAAGTCTATGACATTCATATAAGCAAAATAAATATATTTAAAGAAAATATTTACAGGATATGTTTTAAATAATCCTTCAAAATCTTCTTTAAAATGTCTCATTATAATTTGTATCAATTTTATCTCTGTTGGATTATTAGAATCATTGATATCTTTATATTTTTTATGTTGTCCATAATTGAGAATTTTTTCTTGTTTTTTTATAATTTCTTCCTTTAGAAGATCTATAGAATGTCCCATTAGTTTTTCATAATGCCAAAACATAAATGTTTTTTGTAAAAGTATCGGCCACGTGGTTTTAATATTTTTGATACTAGGTATTTCATGAACATTGTTTAAAAATAATCTTTGCGCAGGATATGTCGCTTCAAGATAGGAATAAATTTTGTGTTGAATTTTAAGATCGTTTTTTGATGAATCATCGTCAACTATTTGACATAGAAATTTAGTCTTTTCTTCAATTGTTTCCTCAGTTTCTGTATCATTATATTTTTCTGGTTGCCAATTACTACATCCTGCTTTAGCGGATAATACTTTCTTTTGTTTTTTTATAGGTATATTTAAACTTTGGCTTAGACTTCTTTTCATATGTGGCCTATTTAAGTAACAATTTCGGTCTCGAAGTTTTAAATATGTGGTATGAAATCCATCGCCAAAACATGTACCATCTTCATTTATATCTTTAAAAGTTTGTGGGTATTTATTAACAATTTTTTCAGCTATTATTTTAAACGCTTTGGATGGTATAAATTCTTGAATGTTTCTCATTTCAGAAACGGTACGGTTCACAACTGCATTTATTACATATTTGCTGCGACTTCCATTTTGCAGTTCTTTAAGCACTGTTGATTCTAAATTATTCCATGGTATTTGAAAATTTATCCAAAATTCAAGTTCTACTTGTTTATTATTTGATATTTGATTTATTGGAGATAAAATAGATAGCGAACTTGATGATGGCGAAAAAGTTTCCTCATTTAAACTAGATGTGAGTGAAGCAGTATTAGAAGACATAACTGCAGTTTCATTTTGTACAGACCAGGATTCTTCTGGTCGTAGTAACATTAAAATTTCACCGGAACAAAATTTTAGAACCTCATTGTCATCAATTATTGTGCCATCTTTCTCTATGACAAGAACAGAACCAACAATTCCAAGTTTAATATTACTTTTTGTAATAAGATCTGTTAGCATATCATCTGATTCACGAAGTATAAGTGATATTTTATTTTTTCTATCGGCAGACCAGACTTTATAGAGATACGACATCTAAAATAAAAGAACATATATATACATGCATAATGTAACAATTTACGTTGAAGTATAAATTGCTTACATCATTTTAAGATCCAAATTTATGAATCAAGAGGTGCATATTTGAAGACATATACAGGAATAGAATTTAAATTAGTTTCCAGGATAGGATGTGGTGCAAGTAAGGAAGTGTATGGGAACAACAAAATTTTCTCTACATTGCAATCTATACCTTTCAATTCGAACTGTTCATATATGCCAAAATCAGGATTATATGTAATTTTTGTTATGGTACCTAAAAAATAAATGTTTGTATAACAGTTATTTATCAAAATGTATTTAATTTTACATAGAGTGAAATAATCAAAACAATCTTTACCTACACAGATACACATATTTTTTTTATACGTTATACCTTTAAAAGTAACTTGTGAGGATATGTACTTTATATTTTCATTTTCTCTTATGAAAATAATCTGTTATAATGAAAGAAACTTGATCATTAAAGTTTTCAGAAATATATTCTTGTGCATCATCTGCTATTACTAAAGTACGATAATTATTATTGAAATATTAATTTTGCAAAAATTGATGTTTGTGTGATAATAATTTAATTACGTTCTTAAAATTTTGGGAATGTTTAACAATGTTTTTAAAATACCTATGTTTGCTTTCAAACCTCAAGGTCCATAAGTGTTTCAATGGACCAAAACATGTAGTTAAAATGGGATAATGAGAAATATAATGATGCTTCGGCCTTAATTTGATACTTGGAAAACATTTTACTCTCAATAATAAGTAATCATTTATCTTTTCTTGTAATAACGCAATCTGACCAAAGGACAAAGCAGGAGCACAAATTAAAGAACATATTTCTCGAAGATATAACATTAATATCCAAACATCATCCGTAATATTCTTAACTACATCAAAGATTGCTAAGGGAAATATTAATAATATTTTTCTGATTTGACTTGCAGTGCCTGCAATTTTAGTTGAATCTCTTATAAGAGGAATACTATTACGTACATTTTCGTACAAAAACTTCATTTTTTGCAATCTATGATTTAGAAATTGATAAGGAAACCAACCTTCTTTCACAAAATATTTTATACAATATATAAGATCATATGAAACGATTCCTTCAAAAAGATCATGTGCTATGCAGGGTGGTAATCCTGGATTACAAATGTGAAAATAATTAAGTTTATTCAGAGGCGAATCATTTTTTATTCCCTTTACAGCTTTCATGATATTTTTTGCTTGTGTGACACACAAATTGTAATTATCTGAATTTCTGTTTATATTAGTACATGCATACTTTGATTGGAATTCATTTTGAGTTATATCACAAAAACGACAAAAATATTCAGAATTAAAACTTTCGGTAAAACCACCAATTTGATGGCTTCCTAAATTATCCCCCAACATAGCAACAACAGTGCCAACAAAATTTATTGTTTTATTACCAACATTAATATCTATTCCTTCATTTTCTAAACATTTTAAATCATTTATAAGATATTCCATTATTTTTTCCCAACCAAAAAATGTTACATGTTTTTCATAGCATAACATAACAAGCTGTATATTATCAACTTTTGATCTGAGGTAAGGGGGTAAATTTCCTAGCACCATATATACGCCAACAAGTTTAAATTTTTTTTTAGCTGAACCCAAAGGATTACATATTTCAAATGCATCTTGATACAATAAAATTTGTAATGTATATTTATTATTACGAAAGAAATTGTTGTTTTTTAATACACTACCATCTTTAATATCAAAGAGCGCATTACTATTAGAAATCTGAAATAAATTTAAACAAAAGGTTTGAATATCAGAATTTTCTAATAAAACCTTAATAGTTTTCAAAATTGGAATATAATAATAAAAACATTGTTTGTGATTGTTATCAATTCCTAAATTAATTTGTACAGGCATCACAATGTGAAAATTTTGTTGAAAATATATATTTCTTGAATACGTATTTCGAAGACTACCATTAATGGAATTATGAATATTTTCAAAAAAAGAATGACTGTGTTGAAACATATCTTTAATTTTATCTTTTATATCATCTTGAATATCACTTTCATTTAAAGACTTAATAAAGTGTTCATGAATAAGTTTCAGTATAGATGACATACCATCTATTACAGCTTGTAGAGCAAATTCTGTTAGAAAATATTTTGCAGTCAAATTTAAATATAATTGTGAAATAGCTTTTTTAGTATTTTCTATATCACCAAAAACTTGATTTGAAGTTATCTCTTGAGAAACAAGATTGAAATTGTTACTCACATCAAAATTAAATTCTTCGTTATTAACAATAAACTGCTTATCAAAATTGTTTTCATTATTATTATATGAATGATGTCTACATATGTGCACTGCATAAGTATTGACTGTCTTGAAAATTGTGTTATTTAGAAGACAAGATCGATATCCACAACAAATCCCAATTTTACTTTGCCTAATATGATTATATAAATGTTTATGAAAATCTACTCTATTTGTAAAATAATTGTTACAGTTTTTTTCTTTGCAACAATAAGTAACACATGTTCTTTCTTTATAATTTTTTGTGTGGCATCTAAGAATATGTTTTTTAAAATTAACATATTTATTAAAATGTTGCCCACAGTTTTTGAATAGACAAATAATTTTTAAATAAGGCATGTTTTTATGAAAAATTTGATGCTTGTTATACAAAAGAATGGATGAAAATGTACTGTTGCACATTACACATTTGAACATTGTTCAATATTTAATCTTCAAATAAGTAAATAAAGAAATTTATAATTGTGTAGGAAGGAGTTTGTGTGAAAGGAGAAATAAAACTGGACTGAGATAGGATTCATATAAAGATATTTCCTTTCAAAGTAGTAACTGCAACATATTTTATATGAAGAATTATTGAAAAAAAAGAAAATAAAATTGAATGTCACACAAGTGAATCAATTAATAAAACATATATTATGATCATACCTTGTCCTTGGCAAATTTCTTTTGTAGACTCACTCAACTGTTTGAAATGTTGCTTTAGAAAACGTTATATGAGGAAATAAACAGAACGAAGTTAATAGTTAGAGATGATCTGCTCAAGGTTATTATAGAAGAATCCTCTTTCTTTTATTATATATCACTGCAAATTTTAAGTTAAAAATATGTCAGATTACATAGCACAAACTTGGATTTTAATAAATTTAAAAATTAAAATTTATAAAATTAAAAATACAAAATTATATGTATGTAAAACTGTGATTTTTCAAATAATTTTTACGATTGTAAGTTGAATTTATGTAAAAACAAAAAAATTCTATTTAAAAAGCATGAAAGATTCTATTAATTTACAAATATATATGCAAAAAATTTTTTGTTTGAACATTACAATATAAAAAATAATGATATTATAAAGATTTAACAAAATTACAATAAACAGCTATTCTTTATAATGTATATGTTTCGAAACTAATTATTAAAATATTTTACTTACCTATCTTGTGAGACCAAAAGATTGCGTGATTGAACAAACAATAACGATTTAGGCAAATTGAACAAAGACGATAATCTCGATGAATGTTATACGGATGTTCTCTCTCTCTCACAGAGAAATATATAAAAATTCATGCACTTCGGGATCCGGACAATCGGACAATGCTTAGGGCAGAAAGTACAATGGCTAATGGCTGGATGCAATCACGCACGAACACGAACTGGCAGCTTTTCGATAATCGTCATTTCGACGGTTTAGCCAATTCGTTACTAGTACGTCAGACTTATAACACGCATGCGACAACGCTGCTTACGCGATCGCTAACCAATCAACTACGAGTAGCTGCTGCGCGCCTATCTCGAGATATTAATGCCATCACATCGCGCATATTCTGCAGCGAGATATTACCATTATATTTTGGTAATATTACAAAAATTAGGATAATTACATAAAATATTTGAAATATTATATTATTTATGTAATTTTTCATATAAAATAAGATATATTTACACAATAATAGACAAATCTACATAATTTTTGTAAAATTACAAAATTTCTGTAAAATAATATAACTTTTTTAAAATTACATGATTTTGTGTATTTACTGCATTATTTATGTAATTTTTACGTCTATTATTTGTGTAAATTTACCGACTTTTTTTACAGTGTATGTATTTATTAAAGATTAAACCGGTGACTCGTTTTTCTACAAAATTATCATGTTTTTTAATGAGCTTCTTTCAGTAATCTGGCAGTTTTCTGATTTTTCAAAAAAATTTTTCGCTGGGAAATTACCTAGTTATGCACCGCAGCTGTAAGCTCGTTATTATTAGAAAAATGCGTTTATATGCTCTACACAGATTCTTTCAGATTTTTTTTTAATGTTATGAATATGTAGTAATCTGATGGCATCCACTCTGGATTAAGGGGGAACACCAGGGTGACGGCCGAAAAAAAAGGCTATTTTCGTGAATTTTTTTTTCATTATCTAATAGTTTGTTTAATTTATAAACTATATATGTTAAAAGTACATACTTATATTATGTTACAAAAAAAATTTCATAAAATAATATTCATATTTATAATAACTATGGTGATTGATGTGCACCTCGTCTGAAAAAACATGGGTGCACGGGCGCTCGTGCTGCATCTGAACGGGAGCTCTGAAATAAATTTTTTAAATTGTGATTTAAAGTATATGAATGTAGTTTTAGTTGCACGTACGGATTTTTTGATAAAATAATTTTTGACAAAATGGCACTGTTTAAAAAAAAAGTTTTCGATTTTTCAACAAAAATTCGTTACTTCTTTAATTGTTTTTCAAAAACTAATAATCCGATTGAAAAATCCGTACGTGCAACTGAAGACAATTTTGTTGTAAACATTCTGTCCAAATTTCAAGTTATTCGGATAAAAATTGGCCGAGATATGAGAGCGCCCAGTTACGAAAACGTGGTTTCGAGAAAAACGCGTTTAAAGTTTTACAACTAATTGGTTCATATAAAACGATAAAATTTTGTAACGAACCAAAGTGCGTCCAATCCGGGTGCATATGAAGTGCCTTCTGAAGCAATAGCTAGTTCTTCGGCTTCGTTTCTGCTTTGCTTTCTTCACAATCAAGGGGACTGCCGAATCTTTTCAGGTAGCGCGCGGCCGGTTCTACTAGCGGCATCTGACCAAGTTCTACTCTATGACATATTTACTATAGTTCCGTTACGAATTTCACCATAATATTATAGGGACATATTTTTAAGACTCCAAACATCACAAAAATGCAAAAAAAAAAAAATCGATTTTTTGAAACCGTCACCGTGGTGTTCCCCCTTAAGTAGACGATGTGGTAAAACGCTTTTTTAATGATTACTTTTAGTCAAGATACATAACTTTTCCAACGAAAAGATATTTTTTTCAAAGAATCTGGAAAAACTGCCGAGTCATTAAAACGAGTCTTTAAAACGTATCAATAAACATGATAATTATGTAAAAAATTTTATTTATAAATAAATATCATATATTACTTATTTTTTTTTTTGTAACAACTTGTTGAAAACTTATGTTTTAAGATTGCGTAGAAAGACTTTTATTGATTAGCATCTAATTATAAAAATAATCAAGAAAACTTTTTTCAAAATAATATTAAAAAATCCAATATTTTTGGTGTTTTATCTCGCGAAATAAGTACTCTATTAGTCGTTATAGCTTTATACAAGATTTCATTTACCTTGCTTCATGTCGAATCTCTCTCTCGAAAGAAATATCCGTATCTGCTAAAACTTCGCTGAAATCACGCGATTTCCTTTCATCGAGTAGATTGCCCGCGCGCGTAATTCCGCGGGATTTTGCAAAAATTCGCGGAAATTTCTCGCAAAGAGATCAAAGCTCTTTTTTTTTTATTCGACAGAGCGGCTTCGAACTGTTTTAATAATAACGCTCGTTAACGCGCGACATGTCGATTTGCGGGCTCAATTAAATCTGTGTCTCTCGAATTGACACAGGTCGTCCGCCAGTACGTAAAACGTGTCACTCTGGCGCCAGATGAGGCAGAATAACGCGCGCCAGTTCGACGATAATTTATGTTATCGTAGGGACGCCCGCACTCCCGAATCCTGATCCTGGCGCAAGAGTTATAGACTAATTAAATCGGTGACGGAGCGCGTGTTAGTGCTTTCACCGAATGCACGCGGCTAATTACCAGTTTACGACGAACCAATGGCACGGCGGGCGATTTGTCGGTTCCCTTCTAATTGCACGCATCAACGTTCGTTGTCAGCTTGTAATTCCGCCGGGCGCAGGCGCAACTGCGATTGATTAAGCGCTAACACTTCAAAACAATACAACTTCTTGCTGCGGTGGTGAACAGCGATGCCCGAAAACCGGTACTAGATCCCGTGATTAAACTGTACCCATAAGAGCGACTTAACATATCTCTTTAGATATTTCTCTATGTTTCCAAACCAAATACATATTAATTTATTTACAAAATTAAAGCAGTATTAAGACCTACTTTTGTCCCTGTATAATATTGTTAAATTAACTACTCTCTTTTTCTTTCTCGGATGCTACTACACGTAGCAAATTTTAAACTATTTTTCGGATCATAAATTTTATTCATAAAAAATGGAAATAAAGATTACGGATTTGATACATAGACAAAATTAATTCAATGGATCAAAACGTTTTCGGCTAAACTAAAAAATCAATTGTAATCGGTCTTTTGGCGATAGCCGAGCTATCGCAATGCGACAACCGACCCCGAATCGATGCGTAAACGTGAGCTTCAAAGTCGAATCAGTTTAGCCGCCGATCCCATTGAATGAATCTAAATCGATATTGCGGGGCTAGATCTCCGTCGAGTATTGCCGATTGGTTAGTTGAAAAGAGTCACAGACGTGGAAAAACAGTTGCAATTTATTCAATGCCAAATCGCGGCGGGATTGGGACCGATCTCTTTCCCGCCATCCCCGCTCGCCGTTAGAATTGGACTCTATCGGGCCATAACAATTATTAGCATTGCGACGCGCGGCGTGGTAGTGGCACAATAATATGCATAGAACATAGAGGGTTTACAGCATTTCCATTACATTAGCCCTCGCACAAATGCGCGAGCGCGCCAAACGATCCGGAAATAAAGCGGAATTGCATATCGGAAACTTGGTTGCCTGGCCCGCTGCCAGTCGAGTGCCTCCTAATTCTGTTCTTTGGAAAAACCGACACTTTATTCGCGCCGTGCAACTTACCTTCGCAACTTTGTCATCGCGACGGACCGACGACGAGGTTCAATCTGGAAGATGAGGCGAGAAATCTGCACCTGGAAAAAATAAATATAGCTGTAGCGAAGACTAAAAAATGAGCGCGCCTTTAAAGATAAGGTAACGTTCAATTATAACATTCGTTTTTTAAAATATTCTTCCTATTCTCAACTATTAGATTGGCCGGAAAATAATTGCGGTTTTCAACCGTTATCTTTAATTGAAAATATCTCAGCTTCTAATAAAATTTCTCAAATAAAAACCATTAGATTCTACACATTTTCTCCAATGAGAAATAAGTTTATTTATTCCAAATCGATAGAATTCTGGCGTTCTGGAATCGACGAATTCCTTAAAAGTGTCTTCAGCAGCCACTTCGTTGTTGAAAGTTTCTAAAGACCATTTCGAAAATGATTCTTTTGTTATAAGAAGATTCCTCGTTTAAGATTCGTAAATTCTCCCAAAATCTTCCTCAAAATCAGGATTCTATTCAAGAGATCATCAATGGAGAACTGCTCCTTTTAATGATATCCGCCCTATGTTCTTTCATTCTGGTGCTGAGTTATCTTTTAACTTATCCTACATATTGCAATTTCAACAAGAAATCATGTACATAATGTACCGCGATGAGATAAAATATTTCATTAATTTTTTCCAGTTTTAATGAACTGTTTTGAATTGTTAGGGATCAATTAACAATATTAAACATTACTCTAAAAAATACAAATTACGAACGAATCGACTACATTTTATAAGTGTGGTGTATATATAAGTATAGATTCAGATTCTTTTTTAAAAAGTCGTCAGCAAGAAAGAAAAACTGACTTCACTTTGAAATCGTTTACGCATTGATTCGAGATTACTGCATTTGACTGTTTTTCTCGTAGATATTTTAACTGCATCAAATACTATTACACCGTCTAATAACAGACTCCGTGCGCAGCGCGGATTTTTCATGAAATCGCGGTACAAAATGGGACGCCTTTCTTTATTAATCCTGTCGGAAGTAACGATAACGTTCCGTGCGAAGTGTTCTCAAGTTAGGTCGATAGCGTCGTTAGAATTTGAAACGCAAATGAGAAAGTCTCCTCGCCTCGATAACGTCGAAATCCCGGCAAAAATCACTTGGCGCGCTCGTGCTCTCGCGCGGCAAAGGCTACGATTTTATTTCCACGAGCCAGCTTGCGCTGCCTCATGGACGCCTCTGTAAGTCCTCGGCTCCATTTCGCGTCTCGCAGCACTGCCATGTAAACGAGGATATTCCTCGTCGTAACAAGCTGTAACTAAATGCGTAAGACGGAGGCGTACACATCGGGCGGCATGCTGCCGGCCCGGTTCAAGCTCGACCATTGGTTTAACGAGCGCGTAAAAGTTAAAACAGTAAGTGCCTCTTATAAGCGCTTTTCTCCACCGTGGTTTCAAATGGCAAACATCACCGTATTTTATATCTTGTTCCTACTCACGCTTTCTTCTTAACTTAAGTTTATCCCGATATTCTATGCGCGGCGATCTTTGCGAAGTTGCGGTCGTTCACAATTATAGTCGAACTTTCGTATTTCTTCTTCTGATTTCTTTTCCTTTTCTTTTTCCTTTCCTTCTTACGCTGTTCTGTCATTGTTCCGTATTTGTCCGATTACATAATCGTGTTAAAACACAAGAGAAAAACCGCTTAATTAATAAGTCTGACAATTTTGTTATGCAAAAAGTGAGTAGCAACAGCAACAGTAATAAAAAATTAAGTGGAAGGCTAAAAATTTATTTAATACTTAAAATTTGGAAGATTAAACTATTTGTAATGTTTTTTACGTCTATATGCATGCCATTCTTTTCATAATCAATGTAAATTATCCGTACATATTTTATATTTTTAATATTTTTATATTATCTATTATTTTTATACAAAGTATTCCATTGGATAATAAGGCATTAAAACAGGATGTGTCTTCGAAATTATTTAAGTCTTACATAAAAACAGGGCAAGTATATTATATTAAAAATACAAAAGTCTATATATATGTATATATATTTCAGTTATAAATAGGAAAATATAGACTATTTAAAGTACAGCTGCGTCCCGAAAAATACACGATATTAAGGCTTATAGTTTTCGTACGAAATCGCCAAAGTGTGTTTGTTTACTTTAGTTGAGCATCGAGTGAATAGGTACGAATGTTTTGAATACCAGAGCTCTCTCTCTTTCCCTCTCTCTCTTGTTTTCTCGCGGCGCGCGCCTGTGTCAGCTGTTCTGCTATAAGCCGTCTTATTCTCACAGAATTATATTATTGTACGAGTGAATTATTTTCTTATTATATCTATTTGTTTAAGAATTTTTCGTACGCGATTGAAAAAAATATAACCTTTATACGTATTACTCTAACCTTTATATGTATATTAATTAATTTAACATATTTATTTGTTTAAAAATATCAAAAGTTTAAATCAATCAAAAGTCCAAAGCTGTTTGCAATAATTGTCTTTATGTCTATATTAATTTAATATTATTTATTTATTTGCAAATTAAATAGCAATATTTGAAAATTGTTTATGTTACCAGCAATGAACATATTAAGCGGCTTATTCAAACAATTAATTCTAGCCGAAATTCATACGCCGCGCATTTTTCACGCAATAATTCGTGAAAATCATCAAGAATAATTATTTCATAGCCTAAATTGAATTATTTCAAGTTTTTTATGTAATATACATTCGTCTCAATGTGTTAATAAAACATAATTACATTAAAAATTATTTTGTTACAGGAATTATTTTTTCACCGCGTAGTGGCGTGAAATTGGTGCATGTGACGTCACGAGCTACCATAATCTACCGCAATCGTCATTACATCGCGTCGAGCATTCAGAGGTAAGTCGCGCGCAAGCACAATCTTTGTCTTCGCGATATTTATGTTATTACGGATGAATTAGTATACAAATTAGTATTGAGAGTATCAAGTATTAAAAATTATTTTGTTATAGGGGTTATTTTTTCTCCGCGTAGTAGCGTGAAATTGGTGCGTGTGACGTCACGAGCTACCATGATCTACCGCAATCGCCATTGAGCGCCATTACATCGCGTTGAGCATTCTCAGAGGTAAGTCGCGCGCAAGCACAATCTTCGTCTTCGCATATTACGGACGAATTAGTGTACAAATTAGTATTGAGAGTATCAAGTATAGTGAAAGGCGATTGTTTCGCGACTCATTAACATATCCACGCGATTGTATAGCATGTTTCTCGGCGTTCAAAATCGGAGTCGTTTTCGCGTCGGATTGCCGCAGAACGTTATTTTTTGCTCCGCTTTTCATGCGACTTTCGTGCTATTTGCTCGTTCGACGAGCGTTCCGCATGCTATATACGACCGAGATCATCATCAAAAGCATCAAGGAATCTTTGTCGATTCACATGTGGTGTGTATCATCGCGACGATAATGACCATCCACCGTCTGGTGACGAAAGCGACGGATCGCCATGATAGATTTATCGAGACGAATATCACACGATATGTCGCGGTATTCACGCAATGACGTCATACTATTAGTACAAGTAATTTCACGTCAGGTGTCTATGTCGTCAAGGTCAAATCGCGATCGTTTCGCATTCTCATGTATTTCTTTATTTATTTCGTGTGAATTTCATACGCGATTCAGTATGTCGAGTGAGAGTGTCGAATATATCAATGGGCAATTGTTTCTAGGCGTTAATATGCCTACGTGATTGCGTCTAGCATGTTTTCGGCGTTCGAAATCGGAATCATGTTTCGCGTCGGATTGCCGTGAAACTATTTTCTGATAGATTTTTTTGTTATACTTGCGTTATCTGTTTATTCGAAGAGCGCGTCGCGATGCACCGTCGGCAAAATCGAGAGATTATCGTAATCAATGTAACTTGTTATACTAAAATATTCATGTCCGTGAATCTTTGATGTTCGTAAGCGGCGTCAAGATAACCTAACCTAACCTAACCTAGCCGTCGGAATCCGTCTTGTACAACAGAATTTTACGGAGCGTGAGTAAATTAATGAACTATCGTTTAAGTTGCAGTTTTTTGCGCCCGGCTTTCCTCTGGAAACTCTTAGTGACTCGCTTACTGTGTAAATGTTCTACTGAGCCCCAGCTCACTGAATTTTTCGTTGCACTGGCTCAGTCGCACATCATATTAACGCTAGTCCGAATCCGAATTACGTTCGCTCCGTGTTTCTCGCGTCTTTTTATCCGCCGAAAGTAAAATTACGCGAACGAGTGTCGGGAGTGTCGGGAGTGTCAAATTAAATGACAAGATGACGAGAAGTGATGACAAGATGACATGACTGTCTCGGCGCATCGGTCCGCATGATCGCGATTAACAACCAGATGTAGAAAGGAGGAAGAGCGGCGTATGCAGTGGCGATACATCGACTGGTGAGTCATTTATCATTTATTCTAGTTCGTTTGTCATTGTCCCAATTGGCGTCTGTAAGCTACAATATCGCTATTTTTTCATTTAAGATAATAATTCGTGGCAACTATCGAAAAATTCGCTTTACGGCCGTCCAATAAATTTTCTCGCGATTTTTCCAAAATCTGCATTTAATAACTGCGCTATGTCCGTTCGACAGCAAATTATCTACATACATATATAGCGATTATTAAAATTTTATACTCTATATATACGCATGGATCTGCGCATTCCGTATTCTTTTAGCTTTTTGTGAATTGCGTCATTTCACGCTTGTTTGTTTTGTTTTAATCTATATATTGTTCTTTTTAGTTTATATATCGTTCTTTTTTTTTGCATTCGACGTTCGCCTGTTTGATCAACTCGCCTTTCCTGCGCGGACTCTTCAGCTTTCTCCGTATTTTCGTCTGCTTCGGAAGGAAAATATCATCTTGATTTCCGTTGTTGTCTTCGTTGTTTTTCTTGTCTGAAAAATCTGAGCCAAGATATTCATCTCGTTTACGCTTCTCTTACGGTTTTTTGGTTAATTGATAGATTGCGGCATCTTGCATCTTTTTATCCCTTTTAAAAGTATGTATATATTTTTCATTAACTGTATGTATATACGAAGCGTGAATTGCATTGTTCTTGGCGATAGGCGCATGCTCGATTCGCGTATAAGCTTTTACAAGGGGAATCGAGGGGTTATGCCGACAAGCGACCGGTACGGTGGATTATCCGATGAGCCGGATAGGATCATAAATTATGATGGGGAATTTGTTCGTTCGCTCTATAATTATTATTGCCTTGTATTGTGCTTACATTATCTTTTTGCAATGTTTCTGCCAGCGCATCTGATCGTTTTTCTGGAAATTCCATCGTTTTTGACTCTCGGTTAGTATCGTGAATTTCATCTTCTGAACTGCTCTCGTCATATCTCCAGTTTTGAATGCTCTCCTTGTAAATCCATTCATATCCGACCTTATCTTCTGCAAATTTTGCGTGCTTAGTCGTAATGACATCTTGTATTTCTGGACACCATAGTCTATAGCCTTTCGTGCGACTGCTATAACCGACGAAGATACATTTAGCTGCCCTTTTATCCAGTTTGTTTCTTCCTTGTCTGGGCAAACGCGCGTACGCCAAACAACCATAAGCTCTTAAATTCCGTACACTCGGTACGTGTCCCGTCCATATGGCTAATGGCACTTCGTTATCTATTCCACTGTGGCAGACTCTATTTTTGATGTACGCGGCTGTTGTGACCGCTTCTGCCCAAAACTTTTGCGGTAGGGAGGCTGATGCAAGCATTGATCTTGTCATGTCCAATATTGTTCTGTTGATTCTCTCCGCGATGCCGTTCATTTGTGGCGTTTCCACGTTTGACGTCTCATGTTTTATTCCTAATTCTCTGAAATAGTTTTCCAATTCTTTATTGCAAAATTCCAGACCGTTATCGGTTCTGAATCTTTTTATTTTTCTGCTTTGTTGTCTTTCAACTCTTGATATGTAATTTTTTATGTGCGTTTTTGCTTCGTCTTTTGTTTTTATACACCTGACAATTGTTTTTCGTGAGAAGTCGTCAGTGAATGTAATAAAATATCTACTGCCTCCAAATGAATTAACCGGCATTGGTCCACATACATCGGAGTGAATCAATTCACACACCTGTCTTGATTGTCGTTCCTTTAGTTTCTTGCATGGAAGTTTTGTTGCTTTTCCGACACGGCATGCGTCGCAAGAAAAATCGGCATTTTTGGCATTGTTTAGACCTCTCACTTTATTCGACTCCGCCATGCTTATGATAGTGCGATGACTTGTGTGACAAAAACGTTGGTGCCATAATTCATCCATACCTACATTTAGGGCGTGCGATTCTACTGAATTATAGCTTTTTGCATCTACTTCTGCCTTGATTACGTATAGATCATTTTTTCTGTATGCTTCGCAGATGGCTTTTCCGGTGATGACATTCTTGATTTTTGCTTTTCCCCTTTCGAACACGAGGATTTTGTTCTTCTTTTCAATTTGTGAGACGGACAATAGATTTTTGCGAATATCTGGAACATAGTACACATTATGTAATTTTACGTTATTTTCCTTACCTTGAACCAAAGTTTTCAAAAATATGTTTCCTATGCCCTTTGCTTTTAAATTTGCTCCGCTCTGTCTTTTGGGGTCGGCTGCCGTGTTCACCGTTTCTGAATTCAGCTCGCGAAAATCCGTGAACCACTCCTTTCTTCGGCAGACATGATGCGTACTCCCGCTGTCCAGTAGCCATACGTCGTCTATTTCCAAATTGTTTATTGACAGTAGAAATGCATCGTAATCTCTTTTTGATTTTTGCTCTTGTTTTCTTCGCCCTCTATCGAATTTCGAACGGCAATCCTTAGCAAAGTGTCCACTCTTTTTACATTTAAAGCATGTAACAGTTTTATTCTTGTTATCAGTACGCGACTTATTTTTCTTATCTTCTGATCCTCCGTCAACGTGAAGGGCTTCTTTGGATAATTCGCCTTCGGCAACTTCTCTTGCTGCTCTTCTATTGTATTCAGCTAAGAGTACTCTTTTTATTTCAGCAGAGGTAAACTTATCATCCGGCAGGTTTGCCAATGTCATATTTAGATTTTTGTAGCTATCTGGAAGACCTGACAATAGAGTGTATGCTAGATCTTCGTCACTTACCTCCGCCCCGGCTTCTCGTAGGTTGGTCGCAGCGATTTTGGCTCTCGCTAGGTAATTTGGCATGTTCTCATCATCTTTCATTTTTAGATGATAGAATTCCTTTTTTAATTGCATAATTCTTACCCTTGACTTTGGCTGGTGAACCTGTTCCAATACAATCCAAGCGTCATGTGCACTTACACATTCTTCTATGTGCACTTGTTGCTCATCATCTACATTTAGTCCTATCGCTGCTATTGCTTTATTTTTATTTGCGATATGCGCTGCTCTCTGCGTTTCCGTGGCGTTTAGGCTTAACTCGACTCTGTTCAGCACGTAATCCAGTAGTCCCTTGCCTCTTAAGTACCACTTCATCTCAATCTTCCATGAACGATAATTGTTGTTCGAGAGTTTAGTCACTCGATTGTCGCTTGATCCTTCTTTATTCATTTTTGCGTGGATACCTTTTTTTTTGTTCGACAGTGAATGTTCAACACTACTTGTTTCGCCTTATATTTTTGTAGGTTAAGTAACGCAATGCTACGTGCCTGGGCCCATAACCAATGTAAAGGCAGGCGTATTAACAGAAAGAATCTTGTATTCGTTCTAAACAATATATTTTACTTGAAAGTCGTTACAAGAAGAATGGTCTCAAGCCGAGACAATTAAAGAAGACAAAAACGGTAGTAGCGTGACTATATATTATTAACCGAAAGTGTGTGTGAAGCGAAAAACACGCCCCACTTCGTAGTAAAAAGTAACTTATTATAGAGAGCGCTGCTCGCGCTTTGACCGGCAATATAAACGAAGGAATAAACATCTTCATAAAGATTATTGTGATAGATGAAAGCAATAATTAAAGAATTATTTGATTTGAGGTATTCTTATTATCGGGAGCTAAAATATTCGTAAAATATTATGTTTATATATAAGAATTTTAAGGTACAAAGCATTTATTGAACTTTTTTCCTTGGCTGTTGCATCACGTCCGATGCTTTCCATTGTTTTCGGTCTCTCTATGCATCTTCATTTATTTGCCTTTCACTGATTGATTTTCGAATGTCTTTTATGCCTATGATTCTTTTTATCTTTCTCTTCTTCTATTTTCGTATCCATTGAAGAGCTTTCTTCGGTAGTCTTTCCTCAGACCTTCGCTTATGTCTGAACCAAATCAGCTGTTTTTCGTCTTGTATTGATTTTTTTATTCCCATTTGGTCTTTTATTATTTTATTGGGTATTCTTTCTAATCTGGAAATCCTCGCTGACCTATAACATTCATCTCGGTTGTCTCCAATTTTTTTCTGAGATGTTTTTTGAGTCTCCACGTTTTTGATCCGTATATAAAGGTATTTTTCACGATATTATATATTCTCAATTTGAGTGTTTTTCCAATGTAGCTGTTCCATATTTCATTTAGTGCTTTAATAATTTGTTTAGTTTATGGAATCTTATTTCTTCGTCATCTGTTCTTGTTGTATTAAAGATTACTCCGAGATATTTGTATTTGTTACATATTGTAATTTTTCTATTTTCTATTTCGATATCTGTGGTTTTTTTCTTCTTCTTCTACATTGATCTATTTATATTAATTTTTTTATTTCCGTTACAATATATTTATATATTACATGTAGTCAATGGCTCAAAGAAATTAAAATTGTTGGAACTCTTAAGTCATTTTTATTAACATTCAAAAAAATTTCTTTGATATCCAAAGTATTTTGAATTGAATAAATGTTAATTGATCGAATTATTTTTATAATAATTTTTATAATTCTTGAAAAAGTAATTAAGAATGACGCGGAAACGATTGTTACTCTTAAAAAAATAATTTTTGTCGAAATTCAAAGGAATTTCCAACACTTGATAATTGTAAATATTATTTATTATGAAAATAAGGAAATCAGTAATTAAAAAATTATTTAACTTTAAATAATTTTGGTACAAAATTTTTTTAAGCATTGATAAAAATTGTTTTTTAAGCCTTCCACCATTTCATTTATTTGTGTGAAAAATAGTCGCAAAATAAAGTTTGGCAAAGCGAGAAAGACAAAATGTTGGTTTTGAGAGGACTAATAAGGGCGTGCCGGTAATTAACATGTCGAACGCAAATGGTACTGCGTAAAATAGCACGGTGCCAGTCTACTGCGCGCTTGTTTTATTTTCATTGATCCATGTCGTGGGATTTCCGGACGTAATTCGTCGAGGGTAATTCTGCCGTTAATAACTTTTTAAAACGATCATTAATATTGCAGTCGATTCACCCGCACCCCTGCTGTTCCCGCTTCTCTCTCGTCGTCTCCACCTCTCTTGTAGTTTCCTTACATTCCAACCGTGAAATTGGCCAACGATAAAAAAAGAGGCCACCCAGACTTCACCAGGTTCGAGCGTTCCCGAAGCTCTTTTGTGAGGGGCCACAACCACGCACCTCGAATGCGCGCGGTTCCGTCGTTGCACCATGCATATGCATCGTCGGTGCATTCACCGTGTACACACGTCGCGGATAAATATGTATGAGAACGAGCGCATCGAGATTATCCACTACTACCTCGTTTTCTTCTACGGATACGAGGATGCACTCGCGCGATTTTCCCTCTTCGTTTGCCGTCTCTGCTAAATTCCACACATTTCAAATAGTCCGCACACCGTCGAAGCATCAATAATACGTATTACACACGTTGCAATGTGCATCAAATCCTTTTCTTATATTAACAAAAGTCTATATTTAGATGGAAAGCATCGGGAGAAATGTCAATGTGATGTTTGAAAAAACTCAATAATTGTTAAACTGTAGTAAATAATTGCATGTAAAATAACGAATGGGCAAATAATTTCTTTTTCGTTATAAACGTGATTTAAATTATTACATTTTTTGTATCTGAATACATTGTTATGTGCACTCGTAATTTTATTCATTTTTATGTCACCGTATATTTGCCTGTGTTATTTATTGTATTTATTATCGCGTATCAATCATCTGTTTTTAACACTTTCATCCGTTTTGAAAAACGATATGTCATTTATATTTCTATTTTTCCCGGCATTACTCGGAGATATTAAATTTGAAATCGATCCATTTACATTAATCTTTTTGTTTCCGCCACAATTTATTTATGTATTGCGTGCAGTCACTTAACTGAGTAAATTAGATCTACTGGAACTCTACCACAGAGCCGTGCAATTCGCATTTCATAGTTAATAAACAAATACGTGTATGTTCATATATTTAATAAAAAAATTTCATTCTTGCACACATTAATCGAGATTATTTTATATTAATTTTTCGAAATGTGTTGCCTGTCTACTTCAATTTCTTTCTTGTGCAAGCATTTTGGGCTTTTTTTCTGTCGGTGTTTTAGTTTAACGGCAACAGTAAAAGTTCTTTTGGAGAAAACTCTTTTAATGTTTTATAAATTATCAAATAATATTCTGTTACAAATATATTTTGATAAAACACAAATAATGATTCAAATCAAGCATTTGAATTTAAATTCTGAATATTTCTAAATAAATATTTAAAATTTTGACTGATATTTTTTCCTAACATGCAACTTTCGCATGAAAAATTTCAGGACCAAAATGCCCGAAGCAAATCATACTATAATGCGAAGCCACATAGTCTATGAAATATGTATAATATAAAATATATATTCGCATATTTCGCGTTTAAAAATATTCGGGGCTACACACGCCAAGTCGACAAATAAAGATAAAAAAATTGCGCAGCTCGTATTGCCCATTTTTAGAATTGTTAAGACGGTAAGAGCTCGATTGCAAAATTCGTTAGGAAACTTGAGGAAATGCTTGGGTACGAGCGTCTAAGCCTTTGATAACATTCCGCGAGGGAGCGAGTGCCGACTTTTCTTTTGACGATTACACATTTTACAACGTCGGCACACACGGCCGCGTGCTTACGTATTTATCTTAATGCGATATCCCGCCGGGCTGAACCTCCTTCCTTGTGGCGCCTCCGGGCGCGCCTCGTATACGGGCAAGAAATCGCGAATTCCTTGACGGTACGTCGCATGAATCGCTTTAGCCGCAGCCTCGACACCGAACTTTTCGCCGTGCCGTAACTCGCGTTAGCTTTTGCCCTCGGAACGAGCTTCCCGGCAATTCCTCACTGTATCTCTCTTTCCCTCATCTCTTCCCCTCTTTACTGTTCCTTTTCATCCTTTTCATTCCCTTTCGCGACCTCTTCCGCCTTTCTAGCTACCTGATTCCATCTCGCTCTCGCCGAACTGCTACATAGCGAATGAATTCGCGGCCGGTGAATCATTTACGCGAATATCGGCCCCCTCTGGTGGATATTATACACGTTTCGCCGCTTTCCTTTTTCTTTTTCGTTCCGCTGACTGTTGATGTTCGAATTCTCGCGAACGAGGATAGATCCGAAGCGAACGCGAATTCCATTCCGCATGAATATGTGTGCATGACGTTTAAAATAGTTTCAATAAAACAGCTGAATATGATTCCGATTCTGATTTGCATCACCTAAAAATGACATTTATCGGTTTTTAGATGATCCAGCAATCTTCTTTTAAACATGTTCTCAATCGAGACTGAAGGATAGCAGAAATATAAATACATTTGTTTCTAGGTGTATGTTTTATACAACATTTTTACATTTCATTATAATGTAGAAAGAATGCTTTCAACATTTTATCAGTTATCAGTAAACCACGTGTGCGCTTACTATGCACACTCATCGAGAAATTATTGATATCCTCGCGCGAATATTGTAAGCACATGTGTTCGACCTGCGCGACCAATAAATATCGATAATACCGCAGCATTATAGCAATAAACGCGAAATATAAATAGAAATTTAACGCGTGAGGCCACACAGTGGCGGTTTTGGGCACATCGCGCGGCGACCGGTGGAGAGTAAGAGGACACTGTAAAACCGGCTTATATTATAAATTGATCTAATCTATATGCATTAAAAGCATGTTTCGATGCGCGTACTCGCCTACGTGGCCGCGACCGATATCGCATTTTGATAATGCAGCCGGATATTCAAATTAGGCGAGTTTATCAGATTCACCGGAGTGTCGCCACGGGATCGCCGATGCGAGAATATGAATCCCGGATTCGTGCGACTATATCTTGTACATTTTTTGAAACTATTATATTCACACTAATTCCGTTTACATTATATATTTGGATTATTTCTTTTCTGTATCTATCTATTTACGGATTATTTTTCAGCGACAAATAATAATAATAAATCCTTTAATTCCTCGTGGAACATAGAGCATCTACGAACAGTTTCCACCGCACTCTGTTCTTTGCCATTACTTTTGCTTCTCGCCAGGTCTTATTTACGGCTTCTAGCTCTCTGTCCACCGATCTCTTCCATGTCATTCTAGGTCTGCCTCGTCTCCTTCGGCCTTGTGGATTACATTCTAAAGCCTGTCTTGCAATATTTCTTTCGTTTTGTCTCAGGATATGTTCTATCCAGTTCTATTTCCGTTTCTTGATTTGCTCCTCTATTGGTCTCTAGTTAACTATTTTCTCAGAGTTCGGTGTTGAGTAATACATTTGGCCATTATATTCCCAATATGTTCTTCAAGCATTTATTTAAGATGGTCTGTAGTTTGTTGGTCAACTCATTGGTAACTTTCTAGGTTTTGCATTCATATAAGAGCACTAATTTAATATTGGTGTTAAATATTAAGTACGGTGCTCTTGCTAAACTGTCTAGATCTCCATATTAGGTTAATTATGTAAAGGCGCCGTTTGCTTTGTTGATCTGGCTCTAACGTGACTGTACCGTCTTGCGTTATGCAGCTGCCGAGGTAGCAGAACAAATCCACCTGCTCAACGTCTTCCCCTTCTAACGAAAGCTTTTCTGTCATTCTTGCGTTGACTCGTATCTCTTTGGTTAAATAAAAACTCTAAATTTTAGAAAATTTAAATTTTCCGATTTTTTATGTTTTAATTTCACAGAAGTATTATTAATAATTTTGTTACAAGTGCGAAAGTTTCTTATTGCATTCTATGAAGTTCTTTCTTCCTCTTTCGCTTCTTTGTTATCTTTCTGTAACTGTACCGGGTCACGTGACAGTCTCATCTCCTTCGCGTGCAAGTTTATCTCATCGTATCTTTATCTCTCTTGCAGTATAGAATCAGCGCGATGTTCGTGGAGTTCGCGGTATTCCAATTTCCAGGGATAATGTATCTTCCTAGTTGGCTCCAGCCTCTCAAGAGCGAGAGCGGGAGCTTGCCAACTGGAAGTTCATTAATGAACTAAATTACCGTATCCGTTACTTTTATCGTGCCACTACGATCGTATAATACACCCTCCAATTCACGAAATCGTTCCTGACGATATTTGGCTTCTGTGCATACTTGTCGCGATGATAAGCAAAATTCGGTAATGTACTTCCGCGGACCGAGCGCAATGCTGGAGAAAAGCAAGTGCAAATGCGACTGTGACTTCTCCAAATGATACTTTGGAGAATTTCTTCTCTCTTTTTGTGGCTACTGTTTTACATATCCTTTCTAGTAATTTACTCTTTTTTTAAAAAGGCGATATTTTTATTTCTTAATATTTTATAGATTTTATATTAAATTAATTATTACAAAAATATAAAAGTTTAAGCAGTATATGATTCAGATAATATATAGTGAAACTGCATATACATATATTGAAGTAAAATGCTATCAATATTTTAGCAATGATTAGAATAATTCATATAACGCGAGAGTAATTTATATAATCTGAAAAATCAAAGTAAATTTATTCTTAATTATAAAAGAATGATAGTCATATTTGCACGCAGTTCACATGAAATTATATGGGGGTTGCCAATATTTTTGATCATCGTTGATAGGATGATTTGTCATTTGAGAATTTACGCCGATGCCTTCGCGCGTTTAAATCCGAATGTATAATGTGGTAATAAAGCCGTCGGCCATACGTTACGTCCACGCACGTCACATATGGTGCGTACAACTAAACTGTTATTTTTTAATTTATGCCTTCAATTTACTAGCTCAACGATGCTCGGCGCGGGTACCAGAATAATTAATGCTAACCTGGCCGGTTGCACGAAATTATCTACCCGATAATTTTTGTTAAAATCCGCCATTAAACTATGCGTACGTTGGTAATTGCCGTTGCTCACGCACTCTCTCATTTTCTCCCTCTCGCGCGTAATGATACCCATTTTCACACATCTTGTTTATTATCTTTGCTACCATTTCCCCCTTCATTGATATAAACTTCCTTGTAACATCGTTGGAATTATGGTATGTCACGGTTAATTTAACATATTTTTGTAATGATAGGCACGCATCGTCGATTATTAGGGACAATTAATTATATATTTTTAGGTTCAATAAGCAATAAGATACATAAGTAATAAATATATTGTGCTTTTATTTTAAAGTTTTATTGAATGTCAATATTTTTTTAATGTACAGACACTATTAACAATATACATTTGTATATTGTTTTTTATCATCCATTTATCAAAACATAAATCGGACATTCCCTTCTTTTTTCAGTTTTATTTTTATTCATATTTGTTCTAAAATAAAATGACAGAAAATCATACATATGTCAGAAGGAAAATCTCAATAAATCTATCGAACAAATAATATAGACGTTCAATCGCCTTTAAATTATGAATAAAGTAAGAATATGTGGTAACGAATTTGCTAGGATTTAGGGAATCCATTCCACGTCGTTGATCTTTAATCTTCCGCCGTTCATAACTTTCCACGTGACGCGGCTATTTTGTTCCATCGATGTTTGATTATCGTCTTTTTGTTATTTTACATTATTTCATGCGATACGGCAAACTTTTGTATCTTTTTGCTGACTTTTTTCTTCAGATTACACGAGGCACTTACAAGACTGTTCTAAATTAATGGTAACGCATAATTGAAGATATTATTTGTAACAAGCCATCAGATCGCGCGCGCGCGTGAAAAAGATCTCTCGGGATTTAAATATATTTTATGTACCGTGCACAAGTATTTCGGCTGACCGTGGGCGGACATCTATATAGCGGGCTATAAATTACGGTGAATCTTATTGTTCTCGTAAACCGCATCTCTCAGCGCAGCATTTCGAATCACGATCAGCAGCATTGAGAGATTCTTGATATTTATAAAAAAGATTAATGATTCGGAGATGTCATGTCCGATTATAAAAGTTCGCGAGGTATCGGCTTAGAATTTGACTACAATGTGGTCATTGTGTCGAAACTTTCAATTTTAACAACAATACAAGTTGCTTTACGGTATCACAAACGGCTTTGCATCTCTTCGTGGTTGTAACGCGTGCTTACGCGCTATTCCCTTTTTCGCGAGCAGATTGCATCCGGAGTCCAATTCCATTCCGTTACAATCTCTCGGGAGCTAGAACTGTATCTCCGCGTATTCACATGCTTGGATCTTACGCGACTACGGTCCCGTATTGACCCCGATACGGGCTCGGCCGGTCGTCTTACGTTATTTCGGAATTTCTCGGAATGACGTAAACTGTGTTTCGTGCCGTACGGAAAATCGCACGTAATATCGTATACTGCAATAAAGACTTTCAATCTGTTGGTACACGTTTCAAGTCGGAAAGCTGCTTTTCTACTTGCAAATTCTTATTTACTTCTCTGTAAACACGGAAAATGTCTTCTCTTATCGCTTCTGTAATAAAATAATTCTAACGTTTAAAATAAGTTTATATGGAAAAAATTAAAGAGCTTTCGCATCAATTTTGTACCGGGAAAAAATTTATTCCATCGTCGGTTTGTAAAAACACCAAATTTTGTTGTCCAGTTGCATAGCTAATTACATTCTTCAGGGGAAACTTTTATCTCGTGAAAACGATCGGAAGCTTATAATGGTAATCCTTTGATTGTGCGCGAACACGTTGGTATAAGCCAGTGATTTTTTTCCTCGTTCGCGCGTTTCACGTGCCATCGATGTCCGCCGAATTCTTTTTGTTCTCTCCTCTTAGTCGGACTAGTCGGATTAAAAACCGACGGCCGGACTATTTGTTAAAGTCTATTTGAATGATAGAGACGCACACGCCCCTCGACTTCAGTTTTTTTAATAAAAGCAAACTCGTAGGCATACGTGCATGTACCCGTGACGCGGGCCCCGTATATGACTGCAAAAAACTCGCTTCTCACCGCCTCCACTATAAAACGAAATTCACGCCCCGCAAGCAAAATATTTGCTCTCTATCCCACCGCTATTTTCAGCTTCGTACTGCATAGCCCGCAAGCTGGAAATTGCCAAATATGTATTCATTTTTTTTTTCTGGGTATCGTAGCATATGGGCGATATAGTGCGATGATGAAGCGCGAGAGAATTTACACTGCTTGTCCACGTTATACCTGTTACACGGTGTACAACACAGTATCGAACAACAATACCAAACTATTGCGATCTGTGTGCGTTTCGCTATTAAAAAAGATTGCGTGGAAGCGCAACATTGTTATGGTGCAAATGACCCAGTTCTTCATAAAATAAACTTTACAAAATCGCGCGGCATAAATCCGTGACATTGCGCGAAGTGTTTGTATCTCTCTCGTGGGTTTCTCTTCTTGCTTTTTCTCGTCGCTTTGTTTTCTTTTTCTAACGCGCATTGCTTTATTTACGTTCCTTCATTCCGATTGTCTCTTCTTGTTTCCACCAGCTTTTCTCTTTCTCGCTCTCCCCTCCTCTCTCTGTCTCTCTCTGTCTACTTTCGTCCTTTCGTAGTTCCACCAGGCTTGCGTTCGTGCCCGACTGGCTAATATATGGCTCCTTGTAATTGCTCCACGATAAATTAATACGATTTCGCACGCATGTGCCGCACGATATATAGGCCCATTGTTTCGGGTGACGGTACCCTCGAGGAACGAAAGGGTACGAACGCTTACATACGTATCCCAGAACACTTATCCGCGGTTCGGAAATAATGCATCTCTTCTTTTTGCTTACGTCAATCTTGGAAGGGAAACAATTTAAAGCTTACATTTTTCGTTGTAACAGAATTGACAATTTGCATTTTATATTTATATTTGTTATATTATGTACAATAATTGCAGTAGTTGTACTGCTACATGAAATACCAACTAATAATTATAACTAGATAGACTTTTTTACATATTTAAAATCTTGCCAATTAGTGGAATTTTACATTTTATTTTTTGTAGTAAATTTATTATGTTTAAGAGATTTGGTATATACTTTCTTAATTAGATAAATTGTTAAACAATTTTTTATTTTTCTTTGTTGTAGTTTAAATAACGTCAGAATATATGATATTTAACGTAAAATTGTTGCGTATGCGCGTTTTTATGTATTTATTTTGGCTTACGTTTCTGTCATCAACGTGATCCTTCGGTGTTTTAGTGAGATATATTCAAATTTAAAGCGAGAAATTTATGGACTCCAAAGAAAATAATTTTTATATTTGTAAAATCTCGATTTCGAATTAAAGAAATTATCAAAGTAAAATTTTTGTTTGTTCTGATTATTTAGTATATTTCCTAAATTGCTCTTTAATATTTCGATTTTAAATGACTTTTGATCAAATTAAAACGTTTAATCTCTCAAACTTGGGACTTTTTATATCATTAGGAATTATTGAGTGGAGCTAGTTTTAGTTTTCGATCAAGAACTTTATTGCTTATAATATTTTTTTATCAGATAGGAGCCAATTTATCGTGCGTTTCTTCTCGCGCGGTACTCGTAACGGCATCTCTTAGAATATGCCTACACCATTATCGTTGGTGCTTTATCTCTTATACTTTGTTTCTGCCTTTCATTATTACTATAGGCGACATATGTAGTCATGTAACGAAGTACAATATTATATTTGTTCATTACGTCGACGCGCTAAAAATCGTATTGTCCTCGACATTGATCTATCGACATTGATTTATCTCGAAGGTTTGTCATTGCGCGCAACACAGAGAGTGCCAAAGAATGAAAATCAGAAAGGGAAATCGTTAAATTTGTTTCGTGATTTGATTAATGCGAATGTTCAATCAGCGTTGCCGCGCGTTTCGCTAATTGCTTTGATCACTCAATGTAATTCAATGTAATGAAACATGTGTAACCTATAGACCTCGACAACAGGGCCCGAGAATGCAGTTGAAACTGTGACGCACAATAGCATATTATCGGAGAAAATCGTATAGAGCATTATACACATTGAATCAATATACTAATATATTACTTTTGCGCTAAACCATAAATTGAAAATTTGCGGTCAAAAAAAAAAAAAAAAAAAAGAGAGAAAGAAAAACACGAGTAAGATGAGAGAAGATCTCAGTAATGGTTGCCGACCGACGGTCAATTTAGACTTCAAAGGGTTGTCCGGTATAAAGGATGTATAAAAGAGGGTATGGCCTCTTACATCCCGAAGCGAATTCCGTTTCAGAGAGCGAGAAGGAAAGAAAGAGAAAGGGTGTAAGCGATGCCTACGACCTGTAGGAGAGCAAAACGCGCTCCATTATTTCCCAATAAATTCCCAACACCGAAAGAGACCGGTCTCTCGCCTTTCCGTCGCAAGCCGGGACCGCCCACTACCTTTTCTCCGTTTCACGTACACGTGCGAATCCGGTCCGAAGTTTTAAAGTGGTTTTAAAGTGTCATCGCACACTCTCGAGAGTGGACGACGGCCAGTCCACTCGGCTCATTTCATCCGTTGTATCGGTAAACTATAACGAGACAAATGGATGTAGGAGCGGGGCGTCTCGCTCACCCCCGCCTTCGTTCTCTCTCACACTCGCTCAGACTCACATCCGTTCCAGCTAGACCCCTCTTCTCCTCTTCTTTTTCTTAATATTCTTCCTTTTTTTTTCCTTCTCTCGCTCTTTCTCTAACGCGATCACTTTTGTCTCTCGCCCGTCCACGTAAGCGTCGTCCCTTCCTCGAGCACGAGAACGAAGAGAGAATCAAAGTTGTAACTGCATGTGGCCCCCCCACGACCATTCTCTTTTGCCGTCCCTTATTTCTCCCCCCCCCCCCCCCCCTACGTGAACACGTACTTTAGCCAAAGTTGCCTCGCCTCTCGTCGCAATAGATATAAATGAACTTGGTACTTCCGATCGTTTCCAGTTCTTTTCCTCGGGTCTGCTCCAAACTACAGCGCGTAAAGCAGCTTAGTTCATCTTTCGGTACGTTCGCAACACTCGGTGCTTTACCCAAATAAATAAGTAAATGCTTTGTTCCATGCATTACGACGGATGTAGGATTTCGATGTTTTTCGTCTGTCTTGTCGAACGTGCGACATACAAATCTTATTCCACTGAATTTATTTTCAATCAAATTTTGTGTTTTAGAATTTTTATAAAATAAGAAATGTTGATTAAAAAATACTTGCGTTTAGAAACGCTTTATCTACATTACACATTTAACGAACTAAATAATTTTCTTCTATCCTCTTTCCGGCCTGTTATGCTTCTCTCAATTGTCATGGAATCAAATTACCGATTGTTGCATTTTACAGTCTATGTTATGAAAAAAATTTTGTAAAATTATATTTCTTGAAATGCACAATAGTTTACATTTACGCTTTTGATCGTCGACATTACGCACCTAATAATTAAATTTAATAATTAAAAGATATAATACCTTTTTTGTCAAAACATTAACATTAAATAAATGTTTTGTCACAGATAAATATATATTAACGTATAAATTTAAATATATTAAAATAGAACGTCAAATTAGTAATATAACAAAACAACCAGTATTTCTCTACTGTCTTTAACATGGTCAAGCCCATTCACCGCAAGTGTGCTTCCTAGTAATGCGAAGCGTCGGACAAAACAGCGGTCATGATGCTATTAAAACGTTCATTGTGAGTAGATTAATGCCGCTTGTAATGACTTCAGAATTGTTATATGCTTTTACCACCGAAGATCGGTAATAAAGTTCGTTTATGTTCATCTAATTAACCACTTTCGTATTGTCGATTACTATTTTAAATACAATTATAGTGGTACGATTTTGCAATCGCTTGAAACTTTGCGTTATAATCGCATACGTAGCAGAAATATATGATAATTTGTTTTTGGTGCGGTCGAAAGAGTAACCGGATTACCAAAACTTTATTAAAAAATGTCTAATCTTTTTAGAAAAGAGAAAAATTGTTGTATTAAGAATATAATTATATTCTTTAATAATAACATCTATGTTTTATCTGCGATCTACGTTTAAAAAAAAACAAGAAATATAGTTGAAAAATTTTTATACGGACGTGTTTCGTGATCAGTTTCAATTTTATCCGAAAGTTGTAGCTATCAAAGAGAAAACATACGTAATTTCCCAGATGAGCATTAATATCGCCTGCGCTCCCTTGACAGAACCCGAGATTCGTGGACGATCCATTTCGAGGGTCGCCTGGAATGCGTTTGCGCGCAGATTCCAATTTGCCAAGGTGCTCGGAACACGTACGCTCGCTGAGGGGCCGTTATTTCTAATAGGAGATTTTCAAAAGTTGCATCTCCGCGACCCTTCTCGTTAGGGGGTCAGTAATTGCGCGGTAACAACGTGCTAAGATGCTGTCCGTTGGAATCGGCCAGACGCCCTCGAGATGATGTCGGCTTGGTGAGGAGCGTGCGAAGGGCGGCGGTAAGTTAGCGAATGGGTGGCAGACGGTGGGAGGGAGAAACGAGAGGAAGAGGAGATGGGGCAGAACGTTATCACTGGAGATCACGCTAATCTAACGCCTTCATCCCCTGCACGATCGTGCAACCCTCGGTCTGATCCGACTTGACTTTTTATAACGACTTCTTCTTCCACCTCCTACATCGACCGCCCGTTTCTCTTCCGCCGTCGCTCCGCGCCCTCTCATCCTCGTTCAAAGCCTCGTTCCGACAGTAACCCAGCTTTCATTCCAATCCACAGCCAGAAGAACCTATCCCCGTAATTATCCGATAAGCGAAAGGGAACGCCCGGTTATCCGGCGGCGGGTTGTTGATACATAGGACGATCTCCGGGCCTGCTTCCCCAAACCCCTGTTTTGTTGGCGTTTCCACTTTGCAGAAATAAAAAAAGACTTGGAAAAAAGCTATTTACTTCCTGCAAATTAAAAATGTTGAGCTTGTTACATTTGACAGTAATTTAATAAGATAAATGAGATTAATGACCTCTGTGAAATTAGCACCTCGAAATGCGAGTTTTTATAAAACTGATATAGAATTTAATGGACTACGATTTGACCATATTTGTCCATATATAGTATAATTTTTTGTCGACCAGTCTACCTTTTTGCAGAGAAAAGCCATACATAAACAAAAAATTGGATAAAATTTAGTCACGAGCATTTCTAAATGTATTTTTTTAAATTGCACGGCATTTGATTATTCACAATTTGATCATATTTCTTCATACATAATTTTTTTTGTTTATTTTATAAATCACTTTATAAACCACTTTATAAAGTTACACACAAATAGAAAAAATTGATCAAATTTTGTCACGAATATTCTAAATGCGTTTTTTAAAATCATATACGGGATTTTTAATTGTGTGTTCATAATTTTATCACGTTTGTCTCTAAATAATTTGTATCTATAAATAATACATGAAATTTTTACATCAGAAATCGATGGAATTTGGAAATAAATTTAGAAATTTTATTATATATTTAGATACGGCTTCAAATATTTTTCTATCTAGCAATTAATTCTACTTTTTTTATTTTTATTATTGCGTAGTGCATACTTTAATAAAAGAACTAATTTTTTCGAAAATGAGATGCTAAGTTCACAGAGGTGCTTGAAGTGTGTTTTATGGTAAAGACAGAAGAATATAGTTCAAAAATTAGGGTGCACATATTTAGTGAGCCTAACACATTCAGATAATACTGTGTATATTTAAAAAAAAGTCAAATTAGTTTTGTGAATTTTAATGTATAATATTTATTTTATACAGAATTATTTTCATGTTTCTTCTGTCTTATATGTATATGCAATATGATTAATGAAGTTTCCTTGTAATAATTATTTTTTAATTTTGAGTAATTTTTGAATTTGCAAAAAGAAATCGGCGACGGTAGGCACGAAACACGCGAGCTGTAAAAACTCCGGATGTTCATGAAACATTTACGCGATCATAAAGACAGTTCATAAAGTTTATACGCGCGGATGTAGTCGTTAAACTATCGCACGTAGAGTCTTCGAGTCGACATTGTGTGACCAGAATGTCCGCAAGGAGGCCGCATCGTATCGGTGCTTTTACTACTGGAAAAACTATTATCCAGTCGTCTTTTACCACCAACACTAGCGGATCGTGTAAGCTGGCGTTACATCTTTTATTAGGCGTCACATATATTATTCCTACGGCCGAAAGAAATGGTATCAGCTGACGCTTTGTATTTGCTATGATAGTTGCGTGTGATAGCAAGTGTGATAGCAAATGTGACCAGAACATTTTGCAATTAATTTTCTGCGACTTTTAAAATAAATAATTGTGCGCTATATATTTAGTCGAAATAGACATTATTGCAATAAACTCCGTGTCTCGCAAAAATGGAAAATGGGGAGACAATAGGAATTCACGATATTATCGTTTGCGTCCGTTTTTAGATGAACCACGTCAAAGCGGAACAAATTGGCCCCGTAGAGCTCGTCGTAACGAGTGTTCATAGTCCGATATTCCAATAATATAAATCCTCTTTCGTTATCGGAGCAAATTTAATGGAGGATATTATCGAACGTCGATTATCACGATAACATCATGACGGTACCGGCCGGATTTCGATGTGGATCGTGTTTATTTGGAGCAAAAGGTCCCAGGTGGCTGCGTGTTTATTACAAAAACGTTATTTATTGACTGGCTTCTTCGAGTAAATGATTTGCTGCGCTTCTATATTTGTGTAGTAGAAAGAGATGAGTTTGTGGAGACAATAATGTCTTATATGTATGTGGTATATATATGTTTAATTATAAAATTAAAAGTTATTGAAAATTGAATATGGTCAAAACATTATCCAAATATTGAAAAAAAATTTACTTGAAAGAAAACAAAATAAAAACTGTAAATACTTAATAGAAAAGCTTCGAAAGTAAATCGTCAAAAGAACTCATTTACTGGCACACTAACAAAGTGTACTAAAAGGAGAAGAAGAAAAAGAAATAATGTAGAAATACGTGTAAAGCACGCGGAAATAAAACCAGGGCGAGCGAATTCGGTCATTTTCTCTTGTCCTACGACATAATTGGAAACTACTCTGTTCAACTCTGCTCTCTTCTTCTATCTTATAAAAAAAGAAAAAAATGTTTCCGAGGCTATTTATGAACTTTTACAAACTGCAAATTAATAATTTTGGATTGGTTAAAAAATATATTTTTGGATTAAATTAATATATACTTTTAACTTTTCTACTGCTTAAAAATGACAATATGGGAACAATACTAGCGGTAGAAACACGAGCTATTTATAAGCTGTCAAAATTGATAACATTTTAAGTCATTGCCAGAATCAAAAATGTACTCGATATCCTTCAGTCCATTCATCTCAGCTGTGAAACGCGATGTGTAGGAACATACATATTATGAGTGTACATTGTAGAATCAATCGTTGAATTTATATCGTTTTATACTATAATTATATGTATGGATGTGTCGCGGCACAAAGTACGTTTAACTTGTATTCGTTTCGCGGACCGTAGCGTGTCAAATTCGTGATGTAAATTCGCATAAAGTATACGGGTTAATTTTCTTCCGATAGTCGGTTTCGAAACAGAGCAATTATCAAACATTTATTTATTCGAAACCGACTCGTAGCGTTGGGGTTGTTTTCGACGTTACGCTTAGTATGCGCGCACATCCTCTTTCTCTCTCTCTCGTGCGCACGTTCGTGTATCAGCGTAAACATTGTTGCCCCCCACTTCTCGCATTCCTTTAAGTCGGAATCGGCGCGACCTTGTGTTTCCTATTATACCGTTATTATTCGCACGGCGGCACTCATACGAATGGTAAATCGGCGTATCGGCGCGTTATTATTTTCAATAATACCTTTACTATTTCTCACAGTTTTCCATGTCATGCTTTTCCGTCTTAATCTGTCGCGCAGAGTGTCAAACACGTAATATTTGAGTTACATCTTTGTCTTAAAATGACAAAGTACACGTCGGGAATCTCGTTTAAAATATCGGGCGATTTTCATATACGCGACGCGAACGCGAGCGAGTGCCTTGGACTGCGAGAACTGAGAAGAGGAGGGGCTCAGGAAGAGCATCGAGCGCGGGGGGACAACGTTAGCGTAATTAATCATTTATTTCTTATTTCTTATTTGCATAAAATATTGCATATAAAATATTAATATAATGTAGCGCACATAAAATATTTAAAATACTTTAAATACATAGTAAAATATTTACAATAGTTGATATTCACTATTCTTAGAAATATTTTACATATTTACTATTATTCAACTAATTAAACTTTTTTCTTTATTCAAAAAATATATTTTTGAAAATTTTAATTCTTTGTTTAGACGTATGCATAAATAAACGAATATAAAGTTTAATGTGCGCAGTAATTATTTTATAAATATTAATTATTTCAAACACTAATCTGCATTTATTTTTTTATTTTACAGATCAACTTTGTGCGCGTAATCGGTGCTACAAAATATATTCGTTCCGTCGTATAGTGTAACAAAATGCGCGTCGGGAGTGCCGTTAATGCCGAGAGTTATAGCGAATCTATAGATGAACGCATTTTTGCTGTATGACAAATATTGGGACACGATTTTTTTTTACTTTAGGCTTGGCTCGGGGGAGGGAAAGGTCGATTTCAATCATAAAATCTCCACTACGGCAGGGCAATCTTCGGTTCTACGTGCAGCGCGCTAGTTGTACAGATAGCCGGACTGTCGAAGGTAGTCGAGGACGGCTACCGGAGTTAGTCAAACGCTACCGATTGCTTTTCAGATGTCTTGTATCTAGTCGGTTGATTGGATGACTAATCACCTCATCTCCTTCAAGCTTATCTTTGCCTTCTGTTTTGAGAGAATCGTGCCCCAATTGGTAAATGTGGTCGTCTGAAACGCGGACGGAATTCGCGCGTAACGTCACAGCTTGGACAATTCGATTCGATTCGCCTGTGATGTCGGGAGTGCCGTTTTAAGTATCGCGTAATTTTCGTATTCAGGTACGCATGCGAGCAATGCATGCGCCGCGAACGCGTGAGATTCAATGTGAGTGCTTCGAAGGACCACTGAGAGGAGGAGGAGGCTCAGGAGAAGCATCGGGCGCCGGCGGAGCAACTTTACGGTGAGCAATAATTCATTTATTTGTTATTCGCAAAATATTACATATAAAATATTATATAATGTAGCGGATATAAAATATTTAAAATACTTAAAATATTTAGTAAAATATTTATAATAGTAAATTAATATTTACCATTTTTAGAAATTTTTTACATATTATTATTTCAACTAATTAAACTTTTTTCTTTATTCAAAAAATATATTTTTGAAAATTTTAATTCTTTGTTTAGACGTGTGCATAAATAAACGAATATAAAGTTTAATGTGCGCAGTAATTATTCTATAAATATTTATTATTTCAAACACTAATCTGCATTTATTTTTTTATTTTACAGATCAACTTTGTGCGCGTAATCGGTGCTATAAAATATATTCGTTCCGTCGTATAGTATAACAAAATGCGCGTCGGGAGTGCCGTTAATGCCGAGAGTTATAGCGAATCTATAGATAAACGCATTTTTGCTGTATGACAAATATTGGGACACGATTTTTTTTGACTTTAGGCTTGGCTCGGGGGAGGGAAAGGTCGGTTTCAATCATAAAATCTCCACTACGGCAGGGCAATCTTCGGTTCTACGTGCAGCGCGCTAGTTGTACAGATAGCCGGACTGTCGAAGGTAGTCGAGGACGGCTACCGGAGTTAGTCAAACGCTACCGATTGCTTTTCAGATGTCTTGTATCTAGTCGGTTGATTGGATGACTAATCACCTCATCTTCTTCGAGCTTATCTTTGCCTTCTGTTTTGAGAGAATCGTGCCCCAATTGGTAAATGTGGTTGTCTGAAACGCGGACGGAATTCGCGCGTAACGTCACAGCTTGGACAATTCGGTTCGAATCGCCTGTGATGTCGGGAGTGTCGTTTTAAGTATCGCGCGATTTTCGTATTCAGGTACGCATGCGAGCAATGCATGCGCCGCGAACGCGTGAGATTCAATGTGAGTGCTTCGATGGACCACTGAGAGGAGGAGGAGGCTCAGGAAGAGCATCGGGCGCCGGCGGAGCAACTTTACGGTAAGCAATAATTCATTTATTTGTTGAAAATATTGTACACATTAAAATATTTGAAAAACAAAATATTTACATTAGTTAATTTTTATCATTATTAGAATTTATTCGCATATTTTTTTATTTTTTATTTAAATAATTAAACTTTTTTAATAATTTTTTTATTACATATTTGCTTAGAAAACGAATTAAAAGTTCAATGTACTCAATATTTTTTATGATTTTACAAATATTTTATATTGTGAACGCTGCTATAATTTTGATTTATTTCGTGTTTTACAGATCAACTATGCAGATCAACAGAACGACAACTCCGCTGCTGCGCATCGATCGGTGAGTTAATTTAATTTGTCTTCTATTATTAAGATAATGGATCGAATAATAGTGTGAAGATATATAGACGCGAGACACTTTGCAGGTCGTATAATTTTTATTGTCTTATAGTAATTATATCAAAATTTTATTCTCTCGTATTTTTTAAAAGTATTTGGAGTTGTGCGTGCATTTGTTTTTAAAAGAACGAAGTACTTATTTTTTTAGTTAATTTATATTAAATTTAATTATGTATTACCAATATTATTATATATATCTAGAAAAGATACATGTTATATTAGATTATAATTATAAAAATTATTAAAAAATATGTAACCTGCAAAATGCGTTGTACATTAAAAAGAAACAAAGTGTTTCTAATTTTGATTTTGATTATGCCCGAAGTTGAAACAACTTTCATCAGCCTAATAACCCTTTGAATCCATATATATTAAATATTAATCATATAATATTAAAAATATAATCATACACCAGAATACTTTGAATAAAATTATGAAAAGTACACTATTTCTTCGATTCATTATCTTAAAATGGATAAGCTAGGACTTAGATGCGTTAATGAATATTTAATCCTGGAATATTTCCTAAATGTATTTCATGATTGACAGATCAGAACATAATATATTGAATTATTCAGAGAGTTTGTAGAATTTTTTTATGACAGAATTGAAAACAATTTTTATATGTTTATATATCTTTATTTAATAATGTATGCACAAGTTGTTTAAGATGGCCAAAAGTTGTCGAATATAATGGTGCATATATTACAGACAAAGATGACTCTAAACATATAAAAATTGTTTTCAATTTTTTTATAAAAATTATATCAAATTTTCTAAATAACCCAATATATTTTTATTCTGAATAATGTACTTATGTTTGTTTATATATTTATTTATATTTTTTTTATATGAGAAAAAATAGAAAAAAAAATATTTAAAAAAAAGATTATACATAAAATTAAAGAAAAAAACTTGTTAAACATGGAAAAAAGTATTTGATGCCGCAGTAAATTTTATATAAGCTATCGTAGCAAAATTTCTTTCAGTTAATTATTATTTGAACAGCAAAGAGATTTGTTATAGATAATAATTTTATTTACCGAAATTAGTTTTGTTAAATCTGCAAATTATATTGCTAATATATGTATAATAAAAAATTTATTTTTATCTTATTGTCAAAATTTGTATTAGTGACGACAATTGCAACAGTAAAATAAATTTATTAAAAATAACTTATTTTGTTGTAACAGCAAATTTTAACTTGTTTCTCATTTTAAAATTTGTCGATTTTTTCGAACGAAACAGATTTGTTGCATATCGAATAATCTGTTAAAGTAGTTACAATAGCGAAATTTTATTGCTAACATATTTAACATGCAATAGCAACAATTATTTTATTGCAATAGGAAAATTCTTTTTTTCTGTGTAAATGTGTACTTTTTTTCTTCCTTCCTTACAGTAAGTGGTTTATCTTTTTATATATTTCCAGGGTTAAATATATAAATTGGCGTTGAAAAGCAAAAATGAGAAAATTTTTAAATACATACATATGTACGTATCACAAATATAAATTAAAAATGAAAAAAAGAATTCTTTTACACAAACGTAAATATACTGATAAATTATGGTATATTTGAAACAATTTATCAATTAAAAAAAAGGAGCACATTTTTTATTAAGAATTTTGAAATATATTTATTCTTGTATTCTTGCTATACGCCAATTTCTTCGTAATCTTTCCTAGCCTACCCATGCATCCGTGGTCCTATGGCTTAACAGAACTAGAACTATCAAAGCGGTTAAAATAACCGGTTTATTTTTTTAGAACAATTACTTAAATTTATAATGCTGTATTTCCTGAGATTTTTTCTGTGACTTGTTGCATTGTGTTAAATGATCAAATTGATTAATTTACTTTTTCTTTTTATCACTTTTTATTAAAAAAAGAAAAAAGAAATAGAAATTGGTATATGTTAATCGTCGGTAGTTCTAGTGTTGTTGATCCCATAGTTGAGCATGGACTTTCGAAATTCGTGGTCCCATCGATTATGGTCGAGCACAGATCTCGAAACAACGTTGATACGATCGATCATTGAACAATGGTCGACTATCAACATAAATTTCGAACGCAACTAGCGGAAACTGAGCTGAGCTCTGCGCTAGCGTCCTGCGAAAAACTCCCTCTCGAATTTTAGATGCAAATAGCGATAACTGAGCTGAGCTCTGCGCTAAGCATCTTGCGAAAAATTCCTAAATGATTCTGCGATAAACTCCCAAACGATTCCGCGAAGAATTCAATCTTATTAAACTTTGTCGCTTTGTCAGTTTCTTACGAACTCCTAGGTATAGAATTTTTTTATAGATAAGTTTTTGTGTTAGGTAGAATTTCTATTAGGTAGGATTTTCCATTAGAATTTTCAGATAGTTTGGATTTAAAAAATTTTTATCACTTCTTTTTTTTAATTCTTTGCTGTCGATAAAGTTTGGAACTTCTGCTTTGGCAGTTAGTTTGCAGTTTATTGATAACAAAGATAATGACATAACTTTGGGTGGGCAAACAGCAAGATTTTTTCCGCGAGAGCGGATGTTCCTTGCATATAAGAATTTAAAAACTTTTTATTATTTCTATATTTTTTTTTTATTTTTTGCTGTCGATAAACTTTGGAACTTCTGCTTTGGCAGTTAGATTGCTGTTTATTGACAAAGATAATGACTGTGGGTAGGTAAAGATTCTCAGCAAGATTCTTTTTTGTGAGAGTGGAAGAAGTTTCTTGCATATAAGAAACATCATCTTAAAAGATTTTTTTCAAATTTTATTTGTTAAATTGTTGTTAAAAGAAAATGTAATAAGATAAATGTCTCAATGGCTAGACATATTTCAATCTCCAACTATAAAAAAAATAATTTTTTAAATAGTTATAAATATAATGGCCAGAACTGGTACATATAAATATCTTATATTTCTTTGCTAATATTTAATTTTAATAATTGTCGTTCATTAATTACAATTTTAGTTTTATTTGTTAGATAAACTTCAATCTTTATTAACAATTTGCCATCTGTTTTTATATAAATTTGCATAACAAAGAAAGGATTGAGGAACATTAAACTGGAAAATCTAAAACACGTTGGTAAAAATTTTTCAAAATTTTTTTACTAAAAAAACATATTTTAGTAACGAACACACACGGACAAATCAGTGGTCGAACTAAACCATACAAGATTAGGTACTTTTCTATTTCTTCTTTGCCTCTAGAAGGTTACAATGCTTTGGTTTTGAATATATTATAGGATATTTATGTGAAGATATAATTAGTGTTTCTTTTTTTCGGCTTGTTAAGCACTGAATTATTTTATGTCAAGCGGCTCGAAGTTTCCGTTGTTCGCTTATGGTTATTGTCGGCCGCACAATCACGCAATCAATCGAAAGCGTGCGCCTGTTTGCATTTCATTTTTAATTGTTATATAATAATTCGCTATTAGTGTCCAATCCATCTGCCAGGATGCGTCTCGATTGCGATTGCGCGATTCTCGAACGGCCTATATTTGTTGCTTCGTCGCAGACGGTAACATATGTATTGCTATGCTTATGCGCGTTTCCATATTCCACACGTTCTTCATTTTTATAAATATATATTAAAGAATTTTTATTAACCAGTAAATTTTTAAATTAGCCCCATTTGTTTTTTAAGGGCTTTATTGCGTAATAACTTTCGCTGTTCTTTTAAAATATATACAGGGTGTCTGGCAATAATCGCCCCACCGGTCATATACAGGTAGAGGAGGTCAAATCGAGTAGAAAAGTCCTTTACCATTTTTTGATTTTTGTAATAAGTACTAAGTAATTAACGAAAAAAGATTGGTGAATCCGTGCAAGTAAAGCGCGCGCAGCGAGAAGGACATCCCACTGCTATGCGATCACTAGGCGCGCGATGAAGCGTTGGGAGGAGCGCTCTACAAATGACAATGGCAACATACGAGCGGCGCGTAACGCTAGATCCTTGTGTCCTAGTGATCGCGTAGCAGTGGGACGTCCTTCTCACCGCGCGCGCTTTACTGGTATCGCGCGGATTCGCCGATCTATTTTCGTTAATTACTCAGTACTTATGAAAATTAAAAAATGGTAAAGGATTTTTCTACTCGATTTGACCTCCTCTACCTGTATATGACCGGTGGGGCGATTTTTGCCAGACACCCTGTATATCTGAATACCAAGAATTATCAGAGGATTTTATCAGAGAATTTAAGGATAAAATTAATTGGATATGTATATTTAAATCCAGGAGAATGAATACGTCTACAGATTTTTCCGCAAATCTAAAAACATTTATATCTTATACTAACAATAAATTTTCTAAAGAATTCCTTAATGAATTTAATGATAAAATATTTCAATTTCCTTAATAATATGGTTATCTTTTTAGAAAAAATACATTACAATAATAAATAAATGTTAAATTTGAATATTTATGCGCAAATGTAACAATATCATAACAACAAACAATATTAAAATAGAACAGGTAATGAGCAATCATATCATATATTCTAACATATATAATAAGTTAAAATACACAGATTTATTAAGTCTTTATAGTATAGATTATTTCAGATTAAGCGTTACAGACTATATAAGATTAAAACGAAACAGTTTCAATTGGAACCGTATTACGCAAACGGGAATGTTACAGGATGAATTTATTATAGAATTCATCGATGAACTTAATATACAACTAGTTATTATTTATAACAAAATAAATGATAAAACTCTAAAATTAATTTTAGACGAAAATATTATATGTTTAGCAGTAAAGTATCAAGACGTTAGCAATATCATAAACGAAATTTCTCATTATTTTACAGATCACATATGGACTGTTGTGTCTCAATTCCAAAGGTTAAATGACGATACTATAAGAAAATACGAAAATAAATTAGATTGGTATAGTCTATGCAAATGTCAGAGTTTATCTGAAAACATAATAAGAGAATTTGTACATAAGATTGAATGGAAGTATATATCGGAATCTCAGACATTGTCAGAAGATTTCATGGAAGAATTTAAAAACGAAATATGTTGGAAAGATATATCTAAATTCCAAAAACTATCAGAAAATTTTATAAAAAAATTTAAAAGTAATATAGATTGGAAGAATATTTCTAAATATCAAAAATTATCAGAAGATTTCATACGCGAATTTAAAGGATGTGTATTGTGGAAATGTATATCTAAATATCAGATAATGTCAGAGAACTTTATGAGGGAATTTAAAAAATATATCAGTTGGGATTTAGTATCTAGATACCAAACGTTGTCAAACGACTTCATTTTTGAATTTAGAAATGAACTAAATTGGGATAATCTATGTCAATATCAGACAAAAAACATATCAGAAGATTTTATATGTAAAGTTCATGATAAAATATCATGGAAACAACTAATTAGAAATATAAACTTATCCGATAGAATAATTTTAGAATTTTACGATAAAATGGATTGGGAATACATGTGTAGATATGTGAAATTATCTCCAAATATAATTGAAAGCTTTTCTGATAAATTCTCGTGGAATATAATATCTAGATACCGCATATTATCCGAAAATTTCATAAGAAGATTTAAAGATTACGTTGAGTGGAAATATATATCTAAGTATCAAAGGTTATCAGAGACTTTCATGAAAGAATTTAAAGATAAAATTGATTGGTATATTGTATCTAAAAATCAAATACTATCAGAAAAGTTTATTAACGAATATAGGTTTAAAATAAATTGGACATTAATATCTGAACACCAAAATCTTTCGGAAAATTTCATTATACCTAATCGTACCTATATAAAGGTCATACCTAATGTACCAATATATAAAGTAGATAATAGGACAGTCTTATATTTATCAAAAATAATCTATAATATGATATTAAATTTTCGTCTGTTTTTAATTTTCTCACGAGTATATGTATAAAGTCATTTATAATAGTTTCTATATTAATCTCTTTATATTCAAATTCTACGTTATCTATAATTATTGTAAAATTACTAAAACTAATATTATCATACATAAATATATTAAACTTTAATTCTTTATCAAATGGTACAATATAATTTAACTTTAAAAACTTGCTTGATAGTGATGTTCCAACTATTCTACTTAAGTTACCAAAGTTCACTAACGTATTTGTATTAATAAAATATTCCTTATTCTTGTTAAACAATCTGATAATTTCTGAGTACGATACATATTTTATGACAAACGGATCATCTGACTTAAATAATTTGCTTAATTCTATATCCTTTTCCCTTTCGATATTCCATAAAAAAACCATCTTTTTCGGCTTTACAATTATCCTACCATATTTCAATATTAAGTTGAAAAAGTTCAATTCCGAAAAATCTACATAATTGCTTTCATCCGTGCTTGATAAAATTTCTTTTTCAACTTTAATTCTAGAATTATTAAAATAATCTATTGTTAATTCTCTGTTGATATTCTTTGAAACTAAACTATACAAGAATCTGACATCTTCCTCGTTTACAAAGAAATCTTCACTGAAATTAATGCTGAATATTCCTCTATTTTTACTTATAAAATCATCAAAATTATGTTTATCATCTTCTAATGTAGTTTTCATGTATTCTTCTATACTAGCTATAAGTCCACCAATGTTATTTTCCATAGTAGTATTTATCTAATTTATTTTTTGAAAAATTATAAGAAATTAATAAAAGTATTTATAAAAATTATATTCAAATAAAACTCAAAAATGAGCAAAGCTAGAAAGAATCAGAAATCTGATAATTCTTCTTTGTCATCTGATGATGATGAAATTATCGAATCGTTAGAGACTAAAACTAAAATTAAAACTAAAACTAAGAAAAATAGTGATGTTTCAACTGAAAGATACGATAAATCATCAAGCCTTGAATCTAGTGATGAAGAAATTAAAAGTGACGAAGAAACTAAAAGTGTGGAAGAGAATCAAAGCGACGAAGACATTAAAATATCTGATAAAGGAGCAAAAAAGAAGACTAAAATAAATAAGCAAGATATAAATAATAAAGAAAAAGTTAATAAAAAAGAAGTTAATTTATATAATAAAATAGAGTATGACGCTAACGTATTTGATGAAATAAGCGATGAATTCATTACAAAACGAGTGGCAATTAAATTTAGAACTTTTCTAGAAAAAGATACATATAAAGAAACAGAGTTGAAAAAAATGTACAATATTATATGGAATTATAGCATAGGTCTTATTTATTTTGGATTTATCTATAATACTAAAGATCTTTCATCTATATTAGATAAGATAGATAATATGATAACTCTCAATAAAAGATTATTTGATAATAATATTAAACTTAAATCATCTGACAAAAGTGGAAATTCTAAATCATATATTAGGACCTTGAATAAGTTCTCGCTGTTTTTTTTGTTAAAAAAAAACATTAATTTAAAATATAAGGCTTACAATAACTTTACTCAAAGTATTGTCCATCATTAGAGACCACTTTCTCCCATCTTTCTGGCAGTAATTGAATCCCCCGTCGAAAAAACGATTCATCTTTTGACGCAATCCATGAATCGACCCATTTTTCGGTTTCTTCGAAAGAATGGAAGCGCTGCTCGCTCAAACCATGCGCCATCGACCGAAACAAGTGGTAATCCGAGGGGGCTATGTCCGGTGAATACGGCGGGTGAGGTAGAACTTCCCATTGAAGCGTTTCCAGGTAAGTTTTGACTGGTTTTGCCACATGTGGCCGAGCATTGTCATGTAACAAAATGACTTTGTCGTGTCTCTGCCCGTATAGTGGCCGCTTTTCTTTTAGAGCTCGACTCAAACGCATCATCTGAAGTCGATAGCGAGCTCCCGTGATAGTTTCATTAGGTTTCTTCGTCTTCAAACTTTGTCGGTGCTCCAGAACGTTCTTTATCTTCAAGGTCAAAGTCATTATTTTTAAAGCGCCTAAACCAGTCTCTGCATGTCGTATTCGACAGAGCATTGTCACCATATGTTTCAACAAGAATTCTGTGTGCTTCAGCTGCAGATTTCTTTTGAATAAAGCAGTGCAATAAAATTCCCCGCAAAAACACTTTATTTGGCACAAAAGTAGACATTTTCGCAATAGGTAATTAAACACGTGGTTGACACTGTGGTAAACTGTATCTACTAGAATTTGAGGTTACATATAGTACTACTTAGCTGATGCGTTTCCGTACGAAATTCCATGCACAGAGTGCCGCTACGCCATCTTTTAAGAAACAGCGAGAACTTATTCAAGGACCTAATACAAAAAATAAAGACCTTAATATTTACACATTACAATCGTTCAAAGAAGAAAAAAGAGTTCAAAAGGAAATTATACACGTGGAATTTACTCTTTATAGCACTTAGTATATTAGAAATGATTGATATTAACGTTTATAATGGAATAGTAAAAACATTCAAAGTATCTGAAATATTTACATATACATACAACAACTTCCTCGAATGGTATTATGACACAGAAGGAGGATGCAATTTTACATCTATATTACGAATACTTAAAAAACAAAGAGTTCAGAAACAAGATATTGGACAGAAACTAATTAGAGAAAAAAAGAGAAGTAATAAATGAATTTAATTTTTATTTTATTGTTAATCTATTAACTTATTTTTATTTTGTATTGAAATGAAATACAAAATTTTTTATTTATACAAAGATGGAAAATTATACGATAATGATAAACTTGTTGGAGAGAAAGACGATTGCTATAAAATAATAAAAAAATATAAAATACCCAAACATATTACTGACGTAAAAGTAGTAAAACAAAAATTCAAATGTGCAGACTACAACTTATTATTTATCGGTAAAGACAAAATTGGAAAAACACAATATTTTTATGGAGATATATATGTAAACTTCAGAAGAAATAATAAACTTAAATCATTTTTAAGAATAGATAGTAAAAAAGATATAATAAATAAGTACATTAATGATAATAAAGTGTCAGATTTTAATAAATTAACTAAAGAATCTTTAATGTCGTTATTAATAATATTAGAATTTAAATTTTATATAAGAACTGGTAGAAAAAAATACAGTGATGAAAATAATACTGTTGGCATTCTAACGTTAAAAAAAAAAAATATAACAGTAGACAAGAATAATATATTTATAATCTTTACAGGAAAAAAAAAATAATCCATAAATTTGTAATTAGTAAAATTCTTGATGAATATGTATATAAATTTATAACTGTTCTGTACGATAACTGTAAAGACGATAATGATTATTTATTTTCAATCAACGGAGTTTTTATAGGAGAATCGAAATTTTACAATGTATTAAAAAGTTTAGGCATTACATTAAAAGATATAAGAATATATGGATCAAATCTTATATTATTACGAGAGATGTGGAAATTCATAAATTCTATTGGTGACAATAATATAAATAAGGTAGATATTAAAAAAATGTTACAAGTTGTACTTTGTAACACAGCCGATACGATAGGACATTCAAAATCTATTTCAAAAAGATCATATGTAATTGATATATTAATTGATAAAGAAAACATTAGTGACATTGTAAAAAACTTCGATCCAGACTTTACGAAATTTTATAATTACGTTATAAATAAATTAAAGAATGGATAAATTAAATAATGTTAATACATCCATAATTACTGGATTAAATTTAATTTCAAACGACATAAAAGATGTTATTGTAGTAAGAATAATAAACAATATACTGCATCTTAACATAGGATATAATATATTCATAGATGATAATAATAATATTATTAAATTATATTATTATAAAGATTTAAATAACGAAGAGAAATATCCATATTTGATAAAATTAAGCAAAAATTTTAAGAAATTACCTAAACAAGATTTCAAAATTAACGAAATATACAATATAAATTATGACATTTTTTACACAAATATACTGGATAAATACTATTTAAATAATAAATATATAGACAAATCGTATGTAAAATTCGAAGAATTATTAAAAAAGAAAAATAAAGTAGAAACAATCGACTATGATTATATTCCTCAGTGTAACTTGAAATATTTTAAATAATATATTAATCCTTGACTTTATTAAGTCCCCTAGCTAAAGCTAGTAGATTTATATATGTAGAGTTTTTTTTTGCTAACTCTATTTCTATCTTATCCTTCGATTTAACTATGAACATACCTTTATATAAATACAACACATACGCTATTATAAGAGGTATTCCTATTCCAAGACATATCCAAATTATGGTATTGACATTGAACGATTTCTGAGACGAAGCGATTTCCGTAGACGCAGTTGCTACTATGTCCATTACAGTTTTTATTCCACAAGATGCTTTAGCCTGTCCAGAGTTCAAAAATTCGAACACCAAAACTTGTCCATCGGGGGCAACACATTCGTCGACAATAAAATCCTGAACTGTTATACCGTTCTCTACTCTGGTACTTGCACTACAAGTATTTTCTATATATGTTTTAAAATCGTTTCTTATCTTATTTACCGTAATTTGTATGTTAGTCTTAATTGTTAAATAATTTAGCTCCTTCTTCTTTTTGTTCGTTCGTTAAATTGTTGTAAATTTTAAACGATGCATCTACAACTGAATCAATAGACGCTTTTGCTTCAGCACTACAGAAATTTTGTAATCTTAACGTACATCCCTTTGATTTTGAAAATTTTACATGTCCAAACTGAATAGAACATTTTGCGCTTGCATCTGCCTTAGCTGTATTCTTTAATTCAATTTTCATCTCATTTACTATATCATTGACGATAGTCTGAATAGAAGCACTAGCACCCATTTCTATTTATTGCAAGTTATTTTCAATATCAATTAAACTAATAAAGATTTTTTCTTATAAATGGATTTAGGTATATTAAATGGTTTCTACGGTGGAGTTAAGAAACAAAATCATGATGAATCTATCAAACAACAATATAGAAAAGAGATTAAAAGCGACGATGATCATCAAACTCAATTTAACATGTTGACATTTATAATTATAATTGCAATTGTTATAATTTTAATAGGAATAATCATATATTTTTCAATGAAAAGAGGAAAATTATCAAATAAACAACAAGATATAAGAGATAGTTATGAAGACGATTAGACTATAATATTTTAAACAAGCTTCTCTGACTAGGTTCTATATAATTTATTTTTAAATGCTTGAAGATATCTTTCTCATTTTTTAATTTAATTTTTTTATTGTCGAAACATAGTTCATACTCACTAAGTTTAAATCCATTCAATTTTGCTATTTTTCTAATCCACACGTTAAATTCTTTTGGTCCTGTAAAATATAATATACTCTCAAACTTTGAGGTGAAAGGCTTTATAATTATATCAATTTGCAAATACTTATTTTTGAAAACTTTTATAAATACAGTACTTTTTACAGCTCCGTCAATAACATATATTAAGTCGTATAATCTACTAAGACTCTTCAAAAATAAGGTTTTATCATCATTATTGTCAGAGATTATTAATATATCAATATCCGATATAAATTCATCATTTCTAGCATATGATCCTAAGAAATAATATTCGATATCTTTAATATTGTTATCTATTCTTTCTATAATATTTTTTACTTCTTTTCTACCAATATTTTTAACTATTTTATCGCTTATTTCTATTACTTTTTTCTGAGAATTATTTAAGACCTTATTATTTCCTTTAATATACACTTTTAGATCATCAAAATTTTTAATTCCTAGACTTAGCAACTTTTTAGCAGTTACTGATCCTATCATGGGTATTGATTTTAAACTCAAAATACTTTTATATCCAGCAGATGATTCTAGTTTACTTATAGAACCAAGAGTTTTGTTTTCAATTATTTCTATAATCTTCTTAATTGTCTTATCACCAAATCCTTTAATTTTTATCAAATCGTCATATATAACATTCGAAGCTTTTACTATTAGTTTTCCGTCACAATATTTTACATGACACCAATTATAATCTTTAAAACTATATAATAAATTTATTATATTTTGACAATTGTTTTCTCTCTTGTCTCCTAAAGTATCATATACAGGGTGTCCCAGACTTACCGAATAACCGGTTCAGGGTAGACTCCTGACGTTGTTCTGAGACAAAAGTTCCTTTGGCAAAATGTCGAGGGTGTCGTAATTTCGGCGTTATGAAGGGTAAAAGTTTCCCAATCGATGCGCTGAATTTTCCCGCGCTCAGAGACATCGCACATCAAAAGAGCCCCGTGCATCGCGCAACGATTGATTCGATCGAGCGCGTTCCTTGCGATTGTTCACGCATTCACTGTTCACTGTTTCACAGTACTCCACAGGAAAAGGAGTCAGATCCGCCGGAGACCTCGCCGGCCAGTGCATGGGCGCACTCCGCGTAAGATTTATCTATCCGCGTATCTCGCGTTTAACACGCGACGCGTTTTCGCGCACGTGTGTGGCGAGGCTATCGTCGCGTCACTTTTCGACACTTTTTTCGCGACATTGACATTCGTATGACCGACAAAAAAGGACAGACTGATCGCTCACCGAATTGCACAAAATCACGACACGCGCGCGGAACTGTCAAGCACTAGCGTGAAGCATCGTGCGCTCCCGCGATAGAAAATCGATATGAGCACTGCGAGGTATGACCTACCGCGCCTTACGTCAATACGGAGCAATCAATGTGCACTGGCCGGCGAGGTCTTTGGCGGATCTGACTCCATTTTTTTTGTGGAGTACTGTGAAACAGTGAACAGTGAATGCGTGAACAATCGCGAGAAACGCGCTTGATCGAAACAATCGTTGCGCGATGCACGGGGCTCCTTTGATGTGCGATGTCCCTGAGCGCGGGAAAATTCAGCGCATCGATTGGAGAACTTTTGCTCTTTATAACGCCGAAATTACGACACCCTCGACATTTTGCCAAAGGAACTTTCGTCTCAGAACAACGTCAGAAGTCTACCCTGAATCGGTTATTCGGTAAGTCTGGGACACCCTGTATATCTTTAAGACGTTTAAACTCACTCAATATAATCTTGTAATATATATAATTGATTATTTTATCGAAATTGTAATACTTATAATTTAAACTATTATATACGTACAATTGTGAAAACACATAATTTTCCTTTTCTGAATTTTTAACAACAACACCATCTTCTATTATTATAGGAATATTCATATAGTTTGAAATCGCTTTTATAATATTAAGATTTGTTTTTTTCTGTAATTTTAACTTCGATAATATCTCGTTTTCTGTAAGACTTTTATCATACAAGAACTGAAAATCTTTAAAAATATTATACCTTATACCGGCGTGAGAAATATTCTTTGAAAAAATTTCATATTTAGAATCATTAACATGGAAGAGAACTATTTTATCCAATCCTATGAGTTTTTCGAACTTATAAAAATAATTAATAATTCCTTCTACACTGCTGATTGAATATCCTGTAATAAACATGTTTCGTCATCTTTTATATACTTATAATAATCTAATCCATCTGACACTGTTATTTCTAGATATTTACATAAAACTGGAAGTATTTTGATTCCTAAACCATGAATACCTATAGTTTTTGAGTTTATTTTAAATTTAGTAGACGAAAAGGTTTTCTCTATAATATATTTTGGTCTACAACAATTTTCTATTATTTTCCCTTTACACTTTACATCTCCAAATACTTTTAATACAGAAAAATTTGCAACAGTTATTAAATCGTCACTTATATTTACATATATTTTTTTAGAATCTATATTTGATGATAATACGTGATCTAGTGAATTATCAACAATTTCAGAGTATATCTTTACTAACGCTCCGTTGAAATTAAAACTTTTAAAATTTTCTCCTTCAAAGTCGTAATATATTTCTGTTTTATTACTTATATCTCCTGCATACCATAGATATATTTCTCTCTATATGTTCTTTAGATGACAATACTTCAATAGATGCGTTCATGTTGATTTTTAATGTAATATTCGTATTTTTTCAATATATATTTTCTTATAATTTACTACTTTTCGTTGTTTTTTTCATATCTTTTGGAAGATCTGATAATTTAATAAATTTACTCTTACATTTTCCGCATTCTACGCACATTGCTTTAATTGAATACTTAGAAGCTCCTGTATCTGTAAAACTTTGATAATACTTGACAGGTTGTTTGTTCATTGTTTCTTTCTTACATGATAAACACATAATTTTTTCACTATAATTCTTTGAACCTATTTCCTTTGTTTTTGCCTTTGTAGTTTTCAATTTTTTACCTGCCTTCTCATTTTCTTTTGCCAATTGTTTATCAAATTCAACACAAAATTGTATCAAACTTTTCATACATTTACCTGGAGTCTCAATATAAATTTTCTTAGGATCTATTGATTGTATAGATTCCATTTATTATTGTATAAAATTCAATATAAACATTTTCATATTTTATTAATATACTATACTTCTAAATTTGATAAATTTTTTTCGTTTATCTTATCAGAATGATGATCATTATATATGTCTATATAAAATTTTCTTAAACTATTAGCTCCTGAAAATGATTTGAATCCAATATCATTTTTCTTTTTCGATAAGTTTTCCCTACATACTCTACAAGGAATATAGAAATGTTCCAAATAATACATTAACTGATCAAAATCTTTATAATAATGATAAATTGTCGTGAATATAATAGCCCAAGCTCCTCTTCCCCAATATACTGGTGATATATCCATTTATATTATTAAATTATTGATAAAAAATAATTTATTAAATAATGGATACAGATTTCTTTAGCTTATTTAACGTAGATAAAAATGAATATTCTATGTACAGAGAAATTATAGAAAACTTGAAATGTATACAATTTTTTTTATTTCCAAATTTAGAAACTATTCATCAAGTAGGTTATATTGATGAAGATTTTATATTTAGAAATAAAGAGTATTTCAAATTATGTATAGTACCTGTATATAAACATTTTTGGAAATATTCTTACTTAAAAAAAGTGATAGTGTCTCAAAGAAATTATATTTATCTAAATTATGAAATAACAGAAGGAACGTTCTTTAGTATTCCTCAGAATGATATCAATATAATATACCATAACATTGCAGATAATCAACTTTCGATTAGAATAGGAGATGATAGATATATATTTTCATACGAAGCATATTCCCAGTCAACACAGAACATCCTCTGAATATGCATAGGATATCCGTAAAATTAAAAGTACGTCTATTGAATCTCGTGTATATACATAGGATGTCCAGAAACATATATACGTGAATTAAATGTCCACAGTACATCTTATGTACAAACAAATATGGATATATATAACAGCTCCAAAAACTAACATACGTAGGATATACAAAGACGGATATACCCATATTGGACATCCATAGTACATCCGGTATACATACGCATTTCATATGTGCAGTACATCCAGAAACGTATATACATAGGACATATTAAATCGGATATACAAATAGTCAACATCCGTAATATGTTTCATGTATGTACGTACACATATGGATATACGTAAAAGATCCAAAAACGCATATACGTAGTACATACGCAATGGATATTCGTAGTAACTCAAAAAAATACAAAGATTATTGATATTTATTAATATAAGCAAAAAGATGTTTATTATTTTTTATTTTAAAGTGACAAAAATCTTGCGTTTATAAAATTTGATTTTAAGCCAAATGTGTGTATATATATATTGAAAATAAGCAAAATAAATGTCTATTAATTATGCACTTTTTATTAATAATAAAAAGTAAATGTAAAATGTAAAAGTAAATGTGATAATGCGGCAAGTTATGTGTTTTAACACTGGTACATAAATATAGTTTTTTTAATTTTGGCGCCATATAAATCGCCAATCAATTGTGCATAGTGTAATTCTCTACTAGGCGTGGCATGCTGTACGGCACACTTTGGATAACATATGAAAAACGGTTTGTGCAATATTTTATTGTGTCTTGTGTGCATTGTGCATTGTGTGAAAACTTTTCTTGGACGAAATAAACTCATAGAGTAGTAGCAGGCAATAACACACTTAAATTAAAGGTAAATCCTATTATATAATACATCCTATATTATTTCATTAACTTTTCATTGCGGTATAGGTTAAGAATCGTTACAACGTATTTTTTCTTCATGTTAATTAATTTCTTAATTTCAAAATATATATGAATTGTTTCACATTTTAGGTATTTTAGATAATAACTATTTCATTACAATCGGATCGATAAACTTTATGGCACTTTTTATCCATTCATTTTAAGTTTTGTGTCTTGTTGAATGAAAATCAAAATGCCTAACAAAAAAAGTCAAAGAGAAAAATTGTGTCGTAAAATTAACGAAAGACTCAATCTGTCATTAGCAATGATTAGTGAAACTAATCAATTAACAGATCATGAAACAATCTCAGATCAGAAATGTGAAAAAATACAGAAAAATAATAATAATGAAATTATGATTGAAAATAATGATAACAATGATTTTCAAAGTGACAACAATGATTTTCAAAATAACAATAACATTTTATTAAATAGTAAAGATAATAATTTGAAATTGAATGATTATTCTTCTCTTGCAATTAAAGATTTACAAGAACATAATAACACTAGTATTTCACTTCCATTATTTACAAAGCCTAAGGAATCTCTTACTACAAAATTAGGAAAATGGTCCATTGATAGAAATATTAGCCTAACTGCATTTAAAGAATTATTAAATATACTTCGTGAAGAATCATCTTTGACTAATATCTTACCAGCTGATCCACGTACAATTTTAAAAACACCTCGCAAATCTAATTTTTTGAACAATTCATTTCATTATTTTGGTATACGCAACTCATTAAATTCTTTAACTTTAAAACATAATATAATTGTTGATGAAAACACAGAATTTTGTCTCGCAATTAATATTGATGGATTGCCTTTAACAAAAAGCACATCAAGTTCTTTTTGGCCAATTTTGGGTACAGTAAAATCAATTAAAAATTTGAAAAATCAAGTATTTATAATAGCTTTACATTATGGAAGTGAAAAACCTAAAACTAGTGAATTTTTAAAAAATTTTGTAGAAGAATGTATAGAACTATCAAATGGAATAATGATACAATCTGTGTTATGTAAATTCAAAATTTCAATGTTAATTTGTGATACCCCAGCTAAGTCTCATATTTTATCTGTTAAGAGCCATTCAGGTTATTTTTCATGTACACAGTGTACTGAAGAAGGCGACATGGTTAACAATGTTTTATGCTTTGATAAAATTGAAAATTATGAAAAAAGAACAGATCATTCATTTAGAAATACTCTTCAAGTCGAACATCATACAGGAGAAACACTTTGGCTTCAAATTCCCAATTTTAATATGATTGACAATGTACCTTTAGACTATATGCATATTCTTCTATTAGGTGCAACAAAAAGGTTGTTATGCTGTAAGCGTTATGGATGGATATTTGGCAAGCCTCCTCATAAATTACGTGCTTCAAGTATTAATAAAATTAGCAACAATCTTCAGCTGTTAAAGAAATATATTCCTTGTGAATTTGCAAGAAAAACTCGGCCAATAAATGAATGTAAAAGATTTAAAGCAACCGAGTTTAGACTTTTTTTATTATACACAGGTCCAATAGTTTTGAAGAAAATAATACCATTGAAAGAGTATAATAATTTTCTTATGCTAAGTTTAGCAAGCTCGATATTGATAAGTAAACACTATGTAAAATTTGAGAATTATATTTCTTATGCCGAAGATCTAATGAAACATTTTATTAAGAATTCTATTACAATTTATGGACCTGATTTCATTTCACACAACATACATAGTTTATTGCATTTAAGTGATTGTGTGCGCCTGTTTGGTTCACTTGATGAATTTAGTGCCTTTCCATTCGAAAATTACATGCAGAAGATAAAAAAGAATATTCGTAGGCATTCGCAGCAGTTGCAACAAGTTGTGTGTAGAGTTAGCGAGGAAAATAATTTTTTGCAACCAATACAATCTACAAATGATAATTCCGTAACATTATTGCGGGAACATTTTAATGGTCCATTGATAAATAATTGCACTTCTCCGCAGTACAGGAAGCTTAAAACGATTAATTATTGCTTAAATGTTTTAAAAGTAGCTGATCGATTTGTTGAATTGGATGATACAACTATAGTTGAAATACAAAATTTTGCTTCATATCAAAATGAAATATTCTTAATAGGAATCAAATATATTGCACATAAAGATTTCTATTCAAAGCCATGTTTTTCTTCATTATTTGATATTAAAGTAATTATAAAATATAATACTGAATTGAAAATGTGGAGAATGGACAAGATCAGAAGAAAATTATTAGTTTTACCATATAATGATAAATATGTTGCATTTCCTCTACTTCATTTATAATTACCTTTAATAATTTCATAAAAATATTAAAACAAATAAAAATAAAAATAATGAAAAAATTTTGAAAATATATGGTTAGTTATGATATTTATTCTATTCTTTTATTGATCTTGATTTCTTTGCTAAATCATAGGTTTTCTCAATTGGCATATTTCTATTTGTATACAAGTGATTCGAGAAATTTAATAATAATTGCATTTATAAGTTTAAGGAATTGCTATTGATTAATATGTACATATAGATGACTTGGCTTGTCGTTCGATTCAAAGAGGAAGATACTGTTGAGGCAGTACCGAAAACATGGTTTCTGTCAAAAGAATCTGCATGCTATTGGCCATCAAAAAGTTACGATAATGCAGCTATTAAAGCATTAATAAAAAAGAAGCATAATCCTGGCTCGATATGGATAAAATATGAAGCAATTGTTTTAGGCACATATGGTAAATATTTATATTATGTTAAATTTTTATAAAATTGTATTATGTAAAATTTGTATTAAAAAAAATAATTAACTTTTAATTTGTTTAGATAATTTAAAAATTGCTAAAAAAAAGGCAATCAAAGCCCAAAGTACAGATGACCTTTCATCACATACGGAGATCTTAACAAAAAAAAAGAATAAAATGCATAAACGGAGACAAGACAGGAAGAAACACAATTCCTCAGATACTGATAAATCCAATGAGTCTAACCGTGATATGTCTGATGAAGATAGTAACACGTACCCATCATTTTCACATTTTGGCAACACACATGTTGAACGCGGTAAAATAATTAAATTTTTCTAGCGCGGTAAAATAATTAAATTTTTCAAAATTTGTTTAATTTTTAAAAAGTAATTTTTTTTATATTTAATATACAGACAGTAATCGCTCTCCAACGGAAAGTCAAGATAAAAATATCACTAATGGTAAGAGTTTTTGAAATTTCAATTTTTATATCAAAATGCACGTTTGCATTGTTAATTAGATCAATATGTTAAAGAAAATTAAGTCCAAAGCCGCGTATGGATATAAATTTGAATATAGATTTGAAAAATTAATTATCAGTTCAGATAACATTAATGTTTTATATTCTAAAAGTATATAAATTTATTCCACTGTAAGGCTGACAGCACATGAACGGATTCAACACGGAGCAGAAAAAATCATCATTACATTTATTCTTATGGTAGGTAGCCCGCAATCCCCCCTGGTGTGCTACCTTAAAAATACATATCTTAAAACTTTTTCGGCGTTGAATTCATTCATGTACTACTGACCTTAATGTATCAACCAATTATATTAAATAATCATTATTAATTAAATAGATTATATTTCTTGTTATTTTAAGATAACTTCAAAACTACAGACAACGCTGACATAAATGCTGGTAAATAATTATTTTTATTTATTATTATTGATTTTGTAATTTTTGAATATTCCTTTATGTATAATATTTTAATACGACTCAACTTTTAAATTTTCAGAATTCAAAAGACAATTTTTTAAAGAAATTCATCTTATTCATCTAAAATTAAATGACCTTATGAGGAGCATTGATATGCTTATAAAAAAAACCCGATGTATTGATGAACCAGAACTAAATGATGACACTAATATGGCTGTTAAGACTCTAATACAATCGTTTCCAGTCATTACAGAGCAGCAACTAATGTCAATGGAAGAATGGCTATCAAATGCAACTGATAACATACATGCATTGGTGTGTATTGAATTATCCTATATATTTTTGAAAATTTTATATTACATGATGAAAACTATTTTCTAATAAATTACTTTTCGAATTTTATATTTTAGAGTAATCAACTGCGTTTAATTGGAGGCACGGATCTTTCCCATCTAATCAAGGGCGTTATGTCGAGAGTAATTTCGAACGAAGTTGGGATGCTATATTCTTGGGAGGGAGCTCGGCAAAAAAAACCTTTTAAATCGTTAAAGTTTGTCCAAGTTATCATTGGTAAAATATATTATTTTATATACTCTACATCGAAACAATTTTAATCACATATACATTCTTCAGCAAAGCCTAATGTAACTGTGTTGCGTAACTAAATGATGCTCAATGCAATAACTAAATAAAAATTTTAATTTAAACTTTGTAATATAACTTTGTCGCTTTCACTTGATCTACTATTTCTGATTTAATACGTTTCCTATTTATGGATCAGTCTGACATATTTTTAATATTGCGTTACTGTATTAATGCGTAATATCATTTAACGTGCGACGAAGAAATCATAACAACCAGTCGCTTCGAAGTCTCAAGTTGTAATCCTGTTATACATGTATTATATGATGTTTCGCATTAAAGTTCGTAGGTCTGTCCATACCGGTTACGTTCCACAGTTACGTGATAAAGCTGAACTCAAGTACGCACATAACTTTATATTTACTATATGATTTTAGGTGTTGTTCGACTGAACTCCAAGACAAAATCTGCAACAGAATCGGACATTATAGAAGTGATAAGAAATTGGTTAGTTAGAAGTAAAGAACGCAGCAACAAATTTCAGTCAAAACAAAAATTGAAAGAAAACACTGTGCGTAAAACAGGTTCGGTTTGTGAAACAGATTCTACTTCTGAAACAGTCATGTCTGAAAAAGGGCCAGAATCTTAACGATTAAGATATAATTTTATGTCATTATTATTATTTGTTTTACATTTATTAAAATTAAAAGTACAGTTAGGTTTAAGATTTCAAATGAAAATAATTTAATTGTTTTGGTACTGCATTAATATTTTTTAAATTTGATTTGCACTTTTTTGACTGCACCTTTGTCAGTATTCTTTTTTTTTTATTTAAGTATAGTAATTTTTATTTTAAAGCTTTAAAATTTATTGTTTAATACTATTTTGCTACAATGTTAATTTTATTTTCGTTTTTATATGATTTCTTTAGTTTATTTTCATTACATAGTCTTACAATACACGTACAGAAAATTTATGCATTAAAAATGTAATGTTATGTATAACAACACACATAATATATATAATATATATAAATATATATACTTATTAAAATAAAAAATATATATTTAAAATTACAAAGTTTAAAAATACGCATTGTATTTTTTCAAACCTTTTATTCCCAGCATTCAACACAAAAAAATCCCCTGAATGTACACAAGATATACGGAAACGAATTAGTATATTTAAATATACGTAGATATACACTGACTATATAGCACATGCATGTGATGTACAATATATATTTTTCTATATACGAAAATGTATGTCCACGGTGGATGCGCAATGAATGTACCTAGTACATATATATAACGTACAATATATGTTCTTTAAATGTACATAGGATGTGCTAAAAGTGCGATAATATGGATATACGAAATTGTATGTTTCGTGTATGTACATTGGATATACAAATGGATATATAATGGATCCACCTGAGATGTACGGCGCATTGCTTTTGAACATCTATACGATCTGCAATGGATATCTTTCAGAAGTATTATGATGTACACAGGATATCCAGAATCCGTTTCCGTATATCCTGTGTACATTCAGGGGATCTTTTTGTGCTGACTGGGTTCTTACTTATCAATAAAAAGAAAAGTAGTATTCGATGATCTTACTTTTTATCAAGTTTTTGGAACAGTTAAAGCTGCAATAAGATTTGGTTTTCTATCAACTGGAATAGAGAAAAAAGGTGATATAACATTTAGACAAAAGTTAGTAAATCCTCTTGATTCCAATATTAAGTATTTCCAAAAAATAAGTTTTAAATCTTTGGAACCTATAAACCAGATTAGATTTTTTGATATATGGGTTAATAGAAAAGATTGTGTAATTACCGGAAGTACAGGAGTTGGAAAAACGTCTCAAGTTCCAAAAGTATTTTTTTGGTACAATTTTTTATTCGGAGGTTACGATTTTAATCTATCAAGTGTCGATCTTGATAATTTTAACAAAAAAAACAAAACTATGATAATATTTCCCAGAAAGGCTTTAATTGTGTCAAATGGAGAAAATTTCTTAAGAAATTTAGGTTATAGAACCGAGAGTAACATAATAATAGAAAATAGTCCTGTCACTATGAACTTTAAGAATGTTTCAAACACTATATATTATAATAAAAACCCTCAAAGCGTCGAATTAAATTTCTGTATCAATAGAATAGCTGCGTCAATTAAATTGAATGACGATAGATTGGCATCAGTGTTCGTTGACGAGATACACGAACACGAAACTTTTTCTGATATATGTATAACAATCCTCAGGAATCAAAGAAAAAGATATAATAATATAATACTTATGAGTGCTACTATAGACGAAGATAAAGACAGAATATATAAATATTTTAATAAAAATATTGAATTTATTCATATAGAGGGAGATAAATTACATCCTGTAAAAGAGATAATAATAGGAGATAGATATGTGATCGAGGATGTAATAACTAAACATAGACCCGATAAAGGAAAAGCTGGAATATTTTTCTTTTCTAGGATATCTGATATTTCAAGTGCGTTTAAACATTTATCATCTGTATTTGAAAATGATAAAAATTTGGTATTTATACCTATTCATAGTAAAGTGTACCCATCTGCATCTGATATAATTAAGAAAATAGAATCAAGTCATAATAAAAGCGTTATAGCATTATCAACTAATATATTGGAATCGTCGCTTACTTTGTGCAATGCTCAATATGTTTACGATACAGGAACATTTTTTTCTAAAAGATTTTTTGGAGGAAAAGTTGATAATATCACTTATGGAATGGCTGAACAGAGAAAAGGTAGAGTTGGTAGAAAACTTCCGGGTAATTACATAGTATTATATGATAAAAATAAATTAAAAAAAGATTTTAAGAAAATTAACTATGAATTTTTATATCCGTATGTAATATTTCTTAAAATGTATAAAATAAAATTTGATGATATATTTATAATTCCAGACGATGCTACAAGATTCGAAAGGACTATTGAGTATTTAAGGCAAAATGATATATTTGTAGACAACAGAAAATTTATGAAGCATATATATAGAATATATAACACATATCCTTGTGATATGATAGAGTATATATCTATTTATCTAAAAAATAGTATTAACAAAATGCTAGAAAATTTTGAAAATATAGATAGTAATGAAAAAAAATAGAATATGTTATGAGTAATAATGTATTATATAAAAATCTTACAAGTATTAATTTTGTATGTAAATTAAAAAAAATTAAACAACCAAATAAAAATGATAAATTGATTAGCATATCAGTTGAAGTTTTAAATCAATTAGTAGATGGATGTGATATTATTTATGGGCAAACCATGACTTCTAAAACGTTTAAAAATTATTATATGATATCTCCGAATATTTTTCTTCCACTAATATCTCTCAAATAAAAAAAATACTACTAAAATCTAAATTTTTAGATTTGTAAGAAACTATATAAAGCACGTCTATATCTTCGTACGACGGTATATATCTGTCTAATTCATATACGCATCTATCTGGATCAGTAGTTAAATTAAAGAACATTGCATAATCATCTGATTCGTATATGTTCATTGAATATATCAATCCTTTATCTTTTAAGTAGTTCAACATATATCCATATAATATTTTGTTTTCTGTCCATGTCAATGTTATAAGAAAATTATATTCTGTTTTTATATTATATATCTTACTGTTCAAGATAAGCTCACGTTTTCTCTCTTCGTTTTGAATTTTCTTTATAATATATCTTAATTCATTTTCTCTTTTGAATAACTTTACTATACTATTGATATCTGGACATTCCCTGTCGAACAAATAAAATTGAAACAGAGCTTCGTAAAAATAAGGACAAAAATCTCTATAGAAGTATTCGTTATTAATATTTTCTCCTTTGATTCTTTTTAGTATATATTTTATTTCGTACTTATCTCCTATTATCTTTACTTATTATCTTTACTTTATTATTACTTATTTTTATATTATAAACCGAATTGTGAACATAAAACAATATTAAGTAGCAATAGTTGTTTAAAGTCTTGTTGAAATCCAATTCGTAATTTTCAACATTTTTAATTATTTGTGGAAATTCTACGTAATTTTTTGTTTTTCTTTCTTCCTTATTATTAAATTTTTTTCTTTTTATATTAATCTTTTCTTCTTTTTTGTAATCTATATCTAATAAAACTTCTGTGACGAAAACCTTGTCGTTATTCAAGTCAATCATATTTACTAATATATTGTCAGGAGGAGTATTAATTATATTAAATTCCCGTATGTTAAAACATTCTCTTTAATATTTTCAATGACCGGATAAATATATTCAGAATATTTATCTACATAATCGTCACTGTACAAGTAGTCTTCTAGTAGAGAAGTTATATCAAAATATTTGTAAAAATGAAAAACGTCCTCTATATATATTCTTCTATCGTTGTTACTTAATATATTATTAACAATTGACTCTATATTTTCATTTAGAATATAATTAACTATATTCAATGGATTTCTATCAAAACTAATTGATATATAAAAATAATTATTTATGCAATTTACTTTTATACCAAATGTAGTTAACAGGAATAGTCCTTTGAACAATTTTTTATCGTTGTCCACCCTAATGTTTATATTAAAATCATTTTAACACTTAGTTAGTATACACGAATATTCCTTTAACGTTTTTTGAATTTCGTTTGTAGAATTTTTGTACGTAGATTTTTTTTTATTCTTTTTTTTTTAACCAAATGTATGATTAATAATATCTATTATTTCATCATTATTATACTTTAATATTATCAAGATATCAGACGGATCTATATTTTCCAATAATTTTATTAATTTTTTTTTTATAACTTCTTCGTTTGACAGATCTATAGACGTGCCTCCTAAATATTTCTTTCCATAGTTTATAAAAAATAGAGAAATTCCGTCAATATCGTAACTTTTTCTAAAATAATATTCATTTTCTAATTCATCTACTATTTTACTTAATTTATCATCGAAATCAAAATTGTATATAAAAGGGATATTACTAAATTTGTCATAGAATTTATAAATTAGATTCTTACATACATCATTATATGTAATACTATTGTTTCTTCTCTTACTAAAGAAGGTCATAAAGTTGAAACATGTTGAACCGTTATATATTATATTATCGTTCTCTCCTCTGTGTCTGAAAATGGAATGTTCGAATAAATGTAATAGTCTTGTTTTTGTATTGTTTTTATAATCATAATCGAATCCTTTATCTGTTATTCCTATAAAAATATCATATGGACTAAAATTATCTACAATAATTTTTGTATCGTTATTCAAACAAATTTTTTTAAAATTCATTTATTAAAAATATTAATAGTACAATATAAAAATACTACAACTACAACAACTTGATATACTATAGTAAAATATAAAAAATACTACATCTATAATAACTGATATACCTTTCTACTTTTTGTCATTTCTAATAGTTTATTAATAGTTTCTATATTTGATTTATTTGGTCGCGGATATCCATTTAGAACATATCTTCTGAGTACAACACAAAGATGTTTAACGTCTTGGGATTTCAGTTCGAAATCTTCTCCTATATATTTTAACATGTATAAAAGTGTATTCATTTTTTCATATAACACGTCTTGATCTACATTTTCTCCAAAGCTTCCGTTGTTATTAATAAAATGATAAATCTCGTCGTGTAAAAGTTTTATATTGTGTTGTATATTATAATCATGCAGTAGATATATAGTTTTGTGTAAATATGTAATATTTTCTAAAGTAATATATTTGTTAAAATTTTCAGTATAATTTTGTTGTAATTCTATAGTATTATTATTTTCTTCAGATTTGTTCATATTCGCAATACACACATCATTATGTTTATATTTATCTATAATTAACACGCAAATAAACGAAATATCAATAATGTATAGTATAATTATATTAAATAATGAACTTGATAAAATATCAAAGATTTTTATTTTTACGATTTATAATGTAAGTAAATATTGTTACATTAGAATACTTAGACTGTATTAAATTTCAGTTTTATTATATATTATATATATACTTACAATTTTCCTTGTTAATCAATGAAATATTTAAATAATCGTGACATTCGTTATTCCAGTCATTCAACTCTCCATTATGTGTTTTACAAGTCCTTAGATGACATTCTTTATGATTACAAGTTTTTAATATCACAATGCTGGCAATATCAGGATACTGTATGTTAAAATAATCGTCAGTATAATATGGTGTATAATTACAGTAAGGTATAAATTGATTACTGTTTAACACTGTATTTATTAATTTGTTACTATTTTTTAAAAATAATTCGTTTTGATTATTTTTAGAAACGTAATCTCTAATTAGATAAAATTTAGATCTATATCTTTCATTATACATTATCATTTTATTAAAATCTATGTAATATACAGACCCGAAAGTTTTCTCATCGTAATTTCTATACAAAAGAGAGCATGTTTCGTGATTCACACAAAAATCTAAAAAATTAGATGCTTCTTTATTCAATAATACAATAGTTCCAAAATTGTCATATGACCATTGCATTTAAAATAAAAATATTAATGAAGTTAAATCTTTTCGAATATAAGTGATACATACATTGAACACAAAACTTCCAAATCAGAACACTTTTTTATATTTGAATTGGATAAATTCTTAAAGAAGTAATGTCTTCTCTTTCGTTTCTTACTACTGTTAGCGTATCGAATATATCCTGATAAGAAGTTATTAAATCAAAATGATAGCAGTCTAGAAGAACAAACTTGTTCGATTCGAATACATCTATCATTTCATTTATATCTATTGCGTATTCGTCTTGTGATTCCGATGTCATTGTTGGTATGTATACTTTAAATATACTATTTCCTTCATAATCCTGAGATAGTACAATTTTTATATTTACATCGTCTATCATAAAATTTAATTCTTCCGTTGATCTTTTCTTCATCTCGTCTTTAACTTTTTCTCCGTCTATTGTTGTGATTACAATTTTCCCGTTGTCGTGCAATAATTCTCTAATTTTTTTTACTATTTCATTTTTTTTGTTTTTCTTCCAACTGTAATGTATTGCCATGTTCCAATCTATACCTATATATTTTCCAATCCCCGAAGAGTTAACTGTAAATATATAATCTTTGTCATTGAAGTATGTTTTAAACAAATATAATCTAAATAATGATGATTTTGACTTCTTGACGTGTTTATTGTATCTCGATCTACATTCGTCAAGCGATAATTCACTTGGATCTGTTCCAGTCACAGAGTTAGCGTTTATGTAAAAATACCTTTGCATATCTCCTCCTCTTCCTATATCTATGGATAAATAATTATTATTTTTCCTATCATACTTGACACTTTTAACTTGAGGGGAAAACGAATTTAAAATAGCTTGTGTTTTAATAAAATTTGTTATAAAATTTAATGATATTCTTTTGCTATTATTTTCTATAAAATATTTAGTTTTATCTATATTTAAATATTCATTTGAGGTAACAGCCAAGTTATAAATTTTATTTAAATCGAAATTCTTTCCGAGTTCTTTAAATGTTTCTATTGGAGGTACTTTATTTAAAGTATGGATGTCTTCAGATTTAGTTATAACTTCATAACTATTTCCATAATAACTGTGATAAAAGAAGTTATTGGTTTTTATGCATCTAGGTATTACAAGTTTGTTGTACGCAAGTGAATATTCATAAATTAAATAGTAAGGAGTTACATAAAATTTAGGATTTAACGATTTTGTATTTTGTATTACAACGAATGATAATATTTCATCAAAATAGAAACTTTCGTTGTTTTTTATATTTATCCTCTTAAATACTTCATCTCCTGTAGACGAAAACTTTATCAAGTTTATTTCTATATATATACCATCTGACATAAGTATTAAGTTTGGTTTTATGCATGCTAATACATCTATTGTATTGTCGAGTTTGAATTTCTCATCTACAGGTTTGTTGTTGTTGTCCTTGTCCATAATTATAATTCCATCTGTAACAAATTATACTAGAATTCCTAATAATACTTCATGGTACATAGAATTAGAGTATATTGGAAATGTAAAACATTTTGATAAAGACTTATTTAGGAAAAATCTAATAGATTGTTTTTCTCCAATTTATGGGGTTTCTAATATTTTTAACATTTCAATTTTAAAAAATAGAATGCCTAATATTTTGAAGACTAATTTCATTACGTTTAAAGATCTGCTTCAGAAAAATGAAACTAATATTTTGATAACAACAAAAGTAGACGGAGAGAAAGTAGAATTTAAAGTTAAAAACGGTATATGTTACATGATACTAAATAATATAATATATACATTGAAGACTAACATTAACAAAGACATAAAATTAGTTGGTGTCGGAGAATATGTAAAAGTAGAAAACAAAAAGGTGATATACCCGTTTTACATACACTCTATTAATAATAAAATTATGAGGAATAGACAGAAATCGTTACTATTATTTAAAGAGTTGATAACAGATAATAGCTATAAAATTTCAAGTACAAAAGATAATAACGAATTAAAAGTAAGCAGAGATTCTTACGAATATAAACAATCTGATTTGCTTGATATCGATATAATACACAAGGACGTGTATGGACTTTAATGTACCAATTATACAATGTACCTAAGGACAAAGTTAATTGGGAATCAATATCTATGTTTAAATTATCAGAAGATTTTATCAGAGAGTTCGAGGACAGAGTGGATTGGAACCTTATATCTAAACGTCATACCTAACGTACCAATGATGATACGTAAAGTATATATGTACCTAATCGTATTTTCATTTATCACTACACTCTTACTTTCTAAATTACATACAAAGTTATAATAATTCTCTTTTTCATCAGTATTTGACTTAACATTAATGTGAAATGTCTTGTGTAATGTGTTTCCTCCAATATTATTTGCAGATACTTCAGTATAAGATGTCTTTATAATTTTAAGATTGTTAGAGAATAATTCTTCTATTCTTTCTATTAAATATATATATATAAATAAATAAATATATATATAAATATATAATTATTTTACAGTAATTTAGGTTATCAAATTTATAACTAGTGTTGTTTTTAATATTAACAAAAACGGAATATTCATCTCCCGGATATTCATCTTTGAAATTTTCAAAACTTTCAGATATTCTAATTAAGTCCGGAAAAATTCTATTCCTAAAAGAAATTATATAATCTTTTTCTGTAGCATTATAGCCTGGATGAGATATAAAATACATATTATTGAATTGTGATGTCTTACAAAACCATCCTATTTCAGTAATTTTTTTGAATGTATTTGTAAAGAATTCTTCTTTAGGATTCACAGAATAATATTCGTCTCTTATATGGGAAAAGTTGTTTTCCTCTATATACTTATCTTCAATTTGATATGAAGATTGAATATTGTAGACTCTGACTAACAGTTTAACTTCTGGAATAATTTTTTCAATCAGAGAAAGTGACTCGCTAGCAAATTCTCTATCATAACTTATTATATCTGTCAATTGACCAATTTCAACTACAAACTCTACTCTGTTGTTCTTTGGAATTCTTAGTATCGAATGAAGAGGAGATTTATCGAATTGCGTGAATATAGGTATAAATAAGTCTAATTGGTTAAATATTGTATAATCTAAATGTTTACCTTTTTTGTAATTGCAGTAATCCTCTCTGTGTCCTACTATAGTATCGTCCTTATATACATTTGGAGAAAAATAAGAACTAAATATATCGAATCCACTCAATTTTAATATAGATTTTCCATTGATATTGATTTCAAAAGACTTTATAAGTTTTAACCCAGGATAATCCGTATATCTTATTGATCCCTTGCCTTTTATCTCTGGTATCTTTATACCTACACAAGGAAAGTCTATACCATTCAATCTCGAATCTATTATATTGAAATGGTATCTACATCCTCTTATATAAGATTGTGATAGATTTACTATTTGAGGACAATTAATTGGTAAATCTTTTATAGGAATTCTGTATATATCATTATTCTTATTATCAACTACAATGTTTTTAATAAGTATATCTTTCATTTTATCTTTTTTATTAAGAGATAAAATTTTGAAATAATATAATTAACTATCAAATAAGAATAATGGAGCTTAGTCATATATGTTTGAGTGCAATTATAAATTCATACATAAAATATTATGATTGCAATGATAATAATAAAGTGTTCTTACAAAAACTATTTTCACATTCCAAAAATATAAAAAATGCTCATGTGTCGCTCTATGTATACGCATATAAATATGAGTATTTAAGAGACTTAGTAGATGTTAATAATATACACACGACTCTAACGAGAATTATGATTAAAACAAACTATAAATATTTATGTGATTTCATAGAGTTTTATATCGATTATATTGATTTTAACTTATTGTCAATTTTCGATATAAGCGAATGTATTTTAAGAAAGTATTCAAGTAAATTTGATATGACTTTACTATCTAGAATAAAAAAACTACCTGAAAGTATTATAATTGACGAAATAGATAGAGTAAGTATTAAAGATGTGTGTAAATTTCAAAATCTGTCAGAAAATTTTATACGACGGTTTTACGATATAGTTGAATGGAATTATATATCTAAATATCAAGTTTTATCAGAAGATTTTATAGAAAGTTTTAAAGATAAAGTTAATTGGAAATATATATCAAAATATCAAAATTTATCAGAAAACTTTATAAGAAAATTTAAAAGAAAAGTTAATTGGAATTATATATCTTCGTCTGATAATAGTTTAAGTCACGATTTTATATACGAATTTAGACATAAAATAAACTGGAAAAACCTGTCAAAATGTTATAAAAATATTGATAAATCGTTCCTATTAAGATTTAATAAATATATATATTTTGACTACTTATATTTTAATTTAGATTGTCATATATATAATAATTTTACTAGTCAATTAGATTATACAGTGCCATATGAGAATATTATAAAAAGTATTGACTATCTAGATATAGATATGCTTATCAAAAGAAATAACATAACTAAAGAAATTTTAAACGACAATTCTGTGCGTAAGTATCATCACACTATATTTAAGTTATTGTTCCTAAATAAGAAATTAGAATTATGTGATATAGAAAACAGTGATTATGCTATAGATTATATGTTCCTCAGTAGAGAATACTCTTTAAGCGAAGACTTTATAGAAAATAATATTGATAAGTTGTATATTTACGAAATTATACGTAATCAAAAACTTTCTGTTAATTTTTTAAGGAAACATTCCAATGTATTTATACTTAATGATATTTTACAATATCATAAAATGCCTGAAGACTTTATTGTAGATAATATAGATTATGTAGACTGGAGAATAGTATTAAAATACCAAAACATATCAAACTCGTTCATATATAATTTTAAGGACATAATTCCTTGGAAGTATGTTTCGTTATACTATAGAATAGATAAAGATTTTATATATAGGTACACCCAGAGAAAAATTATGTTAAATTTGACAAAATCGTTTCTTTAACTTGCGTTTTTTAAGTTAAAGTAAAAAAATCTTTGAGGAAAATAAAAATTTATTTGATTTCAAGAAATGACATTATTAGTCTTTTTCAAAGTAAATAAAATATTTGTTTAAATTATTTTTTTAATTTTAATAAATAATTTTTTAATTAAAAGAAATAAATTACAGAAATGTAAGAAATAATTTAATTCAACTAGATATTTTGAATCAAAAAGTTATTTCTGTAAATCAAATAAAAGGTTTCTTAAACCATGTATGCAAAAGACACGCGACTGCGTAAAAGTGTATATACACCCGAAAAAAAAGCGGTACACTGAAAATGTGGGAAAAATTCATCAAATTTCAACTGACGATAACTTCGTAAATAATAAAGATAGAAAGTTCTATAAAATATGGAAATGAAGCTAAAAATCTCTACTTTAAGAATCAATTTATTTCAATGTTGCAAAATAAATTTATTGAAAATGGCGGATGACAAAGCGCGAGCATGCAAAATTGAAAAATAATGGTTCGAGTTTGCGACGGTGCACGGTATAAACAAAAAATTGTAGCTTATTGGGATCAAAAGCGTACGAAAGTACAGAGTCTCCTCTTTAAAATGCTTTTTTATGCATCTCGATACGATGATTTTTCGCCGAGAGATTCGCATTTGAAGAAAAAGGCAGATTCTTACTTCAAATGCGAATCTCTCGGCGAAAAATCATCGTATCAAGATGCATAAAAAAGCATTTTAAAGAGGAGACTCTGTACTTTCGTACGCTTTTGATCCCAATAAGCTACAATTTTTTGTTTATACCGTGCACCGTCGCAAACTCGAACCATTATTTTTCAATTTTGCATGCTCGCGCTTTGTCATCCGCCATTTTCAATAAATTTATTTTGCAACATTGAAATAAATTGATTCTTAAAGCAGAGATTTTTAGCTTCATTTCCATATTTTATAGAACTTTCTATCTTTATTATTTACGAAGTTATCGTCAGTTGAAATTTGATGAATTTTTCCCACATTTTCAGTGTACCGCTTTTTTTTCGGGTGAGTGTATATGTTTTTGTGCGATCACACACTTTTGTCTAAACAGAAGAACAATGCTGCCTTGACCGTGACAGAGGAAGCGAGAAACGGTTAGCATTCCTGTGTATTCGGTAACGCGGCGTACATCGTACATTGGGCTTGTTCGTTTTAGCTTTACTGGAGCAGCTCTGGGTCTGTTCTAAACAGGATAATACCGGACAAACTAGTTATCTGTCTTGTATTATTCTGTTCTGTTTCTTGTGCAACGTGAATATTAGCCGTGTGTTTTTACGTACAAAAAAATTTTGAAATCCCATAAAAGTGAGTAGTTCGCAAGGTTCGATAAAAAAGTGTGCGATCTACTTGCATCGTGGGGATTTGCAGATACAATACCTCATTTTTATCGTAAGTATTAATTTTATAATATATACATATATTGTGGCTGTCGACTTTAGTCAACGATCGTTCTAAAGAGGTTAAATCAGGAAAACACATGGCGTCAGTTATTCGTGAAGCAGGTCGTTATGCTACATCGATGATACACAATGTTTTTATTACATCATATTTTTATTAAAGTGCTAAATTTAATATAAAAAATATGAAGCGCAAAGAAATGTTTTCGTGCATAACACGCGATCCGCTGGGTGGGAAAAGATGTCGAACACGTTCGTGTAAACGTATGAACGTTGCGTTTAATATTTTTGCTACTAAAAGTATCTTTTTGTTAAAAAAAGTATATTATAATAAAAGTATCTTATAAAAATGCTACATGTAATAGCATTTTTATAAGATACTTTTGTAATCCTCCTTTATTATTATTCCTGTTTTTTGTCCTTAAATTATAAATGACTTACTTTTATTTAAAAAGAAATATTCCAAAAAATTTTTTTTTTTTCTTTTAGGTTTGTGTATCGATCACGATGTTCTTTTGCAACTACCTTTAGATCCTCCAGATCCATTGATAGAAGAACTATTTTCGCTACAAGAGAGACGTGAAGATTTTGTAAATAAATTACATCTTTATCAAGGGATAACTCTAGACAAAATTCCAATCGTGATTCAAAAAGAACAGGAATCAACGGTAATATCCATTTTTTTAAATTACATATTTTTGAAATGTTAAATTATACACTATCAATTTTCAAATTAAAATATATATTCATATTATTGGTTAAAGAAAAAAACAATTTTATTTTAATTTGATAAAAATAATTTGAAGAAGGCTGAGGCAATAACTATGAAAAGGCACACCACATCGCAAGAGGCAAGCGAAGTTTCTAAAAAACTACGATCGAAGAATGCTGATTGTGATTTATTAATTACTGAAAACACTCAGCTTGAAATATTTCACGAAAACGTTTTTTCTAATTTCCATTCACTCGTAAGATATTTTTTTTTATTACATGAATTTCCTATTGTAATCTTATTCTTATTATAGCAAAAGTAATCGCACATTTTTATAGAATTTGATTCACCTCTTGAATCAAACATTCACTGGCCAGAAGATTTTGGCGAAATATCGAGATAAAATTCTACCACGAAATATTCGGAAAATTTTAGTCGATTTAATTATTAGATCGTTGCTGGAAATTCCATCATTGTCGACTCACGATGAACTACAGGTGTAAGTACCTAAAAATACTTACATGCCTCATTTTACTTTCAAATATAGGATTTGTTCGTAATCTTTATTTTTATTATCTTAATAAATTTATTAATATTTTACCAGATTATTGATTTAACTTTAACTTTTAAAAGATTAACTGTGTTCGAAGTAAAAAGTAGGTTTTTGCTTTGGTCAAAGACTATTTGCTTTTGGTTTTATTTATCGAAATTAAGATCAATATACTAGTAAAAAAGTAATAAAGTTTTTATTAAATTGATTCTTTTTTTATTTGAATAATAATATAATCACTTAACTGACACTAATTTGACACTTTCATTGATACTGCTAAATTTCCACTCATTCAGATTTAAACAGATAGTTCCTATTATTTTTAAATAATTTAAAATAAATGTAATGAAATTTATTCATGTTTATTTAGTATTTACATATTTATATTTTAAAATGACTTAAACTTTTTGAAATTTTACGAAAATACATAAATTATTTTTTTTAGGCCAGAATTAATAAATTATCACTTTGAAATTTTAACTAATAAATTGTGTGACGTCTTCACGAAAGAAACTCCAGAAACATATTTCATTCCTCCGAAAACAGAAAATAAAAATCAGACTATTTCACGTGGGAAGCTTGTTGACAAATATAGAAACTGGCGAACTGCTCAAAAAGAATTAGGTTTAATCGAATCGAAAAATTCTGAGGTTGAAAGTGAAGAGAAAAATTGTACTTGTAAGAAAATTTTTATTTCTCTAAAATTAAAAGTCTACATAAATTTAAAAAAAAATTTTTTGTCTATGTCTATTTTTTTTCAATGTCTTTTGACTTTCGTTTTTATAGATTTCTTTAAAATGCGATTAAATTTTTTTGTTAAAAATATTTAATTTCTTAAAATTTTATTAGCTGCTGACAATTCTCCCAATGAACACATTGTTTGGTTGTTAAATAATAATGCCCCGTGGAGAAACGTTATCAATCACTGGCAATTGAGTGTTGAAGTTAGATTGCGAGAATTTCAATATAACGTAGGAAGTGTTAAAGAGATATTTGATAAATATTCAGTTTTAAAACAACCTTGTGGATATGAGTTGGTAAGAACAAATGCACTCTTTTATCTGCATGAAATACTGAAAATAAAATTTTGTTGTGATTAAGTAATACAAGAAATGTTTTTTTTATAGATTGAAAGCGATTTTATGTACGAAAAAGGAAGAGAAGGTATGTTATATGCTACGTGGCCAGAATTGTCAAATAAACTTCATGATTTAATAAAAATTGAAATAAAAGATAATGCTGCTAAGGAGTTACTTGAGACTCTCTCTTTTCCTACAGTGTCTGAGGGTAAATTATAGGATTAATATTTTAATTGAATAAATATTTTGGAATAAAATAATTGGTATTTGTGTTAAATAACAAAATCATGCTTTACAGAAGAAAGAAACTTGAAGTTGTTACTTCTTTTACCAGCTCTGTGTCCACCAGTATGTAAAATCAAAAAATCAAAGACCATTTGGAAACCAACTATTGAAGAAGCACAGGCGTCTTTTATTTTGCATGTGAAGGTAAATAAATAATTTAAAAACATATATGTATATTCTAAATTAATGTCGAAGATTATTGATCTTTAATTAAATATTTTTATAAATCGTAATTAAAAAATTTGGAATAGCATATCTTACTTTCAAATACTTTATTATTGTATCATTATTTTTTGAAAAATTATAAAGTTAATGTGTCTTTTTATTGTCAATAAAGTAATTATCTTCAAAAATAAATCATGGAAATGTAGCAATATTGAAATTTCAGACTCCAGGCGACATCGATAAAGCACTAACCGGAATGCGAGATAAGTATGCCAATTTTGGTGTTCAACTTCAACCTCTCATCATCGCAGTAGGACCAACATTGTCAGAAGTCACTGGATATTACGTAAACATAGATGACACAAGGTATCGCTTTCCAAGTATTCTAGCTGCTGTAGACCTATGCTTCAAAAGCTTTCATGTTTTGCACGCGAAGTATCCAAAACCAAGTGAACCAATTTGGCTTTTTATTCAAAAAATTGTATATTCTTTTACGACCCCGTGGGACAAAAAGCTGCCTTGCGTTGCAACTCTCGTTAGTACTGTACAAAACATGTAACATATTTAGATTATCTTCTTACGTAACTATAATATATAATTTTAGGGTCTTATTACAGTTAGACGAACTTGAATGCTCAGATATTGCCTCATACACCACCTCACAGTAGAGTCTCCTACTCATTAACAATTATCTTTCTAAATTATAATATGAAAATGTTTATTTGCTATATTTGTCATTTTTCAGCACCTACTTCATCTCTTTTATTGCGTCATTTAAAATTTTTTCATTTTATCATTTCTCGCAATAAATATATATGTAAACAACAAAATTGCATTAGTGAGTTTCAAGACGCATGGGCTTTTAAAAAACATTTAGATAGAAAGCATAGCCATGAAAAAGAAAAATATATACATAAGACAAGTAATTCTTCAAATATTAAACTAGAATCTGTTTCTTTTCCAATATTGTTAACAGAACCTATCTTATCTTCCCCATCTAAGAAATCTTTCACAAATTTTTAGAATGGTACACTCAGAGATTTAAACAATGTAATAAAAGATTCAGCAGGACTTTTTGTAGCTAAATTACATAATCAAACAACAGTTCCTCGAAATGTTGTACAAAATTGTATTAATTTTACTGAAGAATTTTGGCAATGTGGTATGTTCGATATTTTAAAAGAAAAAGTTTTTAATATCCTTGAAAAAGAAAGTTTTACTGCAATGGACAAGAACGAATTGGAAATTATGTTTAGCACTGCAAGCAATCCCCTACAAGGTCTCAACACAGAATATAAAAGACTACAATATTTTAAGAGTACAGGATTTTTTATTGAACCAAAATCATATATAATTGGTGAAGCTAAAACCTATAAATTAATTAACGGTATAAAGACGGAGGAAACTGAAAATATCAAAGGGCAATTTATTTCAGTAAAAAAAGTTCTCAGCATTTTTCTTAGCTTACCCGATTTTTTACAGATTATTTTAGATTACATGGACTATTTATACAATAAAATAGAGCCACAATACATGTGCAATATTGTACATGGAAAATTATGGACTCAAATAAGAAATAAATTTGATGATAATATTGTAATTCCACTCATAGTTTATTTCGACGAATACGAAACAAATAATGTTTTAGGTTCTCATACTGGGGTTGATAAGATAGGAGCAACGTACTTTATGTTACCCACTTTACCTCCACAGTTTCAATCTGCATTAAAGCATATTTTTTTAACTTTATTATTTCGTGATACGGACAGAAAGACATTTGGGAATAAAGCAACTTTCAAGCCTCTCTTAGAAGAATTACATGATTTAGAAAGAAATGGATTGCTGATTAATAACGTTACAGTTTACTTTTCTTGCATTCTCGTTACTGGCGATAATTTGGGAATACATCAAATTTGTGGATTTGTTACAAGTTTTTCAGCTAATCGAATCTGTCGTTTGTGTAAGATTGAGAAAAAACAATATCAAAGTCAAACTATGGAGGATCCTAATTTATTGCGTCAAAGCAGAGATTATGAAGAAGATCTTAAATCTGATGTTTTTGAAACAGGTTTAACTGAATATTGCGTATGGAATGATTTACCTTCTTTTCATGTAATTGAAAACGTGTTTTTCGACTCAATGCATGATTTTTGGGAGGGTGTCTGTGTGTATGACTTAAGCGCATTATTATTGCATTATATACAAATAAAACGTTTTACATTACAAAATATTAATGATAGAATCATGGCATTTAATTATGGCCCTGCAGACAAAGGAAATGCTGTACCGTGTTTAAAAAAAGAGAAACTAATGCAGAAGAAATTAAATTTTTCGGCTTCTGAAACTTTAACTTTTGTCAAATATCTTGGAATTATAATTGGCGATTGTATTCCAGTGAACGATGAATACTGGAATTTGTATTTATATCTTAGAAATATTGGTGACATTATCAATTTGAGATATTTTAATAAAGATTGCATTACTCTTTTGAAGACATTAATTACTGAACACCATGAACTTTATATACAATTGTTTGGAGAAACGTTAAAGCCGAAACATCATTTTCTTTTGCATTATCCGAGAACAATAGAACTTATTGGTCCACTTAGGAATGTCTGGTGTATGAGGCCGGAAGCTAAACATAAACCTTCAAAAGTAACGGCTCACGTATCAAATTCACGAGTAAACTTACCATATACACTTGCCATAAAGAATCAGTTACAGCAATGCTACAGTTTTATGTGCAAAGATTCCCTTATTGATAGGATAGAATATGGCAATGCTGAAGTAATTACAGATGAAACATTACGAGATATAAATCATATATTGCCCGAAAATTTCTATGTAAATTCTACAGTACATTCAGTGCCATGGATTACTATTGAAAATGTTACTTATAAACCATCTATGGTAATAACCACAGGATACAAAGATCATGTACCACTTTTTGCTGAAATCGTTAATATTTTAGTCAATGTCGAAAAAAAGTGTCTTTTTTTAATAAAAAAAATATTTACTTATGGTTGGTCATCGCATGTCTGTGCATTCCAAGTTAAAATAACTAATAACTTATCTTCCGTCACTTACGACAAATTGTTCAACAAATTTCCAACCTGTGTTCAAAGTTCAGGAGACGGAAAATACTTTATAGTATATAATGAATCGTAATTTTAAACAAAATATTTGCAATAAAATAGGGAAAAAAAGTACAAAAATAACTCGTGATATTAACATTTTAAAGAAGCTTTTACAGTTACGTTTCATTATTTAGATTATAAAAAAGCGTACAAAAATGTTCCTTTCATTCTTTAAATATTAAGTAAACCGTTAAAAAAACTTTTTGTATTTTTTTTCTTAACAAGGAAAATTTATTTGATATACGTTTTATTTAAAATACAAAATCTGCAAAATGGATTTCAGCAGATATGAAATTCGTTTTGCAGATTTTGTGTTTTAAATATAGATTTAAGTACTTAACACATTTAGGATGTATAAAAGAAAGGTGCAAACAAAACCTTTGTGATAATATGATATAATAAAATAAGATATATTTATAATAAATAAGTTACTTAAAATTTACATAGCAAAGTATTGCAGTAAAAGTTTAATGTAAGGACCTTCGTTTCTTCAATGTATTTTTAATGTAATTATATTTTATGTAACTTTTATGAATTAGTTTAAAAAAGAGGCTTTTTGTTGAGTTAAATTTTTTATTGTTTTTTAATTTGGAAAAATTTTTTTATTTATAACAATGGCATGAAATTAAAAAAATGTTCATCTTTAGTATCTTTTCCTTCATTGTATCTTAGATAATAATTATTACGTGTGATGTTCAAATAAAAAGAATAATAGAAAAAAATGCATTTGTGTTTTTATGTTATTTAACATAATATTTATAAGCTAACAATAAGATGTATGTGTAATTAAAAACAATATAAATAATAAATTAATTTCTTGCATTTAAAAAAAGCCAGCAAAAATATTTGTATGTATACAATGATTTATTTTTCTACGTCAAATGTGTATTACTTTAAAACTTATTTACAATCGTTTCCATCATAAGAAAATAAATTAATATTTTTAGTTTCTTGTTTTCACAAGTGATTGTAAATTATATCTCAGCATAGGAAAAAGACGCTAAAAATATTAATTTTATTTTTCATAAAGAAAATAACTGCAATCAAACATTTAACATTAGATATTTAATTTAGAGAAATAAATTATTTTGACATTTGAAGAAACTGATTCATTTATTTAAATAAAGAAATTATATCATTTAAATAAATTCTGTTATTAAAATGAAGAAAAATATATTTATTTTGAAAATTAATCTTTTTACAATGAAAATATATCTTTTATTGAAATTACAAAAATTTTTGGTAAAATGAAAAAAGAATATTTCTTCAATATAGAACTTTTTTAAGTAAATACAAGAAGAACATTTCTTGAACGTAAAGATTTATTTTATTAAATATAAACAAAATATTTCTTGTTTGCAAGGAAATGTTTTATTACGTACAAAAAAAATTATTATGTGCAAAGAAATTTTTTCTTACATATACAAAATATACTTCTTTCATTTAAAAAAAATTTACGTCGCATAACCAAAATTATTTCTTTATTTCTAATAAAAAGAATTAACCAAAAAATTTCTTCAAATTAAAAAAACTTTTCTTTGACCGTATAGCAATGCATAAATTTCTTTGATTGAAAGAAATTTTCTTTGAATCGAAGAAACTTTTTTCTGGGTGTATAGATACTATATAAATATGTATGAGGTTAATTTTAACGAATATTTTAGAGACAAATCAAAATATTTGGAATATATTACAGATATAACTTCTCAATAAGTTCATTAAATTGTCCTGAAAGTTCTATGTAATAATTTTTGCTATTATATTCTTAATTTATGTATTTTAAAAATATATATCTATCTTTTTTATTCTTTTCGTCCTTTAATTGATAAAATTTATTATTTATTAAATTCCTTTTTTTTTGAAAGTTCAATACACTTATTCTTTAATGAAATAAAGTCACTTATATTGCTCGTTTTAGTATCTAGTAGTATTTTATAAATTTTATTATGTAATTCTATCATTTCCTTTTTTATATTGTACATACTATTTTTATATAAATAATATTCATTTTTGTACAAAAAGTAATTTTTTAAAAGTTTGAAATCCTTTCTATAAGGAAAGTAGAAGTTAATATCTGTAATTTTTTCTATATAATCAGAATATTCAGGAATATCTAAAGTTGTCATATTTACAAAATCTATCTCATTTTCGTTTGATGGAAGTTTTTCGTTAAAAACATAAATGGAGTATGATCCTCCTATTATATTAGAAATATTATTATTTATTGTTTTCTCTTTACTCTTTAGAAATATAAAGTTAAAATACTTATTCTTGTCAGTGATTACACAGTCATTGTCTACTTTAATAAATTTTAGGCAATAGTTGTATACATTAAAAAAAAAAAAAAAAAACTCTTGTCCTTAAGATTACTTGAAGATATTATTTTACTGGATAAGTTAATGATTTCTTTATACATTTTATATAATGTACGATTTTTTTTTTTCTATTATTTGAACAAACTATTATTTCATCGATATCATCAGATTTATATAAAATAAGTAATTTACACTTTAATTGTTTAATATATTCAATATGTTCATTCAATCTTATCAAAAATTCATTATATATTTTGACCAGCAAAGTTTCTCTGATGAAAATTCTCTTCCTAGTTATTGTATCAATATATTTGTAAGATAATTCTATATCTAAAGGTTTTATATTTTCTGAGTGTACTATATTCACGATATCAAACTCTTCATTATCGAATGGTAATTCTAAACAATATTTATAAAAACTATAATTTCCATATTTTATAGTATTTATTTTTATTCCGTAAATTGACATTTTCTTTATACCATCATTATCTACTATTTCATCATAATGGTCGAGAATTTCACAATCTGATATTTTGTCAAAAAATCTTTTCCTCTTTTCCTCTTCTATTTCGTTATTTATATTTTTAATATATGAATACTTCTTTACGTTCAGATCATTTTCAAAGTTACAGTTATTAAAATACTTGGTGTTAAATAAATTCTTTCTATTGTTGTATTCATTGATAAAATAATATTTATCTATTACATCAGTTATTAGTTTATCTTTACCATAAAACTTTTCATACTTCTTCTTATAATTAATATGTTTCGTTCCTCCTTTACAATCACTTTCATCACTGCACTCTCCAAATCTGACTCTGATAAAATTTTCTATTAGTTTCAGTCTTTCATCTATTCTTTTATGATGATCTGAAGTCTCTTCTATAAATTTTTCTAGAGATTTGTTAGTTTTACAACATTCTTCTAATATTTTTGTCCAATATTTTTATTTTTTTACTATTATCTTTGTTTTTATCAATTATCCGTTGTATTTCCTTCGCAGCTGTATTTATATCCTTTAATAAATTAAAATTTTTCTCACTAACGTTTGAAATGTTATTTTTCATAATAGATAACTTGTTTTCAGATTTATTTACTCTGTCTTTTAACTCTTCTATAATTTTGTATATTTTATCAAAATAAGAATTATTTCTTGTATTTATTTCACTTACAATATCAATGATGTATTGTTCCAATCTTGGTTTCTCACTATCATATTTACTTTCTAATTCATTTAACTTTTTCTCTATGTTTGTAAATTGAATATCAACTTTATCTGATAATTTTTTTTCATCTTCATTAATCTTTTTAATATGATCAGATATATGTTTTATATCTTCTATCGAACTAATTGATGATAAGAAACTATTGTATTTTGACTTTTCTGATTCGAAATATATTTCGATGTCATTCTTGAGTTTCTTTATTTCTTCTGGATATAAATCATATTTGGTAATCATTTCCTTTAGTTTTTCATTTGTTTCATATAAATCTACAAGCATATTATCTTTATATATCGAAGAGTACTCGTAATTTTTATCCTTCAAGTTCGATATTATACTGTTATCAATTAATTTCTCATATTCTTTTATATCTTTTTCAATATTATCTATATGGTTGGAATTTTCATTCAAACTAAAATAGATTTTTAAAATATAATAATATCGTAAATTAAAGTTATCAAAATTATCTAATATAAAACTGTTATATACTGACTTAAATGAATTGTTTATTGTCATATTATTCTTTCTGCAATAATCACCGAGTACAAAGAAATAACTAATAGTACTTATCGTTTCAAAATAATAGATTTTTTTCTCGTATTTTAACAATTTATTCATAATATTGGTATTGTCTATATTCCTTATACTATTTAATATTACATTACTTGAAATAATAGGCTTTTGCAATTCTTTCGTAAAATCATCCAGTGTTATTTCGTTATTAATATATTTTTTAATATACTTAAAATGTTTTTTAAAATAAACATCTTCTAAAAAATTAGATATGTCTTCTAATTTTTTATCAATACCTTTTTTCCTTATTTCTGTTATGAAATTATAATATTCATTTTCCAGTTTTGATATATCTTGCATTTCTTTTTTTGTAAATATATCTTGTATAATATTATTTATTTTTTTATAAAACTCTAAGTATTGTATATATATTTCTTTATATATACTATTATCTTCTTCATCTAAAGCATTTAAAATTAAATGTTTTACATTATTAATAGAAATAATATTTTTAAGGTTATAAGTATCTAATTCACTCTTTTTTTTTATAATATTATTTAAATTAGGAAAACTGATATTATAAATTCCCGGAAAATAAAACAAACTTATTTAAGATGAATAAAAATATATTCAGAACAGACTTTACTACAAACGAAATAAAAGAAGCTGTGTTTAGTTATATTAATATTAAAAAAAAAAGTGAATTTGATGAAGTATATAATTCTCAGTTAAATTTTAACTACAATAAAGATATATGCTAATACTGTAACAGGAAAATAGAGAAATATATTTGGGATAGAAAAAGGTATGGATTTTTCTGCTCTATAATGTGCAGTGAAGTGTTTTTTGGAAATATATGGACTATATTTAATTATGTAGATAAAGTAGATATAAATTTGGTTCCCATAAATATTATAGAAAATAAAGATGATATCTTCAGACTTATAGATGACACAAAAGATTTTTCTAAATTCAAAGGATATTTCTATGAAAATAATAATAATTATTATTTTCACTTAAAAGCATTTAAAGATTTTAATATTTTATATGATAAATTAATTAAAATAGTATTGATATATAATAATAAAAGGTATTTATCATGCAATAGTGAAATAGAAAACAATCATAATATTCTAAAATGTGATAATCTATTTATAAGTTTTTGTTCGGTGATTTGTAAAAGCTCGTATTTAAAATTGTTAGAACGATATATATATATAGATGAACAAATTAATATTTACATACCACCAATAATATTTTTTGAAGACAGCAGTGAAATTATCAACATAATAAAAAATGTTTCTGACACGTATATATATGGAGGGTTGGATTGTATAACGTCAGATAATAAAATAAAAATAACAATATTGACAAAAAGGTAAAAATTACTGATAGTCTGTGCTATTTTCAATTTTATATAAAGAGTTGGTTATCATTTTTGGTTTATAATTGGTATATTTTATTTTGTCTACCTCAATTACGTTATTAAAATAATTATTAGTTATAGTATAAATAAACATATTTCACAAATCTTCTTTTTCGTCTTTTACAGTTGGCTTTAAAGTATTATTCAACCCATAAAGCTTAAACATATTACTTAATATTAGGTTATAGCTTATCGAATCAAGCTTATTTTTTGAATATAGGAAATTAATAAAAGACAAAAATAATATCTCTATATTGTTTTTCATATCAGTTGGTATGTATATTTTCTTCTCGTTATTTTCTAACTTATTTAAAATATTATATACCATCTTGTAATCTTTTAACTTGTTGGAATTTTTCTTTAATATACTACATATCAATGATTGATTTATAAATTTTTTTTCTATATTGTTTTCTTCTATAGAATCATATATTATCTCCATAATATCTTCAATATTATATTGTTTTGAAATATCTTTCATAACATTGTTAAAATGGATTTTTTTATTGTTGAAAGTTTTACTTTTGCTAGATTTTTTAGTTGTACTTGAAAACAGAACATTACATTCTTTACAGAGATAACCATTATTGACATTAATACACGAGTATGATAAACATTTATGGCACTTATATGTTTCCATTTATTAATCAATTCTAATTTTAAACAAATATTATAAATAAATGGAGGGTATTTTTTTAAATAATATAAACAAGGAAATATTAGAAATATATAGTGATATTATTAATAACAAAAAAGATATAAAAAACAGCTCGTTAAAAAGTATACTTGGAAGCTTTTCAAAAAAATATCATAAAAAATCAGATGACAACAAGAAATTAAGTAACTTTATAGTTAATGAAATAAATTATAATGGAAAGTTTAATCTTATCGAAATATCTAAAAGAATAAAAATACTATTGTATCATAATATTATTCCACAAGAAATAAAAAATAAAAACATAAGAGATGTATTATTATCTGAAAAAATTTTAAGTTTTAGTGATATATCAGATATTAAATTGGATTGTGTTAAGGTTTTACTATCTAATATTATTCAAAATATATTAAGATTTTTCATAATAAAAACTATAGAAGGAGAAATTGAAATTAATAAATTATTTGTAAAATTTGATTCAAGAAAGATAAATAACTCTTTAGGATGTTACATAGATATGTATTACGGGATAGAATATCTTATAATTACAGAAGTATTAACAAAATTATTAAGTTTGTATTTTATGTTTAAAACACTTGAAAAAGGAGGAAGTAGAATGATAGTTGAGAGAACGACTGTAGATAATTTAAATAAGTTATACGAGCTTATATCAAGAAATGATGTAAGATACAGAAACGATTTCAAAAATATCTTCATACGCATATCAAATAGTATAACTGACGAATTTCAAGGAGGAAGTAAAAGTATTCACGATATTATTAATAAGATAAAGAATAAAACAATTTCAAAAGAAGAATTACTTCAAGACCCAGAATTATGCGGTGCTATCAATGTTTCTTTAGGAGAGATAAAAATTTCTAAATTAGAACCTTATAATGTTGATAAAGAAAAATTTGTAACTAAAAGTGGAAACGATATTCTAAACGTGGTATTTGGAAACAAAGCGTCTGAAAATATACAGAAGATATTTAATGATAAATATAATATGTCTGCTAACGATATTGTTAACAATCTTGAAAATTATAAAGATAATATAAATAATTCATCGCCTGTAAAAAACAACTCAAATAATAATCAAAATTTCGAGAATTCATTTAATTTTACTGAGAAAGACATAGATATATTATATACATTGAATTTAATAGATGCTTTAAAAAGTATAGGTACTGGAATCACTCCTTTATCAGAATTGTATGAGTTAGATAAAAATCAATTAGATAAAAATATAACAGTAAACTTTTATACTCCAGTTTCGAAAGCAACAATAGATGAAACTCCTATAGAAAAAGAATAATTATGGTTGTCTTAACTGGTCGTTAGATTCGTCTTTTGTCTTATTATCATCTTTATTTTTTTTTTCATCTTCATTTTTAGAATCTTGATTAGCTTTACATGTTTCGTCTTGAGTGAGAAAGTAGAATGCAGACATATATATACACCATATACACAACGGAAGGAATAAAATCATTATAATCCAATGTATTTTAATCATATATATTGAAAATAATAGGAATAGAATTGTTGATATTATAGAAAGAGATCCTGGTATTGTTAATGAATTAAATTGTAACATTAGAGGTTGGGATATCCATATCAATAAAAATCCTACTGGAAGTAAGCTTAATATTATACTGTCCCAAAATTTACTAATATTGAAAAGAGGATCGTTAATTCTTGTAAAATGTTTTCCTTGAGAAAGTTTTAAGTTATCGTTTTCTAGGTAATGATTGGCTATATATATGATTCCCATTCCAGCGAATAAATATATGAATAATGTAAAAAATAATCCATAACTACTATTGGATAAATCCAAAAGAACAAACTTATTACTTTTGTACCATTTTCTCCCAGACTCTGGGCTGTATATGATAGAAGATATGTATCCTAAAAATGGAAGTATAAAAATAGTGAATAAATATAAAGTATCGTATATACTAGTTTGTCCATTTAGTAGTGTATCAAAATCTGCCATTTATAAGTAATAAAAATAAACCGATATTTTTTAATATAAAACTAATTTATGTAGAAAATTCTGTAATAAATTTCTCTATTGTAAGAATACGTTTATTTTTTTTTCAGCTTCTATTATTTTTGATGATTTCTTAGGAGTTCTTTCTTTAATAATTAAGACATCAGATTTATTGACTGTCGTTATTATAATATTATAGTTTTTTATTTTATCTTGTATATATGTCATATCTCTAAAACCAGATAGAGACACATACAATACTATATTATCATTATCACTGATTTTATAATAGATGTTAAAGTTCTTATTATATTTGTCTCTATCGTTGATGAACTTTCCTATTCCGACAATAAACTCATTTGTTATTTTCTCCTTAAATCCTTTTAAAGATATTAGTTTATCGTATATAGTATGTTTGTTATATGTATGTATATCAGGAAAATTTTTATAAATCTCAAATAACCTTCTGCGCGATATATTATCAAATATACTGATAGCCGATAGTAAGTCGACTATAAACAACTTCTTGTCTTTCAAGTCATCAATAATATTATATATATTCAATGACGTTTTCTTTCCTAAGAAAGATAAATCTTTTTCTTTCAATCTTAAAAAACTAAAAACATCTGTCAATTTATGCTCAGAATTTATTTTTTCCAAAGTTTTCATTCCTATATCTTCGTACTTAAAATATTTTAAGAAATATAGTATTTTTTTTACATTTATAGTATCGTCAGAATCCTTTATGTATATGTGAACTCCTTTCGAGTAATAATCATATTCAGGTAATTTCAAATCTCCTTCTTTGATTATACTTTTTATATTTGGAATTATATCTCCAGATTTTGTTATTTTTATAATAGATCCATTACCAATTTTGTTGTCAATCACATATTTAGCGTTGTTACATGTTACTCTTTTCACAATAGTATTATCTATTTCAACGTGAGGATATAATATGGCAACAGGTATCAATCTACCACTTTTAGATATTTGCCACGATATATGATCTACATTAGCTTTGTACGTATTAAAATTATGTTTAAATGAGATAGACCACAAATATTTGTTTGACGATGAAATATTATGTACTTTATTGTCTCTTATAACTATACCATCAATATAATAGTCAAGATTATATTTCTAATCACTTAATATTTTTTTTAAATAATCGTAATTAAGATGTTTAGCCTTCACAACCACATATTTTACGGTACCAATTTTATATACATTTTTTAATATACCGAACTTTTCTAGTTGTGTAATATTATCATCTATTACATCATAACCCAAGAAAAATAGATTTTTTCCTATATCTTCGTCTATAGTCTTCCGATTTATTTGTCCACAAACCAAATTTCTAACATTTTTAAAGTTGTATTTTTTATTAATTTCATCAAGATCTGATTTTTTGATAATAAGTTCTCCTCTAACTTTTATTTCCTTCGTAACTTCGAAATTCAAAAAATCTTTTATTTCGTTCTTTAATCTGCCATAATTGCCATCTCCTCTTGTATATATATTAGAATTGTATATTAATATACATATCCCATCTGCTTTTGCAGACAGTACAACATCATCTTCTTCTGAAATGTTATTGTTTTTTAGCCATTTACTTAGTTTATTGTCGTGTTCATATGTTTTATCTTCACTCCCAAGATATATTGGAAGTTTTTTGAATTCCTTTCCTCTTTTTTCTCCAATATTTTTCAATACAGAACTATGACTTTTACAATTATTTAAGTATTCAACTATCATATCGTATAACTCATCATCTATTGGACTTTTTCCCTTTTTATGATATAACTCGTTCAACTTATCAACATATTTCTCTATTTCATGTATGCTTATTTCCTTAATTTTATCAAAATTTTTTTTCGTAATCTTGTTCATGTCTAATTGTAGTGTTTATATAATTTTCTTTATATTTTTTCAAAAAAAAAGTTATATATTATAAAAATATAGTTAAATATAGTTATATGTTATAAAAATAGTATATATATAATGGTTATATATTATAAAAAATAGTCATATATTATAAAAATATAGTTATATATTATAAAAATAGTCATATATTATAAAAATATAGTTATATATTATAAAAATGTAAATTAGAACATTTGCAAGAATAAGTATATCTATCTATACCAATACACATAAGTTTGAACATAATAATATCACATAATGTATTTATTTGTTTTTTATTAATTTTTTCATTACACACTATATATATATATATAAGTATATCTTAATCCTTTTAGTCTTATAAATATCAGCCAAATAAAATAATCTATTATTAACAATTTCCTTGTATTTAAAACACTCTCTGTAATTATTAAAAGATAATAGTGTATTGTAGCGATTTATACTATATTCGTAATCATCTAAATTTCTTTTTATATATTCCAAATTATATAATGATATATATTGAATTATATATATATTATTACAATTAATGATATTTGATAATTTTGATTTATTGTTTGTAAATATGTATTTCTGTAATTTTTTTTTCTTTGATGTATCTAGATTATCATAATTTAATTTAATTTTAAGTATTAAATCCTTATCAAAATTTATTCTATCATATATATATCTGTGATAATTCATTGTGTTAATAGTTGCACTTACAATAGTATTTATATTTTGAGAGATGTATACAAAATATATTACATATAACAACTTTCAAATCTGAATTTATCTTTATTTTTTCACATATACTATTACATGAAATACAAAATAAATGGTAATATGATTCTTCCAGTTTTAATGTATAGAACAATCTATTACTTTTAAATTTCATATATAGTATAATACATTTAACATATTCTTTATCATTGTAGTATTTATTATATAAATCTATAATAGTTTTAAAACTGTTTATGTTTTTTACTATACTTTCATATTTTATATTAGATATATAGTCTACAACATAAAGATTGTTACAATTTAATAATTCATTTACTTTATATTTCAATTTTTTTTTCAAACATTTTTGTATAATTTCTTTGTCATTTTTACTTAACTTATCATATTTTTCCTTCAAATTATACACGTATGTTTCGTCGAAATAAAGTTCGCAGTATAAGATTTTTAATTTATTATTTGACGAATCCATCTTTCAATTTAAATGTATTATTTCTGTTTTTAAAATAATTTTTGGAAAACAAAAGTTACAAAGAAGATAATGAATGAAATTAAACAAAAATTAAATATGTAACCTAATATACGTCACAAATAATATTCTCAAATCCAGCATTGTTGTATACCAATAATGTTGCGTATCTAGAAAAATATCGTCTTTAACATGACCACCATTATATAGAAAATCTTTTATTGAAAATTTGTCATTAGAAATATTTTTAATTTTCTCTTTTATAGCATAAGGAGTATCATTATCTATTACGAAATTTTCTATTTCTACATTTTGTTCTCTAAACAATTTTCTCAAAGAATCTTCTATGATCTTATTTTTCATATACGGAACTGACATTGCAAACGGGTCATACTTTATCCACGTATCGTCATCAATTTTGTTATATGAATATCGTCCGATATATTTTTTCGATGAACACATTTCGTATATTCCTGAATTTTCTAGTGTTTTACAACATACAGCTCCTATTAGAGAGAATACTTCGCCTCCGATTGTTGGATCATCAGGTATATCTATAGGATCGTCTAGTACAATGTTTTTTGCACCAGAATTATAAAATCTTGATAAAGATTTCTTGTGAATTCTAGGAATACTAATAAAGAAGACACCATTTGCAAATAGAACAGAATTTATATTTATATTTCTAAACATATCAAATGACAGTTTATTACCTAAAAATGGACCTAAATTACCAATTTCTCCAAGATACGCACAATTTTTTTCCTCCTTTACAATAGATTTTCTAACTATACACAATCTTTTAGTAAGAGAGTCGTAACTTATATTATTAAATACAGAACTATCTAACTTCAAAGATTCTTTAATACTACCTAATCTATTTCTCATGATATCAAACTCTACAAATTCAACGGATTCAGGTACAGACGATATAGGGTCTGTTGTTTTTGTTACAAGTATAGGCTTAAATGGAACACACGATAGGACTGTTGATAATATTTTTTCTTCTTCGGTTTTGTAAGATCTGAATCCTATTTTGTTTGTTATCTTTGATAACTCTCCTGACAGTTGACTGTACCACTTACCTTGTCTCAAGTTTAAAACAATCATCTTTAACATATTGTGATATATTAATCTATATAATTCGTGTTTTAATCTTACTTCTCCGTTAATTATCTTAGTATCTCCTGTTATAAAATCTGTAGGATCAGACGCTTTCAAAAACATTCTAAATTTATTCTCTTCAGTTATTTTCTTATTAACTATCATGTCTGTCAGTACAGTAAGAGGATCAACGTTGTTTATTAAATCGTCCAAAAATGTTAATTTATTTGCAAATAAACAAAATATAACAGGCTCTATAAAATCGTTATTATTTCCGAACGAAACTACATCTCTTATAAATCCACTATCTAAACTAGATAGATTTTTATACTGTTTTGAGACTATTCTGCTGTTAAAATTACATGTTTGATACGAATGTGATTTATATATCACTTCCAAGAGTTCCATTTGTTTATCCAAAACAATTTTGTTAAGATTCGAAAGAGAAAAATATGGATGTGTTTTTAATATCTGTTGTTTCAAGACATAAGGAGTGTTGTCCTCTATATATTTTACCAACGCGTCATATTCAAAATTATTTATATCAGTACTGTAATTTCTTAAAATAGTTTCTATGATATCTTTAGATAAGGTGTTTGCGGATAATAAAATATTCTGATTGATTAAATCATATATAGCCTTCTTCCCCAATCGTTCTATCTTGGAAGTGTCTATATTTTGAATGTTAAAATAACTTGGTTTTTCTAAGAAGTCAATTTCTTTTTCAGGCTTTTTTTTTTGTTTTTTCTTACCTCCCTTTTCATAATCTTCATTAGAAACCTCCATATTATTGACGAGCATATAGATCTTTCTGCATACATCACATCTGTTTTGACATTGATCGTACATGTGGTAATGATTCAATGAATTATCTATATATATTATTTTCTTCATTCTCTTTTATTTTTGATATAAAATTATCCAATGTATTTTCATCTTTACAGTTACAAATGTCATCTCGAGAAATTCTAAATATATATTTTTCATTATTCATTTATTTATAATAAAAGAGCGATTTAAAATCCTCCATTATTTCCATATGTAGCTATAAAGACTGATTTATCTAAATAATTTGATGTTATTTGATTTTTATCTGTGGTAAAGTCGTTAAAAGTATTGTTTTCTATGTTCAATTTTATATGCTTTTGATTGCCATCTGTTCTGTATCTTGATAATTCTTGATAGTCGCTGAAGTTGTCTTCAATTTTAAATTTAAGCAATGATATAAGATAATTGAATATTCTCCATCCGTATTCATTTTTATCTTTTAGAAAAGAGTATAATTGTATGGCTAGTGTAGCCAACATAGATTGTATGTTTTTTATTGATATTTTATTCTTGTCTATATCTATATAAAATGTATTTGTTAGGTTAGACATTATCAGATATTGTTTGTTGTTATCTATTATATTCGAGAAACTATACTTACCAAAGTTTCTCCTGTTGATTTTTGATTTCTTAATATTTTCTGATTTTTTTCCACCTTTCTCAGTCCTACTTTCGAAAAAGATTTCATTTAGAAACGCGTTATATTTTATTGAATATACTCCATTGACGCTATTTAATTCATCTATTATAACTTCGGGTTCAGATAATATTACAATTAATTTATCGAATCTATTATTTATATCTTTAATATCTATAAAATTGTCAATATTAAGCATGCATATATTATTTCCATATAGTTTATAACTAATATTATTTAAGTCAATAGAATTTCGTTATTCTTTAACTTTTTTAAGATCAAACTTCTTATATTTATCTTTGATATAAAGTAAAAAAGAGTATAAAACAGATTCATATTTCTCACTATTTTCATATATTTTATGACATCTAAATAATTCGTTATTCATTCTTATTTGATTTAACAGTTGAAATAACGGATCTATAAATTTAATTCCGTTTATATCTGTTGTTCTTATTTTCTCGAGTGTGTAATTACTAAGATATATGCAATCTATCAATTTTCTATTATTATAAAACAAAGACAAGTGTCCTTTAATAAATGGATAACCAAGAATATGAAGATTGTAACCAGTTATCATCTTAACAGCAAACATCAGTAAAATCATATAGAAGAATGATTCTGGAAAATATACATCTATATCTTCATACTTTACGTTATGTATTATGTGATTTGTATACGATCCATAACATATTAAATACGAATGTATATATAATGATTTTCTCATAATGTTGATGATAATAGATTCCAACGATTTGAATTCTTCGTCGTCCGTATTACCATTTTTTACATTACCATTAGTATTTCCTTTTATTTTTACATTATTTATGTATTCAGTAGATATTTTCTTTATGTATTCTTTCGATTTACTGGTTTTATAAATACTTGATACATCTACGTGAGTCCTTGATATATCTTGATTATCTTCTTTAGTTAAAACTCCCAGTAGTCTTGTATATTTTGTAACAACTATAAAAAAATTGATATTTTATAATATTTATAATCCCCCTATAATCATACTTGCAATTCTTTTGTCTATTAAAATATTCATTAACTCTATCATTGATTCTGTTATAAGTAATAATATTTTTGTCTATAGACATTTCATTCTGAAAAAAACGTTTCCAAAAATTTATTAAGTAGACTTTTTAATTTTTGCTTATCAAACTTACATATGGTTGAAATCTTATTTGAATATCCCTGGAGTATTGTACACTCGTTATCTGACAATTTTCTGTCTCCAAGATAGTGATTTAAAGTTTGATTGTCACTCATAATTTACTTATTTATATTAATTTTTCAAGTAATTACCAAAATTAATATTTTTATTTAATTACAAAGCCGAGAATTTAATGTTTAATAACTTTTGTAATTTTTCAATAAATTAGTACTTCAAAATTTCAAGGCTATAAATGAATGATAAAGATAAACTTTCAAATTTAATGAAAAAGTATCATGATACTAAGTATTTATCACAAAACGATGAAAGTAAATTACAATATTTTTATTGTTGTAGGATATGCAAAAAATGCGGAAAATTAAAAAAGAAAAATATCATTTATACATATAATGATTATATATATAAATACAATTTATAAGAAATTAATATTATTAAAGTCTTTGTACTTCTTTCAAAAAACAAGTACTTTACAATCCTTGAGATTATTAGATGCCACTGTAATTACGTTATATATATATTGTCGTGTACTTCACATGTCATATTATAATTGTAGAAGTAATAGTATAATTCACTTTCCAACTTTATGAAATATTTCATTAATTTTTCATCTTCTTTAACATTGAACTGTAGAATATCACACACGTTATTAATGTTTAAATGATATATTACTTTATTTATAAACGTGAAATGATCTATGTAAAAAATTGATGCAAAACACCTCCTGATATCCTTAATAGTATTAAAAAATAAATAAATAAAGTTATATTGATTATCAAATAATAATATACAATCTTTAAATTCAAAGTCTAGATCTTCAAAACTTTCAAATTTTAAATATAAATTTTTGTTCTTACATTCTTTTTTATAATTTTTTATAATATTTTCTTTATGAATATCATCTAAACAATTCCTATCATATAAATTTATACTATATTTTTTTGAAATTATCTTATTTAATAATTTATAATTAAATTTTTTATCTTTTTGTGATAAACAAATTGTTTTACTATTTAATTTAATCTTGTTTATTACGAATATATAATTCGATTTTATAGAAAAAGACTTTAAATTAAATATTTGATTTTCACACGAAAATATTGAATAATAAATTTTTTTTTCAAATATAATTCGTGATAATTTGCTTATTAATATAGTACAGAGATCCATGTTCCTGTATTCTTTCTTAATACATAAATGATTAATTATATATGATTTACCGATATTAAGATTACACAATTTACCAGTTATAATTCCAATTATATTATTATTATGTTTTAATTTTAGTACTAAGTTATGTTCTGACTTAAGAAAATTCATAAAATATATCTCGTCATACAATATAGGATAGTTGTATTTCATAAATAAATAAATACATACATAATCATTAATAGATGCTAATTCAACTATAAAATTTTTATTAACTGTTTTAATTATAGGATCATTTGTATCTATAATACCATCAACATTTTCGAACTTATATTTATTCCAAAAATGTGATTTCTTCATTATTTATAAGTTATCAACATTATAAATCAATTCTCCATTTCTAACGAACAAATCCAAAATACCATTAGTTTCTTTAGCCTTACAAACTAAATTTATATCTTTGTCATATATATACTTTGATTCAGAATCAAAATATCCGTCTTCAATAATATCTGAAATAACGTACTTTATTTTGATAACTTTTTTGATCTTATATGTTTTAGATTCATTTACATATTCTATTTTATTATTTTTTATAGTATCAAAAATATATTCTTCGTTTATAGGTTCTAATGTATTGTACTTGTTATAAATAAATTCAATTGACGACTCTTTGAGAAGAGAGTACAATTGAGTTATTCTATTTAATTTTCTTTTTATAAGTTGAAACATTTCGTTATCAGAAGATTTTCCATTTTTTGTAAATGCTAATATTATATGAACATTTACATACTTTCTATCTATATTATAATGAGATCCATATCTCAATGATCTTTCTATAATTTGTCTCAATTGAGATTCTGACCACGGTATATCCAAAACAACAAGATCATTAACACATGTAAAAGACACTCCTTCACTACCAGCATTAGTAAAAATACAACATTTTACGTATTTTCCACTGTCGTTATTAATGTGATTAAACTCTGATAAGTTTCTTTCCCTAATATTTGATAATTTGGAATATTCTATAAAACTAATTTTAAATAATTTTAAATATTCTTTAAGTGTGGATATTCCTTCGTAACTTACAAATGGTTCATATATTAAACATTTACCTTTTAACTTTAATATAAGTCTACATGCTTCTATGTATTTACATGAATATTGTTTTAGTTTATGAAAATTTTCATCGTTTATATTGTCATCATCATTATTTATAAATTTCTGGATAATTTTATCATCAAAACTCATATTTTCTATACTGCGTCTAAAAGAAGAAAGTTTTGATTTTATAAAGTTATTAAATTCCTCTTCTGTCATTTTCTCTCTGATCTTCAAACCGTCGTATACAAATGTTGAAACCATTCTCCTTATAGGTTTCAATTTATACAAATCTTTGTTCAAGGACTCATATTTTTCTGCCTCGTTGTAAAATGATTCTTGATAATCTGTCATTAGTATTTTGTATATGTGAATGCGTTTAGATGCAAAATTATCATTTTCAATTGTATTTGTTAACGAATCGTTTTCAACATTTTGGTACGAAACTATTGAAAGTAGTCCGTTCTTCAACCTATTTCTGTTAACTAACTTTTCGTCATCAAAATATCTTTCGTCAAAATTTACACACACAATATTTTTTCTAAGCAAATTTACAAGAATATTAAACTCTTTTATATCGTTTACAACCGGAGTTGCAGACATTAGAAGTAGTTTATTGTATTTTTCATTACAAACATTACTTATAAGTCTGTATAATCTGTTTATTTTTCTCTCTTTGTTGTCGTAATCCTTTTCTTTATTTCGTAGTATGAAATTGTGCGCTTCGTCAATTATAATTAATACTCTGTCTCTTTTGTTCTTATAATTTTCTAATTTTTCTATAAATTTTAAAAAAAACGTTATTATCATCATAATGTAGTATCTCAACTTTCTTATTACAATAATCAGATACTCCTTCCTCCCAAATTTTGTGTAAACTAGCTTTTACAAATATAAATATTCTCCACGAAGGATATATGTATGTGATATTCTTAATTATATATAATCCTAATAAAGTTTTTCCAAATCCAGTGTCCCAAAATACAAGTAAACTAGATAGTGTCTTCAATCCTATGAAAACTCTAGACGTAAAAGATTGATATTCTGTCAGTATTTTATCTTTCATATTAATGTCTAGACTTTTTGTGTTTTCTATTGCATAATTAATGTGTTGAGCAACTATCTTTTCCAATTCACTCATTTAATGATATTAATATTTGATATAAATGCTATTTCTAAATATTTTCAATATTATTTTTACATGTATATCTATAATATTCATTATACTTAGTGTATATCCACTAAGTATTTATGAACTTGTAGTAAGATCTGTTGTTATGAATATGGATAATAAGATAAAAAAAAAATATAATCTACCCATTGTCAAAAAATTTACAGTTTTTAGTAGTAATGATAATATACATAGTTCTGATGGTATAATGGATATTGTAGGTGATAATGTTATATTTACAATAAACGGGACTAGAATAGAGTTAGATATTGTTAAAGAATATGATAAAATTGTACCTATGATATACAGTAAATGAATGACATCAATCTAATTTGTTATCATATAAATGGATAAGTACTCTAGTGCTATATCTGATAATGTAAAAAAATCATCAAATTTTTTACGCGAAAACACAAGATGGATTACATTAGGAATTATTATTTTAGCTATATTTATAACACTCATAATGGTAATATGCGATAAATATGTTGAAAATGGAGATAATTATCTCTTAGGAGCCACATACTTTGATATATTATCAGTAATATTATGTATGTTCTTGTTCGTTAATTTATGCATAGGATACGGATCTGTAAAAATGTAGAAGCTTATTATTTATATAAATAATATGAATGAAAATTTTTTTATTCCAATAACTTCTGTAGTAATCATAGTCATAATTATTATAATATTTCTTTTTAATTATAATGAACATCTTATTATAAAAGAAACTAGAAAGGAAATAGATAAATTTAACGACGAATATTTTAAGGATTTAAGACAAAAAGAGACACAAATATTTGACTTTAAAGTTGAAAATATAGAAAAATTGGAAGATTTGGTTAAAGATTTAAATGAATTATCTCTAGATTTAACATCTCAAATAACACAAGTGTCAAATAAAATAAATGATGTAGAAAAAAAAGTTAATGATATAGAAATTAAAATAAATGAAAAGAATGACGATATTAATGTGCTTAAAAGAAAAATTTTAGAGGAAAAATAAGCTTTTGTAATTATTCATTTATATAAATGAGCATTTTACTAATTGTATCTATTGTTGTGCTAATAACAGTGATTTTATTCTTGTATATCAAGATTACATCAAGGGATATTATAAATGTTCAAGATAATTTTGTTCATACAAAAGAATTTTTCAAAGAAAATCCCAAACTTTACGAAAAGTACATTAGTGACTGCAGCAAGGAGTCAGATATGGATGATAAACTAGATAGTTTAAAGAAAGAGATTAATATAAATATTGTAAAAGAGATAAAAGATATTAATGAAAAAATCAATAGTATGAAAGAAGAAATTCTATCATCTGTAAATAAGATTGTGAAAGAAGAAATTATTTTAAGAGAGACTAGTTAAATATTAACTTATTTAATATATATAAATGGAAGAAAAAATAGACAAACAATCATTGGCCATTAAGAGATTGAACGTTATAGCAGAGATGCCTGCTTTTCGTGAAAAAATGAACTTCACAAAAGGAGGAAACAAAGGATTTGGAAAAGAAATAAAATGGGGACATGTTAAAGGTACAGACAAATATTTTTCGTACTACGAGGACAAAACTAATTCCGGTACTAAATATATAATCACTAGCGATCTAATACAGCATCCAAATTCAGAAAATAACGGAGGATTAAAAGTTTCAAAAAAATCAGATGTACTAGACGAAATAGATGGAGTTGAAGACATCGATAGCTGGGGAGGAAAAAGGAATACAAAAAAAAGTAAACAATTACTTTATAGTTAGTCTCTGTAGAATTCTGAAACCTATATATATAATTATATCCATCCCAGGTCTATTAGAATTTCCTACCTTATCATCTATATAATTAACTGTCGATTTAAATTTTGTTCTAAATTTATTTGTCTCTTTAAGGAACTCGTCGTTTGTAAATCCATTAAGACTTTCTATCTTAAATACTTTTACAGCTATAAACTCTAACAAGTTTATCGATCCTATTATTAATATGGTTGTAAGATCAGATGATTCGCTTTCTGAGATTTTGTTGTATATATTATTAATATCAAAATTTGATAGATCATCCAAATCACACATTTCCATATTAAGATTATTGTTCTTGCAGAAATATACAATATCTCTTTTCTTTCTTATAACTTCAGAAATACTTTGATTTTCTAAAAGTTCTGTTAATTTATTCAGTTTATCGCTTTTATACTTACGTTGAATCTTAATATAAGCTTCTGGATCGACATTTTGTTCTATCTTTGGAGTATTTTTGTATTCGATTATTTGAACATTTTTTTCAATTACTTTATCAACTATATCTTCATCGTACAACCTACTTATCTCATCTATGTCTTCCAATACACTAAAATCTAACGTACAATCCTTTCCTTCATTTTTATAATCTAAAATTATATTATCTATTATATCATCATCGGCTATATTATCATCAGTTATACTATCATCGATTATATTATCAAGAACCTTATTGTTTTCAGTACCATGTTCCGTATTTATCTCACATATATCAAATAAGTCTTTGACTCGTAAGATATTCTTTTCTTCAAGTCCGAATAAAAAATAAAAATTGAAAAATAAATTTCTTATCATATCTCTTCCAATTAATCGATCTTCGTTATTGTCTGAAGAATTTTTAATACAATTCTTTACATATTCATAATCAAGAGATCCGTAAACCACATCATATTTATTCAATTTGAATGGATTTTTATCTCTTTTGAAATCATGAGCTTTCAATAAAGTCTTATTATCTATAGAATCAGAATTGATAGAACTATCTTTGTCCAACATATTGATATATAAATTATTTATTTAGTATTTTTTTCTTTACTAAATGGGTAAACTAGAAAAAATAAAACTAGATTTTATATGTGATAAAATAAATTTATTATCGTATAATTATAAAAGGAACGAACTTGATGAAATAGAAAAGTTATTAAAGTTAAATGAAAACAATTGTCATCCAGAGGATAACAAAGATGACGTAGGATTAGCTAACTTAGTATCTAACACACTATCATTTTATGTTAAAAATATATTTCCGTACAAAATTAAATTAGGAGGAGGAATAAAGTTAAATCCAGACTTATCTATAATAAATCCTTACAAAAAACATGATGATAACTACACACTGTTGGATGAAAATACAAATAATTTTTCAAAGTTTGTAAGAACAACATATCCTGAATCTATATCTAGAATTGCTTGGGGAGAAAATAATTCAGACGGAAAATGTTTAAAAGATCTTTTTCCAGAAATCATTCCGAATTTCAATTTTTTCGATAGTAAGAAAACATCTATTCTTGATATGATATCTGATAACTATTATTTAGCACCTGTAAACATAGAAGTTTTAAAAAATATCACGTCATATATTACTGATCCAAAATTTAATAATATAAAAGAAAATCCTGCTTTTTATTTATTTTCTCTTTTCATAAAAAATATATTTAACAAACACGAAAACGAAATTGGAAATACAAAATATGAAAATTTAAAAAAAAATGATGTTAATAATTGTGTTAATATTACCACGTCAGACAATGATAAATATTTATTGAGAGAAGTGTTGTCAAAACATTTCAATAATTTGAATGTTAATGACGATATTATAAATTTAATTAGGAATAATAGATCAAATATTAAATACAAAAGTTATAAAAATATTGACGATAGGAATATAAGTGAAATGTTTGAGTATATAGATCCGTTAAGATTTTTATACAGTATGGAAATAGAAGGAGACGATATTGGAAAAGCATCACCTTTAAATCAGACTACAATGAAGTATTCTGACTATAAAAAATTAGATATATTTACTAGATATTTTTTAGAAAATGTAAATTATGTATTTGCTATTTTTAATCATAAAGGCTCTACGTACACATATCCTCTTTCTGATATACTTGATAGGATAGGCGATGAAAATGATATTAAACTAATATCTATAATTCCAATTCCATTCGATGATAAAATTACAATGTTTGATTTCTTTAAAAATTTAAAATACAAATATGATGACAAGATCGAAAAGCCTGTTGAGATAAAGTGCGGTACAAAAAACAACTTTGGTCTTGATAAGAAAGGTTCTATAAAATTTATAGGAAATGCAAAACTTTCAAAATCTCCTTACCAAATACTAAATATATATCTATATTTATTCGATGATTATCAAAATGTAAATAACGACGAAATATTCAGCAATAATGTTGAAAAACAAAGATTTATAGAATTTATACTTAGAAAACTTGGATTTAAAGTTAAATCTACTAAAATGATAAGATGTAACAAGGAAGTAGTCAAATTGGATGTCAGTCTACTGCCAAATGTAACTTGCTTTAAAAACATTTTATCTACAAAAAAAAATGTTCCAGATATTAACAATAGTATAAAAAAATTGGGTCCTTTGATAAATTTTATTAATAGTTTTTCTACTATAGAAGAAGAAAAAGGAGGAAATAAAACTTGCAAAGAATTACATTTTAACGAAAGTCATGATCCAATATCATTATATAATGATCTGAATCATAAAGATATCAATAATTTTATAAATGATGATGATTTAAGAAAATATAATTTTTTTGCATCTGAAGATATTGATTTTTATAAAGGTCTAAAATACCTCAATGAATCAGATAATATTAATATAGATACTATATCTGATATAGTTCCACTAAATATATATTACAAGAAGAAATTTACAAATAAACTGAATGAAAAAATAAAAAACAACGGAGGAAAAAAAGTGTACGAGACTTTATCTGATTTCCTGAAATACATTGATGATAATCCAAAAGGAGGGTTGAAAGACGTATATGATAATGTTGGAGAACTATTAACAGAATTGACGGAAACACAAGATGTTGCCTCATACTATTAATGGGGTAACTCCGGATATAATTATAAACAGCGTTTCTATTATATCTAGGAAAACATTTAATTTCTACAATCAGATAAAACTTACCAGTAGTTATTCTTCGAATCCTTTCGGAGACAACGAGGGAAGTATTAAACTTATAAATTATCAACCTTTGACAAATACAGGATTAGATTCTTATTCTTAAATAATAAATAGATACAAGAGATATAATGATAATCTTACAGACGAGGAGTATGATGAAAAGGCATCTTGTTTGGTTGATCTATACAATCCTTATACACACGAATTGATAAAATGTGATGGTGGAAATAAACATTTTATGGGTATGGAGTATTACCTATTACTCACTCAGATGGCTATTGAGAAAATAACAGTGAGAAACAGAGGAAAGAAGACAAAATTACTTCAAGCACCTAGTGGAAAAAAAAGACAAGGAGGAATAAGATTCGGAGAAATGGAGGGAGACGGAATTGCGTGCCATGGAGCTTCAGATGTATTACTCTCTTTACTATCAGATTCAGTGGAAGACAGAATTGAATCGTTTATATGTACTAGATGCGGAGATTTCGCAACTCATGAGAGTAATCCTGACTATTCTAGATGGAAGTGTACCAGATGTGAAAATTTGGGTTACTCTCCAGAATTGAATAAGTTTAATTTTACATATGCATGTAAAGTATTCTTACAATATTTAAATTGCAGGGGAAAAATTATAATACCAAAAATTGTGAAAGAGAAAATATTGTATCCCGATTTTTTATAGTTTAAATAAAATATGAAATATAAATTATTAAATTGAACTGTTTTTAGTATGGAAGTTAATAAACATTTGCTAAATAATTTAATTGATATTTTATTAATAAAAACTAAAATTATAAAGGGATATAATGAGATAAACTGAGTACTATTATGTACAATAAAGATACTATTACGGATATGACTTATGAAAAAGAGAAATTGAACACGTGTTTTAAAATAATTACACGTTGTAAAGATTTTGAATATATATATTATGTATTTATAGATAAAGTTACAGGCTTAAATAATTTAGAATTTGGAAAAAACGTATATCCAGAACCTATTATATTAACATCTAAGGCAAATTTGTCAAAGAAAGATACAAAAACACACGAGTTAAATATATTTTATGAGAGAGAACTTTCGTTTAATTACATATTAAATATAGGAAATAATACGTTTATATTAATGGATAAGCAAAAAATGGAAGGAATAGTAAATTCACTAAAAAAATCAGTAAAAACGGTATTTAAAAAAGATATTGACGATGATAAAGAGATTAAAATATTTTATACTAAAGAGAGATATAATGATATATTTGGTGTTATATACAAATCAAGTAACGGATCTATAGAAACTAATTTTACTAGAAGATTTTATAAAAATATTCGCATTTAAATAGAATTATGAAGGAATATACTTCAGAATCAGACGATAGTATTTTAATTGAAGATATTAAGATAAGCAACATATTAAAGAAAAAAAAAAATATTTTATATCAATTCTTTTTCTGTAGATTCTGTTGACGACACATCAGATTCGGAATGTCTACAGGGAGGTTATAAATTTGATATAGTAAAGACTTTTATTAATAAAATAAAGAAAAATCCTAAGTTTAAGAAGAATTTTAAAAACTATAAGTTTGAAAGTATTAAACCTAGTGGCAAGGATATTGTAATGGCAGCTATTATCGACAGTAATTTAGTCAAAGCTAAATTGTCTCAGGAACAGTTAACTGAAAAGCATATCTCTGAATATATATTTAACGGGGATTATATCCCATTGATTTTTGGAAATACAGACAATAAAAATATAATATATCTCAAACAAATCAATACAAAAGGAAAAAAAAGAATTGTGAAAAGTAAAAAGACTGTATTCAGTGAAAAAAATAGACCCATTGTTATATTCTTTAAAGTTAATTCTAACTTGAAATTTTTTAAGCCTGTAAAAAAAGAGAAAAATGACGATAAGATCGAATCTATTGATAGTACTACAGCAGTAATGGAATATATTATAGGAAGAAATTTCATGTTGATACCAAATCCGAAGGAAAATCTAAAAATAAATTCAATCAATAATATAGTATATAAAAATGATAATTTTGAATTAAAACAGTTTAAAGACGAAAGTTATCAATTTGAAAAGATGACAATAGAAGAATTTGAAAATATCTTAGGAATGATTGTAAAACAATGTACTAAATTTCAATAGATTTTAATATATTTTTATTTTAAATATTTTAATATTTCTTTAGCTTTTTTGTTTATATTTCTTGATATTGTTAGGTCTTCATTTGAGTCTGGAAAAAAATAGATAAACATGTTATCTTCGTATTTACTTGATAATAAACATCCTACTATATTTTTATAGTTATCATCTACAAAATATAAAAGAACATTATTAGTTATTTTATTAAAATCTTCATTAATGATTTCTTGAATTACGTTTATTTTAGGACATCCATAGTCTACAGAAATTATAGGACCTATTCTATTATATGTATCTGTCCTACATTCATAATCTGATTTTAAATATTCCATTATTTTTAATTCTGTAGCTTCTCCTTGAACATCGTATGGATTCTGTCTGTATGTCAATATATATAATGCAAGGCACGAATCATTTATATATAAAAAGCTTTAAATGTTTCAATTATATCAAACTTTTCTCTTTGATTTCGAAATTCAAACTTATAATTATTTAGTGAACTTGTACTTATAACAGTATCGTCCCAATCTAGAAAAATTACATGTTTATAATTTTTATTAATATTCTCATTTAATATTTCTCCTATATTCTTATGACTATCAATTATCCTTAATGTCATATTTATTTAAGTATATTATTTTCTGATATTTTACTTATCTTTGGAACTATCTTGTCAATTTTAATATATTCTTGTAATTTTTTTAATGAATTGTAATTGTTTCTAATATAATCTACATTATTTAAATTTGGTATATTTTTAAGTAACAAGCCTATTAATTCATTCAGTTCTTTCATTTAATAAAAATAAAATATACCTATATTCTAAGAGATTATTTTTTTGCAGTTATCACATCGATTATCACGATAACATCATGACGGTACCGGCCGGATTTTGATATGGATCGTGTTTATTTGGAGCAAAAGGTCCCAGGTGGCTGCGTGTTTATTACAAAAACGTTATTTATTGACTGGCTTCTTCGAGTAAATGATTTGCTGCGCTTCTATATTTGTGTAGTAGAAAGAGATGAGTTTGTGGAGACAATAATGTCTCATATGTATGTGGTATATATATGTTTAATTATAAAATTAAAAGTTATTGAAAATAGAATATGGTCAAAACATTATCCAAATATTGAAAAAAAATTTACTTGAAAGAAAACAAAATAGAAACTGTAAATACTTAATAGAAAAACTTCGAAAATAAATCGTCAAAAGAACTCATTTACTGGCACACTAACAAAGTGTACTAAAAGGAGAAGAAGAAAAAGAAATAATGTAGAAATACGTGTAAAGCACGCGGAAATAAAACCAGGGTGAGCGAATTCGGTCATTTTCTCTTGTCCTACGACATAATTGGAAACTACTCTGTTCAACTCTGCTCTCTTCTTCTATCTTATAAAAAAAGAAAAAAATGTTTCCGAGGCTATTTATGAACTTTTACAAACTGCAAATTAATAATTTTGGATTGGTTAAAAAATATATTTTTTGGATTAAATTAATATATACTTTTAACTTTTCTACTGCTTAAAAATGACAATATGGGAACAATACTAGCGGTAGAAACACGAGCTATTTATAAGCTGTCAAAATTGATAACATTTCAAGTCATTGCCAGAATCAAAAATGTACTCGATATCCTTCAGTCCATTCATCTCAGCTGTGAAACGCGATGTGTAGGAACATACATATTATGAGTGTACATTGTAGAATCAATCGTTGAATTTATATCGTTTTATACTATAATTATATGTATGGATGTGTCGCGGCACAAAGTACGTTTAACTTGTATTCGTTTCGCGGACCGTAGCGTGTCAAATTCGTGATGTAAATTCGCATAAAGTATACGGGTTAATTTTCTTCCGATAGTCGGTTTCGAAACAGAGCAATTATCAAACATTTATTTATTCGAAACCGACTCGTAGCGTTGGGGTTGTTTTCGACGTTACGCTTAGTATGCGCGCACGTCCTCTTTCTCTCTCTCTCGTGCGCACGTTCGTGTATCAGCGTAAACATTGTTGCCCCCCACTTCTCGCATTCCTTTAAGTCGGAATCGGCGCGACCTTGTGTTTCATATTATACCGTTATTATTCGCACGGCGGCACTCATACGAATGGTAAATCGGCGTATCGGCGCGTTATTATTTTCAATAATACCTTTACTATTTCTCACAGTTTTCCATGTCATGCTTTTCCGTCTTAATCTGTCGCGCAGAGTGTCAAACATGTAATATTTGAGTTACATCTTTGTCTTAAAATGACAAAGTACACGTCGGGAATCTCGTTTAAAATATCGGGCGATTTTCATATACGCGACGCGAACGCGAGTGAGTGCCTTGGACTGCGAGAACTGAGAAGAGGAGGGGACTCAGGAAGAGCATCGAGCGCGGGGGGACAACGTTTGCGTAATTAATCATTTATTTCTTATTTCTTATTTGCATAAAATATTGCATATAAAATATTAATATAATGTAGCGCACATAAAATATTTAAAATACTTTAAATATATAGTAAAATATTTACAATAGTTGATATTCACTATTCTTAGAAATATTTTACATATTTATTATTATTCAACTAATTAAACTTTTTTCTTTATTCAAAAAATATATTTTTGAAAATTTCAATTCTTTGTTTAGACGTATGCATAAATAAACGAATATAAAGTTTAATGTGCGCAGTAATTATTTTATAAATATTAATTATTTCAAACACTAATCTGCATTTATTTTTTTATTTTACAGATCAACTTTGTGCGCGTAATCGGTGCTACAAAATATATTCGTTCCGTCGTATAGTGTAACAAAATGCGCGTCGGGAGTGCCGTTAATGCCGAGAGTTATAGCGAATCTATAGATGAACGCATTTTTGCTGTATGACAAATATTGGGACACGATTTTTTTTGACTTTAGGCTTGGCTCGGGGGAGGGAAAGGTCGATTTCAATCATAAAATCTCCACTACGGCAGGGCAATCTTCGGTTCTACGTGCAGCGCGCTAGTTGTACAGATAGCCGGACTGTCGAAGGTAGTCGAGGACGGCTACCGGAGTTAGTCAAACGCTACCGATTGCTTTTCAGATGTCTTGTATCTAGTCGGTTGATTGGATGACTAATCACCTCATCTTCTTCGAGCTTATCTTTGCCTTCTGTTTTGAGAGAATCGTGCCCCAATTGGTAAATGTGGTCGTCTGAAACGCGGACGGAATTCGCGCGTAACGTCACAGCTTGGACAATTCGGTTCGATTCGCCTGTGATGTCGGGAGTGCCGTTTTAAGTATCGCGCGATTTTCGTATTCAGGTACGCATGCGAGCAATGCATGCGCCGCGAACGCGTGAGATTCAATGTGAGTGCTTCAAAGGACCACTGAGAGAAGGAGGAGGCTCAGGAGGAGCATCGGGCGCCGGTGGAGCAACTTTAAAGTAAGTAATTATTTGTTATTTATTATTTGCAAAATGCGCACAAAATATTAGAAGTATTTAATGAAATATTTGTAATGTTTAATATTTATATTTAATTATTAGAAATTTTTGATATAATTAACCTTTTTTTCAATAAATTTTTTATTAAATATTTGCTTAAATAAATAAGTTAAAAAGTTGAATGTGCACAATTATTATTTTACAAATATTAATCATTTTGAATGCAGCTTTAACCGATTTACTTTTCTGTGTTACAGATCAGCTTTGCAGATCAACAGAACAACAACTCCGCTGCTGCGCATCGATCGGTGAGTCAGTCCAATTTGTCTTATTAAAATAGTGGATCGAACAATGGTACAATAAATATACTTTTAAGACATTTTGCAGACTTTGCCGTTTAATTTTTCATATTATTCATATTATTATTCATATTATTCAACATATAAATTTGAACACGGACAACTTGTATTGGCCTAATAGTCTTTTGAATTAATATTGTTAGTGTGTTAAAATTTAAAGGCTTATTATGAATAGGTCTATAAATAAGTAGAACGATAGCAGAATATTAAAAATATAATCATATATAAGAATATTTTACATAAAATTATAAGAAATAAAACTATTTCTTTGATCCATTATTTTAAAATGGAGAGGCTAGGACTTAGATTAGTTGCTCGTAATTTAACCCTGGAATATGTGCACGTTATAATGCACATACAAAATTATAAATTAAAGCGTATATTGCACGCCAAGAAGGCTGTACGTACGCCAAATTTTAATATGAAGACCATGAAAAAATATTAATTTTAATATGATACATATATTTTTATTTATTTGTATAATAGATTAAACATTTATCTTTAATTCATGAAATTTTCTAGTTTATTGCATATTTAAATTCTTTTATAATAATGTACAATAAAGTACTAATTTTACACAAGGTTTATTTAAGTTTTTATTTATAATTTTTCATGATATTCATATTACATGTATGTACTTTTTTTTATTTATTTATTTATAGATCAAACTCGAATATATTGGGCTAGTAAGTCGTAAGTTTGTAGATCTTTTTTAGGACAAAATTAAAAACAATCGTTACATGTTTATATGTCGATTTTTATTCACTAATGTATGCTCTGTTGTTAGAGATGACTCAAAGTTGCCGAAAACAACGATACATACATTGTTGAATAAAAATGGACTTAAACATATAAAAATTGCTTTTAATT